>NC_091246.1:69702500-72111666 GCF_042477335.2 Ovis canadensis
TACGAAGGACCAGGCAGCCGCATCTGTACGGGGCTGGTGGGGTTGCAAGCCGTTTTAGGTCCCGTTTGCTCCGAAAAGCTTCCGCCGCCGAAATCCTCAGGCA
Source organism: Ovis canadensis (assembly GCF_042477335.2). Taxonomy (NCBI): domain Eukaryota; kingdom Metazoa; phylum Chordata; class Mammalia; order Artiodactyla; family Bovidae; genus Ovis; species Ovis canadensis. The sequence continues at coordinate 69,702,604 of NC_091246.1, forward strand.
GCCTGATGCCAAACTGGTGTGGGACGAGACTCCAGGATTTTCCTTCTGCTTAGCCGCGTCCCCCGCCGGTCAGGCGCCATTTCAATCACTCGTTGGTCGCATGGTCTCTGTCCTCTGTCTTGCGCCTCAGAGGGTGACTTCGGGGATCCATGGGGTGTATAGGAGGCTCTCCCAAATGTGGCAGACCGGGGCATCATTGTCATCTCAAAAAATCGATTGCTGGTTTCCCCTCTAGAAACAAATGCCCCACTGGACATTTGTTCCCCCCTTTCAATGTGTAGCTGACCAATGAGTGATGCTGAGAGGCATGGACAGGGTGAGAATTGAAGAATTCTTGAGTGGGGAGAGGGGGTTCGTTGTCCTGCTTTAAAGGGGCTTTCTAAAAAATAAAAACATAAAAAGGCTTTCTACATGCCCCAGTCTTCAGTGTCACCGTGTCGAGGTTTAAACAGCAGTATAAGAACCTTGACCTTCCCCTCCATGAGAATCCAGCAAAGCAGAAAATTTCTTGATGTATTTATACATCCGGGACAATATGAAACTGTCCTTTTGATTAAGTGTTGCTTGCGGTGAGGGGCAGCTTCCAATCAGGACATCTTCAGTTTCTGAGCACGAGCACTGCGTTCTTAACTTTTAGATATACACACACATCGTGAGATTGTGTGCGCGCCAAGAGAAAGAGAACCACATATGCACACTTGTCTTACAGCCTTTGACCCTTTAATACCTATCACAGCTTTACCCGGTTAATTGTGGTTTGAACACATGCGCGCGCGTACACACACACACACAACTTTACCCAGTTATTGTGGTTTGAACACGTGTGCGCGCGCACCCACACCCACCCACCCAGAGCAGGACTGAGTGGATCCAGTCTAGCGAGGTTACACTTGTAACCCTCACTGCTCCCTTTCCAATTTCTTTGATGATTTTTCCCATAAGTATATAAGCCGCCAGGACTTAGTTCTGCTAAGCGGCAGGCCTCTCCTCCTAAATGTGATTCGGACCATATGCTTTCTACATTCATCCCCGCTCCGGCTTTTCTTCTCCACACTAACTACTAACACGTTATAGTCACCTTGAAATTTCCTCTGCTATTTTCCAATTAAAAGCTTAATAGCCCTGGAAACGGAGTTCATGTGGTGAAGTTTACCATAGCCCCTTGTTCTGAAAGGCTTTCTGCTGGGATCCCATTATGTGCTTGAATAAACCCTTTCTGCAAACAGAAATGGGACTCGGGGTTGTCAGGTGTTGGGTTACAATAGACTTTGAGGCAGGGGACATTTTACCAACATAAATACAAACCTGTCCCTATAGGGAGATGTTGTCAAATACTGGGATATGGAAAACATTCCCATCAAATATGAGAAAAGGATTATTGCGCTATATCAAATGAGTATTTAGGTCTCAGCCCCTATGTGTACTGGAGTGAAACGGGGCCCCGGGGACCAAATAATGCAAGACTGTTTGAGTGGCAAAGGGATAGGGTGACTAGGTGACTGAGGGAGAGTGGGTCGCCTTGTAGTGGAAATGTCCCCCAAACCTGGTGCTGAGCTCTGCTGCTTTCCTTAAAAAAAAAAAAAAAAAATTCATTACTCTCAGGTTTCTTATACTCCTGGTTTTGCTAACCATTTGTTTGAAGGAAATATGGGAGAAATCTGGCTTTGAAAAGTTTGTGGTCTCTGTATTTCCAAGAGATTTAGAGATTTCAGTGTCCCAGATTCAGTGTCATTCTAGGCCTTCTATGTGTTTCTCACTGTGAACTTCCCACTTCCAAGCCTCTGGGCCACCGCGCTGCGGGTGACCCAGGCCTCCAGTCCCGAGAATTTTTGGAAGTTCCTCCCAGTTGTAGTGCCTTAAGGCTTGTTTTCCTCGCGAAGTTTGGGAGGAGAGATTGATGACGTGGTGGGGGTTAGGAGTAAGACTAAGGGGTCTGTGCCCTAAGAAGTTTTGGAGGCAAGCCTCCTAAGGTTAGCAGTCTCTTGCTGGGGGTTCCTTTCTGCGCCCCACGAGGGCCGCAGGTCTGAAATGGGGAAGGTGGGGGGCAGCCAAGGGCCTCAAGGGCAACATACACAGTCAGGTTCACTTTTTAACCTACTCTCCTCCCGGAATCGCCCTTTTAGGCGGAGGGTTGGCTGCTGGAACGCCTGGTGGTACTTGAATTCACAGCACACACACGGACGTTTTCGGGTTGTTCGTTTGCTTCCAAAGCAGTGCAGAATAAAGCTGAGAGGCGCCGACCGGTTGACCATTGCAGCCGACTGGTCTACGCTCCGGATTCGCATTGGATTCGTCCAGACCGCCAAGAGATGAATTCAGGGTGCTCTCTGAAGCCTGCCTTCTGAAGACGGCTCCGGGATTGCCATCGCGCCTCTTCGCACTGAGCCGTTGTGCTACCCTGCGCCGCAGTAACCACTGCTTTTCTTGTTTTCTCCCATTAGGGGAGCATCTCTGTGTGTTTGCGGAGGTATTCTGCTTTAGGCCATAACCCATACACACAAGTATCACTTTAAACAAAGTTTTACAGTCATCTGTGCAAAGGCCCTCTCCCACCCAAAGACACTGGTGTGGGGGTGGGGTGGCCCCGTCCCTTATTCATAACTAGATTGCTGAGTCCGTGGGCATTTGAATGGGGTGATGCGAGACCTCCGTTTGATTTCTCAAAGACCGTTGGGCAGGGTTCAGATCATATGCGGTAACTTGGGGGGCACTAGCGTGGCCCCTCCATTCGCTCTCTGAAAGTTTAGACCCAGTGCTTAAACACAAACTCCAAAAGAGCATTTGCCGGCTTTTCAGAACAGAGACTTTATTTTTTGTTACAACGTGGAGGTGTAGAAAGGTAAACTGCGCCACAGAGGGAGGACTATTTTCCCCTTTGAAACAGCCTGCAAAACGGGTCGTCATCCTTGGACCAGCAGGTTTTCAAAAGCATTTTCTTCTGCAGCGGCAAAAAGAAAAAAAAAAAAAACTTTGCAAAAAGAAATCAAGAAAGCCCCCATTTCTCGAACCAGTTCAAATGCCCTACCCCCAATTTCTCCAGCCAGTGGCCGCAGGACCTGGCTCCCCGCAACATAAAACCTCTTCTCGCGCCGGGACCCTAGTGTATCCGCAGCGCTCAGATAGGTTCCGGATCTCCCCGAGCCGTGTTTCTGTGGCCAAGTGTGGGAATGAAAGCCGCCTTGGGCCCGGTGCCGCCAAATCGGGCCTGGAGGGAGGCGGGAAGAGAGTTGAAGGGGAACTGCCACCCGCCTCGCCCAGAGGCACCCTCACTCTCATCCGCGCTGGTCCTCCCTTCCCCGCCCCGCGGGCGCTGCCGCGTCCCGAGTGCTGCAGTCCCTCCCTTGCAAGCAGGGGAGGCGCAGGGAGCGCGGAGGAGGGGGCCGTGAGCGCCCCCGTGAGAGTGGCCCGGCGGCAGGTAGCAGGGAGAGTAAAGCGCAGGGTCTCGAGAGGCGCGGGCAGGAGGAAGGAGGCGTGGAGTGGAGTGGGGTGGAGAGTGCCAGGAGACCGGGACCCCGAAGGTGGGGGTGGCGGGGGAGGGAGGCGGGGGGAGGGCGGCAGAGGACGTGCCGGCCGGTCTGCGCGCGGGAGCTGCGGACGAGCCGCTTCAGACCTTAACCAGAGCTCTCGCCGGCTCCCGGCAGCCGCCGCCGCGCCTCGGCCGCGGAGGACGTGCCGGCCAAAGGAGCGGCGGGAGGAGACTCGGCCGACTCGGGAGTAGGGAAGCGCCCGTCGGGAGCCGTAAAGACGGCCGCGGCCCCTCCAGCCACTCCGAAGCGCTCAAGGCCGCCTGGACTGCGGGGCCGAGGACTGCGCCGCCCGGAGGCCGCTTTGGAGAGGGCCTCTCAGCCCCGCCGTCCAGCGGCCCCGTACCGGCTCCCGCCGCCAGCTTGCCAGCTCTGTCGGGAGCCCGGGGCATGAACGGCTACGGCTCCCCCTACCTGTACATGGGCGGCCCGGTGTCGCAGCCGCCGCGGGCGCCCCTGCAGCGCACGCCCAAGTGCGCGCGCTGCCGCAACCACGGCGTGCTGTCCTGGCTCAAGGGCCACAAGCGCTACTGCCGCTTCAAAGACTGCACCTGCGAGAAGTGCATCCTCATCATCGAGCGGCAGCGGGTCATGGCGGCGCAGGTGGCGCTGCGCAGGCAGCAGGCCAACGAGAGCCTCGAGAGCCTCATCCCCGACTCGCTGCGCGCCCTGCCGGGACCCCCGCCGCCGGGAGACGCCGCCGCCGCCCCGCAGCCGCCGCCGACCTCGCAGCCGTCGCAGCAGCCGTCGCGCCCAGCCGCCGAGTTGGCTGCGGCCGCCGCGCTGCGCTGGGCCGCCGAGCCCCCGCCCGGGGCGCTGCAGGCGCCGCTCGCCAAGCCAGGTAAGGGCCGCGGCGGGGCCGGGCCGGGCTTGCGCCCGGTCGGAAACACTTGGAAGCAGCCCTGGAGGCTTTGGCCGGCAGGCCCGAAGGCGAGTGTGGCGGGAGTGGGCTGGGCGCGACCTTACCCCCCAACTCCAGCCAAGCCGGTCCTTACTCCCTCGGCGGAAGCGGCGTTCAGTCTGGACCCGGCGAGGTAGGAGGTGGAACCGAGGTGCCCTCGGGAAAGGCGCCTCGGGCTCGCCAAGTGCCTTCTCTAAGTTTAAGGGGACGGGTAGATAAAGAGGTCGAAACAGGACCAGATTAAAATCCACGCGGGCGCACACACTCCAGGCTTTTCGACTGTAGGCTTGAGAGGCCTCGCATCTGGAGGTTGGGACGGGAGGGCAGAGAAGGAGCCCAGGCCCACGGTTTGGCCTACTCTGGGCGATTTTCTCGGCACCCGGCAACTGGAGCGAACCTGAAGCCTTTCTAGTCTGCTGTGGTCTCCAGCCTTGTGCAGTTTGTTGAAGGAAGCCTTGTTTAGAAGCAAGAGTAGAAAGGGACCAGAAAGACTCCCAAAACTGTTAGCAGGGACTCAATGTGGTGCACCCAGAGCCAGCCAACTCCTTTTGCAGGAGTTCAGGTCCTGTAATACCATTTCGCAGGCAGTCCTCTGCAGTCTGCCGTTTTAAAGAAAGACAAAACCTGAGCTACAGTGAGGAAGGCCACGCCTGGAGAGCCTTTTCCCCAGTTCTCCGTGGGCCTGGGCCTCCTGCGGCCCTCTCCTCTTCCCCCTCCGCTGTGTTCTAGAGAGCAGGAGTCTGCCCTGAGTCCTGGAGCTGCGCAGATCCCCCTACCCACCTTTTTATCCAGTTCCCTCCTTCAGGCCACCAAAACCTTGCACACCCCACTGGAGCCTTTCCTCCTGGAGACTTACTAGCTTGTGACTGTCCTGCCCAACCCAAGTGCTCCTTTGGTTTTTAACCCCTTGGAATTCAGTGGACAGGTGTTTGGTGTTTCCCTTTCACTGGGGGCAGATGTGCAAAGGAAAGAAACCCCATCTTCTCAGGGAGAGGGTTGAGAGGTATGCTGGGACTCAGAGGTGGAAGGCTCTCGAAGGACCAAAGCCCTCCTGTGGGTGGAACTAATGGTAGAGCTTCCGCCTACCCCTAACTGCCTCCCCTCCAAAATGCAATACTTCTGGTTTCTGGAGAGAGGCTTTCTGGAGCACTGGATTGCTGGGTGGAGCTGGGGACATGCCATTTCTTGGGGATAAGCTGGTAGGCCGCCTGGCAGGCTCAGTTCTGCTGCCCTGTTCCTCAGTTATGCTCTGCAGACCCAACCTCTGAGAACATCTTATGTGAAGAGCAGAACTGGGTGTTTAAAGACAGAAGTGAGTTTGCTGAACGTGGCTTTTGTGACTGTTTAATCCAGGGTAGGATGGATATAAGCCTTTCCCTGAGTATGTCTACTCACTTCCTGGTGACTCTCTCTTGTCAGTGTGATCTCATGTTTCACAGAGGAGTCAGAGGGGAGGGGAAAGAACCTTTTTCTCTTTTAAGTTAGGGCAGGTAACTAGGACAGTTTTGTCTCAGTTCTCAAAGTTGATCTATGCCGGTGAATTTTCTGAACCTTCCCATTTCTACTTCCTCTGTCTCCATTTCCCCTAACACTCGGGCAGCATTTGTGATAGTGCAGGCAGCACCCCCATAATAGTGCATTGGGTTCTGGGGTCCCTGTCCAAGAGGGGTTTGGTTCCCTTCACATCCTGTGCTCTTCACACCTGTTCTCTGGGATAGCCAAAGTTCACTGTTTCAAAAGCATCGAGACCAAAAACAGCCCTGAGAGGTGGGGAGTGAGGGCAGCCAGAAAGGCGGAGCAGCAGCAGCAACGGCTGGAGAAAGATATAAGCTTGGGGTGAGACTGATTGCAGCCAGACACACCAAGCCTGGTGTGCTCTCTTTCACTGGGAACCAAGATAGCCTCAGCCTTTCAAATTGAAAACCAGTAATTGCAAAGGAGAATAGGATTTGACACAAGAAGAGGTCAGAGTGATGGCTTTGGAGGACTAAGCTGTCAGGGACCAGCAGCTCAGTTTACAGCTAGTCCTGCTGTGTACCTTGCACATCTTATTTATGTAACTTTTGTTTTCTTCTTTCAGTTGGTTCGATCCCATAATTCCATTTAACACCAACAAAAAAGTCAGTCACCAATCTGATGACGATGAGAGAGGGCAGGAAAGGACTAGATAGTTTTCCACTAGGAAGGCAGGCACACAAGCGGATCAGCTCTATGCAGTGCTTTATATGGAGAAAGCCCATTTGGGATTTAAGTTAGAGAGAACTGCTTGGGTGGGACTGCTGGTTGCTGTACGTATTTTTTTGCAGGTGTTCTTAGGATTTATTTGTATGTAACATGCATATTGAGAAGCCTGTTAGGTATGGTCCTGGGCAAGTAGCTCACTGCTTAGGGAAGTTAGCTCACTTCTTAGCTCACTACTTAAGCACTATTTGAATTGTAGGTCCACATGTACAGTAAGTTCACAGACCACTGGTGGGTGGTAGTGGTTTAGTCGCTAAGTCCTGTCTGACTCTTGTGATCCCATGGACTGTAGGCTGCCAGGCTCCTCTGTCCATGGAATTTTCCAGGCAAGAATACTGGAGTGGGTTGCCATTTCCTTCTCCAGGGGATCTTCTCGACCCAGGGATCTGACCCATGTTTCCTGCACTGCAGGTGGATTCTTTACTGCTGAGCTACCAGGGAAGTCCTCACAGACCATTAGGAATCTGAATATCTGCTGGTGATTTACAGAGATTTGTTTCTGTAGGATTATGGAGATTTTTTTCAAGTACATAGCTGTGGAGACATTGGCTTTTTTTATTGGCTATAAATGCAGGTGCAGAAACACACACACGGTATCTTTCCCCCTCTCCAGAGATCCTTAAGAAAAGCACGTGCCCTGGAGAAGGGAATGTTTGTTGGGCAACTGCTGGAGAAAAAACACCTTGTGTGATGAGCAACATTAATACCAAAACTCTGCTTTGTAGCTGGAAGAAATTTATTTCCCAAATTATGCTTCAGATTCTTTAAAGGAACAGGAATTATATTATCTAATGGTGTATCATGTTTAACATCCTTTTAAAAGTGGCAGTGGTTTTAAGGAGAAATTTCATGTTCTCAGATTATTACTTTTAGCAATGGATTAGAGCATTTTTTTTTCTTTTTTGAGAGTACATCTCCCCTGCTGCTTGAGTATCATCTATGACTGGCCTGGAATTAGTAGGTTTTGATGGAACCTCAAATTCTAGTCTCAGCTTCTTTAAATCTACCCTGTCGATCTGTTCCTCTCCCATTCCCTCTCCATCCTTCTCACTCCCCTCCTCCTTCCTGTCATGAAAATATCTAGAGAAGCTTGAACATCTTTCAGCTCTTAGTGTATCTGAGTCAGCAGCTTCAGCCAGCCAAGCCTGCCTTTCTGGACTGGGCTTCAGAGCTCAGGAAAGTTAAGGGTCATGACCAAGGTGGGAAGCTAAAGTTACATTCCTGTGTATGGCTCCCTCCCCCCACATTTTCCTCTGCTTCCCGAAGAGAGTGCTGGGTCTCCTTGGGCTGAGAGCGGACAGGTCTGTGGCTATAGACTCTCGCTAGGTTTCCATCTGCCATCAAAAGAAATGTGTGAGCAAGTTTTAACATTTCTTGAAGGTAAAGAAATCAAAAGCATCATATTTGATTAGGAATAAGAGAGCAGGATTAAGAAAAGTAGGATCTTCTTTCCTATTTATTTCTCCTGAAAATAAGCGAATCAAGAGACCTGTAGGGAGGGAAGTTGGGAGATTTCGGAAAACTGCCTTTATTTCATTTTACCTCCTGGCCAGCACTTCCTCACATCTTGAAGCTTACTCTGGGCTTTTCAGTTCCAGCTTGATTAGGTCCTGTCTTGTCAGCTTCCTAATTTTAAATTTTACTTTTAATTAAAAAAAAGAGAGACACACACACACCTGCACCGATCCTGAGTTGTGGGCAGAGCGCTAGTTCAGGCCAGGGTGGGAAATGCTCAACGGCCAGGGACTTGAAGCACAGGAAAAATGGTAGGAGAGCTCAAAGTCTTCCCTGAAGGGCACCTAAGAATTTAAGACAGGGTCTGGTTACTTCAGACGTTTTGATTTGGGGCCAGGGGTTTAGTTTTAAGTAAAACCCAACCAAACCAAAAGGAAGACGCGAGGCTGATTGGTCTCTTCAAGCCTGACCCGTGGCCGGCTCGGGGGCAGCTCTCAGCTCCGGTCTTTCCCTCCCGCGTCCCGCCAGTGGCCGCCTTGGCTCCCTGGCCCTAACGCTGAGCTCCGCATGTGCGGGTGACTGGTCGGGGACCCCGGGGCTGGAGCTGGGACAGTCGCTAGACCCATAGAGGCCATGCAGCCGTGTTTTGCGGTGGCAGCCGAGTGCCTGTGGCTCCCCTGCGGCTGCCTGCCCTGGACCGCTTCCCCTCGGACCTTGTCGCTGTCCGGTGGCACCGCAGCCGAGGCTGCCTCATTCCCCAGCTCCTTCTGCGGTGAGCGGTGGGCGCTCAGCCTCACCGGCAGAGCTCGACCAGCGCCCGCTTGGCCCTCCCCGTTCAGCTTCGCCTCGCCTCTCTTCTCTCCCGCTACCCTCTCCTTCCTTGCCGCCTTCCTGCTTCGGCAGAGTGCCAGATTTAGCAAAAAGCCTACAAATAAACATACACAAAAATAGGATGTCAAATACTGCACAGGGCAGACTTCTAAAACATTCTTTGTTGTTTTTCCTAAGTGCAGATTCCACTGGGCATCCTGCAGACAATTTTATCTGGCAGCTCCAGCCTGGGAGGCGGACCAAGCCCCATTGCCCTGGGCGCCCCTCGGGGTGGGCGTAGCTCTGGCTAGTCTCCAGGCCCGTTTCTCCCGGGGGAGCCTAAACTGCCCCCAGAGGTTCAGAGAGGCGCTGGTGTCCATCTTGTGGGTCAGAGCACCGGGAGTAGGGAACCCCGGGGCCGTTTTCCACATCTCAGAACCAGTTTCCCTGCCACCCAGGACAGAACCTCTCTCCCGACACAGCACACCCCTCTGGGTTATAAATCTGGCGGATAGTCCTGTTCTCGACTTACACAACCAACTTTTCTTTTCCCTGATGGATGAACTCCCGAGTTTAAAAGATTACAGTAATCACAAGAGGACAGTGTAAATCGAATCTGATAGCAATAACTTTCGGGGAAGGTCAGGCTCAAGTGAAATGTTACCAAGCAACAGGCATTTTGTTTGCAAAATACAATCAAAGAGCATTGATGAGAAATTCTTCACTGCAGCCAGTCAGCACTTTCAGCTAACAGCTTTACAGAGGGAAAGGGAGTAAGTCTTCATAAATCAACGCGCCTGGAGGACTCTGAGCCCCTTTCTGGGAAATGTTGCACAGAGTCCAGTGAAAACCTACTTGCCTCCCTGCCTCCCCTTTCTCTTCCTTTTCTCCTTTGGTTGGCTTTTGAACCTGTTGCGGCCCCTCAGCCATTAGTCACTCAGGTCCTAGACCCCCATGTCTTGTGTCATATGGCTCTGATGGCAGGTTGGGCCTTGCATTGGGGTTTGCATGGCCTCTCCTGGCAGAGGTTGGGGCCCGAGTAGTGGAACTCTGGCCATTGCAGGCCCATCACCTTGGGATCCTGACACATAGCGTCCAAGATTCCCATGTGGCTTTAGGGAGTCACCCTCTGGTTTGAGCCCTGCAAATCACTGTCCTCTGAAGAAACTGAGGGGAAACTAAACCATAAGTAGGCAGGCTTTATTTTTGATTTTTTATATCTTACTATACAGTTAAACAACTATAAGTAAATCAGCACAATCAACTGCTGAATAACGATATTATGGAAAACTTAACATTCAGATCATTGGTTTTCTAACAAATCTCTAATCTCTTTTGATGCCAGTGACTAGGCAGACATAAATTTTGCGAAGCTGAGATCAGTGTTCTGCCCCACCACCCCGTAATTATTACTTGTTCAGTATATGTTCCATTCATAGCCATTATATGACTGTTTACAACAACATTCCCTCCCATGAATACAGTCTGCCCAGCTGCTGGCCTTTGGGTTACCTGCTGTGTTTCAATGTAAATACGACTCATTGCATAGGTAACTTGGAAATTTTGCAAAATGTTCATCAGTAAACAGTAAGCCTCTCAGGGGTCACAAGGTAAATGCTTTGATCATCTCTGTGTAATCTTACCTAGCACAGTGGAAGGGCACATGGTAAAAGATTTAAAACTTGTTAAATAGACAACTGAATAAGTAGCTAGCTGCATTTTTATAAGTATCAAACATACTTGTATATTTATAGATAATTTCCCTCCTGCTTCTTGAAAAATATTCCTTTCAGAGTCAAGAAAGAGGTCAGAAATAAGTTTTTGCAGGATTTACAAAGTCCACAGTTGCAAACCATCCTTCCTTAAGTCCAGCCCTTTCTATATCAATGTCTACCAAAGTATTGGTCCCTAGGAATCGTCTTGATTTCTTCATATGTTATTAAGTCAGTGTTGTCGTTGATTTTAAAAGCATGACTATTTACTTTTCATAGGTTTTCCCCCTACCTCAGGAAGAAAAAGAAAGATTTTAGACTGACATTCATCCCCTGCTGTATGTATGCTAGGCTTTTTATCCATTGGGTTTTTTACGGTTTAGCACTTCTAGTGCAAGATAAAGGTAACAGAAAATGTAAAAAGCATGTCTCTTGTTTGACTTCTGACTGGGCAGTGGTCTTTTTTGAAAGCCCCATCCAGCCAGGACTTCTTCCCTGCCATTGTTGTGAGATTTGTGTGCTTTGAAAACAAGCCATCAGTAAACAGTTATTCAGAGGTGTGTTCCTCAAAGCTCAAGTGAACACATGAGGACGTCACAATCCCATGTTTCAAAATGCGTGACATGATTTCAAACAGAAAAAAAAATTAAATCCAGTGACTTTCCCACTGGCAAACAACACTCCCTATGCCAGTGATTTTTTTTGTTTTTTATTCTGGATGGATGCTGTGTTTTGTCTCTGTAGATATCATTGGATAGAATGGATTAAAACCCCCTACATCTCAGTGAGGAGGGTTTTTCATCTTCTGTGTCTTGAGCACAGTGTCTGTTTCATATATGTGGCAGACTTTCTCAAAATCTCTGAAATAAATACTTGGGATTTTTTTTTGAAGTTGCATTTTCATATGAAAAAAAATCCACTAAAGAAAGTTAAAATTTGCAAACTGTAATTTTAGATTGGAAGTCATTTTTGTGTGAGTGTTCATTTTCTGTCCTTAAAGTCTTGTAACTTCTTATGGCACAGATATATTTTTAAAGTTGGTAGCACTGTTTTCCAGAGAAAATATTTCCTTCTTAATTGAGTATCTACTTTCAAAAAACATCTTTACCCTTGTGAAGAGTTTATTTTAGGGATAGCTGCGAGTGTTTCTACATTATGAAAAATACGAAATTGAAGTGTGAACATCTAGAAGATATTTAAATGTCTAGATGTTTAGCTTTAGAAATAGCAAATTATATCACTTTCAATAACTGGTTTGCAGTAGCAGATGAGTGATTTCTACTTTTGGTCTAGCAGTTTTTGGTGCCTGTGTATTAGGAGTAAAAATACTATCAATTGAAATATATTCTTATTCTTTAATGTTTTAGGAATTAGGGTGTCAGTTTCAAGAAGAAAGAGGTTAAAACATTTGGAGAGCATTTTGTTTTTCATTTTGCTACTTGGCAGTTTTACATTTCTATATCTCAAAAAGTCTTTGTATTTTAAACCAACAGGAGCATTTTATAAAGTTCATTTAGGAAAAAAAAAATCTAGAGATATAAAGAAACACCTGTTATTAAATTACACTTTATCACTGGGCCCAAGATTCCCCCTCTATAATTACTTGTGAAAGTCTGTATTTATGACAGAATAATTTACAGTACTTGTAGTTTAGGTATAACAATACAACCAACACTTGACACCATGAACTTGCAGGGATCATATATTCTGCCCTGTAGGCATTATTGCTGGGTAAGGAGTTATTCTTGGTATAAGGTGAGAGGCTAGTCTTCCCTTGCCCAGTTTTGAAACCCCAGCATCCCTGGATGTTGGCTGGGATTCTGTTTACCCAGCACCCCTTAGCAGGACTTCGAGTGGCGCTCAGGTGTGTGGACGGCATAGGTGTGTCCCACTCAGGGCTTCCTTCAACAGCGTCTGTCTTCCCACTGGATATGGTGTAAACTGGGCTGAACTTGGTTGGTTGGAATGTTCTGAATTTGTATGTTTGATTCCTGTGACATCACGTTAGATTTTCTCACTTTTTGGCCATAGCCTGCACACCCCTCGGAGAGGTTGATCAGCCCAGAAATCTGCAGAGAGAGAGTGGACAAATCAGTACAATCCAACATCACTCTCTGAGAAGTGACCACAAGTGCTTGCTGCACTGGGGATGTCACAATGGCAGGTACACAAGGTACACAAGGTTGTACAAGAGAATGCAGAAGAGACTTTATGCCGCCCAGCGGCTCATGACTGGTGGACAAGCTGCCGACTGTGGCCTACTCTGCAGATCAGGAAGATAGGCTCAAAAATAAAATTTTGCATTGTCTGATTTATAATCCTGCCATCCAATATCCAGTTGTTTGAAACAGTACATCCTTTACTGTCTTGAAAAAACTACTACATTTTCTTAATGGTGGATATGGCAGATTAGCCAGAACTTTATTCCTTAGTGCTCCTTTGGCTAAACTTGCCCTTTGAATCACTTCTTCTGTAGTCTGAAGCATTCTGTGGAAGAATGAACTTGATGATAGACCTAGAGACATTTTTCCCAAATGTCTTCAGTGTCTGCAGCTGATCCAGGGTGGGGGAAAAGTTACCTTCTAAAATGGGAAGTTAGGTTCACACACTGCTTTTGAAAGTATGCTTTTGAAAATATCAAAATATCAAAATTAGAGCTTAAAAAAAAATTTGTTACCCTTTCTTTCCTAGAAGAGCCAGCTGTTTCTTGCTTTAAAACAACGTCACCATCCCTTATATTGCTGTGACGCTGTGTATCATACTTCTTTCACTTTTTCATTGTAGTAAAATACATGTAAGTTTTACTATTTTAACCCATTTTAGGGATACAATATAGTGACATTAAGCAGATTCATAATGTTGTGCAGCCCTTACCACTTTCCATTTTCAGAACTTTTTATCATCCCTAACTGAAACTCAGTACCTATTAGACAATACGTCTCCGTTACTCCCTCCCCCAGTCCCTGACAACACTCTTTTCCTTTCTGTTGCCATAAGTTTGCCTGTTCTAGGTATGTTATATAAACGGTATCATAGAATGGTTTTCCTTTTGCGTCTGCCTTATTTTACTTAGCATATATTCATGGTTCATCCACATTGTAGCATATGTGAGAATTTCATTCGTTTTTGAGGCTGAATAATATTTGATTGTATGTATAGACCACATTTTGTTTATCCGTTCATCCATCATTGATGCATGCTGGGTTTCTTCCAACCTTTGTCTCTTGTGGATAGTGCTTCTGTGAACATTTGTGTTCCGTGTATGCATATTTGCCACTTAGCAATTTTTCCCTGGCTGTGTTTGCTTTCTCCCTGCACACGCATCTCATCTCCCCAACTTGGTAATTAATTCCACAAGTTAGGGGCCAGTCTTATATCTGCTGATGTTTTCTGCCCTCGATGTCTTGCAGGGTACAGTGATAAAAGTACTTGATGCTGATAATAATAGATTGCTGTTGCTAAGTCGCTTCAGTCATGTCCGACTCTGAACGACTCCATAGACGGCAGCCCATCAGGCTTCCCAGTCCCCGGGATTCTCCAGGCAAGAACACTGGAGTGGGTTGCTATTTCCTTCTCCAATGCATGAAAGTGAAAAGTGAAAGTGAAGTCACTCAGTCGTGTCCACTCTTCATGATCCCATGGACTGCAGCCTACCAGGCTCCTCCATCCATGGGATTGTCCAGGCAAGAGTACTGGAGTGGGGTGCCATTGCCTTCTCTGTAATAATAGATAATGAAAGTTAAATAAGAAAACTCTTTAGAGAAGCACAGTGTTTAAAGCCTTACTTTATGTCCATATTTCCCCCGGGAGAGTATTTGACTTGTTTTCCTAAGCTCCAGTGAGCAGAGGCCAAGATCCAATTGTGCATTGAGTTCAGTGCTGAGTTAACATACTGTCATTGTCTTCTCATTGTCAAGTGTTTAATGATAGAGTAACACCAAGAGGTAGGTGTAGGGTCAGGAGTCAGGAGACTTTAGACAGGTCTACCTGCTTGCAGTATGAACCTGTGGAAGCTTTTCTGTTGCTGTTTTTCTCATTGGGATCGAGAACAACTACCACATTAACCCAGGACATGAAAATTGGGTCACCAATCCTAGGATGCTGCTGAAGAGGATATGTCATATTTCTGTTGCAAAAAGGTCTCTTGTACATATCCCGGAATTGTTACAGAAAATGGCTTCATGCATGTTGGCTGAAGATGGTCCCCACACTGATAGCTGATATTTTGTATCGGAAAAAGAAGCAGCTTAAATGCAAATTTCGGATAGGTATGAATTTGTATCAGATTTACAGTCAAAAGTTTCACTGATATAGTTTAAGGATATTTTTTGGAAGTATTTATTTATGCTTAGAACATATTTATTGGTTTGTAAAGAATCAAAATTTTGTCTTTCAATTATAATTAAAGTACATCCCATATTAGAAAAAAGCTCACAAATGGGTCTTTGTTTAAGGCTTGTAAAATAAACAACAACAAATAGGAGGAGATGGATTTTAGATGCTGCTTTGATGAAATTTCACCAGCTGGCTCTTTACACATCATCAGGTGTGCCCAGGGAGGAGGCGACAATGAGGCTATTCAGGCAGGGGCAGTGGAAAACACAGGCCAACTGGTTGTTTACAACCTGACAACTGGGTCATTAATAATTTCCATCTTCAGATCAGTTACATTGGCTCTGAGTAGACACAGCCAGTACATGTTTTAAGAAAGATAAAAATCCGCTTGTATATAACTTGTTAATAAAGAATATGCTCCTTTATTATAAAGGTGTCTTAGAACCTACTTCTGCAACCAAACCAGTCTTTCTTTCTTCTTCCTTCCTTTCTGCCTCTTTAGCACAGTGATACTAGCCCTCGTCAGGGGGTGAGTGATGTCTTAGACCAAAGTGTTAGATTTACTACTGGTTTACTGGTTTATTTCACAGCAAAGCTCTGCTTTATTTGGGAAGCTTTGTTTCTCTCTTTCTCTTTTAAAAATATAGTTCAGGAAGATATCTTGAAGTCCATCCTATATGCTTCTTACACCCCAGGTCCTGGACTTACGGACACACTGTTTTCGTTGGTGGGTGTTCCTCCAGTTTCATAAGCCTTCTCCAGGCACCTCTTTCTCCCTCTCTGCAGCCTGTCCCACACTCAGGTTTCACAGCTGGTGTTGCTTGCCCTCTGATGCGGGTTATAGGCAACCAAGTCTTCTGGGATCTCGAGTGGCCTTTTAAGAGAGGTTTCCACGGATGGAGGCTTCTTTTACTCTGGCAATCATATTGACTTGTTATTCTACATGGTATCCTGATGAAACATACTGATGACTAGTTCACATATAACACAGAATCTGCCTAGGGAAAATGGTTTTAAAATATTAAACTTTCCCTTGGGTGTATGGGTCGTGCACCAGCTGTTGCAGCTGTTGATGTCCTTTGGTGGCACCAGACCCCTCATTTGGAGAAGAGGAGCTAGAAAACAAGCCCAAGCTCATTTCTCTGTTTGTCCCTGGATAGTGTTTATCCCCAGTCTGATCTGCATTTAGACTGTTACTGCTAGATAGCGACATCATCTGTGGCTGTGGCTCTTTCTGCACCGTTTTGTGTTGAAGGCAAGCTTTCCTGAACAGCCCATTCTGAGAAATCACTCTGATGTCTAGATCCTTACTTACAGGGTTTGTTTTTTTGCCATTTGCTAATGACATAGTTTGGATAATTTTCTGGCTTGCAGTATGTTATAACCCACAGAGAAGCAGTTCCCCTTGCAAAAAGGGCAGGTAGGGCCCTCTCCTGAGCACATGTGTTCTTTGCACACCAGGAGAGGATTCAACCAGCTGTTCTCTGCTTTTCAGATTTGACAGAAGAACGACTTGGGGATGGCAGCACCGCTGACAATGCTGAGACTTTCAGCGACAAAGACACGGACCAGAGGAGCTCCCCAGACGTGGCCAAAAGTAAGGGCTGCTTCACACCTGAGAGCCCCGAGATCGTGTCAGTGGATGAAGCAGGATTCGCGGTCCAGAAGAACGGGGCCAGCTCAGAGAGCCGGCCCGACAGCCCCAAGTACCCCGGGGAGCAGAGCCACCTCCTGATCGAGGGCCCCTCGGGGACCGTGTCTCTGCCCTTCAGCTTGAAAGCCAACAGACCGCCCCTAGAAGTGTTGAAAAAGATATTCCCCCACCAAAAGCCCGCGGTGCTGGAGTTGATCCTCAAGGGCTGTGGGGGTGACCTGGTGAGCGCCGTGGAGGTCCTGCTCTCCAGCCGCTCGTCCTCCTCGGCTGCCGACCGGACTTCTGCTGGGGAGCCTGAGGGCCTGGTGCTGCCCTCCAACGGGCACCTCTTCGAGCACACCTTGAGCTCCTACCCCCTCTCCTCATCTAAATGGTCTGTGGGGTCGGCCTTCAGAGTCCCCGACACGCTGAGGTTTTCTGCCGACTCCACCAACATGGTCCCCAACCCCCTGGCCGTGCCCCTTCAGCACCCGTTTCCCCAGCCACCCCGGTACCCTCTGATGCTGAGGAATACTCTGGCGAGAAACCAGTCGAGCCCCTTTCTGCCCAACGATGTCACCCTGTGGAACACCATGACGCTGCAGCAGCAGTACCAGCTGCGGTCCCAGTACGTCAGCCCTTTCCCCACTAACTCCACCAGCGTCTTCAGAAGCTCGCCCGTCCTCCCCGCCCGCACCCCCGAAGACCCTCGAATCACTATCCCCGACGACGGATGTCCCATGGTGTCAAAGCAGTCCATTTACACCGAGGATGACTATGACGAGAGGTCTGACTCCTCAGACTCCCGAATACTCAACTCGTCATCTTAAGGCGCCGCCCGATGGGGGTGACCAGGTGACATTTTCTGCGCATTTGAACCCTGAGCCCCTCCCCTTGTGGAGAGGCCACGTCCTGTGTATACCTTCTCCTGCCATATGACAAAGTGACCCTGCTTGATTCTAGACCTTAGCAATAAAAAACATAACTTATTTAATTTCTTGCACTTCACTGGAAAATGCCAAATAGCTCTGCTCTGTGGCTTTAGTGCTGAATGTTGGTTGTCAAAGAGTCTGATGCTGAGAATGGTCTGGGGAAAGCCTGGGCCCATGGAAGATGTCTTTGGGGAGGTAAAGCCAAAGGTCGGCCCCACCCCTAGACTCAACCTGGAATCTTCAGTAATGTAGTGTACTTGAATGCAATTCTGTAAAAGAGGATTCCTCACGATAATGAAACCTAAAGAAGTGGTTTGGTTGCAAATGGACTATAAACAGGGGCCTCATATTCCTATGCTAAAAATCCTTCTTGCATTTTAAAGAGAGACTGCACTTAATAGAGTGAACTACTCACATGCTTATTTAAGCTTGGACAGTTTTCAGAGACAGACTCCATTAAGAATTATTCTTTTCACATGGCTGACTCAAAACATGTGTAATGTCAATGTAAACCCAATCACAGCTGTGAACTGCATGAAATATATTGTGAAATAAACACAAGATTAAGCTTTGTCAGGTTAATGTAGCATGCTAAGGACTCTAGAAAAAAAATAAACTAAGGAGATGATCTTGGTTTATGTCATTTCTGCCTATGGAAAGAGGATCTCTAAAAATAGAAACTTGATAAAAAAGCTACTTACTAGTGCATGGATCAAGGTTTCAGTTAAACGTGATGCTGCTTGAGAAATATGAATGGCAAAGCTTTGAGGCTGCATTCAGAAAGACAGAATTGATTGTTCAAGAAGAGAATTAATTCAATTCCTCCATCTGTTCTTTTCTTCAACAGATACTTACTGAGTGCCTACCCTGTGTAAGAGGATGCTCTTTGTATGTTATTGTCCAAGTTATCTGCCCATGAGTCCAAGATAGCAGGGATTATATAATGGACAATCTCATTAAAAACAAAGTAAAAAATGAAACAATCAACAGTGTGGAAAGTAAGCAAAGTGTTTAGCATGGGCCCTGACATAGAGAAAGTACTCAATAAAAGAGAGCAGTTACTCCTATTAGGTTCAGGTTATACTCCTGTTTGCAGCCAGGATTGTAGAAGTGAATTCCCTCATTCTCACCAGAGAAGATGCATTCCGGTTTGGCAGATAACCACAACAAAACGTTGGAAACCAGGACTTTCCCCCTTCATTTAGAAAGCATTTGGGTGGTGCTGTACATGGTCAGATACTTTTATAAGTGAGTTATTAAACAGTAATATGCAGTGGTGCCCACGCCAGCCACTTCTTAACTGTTTCCTTTCTTCAGAGTGCTGGAGAGGAAAGGTGACTGTCCAGGTTAGACAATAAACTTGTGAATGTTGAAGGGAAAGAAAATAAGAAAATAAACAAAAGCCTCTACATGACAAGGGTGCAGAGAGAGAGAGAGCTCCCTGCACAAGAATAAGTCTTGAAGGGATCTTCAGTCTTGGAGGGAGAAGGGCAAACCCTCTTGGCCTGAGGTGTTTCCTCAATGAGGAACAGGATCTAATGTCACCTGCCCACCATCCTTGCATGGGTCCCAGGAGAAAAAAAGATGCTTAAAACAAAATCTCGTTTTTCTTTCTGTTGGGCACATTGGGAATGAGAAATCATTGAGAAAAACTCCTTATATTAGTTGGACTAATACGTATTTAATTGACATGATTTCGTACCAGGGTGTTTCGAAGTAAGTGTGATTTGTTGTTAGGGTTATATTTATTTTTTTATTTGAAGGATTATTGCCTTATAATATTATGTTGGTTTAGGCTGTACACAACACCAGTCAGTTTTTTTTGTGTGTGTGTGTGTATATGTATATCCCCTTCTTGAGCCTCCCTCCCCCCTTCCTATCCCACCCCTCTAGGTTAAGGTTATATTGAAATATTAGTATTTACATAAATGAAGGAAGTGAGGGATAGAATAATATAACCCCTGATTCTAAAAACACGTGTCCAGGACATTTCATATGGTAGTGATGGGCTAATGTCTGAGCCTACCTAACACAGTTGGATTTTCAGAGGTATCTTCATCTTACAAGTTTACCTACATTTATTTAACAAGTGATCACAAATCCCATATGAGGTGATAGAACTATAAAATCTGTCACATCTTTAGGTTGAGTGACCTGGGTTGACAAAACTTGGCTTAAGATACCATATCCTGACAATTTGATTTTGCCCACAGATTATCAGAGTCCTTGTCTGCTTTTTCCAATGGCCAGCAATATGGAATTAACTATAAGGCAGCTCATTCCTGGGCTACTGCAGGTACGTTTGATCCTCAGCATAATCTTCTGAAGCAAGAAATAACTCACTTTGGTGCGGTAAGTGTAGTCAGGGGTCAGAGGGGGAAAGCGATGGTGAAGACCCTGTGCCCTGCTTCCCGTGTTCAGCTTTGCTTCTCCGGCAGCTCTGACAGCTAAGGCCCCTCTGGTAAAACTGGCAAAACCTTCTAGGTTCCAGCTCTGAGGCCATCCTGCCATGATGGCCTGTAGAATCTAGGGACATGAACACTCTTCTGCTCATGCTGCTGCTGCTGAGTCGCTGCAGTCGTGTCCGACTCTGCGACCCCATAGACGGCAACCCACCAGGCTCCCCTGTCCCTGGGATTCTCCAGGCAAGAACACTGGAGTGGGATGCCATCTCCTTCTCCAGTGCATGAAAGTGAAAAGTAACAGCTCAGCCGTGCCTGACTCTTAACCGACCCTATGGACTGCAGCCCACCAGGCTCCTCTGTCCATGGGATTTTCCAGGCAAGAGTACTGGAGTGGGGCGCTTCTGCTCATGGGCACTCAGTTAATCCTTCACAGGAGAATCAACATCTGGATGAAAAGTGAAAAACAGCATCATTCAACTGCTAGTTAAATCCCATCATCACACAGACAAAATATCTGGGTACTTGGCTGTACACTTGTGGTTGAATCAGGCCAGGCTTTTAGAGAGTTAACTCATGTTAACCACATGCTTCTCCTGCTAATGAGGACCTGCTGGTCTTAGGGTAAATGCTTTGTTCATCTGTGATGTGAGGGTGGGTGAGTTGTCATGGTGTCCCGCGTAGTTAGTCGCAGAGTGTGGTCTAGGCACCCGGTGCTTGATTTCTAGTTTAGCTTGCTGGGCTCCACTTGTTGAGTTCACAACCCCTGAAGCCTGAGCTCCTGCCTTCTTACCATCCTCTCCAGGTAATTCTTAAACTCACTGGGATTTGAGAACCACCTCACTCTGCATCACATCCTTGGGTTCTTTTCTTAGACCTATGTCAAGTAATAGCAGAAGAGCTAAGGAGTGTGAACTCTGATGGTGGGGCTTTCGAAACCCCCTTCCACTCCTCCCTACTTTCCTATGCAAGAGTAAACTTCACTGCGTATGCACGCGGTCTTCTTTAGCTCATACCCTAGAGATAGTTCAAGTTCACTTCAGGGTCAGTGTTAATAATTAGATTGAGTGCACCTTTGGGATTAGAAATGCCTGTTTCTGGAAATGTCCGTTAGTAAAGGACCTGATATTAGCATAAACATGCTGCCCTTTCCTCTAAGGGGAGTTTTGCCAATTTTTAAGTTGTTCCATGATTCCTGGCTCAATAGTGACACCTAGAAATAGGTTTTGCCCTGGAGCTTCGAGTTCTAATAAATATTCATAAACCTTCCCCAGCTTTTTCTGAGGTATAATGGACATGTAGCATCATTTAAGTTGTACAGTGTGATGATTTGACATATGTATCTGTTGCAAAATGATTACCATGATAAGATCAGTGAACACATCCATCACTTAATTACTTTTTTGTGGTGAGAATGTTTAAAATCTGTTCCCTTAGCAACCTTCAAGTATACAGTACAGTATTGTTTGCTGTAATTACCATGCCATACATCAGATCCCCAGGACGTACTCATCTTATAGTTGGAAGTTTGTACACTTAGATCAACACCCCCTGTTTCCCTCACCCCTCAGCCCCTGGCAACCGCAAGCTTACTCTTATTTCTGTGTGTGTGTGTGTGTGTGTGTGTGTGTGTGTGTGTGCGCGCGCGCGCGCGCGTGAGCCCTCAGTCTCTTAGTCGTATCTGACACTGCATCCCCGTGGACTGTAGCCCACCATGCTCCTCTGTCCATGGAATTTTCTGGGCAAGAATACTGGAGTGGGGTGCCACTTGCTACTCCAGGGGATCTTCCCAACTCGGCAATCAAACCCTAGTCTCCTGCATTGGCAGGCGAGTTCTTTATCACTAGCGCGATCTGGGGAGCCCCCTGTTTCTATAAGTGGCTTTGTTTAGATTCCATGTACAAGTAAGGTCATATAGTACTTGTCTGTTTGTGACTGGCTTATTTCACTTAGGATGTAACATTTTCTTTATCAATTCATCCATGGATGGAGACAGGTTGTCTCCATATCTTGTGAATAATACTTCTGGGCACATAGAGTGCAGATTATCTCTGAGACAGTGTTTTCACTGCCTTCAGATAGACTCCCAGAAGTGGAATTTGTTGGAGAAGACTCTTGAGAGTCCCTTGGACTGCAAGGAGATCCAGCCAGTCCATCTTAAAGGAGATATGTCCTGGGTGTTCATTGGAAGGAGTGATGTTGGAGCTGAAACTCCAATACTTTGGCCATCTGATGTGAAGAGCTGACTCATTTGAAAAGATCCTGATGCTGGGAAAGATTGAGGGCAGGAGGAGAAGGGGACGACAGAGGATGAGGTGGTTGGATGGCATCACCGACTCAATGGATATGGGTTTGGGTGGACTCTGGGAGTTGGTGATGGACTGGAAGGGCTGACGTGCTGCAGTTCATGGGGTTGCAAAGAGTCGGACACGACTGAGCGACTGAACTGAATGTAGTTCTATTTTAAGTTTTTGAAAGTGCACGAGGGCTCCCTTTTCTCCACATCCTCACCAGCACTTATCTCCTGTCTTTTTGGTAATAGCCATTCTAACAGGTATGAGGTGATATCTCACTGTGGTGAAATACCAATGCTTTTTTTTTTTTCCCTGTTTCTTGTTTTTATTTATTTTTTGTACTTTTTAGAAGCAACATTTCACTTGATTTTATTCTTCTGTCCATGGTTAACATTAGTTACAGGTGATAATATAATCTGAGTATAAAGCATTACGTTTTTCAAAAGAGATTTTGCTCTTAACTGAATTTTCTCCAGTGAGGAAGTGAATAAAACTTAGAGTAAATGAAATAGACTCACAAACGTGCAGAAAAAAAACTAATACAGTAATTTGCGATATACTTTCATAATTCCACAGTGGAATCTCCAGAAATAATATGTAGAAATAGAAGTTTATTGTAAGAATATCAACTGCTTATTCCCAAACCTGTTTTAAAGTTGCTATCACATCTGGGCTAGATTGCAGGAAATACACAATTAGAAGCATTTCTATTATATCTATATTATCTCAACACTTGATGATGGGAAGAATGAAAGTAGTTTCACGAATGTCTTGAGAAGCAAGGCATTTGTTAGCCAAGGACATGAATGTGGTTGAGATAGAGAGCAGAGCAACCTGAGAGGGCGGCAGGTACCAGGGCAAGGGAGCGGTAATTCTGGACTTCTGGTCGCAGCTGTTACAGTTAACTGGCCAGCTTCTAAGAGAACAAGAACATTTAAACTTTATAAAAAGAACAGGACCAGAGGACAGGGTGTGCAGTGTAGCAGTCATATTTTATGGGGTCTGTTCTTCAGGGACTCTTCTCCCAAGGTCCCCAGGCTGCCCTGTGGCTGGGTTGGTGGGAGGTGATAGGAGGGGGACATCTTGGGAACATTTGTTGGGTGCCCAGAAAACAGACACTGACTGCGTTTGAACTGACATATTTGAAAAATGAACTTGATTTCATCGCATACTGTTCCAGTGATTCATTCTCTATATGTGCATTTACTCAGCAGAAGTGAGCTGAAAATAAGATGGATGCTAAATTTATATGTTAATTTTAATATTGAAGCTATCCTGTATTTGAAGAATAAGATCAATGCTTCAATTTCATTTCTTATGTGGTACTGAGTGTTGTCATTACTGGGGAAAAAATCATTTCCGAATGCATCCTCCCCAAATTCCAATCTCAGAGGGCAGAGGAGTCTTGGAAGAGGCAATTTTGCCTTTTGCTGATGTTCTCAGTGATATGTTTCATTGTTCCCACAGTATCATTTACTATCTCAGTGTGAAGGGTGAATAGCAAGGGTAGAGGGTTTTTTTCTTAAATGACAACGGAGTGTATTTACTAATTGGTTTCTGAGAGTTTGCTGTGGTTTCAGGCTGTGTCAAGAGTTCCATATGTCCCACAGGCAAAGCTACTGGACTCAACCAAAAGTAAATTTAGGGGGACTACCCTGGTGGTCCCGTGGTTCACACTTCACCTCCCAGTGTGGGGGTTTCGGGTTCGATCCCTCATCGGGGAGCCCAGGTCCCACATGTCTTGTGGCCAAAAAACAAAGCATAAAATAGAAGCAATATCGTGACGAGTTCCATAAAGACTTTGGGAAAATATTGTTTAAAACAGTAAACTTAGCAGTTGTTCAGAAAAATTATCCCTCCAGAAGACTTCAGTCGCTGCTTGGTGATTTTAGACATGAACAAAAAGTGAACGTGTTGGTTGCTCCTTCGTGTCTGACTCTTTGTGACCCCATGGCCTGGGGCCCTCCAGGCCCCTCTCTCCATGGAATTCTCCAGGCCAGAACACAGGAGTGGGTGGCCATTCCCTTCTCCAGGGGATCTTCCCAACCCAGGGATTGAACCCTGGTCTCTCACATTGCAGGCAGATTCTTTACCAGCTGAGCCACAGGAGCCTCATACTTAACCTGTGATTTAAGTGAAAGACTCCAAAGATCTATGGAAAGTTCTTTTGAGGAAAGACAGAATCTCTGTCTCCCTGCTAAACATGGTGAGCCAGATATGTAGTGATTTCTGTAGAAAAGGGCAAGTCCCAGCTCTTTTTCAGTCTCACAGTGGCTTTGGTGATGGGAGTGGCTGTTTGGACCAGCAGACGCTGCCTCTGCATGCAGGCTCTGGCCTTCCTCAGAGGCTCTTCCTTTAGGGAGTACTGGGTGACACTGCTACTGTGGATGGTTGTATATTTTGTGTTTTGCACCAAGAGGCTCAACCAAGAGGGTGTGTTGGGGCTCAGATCCAGATGAGTGTTCTTTTCTAATTTGCCAGACCAGAAAGGGTGCTGTTTTGGGAGGTGTCTTGTTCACCTCTGCAGAGAGGTGTACTAAGTGTAGCAGGGACTCTGGGGAAAGATAAGGAGAAGGAAAAAGAGTGAACGGGCTATGAAAGAACAGCTCAGAGTATACAGAGAAGTAGCTATGAAAGCCACTGATAAGTCTTTGGCATCCCAACCAGCAAGGACCTACTGCATAGCACGGGGCACTCTCTTCAGTGTTATGTGGCAGCCTGGATGGGAGGGGAGTTTGGGACAGAAGGGGTACATCTATACATATTGCTGAGTGCCTTTGCTGTCCACTTGAAATTTATCATGGCCTTGTTAATTGGCTATACTCCAATGTAAAATAAATAAGAAAAAAAGGCTTTGCCATCTCCATTTCCCTCAACCTGTTCCCTTGAAAAAACAGGAAGTAGTTTTTAGAATGTGAAAAAAAAACACCCCACAAAAACCTCACTCACTGGAGTTGAGATTAGGCTTGCAGGGAGATGTCGGAAAGGGAGGCAGGAGAACTAGCCTTTATTGAACACCTACTAATTGCATTTATTATCTCAGGCCATGAGGCCTTTCTGACTTCAGTATATCTCTGAGGACTTTCCCTGCTCTAAAACCAGCTTAGGCCACCAGCAGCCAAGCAGATTGATGTCATTTGGGGCCGCTTGAGTGGACAACAGTGTATGGAAAACAGAACTGAGGAATGAATGAAAAGTCCTTCAGTGAATCTTGGTATGTGCAGTTTCCTACCTCCGGGAGAGTACTGTGAACCAGCCTGCCAGTTCAGTTCAGTCACTCAGTCGTGTCTGACTCTTGGAACCCCATGGACTGCAGAACACCTGGCTTCCCTGTCCATCACCAACTCCTGGAGCTTACTCAAACTCATGTCCATTGAGTCAGTGATGCCATCCAGCCATCTCATCCTCTGTCGTCCCCTTCTCCTCCTGCCTTCAATCTTTCCCAGCATCAGAGTCTTTTCATATGAGTCAGCTCTTTGCATCAGGTGGTCAAAGTATTGGAGTTTCATCTTCAGCATCAGTCCTTCCAAAGAGTATTCAGGACTGATTTCCTTTAAGATTGACTGGTTGGATGTCCTTGCAGTCCAAGGGACTCTCAAAAAGAGTCTTCTCCAACACCACAGTTCAAAAGCATCAGTTCTTTGGCCTCAGCTTTCTTTGTAGTCCAACTCTCACATCCATACATGACCACAGGAAAAACCGTAGCTTTGACTAGACGGACCTTTGTTGGCAAAGTAATGTCTCTGCTTTTTAATATGCTGTCTAGGTTAGTCATAGCTTTTCTTCAAAGGAGCAAGTGTCTTTTAATTTCATGGCTGCAGTCACCATCTGCAGTGATTTTGGAGCCCCCCAAAATAAAGTCTGACACTGTTTCCACTGTTTCCCCATCTATTTCCCATGAAGTGATGGGACCGGATGCCATGATCTTTGTTTTCTGAATGTTGAGTTTCAAGTCAGGTTTTTCACTCTCCTCTTTCACTTTCATCAAGAGGCTCTTTAGTCCTTCTTCGCTTTCTGCCATAATGGTGGTGTCATCTGCATATCTGAGGTTATTGATATTTTTCCTGGCAATCTTGATTCCAGTTTGTGCTTCATCCAGCCCAGCATTTCACATGATATACTCTGCATATAAGTTAACTAAGCAGGTGACAATATACAGCCTTGATGTACTCCTTTTTCTATTTGGAACTAGTCTGTTTTTCCATGTTCATTTCTAACTGTTGCTTATTGACCTGCATACAGATTTCTCAGGAGGCAGGTCAGGTGGTCTGATACTCCCATCTCTTGAAGAATTTTCCACAGTTTGTTGTGATTCACACAGTCAAAGGCTTTGGCATAGTCAATAAAGCAGAAGTAGATGTTTTTTGGGAACTCTCTTGCTTTTTGGATGATCCAATGGATGTTGGCAATTTGATCTCTGGTTCCTCTGCCTTTTCTAAATCCAGCTTGAACACCTGGAAGTTCATGGTTCACGTACTGTTGAAGCCTGGCATGGAGAATTTTGAGCATTACTTTGCTAGCGTGTGAGATGAGTGCAATTGTGTGGTAGTTTGAACATGCTTTGGCATTGCTTTTCTTTGGGATTGAGATGAAAACTGACCTTTTCTGGTCCTGTGGCCGCTGCTGAGTTTTCCAAGGTTGCTGGCATACTGAGTGCAACACTTTCACAGCATCATCTTTTAGGATTTGAAATAGCTCAACTGGAATTCCATCACCTCCACTAGTTTTGTTCGTAGTGATGCTTTCTAAGGCCCACTTGACTTCACATTCCAGGATGTCTGGCTCTAGGTGAGTGATCATGCCATCATGGTTATCTGGGTCATGAAGATCTTCATTCTTTCTGGAGTTATTTCTCCACAGTTCTCCAGTAGCATATTGGACACCTACCTACTTGGGGAGTTCATCTTTCAGTTTCCCATGTTTTTGCCTTTTCATACTGTTCATGGGGTTCTCAAGGCAAGAATTCTGAAGTGGTTTGCCTTTCCCTTCTCTGGTGGACTGTCAGAACGCACCATGACCCGTCTGTCTTAGGTGGCCCTGCCTGGCATGGCTCATAGTTTCATCGAGTTAGACAAGGCTGTGGTCCATGTGACCAACCTACCAAATATCTCCAATGTCTAATGTGTTTTTAGCATTAACAATATTTTATTATATAGTTTTCAAAATTGGCAGTTGTGTATCTCTGTTGTTGGCATTGTTTAGTCACTGTTTAGTGTCTGACTCTTTTGCGACCCAAGGACTGAAGCCCACCAGGCTCCACTATCCATGGGATTCTCTCCTGACCCAGGGGTCGAACCTGTGGCTCTTGCATTAGCAAGCGGAATTCTTTACCTTTAAGTCACCAGGTTATGACACATATATAACTCCGTATTAAATAGACTATTTGATTTGCCAAAGGACCCGCTATGTATCTGTCAGAAACATGTTCTGTATATTTGTGTTTATACCCTTGTCTAAATCTTGTTAACCCAACACTGACTTATTCAAATTAACAAGTCAAAGTGCCTGTTAGATGTTAATAATTTTTAAAAGATCTGCCTGGGACCAACCCAAATGAAAACTTTTAAAAATCAATACTAGGCAGAATGTAGCATTTTCCAGAAATGGTTTGGAGTTGTGTGTGACTCAGGAACAGTCATTAATAAAGCACTTACTCTGTGCTAGCCAGTCTTCTTCAGGATTAACAACTATGAACTCATGTCATCTCCCATCAGTCATATAAGGTGGCTAGTATTACTGTTCACCGTTGATAGATAAGGAAGTAAAGAAGTAACTGCCAAAGGATACTACCTAGAAGTGGCAGATGTGGGTTTCATTCGCAGCAGTTTGGGTCCATTCTGCGGGGTTAGAGTTCACAGAGTGTTTTAGAGGCCCTGTGTCTTTCTTTGCCCAGACCCCTGGTTTTCTCCGAGGTCCAGAGATGCCTCCACCAGAATTGGGAAATGCAGCCATGGCTGCAGAATCCTGGGCACTCAGGCAACAGAAACCTCCCTGTCCTCCGTTTTCCATCAGTGAACCAGTCAGTACAGTTGCACAGAAGATGACGCTCTGCTGGCCTCAATGAATGGTCTTCCTGTCTCTGCTGCCCCCTGGAGGTCAGTGGGGATATAGCGGATGAAGTCAGCATTTTCCCTGTTTCTTGTTCATAATGAATCTTTTGGCTAAACAAGAAAGGCATATTGGCTGTGTCCAGTCTTGCACATGGAATCTTTGTTGTATCTTGTGTGATCTTTCCTTGTAGCACATGGACTCTCTTGTTGTGGCTTCAGGCTCCAGAGCTCAGGGCTCCAGAGTGCTCAGACTCAGTACTTCCAGTGCATGCAAGGGCTTCATTGCTCTGTGGCATAAGAGATCTTAATTCGTAACCAGGGATTGAACCTGCATCCCCTGCATTGCAAGGCAGATTCTTCACCACTGAACCACCAGGGAAGTCTCAATTTATCATCTTTTGAAGCTCAAACCTTTCCTTGCCCCTGAATCTGACTACTTCTTTGAGTTTGACTTCTTTTCTGCAAACCCACCTACATGTAAATGTTAATGAAAATTGAGTACTTTTACGGAGAAGGCAATGGCAACCCACTCCAGTACTCTTGCCTGGAAAATCCCATGGACGGAGTAGCCTGGAAGGCTGCAGTCCATGGGGTCACTGAGGGTCGGACATAACTGAGCGACTTCACTTTCACTTTTCACTTTCTTGCATTGGAGAAGGAAATGGCAGCCCACTCCAGTGTTCTTGCCTGGAGAATCCCAGGGACGGGGGAGCCTGGTGGGCTGCCGTCTATGGGGTTGCACAGAGTCGGACGCGACTGAAGTGACTTAGCAGTAGTAGCAGTTTCTCCTATTAATCTGTCTTTGTTAATTAGCAGGTCTCCAGTTACTAAGGGCTTCCCTGGTGGCTCAGATGGTAAAGAATCTGCCTGCAATACAGGAGACCCAGGTTCTATCCTGGGATCGGGAAGATGCCCTGGAGAAGGAAATGGCTACCGACTCCAGTATTCTTGCCTAGAGAATCCCATGGACAGAGGAACCTGGAGGGCTACAGCCCATGGGATCTCAAAGAATCGGACACAACTGAGTGACTAACACACATACATACATTTTACTGAACATAAGAGCATAGAGGAAAAGTTTTCCCTTTCTGATGGTAGACAGTGTCAGACAGTGAAGTCCACAAGAAGGAGGACTGTTGATTCTGGGCAGGCCTCCCACTCATAGAGGGTAGAAGACCTGGAGCAACCCCAGCAAGGCTCTACATACCCTCAGGCCCCACCAGGGCCTACGGTGAAGGTAGGGTGAGTGAACTTGGGTTCCAGGATGCTGAGTATCTGGCTGCAGTCCTCAGGGCAGAGACAACTGTGGGCTATGGATGCAGGGCAGTCTGCAGAGAGTTAACCATGGGCAGAGGGCTGGACCTTCAGTGGCTCAAAGAGAGGGGGAAAGTAACATGTATTCCGCTGTGGGCTGAGGCCTGCCTCTAGGGAGGGGGAGCCAGCTTGCGGGTGCCTGACCTGACAGCCGCTTCCGGTGCCCAGGGTCCTGCCTGCCCAGGGAGCGCTCTCTGTGGCGGCGGGATTAGGCTCGCTCCTTCCCATACTGCTGCAGGCAGCCGGTCACACTACAGAGCTTTGCTGACTTGCTATGAGCCTAGGTGGCTTCAAACACAGGTTTCCAGATTTCCTGGCTAAATGAAGCTAAAGCAAGAATTCACTAATGGTCTGTCTTAGTCAGGAACCAGATACGATACATGAGTTGAACTTGTATTTCATATAAACTGTGGATAACTTTTTTACTATAAGTCCCAGGCAATATTTGTATCAGCATCTGTTTATACGCACACACACACACACACACACACACGCATGTGTTTGTAAAGTGCGTATAAGTATTCTTCAATATAAATATTGCCTATACAGACTTGTACTAAAAAATTACTCGATGTTTATCTGACATCCAGTCTAACCCGGGGTCCTGTGCTTTTATTTGGTACATCTGGCAATTCTACCAGGAGAACAACGCTTCTGTGGCCATGGCTGTGGTCACACCCCTGCAGTCAAGCAAATGGGAGAGCTGAGGTTTTATATTGGGCTGAAAGCCTCATCTAGCCCACAGAGGTATTTTGTTAGGCCAGTATGGAGGCTTTATTTTCATTTCCCATGCTTGCCATCACTTAAAAATTGGGAGAAAGCAGAAAAAAAAAAGAATGGGAGGACTCACATATGACAGGGCCTTGGGTCTGTTCTAGGAGAAGTGGGCGTACTGCATGGAAGGGGGTGGGTTGGCTAGTGCCTGCCTTGTGTACTAAGTCACTTCCTACTCTTTGTGACCCCATGGACTGTAGCCCGCCAGGCTCCTCTGTCCGTGGGATTCTCCAGGCAAGCACCCTGGAGTGG
Organism: Ovis canadensis; assembly: GCF_042477335.2. NCBI lineage: Eukaryota > Metazoa > Chordata > Mammalia > Artiodactyla > Bovidae > Ovis > Ovis canadensis. The sequence goes on from NC_091246.1 coordinate 69,733,233, forward strand.
GTTGGCATGCCCTCCTCCAGGGGATCTTCCTGACCCAGGGACTGAACCTGGGTCTCTTGTGTCTCCTGCATTGGCAGGCAGGTTCTTTATCACTAGGTCTCCCTGGATGCCCACCCTGGTCTCACTCATCTGTGCCTGGTCCCTGTGGCTGAGTTTAGGACGGACTTATCCAGAGCATTTAGTTTCCTAAGTCTTGCTGCTGAGCGGGGAGGCATTTTGTTTGGTCCTGAAAGTCCAGAGTGACTGCTGACCTTGACCAGGAGGATCTTAAATGTGGGAGCTCCTATCTCCCTAACATCTGGAAAGATCTTGTTTACCCAAGCCAAATGACACATACTACAAACAGCCTGAATTCTGGCCAGCCTGAAAGCTAACCAATGTCACCACACCTCTTTGATCAAATTCCCTCAAAAAGCAGAAAACATTCTGTCAGCTCCTGTAACCTGACTGAAAATACATTCAGCTGCCCCAGGCTGTCTTTAGAGCCCCTAGGGGCTGGGGGCCAGATCAGTCAGCTCAGTCTTAGCCGTGCTGAAGTAACGAGCAAACTCCAGAATGTTGTTGGCTTAGCAGGTCGATCAGGCCCATACAGTTGTGCCAGCGCTTTGGCAGCTCTGTGGGTTCGGACACAAGGATTCAGTTTCCACCTCTGCTGTGGCTCCGCCATCTCAACAGTGGCTTTTATGGTGGGAGAAGAGATAGCAAATGGGCTTTGCGGGGGTCCCTCCTCTGCTCAGATGTCATTTGTAGGATCCAGTCTCATAGCCTCACTTAAGGGCAAAGGACTGGAAATTATGGTTTTCTGTACACCTGAGAAGGAGCAGAGAAATGCATATAGTGAGCTAAAAGGGAAGACCGCAGGGACTTGGGGTGATCCATGGCCCCGTTCCAGCCCCCAGATCCCACATCCTCTCCTTCAGTGTGGCTGGAGGGTGTGGGGTAGGTACACCTGCTCGCCCTGGATGGTGACCGACACGCATCAGACACTGCAGATATTCTGACCTTTTATGTCTCCAAGTCCCAACTTTTTCTTACTAATTATGATAGTTAAACCTTTGGCTTATTATATGCATGCACTGACCAGTTTATTTTTACAACAGCCCTCCCAGATAGATACTTTTCCTATTTATTTATTTATTTTTATTACTGGTACATGCTCAAACTACTGCACATTTGCACTCATCTCACATGCTAGTAAAGTAATTCTCTAAATTCTCCAGGCCAGGCTTCAGCAATACGTGAACCATGAACTTCCTGATGTTCAAGCTGGTTTTAGAAAAGGCAGAGGAACCAGAGATCAAATTGCCAACATCCACTGGATCATGGAAAAAGCAAGAGAGTTCCAGAAAAACATCTATTTCTGCTTTATTGACTATGCCAAAGCCTTTGACTGTGTGGATCACAATAAACTGTTGAAAATTCTGAAAGAGATGGGAATCCCAGACCACCTGACATGCCTCTTGAGAAATCTGTATGCAGGTCAGGAAGCAACAGTTAGAACTGGACATGGAACAACAGACTGGTTCCAAATAGGAAAAGGAGTAGGTCAAGGCTGTAAATTATCACCCTGCTTATTTAACTTATATGCAGAGTACATCATGAGAAACACTGGACTGGAAGAAACACAAGCTGGAATCAAGATTGCCGGGAGAAATATCAATAACCTCAGATACGCAGATGACACCACCCTTATGGCAGAAAGTGAAGAGGAACTAAAAAGCCTCTTGATGAAGGTGAAAGAGGAGAGTGAAAAAGTTGGCTTAAAGCTCAACATTCAGAAAACGAAGATCATGGCATCGGGTCCCATCACTTCATGAGAAATAGATGGGGAAACAGTGGAAACAGTGTCAGACTTTTTTTTGGGGGGGCTCCAAAATCACTGGAGATGGTGATTACACCCATGAAATTAAAAGACACTTACTCCTTGGAAGAAAAGTTATGACCAACCTAGATAGCATATTCAAAAGCAGAGACATTACTTTGCTGACTAAGGTCCGTCTAGTCAAGGCTATGGTTTTTCCAGTGGTCATGCATGGATGTGAGAGTTGGACTGTGAAGAAGGCTGAGCACCGAAGAATTGATGCTTTTGAACTGTGGTGTTGAAGAAGACTCTTGAGAGTCCCTTGGACTGCAAGGAGATCCAACCAGTCCATTCTGAAGGAGATCAGCCCTGGGATTTCTTTGGAAGGAATGATGCTAAAGCTGAAGCTCCAGTACTTTGGCCACCTCATGCGAAGGATTGACTCATTGGGAAAGACTTTGATGCTGGGAGGGATTGGGGGCAGGAGGAGAAGGGGACGACAGAGGATGAGATGACTGGATGGCATCACTGACTCGATGGACGTGAATGTGAGTGAACTCCAGGAGTTGGTGATGGACAGGGAGGCCTGGTGTGCTGCGATTCATGGGGTCGCAAAGAGTCAGACACAACTGAGCAACTGGACTGAACTGAACTGAACTGAACTTCAACGTGGCAATGAGGAACCTTAGACAAACGTGGATTAAGGTAGAAGGAAGTGTAAGTTGGATAAATTCATTGATGAGGACTTCCTGGGCCAAAGATCGTATGTAAATTTTCTAGGTGCTGTACACTGCCCCTCTGTGAATACTGTCCAATGTATACTCCCACTATTGAAGTCGGAGAATGTCTGTTTTCTAATATCTTTGGCAAGTGTGTTTTCAATTGTCTGATTTTCCACAGCCTGGAAATCTCAGTGTGTTTAGTTTGTGTTCTCTTATTATGAAGGAGCCTGAGCATCTTTTATGTTTTAGAGCCATCTGCATGAACGAGCATTTCTTCCTTAAGTTCTGGGGGGACCGTTGGCTTTGAGCAGGTCCCTGACCTAAGCTCAAAGCTGGAAGACCCTGTGGCTGCCAACCACCCAGACTCATAGGTGAATGCCTTAGGGAAGAAGTTGCTTGCCGTGCATTCCACTGAAGTGCTGGGAGGTGCAGAAATGAATCCTAACCAGGCTGTTGGTTCCATCTGTCCTGAGATGGATAAATAGAATGTGATGCAGTTTGATCAGGGGAACATTTGGGTCCTGGCTTAACAGTGATGGAGCTCTATTGTCAGCTCGGGTTATGTCCCATCAAAGCTTTCAGTTTTGACCTCATTGACTTGGTGAATTTTCCTTTGTCTCACCCAGTATCATGGAAGTGGGCATGACCTTTTACTTTCTGATTATTAAAAAAAAATCTTTTTATTATGAAACAAAAATATACAAATAGAGAACAGTAAAGTGAACCCCAGTATCTGTATCACCAAGATTAAGCCATTGAAGATTATATAATGCTCGATTCATATATCTCATTTTCTCTTCCTTTTGACTCAGATTTTAAGACAAATAATGTCATGTTACTCTTATATACTAAAGTAAACATATCTATAAAGTAGGTGTTTTCATACATCACTGGAATGTCATTACCATATCTGACAAAGTTAACAGCCATTTCTTGGTATCATCAAATACCTACATCTTGTAAAAATTTCCCAGTTGTCTCACATCTCTCTCTTCTTTTACCATTGGTTTGTTTGATTAGGGTCCACATACTGTGCTTGGTTCTTACATTCCTTAAAGATTCTCTATTTCACAGCAGACCCTCTCTCCCTTTGTGAGGAAACAGTCCACTGTCAAGCCTTTTTCAGCAGAATGCCCTCCATTCTATAAATCTGTATATTTCCTTCTTTGGGGGATTATTTAATTTGTTCCTGAAATCCCCTGTATTTCCTAGAGAGTGGAAGCGACTTCTAGAAGCTTGTTTGATATGGATTCAGATATTTGGGTGAGAGTCCACAGGAAAAGGCACCTGTTCTTGGATCATTTTAGAAGTCAACATGGTGGGTCTTTCATCTCACTAAGCAAAATCAGAGGGGTCAAGTGACGTCAGCCAGGCCTTTGCATTGCAAATGTTCCTTCAATCTTCCTCTTTCAACATTTCACACAGTGGTTTTATCTACTGACTCTGTTGCCTGAATCAGTTATTTCATTCAGTTCAGTTCAGTTCAGTTCAGTTGTGTCTGACTCTTTGTGACCCCATGGACTGCAGAACACCAGGCTTCCCTGTCCATCACCAACTCCTGGAGCTTACTCAAACTCATGTCCATTGAGTCAGTGATGCCATCCAACCATTTCATCCTTTGTCTTCCCCTTCTCCTCCCACCTTCAATATTTCCCAGCATCATGGTCTTTTCCAATGAGTCAGTTCTTTGCATCAGGTGGCCAAAGTATTGGAGTTTCAGCTTCAGCATCAGCCCTTCCAAAGAATATTCAGGACTGATTTCCTTTAGAATGATGGACTGGTTGGATGTCCTTGCAGTCCAAGGGACTCTCAAGAGTCTTCTCCAATACCACAGTTCAAAAGCATCAATTCTTTGGCCTCAGCTTTCTTTGTAGTCCAACTCTCACATCCATACATGACCACTGGAAAAACCATAGGACCTTTGTTGGCAAAGTAATTTCTCTGCTTTTTAATATACTGTCTAGGTTGGTCATGGCTTTTCTCCCAAGGAGCAAGTGTCTTTTAATTTCATGACTTCAGTCACCATCTGCAGTGATTTTGGAGCCCCCCAAAATAAAGTCTGTCACTATTTCCATTATTTTCCCATCTATTTGCTGTGAAGTGATGGGACCCAATGCCATGATCTTTGTTTTCTGAATTTTGAGTTTCAAGCCAGCTTTTTCACTCTCCTCTTTCACTTTCATCAAGAGGCTCTTTCCTTCTTCGCTTTCTGCCATAAGGGTCGTGTCATCTGCATATCTGAGGTTATTGATATTTTTCCTGGCAATCTTGCTTCCAGCTTGTGCTTAATCCAGTCCAGCATTTCTCATGATGTACTCTGCATATAAGTTAAATAAGCAGGGTGACAATATACAGCCTCGACATACTCCTTTCCCAGTTTGGAACCAGTCTGTTGTTCCATGTCCAGTTCTAACTGTTGCTTCTTGACCTGCATACAGATTCCTCAGGAGGCAGGTCTGGTGGTCTGGTATTCCTATCTCTTAAAGAATTTTCCACAGTTTATTGTGATCCACACAGTCAAAGGCTTTGGCGTAGTCAATAAAGCAGACGTAGATGTTTTTTGGGAACTCTTTTGCTGTTTTAATGATCCAGTGGATGTTGGCAATTTGATCTCTGGTTCCTCTAGCTTTTCTAAATCTAGCTTGAACACCTGGAAGTTCATGGTTGTTGAAGCCTAGCATGGAGAATTTTGAGCATTATTTTACTAGCATGTGAGATGAGTGCAATTGCGTGGTAGTTTGAACATTTTTGGCATTGCCTTACTTTGGGACTGGAATGAAACCTGACCTTTTCCGGTCCTGTGGCCACTGCTGAGTTTTCCAAGTTTGCTGGCCTATTGAGTGCAGCACTTTCACAGCATCATCTTTTAGGATTTGAAATGGCTCAACTGGAATTCCATCACCTCCACTAGCTTTGTTTGTAGTCATGCTTCCTAAGGCCAACTTGACTTTGCATTCCAGGATGTCTGGCTCTGGGTGAGTGTTCACACCATCGTGGTTATCTGGGTCATTGAGATCTTTTTGTATAGTTCTTCTGTGTATTCTTGCCACCTCTTCTTAACATTTTCTGCTTTTCTGTTAGGTCTCTACCATTTCTGTCCTTTATTGTGCCCATCTTTGCAGGAAATGTTCCTTTTGTATCTCTTATTTTCTTGAAGAGATCTCTAGTCTTTCCCATTCTATTGTTTTCCTCTATTTCTTTACATTGATCGGTGAGGAAGGCTTTTTTTTTTTTTTTTTAAATTTCTCCTTGCTATTCTTTGGAACTCTGCATTCAAATGGGTATATCTTTCATTTTCTCCTTTGCCTCTAGCTTCTCTTAGTTATTTCATTAGGGGTTGAAAAACAAAGATTTTCAAGTCCTGTCATTCATTTCACATGTATTAACTAGATTAAAAAAATTTTTTTTTTGACGTGGACCATTTTCAAAGTCTTTATTGAATTTCTTACAATATTGCTTCTGTTGTTTGTGTTTTGGTATTTTGGCCACACTTCTTGGGGGCCTTAGCTCCCCAACCAGGAATTTACCCTGTATCCCTTGCATTAGAAGGCAAAGTCCCAACTGTAGACTGCCAGGGAAGTCCCTTGATTTTTTTTTTTAGTATAAAGAAAACCAAGGCTATTTGGTCACCCTGGGATGGTTTTTTCCACTCTTAAAATGGCCAGTGATTTTCTCAGATCTCTTTGCTTTTTAAGGAGTCTATCCTTTTCCACTTTGGAAAATAAATGATGAGGACCTTATCATATTCAGATCATGAAGCTAACATAGGAGAGAGCTTTCTTCTTAGCTTTACTCATTATCATAGAATATTCAGCACCAAGTGTGTATGTAATTTCATAATTACTAATTGACTCTTTTTAACCACTGATCTTATCCTCTCACCCTGCCTTTTGTTTTCTCAGAATCTGTCTGCTTGAGTAGGCAAAGTATTACGATATAAGCAAGCATGTAGTCTGAATTACCATCTCTGAACATTCTTTTAGACTTAAGGCCAAACACTTCTTGTTTAGCTAACATACCACAATGACTATCAGTCATGTACACTTTAGTGAGAATTACTGCAATGAGCTTGCTTTCCATTTCACAGGTTAGTTTACTGAAGAAAAATAAATTGATTTTGGAATTGGTGAGGAGAAACAGGCCTGTAAATGAGGCAGAGGGAGCTCAGTTGCTAATTGTAGGTCAGTCCTAGGTAGCTGTGAGAAGGCTGAGTTTGGAGGCGATAGAGGCAGCTGAGAACATTTCATGCTATAAGGCAGTACTTGGAAGGAGAAATAGAGATAAAGATGTGCCAGGGAATTTTTACTGCTCAAGAACAGGTAAGGTGCTCCTATTATCGGCACCTAGTGTACCTATTCTTCACCCATCATAGTGTATCATGAACTATGTTTTTTGCTGTAAGTCAAGAACACCACACTAAGAAAGACCATTGTGTGGACATGTGCTTTTGTGAATGAATATTGATTGGAAAATTAATATAGCACAGTGGTTAAGTTCACAGGATTTGGAGACAGATCAAACTTAGTACAAGTCCTGGCTTCATCATTTGGACAAGCTTATTTAATAGCTTCAGCCCTCAGTTTTCCTGCCTGTAAAATGGGATAATAGTAATAAGACCATAGGATTGCTACAAAAGTAAGTGAAAAGTGACACTAAGAGTCAGACATGACCGAGCGACTTCACTTTCACTTTTCACTTTCATGCATTGGAGAAGGAAATGGCAACTCACTCCAGTGTTCTTGCCTGGAGAATCCCAGGGATGGGGGAGCCTGGTGGGCTGCCGTCTATGGGGTCACACACAGTCGGACGCGACCGAAGTGACTTAGCAGCAGCAGCAGTACTTAAAGCACTAAACACATTTCCATTTACACAAACCTTCAATACCTAATAACTTTGAAAAACAGTTTAAAAATGTAAAAAGGAAGAGGTTTTTTTTTCACTTTGTAAAAGGATTCTACTACTGTTTGTAGAAAAAGATTTCATTGTCACTCATCCAGAGGGCACACAACTCTGGGGATCTTTGTTTCATATAAAAGAGTGACCTGGCTGCGCCTTGTTGCTTTTGTTCAGTCGCTCAGTCATGTCTGACTCTTTGTGACCCCATGGACTGCAGCACAGCAGGCTTCCCTGTCCATCACTATCTCCTGGAGTTTGCTTAAACTCATGTCCGTTGAGTTGGTGATGCCATCCAACCATCTCGTCCTCTCATGTCCGTTGAGTTGGTGATGCCATCCAACCATCTCGTCCTCTGTTGCTCCCTACTCCTCCTGCCCTTTATCTTTCCCAGCATCAGAGTCTTTTCTAATGAGTCAACTCTTTGCTTCAGGTGGCCAAAGTATTGGAGCTTCAGCTTCAGTCCTTCCAATAAACATTCAGGGTTTTTCCCCATCTGCCATGAAGTGATTGGACCAGATGCCATGATCTTAGGGGTGCCCTTTAGAGACTGCTCCTCAGGGTTTCCCTGGTGGCTCAGATGGTAAAGCATCTGCTTACAATGCGGGAGACTCGGGTTCGATCCCTGGGTCAGGAAGGTCTTCCAGGAGAAGGAAATGGCAACCCATTTCCGTACTCTTTCCTGGAGAATCCCATGGATGGTGGAGCGTGGGGGGCTACAGCCCATGGGGTCGCAGAGTCGGACCGGACTGAGCGACTTCACTTTCACTTTCTTTCTTAGACATTGCTAGATTGTTCTGGATGCAGATATTCCTGGCCAGATGAAAAGCAGCAGCTAGCAGCTCTGGTGTTTTTTTTTTTTTTTTTTACTACTATCATTTTCAACCCACCTGTCTAAGGATTATTCCCTAAAGTAGGGCTGAACAAAATTCCTGTTGCACCATTACTGACACCGTATGTTCCTTGAGCCAATGCCGCCATCTTGTGGTGGAGTTACGCGAACACAGTTTGGCAGCTAGCCCAGGGTTTTCACTCACTCTCTGCTCTACCAGGAACATCCTCGGGAAGCCCTGTTTTTGTCTCCTTGTCTTTCATAAAGTGTGGTCAGGGGCCTCAGCGCCGCCGGCTCTGGAGATGACGGCGCCATTGCTCACCGCTCCTCTCTGGCTCCACTTGACCCCTGTGCCTCTCGGTGCTGTGTCTACTTGTGTGGCCCTGTGTTCCCTTGGGAGAAGGGATGACGAATGCCAAGAACCTGGGTAAAAACAACTTAAGCCTGTTCTGAGGCAGGGTTTAAGAGGATACCTCTAACTGCTTCTTATATGTCCTTCTTCAAACCTTAAGTATTTGAGCATGTACGGCCTCTGTAATTAGAACTCACTGTCACACAAGTCTGGAACACTTTCCGAAAGGAACAGTCTGTACACATGACTGTGTGTTGCTTCAGGCATGGTGTCTGCACACCGGGAGGGTGGACGAGGCCACTGTGTGTCTGAGGACATGAGAGACCAACATTGTCCAGGCAAGATCATTAGCTAAAATAATTGCAGAAGCCTGCTACAAGGAGTGGTCCGAGGACCTGCACCAGCAGCAACACTGAGAGCTCGCTAGTAGTGCAGACTCTGCAGTGACATCCCGGACCTTCTGGTGCAGGCTCTGGGTTTTAAGGAGACCCTCAGTAATCTGTGCGCACTTTAACATTTAAAACGCACTGAGCTATAGCAGTGGTTCTCAACTTCTGCTGCACAGTAGAGTAACCCCAGAGCCTTTAAAGATACTGACACCCAGTGCTCACCCTGGACTGATTTCATTAGATTCTCTGCCGACGAGACACAGATGTACACACTGGCTGACCTTTTAAAATAGGTCCATGCAGTTACCCAGAGCTGGACTTCCCCATAAACGTGTTTCAGGAAGCTGGGCCACTAAGTCTTCTTTACTGAAGAACTCACAAAAAGTGTCAAAACCCAGCGAAAACGCTCCAGTAGCAGCAAGCAAGCTAAGGAAGAGGTTCAAATTCTAGTGACAGGCTTTAAAACTTTAAAATGTGGTGGACAAGAAAATAAATAGAAGATTCTGGTGTAGAACCGAGAAGGCCAATCTACCCAAACTTCCAGCGGAGGGTGCTTCAAGGAAAGGAGGCTGGTGACAAAATCCTGAGAATTATCACTACTATCTACCAATAAAAGGGGAAGAGAGCCCTGGAGAGTGACTAGGCAGCCTAAAGTAAAAGTTAAGAGTATTACGAGTTCTTGTGACCTCAGCAGAGGCAAGAAAATCAACAGAGAGCCTGTTTCCCAGTGACCCTGTCAGATCCTGGTGAGTATTCCCTGCAGGTACCCATCCATGGAAATAAGATTCTGTTTTATTAAGAGCTGTGTGTGCCTTTAGGCTGTGAAAATTGGATAATGCACATTATATAGCTTTAAAGCTATGACACACCTAGACAGCGTATTATAAAGCAGAGGCATCACTTTACCAACCAAAGTCTGTCTAGTCAAAGCTATGGTTTTTCCAGTAGTTATGTACAGATGTAAGAGTTGGACCATAAAGAAGGCTGAGTGCCAAAGAATCTATGCTTTTGAACTGTGGTGTTGGAGAAGACTCTTGAGAATCCCTTGGACTGCAAGGGGATCAAACCAGTCAAACCTAAATGAAATAAATCCTGAATATTCATTTAAAGAACTGATGCTGAAGCTGAAATTCCAATACTTTGGCCGCCTGATTGGGAAGAGTTGACTCATTGAGAAAGACCCTGATGCTGGGAAAGATTGAGTGCAAGAGGAGAAGGGGGCAGCAGAAGGTAGGATGGTTGGATGGCATCACTGACTCAATGGACATGAGTTCAAGCAAACTCCAGGAGATAGAGAAGGTCAGGGAAGCTTGGCATGCTGCAGTTCATGGGGTCACAAAGTGTCAGACATGACTTTGTGAGTGAACAACAACAGCAGTTTGGGCTGTGGATGACCAGGTCTCAGGTTTTCAAGAAAAGTTCAGATCAAATAGACTACGGGTATTATAAATCTAATTGCCTGTAGGGGCCAGATATGTGCTATAATAAGTGATGCTGGCTAGGTGTAGGACCATAGGGAGTGGTGTGGTCCATGGGAACTAGAGAGTAAAAGCTTCACCTCAAGCGATGGTTCTTAAAGTGTGGGCCCCAGCCAATATTAGCACCACCCAGGGACCGGTTAGAAATGCAAATCTCTTATAAACAAACTCCATGGATGGAGCCCAGGAAAAACAGTTTTAATAAGCTTCCCAGATAGTCCTATGTTCACTAAAGATTAAGAACTGCCAGAGTAAAAATTCTCTAGCTGATTGTTGCCGAGAATGTAAGTCCTGTGTTGTCATATCTTACAATTTTTTTTTAAAGAGAAGCTTAAATTGTGGGATTTTATGTGGAGTCTCCTAGTTTTTAAATTGCAGTGATAGGTTTGCATTTTGTAGAAAATACCAAGTGGGCCAAACAAAACACCTGATAGTTTTGCAAGGTGCGTTTGTTTGATGGAGAACATCTGGATGAAGTGGCCCATGTTAAGCATGAAAAAGATGAAAAGAAACGACATGGCGAATGTATAAAATACTACGGAAAAGGAAAGGAATGAGCCAATCAGAGCATATAAAGATAGACGAGCAGCTCCGTCTAGAAGGAAAAAATACCCAAAGGAAAAGAGAACTCAAAAATGAGATGATAAAATGCCATGAAATGGAGCCATTATACTGTGAAGAGATTGAGATACATTCCCAGTTTTAAACCCATCAATGGACCAATAACACTGAAATTCAGTGAACAGACTTTTACACACCCACCACTGGGTGAGTGCTATGGGCTCCCCTGGGAAAGATGGCCAAGCATAGAAGGACTCGCTCCTATAAACAAGTCTCTGAGTGCCACCCAGTCAACAGCTGTCTCATTCAGTGATGTCATCTACCTTCCCCCACCCCTAGGTGAGTGAGGTCAGTAGTCTGGTGTGCTGGAGAGACCTTAATACAGCAATCGTTTCAGGTTTGTCTTTTTTATTTCAGGAATTAAAGAATGGTCTCATGCTTTGATGAATTCAGGAGCAAAAAAGTTGAAGGAAGATAAATCGGTGGAGAGATGTGACTGATACAAACCAGAGCAAAGAATAGAACAACCATAAGGCTGTGATTATTGAACAGGATGTAAATGTTATAAGATGACAAAATAAAGCTAACGATAAAAACAGAAGGTTAGGAGAGGGAGATGGAGGGAAATTTAAGACCTTATATTTTCTGAACGTTTTACCCTGCATCATTTAGCAATATCTAAAATTCAACCAAAGTGTTAAAATAATTCTAATATATTAATCTTCCCCCCACTGTCTTTAAAAATTATTTTTTATTACAATATAAATCAAATATGTACTAACATGACTAGATATTCCTATCCTTATAGTTTTATACAAAGGAAGGAAGGATGCTAAAGCTGAAGCTCCAGTACTTTGGCCCCCTCATGCGAAGAGGTGACTCATTGGAAAAGACTCTGATGCTGGGAGGGATTGGGGGCAGGAGAAGGGGACGACAGAGGATGAGATGGCTGGATGGCATCACTGACTCGATGGACGCGAGTCTGAGTGAATTCCGGGGGTTGGTGATGGACAGGGAGGCCTGGTGTGCTGCCAGGGGGGTCGCAAAGAGTCGGACACGACTGAGCGACTGGACTGGACTGAACTGAACAACTGAAATACAAAGCTAGTAAAATGTAGATTTGCAATGACAGTTTAGAAATAGATTTTTTAATATCCCTACAGGAAAGAGCACAGATCACTGTATAGCAAGATGAATTTTCACAAGATGAAGACACTCATCAGCACCTGGATTGAAACTTAAAACTTTGTCCTTCTCATCATCGGCTTCCGCAAAATAGGTAGCTCCAAATCTTACTTCCAACACTAGCTTCATTTTGGCTTTTTTGCGCTTTATGAAAATGGAATCATAACTTTTGTGACTGGTTCCTTTTAGTCAGTATTACACCCGTGGAACTCTCAGTGTTACATCAGTGATGTTCATCCCTGTTATTGCAGTTTATTTTTGTTTTTGTATTCTATTGTATAAATATACCATAGTTTATCCGTTCTATGGGTAATGGATTTTTGAGCTATTTTTGGATCTTGGCTCCTAGAACTGTGCTTCTGTAAACATTCTTACCTTTGTCTTTTGGTGAACATATGTGCATTTATCTGTTACATATATTCCTAGAAGCGGAGTTGCTGGAGCAGAGTACACACATATGTTCAGTTTAAGTTAATACTGCCGAACAGTTATCCAGAGGCGTAGCAATTTATACTTCCACCAGCAGCGCATGATGTTCCATGTTCTTGCCAACAGTTGGTACTGTCAGTCTTTCTAATTTTAACTCATCTGGAGGGTGTTCAGTGATTGTCTCACTGTAATTTTATGTGTATTTTCCTGACAACTGAGCACTTTTTCTCATGCTTATTAACCATTTGGATATTCTCTTTTATGTAGTGTCTATTTGTAGTCTTTTTTCATTACAATTATCTGTCTTTTTCTTACTGATGTGTAGAAGGTTTTGTATGTTGTGAATTCAAGTCTATTATTGGATGTGTAAATAACTGAAGTTCTTAATTTTAGTGAACTCCAAGGTTATGAAGGTATTCTCTTACGTATTCATCAGGAGCTTTATTGGTTTACATTCCAGAGTTAGATTTGCAATTCATCTGGAGTTGATTTTTGTGTATAGACTGAGGTAAGGGTCAAGATTATTGGTTTTTCTTCATATAGGTTTCCGACTGACCCAGCACCGTTTGTTGGGAAGACCGTCTTTTCTTTACTGCATTGCACTTCCATCACAAATCGCATGACTATGTGAGGCTTGTTTCTGGACTGTTTCAGGTCCTTTGGTCAGCCTGTTTATCCTTCAGTCAGTATTACCTTGTCTTAATTACTATAGCTCTACAGTCTTAATATCTTGCCATCGAATTCCTTTAGTTTTATACTTTAAGATTTTATTGCCTTTTCATGGTCATATGTATTTCCAAATAAATTGTAGCTTTAGCTTGTCAGCTTCTTCAGGGGAAAAATAAGCATATTGGGATTTTGATTGGGAATAAATTGAATCTGTAGATCATGTTGGAAGGGACTGATAGCTTTACAGTTTTGAGTCTTCCAGCTCAGGATGTCTCCCTCCATTTATTTAAGTCTTTTCTAATTACATTCAGTAATATTTTATCATTTTATATATAAAGGTCTTACATATCTTTTGATGGATTTATTCCCAGACATTTGATATTTTGATGCTATTGCAAATGGTCAAGTAATAAATATTTCATTTAAAAATAGTTTCTAAGTGATATGTAGAAATGCAATTGGTTTTTGTACTTGAGCCTTTTATCCAGATACCTGCTAACTAAATTCACTTATTTATTCTATTAATAATAGCTTATCTGTTGATTCTTCTGGTTTTTGTTTGTTCATTTGTTTAACTTCCACAATCATGTTATCTAATGATGGCAGACAGATGGGCTGGGGGTGGATTACTTTGTCCAGTCTGGGTCTGAGCTGATTAGAAACTCCATTTCTGCATTTGTGAGAGCTGGCTTATTTCCATTGTCCTTAATTCTAGAGTAGATGCTTTCAGGGGTCCTAACAAAAGCCAGGACGTCTCACAGGGCCTTTCCTCCTAAATCCCATATTCTCTCCCCAGTTGGAGAGACCCTGTTTAACTTCTCATCCTCTTGGTCACCAAGTATGTATTGACATGCCTGAGGGGAGATGCGGACTGAATGTGATGTTCCCCTCCCCATGCCTCTCTTCCTTCAGGGACCTTGGCTCCAGGAATCTCCACTTCCTTTCCATTGTTACTTTTAAGTTATAATGAAATGAATGAAGTGAATGAAATGTTATTTTATCGTAACTTTTCATTTATTTAATGACTAATGATGTTGAGCATCCTTTCATGTGCTGTTTAGTCATTTGTATCTCTTCTTTCAAGAGATGTCTACTCAGAGCCTTTGTCTATTTAAAAAACATATCATCTCTTAATTTGAGTTGTAGGAACTCTTTATGTATTCTGGGTACCAGTCTCTCATCAATTGCACAGTTTGCAAATATCTTCTCCCATTCTGCGGACTGTCTTTTCACATTCTCGACGGTATTGTTTGCCACACGAAAGCTTTTAATTTTGATGAAGTCCAGTTTATTTATCTTTCTTTTTATTGCTTGTGCTTTTGGTGTTGTACCTAGGAAGGCTTGGCCTAATACAAGGTCGCCGAGGTTTTCTCCTAAGACTTACAGTTTTAGCTCTTGCCTCGTGCCCTACATTTAGGTCTCTGGTCCATTTAGAGTTAATATTTGCACGTGGTGTAAGGAAGGGGCCCACCTTTATGTTTCTGCCTGTGGATATCTAGTTGTGCCAGTACTGTTTACTCTTCTAAATAGCCCCTTCATCATGTTCTTTTCAGTGACCCCAGGACCCTCAGTTCTTCATGGCCTCATGCTTACCCATGGATGGCTGATTTCTGGGACATTTCCTTGTGTTGCTTGTGGTTCTTACCCCTTTCTTCCCCAGGACCTGGATTAGATTAGAGATAACTTCACTCATGAATGTTGGGCTTTGCTGTCTTCACGATGTAGTGCAGAAGAAGGAGTGGAGGAGTTGGGTGTGGAATATATATAATTTCATGGAAGACTGGGTGGGCAGTGATCAGGCTATGGCACTGCAAAGAGATCCACTCCAATTAGGGAGCCACACAGTCTGGCAATCGGAGACTCCTCTGCTCCAGCACCTGCGGCCCTCCTCTTTCTCCTGAAGCCTTGCCACCCAAATCTGCTCCCTCACTGAGGGTTCCAACCTGGGTGTTGACTCTTACCACTGTGGTCATTAAAGCAAAATGACTTCTTTCCCCAAAAGGAACATCATAAATGCAACTGAATGCCTCATTTCCTTGGTGTCCAGTGCTCATCCACCAGGAGGCCTGCTTTTTAATATTCTTGAGTACTTTCTGTGTCACTTTGAGCATGCCACCCCTCCCATCCAGGTACTAACCAGGCCTGACACTGCTTAGCTTCTGAGATTAGACAAGATCAGGTGCATTCAGGGTGGCATAGCCATAGATGAGCATGCCACTTCTATTTCTCCTTCTGAAAAGTGGGGGTTTGTAATCTCTGTCTTTAAGCATAAAGACAAAAATGCTACTACCTTCCTGAAATCTGGGCTGAATCCTTGAATCTGGAGGCTGTTCATGAAGTGTATCAAGAGATATGAATGTTAACCTAGTAAATACACAGAACTGTGTTCCTGCTTTTTTATGTCTTGTCCCTGTATGTTTAACAAGCACTTATAACTGTAAATGGCTTTTATTCTGGAAGGTTTATAAAAACTCTTTATGGTCAGGAAGGACTTCATCCACCTTCTCACCACACTTTCCTCTTGTTAAAAAAGCAGAAAGCAAAACCAGCACTAGGAGGGAGTGTTTAACCAGCAGAGGGAAGACTTTCCGGTCAGGTTCTCTGATGTGCTGAAGCCTCGTGCTGCGTTGGACATGTCAGCTGCGTAGTGGAGCCTGTTACTGCATGTTGCTATGTCTTTGAAGAATCCAAAAGGAAAAATAAGAAATTCAGATAAATCATGTGTAACAAGTTGAGAGAATGTGGCTGAACTTTTTTCTGAATTATTCTGTATTTGGCATCTTACCTGGTTTTGAACTGCCCAGTGAAGGTTCATATTTATTCAGTTACTGGTTTAATCAACAGATATTTATTGTGTACCTACTATGTGCCAGGCATGGTGCTTGGGCTAGCAAGGAACAAAAGAGTTGAACTGCTGTGGAGTTTATTCTAGCAGGGGAAATCTGGAAATAAATATAAATACAGATAAACTACAAACTGATAACTATTATGAAGAAAAAATTAAAGGATATGATAGGATAGCAAAGAATTAATTGGGGGATTAATTGGATAGCTGAATTAATTGGGGGAAGGCTTTTCTGGTTAATTTTTTAGAGTCAGCTTAACTGGGCTAAGGGATGCCCAGGTAGTTGGTAAAACAAATTTCTGGGTGTGTCTGTGAAGGGTTTCTGGAAGAGATTAGCATTTGAAATGGTTAATTGTGGAGATGGATAGGCATCACCCGGTTCCTTGAGGGCCTGAGTAGAACAAAAGGCAGTGGAAGGGTGAATTCACGCTCTCTGTCTGACCCCAGGCACCCAGGCAGGGGTGATGGTGGCTCTCTTTTGGACTCGGCCTTATGCCGTCTGACCTTGGCACTCAGGCTCGAGGACTAAGACTGAATTGCGCCATCGGTTTTCTGGCTCCCGTAGCCCGCAGACAGCAGATCATGGGACTCTTTGGCCTCCATAACTATGTGAGCCAATTCCAGTAATAATCTCCTTTTATGTATGAAAAATGAGAGTGATAGTTGCTCAGTCGTGTCTGACTCTTTGCGACCCTATGGACTGTGGCCCATCAGGCTCCTCTGTCCATGGAATTTTCCAGGCAAGAATACTGGAGTTGACTGCCATTCACTTCTCCAGGGGATCTTCCTGACCCAGGGACTGAACCTGGGTCTCCTGCATTGCAGGCAGATTCCTTACCATCTGAGCCACCAGGAAACTGAAAGTTACTCTGTGTGTCCAACTCTTTGTGACCCCATGGATTATACAGTCCATGGAATTCTCCAGGCCAGAATACTAGAGTGGGTAGCCTAACCCTTCTCCAGTGGATCTTCCTAACCCAGGGATCGAACCAGGGTCTCCTGCATTGCAGGCGGATTCTTTACTAACTGAGCTATCAGGGAAGCCCAAGAAAGCCCCCCTTTTATGTATAAGTGCATAACAGAACCCCCTTTTGGTTCTGTTCCTCTGGCGAACTCTTGACTAATACACTGACCATATGACAGACGTGAAGGGGGAATAGTGAGAGGGAGAAGATTCTAAGAAGAGGGAACAGCAGGTGCTAAGGGCCTGAGGTCAGGATGAATTCGGTGCATTTGAGGAACTGAAGAAGCCAGTCTGCTTGGATGAACATGCAGAGAGAGATGAGACGAGACCACAGGCTTAGCAGAATGTGCTACCTGTTTTGACGGTCTGTCCTAAGTGCAATGGGAAACCATTCTGGGGCTCTCAGAAGGGGACTGATACAGTCAGATTTATATGCACATCTTGAGTGTCTCCATGAAGAAAGTAAGCTCTTCAAAGCAGGGCTAAAACCTTATGTTTATCTGCTTCAGAACCAGCACTGGGCTGTGGGTATCACAGGGGCCCAGCAGGTAAATTGTGATGGTTATTCATGTAGAATTTCATTTAACTTGAAGTTTGGTTTGGTTGTACTACATAAAAATAGGATATTTGTGTCCCTATAACACAGTCTAGGGAAACTAGACTTATTCTAGGTTTATTTCAGTGTGCTAAAAGGATAGAGGCCTTTCTTTTCACATGTATCTATACCCATATATGTAGTCATATATACATTTTATGTATATATATATATATATACACACACACACAGACATATACATTTACATACATGTGTATATATAAAATTTTTTTTTAGTGAAACCATTTCTTAAGTTGGAAATCCATAAATGATTTATTACTTTTCCTAATTCCTCTCTATTTCTAGTTGAAGACTGTTCCTTTTTTCAGTTTGCCTGAAAATATAGTCCAGCTAATAAATAGGTTCAAAGGCAGACAAAAGGAGTTTCCACAGGTTATGAGAAAATGCCAGGGTCTTGAAAGACCTCCATGGATACAAAAACATAAATCTCAGAAAACTCTTTTGAAATGTCATTCACCTTCCTTTCTCATAGGAAATCAGGGCCCAGAGAGAAATGAACTAACGTTACAGTTCATCTGGACCTTGTTACTCAAACCAGAAGAAGGATGGTAGAGGAGGATGGACCCAGCAGAAGCAAATCCATTTGGAGTTTTATAGTTTCCCATTAAAAACACACACACACACACAAAAACCCTCTTGAACTTTCTGGTAAGACAGATGTATTTATCCAACATTCAGCACCTGGAGAATATTATTCATTGATGACAATCCAAAGAGTTATCTATTAGCCAGTGTTATGATGGCAGAGTAACAATGCAGGAGCAGAAGGCATCATCTGGTGCTGAAGCATCGGGGCCTCTAAGGACATAAAGCCATCAGAGACATTTTAACATGGTGAAGCGTGAGGTCTTAGCAGGCTGGGGAAGTTTATGCCTTAACATCACTTCTGTCATTAGTATTTTAAGAAAATGTGGATTCATTCATTCATTTCCTCATTTTCTCCCTCTCTCCTTTCCGTCTTCCCCCCCCTTTCTCCTCCATTTCTTCCTTCTTTCTCCCCCCTCCTTTTTTTAATCCATCAAATATGTTCTGTTACTAATGTATGGTAGATGTAGAGGTGACTACACAGAGGTTTAAGCATGATCCCCGCCTTCGTGGAGTTTTCATTCTAACGGAGATAAATACACAATGTGGGCAAGACCATGTCTAAAAAGTATCCCAAGATTGTAAACAGGTTGGAGGGAAGGAGACTGGTAAGGGAGATTAGGTAGTTGTGAGTGACTCAAGGCTTATGGGAAACAGAGGTTCCTAGGCAGTTCCCCTCCTTATTAGTTTGCTTTGGGAAGGGGCTGATTCATGCTCATGCATGGCTGCTTTAGGAAGATTTCCGTGGTCAAGTGAATTTCTTAGATATCGGTACTGATGCCTGATACCAAGATCAACCTCTGATTCCGCCATCAGGGATTAGCCAAAGAGCAGCTCTGTATGCTCCTGCAAAAGTGGGCCCCGAGTTTCTTTTCTCATTTTCCTGCCCAGTCCCCTCTGCATACAAAGAAGTCACCAGATAACTCCCCCCGCCCCCTCCCTGTTTTTTTCTTTTTGGCTGTGCTGGGTCTTCGTTGCTTTTTTCAGGCTTTCTCTAGCTGTGGCCAGCAGGAGCTCCTTTCTGGTTGTGGTGCGAGGGCTTTTCACTGCAGTGTCTTCTTTTGTTCCAGAGCATGGGCTCTAGGGCATGTGGGCTCAGTAGTTGTGGCACTAGGCTTAGTTGCCCCAGTATGTGGGATCTTCCCAGACCAGGGATTGAACCCCTGACCCTTGCATTGGCAAGTGGAATCTTTACCACTGGACCCACCAGGAAAGTCCCATCTCTCTCACGTGGGCTGTTTTTCTGCATCCTAGGGACCTGGTGGGCCCTTGCTTTCTTACTGTTTGTTCTGGAGTGTTTTTTTCAATCCCCTTCTTAGATAAGCTAGCTTGCAACTCAATACATTGGCCCAGGTACGTGTCATCTTTACCAGGCACACAGATACACTTTCTTATAACTTCCAGCAGAGGCCAGGGATGGGGAGGGGCTTTCAAAGGTTATTTGCATCTATTCTCCTGCCCCTAGAAAAAGAAAATTTCCTGTGAGCGAAGCTACCTGTTCTTTTTTTTTTTTTTTTTCAGAAACTTGAGCAGAAACATCTATTTGTCCCTGTTGGGTGGTGGCCCTGCTCTGCCATCAGAGGTGCTTCTGTTCCTAGGAGATCCCTTTCATTCTGGGAACTTAAAACCTCTGGGACTGAAACGTGATCTGCTCCACGAGGCAGTAAAGCAAAGTGGTTAAGGAAGCAGATGCCTGGAGCCACACGACTGGCATCCAGAATCCTCATTCTCCTCTTACAGCTGAGACACTAGCCAGGCATCCTCTCTGCACCTCCATTTCCTCCACTGTAAGGAAAATACTAGTGTGTCCCTCACAGGCTCCTGAAGGATTGCATACCTGAGGTGTCCAGAAAGGACCTTGGCAAAGAATGAGCATGCTGGTTTAGTTGCTGAGTTGTGTCTGATTCTTGTGACCCCATGGGCAGTAGCCTGCCAGGCCCCTCTGTCCTCTGTCCATGGGATTTCCTGGCAAGAATACTGGAGTGGGTTGCCATCTCCTTCTCTAAAGCATCGTGTAACTTTCCTCTATTATTATTTCACCTTGGATAATAGAAAGACAATCAATTCTTAAACTATATTCTTATTAGAAACATTTTTTGTATCTTAATTGGTAAGAAATGTTTGAAAAGGAATATTCATACGTGTTTCTATGTTAGAGATAACATAGATTGAGAATCACTGACTTTCTTCTGTCTTTTCACAGTCAATCACCTCCAACCCCAGCCCCATGCACCAACTGTCCTGCTGTCTGTCTCTGTACATTCCGTTTGTCTTTCTAGAGTGTCATATAAATAAAAGTGTATAGTATAGAATCTTTCAGGTCTGACTTAGTTTGCTCAGTGTAATGTGTTCAGGGCCAGCTGTACTGTCCTGTGTATTAGTTCATTTCTTTGTACTGCTGAGCAGTATTCCATGGTGGGGACAGATCTGTGTCACACCTTGTCTATCCATTTGCCTGTGGACGGGCATTTGTTTTATTTCCAGTTTGCCTGTTATGAATAAGGCTGTTATGGGCATTCACGCAGACGTCTTGTGGACATATTTTCATTCCCTTGAGTAAATACCCAGGAATGGAATTGCTGGTTTCTTGACCAGTGGATGTTTTACTCCGTGAAAAGTCAAAATATTTTCCAAAACGTTATCATTTTTCATCCTCACCAGCAGTGTATGAGAGTTCCAGTTACTCCACATCACCAACACTTAGTATTGTCAAATTAAAAAAAATTAGCCACTTAAATAGCTATATGATGCTATTTCATTGAAGTTTTTGTTTGTGTTTCACTCATGACTAATCAGGTTAAGCATCATTTCATTTGCTCATTAGGAATTTGTATATCTTCTTTGGTGAAGTGTCTTGTTAAAATCATGTACCCATTTGTCTATAAATTGGATAACTTGTCTTTGTATTACTTGTTAGAGTTCTTTATATATATATATATATATATATATATATATATATACTTTAGTTACAAGTCCATTGTCAAATATTTGTATTATGATTATTTTTTTCTAAGATAATTTTTAAAATTTTCACTCTTTCCAAGCTATATCAGGTATTGATCAAGTAGTCCCAAACCAGGGAATCTCTTAAAGAAACACCAAGTAATTGCTTGCCCCTGCAACCTGGTATTTCTTCCATCCTTGGAGCTAAATGTTTACATTCAGAGTTGAAAAGACACCCTGTGTGAGCCTAGAAACAGCATTCCATCTAATGCTGTCAGAATAAACAGCTTCAGACCAGCATTCTCAAATCTGCAAGATGGAACAAACAGATGTTTTGTCCATCACAGGAGGAGGTCTATCACATTTCTGAAAACTTGTCTCTTTCTTCTTCAGCGTCCTGGCTTTTATTAGTGAGCAGTCTGACCAGATGTGCCATCCCTTGGCCTCTTTGCTTCTCTTCTGACAGAGAGTGTAGTTACCCAAGATGGCCAATTATGTCCTTTAGGCTTAGAGGTGGCCAGTGGAGCCCTCTCTGACCCCACAGAAGGACCCAGGAGGCATGTGTCTAGACAAGGAAAATAACCTCTAAGCCAATGGCAGATGAAGGAGAACGTAGTGGTTTAGGCATTTAGGAAACTTCTAATTTCCAACATTCTCTAACAGATAGTAAAATAATAAAACTACTGTCTAATGTTAATCAGGTGTTGACTAGCTGCCAGACAGTTCACACAGGTCTTCTTGAATCTTCCTAAGAACCCCAAAGAGGAAGGCACTTTTGTTATCCTCATTTCAGATAAGGAAACTGAGGCTTAGAGAGATTTTGTTTAAGTTGTGGGTTTATTTTGTTTGTTTGTTTTAATTTATTTGGTTGTGCTGAGTCTCAGTCGTGGCATGCGGGGTCTTTAAATGCCATAACTGGGTGGCACTATAACTTAGTTGCAACGTGTGGGCTCTAGTTCTCTGACTAGGGGTCAAACCTGGGCCCCTTGCATTGGGCTGATTCAAGCCTGTGCCTCTGCCTACCCCCACCCCTGCCTAAATCACAGATGTCCATGTGCTCAGATCTTCAAGACTGCTCACAGAGAGCTGGAACTGTGAATGTCAAACCTGGGAATGCCAGGGGACCTCTGTACTTAGTCTGAGCTAGCCCTTGATTTCTGTGCCAGACAACTGTGCCCACATCCTTGGATATGAAATCTAGTTCAGGAGGATCTTTTCAGAACTGAAACGAGGGGAACACCCAGATTCATATGGAAGCTGAAGCTCAGGAAGCCCTCACCCGTGTTTCTTGACAGCTCTCAGCAGAGTTTCAGGGGAAGCTGGGCTTTCCAGCTATGAAACTGTGGAGGAGGCAGGACAGATGCAAACCAGAGAGGGCAAGTACGTGTGCGTGCACACGGGTTCACGCTCCCGTAAGCCTGGCAGGCGCAAGGTGGCGCATATGGCTGAGGGCGGGTCAGCCCTCTCAGCGCTGGGCGCCCCAGCCGAAGCCTGGCACGACTGAAGGGGCTATGGAGTATGAGGAAACCCAGCCCTGCTCAGTGGCCTGGAATCATGGGACTCTGCTAGGCTCTAGGGTAGCTCTGCTTGATGCTTTTTTAAAAATTAAAGTATAGTCAATTTTCAATGTTGTGTTAGTTTCAGCTGAATAGCAAAGTGATTCAGTTATATATGTATTTTTTAATATGTGTGTGTATACATCTTTTTCAGATTCTTTTTCCCTTATAGGTTATTATAGAACATTGAGTGTAGTTTCCTGTGCTGTAAGGTAGGACCTTGTTGGATATCTATTTTATATATAGTAGTGTGAATCTGTTAATTCCAAAAGTGAAAATGTTAGTCGCTCAGTCGTGTCTGACTCTTTGGGACTCCATGGAATGTATAGCCCACCAGGCTCCTCTGTCCATGGAATTCTCCAGGCAAGAATACTGGAGTGGGTTGCTGTTCCCTTCTCCAGGGGATCTTTCCAACCCAGGGATCAAACCCAGGTCTCCTGCATTGCAGGCAGATTCTTTACCATCTGAGCCACCAGGGAAGCCCCAAACTCCTAATTTATCCCTCTCCTCATTCCTGTTTGGTGAACACAAGTCAGTTTTCTATGTCTGTGAATTTGCTCTGGTTTGTAACTAAGTTCACTCGTGTCTTTTTTTTTTTTTTTTTTTTAGATTCCATGTATAGGTAATAGGTGGCATCATATTTGTCTTTCTCTGTCTGGCTTACTTTACTTAGCGTGTTGAGGTTTCTGACCAATGGTCACACCAAAAGCAGTGGATAGAAGATTTGTTTTGGTTTGGAGAAGGCAATGGCACCCCACTCCAGTACTCTTGCCTGGAAAATCCCATGGATGGAGGAGCCTGGCGGGCTGCAGTCCATGGGGTCGCTGAGGGTCGGACATGACTGAGCAACTTCACTTCCACTTCACTTTCTGAGGTTTTGGGGGAGAATAAAAGCACAATTATCTCCTTAAAACATTAGATCAGTACCTAGATCAGTTCCTGTTAATTTTTTATTTTGAAGAAGAAGAGGAGGCAGAGGTGTGGAGTTTGATCCTGGGAAGGAGCGAGGCACCCACACCCAGAACAGCGACGCATGAGGCCAGCACCGTGTGTTGCCTGAGCCCTGATCCTAATCACACCACAGCATCCCCCATCCTTCCGGCATGAGTTTCTCCCTCACTTCTATACGCACTGTCATCAGGAAGGGCTCTGTATATCAGCCGTTTCCCCACGCAGAGGTTTTGGTGGTTAATCTCTGTCCAAGGAGGCAGAGCGCTGTGGCGGTTAATGCGCTAGAGCCAGCCTGCCTGTGCCCAAGTCCCATAATAAACGGATGCCTTTACTTAGCTTTTCTTGCCTTGTCACTCGTTTGAGTTTGCTTCAGCTTCTTCCCGTGTTGCGTGATGACACCACAGACACAGTTGTATGTAGAATTTTTCATTCCTATGGGTTGATTTTTATTCCCAGAAGTGGAATCATGGGGTCAAAAGGCATCTTAGCAGTGTGTGAACTTAAGTTACCCGCTATCTCCATGCTTAAGTTTCCTTGTGTGTAAAGTGAGATTGATCATGAGGTTTGTTGTGAGAATGAAATGTTACCATATGTAAAACAATGATGTCTGGCACATAGCAAGTCTTATACTTAGTGCTTAATTTATTGTTATCTCTGTCACAGTTCACAATTTTATGCCTTATCTCTAGTTGTGAAATGAAGGGTTATCCTCTATTGAAAAAATAACATAGCTTTTAGGGAGTGGTGGGAAGTGACTTCTTAGAGGAGGGCATTTAGCTGATTCCTTGACTCACAGCCAGGGGCAGCCCTCTCTGCCGGGAAGATGGGTGCAGCTCTCAGAGGCTAGTGGCAAATAGTGCAGGCAGAAGAGACCTCTTTGGCCAAACCAGGGAACCCAGCAGCCCAGCGTCCCAGGACAGATCAGCCTCCCTGCCCACAGGCTTGCTCCCGTCCCGCCATGCTCAGTGTTACCTGACTTTCTTCCCGGACAGTCCGTGGGGCCGCCAGAGGCCTGGCAGTGCAGTGACGGACACGTGATAAGGGCTGAGGGAAGGCGTTTGAGGAAAGAAGTCCCACTGGGGAGCAAAGCTGTTTCGCCACCTGCTTCTGCCTGTCACTTCTGCTGCCCCCAAGACCCAGGTGTCACGTAAACATTTACAGGGCTCTTGAAGGCAAGTAGTCACTCAGGTCCAGAGACTCCACTCAGCTAGGTTCAAGTTCTTAAAGCAGTGGACTGTGAATTTGGGGTTACTGGGAGCCCTTGGCATGACTGTCTCCCATGATTTTCCTAAGGCTCACATCCAGATGCCCTAAATAGGTGAGTAAACCTCAAGGACAGTTGCCATCAATTTCCTTGATAGTCACACTAGGCATTTTATTTAAAAGGTTGTTAAATTTCATTTTATTTATTTCCAGCCTTATTGAGATATCCTTCACATGTAACACTGTGTACGTCTAAAGAGTACAATGCGTTGATTTGAAACACTTACACATTGCAAAATGGTCACCATCATGGCATTAGCTCCCGCCTCCATCATGTCACACGTCTGTTTTTTTGTGGTGGAAACATTTAAGATCTACTCTCTTAGCAACTTTCAAGTATAGTATTAGCAATTTTCAAGTAATAATAGTATTATCACCATGCTGCACATCAGGTCCTCAGAACTTACTCATCTTATAACTGAAAGTTGGCACCCTTTCATCAGCATCTCCCCTCACTCCCCGCCGTGGTAACCACTATTCTACTCTATTTCAATGAGTTCAGCTTTTTTAGGTTCTACGTCTAAGAGAGGTGTCTTATTTCACTTAGCATAGTGACCTCAAGATTCATCCATGTTGTCACAAACAGCAAAATTTCCTTTCTCATGGATGAACGGTATTCCCTCTGCGTGCACATGCCACACACTATCCATGCATCTGTTGACGGACACTTAGGTTGTCCCCACACCTTGGCTGTTCTGAATAGTGCTGCATTGAATACGGGGGAGTTCAAAGAAAGACATCTTTTCAACTTAGTGTTTTCATATTCTTCAGATTAATACCCAGAAGTGGAATTGTTGGATCACATAGTGTTTTTACTTTTAATTTTTTGAGGAACCTCGATGCTGTTTCCATAGTGGCTGCACCAGTTTACACTCCCAGTAACAATGCACAATGGTTTTCTTTCCTCTGCGTTCTAGCCAACATGTGTTCTTTTTGATGATAACCTTTCTAACTGTACACTTTATCCCTGGATGATTTTGGAGTGATACATATGCCTATACACGGTCCAGCTATACATGGTCCACCAAAGACTGACGTTTCTTGATTTAAAAGGAAACAATCTAAATGTGTATTCTATCTTTCTTATCTATTATTTGATTAACTTAGAATTTGACACGGGGAAAGGATTCACTAGCATATCAAGGGAGATTAATAAATGCTTGTTGAATAAATGAATTGATGAACAGAACATGGTTTACTTAGCTGTTCCATGTTTTTGGACTTTTAGGAGGCTTCCTTTTAAAAAAATTATGAATAATGTTACCTTGATTATATTTGTATGCGTATAGCTTTTTCTTTTAGGTTATTTCTTCTTTAAGAAGTGGGATTTCTAAGTCAATGGTTATGGATGATTTTATGGCATTTGATATGTATTTCTAAACTTCTTTGCCCAAGATTTGTGCCAATTTCTGACGTCCCCAGTAATGTTTGAGTGCCATTTTCACGCCACCCTTACTGGCTTTGGTTGTTAACATAAAATTTCATTTGGTACTTTACCAGATAAATATGGTTTCTTGGTATTTAATGTTGTATTTTTTCGACTTCCAGTGACTATTCTTCTGTTTTTGATTGCTAGTTGAATTTACTGTTTTGTGAATTCTGTTCACCACTGTGTTCTATTATCAGTGAAACAACACATATCTTACAAAGTTATTAGCGTTTTATACTGTGTGCAATAAATGTTTTCCCTAGTCTATTTTTTACTTCCTTTTTCTCTCTCCTTCCTGTATACCTTCCTTTTTTCTTTCTATTGTTTTAATGTCCAGTTAGTCAAATCTGTTGATCTTTTCCTTTGATTTTTTTTGTTTATCAGCCATTAGAACGTGAATGCTAATGTGAAACAGAGGGGAAAGAGAGACGCCGATACATGAGGTGGGAGAATTTCTCTAGTCTTGTGTTGCTGGCTAGTTTATATCTCTCTTCATGTTTTGTTGTTGTTTAGTCACTAAGTCCCACGGATGGAGGAGCCTGGTGGGCTGCAGTCCATGGGGTTGCTGAGAGTCGGATACGACTGAGTGACTTCACTCACTTTTCACTTTCATGCGTTGGAGAAGGCAATGGGAGCCCACTCCGTGTTCTTGTCTGGCGAGTCCCAGGGACGGGGGAGCCTGGTGGGCTGCCGTCTGTGGGGTCGCACAGAGTCGGACACGACTGAAGTGACTTAGCAGCAGCAGCACTGCTCCCTCTGTGAAGGCTGAAGATGGGCGGTGGGGAGAAAGGCAGCTGACTTGAGCGCTGGAGGAAGGAAGAGTTTGTGACAGTGAAATGTGCTTCACTGCCCCGTAAGTGAAACGTGGGAAAGAGGAAGGCTGGAGTCAGTGTTTCTTGGCTTGTGCAAAGCTGGTTTTTAAGGCTGAATTAGGGGGGGTCTGAGCACAGCGGGAGTGTTGGTGCTGGCGGCGGTGTGCAAATGCATCACACAAAAGGGAAGAAAACCAGCCCGCAAATGAGATGGAAATGTTAGGCCAGGCCTCCTCCGGGTGTATCTGAAAATCAGAATACTGAGACTTCTGAAGACTAGTTCCATGGAAGATCTGAAGGGCCTTCCTCTCCAGGGTTTCCCATCTGGGTTTTCAATAACTTTTGCGTTTCCCACGGCGGCTGGGTTTGGGGCAAAAATGGTGCTAGTTGTTACATAACCAAACAGAGCCCTTGTCCCAGCGGCAGTTCGGGGAGCTAGTTTCTGGGCAGTTCACATGGGAAGGGGCAGACTGTGAAAATTCTCTTTCTCAGGGGGCGAGTCCTGCATCCCCTTGTGTTATTTTAAGCATTAGGTTATCATTGCCCCACGGCCTGACTGCAGCATGTGGCTTGTGTGATGTATTTTAGCAAAGAACTTGATAAACTGGCAAAACTGACCTAAAAAGTCACTGAGATTTAAACCATTTGTACTTCCTCTCTTAGTTATGCAGCGAACATGGTAATTGTAATTGGTGAGTGTAAGAAGTTGTATAATTTTGATCTCAGTACAGCGTGAAACCACAAATGGGAGATTTATGAAGGATGAGTGGCACAGAAGAGAAATTCTGGGCTTCACTTAAGATTCAGTTCTGTCTGATGCAGAGAAAGGCCTCTATCAGCCCCTGTTTTTTACCAGTAAATATTAATGTTGTCCAATCAACTACTGAAAAACAAGCCAGTAGGCAAGCTTGAATGCCTGATGGAAGGACAGTTGCCCTTCAGGGCTTCTGCTTTTGGCTGGTGACTTCAGGAGGTAATTGTTTCTGCTTCCTGCCTCTTTCATGTATGTGTCTTTTAGCCCTACTTGATCTTCTTCTGTCTGAGCTGGCCCACAGTGGACACTCAAGGTAGTTGGGTTGCCTTGCTGGCTGATGGAGGGGGCAGCAAGGGAAGAATGGATTCTCTCCTGCTGTTCCTTACTTGAGGGCAGCCAAGGTTGCTCCTAGATCCTAAGAAGCCCCTCTGATATAGTATGTTCAGATAGGAAGGGGTCTTCCTATCTGGGGTCTTCCTGGTATGGTCTTTAGAGGCAGTGGCTCTGACCTCTCAAAATTGACAGTACAACAGCCAGTATTTAATGGATTTTAGGCACTGTACTGAAACCCTTAGAGTTCTCCAAGTGAGAGCTCTGAGCCAACTGTATCATCACTTTGGGAATTTTCTAGAAATGCAGACAGAGGCCTCAGCTGAATTGGAAGCTTTGGAGATGAAGCCTAGCTTTCTATGTCATAGCAAGCCCTATAGGGGATCCTGATGTACCCTGAAGTTTGAGTATCACTGTTTTTGGGAGTGCTGAGTAAGTTATATAATCCACATGACAACCCTGTGGAGTACAACCTATTTTAAAAACTCTTGGACTTCTCTGCAGTCCAGTGGTTGAGACTGCACGTCCAAGACAGGGGACGTGGGTTTGATTCTTGGAGGGGGTCTAAGGTCCCATAGGCTATACGGGCCCACAGGCGTGGCCAAAAATAAATAACTAGTAAATAAAAAATGAAAGTCTCAAATCTGTAGGCAAGGAAAGACGAAGGAATTCACTGAGGATTTCACAACAGCAGAACTGGGGTTTGAACCAGATATGCTGACTAATAGCCCAAGATCTTTGCAATCACACTGAGATATGGGGATAATAACAGACCAGAGAGGAGGAGGACAAGCTTTGTAGGTAATGAGAAACAAGGGTGATTTTTATTTAGGTGTATTTACCCAACTTCTAACGGTGTGCTGGGGCCTGTTCCTACCAGGTGAGAATCAGTAGTAAACATCTCTCCCCAACTCTGATTTCAGTAATATCAGATGGGTTGCTCCAAATTTGTTATTCTGGGAATATTTACACCCCCAAAACTATCAGGTATTGCAAGTCAGGGCTTCCCCCACCCTCAGCCAATTGTTAAACATTTACCATCACACCATTGCCCAAATGTATTTGTGTGTGTGTGTGTGTAGCCTATATTCTTACTAGATATTTCATACCAATTATGAAGGCTAATTTAAAGCCAGCACCATTCATGGATTCATTAATATTTTAGTCACAGCTATATTTTCTCATGTCTAGAATATTGCTTTGATGGCATTTAGATGTCAGAACCTTAGAGTGAGAAGGGAACTTGGCATTTATCTTCTCAAAATTCTCTGTATTTAAGAAAAATAAAGGGGAAAAAAAGTACAGTAGTATCACCAGTCGATCCTAAAGGAAATCAACCCGGAATATTCTTTGGAAGGACTGATGTTGAAGCTGGAGCTCCGATACTTTGACCACCTGGTACAAAGAGCTGACTCATTAGAAAAGTCCCTGATGCTGGGAAAGATTGAAGGCAGGAGGAGAAGGGGATGACAGAGGATGAGATGGCTGGATGGCATCACGGACTCAGTGGACATGTCTGAGCAAGCTCCAGGAGATGGCGAAGGACAAGGAAGCCTGGTGTGCTGCAGTCCATGGGGTCACAAAGAGCTGGACATGACCGAGCAACTGAACAACAACAACAACAGTATCACCTGCTTGGGAGGAGCCCCAAGACCTGAGACATCCTTTCTGGGCCCTTTTGGTAACTCTTGGGCTCTGGTGGGGGTAGACAGAGCTGGTCCAGCTGTTGGCAAACCTGATGAGGAGGGTGGAGTGGGAGTTCCCTTCTCTGCGGCCTGGCAAGGGTGTGGGAGAGATGGGGTTGAGAGCTCCCTGCCTCTGGAACAGGGTAATGAATTGAAATGTCAACACAGAGCCTTCTGTGAGCTTCTGTCTCAGAGGGATTCATGTAGGAACAACTGAGGATTTGAGATTTCAGGGTTTCCAGGCAGGAGTGGAGGGGAGGGCAGGGCTTTCTGTAGTTTCCCGCCAGCCCCTCACTCCACCTCTGTCTTGGAAAACGGGTTACACCACTCCCTGGCCGATGGGGTGTCCCTCTCCCCAGACGGTATCAGGAATGAATTAGCATGTTTCCCTCTTGTAAGTGATCCTCTTTTTGAGTAAACATCCCCTGGGTTTCTGTGATGTGTAACTAATGGAGTGCTAAACTCTCAGGGCTGGTTTAAGACTCCGAGCGCACACGTGTTGCCAATCCATCATGCTCCTAATACTAATTAACATAGCAGGGACACAATAAAGCCACAGATCCTACACACATTACCCGGCTCGGGTTACTCTCTCATAACAATCCTGCTGTTGACCCACGGAGAGCTAGCATTGGGAAAAGGAGCTCTGGCCCCTTCTCCCTGGGCTAGGCCTGCCCCACCATGTCAAAAATGCCATCATTACTGTGCGTCATTGTAAATTTGGTGCCCACTGTCCCCTTGGTGTTTGGCGCCTGAGTTCACAGAGCTGGAGGGGGTGGGGCTTTCAAAGTGTGCCTGACCAGGGGGTGGGGGGGGGGTGGATGCGGGGGACACACTGTTTCTCTAACACCCTGGGCTACCATTCAGACTGGGATTTGGGGCCCTGCATGGTTCACAGCTCTTAAGCAGGCCTTGAAGGGAGATTTTCTGACTGAAAGCTGGCTTACCTGCACACTGCCAAAATCATTTATCCCCATTTATCCCCTCACCCCAAAGGCAGCCAGACAGATAGGCACCTCTATCTTGATTGGGGTGTTGGTTACACAGGTGTACACCTCTGTCAGAAGTCATTGGATCGTATGCTTAATGTCTATGCATTTCATTAAATATAAATTCTCCCTCAATTAAAAAGTTCTAAAAATTACTCTTTACAGCTACGTGTCTGAATGAATCAGGACTTTCTGAGTGTCTTAGAGTCAAAACAAGTTATAGAAACAGATGCTGAAGGTATACTAGGCATCCATCACCTTGTCAGATCTTGTGGTCATTATTCTCTAATGACATTATTCCCATTCATTTAAGTGACTTTGGATGTAAACTTAGAAAATAAATTATGAAAAAAATAAAGGGAAGAGCATGTTCAAAGCCCATCCTGATGGAGCCTCATAAAATATTAAGAATTCCTGCTTTAGAGGCCTCTCATAAAGGGGTGATTGATCCAAGGGAAACATGATAAAGCAGTTTATAGTCTGGTGTTGAAATGCTCAGCAAACAAATCTTGTGTAATATAGCATCTGGTTAAGGCTCCCTTTCCTCAGTTTCTGTGATTTAGAGACTGCCATGTGGGGCTGGGCTGAGGCAAGTGGAGAAGCAGAGATACACAGGGTCCCCACTCCTGTTTCAGTGAGGGTGGCTCAGAATTTAACTTTCACATTGGTGCCTTGCAGGATGCTTTCTTTGGTAGAAAGGTTCTTAAGGTAAAATATGTTGGAAAATCATGAGCAAATGATCCCAGCTCTCAATTTAATATATTTCTCATTCTATAGCATAACTAGGAGATATTTGCATGAGCACACATTATCATGGGAGATTTTCACTGTTATCTTTCCAGAGTCAACAGATCTTTTCATGTTGAAGTATGCCTGACACATTCTGTGCAAAAGTAATAGTTATGCATAATGTAAGATATTATATGTACTTATCATGAAATCACATATACTTATATATGTGGTATATACATATACTTAATAGTTTCATGAAATAGAAAATGACTATGCATAACCTAGAATATTTTAATATTTAAAAATTATGTATCAGAAATTGTTCCATAACAATAGGAGGAAAAGTAAAAGTAAGAGGATTGCATGCAGAAAGATGACCTAACAATGTTTTTATTGTGCCCTCCCTGCCTAAATATTTTTAAAGATCGGGTTGTTGGTAGATAGTGGCTTCTTTTTCACATATTCTTGGCTTAGGGACTTGCTTATTTAAGTGTTGAACAAGTAGGCATATCAAGAGAATAATAAAACAAGTCAACATAAGCCTTGGGAAAAAAGACAAAAGCAAACAATGTCACATTGTCAGGCTCGCGAAAAATCAGAAGAAGCTAAAAGCTTGTAACAGAGACAGACAGCAGTTAAGTAAACCATTTCGATTAGGAAGAATAGTGTCAGCACATTGATAATTTGATAATTAGCTAATTGTTGATGACTTTGTTCCACCTGCAGGATTACCCTAAAATGCAACTTCATTATCCATGATATGCTTGATAAACCACCTGGTAAATGAAATCTATCAAATCTATCTTTTAAATATTAGCATCATTATGTAAGTTAATAAGTAACATGATAAAGATGGGGCTTTTTCTGTCTAAGGTCTCATTCTGAATATGCCAGTGGTTAAGTACAGACTAGATGGATTTTTACTTGCTAAATACTTGAGTTTGGTTTCTTTCACTCTCGTCTTTTTTTGGGATAAGGTAGGATATATTCCTCTAACATGATATTGTCTGACTTAACTGTCACATAAAGTGTGCTTTCCATCTGCACATCCGGGGAAGTCATCTAATCCAGATCTGCTCTTTGCTGCCCGGCCTTGGGCCCCTTTACTTTGTGCGATGCTCTTGTTAGCCACACATTGGTAATCTGAGTTGGTTCTGGAACTGAAACCCGTTTGCCATCTTGCCTCTGCCCAGCACTGCTTCCTGACTCAAGGATCCACTGGGCCAGTGGATCTCTTTCTTTGCAGTGACAACACTTTTTGCTTGTTGCTGCTACTGCTAAGTCACTTCAGTCGTGTCCGACTCTGTGCTACCCCATAGACCGCAGCCCACCAGGTTCCCCCCGTCCCTGGGATTCTCCAGGCAAGAACACTGGAGTGGGTTGCCATTTCCTTCTCCAATGCATGAAAGTGAAAAGTGAAAGTGAAGTCACTCAGTCATGTCCGACCCTTAGCGACCCCGTGGACTGCAGCCTACTGGCTCCTCTGTCCATGGGATTTTCCAGGCAAGAGTACTGGAGTGGTGCTGCTAAGTTGCTTCAGTCGTGTCCGACTCTGTGTGACCCTAGAGACAGCAGCCCACCAGGCTCCCTCGTCCCTGGGATTCTCCAGGCAAGAACACTGGAGTGGGTTGCCATTTCCTTCTCCAGTGCAGGAAAGTGAAAGTGAAGTTGCTTAGTCGTGTCTGACTCTTCGAGACCGCATGGACTGCAGCCTACCAGGCTTCTCTGTCCACGGGATTTTCCAGGCAAGAGTACTGGAGGGGGGTGCCATTGCCTTCTCTGCTTGTTAGTGTGCCCTTTCATAACTCCTCCTTTCACATATGTGGATCCGAATCTGGAGTCAGAAAGTGTATTTGACTGACACATGTGTTTTATGATTCTGAAATGAAATTAAAAAAAAGAGAATTTGTTGGCTAGATATTTGCCAAGTAAGGCTTTCAGTCACTAAGAGCTGGAAAGAGTCCCTGGATATCATGCATCTAACAGACTACCCGAGCCCCTGAGTCAGTGATTCTTAACTTTGGTGGCCCTCATACCTGGTTCCTGATTTGGCACCTGCAGTGGTGTTTGTCTGGGCACTGTTTAGGGGGTGAGGGAGAGCCCAAATTTCACAGATGGTTTCTGTCTGTTCCAGAAGTCGAGAACTTCTCAGGTGGATCAGTGGTAAAGAACTAGCCTGCCAGTGCAGGAGACATAAGAGACACAGGTTCAGTCCCTGGGTTGGCAATATTCCCTGGAGGAGGGGAAGGCAACCCACTCCAGTATTCTTGCCCAGGGAATCCCCCATGGACAGAGGAGTCTGGTGGGCTACAGTCCATAGGGTTGCAAAGAGTTGGACATGACTGCAGTGACTTGGCATGCATGTATGCATAGTCAAGGACAATGTATATTTGAGACTTCTGCAGTTTCCACCAGCAATGGTGGTGTAAACGGTGCTGTACCCGTTGATGTAAAGGAATGGGCTCTGGAATTAGGTCTATCTGGAGATGAATTCCAGGCCCACTGATAATCGATCAGATGTGTGACTGTGGGCAAGTTTCTTAAACTTAGTATGTCTACAAAATGGACATATTGCTCAGCTCAGATAAATTAATTAGATAATCTATTAATGCACCTGGCCTAGATGGGTGCTCCATAAATGTGGGAGTGATTTTATTTTATACAAATAGCCTGAGCATCAGTCTGATTTTAGTCACTGCCATTCATGCTTAATGACACTAACTGCTTTAATGCTTTACAGTTCTGTTAAGTTCCCCATCTTCCTCCAAAGCCCAGGTGCTCTAGGTTCTGTATCTGAATGCCCCTCCCCACTTCCCTACCACGGTCTCCCTTACACACTCTGATACAGTTGCACCGTGCCACTTTTTGTTCATTGAACACACCAAGCACATTCCTACCTCCAGGGCTTTGTACTTGTCATCTTCTCTGTCTCGAATGTTCTTCCATCAGAGAGCAACACCTCTTTAGGTCTCTGCTCAAACGTCTCTCATCAGTGAAGCCACTCTGTATAAGATAGCACCCCTTCCAGACACTCCTTATTCCTCTTGTTGTTATTTAGTCACTCTGACTTAAAGGCTTGTTTGTTGTTTGTTTTGGCTTAAACAACAGACACTTGTTTTCTCACAGTTCTGGAGGCTGGAAGTCCGCGATCAGGGTGCAAGAAATGGTTAGGTTCTGGTGAGGGCTGTCGTCCTGGTTTGCAGACAACCACCTTCTCCTTGTGACCTCGCTGTGTTCCTCAGAGCATGTGTGCAGAGAGACAGTGATTTATCTCATGTCTTACAAGTCCGATCCTTTCAGCTAGGACCCTACCCTCATGATCTCATTTAACCTTCATTACCCTCTAAAAACCCTTCTCCAAGTATAGTCACGTTGGGGGTTAAGGCTTCAGTATGTGAATTTTGAGAGGACTTAGGTTTTTTTTCATGGCGCTTATCTCCATCTGACATATTATGCACTACCTTATTTGTTTGTCTGTCTTCCTTCTATAAAGTCAGGGGATTTAGTCTCTTTTATTCACTGCTGTGTCTCTAGAGCTTAGAACTGGGCTTAACACATGATTAGTACTCAATAAATGTCTGTTAAATTAATGAATGAAAGACCCTTATCTGCCACTCACAAACGGGTGACTTAATCATTTAATCATCGCATATTCACTCACTACATATCTTCCTTAAGGGGGTGTTCTAGGTGCTATTGGAAATACAAAGAGTTTTAAGATATGGTCCTTACTCTTAAGGAGCTTACAGTCTAGATTTAGAAAAATAACATACCCAAAATGACAAAACTAAACAAAACAATATAAAAATAGCTAAAAATACAAGGTAGAATATAAAGAGCATAGACATTGAGATAAATCAAGGGTCAAGGAGAAGGGTATTCCTTGGATGGGTTGGGCAGAGAAGGTTTCATAAAATGTGAACAGATCCTTAAGAGATGCTGGACTGTGATTGGGGCAGTACTGAGGGGCTGGTAGCAGCGGACAGACAGAGAGGAGGTATCAGTAAAGACCTGCAGGTATGTTAGAGGGCATTGGGCGGGTCAGTATGGGTGGGTGGTTTCTCTTAGACAAAAGCAGAATTTGAGGTTGTGGATGGCTTTGCAAGCTGGAAGAGAGTCAGGGCTGGTGACACTGTCCTGTGGCACTGAGCTGGGAGTGAGAGTTGGAGGGCAGACCACATGATGTTTTCAGATGATGCACCTGTTGATGTAAAGGAGCGCTGAATTTGGAGAGATCTGCCCACAGAGGAGGCTGTGCAAACAGCCAGGCTGAGGGCATGGGAGACTGAGCCACACACCAGACAGAAAGGCTGGCTTTGAAAATAAACTCTTGATTACACAGAGGTTGGTTAGACAGCTCGGGGATTGTCCAGGCCTCCTGTCTTGTTTTTCCTATATTAACAGTTACTGTTTTGGTCATTTCATGGTTCATTGGCCCCTTTAACCAGGTAAGAAGGGTGAGAGTTTGTTTAAAACTTTTCTCAACTGCAGTTTCAGAATTGGTTTGTAGAGGGCCAGAGACTTGGGTGCAGGGTTTTTATGAATATTTAAAAAATAAACATCATGGGGGAAGTCCCTGGTGGTCCCATGGTTAGGATTCTGCACTTTCATTGCCTAAGATGCAGGTTCAATACCTGGTTGTGGAACTAAGATCCCAGGAGCCTCGCAATGCAGCCAAAAAAAAAATGTGTGAGCATTAAATTTAATATTTTCTAAATGTTAATCACATTAGCTGCCTGTCCATCAAGGTAGTTTACATCATCTGCCATCCCCAGTCTCACAGACAGCGATGAGGACTCTCTCCTATAACTGTTTTGGCTGTTTCACTACAGTGCTCACAAGTGTGTTTGTTTAGAAACTGCTCCACTGGCAAGGCGTAACATCAGAGTCAGACAGGTATTTTGCTGGTCTGGGAGGACCTGTAAGGTCAACGGCCTACTGCTTACTCCTGTAAGAATTATCTGTCCGTGTCTATTTGGGGACAGGGTCTGCTCCCTTCTCCCCAAACCCAAATGATCAAGGAAGTTTGAGTCTCTGAATTACTTCTCGTTGCTCCAACTGGCTTCTGGGTGTTCTTTTGCTAACAGCCTGTGTGGCGGATGTGAGTTTAATTTCTCAAACACATTCAATTCAGTTCAGTTCAGTCGCTCAGTCGTGTCCGATTCTTTGAGACCCCATGAATCGCACCACGCCAGCCCTCCCTGTCCATCACTAACTCCCAGAGTTCACTCAGACTCACGTCCATCGAGTCAGTGATGCCATCCAGCCATCTCATCCTCTGTCGTCCGCTTCTCCTCCTGCCCCCAGTCCCTCCCAGCATCAGAGTCTTTTCCAATGAGTCAACTCTTTGCATGAGGTGGCCAAAGTATTAGAGTTTCAGCTTTAGCATCATTCCTTCCAAGGAAATCCCAGGACTGATCTCCTTTAGAATGGACTGGTTGGATCTCCTTGCAGTCCAAGGGACTCTCAAGAGTCTTCTCCAACACCACAGTTCAAAAGCATCAATTCTTCGGCGCTCAGCCTTCTTCACAGTCCAAATCTCACATCCATACATGACCGCTGGAGAAACCATAGCCTTGACTAGACGGACCGTAGTCGGCAAAGTAATGTCTCTGCTTTTGAATATGCTATCTAGGTTGGTCATAACTTTTCTTCCAAGAAATAAGCGTCTTTTAATTTCATGGCTGCAATCACCATCTGCAGTGATTTTGGAGGCCCCCCCCCCAAATAAAGTCTGACACTGTTTCCACTGTTTCCCCATCTATTTCCCATGAAGTGATGGGACCAGATGCCATGATCTTAGTTTTCTGAATGTTGAGCTTTAAGCCAACTTTTTCACTCTCCACTTTCACTTTCATCAAGAGGCTTTTTAGTTCCTCTTCACTTTCTGCCATAAGGGTGGTGTCATCTGCATATCTGAGGTCTAATTATGACTTGGAATCTTGGCAAGCCTTCAAATATGGACTTAGAATTTTTCTTATGATTTCACTGACAGTTGAATTAAAAAATTCATTGCTACAAAGGAAGGAAGCGGCTTCAATATTCTAAACCTAAGTAAGAATGAAAAAATGCACTCATAGAAATGCCTTCTAAAGCCCATTAAGATCTGCTTTCCCAGAGGCAATAACTGGTGCAGTATTACATGTAGCTTTTCCTTCTAGTCTGGTTTTTTATTAGTGGGGCTCCAAATTTCAGTATGGCCCTGCTGAAGCTTAGTAGGGTTGACTCAGAGTGAGATTAATGATTTCTTGATTGGATGAGATTCAATTCAAGGTAGGACTGGGACCCTGGTCCCTGGGGATGGTTATCAAATAACTCAGTAGCATAAAGCAAGCAGCATTGCATGAAAAATCTCTTGCCTGTCATCCTGAATAACATTGCACATGATAAATTGTACTCCCAAGTTCTTTTGTTAGATTATTGTAATTATTGAGTAATTTTAAGAGTAGCCTATTGTGGCTTTTTTCATTTAAAGTTTTGAAAGCAGTTAAGAAATAGAAATGAAATGATTGGCACCACTGAGTCGTGACCTTCCCCAAAGCAGGCACTGCATACTTTGCATTTTTCATATCAATTTAATTAATTTCATAGTTTTTACAGAAACTAATTTTACAAAAGAAGTAAAAGCTAAACTGTACTTTAAGAAAAACTTTTAAATTCTATTTCTAATTTGTGTCAAGTATGGGAAATTTGGTTAATAAAACTTTGTTTTACAGACACACAGACAAAATTAGCATTAATCTCATTATGGTGTAAATTTATAAAAAATTCGAGATAAAATTCCACACTTAATATCTTCCAGGAATTTTATCTACAATATAGATTTTTAACTGTATATTCTAAATTTACTGAAACTTATTTTGCTTTTCTGAGTACAACACAGAATAATCAGAGTTCCTTCTTTTTGTTCAAAGAAAGTCACTGGTTGAGCTGAGGTTATGCGTGAAAAATGTCACCCCAGAAGGATAATATTTTTTGAATGGAAGTGTGTGTAACTGGAAGAGGAGGGGGACGTTGCCACACGTCCCTTCTGTGCTGCAGAAATCACTGTTACTGTAATGTTAAGCTGCACTCAATGAGGCAGTGCCTCTACTTCTGTCTTGACTTGAAAAATATTTGAAATTCAGAAACCGTGATCCTGTAGCCAGAAGGGAAAATTAAAACATGTTAACTGAGGAAGTTCATTAATTGTTAAAATCTTTTATCCTCAGTCAGCAACCAACATATTTAGAGAGACTTTTAAAAAATGTTTCAAAACACCAATAATGCACAGGGACAAACTGAAAAAAGAAAAAGGAAACACTGCAATGAAATTCTGCATCTGGTTGACATTTAAATAAAGCTGCCAGAGTACAAACAAATTTCAGGACAACTCTAGTGACATATTTTTAAAAGAGAGTGCAGAAAAAAAATGTTTGGCTGAGCAAATCTTAACACCACATGTGAGGGAACCATCAATATTATTACATTATAGATTTGCCAAATGACCCAGAGCATCTGGGAATACTATAGAGAATGTCGTAACTGGAACCTGATTATGTGCTTTCATGTGGTGGACTGTGTACTGAGGCCAGTTCTAGTTCTTTTGAAAAAGATAAGCCAAGTCTACTGACTCAGTTCAGTTCAGTCGCTCGGTCATGTCCAACTCTTTGCAACCCCATGGACTGCAGCAGGCCAGGCCTCCCTGTCCATCACCAACTCCCAGAGCTTACTCAATGTCCACTGAGTTGGTGATGCCATCCAACCATCTCATCCTCTGTCATCCCTCTCTCCTCCTTGTAACTCTTAAATAGATGAAGGTTAAGTGTGCAGATGTCTGCATGCATGGTGCAAACTGGGTGGAAGAAAAACCATTAAAAAGAACACAGTGACAATGGAAATCATGTTTGAGCTCCTGGGAGGCAGTCTGTTCCCGTCAGTGTGAGGCAGGTGAAGGTGTCTTAGGCTGGGCTCAAGATGCGTCTTGGACAAAAGGTAAAATTCTTTGAGTGTAGAGAGTCCAACTGGTTCATAGATTTACACTGGTTCATACATCTACATAGATCTACACCAGTGCTTAGCTACTTTAGTTAAAACTCTGTGAAAGTAACTAATTCCAGCCTCGTACAGTGTAAAAATTCTAAACCTTTTGAAAGAGTAATTAATTACTGTGTGTGTTTGAGGGAGTCCTCCAAGTTGGTTAGGAAAGCAGGCTGCACTAGAAAAGCAGGCTGCACTTGAAAAGCAGGGATTCAGTTTGTAGACCCTAGACTCTAGAGCCATGATTCACTTCTGCCACCTGTGTCTCTGATTCCAGTCCACTGGCATCAAGCCAAGTGCTCAAACGAGTATTTTGCTGGAGTGATTTATCACAAGGTTGTGAATTCTAGAAGATATCAGATCAGAGACCCAAGAAATTCTATCCAATTACTGTAATTAAATCTTACCGACTCAGGCCATGGGCCTGAAGCTTTAATTGACATAAAAGCAGTGGACTCTCTGAAGTATTCTTCTGAGAATGGAGGAGCAGAAAGACTAGCCCATGACAACTGTTAAATCTGGCTAACGGATATATACATATTGTGTATCCATATGGATATGTGAATAGCATGGATATTACACTATTGGATTTTACTAATGGACATTACACTGTTTGACCTGCCTTTGTATATTGTTTAACATTTCCATTATTAAAAGCAGAAGAAAAAGAAAGGGAAGGAAAACAGTTTAGCTTAAAGTTCTAGCTGGAAACCAATCTTAGCAGACTGAGATAAGACAGTTAAAGATGAACCTGTTCTTCCCTGCATAATGACACAAAGGATTTTTTGGAAGAGAAATGGAAAGCCTGTGGGTCAGTGTGTTTATTTAGCAAGGTTTTGTTACCTTTCAGCCTCCCTCCTGCTCTTCAAAGTGAGAACAGTATTTCCTTCTCAATGCTTTCACACAGATAAAGAAATCTATAAGCATTCCAAAACGTTGTTTCCCATTGGTCACAAGGAAAGTAAAGTACTTTTTTTTATTTGGCAAATGAAAGAACATAATGGCAGCGTCATTTCAGAGAAGGGTTTTGTTTGAACAGTCATTAATAAAACCAGCACAGTAGTCCCCTCTGTGGCTGTTCACAGTCATAATCTTATCAACTTGCTTACCCAGGGCAATGATGTTCTCGATTTGACAAAATAAGACAAGGGGGACCTCATTAATATCTTATGTTCAAAATGCTTTATGATTTTCAAATAATTCCAGGGCTTTTTTTTTTGTTTGTTTTCATTTTGAACTTAGAAAACCACTGGTATTGGTAAGGAAAAAGTATTTATTATCTCCATGTTGTAAATGAGCAGCTGAGACATAGACAGGTCAAGGGCCTTGACCAAAACTTCTCAGGAGCCTTGGAAATGATCTTAGGTCTTCTGTGCTTTCAGAGCCTAGGGTGGTTTACACAGCTTCCTGTGACCTTGGCATTGTGTGGGTTTGTCTTGGGTCATTTCTTAGTTTGGGGGATTGGTTTCCTTCAGAAGCAGCTGGGACCTAGGTCTTGATAACTCCAGGTGGGAAGTGTGCTGGAATGGGATGGTTCAAATTCAGATCTGGGTTCTGTTGTCGTCCTAGCCCCCTGGACAGGACAGCCTCTTAGAATCCGCATCTTTAACTGTCAAATGAAAAGCTGTGAAGAGTCGATAACACCAAGCTAGAAGGGTCCAGCACCCAAACTGACAAACTGTGGGCCCTCAATAGTTGTGAATCCTACTTCTCTTATCCTTCCTGGGAAATGCAGTCCAAGAGTCAATGCAAGAAAGGCCCCTCTCCATTCTTCCAGGTAGATGCTTAAAAGGCCAAGACTGGGATTCAGAACCGCTCCCCGCCCCGCCCCCCAGCCCCCAACTCACCCCCCGCCACAAGCAAATGACGCTTAAATCTCTCTCTGATGACCCTTCAGACTTCCAATCGGTCAGTGCTTCTGACCACCGACCCCACCTAGAAAACAGCACGGGAGGGCCAGGGAGATTTCAAGCGGTGCTCTGCGTCTCAGCTTGGTCTATTAAGCGCTGGTTAGCGCGCCCGCCCCCTGGCGCCCCCGTGTGGCTTCTTGTGGTAGGGAGGATGCACCCGTCCCTGTTTTGGAGGAAGCTGGATGCTTGGGCAGTGGCCTGGCCCAGGGGGTCCCTGGCATTTGACGGTACAATCGGCTAGGGTCCACTAGGCACTATGGGAGGATCAAAGCATTCTTGCGGGGCCTGAGGCAGGCACCCGGGGTTGCAGTTTTGTTAGCTTGGCCTCACCTCGCCAATAAATTTTCTACGAAAAGAGGGGCAGGGGTGGAGGGCAGGGGGAGGGGTGGGGAGGCTTGGTGGCCAGGAGGCGAGAATGGGAGTTTCTTGCACCTGCACTCCCGCTCCGTTAAATCAGTGTGAAGCAAGTGACATCTCCCCTTTGCCTGCCCCCTTCAAACTCCTCATCTTCCTTCCTTAGAACACCCGCCTGCTGTCTGGGGTCAGCGTTTCAAAGAGAATATTTCCTCCTGGCTCTTCCAAGTTTATGTAGCACTTTGTAAGAGGGGCACACGCTCAAGCTGGGCTTTCGTCTTTCCCCATCCCCTCTCTCCCCACACACCTCCGTGGAGAAACCATCATACAAGCCTTTTTCAATTTCTCACCCCACCCAAAAGTATTTTTTTAAAAATATGGAAAGGACCTTTAGAGGTGATTTGGTTCAAGTCTTTCATTTTGCAGAGTAGCCAATCAAAGCCTAAAGAAGTAATGGTGAGTAAATTGGCCCAAGGTCAAGGGTTACTTTAGATGGCAAAACCAAGACTAGAACAGGAAAATCCCTGGAGACTCTTCTACTTTTTTTACACTGCTTATTTCATAGAGGAAAAGAATCTTAGAACTGTCTCAGACAGGTCAAGTGCTGTGTAGAAGTGTCTGTGTTTTTGCCAGTTGGCTTCCAGACCTGTGATCACACTTCAGTCACTTGGATGTATGGATAGTTGCTTGCTATCTATATGAATCCAGGGCGAGCAGGAGCCAAGTACAGTTTGATCCTCTGTTCTTAGCCACTCCCTCCCCACCCCCAGTCCATCAGGAGGGAGCATCTGTGCTATTTGTGTTACACTGTTGGAATCTTCTACTGGTTAGAGTAAAGCTTGACCATAGGGATGCTTCTGGTAGAGACTGGAAGGAACTCAGCCAGCCAGCAAGGACACATTTCAGGGAGACTGCCTGGGGTTAACAGCAAAGAAGATATTTAGGCCCTCTCCAGAGCCCAAACTCAAACCCCAAAAGGAGCTTAGCACACAGAATAGGGATAGGGAGGCCTATTTAAGTGACCTGGTAAATTTTTTTTTTTCTTTTCTTTTCTTAAAATTCAGCCATCTGGACTGAATCTGGAAGTTACAGCATCATGGAACCTTGATGACATGCGAGAAGCCTCTTTGTCACTTGAATGAATCCACCACACTGGATCTGGGCTCTAGGGAACTGAATCTTTTGTGAAGTTACTCCATGTCCCTTTCTTTCACTAGTTGACATTTTTGGGTTTTATTATCACATACTTGACTTGGATTTTGATTATATAAGATCAGTAATGGAAATATGCAGGAGCAGAATATCACCAAGATGTCAGAATCAACACCAAGTTTTTTTGTTTCTAATTCTTTTTCCTCTCTCCTCTTCTTGTCTTCCTTGGACCTTCTTCATGCCCTTATGATCTATACCATGAGTCCATCAAATGGTAGTTTACATTTGTTACTGTTTGAGAGAGAACTTGGAAGCCAATGAAATTTACTCTTTACTTTAGTCAAGAAACCGGAAGCCCAGGAAAATGAAAGGATTTACCCAGTGGGTCCTACCAGGGATGAATTAAATTTTCACCATAGTGCCTGCACCACAAACACTTTGTTTTCCTCTTCTTC
Organism: Ovis canadensis; assembly: GCF_042477335.2. NCBI lineage: Eukaryota > Metazoa > Chordata > Mammalia > Artiodactyla > Bovidae > Ovis > Ovis canadensis. Next base: position 69,776,888 of record NC_091246.1, read on the forward strand.
TCTACTTGATATTAATAGTTGGACTGTTGGGAAAATATGGAGAGTGATTTGAGTGTGGTTAAAGGTTGTCCTCTAGAAATTAGGACAGTAAGACCCAGTATGGGATGGGAGTAGAGGTGAGGCCCAGTATGGGATGGGAGTAGAGGTGAGCAGTTCTCAGGGATAAGGGTTCATGGTCAGGTAAGCATGAGGCCCCCAGGGGCTTCAGGGAGGCCCCCAGCAGGAGCTCAGTGTGCCTCCGATGTGGCAACAAGCAAGGACACGCCCATGAGATGGAACCCAGGCCCCACTACAAGCCTGAGCCTCTACCTCCCCTGACGGCCATTTGGAATGGGTACTGAGAAGTCATAGACGCCTGCAGTTGCTTCATCTCCTAGAAGCTACTTGACCCCCAAGTGAATTGAGCCACATTTCCCAGCATGGAGGATGGAAGCTGCCTGGGGGTTGGGTCGGGCTGGCGGGCAGATCCTTGGATGTTCTAGGATTGCTTCACACACCCGGCATCTAACTCCATCCAACTCCATCCGCATCCCACAAAGGGCACATTTTTGTTTGTTCGAATGGTGTGACGACTTTGAGGTGGAGGGGGAGTTACTGTGGACCCTTTGGTCTTACGCAGTCACTGTGGAGCTGCGTGTATCCTTAGCAAGTCCCACGCACTCTCCAAAACTCAATTTTCTTCTCCGTTTGTAAAACGATGGGGCGTTGACTAAGTGCGTCCCCTTCTGTCATAAATGCCTGTGATTTAAACCTTGCTTCCCACGGAGGAGGGATGAGAGCGCAGATCACATTGTCCTCTTTTGTTCAGCATTTTTTTCCCTAGACATGCAGAGCAGGGAGCAGGGGAAAGGAGACTTCTAAAGCCTCGCGGAGAACAGTTATCTTCCGCTAGCTGCCTCATCCCCCGGCCCCCTCCTCTCGACTTCTGACAGGTCATATATTTGATTACGCAAAGCAAATTGGGAAATCGAATTGCCGCAGTCCCATCTGGGATTATTTATTTCGCTGCGTCCACAGCCGGTCGAAGTTGTGAGACGATATAACGTTAAGAGTAGCCTTCCGAGAGAGGAGGTGGATTTGAGGTCGTCTTCTGAAAAGAAACCGGAGGGTTTATCAGCCAAAGCAGAGCTCTTCTGCGATTCCTAGACGGTTCCAAAAACCATTCACCACCCCGGGCGCTGCCAGCAGGTTGACGTCGCGAGGCTGCTCAGGCTGGCGGTGCAGCTCAGGCCTCACCTCCTGGCCTGGATGCTGGAAAGTCCGTCAAGCCCCAGGAAATCGGCCTCGTATTTCCTGGCTTCGGGCTCCCCTGGGCTCCTCGCAGGCCAGTTCCTTGAGTTCAAATGATAAAACTAAAACAAATAACACAAATAACTCCTAAGGTACTGACCCTTTAGTGCGGGTGGGTCACCGTGCCAAGGAGTCTGCACTATCTTTTCCTTTAAGGTTAATTTCACTTTGCAGTTGTGCAAAGTGAGGTGCAGAGGGAGTTAAGGACCCTCCTCGATGTCCCCAGCCAGGGAACCGCAGGTCAAGGATTTTAACCCCTGAGAGCCTATTCCCAAACCTGGACTCTCGGCCTCCAAGCTGGTTACCCTAGAGGAGCCTGGACTCGGAAATCCCGCTCCATTCTAGCAGCCGGGGCCTCAGAGAATGCGGCGGGAAGTGGCCAGGCCAGGCTTGGGAAGCTAGGCGTCCTGAAGTGGGACGTGAGCTGGCGTGGTGGGCTGTCGGCTGCGATTCTTAGCAAGGAATTGACGGGCGAGCGCGGCCACTTTGAAACATGCTTTTATTTTTTTATTTTATTTTGAGAACAGAAAAGAAAGCCCGTATCATTTTGAAAGAGGGAAACTCTCCGCACCCCCTTTCTGTCCCCGCCCCCCGCTCCAGGTTCCCTTGCTTGACTCGATATGGGGTAGGGGGAAGTTAGCATTGCGTGTGTCCGAGATTCAAGAGAAAGGAAAGGGGTGCGAGATGAGAGAGAGTTGGAGGGAAAGGAGAGGGAGAAGGGGCCCCCAGCGCCGGCCAGCTCAGAAAGAAGACACTCCCGAAGCTACCCCCATCATGGGGGACTGGCGGAGACCGTGGCGGCCCGCAGCTTTATAATTTACAAAAGAGACGCCGAATTGCACTTTGTAATTTGGTGTTGGTTTACAAGCCAAAAGAACCTGTTTCTTCGCCTAATAGATCTGCAGTCAGGGCCTGACCCCTTTTCAGAGAGGGCCCTGGGGAAAGGAGCTGGGTTCCTGGCGCCCTCGCCTGTCAGTCAAGTTGGGGAGACACTAGGTGGCCGGCCCCCCCGGGGCTGCAAGGGCGGCCGCCCGCTGGCCAAATAACGTTGATTAAACTCCCATTGTGTGAAAACTGTCCTCTTTATTACAACGGGCCAAAGATGGACATTCTTCCCATTTTGCAGATAAGGCAACTGAGGCCCAGGGATATAATTAACCAAATCAGGTAATGGATGGAACAATCAACAACCAGCCCAGGCTCTCTCAGTATATTTAGTTTACTAACCAGTTTGTGCAGTCGTGGCCCCACCTCCATTCAGATAATTTCTGATTTAATATTAGAGTTCCTCAGATTTTCCTAAACTCCTCCTAAGATAAAAACTTCTCCACTTCCACACCATCTCACCTCTCAGCAATTGGAGGGATCTTGATCTTCTTGGGGAGTTCAGGGTCAGGGAATGGAGTGTAATTCAACGGGATCGCGATTACAGTTGCTTGCCCCCAAAGGTGGGGTGCAAAGAGAACAGGACAGGTTGGGGAAGGTACCTGGAGATGGGTGGGGAAGTCCGGAGGAAGCAATAGGGCTGCAGCGTAGATTTTTAACGAGGGAGGAAGGGTTGGGGCCGGCGTGCAGTGGAGGGAATGGTCCAGGACCCACCCACCTGGGTCCAGAGAGCTCCACCCCTCCAGAAAATCCTTGAGCGCTGCTTTCCCCAACTCTAGCCAGACGCGGCGCAGGGAACGGCACTACGGGCTCAGACTTCTGAGGGCCTCGCACTCTTCATACGCTTTCAGGAGCTGCCCTCATGGTCCTCAGGTGTCCTCCCCTCCCCCCAACTCCAACCCCCTTGTCCTGGTTTCAGCCCGCATGGTTTACTGTTCACAAATCCCACGTGTTTCCTCCTTGTGTAGCAGCTTTTAGAACTCGAACTAGTTCAAGGGCTGCCCGTCTTGTTTATTTTCTGTTTAGGAAACAGTAGATCCCACCCCTTTCCCCTTTTCATTCTGTCTGGGTTCCCCTTCCCCTCAATCGACGTACCCAAAATTTGCAAACTTATTTTGCGACTTCCCTCTCTTTTAGGGTAACCACTAGTTTAGCAAACCTACTTTCTTAATTTTGTTTGTTAATATTTAAAACAACTAGTGAAGGGCTAATGATTTCCTGTCCTCCGCCCCCTCCCGCGGTAAAAGCACTAAATTAAATAAAAATCCAGTCGGCCAACTGCTTGCCGGCGCAGCCAGCAGTGTTGGAAGTTTGTAGTTCGTTAGCACGTCTCTGTAGAAGCAATGAAAAGGCTGTTTACAAAGGTAAAAACGTAGCTAACGAGGAGACGCAGAAGGGCAGGTACTAAAATCAGAAGCCGCGCAGGGAAATAAAAAACACGAAACCATTGTGAGTTTTTCTGGCTCGAAACGAAGGGCTTCTCGAAGTTTGAGACTTCAGAACAGAGGCTGACCTAGGACCTCGCATACCAGTCCATTGCCCTCCCACTGCGTGGCCCAGGACTCCTGTTTGAACTTCAGTTTCATCATTGGGGAAAAACGGGACAAATAACACACTTATGCGCTCAAGAAGTCAAACTCTCTAACATGGTGAATAAATGCGCATTGGTGAGTGTAAGAAACTACGCAAAAGGTTAAGAGTCACAGCGATTCTAGGTGGTGCCAAACAGGAGTCTGCTTGGCTCTTTGTCCTGTGTTTCAGTGGTCAGAGCTCCCATGTCACCCTCCGAAATGCCCAGAGGGACTGAGCAGCCGACGGCAATAAAGAGAACTGTTTCTCTACTTCTTTCGCTGGGCATGGAAAGCGGTTCGAGAAAGGAGAGAGGAGAACCCGCACAGAGAGAAATCCCAGTGCCTCGTAACTAGGGAAGAACTTTCCACATCGCCAGAGGATTTGGAATACCTGCGCCTCCAGCGTTAGTTTCACAGTAGTCTTTCCTAAGTTGCCTCGTTCCCACCTCTTCGAGCTTGGTTAATTCTGCCTGCCTGCCTGTCTGCTCAGTTGCTCTGTCGTGTCCGTCTCTTTCCGACCCGTCAGGCTCCTCTGTCCATGGGATTCTCCAAGCAAGAACACTGGAGTGGGTTGCCATGCCCTCCTCCAGGGGATCGTCCCGACCCAGGGATCAAACCCACGTCTCTTGCGTCTCTAGCATTGGCAAGCGGGTTCTTTACCACTAGCGGTTAACTTCTAATTTTCAGTAATTTCCTTTGTTTAACAAATATCTGTAGCGGGCCTACTATGTGTTCAGTGCACAGGCATTCAGTTTTCTAATCTGTCTTCTAAACCATTCCTAAGAGGCAGTGATTATTTAAAGGTATAACTAGGAAAGTGTCCAAGTGACTTTATACTTAGTTCAAGAGATAAAATGCAGCGTTGAATTAGAAGACTAATTCCCTTCTTCAGGATGTCGGAAACGTAACCGTTATTAAAACATTTACGTAAGAGATTTATGAAGGAGCCCTTTTCCCTCTTATAAATACATTCACGAATACCAAAAAGTTCTCTTTAAAAGGCGGTTTCGTTTAAAAAAATGCTTAGAGTGAATATATTGTACTTCGATCTCTTAATGGCACGTATATCCGTTCTCTCCCAAATCAACTCATAGGAATTCATATAGAAAAATATAAGTGAGTGGGTGACCTGCCTGTCTCACGAGCGTGGTGAAAGTTAACGAGGAACCACTTTTCACCTTGAGGATGAGTGGTGCTAGCCCCAAGAGTATCTGCAGGCCATTAAGTCCTCTTAAGCCGGGGCTGGGGTGAAAGGTAACCATTGATTTATTCTTGCAGGAGAAAGTAAGATGCCTCCGTGCGCTTCTCTTATTTCCGCTCCTAACACTGGGTTAATGATTGAGTCGCAGACACACTGGTGATGCTGATGACTTAAGTTTTTCTGAAAGCTGCCTTGTCGTCTGTTACTTTCTTTTGAAGACAACGTGATTTGTAAGACTGTTGTCTGCTTATTTTCTAGGCCACGAGATAAATGGCGACTTCGCTCCCGCCGGCGCCGTCACACTTCGGTTTTAACCTCGGGACAGACTTCCCGGCTGCACCGAAGGCCGCGGGGGAGGATTCTGGCGGAGCGCGGCGGGAGGGGCGCGGCGGTCGCGAGGAGGCGGGGAGCGCCGGGCCAAAGCGCCTCGGCCAATCAGCGTGCACACCGCCTGACAACCGGCCAATCAGCGGGCACAAAGCTCGGGGACCTGAACGGATAATACTAGGAAAGGGAGCCGAGGCTGGCGACTGCAGCCAGGGGCAGTGCGCTGTTTGCTGCTGCTTGCGCCCGCCCGTCCGCGCGTTCCGGGAACTCGAGATCGAAACCTGGTCAAGACGGCCCAACCTTACAGTTCAGCTAAGGTCAGAGAAAGCCAGAAGCAGTCTGAGCGAGGTGAAGCGCCTGGCTGCTGAGGAATGATCAGAGTCCGGGATGTGCGGAGCGTGATCGCTAAGAATTTGACTCACTTTCTCCATGCTCCTTCTCTTCCACTCTTCATCCACGCGGGCCTCCAGCTGTCAGCACCAGATTTCGTGACAGGGTGTGGCCACCCCGATTTCTGTTTGCAAGCCCTGGCAGCAGCCCAAGAACAAGGTCCCAAGGCTGGATTTCTTTCGCCTAGGCTGCTTAGCCGGGGCCTCAGAGTCTTGGTGAGTTAATGTGATGTTGCTGGGGTGGGCAAAGGGCGTGAATCATCTTTCCCTACCTTTCCTATTCTACATGTATGTCTTGTCTTTAAGTGCAAATCATGAACGATGTACACAGAGCCCGCCTGGCTTAGTGCTGCGCGGTTGAAACACTGTTGATGCTGGACGGGTGTCTGCAGCTCTGTGCCGTGTCCCCATGGGACTCTATTGGCAGCAAAACAACTTTGATTTTAGTTGTAAACCTGCAGTATCCTGAGGTGGGGGGAGTGTGCTAGGGTGTGGCGTGGGTTTGGGGAGGATAAGAGAATCTCTCCAAGTCCGACAGGTGTAGGAGGATGACAGGTGTGTGGGAATTGTGGGTGGTACCTCGCAGGGTCCAAAGGTCCCTTGTGATCCGAAAGAAAACAGTTCTTCCATGGACATTTTTATATTCATCATGGCTATACTAGTTGGATATGGCAAAGCCTGACTAGTGACCAAGGCCGTGGTAGTTGAACACGCTATCTTTACCCAGGGACTTGTCCCAAAAGCGTGTGTAAAGCCAGAGAGGGCTGGTGTTCACGGAGCACTTAGAATGCACAGATAGGAACCTTGCTGGGTTGGGGAACCATGAGGGGGCCTAAAGATACAAGAAATAAATGCTCGTGTGGTCTGGATGTGAAGGACGTGTAGAGAAGTGGGCTTCTCATGAGGTCGGAGGCGGGCAGACCAGGCGTTCTGGGCCCCAAGCCTGGGGCCGGTGCCTGACGGAGGTTGGTCGGTGGGTCTTTGGGTGTTTTCTTGTCTCTCCAGAGTGCAGGCCACTGAGCATAGGCCCGGGCGAGGCGTGGTGCGCCATGGCGGACGGGCAGCCGGGTCCCGCCGTGGACTGGGAGATCGACGTGGAGAGCCTGGAGCTGGAGGAGGACAGCCGCGGGGCACCGCCGCCAACGCCGCCCGGGCCCAGCCCGCCGCCTGCCTACGAGGACGACGACGACGCGGAGGACGAGGACGACGTCGACGCGGAGGACGAAGGCGACGGGGAGGAGGCGGCCGCATCCTCAGGGGTGCCGGGGCGGCCGGAGCGTCAGGGAGCCCTGGCGCCAAGGCCGCCCACGGCGCCGCAGGCCTCGCAGGCGCCCGCCGGGCCCCCGGAGCGCGGCGCAAACGCGGGCGGCGGCGCAGAGCCGCGCAAGCTCAGTCGCACGCCGAAGTGCGCGCGCTGCCGCAACCACGGCGTGGTGTCCTGCCTCAAGGGCCACAAGCGCTTCTGCCGCTGGCGTGACTGCCAGTGCGCCAACTGCCTGCTGGTGGTGGAGCGGCAGCGCGTCATGGCCGCCCAGGTGGCGCTCCGGAGGCAGCAGGCCACGGAGGTGCGTACACGCCAGCCGGCTCGCCCCCTCCCGGGTGCCCGGGGCCGCGGTGGGGGTCGGGAGTCGGGCACGCGGGTAAGGCACACTCTTCGGCCTGGGTCTTCGAGGCGCCTGGCCCTGCCCGGATGTGAGGACATCTTTGCCCACGCTGGCCTACGGTGTCGGGAGGCAGGAAGCCATGCCATCGCTGGGGAACTTAGCAGAAAAGATTTTGTGTTAAGAAGCAGGCAGAGTCTTGAAAGTGGTTAAGTTCCTTTGGGGACATTATGGGACATAATTTTATTTCGATTTTCTATATCGTTTATTTTGGTGATGTTGGGGGAAAGCGGAGGACAGAGGCAAAGGACAGAGGCCGATGGCAGCGCCCTAAGTCCATGGCCTTATTATCAAGAAAAAGAACCACCCAGCACGTAGAGCTCACAGCGCTTCCGAAGTCATGGGCCACTTAGGAAAGTGCTGCCTATTTACGTGTGTGTCAGTCGTGTCCTACTCTGCGACCCCACGGACTGTAGTCCACCAGGCTTCTCTGTCCAGGGGTTTTCCCGGCAAGAATACTGGAGTGGGTTGCCGTTTCTTACAGATGAGAGCAAAAGTGACGTGGTAATTTAGAAGAGACGTCTAACTTCGAGGAGAACTACCTAAGAACCAGTTGACAGGTCTCTGGCGCCAGCGCGGGGCGAGAAGGGAAAGGGTCTTCTTGAACCTCGCCTGGGACTGTGTGTTTTCTTGTGTCCCTGTGCAAGCGCGCTCCGAAGAGAGAAGTTGCGCGGGCAGCTCTCACTTGGGGGTGGATGGAGAATTTTTGATATTACTTTTTGGCGAGAAGGGGCCGGGGAGTGGACCACATGCAAGCCTTGGGCAGTGATCCTCATGGGAAACCTCCCAAGGGCCCCAGAGAGCGCGGCGTGCTGGACTCCAGAGGTGCATGGGCCTCAGTGCGGCCTCCTCCGGTGTCCCGCGTGTTGCAAGGCGGGCTCTGCGTTCGCTCGCACTCCCCGCGGCTTGCGGACGGGGACGCGGGTGGGGAAGGGCCCGAAATTCCACCTACCAGGCGGTGACAGAGGGTGCGCCCGACTCTGGTTTTGCTCACCTTCTGGTGCCCAGTGAACAGCCTGGAGTTTTGGGCAGACCTGAAAACTTCCGACTTTTCCCCATCAACTCTCTGTACCGGATCCCATCAGCCCTGCTTCGAGGAGAAACCTGCTCCACATCTCTGACCAACGTCTGGTGCCCGGCAGCGTCTTTGGCCCTAGGCTGGGCTCCGAGGTCGCAGCGGTTCGCCGCAGCTCTGTTTTAGGGCCCGGCTCCTACCTTCTCATCCATTGTGGATTTCACGTCCTCCCCGCTGTCCCTCCACTTCTGAACGGGGACTATGTCTGGATGACTCTCGAACAGTGGCCCCGGGGAAAGCCCGGGCCCTTGCACCCCAATTGGAGGGTACGGACAGAGCATCTAGCTCATTGTGCTGAATTAAGAGGTGCTGATATTAATTTGCTTAGAATCATCTTTACATGGGATGGGAAAATAAATGCATTTAGAACGAGGACCAGTACTCATGCCTCCATGCCTCTCCCTTCTCTTACACGCCCCCCCCCCCACCCCCGGCTCTATTGATTATGTTTCTTGTGTTTACAGGACAAGAAGGGGCTTTCCGGGAAACAGAATAATTTCGAGCGCAAAGCAGTGTATCAGAGGCAAGTCAGGGCACCCAGTTTGCTGGCCAAAAGCATTTTAGAAGGTAAAGCAACGCAGAATTATCCTTTAGCCTTTTAAACTGTGTTCTCAGTGATTCTCATTATTCAGGCACATTGCATTTTCACTTATCTGTGAAGGAGCAATCTGAGGGGGAATTGCTTTTTATTGGAAAGTCTGGGTTTGGGAAGGAAATCAGGATTTGGGAAAATTAATCTCACATACCTCCTTTTTTTCACTGGTAATTTTGTTTTCTGCCTAGTAGTTAATGGGTTAACATGGAGTACATGTGAAATTTGCCCTAGTGTGAGGGATGCACAGATACACTGCCAAGTGATCCCAGAGCAGATGTCCTAGAAGGAAATAAATTAAAAGAAAAGAAATCTTTAGTTTCATTTGGAACTAAATAGAATGAGTTACCCACTGCCTTTAGTCTGGGCAGTCCAGCCTTTAATCCTTCTCTTTTTAATTGTACTCCTTTTCTCTCTGGATTATCTACTTAAATTGCAGTTATTCCACGCTTCATTTTGGTATATTGACAGTTTGTAGATTGTAGAATGTGGAAAAAGTTTTGAATCACACAAGAGAAGTGGAGGTTGAATTTGAACAGACTGATGTCTCTCCGTGTATTTGTTTTCTCTAAAGCTTGGGGATATATTACTTTTTCTTAAAATACTACTGATTTTTTAAAATGGTTCCGTTTGGATATGGAATTTATTTATTGATATAATAATATATTGACTGTCTCTCACCATTTAAAGAAAAGGAAAGTTTATATTTGCTCTAATTGCTGCCATTTCATAAGGCTCAGGTTGAAAAGCAGGTTTTTTTTTTTTTTTAAAGTAGGCATTTGAATTGTTTTTCCTATGTGGCTTCTGAATTGAGTTGTTTCTGGACAGGTTTTAAAGTTTGTTCATGTCTCACCCTGCGCTGTATACTTCTGACCTTAGAATGGCTTCTCATGCATTCAAAATGAATTTGGTTACAAACTGGGTAAACAGATTTATAACCATAGGGACCACACTGATAAATTGAAATTGTGCCAAAGCAACTTGAGAAGTGGGAGGACGAAATGGAATAGAAAATCCAAGTAAATAACTTTCTGGCAAGAGCTCACCATAGAAATGTACACATTCATTTTCAAATTATATTTTATTTGCAAATAAGCATGATGGGTTTGTCACTATGTAAACACAAACATCACAATGAATCCTTCAAACAAACTTGACAGTGGTGAGTGCTTGGGGCTGATGAAATACTCAAAAGTATTTTATGCTGCCAGGAATTCTATTTATGTTTTATACTAATCTTTGTTTTTTACTTTATCCCTATTTATAAGATGTATAATGACTTAATCTATGTTCTAGTGATTGCTTGTTCAACCATTTTGGTATCTGGCCAACATGATTAGTACTGGTGAAAAATGTTTTAGATCAGTTATTTTCCGTACAGCAGGGGATACTCTGGCCTTTGTTTGTACTGGTAGTCAGAGGTGGGGGTAGGGGCCCCGGTTAAATTGTTCACTGCAGAGTCTCTTTAACTAGTTAACAGCTCTTTTCAGTTTTCTATGCTTTTCTGTTTCCTTAAGTCTTTCCTCTTTTTCTCCTCACTAATCTTTAACTTTCTCTTTTTCCCTAGTTCTCCTTGGATTATTCTGCAACTGTAACAATGTGTACATAATGAGCCAACTTTAGAAAATAAAAGTGACATCAGCTCTAGGTATAGATATCTTTTTTTAAATAATGGAAAAAGGAGACATGGATAGTAATAAAGAATTGATTGAAGCAAGCTGAGCAGCCTTGTCTTCTCAATATGTAGGAGCCTGGGGAGAATATTAAAATTTTAGTCAGTAAAGTATGCCTGTCAAAATAAACAAACCTGTCATAACAACAAAAACAACAACAAAAAGTTACAGTATGGATATCCTTCCCTGGAAAGGGATTCATTTAAAACTGAACCCATACTTTTGCTTTCTGTATAAAAATACCAGTGATATGGAACTGTACATAACTGTTGTGCTGATATCCATTGTTTCTGTTGCCTTCTGGATTTCCAGATTTTTCCTTATTAGATGTTAATCTCTGTCATGTGCAATGCTTACTTATTTTAGGCTACCGCCCCATTCCATCAGAGACTTATGTGGGAGGGAGTTTACCTCTGCCTCCCCCCGCAAGTGACCGGATGAGGAAAAGGCGGGCCTTTGCTGATAAAGAGTTGGAGAACATTATGCTGGAGAGAGAATATAAAGAGAGGGAGATGTTGGAAGCTTCCCAAGCTGCTGCCTTATTCCTGCCCAACCGCATGGTACACGGTTCTGAGTACAGCTCCTACAAAAGTGCCTACAGCTCCACCCCAGTGGAACCACCAAACAAAGACTTCTGCAATTTTTTGCCCACCTGCCTTGATCTCACCATGCAGTATTCAGGCTCTGGGAATATGGAACTAATTTCTTCCAATGTCAGTGTGGCCACGACTTACAGACAGTATCCCCTATCCTCGAGACTTTTAGTTTGGCCCAAGTGTGGCCCCATTAGTGACACCCTCCTCTATCAGCAGTGCCTGCTGAACGCTACCACGTCAGTTCAGGCCCTGAAGCCTGGAACCAGCTGGGACTTGAAGGGAGTACGACTGCAGGATGGACTTGGAGCAGATCATGACATGATGCCACCAAAATTGGAAGGCTCTCTGGTGCTGCCTCACACTCCTGAGGGCCACATCTTAAGAAGTGACCTTCAGGGTCACCAGGCCCTCCCGGAAAGGTCTGCATTCTCTCCACCCAGACGGAATTTCTCGCCCGTTGTTGATACGGACACCCTGGCAGCTCAAGGGCACGTCTTAACCAAGATCAGCAAAGAAAGCACCAGGCACCCTCTGCCACTTAAACATAATCCATTCCACTCATTATTCCAACAAACTCATAATGACAAATCAGGTCCCGAGCTGAAAACATCATCTGTCAAAGAGGCCTTTGAAGAGGCCCCTAAGAAACCCAGGGAGTGTTTAGTCAAGGAGAACCAGAAATACACATTTACAATAGATAGATGTGCAAAAGACCTTTTCGTAGCAAAACAAGTCGGAACAAAACTCTCAGTGAATGAACCCCTGTCATTTTCTGTTGAGTCTATTCTTAAGAGGCCTTCATCTGCCATCACTCATGTCTCTCAGTGAAAGGCTGCTTAAATGGAAAGCTGGATTTGCTGCCGTCTCAGAGGATTCTTACCAGTCACTAATTTTTTCAAAGATAAAAGTTGTATAAAGAAATTTCTAATGTAAATGATGATGATTAAAAAAATTCTGTATATTCATATGCATGTGCTTTACCTTACCACATAAATATATTTAAAGATGGAAATTGCTTATGTGCAAATTTTCAGGCTTTACATAGCATTTCAAAAAGCAATAAAATTGACACTGTCTTCTAAAAGACCCAGAATTTGCTTAAGTAAATAGTTTCTCTGTCTGGGTAAAAAAGCAAATGTCCATGAAGTGTGTTCTTTATTTTTCTGTGATTCTGCATATTTTCAGGTGCTCTTAATGGTTTCTGGGAGCCATAGGGAAACACTTATGCCTTAGTTGTGCATTTTGGAGGGCATCTAAATGCAGATGTTCAATATTGAGGCAAAAATAGCTGGAAGGAGAACATAGGGAAGATTTCGTTTATGGAATCTTCATTTCATGTGATTGGACAAAGTTGAATTAATTTGAAGGGAAATGAAGTTTAATACCTCATTATATGACATAGGTTCTTGGAATGGGTCCCAGTTTCCTTCTCTGATGGGGCTCAGGATTCCTTCTAGGCTGCACATTCATTCTGTGATTTTTTTCAGGTTGCTGGGAGCCACAGAGTAGGTTCCCCTGCACATGGTGAACCCCAACTCAGCTCTGTGTTACTTTGTTCTTTCCTGGGATCTGGTGACAGCAGGCATTTAGCATCAGACCTAGTCATAGCTCGCAGCTGATCTGGGAGTCTCAGCTTCATGTGTCCCACATTTTTGCCAGTGTCAAAGGTATAGCTTTCAGTGTAGCTCTCTTCTGAGATAAAAACATTTTGTCTTAAAACTGCTTCAGCAGACAGTTGCCGAAGCCTGCAGATGTTTATCACAGCATAAGGGTGGCTTCTTGTTTCTTACAACTTTCTCCCTGTTTTTAAGTTGTTATCCCCTTGTTTTGTTCAACAAAATATCTGTTCTATAAGATTGATAAAATGTCAGCAAGGCATTTATGAAAGTATGAAATTCATCCCTGAAGACTTCACCTTTGGACCTGGAATCAAGTACTAAGATGTTATGGTCATTTCAAACAATCAAGAGCCAAATCCACCTCTAATTTTGCCATGGAGTGAGGTTTTACTTCCAAGTCTGCTCTCATTGTGTAACAGGAACGCTAGGTAGGTATATGGAATGTGCCAAGACATTCAGTAGTTTGAAGAATTTCTTTTTCACTCTGAAAAACATTAAAAATTATTTAAGAATGACTTTCTTGCTACTGATGAGCTCATATAAGGCTCAAGGGGTTCTCTAGATTGTTGCTTAAAATCAACAGCAGTTACAAGAACAAGCCAGACTGTAGATTGATTTTCAGTTTGTACTTGTAAAATAACACTTGGTTTAGTTGAGTCAGATTTTCTTATTTTTACTGTTGCAAAAGCCAGAGTGAATGGAAGTATGCCAGAAAAAAAGAAGATGAAAGCAGGCGGAGATCCCAATAACTGTTGAAGATTCTCATTAAGTGCAAAGTATTTTCCAGTCATGAAGTCCTGGTGTCAGAGACAGAATCTTGCACTGCAGTTGCCCCTCTGCTCCCATCCCCAGTCATCTTTGTTTTATCTTTACGGTTACTAATTGTTATCCTCCTATTAGGAATTTATTCTTCATATTAAGTATAAGGGCTTCCCCGATCGCTCAGCAGGTAAAGAATCTGCCTGCAATGCAGGAGACACAGGAGATGTAGAATCGATTGCTGGGTTGGGAAGATCCCCTGGAGGAAGCAATGGCAACCCACTCCAGTAATTTTGCCTGAAAAATCCCATGAACAAAAGAGCCTGGCCAACTACAGTCCAAAGGGTTGCAAAGGACACGATTGAGTGACTGAGCATGCACACACACATTGAGTGTAAACTTAGCATCAAAACTAACTGCTGCAGAGGTAATGGAGGAAATCACATTAGAATAAAACCACGTAAAAAATCCCACTGAGAAGGCTTTCTCAATCCACACATGGATTTTTTTCCTCTTTTTCTTACCCCATTTTAGTATTGGGAATATATATATATATATGTCAAATTTTTTACCCTTTTGTGTTCATTGGACATTTGAGCATATATTTTCTGACCTCTCTGTGTATCATTTTAATCTCATTAAGTGAATCCAGTTGGCTGTGAATATTAGTAGTTTTCCTCACATTACCAGTGACCAAAATTTCACTGTTTTGAACATTTATGAGGGTCAGTACTTTTCTTGGTGAATATATTACTCTACCATGTATTAATTCTGCTGTAATGATGAGTTCTTGGAATTCCACATCTACCATCAGCCACTCAGTGAGAGCTTTGTGCTTGGCACTTTGCTTCTTTTAATCTTTTCTCTTCTGTAAAAGCTAGTATTTGGCTATATACAGTCTTCAGAGACTACTGTCTTCAACAAATTGAATTAAACTTTCAGTTTAAGTATTTTTTATGTTCAAAACAATAAATGGATTTGGCTTTAATCATTTTTAAGAACTTAAGGAATAGCAAAACATGGACCTTTCCCTCAATTTGACTTAACAGTACAATAATGACTTTAAGAACCTATTTTCCTTCCATCTCAACGGATCAAGCAGTTCTGAATCCTTTACAACAATGCTTTTCAACCTTTAATGCATGATGAGTCACCTGGGAATCTTGATAAATGCACATTCTGATTCTGTAGGTCTGCAATGGGCCTGAGCTGCTGCATTTCTAACATTCCTCCCAGGGCCTGCATGTGTTGCTGTCTTTAGACCACGCTTTGAATAGCAAATGTTTACATTTTTATTATTTTAATGCACATTTAACACACTCTTCTGTGCATGTTGGGTTCTAATGCAGTAGAGTTGTCATGAATAATTTAATATGGGGTTAGCCAAAAAGTTCGTTTGGGTTTTTCTGTAACTATGAATTATTAAAAAAAAAATTTCCCTCCAAACCCATAGAATATCTGACATCAAGAGTGAATATTAATGTAAACTGTGGACTTTGGGTGATGTGACAGTGAAGATTCATTAGTTAAAACAAACGTTCCACTCTAGTGGGGATATTGATAATGGGGAGGTTATGCATGTGTTGGGGAAGGGGGAACATGGGAGATCTCTGTACTGTCCCCTCAATTTTGCCATGTCAGTTATGAAAGTTCCCTTTCTGACCCTTTGGTGGCAGAAGTAGAAGACCTAGGCAAAGTCATGAAGCAAACAAGTTGCTTCTGTTTTCCCTTTTTTTAATGCCTAGATATCCTTTCAATTTGGTTAAAAAGTAATATTTCTTTTCAATTGTGATAAAATACACATAGCATAAAAATCACCATCTTAACCATTTTTAAGCGCACAGTCAGTAGTATTTAAGAGGATTCACATTATATACAACCATAACCGCCATCCCTCTCCACAGCTCTTCGCCTCGCAAAACTGAAACCCTTTTACCCACTAAACAATAACCCCTTACTCCCCACAGCCCTTGACAAACACCGTCCCCCTCTTATTTGCTTATTTATGACTGTGCTGAGTCTCCCTTGCTTCTGCGTGGGGCTTTTCTCTAGTGGTGAGCAGGCGCTCCTGTCTCGGGGGGTGTGTGGGCTTCTCACAGTGGTGACTTCTGTTGCAGAGTGCAGGCTTTCTAGTGCTCGGGCTTCAGTTGTGATGCATGGGCTCAGTAGTTCCCGGACTCTAGAGCGCAGGCTCGGTAGTTGTGGGACACTTGTTTAGTTGCCCTTCAGCATGTGGGATCTTCCCAGACCAGGAATTAAACCAGTGTCTCCTGCATTGGCAGGCAGAGTCTTAAACACTGAGCCACCAGTGAATTTGACTACTCTAGGTACCTCATGTATTAGTCCCTTTGCGACTGACTGGTTTATTTCACTTAGAGTATTGTCTTCAGGTTTTATTCATGTCGTAGCACATATCAGAATTTCCTTCCTTTGTAAGACAGTAGGATTCCATTGCCTGTGTATGCCACATTTTCTTTATCCTTTCATCTGTTGATGGACACTTGGGTTGCTTTAATGCTGCTGTGGACATGGGTATGTAGCTATCTCTTCCCCTAGTCCCCACTTCCTGATTTCACTTCCCCATCTTCAAGAGCTCCATTTTCTCAAGTGTATACCCATCCACATGGTTTCCCTCTCTCCTAGTGAGTGAACCATCTCCATTCCACATCAAGTTAGCTCTGCTCTGCCTAGAGAGGCTTCAATGTCAGTCATGTACCTTTTAATGTGAGTTTAAGTGAGTGTGTTATCACATCATCTTCATTTGAAAGCTTAATTCTAATTGTAGACCGAAAGACTTGCGTTAACTTGTATTAAGAAACTTTCTGGAATGTCTTCTGGAAAGTCTCAGCGGTGCTAAAGAGCAAAGAAATGGCTGAAGGTCAGGATGAAGTAAGAAAAGGAGAGTCTGCAATTCCCTGTAGAATAATAAAGACATCACTTCATTTTGAGGTTGGATTTTCAATTGGGACTAGAATTCTACTGGCCATCCTGATTTTATTTATTGTTGGATTAACTTTCTTTGTTCCTATTCTAGGTCTGTAAGCTTAGGCTTATTTCTTAATAAGCCCTAGGGCTGTTAGTTTTTGATATGGCTGGATTCTGCAGTTTGTACACTTTGGTTTGTGGCACCCACTTATATTTATTTTAATGGTTGTACCAAGCTTTTATCATACTCTACCATCCTTAGTTATGTTGTTTTTTAGCTTGTTATATCTGAACATGTTTAGAGTATGTGGTTATTCATGGAATTCAGTCTAATGAACATCGACTGAGAACTTTTTGTATGCCAGATACCTGCTGGTAAGTGGGCCTATATTATTTAGCTTCTTTTAAGTAGAAAAAAGAACCCAGAAGACTACTCAAGTTATATTTTAAAATAAGATTTTATTTTAAAGAGAACGAAATAAGGAGAATGGAAATCTTAGCACTTAGCAGGTCTCCCAAAGACTAGGATATGGTCTAAACACTATAAGGTTGTTCAGTCCAGGTCTGGCAACCTTGCTTCCTTGTTGTTCCCTTGGCAATTAATGCGTGGCCTTGGGAAAGTACCTGAAAGTGCTAGTTGCCTCTTCAATATCTACTCTCCTCTCCTTTAGTAACAGAGCCCTCGATTTATTTGGACTGGTGACAAGCCCAGCTAAAAGTCTGCATTCCCAGCCTGGTTTGCATCTAGGTGTGGCAACCCACTCCAGTATCCTTGCCTGGAGAATCCCATGGGAAGAGGGGCCTGGTGGGCCACAGTCCATGGGGTCGGAAGAGTTGGACACGACTGAGAGACTTAGCATGCATGCGCGTGGCTATTGTGGCACGGGTGGACAGCCATGGGCAGACTTGAGGATATCTAGCAGAGACTGAAACCACAAGGAGGAGCACGTTTGGATTTTTTCTGTTTTGCATTCTTTATTCCTGGAATTTGGAAGAATCCTGTAGTACATGATGATATTTAGGTTGGCAGCCATGTTCAAAGGAGGCTGAAGCAGAGAAATTAGAAAAGCCTAGGTGCCTGTTTCTTTAGAGGATCTGCTATAGCAGCCCTCGATTGCTTTCCTCTGTTTGTTCATCTTTTATGGGAGATACCGTGTGCATGGGCTGTTGTCACTGGCTCATGGTTACAAACAGCTGAATGTAATCCCTTTTGGTAAAGTGGGGAGGGTTCCTCCCTTCTGATGAAGCATCTGCTGGGTGTGCCTGCTTTTCCTCTGTTCCCACTCTCTTTTCTCTAATTTTCCTTCCCTTCTTTACTATTATCTCTACGTGCATCTTTTGGCTTCTTTCTCTGCTATTGTTCCATCATACTGTAGCTCCTTCCTCCATACCAAGAGTAGGATCTGATGAGCTCAGCTAATTCCTATTGTCTTCTTTCATCCAAGCCTTACAGGTAAGGTACTTGGACTTGGCTTCCATGGGGAGTCCTGTGGTATAAGCCATGGCGCTTATAGGGGGCTCTTGGAATATTAATATACTATATCCCCTTACAAATTAGTTAAAAATACGAATAAGACATGGTCCCTGCATCCTAAGGGCTCAGAGCCTACTGAAGCAGAAGCATACATATATGCTTAGTGGGTTTTTGGTTTGGTTTTGTTCTTTACAAAAATCCAACTCTAAGTCAGATGATAATGATAAAAGAGCTAACTTATGTTCTTCATTTTTTGTCTGAAACTTTTCATGCATTATTTCATTTAATTCACACAAAGTTTAACTTGTGAAGTAGGTATAATTGTTATCCTCACTTTACATGTAAGAACACAGGCTTAGAGAAGTGAAGTAGCCTGCCCAGAATCATACACTGGGGACGTGATTGTGTAGGGAAAGATCCCAGGTCACTGGAATTTCAGAGAGTGTACTCTTAACCTGCATCTTATGTGACCTCACAGAAGTGAAATGAAGCTCCTTTTCATGCCCATATCTTGGTGTACGAGGATAGAGAGGTGGGAGATCTGAGTTCCAATTCATGCTTCCTCTTTCTGTCCTTTTATTTCTCAGATTTTGTTTCCATCTGTAAAACAAGGGTTGATGAAATGGGCTTGAAAGACTTGGCTGTTGAAAGGCAGAGTTTGAATCCTGGTGGACCACATGCTTGTCACTTGGCAAGAAGACTCAACAGAACCCCTGAGCTGTGGTGGCTCTGGCTGGTCTATTCAGCCTGGGCTCCATCTGTAGCGTTAATCCTCTGGAAAGAGACTCTTTAAAATAAAGCTAAATTGTCCAGGGGGGACATCTGAAGCATGAACCAGAGGATGTGTTTAAGAAGCTTACCCTGATGTTGAAAAGCCTCCAACAGGAAACAGACATGGCTCATAGTCACTAAGTCAGCTCTAGTCTAGTTTTTATATGGCATTTCTCTTCCTTTCTCCACTCACTTAAATGGCCAATATTCTTAATATGAACCTGTTCCCTTAGATTGCTTCCAGGAGGCAGCATGGCAAACTGGAATGCATACAGGCTTGGAGTTAGGTTAAAGCGATTTAAAATTTAGCTCATCCTTAATTTAGCTCATCCTTGGCCAGTCATCTCACTTCTCTGAACTTCCTTTTTTCCTTCTGTCCAGTGGAGACAATAACATCAGAGAGAATTGTTAAGAGGATTAAGTAGTTTAATGTGTATAAAGGGCCTGATCCAAATCAAGTTGCTCTCCCTACCTTTGACCCGTGATATTCCCTAGAAGGTATTTCTCTTCACCAAGAGTCTGTAACTTCAAACAGTTTGCAAGAATTACATGGTTTTAAAGACTAATTATTAAGATGGAAAAATTTAGCCTCGAGAGTCTACAGAACTGTAGACTATGTCATTTAATTTTATAACATAATAAAATTATCATAAAAGCAAACACATGCTATAATAAACATGAGCCATTTTGCACCCAGTCATAATATGGACCTCTTTTCTAGACTGTAAACTATTAAAAAAAATAGGTGAAGAATGTACATGGTGCAAGACTACAAAGGATATACAGTGTAAAGTAAGCTCCTGACTCTCCTCTTCAGAATCAATTGCTATTGCTCATTCATTACATATCTTTCCAGAGATAATCTATGAACACTGGTGCATGAATGGGAGCTGACATGTGCAGAGTTCTGCACTTGGCCCTTAGCACTGTATCCTGGGACATATTCCATGCCAATTCATGTTGAGCTGCTTTAATGTTGACTTAATGTAGACTCTGTGTCTTGAACTAGATTCTCAGAGATGACCTTCTCAGGTGGTAAAGAGTCCATCTGCAATGCAGGGGACCCAGGTTCAATCCCTGGGTTGGGAAGATCCCCTGGAGAAGGGCATGGCTACCCACTCCAGTATTCTTGCCTTGAGGATTCCATAGACAGAGGAGCCTAGCTGGCTACAGTCCATGGGGTTGCAAAGAGTTGGACACCGCTGAGCGACTAACACACAGTACAGTCCGCTCTCTGTATCTGTGGATTTCACATTCACAGTTTCAACCAATGAGCTGCCATTCAGTTGAATTAGTGAATGCAGAACCCTCAGTACTGAGGGGTGACTGTATTCGTTGTACTGCACCATTGTATCTACAGGATTTGAGCTTCACAAATTTTGGTGTCTGTCGGAGTTCTCAGAACCAATCTCCCCATCCATTCCCTTTATATACAGAGAGAGAGGACTGTGCAAACTTTCACTGTGTAGAGGAGGACACTGTGGCTTACAGGAGTGTGAACTGTTCAGGTTGCAGATCTCTTGATTTTCACTCTGGTGAGCTTTCCTTGTCACCAAGCTGTGGATGAGTATAGGTGTGTGCACAGACATGTGTGAGCACATTGGCCAGTGAGTTAGCTAATACCTACTACTTGTGACATGGTACCTTTCATTTAAAAGTCATAACAAGAGATACAGAGACAAATGAGGAGAGTGAGCTTGAGTAAAGAATCTGTTCAAGGTTTTTGGTTCTCTCAGGCTCTAAAATCCATACCCTTTGGCACTGCACCCAACTTTCTCTCTCCCTCTTAGAGGTGACAGTTTCAGGAAAGTGGGGACAAAAGATGCAAAGAGGTGTAAAGTGATTAGATTTTGATTAAATGTGGAATACTTCCCTGGTGGCGCAGACGGTAAAGAATCTGCCTGCAACACTGGAGACCTGAGTTCGATCCCTGGGTTGGGAAGATCCCCTGGAGGAGGGCATGGTTACCCACTCCAGTATTCTTGCCTGGAGAATCCTCATGGACAGAAGAGCCTGATGGGCTACAGTCCACGGGGTCACAAAGAGTTGGACACGACTGAGCGACTAAGTGTGCACACACATAACTTCCAGTAAAACAAATGACTTTGTTGAATCTAAAGGAAAAGGCACATTGTGTTATATTGACAGAGGTGAGGGTGGCTGGGCAGATGAGTCGTTAGGAAGTGTGGATCAAAGTTGCCTGCAGGTGTGGTGAGGGCATCACAGCTTCATGATGATAGCCCAGTCTATAGGCGTTCTCAGAATGACACTGCTAACTGATGTCTTGTTCGTAAGATCCAAACCTGTCAGCCAACTTGGTCAGCATCCCACTCCCTTCTTTTAAACCATGGCATGTGTTGCCCAGTTTCATTTCCTTCTTTCCCCTGGAAAGTGCTCCCTTATCAGACTTGGAAGACAAAATTATTTGAGCCGCCTTCACTCACAGTGAAAACACCACTATATTTCTCATTTATGTTATAGGTTAAATTCCTGCAGGGCCTGCCTTGCAGCACTGAACCACAGTGGATCCTAAGGCTGTGTCCATGACAGAGTGGATTATGAACAGTAGATGACATAGTAATGTGGCCAAGCCATGGTGGCTGGCTGCTTCCGGCCAGGATTTGCCTTTTTCTGGCAAGTTGAAAAGCACTGCCTGCTCACAGGTAGTGTCATGAATGTTTCCTCCCTATTTTGCATTGAATATGTGTGTGTATGTGAGTGTGTGTATAATCTTGGTTTTCTTTCCTCTCTTATTCCCTTATCACATAGCATAAAATGTATTAATTTTATATATAATTATTTAATATTTTATTATTTATTATTATTTTACATCATAATCTATAAGTTATGGGATATGATGAAGGGTAAACATGACTTAAGGACTTTACCTCCTGTTTGTTCTGAGGCGGAGGTTACTGTGATTTCAGCCTATACAAGATAGTTATATCATGTTAGGCAGAATTATGACCTTATTACTGTTTTATTTAAAGATCAAGTATGGTTTAAAGAGATGCATGTGGACGCATCTCTTTAAGTTTGACAAAGGCTTAATCTTACCATGTGATCTTGGTGGGGCCTCAGTGTGCCCAAGATTAAACATAATTTTTGGGTGTGTCTGAGAGGGTGCTTCCCAATGAGATCAGCATTTGAGTCAGAGCACTCTGTAAAGTAGACTGCGCTCTCCACTGTGGATTGGCATTGTCCAGTCCATCGAGGGCCCAAATAGAATGAAAGAAGGAGGAAGGAAGAATGAGTCCCTTTTTCCAGCCTCACTGCATGAACTCAGACATCTTATCTCATCTTCTGCCTTTGGACTGAGGTTTTCAGGCATTTGGACTCATACTGAATTACACCATTGGCTGTCCTGGGTCTCCAGCTTGCAGATGGCAAGAATTTCAACCTCCATAATCTCATGAATCAGTTCCTCATCACTCACGACTCTTGTAGCTTTCCCACTGAAAACTCATGGGGTTGGAGTTTGTAAATTTAACTCCAGAGCTCTGCTTGCCTTTTGGTGCACCTGCTACCAGGCAGTGGTGATTAGTCATGATCTCATGGATCAGATAGATATTGAGGAAACATGGATTAGCATGCTTTTCCATCCAGCTAGGGGAACTAAGGGAACACTCTTCATAAACCTCTTATTGGGATGTACACATTTTTTGTATAATTTTGTGCAAGATACGAATATTCTATGCCTTTCTGTTCTTGTCCATAAAGTGGAAATACTTACATATATGTCACTGGGATGTCACACAGATTTAAATTAGGTCTTGTATTGTGTGCACTCAATAAGTATATGCTAACTTTCGATAATTATTACATCGATGTTCATAGTTTTCCAAAAATGGATTTTCCTGGCAGATATATTCTATGTTCTAACTTGCCTTTTTTATTTGTTGGAAAGCCTTTTAGCTTGCAGCCTACCTTTGTGATCAAGAAAGATTTTTAGAATGCGGATGTTCATAACCAATAGGTTCCCAGATCACTGCCAGACAGTGCTGATTTTTAAACAAGTTGTATTTTCCTAGACTATACTATTTTGAAACACTTAACCAGAATCCAACACTCTTCCTGAGAAAATAAAGGATGCATTTTTTCATAATTCATCACTATAAAAACATGGATACTTATGCACAAAGAATACTTCATTTTTTTCAGTATCTAATTTTCTGATAATGAAGTAATGACTGAAAATGGCTTACACTCAAGGTGAAGCCTACTGAGGATGAGAATGCCAGATATTAGATGTTGCCAAATCAGGACAGGATATAAATGTTCCTCTTTCCAGACTCTTTTTATAATCTTTAGGTCTTTTATTCGCAGGAGACCTAAACCCTAAACAATACAGAATAAACTAGGACACTGAAATGAAGGTAGGGACAGGGGTATTTGAAAGGCGTATTCATGATTCATTTATGCTTGTTCTCAAAATTCAGTGTATCTTGAATAATTTTGATAGTATATCCTGCAGATTTAGGGCATCAAAAAAAGTAAGTTTTTTGATGTAGACTAGATTTTGGGTTTGCAGAAATACTGCTGCCCTCCATAAACTGATATGTGCCTGGGAGAAGAATATCCACTCACCAACTCCTGCCGACAGGATTGTATATTGGGTGTTGTGTTAGAATACTTTGTGTTGCAAGTGACAGAAATCTAACCCTTGAGCACTTAGTTTAAGCAGAAATGAAGAATATTTGAAATACAGGGGTTTCTTATATAATTGAAGAAGGATTTATAAATAAAATCTCAAAAGAAGCAAGGAAATGTCCAGGCTTCCCTTCAGGAACAACTGGAACTGGGGCATTTATTTCTGTACTGGATTCTCATGTCTAACACATATCATGGCTTCTTCTTGTGGTATTCCTCCTTCATTCGCTCTCATTGCAGACCAAATCCCTCCCAAGCATCATATTTCATAGCCTTCACCCTGAGAATACTGAATTCCTACTTTTGTTCCATTTGAAAGTCCTGGGAAAGAACTCTGATTGGTCAGGCTTCGGTAAAGTACCAACCTTCGACCAATCAACCCTGGCCAGGAAGATGAGATAAGGCCTGGGCATTGCTACCAGACACCAGAAGAGAGACTCCTGAGTCAAGTAGACCCCATTTGGTACCAACCACAGTTTGCTAGTCCTAGGTCTGTCTAGGTGCTCAGGCATCTCTTCATTTCCTGAAAAAACCCTGTATACTTGGTATGCTCCTATGTTGAAATCCAGGTACAGAAATCTGGAGGAACTCTGGATGATGTACTTGCAGACCACATAATAATCTCTGGCCCAGGGGAAAAGATCCTCTTGGCCATAGGATGAAGATGTAGAGAAATTTCTCACGCCACACACCCTAAAGGAACGCACATATCTTAGAGACAGAGGTGAACATGAGCACTTTGGCATTTTCTTGTCCCCATGAAAAGACATGTCAAACCACTAACACATTCATTTCCCTAACTTCCTTTGCAAAGGCTCATCCTACCTCCTCATCTTTGAAACACTCAGTGGGGACACTCACTGGCTTTGATATCACAAATAATTTTTTCTTTGGGATGAAGGTGTTTGCTGAGGCAGCAGATTTCCCTGCTTGATTCTTTATTTGTGCATTAAAATATAATAGGTCTTCAGTTTTAATCCTAGACCAGAAAGAACATAAAACATGTTTGATCTCTGGTTCGTGATGGAGCTCCTTAGGTCTTGGATAGATTACTTCTGAATAGGTGCCCTTTGCCCAGAATTCCAGCGAGTACTCCAGGGCAAAGATAAACTGTGTCTCTAGAGATGAAAGGACAGTTGTTTTCCCACAAAACCTCATAAATCAGTTTTGATATTGTTTTTGTTTGACTTTATTTTATTTTTTTCAGGCACAACATTAGGGCTGTTCGATGCGTTTAACTGAAAATATTTGTATAGTGTCCTGGGTTTTCTTTTGTGATGAAAAGTGTTACCTCAAGAAACTAGCTGATAAATTGCAAGGCAAAGTGAAATGAACATCCACCCAGCATCAGGCTCTGAGAGTCCAACATCTGATTGTACTTAGTGAGGAGGAAACTTGAAAAAAAATCAACCCAACTTTCATTTCTTGCTTCTTTTATCCTTAAGCTCAGCAATAAACTAGCACTCTTTGGTTAAAAAGTCAAGGGAACAGATGTATCATACTGGTGCTTCAGCATGTATATTTCAAGTGGGGCATGTAAAGTATGCGAACACCTCTCAACCCTCAGTGGGGAGAGCCTCAAGGAGCATGTGCCACACTGCTGTCAGTCACCAGGGCACATCCCTGAAATTATAGCTCCTCTAGTTCCCTGGGGAGAAGGCAGTGGCTCCCCACTCCAGTATTCTTGCCTGGAAAATCCCATGAATGGAGGAGCCTGGTAGGCTGCAGTCCATGGGGTTGTGAAGAGTTGGACACGACTGAGTGACTTCACTTTCACTTTTCACTTTCATCCATTGGAGAAGGAAATGGCAACCCACTCCAGTGTTCTTGCCTGGAGAATCCCAGGGACGGCAGAGCCTGGTGGGCTGCCGTCTATGGGGTCACACAGAGTTGGACATGACTGAAGCGACTTAGCAGCTGCAGCAGCAGCAGTTCGCTGGAGCTTGGTACAAAGGGATGCACTTCTGGAGGCTGGCTGCTCATTTCACAGAGAGGAAAGAAGTGGTTGACCTGTACAGAGCTGAAACACCAACATTTGACAGCTGGTAGGTCACAAGCAGAGCCTGGAAACGATACTGTTGAAAACTAGGGACAGACCTCAGAGGCAGTTTAAAAAGGCACTGAGTGCAAGGTCTTGAGTTCTGTCCCAGAAGACCTGGGTTGTGTTCCACCTGGCCCTTGCTAGTCAGATGAAGTTACTTAGTTTTCTGCTCCCGAAACTGGGCCTATCTGTGTTTGCCTTGGAGAACTTTTAGGATGAATGACAGTGCATGGGTCTGTGTTTGGTCTCTCAGTCCTGTCCAAGTCTTTGTGACCCTTTTGGACTGAAACCTATCAGACTCCTCTGTCCATGGGATTTTCCAGGCAAGAAAGCTGGAATGGATAGCCATTTCTTTCTCCAGCGGATCTTCCTGATCCAGGGATCGAACCTGCTATTCCTGTGGCTCTGACAGTGCAGGTGGATTCTTTACCTCCTGAGCCCTGGAGTGGGGTGCCATTGCCTTCTCCAAGGAATAACAGTAGTGTGCATAAAATGATTTTCTTATGCTCTACTGTAGCCTGTATTTTTTTTTTTAATTAGAATTCATTACATATAAGAAAGGCTTCACTCAACTTTTTAAATTCAGAAGCTGGAAAGGACCTTTGAAACCATCTGGTTCGACTTCCTAATTTTGAGAGACTTCCTGATTTTGAGGCAGTGGCTTTTCCCAGGAGAGGATGGGCATAATAGGCTGGAAAAGGCACATGTTTCAACCTTAGCATGGTACTCCTGCTAAACCATGCTACTGTCAGACTCTAAGTGCCACCAGGGCAGGGCCCCCAGAGGTGTATTCCATGCCTGTTATGGTGCCTGGTATTCAGTGAAAGTTTGTTCAGTTGATAAATGAAACTTAGGGATGCTAAACTTTAACCAGAAGAGATCATTTTTTTGCTTTGTGTTTCATCTTCTACGTCTTTCTGAAGAGTCAATGAGCAAAATATTGTGAACTGCTTATCATATAAGACAAATTGCTAAGCAGCTTAGTATGTGTACTGAACAAAAAATGGGATATTTGAAGGAAAACTGCCTACTGATGTATGACAGTGCAGTTGAAACGCTAATCGTTCTTAGGCTGTTAGATGTCTGCTTTACCCCTAGGATTATGACGTGTTAAATTGAGAAGAGAGGTTACGTTGTTGTGGTTACCAAACATCCTACAGAATATGCACAAACAAACAAAACTGGTGAACAAGCTGTTCTCTTGGTAGTCCCCAAATGCCTTTAGGAATTGGTGATGGCTCACATCTTTTTTTCCTAAGAGTTAGGATGAAATAAAGATGCCTGTCCCTCTTCTCAAAAACGCCCTTTTTGGCTCAGGCCAGGATTCTTGGCCTGGTTTTCTGCATGGCCATGCTCGCTTTGCTCAGTAAGTGAATGGAATCCACAGAGAACCCTTGACCACTGTTGGCCACCTGCCATCCACGACTCCTGCCTCTTCCTGCCATGTAAGGAAGGATGGCCAGATGAAGGGTAGTTAGACTCTGAAGGTCTGGCACATGGGGCTTCAGTGTTCCAGACTAGAGGAGCTACTGTTGAATCTGTCCTTCTTTGTTGGGGAGCAGAGCTAGATAGGAGCAGGTGACTTCCCAGGCAGTCTCATACTTGGTGCCTAGATGTTCTGTAAATATGTGTCCAATTGTTATTCAGGCTGCATGGGAGAAGCATGAGTGGTGCTCTGCTTCTCTGTTTTCCCAAATAATTCAACTCCAGACCCAAACATACTTATCTTTTTGAAACAAAAGCCTTGCATTCTTATTGAGTGGGGTTATTTGTTCATCTAAATGACTGAGCAAGCCTCTTATGGTGGCAGTTTAAACAAGGGCACTGTGAACAGCCCTGCAGGTCATGTGTAAATGACATCTGCTGGAGTTCTGCAGACTCTGCATCATGATCTTGTTTCCCTGAGTTTAAATAATTCTTATTATTTTTCGTGTGCTTCCCTGGGAGAGGGGCCACACACAGTCCCACCCCACACAATTTATAACTCAATTCTTTTCTAACCTTGCTAAGTGCTCTCGGTAACGTGAGTGCTAGGAAAAATAATTTTTCCATCTTGCTATAATTCTAGTGATATTTTTAGCACCTCTTAAATACTAGCACCCCAGGCAACTCCTTCCTGACCTACCTCTTAATCTGGCTCAGTATGGAATAGAATATAAAAAAGAGAAAAAAAGAAATTTGTGGTAATGAGAGATCACTGGAGACATTTACAAGCTCATAAAATGTAGGTGAACTTCCAATGTGTGATGCTTATCCAATGTGTGCATCAACATTTTTCAGAATTCACTGAAGATCCAAAAAATTAGGAGTCAAATCTATTTTGGCTTACTTTGTTCCTCATCAATGAAGGAAATAATAAACTTTATAATAATAAGACTTTATATCATTTCAAGGGGTTTTCATGTGTATGATGTAATTTCTTTTTAAGGTGCAAACCTTTCAGTTCATAATACTTTACTGTCGTTCATTATTGGTTCATGTAAATCCCTCTTATTTTATCATTTTTTCCCCTAATTCCCCAACCTCCGTTCCAAGTTCCCTCTCCCCAATATATTTCCAGCTATATGTTGATAATGAGCCTTTAAAGTTGTGTGTGTCTTACTAAAATATAGAGTTCTGTTGGGAACATATTTGTGTTTTTAACTGTGATTCAATCTTATATTTAATATCATATGGCTATAGCTAGTTAGCTCAGTATTTTTAACTCCTGCAAGGTACTGCATAGTGAGCATCCACTGTATTTAAAAAAATTTTTAAAAATTCTGGTAAAATATACATCACATAAAATTTACCATTTAATTATTTTCAAGTGTACAGTTCTTTGGCATTAGGTACAATCACATGATTCTGACAACCATCACTACTGTCTTTCTGCAGAACTTGTTCATGTTACCAAACCGAAAGCTAACTGTTAAATACGAACTCCATGTTCTCCTTTCCCTTCAGCCCCTGGCAACCACCATTGCATCTACTGAATTTTATTATTCCCCTACTGATGGACACGGGATATTTTCAAGTCCCAGTACCACAAACCCTACCGCCACCAGTGACCTCATCATACAGATCCCCCGTGAAGCTGTGCAAGAATTTCTCTGGCTTAATAGAATCAGAAGGAGATTTTGGAATCATAGGGGCACATGGTTTTCTAGAAAGACTGTACCAGTTTACAGTTTCCCCAAAGGTATCCCAAAGTTTCTACTTTGCGGTATCCTGCCTTCTCTAGAATTAGCTACTTTTTATTTTCTTCAGTGGTAATAGTCATATTTTCACTTAAATTTCTTTGTTTACTGAAGAATCTGAGCATCTCTTAATATTCTTTTTAGTTACTCAGGCTTTTGTTTCTGAGAATTACCTTTGTAATACTTTTGCTCATTTTAAAATTGGAATTCCCACTTTTTCCTTATGGATTTTCAGGAGTTGTTTGGATATTATTTGGTGCAAAGTTCTTGCTGGTTTTGTGTTAAAAGTATTTTCCCCCTAAATTCTCATCTCTTAATTTGTCTATGGTGTTCTTTATTATTTTTTATAACTTTTTAATTTGTATTGAGGTATAGCTGATTAACAAACAATGTTGTGAATTTCAAGTGAACAGCAAAAAGACTCAGCCAAATGTATCAATTCTCCCCCAAACTCCCTTGGGAAGTTGATTGTTGATGATCCATTTCCATTGGACAGAGGAAGCTGATAATCCTTTTTTTTCCTTTCTAGGTGGGCAGTGGCTCATCACCTCCCATGATCAATCTCGTCTCAGTTGGGGGACAACATCAAAGTAGCTTTGTCCTCTCTACCTGAAAAATTCTAGCATCTCTATTTGTACAAGAAGTCAGCCTTGCGAAATTCCTGTTTTTCTAACTTGCAAAATTCCTGTTTTTCTAATTTGTAACAAACTAGCCAGCAATGATGACAAAATAGGATTCCAGGGGCCAGGAACACAGGGGAATCATTAGGTTACCACCACCTATTTCTCTTTCATCTTTTTTATTCTTTAAGAAACACATTTTATTGTTTTCGTTGTTCCCAAGTAACTTTATTTTGACACAATCAAATCATCAGTTTTTTAATGTTAGCATTCATGTTTTTAGTGTCTTGTTCCAGAAGTCTTCTGCTAACCCTGTATAAAAAATGTACTATTGCACATTTTCTTTACATTTTTTGTTCTCTCATATCTCATCTATATTTTCTCCATAAAGTTACCTCTCACATTTGTGCCTTTAATCTATCTGAAGTACACCTTTTTTTCACTAGTTTCGTATAAGGTCCAGCCTAATTTTGCCTCATCTTGGTGATCTACTTTCCCATCAGAATTTATTAATGTAAACGATTCATCCTTTTCTTCTTGTTTTGTGGTACCAGCTTTATCTCACATTAGTTCCCTTGTAAGTGTGGTGCTGCTTGTAGAAACTCTGTTCTTTTCCATTGGTCTGTTTGCCTGTTATTCCTGGTTCAGTGCCATGCTGTCTGCACAGCTTTGTAATATGTCTCAGTATCTGGTGGGGTGAGTGTCTCCTTGATTGTCTGTTTCAAAATCGCCTTAGCTATTTGTGGAATTTCACTTTCCCATATACATTTTAGAATGAGTTTATGGAATTCTTTAAAAAATGCCCTTGGAAATTTGATGAGATTGCCTTGAGTATATAGATTAATTTGAGAAGCATTGACAATCATTCCAGTGTTTCTCTATTTATTCAGACTTTCCTTTATGTACTTTAATAGAATATTTTTAGTGTTTATTTTATAAAGGTCATATATTATTAGTCCCTAGATACATTGTAGTTTTTGTTATTGTAAATGGCATCTTACTTTCTAGTTCATCATTGCTAGCATAGAGGGATATTACTGATTTTGTAGATTTATCTTATAACACTCTTGCTAAACTCTAGAAGTTCTAATATTAATAATTTATTGAAACTCTTGTGTTTTCTCTGTGGATAATGCTATTATCTGAGCACAGTAAGTTTTATCTTCCTTGTCTAATCCTTATACTTCTTAGGTCTTTTTTTTTTCTTTTTTGCCTTATAGCATTTGTCAGTTTCTCTTGTTAAATGAAGAAGTGATATGGGGCATTCTTGTTTGATATTCATTATTAGTAGAAATAAGTGAAATGTTTCTCTATTATATGTGATGCTTAATATAGGTTTGTGACATGTAGTTTATTTGAACTCAGGGAAATAGTTCTCTGGGATCACTGATCTTTATTGAATGCTTTGTTTGCATGTTCTTAGATAATCATATGATTTTTCTTCCTTCCTTCCCACATCACATCATTAAGCATCTGTCCTATGCCAAGAATGCTGAGAGGATAAAGTGAGAATTGGAGATTATGGGCAGACTTTTTGGAGATAATGAACAGTACCAGGGGCAGTTAAATCTATGGCTCTTTAGGGCTTCGTAGGAAGCAGTTGAAGGGATTGTGTGAGGAAAAAAAAAATCTCATTAAAATTGTATAATATGGTGATTAAAAGTAAATTTATTGAGTATTTACTGTGTGTCAGGATCTTAGTTTGCAACTTTAAAGCTGTTATGTCTCTTTAAGCCTCATAATAACCATGTGAAGTGGAATTATTCTCACATTTTAAGGTAGAAGAAACAAAGGCTTAAAGAAGTTAAATAACTTTGTTGTTTTCTTGGAGTGTTGGGAATGCTAATGGCCTTGAGGAGAGGCACCAGGAAATGGGGGAAAAGGAGTAAAAGGGAAAATTTCACAGATTCCCTTTTGTTGTTGTTGTTCGGTCACTAAGTCACGTCTGATTCTGCGACCCCATGGACTCAAGCACACCAGGCTTCCCTTTCCTTCACCATCTCCCAGAGTTTGCTCAAACTCATATCCCTTGAGTTGGTGATGCTATCTAACCATCTGGTCATCTGCCGCCCTCTTCTCCTTTTGCCTTCAATCTTTCCCAGCATCAGAGCCTTAGCAAGTAATAGAGCCAGTGTTCAGACTCAGATCTCTTTCCAAAGCTCATGTCTTTCCCACACACTGTATCGTATTCCTTAAAAAATCTCTATTGATAATATGAAAGAGATATAAAGAAGAATCCCAGTCAGTCATCAAAAGCAAAACAAAACAATCCCATCTTAATATACTATAAATTTGAGGGAAAGAAAAATGAACTAGAGCTCCTTTGAGAAATTACCAGTTTCAGGACTGGGACCATGAAGGTACAAGATGATCTTGGAACATGTTGTTATGCCAGAAAGTAAAGAAGTCTCATAGAAAATGATAGGGACCTGTCAAAAGGGTATAAGAATCAGCTAAAGGGGCTCCTGATGGTCAAATCTGGAAACATTTGAGCATCAAAAGAAACAAGACCAGTAATTAGTTGTAATCCATTGAATAAAGTGAGAATCCATGAGTCTGTACTAACAAATATATACATAGGAGAAAAAAGATTCTACCTTTTGTACACATGATAAACACGGAGAGAGTGGTGTAGCTGGGAAAATCACTATTTTGCAGCCATCACTGCAAAGATTGTTTTAGGCTGGAATCATCAGTGGATGCTAAATTCCCATGTGAAGCAGAATGGTCTTGAAATGTCTGTCCAGATTTTTTTTTTTCCCTTCAGTGCAAGGGAAGAAAATAATAAATATACAGTGAAGAAATTGGACAACACCTTAAGTTAGCAATAAAAATCATTTTCAGCAAGGAAGGGCTTGTGTGGCTCTAGACTTGATACTTCAAGCGTGCAGCATCATGGTATATAACCAGATCTAATCATAAGGAGACATGAACCAAACCCAAACTGAGGAATGTTTTATACAATAGTATTCTATATAATAGCTGACCTGTCCTGAAGGACTGAGAACTGTTTCAGTTTAAGAGAGATGAAAAGGACATGACATATTAAATTCAATACTGTTTGTGATCCTTAACTATATCCTATCCTGGAGAAAGGAATGTTACATAAAAAAAGGCATTATTGGTACAATTGATAAAACTAGATTATTGATTGTAGATGAGATAAAACTATTGTTTTTGTGTTAAATTCTCGAATTAGATAGCAATTGTAGCACCATGAAAACACTTTGCTTTTAAGGACTATATACTGAAATATTTAGGGGAAATGGAACATTTTCTAATGGCTCAGAAAGGAAATAAATAATAAAATATGTACAGGTAGAAGAATGAGAAAACAAATGTGGCACGATGGTAATGAATTAGCGAATCCAAGTAAAGGCAATATGGAAGTTCTATGTGCAGTATTTGCATATTTTCAGAAATTATGAACTTATTTCAGAATGAAAAAAAATACTGAGTCAGAATTAGTAAAGCCCTTTGTCGAAAGTACTGACAGGTTTGACCCGTACCATCTCTGTTTTCCCACAGAATGGATGACGAACCCTCCTAAATTACACATTTGTCCCCAAGATGGACTTTCTAAAAGCAGAAAGCTCCTTGTTGGTTATCTGCTTTCTCTTGCTTGTAAATTCAGTACCATTATTAAAAGGAAAGGAGGCATTTGTTAGTGAATATAGGTTTTTATTGTTTTCCTTTACTCAGAATGGTGGATGCCAAGCCTAACAGTTTCACCCTTGCCAAGACTCTGTTTCCCAATTTGATATATTTATAATAATAATCTTTAAGAAATCAACCCTCAGTGACACCCTACACCTGAGGGGAGTGAAAAACCACTGACTTTTGTTTACTCTCTGCTGTGCTCCAGGATTCTGTATGGAGCTCAGTCATGTTGGGGATGTGTTTTGTGTGGTGCCAAGCAAGTCATCCAGATTGTGTTATCACCAATGCTTTGCTTAGAAGTGAACAGGAATTCTGTAAGTTGCATAATACTTCTATTTTTTTCTTTAAAATGAATTTAAAATTTGTAGTGAATACATATAAAATTGTGATGATATACATATAATGTATACTATAAAATTTATAATATAAGATAATCATTTTAAGCATACAGCTTAGTGGCATTAAGTACGTTCATATTGCTATGCTACTGTTATCGCCTTCCATCCACAGAATTCTTTTCATCTTGAAAAACTGAAATTCTGTACTTATTGAACAGTAACTTCCTTCTTCCCTCTCCCCACTACCCCTCCAGACCTTCGCAATCACCATTCTAGTTTCTGTCTCTGTGAATTTGATTACTCTAAGTACCACTTATACTTGGATACTATATTTGTACTTTTGTGACTGACTTGTTTCACCTAGCATAATGTCCTCAAGTTTTATCCATGGTGGCATGTGTCAAATATTCTTTGCTTTCAAGACTGAATATTATTCTACTACATATATGCATATGTACATATATACACATTTTGTTTGTCATCCGTCTGTTGATGGACATTTGGGTTTTGTCCACCTTTTGGCTTTTGTGAGCAATGCTGGTGTGAACATTGCTGTACACATTTATGTTCAAGTCCCTGTTTGCAGTTCTTCTGGATATATACCTAGAAGTGGAATTCTTGGATCATATAGTAATTCTATTTTTAATTTTTTGAGGAGCCATCATACTTTTCCTATAGTGGGTGCACTAATTTACATTCCTATCAGCAGTACAGAAAGCTTCCAACTTCTCCACATCCTCTGTGACACTTGTTATTTCATTTTATTTTACTAGCAGTCATCCTATTGCATATATCTCATTGTGATTTGAGTTGGATTTCTTTTAAATGCAAACTCCCTCGAGAAGGAAAAGCAAATATTATCAGATTATCAGTACTCTAGAGTGAGTGAGTTTATAAGGTTTTCTTTTTTTCTCAAAATGACAGCTCCCTTTAGAATGGCATGTATATGGATGGAAAATTACTTGTAGTATTTAATCTAACCCTGAGATAAGAGCCTGGAGGCCTTTTTCCAACCCATTATTATGAGGTCTTTGATAAATCAATATAATTCACAAAAGCCTCAATTTCTTTATATGAAAAATGTACACAATACTCTATAGCAGTGACCTTCAAGATTTGGCACACATCTGAATCCCCTGGATGGCTTGATAAAGCACAGATTGCTGCACCAATCCTCAAGGTTTCTGAGGAATCTCCATTTCTTCCAGTGGTGCTGATGTTGCTCAGGCCAGGGACCACACTTTGAAAATCATGGCTCTAAGGATTTAAGAGTGAGATAATGCAAATAAAATAAAATAATTTCCCACAGTTATTAAACACTGTGAAATGCCAGAGATTAATTTAATCACATGAGGACAGAGAGGTCTCATGAGTTAGGTGGTGGAATCTAATAGAGTGATACTTTTCAGGACTGCCCTAAATCTCAATGATTTGAGCTTTCTGAGAAGTGGGCCAATGAGGAGAGAGTAGGGGATATCATGAAAGAGATGGACTTTGGGAGTGAAGCTGGGAAAGTGTCAAAACCTCATTTTATCAAAGACACAAGTTTGCCCAGCACCAGTTCTAGTGCCTGCTTGAGGCTTCTGTATCAGTAAAGAATTGTTTGGGTGCTACTGCTAAGTTACTTCAGTTGTGTCCGACTCGGTGCTACCCCATAGACAGCAGCCCACCAGGCTCCCCCGTCCCTGGGATTCTCCAGGCAAGAACACTGGAGTGGGTTGCCATTTCCTTCTCCAATGCATGAAAATGAAAAGTGAAAGGGAAGTCGCTCAGTCATGTCCAACTCTTGGCAACCCCATGGACTGCAGCCTACCAGGCTCCTCTGTCCATGGGATTTTTCAGGCAAGAGTGCTGGAGTGGGGTGCCATTGCCTTCTCCATGTTTGGTTGCTAGGATGAGAAAATTCAAAGAATGGGCATAATAGCTGCTTAAACAATTAAGGGCTTACTTTTTTTTCTCATGCAAAAAGAACTCTAGAGATAGAAAGTTATTTGTATTGATTCAGTGGCTCAAGGATTTCAGTATTGAGGTCTGTCAATTTTTTGCCCTCTGTCACGCATGCAATATAGCTGCTGCAGTTCCAGCCATTACACCTGCTCTCCGCACACATATTCATGGAAACAGATAAAGAGGAAAGGTCAATGTTTATGACAAGAAAACAAAACTTTCTCAGACATTTTTGTCTGGTTTCTGTTTATGCCTCAATGTCCAGAGCTTCCCTTGGCCATTCATAGCTTCAGTGTGGCTGAGGAATGTTTCAGTTGAGTACACAGCTATCTAAAACTAAATTGGAATTTTGTCATTAAGGTGGAATGTGTCTGTCCCAGCTTCATAATTTTTCCTGCCCCTAGTGATTTTAGGCTAGGATGGTCAGGCCACTGTGGTCAAAGCTATTAGTGTGAGTTCTCTTTTTTTCTTGTATAAATTAATGTACCTTTTTTTTTTTAACAGTTATTGTCATCATTAGTACTTAAACATCTATGACAAATTGAAGCTGGAGAGTACTTTTCACTAATGTTGGCTCAGCTATTTCTCCAAGTCACCTTGGGAGATCATATCAGCCCTATTTTGTAGGTATGAGAATAGTTACTCCTTTTCCATTTGTCTCTCTCTGAATCCTACCACTTCACTAAGTTTCTGTGGCCTGTCATCCTGCTTTGGTCTCTCCCACAATGTGGTATGCTTTCCAAATTCCCCCAATCCTAACATTTTCGTATGTCCCATTGCCCCTGGGCACTCTGTGGTGATCAAGCTAATCTGATGGACTGATTCATGGGGAAAACCACATTTAAGAGGTGAGCTCTGAAAGTAAACTTTGGCTGTCATTGTGTACAAAAGTTTTTCAGTCTGTGTTCTCATCCAGAAGTTAATGCTTTTCTTAGCCTCCTGATCTACTCACCATGGCGTAGAGGCAATAATGAAGTCCACCTTATGCATTTTTGAGAATCTCCTTGGAAATGTGCTTTGTAAACATGAAATCATATATTTATTTGTGGTTTCTCACTTTGAGTTTTCTTTGTGAGCTTGAGTGGAGAATAAATAAAGAAATGATATCTTCCGAGGATGGTAACATTGTGAATATTCAGGGAGATTTGAAAGAGGAAAGTCTGGTAGCTGGGCCCTCAGGCTCCTGCCAGGAAGGTAACCTCAGGAGTAGATGTTCTGGGGAAGACAGTGGAAAGAAGGCAGAAAAGGAAGGAGGTATAGGCAGTGGCTAATGGACAAGGCTGGGCAGGTGAAATGAGAGTGGGAGGAAATGAGTGCTGATACTGGTAGTCTCACTGAAGATGAAATAAGGGGGCCAGGTCAGGGACAGGAAAGTGGAAAAGGAGGCAGGGAGGTAGACTGGCCTGGAAGCACCAGAGTGACTAGAAAAGAGATGATATTCCCAAGAAAGTAGGAGTCTGGGGAAAAGTGAGCCACCATAGATCAGTTTAGCCAATTTGAGTCCAATTCAGCAAACATTTATTAAAATTTTTCTAAAAAATTATTTAAAAATTAATTCTAATAGAAATATAGTTGATATATAATATTATATGTTACAGCTGTACAATATACAGATTCATAGTTTTTAAAGGTTATATTCCATTTATGGTTATTATAAAATATTGGCTATATTTTCTGTGTCATATAGTATATCCTTGTAGCTTATTTTATATCTAAGAATTTATACCTCTTGATCCTCTACCCCTGTTTTGCCCTTCCCTCTCCCCACTGGGAACCACTAGTTTGTTCTCTGTATCTGTGACTCTGCTTCTTTTTTGTTATATTCATTATTTTATTTTTTAGATTCTGCATATAACTGATATAATACAAAAAAAGTATTTGTTTTTCTCTGTGTGACTTTTTTTCACTTAGCATAATGCACTCTAAGTCCATCCATGTTGCTGCAAATGGCAAAATTTTACTCTTTTTTATGGCCGAGTAATGTTCCATTATATCCTTTCATCTTCTTTATTCATTCATTTATTGATGGACATTTAGATTGCTTTCATATCTTGGCTATTTTAAATAATGCTGCCATAAACATTGGGGTTGGAGAAGGCAATGGCACCCCACTCCAGTACTCTTGCCTGGAAGATCCCATGGATGGAGGAGCCTGGTGGGCTGCAGTCCATGGGGTTGCGAAGAGTCGGACACGACTGAGCGACTTCACTTTCACTTTTCACTTTCATGCATTGGAGAAGCCAGTGGCAACCCACTCCAGTGTTCTTGCCTGGAGAATCCCAGGGATGGGGGAGCCTGGCGTGCTGCCGTCTATGGGGTTGCACAGAGTTGGACACGACTGAAGCGACTTAGCAGCAGTAGCAGAAACATTGGGGGTACTTGTGTCTTTTTGAATTAGTGTTTTTGTTTTTTTCAGATACATAGCAGAGTGGAATTTCTGGGTCATATGGTAGTTTTAGATTTAGTGGGAATTTTTTTTTTTGCTCTTTTTTATGATTTAGTTTTAATG
The DNA here is from genome assembly GCF_042477335.2 of Ovis canadensis. Lineage (NCBI taxonomy): Eukaryota > Metazoa > Chordata > Mammalia > Artiodactyla > Bovidae > Ovis > Ovis canadensis. The sequence continues at coordinate 69,814,640 of NC_091246.1, forward strand.
TGGGATAGCCAACACAACACTATTTTTGTTGTGGTTTTTTGAGAAACCTCCATCCTATTTTCCATAGTGTCTGCACCAATTTACATCTCATCAGCATTTGTTCAGCAAACATTTATCAAGTGTCATAGAAAAAAAAATAATCCCTACCTCCTCAAAAAAAAAAATTGTCCTTGTGATCCCTAGAACTTGTGAATCTACTACTTTGTATTTTGCTGATATAATTAAGTTAATGAGCTTGAGATGGGGAGAGCATCCAGGTGGCTCAGGGTAATCATAAGCGTCCTTGTAAGTGAAGGGCTGGTAGAAAGAAGGATCTGAAGAGCTACTAGCTTTGAAGTCTGAGAGGACAGCCATAAGCCATGGAAGGCAGGTGTCCTCTAGAAGCCCAAAAGCAAGGGAAATGATTCTCTTTTACAGCCTCCAGAAGGCATGTTGCCGTGACAACACCTTGATGTTGGTCTAGTGAAACCCATTTTGGATGACCTTCAAAACTGTAAGCTTATATATATATATATATATTTATGTATTTTTTTTTGCTTATGTACCCTAAACTCCTGATAATTTGGTATCACAACAAGAAAAAAACCTGATACATTGAGAAAATATCAGCTGGTGCTTTGGATTGGGAAATATGAATAAATAAGATATTAATGCTAGCCTTTAGACTAGCTTCAGACTCTTTAAAGGATTGTTGTGATAAACAAGATGTTGTATGTGAAAGCAGTAGATGACTATCAACTCCCTGGTCTGGTCAGTGATGGTCAAATTTAATGTGACCAGGAGGATTTTTGCTAAAATGTAGATTCTGACCAACGAGGTTTGAAGTGACCCCAAGATTCTACGTTGCAAATACTTCCTGGGTGATGCCTGTGCTGTTTGTCTGGAAACTATGCTTTGTTTAGTCAGGGTCTAGACTGTGAGTCTGTCCTAGGGGCTGGGAAACCAAGAACAACAAAGCTTCTTAGTTATGATGGAGAAATTTGTTGGCATATCATTTGCCACTAAAATTTAACAATATGAAACTTACTAGTAGAAGAACCTTGGGGCTTCAGACTCTTTAAAGGATTGTTGTGGTAAACAAGATGTTGTATGTGAAAGCAGTAGGCCATTTATAAAGGTAGGCAGGTAGCGGGTAATATGCACTGTGTACAAATTTTAGTTACCTCCTTTGAATGTCAGATGAGAGCAGTTTTGGCAAGAAAGTGCAGGTGTCATTTTGGACTCATACTTCCTTTGTTAAAGTGAAGGAAGAAATATTTGCATTAAAAACATCTCAGTGTTTATCCCAGTCATTTTTCTTTTATGTCTTTTAAGTCCTCTGTTCTGCTCTGGTTATACTACACACATGGAGTGCAACACTTGAAAACAAAAAAAATGTACAGAGAATAAAATAGTAGTCACCTGTAACTCCATGATTCAGAGATTACCAGGAAGCAGAGTTTTCCCAAGAGCTTGATTGATTTGATACTCTTTTAGAGTCTGTGCGGACTTTTGTCTCCTTTAAATATTTTAGGAAAGAATAACTGTATGCTCTTGTGTTGTGCACTGTTATTAATATCCTATAGTGATGTTGTCTTTAATAATTCCATTCACATCAGGGAACACTTTTCCATAAAGCAATAGTTCTCAACTGGGGTCTATTTTGTTCTTTGGGAACATTTCACAATGACTGGAGACACTTCTGTATTGTCGTGACTGGGGGTAGGTTCCTGCTGGCACCTAGTAGGGATGCTCCCCAACATCCTACCATGCACAGGACAGCATCCACAACATTAATTATCTGCTTCAAAATGTCAGTGTTTAGTTTGAGAAACTCAGCTACAGAGCAGAAGGTTGCAAATTGTACTGGTCATCAGTCATCTGAAAGGCTTGTTAAAGCAACAATTGCCCCCTACCAAATTTCTGATCTAGTAGGCTTTGGAGGAGGCTGAGAGTTTGTAGTTCTAACAAGTTGTCAGGTGATGTTGATGCTGCTGGCCTGAGAGCCACACTGCGAGAACTATTTCCTTAGGGCTTAATAGCTACATGACTTTAATTGACCCATATGAACTATTAGCTCCTTAATTTGAGTCCTGACTTATATTTAGTAGTTAAGCTTATCATACTGCTGCTGGTGTGTTGCAAACATCTCTTGGGCCCAGGCCAGGTCTCTTCCTTTCTTGGTATGTCCTGGGATGCTGAGAATAGAAAATAGGTCTCATTACTGTCGACCAGATGGTTTCACTTGGCTGTTTGGACTCGGCACCATATAAATGGCTCCAAGGACATATGAATGAGTTGTTGGCCTGGGAGAGATTGATAAAGAGAGGGGAGAGATGGAGCAAGTGAATGTGGAAAGGAAAGAAACATCCATTTTTTATTGTGCTTACGACACTCTCTCACTGTATCTCGAAACCTCAACACACCTGTGCAGAGTTTTGCAATTTCTTATAAAAACAATGGCCTTTTAGTCTGGAATGGTAGATTCTCAACCTGACACTATCTTAATGGTATTGCAGTCAGGTTAACTTTTCACTGTCACCACACCAGCAGGCTCTCAAGAGGGAAGATTTATCGCTTGTGTCTTTGGGTTCATAATCTCTTTTCCAAGCATCCTTTCTCCCACTTTGCCTCCTGTTGCCCCCAGTCCATTCAGCGTGAGCAGAGCTCACTGCCCCCTCTCAAAATGCATCATGTTGAGACCTTGCACAGAGGTGGCAACTGAATTCAGGGTGGGGGAAGCTGAGGCAAGTTGGAACTGAGAGGGCTGGGGGTAAAGCATGGGTTAGATCAGAAAGATCCCAGAAGCTTTGGGTCAGAAACCAAGGAAAAATTGTGCTTAAAATGAGGCAGTAGGTGACTGGGGGTAGGTTCCTTTATCTGGTTAAAAAACCAGATAAAGATTAGAAAAGCACCGAGGAAAAAGCATGCAGGAATGGGAGTGTTCACAACTGAAGTGAAGCCCTTTTTCTGAAGCCTCTTATGATTTCTACTTGGCCAGTGAATAAAATAGTGCTGGTCTGTGAAGTGCTAAGCTGGTTCATCTGGTTGACAGGGCAGACCTCAGAGCATAAGAAGAATAGTTGATAATTTTCTAGGTGGAGCACAGAGATGGGCACACAGGGATTTCAAAGATACTGCTAATATTTCTTTGCTTAAGCTGTGAATGCAAGTGGATTATTTTATTACTATCTACTACTTAGAAAGATATTAATCAAACACCTCCTATTCTTCTAAATAGTGCAACAAGATAATTTTCTCCCCCCTTTCAGAAATAAGGAAATGGAAACTGAGAAAGAGAGGTCATTTGCTCAAGGAAGTGTGGGGCTGGCATGGGGGTACCCAGTTTCCTCCGTCAAGGCCTGCTCTTCTCTCTCACTGAAGTATGAGGCTGTTTGGGTCACAGGTGGTTTCCCAGGTTTCCTCCTGATCATTGTGGAGTCCTCTCTGTGGGTCGGGGGTCACCCTGTTGCCCAATCATGGGTGCTCACAGCTCCAGTATTCCAGCCTGCTGAAATTTAGCCACTTTTCTATGAAGATTTTTTTTACTGGTTTCCCTTCAAATATTAAACAATTCTCAAACCATAAAGACAGCAACCTGCTTCCTTCCCTAACCTGGGAATTTGAGGGGTGGAGAGTGGCGTTTTGCAGCACTGAAAATTAAAATTGGTAGTTTCATAAGTATTTGACACAGCCATCCCTGATGAAACGTGTGAGCTGCAGTTCACACGGAAAGCCTGCTGTTTAATCAGGCCCACATCCGACCACATGGGAGCCCCACTCTCACCGTTGTGAGTGAGAGTCACGCCAGCCTTTCCTATAAAACAGTCCTGCTACACTTAGCAATGCTCTGCCCTCATTCATGTGACTTGAGCACGGTCTTAGTGGCACTGCAAAACTGAGTTTACGGCGCCCATGAGTCATGGAGCGGGAGAGCTGCATGGTGGCTGGAGCCAGTGGCAGAATCAAAGAGGCAGAAAGTGGGGACCATGGTTTAGGGGTCTCGAGGGCCTGGGAGTCATGGATTAATACCCACCTCAGGGCATCCTGGGGGAATTGCAGCATCCTAAAATTTTGGAACAAAGTAGATCACCCAGTCCAGAGTTTTTACAGGACACACCCTGATAGAAAAACCAGGGCTATGTTATTTTAGCTAGAGCCAAGCCAGAGATGTGTGTCTTTATTTTGATAGTCTTTGCATCTGAAACCTAGAAGCTGCCTTGTGATAAACGTCTCAGGTCTTGTTTTCAAACAAGGTATATTTAAATATATTCTTTAAAAATACTTTTTCATCTTCACAGTTGACATCAGGGCAACTAAACACTGTAATTAGAACTGCCCACCCCTCTTTGTAGCCAGCCCTGGCCTGTCCCCATGGCCCGAGTCATTTTGCTGCAAAATGAGGTCTCAGTGGTTGCAGCCAGGTTGCCAGGTGTCAGGCCTGTGGTGAGCACTCCAAGGCCACTTCCGTCTCAGCACTGCCCACTAGGTGACGCCTGTGGGTGGAAGAGGCTCTCCATAGTGCGGGCTTCCTTGCTTTCTTCCTTGCCCGGCTCACATCTTGCTGAGAAGATGCTTGCATGGCAAGAGTGGAATAAATTATTCTGGCCTACTTGCTTGGGGAGAGTGCATGTGAGGATCTCAGTCAGCTCCTTCTTCTGAGGGATATTGATGTCTTTGCTTAGCATATGTGACGTTCTAATTATAAAAGAAGGAAAAAACCCCAAAGCCTAGCATAGCCCAAACAGCTTTAAGTTTCTGGGTAGGTTTATAGCTGCTTTATCAATGTAAAAAAATAATGCTCAAATTAAGGTGACGTGCAATGGTCCTAGAGTAGTTAGCTTAACTATGAGATCGTGTGGGTAAGAAGATTGGAGATGGATGTGACTGGAGCGGTTGTATGACTGTTTTATGCTGTAGCAGTGGTTCTCAAACGGGAGAGCATCAGAATCTCTGAGCGAGATTGGCCAGCCGCAGATTTCTGGGTCCCACTTAGACTCAGAAATTCTTGATTTAAGAACATTGTGGGTGGGGCCTGAAAATCTGCATTTCTAAGTTTCTAACGGGTTCCCAGGTGATTCTGATGCTGCTGGTCCAGGGACCTCACTTAGAGAACCACTGTATGACAGCATTTTGTTCTGAGTATGGGGGTGGGGGGTGCTGGAAATGGGCAGAGAGGGGGTGGAGGCTAGGTGCTGGGATATCCTGGAGGGGCAGAGGGACAGTGAACTGGGAATCTGTGTAAAGAGAGGTTGTCTTTTAGTTATAGAAAAGTCACTTCCCTTTTCCCTGTACAGCTTTTCAGATGTTCTTATTCCAAAGAATGCCAACAACACAGTGTACTTTTGATAGATAAATCTTCTGGGCAGGGATAACTTGAATCTAATGACAAGTCAGGGACAAATAACCAGGCAGCTGGGCCATTGCTGGAGATACATTGAGGTGATTTGTTTAAATTCACTCCATTGTTTTTCTAGTAGGGAAATGAAATAGTCTCTGTGTATCACAGGTGTTCAAATTCTTTTTTTTAATGGCTAAATATTTAAAGTGACAGTCAAGGCTGAGAAGGTTGTGTGAAAACATTATAGCTGGTAGTTTTTGAACATCTTAATTGAGATTCTTGGTTCTTTATAAAGAGTGAGAGTGGGTGTGGAGGTATATATGAAAACAGTTATTCCCGTTACACCCCAAACTCTTCTTGAAGTGTGTTTGCATGGCTTAAAGCATCTTTGTATGACATAGTTTCTTTGTACAGATTTTTTGATGTTTATGCTTTTTCTTTTTTTCTAGACTAATGCTTCTGTGCAGCACAAGATAGGTTAGTTTGATCTCCATTCCATAAGTGAGGACTGTGGGCCAGGGCAGCTAAATAATAAACCAAAAGTTACTTGGTTTAGCATCAAAACTGGAAACAAGAAGTCCTAGACTTTAGTTTCCAGGCTCCATCTCCATTTTTCACCCCTGCTTTTCCCACAGGACTCCTTCTATCAAAGCATCTCTTATGAAAATTTCCGTGAAGTTTACTGTAGTTGTGTCTTGTCCTCAGTTATAATTGGGGTCCCCTAAGATTTAGTGAAATATCTAGCCCTCAGGTTGATAGCAAGGCAGGCAAGAATGTTCCTCTCTATCTTTCACATGACAGTTAAATCCCTTTCATAAGAACATAGAGGTTTTGTTCTGTTTCTAATTTCAGAACAATAAGTTTCCAATGCACCACCACCCACCGGAAAAAGAGCACACGGTGACTGACAAGGTGAGGTCTTTGTTTGGTTGTATTTCAAATCTTGCGCTTTCTGAAATCCCTAACACTTTGGTTATAAATCACTAAAAGGTGGATGTTCTCTAAAATGAATTTTGCATGAAATGTCAGCTGGAGTCTAGGGGACAGCTACAATATTTACGACTGGTGGTATTTCTTAGGAGAGAGAGAAGAAAATGAAGCCAATATAGTTTAGTACTAGGGGGTTGGGGAATAAAGGGGTGAGGAGAGCAGATTTCTTTCATTCACTCAGATACTTTGTTTCAGCCATTTTCAGTGCAAACACAGCTCATGGTGCTCATAGTGGAGAGTTCAGGGATGTTCATCCATGTGGTAAAGAATGTGTTGGAAGAACTTGGGCAGCCGCGTTAAGGGGAAAACAAACAAACCTAAAACTACTATGGGAATGTATTTGTTAGTAGGGAGATTGTTTTACCAAGTCCTCTATTTCTGAAAGACAATTCGACCCTAGTCACAGTTCATGGTGGTTTGCTTTCAAAAGCAAACTGCTCTGTTTATTTGGGGGAGGAAATGTTGCAGAGATAATGTAACATCCACGTGTGCCCCTTCATTGTTGGGGAAACAGAACATCTCTGCCTGCTATTTGAGGGCCACTGAGTCAGATATGAACATATGTTTTCAATGTTTTCTCCGATTAAGTGTTCCTCACTAACTGCCCTAGTCCCATGGGCCTCTTGAGTATTTCTGTCCAGTGTCTTTGCTTGAAAACTCTCTGTATAGTAGAGTGAGTTTCTCTTCCTTTCTTACTCAAGTGGTTCTTCATCAAAAAACAAACAAAAACCTTCATTGAGGTAACTCCCTGTCTTATCTCAGGCTGCTTTAACAAAATACCATAGACTGGCATGGAGGGGCGAGTGGCTTAAATAACAGACATTTCTATCTGGAGGTTCTGGGAGCTGGAATGTCCAGGGTTAAGGTGCCGGCAGATTGCGTGTCTGATGAGGGCTCACTAGTGGCAGCTTCCTTGGCTGTCCTCACATAGCATGCTCTGGTATCTTCTCCTACGGACACTAATCCCATCTTGCAGGCCTCACCCTCATGACCTCATCTAAACCTAATTCCCTCACAGACTCTACCACCAAATACCGTCATATGAGGAATTAGGGCTTCAACACAGGAATTTTCACAAACAGTTGATAAGATTCATGTACCATACACTCATTTAAAATTTGTAATTCAGTAGCTTGTTGTTATATTCGGTGTGTAACCATCACCACAGTACAAGTTTGGAACATTTTTAATGACTTAAAAAAATCCTGTACCCATTAGTAGGCTCTATCTAAATAAATCTATATCTAGATATATAATTTCTCTGTGAAAGTGAAAAGTGAAAGTGTTAGTTGCTCAGTCGTGTCTGACTCTTTATGACCCCATGGACTGTAGCCCACCGGCTCCTCTGGTGGTGATTCTCCAGGCAGGAATACTGGAATGGGTAGCCATTACCTTCTCCAGGTGATCTTCCTGACACAGGGATTGAACCTGGGTCCCCTGCATTGCAGGCAGATTCTTTACCATCTGAACCACCAGTAGGTTGACCTATTTGAGGCATTTCATAAAAATGCAATCATATAGTATGTGACATTTTGTGAGTGGCTTCTTTCACTCATATAATGTTCTCAAAGTTTCATCCAAGTTCTAGTGTGTTAAAACTTTCATTTTTTATTGCCAAGTAATATTGTCTTGCATGGATATGCCATATTTATTTATTCATCAAATGATGGATACTTGGATTTTTTTCTTTCTTTTGGCTTATTGCCATAAGTAATCATGTATAAGTTTTTTTTTTTAATGTGAATAAACATTTTCATTTCTGTTGGATGCATACCAAGGAGTAAAGTTGCTGGCTCACATGACAACTCTGTTTAACCATTTATAGAACTGTCAGACTCTCAAAATGACTATATTATTTTTACTTTCCCACCAATAATGAATGGGAGTTCTAATTTTTATGTATCTTTGCCAACACATACTATTGTTGTTTTTTAAATTTTAGCAATCTTAATGGGCATCTGGTCCCATCACTTCGTGGGAAATAGATGGGGAAACAGTGTAAGACTATTTTTTTGGGCTCCAAAATCACTGCAGATGGTGATTGTAGCCATGAAATTAAAAGACGCTTACTCCTTGGAAGGAAAGTTATGACCAATCTGGATAGCATATTCAAAAGCAGAGCTATTACTTTGCCAACAAAGGTCCGTCTTGTCAAGGCTATGGTTTTTCCAGTGGTTGTGTATGGATGTGAGAGTTGGACTATGAAGAAAGCTGAGCACCAAAGAATTGATGCTGTTGAACTGTGGTATTGGAGAAGACTCTTGAGAGTCCCTTGGACTGCAGGGAGATCCAACCAGTCCATTCTAAAGGAGACCAGTTCTGGGTGTTCATTGGAAGGACTGATGCTGAGGCTGAAACTCCAATATTTGGCCGCTTCATGTGAAGAGTTGACTCATTGGAAAAGACACTGATGCTGGGAGGGATTGGGGGCAGGAGGAGAAGGGGACGACAGAGGATGAGATGGCTGGATGGCATCACCGACTCGATGCACATGAGTTTGGGTGAACTCCGGGAGTTGGTGATGGACAGGGAGGCCTGGTGTGCTGCGATTTATGGGGTCACAAAGAGTCAGACACGACTGAGTGACTGAAATGAACTGAACTGAACTGAATGGGTGTGAAATTGTTTTGATTCACATTTCCCTTAACAAAATGACTGGTGAAAATATTTTCTGAAAGTGAAATTTGCTCAGTCGCATCTGACTCTTTGTGACCCCATGGACTATATAGTCCACGGAATTCTCCAGGCCAGAATACTGGAGTGGGTATTTCCTCTCCAGAGGATCTTCCCAACCCAGGGATCGAACCCAGGTCTCCTGCATTACAGGCGGATTCTTTACCGGTTGAGTCACAAGGGAAGCCCAAGCATTTTCTAGTTGGGTATATTTTATTTATATGGCATGAGGTAAGGGTCCAACTCTTTCCCATGTATTTTCCTAGCATCATTTGTTGAAGATTTTCCTTTCTATAAGATTGACTTGGTACTTTTGTCTAAGATCAGTTGACATAAACATGAGGACTCATTTCTGGATTCTCAGTTCTGTTCCACTGAAATGAATGTGCCACACTATCTTGATTATTGTAGCTTTGTGTGGTAAGTTTTGAAATTGCCAAGTATAAGTCTCTCAGCTTTGTTCAAGATTGTTTTGGGTATTCTGGGTCCCTTGAATTTCTGTATGAATTTTAGAATTAGTTGTCAATTTGTGCAAAGAAGCCAGCTGGGATTTTGGTAGAGACTGTATTGAATCTGTTCAATTTGTATAAAGTATTGCCATCCTAACAGTATTATGTCTTCTGATCTGAGTGTGAGATGTCTTTCCTTTTATTGAGTGAATGAGTGAAAGTTGTTCAGTCATGTCTGACTCTTTGTGAGCCCATGGATTGTAGCCCACCAGGTTCTTCTCTGTTCATGGAATTCTCCAGGCAAGAATATTGGAGTGGGTTGCTATTCCCTTCTCCAGGGGATCTTCCCAACCCAGGGATCGAACCCAGCTCTCCTGTTTTATCATCTTTTAGTTTTGCTTCCTTTTGGTCTTTACCCTACTGGGGTCTTTGGGAACCGTGCACATGTGCAACAGCATCTACCATACCTCTTCACTTTATCTTCAGTTCAATCGCTCAGTCGTGTCCGACTCTTTGCGACCCCATGAATCACAGCACGCCAGGCCTCCCTATCCATCACCAACTCCTGGAGTTCACTCAGATTCACGTTCATCGAGTCAGTGATGCCATCCAGCCATCTCATCCTCTGTTGTCCCCTTCTCCTCCTGCCCCCAATCCCTCCCAGCATCAAAGTCTGCTTTCTTCACAGTCCAACTCTCACATCCATGCATGACCACTGGAAAAACCATAGCCTTGACTAGACGGACCTTAGTCGGCAAAGTAATGTCTCTGCTTTTGAATATGCTATCTAGGTTGGTCATACCTTTTCTTCCAAGGAGTAAGCGTCTTTTAATTTCATGGCTGCAGTAGGCTGGATTTGAAGAGCCAAAACAGGAAAACACTTAAGGAGACCTAAGACTCTCATAGAGAAATAAATTAGAGCTGCTGTTTCTTTTACCTTTGCTTTCCTGTTCTTTATTATTTAGTTTTAAAGTTCCTTTTATTGAATTCCTTTTATTGAGGAAGCTTATTGACTTCCTTTAATTGAGGTCTTCTTAAATTTCCTTCAACAACCTTGAAGTTTTGGGAATATGTTTTGTATTTCTTATGTTAAATCTAGCTATCTTTTTGATACTGTTGTAAATGAAATTCTCTTCATGTTTGGGTTGCTCATTGCTACTCTGTAGAATTATGACTGATTTTTTTGCATATTGATCTTTTATTCTGAAAATCTTGCTTGACTTGTTCTTTAGTTCTAAAGGCTTTTTAGCAGATTAGATAGGATTTTTTCCTAGACAATATTATGTTCTCTGTAAATACAGAGTTTTGTTTCTTCCTTTCTAATATGTCACTTTATTGACTAATTGTCTTGGCTAGAATCTCCAGTACGATGTTGAATAGAAGTAGTCATTTTTGTCTTCTCTGTAATCTTACAGGGGAAAGCATTCAGCCTTTCACAATTAAGTGTAATTTTTAGGTGCAGGGTTGTTTTGTAGTTGCCCTTGATCCGGTTGAAGATGTTTCCTCATATTCCTGATTTGCTGACTGTCTCTATCATGAAGGTTTGTTGAATTTTGTGAATGATTTTCCCCATTTATTGAGATGGTCATGCCATTTTTGCCCTGTATTGGCATGATTGTGGTTTATTGTGTTGATTTTTTTTTGGTTGTTAAACAACCTTGCATTCAAGGGATAAACTCCACTTGACCATTATGTATGAATATGATCTTCTGTATGCATTTCTGGATCCATTTTGCTAGTATTTTGATGAAGGTTTTTGTATCTATATTCATAAAATGTTGGTCTAAAAGTTTTTTCTTTGTGACAACTTCGTCCAGTATTGGGTTTTGGAATCTGGATGTGCTGGTTTCACTGAATGAGTTGGTAAGTGTTGCTTCCAATTCTGTTTTTTGGGAAGGGTTTGTGAGGGATTGGTATAAATACTTGTTTAAATATTTGATAGAATTCATCAGTGAAGCCATCTGGACCTGAGCTTTTTTTGTGGGTTTTCTTAAAATTAATGATTCACTCTCTTTACTTGATTTGTTGAGATTTTCTAATTCTTGTTAGTGTCAGTAGTTGTATAAGAATTTGTCCATTTCATCTAAGTTGTCTAATTTTTTATAGTTGTTTATTATACACACACACACACACACACATTCTGTCAGTAATGGTCTTGCCTCTTTAATTTCTAAAATAGTAACTCATCTTCATTTTTATCATGGCCAGTCTAGCTAAAGGTTTGTAAATTCTTTTCAAAATCCACCTTTTTGTGTCAGTGATTTTTTTCTCTATTACAATTTTTTTATTCACTTGTATACTAATTTTTATTTTATTCATTCTGCTGTATTTGTGTTTAGTTTCACTGTTTCCAGTTTCTTAAGGTGGAAGGTTACATTGTTTTTAGACCTTTTTCAGTATAGACGATTATTTCAGCTATATATTTCCCTCTAAGCACTGGTCATATCCAGTGAAAATTGGTATGTTGTATTTTTTCATTCATCTCAGTACATTCTATTTTTCCTTGTGATTTCTCCTTTGACCAATTTTGAAGGCTATAATCCTAGAGATAGGATATTCCTTCCCAAATGAAAGACAGAAATGTTAAACTAATAGTTTTGCAGCAGACCGAAACTTTGTCACAGATCAACGTTTGGGAACTTTGGGTTTCTGTAAGTAATAGCATCACCTTCATCAAAATGACTAAATTTATTTAGCGCATATTATTTTGAGTCAGGCATTGTTTGAGGCACTCCATTGTATGTTGACTCATTTACTAACATAATTGGTGAGGTGGATATGATTATCATCATCATTTTTTAGTGGGGAGAATTGAGGCACAAAGAAGTTGGGGAACTTGCCCAAGGTCCTGAGTGTCAGAGCCAGGACTCAAAGGCCCGAGTTTGGCTCTAGCATCTGTTACCCTCAGCTGCTGCAGAGTGTGACGGCAGGTTGGCCGAGTGTGGCCCTGGACTGTGATACTGGTTTCGTTAGGGAGAGTGAACAGCGAGGTTCACTAGAGTGTCCCAGAGAGGGAGACTTGGACCTAACCTTGTGAATGACAGGTTGAGTCAGTCAACAGTGATGATCTGTTGATGTGCATTGAATCAGAGAGCAGACAACACAGGTTTGCTACCCAACCAGCTGCAAAACCCAGAAGCTAGAATGCCATTTTCGACTCTCTCTCACCCTTATGACCTGTCAGTCACTGAGTTTTATTAGTTCAACCTCCTAAATATATTTCTTGGTTATCTACTTCTCGTTTTCTTTGGTTCCATCCTATCCAGACCATCATCATGGATGGCCTAGTTCATTTTAACAATCTCCTAACTGGCCTTCCTGACTGTATTCTTGGTTTTCTTAAATCTATTCATTCTGTACACAGAATGGGTTTTCTTTTCTTTTTTTTTTTTTTAAACAGTTTTGATGAGGCATAACTGGTATACCATAAGTTGTACATTAAAAATATTTATTTGGCTGCATTGGGTCTTAGTTACAGCCCACAGGGTCTTGGTTGTGTCATGTGGGATCCTCCACCGTGGCTCACAGACTCTCTAGTTATGGTCTGTGGGCTCACTTGTTGCAGTATGTGGGCCTGGTTTCTCTTCAGCATGTGGGGTCTTTTTTTCCTTGACCAGGGTCCGAACCCATGTCCCCCACATTGCAAGGCCGACTCCCAACCATGAGACTACCAGGGAAGTCCCTGAATTGGTTTTCTAATAACACAAATCATACCTGAGGGCATACATCTTCTTATAATCTCCAAATGGTTTCCTTCTGCCTTTAAAACACTCCAAATATACACTCTAGGGCTTTCTAGCCTTCCCTTTTCCCTGCCCATATTCCCTTTCTTCTTCTAATCTCCAGCCATAATAAACATTGTTTTCTCAAAATGTCTTTTTAATTGCTATTTGTTGAACAAGAAAAACTCATCTTTAGATTTTAAACATTTTAAATGTTTAAAGATTTTAAACATTTAATCATGAAAATTATAACAGTTTCCTAGGATGCCATAACAAATTGAGTGGCTTGGAACAACAGAAATTTTATTATCTCACAGTCCTGGAGGCTAGAGGTCCCAAATCCTAATGTAGGTAGGATTGGTTCTTAAGGCTATGGGGGAATATCTGTTCCATGGCCTTCTAGCATCCTCAGGCATTCCTCAGTTTATAGATGGCACTCTTCCTGTGTCTTCTCTCTGTGCCTGTCTGTGTTCAGATTTCCCCTTTTTGTGAGGTCAAAATCATGTTGGCTTGGAGCCCAGCTTAATGATGTCATCTTAACTAGATTATCTGCAAAGACCCCATTACCAAACAAGGTCACACTTACTGGTACTGGGGATTAGGACTTCAGCATCTTTTCAGAGGACACAATTCAACCCATAAAGTATCTTATCGGGTAGAATTTATTTCAGAAACATTGAACACAGATAAGGGTATTATCGAGGCAATGGCACCCCACTCCAGTACTCTTGCCTGGAAAATCCCATGGATGGAGGAGCCGGAAGGCTGCAGTCCATGGAGTCGCTGAGGGTCGGACACGACTGAGCGACTTCACTTTCACTTTTCACTTCATGCCTTGGAGCAGGAAATGGCAGCCCCCTCCAGTGTTCTTGCCTGGAGAATCCCAGGGACAGGGAAGCCTGGTGGGCTGCCGTCTATGGGGTTGCACAGAGTTGGACACGACTGAAGTGACTTAGCAGCAAGGGTATTATCATGAATAACTTTGCCATCCTAAATAGCTGTTGTTGGCATTTTTGTGTATCACCTTTCATTCATTTATATAAGCACTTTAGGATAGGAATCTTTCTTGGAACATGATTGGAATAACTATCCCTTCTCCAGCAAATCTGCTGAGAGCTTTTGACTGACAGCCTTTGCCTCAGAGCCCAGAATTCTCTCATTATATAGACGCTCATTGAAATAATGGCTGTAAACGCATCAACAGAGGAATGGAAGTGTAGCTTCACTGTGGCTGGTAAATTCTCTTACAGTGGGCAATAGAGTGGGGAAGGTGGCCAAATGACAGGGATACACAGCTTTTTTTTTCCACATTGCTTCTTCCAGATACCACCCTGACTGTTTTTTGGAAGTTCTGTACTCTTCCAAGAAAGCAATATTCGTGTTTCTATCACTGTATCAAGAGGCTATTATTTTTGGCTCTAAATTAAAAATGAAACTTCAAGAAAATTTAAAGTCTGGTTGGGACAGGTACAAGGACAACTAGATTTTTCTTGGTCCACTTCCTTTTCAAGCGAATCCTTTAGATTCTTCTGCCTCTTTCCTATTTTCTTCTTTTCCTCCCGTGCACAGATGAGACAGTCTCTTCTGACCATAGTTTCAAACTGCCCAGGGCCAGCAGATGAACCTGCAGTAGGACTTGTGAGAGGGCTGGATTTGTGTGGAGTAGATTGGGGCAGTTGTGCAGAGTCCTGACATCTGAGGTGGAAGAGTCCTTGGCGTTGGGCACTGGGTAGCACCCAGGAGGGAACAAGTGTGTGTGGGTACAGATGGCTTTTCCCATTTCTACTCAAAATGTCCTAAAGCGCTTATTTGTGATGGTACTTTAACTTTCTGTGGCTGAACCCCGATGCCCATGAAGAAATCCTATGTTTATTATAGCATGGAATGGCTTTTCAGTGTTTTTGGCTGCCTAGCGTTGCACATTTCTGTGTGCTGTTGCCATTTCTCCCCTTTCTCCCTACCAAAAGATTACCAAAGGCCAGACCTTGCTTTTCGCTGTGTGGTAGCTGGTCTTAAAGACCCTAAGTTATGCCTCCCGTCCTGCCCATTCTTATGTGGTTCCCTCTTCTTGAACCTGGAGGGCTGGACACGTGGCTCACTTGCAACCAGTAGCATATGATAGAAGTGATACTGTGTGACTTCAGTCTGACATGACAGGCCTTTTATCTCTTGGAACACTTGCTTTTGGGACGCTTCCTGTCAGAACTCAGCTATCATGATGTGAGGACCCCAAACCAGATGAAGAGGCCCTGGATGGTTATCCTGGTCTGCAGCCAGGAGCACCTGCCAGCACTGAGGTGACCACCTGAGATGTGTGTCCAGTCCACCCTTAAGATGATGGCAGTGATAATTGGCATCTGATCTCAGGACATGGGGAGACCTCAAGTAAGAGGTGCCTTGCTGAGCCCGGTCAACCCTAGATCTGGAAGAGATAATAATTTTTAAGCCACTAAATTGGGGCATCCTTTGTAGGCCGCTTCTCCTGGCCATGAGGCCTGGGTACCTGACTTACCAGTGTACTCAGGCTTGACCAAGACATTCTACCCAGACTTTAAAGCTAGCACGAATGATATAAAGGTAGAGGGACCTTGGAGAACTCATCATGGAAGCAGGGGGGCTGTAGCAACATCCAGTGTCCAGGGTAACGGCGGCCTTGACCAGTGCCTCTGGCCAGTGATCAGCTGCGCTTGTCCAGTGGCTGGAGCTAGCAGCAGCATTCCTCTGCAGTGTTCCTGCGGTACGAGTTTTGGCTACTTTCTGCTTCCCAGTCTCCTTTCTTTTTTTTTTTTTAATTTTTATTTTTACTTTATTTTGCTTTACAATACTGTACTGGTTTTGCCATACATTGACATGAATCTGCCACGGGTGTACATGAGTTCCCAATCCTGAAACCCCTCCCACCTCCCAGTCTCCCTTCTTTTCACCTGCTTTCTGATCCCAATTCTTCAGATTTCCTGGGAGCTCTCTGAAGTCCCCTCAGTCTTCTTAGTTAATTCCTTTTCTGCTCAAATTAGCCAAATGTCTACTTATACATGGTCAAAGTGATAAAAGGCACATTTTCTTATGTGAATGCAGTGACGTCTTAAAAGGATTCCTTTGTTGTAGTTAAACTTGCATGTCAAAAAATTATTCTCTGCATGCAGTTTAATCTCTATTTATTCAGGGTTGGTTCCTGTAACATACAACTGGTGATCTTAATTGATATTATTCTTTGTCCTTGCGAAAGTGACTGTTGGAGTGACTGTGAAAGTTGGAGGCACACTCGTTTACATTTTGTATTTTCATCCTGTGAGGTAGATGTGATATTTAGAAGTGGTTCAAAACTACTGGGAGCAGGTATCATGGTGGAATGGTGGTGAGGGAACCACTGAACCTGGTAGGAGTCAGGGGATGTGAGTTTTAGCTTTAAAACTGTGGCTAATTCACCGTATCCATTATGAGCACATTGCTTCCTTTCTGTAGACCTCAGTTTCCTTATCTTTATAGATGAGAGTTGAACAGCACTAGGTGATGCCGAATATTCCTTTGAGCTCTGAAACTTCCCAAGGTTGCCCATGTTGTTCATTTTAAGTGGATGTTTCATCTCAACATTGTCAAGAAGAAGAGATCTTTGTGATTGATGCATTGTGGACACCATTACCCTCAGGATGACTCTAGGGAACTTGACAGGAGATATTAGAGATGAGCAGTAAATGTTTTCCAAGGGAAGGCTGAGTGGTGCTTTGCTAGGTGCTGGGGGTTGCAAGTAAATTGTTTCTAGAGATGGAGACAGATTCTTACAACAGTGTGACAAACACTTGTACTGGAGAAGTTTGGTGATCCAGGAGGAGGATACTAGTGAACTACCTGCGAGGTTTGTGTGTATGTTTGTATAGTGTGTAAGAACTGGATAGGGAAGTCTTTAGAGGTAGTTGCTTTTTTGCTGAAAAAGTAGAGGAAGGGCGTTCTAGGCAGAGAGAACAAGAGTGAGATGGCCCCAAAGACTGTGGAGACATTTGGAGAACAACAGCAGCTCATTGTGGCCGGGATTCAGGCTTCCTGGTTGGAATGGGGATGAGTAGCAGTGGGAGGTGAAGCCAGGATTGGATCAGAAGGGGCCTTCTAGAACAAGTTAAGTAGGTGAGACCCTCTTCTCTGAGAGAGGACCCATAAAAGTTTTTAATAATAAATGGTATTGGATCAGACTGAAGCCACAAGGCTGACCTTTTTTTTTTTTTTTAAATTTTTGGTTAAGATTCTGGCAGTCAAGGGAAGTATCTTCTCATCTGTAGCCAGAATAAGGAGATATTTTTTGTGTTATGTCTGGACAGAAGTTTGTAGAATGACCCAAATCTGCCTCTTCAGGGGCTAGAGTTCAATTTCTGAAGCTTCAAAGGGATTAAGGAACTTCTTGATACAAGATAACCAATTTCTGTTAGTACAGGTATATATTTTACTGACTCTTTGTAAAGGTGAGAGTAGGGAGAACATGAATCAAAGTATCAAATATTCTAAGGCATGTGTAGATTAAATTGGTGAAAGGTGAATTTTCTTTCCTTCATGAGTTAATGTCATCTTTTAAAAAATTAGAAACTTTACCAGGAGGTTTTTGAATTCTTAAACATCTACATACACATGGTCAAGGTGATAAAAGACAGGTTTTCTTATCTGAATGCAGTGACATCTTAAAAGGTTTTCTTTGTTATAGTTAAACTTGCATGTCAAAAAATTATTCTCTGCATACAATTTATTCTCTATTTATTCAATATTACTTAACAGTGAAGTTGATAGAAAGTGAGACAGCACACTTTTAAATTCTAAACTACAATTGTTGGACAAGAATCTTGACAATGCCAGACTAATCTCTTCTGATTGGTGCTGTATTGATAGGGGCTGACAACATAAACCCATGCTGGAATATTCTAATCCATCACCTGGCATAAGGCGTATTTTACTTTGGGCTTTGCGGGAAGATAATCCATTTGTATCTGTGTTTCAAAGTGAGTGTTTCTAGGGGCATGAATGTCCCAACTTGCTACCATCTCTTTATAAGGAGGGATTACAACAGGCAATCTTGCAATTAAAGAAATAGCAACATATCTCTATAGAGGTGTCTGTGCTTTGATTCAGAACCACATTCACCCATATTGTCTTTGAAATCTGTCTTTTGTATTGTTTCATAACTGTGTTTCTCCATCACATGGAAAAATCTGGGCCTAGATAAAAATCTTCACATAATGGCCTGTACCAGAATATTTTTCCTCTTTAACAGTCCTTTGTATCTTGGTAGAAATGGAAGAAACCAGACATCATGAAGTAGAGACATGTCATCGCCCACGTATCCTGTCAGGGGTTGTGACCTGCCAAATCCATGAGCAAAATAATGATAGTGGTGCTTTCATGCCACTCCATGTGGGAATGTTTGTTATGTGACAACAGGGAAGTAGAACAGGTATTACCATGGGTACCTGGACAGCCTTGGATAAGGGATCTGACGTTCCTAAAGCTTCGTTTTTTGCATCTTGAAATCTGTTTAATGACATTGATTATATGTCGACTACCTTTTACTTGCCAGACGTTTGTATATACATATGTACGTGTACTTACCTACAGTGGACCCTGGAACAGCACGGGTTTGAAATGCACTTTCATGTGGACTTTTTTTTCACTAAATATGTACCACAGTACTGCTTGATCTATAGATGGATGAATCTGCAGATGCAGAGCCCCGTATATGGAGGGGGCTGGCTGGATTATCAACTCTGAAGATGGTGCCCTTAACCCCAGCGTTACTCAAGGGCCA
Organism: Ovis canadensis; assembly: GCF_042477335.2. Taxonomy (NCBI): domain Eukaryota; kingdom Metazoa; phylum Chordata; class Mammalia; order Artiodactyla; family Bovidae; genus Ovis; species Ovis canadensis. Next base: position 69,833,576 of record NC_091246.1, read on the forward strand.
GCTGTACATTGTATATCTATATCCACACACACACACACACACACACACACACACACACATATATACACATTTGTGGATATAAGTTGATTCTCATTTTTCATGGCTATTCTATAAAGTTGCTGAGAGCAGTTGCTAGAGAGTTGGGTTCCTGTGAGTCTCTAATCAAAATATTTTTACCAACCAAGCAACATTCACCCTGTTTTGTGCTTCTGTTTAAAGATCCCTTATATAATGTATATAGTTGGCTTATCAACATTGAACTCACAGCCACTGGTACCATAACTCATGCCTGAATGACACTTGTCTAACATGTATTTCTCTGTAATGTACATCCTTCTTGCATTTAGGAATGTACTAGATAGCACTGCAGTACTATGCTTGGGTTGGGGAGTGCCCATTTTAAACAGCAAAATCAGAAACAAAAATGAGAAAAGCCTGGCACACTAAGTATACCCTGAAAAGACACTTGTTTTCAGTATGAGAGCTCTAATAAGTAGGCAGAGTGTGGCCTTGTTTGTCCTCAGCTGGGTCTGTGTGCTTGGGGTAACTCATTTTTCATTGTGCTGTAAATGTTCATGAATGACTATAGAAGTGCCATAAGTATTAACTTTGGGGTTACAGATTCTAGTGAGCAGGAGAATCTGTGATAATGGGGATCAATAGTATATATAATCTCATTTAATTATTATGATAGCTCTATTTTGTAGGATTCAGTATCTGTGGTTTCTTTTATTTTTCACTGTCTCTACCAGACTGATAAAGACTGTCTGTAGAGTAGGCTCTTGTTGGAAAGAGAGGAATAGAGAGGAGGAAGAGGGAGTGTGTAGAAAGAGGGGAGGAGGAAAGGGAAAGGAAAAGAAAGGAAGAGTTTTTGACAACCTTGCTTTAAAAAAAATTATTTAATTGGAGGCTAATTACTTTACAATATTGTGGTGGTTTTTGCCATACATAGACATGAATCAGCCATGGGTGTACATGTGTCCCCCCATCCTGAACACCCTTCCACCTCCCTCCCCATCTCATCCCTCTGGGTTGTCTGAGAGCACCGGCTTTGAGTGCCCTGCTTCAAGCATCGAACTTGCACTGGTCATCTGTTTGACGTATGGTAATGTACATATTTCAATGCTATTCTCTCAAATCATCCCACCCTTACCTTCTCCCAGAGAGTCCAAAAGTCTGTTCTGTGTGTGTTTTTGCTGTGTTGCATATAGGGTTTGTCATTACTGTCTTTCTAAATTCCATATATATGCATGACAACCTCACTTTTAAAAACTTTAATTTTATATTGGAATATAGTTGATTAACAGTGTTGGATTAGTTTCAAGTGAACAGTGAAGTGATTCAGTTAAACATATACATGTATCTATTCTTTTAAAAATTCTTTCCCCATTTAGGTTATAGAATGTTGAGCAGAGTTCTCTGTGTTAAGTAGGTTCTTGTTGGTAATCTATTTTGAACTCTCCTGCTTAAGACAGGAGATATGAGTTCAGTTCCTGGGTTGAGAAGATCCCCTGGAGAAGGAAATGGTAACCCACTCCAGTACTCTTGCCTGGGAAATCCCATGGACAGAGGAGCCTGACAGGCTACAGTCTATGAGGTCACAGAGGTGGACACAACTTAGTTACTAAACAACAACAATAATATATAGCAATCTCAGGCTCCCAATTTATCCCTCCCCCCACATTTTCCCTTTGGTATCCATAAGTTTGTTTCCTGAGTCTGTGAGTCTATTTTTGTTTTGTAAATAAATTCTTTTGTATTTTTAAAAATTCCATGTATAATTGATATAATATGATATTTGTCTTTCTCAGTCTGACTTCACTTAGAATGATAACCTACAGGTCCATTCACGTTGCTGCAACTTAGATGCATGTGTTTTTGGCTATTCCGCAAAGCTGCTCCACTACTGCCATTTAAATATGGAATGTTAAATGAAATGCATGTAATGGAGAGATGCTATTTGAAATATCCAATTCTCTTTTGCATTGTTCCTGGCATGACTTACCTCTGTTGTACCAGAGGCATCCATTTGCCTCAGATGATAGGAAAGTTATAAGAGAGATGCTAAGAGAAAACAAAAGCCAATACAGGCATGTTTCAGGGATATTATGGGTTCCGTTTCAGACCACAGCAATAAAGCAAGAATCACAATAAAGAGAGTTACCCAATTTTTTTGGTTTCCCACTTCATGTAGAAGTTGTATTAACACTATACTGTAGTCTATTAAGTATGAGATAGCATTATGTCTAAAAAAATCTCTATACCTTAATTGAAAATAGTTAATTGCTAAAAAATGTTTTCCATTTGTCAAATGGAAGGTTGCCACAAACCTTCTATATCTGCGAAGTATCATAAAGCGCAATCAATGTATACCTGAAACAGCACCCACCAATTTCATAGTGCATAGTGGTTGTGAGGTACTCTTCTGTGTTTTATCTGTGTTAATTCCATCCTCACGGTAGTCCTACAAGGTCGTAGAACCCAGGCAGCCAGGCCATAGTCTACCGCTCACCCTGATGCCTTAAGGGTACCTTTCTGCAGTCAGTTTTTGACATGCAGAGTAGTCCAGAGCAAAGCAATATGTTTAACTGAGGCAGCATTAGAGAAGGCATTCCTCAATTTCCTTTTGTTGTTGTTCAGCAACTAAGTCATGTCTGACTCTTTGTGACCCCATGGCCTGTAGCACCCCAGGCTCCCCTGTCCATCACTATCTCCCAGAGTTTGCTCAGACTCCTGTCCATTGAGTCCATGATGCCATCCAACCATCTCATCCTCTGTTGCCTCCTACTGCTTTGTCAGTTTCCTTACTCCTACAATAAGATGTAAGCCTGATGACCAGAGATTTCCTTTGTAATGTAGAAAAGCCACCCCTTTACTTTAAGGTGTAGTCTCCATGAGGAAACATATAGCGGGGAGGTGCAGGCAGATTGGAAGAAACAGAATGCTTGTCCCTTCTTCCTTGTTGGTCTGTGGGGAAGGGAGACAGGGATGTGGAAGCAGAATAGCATTTAATCACTTGGGTTATGGGTCTATTAATTAATGCTTTGGTGGCTCAGATGGTAAAGAATAAGCCTGCAATGCGTGAGACTGGGGTTTGACCCTTGGGTCAGGAAGATCCTTTGGAGAAGACAGTAGCATCCCGACCCACTATTTTTGCCTGGAGAATTCCCTGAACAGAGGAGCCTGGTGGGCTGCAGTCCATGGGGTTGCAAAGAGTTGACCATGTCTGAGCAAATAACACACACATGGCTCTATTGGCCGTCTAGGTCAGAATCCTGAAGAAGGAACATGTTACATGCTCTGAGAGGAAGATGGAAAGGAGGAGACTTGTAGGAAGCCTTCTGTGTCTGAAAAAATTGTCGCTGTGAGGGGATCAGGCAGAGGAAGCCTGGAGTCTGGGTTACTGCTTACAGATGTGCAGGTTGGGCACTGCATAACTCCACAGGCCACCATGTACGTAGACTTTGATGGAACTACTTCACCTCCTAAAGTTGTGCCTTGTTGTGGCCCTGGTCTGACTTGGCTTTCTGGAGTCTGTGTGTCTGAAGTCTGTTTTAGCTCCTGTGTGTGGCATGAAAATGAGCAAAAACTCCCCTGTCCCTTGGAGAAATACTGGCTGCACAGTCAGGATGGGTATCCTCGGCTTGGTGAGGCAGAAACTGAGGGCTGCAGGATCACTCCCTGAACTGGAAATCCAGTGGGAGGCAAATGCAGACCTCTGAGGAATGTGCTATGCTAGTGCAAACCGAAGGAGGGCCGTTTTAGCACAGAGCACCTGCCAGGCCTCAAGGAACCGAGAGAAGGGATCTCAAACTTATTGGCCACAGACTTTCAGCAAACGCACACAAAATAAGCAGTGACCAAGCCATCCCAGAACCTTACTGCTGCAAAAGAAAGAGAACAGAGCCACTCTGCTTTATAAAAATGAATAATCTATAGGCCTTGCCTTCAGATTCCTTATAGGCTCTTGGGAAGGATAGACTGAAATAAATCAATGCAGATGACATTTGACAATATAGTATTAGAAGTATGCCTGAGACAATGTGAGGATACAGTGGGGAGTAGATTCAGTGGCCTAGGGCGCTGAAGGCAGGAAAGCTTTTATAGGAGAGGTGATGCCCTCATGGATTTTGAAGGATGGTTAGGAGTTTGTCAGGCCCGCTAGGCAGGAAAGGATTTCATGTAAGACCCGGGGATGTGAGAGAATCTGGGCTCTCCAGATATGAGAAGGATGTATTTCCTGGACTCAAAAACCGTGCAGAAGTGCTTGGGGTTTGATGTTCTGTGGTCGTGGTCTAGATATACTTTGTAATTCTATCTTTGAATTTGTGTTTTGGAGGGGAGGTTGATGGGACAGTTGAGCATTTGCTAGCAGCTTGGAGTGGTGGCTTGCTGTTGGTCTCACCTCCTACAGCCTCCCTAGGAGGGAGTCTTGGCTTCCTGTTCCCCTTCTCCAGGGCCCTGCGTGGTATCCTTCTCTTATTCCTTCTCCTGGCTCCACGTTTCCCACCATGTCTTAGAGCAGGGCATGCTGGTGGCCATCACTGCCCTGGGCTGGCACCACCACTGAGCGTTCTTCAGGTCACCTACTGGGGGTAAGCCTCTTGACCATAACCTGGTCCACATACCCAGGGATTCCTAGCCATGCCTACCTACCATGGATTGAGATAACAGGTCCTGGGGAGGAGAAATGCCTGGCTTGACTTCTGAGACCATTGCTATAGCATAGCATCTCTAGCCTGCTCTGGTGGAAGGGGAAACTGACATGCATGCTCCAAGCCACCATGATACCTGTGAGGGTCTTGATTCCCTGAAAGTATTCCTATGCCTGAGGGAGTACAGCATTAAATAACCAAAAACCTTATGACAGATCAAGAGAGATTATAGAACACAAAATATCTTTATTTCAGAGCTTTTAATAATATCCCCCCACTTTTTTTTTTAAAAGAGATCTGGCATTTTCACTTTGCACTAGGTTCCAGAAATTATGTAGTCCTGGGTATAGGGACTGAATGAATGAATGAGAGGAGACAGCTCTGAATATAGTTCCCCAGCCACCACATCTTCCAGTCCCCCATTTGGATTTTAAGTGATACTGCTTCGTAGGAGCCCTTATTTCTCACTTTACAAATGAAGAAGTTTCAGAACAGTGATTCCAGTTCACCTGGAAAACTGATGAGAGAACCAGTGTCAGAAGTTCCAGCTCCAGGATTCACCCTGCTGTTAACCCTGGAGGCACCTGCTCTTTCGTAATCCTCCATGGCCCGAGTGATGTAAAAAAAATAAACGCAAGGTTAATGCTCAGAGAAAGAAGGACATTTGATTTATTGTATCAGGAATGTGTTAAATCGTACCCTAGTGGCCTAAGAGTTAATACATCTTCCAAAGCAGGTAATTTACTGGCAGGCAACTGAGAGAAAAGAATATGGGATCGTAAGACATTAGCTCAGAGGCCGGTGGTGCTGGGGGGCATCTTTGAGTGTATATAGCCCAACTGTTAACACACAGTGAAACAGACTCAAGAGGTGAAGTGACTCACCCAGAGTCACAAAGCTACTTCCTTCCAGGGCTGGACTTGACTCAGGTTCCCTGACCTCAAAACCAGTGCTTGTCTAGCTTTCCTGCCTCTGAGCACAATAACTAATAAAGGTGACTGTAAATCTTATGACATTGAATTCATTTGGCATTTGTATAGCACTTTTATAACTTCAGAGTGGTTTCTCTTTTTTTTTCCCTCTGTACAAGCAACTTCAGTAGCCTCCTATCTATGCAGACAATTGCTTTGAGGATGAAATTTGTTATAAAGCGTACAAAATTGTCCGTCATCAGCAGGGATTCCTAGCCTAGGTCCAAGCACAGCCAAAAGGAAATCCAGCCTCCTCATCTTGAAGTGTGAGTGTCTCAGTCTTGCAGAGGCAGCAGTCACAGTGACACAGTGATCCTGGCTGGTGGCTTGAAGTAGGAGGCAAAGGATATGCTGGTATGGGCCAGGTGAGAACTGAGGAAATAGCATGCTTTCCTGGAATAGCAATGCAAAGAAAAATATCTTGGGACAGCTAGTTCCCTCCTAATGTGGTATATGTATTATAATATGGAGTTGTTTTTCTCGCTAAGGCCAGTGTTTTCCTCCAGTAGGTCACAATAAATCTTTGATGACACTGTGAGAACAGTCTCAGAAATCCTAACTGGAAATGGTGGATGGATGATATGGTAGCTAGGTGCTAAAGTGAGAAGTAAAGCAGGATACATTATTTTTCCAAAACAGTGTGTTTTCTCATTGACAGCTGTGTCAGTTAGTGAAGCCCTGGTCACTCCTGGGATCTTGAATGAGGCGGACACACTTACTTACACCTAAGAATAGTCTTTTATTGTTGGATTCATTTCTGGGATGAGACTTGGAAGGAATTCCAGGTCATGCCCCCTGTGTCCTGACTTGGAGTTTTAGATCGGCTAGTTTTATTCTCAGCCCCACTCAAGCTCCTTTGATCCCTATTATTTAATGTCCTGTGCTGATTGTATGTATTGTACCCTCAATAGAAAGTGTTTTGACTTGGAGGAGACTTTGGGTCCTGTCAGTCTAGCTCCTCATTTTACAGATGGGGAAACAGGGAAGTAGAGTTTAGTCAGTTATTCCAAGTGACTCAGTTTGTTAGTGGCAGATCTGGGAGTAGAACTTATGTATCTTTCCAAAATGCCATGCTACCTGGACAGTGTCTGAAATGTTAATTATAATAGTTTCAGGAGAAACTCTTGAAACAGTCAACTTGGATTTCAGGAATAGGATTTTAAATAATGTTTTGGAAGACTCTTCCCAGTGGTTTCTCATGAACTCTGGTACCTGATAGCCATAGTACCCTTTGGATCCATGTCATGGGATTGCTCTGAATATGAAAAGGACAGGTGGCTTAGGTCAGTGATTCTTCAGTTAACAGGAAGAAGACAGATCTTCTCAAGGGCAGAACCTTGTCTTATTCATTATGAATATCCTGATGCCTAGAATAATGCCCAGCGTAAGACTGCTACTTGGAGGGTTCATGAGTTTCTGGGGTAGGTCAGCAGAAACTTTTATCTATCACATTTTCCTAACACTTCAATGCTGTTGACTAGAGGATGTGCTTTTGATCAGAGTATTTTAGAGTAAAGAGAACACCAGAGAAAAAGATGGGCTTGTTGCTTTTTCTTGTAGCAGAATTAATCTAACTCTTCTGAACCTGAGTTTTCTTATGAAAAAGCGCCCAGGCTGAATCACCAGATTTTCTTCCTGTGTTAACATTATATGATCTCTCACTACCCTCCTGCAGAAGCATGAACTTTCCAGTCATGCTTTGGATTGAGACATTGTGTGTCTGTATGTGTGTTAGGCTTGCTTTATAGATATAATATATGGGAAGGTGGTTTTTAGTTCTAAAATCAAATGCACATGAGCTTAAATGAATCTCAAATTATATAGACTAATAATTTCTTTTTGGGTTATTGAATAACAATAACAATTACACTATAAAGCATCAAAAACTACTTAGTATCTTGTGGAGGGAAAAAAACAAAAAAATTAGCCCTTAATTAAATATGAATAAAATGAAATTAGAGGTTGGTATTTGTTTAGTTTTAAAGGCACATTGCATCTGTTTATTTGGAAACTCTACCACTTAGTCCTCTGCCTGCCATAAACCACTGTACAGTGAAAACATACCATATTGCTTACTGTGCTAGAGCTGAAGACACTGAAGCTTGCATTTAGAGTGTCCGATTGTGCTCAGGCTCCAGAAGTTGATTTATAACTTGAGGTGAAACCATGAAACCACATGGACTGTTGTCTGAAAATAAGTATGACCAATTACACCTGTATTCCTCAAAGAAAAAGCTACTAAAATCTTAACTCAGCATACTTTTACTCTCAGTAGTACTCAAAAGATATTAATCATATACTGCTCCATGTAAAGAATTCATTTAAGAAAAATTGACAGCATTTTGATGAATTTCTCCAGAGTGTAAGCAGTAGGGATCCAGGAATCAGAGACATTTAAGAGTGAGAAGAGACCATTTAGTTAAACCTCCTTATGTTGTAGATAAGAACATTGAGACCCACGGAGGTTAAGGGACTTGCTTAAGGGCACAGAGCTAGTTTGAAGCGCAGTCAGCAATAAAACACGTCTCCTAACTCCCTAGCCCAGCGCTCTTTGCACCTCTCAATTCCTGAATGTAGCCATTACTTAAATCTTAAGGTTCATCTGCCATTTATTGTTTCCTGTGTGCTGAGGGATATGTTGAGCATTTTACAGGCTTCAAATCACTTAATCCTCAAAATAACTCATTTTAATAATCCTCAGGAAACTGGCCTTGGAGTGGTTTCTCACATTTAGTGATCACATGGCTAATAAGCAGCAGGACCAGGATAGAAGTACAGGCAGTTTATTTTGGAGCCCAAGCTAGGATATATAGGACACTAAGCTAAATTTGAATTTCAGATGAGTAACGCGAAGCTTTTTTATAGTACAAGTAATATGTCCCAAATATTGCATAGGACAATTCAAATTTAAATGATTATCCTATATTTTCATTTGCTAAATATGGCAGCTTTAGCTTAATATATGCCAAGGCTCTTTATCTCATGCTTGTCTCATTTCCTTGGCTCTGAGAAGTATCCTCTGGTCATTTTTGTGCTGCCATTTCTTTGACCTTATCATATCTTGAAGGTAAAAGCTTACTTTGTAACTAGTTTGATTTCTTACACTTAGAATTTGACCTAAGTCCACTGGGAGCTTGGGTTGCAAAGAGATTTCATTGGGAGTAAGACAGGATAAAATGTTTCTTGGTATAGGATTTCAGAGATACTGGTGGCAATACTGAAGACAGCTGTGCAAGCACTATTTTAAGTTGGATGGTTTCTTTCCCTGGATAGGATTTGGTTGAGGGAATAGAATTTTCTCCTGATTGCCTCTTTTTTTTTCAAGTCTACTTTGCACTGACATCTATATAGAGTCAGAAGTTAAAGAAAACATATCCCAAGAATGCAGGGAGGTTTCACCATTAGGAAACTTCTTGATGGAATTCACTGTGTTTCCCCACCACAAGTTCATCTCAATAGACATAAAATAAGCATTTATTAAGACTCAACGCCCATTCCTATTAAAACAAACTCAGGAGTTAAGAGTAGAAGAAAGTTTTTTCCTTAACTTGGAAAAAGACTATATCAGTTCAGTTCAGTTGCTCAGTCATGTCCAACTCTTTGCAACCCCATGAACTGCAGCACACCAGGCCTCCCTGTCCATCACCAACTCCAAGAGTCCACCCAAACTCATGTCCATTGAGTCAGTGATACCATCCAACCATCTCATCCTCCGTTGTCCCCTTCTCCTCCGGCATTCAATCTTTCCCAGCATCAGGGTCTTTTCCAATGAGTCAGCTTTCCGCATCAGGTGGCCAAAATATTGGAGTTTCAGCTTCAACATCAGTCCTTCCAATGAATATTCAGGGCAAATTTCCTTAAGGATTGACTGGTTGGATCTCCTTGCAGTCCAAGGGACTCTCAAGAGTCTTGTCCAACACCACAGTTCAAAATCAGTTCTTTGGCGCTCAGCATTCCTTTATAGTACAACTCTCACATCCATACATGACCACTGGAAAAACCACAGCCTCAACTAGACAGACCTTTGTTGACAAAATAATGTCTCTGCTTTTTAATATGCTGTCTAGGTTGGTCATAACTTTCCTTCCAAGGAGTAAGCATCTTTTAATTTCATGGCTGCAATCACCTTCTGCAGTGATTTTGGAGCCCCCCAAAATAAAGTCAGCCAGTTTCCACTGTTTCCCCATCTATTTGCCATGAAATGATGGGACTGGCTGCCATGATCTTCGTTTTCTGAATGTTGAGCTTTAAGCCAACTTTTTCACTCTCCTCTTTCACTTTCATCAAGAGGCTCTTTAGTTCTTCTTCACTTTCTGCCATAAAGGTGGTGGTATTTGGATATCTAAGGTTATTATTTCTCCCGGCAATCTTGATTCCAGCTTGTGCTCCCTCCAGCCCAGAGTTTCTCATGATGTGCTCTGCATATAAGTTAAATAAACATGGTGACAATATATATAGCCTTGATGTACACCCTTTCCTATTTGGAACCAGTCTGTTCCATGTCCAGTTCTAACTGTTGCTTCTTGACCTGCATATAGGTTTCTCAAGAGGCAGGTCAGGTGGTCTGGTATTCCCATCTCTTTCAGAGTTTTCCACAGTTTATTGTGATCCACACAGCCAAAGTCTTTGGCATAGTCAATAAAGCAGAAATAGATGTTTTTCTGGAACTCCCTGGCTTTTTCAATGATCCAGCAGATGTTGGCAATTTGATCTCTGATTCCTCTGCCTTTTCTAAAACCATCTTGAACACCTGAAAGTTCACGGTTCATGTATTGCTGAAGCCTGGCTTGGAGAATTATAAGCATCACTTTACTAGCGTGTGAGATGAGTGCAATTGTGTGGTATTTTGAGCATTCTTTGGCATTGCCTTTCTTTGGGATTGGAATGAAAACCGACCTTTTCCATCCCTGTGGCCACTACTGAGTTTTCCAAATTTGCTGGCATATTGAGTGCAGCACTTTCACAACATCATCTTTCAGGATTTGAAATAGCTCAACTGAAATTCCATCACCTCCACTGGCTTTGTTCATAGTGATGCTTTCTAAGGCCCACTTGACTTCACATTCCAGGATGTATAAGAAACCTCTAGTCATCAATGTGGGGTTTCAGTCATGGCTCAGAGGTAAAAAATCTGCCTACCAAATGCAGGAGAAGTAGGTTTGATCCCTGGGTTGAGAAGATCCCCTGGAGAAGAAAATGGTTCGGTTCAGTTCAGTTCAGTCGCTCAGTTGTGTCTGACTCTTTGTGACCCCATGAATCGCAGCACGCCAGGCCTCCCTGTCCATCACCATCTCCCGGAGTTCACTCAGACTCACGTCCATCGAGTCCATGATGCCATCCAGCCATCTCATCCTGGGTCGTCCCCTTCTCTTCCTGCCCCCAATCCCTCCAGCATCAGAGTCTTTTCCAATGAGTCAACTCTTTGCATGATGTGGCCAAAGTATTGGAGTTTCAGCTTTAGCATCATTCCTTCCAAAGAAATCCCAGGGTTGATCTCTTTCAGAGGACTGGTTGGATCTCCTTGCAGTCCAAGGGACTCTCAAGAGTCTTCTTCAATACCACAGTTCAAAAGCATCAATTCTTCGGCTCTCAGCCTTCTTCACAGTCCAACTCTCACATCCATACATGACCACAGGAAAAACCATAGCCTTGACTAGATGGACCTTAGTCGGCAAAGTAATGTCTCTGCTTTGAATATACTATTTAGGTTGGTCATCACTTTTCTTCCAAGGAGTAAGCATCTTTTAATTTCATGGCTGCAATCACCATCTGCAGTGATTTGGGAGCCCAAAAAAATAGTCTGACACTGTTTCTACTGTTTCCCCATCTATTTCCCATGAAGTGATGGGACCGGATGCCATGATCTTTGTTTTCTGAATGTTGAGCTTTAAGCCAACTTTTTCACTCTCCTCTTTCACTTTCATCAAGAGGCTTTTTAGCTCCTCTTCACTTTCTGCCATAAGGGTGGTGTCATCTGCATATCTGAGGTTATTGATATTTCTCCCGGCAATCTTGATTCCAGCTTGTGTTTCTTTCAGTCCAGCGTTTCTCGTGATGTACTCTGCATATGAGTTAAATAAGCAGGGTGACAATATCCAGCCTTGACGTACTCCTTTTCCTATTTGGAACCAGTCTGTTGTTCCATGTCCAGTTCTAACTGTTGCTTCCTGACCTGCATACAGATTTCTCAAGAGGCAGGTCAGGTGGTCTGGTATTCCCATCTCTTTCAGAATTTTCCACAGTTTATTGTGATCCACACAGTCAAAGGCTTTGGCATAGTCAATAAAACAGAAGTAGATGTTTTTCTGGAACTCTCTTGCTTTTTCCATGATCCAGCAGATGTTGGCAATTAGATCTCTGGTTCCTCTGCCTTTTCTAAAACCAGCCTGAACATCAGGAAGTTCATGGTTCATGTATTGCTGAAGCCTGGCTTGGAGAATTTTGAGCATTACTTTACTAGCATGTGAGATGAGTACAATTGTGCAGTATTTTGAGCATTCTTTGGCATTGCCTTTCTTTGGAATTGGAATGAAAACCGACCTTTTCCAGTTGTGGCCACCACTGAGTTTTCCAAATTTGCTGGCATATTGAGTGCAGCACTTTCATAGCATCATCTTTTAGGATTTGAAATAGCTCAACTGGAATTCCATCACTTCCACTAGCTTTGTTCTTAGTGATGCTTTCTAAGTCCCACTTGACTTCACATTCCAAGATGTCTGGCTCTAGACCCACTCCAATATTCTTGCTTGGGAAATATGGACAGAGGGGCATGGTGGGCTATAGTCCATGGGCATCGCAAAGAATCAGACATGACTCAGTGACTAAACAACAACAAAGTCCGCAACATACTTACTAATGAAACAGTAGAAACATTCCTATTAAAGTGAATTAATATCCAAAATATAAAAACAGCTTATGGAGCTCAATATATTAAAAAAAAACCCCAAACAATCCAATCCAAAAATGGACGGAAGACCTAAGCAGACATTCTTCAAAGAAGACATACTGATGGCCAGGAGGCAAATGAAAAGATGCTCAGCATCACTAATTATTGCTGTGCTCAGTTGCTCAGTTGTGTCTATCTCTGTGTGACCCCATGGACTATAGCCCACCAGACTCCTGTCAATGGAATTTTTCAGGCAAGAAAACTGGACCTTGTTGCCATTTCCCACTGCAGGGAATCTTCCTGATCCTGGAATTGAGCTCATGTTTCTTGTGTCTCCTGTATTCGCAGGCATATTCTTTACAACTAGTACCACCTGGGAAACAGATCCTTCTTCAAAGAAGACATGCAGATGGCCAAGAGGCACATGGAAAGATGCTTAGCATCACTAATTATTAGAGAAATGCAGATCAGAACTACAATGAGGTGTTACCTCATACCAGCCAGAATGACCACCATCAGAAAATCTGCAAACAGTAAATGGTGGAGAGATAATGGAAAAAAGGAAACCCTCTTACCCTTTTGGTAGGAACATAAATTGGTACAGCCTCTGTGAAGAAGAGTATGGAGGTTCCTTAAAAAACTAAACATAGAACTATCAAACTACCCAGTAACCCCACTATTGAGCATATACCCTGAGAAAACCATAACTCAAAAAGATACATGTACCCCAGTGTTTATTGCAGCACTGTTTACAGTAGTCCCAGGACATGGAAGCAGCCTAGATGCCCCTCAACAGGTGAACGGATAAAGAAGATGTGGTACGTATATACAGTGGAATAATACTCAGCCATAAAATGGAATGAAACTGAGTCAGTTCAGGTGATGTGGATGAACCCAGAGCCTGTCATACTGACTGAAGTAATCAAAGAGAAGAACAAATATACATTAATACATACATATAATACATGTATGAAACCTAGAGAAATGATACTCATGAACCTATTTGTAGGGCAGGAATAGAGACACAGATGTAGTGAATAGACTTGTGGACACAGGAGGAGAGGCAGGATGAATTAGAGTGTCATTGACATATATACACTACCATGTGTAAAAGAGATAGCCAGCCAGAAGTAGCTGTATAGCACAAGGCACACAGCTCGGTGCTCTGTGATGACCTAGAAGGATGGAATTTGGGAGTGGGATGGGAGGGAGGCTCAAGAGGGAGGGGATATATTCAGTTCAGTCACTGAATCATATCTGACTCTTTGTGACCCCAAGGACTGCAGCACGCCAGGCTTCCCTGTCCATCACCAACTCCCAGAGTTTACTCAAACTCATGTCTGTCGAGTTGGTGATACCATTCAACCATCTCATCCTCTGTCGTCCCCTTCTCCCGCCTTCAGTCTTTCCCAGCATCACGGTCTTTTCCAGTGAGTCAACTCTTTGCATCAGGTGGCCAAATTATTGGAGTTTCAGCTTCAGCATCAGTCTTTTCAATGAAATTCAGGACTGATCTCCTTTAAGATGGACTGGTTGGATCTCCTTGCAGTCCAAGGGACTCTCAAGAGTCTTCTCCAATACCACAGTTCAAAAGCATCAATTCTTTGGCACTCAGCTTTCTTTATAGTCCAACTCTCACATCCATACACGACCACTGGAAAAACCATAGCTTTGACTAGACGGACCTTTGTTGGCAAAGCAACGTCTCTGCTTTTTAATATGTTGTCTAGGTTGGTCATAGCTTTTCTTCCAAGGAGTAAGCATCTTTTAATTTCATGGCTACAGTAACCATCTGCAGTGATTTTGGAGGCTCCCAAAATCAAGTCTGTCACTGTTTCTGCTGTTTCCCCATCTATTTCCCATGAAGTGACAGGACCAGATGCCATGATCTTAGTTTTCTGAATGTTGAGTTTTAAGTCAGCTTTTCACTCTCCTCTTTCACTTTCATCAAAAGGCTCTTTAATTCTTCTTCACTTTTTGCCATAAGGGTGCTGTCATCTGCATATCTGAGGTTATTGATATTTCTCCTGGCAATCTTGATTCCAGCTTATGCTTCATCCAGCCCAGCATTTCTCATGATGTACTTTGCAGAGAAGTTAAATAAGCAGGGTGACAATATATATCCTTGACGTACTCCTTTTCCTATTTGGAACCAGTCTTGTTGTTCCATGTCCAGTTCTAACTGTTGTTTCTTGACTTGCATACAGATTTCTCTGGAGGCAGGTAAGGTGGTCTGGTATTCCCATGTCTTTCAGAATTTTCCACAGATTGTTCTGATCCACACAGTCAAAGGCTTTGGCGTAATCAATAAAGCAGAAATAGATGTTTCTCTGAAACTTTCTTGCTTTTTCTATGATCCAACAGATGTTTGCAATTTGATCTCTGGTTCCTCTGCCTTTTCTAAATCCAGCTTGAACATCTGGAACTTGGAGGATTTTGGGCATTACTTTGCTAGAATGTGAGATGAGTGCAATTGTGTGGTAGTTTGAACATTCTTTGTCATTGCCTTTCTCTGGGATTGGAATGAAAACTGATATTTTTCAGTCCTGTGGCCACTGCTGAGTTTTCCAAATTTGCTGACATATTGAGTGCAGCACGTTCACAGCATCATCTTTTAGGTTTTGAAATAACTTAGTTGGAATTTCATCATCTCTGCTAGCTTTGTTCGTAGTGATGCTTCCTAAAGCCCGCTTGACTTCGCATTCCAAGATATCTGGCTCTAGGTGAGTGATCACACCATTGTGATTATCTTGTTCGTTAAGCTCTTTTTTGTATAGTTCTTCTGTGTATTCTTTTTTTTTTTTAATGTAAGACTCTTTATTTTGATACTATCACTAAGAGTTCCCACAAATAAAAATGTTTGTCCATATAACATGTCAGCTATGGATTTAATCCCCTTTTCCTATTTTCTCACTTAATCCTTATAACAATCCTAAGGAATTAGAAAAATTAATCCCATGTAACAGATGGGGAAACTAGGTTCAGCGTGGTTAAGTGAGATGCATCTTCAAAGAAGAATGGAACTGGAGGAATCAACCTGCCTGACTTCAGGCTCTACTACAAAGCCACAGTCATCAAGACAGTATGGTACTGGCACAAAGACAGAAATATAGATCAATGGAACAAAATAGAAAACCCAGAGATAAATCCACACACCTATGGACACCTTATCTTCAACAAAGGAGGCAAGAATATACAATGGATTAAAGACAATCTCTTTAACAAGTGGTGCTGGGAAAACCGGTCAACCACTTGTAAAAGAATGAAACTGTGTATTCTCGCCACCTCTTCTTAATATCTTCTGCTTCTGTTAGGTTCTTACCATTCCTGTCCTTTATTGAGCCCATCTTTGCATGAAATGTTCCCTTGGTATATCTAATTTTCTTGACGAGATCTCTTGTCTTGCCCATTCTATTGTTTTTTTTCTATTTCTTTGCCTTGATCACTGAGAAAGGCTTTCTTATTTTTCCTTGCTATTCTTTGGAACTCTGCATTCAAATGGGTATATCTTTCCTTTTCTCCTTTGCCTTTAGCTTATCTTCTTTTCTCAGTTATTTGTAAGCCCTGCTCAGACAACCATTTTTCCTTTTGCATTTCTTTTTCTTGGTAATGGTCTTGATCACTGCCTCCTGTACAATGTGTGTGTGTGTGTGTGTGTGTGTGTGTGTGTGTATACACATATACATATAGCTGATTCACAGTGGTGTACAGCAGAAACTAGCACAATATTTAAAGCAACTATATTAGATAAAAATATTCATTCTATCCAAATTAAGCTTTCAAATACCAACAAAAATCCTGATATGGTTCTTTATGTGACACCATGAGCTGACATAAAACGCAAACTTCTACAAACCAGTCTGTCAGTTTATTCACTGATAGACTTGTAAGTTGTCTCCATGTGTTCACTATTGTGAATGATGGTGCAGTAAACTTGAGCATGTAGCTATCTCTTGAAGTTCTTGTTTTCATTTCCTTTGGAGATTATATGTGTGTGTATCAGTTCAGTTCAGTTGCTCAGTCATGTCTGACTCTTGTGACCCCATGAATCACAGCACACCAGGCCTCCCTGTCCATCACCAACTCCCGAAGTTCACTCAGACTCACGTCCATCAAGTTGATGATGCCATCCAGCCATCTCATCCTCGGTTGTCCCCTTCTCCTCCTGCCCCCAATCCTTCCCAGCATTGGAGTCTTTTCCAATCAGTCAACTCTTCTTATGAGGTGGCCAAAGTACTGGAGTTTTAGCTTTAGCATCATTCCTTCCAAAGAAATCCCAGGGGTGATATCCTTCAGAATGGACTGGTTGGATCTCCTTGCAGTCCAAGGGACTCTCAAGAGTCTTCTCCAACACCACAGTTCAAACGCATCAATTCTTCTTCACAGTCCAAATATCACATCCATACATGACTACAGGGAAAACCGTAGCCTTGACTAGTTGGACCTTAGTCTGCAAAGTAATGTCTCTGCTTTTGAATATGCTATCTAGGTTGGTCATCACTTTTCTTCCAAGGAGTAAGCGTCTTTTAATTTCATGGCTGCAATCACCATCTGCAGTGATTTGGGAGCCCAAAAAAATAAAGTCTGACACTGTTTCCACTGTTTTCCCATCTATTTCCCATGAAGTGATGGGACCGGATGCCATGATCTTTGTTTTCTGAATGTTGAGCTTTAAGCCAACTTTTTCACTCTCCTCTTTCACTTTCATCAAGAGGCTTTTTAGTTCCTCTTCACTTTCTGCCATAAGGGTGGTGTCATCTGCATATCTGAGGTTATTGATATTTCTCCCGGCAATCTTGATTCCAGCTTGTGTTTCTTCCAGTCCAGCGTTTCTCATGATGTACTCTGCAGAGAAGTTAAATAAGCAGGGTGACAATATCCAGCCTTGACGTACTCCTTTTCCTATTTGGAACCAGTCTGTTGTTCCATGTCCAGTTCTAACTGTTGCTTCCAGTTCTAATCTGTTGCATACAGATTTCTCAAGAGGCAGGTTAAGTGGTCTGGTATTCCCATCTCTTTCAGAATTTTCCACAGTTTATTGTGATCCACACAGTCAAAGGCTTTGGCATAGTCAATAAAGCAGAAATAGATGTTTTTCTGGAACTCTCTTGCTTTTTCGATGATCCACCGGATGTTGGCAATTTGATCTCTGGTTCCTCTGCCTTTTCTAAAACCAGCTTGAACATCAGGAAGTTCACAGTTCAAGTATTGCTGAAGCCTGGCTTGGAGAATTTTGAGCATTACTTTACTAGCGTGTGAGATGAGTGCAATTGTGCAGTAGTTTGAGCATTCTTTAGCATTGCCTTTCTTTGGGACTGGAATGAAAACCGACCTTTTCCAGTTGTGGCCACTGCTGAGTTTCCCAAATGTGCTGGCATATTGAGTGCAGCACTTTCATAGCATCATCTTTCAGGATTTGAAATAGCTCAGCTGGGATTCCATCACCTCCACTAGCTTTGTTCATAGTGATGCTTTCTAAGGCCCACTTGACTTCGCATTCCAGGATATCTGGCTCTAGATGTGTGTGTATATATGTATATATATGCACACACACCCAGAAATGGAACTGCTAGATCAATATAATAGTATTACTTTTAATTTTTTAAGAATTTGAAGAATAAAGATATGTTTATATTTGTATATGTTCATTTAGTATTTGTGTATACATATATGTGTATATTTGGTGGTTATATAATAGAACATAAATGTAATGGAACATAAACACATGACACATATATAATGGGATATTATTTAGCCATGAGAAAGAAGGGCATTCTGTCATTTGTGACAACATCAGTGGACCTTTAGTGCATTAAGCCAAGTGAGATAAGTCAAAGAATGACAAATGCTATATGATATCACTTATATATAGAATCTAAAAAAGCCAAACTCATAGAAATAGACCAGTGGCTAGAGGGTGGAAGAAATGGGGAAATGTTGGTGACCAGTTATAAGTTCTGAGAATCTAAGGTACATCATGGGAACTGTAGTCAATAATACTTTCATGTTATATACTTGAAAAGTTATATATATATACTACACACACACATATATATATACTCACATATATATAACTATATATATATATATATACTACATGTTATATACTTGTATTATATACTTGAAAAGTTCTGAGAGTTGATCTTAAATATTCTTGCCATACCAAAAACTTTATATAAATTGAGATGTTAACTAACCTTAATCATTTTGCAGTTAGTGTGTGTGTATCACACCATCATGTTGTACACCTTAAACAACATTATATGTTAATTATATATTAATAAAGCTTGGGAGAAAAGTTTAACATAAAAACTCTTAAGTTTTACAAAATATTTAAATAATATAGATGACAAGCATAATGGCATCTGAAAAATGAGCATGCATATGTGTGTACAGTGTTTGATAATATATACATGCACACATAGGTACATGTTTAGAAAAAATATGGAAGAATACATTCTGAACTGTTGATAGGGTGGTTATTCTAAAAATTTAGGTGACCAGAATGAGTGGACCCAGGGTTTTCTTTCTATAGACTTTACATTGTTGGAATTTTTTATCATAAAAATATTAAAAAATAGACTTCAAAATGAAGTTGTGTTTTGATATTTGTGGCTTCAAGGATTGGAGTTAAATAAGAACAGTAGAATTAACATTGTTAGTTTCTTTTAATGTCTTATATGTTTTTGAATAATGAAAGAACAGGTATGAAGAACAAGCCTGTTTTTAAATAATGCCCATCCATTAGATATTTCACTCATCTCTTTAGTGATAACTTCTTGCCAGAGTCTGGTAAAGAAATGGGGGCTTCATGGATTCTTCTAGAAGTAGAGGAAAAGGGATCAAAGTTTCCCACAAACTCTTGGTGAACCTTGTGAAATATTCACTCTTCTGAAGGTTGAGAAAGTTTTGACTTCCATTTGTCTTTCATATTCTAAATATTTTCTGTGATTTAAAGCATTTATTGCTTCCTTTTGCTGTCAAGGAACTGAAGGAAACGCATTTCAGTAGCACTTTCCTGAATGCACTTATCTCTAGCTACTGCTATAAATATGCAGTAATCAGATTCTCTTAGTGCCCAATAAATCAAGAACTTCACTTATGTCCTATGAAGAAACAGTCTCTCCCCAAGTTATATTGTGAATTCTATAGTAACCACCCTCTCTGGGGACAAAAAGGAACCAAAGGTAAATGTGGGTTAAAAATGCTATTTTCGTGGCTTGATTTACAACAGGTTGTGAAACATCTGCATGAACTGGAGGTTGGAGGGTACAATTATGTTGGAGAGTCACTTGCTGATCAGCAATTGTAAGCCGGGCTTTGTCTTTAGTGCAAAGGTACATGGTGTAACGAGTCATGGTTCTTGTTCTCAGGGAGAACAAAGTCTTTAGAGAAAAAAAAAAGCGGTATTTGGGTCAAATCAGAGAGGTGGGAATGAGTAAGTAGGCCTAAATAGGGGAAATCAAGCTGATTAAGAAAACAACTTGATTTAAAAGTTTTGAATATTTCATGGCTTTCTCCAATTAAGATGCTAGAATGATGTTGTTACTGTTGATGTTCTGTTCCTATTGTGAGATTTTGTTGACTTGACCTGTAGGCACCATATACGGTCTTTGAGCACTGACAGATACCAAGTTTCACTTGGAAGCCATTCTGGAAGACAGAGTAAAGTAACTCCCTTTGTACCTGCACCCCTATGATTTCCATAGAAATCCCTCTTAAACTGAATACAAGTCAGTTAAAAAAAAAAAAAAGCTTCTCAGAAAAAATGAGATAAGGGTGAAAGTCTACACATTTGTAATATATGAGCAAGTACACTTAGGGCAGTTGTTTTAGAATTGTACAATGAGTCAGAGTCACCTGGAGAGTTGTTAAAGCACAAGTTGCTGGGCCCATTTTCTGAGTTTCTGATCCAGTAGGATTAGGGTGGGGCTAAGAATGTACATTTCTTAGGCGTTCTAGGGGGATACTGATGTTACTCACCTGGGGACCACACTTTGAGAACTGCACCCTTAGGGCAAGCTGTCTCAAAGAGAAGACTGATTCGTTTCAGAAAGAAACCTTATAGTCTGATGCCAATCAGAGTCAACTTTGAATTATATGCGCTGAGGATCATCTAGGGTCAACTCAGCGTCTTTGTTCCAGAAACAGAGGTGGGAAGTGCAGGTCTGAATGTGCAGGTTCAGGCAGCCTGAATTGGAGAATCTTGGCGCTGATCCTCACTAGCTGTGTGAACTTGCAAACATAACTTGATCCTTCTGCATCTTAGTTTCTCCATTTTAAAAATGTGAACTATAATGGTACCTGTATTAGAAGTACTTGAGAGAATTAGATGAGTTAATGTATGTAAAACCAAGTAAGAATGCACCAAGTAAGGACACTGCCACATGATAAACACTTGACTAGTATTAGTTCTTATTCTCCTGTGGGTGCTGAAGGTTGCTGTGCTGTCATGAGCCAGGGGTTTTATGTCTAATATTTCATCTGGATGCTTGCCTGAGGAGGCAAAAATTTAGTTACTGCCCTAAATTGATTGGGATCTAGCCATAAATTTAACACGAGTGGGAAATCTTATAGAAGCTTTCTGTCCATATATATATACACATTGTTGTGGTGCCACAAGACCATTGGTATTATTTTTTTCCCCCATTGGTATTCTTGAAGGATCATGTCTGCAAATCTTTTGTTTGTTTTTATTTTCTTATTTTTAAATTTATTTTAAAAATCTTTTTAAAATTCTAAATTCACACTCAGGAAGAGGTTTTATAGGTTCTCCATTTTTTGGAATTGTCTTTCTGTTGAGAATCCTTTGCTTTTTATATAGTTCCTTTAAGTCCAAGGCACTGCCTTCCAACTTTAACTGATGTTTAAAATTTTCTAACTTATTGACGATTTTCTATAATAATGAAAACATTTTATTCCTATTTTTAATCACTACTGGGAGTTTTCTGAACATCCCTAAGTGGTGAGTGTTTTAAAATGTAGGTTTTTTTTCTTTTTAAAATTTCAGGTATTGTGAACATATTAAAAAGCAGAGACATTACTTTGCTGACAAAGGTCCATCTAGTCAAAGCTATGGTTTTTCCAGTAGTCATGTATGTATGTGAGAGTTGGACTGTGAAGAAGGCTGAGCACCAAGGAATTGATGTTTTTGAACTGTGATGTTGGAGAAAACTTTTGAGAGTCCCTTGGACTGTAAGGAGATCAAACCAGTCAATCCTAAAGGAAATCAGTCCTGAATATTCATTGCAAGGACTGATGCTGAAGCTGAAACTCCAGTACTTTGGTCACCTGATGTGAAGAGCTGACTCACTGAAAAAGACCGTGATGCTGGGAAGGATTGAAGGGAGGAGGAGAAGGGCATGACAGAGAATGATTGGATGGCATCACCGACTCGATGGACATGAGGTTGAGCAAACTTCGGGAGTTGGTGATGGACAGGGAAGCCTAGAGTGCTGCAGTCCATTGGGTCGCAAAGAGTCAGACATGACTGAGTAACTGAACTGACTGACTGTGAGGCCAGCAGATCAGGAGATGATTGAAAAGATGCTCACAGTTCCCAAGAGGAGGGGGAATACCACTGGGAAGGGCTACACTGGGAAGCACCAGTGCTGGTCAGGAAAGCAGAAAGAAGGGGAAACTGAGAGCAGCAGGTTTCTAGGAAAAGTGAGGTGCAGTATAAGCAGATCCAGCGTGGCCTAGTTTGAATGACCTTAGTGGGCTGTTGTTTAGAGGGGCTGTCTCTAATAAGCCGATACCTGGCCCCAGGGTAATTAGGGCAGGTTGATAGTGGCTTGGCTGTGAGATACTTAAAGAAGGTGGTTGGGGTATGTGCTTTGGATTGGGTGGTTTGTTTGCCTATGAAAGGTGTGCACCCTGGTAAGCTATGGCTGTCTTGAGGTATTAGCTAACCCTGGGAAGGGCAATGCCTCCCTAATCATTGAGGCCCCAGGTGGAATACAGAAATAAGAATATACAGTTAATACGCAGCAGGAGTGCCAAAGCCTCTTTGAGACAAGGCTGGTTGTGACTGTGCCTGGCTGGCTGGGTGACTCACACTTGCTCACCAGTGTCTCAGGATCTATTTGCTTGATTCTTTACCATTAGAGTTATTTATGCTATGAATCTCTGGAATAATTCAAATTCATGTGAAAATGATAATGTTACTTTATAAGGTCTGTGAGGAAAGGGAGAGTATCTGTCTTTCCATTTTTCTTTTCTAGGATGTCTCAATAAAACAGAGGATGCCCAGTTACATTTGAATTTCAGATACATGGTGAAAAAAAAGTGTTAAGCTTGTTCCAAATACTGAAAAAATATTTCTTGTTTATGTGAAATTCAAATTTAACTAGACCTCCTATGTATTTATTTGCTAAATAGGGCAAGCTCACTCTCCTACCACCTATTCAGAGCTTGAAATTCTTCTTGAATTAATCCCTACATCCCATTTTGAATTAATAATTGTTCCATCTGTGCCTCAGTTGCATTCTTATGAAACATTGACCATTAATACCAATTTGCATATATGTTCTTTTCTTCTGTTGGCTCTGGTAGTTCCTGGTCCTTATAGTCTTCCTTCTCTTATTTGAGGCTGCTCCCCAACTCCCAGATCCCAAGGCCAGCTAGAATTGGGAAGTTTAAGGAGCTATCAGGACTATCTAGAAGCCTTGGAACTAAGTCAGACTTGCTACCCAAGTTTGTTAATTGAGATGATCTTAATAACTCTCCCCAAACCCCAGATCCTCTGAAGCAGAGGACTGAAATTCTCCTTGCAGAAGTTATCACAAACAGTCATGTTTCTGAACCCAGGAGCCATTTCTCCAACCTCAGTTTTTTAGACCAGTTTTTTGGGACTTTCATGGATTTGTAGGAATTCACAGTTAGACAGCAATGACTGAGTATTATCAAAAGAGGGCACTGATGGCTACAGGGCCATCTCATAGGCATTCCTATGTGATTCTAATGTGAAGCCAGGTTGAGAACTTTGCTTTACCCTATGGAATTCCGTACAGATGGAGCCTTAACTGTATTTCCCCCTTCTCACCATGATGATCTTGTCCATACCATTTTAGACTACTAACACTGACATTTATATCCCTAGCCAGACCTCTCATCTCAGATCCAGATTCGCAAATCTGTCTACTTCATACCCCTGTTTGGAGGTCTTACACATATCTCAAATGTAGCCGGTTTTGCCCTTCAGATTTCTCTCATCTGTCGGATATTCTCCAACATGGGAATCAGCAGTAACAGTTTTCCAGTTTTTCTGGCCTGAAATCTGAAGTCATCCTTAATTCTCCAACATCCTAACTCCTTACCTTCCATCAAACAGCAAGTTCTCAATTCAAGCTCTAAAAATATATCTTAAATGCATTCCTTTATCTCCGTCTCCACTATCTCCCTGAGCCTTATCTCCCATCATCTTTCTCCTAACTTGTATTCCCACTTTTTTTCTTGCCTTCCTTTAGACACTTCTCTCCCTAACAGCCAAAGTAATACTCTCCTATTTCAGATGACATTGTATCCCTTTTATTGCATAAAAGTCTTTATTGGCTACTCACTGAATTTGGAATAAAATCCGAGCTTCTTACTTTGTTCTATAAGACCATTCATGAACTTATCTCTGCTGAACAATCCAAGCCACTTTTCCAATTTTCGGCCTGCCCCATCCATTCTGATCTTATTTTATCCCCACCTACTTTCCTACCTCCATGCCTCTGCACATGCCACTCCTCTGTTTTGAATGCTGTCCTCTTACATGGCTAGCTCTTTCTTATCTTGTGCATCGCATCTTAAAGGAAACTGCCCCAGAGAACATGCCCTGACCACGATTTCTAAATTAAGATTCTTCCCTACCATATTCTCTACCTCAGTGCCTTATTTGATATTTTTCATAATGCTAAGTGATACTTATTTTGTCTCTTTACTTAACTGTTGTTCCCCTCGATGAGTATAAATTTCTTGAAGAGCAGGGACCATTGCTTGTTTTTTTCGCTGCCATACTTCAGATCCTGGTACATAACTCTGTGCAGAATTGGCTTCATAAGTATTTTTGAATGAATGATTTGGGACCTGCTTTTACCCTACCCCAAACCTGGAGTTTTGTCACTTAGCCAGACTTCCGTGCCTTGGTCCTTAATCGGCTTATAGAACCTTCCTGCTTACCAGTCTGCTTACTGAGGTCTTTGCAGAGTGAGGACAAGAGTTCCTTCTCTAGGCTGAGCCTGCTTAGCTATCAGATTGAGAGATTACTATATTCTGCTTATCAAACTGAACTTTCTGAAACTAGATCTGCTCCTATAACCTAGATATTTTTTTCTCCTGGTCTTGGGCTGTTGCAATTAACTTTTCATGCCCACGTCATAGGAAGTGACAGAGATTCCTTTATTTTCCTGATACACTTGAAATCTGAAGATGTCCATGGTTGTAGATAACTGTCACTGTCTTTTTCCAGCTGTGCAAGGTGGTAGAATTGTCGATATAGTAGAACTTGAGGTCCCTCATTATTGAGATGTTAAACTATAGTCTTCTTATTGAAAGAAGACTTCCTATTTCTTGAAACAAAAAATATTATCATGAGCATCATCTGTGGCCCAGTGCAAGCCATTCTGGACAGGACAACATGAAGCTAACTGTTTAACAGCAAAGCAAGAAAAGTATGCATTTGTGTTTATGCTGTCTTGAATTGTTCAACCCTTGCTAGGGTTTTTGTCATGCCTTCCCAGTCATAAACTTGAGAGTAAAAGCGGTTTTTTGTTTGTTTGTTTGTTTGTTTTGAGAGCACTGACAGCAATCCACTAGAACATTCTTATCCCCTTGAAAGATATTTGATTGAGGAGAGACCCCAATCCATAATAGTTGCAGGCCATGTGTTAGAATAGATTATTGAGATAGCAAATTGCGGTGGTGAAGGGAGTGGCCTTCTGGGTGCTGGATGCATGAATGTTTCGCTACTAATCTGTTGGCTTATGACAAGTTTTTAATAGGCAGAGTAAAAAATCACTTGTTCTTCCCCAAGAAGGACCAGGAAGAACATGGAAGTGCTTGAAATCAGTGATGGGTCCTGCTGTTAACAAAAATTATGCAGAAAAGAGTTAGCCTGCTCATAAACTAACAGATGAAGGTTGGGGAGAGAGAGAAATAAATAAGAATGTAAAAAATAGAATTGTTTGTAGTCTTCATTTGGATCTTCCCAGATGGCACTAGTGCCAGTGAAGGAGATGTAATAGATGTGGGTTTGATCTCTGGGTCGGGAAGATCCCCTGGAGGAGGGCATGGCAGCCCACTCAGTATTCTTGCCTGGAGGATCCCATGGACAGAGGAGCCTGCGGGGCTGCAGTGAGGAGCCTGGGGGGCTACAGTCCACAGGGTCATACAGAGTCGGACACGACTGAGGGACATAGCACGTACCTTCCTCATTTATACTGCTCCTCCATGTCTTTGCTGTGATGCTCTTTTGTCTGAAGTGTTCTCTTCCCAACTTTCATCTGCCTTGTGAACTCTCATTTAACCTTAACCTCCATCCAGGAAACGCTTGTCTCTCACAGTTTCTAACACCCCCTTCTCCTTCCACAGATTGAGTTACTTCTTCTCTGTACCTCCTTGTAGGGTACAAATATCAGAGTAGATACTGTCAGAGAAAATCTGAGCCAGTTAACTTGACTGTCCAGGTTTATTTTAATCTGCCCAGTCTCAGGGACCCATTCAGTAAAGGCATGAAGGCAGAATTACCTTCAGAAGTCCCTGCCTAAACACCATTTATCTCTGTCTCCAGGAGCATCCAGTGTTCCCTTCTGATAATGGATAGGTAGAGGGTGCAGGAAAAAGCATCTTAATGATAGCCATTTGGGGTTACCAGATAGAGGAAAAGAAGGCAGTTTATCTTATAAGAAACGTCTGTAGTGGGTCAGCCCTCCTGCTAGGCCTGTTTCTTGCTCAGAGGATTCTAACAGGAAATTGGTTACTGTAGACTCGCATGGCCTGAGAGCTCAAGGAGAGTATTTTATGTGGCTCCTTAGCATGTGGTTTGAGGGTTCTGGAGCCCAGGTACTACCCTGAGTCTCCCATTTCAATGGCTCTTACAATGTTGAAATGCAACACCGGGTGTCTCCAAATTTATAAGGCAACTATGCCTGATTTCTTGGTCTTTGACGGCAGTCAGCTGCTTCAGAAAAATGGGAAACAAATGCTGTCAGCAGTGTGGGTGTATCTGTCTCCTAAAGAGCTCTGCAGACTGTCATGGTGGCATTGATAACACTGGTTTATAACTTGTGTTTTATACTCAAGCTTTGCTCTCTGGGTTTCTAGTACCAAAATAATTTCTAACAAATAGTAAGCATTCAGTATATAATTTTTGACTTGAATGTATAAGTAATAATGACTATTATTATGGTAGAATTGTACTATATATATTGTGAAGTATGATCTTAAAGTGAATAAAAATTCCTTAAATCACCATTGGTACTATAAAGAATATTAACAGATATGTATATATCTGTTTATAAAACAAATACTCTTTCAGAAAAGTCTAGCACAGATATATTTCCTCTGCCTGTTTTAGACCAATTCTATGACTTGACAAAATAAATTAGTTTGCTTATATTTTAGGCCTATCTTATAGGGCACAGATGTGGTGTTTTTATTTTATTTTATTTTTTTATTTTTTAATCTTGAGGGGACAATTTATTTTATATCTGCACAAAATCAATTCTTGAAGAATTCATAATTTTAACGGGAAAGCTAAAAAACTGAAACTATAATAAAAGTAGGGGGAAGAATTTATCACCTTGCAGAAGGGAATGATTTATAGATGTGGTGTTTTTAGACTTGAGGGTTACACTTTGAGTAATAAGCTAACACAAAGAGAAATAGTAGGAACTAAGGAGGTAACAACTGATTCACATCCTCATTGTACTCTTTCTAGGACAACTCTTCAATGAAACAAGTTGTAGACAGAAATGAACTTAAACTCTTACTCTTTTTCTCTTTAGCAAGTAAGTTGAAGTAGTGTAAGCAAAAGTGCCTATGGACCTGCTATACCTTTCCTGAGGTATTTACACTTCACATTGCTTAAAATTTTGAGCTGAAAGAATTATTTTCTAACCATGAAGTTGGATTATTTCCTTATAAGGTTTATTTATTTTTGAATAATAAATTTAGACACTTGATTCAAACTTCTAAAGATGTTAAAAGGGAAAAGGAAATACCAGTAGTGATGAATGTTGCTGATAAGTTGAAGGAGAAGATGGCTAAAAAGGATCATGTTGACTTAGCAAATAGAGGTAGTTGATGACTTCTGCCTTAGATTTTTTGGTGGATCGTTGAAGGAAAAGATGAGAGTGAGTTGATTTGTGAGTATAAGCTGAAGAAATGGACTCCATAAATCTTTTAAAAAATAAATGGGATCTAAGAGAATATTGAGCCATTTGAGCTTTAAAAAAATTCAGTGAAGAGACTTCTGGTAATGATAGTCTTTACCAAAGTCTGTCTGTACCAAAGTCTTCTGGTACAACCTGCTTTAGTCCTAATTTCCTACTGAGGATGAAGAAAAGCTGTATAAATTTTTTAAAGTCCTTTTTTAAAGGTCTTGCAATTCTATAAGAAAGGTACTAAGAAATTCTAGGGCCTGGGTCTGGGAAGTAAAGCATAGAGAAGAGTTGAGCATTTGGGAGTGGTTTTATCCTGGAGGTATTTCTATTTCACTTGCTGATAAAGAGCTGAACAGTTTTCCACAGGCTCATGGGTTTGTAGTGCCAAAATTGGATTTTAATGCTCTTCAAATACAAGGAGGCCAAGTAAACTGGAATCTTTGGGTCAAAACCACAGAAAGCCCAGTACCACTGTATGAATAAGGGTATTCAAGAAATAGACCAGCCGTTGTAGAAACTGAAGTTTAGATTTTGAATAATCTCAAACCCTCATTGGATTGTGGTGATCTGGATAATTAATGCCCCCATTTCCTTGCCTGTCAGTAGAACATTAAATTCTCCCTAGGAAGCTGACATATTCAAAAATTCAAATCATCTCTACAATTTTTAATTAAAATTCCAGAAAAAATAATCAGGTATAAAAGTAGTTGTGTCTGACTCTGTGACCCCATGGACTGTAGCCCACCAGGCTCCTCTGTCTGTGGAATTCTCCAGGCAAGAATACTAGAGTGGGTTGCCATTTCCTTCTCCAGGGGATCTTCCCAACTCAGGGATTGAACCCAGATCTCCAGGCAGATTCTCTACCATTTGAGCCACCAGGAAAGTCCCCAGAGTAGACAAAACTAGACTATAAATCACAGGAGACAAAAAGAAAACAGGAAAGTCTCCTAGGGCACCAGACAATGGGGTTATTGGACATAGATTTGTAAATAACCATACCTAAGGAGTTAAGAGATAGGATTTAAAATTTCAGCAGAAAACCAGAAAATATGAAAAAGAACTAAATAGGGGTATTTTGTCTAGGGATAAAAATGATATTAATTGAACTTGAGAATACAATGGCTCAAGTTTAACAGGTGTTTAAAGCAAGCTGAGAAAAAACTTTGGTAAACTAGATAATACGTCAGGAAGGTCTTTTAGAAAAAACATCATCAGTTGAAGATGAAAAGATGAAAAATAGATAAAATACTAAAAATCACATAGATCATCATGAAAAGCTTTAACATATTTGAAACTTGAATTCTAAAAGAATGAGAGACTAGATGCAGCAGGAGCAATATTTGAAGAGATAATGGCTGTAAACTTTGCAAATATGGTAAAAAATATAAAATCACAGATTTAAGAAATAACATAAACAATAATAAGCTAATTAACAATACAGTATCATGTCAGGAACTGGCATGCACTGAAAAGGAGAACAGAGCAATGTAAAGGACAAATGGTGATGGAGCTGCTATTTGGGGTGAGGGGTGAGGGGTGAGGGAAAGCCTGGGAGGTAACATTCAAGCAGAGACTGGAGTGAAGGACTGGATCCCTCCTTGGGAATATCTGGGGAAGTGTTCTAAGATGAAAGAGTTATAAGAAATTCCTGATGGGTGTGCCACTTGGATCAGTTAGAATGTTTCAGCTGACTTTTCATAGATAACAATAATTTTTGAGGCAAGTATTGCCAATTCAACATGATATTAAAAAAAAACACTAAACAGGAAAAATAAAATCACATCTTGGCACAGTAGAGAGAAACTGCTGGAAACTAAAGACAAAATAATTTGAAAGGCAGGCAAAGGAAAAAAAAAACGTGCTACCATTAAAGGGTGTCAGAGGATGAGATGGTTGGATGGCATCACCAATGCAATGGACATGAACTTGGGCAAACTTTGGGAGATGGTGAGGGACAGGAAGGTCTGGTGTGCTGCAATCCATGGAGTTGCAAAGAATTGGACATGACTGGGCAACTGAAAAAAAAGAATCATTAAAGGAGCAGCCATGATTCCAACAGTTAATTTCTCAACAGAAATGGAAAAATCAGAGGAGAATGGAATGGTATTAGGTTGGTGCAAATGTAATCACGGTTTTGGACTGTGAATTATAAATCATTATTGATGTTCAGTCGCTTAGTCATGTCGAACTCTTTGCAACCCCATGGACTGCAGTATGCTAGGCTTCCCTGTCCTTCATCTCCCAGAGCTTGCTCAAACTCATGTTCATTGAGTTGGTGATGCCATCCAACCATCTTATGCTCTGTCACCCCCTTCTCCTGCCTTCAGTCTTTCCCAGCATCAGCGACTTTTTCCAATGAGTTGGCCCTTTGCATTAGGTGGCCAAAGTATTGGAACTTCAGCATCAGTCCTTTCAGTGAATATTTAGGGTTGATTCCCCTTAGGATTGACTGGTTAAATCATTGTAACTAGGCTCAAATACATCTTTATTAATCAAAATAGGAACCATTACAGTCAACACATTTTTGCCAATGAGAAATAAGTTTGCTTATTCCTGTAGCATAAAAATCCATGCTTTGGGATTCAGTGAACTCTTGGAAAGCATTTTCTGCCTACCGCTGATTGTGGAAGCATTTTCCCTGCAAATAATTGTCAAGATGCTTGAAGAAGTGGTGGTTGGTTGTCAAGAGGTCAGGAAAACATGGTGGATGAGCCAAAACATCATAGCCCAAGTCGTTCAGCTTTTGAAGCGTTGATTGTTTGACATATGGTCAGGCATTGTCACAGAGAATTGGGCCCTTTCTGCTGACCAATGCCAGCTGCAGGCATTGCAGTTTTCAGTGCATCTCATTGCTTTGCTGAGCATATTTCTCAGATGTAATGGTTTCACTGGGATTCAGAAAGTTTTGGTGGATCAGACTGGCAGCAGACCACCAAACAGTGACCATGACCTTTTTCTGGTGCAAGTTTGGCTTGCTCTTTGGAAGAAAAGCAATGAACAACCTAGATAGTGTATTAAAAAGCAGAGACATTACTTTGTCCGCAAAAATCCGTCTAGTCAAAACTATGGTTTTTCCAGTAGTCATGTATGGATGTGAGAGTTGGACCATAAAGAAAGCTGAGCACCGAAGAATTGATATTTTTGAACTGTAGTGTTGGAGAAGACTTTTGAGAGTCCCTTGGACTGCAAGAAGATCCAACCAGTCAGTCCTAAAGGAAATCAGTCCTGAATATTCATTGGAAGGACTGATGCTGAAGCTCTAAAACTTTGGTCACCTGATAGGAAGAACCGACTCGGTTGAAAAAGACTGTGATTCTGGGAAATATTGAAGGCAGGAGGAAAAGGGGATGACAGAGGATGAGATGGTTGAATGGCATCACTGACTCGATGGATATGAGTTTGAGCTGACTCTGGGAGCTGGTGATGAACAGGGAAGCCCAGTGTGCTTCAGTCCATGGGGTCTCAAAGAGTCAGACATGACTGAGTGAATGAACTGAGCTGAACTGAACTGAACTGAACTGAACTTGGCTTTCACCACTGAGCTGGTCATCGCGGGGTGTCACAGTCTACTTTTCACGGCACATCACAATCCCATCAAGAAAACGGTTCATTGTTGTTGTATAGTGTAAAGATAAGATGACAGTTCAAAATGATGAATTTTTTGATTTTCACTCAGCTCATGGGAAACCCACTTATTGAGCTTTCTTACTTTTCCAGTTTGCTTCAAATGCCGAACAACCATAGAATGGTTGATGTTGAGTTCTTCAGCAACTCCTTGTGTAGTTGTAAGAGGATCAGTTTTGATGATTGCAGTTGTCATTGTCAACTTCCAATGGCTGCTCTTAATCTTCAGGGCTCTAGTCTCATTTGCAAAATTTCTTGAACCACCACTGCGCTGTACATTTGTTAGCAGTTTCTGGGCCAAATGAGTTGTTAATGTTGAGAGTTGTCTCTGCTGCTTTATAACCCATTTTGAACTCAAATAAGAAAATTTCTTGAATTTGCATTATATCTGACATCATTTCTATAGTCTAAAATAAATATAAAATAAACAGCAAGTAATAAGTCATTAGGAAAAAATATAAAGCAAGAATGCATTAAAATGATGTATAACATAACCACATTCATCTAGAATATATTCCAATATCATGGCAAATCTCAATTATGCAAAAACTGCAATTACTTTTGCATCAACCCAATATCTTTAAAGTGCTGGAGGAAGATAATTACCCACTTAGAATTTTATGTCCGTTAAAAATGTCTTTCAGAAAACTAGGAGAATAAGATAGTGGAGGAGTAGGTGGATATGGAGCACATCTCTCTCCATGGATACATCAGGAATACACTTTCAGACACAGAAGTGCATACAGAACACCAGCTGAGAGTGGACAGGAGGACCTGACCAATGGAAAAGAATATATAGACCCATGCAAAGCTTGGTAGGACGAAGGAACTAGGGGGAAAAACTGGAGTGTTAGTAGGACTGGACCTACCCTTGGTGGGTGGGGGAACTGAAGCAGGGGTCTGATCCCCACAGCGGGGGCAACTGTCTGAGTCAGATGAGAAACATTTAAGGCTGAGAGTGAAATAGCTGATCTGTGGCAGCCTGAATGGAATAAGAATCAGACAGTCCTTGCTGCAGCCATACATATGCTGGGCAGGAACTCAGGTCTCCTGGAAGGGGCAGTGGCTGCAGCTGGAGTTTAGGGATGCTGTTGACTGTGGAGAGATCGATCGAGGGGAGGTGAGGGAGGAGACTGTGGTGGGAAATGCCTGTGGAGGAAAGCCAGGCAGCCATGGAAGCAAGGGGATACTGTTGAGTCACACCTAGGGGGTGGAGCCATCACCATATCTGCTCTCTCTTTCCATATGCCAGCATCAGCAGCTGAACAATAGAGAGGCTGGCCCATCAAACGCCTGACACACTGAACTACAGAGTAGGACCCTACCCAGGGTGCCCCTTTAAATGCCTGATGTGCCAGTATACAGAGTAGGACCCCTGTCAGGGGGGCCTCCTCTCTGTGCCTGACGTGCTGAACAGCAGAGAAGGACCCCAGGCAAGGGATCCCTCTTAAGTGCTTGAACAGGCAGAGCTATGGAGAAAGACTGGCCAAAGAGGCCTTCTGATCGCCAGCTATAACAGGCTCGAGAAAAGACTCTGATGGGGCCATAACTCCTGCGGCAGAGCCATTTTGTGTCCCTGAACACTTGGCGCCGCCAGGGTCCCAAGCCAAGCAGCTGCACCACCTTCAAGCTCAACTCTCACTGGGGCAGAGCTGCCACAGGCAAAAAAAGAAAAAAGTCTTGTGTGTTTTGCGTGCAGGGTTGCTTCGGTCCTGTCCGACTCTTTGCAACCTGTAGACTATGGCCTGCCAGGCTTCTCTGTCAGGGGGGCGGGTTCTCCAGGCAAGAATACTGGAGCATATGGGCCAATACTGGTTACCATACCCTTCTAGAGCACTATATTTCCTGCTGCCCTAGCTGCCAACGCCCCCCCCCCCCCCCCGAGTACCTGGTGCTGCCAGAACCCCTGCAACCAAGCAGCTGCACCACCTCCACACCTGGCCCTCACAGGGGCAAACTCAGGTCCTCCAGGGCAGCCTCAGGAGCTAAACCCCCGCCGACGACCCACATATAGAGGTGGAAATAAAACCACAACTGAAACCCAGGGGCAGTGTTGCTGAGGAAGAAGACCCAAAACCTTCCTACCAGCTGTACAAGCTGCAGATTAAATCCACACAATCAACTAAGCAGACTCTGTGTCTATGGAATATATAAAAGGCCATTGAGAGCTCCCACAAAAGAAAACACACTAGCTCTGATAGCTGTGGACATTGGAGGCAAGAACATACAGAAGTAAGACCAGATTAGAATCTGAGCAGCCCCCACAGCAGGTCCAGAGATCAATCAGTACAGTGTTGGAGGGCATCCTCGGGAGGTAAGGTGGACCATGATTCCCAGTGTGGAAAACGACTCTGTAGGCAGAGACTCAAGAAAAACATTTATTATTCTTATCTTTTGACTTGTTTGTAGATTCTTTGGGATTTTTTCTTCTTTTTTTCTTTTTTCTCCTCTCTGTTGTAGTTGTCAATTTTATTGGCATTAAGAAATCAAATTAAGCCTTTGATCTTTTTTTTTTTGTTTGTTTGTTTTACTCAGTCACATTTTTTATTGTTGTCATAAACCTCTGCCTCTACATTGGGCTTTTGCAGTTCTGTGGAGTTTTCCTTTTCTTCCCCTTTTTTCTTTCTTCTATTTTTTCTCTTTTCTCTTTTTTATAATTTTAATTTTAAAAAACCTATTATATTTTTCTACATTTATTCCTTCATTTGCCTTTCCTACTGTTCTTTTCCCCTTGCAGTTAATCTTTAACGTATAGAAATCTTCTTTGTCTACCTCTATTTAACTTTGCATATCTATTCTTTCTTTCCTTTACTCTCAACATATTTGTTAGTTTTGTTTTCATTGCTTTATTCCCCACTTGGCACTTTGCTTTAGTTTTGTTTTCCAATTTGTGGTTAAGTTAGTTTTGTTCTTAACTGGTAAATATAATTTTTGATTTCCTTTGTTTGCCAGCTCAATCTACTGTATTTTATTTTTGTTGGACTGTTTTGACTTTGCTCATGGGTGTATATGTATATGTGTATATTCCATTATTTTAATTATTAGTTGCCTGATTTTGTAACTGCCATTTTTCTGGGGTTCATCTTTGGTTTCTCATTTTTGGATATTTGCTTTACTCTCCCTTAATGCCATAACAAACCACTTGTGGAATCTTCGTTCCTGACCAGAGATCAAGCCCTGAGCCTTTGGAGTGGCAGCAGTGACTCCAAGACCCTAGACCACCAGAGAACTGACCCTAGGGGTTATCAAATAGTGAGAACTCACACAAAGGAAACCACTTGAAAACAAGACCCGGCCTCACCCAACCACCAGTAGCACCCCGTGCAGGACACCTCATCTAAACAACAAACAAAACAAAAATACAAACCCAGTCATCAGCAGACAGGAGTACCACCTCACTCAGCCTTCCCCATCAGAAGAAAAACAAACAAAACTCAGCACAAATCTCACCCTATATGAAGCTCACACAAACCACTGGACCAACCTTAGGAGGGCAGAAACCAAAAGGAAGAAAGAATTCAACCTTCTTCAAGGAAAGAATTCAACTTTCCTTGAAGCCTGGGAAAAGGAGACCTCAAACACAATAACTTAAAAAAATGAAAAGGCAGAGAAATACTGCACAAATTAAGGAACAAAGTAGAAACACAGAAGTCCAAATAAATGAAGAGGAAATAGGAAAATTACCTGAAAAAGAATTCAGAATAATGATAGTAAAGATGATCAAAACCTTGAATACAAAATGGGGAAGATGCAAGAATCAATTAACAAAGACCTGGAAGAATTAAGGAATAAGCACAGACAAACAACACAATTACAGAAATTAAAAATACTCTAGAAGGAATCAATAGCAGAATATCTGAAGC
The DNA here is from genome assembly GCF_042477335.2 of Ovis canadensis. Taxonomy (NCBI): domain Eukaryota; kingdom Metazoa; phylum Chordata; class Mammalia; order Artiodactyla; family Bovidae; genus Ovis; species Ovis canadensis. Next base: position 69,868,943 of record NC_091246.1, read on the forward strand.
AGAAGAACAAATCAGTGAGCTGGAAGATAAAATGGTGGAAATAACTTCTGAAGAGTAGAATAAATTAAAAAAAATGAAAAGAACTGAGGGTAGTCTCAGAGACCTTTGGGACCATATCAAATGTTCCAACATTCAAATTATAGGGGTCCCAGAAGAAGAAGAGAAAAAGAAAGAGTATGAGAAAAATTTTGAAGAGATTATAGTTGAAAATTTTCCGAACATGGAAAAGGAAATAGTCTATCAAGTCCAAGAGGCACAAAGAATCCCATACAGGATAAACCCAAGGAGAAACACACCAAGACACTTATTAATGAAACTAACAAAGACTAAACACAAAGAAAGAATATTAGAAGCAGCAAGGGAGAAGCAACAAATAACATACAAGGGAAATCCCATATGCTAAACAGCTGATCTTTCAGCAGAAACGCTGCAGGCCAGAAGGGAATGGCAGGGTATATTTAAAGTATTGAAAGGGAAAAATCTACAACCAAGATTACTGTACCCAGAAAGGATCTTATTCAAAACTGATGGAGAAATAAAAAGCTTTTCAGACAAGCAAAAGTTAAGAGAATTCAGTACCACCAAACCAGCCTTACAACAAATATTAAACAGACTTATATAGTCAAGAAATACAAGAGAAGGAAAAATAGCTACAAAATCAATCCCAAACAAAGGCAACAGGAACATATATATCAATAATTACTTTCAATGTTAATGAATTAAATGCTCCAACCAAAAGACACAGACTAGCTGAATGGGTACAAAAACAAGGCCCATATATATGCTGTCTACAAGAAACCCACGTCAGACCTAAAGACACACATAGACTCAAAGTGAGAGGATGGAAAAATATATTCCATGCAAATGGAAAGCAAAAGAAAGCTGGAGTAGCAATCCTCATATCAGACAAAATAGACCTTAAAATAAAGGAGATTACAAGAAATAAGGAAGGACACTACATAATGATCAAGGGATCAATCCAAGAGGAAGACATAATTGTAAATATCTATGCACCCAACATAGGAGCACCTCAATACATAAGACAAACACTATCACATAAAAGGAGAAATTGACAGTAACACAGTAAAAGTAGGAGACCCATTTACACCAATGGACAGATTATCAAAACAGAAAATTAACAAGGAAATATAAGTCTTTTTTTAAATTTTACTTTATTTTACTTTACAATACTGTATTGGTTTTGCCGTACATCAACATGAATCTGCCACAGGTGTACATGAGTTCCCAATCCTGAACCCCCCTCCCACCTCCCTCCCCATACCATCTCTCTGGGTCATCCCAGTGCACCAGCCCCAAGCATCCTGTATCCTGCATCGAGCCTAGACTGGCGATTCATTTCTTACATGATATTATATGTTTCAATGCCATTCTCCCAAATCATCCCACCCTCTCCCTTTCCCACAGAGTCCAAGAGTCTGTCCTATACATCTGTGTCTCTTTTGCTGTCTCACATACAGGGTTATCATTACCATCTTTCTAAATTCCATATATATGTGTTAGTATGCTGTATTGGTGTTTTTCTTTCTGGCTTACTTCACTCTGTATAATCAGCTCCAGTTTCATCCACCTCATTAGAACTGATTCAAATGTATTCTTTTTGATGGCTGAGTAATGCTCCATTGTGTATATGTACCACAGCTTTCTTATCCATTCATCTGCTGATGGACATCTAGGTTGCTTCCATGTCCTGGCTATTATAAACAGTGCTGCGATGAACATTGGGGTACATGTGTCTCTTTAAGTTCTGGTTTCCTCGGTGTGTATGCCCAGCGTGTATGCCCAGCAGTGGGATTGCTGGGTCATAAGGCAGTTCTATTTGCAGTTTTTTAAGGAATCTCCACACTGTTCTCCATAGTGGCTGTACTAGTTTGTATTACCACCAACAGTGTAAGAGGGTTCCCTTTTCTCCACACCCTTTCCAGCATTTATTGCTTATAGACTTTTGGATTGCAGCCATTCTGACTGGTGTGAAACGGTACCTCATTGTGGTCTTGATTTGCATTTCTCTAATAATGAGTGATGTTGAGCATCTTTTCATGTGTTTGTTAGTCATCTGTATGTCTTCTTTGGAGAAATGTCTATTTAGTTCTTTGGCCCATTTTTTTAATTGGGTCGTTTATTTTTCTGGACTTGAGCTGCATGAGTTGTTTGTATATTTTTGAGATTAGTTGTTTGTCAGTTACTTCATTTGCTATTATTTTCTCCCATTCTGAAGGCTGTCTTTTCACCTTGCTTATAGTTTCCTTTGTAGTGCAGAAGCTTTTAATTTTAATTAGATCCCATTTGTTTATTTTTGCTTTTATTTCCAGTATTCTGGGAGGTAGGTCATAGAGGATCCTGCTGTGATTTATGTTGGAGAGTGTTTTGCCTATGTTCTCCTCTAGGAGTTTTATAGTTTCTGGTCTTACCTTTTAGATCTTTAATCCATTTGGAGTTTATTTTTGTGTATGGTGTTAGAAAGTGTTCTAGTTTCATTCTTTTACAAGTGGTTGACCAGTTTTCCCAGCACCACTTGTTAAAGAGATTGTCTTTACTCCATTGTATATTCTTGCCTCCTTCGTCAAAGATAAGGTGTCCATATGTGTGTGGATTTATCTCTGGGCTTTCTATTTTGTTCCATTGATCTATATTTCTGTCTTTGTGCCTGTACCATACTGTCTTGATGATAGGAAACACGAGTCTTAAATGATACATTTGATGAGATGGATCTCATTGATATCTTAAAGACATTCCATCCAAATGCAGAAGAATATACCTCCTTTTCAAGTGCACATGGAACATTCTCCAGGATAGATCACAAACCAAGCCTCAGTGAACTTAAAAAAATTGAAATCATATCAAGCATCTTCTCAGACCACAATGCTATGAGACTAGATAACAAATACAAGAAAAAAAATGTATAAGGAACACAAACACATGGAGACTAAACAACACGTTTCTAAATAACCAACAGGTTATTGAAGAAATCAAAAGGGAATTAAAAAATTTTCTAGAAATACATGACAATGAAAACACAACAACTCAAATCCTATCGGATGCAGTAAAAGCAGTTCTAAGAGGGAAGTTTATGGCAATACAATCCTACCTCAAGAAAAACATCGAATAGACAACCTAACTTTACACCTAAAACAACTAGAAAAAGAAGAACAAAAAAACCAAAGTTAGTAGAAGGAAAGAAATCATAAAGATTCCAGCAGAAATAAATGAAAAAAGAAATGAAAGAAACAATAGTAAAGATTAATAAAATTGAAAGCTTTGTTCTTTGAGAAGATAAACAAAATTGACAAGTTTTTAGACAGACTCATCAAGAAAAAGAGGAGAAGAGTCAAATCAACAAAATTAGAAATGAAAAAGAGGTTCCAACAGACACTGGATAAATACAAAGGATTATGAGAGACCATTATGAACAACTATATGGCAATAAAATGCATAACCTGGAAGAAATGGACAGATTCTTACAAAAGTTCAATCTTCCAAGAATGAACCAGGAATAGAATTTATGAACAACCCAATTAGAAGCACTGAAATTGCTTTGAAGCTGTGATAAAAAATCACTACCCCCCACCCCCACCCCGCCTCCAAAAAAAGCCCAGGACCAGATGGCTTCACAGAAGTCTATCAAACATTTACAGAAGAGCTAATGCCTATCCTTCTAAAACTCTTTCAAAAAATTGCAGAGCGAGGAACACTTCCAAACTCATTCTGTGAGACCACCATCACCCTGATACCAAAACCAGGCAAAGACAACACACAAAAAGAAAGCTACAGGCCATATCAGTGATGAACATAGATGCAAAAATCCTCAACAAAATTTTAGCAAACAGAATTCAGCAACACATCAAAAAGCTCATACACCATAATCAAGTTGGGTTTATTCCAGGAATGGAAAGATTCTTCAATATACACAAATCAATCAATGTGATACACCTTATTAACAAATTGAAAGATAAAAAACATATGATAATCTCAATATATGCAGAAAAAGCCTTTGACAAAATTCAGCACCTATTTATGATTAAAACTCTTTAAAATTTTAATCTACTTTTGAAGTGCCTCAACATAGTAATGGCCATATATGATAAGCCTACAGCACACATTGTTCTCAATGGTGAGAAACTGAAAGCAGTCCCCTAAGGTAAGGAACAAGACAAGGGTATCCATTTTCACCACTGTTATTCAACATAGTTCTGGAGAGGTCCTAGCTACAGCAATTAGAGAAGAGAAAGAAATAAAAGGAATCCAGATTGGAAGAGAAGAAGTAACACTCTCACTGTTTGCAGATGACATGATACAGTACATAGAAAACCCTATAATAGTATCAGAAAATTACTGGAGCTAATCAGTGAATTTAGCAGTTGCAGGATACAAAATCAATACACAGAAATCACTAACTCTATATACTAACAATGAAAAATCAGAAAGAGCAATTAAGGAATCAATCCCATTCACCATTGCAACAAAAAGAATTAAATGTCTAGGAATAAACTTACCTAAGGAGACCAGAAAATTATAAGACACTAATGAAAGAAATCAAAGAGGACATAAACAGAGAGATATTTGATGTTCCTGTGTTGGAAGAAACAATATTGTGAAAATGACTATATTACCAAATGCAGTCTACAGATTTAATGCAAACCCTATCAAATTATCAATGGCATTTTCCACAGAACTAGAACAAAAAATTTCACAATTCATGTGGAAACACAAAAGATCCCGAATAGCCAAAGCAGTCTTGAGAAAGAAGAATGGAGCTGGAGGAATCAAGCTTCCTGACTTCAAGTTATACTACAAAGCTACAGTCATTAAGACAGTATGGTACTGGCACAAAAACAGAAATATAGACCAATGAAACAAGATAGAAAGCCCAGAAAAACACCCATGCACCTATGGGTACCTTATTTTTGACTAAGGAGGCAAGAATATACAATGGGAAAAAGAGAGCCCCTTCAATAAATGGTGCTGGGAAAACTGGACAGCTACATGTAAAAGAATGAAATTAGAACACTTCCTAACACCATACACAAAGATAAACTCGAAATGGAAATTAAAGACCTAAATGTAAGACCAGAAACTATAAAACTCTTAGAGGAAAACATGGGCAGAACACTCAATGACATAAATCAAAGCAATATCCTGTATGACCCACCTCCTAGAGTAATGGAAATAAAAGTAAACAAGTGGGACCCGATTAAACTTAAAAGCTTTTGCACAGCAAAGGAAACTATAAGCAAGGTGAAAAAACAATCCTCAGAATAGAAGAAAATAATAGCAAATGCAACAACTGACAAAGGATAAATTGCAAAAATATATAAGCAGCTCATACAACTCAATATCAGAAAAGCAAAAAACCCAATCAAAAAGTGGGAAAAAGACCTAAACAGACATTTCTCCAAAGAAGACATACAGATGGCTAACAAACACATGAAAAAGATGCTCAACATCACTCATTATGAGAGAAATGCAAATCAAAACTACAATGAGATATCATCTCATACCGGTCAGAATGGCCCTCATCAAAAAGTCTACACACAGTAAATGCTAGAGAGGGTGTGGAGAAAAGGGAACGTCCTTGCACTGTTGGTTGGAATGTAAACTGATACAGCCACTATGGAAGACGGTATGGAGATTCCTTAAAAAACTAGGAATAAAACCACCATATGACCCAGTAATCGCACTCCTAGGCATATCCCCCGAGGAAACCAAAATTGAAAGAGACAAATGTATCCCCTTGTTCATTGCAGCACTATTTACAATAGCTAGAATATGAAAGCAACCTAGATATCCATCAACAGATGAATGGATGAAGAAGTTGTGGTATATATACACAATGGAATATTATTCAGCCATAAAAAGGAACATATTTGAGTCAGTTGTGATGAGGTGGATTAATCTAGAACCTATTATACAGAGTATAATCAGAAAGAGAAAGATAAATGTCAGGAAGCATTTAACAGGAGGCTTCCTGTGTGCTGTTTTGGATCTGTCAGGAATTCTCTGTTCCTTATTAATTCCTGATTATTCAGGAATTAAGAGGGGAGGCAAGCCTCTCCCGGGGGCTGAGGAATCCAGGCATTTCCTTCATTAGTTTTTCTTTATGGTGATAAGTACCCTCTTCCTTTTTATGAACCATATGGTAAAAGTGATTATTTATAACCCTCTCTCTTTCATATGGATGACCTCATGTTTCCTTGATAACTTGTAAGTTTTGATTTTATCTCTGCTAAAAATAGCTGCCTTGTAAGACAGTATAAATACTCATACAATGTTGAATAAAACACCTCTGCTCCATCAGAGCTTTGGTCCCCGTGTCTTGCTTTCTCTCTCTCTCTCTCTCTCTCTCTCTCTTTCAGGCTGATCCCCTGGAGCACAGAGGTCCTCTGGGTTCACTTTGCTGCCCCGCTTCTAAGACCCTCTCGAGAAGGTGCTCTCGCCTTCAACACGTTGAGAGGGTGCCTGAGGCCTTTGTGAACAGAGCCAGCCCCGTGCCAGGGGCTTTATTGACATTCTGCATAAACCAAGGAATATCAGCCTCTTTTTCTCTCCTTTACTTTCGTATTGGTCAACTCCGGACCACTGGTTCCAGTCCATTAAAGGACCTCAACAGATAAATACCATATTCTAAAATATTGTAAAGTAAAAATAAAGTAAAATAATAAAAAAAAAAGAAGAAAAAAAATGGTACCGAAGAATTTACTTACAGGGCGACGACAGAGAAACAGACATAGAGAATAGAATTATGGACATGGGGAGAGGGGAGGAGATGGTGGGATGTATGGAAAGAGTAACATGGAACCTTAGATTACCATATGTAAAATAGATAGCCAACTGGAATTTGCTGTATGGCTCAGGAAACTCAAACAGGGGTTCTGTATCAACCTAGAGGAGTGGGATGGGGAGGGAGATGGGAGGGAGCTTCAAAAGGAATGGGATATATGTATACCTATGGCTGATTCATGTTGAGGTTTGAGAGAAAACAGCAAAATTCTGTAAAGAATTATACTTCATTAAAACATAAATTAATTAAAAAATCTTTAAAAACTGAAGGAGACATAAAGATACATATGTAATTAAAATATCTGTCAGTTCAGTTCAGTTCAGTTGCTCAGTTGTGTCCGACTCTTTGCGACCCCATGGACTGCAGCATGCCAGGCCTTCCTGTCCATCACCAACTCATGGAGTTCACTCAAACTCATGTCCATTGATTCGGTGATGCTATCCAACCATCTCTCCTCTGTCGTCCCCTTCTCCTCCCGCCTTCAGTCTTTCCCAGCATCAGGGTGTTCTCCAGTGAGTCAGTTCTTCGCTTTAGGTGGCTGAAGTATTTAGGTGGCTGAAGTATTAGAGTTTCAGCTTCAACATCAGTCCTTCCAAGGAACATTCAGGACTGATCTTCTTTAGGATGGACTGGTTGGATCTCCTTGCAGTCCAAGGGACTCTCAAGAGTCTTCTCCAGCACTACAGTTCAAAAGCATCACTTCTTCAGCGCTCAGCTTTCTTTATGATCCAACTCTCATGTTAATACATGACTACTGGAAAAACTATAGCCTTGACTAGATGGACCTTTGTTGGCAAATAATATCTCTGCTTTTTAATATGCTGTCTAGGTTGGTCATATCTTTTCTTCCAAGGAGTAAGCATCTTTTAATTTCATGGCTGCAATCACCATTGCCAGTGATTTTGAAGCCCCCCAAAATAAAGTCTGACACTGTTTTCACTGTTTCTCCATCTCTGCCATGAAGTGATGGGACCGGATGCCATGATCTTAGTTTTCTGAATGTTGAGTTTTAAGCCAACTTTTTCACTGTCTTCTTTCACTTTCCTCAAGAGGCTCTTTAGATCTTCTTCACTTTCTGTCATAAGGATGGTGTCATCTGCATTTCTGAGGTTATTGATATTTCTCCTGGCAGTCTTGATTCCAGCTTCTGCTTTATCCAGCCCAGCATTTCGCATGATGTACTTTGCATATAAGTTAAATAAGCAGGGTGACAACATACAGCCTTGACGTACTCCTTTGCCTATTTGGAACCAGTCTGTTGTTCCATGTCTAGTTCTAACTGTTGCTTCCTGACCTGCATACAGATTGTTCAAGAGGCAGGTCAGGTGGTCTTGTATTCCCATCTCTCTGTCAAGTGGGTAGTAAATAGAGTTGAGTTGTTCTAAAGGCTTTGCGTTGAGAAGTGATAAAAGATTTTAAGATGTCAAAGCTGTAATCGCTAAGGTAATCATTAAACCAATGACAAAAGAATGTATGTATATAAACTAACATAATGAAGAGAAAAAACTGAATAAAACAAACCACTTAACCTAATAGAAGGCAAGAAAGTATAAACCCAGAACACAGAACAGGTGAACTAATGAAGTACAAGTGGAAAGTTTATTTTAAAGCAAAAAGATACAGAAGAATGTTGATAACAATAAACGGTTTATTCACCAAGATATAGTAATTTTAAACTTATATATATCTAATAATTTAACTTCAAAATATTAAAAGCAAAAAATGACACAATCAAGGAGAAAGAGTCAAATTCACCATCACAGGGGGAAATTTTTAATATACTTTTTTCTTAGTAACTTATAGAACAATTAAAAAGTTCAATACAGATATAAAACATTTGAGCAATACAATGAAAAATGACAGAATAGGCCTATCCTTCACTGTACCCAATAGCTGCAAAATCCATGTTTTTTCTAAATGGACTTGAAAAATTCAAAGTTGAACATATTCTGTGTCATAAAATAAATGAACCTCAACAAATCTTAAAGATTAAAATTATAGGGATTGTATTATTTAAACCAGTGAAAAGAAATCCATAAATAAAAACAGAAAAGTCCTAAATAAATGACAACTAAGTACTATACTTCTAAAAATTGGTGGGACAAAGAAGAAATCAGAATATAAATTAGAAAATATTTTCAATTAAATGAAAATGAAAATTGGACATTTTGATATGATATTTTGTGGGACACAGCTAAAGCTCTTTTTAAAGGAAAGTCTATGGCCTTAGATGCATATAAGAGAAAAAACTAAAGGTAAGTGAACTAAGCATCTATTAAAATAAATGGTTAAGCATAATAAGTTAGGGGAAAAAAGAACAGCAAATGAAACTCAGAAGAAAAATAATAAAATTAGAGTAGATATTAATGAAAACATTTCCTAATGTACAATAGAGATTATTGAAGCCCCAAGCTCATTGAATAATTAATAATAAACACTTTGGCAAAATTGAGCAAAAAAAAGGAAGTGATGAAAATGAGATCTCACTGTGTATCCTGCAGACATTAAATGACATCAAAATATTATGAATAACATATGACAATACATAAGAAAATATAGATGAAATAGACAAGTTACTAGAAATGCAAAAGTACCAAATTTAGATGAAATGGAAAACCTACTAGAATAATGCAACTTAAGAAAATCTGAAGAATGTTACAAGAATTTTTAAAACATCAGTAATTGATAATCTACACTCAAAACTCCAGGCTCAGATGGCTTCTCTGAGTTTGACTATTAGTAATTACTTGAAGAAGAAACAGTCCCAAGTTTACAGATTGTCTTCTAGTAAGTAGGAAAAGGGAAAACTTCCCAATTCAGTTTAAAAAACGAATCCAAAAATCAAATATTCACTTAGAACTTCAAAACCTATCTTGTAGTTTTAACCATTTGAAAAAGAATTTAATAAAGTGTAGGGTATTTAATTTTCCTTTTGGTTCTAGCACCTTTGATTTGCAAAACTAATTATTAAAAGTAAATTGTAGACTCTGAACTCTTCATTGAACCAGTCATAAAATGATCTGTTGATGTTTAAGTTACTGCTACCATTAAAGGTGGCTCAGATGGTAAAGCGTCTGCCTGCAATGTGGGAGACCTGGGTTTGATCCCTGGGTTGGGAAGATCCCCTGGAGAAGGAAATGGCAACCCACTCCAGTATTCTTGCCTGGAAAATCCCATGGATGGAGGAGCCTGGTAGGCTATAGTCCATGGGGTTGCAAAGAGTCAGGCATGGCTGAATGACTTCACCATTAAAGGTACAATTTCCAATTTCAGTAACTGAACAAGAGACAAATATTTCATTAATAATGAATGCATCTTTCTGTCTATGTAGGCAGTCATTTATAACAGTTAGTTCACTTGCTTTTTAGATAGTGTACCTCATTGCTTAAAGAGACAAGATAGTAACACTCGACACATATCTCCATTAACAGCCTGTATAAAACTGTGCGTTTCTTGGTTTTTGAGCAAAACTAAAAACACTGATGCATAAATTTAGTGATAGATCCTGAAAGGTACTTAAGTTGGCACTGTAACTTTAACAATTAATCTCCAAGATGAATGCCCATTTAATTTACAGCGTTTGCAGCTTTTGTTGTGTGAATTACAACACTTCATTGCCTTTAACGAAGGATAGAGGTGAAACATTTTTATATAAAAGAGACTTCATTCCAGTATTCTTTAGAAATTATCATTTTATCTGTTGAACATTAGTAAAGGCATTTATCTCCTGCATTTCAGGAGGATTCTTTACCTCTGAGGCACTGGGGAAGCCCCCAAAGGCATTTTCATGCATAACCAAATTCTTCATTAAAAAACAGCTTAAAGGAAGATAGTTGATGGATGAAGCATCAGTTCATTGTTTCTCTCAAACGTGTTTTTTTACTTTAAAGTTCATTAGGAACTTTAGACATAGTTTCATAAATGAGGCGATATATATTAATACAAGAAGGTGCTATCTTATCCAAGAATAACCAGAGAAACCATAGAGAGTGTCATGAGGTTTGCTGCTAGTGAAGTTGAAGTTCAAGAAATGTTGTCGTCCAGCATACTTCTTTGTTTCCATCTTGTTTACAGTCTCTTTCACAAAAATGGACTCAGAATGGAAAGTTTTCACTCTCAACCATTGTCTTTGAACACAAGCTCAGTAATAAACTTTCATTGGTGCTGCTTGCAAAGGCAAGTTCATATTTCCAACCAAGAGTGATTTTATAATATTCACAATAGATACCCACTACAACATGTTCACCAGGGAGAGGGCTGGTCTTCTTCTGGGCCACAGCCCACATTGCACCCAGAGCTACAGAGGTGGGCTTGATGTTGACTAACATGAAAGGATAGTCAATACAGCATGATGCTAAATGAGCCTTACAGTGGAAACAGCAGTAAATTCAGTGACAATTTGGTGGATAACCTTGAAAAGTTATGGATTTTGTCATTTTTATCATCTCTGCTGGAAGTTTTTAAACTCAGTTCAGGGCTGGCACGTGAAGAATTGCATCTCTGTTATATTCTACTAGAAAAGAAACCCAGAATATGCAGGAAAAAGCTGTTATTCTGAAGAGTATGAGTGCTTTGCATACAGATGAGAGAGAAAATGTCACAGTGCCTGCTCAGCCATCTGTGCCCTGGCCAGCTCCCCTCCCCACAGTCCTAGACCACAGCTCCTATCTGGCCAGGTACTCATTGCCACCAGCTAGATGAATGGTCACTTCATCGCGTGGCCAGCTGCTGCTTGCGCGGATCATCAGGCAGCCTCAGCTTGGTGGCTGATGGCTCGTTTGTGAGACATGAAGCAATCTCACTCTTCTGGACCAAGCTCATGCTTAATCTTGATAACATGATCTGATATAGCCATTATGGGAAAGTTAAATTACAGGCCAACCACACTCATGAATATAGATTAAAAAATATTAGAAAGCTAAATCCAGCAATCTATAAAAAGGATACTGATATATATCAAGATCTTCCCTGGTAGCTCAGTTGGTAAAGAATCTGCCCGCAGTGCAGGAGACCTGGGTTCGATCCCTGGGTTGGGAAAATACCCTGGAGAAGGAAATGGCAACTCTGCTCCAGTATTCTTGCCTGGAAAATCCTATGGACAGAGGAGTCTGGCAGGCTCCAGTGTATGCAGTCTCAATAGTTGGACACAACTTAGTGATCAGGACCAAGTTGTTTTGTTTGCATGTGGTTTTTTTTTTTTTTGGTTCTCAAAATGTAGGGTTGGTTCAAAATTAAAATATCAAACAATATAATATATTGTATAAAAGCACAAATGAGGAAAGTTATAAGAATATCTCCACAGATGCAGAAAGTCCATTACAAATTAATATTCTCTTATGATCATAAAATTTTAGGAAACTGTTAATAGAACAAAACTTCCTCAATTTGATAAGAGTACCCACCAATAACCTCTAACAAACATTACCCTCAGTGGTGAAATACTGAAAGCTCTGTCTCCTTTTTGAAATAAGAGACAAAACAAATTTATCCACTGTCACCATTTTCTATTCAACATTTGCATTAAAGAGCCTAGGCAGCCACTTCAATAACAATGAAAAATAAAAGAGAAAATAATGCATATAGAAGAAGAAATGAAACTCTTAATGCATTGTAGAAAATCTAAGATACTATAGATAAATTATTTAGAAGAATATATTAGTTTAACAGGTTTGCCAAATAAATGGTCAATATACAAAATTATGTACGGGGTATATTAGCAATAATTTATTAGAAAATAAAAATTATTCAGTTTTCCAAAAGAGCAACTATATAGAGAAGTTCATCTAACAAAAATTTATGAGCTCTCAGAAAAGGAAAAATATTAAGAGAAATTAAAAGAAGCCCTAAATAAATAGCCATGTCATATTCCTGGACTGAAAGACTCAGCGTAAAGATATAATTCTTAACAGTATGCCAAGTTTCTCTGTGTGTGTGTATAGAAGTTGACAAACTAATTTGAAAAAGTATATGGAAATTCAGAGGCCCAAGAATAGCTGAGACTTTCTTTAAGAATAAAGTTAGGAGATATCAAGATTTGTTACATAGCTGTAGAATTAAAGCATCATGTTTTTGGTGCCAGGATAGACATATATTCCTGGAACGTCCAAGAGATGTTCATGGTGGTGTCATTTGATTTAAAACAAAGGTGGCACTGAAGAACATTAGGGATAAGATAATCTTTTCATTAACTGATGCTTTTCTTTCCATATTAAAAAATAACTGATGCAGCCCTGGTTCCATATACAAAGATTTTAGGTGCATCAAAGTCTTAAGTATGAAAAGTGAAGCAAAAAATCTACTAAAAGTTGACATGAGAATATATTCTTGACTTTGGAGAATTACATGACTTACCTGATAGGTAAACTGAGAAGAGTAACAGATTCAGATTTTCCATTCTTGTTTCCCCCCTTTCCTGTCTTCCATTGGATAGTTGGAACTTATGTTTTTGTTTTTTGAAAAGTTCTATACTTTTTACTTCAGGTAGCTGCCTTCATCATAAGACTCATGTTTATTTCCACTGATTCTTTAAATATGTCAATATTTACATACTTCTCTTCACAAGAGAATATTTATATTCATTCTTATATTTCTTATCTCCACCAGTTCTGTCATGGTGATATATTCCAGAATTTTATTTCTAGTTTATTAAAGTTGTACATTCTCTTCTTCGTTGTCCGTAAAAATTGCTTGCATAGCAATATGTCTTACCAGGAAATTTGCTATCCATTACTTCCCATATTTTTATATTTCTGAATGTATTTCAAAAGTACACATTCTTATTTTGTGTGTGTGTGCATGTGCATTGGAAGCCTGTGTGCCCAAGGATATTTAATTATGTGCTCATATTTGAATGGCAATTTGGTTGTTTGAAAAAAATCTTGTTTTGAATGGATCTTTCTTCAGTACTTTAAAAATAACTGCTCCACTGATTTCTTGTACCTTGTATTAAGGTTAATGGGTATAATTATGATATGATTCTTCTCTTTTTTAAATAGGTGATCTGCTTCTTCAATTCAGATGCTTTTAAAATTTTTACTTTGTCTTTGCTAATCTTAAATTATACCTCTTGATAGAGGTGTACTTTATCTTATATATTCTGTTTCAAATTCTGTGGGTTTTTAAAATTTCAGATCTTTTATCGAGCTTTATTTCTAGGAAATTTATCCTCAATGTTTCTTCAAACATTTTCTCCTCTTTATTTTTGTCCTTCCTTCTGAAAGCCCCATTATCCAGTTATAGACAGTTTTCCCTTGTTTCACAGATCAAAGATGCTCTTTTATATTTTCTATCTCTTTATTCTGTCATCTGAAGAGTTGCTCAGTTTGTACATTACAAATTTGTTCTGCAGCAGTACCTGTGAGCTCATATTTCCCTTAGGTATAAGATACCCTGTCTGATGATGTGTCCGATAATCTGTATTGCAGGTGTTAAGGCAAAAGAAGAGGATGAATCTCAGGGCACCGAGACTCTGCTCAGTAGAACCATTGCATAGCACTCCTTTTAAAAGACATCTGTTGTGTGTTATTTATTATTTCAAAAATTTTATTGTATTTATTGAAATATAGTTGATGTACAATATTATGTTAGTTTCTGATGTACTACATAATGATTTGACATTTGCAAAATGGCAACCCACTCCAGTACTCTTGCCTGGAGAATCCCATGGACGGAGGAGCCTGGTGGGCTGCAGTCCATGGGGTCGCAAAGAGTCTGACATGACTGAAGGACTTCACTTCACTTCACACATAGCAGTATATGCATGCACACACATGTATGTATGTGTGTTGTATCTTCTTGATCCATTTGTCTGTCAGTGTACAGTTGGTTTGCTTCCATATCTTAGCTGTTGTAAATAATGCCGCAGTGAATATTGCTGTGCAAATACCTTTTCCAATTAGGGTTTTCGTTTTCTTTGGGTAAATGCGCAGACGTGAAATCACTGGATTTTATGGCAATTCTATTTTGAAATCTTGAGGAATCTCCAAACTGTTTTCCGTAATAGCTGTATCAATTTATAATCTAACAGTGTACTAGAGTTACCTTTTCTCCACATTCTTGCCAACACTTGTTATTTGTTGTCTTTTTGATGATAGCCATTCTCACGGGTGTGAGGTGATATCTCATTTTGGTTTTGATTTGATTTTCCTGATTAGTGATGTTGAGCATCTTGTCATGTGTTGGTCGCCTGTGTACCCTCTTTGAAAAAACATCTATTCAGGTCCTCTGCCTATTTTTATTATCAAGTTATTATTATCAAGATGTTGATTGTATGAGTTCTTTGTATATATATATATATATTTTTTCTGGAATATAGTTGATTTAAAATGTACTGGGTATATGCAGATATCTACTTTTTAAATATTCTTTTCTCATGTAGATCATTAGAGCATTGAGTTGAATCCCCTCTGGTATACAGTAGGTCATGATTAGTAATCTGTTTTATATACACTAGTGTGTTTATGTCAATCCTAATCTTCCAATTTATCCCTCCTCACTCTTACCCCCTGGTAACCATAAGTTTGTTTTCTACATTTGTAACTCTATTTCTGCTTTGTAAATAAGTTCATTTGTGCCATATTCTTAGATTCCACATATAAGCAATATGTGGATATTTGTCTTTCTCTGTCTGACTTACTTCACTTAGTATGACAATCTTTAGGTCCATCCATGTTGCTGCAAATGACATTATTTCATTCTTTTTTTTTATAGCTGAATAATATTCCATTGTATGTATATACCACATCTTTATCTACTCCTCTGCTGATGGACATTTAGGTTGCTTCCATGTCTTGGTTATTGTAAATAATGCTGGTATTAACATTCAGTTCAGTTCAGTCACTCAGTCATATTTGACTCTTTGCACCCCATGGACTGCAGCATGCTAGGCTTCCCTGTCCATCATCAACTCCCAGAGTTTGCTCAAACTCATATCCATCAAGTCAGTGATGTCATCCAACCATCTCATCCTCCGTCGTCCCCTTCTCCTCCTGCCTTCAATCTTTCTCAGCATCAGGGTCTTTTCCACTGAGTCAGTTCTTCACATCAGGTGACCAAAGTATTGGAGCTTCAGCTTTAGCATCAGTCCTTCCAATGAATATTCAGGACTGATTTCCTTTAGGATTAACTGGTTTGATCTCCTTGCAGTCCAAGGGACTCTCAAGAGTTTTCTCTAACACTGCAGCTCAAAAGTATCAATTCTTCAGCTCTAAGCTTTCTTTATAGTCCAACTCTCACATCCATACATGACTACTGGAAAAAAACATAGGTTTGACTATATGGACCTTTGTGGGCAAGTTAATGTCTCTGTTTTTTAATATGATGTCTAGATTGGTCATAGCTTTTCTTCCAAGGAGAAAGTGCCCTTTAATTTCATTGCTGCAGTCACCATCTGCAGTGATTTTGGAGCCCAAGAAAATAAAGTCTGTCACTGTTTCCATTGTTTCCCCATCTATTTGCCATGAAGTGATGGGACTGGATGCCATGATCTTAGTTTTCTGAATGTTGAGTTTTTTTAAATTTTTACTTTATTTTACTTTACAATACTGTATTGGTTTTGCCATACATTGACATGAATCCACCACGGGTGTACATGAGTTCCCAATCCTGAACCCCCCTCCCACCCCATATCATCTCTCTGGATTATCCCCGTGCACCAGCCCCAAGAATCCTGTATCCTGTATTGAACATAGACTGGCGAGTTTTAAGCCAACTTTTTCACTCTCTTCTTTCACTTTCCTCAAGAGGTTCTTTAGTTCCTCTTCACTTTGTACCATAAGGGTGGTTTCATCTGTATATCTGAGGTTATTGATTTCTCCCAGCAACCTTGATTTCAACTTGTGCTTCATCCAGCCCAGCATTTTGCAGGGCGTACTCTGCATAGAAGTTAAACAAGCAATGTGACCATATACAGCCTTGATGTACTCCTTTCCCAATTTGGAACCAATCTGTTGTTCCATGTCCGGTTCTAACTGTTGCATCTTGACCAGCATACAGATTTCTCAGGAGGCAGATAAGGTGTCTGGTATTCCCATCTCTTTAACTCTTTTCCATAGTTCATTGTGATCTACATGGTCAGAGGCTTTGGCATAGTCACTAAAGCAGAAATAGATGTTTTTCTGGAATTTTCTTGCTGTTTCAATGATCCAGCGGATGTTGGCAATTTGATCCCTGACTCCTCTGCCTTTCCTAAATCCAGTTTGAAAATCTGGAAATTCTCGGTTCATGTACTATTGAAGCCTTGCTTGGAGAATTTTGAGCATTACTTTGCTAGCATGTGAGATGAGTGCAATTTGTGGTAGTTTGAATATTCTTTGGCAGTGCCTTTCTTTGGGGTTGGAATGAAAACTGACATTTTCTAGTCCTTTGCCACTGCCGAGTTTCCGAAATTTGCTGGCATATTGAGTGCAGCACTTTCACAGCATCCTCTTTTAGGATTTGAAATAGCTCAACTGGAATTCCATCACCTCCACTGGCTTTATTTGTAGTGATGCTTCCTAAGGCCCATTTGACTTCACACTCCAGGATGTCTGGCTCTAGGTGAGTGATCACACTATTGTGGTTATCTGGGTCATTAAGATCTTTTTTGTGTAGTTCGTCTGTGTTTTCTTGCCAACTCTTTTTAATATTTTCTGCTTCTGTTAGGTCCATACTGTTTCTGTCCTTTATTTATGCCCATTGTTGCATGAAATGTTTCCTTGGTATCTCTAATTTTCTTGAAGTGATGTCTAGTCTTTCCGATTCTGTTGTTTTCCTCTGTTTCTTTGCACTGATCACTTAGGAAGGCTTTCTTAATCTCTTCTTGCTATTCTTTGGAAGTCTGCGTTCATATGAGTATATATCTTTTCTTTTCTCCTTTGCCTTTTGCTTCTCTTCTCACCTGTTTGTAAGGCTCCTTAGACAACCATTTTTCCTTTTTACATTTCTTTTTCTTGGGAATGTTTTTGATCATGGTCTCCTATGCATTGTCTCTTCTGTCCATAGTTCTTCAGGCGCACTGTCTATCGGATCTAATCCCTTGAATCTATTTGTCACTTCCACTGTATAAGGGATTTGATTTAGGTCATACCTGGGCTCCAAAATCAGTGCAGATGGTGACTGCAGCCATGAAATTAAAAGACGCTTATTCCTTGGAAGAAAAGTTATGACCAACCTAGATAGTATATTCAAAAGCAGAGACATTACTTTGCCGACTAAGGTCCATCTAGTCAAGGCTATGGTTTTTCCAGTAGTCATGTATGGATGTGAGATTTGGACTATAAAGAAAGCTGAGTGCCGAAGAATTGATGCTTTTGAACTGTGGTGTTGGAGAAGATTCTTGAGAGTCCCTTGGCCTTCAAGGAGATCCAACCAGTCCATTCTGAAGGAGATCAGCCCTGGGATTTCTTTGGAAGGAATGATGCTAAAGCTGAAACTCCAATATTTTGTCCATCTCATGCGAAGAGTTGACTCATTGGAAAAGACTCTGATACTGGGAGGGATTAGGGGCAGGAGAAGGGGACGACCGAGGGTGAGATGGCTGGATGGCATCACCGACTCGATGGACGTGAGTCTGAGTGAACTCTGGGAGTTGGTGATGGACAGGGAGGCCTGGCGTGCTGCGATTCATGGGGTTGCAAAGAGTTGGACACAACTGAGCGACTGAACTGAACTGGCTGAACTGAGTGATATAGAGGTTTTCCATACCTTCTTCAATTTAAGTTTGAATTTTGCAATAAGGAGTTCATGATCTGAGCCACAATCCTCAGCTCACAGTCTTGTTTTTGCTGACTGTATCGAGCTTCTCTATCTTAGGCTGCAAATAATATGATCAATCTGATTTCAGTATTGACTGTTTGGTGATGTCCATGTGTAGACATGGACATCATGTGTAGAGTCATCTTTTATGTTGTTGGAAGAGGATGTTTACTATGACCAGTGCGTTCTCTTGGCAAATCTCTGTCAGCTTTTGCTCTGCTTCATTTTGTAGTCCAAGGCCAAACTTGCCTTTACTCCTATATCTTTACTTCCTTCTTTTGCATTCTAGTCCCCTGTGATGAAAAGCACATCTTTTTTTTTTGGTGTTAGTTCTAGAAAGTCTAGTCTTCATAGAACTGTTCAGCTTCTTCAGCATTAGTGGTTATGGCATAGACTTGGATTACTGTGATATTGAATGCTTTGCCTTGGAAATGAACAGAGATCATTCTGTTGTTTTTGAGATTGCACCCATGTACTGCATTTTGACTCTTTTGTTGACTATGAGGGCTACTCCATTTCTTCTAAGGGATTCTTGCCCATAGGTCATCTGAATTAATTCACCCATTCTGGTCTATTTTAGTTCACTGATTCCTAAAATGTTGACATTCACTCTTGCCATCTCCTATTTGACCACATCCAACTTGCCTTGATTCATGGACCTAACATTGCAGGTTCCTATGCAATATTGGCGATGGCACCCCGCTCCAGGGTTCTTGCCTGGAAAACCCCATGGATGGAGGAGCCTGGAAGGCTGCAGTCTATGGGGTTGCGAAGAGCCAGGCACGACTGAGCAACTTCACTTTCACTTTTCACTTTCATGCATTGGAGAAGGAAATGGTAACCCACTCCAGGGTTCTTGCCTGGAGAATCCCAGGGACGGGGGAGCCTGGTGGGCTGCTGTCTATGGGGTCACACAGAGTTGGACACGACTGAAGCGACTTAGCAGCAACAGCAGCGTGCAATATTATTCTTTACAGCATTGGACTTTACTTCCATCACCAGTCACATCCACAACTGGGCATTTTTTTCACTTTGGCTCAACCTCTTCATTCTTTTTGGAGTTATTTCTCCATTCTTCTCCAGTAGCATATTGGGCACCTACCTACCTGGGGAGTTCATCTTTCAGTGTCCTATCTTTTTGCCTTTTCATACTATTCATGGGGTTTTCAAGGTAAGAATACTGAAATGGTTTGCCATTCCCTTCTCCAGTGGACCACATTTTGTCAGAACTCTTCACCATGACCCATCTATCTTGGGTAGTCCTACAAGGCATGGCTCATTGTTTTACTGAGTTAGACAAGCTGTGATCCATGTGATCAGTTTGGTTAGTTTTCTGTGATTGTGGTTTTCATTATGTCTGCCCTCTGATAGATAAGGATAAGAGGCTTTTGGTGGGAGGGACTGGCTGTGGGGGAATCTGGCTCTTTCTCTGATGGGTGGGGCCATGTTCAGTAAATCTTTAATACAGTTTTCTGTTGATGGGGGGTGCTGTGTTCCCTGACTGTAGTTTGGCCTGTAATGGTGACCTCTTTCAAAAGGACTTATGCCAGCACACCCCGTGGCTCACAGGACTGTTGTATTCAGTGTCCCTAACCCCATGGCAGGCCACTGTCATCCCATGCCTCCACTGGAGACTCCTGGACACTCACAGGCAAGTCTGGCTCAGTCTTTCGTGGGGGTCACTGCTCCTTTCTCCTGGGTCCTGGTGTTCACAAGGTTTTGTGTTCTCTAAGAGTCTGTTTCCCCAGTCCTGTGGAAGTTTTTAAATCACACCCCACTGGCCTTCCCTGGGGGTTCTCTGTCCCTTTGCTGGATCCTCAGGTTGGGGGATCTATTGTGGGCCCTAGAACTTCTCCAACAGTGCAAGAACTTTTTTGATTTAATTGTTCTCCAGTTTGTGAGTCATCTTCTTGGCAGCTCTATGGTGGGGCTAATGGCGACCTCCTCATAAAAGAGGATTTATGCCACATGCTGGGCCTCCCAGGTCTGTTGCAGCCAGAGCCCCTGCCCCTGCGGCAGGCCACTGCTGGCCTGTGGCTCTGCATGAGACCCTTAAACACTCAGAGGCAGGTCTGGCTCAGTCTCTGTGGGGCCTCTGGGTCCTGGTGTGCATAAAGTTTTGTTTGAACCCTCCAAGTGTCTGTGGTGGGTATCAAGTTTGATTTCTAAATGTGATTTTGCCCTTCCTACTGTGTTGTTGGGACTCCTCCTTTGTCCTTGGACACGGGACATCTTTTTTTTAGTGGGATCCAAATTTCTTGTGTTGATGATTGTTCAGGAGCGAGTTGCAATTTGGGAATTCTCATAGGAGAAGATGAGTGCGTGTTCTTCTACTCTGCCATCTTGAGAGGTTGTTTGAATTAAGGTGCATGTATCTTTTTGAATTATGGTTTTTTTCTGGATATATAACCAGGAATGGGATTGCTGGATCATATGGCAACTCTATTTTTAGTTTTAAAAGGAACCTTCATACTGTTCTCCATAATAGCTATACCAGTTTCCATTCCCACCAACAGTGTAGGAGGGTTCCCTTTTCTCCACACCCTCACAGCATTTATTGTTTGTAGATTTTTTGATGGTCATTCTGACTGGTAGGTATGAGGTAGTACCTCATTGTGGTTTTGATTTGCATTTCTCTAATAATTAGTGATTTTACGTACTTTTTCATGTGCCTCTTGTCCATCTGTATGTCTTCATTGGAGAAATATCTGTTTAGTCCCACCCGTCTTTTGATTGGGTTGTTTTATTTTTTTTAGTATTTAGCTGCATGAGTTGTATATTTTAGAAATTAATCCCTTGACAGTTGCTTCATTTGCAAATGGTTTCTGTCATTCTGTGAGTTGTCTTTTCATTTTGTTTATGGTTTCCTTTGCTGTACCAAAGCTTTTAAGTTTAATTAGGTCCCATTTGTTTGTTTTTGTTGTTGTTTTCATTTCTCTAGGAAGTAGATCAAAAAAGATATTGCTGCAATTTGTGTCAGAGTGTTCTGCCTATGTTTTCCTCTACAAGTTTTATGGCATTACATTTAGGCCTTTAATCCATTTTGAGTTTATTTTTGTGTATGGTGTTAGAATTTGTCCTAATTTCATTCCTTTACATGTAGCTGCCCACTTTCCCCAGAACCACTTATTGAGAGACTGCCTTTTCACCACTGTATATTCTTGTCTCCTTTGTCATAGATTAATTTGCCAGAGGTGTTTGGGTTTGTTTCTTGGTTTTCTGTCCTGTTCCATTGATCTGTATTTCTGTTTCTGTGCCAGTACTGTATTTACTGTTTTGATTACTATAGGTTTATAATATAGTCTGAAGTCAGTAACCCTGATTTCTCCAGTACTATTTTTCTTTTTCAAGATTGCTTTGGTTATTCAGGGTCTTTTGTGTCTCCATACAGTTTTAAAGTGCTTTTTTTGTTTGTTTGTTTGTTTGTTTCTGCTTCTGTGAAAAATGCCATTGGTGATTTGATAGGGATTGCACAACTTCATTTGTGTCATATTTCAGATTCCACATATAAGTGACATCATATGGTATTTGTCTTTTTCATTCTGACTTAATACAATAATGTCTAGGTCCACCCCTGTAGTTGCAAATGACATTATTTCATTCTCTTTTATGGCTGAGTGGTATTCCCTTGTATATATGTAGCACTTCTTCTTTATCCATTCATCTGTCAGTGGACATTTAGGTTGTTTTCATGTCTTGGGTATTCTAAATAGTGCTGCTATGAACATAGGGATGCATGTATCTCTTCAAAATATAGTCTTTTTTGTTATTAAATCATATGAGCCATTTGTGTAGCTTGGGAACCAGTCCTTTGTCAGTTGTATCATTTCAAATATTTTCTCCCATTCTGTAGGTTGTCTTTTCATTTTGTTTATGGTTTCCTTTGCTGTGAAAAAGGTCATCTGTTTGACTAGGTCCCATTTGTTTATTTTTGCTTTTATTTCTATTGTGTGGATAATATTTTTATATTGTTAAATGCCTCTACTGGAGCAAAGAAAATTGCCCTAACTTCAGGATATTAGACATAGGTACCCTAGAGATGTGTTTAGAGGATGTGAGGACATTTTTTTCTTTTTCTGTGACTTCAGAAGTCTACAACTTTTAAATTGCTCTGCCCACATCATGCTTTATTTAATAGAGAGCCCAGTTGAAAGATACATCTCATCAGTCTTGGGTGTGAATGTAATGAATCTGAACGTGGCTTTGAATGGCAAGGAAGTGAGTGAGTGTGTGTGAGTGTGTGTGTGTGTGTGCATGTGTGTGTGTCTGTGTATGTGATGTCTACAGAATGTGTAAACAGATGCTGACAGGCATGGGCACCGATATACAGAATCCCACTTATTACTGAAATGTATGCCACTTGGAAAGGTTTTTTTATTTTAACCACTAATCATATAAATAAATGGTTCAGAGACCTCTGATTTTCTCATTATCAAAAACAAACAGACGTAATATTTTTCAATTAACAGTCCTGAGTTGGCTGGGCTGGGTGGGTGCCTCTGCTCCATTTGGTCGTTTAGGTTTCATCTGATGCTGTTGCTCCAACTTCACCATTCTGTGGCATGGCCCTCATCTGCCTGGCATGTGTTGTCTGTGCATGAGTGTGTGTGTGCATCATTATATGAATGTGCATTTATTCCACAGGGCTCTATAAAGCTGTATTAATATTAAGTGGAACAAATGCAGTTAACATTCTTCCCTGATATCTTTTCCAGCAACAAACCTCTGATTTATGTTGTCCCTTTTTAAGGGGTGAATCTTTTGCAGACCCATCCTTACTGAGTCCTCACCTCCTCACAGCAAGCTGCAAAGCTGGTGTTACAGAGGCTGGAGTTCTAAGGGGCGCAGTAAGGAGCCATAATACAGGGAAGGACCTGGAAGTGGCTGCGAATAATGAGAAAACCAAACGGGATGAGTGACAGTGGCAACAGATAGTTTTGTCTTGTGTACGTTAGGTCTGTCCAGCGGCAACAGAAGCTAGGGTGAACTCAAAGTGAAATTCCATCTTAAGGCTCATGCTACCTTCAGAAGCGATCAACAAGGCTAAAAAGTAACCCAAGTCACTTTTGAGTCAGGAATATTCTCTATGGGTAATGTTACCAGTAAGAGCCAAGTCCTAAGCTGTCCCTTTTCCATAGTACTAGGAGACTTTCATCATCAATACACCCACCACATGCCTCCTTCTCTTTTCTGGGTGCCTTGGTTAGAGAAACTCTTCATTGTATTTTTCTGTTTTTCTAACAGAACCTCTGTGCTCTCTGCTGCTCACATCTCTGTATAAACATCACTCTCTGAAGTAGACAGGCCTGGGGTTTCACTTCACACTCAAGAGGCAGAGCTCTTGTGAGAGTTTGAGTGAAAGGGTATAGTTTGTTTAAGCCTTATTCAGGAGAAGTTGGGAGGAAAGGTGGTCTCTGGGTGTTTAGAATGGCTTGTTTTCCCTAAGATAAGCTCTGAGAAGCACTCTCGTTGGCTGACATCTTTCCTGGCGAAACAACAGCAAAAAGTTGTTCTAGGGGTAGCAAGGCATGAGGGGAAAAAGTGTAGTTTTTAGAAACTGACAGAATTGAGTTCTGATCCTAATAGCTCTAAACACCAGCTGTTTAATCTTTGGAGACAACTAGTAATACCCAAGTATGCATTTCCCCTACCTTCTTTTGAAAATAGAAGAATGGAACACGTCACTTTTCAGGTTGGGACTCTATTTCACAATTCTTTTGAAATGAGGTGTGGGCAAATAACTATGTTTTCCCGGAGGAATGTGAGTGGAAGTGATATGTGAAATATCAGTGTCACCTCCTTAAAGAAACAGCCAGTCCTCCCACAAGACTTGCCTGTACACATTTTGATGGGTTGAACACAGTGATGTGGCCCTGAGGAGCCGCCTCCCACCAGGCCGGTGAGGACCGCAGTGTAGAGAAGGAGATAGAGCAACAACGTAGGAGGAGCCTGGGTCCCTGAATGATCACATGCAACAGAGCTCCTCACTAATCCTAGCCATCTCCTGATCCCTGTACTGCTGAGAGAAAACAGAAGTGTCTTATCCTTGAGTCACTATATTATTTGGTCTATCTTATGTTTTATATATAATAAATTGAGAATGTTTTTTGTCTGCCCCCTGTTTTCTCATCTGGGAAAATATATTGCTTATCTTATTTATAAGCTTATTATGAAGATTACACAAATAAATGATTAGTACTGTGTTCGTATATTCTGTATTTGCCTAAGTATTATTGTTTATGCATACATATAAGTCTACCAGAAAAGCACATGTTTTTAAGATGGATCAAATATATGTCTATAGCATTTTTACTTTTTGTGTCATGTGTAGGGTGAACAACCATCCCAATTTTCCTAGGACTGATGGGATTTCTGGAAGGTAGGACTTTTAAGTTTTAAAACTGACACAATCTCAAACTGGATCAAATTGGTCAGTCTAACTGGAATTCCAGCATGTGGGACTTTCAGTGCTAAAACAGAGGCTGTCCTAGGAAAACGGGAAAGAGCTGGTCACTCTATTCGCAACACACCAATTGGAGACGTTCTCTGAAATAAATCTGAATTTGAAGTAGCATGCATCCTAACTCTCTCTCTTTCTCGAGTCTGGTGAGAATTTAACCCACTGATACCAACTCTACAATTTATATAATTTTCTTTACTTTGAAACATTCATTATCATAGATGAGAAGTGCTTTATACATACCTTTGCCATTAGTGGTTTCCCAGGTGGCTCAGTGGTAAAGAATCCAACATGCCAGTGCAAGGAGACACAGGAGATGTGGGTTCAATCCCTAGGTTGGGAAGATCCCCTGGAGAAGGAAATAGCAACCCGTTACACTTGCCTTGGATAATCCTATGTACAGAGGAGCCTGGCAGGCTATAGTCCGTGGGTTGCAAAGAATCAGGCATAACTGAGCACACACACAAAAGCATTGCCATTACTAGCTTGCACATTGCCACCCTGAAGAAGTAGATGTTGCCATCCTTTTGTATTAAGGAACTGTAGGGTGTAGCAAAAGGCAAATGGTGACACAGTCATTGAGTCCTTTGGGGAACTTTATATCAAATCTAATTGACTATGAGGTGATCACATTGATGGTTCCACACACTGAGACCATCGAAGTACTGACTTGATTTGCTAGGGAAAATTTGGTTCCCTTATTGTGACTATAGGTTCATTTAAAGGAGAAGAGACAACAGTACAACTTACTTACCCATAAGACTGAGTTTGCTGGCCCACTGTCCATTATTTAACCTGTATCTCATATTGGAATTTAAGTTTACCAACTAGTAAGTTGATGTGGTGAACTGTGACTTAGTGAGAGCTTAGAGGACAAAAATCGAGGTTATTTTTTTCTTGATAAAATTTCCTTCAGATTTTACTCATTTCCCTCCTTCCTCTTGAGTATGAAGAAAATTCCTGTTACATCATAGGTCAAGCCTAAGCTCATTCCTCCAAATATGACTCGGTGTCTCCAGCAGCTACTTCAATGTCAAGCATGTGCACCTAATGTTTGGGAAGATAGTGCACCGGGGCAGTGTGGCGAACCAGGATTGAGAGTCCGCTGGAATCACCATTCACCTTCGATTCTGGAACTTATTGCTGATCTTTCTGTTGTAATAACTTGATATTCTCCAGGATTTCTTGGCAATATTTCCAAAAGTACCTGGAAGAAATCTTCATTGTAAGTGAAATCATATGGGAGCAATAGCCCCTCTGGCAGCAGTAATGAGTACTATATAATCAATAGCAAGTGCAAAGCCAACATCAGTGTGGGGCTGTGACGGTTTCTACCGTTGGTTCCATTGAACTGACTAGCAATAGCTGTGTCCTCTACCCCTTGGATCTCCCAAGCTTCATGCTGGACCTGAAAGAATACTATTTGAACCATGATTCGCTAAGGATATGAGTATTATAGGTAGGGAAGCAGCTCCTTCCTATCTAGGGGAGGAATCATCTAACTTCACAAACCAGATTGCATTTTCATTGCTGAAAGCTATAGCTTTCTTGTCAAACAGATATTTCGCCTGTCTTTGCCAGAAAATCAACCTGATAAATGTTGCACACTTTTTCAGTGCTTCTTTCTGGCACCATAATGTTGTGACTTTAGCTTGTGCAATATTTATGCGAGGTGAAGTACAGGTCTGGGAACTAGCTCTTTTGGGTCAGCAATCAGAGGACTGTTAGTAACAAGGAAAAGAGGATATAGGTCCTCATAAACTTTCCTTCTCCATTTTTGATGGCAAGAAAAAGCTGTTACTATAGTAATGGAATCTTAAACTATATATATGTGTGTGCATCTTATAAATCATATATATGATTTATAAAGATTCCTATATGGCTAGAGACATGTTTTTCTTATATTTGGGGGCTTAGGGCATTTCTGTAAAGTTGCCTATTTCAGAAAAGTTGAAGTGAGATGAATACGTCTGCTTCTAGCACTCTGATAATTTTGTAAAATTATTGAGAAGAAATAACCTAGAGGGTTACATGTATTGTCTTTGAGAATATTATTTACTTTTAATTTCATTGCAAATGTTTATCAAGGAGATGTAAATATCCTATTAGCATTGTTTTCTATTGGACCTCAGTTTTCTTTTCTTATGTTTTACATGCTATTAATGCTATCATTGTTATCATTACACTGTCAAAAAAGTGGAGTGGGGCATAAAGGAAGAGCTATCTTCAAAGAATTTATAATCCGGTTGATAAGACAGGGCTTAAACTTTTAAGTTTTCCCATAATATATGGTGGTGACATTTGAGCTAAATTTTCTGGTTCTATGCAAATGGTTAATATTGGACTGAGAAAGTCCCCATTTTGGCCTAGTGTGTGGACCAGAGAACAGAGATTGAGAGCAGAAGATGACTATTCAGGAAGCAAATATGGATATTCACAGCCAGAGTAAGCAATTGCAAGACCTCAAATTTAGGAAGCAGTCCATGGGAAAACTGATAGAAGAAAATAAACAGCTGCATTGGGGAGAAAAAACAGATTTACTGGAAAATTTAAGTTGGACTGATGGTTGTTGTTGGTTTCTCCCTTTTGGTGTTGTCTTCCTCCCTTCCTAGATCTCGAGATGCCCTCCTGATCTTTGTCTTGTCTGGCTACTGAGAACCAGTATATTGGAGTGACTGGAAAAGGTTCTGTAGAGGAAATGGAACTCTAAGTTGACTTTGATAGATTGGAAGAATTTAGAGGATGAAAAACAGCAAACCATAAAGAATATTAATTATCTTTGTACTGAATCTAAAGATAAATTATTTTTAAAAATATTAATGTGTTTAATAACAGATTTGATGAACACATATGGGCTCTTCTGTCTACTTGGATTCTAATTACATGAGAGTGATGCTGGGAGGGATTGGGGGCAGGAGGAGAAGGGGACGACAGAGGATGAGATGGCTGGATGGCATCACTGACTTGATGGGCATGAATCTGAGTGAACTCCAGGAGATGGTGATGGACAGGGAGGCCTGGCGTGCTGTGATTCATGGGGTTGCAAAGAGTCGGACACGACTGAGCGACTGAACTGAACTGAACTGGTGGTATTTGAGCTTACCTTCTAGGAATGTCATTTTAAGAAAACTAGTTGGACATTACTTGGAAGAGTGATACACCATATTACTCTTATTCTGATATCATTCTAGAAACTGGGAGTCTTACATGGGCACAGCAATGTGTTAGGTACTTTAAGGGAATACAGAAGTGAATATGCATGGTTTGTGCTTTCAAAATAATGAAAGAATAAGACACTTGCATAGAAAACTCAGATGAAAAATAGACTATGTATGTAAGAATCAATGGCATGCAGGCACACAACTTGGGGTTTTAGGAGGGACAGTAATTCTGAAGGCAGCACAACTGATAATAATGGTTTGGGGAGGAATTTTTTTTCAGGGTGAGTGCTGTTACTTCTTAAAAATTATTTATTTATTGACTGTCTTGAGTCTTTGTTGCTGTGTGGGCTTTTCTCTAGCTGTAGCGAGTCGGGGCTCTTCTTTGTTGCAGTGGCTTGGCTTCTCATTGCAGTGGCTTCTCTTGTATACAGAGCAAAGGCTCTAGGGTGTGCAGGCTTCAGTAGTTGCAATAGATGGGTTCAGTAGTTGTGCCTCCTGGGCTCTAGAGCACAGGCTTACTAGTTATGGTGAATGGGTATAGTTGCTTCATAGCATGTAGGATATTCTCAGACCAGGGATTGAACCCATGTCTTCTGCGTTGGCCGGCAGATTCTTTACCACTTAGCCACCTGGGAAACCCTGTCACTTTTTCAAAAGAATTGGCAAAAACCATTACAATATTGTAGAGTAATTAGCCTCCAATTAGAATAAATTAATTAATTAAAAAAAAAGAAATTTCTTGACAAATCATCATTAGTGGAAGCTGAGATCAGGTGTGTCCTGAATGAATTGCCCTAGTCAGGACAACGGAGAAGGCAATGGCACCCCCACTCCAGTACTCTTGCCTGGAAAATCCCGTGGATGGAAGAGCCTGGTGGGCTGCAGTCCATGGGGTCACTAAGAGTCAGACACGACTGAGCAACTTCACTTTCACTTTTCACTTTCATGCATTGGAGAAGGAAATGGCAACCCACTCCAGTGCTCTTGCCTGGAGAATCCCGGGGATGGGGGAGCCTGGTGGGCTGCCATCTATGGGGTCGCACAGAGTTGGACACGACTGAAGCGACTTAGCAGCAGTAGCAGCAGCAGTCAGGATAAAGCAAGATTTTTTTTAAATTTTAATTGTAAGAGGTACAGAGGAAGAGAAGGAAGGAGGGAGGGAGAACCTGACATGGAGCCAGAAGGCAATGCAAGGTTGTATGCTTCTCAGTATAATTTCTAAGAATTCCTAAGCAATTCCTAGCAATTCCTAAGAATTGCTAAATCTTCAGTAATGCCTAAAAAGATTATTAAATGATGAATATAAATACATTTCCCTAGACTGAATTGTATGTTCTGGCTCTAATGAGGCAGAATGAAGCTATTTTGCCTATAGTGAAAGGGGAAGAAATAAGTGACAGGAATTCATGGTTATCACGAGGTTAACTTCTCCGAGGAGAAAGAGACCCCAGATGACACCTGTGTGATGTTAAGAAAGCTCTTGGGAGAGATGTGGTTTGAACTGGGACTTTGATTTCAGCAGGAAGCTATGGGGAACTGTAGGGGATATTCCAGGAGGAGGAATGAGCATGGGCCAAGGCACCGAGGATGGAAGAGGCAGGGTCCGTCACCATAATCAGCGGCCGTGCCAACTGTGTTATACAAATCAGTCCAAAGGAAAAGCAGAGACTGGCCAGACTTGACATGGGCTGGTTAGGATGGAACCCAAGACTGTAGTTCCTCTGCAGTCCACCTGTTACTGAGTCCAAGGTTATACTGCTTGCCACATGTGTATGTGCTTAGTTACGCAGTTGTGTCCGACTGTTTGCAACCCTTTGGACTATAGCCCACCTGGCTTCTCTGTCCATGGGATTTTCCAGGCAAGAATATTGGAGTGGGTTGCTACTTCCTTCTCCAGAGGATCTTCTCAGTCCAAGGATCGAACCTGCATCTCCTGTGTCTCTTGCATTGTGGGCCAATACTTTACCCATTGAGCCATCAGGGAAGTCTTCTTGTCACATGACAGGCCAATAAATCAAAAGATGAATTGTTGGGGGATGTAATAGTGACTTTATTTGGAAAGTCAGCACACTGAGAAGGTGGTGCACCCAAAGAGCCATCTAGCGTAGGTTTGGATGCTAGTTTCTTCTGGAGAGCAAAGAGGGCCAAGTGAGGAGGTAGAGTGAAAATGGTCAAGTTGTTGCAGATCTTTCCTGGCTTTGACCAGACTCTGGAGGGGATGTGTTCATTTCCTTTTTCCTGCAGCCATTCACAGGTGGGCCTGGTCAGGATGTTTCCTGTGAGCTAAACAAAGGTTATTTCAGTGTAAGCTCAGGCATGGGAGGCGGGGCTCCTGGAGAAGAGCCATTATCTATACTTGAAGCTGTAGGCAGCATTCTTTTAGTGACTATCCGGCAGCAAAAAACAATTGAATGCAAAGGTTAAAGTAAAAGAAAAAAAATGGAACCAGGTTTGTTCTTCCCTTTTGCACTCCTAAAGTATAGGTGGTTCCTGTTGTATTACATTTGGAACCTGGATCTTTGCGGTTTCTTCTTGTTAGGCCCGCTCCTACAGGATTGCTTTCTGCCTCCTGGAAACAATAGTGGCAGCAGACTGGGTTTCAGGAGTGGGGTGCCTATAGTGGTCCATCAGGCAGTGCCCCATCTTCTGGTTATGATTAAGTTGTTGTTTGGCACATTTTTGCTTGGATATGGCTTTCTGGAGAACCTTGAGAGATGTCAAACCCCATAACTGATCCCTGGGACCAAAGCATTCATAGACAATTAAATGAAAGCAGACACGTCACTGAAATATGGCAGCCCACATCTTTGAAAGTTACAAACCCCTCTGTCTGTCATCCCCCATAGACTCTCCATTGCTCCTGCTTGTCAGCTCGCATGCAACCTGAATCACCTGACACTGGGGAAAAGGTGAAGTAAAAGTGCAATAAAACCCTCTGTTGACTGGCAGTGCCCTTGAACGTGATACTCCCTTTCAAAGAACAATGTTTGAAACATCCTAGAATTTCTGACAAACATGTAATTAATGCCCATCAAATGCTTTTGATTAAAAAAAGCATGAGTCTAAAGCCACACGGAAAGAGAATTTCTCTAGTTTTTTTTTTTTTTAAGGTGAGGACGTTGCTTGCACCTTGGAGGGTTATTTAGTAACCCTAGAACTATGGTTCTGGGAGTTGGAAAGTTGTCCAATGTTAGGTTGCAATCTATGTTTGATTTGCAAACATAGTTGCTCCTTCACCAAGTGGCCACTCAACTGAAGTCAAAAGTTATCTGATTACAGGAAACTAACTTGATCATTCTGGTTACTGTCAATATTTTGTAAGCTTGTTCCAACCAAACATCCTTGGAAAATTTCCGTTTTCATCCTTATTGTGTATATACAACTTGGGTAATATTCCCTTTGTTTTGGAAAGAGCTGCAATTTGAGAAGATGCCTTTTGAGGCCTTTCAAAATGGTTTGCAGTTTTTTTTTTCACTGTAGGAAAGCATTGCAGGCCAACACAATATGGCCTCAGTCTAATATAATAAATTAGTGATGCACACCTAGAGAAGGAAATGGCAATTCACTCCAGTATCCTCGGCTGGGAAATCCCATGGACAGAGGGGCCTGGCAGGCTATAGTCCATGGGGTCACGAAAGAGTCGGACACGATTTAGTAACTAAACAACAACAACTCTGTTTGGAGGGTAAGATATGGAAAAGTTCCTTCATGCTAATTTCCTGCCTATTTATAATCACTAGGTCTTAAAATTCCCCATGTATCTCTGTCAGGTAGATAAAAGGGCCCCATGACTTCTGCTCAGATATTTCCCACACCTGGGTTTTGATAGTAGTTCTAGAGCTTAAAGCTCAACATTCAGAAAACAAAGATCATGGCATTCGGTTCCACCACTCCATGGGAAATAGATGGGGAAATAGTCTGACACAGTGGAAACAGTGTCAGAGTTTATTTTGGGGGGCTTCGAAATCACTGCAGATGGTGACTGCAGCCATGAAATTAAAAGACGCTTACTCCTTGGAAGAAAAGTGATGACCAACCTAGATAGCATATTCAAAAGCAGAGACATTACTTTGCCGACTAAGGTCTGTCTAGTCAAGACTATGATTTTTCCTGTGGTCATGTATGGATGTGAGAGTTGGACTGTGAAGAAGGCTGAGCGTCGAAGAATTGATGCTTTTGAACTGTGGTGTTGGAGAAGACTCTTGAGAGTCCCTTGGACTGCAAGGAGATGCAACCAATCCATTCTGAAGGAGATCAGCCCTGGGATTTCTTTGGAAGGAATGATGCTAAAGCTGAAGCTCCAGTACTTCAGCCACCTCATGCGAAGAGCTGACTCACTGGAAAAGACTCTGATGCTGGGAGGGATTGGGGGCAGGAGGAGAAGGGGACCACAGAGGATGAGATGGCTGGGTGGCATCACTGACTCAATGGATGTGAGTCTGAGTGAACTCCGGGAGATGGTGATGGACAGGGAGGCCTGGCGTGCTGCGATTCATGGGGTCGCAAAGAGTCAGACACGACTGAGCGACTGAACTGAACTGAACTGAACTAGAGTAGGAAGAGAAGAAGGTCTAAGGAACGAAACAAACAAAAACACTTCCAGTCTGCAACATCAAATTTCATTACGTTCCATCATAAGTAATTCCAATCAACCAAGTCTTTTCACGGTTAAAGTTACTTTGTGAAAAGCAGTTGTGTGTCCCATTCTCCAGGAGCAGATGGCAGTTATATGGAATCATTGCACTGTCCTTCACTTCAGAGATTTATAAGAAGAGTGAGGTCATGTTTACCAAGCCTTCTGCTCTCCTCACCAAATCAATTCCTTGTCAGTTTCCAGCCAGATCTCTGGAAGGGGTTAAGTAGGAGTCCAGGGGGACCACTTGACATCTGCTCCACTTACGACTTTTTGATCTTGTTGTTTTTGGTGTTTGAAGGGCAGGTCTACATGGAATGTGTGTGTGTGTGTGTGTGTGTGTGTGTGTGTGTATGTATGTGGGTGTGAGCATGCAATGAGGGTGGAGGGAGAGACTCTGTACACTTTGGTGTGGGAGCGAGAAGGAAAACAACCCCATGATGACAGATCAAAAGGAGTCAAAATAACTTTTTTTTTTTAAGTTGAGTGAAATTACATGCTATAAAACAATGATAATGGGAAGGAAAACACTGGGGGACTCATTCTTAAACCCTTTGTGAATAGGAATGTAAACTCTGGGTGTTTTACTATCATTAACCAACACTTTAACATGGGTGTCAATGAAAATCAAATTACATACTTCTCTCTGAGCTACAGCCCAGTTAACTAAGCCTCCAGGCATAGAGTTTATTCTTTTGCAAAAATAAAATGAAATTGTACCAAGAAGAATATGTGTGAAGCTTGGGCAGAGGTGGTAGTGGTGGTTTAGTTGCTAAGTCACATCTGACTTTTGTGACCCAATGGATTGGAGCCTGCCAGGCTCCTCTGTCCATGGGATTTCCCAGGCAAGAATACTGGTATGAGTTGCCACTTCCTTCTCCAGGGGATCTTCCCAACCTAGGGATCGAACCCAGATCTCCTGCATTGCAAGCGGATACTTTATTAACTGAGCTAATAGGGAAGCCCCTCGGGCAGAGGTGACAGACGCCTGAAAGCACAAAGACAGGATGCAAATGGCAAGGCCACTAGCATTATTATCTCTTGGGCAGAGGTGACAGATACTAATGCTAGTGGCCTTGCTATTTGCATCCTGTCTTTGTGCTTTCAGGCTGCTGACACAGAAATACCATAGACTAGGTAGCTTATAGAGAACAGAGGAGTATTTCTGAGTCCTGGAGAGGAAGTCTGAAGTCAAGGTGCTTGCAGATGCAGTGTCTGGTGAGGCTGCACTTTCTGCACTAGACAGCTGTGAGCTCTCTGGGGCTTCTTTTTTAAGGGCACGAATCCCATTCATGAGGGCTCCATCTTTATGACATGTTGTCACCTCCCAAAGGCCCACCTCCAAACACATCACACTGGGGCTAGATTTTAACGTATGAATCTGGGGGAGTGGGACACATATTTAGTTGATGGCATATCCCAAACTCTGGTCCTCATCTTTGGTGGGGATTGAGAAGAGAAATGAGGGAAAGGTAATTGGGATGGGCAAAAGAAAACTGCCTGAAGCATCCCAAAACCTAAAGTGTTTTCTGAAGTATCAATACCTGGAAGAGCAGTGCAAAGAGAGGGTGAAGGACAGTCATTGCTGCGGTAACAGTGGGATTTGGGATCTCAGGACAGGAGCCACAGCCATCGCTGCTTCCCCTGAAACTGCCATTGGTTGACTGGACAGCCTCTCTTTAGATCCTGAAAGGATTAGAAGATGAAGGCCTGAGTGTGACAGAGATGGTCTGGTTCACAAGTTTTTAGCATTAGCAAGTCTCCCTGTCTTGGCCACTCTCAAACTGAGTCCTTGATTATGTTTTGTTCTGACTGCTCTGGGGTTAAGGTGTTCTCTTGGTCTACTATGAGCATCCTGTTAATTTATTCTCAGATATGAACAAAATTGGTTTATCTGAATCTTCCTAACATAACTGAGGCTGAGAAACCACATTAGCTGTGGGGAGCAGGGAGAGTCAAGTCCAGGGTTTGGTAACAGGAAAGCTTGGACAGTGGAAAGGAGGCGAGGGTAACCACACGAGGGGGCATATCATGTGAGGACCCGAAGTCCAGCTTTTGCTGTGACCCAGATAGCCAAAGGGAATGTGGTAGCTTCAACTTCACCCTAGGGCTTCCCGTTCATGGAATGTCTGCAGTAGGTAATTACCACTCGTGCGCTGGTTTACAGATCGTGAAATTGTCTCATCCTCCTCACACACCTAGAAAGTGGTCAAGGTGAGAATTGAACCCACGTGTTGCTAAGCCAGGGAATCAGTATCCTAAATCCTGTGTCCTGGTCCTAAGGGACTTGGTGGCTGGGGAGTTTTTCCAGCCTGTGTTTTAGAGGTCAGATCCACCAGAGGAGGCAGCCTGGCCCCTTAATGACAATCCCATCTATACCTCGAGTTGAAAGGGTCTTGTTTTCTAGTGATTTTCTTTTTTTTTCATGATGGAGAAGGTGTGTTACACGTGGCTGCTATTAGCTAGAACCTGCCCTGGTTAGGTCTTCGTGATCTGGCTGCCCTGGACATCCATCTCGACACCCTGCCTTCTGAGTCCAGACATCTGGAGGGGGGTGTGGGGCCACAAAGGGGGTGTGCCCCTCCTCTGCCTTTCATGTCACCTGGCATCTACTCAGCAAGGTCTATCGTGAAGGCTTAAAACTAATCTTCTGTAGTTTACGAGCCCAAATCCATTTGCAATGAGGAAGACCCCGGCTGACCAGCAGCTTAAGCAAATGTCCTCCTCTATAGCATTCCTATGGCGAGACTTGAGTTCCACATGCATGATATAAGAGAGAGCCCAGGCAGGCCTTTCTCCCACACGTGGCTCAGAAATCATTTAGAAAACACACAGAAAAGACAGCCCTGGGAAGGCAACTGTTTCTTCTGCTCTGGGCCAGGCCTGAGCTCGCAGGCCACTCCTCGTGGGCTTCTCTGATCTCAAGGTGTGATTAAAAACAGGTGTCTACCCAGTGCCTATAAAATATATACTGGCAATGGGGGAGATCTTTGGAGAATCTTTCAACTGGTAGATATATGGAGATAATTCCCAGCTCTGAGTCTACGTAGATCCAGGCCTCCAGACCTATCTCTTAAAAAAAAAAAAAAAAAATTCCAGAAAACTTTCAGGGAAACTGGGAGCATATGGTTCCATCATCCTGTTTCGTAGAAAGAAATGTGAAAAGCATTAGAGAGACTCTGTCAAAATGTCAGAGTGGGCATGGCCCTGCTGGAAAAGCCTCTCTGTCCCTTACCTTGTTCCCCCCACCTTCCCTGTCAGGATGACCCAAGTGACCTTGGGCTGTAGGGCAAAGTGGTGACTGCGATTCAGATGCCAGATTTACCCAATTTTTATTTAGTAAATAAATTGAATGTACTGCTGCTCATGTTTGGGATAAATAACCTGATTAGAGTCTCTTAAAATATGACTACTACTGACCATAAATGAAAGGAATTTCAGCTGGGCAGTGTCTGTCCCGAGCAAGAGGATTGGGTTTCCTCTTTATTTGTTGTCAGCAAGGGCTCCTGATCTTTCGTACCTTGCAAGCTCATTAAGCAGATGCTCGAACGTGGGGCTACTGACAACGCAGCTGTATTTCATTTGTAGATAATTGATGCAATAAATGTAATAACCAAATGAGATATGTTGACTCATGAGCTAATTTGGGTGTAGATGTTACAGCACTTGTGCAGCTGAAAATATTTCCATCATACAAATCTGTTTCAGATAAATGCGCCCCATTCCTGTCCTCACTAAGAACAGAACAAAAAAAAAAGGTCATTCTGTATATCTGAAAATACAGAAGTTCGTAAGTTATGGTTGGTCTAACTACTGTTTGAAAATATATTAATACTAGCAATTTATTACACAAACAGGTGGCATTAACCCCTTACACATTGTGGGGTGTAAATTAAGGTGCTTGGACCTGACTTCCTAGGCACTTTGTTCTGAATCCCGGAAAAACCTTGGTTGAAAAGCTGTGGCTACAGTGTTTTTCTTCTGCTCCCTTTTACAGCAGGCAGAATTTCTTTTTTCATGGTCCATCTATTTCCTCACCTTTTATCTTCTTTGATATTTAGAGAAGGCAATTTGAGTAGTTCTATGTGAGAGGCACAGTTCTGGGACTTTAAAACAGTGGCTCTTGGGATGGACAGTCTTCTGTTAAGGCTGTCCATGCCAAGTTTCTTTGTAGTGTACAGAAACTCAGTGAGGAAGAAGCTGTTATATTAGTCCAGATAATAGCCTAGATTAGGGACTGGTATACTATTAATATACGTACTGTCTGTTTTTGTATAGCTCAGAATTAAGAAAGTTTTATAGTTTCAAATGGTTGCAAAGAATCAAAGAAAGAATAATTTGGGGGGGTGACATAAAAATTGTGTGAATTTCAAATGTCAGTGTCTGTAAAGTCTTAGAACATGGCTACTCATTCATTTACTGTTTTCTGTGGCTGCCTTGGTGGTTGGTTGCAACATTTACCATCTAACCCTTTACAGAAAAAGTTGGTCAACCTCTGGCTTAGACTAAAACATCACTAATTCATGCAAGTGAGGAAAAGCTAGACTTGATCACAGTATACCTTAAACTGAAGTGATCTCCAATTAAGTACACAAAGGGAAAGTAGATTCATTAGCAATGTCAGCAAAAGTCTTTCTTGAAGAAGGCATTGTTATTAGCATATATCAGCAATAGCCTAGTCTTTGTTCCTTATGCTGATATCTCAGTGGGTCATACCCTTTATATGCAAACACTATTTTAAATCTGTTTGAAAAATTTGGGCAACTTAAATTTTATAATCTTATTTTTGTGCTCAAACTATTCAGCAAATTGTTTTGTCAGTGGTAGTTTAGTCGCTAAAATTGTGTCTGACTTGCGACCCCACAGACTGTAGCCTGCCAGGCTCCTCTGTCCACGGGATTTCCTAGGCAAGAATGCTGGAGTGGATTGCCGTTTTCTTCTCCAGAGGATCTTTACCTAGGGATTGAACCCAAGGTCTTCTGCATTGCAGGTGGTTACTTTACCTACTGAGCCACCAGGAAGCCTCAATAGACATATTTAAAAATCAGGCTCATGGAAGTATAATTTTCATATATTATACAGCTTTATGTTCTTGAGTTTTGACACAAGTCATTATTTTGCCACCACCACAATCAAGGCACAGAACTGTTGCGTGACCTGAGAAGGCCCCGTCGTGCCCCTGGGTGGCCAGTCCTCTTCCCTGGTCTCTTGACTCTGACCGATGTGTTTTCTGTTCCTGCAGTTCTGCATTTTTCAGAGTGTCACAGAAATGAAATCACACAGGATGTCATAGATATTTTAAAGTACATTTCAGTTCCTGAAACTGAAATTTACATGCCAGTGAACTCTTGATTTTCCTTGGTTACCCGGGCAAGGAATTAAGTTTGTTATACTGTTATCCATATCATAACACTAAACTTGTGGGATTGTGTTTCTGAAGCTAGTATACAATGTTTTGCTAAGAAAGGAAGAAAATATTGGTATCAGTTATACTGAATTTTCCTGGATGAAAATTTTTTTTGTTATATAAATACAGACTTTTAATAGCCTCCAAATGGAGCAACAGTTAGAACTGGACATGGAACAACAGACTGGTTCCAAATAGGAAAAGGAGTACGTCAAGGCTGGATATTGTCACCCTGCTTATTTAACTTATATGCAGAGTACATCAGGAGAAATGGGCTGGAAGAAGCCCAAGCTGGAATCAAGATTGCTGGCAGAAATCTCAATAACCTCAGATATACAGATGATGCCACCCTTATGGCAGAAAGTGAAGAGGAACTAAAAAGCCTCTTGATCAAAGTGAAAGAGGAGAGTGAAAAACTTGGCTTAAAGCTCAATATTCAGAAAACAAAGATCATGGCATCTGATCCCATCACTTCATGGAAAATAGATGGGAAAAACAGTGGAAACAGTGGCAGACTTTAGTTTTGGGGGCTCCAAAATCACTGCAGATGGTGATTGCAGCCATGAAATTAAAAGACACTTACTCCTTGGAAGGAAAGTTATGACCAACCTAGACAGCATATTCAAAAGCAGAGACATTACTTTGCCGACAAAGGTCCGTCTAGTCAAGGCTATGGTTTTTCCAGTGGTCATGCATGGATGTGAGAGTTGGACTGTGAAAAAGCTGAGTGCCAAAGAATTGATGCTTTTGAACTGTGGTGTTGGAGAAGACTCTTGAGAGTCCCTTGGAGTGCAAGGATATCCAACCAGTCCATCCTTAAGGAAATTTGTCCTGAATATTCATTGGAAGGACTGATGTTGAAGCTGAAACTCCAGTACTTTGGCCACCTGATGCAAAGAGCTGACTCATTGGAAAAGACCCTGATGCTGGGAGGGATTGAGGGCAGGAGGAGAAGGGGACGACAGAGGATGAGATGGCTGGATGGCATCACCGACTCGATGCACATGAGTTTGGGTGAACTCCGGGAGTTGATGATGGACAGGGAGGCCTGGCGTGCTGCGATTCATGGGGTCGCAAGGATTTGGACATGAGTGAACTGAACTGAACTGAACTGAAATGGTTTCTAAGGTAGGTAGGTTTCTTTGTGAGTAAAAATTGAGAAGAAAATTTGCTTTTACAGTCATAATCTGTCAGCCTAAACCTTTCTCTTCACTTTATCTCTTAAAAACAAAAATTATTTCAAATAGTATAGGATTATTCTCTAGGAATGGGGCATTGAAAGAAATCTTTTCACCATATACGTAAGCAAAAGAGGCAGAACATACACACGTACACATGTGCTTGCACTAAGAAAATAAAAAACTGTGGATTTCCTATTTTTCTATATTGCACTGATTTTCTAGTAAGTTGAATTTGCTCTTTAGAAGCAGCTCTTAATATGCGTTTTCTTTCTAGACAGTCCAACAACAAAGGGAGATGTTCCTGTGTGCTGACGATGCTGTGATCAGTTCAGCTCAGTCGCTCAGTCGTGTCCGGCTCTGCGACCCCATGAATTGCAGCACGCCAGGCCTCCTTGTCCATCACCAACTCCCGGAGTTCATTCACATTCACGTCCATCAAGTCGGTGATGCCATCCAGCCATCTCATCCTCGGTCGTCCCCTTCTCCTCCTGCCCCCAATCCCTCCCAGCATCAGAGTCTTTTCCAATGAGTCAGCTCTTTGCATCAGGTGGCCAAAGTACTGGAGTTTCAGCTTCAACATCAGTCCTTCCAATGAATATTCAGGACAAATTTCCTTAAGGATTGACTGGTTGGATCTCCTTGCAGTCCAAGGGACTCTCAAGAGCCTTCTCCAACACCACAGTTCAAAAGCATCAATTCTTCGGCACTCACCTTTTTCACAGTCCAACTCACATCCATGCATGACCACTGGAAAAACCATAGCCTTGACTAGACGGACCTTTGTCGGCAAAGTAATGTCTCTGCTTTTGAATATGCTGTCTAGGTTGGTCATAACTTTCCTTCCAAGGAGTAAGTGTCTTTTAATTTCATGGCTGCAATCACCATCTGCAGTGATTTTGGAGCCCCCAAAACTAAAGTCTGCCACTGTTTCCACTGTTTTTCCCATCTATTTTCCATGAAGTGATGGGACCAGATGCCATGATCTTTGTTTTCTGAATGTTGAGCTTTAAGCCAACTTTTTCACTCTCCTCTTTCACTTTGATCAAGAGGCTTTTTAGTTCCTCTTCGCTTTCTGCCATAAGGGTGGCATCATCTGCATATCTGAGGTTATTGAGATTTCTGCCAGCAGTCTTGATTCCAGTTTGTGTTTCTTCCAGCCCAGCGTTTCTCATGATGTACTCTGCATATAAGTTAAATAAGCAGGGTGACAATAATACAGCCTTGATGTACTCCTTTTCCTATTTGGAACCAGTCTGTTGTTCCATGTCCAGTTCTAACTGTTGCTTCCTGACCTGCATACAGATTTCTCAAGAGGCAGGTTAGGTGGTCTGGTATTCCCATCACTCTCAGAATTTTCCACCGTTTATCATGATCCACACAGTCAAAGGCTTTGGCATAGTCAATAAAGCAGAAATAGATGTTTTTCTGGAACTCTCTTGCTTTTTTGATGATCCAGTGGATGTTAGCAATTTGATCTCTGGTTCCTCTGTTTTTTTCTAAAACCGGCTTGAACATCAGGAAGTTCACGGTTCACGTATTGCTGAAGCCTGGCTTGGAGAATTTTGAGCATTACTTTACTAGCATGTGAGATGAGTGCAATTGTGTGGTAGTTTGAGCATTCTTTGGGATTGGAATAAAAACTGACCTTTTCCAGTCCTGTGGCCACTGCTGAGTTTTCCAAATTTGCTGACATATTGAATGCAGCACTTCCACAGCATCATCTTTCAGGATTTGGAATAGCTCAACTGGAATTCCATCACCTCCAGTGAATATTAAAGGTAATTAATATTCAGGATCATCAACCCTAATCTAGCTTCTCCTTTGCTGTCTTCTTCCATTTTAGTGTCAAGTAGGGTCACAATACTGTTGCCCCTAGGAGGCCCTTTTCGAACTGTTTAGGATGGGGAAATCCACAAGATTCCCTCTGGAGTCTGAGCATGAACTTGGGTAGTGTAGTGAGTATTAAGTGATCCAAAGGTCTTGTGAGGTTTGGTTCTCTACCTTAATATTTTTATGCTTTTGCATATTTTCTCTCCGGATCACGGAATAGTATAAAAAAATAAATTCCAGGTAGTGTAAGTATCTTTCTCAGTGGCAGGCTTTTATCCAAGAGGTGTAGAATTTTTCCCTTCTCTTTCTCTTCAGTCGGGTTTTGGATTAAAACTTAAAGTAGCAAGTTCAAAAATTGGTCTGAAGTTTTCATTTTATTTCAGACTGAACTCATGTTACTTCTGTTGAAAATTGTACTGACAGGCCTATATGTATAATTTATGATATTTCCTATCAAGATGTTTAGCTGAATTAGAAACATTTGTGAACCAGTCCTTCTGCAGTTGGTTAAAAGGCCTTTTTCTGCTGGGGAAGGGAGGAGTGTGGAACGCAGAGGCACCAAGAGAACCCAGAATACCTTTTATTTCAGCAACTGTTCATCAAGTAATTGACCGTAAACTGTTTACAACCATGACCCTTGTTGCAATCACAGAGGAGGTGTTTATGGATAGACATTAAGCTCTTTTAAAATTTGTTCACAAAGTGCTGTTTACAGAGCAAACATCCCAAAACATCTTGTTTTTTTTCTGAAACGTTACATAAAATAGGTAACAAGGTTGGTCAGACAGCAGTGAGAGGGAAAAGGAGATGAACAAATGAAGCTTTGCCTATATTTTGGGGAAAACCTATTTTTTAAATAATAATTCCATTTTCACATTTTAGATCATGGAAAAGGGAACCTTCAACATAAGATCCACTGGTAGCATTTAAAAACACCCAGCCTTTTAGATAGAGGCTGTTAGACTGGCCTGTTAAGATGCTTAAAGAAAAACAGTTGTTGACCACATTGATTCCTATATAGGATTGATAAACCTTACCAACGAAGAGAAATAATATGCTTGTGAGGGAGAAAATATAATTGCAGTTGCATTTTCAAAGGGTAAAATAAGATATGACCCCTTTAAATCAGGCTTTTGCCAAGAAGATGCCGAGAGATTTTTTTTTAAAGTTCATGTGAATTGTTAAATAAAAGAAAGATAAGCTTATATTTTTAAAACTTTGTATTTTATATTGGGGTATAGCTGATTAACAAACAATGTTGTGATAGTTTCAGGTGAACAGTTTCAGCCATATATATACATGTATCCATTCTCCCCTAAACTGCCCTCCCCATCCAGGCTGCCACGTGACATTGAACAGGGTTCCATGTGCTATACAGTAGGTCCTTGTTGATTATCCATTTTAAATATAGCAGTGTGAAGGTACACTTACTTTTAAAAGAATGCATCTTTGGAAGGTAAGATTGTAACCTAGTAAAACATTTCTGGAACAAATGTTGTGTAAAGGGAAATCGCCATTTCATGTAAGTGCGGCTCCCCCATGGAAGTGCGTAGCTGAGGAACATGTGTGCAACACAGCTGGTATTTCTTGAGGACACCTTCTGTGTCTGCACTTGCTTAATGTGGAAGAGACACTTTGGTTCATTCTGGTGAGTCTCAAGTACTTGAAGAATGGTGAAAAGATTGCTGGAGAATTCAGGCATCACTACGAGCAAAGCATTTGAGAAGCTTTGGCAACTCGGTGTGAGGTGAAGTGAACTGAGACTCAGGAGTTAGCAGAAGAAAATGAACAGAGCAGATAATTAGGAGAGACCTAGAGAAGGGAAAGCTGGGAAAACTAGTGCCTCAGCTGGGAGAAAACACAAGTGACTCTTTCTCGTGTTAGACAGGCCGAAAGAAACAGGGGATTCCATGGAGAGGGTTTTGACGAAGAAAGAGGATGCCAAGCTTAATTTCAGAGAAGGAGATTTTAAGAAGGTTCTGGAATATACAAGGGAGAGTACCCAAAGGTAGGAGGAAATAAATCATTGATGATTCTTAGATTCATTTCAGTGGTGTGTGGGGTTTGATGCTTCAAATATTAATCAGCTGGGATATTGAACTGAAAGGCAATCATTTTGACGATGTCACGCACTGCTTAGGAGCCCAAGGTTAGAGTAAATTGCTGGAGGAAAAGAAGCAGATGGAGAAACATTATTTCCTGAAGATTCTACCAACTCCTGGACAATAAGCCATGCGTTTTTGCATGCTTTCTCATCTTCATCTTTACAACACTTCACCATTTTTTAAAAAATTTAGGTTAGGATATGCAGGTTAGAAGGCTCAGGAAGGCTTTATCCCTACTTTATAGGTAAGGAGAGAGAGGATTAGATAGGT
The DNA here is from genome assembly GCF_042477335.2 of Ovis canadensis. Lineage (NCBI taxonomy): Eukaryota > Metazoa > Chordata > Mammalia > Artiodactyla > Bovidae > Ovis > Ovis canadensis. Next base: position 69,912,519 of record NC_091246.1, read on the forward strand.
TCAGCAACTATTCACAGGGTAATATTGAAATCGAGGTCTCCTAGACCTCTGAGATCCATGTGCTTTTCTCTGTACTCCACGGTTGGCTTGGCCTCAATTTGTTTTTAATCTCTCAGTTGTGGTTTTAATGGCCTTTCTACATCCAGAGTTCTTTTAATAATCCCTCACTAGGTTTGACTTTCAACCCCTATTAACATTGCCTATTACTTACAGCTAAATCAGAGAAAACATGCTTCAAGAACCCCGTCACGTCAAGTCAGTAGCTAACTATACTGTCTTTAGACACTGTGGGTACTCTGTTTCTCAAGTGACTGGGCAAAACTTTGTTTTGGGTGACTTTTTCACTATCAGAGGAAAGTCACTGATTGTGCGTGCAGTGCTCATGACAAGTTAGGTATGGAAAACCAGAGTGTCTTCTGAGGGGCCTGGGAGCCTCTCCCTAGACGAGGACACAGGTCATGCACATAGTAGGAGACTTGTTTTCATCCCATATTGTATTTCTCCCTTCCCTGATCTACAAAGGTAGTTAGGCCCTCGTGGGTCCCCTCTATAGGTTTTGAAGCATAGACCGACTTCAAGACACATCTGTTCCTGACTTTTCTTAGTCCAGGCTCATTGGAGTGGATGGGGAAGAATTTATATATTATGACATTGAATCAGAGGTGAGTGAATAAACAGTGAGGCTCATCTCTGGGTCTGTGGCAATGGAAATGTCAGAGGGAAATATCTGCATGGCACCCTTAGTGAGGCTGGCTCTGGGTCCTAGAACTCCTATCTCCCAGAATCTCTGTAGCCCACATGTGATTTGTATTCAGAGCATCCACCTGCAATGGAATAGACTGGGCTCAGACAAAAGGGTGCTGGTGAGAACGGTGATGGGCTGGATGATTCATGATAACACGCAAGTCTCTTGTCTTTGGTAGTGGCCTAGCAGTATCCTTCATTTCACGTAATGACTGGTGTCCGTAGGGATAAAGCCAAAACGTCAAAGTCAATCTGACTTCAAGAAAATGGAGTTACCATGTTATGCGTCAAGATTCTAGGTTGAAATTTACATCTACTGTATATGTAAATAAATCACTATTAGATTCATGATTATGGTTGGACTTCCAACGGGAGGAACGCAGATAGTAAATGACAAAGAAATTTTACAGTGCAAGACATCTTTATGGGAAAAAGGATTTCAAAAGCTTCATCACAGATATTTGTGGCAGAAACTGCTAGTTGTCTGCTCAGTCTTTTGTTCTAGTCAACTCTAGCTAAAAAATTAGTCCCTTGCAGCTTAAATGGTAAAGTTGCATATTTCTGGCTATTCTATGAACAAGGTGGAGTTCCCAAGGAGCCATTTTTGGTTTTGTTTTTATTTTTGAAAGAAAAAAAAAAAAGAAAGAGCGAGTCTTTTAGTTAAGCATAAAAGACTTGGCCTTTAGTCTTCGCCTCTGTCTTTTTGTCTGTAAAACATGTGATGTTCATGGGTGGGATTAACCATATTAAAGCCTAGGGGACACAAGCTATATGCTCAGCAGGGTAGACAGAGGAGGGAAGGGGGCCTGGGCCCTCAACCACATCTTGAGAACCTGTAGTGGCCCTGAATGGTGTATTTCTAGACTTCTTGTTGGGTAAGAAGAGCCATTGCTTCTTGGGTTAAGCCATGGTTATTAGGTTTGTGCTCTAGGTAGCCAAATCCTGAGTGACCGGGTGTTTATAAAGAGGGGAACCAGAAAAGCAGAGCGTAAAGGGGAGGGACATTCAGGGAGAGGCACAGAGGCGGGAATGGTTGTGGCATATCCAGCGAGCAAGGTATAGAACAGTCTGAAGAGTTTATTTATTCTGGCTGGAAAATCTCTAGTGAAAAGATGGGGAAAGACCAGGCAAGTTACGGAACTGATTAAATATTACAGTGCTGTTCTTTTAGAATACTGAGAAGAGGACTAACAAATACGTTTGGGGCCAACTGGGTTAGATTGGGCTTTCACTGATGATAGCTTTTTTAATGGGAGAAACAGTTTAGCTCTCAATTAGCAGAACTTGTCAATATGCTTTCATAATGAAGATTCCACTATGTGATCCAGCAACTGGCTGATGGATTTATGGGGTGGTTGGGCCTGCAGATGTTATGCTACTGGCATATGATATAGATTGTGTCTACATTACAGAAAACAAAGTGGAAACCTGGTGATGATTCTGACTGATGGAATTCTTTTTCTGTACTGACTTAAGTTTTATTATTCAGTTGAAGTCATTCAAGCAGAGGCTGGGTGAATCCCCAAGGAGCTTCAGGTAGCTTCCTTCATCTTTCCAGTGATTTTTGGACTTGAGCAGGCATCAGACTCACTGGGCAGATTGTTCAATGCAGATTCCTGGGTATGACCCTCAGAGGTTCTGGTGCAACAGGTTTGAAATGGCTGTTGGGAAACTTTATTTTTAACAAATCCCCTGGTGATTCTGTTACAGATGGTTTTCTAAGTGTCGTTTGGGAAGTACTGATTCAGTTTGTTCTGTTCCCTTATTTCCTTTCCTTCCTTTTTAAAAATATTTGTTTTTAATTGATTGATGATTGCTTTACAATATTGGTTTGATTTCTGTCATACATCAACGTGGATTAACCACAGATGTATATATGTCCCCTCCCTCTTGAATCTGCCTCCCACCTCCCACCCTTTCCCACACTTCTTGGTTACTACGGTTTCCCAGTTTGACTTCCCTGAGTCATAGAGCAAATTTCCATTGGCTATCTCTTTACATGTGTTAATGTATATGTTCCCATGCTACTTTCTCCATTCATCTCACCCTCTCGCTCCTCTCCCCTACCCTTGTCAATAAGTCTGTTTTCTATGTCTGCATCTGTATTGCTGCCCTGCAAAAATAGGTTCATTAGTACCGTCTTTCTAGATTCCATATATATGCGTTAATATATAATATTTATTATTCTCTTTCTGACTTACTTCACTCTGTATAATAGGCTCCAATGTTCTGGTGATTTGTAGAAGGAAAGGAGTTTCTGAAGGTGAGTATCTTATTTCATTTCCTGTGACTTTATGTTAGAAGCTGGAAGGTGTCACCAAAAGGTACACTGGTTTTCAGATTCTCTTACCTCTTAAATATTTTTGTTTTTTTTTTCAGATTCTAAAGAAATACTATTTATCTCTTTGTTAAAAATAATAATCATGTTTATTAACTACTAAGCTTGTGAGTCAGACACGACTGAGCGACCTCACTTTCACTTTTCACTTTCATGCATTGGAGAAGGAAATGGCAACCCACTCCAGTGTTCTTGTCTGGAGAGTCCCAGGGACAGGGGTGCCTGGTGGGCTGCCGTCTCTGGGGCCGCACAGAGTTGGACACAACTAAAGCGACTTAGTAGCAGCAGCAGCAGCAAGCTTGTGAAAATTCAGGAAGGGTTAAATGAAAAAATACAAATAACCACCATTCCTCTACTTAGGACCATTGCTAGTGTTTCAGTATATTTCCTTTTCTTAGCTCTTTTTCCACCAAAGTTAGACTCAATTGTATGCTTTTTTTCATATCCTTCATGTTTTATCATCTCAGATTTACTGATGTTAGGGTTCTGATCGCTAACGTGGAAGCGAAGGTGCTCTACTGTCTTCTTGAATCTGCTGTTCACCATTACCTTATAAAACCTCTCTAGAATGTTTATGTATATATTTTTGCTTTATAAGATATACTTAATAAAGGAATGAAGTCTTGCTGGCTTAAAATAAGCAGATTAGTCATTTTAGAAAAGACGCAGAAGTGAATAATTTGTGTAAATCTAAGTTATAAGGAGATCAGTCCTGGGTGTTCATTGGAAGGACTGATGCTAAAGCTGAAACTCCAATACTTTGGCCACCTCATGTGAAGAGTTGAGTCATTGGAAAAGACCCTGATGCTGGGAGGGATTGGAGGCAGGAGGAGAAGGGGACAATGGAAGATGAGATGGCTGGATGGCATCACCAACTCGATGGATGTGAGTTTGAGTGAATTTCTGGGGTTGGTGATGGACAGGGAGGCCTGGCATGCTGCAGTTCATGGGGTTGCAAAGAGTCGGACACGACTGAGTGACTGAACGGAACTGAACTGAACTGAACTGAAGTTATAAGCAGCTCTTCTTATAGAAGAGCTGTCATTTTCAGGTAAAGCCTTACCACTTATTGTGGAACAGAAGGACACCCAGAACCAGGTCACCACATCGCTGTATATTTACGACAATAAATGGTGTTATAGTGAAAGCCTAGTTATTTGGCTTCTTGAGTCAACTAGGAATCTTTAGTTGCAAGCAGCAGAAACTGACCCTGGGTTATATAAAATGGGAAATTTACTGGTTGGATAGGAGCAGCTCATAGAATCAAAGAAGAACTGGGCTGTAGTGATTGGTGGTAGTGATGATAGAAGGACAGCTCAGAAGATCTAGGTGGCAGGGAATAAAGTGTGCTCTCTTTTGGGCACTTGTCCCAGAATGAGCCTGCACTGTTTCCCATCATTGAATCTCCTCTAAAGACAACACTGTGCTCACTGTTTGTTCATTTGTTCATTCATTATTTAATGAGTGCCAGGCAATCTTCTAGGTTTTATGCTTACAGCAATGAACAAAACAGACAGAAGCCCTACCCTCATGGAGCTTGCATTCAAGTTGAGGGAGATGATAATAAACTAACAAGCAAAAATTACTAAAATATTTAGTATGTTAGGCAGCGATATGTTTATGGAGTATAAATGGAAGAAGATATAGAGGGATAAGGGGATTCCCTGGTAGCTCAGACTTAAAGAATCTGCCTGTAACGCAGGAGACCCAGGTTCAATCCCTGGGTGAAGAAGATCCCCTGGAGAAGGGAATGGCTACTGGGACATGCAGCAGGTGGGTGATAGCATGTCACATAGACTGGCCAGAAAATTCCTGACCTTAGAGGGTGGTGTTTGAGTCAAGACCTAAAGGAGATTGGAATTTTGAGTGAATGATTGGGAGATGAGCTTTCCTGGCAAAGGGAATTGTGTGGACTTAGGATCATGCTGGTTGCTTTGTTTATAATATACCGTATATACTGAAAGCCGAATCATGGTCCCTGATAAGAAAGGTTCTGCAGTCATCCAGGGGGGGACACGATTTGGGCTTGGGCAAGAGTGATCTTAGTGGAGGTGATGATAAGAAGTGATCAGTTTCTGGATCTCTTGTGAAGGAAGAGCTGTCAGATTCTATATGGAGTGTGGAAAGCAAGAGGAGAATCAATGATAACACCTAGGCTTTTTTAATCTGAGCCGTTCTTAAGATCACATTCATCATTAAGATGAAAAAGACTACGTAAGAGCTGGCCTGCAGGACTCAGGAATGTGATTGGGGCATGTTAAGGGCGAGACCAGGTGGGAGCATGAAGAGTAGGCAGTTGGTCTTGAAAGTAGGTGACTGGGGTGCAGGGGAGAGATCTGTGATGGAGATGTTAATAAAGGAGATAGCAGTATATGAATGGTGTTTAAAGCTATGAGGTTGGTTGAGATCAACTTAGGAGTGAACGCAGATGGAAAAGAGAAGGGGCCTTGGGCAGGGGAAGGAAGGACTTGCAAAGGGAACTGAGAAACTGATTCTCACTGATTGGACAAACTTATGTTTTGTGGCCGTGACTTGACCTGCGTTAAGAGCAGTCTTATGAAGTTGACAGACTCACCCATACTGCAGGCAGTGGTGGAGGTGGTTTCCAAATCCATTATCAGAAGGAGTGGCCTCTCTGCAAACATAAACAACCTGTGGCCACCGTATTTCTTTTTCCAGAATTGTTTAGATAAGCATTTATCTCTTCTCAAAAAATAATAGAAGTTAGTTACGTTCTAGGCACTAAGGCATACTCACCTGGATTATATGAAGTTGCTAGATACTTGTGCTAATCCATGCTATTTTATATTTTAATAAAAATAAAGTCAAGAATCTTTACTCTCCCTTGAGCTATTGAAATTGTGGATTTTGTTGCTAAACTGGATACTAGAATGTAACACCTTTTAGGCAAGGGTTGTATCCTGTTTGTCACTGTGTCCCTAATACCAAACACAGAGCTCGAGGTAGGTGAGTTGTTCATTATGTCTTTTGTTGTTGTTCAGTTGCTCAGTCATGTATGACTCTTTGTGACCTCATGGACTGCAGCTTGTCAGGCTTCTCTGTGCTCCACTATCTCCTGGAGTTTGCTCACAGTCATGTCCATTATATCTTTTACCATAAATCAATGCATGAATCATTTGGGATGGCTGATATATTTTATTTTCTTCAAGTTATGGGGTAGTATATTTATTAGAACTCTTGTTTTCAAGTGAGAAACCCAGCTGAAACTATCTTGAGAGAGAATTTGTTGGTTCTTGTGATTAGACTGTGGCAGTGACTTCAGGTATGGCTGGATCCAGACGTCAAACAATGTTTTCATGTATTTCTCTCACTTCCTTTTCAAAGGGCAACATTTTCACATAGAATCTCCCCGACCCTCATCCTGTGGTGGCAAGATAGTCACTCTCAGATGCAGTTACATCTTACCAGCTTAGCAACTCCTGTGGAAAGGGATCATTTCTTTCATAATAGTTCTTGAAGAAGTTCTTAAAGGTGGGTCACACAGCTGTCACTGAATCCATTCACTGTGGCCAGGGTAATAGAGTCTTCTCATTGATTAGGTCTGGTAAAATGTTCACCTTGAGTGCTAGGACCAAGGGATAGGCCCCACCAAATTTTATGAACTAAGATTCCCCAGGAGAAACTAAGGTACCAATAGCACAAGAAAAGGAATGCATATTGAGTGGGTAGAAGCAGTAGACAGCCACTACAAGTATGAAGAATATCATAGGAGTGCTTGGATGAAGCACATTCTCTGATGCTTCTATGGTGTCTGTCTGTATAGAATCTGCCACATCTGGTTGTGTTTGGTCTACTATGGTTTGGAATGAGTTGCAAATTGCAAGCAGTTGTGTTTGAATTTCATCAACCATGGAACCACTGGGATGCTGCTTATGGTCTGTCTCCTGTCTCCCTTTACACCTTGGGCCTGGGAGAGCAGCTCCAGGCATTGCCTGCCCTTCTGAAGGTTCAGAAGGCTGAGGCCACCTGGAGCCCTGCCCGGAGGACACCCTGTTAAATGCAGAGATGAAGTTATCATGGACTTGGTGATTTCTTCTCTTGCTGTTTTATGATAATACCCTCAACCAAGGAGATGATCCAAGGCATGGTGCTTCAGAGCAACGAAGCCCCCAAGTGGAACACCACAAACCTTGGAAAAAAGAATTTTGATACCCCCTGGGGAAGGCTGCTGTAATTTTGAAGGTGTTTCACTCAGGAAAGGAGCCTGTGATTTGTGAAGCAAGACTAATCTGCTCGTGGGAAGCTGCAGCATGAAATGAGACAAGGTGTGATAACCTGTCAAGTTCCAAAGAGAGATGATTTAGGGGGAGATAGCGGCTTGAAAACGTGAGGATGGGTGTTACTAACTTAATCCATATGATGCCTTCAAAACAAAAAGTATATTAGGGGAGAACGGCATGAAGCAGACATTATTCATTGTCTCCAGGTGATATTTCTCCCACGAGTTTACAAGCAAGTGTTGGCATGCTGTGTGCAGACATTTGTACAATAGATTAGAGAGCCCAGAACACCACAGATGAAAAGTGGAGGTGGGGGAGGGCACCTCTGGCTCTTTCCCTTCCCCTTCTAATTTATCTATCTCATTTATTCCAGACAAGAGCTCCTTTGCTTTGTGAAAATTAGAGACATCTGTAGTTATACAACCTGAGTTGAGGATAATCAAAGCTCACACTGCCAGGTGTGAACAGATTGCTTGTTGGGTCAGGAAGGTGACTTCTCCTCCTCTCATGGGCCCCATCCACAATCATTAGGAGATGTTTTTCAGGAGTGAATGGGGCAGAAGAAGCCCTATTCTGGTGGGAGAAGTAGATGCCAGCTGGACTAGGATGACTCATGCAACCTGGCAATGTGCTTCCACTTCCATCAGATGCTTCCACAGACTCCCCTTGCTAATCAGGATGATGCTGTGAAGAGGGAGCATGGATGGTTCCTTATTTCCATTTCTGAATGGTTCCATATTTTGGTAGTGTTCCAGTTGTCAACAACTCACTTTCACTAGCATATTCATGTACATCCCCTGGACTGGGGAAAGGCTTTCCAAATCTAGGTAATGGATTCTCAGAATGGTGTATTGCTTCTGGAAGATTGGACTGTAACAAGTCTCTAATTAGAAAAAAAAAATGAGGATGGGGTTCTGCGGTGATTTCCACAGGATTTCTGTTTAAATTTGAAATTTTATTTATTTTTAACTTGAAAAATGATAGGCAAGTAAGTTGCTGGAGAATTTTTAAGTATGTTTGAAATGACTTGGATATGTGAACTTTTTTATTTTTTATTTTTTAATAGTTTTTAATTTTTAAAATGTTAAAATCTTTAATTCTTACATGTGTTCCCAAACATGAACCCCCCTCCCACCTCCCTCCCCATAACATCTCTGTGGGTCATCCCCATGCACCAGCCCCAAGCATGCTGTATCCTGCGTCAGACATAGACTGGCGATTCAATTCTTACATGATAGTATACATGATAGAATGCCATTCTCCCAAATCATCCCACCCTCTCGCTCTCCCTCTGAGTCCAAAAGTCCGTTATACACATCTGTGTCTTTTTTCCTGTCTTGCATACAGGGTCGTCATTGCCATCTTCCTAAATTCCATATATATGTGTTAGTATATTGTATTGGTGTTTTTCTTTCTGGCTTACTTCACTCTGTATAATTGGCTCCAGTTTCATCCATCTCATCAGAACTGATTCAAATGAATTCTTTTTAACGGCTGAGTAATACTCCATTGTGTATATGGATATGTGAACTTTTTAAAAGAAAAAGACTTTTTTTTAGAGCAGTGTTGGGTTCACAGCAAAATTGAAGAGAAGGAAAAGAGATTTCCCATAAAACCTCTGATCCCACACAGTTGACTCTCTCCCACTATCAATATCTCTCATCAAAATGGTCCATTTCTCACATCTGATGGATCTGCATTGATGCATCATTGCTCAAAGTGAATAGGTTACATTAGGCTGCACTGTTCGGTGCTGTATATTCCTTGGGTTTTAACAAATGTGTAATAAAATGCATCTACCATTGTAGTATCATACAGAATAGTTCTACTGCCCTTAAAATCCTTTGTTCTGCCTCTTTATCCTTTCCGTCACCTCAAACCCTGGTAACCATTGATTTTTTTTTACTGTCTCCTTCAGTTCAGTTCAGTTCAGTTGCTCAGTCATGTCCAACTCTTTGTGACCCCATGGACTGCAGCATGCCAGGCCTCCCTGCCCGTCACCAACTCCCAGAGGTTACACAAACTCATGTCCATTGAGTCGGTGATGCCATCCAAGCATCTCATCCTCTGTCGTCCCCTTCTCCTCCCCCCTTCAATCTTTCCCAGCATCAGGGTCTTTACCAATGAGTCACTTCTTTGCATCAGGTGGCCAAAATATTGGAGTTTCAGCTTCAACATCAGTCCTTCCAGTGAGCATTCAGGACTGATCTCCTTTAGGATGGACTGGTTGGATCTCCTTGCAGTCCAAGGGACTCTCAAGAGTCTTATCCAACACCACAGTTCAGTTCAAAAACATCAATTCTTCGGAGCTCAGCTTTCTTTATAGTCCAACTCTCACATCCATACATGACCACTGGAAAAACCACAGCCTTGCCTTGATGGACCTTTGTTGGCAAAGTAATGTCTCTGCTTTTGAATATGCTATCTAGGTTGGCCATAACTTTCCTTTCAAGGAGTAAGCGTCTTTTAATTTCATGGCTGCAGTCACCATCTGCAGTGATTTTGGAGCCCCAAAAATAAAATCTGCCACTGTTTCCACTGTTTCCCCATATCTATTTCCCATGAAGTGATGGGACCGGCTGCCATGATCTTTGTTTTCTGAATGTTGAGCTTTAAGCCAACTTTTTCACTCTCTTCTTTCACTTTCATCAAGAGGCTCTTTAGTTCTTCTTCACTTTCTGCCATAAGGGTGATGTCATCTGCATATCTGAGGTTATTGAGATTTCTCCCAGCAATATTGATTCCAGCTTGTGCTTCCTCGAGCCCAGCATTTCTTATGATGTAGTCTGTATATAAGTTAAACAAGCAGGTTTGTTAAATAAGACAATATATAGCCTTGAGATACTCCTTTTCCTATTTGGAACTGTCTCCTTAGCTTTGCCTTTTCCTGCTACATGGAAGGAATCATAGAGTATGCAGCCTTTTCAGATTGGCTTCTTTCATTTAGTAACATGCATTTAAAACTCCTCCATATTTTTTCATGGCTTGAGGGCTCATTCTTTTTAGCGCTGGATAATACTCCACTGTCTGGATGTACCACTCCTATGTGAATTTGAAATAGTGGGCTTTTTGCTTTGGGGCAAGGGACGCCACAGACCTAGAGGACTGCATGAGTCAGGACCAGGTGGGCTCTTTCTGCAGCCCGCTGACACCAGAATGGCCATTGTGGTGGTTTAGCAGAAAATTGCTGCTGCTTTTTCACCTATAATTTTTCACTGGACTTCTTTGCTACCACCCAACGAGTAGAGATAGCAAGTAGTAGGAAGAGGAAAAGGATGTGGAATTTGGATCCATGAGGATTGTTTGGGTCCTGGTTCTGCCACTTATGAACTGTGGGATCTTGGAAAAACCATTTTACCTCTACTTCTGAGTTGTCATTTTTCAATCTGTAAATAGGAGACAGAGATCCCGGTTCAAAAGACACTTGTGAGAGTTAAATAATGCATGTGATACTGTTTCGTAAACTGTTTAACACCTTTTCAGATGTTGACTTAGTAGTTGTTCAAAATGAAGGGACTAAGTCCCTGGGTATTCTTATTCTTGGCTTCCTTCCACTCTGTTTCCCAGCTTTGCCTGTGGTGGTTAACTACATCTTCATATACTGAATGGCAGTTTTTGCTGAACATGGTGTTTCAGGGCCCAGATCTGCTGTTTACTTTAACTCATGAAAGAACCTTCCCTCACCCTCAACCCCTGCCACCCCACCAACCTCCAAAGTTACACTCTAAGCACAGAGATTCTCACAGGTTGACTTAAATGGGGACTGCTCCAGACTTGATCGGGACCACCCCAAACTGCTCCAAACTCAGAATTCCCAGCTAGTTAGACCACAGTTGATTTCTAGACCAGGTCATTAATTAAAATATTTTTCTCTGAGTTCTTCTAGCAACAGCACAAGTTTTGGGTGACTTGGAGTAAGCTCTTTATAGAGACCTTCAGGAAAGGAAACGTTCCACATTTCTCTACTTCAGGTCACAGACAGCTCAGGTTCAACCATATCACTGATACTTACAGGTCTGATGTACCCACAGATTATCCCTGATGAAGGTTTTTATTGCCTTGGAAATATATTCATCTTTCCTCTAAGCTGTTCTACTGAAAATGCAAAGCAGAAAGTCAATGTCAAGATGAAGGAAGGGCTCTAAGATCACCTCTCAGGTCACAGAGTTTGGTTGTGAATTCTAATGTCTGACTGCAGAGGAGTATAGATCTGGCTCCTCTGGGTTGAGGTGAGCTCCATGCAGTCAGCCGGGCATTGTCTTATGCTACTGTTATGCCCCCACAACTTGTAGCACAGTGGTTCTAACAGTTTGGCCTAGAGAGGTGTGATAGTAACCCAGAGATTTTAAGAAATGGAAACTGTTCCATAGATATTGAGTAGTGCAGAAGAATTGATGCTTTTGAACTGTGGTGTTGGAGAAGACTCTTGAGAGTCCCTTGGACTGCAAGGAGATCCAACCAATCCATCCTAAAGGAGATCAGTCCTGGGTGTTCATTGGAAGGACTGATGTTGAAGCTGAAACTCCAATACTTTAGCCACCTGATGCAAAGAGCAGACTCATTTGAAAAAACCCTGATGCTGGGAAAGATTGAGGGCAGGAAGAGAAGGGGACGACAGAGGATGAGATGGTTGGATGGCATCACTGACTCAATGGACATGGGTTTGGGTGGACTCTCGGAGTTAGTGATGGACAGGGAGGCCTGATGTGCTGTGGTTCATGGGGCCACAAAGAGTCAGACATGACTGAGCAACAGAACTGAACTGAACTGAAGTGCAGAAGAAGCAGTCATTTAGTCAGAATGTATGTAGACTTCAAGACTGTTAAACAGGATGAAGAAATGGAGACCAACACTGGCTTTGAAGTTTTGCAGTAGATTGGAGAAGGAAAGAAATCCAGCAAAGAGGAGGTTGAGGTTTACAATCTATAGAGAAATAAATTTCTTTGACTCCTTACCTTCAAATCCTTTATTGAAAGCAGAAGTGGATATATTAATAAATGGTAAAAAATAAATATTTTAAGAAATATTTGGCCAAATAAAGGTAAGGCCAAAGAATGTTCAAACTAGTACACAATTGCACTCATTTCATATTCTAGCAAACTAATGCTCGAAATTCTCTGAGCCAAGCTTTAGCAGTACGTGAACTGTTAAATTCCAGATGTTCAAGCTGGTTATAGAAAAGGTAGAGGAAGCAGAGATCAAATTGTCAACATCCATTGGATCATCGAAAAAGCAAGGAAGTTCCGAAAAAACATCTACTTCTGCTTTATTGACTATGCCAAGACCTTTGACTGTGTGGATCACAACAAACTGTGGAAAATTCTTCAAGAGATGAGAATAGCAGATCACCTTACCTGCCTCCTGAGAAATCTGTATGCAGGTCAGAAAGCAACAGTTAGAACTGGACATGGAACAATGGACTGGTTCCAAATTGGGAAAGGAGTACATCAAGGCTGTATATTGTCACCCTGCTTATTTAACTTATATGCAGAGTACATCATGCAAAATGCTGGACTGGATGAAGCACAAGCTGGAATCAAGATTTCCAGGAGAAATATCAATAACCTCAGATACACAGATGACACCACCCTTATGGCAGAAAGTGAAGAACTAAAGAGCCTCTTATTGAAAGTTAAAGAGGAGAATGAAAAAGTTGGCTTAAAGTTGAACATTCAGAAAACAAAGATCATGGCATCCGGTCCCATCACTTCATGGGAAATAGATGGGGAAACAATGGAAACAGTAACAGACTTTATTTTGGGGGGCTCCAAAATCACTGCAGCCATGAAATTAAAAGACGCTTGCTCCTTGGAAGGAAAGCTATGACCAACCTAGATAGTATGTTAAAAAACAGAGACATTACTTTGCCAATAAAGGTCCATCTGGTCAAAGCTATAGTTTCTCCAGTAGTCATGTGTGGATGTGAGAGTTGGACTATAAAGAAGCTGAGCACCAAAAAATTGATGCTTTTGAACTGTGGTGTTGGAGACGACTCTTGAGAGTCCCTTGGACTGCAAGGAGATCCAACCAGTCCATCCTAAAGGAAATCAGTCCTGAATATTCATTGTAAAGACTGATGCTGAAGGTGAAGCTCCAATAATTTGGCTACCTGATATGAAGAAGTGACTCATTGGGAAAGACCCTGATGCTGGGAAAGATTGAAGTGGGGAGGATAAGGAGACAACAGAGGATGAGATGGTTGGATGGCCTCACTGACTCGATGGACATGAGTTAGAGGAAGCTCTGAAAGTTGGTGATATACAGGGAAGACTGGCATTCTGCAGTCCATGAAGTTGCAAAGAGTTGGACACAACTGAGTAACTGAACTGAACTGAATCAAGAGAATGGGGTTTAGACAGTGGTTTGGGTTTGACTGGTACAGATTGACTGGTGGTCTTGTTGGTGAGAAGACTGGTGGAGGTGATCTCATTGTGCAGAACAAAGGGTGTCCTTAAGGAATATCAGAAAGCAGGATGGGGCCAGTCAATGGGGGCCTTTGTATTCAGACAAAGGAATTTAGCCTTAAGATTGTAGGTGTAGAGGGAGGTATGAAATGGCAGAAGCACTGCTGAAGGAAGTCTAGTCTCAAATTGGTATTTGGAATAGATTAGAGGGGCCAGAGGCTGGAGGCAGGGAGCACAGCTCCAAAGCAGTTGGACTAAGGATGTAGTGATCATCTGACTTGAAGAATCATTTTGAAAGAGAAAAGACAAGACTTACTTGACTGCGTGGAGATAAGGAAGAAAGGTTAGAGAAATGTGACTGTAGTTTCACACGTGTTTTATGTGGATAATGATGGTTCCATGGTCAGAACTGAATAAATGTTTGGATGAAAGAGGATGGTTTTGTTTGAGACCATATTGGGTGGTGGTGTGGGTTTGAGGGCATTATTCAAATGATGTGGCCCAGTGAGCCTTTTGGAGATATGAACTGGGTAAAATGCCAATGGGAATAACTTGTGAATGTGTTTGTCTTCTTAGTACATGCCCTTGGTGTGTGTATGGTTCTGAGTGCATGGATAGGTGTGTACCTAGCACAGAGATTAAGAGCACTGCTTCAAAGTCAGACGGATATGGATTCCAACCCCACTTTGCCATTAACTAGCTGTTTGACTTGAGCAGTCAGTTTAACCTCTCTTAGCCCAAGGATCATTATATATAAAGGGAGGAGTAATAATACAAAGATTACAAAGATATTAGGATTAAATAAAACTGGATACAGTTTTAGTCACAAAGAAGTGTACAGTGGTATGTAGTACTCCACACATCACAGATGCTGTTATTATTGATGACCCATCAGTGAGTTAGAGGCTCACGGGAGATGGTACTTAGGGACTGAGACTATTCTGGGTGTGGGGATCTGGCTGATAAACTTGTCATCACTCTGGGGCTGCTGAGCTGAGATAAAAGCATTGACCTCTTTCTGAGAGCCTGACTGGAGAAAGATACTCATTCACCAGAGGTGTGTTTTCTCCTGGAAAAGGAAGTGGCAACCCACTTCAGTATTCTTGCCTGGAGGATTGTTTGTAAGGTGAGCCTGGTGGGCTACAGTCTGTGGGGTTGCAAAGAGTCAGACATGACTTAGTGACTAAACCTCCATCCTGTGTCATAAGTAGTTATCTATGTTATATATAGTTGTGTTGTATATTAGTTATCTATGTTATATATACTTGTGTTAAGTATTAGTTATCTGTGTGATATATAGTTGTGTGTACATGTCAATCCCAGTCTCTCAGTTTATCCCTCCCCCATTCCGCCCTGGTCAGCAGAGCTATTCGATGTATTGGAATGTTAGCAAATACTGCATGCATACAAGCCAGGGTTGGGTAAGCCTGGGTGTCGTAACAAAGGAAGGGCAGCCAAGCCTACCTGCACGCAGAGAACAGTGGGAAACATGACTGGGACTCTCGGCAGCTTTCGGACAAGCCGGACTCCTTAGCACAGGGCTTGGGAAACTGAGCTGAGAGGGATTATTTTTTTCTTAGTGAAGTAAAGCATGACAAGCCGATGGTGAACACCCTAGAACTGTGACAAAGATTCTTTTGTCATCTTTCACGCCACCTTCGTAGGAAATGACACATGCCTGAGCCATGTGTTCCTGGGTGCCCGATTGTGTGTGCAGCTCTTCAATGGAAGGGCATAGCATCTGCATTCCCCTCCTCTGGACAAATAACTCAGGCCAGAAAGGCTCTCGGCTCTCTGTTGGCTCTCATCAAATCCCCACCTCTTTGGTCCTGTCATGCTCATTTGATGGCCAATGAAGGTAGCCTCTTGTGTGCTTAGGCCTGGTTGTGGGTACTGTTTTGAAAGACAGATTTGCATAGTTAAGCATCTTAGAAATATTTTTCTGAAAGCAAAGGAGCAATGTGCAAACCCAGAGGTGGAAGGAAGCTGGGGGAGGGTGTGGGAGAGGAGGTGAGAGCGGAGGACCAGAACATATGCTTTTCAGCTGCCCCGGCTGGCCCTGGAGCAGCCCTACTCCTGTGGGAGGGGAGGCTCGGCAGGTTGCAGTGCGGATCTGAGAGATTTATGCCCTGCACGCTGAACACATATCGACGACTCTCCACGGCACAGTTTTGAAAAGGTGATTATGGGTCTGACATGAAGGAATATTTTATATGAAATTGCTGAAAGATTTCTGGGTACTAAGCCGTAATCACCTTAATGCTTTAGAAAGTGTTCCAATTTGTTTCCCCCCGGTTTCTTGGCAGTTGGGATTTGTATGCCACTTAACATCCAGTCCTGGGCATCCCGTATGCCACCTCACTGAGCAGAGGGCTCCCCTTGAAGAAAAATGCGCTACACTTTAGGGAGAAGTCTCAGTAGCTTTAAAAACGTGCATAGACTCAGTATCTGTGATTCTCCCTCTTGGAATACTTTAAAGAAAAAAAAATCAGCAAAAGGATATTCATTGAAAACATACGTGTTCAAAGATGTTTATCATAGTATAATTAAAAAAATACATATCCTTTAGAGAATTAAATATCATGGAAATGTGTGTGTGTCACATTTTAACAGAAATGTTGGAAGCATCTTAAATGTGCCAAGTAGGGGATTTGATGTTTTAAAAAGTATAGACTGTTGTGTATTACTAAATCCGAAAAAGAAGTGTAGCAGAGTCTATACATATAATATAATCCTATTTTTATAAAATTCAAGTTTGCTTATATATTTCTGTGGGAATGAATTCTACAAGGGCATATATAAGCTTGCAAAAAATGGTTATTTGTGGACAGTGAGGATATGGGTGCTTTTGCTTTTCAAAATGTCAGCCTGTTTATTTTCTGTAATAAACATAGATTATGTTGGATAAAAGCAGGGGTGTTGCCTTAGCAAGTGACTTCCTTGTCTTCTTTGACCACTGACATCTGGGTTTTCCTCAAATGGTTTGTGCTCAAGTGACCTTTGTGGGGTGTTGAGCAGAGCCAGTTCTGTTGTATCCTTTGGTGTCCAGCAGGCAGCCTCTTACAACTGAATGGAACTGCCCAAAGTAGGCCTGGGCTGCAAAGAAGATGACAAGCAGCCCTTCAAATTCTGCTCAGTGCCAAGGAGAGGAGCCCTTAGTTAGTTGGCATCTTTCATCAGCTGATCTGGGCTTCCTTATCAGACGTGTTGGGAGAGCTTGGACCTCTTTGCCCTTGTTGTAAATGATTGTGTCTGGCCTGGGGCTGTGTGTCTTTGCAACCAGAGGCTGGATTCTTTTCTATTGGTCTCTAGTGTTTCTTATTAAAATTGTATTATTTATTAGATACTGGTTTCATCAGCACTGTGGGTCTTTGCCTCTAAATCTGAGTCCAGAAATGAGAAGCTTTATGAAATCTGGCATCAGTGCTTTGTTATCCTATTTAACTGAAAATTTTGATGTAAAGATTCAGATATTGAACTATCTTCTTACTGCAGTGCAGGAACTATCAGAAAACCCTGTCTGGATTTCTTCCCTCTGTGTTCTTCTCTCACAGCACAGCAGGAAGGGCTTAGTTTTTAATATAGGGTCTTCAAAAGTGGCCCTGATTTTGAGTAATCTCACATTCTACACTCCTACCCTAGCTTTAGGGAAATGAAGTTGAGCAGAAAGAAGTACTCCAAGACTATGAGACAAGAAGAAACTCCCCTCTCTTAGATTGTTTTTCTCTTTATCATGCATGTCATTCTGGAGACAAATCAACTGAGCTGTTTCTTAGCA
Source organism: Ovis canadensis (assembly GCF_042477335.2). Taxonomy (NCBI): domain Eukaryota; kingdom Metazoa; phylum Chordata; class Mammalia; order Artiodactyla; family Bovidae; genus Ovis; species Ovis canadensis. Next base: position 69,930,024 of record NC_091246.1, read on the forward strand.
AGGACCTAATACTCTTCTTGTGCAAAGGAAAAATGAAGCCCTAAGTATCAGATCTCAGTTCCTGTGCCAGCAGGCAAAGAAGCAATGAGTATCTGCAACATCTGCCTTAAAACTGGGATTTCTTTTGCTATTGTTGGCATCACATGGGTAAGATGTGCTTTTGGACGCAGATATTTGAGCAGCTTTCACTGTTTCAATTTCAGCAGCACATGGAAGACCCTGGGAAAGGTCATATAAGGAGAAATAAAATTTGCTTGGATCTGACCATAGGCTGGGTGTTTTAAATCCATGTTTAATTGCAGGTTTAAGATTACACTCACCATTCTGATCCTAAAGTCCACCGTGGACTACATATGAAAAACAAAATGACGTTACATCTCCAGAGCCAACAGTTGATTTTTCTTACTCTACTTTTTAGAAAGGAGGAATCTTTCTCTTGGAGTAAATAATGTAATGAGTTTAATAAAAAAATCAGTATTTTAGCTTTGCCCAATCCAGTTTACCCTGAAAGTTACTGGATAGGGTCATGGGCCTAGATAGAAACCATTTCACTGAATCCTGTAATTTCACAAATGAGAACACTGAGATCAGAAGGTTAAGGGACTTGTAAAGATCATGCAGAGAGTTATAGATCAGATCCTGGAATTCCAATATGCCTATCTTCCACTCCTGAATGGTGCCATCTGAGAGCAGTTTTCCGTTTAGTTGGTTATCTACTTTCTGATGAAAAAGGGCTTAGGGAGCAAATCTTCCCACTTGGATACAACAGAAAGGACAGGAAGAGCTGTGCTTTCTGTTTTCTGATGACTCTGCAGCCATGAATCTATATTCTGGTTTCCTACACTGGGTGCCTATCTATGTTGAATCTTGAATACTCAAGTGATGATAGAATGGAAACTCACCACACAGGGCCCAGGAAAGCATTTGTTGCATCCCAAGTCCTTTGAAAATTCCCAAGAGAGAAGAGACAAGGGCTTCAGTAAGGTGACTCATCTACCTCCCAAAAAACTAGCAGATGAATCACCAAACCCTTGTGATCAGTGACATCAGAAGCTGTTGATAGACACGACCCATCTTTGGGCAAAGAGAATGGCACTCCACAGGCATCTTACATCGCAATTCTTTTTCTAGGCCGTGGAGTAAATTGCAAATTAGACTTCATAAGTGACAATGTGGTGTTAATGTATAGGTAAAAATGTTAAAGTATTCTTTTTTTCTGCCATGAATTACACTTCTTTTTCTGTTGTGAATTAATGTATACTTTCTACTTCTTATTCTTGAGTTGTCAGAATTTCAACCATCCCCCTTCTTGCTGGAGTTTTTAGTTGGTGGATGATGGCAGATGTGGTGCCCTTGCCTTGGCCAAGTGGCTCACAGACCAAACCTCTTTCAGCCCCATACTTATCCCAAGGCAGCTCAGCTTTTTCACAGTCTATTGTTTACAAAAGCTGTGTTGGAAAAAAAAATATATTTATGTAACATGTACTTTTATATCTATTGTTCACCTCAATCCTCCAGTTATATTTTAGCTTTTGAAAGCTGCGGAAGCTGCAGACTGGAGAAGCAATAGGACTTGACTGCGAGTTGTATGTACTTGTTAACTCGAATGCAGGACCTGCATTCAAAACTATGACTTACACTTTACACTTTAATGGTTTTCCTGCCATGTCAGAGTTGATGAAGAAATGCTGAATAGAGTAGCTTATTAAGACAAGGAAAAGGCATTTGGGCATAATCTATTAAGTTCTACTGGAATAGAGAGCATATTTCATGATTTTTTTTAAGTGTAAGTGTTATTGTGAACATTTTAGAGATGAGGAAATTGAGACTTTTAGAGACAAAGTAGCTGCCATGTAATTTGTAAGCTAGAAAAACAAATTTGAACACATATTGATTTGAATTTGATAACTCACTGGGTGTCTCAAATGTAACCTGCATGAGTATCTCTGCAATACTATAAATGAATGAATGAATGTATCCATGCCACAGTGAATCCCCTTGGTGTTTAGAAGATTTACCATGGTAGATGCCAAAAAATCATGAAATAGATTTATCTGTTTGACGGAGTGATAGTTCTACTAGTTATTAAAAGATAGACCTTTTTTTTTTCCCCTAGTGTTAATCATCCTTTAAATTGAATTGACAGTGTTGAAGATTTGCAGGTCTTCATGGGCTTCCCTGGTATCTCAGGTGGTAAAGAATCTGCCTGCAATGCAGGAGACCTGGGTTCTATCCCTGAGTGGGGAAGATCCCCTGGAGAAGGAAATGGCAACTCTCTCCAGTATTCTTGCCTGGAAAATTCCAAGCACAGAGGAGCCTGATGGGCTACAGTCCATGGGGATCATAAAGAGTTGGACATGACTGAGAGACTAACACCTTCACTTTCACGTATATATTTAGGTAGCTGTCACAAATAAGATGTAAATTATATGCAAACGAATGTGAATTACAGGGACATTAAATGCTTAAGCTCCTCATCTTTGTTATGAGGTTTTATGATGAATGAAATAGAGTGGAGGGTGATGGACAATTTAATCTATTCTAAATTTAATTTTTGGCTGTATTAGTGAATAATAGCTTTGAAATACCTGTTATGAGGAGTCCTACTTCCTCATTCAGTGGTCACTGCTCCCCACTAATCCTCATTTTACAAATGACTTTCCTACCCCTACCCTTACCCCTAAAGGTATATTTTCTCCAACAATTTAGCATTATATATAAGCCCCAAGGAATCTTACTGCTGCTACTGCTGCTAAGTCGCTTCAGTTGTGTCCGACTCTGCGACCCCATAGATGGCAGCCCACCAGGCTCCCCCGTCCCTGGGATTCTCCAGGCAAGAACACTGGAGTGGGTTGCCATTTCCTTCTCCAATGTATGAAAGTGAAAAGTGAAAGTGAGGTCGCTCAGTCGTGTCTGACCCTTAGCGACCCCATGGACTGCAGCCTTCCAGGCTCCTCCGTCCATGGGATTTTCCAGGCAAGAGTACTGGAGTGGGTTGCCCAAGGAGTCTTAAAAACATGTTAAATGTGACATTCTCTCCCTCTGGAGATGGACATTAAAAAAAATTTGTTCTATGTCCAGGCTCTGTGTTTACACTGTGATTACAACAATAGCCCCTGTTAGTGTGACATGAAAATTTTATTTTCAAAGGACCAGATACAGAAGGACTGAAAAGAGGGAAAGACAAGAGCAGAAAGATGAAGAACAAAGCCAAATGAGGAGAAGGTGGAGGAGAGATAGAAAGAGTTGCAGATGGAGAAGGGGAACAGAATGGAGAGAGAGAAGAAAAATGAGTGATGAAATGATGAAAAGAGAAAGAGACAGATGGGGACGATGGAGAATGACAAAGCGAGAGGAAAGAGATGGAGATGGGAGACAGAGAAGGAAAGAAACCAAGAAGGCAGGACCTCGGCTCCTCCTGGGCTCAGCAGGGAGCTGGCAAGAAAGAATTTGAAGCCAGAGGGACATATTATCCAGAACCAGGAGTTGCATCTAATTGTAAGCAGACCCTCCCCACCCCCTTCCGATGAGTGATGGACTCCTGGCATGTGACCTGGCTTGGCAATCTCCACCCGGTCTCTGGGCTGCCATAAGGAGATGCGTCATGTCTGGAGTGATGGGAAAGGCACGCCTGCAGATGGCACAGATGGAGCAGCCTCATAAAATGACTCACTGTGAATCCTCACTGAAATCTCCGCTATAAAATGATAATGGAAAAAGCACAAGAAAGGCTAAACGAGCTTGAAAGAAATTTGTTCCAGCTTGTGTAGCTCCCTTCAAATTTTGAAAGGAGGAGAAAAAAAGACCCTATTAGTAAAATGCCAAGAAGATAATGTATCTTCTCTCCAGGCTCTAACCCGTCATCACCCCTACCTCCTATCTGACATCAGTATGTAAATGAAAGTGGCAAGGGAGAAAGAGGAAGCATTTTGGAGGAAGATGTAAGAATTATTTATTGAGCAGGAAGGATGGTGTTCTGGGGAGGGAGGGCTGGGAGGCTGGGAAGGAAGGGAGTGGTGTTTTGGAAAGCAAAGACAAGACTCTCAGGGAGCAGGAGAAGGGGTGTTCTGCTTGTAGTCTGGGGTAGATATTGCCAGAGTGGAGTGGGTCTCTCAGAGACTGAGGTCAGACACTGGATAAGGGAGGCATTTAGCAGTTAGTCATGAAGAACTCTGTAGCAAGAATAGGAAGTTTTTAACTCCAAAGAGCATGGCATTCCAAGAATAACTATCATCGGCTATTTCAGAGTCACCCAAGACCATGATGCGTCTGCACATGAGGCCAAATATAGCTCAGTTTCATCGGGGAGAAATCTACCAGAATTTGAGTGTTTTTAATGGAGAGATAATTACTCAGTGGGAGGTCTTCTGGCTTTCATCTCCTTATATCCTCTGGCAGAGCTGGTGCAGCAATGGATTACAAGCTGGAGGTGCTAGCCGGAGCAGAATTACAGGCTGGAAGGGCAGATGTGAGGGCAGCCTAGATCCCCAGTAACATTTGGAAGCTGGTAGTCAGGGGCTTCCCAGGTGGCACAGTGGTAAAGAATCCACCTGCCAATGCAGGAGATGTAAGAGATGTGGGTTCAATCACTGGATTGGTAAGATCTCCTGAAGGGAATGGGAACCCACACCAGTCTTCTTGCCTGGAAAATTCCATGGACAGAGGAGCCTGATGGACTGTAGACCATAGGGTCTCAATGAGTCAAACGCAACTGAGCGTGTGCACACACACACACACACACACACACACACACACACACTCAGAGTCAGAGTAGAGCTGGGCTTCATACAAGGGGAAGAACCCAGAGTGAGGTGCATCCACTGTTCTCATGGTGAGTGCAGTCAGGAACAGGGTGTTCACGAACATGTATTGGGACAATCACAGGTCAGAAATGGCCCAGGTAGACAGCAAAGTCATGGGTGTCTTGCTTGTATAGTTGGAGTATGGAGAGACCTCAGTGCAGTGTCCTGGATGGAGTAGAGCCTAACACCCAGGTTTACTAGTGTGGTTGGGAGAAGTGGTAGGATGTAGAGGCCAGGAATGCCCTGCACACTAGACAGTTGGCTTAGGTAGGGAGTAGATAATACGGCTGATGGAGTGGGGAAGTGGGAAGGACATGATGGAACATAGAAATTACGGTGCTTGCAGTCCAGTTCAGATGGTTCAAGGCACCATGAGGAAGGGATGAATTAGGAAGGTGTGGATAGGGGTAAGCAAACCAACAATGGCTGATGAGGTATTCAGGAGCTAGTGACAGGTGGATCTTGACTATGCTAAACCTGAAGGAGCGAGGCTGGGGGCAGATGTTTCTGCAGCCTGGTGAGAGTGGAAACTGTGGGATAGGGTTTCCCTGGCCAGTTGGCCAGTATTGTGATCACAGAAGACCACAGCCACTGCTAGACAGATTAGGGAGGGTGTCTTAGTCCCTTCAAGCTGTTATAACAAAATAATGGAGGCAGAGTGGCTTCTAAACAACAGAAATTTGTTTTTCCCCAGGTCTGGAGGTTGGAAGTCTAAGATCAGGGTGCCAGTGTGGTCAGGTGAGGACTTTCTCCTGTATTGCAGACTTTTTTCTGTGTGTGTCCTCATGTGGGGGAAGGGTTAAGGGAGCTCCCTGGGGTCTCTTATATGAGCACTAATCCCATTCATGGGGGTTCCACTCTAGTAAGCAAAGACCCCATCTCCTGATACTATCATATTGGACATGAGCATTTCATCATGTGAATTTCAAGGAATGCAAACAGCAGAGGGAGTGTAGAAGGAATATCCTGCCCTCTTTTCCTTCCCTCTCATCTCTTTCTGGTGCCTCTGATTAGTGAAACTCAATCTGAAGGCAGAAGTGAGGGAATGCATGAAGTCAGCCTTCTGGGGCACAGAGCAAGCCATTCATTGCAGGGTGGAGAGTAAATGGAGTTGAGGAGAAAACAGAGACTGACTAGCATACATGCGAAACCAGCCAGCCAGACGGCAGCTGTCTATTGTCAGGTAACTTGTTTCTTTGTGTCTGGACCTGGTCACAGGCAGCCAGATCCAGCTCACAGGGAGAGGTGATTCAAAACTACAGGCCTGCAGTATGATGGGCATGGCCCCAGTGCCACTGGGCAGCATGAGTGCTAAACAGGGAAACTAAAGCACAAAACTTACCCCTTGGAGAGCTTCAGCATGATGAGAGATGGGGAAGGCTGTGATTCAGAAAGAGGCCGACTAGATTCCTTGGCTGTATTCAACTGATTTAGTTCCTGGTTCCATCAGATGAGAGTGGAGGCAAGCATATGGATGTCCTTGTCTCTACCTGGTGGGCTCAGGAAATGCGCTGGGCCTGGGACCTCCCAGAGTTTCAACTGTCAGTGGCTGTGTGTGTGTGTTTGGAGAAGGAAATGGCAGCCCACTCCAGTGTTCTCGCCTGGAGAATCCCAGGGACGGCGGAGCCTGGTGGGCTGCTGTCTATAGGGTCGCACAGAGTCGGACACAACTGAGCGACTTAGCAGCAGCAGCAGCAGCAGCAGCAGCAGCAGCAGCAGCAGCAGCAGCAGCAGCAGCAGCAGCAACAGCAGCAGCAGCAGTGTGTGTTAGTAGGGAAAGCCTTGATGGTTCGTACTAGTGGACTCATTAGCACACAGAGAATACAGGAGCCTTGGGGGAATGGCTCCAGGTGACCAGGAGTCTAGAGCATTAGTTTCTCAGAGCTGAAAGGGGCACCTGGGTTGAGGCAGCATCTGTACCAGAAAGGGCCTTGGAAACAGATTGTCTCCTTCACCCCAGAGTTCTTTTGTTTTGGTCATGATAAGGGCCAGTTTCTACGTCATCAGCCTGGGGCCTGTGGAGGGGAGCAGGGTTGGGGAAGAACTTGCTGAGGAACATGGTGGAAGTGGGAGGAGAAGTAATAGAGAGATCTTGACATTCTCTGGTTTTCCGCCCTGCATGTTCTTAGAAAACATATATCTTCCTTGAATGAGGCTTGCAGTTCAAGAAGGGACCTTTCCACCTCATGTTAAATTGAAGTCTTGATATAAGATCATTTCTGAATTGAGGAAATAATTGATTATATTGTGTACATGTGGGATAGATTTTTTTGTTTCATATGTTCATAAATCATACTAATTTTTAAAAAACTGAAGTATAGTTGATCTACAATCTTGTGTTAATTTCAGGTGTATAGCTAACTGATTCAGCTATACATACATTCGGTTTTATACAAACATATACACATAGACATACACACACATTTATTATTTTTTCAGATTTTTTCCATTATAGGTTATTATAAGATGTTAAATACATTTCCCTGTGCTGCATAATAGGTCCTTGCTGTTTACCTATATCATATATCTGTTAATATCAGATTCCTATTTGTACCCCCTGGCCTTTCCTTTCCCCCTTTGGTAAACATAAGCTTGTTTTCTACGTCTGTGGGTCTGTTTCTGTTTTGTAAGTAAGTTCATTTTTTAGATTCCTCATATAAACTGTCATGCATTTTCTCATCTTTCTCTGTTACTTCACTTAGTATGATAATCCCTAGGTTCATCTCTGTTGCTGCAGATGGCATTGTTTATTTTTTTGGCCAAGTCATGTGTCAGTGTCTGTATGCACCACATCTTCTTTATCCACTTATCTGCTGATGGACACTTAGATTGCTTCCATATCTTGGCTGTTGTAAATAATGCTGCTGCAAACACCAAACATGTATCTTTTCAAATTAAAATTTTTGTCTTTTCCAGATATATATGCCCAGAAGTGAGGTTGCTGGGTCATATGGTAACTTTTAAAATGGACTTTAAAAAAAGTATAGAGTATACCTTCAATTAATTTATGTAATCTCCTTCTGAGATAGTCACAAGGAATATGATCAATCATTTTCTAGTTATGCCGTTGGGCATGTTCTGGTGTTTTAAATCGTTGCTGTTTCTGTCTTGAAAGAATCCTGCAGTGTTATTTTTGTCAGTGTTGCTGGATCTGGAGTGGGTCATCTTTGGGCTGCTGCCTTCCATGAATGTGGGAGCTGTCTCTCAGGTTCCCTGCTCACCCATGGCATGGTGACTTCCATTAAAAGTTAATAATTCTGTCTCCATTTATGTTTCTAGAGTTAGACAGATTCAAAGTTGGAAAAGTTAGAATTGCCAGGACGAGTGAAGAGAACTGCCTGAGTCTGCCCTTTACATCTCCAGGGATGTTACAGGTGTTCCTAACATTTGTTCCTGGTAGTGTAGGTATGATTAGAAAGACGGGTACTGCACCTGCCTTCTCTTCAGAGAGCAGCCTCAGGGAACAAGGGGGCACCCCTTCAAGTGCAGCCACCTCCAAGCTCCATCCACAGCTTGCTTCTGTTGTTACATCTTTGAACCATTTCCTCATAGGGTTTTCTGCTTCATGCTTTTGTTTTGTGGCCACTTGAAAATAGTGGAACCAAAGGTCTCAGGCACCTTATATTGAAGGTGATACTTAAAAACAGCTATGAGTGAGTTATAAGTGGGGAATATAATTAATAACTTACTAAATGCCTTTGAATAATCATCCAAAATTCAAGTATCTAGATTCTGAGCTAACTTCCATATATAAGAGATTATGTCACCACTATTACTGAAAATTCAGATGAGGGACCATTGTTTGTTCCCTGGTCTCAGCCGTTAGCTTCCAGGGAGGGTTTGTGGTCTTGATTTTGGACAGGAATAGATAACTTTGGCATTGTCAAGACCGTTATTCTAGAAAAGAGAAAACCTTTCCTCAACGATCATCTTTCACTTTCCCTAGAGTATTGCTGAGACATACCCATCTTAGCCCAGGAAGGAAATCTTGTGAGTCCTTTAAACCCTTCCCTGTTTTATCCCCTGTATGTGCCTGGGTTACAGAGGCAGGTGAGCCTCTAGATGTGTCCTCCCTTTCTTCAGCTTCTGAGAGTGAATGTGATCATGTGATCACCTCTCCTGATTTCCCTCCTGATGTGCCTGGAGGACAGAGTTACCTTGCTTCTATAGTCTTATGACTTGTAGGCTAAATATGCCCTTCTTTGTTTTGATTCATTCACATGTAATTCTACATATTCCAAGTGAGAGTATTGTATGAAAACTGTCCTGCTGGAAAATTTACTTGTAGCCTCTTCCACTAAAACTTTTTTTTAGTAGTTTTGTTATACCTTTGTTTTTCTGCTTATGAAAGTAATACAGGAAAGTATAAATTACTTCGTTAGACCAATTCCTACAAGTACAGCTACTAGTTTTCTGTAGAACATAGTTTAAAGACCCTTAGTATACATATTATAAAATTATATTCCAGAAAACTTGCGCCAGTTTACCTTGCCACCAGTTAAGTGAGTAAATTGTTGTTGGAATTGAGTCATGTCATTATTAATTAAACCTTTGGTAACTTGATAGGTGAAAATATCTTATTTTCACTGAATTTATTTAATTATTAATGAGCTTTATAAAAAATGTAAAAGCAAAAAATGCTTATTTTCAGCCTTATTGTACCTACTACCTCCAAGGTACAGAAATGTATCATTTTGACTGCTAAAATATATTTGTCTTGTTTTCTTTTTTACTTTGCTTTAGAGGGTCTTCCATCCAAAGTTCGCCAATATTTTTTTCTAGATTTTTTAAATGGTTTGATTTAAAAGCATATTTGTCACTTGATCTGCATTAGCATGTGGTGTGAGGTGAGGATTTAAATATGCTTTTACTTTAAATCAGTAACCAATGTTTATGAGTACCTTACTTGTAAATAACAGAATTCACTCTGTCTAGCTTAAGCAGATGTGGAACATTCTGAGGGGTTTAGATGGCTCAGAGAATTTCTGGGCTCAGGGCTGGGTGCTAGCAGTAACACCCAGAGCTGCGCCATGAGATTTGGCCAGGCGAGGCATCTACTTGCTGCCTCTGTCACCACCTGGACCAGCAAAACGGAGGCCAGGCCACACTTAGAGCTGGTTTCCCCACTCACTTGTGAGGAAAAGTCTCATGTGGCTGCATCTGACTGGGGAAGGAGTTTTTATGGAAATTATTTTGGCAAGGCAGTCCTTACAGTGTGGGACATGATCAGATTATAAGGAGAATGTGTACCAGACTGGGTGACCCCAAGTGACCAAACCAGGTGTTCCAGCACCTTTCACCACTGATTAGTGATGAAACCTTCATCACATATTGATTTTGCATTTTAAAAATTATAGATTAGTAGGATCAGTTTCTGTTGTGTATTCAGTTTTATCTGATTATTTTTATATTCTTGTGCTCTTGCCATAATTATTTTTTGCTGTGTTATTTTTAACTACTACGGTGTACATTGCATTGCTCTTTCAGTTCTTAGTTATTCTTACCTATTTTATCTTTCAGATGAACTTTAATGAGATTTTATTAACTTACAAAAATAAATTGATATTTTGGTTAGAATTGCATTAAACAGTCACATTAATTTGGTACTTTTGACTTTGTTAGAGTATTCCATTCTTCCCATCTAATTATGTGGTATATGTTTTCATCTGGTCAAAAAATTTTAATGCTCCTCAATAAAGTTTGTAGTTTTCTTCATAAGGTTATTCATATTTCTCACTAAAGTTATTCTGAAGTATATATTATTATTAATATATCAATGGATTGACTCAACTTTCCTTTTATTTTCCCTGCCTTTTTCTGCTAGGTAGGAGAGCCATTAAATCTTACATATCTATTTTGTGTTAGACACTTAAAAATCATGTTAATTCTAAGAAAATTTCTGTTAATTTTGTTAAGCTTTCTAAGAATACATCAATGTCTACAAATAACAGTAATTTTAGAACTGAAGTCAAACAACTACCAGACATGAAAAATAATTTATATTTAATTAATTCAGTAAGCTAGGTGTAAAAATACCCTGAAAGGGGAGATTGTTCTAATATTGTAATAATGCTTGCATTCCCCCCTGTACAGATATTCTAAGTAACATGTGTACAGATGGTGATTTATAACATCCAGATATGCTCTGTAAAGTAAGCCACATGACAGCCTTGGCTTCCCTGTCAGTCTCCACCACATCCCCAGACACACATGGTGTTTTCTCCCCCAAATGCGAGTGCTTTAAGTTCCACATTCAGATTTTGGGTAGCAGCACATTAATTCAAGCAGATTGATGCCTCTAGAAGTCGGTTGGCTCACTGCGGGGTGGCGGGTTCATAAATAAAAACAGGCCAGGGCTCAGTCCGTTCACTCTTTCTGTCCCAGGCCACTTTCTTCCTTTCCACAACTAAGCCACGTGTGTGGAGAACAGTGTTGGTGGGGTCTGTGGAATGTTACACTTAGAAGGAAAGAAGAAAAAAATGGTAAATATGTTCAAGCAAGTGGAAAAAATTTGGTGAATGCTTGCTTTTAAGACTTCAGAGACTCCAAATTATCCTGTCTCTCTCAGGCAAGCTAACAACTAACAAGAGTGCATTAGTTATATAGAAAGTCACTGAAAAGCCATGGGAAGATTAATGCCTAGAGTTGATAAGATGCATCATAGGATGATAGCTTCTAATTCTTTGAGGTATAAAATATACAAACAAGTCCTGAATAGGGACAGGATCCTGCTTGACGGATTTTCCCTCGGACTTTTAGACTTTGAGCAAGTATTCATTTTTATTTCAGTTACCAGGGAGCCTTATGCCATGGTTGTTCCTTGGCCTTTGAGCTCTGCACGCAGTAGTGTCTGCACCTTGCCTTCTGAGCATATAAGTAGAGGCTGAGCAGACCAGACTGAGTCACCCACCTGACTTGGCTATTCTGAGACCCACAGGAGAAGATGGGATTTGGGAATGTTTTCATCATAAGACAATTGGAGGCCCTATCTATTTCTTGAGGTTTTCAGTCTCTGGAACTCACTTGTGACCCTCATTTTAGGTTGGTTCTTAATGAACTTAGGAATTTGGCTGTGAGCCTAACCCAAGTAGCTCAGATTCTGTCCTTTCTGGTAAGCAGTGGGCCAGAAGGAAAGGCCTTGTGGCAAAGTGAGGTGGTGTGTTAAGTCACACTCGAGTAAGGCCAAGGTGGGAGCTTTCTTAATGCTTAAGTATTCCAGGATGTTTGAAGTTGGAGGAGGTTGCATTTACATCAGGAAATGCAAGGAATCCCATCACATCTTGAGCGAGCACTATAGGAGCGGCTGTAACATTCTCCTGCTGGGCTCAAATATTAGAATCCTTATGCAGTCCTTTCATGCTCCCTTCAAAGTCTGCTGGCTCTGACATTAGTATTGCCACGAAGCAACACTCTACACATTTCTTTCTGGCTAGCAACGACTGCACAATAGCTGAAAGTTTTTACAAATAATAACTGTGCCTGTGTGGGTAATATCTTGTGGTGATACTGCCTTAGAAAATCAATGTAATTAACCATTTTTGCCATTTAAAAAATGTGCAAATCTGATCTGGAAGGTAGGACACAATCCCCTTGAAGCTTAAAGTTCATTTTGGAAATGAACTGCAAATCTGCTACAGTCATGACTGATTATCCAATAATCAGTTATTTATTCTGGTAATCAACTTCATGATGAAACACTGCCTTTCAGAAAAGTGAAAACAGCTTATTTCCGGTTGGAAAAAGGCCATCTCTTTGATATCAAGGAGGATTGGATCAAGCTTTTGGTGTTGTAAGCTTAAGGTTTTGTGCTTTTAAAATCTTTTCTTAAATGATATTCTTTAAAAACTTAGGCCAGAGCAGATTATTTTAAATTAATTGATATACTAGCCAATTATACTCTACATAGAAAATGAGGTTGAGCGGAACAATATTGGTCAGTCCAGGTGTCTGTGTCTCACAGGCTTCTCTGTTTGGGCCATTAGGGTGACACTTCAGTGAGTGACGTGATGTTGAGAAGAGTCACACATTATTGGTAGAGAACAGTGACCTCGGACATTTAGAAATAGAATTAAATTCCCTACATGAAAATTAAGTTATACCTTCTGTGGACTTTCCTTTTTTGGGGGTGGGGTGGGGAGGTGGAGAATGCTGAAATTTTGTTCCCTTAGCAAATTTCGATTCTACAATACAGTATTATCAAGCTGTAGTCATCATTAAATCCTCGGACCTCTTTCTATTGACATTAAACGTATTTGCTAAGAGTCTGAGAAGAAAAGAAAAGTGAAACACTCAAATTGGAGAATTCGAGAAGGGACTAAAAAGTATGGCCTATTTACAAAAGGGAAGGCAAAATTTTGTGAAAGCCAGAAATGATGGTGTCATGTCTTGAGACTATTGACAATGGGAAGTAATTCCCATTCCTAAGCCTGGAGAGTAAAAAGGGCTTGTTGGTTACTGGAACCCAGAGGGAGAGAGGGAGCGAGGGAGAGAGAAAGAGGAAGGAGGAGGTAGAGGAGGAAGATGAAGTAGAGGAGGAGCGGATGAAGATGGGGAGGGGGAGGAGAGAGCTGTAGGAAAAGGGCCATGTTCAGGAGCCGCCTTTGGTAGAGAGTTGTCACTTTGCAGTGGTTGCCTGGGAAGGAGTGAGTGGATCAGTATCGCACCTCAGCCACATCCCTCCCATCCCCCCGACCTTTTTTTTTTTTTTCTCTGATTTCCTGCTAGTGCCTTTTTTGGCCAAACTCAGCCAGAAGATAGAGGACAGGGAACCCAAGGATGCAGTCCAGTGGTCAAGCTCCTGAGGCCCAGGAAGAGGAGCACAGCAAATGGTGTAAGAGAGCAGCAGTGATTATCACCACCACACAATCATGCTGCAAAATTTTATTTTTTATTTTTTTTGCTGTTGCCAACAACATAGAGCAGAAGTACTTGGCTTAAATTGAATCAGAGGGAAAAACAAAGAGTACGGAAGACATCTGAAAAATCAGTGACTTCAGATATTCATTTTCTACCAAGCCTTTGGTTTAATTATTTTATCATGTTAACCAATTTGTTTCTGGTTTTCTTTTGCCAAAGTTGTCTGGAGTCATCTGCTGTGTATAGACAGGTTCAAGACATGGATGACTATGGTTGGTCTCTTTGAAGGAAACCTAGTAGGATAAGCAATAAATAGGACTGACTCTGGTAAGGCTGCCCAGGCTCACAACCCAGCGAGGGTTACAATACAGTGAAAAGAATCTGAACCCCAGCCTCCTTCCTTAGGAGCGCAGTCTTAGCCACTGGACCACCAGGGAAGTCCCTCTCTCACTTTTTTTTTAAACCTTTTGGTGGAAAGATCTCTGTTGGGGGCCCTTTACTCATTCTGCCTTAGGGGAGATAAGTTGATTCACCTGATTGGTAAGTTTCGAAAACCACTAGTCACACTTGTCGCAGCTTCACCCTCCTTTCATTTAGGGCTATGCCATTCCAGAGAGGGCATGAGTTCTCTGCTCCAATGCCAAATACCGAGGAGAGGCCTCTCTTGTGGGAAGGGCATGCTGTTGAGATGCATTTTTTTGTGACTGGATGTCTAAGTTGATGTCTTTTTTAAATTCTAGGTTTCAGTATTAATAACCCCGTTTGGCTAACAGAATTATTGGTGGATTCATGTCAATGTATGGCAAAACCAATACAGTATTGTAAATTAAAATAAAGTAAAAAAAAAAAAAAAAGAAAGAAACCTCTTAGCAAACTAGAAATAGAGGAAACTTTCTTAATCTGATCAAGGGCAACAACAGGAGCTTAAGTCAGAAGGCATAATTAATGGTAGAAGGTTGAAAACTTTCCCTCTGAGATGAGAGCAGAATGGGGATATTTGTTCTAACCACTTCCATTCATCATTTTACTGTAGGTTTTTAGCCAGTGTAGTGAGGCAGACAACAGAATGGAAAGATTAAAGATTAATGATTAGAAAGGGGGAATTAAAACTGTGATTGTTCAAGGTGAAATAATTGTATAAAATGCAAAAGTGTTTTTGAGTATGTTATTAGGTTTAATAGGTACACTTAGGTTGCTGCATATTACACTGATATTCCGGAGTCAGTTGAATTCCATAAACCATCGACAATCAGTTAGACATGTAATTTGAAATAATTTTGTATTTACAGTAACTGTAGAATTATAAAGTACACAGGGATCAATGAAAATGAAATGTAAGTCCTTCACCCAGGAAATGATGGTGCTGCTGCTGCTAAGTCACTTCAGTCGTGTCCGACTCTGTGTGACCCCATAGACGGCAGCCCACCAGGCTCCGCCATCCCTGGGATTCTCCAGGCAAGAACACTGGAGTGGGTTGCCATTTCCTTCCCCAGTGATGGTGCTAATACAAGGTATTAAAGTTCTAAATAAAAGGCGAGGTGTTTCATATAGTTGAATAGAAATATGTCAGTCCTCTTCAAATTTATTCATAGATTATTAGTAATCATGATTAGCATCCAAATATTTAAGTATGATTAGTCAAGAGACTATAAACTTTATTTGGGTGAGCAAAGGGCTCCTGAAGAATAAAAATACTCCTGAAGAAGGGCAAGACAGGGACTTGAGAAAGAATAAGACTTGCCCTAGCATGAATTTTAATAAATCTGTGGTAATAAAGATGATGATATTGTTGCAGGCATTAATGAAAGACCAGATGGGAAGTTCAGAACAAAGTCAGGGCATATAGAACTGTACTGATAATGTAACTGAATATGCTGTGAACCCTCATTTTCCATATTTCTAAAGGAAAACATTTAGAAGGCTCAGGAGACAGCTTAATGACTGTTCATTGATGCAATTTTTTAAAACCCAAGCAAACAAACAACAAAAAAAGACTGGAAACATTTTGGCAGAACAAAAACAGAATTATTTAATGGAATAGTAACTATACAGCAGTAAAAAGAAATGGACTACAGCTATAGATATCAAGAGAGATGAATCTTGGAAAAATAATTTTACTTCTTTAGAAGTCATAGAAGACTATGTTCAGTATGATTCATTTATATAAAGTTCAAAATTAGGTAGAAGTGAGCAATACATTTGTTTAGACATACATCATTCATAGTAAAGTCTTAAAGAAAAACAAAAGAAAACAATTGTTAAAAATTTCTGAGTGGTTGTTACCTCTGTGAGGCAGAAGGGTAGTATAGGCAAGGAGAATGCTATTAGGAGGGAGTTTTCAAGTTACAGGTATGTTCTTAAGCCACGTGTTGGGTAAATAGGTATTTACTTTTTATTCTTCTAACTGTACATACGAATATTATATGAGCTGGAAGATATTTGAAACTGTAGGGAAGAGATCCAACAGGCAACAGATGACATTTGAGGGAGTGAAGTCTTCCCTGGTGGCTCAGACAGTAAAGGATCCATCTGCAGTGCGATCCCTGGGTTGGGAAGATCCCCTGGAGGAGGGCATGGCAACCCACTCCAGTATTCTTGCCTGGAGAATCCCCATGGACAGAGGAGCCTTGCAGGCTGCAGTCCATGGGGTTGCAAAGAATCGGACACAACTGAGTGACTAAGCACAGCACACAAAGGAGCAAGACAGCACCCTTCTGCTGCTTGGGTGTTGAATGCAGCTGGCAGCAGCCTGGCTCCTCTTCCCCACTGAGTTCTTTTTCCTGGATCTTGCACTTTCATAATCTGTGATGGCTATAGCTCTTGACAAGATGAGGAAAAACATGGGTTTGATTCTTTAGGAGTATCAGCCAAGGAAAGAGCAATGGGATCACTCCATGGGCTTTGCAAATAACTGAGGATGGAAACCATGAGGGACTAAACCCTACCTTACTTGTCTTTATCACTCTGAAGGCTTCCCCGGTGGCTCAGCAGTAAAGAACCTGCCTGCCATGCAGGAGACAAGGATTCGATCCCTGGGTAGGGAGGATCCCCTCGAGAGGGGCATGGCAATGCACTCCAGTACTCTTGCCATGAAAATCCCACGGACAGAGGAGCCTGGCAGGCTTCAGTCCATGGGGTTGCAAAGAGTTGGACACGACTAAAGTGACAGAGTACACAGCACACATCACTCTGAAAGCAAGAATGGAGATAGTCTGACATCTTTAAAAGTCAGAATGCATTCTAAGTTGCTGAGTGGTTCAGGCAGCAAGCCTCACCTAAAGTATAACTCTCCATTGTGTCCTAGGTCAGTTTTATCACTAATGACTGCATTGTCTGTTTCCTGATAGTTTTCTGAAATTAAACAAATTTCAGTGACTTGAAAGTTTCCCTCATGATTTGTCCCTGTGCACTGATATTCTGTATGCCTTCTCAAATGGAAGCGGGAAAGGTGGCATTTCACTCAGGGATACTATGAATAGTAACGTTAGGAATTAGTTTACTGTTTAACTTCTCTGCCAAATATACTTGGGCAGAGAAGGGGATCTAACTTTGCCCATAGGCTCAAAATGTCTCTAGTTTTCTGTGCTGGTGTTAAAAGTGCTGAGAGTTGATAGGCTGAAGTACTGTTATCTGGCTAACTGCTTGGAAAAATACCTGAGCAACTTTCATAACCCCCAATAGGTTGATGTCAGCAAATGGGACTAAAGCTTACCAAGCAGGTGAAGGCATATTGATGGCCCACTGGAAAAGATGATGGCCATTGCGTTTTGTAATTCATGGCTATTAAATAAACTCAAAGGCCAAACTATCAGGCGGCCAGCCTTTTCCTTAGCTGCTGCTTTCTCAGTTTATCTCAAATGCATCTTGCAAACTATGGTACTGAACAGAGAATAGCCCAGCATGGTCACTTGAATCAGTGTGTCTGAGTCTTTCCTTCCTTCCCATCCTTCCGGATGCACAGGTGAAGCAGATACCAGCTGGATCCTTGTGGGCAAGTCTGTCATGACAATGCCTCATTGCTCATCTCCAGAGATGGTCAGAAGTCCATTTCCTGAGAATTACTGGTAGTTTTCAAATCCTGTTGGACTCTGAATGGATGGGAAAGTTCAGAAGCCATGTGTGAGCCGTTGGCATGTTGGGAACACTTACTGAGTGAAGAGCAGACCAAGATCATTCTATTTTTTTTCCCATTAGTTGGACTGCAGGCCAGTAGAGAAGTAAAAAGTTCTGTATTTTCTTTTCTGGGATCCAGGCCAGGCTTGTGGAAGACTGATCATAGAAAATTGATTATGGAACTAGGAGGTGGCATTATGTCTTTTCTCGTTTCCTAACCTCAGGAGTTTGGGCTACTTGAAGCCACTCAGAAATTAGTTTGCAAAAGTCTGTCTGTCTGTCTTTTTCCCTCTGTTATACTCTTGTCAAAATCATTGCCAACTTGTTTTCTGTTTCTTAAGAGAAGTAAATGCTGGACAGTGATTTTTAGTTTTTGAACACACACACAAAACAAATAAGTTTAGATCTGAACTTCTGCCTCTTGATACTTCAGACTGTTTTTTGCTCCAAAAATATGTTTATTGATATATTATCATGCTGCACTATATCTACTTTTAATTTCTAAAGAAGTTATTTTTACAGAATTATATAATTTTGCTTATTAGATGAACTAAAAATTTACCCATAAATTCATTAACACAGCAAGCAATAGTTTTCTTAATAAGGAAGAGGAAGTTGTTGCAATTCATATGTATTGATAACATAAAACAATATACATTCTTCAGGTAATATGGTATTATAATATTCCATGGTGGTACATAGTTCTCATAGCCATCACTTAATATAGATCATTAAAAATACATATTCTTTAAAGAACATATTGGCAATAGCTTAATTGTTAACCGTCTGAATATATTTGCATATTTTGGTCTATTTTTAATCCATATTCTAAAACTACCATGCAATTCACTATCCTATTTTTGGAACTTAGCATAAGATTTTTTTTCCTTTTTATTATATAATCATCATGCACAGAATTTGAATGGTTGCATTATATCCCATTTAGTAGATTTACCAACAGTATATTTAAGCACTTTTTGTTGACATTTAGGATATTTTCTTTAATTTACTATTATAAAAATGCTATTTTAGGTATTTTTCTGCCGGTTGCTTTTTGTTTAATTGGATTGTTTCACTGGAATATTGCTGGATCAAAAGCTAACCAGTTTCCCATCTCCTGATGTTGTTGTCAAGTGGTTTCCAAAAATAGTGCATTAATTTACACAGCTTTGAACCTTGTATGGTAGAGCCCGTTTCTCATAGTTCTTGATAATAATAATTTAATAGTTGTTTTCATTTTATTTATTCAATTAATAGTGAAATTAGTTTCTTAATATATTTACTTTTTTTGTGTGTGTGAATTGTCTGTTTACACAGTCCATGATCTTTTTCAGTTTAACTTTCAGAATAGTGTTTTTCTGATTGTATATATGAAACTTGGTATAAGAATTACTGTGAATATTACTTTTCCTTAGATTTCTTGGCTTTTATTTTTTTGACACAACAAAACTTTCATTTTTGGAAAGTAATTAGTCTTTTCCTCAGTGATTTCTATCGCTTAGAAAGTCATTTCCCCTTTGAGGAGTGGGTTAATATGTAGTTCCATGTTCTTATTTGTCACTTATACAGAAATACCTTGTCAAGTAATGTGAAATCTGTGGGAAGCTTAAAGCATAAAAATTTTCAAGAAAGGAAAAATAACAAAATAATCAGAAATCCTTCTTCTCAGAGAAAATCAGGTAACCTTTCTTTGCTGTGAATTCTTTTAGACTATTTATATTGTAAATATAGAAAACTAAATAGACAATTGTACACATTTCATAAAAATCATATTGCATATAGAGCATGCATTGTTATATAAGCCACACTTTTCCTTAATCACAAAGTAACACATTTTTCTGTGACTATAGATGTTGCTCAGAATTTCAAATGACTACAGAGCATTTCCTTACATGTCTGACCATTCTTTTAGCACTGGACATTTGGCTTTTCTATTATAAACAAATCTTAGGTGAACCATCTTGTACAAACATTTTTCTTATTTGTCCAGTTCCCAGCAGGGGTGATTCTGGGGGTCAAGGTATTTTTAAAAAGATTTTTTATTATTTTTTAAATTAGTTTTCCAAAGGTTGTACTAGTTTCAACTGCAGTCAGTTAAGTTTGACAGTGTCTTGTTTCCTGTATTTGTATGACTTTCTTTAATCTTTACCAGTCAGATAGGTAGGAGATAAATAAAGATGTCTTATTGCTTTAATTTGTAGTTATGTTATTAATGAAGTGGAATATTTCTTCAATGATATCACCCATTTGTATTTCTACTTTTGTTCATATTCTTAGCCTACTTAATATTAAGGTTTTATATCTTTCTGTAATTTGTTTTATAATAATTTTAAAATCTGATGCAGAATGCTCACCCCTCCCCTTTTTGATGGAGTATAATGTCTTGCAATCAGTTTTAAACCTGAGAATTAAGGGAGAAAAGTATTCTCCATGCACAGAGCAACTTTACAATTGCTGCCTTCTCCACATGTCAGAAAACCTTTATCCTGTTATTCTGAGCATGGAGTTACAATTTCTATCAAATCATGGGAACTGTTAGCAAGTCAGGGCAAAGCTACCCTAAAGTATGTGAAAGGAGCCATTTCCTCCTTAAGGTGATGTTCTCTTTTTATGTCAACCACATGAGGGAGAGATGTCTGAGACCCAGAAGCCAGGCTGAGAGAAGGGCTCCTGAGTGGGAAACAGAGAGGGTAGATGGCTCTTGAGCACAAAGATGTCAAGACTGTATCAGTTCAGTTCAGTTCAGTTGCTCAGTCGTGTCCGACTCTTTGCGACCCCATGAATTGCAGCACGCCAGGCCTCCCTGTCCATCACCAACCCCTGGAGTTCACTCAGACTCACGTCCATCAAGTCAGTGATGCCATCCAGCCATCTCATCCTCTGTCATCCCCTTCTCCTCCTGCCCCCAATGCCTCCCAGCATCAGAGTCTTTTCCAGTGAGTCAGCTCTTTGCATGAGGTGGCCATAGTACTGGAGTTTCAGCTTTAGCATCATTCCTTCCAAAGAAATCCCAGTGGGTATAAAAAGGCCCCATGATTATACCTCAGCATGGAGGGTTCCAGGGCCCTTCCAGTGGGAAGAATGCCTGGGATGGTTGGACTAACAGATACCATACTGTGAAGGAAGAACACTGAAGATCAGGTTGGTAATTTGGACTATAGACTGCTAATATTTAACAACTGAACCATTAATTTAACCATTAATAACAACTGAACCACTGGGCAGTAGTCGTCCATATAATCAAGACTATATTTGGCAATTTCCCTTGCAGCTGTTAGTAGCCATGGCACTAACTTCTGGGAACAGGAATGGGTGCAGAAGTAGTCTGCACCCCTTTTGGGAAATGCCCTGAAAGAGAATGAGGGTGCTTCTTCCTCCTTTTTCTTTTTGCAGTCCAGAATGAGCAGCAGGTGATTGGACAGCATAGTGGACACTAAATGTCCTGTCCCTCTCCTGGTTACTGGGCTGGGACATCCATCCCCCAGCTGTGGAGCATGTTGACAGTGATGCATCACAGCTGTCCCCTTCTCAGGGACAGTCAGTCTTTTTGGAAAAGACACAGCTGTTTCAGGGCCTCTTTTTTGGACTTTGAGATGGAAGTCATATACTGAGGATAGTAGAACCGCAGAGCTGAAGAAAGCTCTTTCTCTGTGTGTTATGACTGTCTGCCCCTGGAGTTTTATGTGTGAAGGGACTTGGAAGTACTTGGAAGGTTAAGAAGAGTGATCACAGCCTATTGGCTCCATTTGCTTTTGTGAGGGGAAAAAAATAATGCCATGCTTGTGCCAGCGACTGCAGGCTGTCTTTAGCAGAGGACTGTCCTGAGGGTGTCACCTAGTAGATGATTTCAGCAGGTGGAAATTTGACCATTTGATTAGGCATTCAAGTGATTAAGCATGGGCTTCCTTGCTCAAACAGAGAGAGAATCCTGGCTCCACTGCTTTCTCTCTGTGTGACTTTGACATTTCCCACTTGTAAAATAGGCCTAATATTACCTACATCATAGGGCTGTTATTAGGCTTTAGTATGTAAAACGTATCATGTAGTGCTTAGTATAAATGGGTATAAGTAGAGCCATTTTCCCCATAAGGATAAATTCTTTCACAGCTTTAGGACAGGAAAATGAAATTATTTGGACACTTTTCAGGAACACTTTCCAAACTAGTTCTTTTAGATCATTCCCATTCTCTTTAAGTACATTTCCCAGAAGGGGCATAGTGAATTTGCTGATAGCTTTTCCCATAGATATTTCTTTCATGGAAGAAAGGAAGCTGGAACCTAAATTTGTTTTCTTCCCAGATTATTGACCCCTGATTAACAGGAAGAGCATTTGAAGTAGCCAGGTCTTTTGTTGTTCTCTGAATAGCTGCACAGCTTCCATATGAAGTCAGCATTCAGTCTAAATGAAAATCTATGTCGAAATCAAGAGCCGTTGAAGTTCTCAAGCCTGACTGGACAATGTGAATTTGAAAGAACCAATTGCTCAAGACAAGAAGATTCAAAGGGCCCATTGAGGCCATACGTTGAAGAGAGCATGCAATTGAGGGTCAGGCATTAGGCATTAAAGGTAGGTGACATGACAGTCTGGGTCCCCTGTCCTTGAAATTTACTATTGATTTTGTTGAGCTCAGTATTGAATATACCATTTCCATTTTACAATAGATCTGTGCTGCACATAGTCATCCTCTAACTTGGTAGATATGACAGTACTCAACTCATGTAGCGTAGTTCCAAGTGCAAGTCATTTGATACCCTGCACAGTAGCTGGTTTTCTGATGGAAATTAATTCTCTATTAAGGCCTTGCTCTGGAACTTTTGGGGCATGTGCAACAATTTTCCCATTGAGGCTTGCCAGTGTCTCCATGGAGAATCCTTTTCCACTACAGCCACCCTCATCATCATTGCCTCCACTAGGTCACATAGACTGTGGGGGCAGTTTTTACCGTGGTCTTGACCTCTTCTGGTTTCTGGCCACATCTGAAGCTGTGGCAGCCTTCCAAGTCATCAGATAGAGCCAACACTCCAGTGCCTGGCTCACATATCCTAGGCTGTTACTTGTATGCATCAAAAGCTGTTCACTCTGAATACCCACGACTTTGCAGGTATAGAAGCGTTCACAGCCCAGGCACAGAGCAAGCCAGAAGTGTCAGAGAATGAATGCCTCTGGAAGCCATCCTCAAGAAGTTACACATGGGTTAGCCACTTGTTTGGGATGATTTTGAGATGCATTCTTCATATTCCCCCAGAGTTCCCCAGTAGGATTGAGCTGCAGGTGCCCATGATGGTAATCTTGATGCAACACATCCTTTAATGACACCCTTCCCTCTTCTCTCTAACTTGCTTAGATTGCCCTTTCAAATAAACTACTTGTTCTACTCACACTTTTACCTTGGAGACTGCTACTAGGGAGTCCAACCTAAGACATTTGATAAATAAATAAAGGCTGTATTCCATGGGTAGCTAATGCCACGTCTAAGACCCAAAGAGACCCAGAAAGCACTGTACCCCTTTCTTGCAGGTATAAGGTGTAAGATATAATGACCAGCGCACAGCAACTGGCTCTTAACCTTAGAAGAGTCATCCTGGGGGGCCTGGAGATAGTAGGTGCATCTTCTGTAACTTTAAACAACTTACTGATGCTGGAGCTTTCCTTGGCTCTTACGCTCTGCCCTACAGGTGATTCTAGGGCATCTGGCTCACTTGGTCCAACTAACACCCAGGCATTAATATAGTGGACCTGCATAAAGTTCAATGGAATGTCAGGAAGATCAGGGTCCCTACATACTGTATTAGAACAGAAAACAAGAGAGTTAATGTAGTTCTGGGGCAAGACAGTAAAAATGTATTGCTGTTCCTGTCACATAACACTAACTAAGCTGTCTTTGATTCTCGCTAGTGTTGTGAGTTAACACTTTTGCTGCACTGATGGCTGCTTATCAAGCGCCAGAAGCTGTATTGATCTTACTAGTAAAAATAGCACATCCACCAGAGCAGCTGTGATTGGGGCAACTACCTGGATAAGGTCACAGTAAATCACCCTCATCTGCCACAGTTAATCTCTTTTGTTCAGGAATCAGACAACTGAATTGAATAGAGATATGATGGGGATCTCCATACCCTGTATCCTTTTAAGTTTTTTTGCAGTGGTGAGATATTGCTTCTCATGTTACAGTCTTGGTTGGGCAATGTTGGGTGTAGTTTCTGGGGCTTCCACTTGATTTTTCCTATCATGTCTCCTACTACACGTGTCAGGATACAAATATGACAGTTCTGACAGCTGCTAAGTATTTCCACCCCAACTATACACTCAGAACTTGGGGAAATAAGCCATTGTACTAAGTGTGAGATAAAATTAGGATGTGTAGTAATGATTCACCTGACCTTCAAAGCCCCTACTCTAACTAGTACACTACTGGCAGCCGAGTGTTCTGCTATTAGTATTAGCTCAGACTCTGTATCTGTTGGTCTTCAAAAAGCACGTGATCCCTTTCCCCAGTACACAGCTGCCATGGCAATTAACTTACAATTCCTTGGGGAAATGTCAGAGGAACACTAACCGTTATAGTTGTGCTGCAAGATCTTTCCTCAAGAAGACCTGATCACCCCTCCGGTCAGTGGTCTCTGGGAGGGTAGGATGGATTAGGGCTGGATAAGGGGCTTTTATTTTTCCATTGTGATGGCTTATGTCAGTTGTTTGCTCTCCGAAGTACTGTACCCAGCAGCCTATCTCATTAAGCTTTTATTGGTCTCATCATTATTTGAGTGTGCTGTCAAATGTAAATTCTGGACATCAAAGTAATATTTAAACTCAACAGTGAGGGTTATTTTATACCTATCAATGTATAAGTCACAATGCAAATGTAACAATTGTGAATATGTGTGGAATAGTGCAGGCTAAAAGGAGTTGAAGGAAAAAGTTGCAACCACAGGGGTCAACTGGTAGGATCATGGCAGATTCTTTCACACATCTTTATAAATTCAGAATGAATTAAAGCCCTGAAGGTAATGCCAGACACCATAAAAGTCTTGGAGGAAAATATAGGCAGAACACTCTTTGACATAAATTGCTGCAAGATCTCTTTTGACCCACCTCCTAAAATAATGGAAGTAAAAATGAAAATTAGCAAATGAGCCCTAATTAAACTTAAAAGCTTTTGCACAGCAGAGGAAACCATAAACAAGATGAAAAGACATGCCTCAGAATGGGAGAAAATACTTTCAAACAAAGCAACTGACAAAAGATTAATCTCCAAAATATACAGTTTATGCAGCTCAATATCAAAAAAACAACCAAATCAAAACAAAATGGGCCAAATACTGAAATAGACATTTCTCCAAAGAAGATATACAGATGGCTAACAAACACATGAAAAGATGCTCAACGTCACTGATTATCAGAGAAATGCAAATCAAAACTACAATAAGGTATCACCTCACACCAATCAGAATGGCAATCATTAAAAAATCTACAAATAAGTAAATGTGGAGAAAAGGGAACTCTTTTACACTGTTGGTGGGAATGTAAATTGACAGATCAAATAGCAACAATGAAATGCATTTTGGGAAGATTTTAATAATGAAATGATTAATAGCACTGTTACTGTCACCCTGCTTATTTAACTTAAATGAAGAGTACATTGTGTGAAATGTTGGGCTAGATGAAGCACAAGCTGGAGTCAAGATTACAGGTAGAAATGTCAATAACCTCAGATACACAGATGATACCACCCTTAATGGCAGAAAGTGAAGAGGAACTAAAGAGCCTCTTGATGAAAGAGGAGAGCTAAAAAGCTGGCTTAAAACTCAACATTCAAAAAACTGAGATCATGGCATTTGGTCCCATCACTCCATGACAAATAGATGGAGAAACAATGGAAACAGTGACAGACTTCATTTTCTTGGGCTCCAAAAACACAGCAGATGGTGACTGCAGCCATGAAATTAAAAGATGCTTGCTCCTTGGAAGGAAAGCTATGACCAACCTAGACAGCATATTAAAAAGCAGAGATGTTACTTTGCCGACAAAGGTCCATCTAGTCAGAGCTATGGTTTTTCCAGTAGTTGTGTATGGATGTAAGAGTTGGACGATAAAGAAAGCTGAGTGCCGAAGAATTTATGCTTTTGAACTGTAGTGTTGAAGAAGACTCTTGAGAGTCCCTTGAACTGCAAGGAGATCAAACAAGTCAATCCTAAAGGAAATCAGTCCTGAATATTCTTTGGAAGGACTGACGCTGAAGCTCAAACTCCAATACCCACTCCAGTACTCTGGCCTGGAGAATTCTATGGACTGTATAGTCCATGGGGTCACAAAGAGTCAGACATGATTGAGTGACTTTCACTTTCTTTTCAAGTGTACTAGGTCAGTGAGAACCATTCTTAATGTCAAAAATATTTATGTATCCCTTGATTATGAAATTCATAATATTGGCAATCTACTGTGAGTTCAAGTGTTTGGGTGGATGTGGTTATAAAATGATGAAACCAGGGTTGTTATCTAGTAGGCAAGGAAAATGGTGGATGTGTGTTTTTGGAAGGCTGATTAGGTTGAGTCTGGAAGATGGGAGTACATTTTGTCTTTTTCCTCCGGCTTCTCATGCTCTCTTCAAAATGCTATCTGATGAGTTGGGGAGGATTAATTTAAAAGTATTTTTCACTGGAACACCACATTGAAGTTATAGCTGTGGTTTTTTTCTCTGGTTTAGTTTTCAAATTGAAGGCTGGTTCTTCGAGTTGGTAACATTAACCCTTCAGATATGGTACATCTGTCAGCAGAAGGAATGCATCTTGTTTGATTAAATTATTTGGCAAATATAAAGCTATTTGGAACATGCCTGACATGTAGGAACTGCCCAGCAAAGCACAATTATTATTCAACAGTGTCCTGCTTTGACTCATCTTCCTCAGCATTTGGTTCAAGTCTCTTCCTCCAGGATCTTCTCTGGATGTTCCAGTCTAATCCACTGCGGTATCTGTCATGCATTTTGCTGTGTACCTGTCTTCTAATTGTTTCCTGGCTTTGGTATTGTTCCTTGTGCTCTACAGCAAGCACTTGAAGGCACGATGCCAAGTTCTTTTGGACCCTGGAGTTTGGGGCAAGAAGTATAGCATTGTATTAATAATTCAGTGTATGTTGCTGGTGGTGGCTGCCTGGGTTCAAAACCTGGTTATTCCCTAAGTAGTTGTATAATGTAGGGCAAGTTGTTTAGTATCTCAAAGCCATTCATATGTTTGTGTATGTAGCTTTTTCTTTCTTTTGGATTGTTTTCTTCCCAGCCATGGGATTACTGGGTCAAAAGATACTATTTACAGCTGTGTGATTTAGTCAGTTAGTTTTATCTCTATGCCTCAGTTTCCACCCATGTAAAGTGGGGATAATTAGATTCTCTCATAGTGTGGCTGACAATTAACAGATAGAACACAGTCTTTGGCAAATAGGAAACAAGTGTTTGGTTATTATTGCTAACTATTATTGGTTTTGACTTGAAATACTTTTGCTGACACTTCCTTTTGAACAGATGTTGTTTTGCCCAAAAGATAGAGTGGAAGTTTGAAAAAGAAAACCAAAGGCAATGACTCACTTAATCGGGACTTCTGTATTATCTAAGGTTTGCTGCAGGGACATGGTGCACTGTGATCGTACTCTTTGTTGTGTGTTATCTAAGGTTTGAAATTTTGCCTACTTTCCTGACTCTCCATATCCATGATTAATTAAAAGAGTGCTGAATTTGGTATTGGTGGCAGCTTTTCACAAGATCTGCTTAAAACACGAGCTATAAAAGTTGTTTAGGTAATCTGGAGAGGGGTACAAGAAAAAAAGAAAAAACTGATTAAATAGAAAATCTTAAATTTTTCTCTGCTTTATAATAAGGCCAACTTTCTTCTTGCCCATATAAACAGTTTACTTTTAGAACAGAACTTATGGAATGTAGACCTAGGATGGGAGGCAAGATTCAATTTGTGGGGTCATGCTTAGTGAGAAAACTGTTCCCAGAAATAATATTTGAAGAAGGATTACATTCTGAACTCTGGTCAATTTCTTACCTCCTGGCAAAATAAATTATGGTACTGGGTAGGTTTTAAGCCACCCCTCCCACCCCCCGTCAAATGCCAGAGTTGATATCCGATGAGGTTCTATTCCAGGCTTTTTACACACATTTTAAATGGCTGCCAAGACACTTGCCTTTTCACTACATCTCTGTTAAGCAGTAAAGCTTATGGCTTGATGTGCTATACAAGTTACAGAAGGGAGTGGAATTTGAAAACTTTGTGGGTCCACAGATCCAATAGAGGCTGAGATCAGCTGGCAAAGGCAAAAGAGACACAGTCCCCTGGTGGGCCACTTAGAAATGACTTTCATTTCTCTTGCTTTAAAAAGGAAAAAGGAATATGGTCAATTTTGGTGTTTTGGTGAGGTTTTGAAGTAAGCTTCTATATGTATATATACACACACACATATATAAGTATATGTATTTATAATATGTATACATGTCACTATATCTTATATAGTATCATACATAATTATAATTATTATGTTGCATGGGTATATGTATGTGTCCTCTGAATACATTCATACACACACACAAACATTCACTTACATATACTTTTTGTCTTTTATGTTTTGGGCCATGTTAGAAAAGAAGAAAAGGCTGAGTGTAGATTAAAGCATTATTTGGTAGCGTTTATTGCTAAATACTGAACTCTGAATCTGCAGCTACCAAATAAGATGAATTCACATCATCAATTTGTTAAATGTCTACTGCGCGGACACTGATCTAGTCTGTTGTCAACACTCTTTACAAGAATATTGAAGCCAAGTGAGGATGCACAGCCTAGGTTATGTTGTAATATGATACATACATAATTGAGATCATAGGAGGCATAGGAAATATTTTTCAAATAGATGAGAGAAAAAAAATGCTGCAGCGTGCCCAATAACAACAAAAAAATCACAGAAATGATACAACTTCAATCAACAGATCTGGTCTTAGGAGAGAAGGCAGATTTATGGCTAGTAATTTGTGTCCTTCAGAATTTAGAGGCAAGAGGCAGATGAAAATATAGCATGCTCAGCAAAACCTCTCTGTAGCCAACTGTTGGACAGAAACCCAAGTTTCCTGAAAACTCATGGAAAAGCCATTCCGAGCCCTAACTCCTGGACCCTTATTATGATTGTGAAGAAAATAACTTTTAAAACCTGATACATTCACTTATGCACAAAGGTATATTTTTTACAGTATTTCAAAAAGGTAAATTAGGAATATTCTTATATTCCCAACGACCTGGTATTATTTTATTTTGCCATAAATTGCATGTATCCCAATGCAGTTGAAATCCTACCGGGGATTGAAGTTATAACCACAGCTAATGTACTTGAAAAAATAAAAAGCTTTTTGTCAGTATAGTTTCTGCTTCAAACTGTGCAAGATACACTTATTCTCCAAGATCGAAGGACCTCCCTTTTTTTTGAGGGGGGAAAAAAACAAAACCTTAAAAGACTAAGCAGGAAATAACGCACACTCACTGAGACATTTTAGCCAAAAAGGAATAATTGAATGCAAGTGAGAAAGGGATTTATTTTAAATTAAAGAATTTTGACAGGCCAGCCATAGAACAAAGGGCTGCATTCTATATTACCTGTTTTCCCAGGGGTTCCAGGCTCTCGTGGACTTCAGTGGGAGGGCTTCTCACAGAAGGGAGGCCTGGAGCTGAGGAAACGTGGATCAAAGCAATCAGCCTAGCGCATCTCAGTCTGCCTTTGATGGGCCAGCTGTTCAGCAAGCTCTGTGGCCTTCCACAGCCATGCTGGCTTTTTCTGAAATGGCAATTGCAGGAGAGCTAAAGTCCCATTCTGAATGACTGGGTTTGGTGTAAAAGACTTTGTTAGGTGTCTTCTATATTTATACCACGGTCATATGGGTCTGAATGGGTTGAGCAGTTACAGTGGACTTTCAGTTGGCTGAAGAGGAAAGCAACATAGAAATGATGGTTTCTTGGATGAATAACATTAAGAAGGTACTTCCTACTTAGGACTAGGTTTGGCTCTGACCTCTGTGTGCTGACAAAGTGAGCCCAGGAATGGGTATGATGCTGAGGAGAGTATGTAAGACTGGAACCTGTCAGATATGTGTTTGAATCTAGCTTCGCAGTTCTCAGCAAGAGGATCTTAGACAAGCCTCCTTTTGTTCCTGGGGCTCAATTTTTCTCACTTAAAGTGGGGCTACTAATACTTATCTAGGGAAGTGGGGATGAGGATTAAGTTCTAGGACTTCAGAGGGAAAAGCCAAAGGAATGTGACTTAGCAGTTACTGCTTTCAATACAAATCAGGCTTTTCTTAGGGCTCCAACATCTGTGGCTTCAGAACCAGGTTCATGTTCTAGCTTTACTGCTTCTTCACCTGTGATGTGGGCGAGACTCTTAGATGTCTCTGAATTTAATTTGGCTCATCAGAAAAATGTATTGATAGATGCATAAAAATTTGTATATATGTATTATCTCAAAAGTTCATTAAAAATAGTAAAACATTCATTTGAATCAGTTCTGATGAGATGGATGAAACTGGAGCCGATTATACAGAGTGAAGTAAGCCAGAAAGAAAAACACCAATACAGTATACTAACACATATATATGGAATTTAGGAAGATGGCAATGACGACCCTGTATGCAAGACAGGGAAAGAGACACAGATGTGTATAACGGACTTTTGGACTCAGAGGGAGAGGGAGAGGGTGGGATGATTTGGGAGAATGACATTCTAACATGTATACTATCATGTGAATTGAATCGCCAGTCTATGTCTGACGCAGGATGCAGCATGCTTGGGGCTGGTGAATGGGGATGACCCAGAAAGCTGTTATGGGGAGGGAGGTGGGAGGGGGGTTCATGTTTGGGAATGCATGTAAGAATTAAAGATTTTAAAATTTAAAAAATAAAAAACTAAAAAAAAATAAAGAAAGAAAAAAACATTGAAAAAAAAATCAATTGACAATGAAAAAAAAATAGTAAAACAAACATAAAAGATAAAATTTAAAACATAAATGAAGCAGAAAGAAGTTAACATAGATTCTGGAACATGGTAAAGTCTCAAAAAAAAAGTTCTATTATTGTGATTGAGTTCTCTGTTAGGCTGTTTTTCTAAACCAGTTCCCAAACTCTTCTTCAGAACCCGAATCTTCTTTCTCTTTCACTGCATCCTCTTTTCTAGCCCTAGCAAAGACAGAGGCTATGACATCTGCATTGTCGAACAGCTCCTTGGTTCCCTTCTATTGTCTGAAAACAGCATATGTATCTGCAGTGGAATTGGGTGCAAAATTGTGATGCTGGTCATTGTAGTGTCTAATGCCTTCCCTTGGGCCGTTCTGGTTTCATTCCTTTGGGGTAATAGAAGTGACAGTTTTCAAATTAAATAGACTGGACAGTATGTTACAGTTTTGATGTGCTCCTATAGAAAACTATATATAGGATGATTATGTATCCTATATATTCTGGTATTTCCAGAGTGACTATATATTGCTTCCTTATTCATGACAAGGGCTTCCTTGGCGGCTCTGACAGTAAAGAATCTGCCTGCAATGCAGGAGACCCGGGTTTGATTCCTGGGTTGGAAAGATCCCCTGGAGAAGGGAATGGCGATCCACTCCAGTATTCTTGCCTGGAAAATTCCATGGACAAAGTTGCCTGTAGGGCTGCAGTCCATGGAGTCGCAGAGTCAGACACGACTAAGTGACTAACACTGACACTGATCCATGACAACAACAGAAGACCGTAAGAAATATACATAAACTCAGAACTTACTTCTTTGCTTCCTCTCCACCAAACACCTCAAAATGAATGCATTATATGAGCTGAAGGATGTGTTGTGCCATTTATCAAAAAATGATAAGCGTGTAGATTCTCTGCCTAGACTGCAGGTAAATGCTGAGACAGCAGTGTCAGCACCAGCCCCCCACATCTGGCTAAGCTCCTTTCATGAAACGATGGTGTATGTATATTTTCTGAGAGAGGTAATGGTGTAAAAATGATGGGAGAGACTGTCCTTTTTCCATTTCTCATAATCTCTCTAAATACAAAGTTTCTTGAGAATAGTTCTGGATAGAGCAGATGCAGTTGTGTTCTTGTGCTTGGGGGCTCTATGTGGTGTGGTGTGGCAGAATTCATGCTAGACTTGTAGGAAGACAACTTGCATTCTGTCAAGCTGTTGGTGAATAATCATGAAAGCCTGCATACATCACTGAATTTGTTTGGGATGCAGTTTCCTCATCTGTAATTTTGATCTATTAAAATTTGTCTTTCCAAACACATGGACAGCTTGTGAGATTCAAGTGGGAAAACCACTGGGGAGGGGCACGCTGCATAATGGTGAGACATTATTAAGTTATGTTCACTGTATGTTTATTCTCCCCCTGGTTATCGTGTGAGTATCCTGTACACATAATGCATGCATGCATAATAATGAACCATTGATTTATAAGTCTCAGATATACCTGAATAGACTTTCACGCACTGCTTGGGATCAAGCAGCATTATATAGCTTATGCAAATGAAGATTATCTTATTTTTATCACTGGGAAAGTTTCCAGGACATTATCAACACGTGCTAAAGTTTCCTACATAGAATGTAATACTGAAACCTCTGCTACCTTACACTTGGGCTCACAACTTCCATATGATTTGCCTCTCACTTATAAAAAAGCCACAGGCCTTGTCAGCTAAATTCCAAAGTGACATTCAGCAGTGAATATTTGGAGTCAGTTTTGGTTTTGCTTTCACACTGTCATAGAAAACTACAAAAGGGCTGGACATGTATGCCCCCCTTCCCCACTTTTTTTTCTTTTTCTCGAGTTTGACAAACACGTTCGTCTCAAAACCACTAACACACACGTTCACATAGACACCTTCTGCAGGATTCTTAAAATCCTGCTTTCCACATGTGGATCATAGATCAATCTAACTATACAGCATTGCCCTGGATGATGGTCCCTCTTGCAACCATGTGGAATACTCATCTTCTCTAATCCTGGTCTATAATATTTCCAAAGTACTTTACAAGCCCAAAGTAATGGCTTCTAATGCTTTGCAGCAGCTGAGCTGGTAGCACACATGATATCTTAAATGTAACAATCAAAGGCAGAGGCAGGATCTTGGTATTTCCGCTGGCTTGCAGATGTGTCCTGTCCCGGTCCAGAATCTGTAATGTCAATTTTAGACAAAAGAAGCTTAAAACAAAGGAAAGTCTCCCTGCTTTGTGTCCACAACTGAACTAGGGTGAGAGAAAGCTCCCCAATAGGGAAACGACATGTATTGTATATCAGTTACCTGACCCATACAGTAATTTTTTGGGGGGTTTGTATCTGTGAGCAACCTTGCTTAAGATTTATGTAATGGAGGGCATTGTTTTATTAATCTACACCATGTGGGACTCTCCAGGTGCTAAGCTTTGATCTTCCTGCCCTCTGGTACATTATGTTTTCTAGTGCTCATTGACAATGATGTCTGTGATTTAAAGCACTCTTTCCTTGCTGCAGAGGGGTGGGGGAAACAAAAAGAGTTCAGATAACTCTACCTCAAATCAGAGACCCATGACTTCTTCCCTTGTCTGGTCTCCGTTTGGTACAAAATTCACTCTGATTCTGTTTAGGAGAATTTGATCAGCACTCCAAGGAGTAAAAGAATATCTTTCTGAAACATTTTATGGCACATTAGATTACTGCTGGAAATTCTGGGCATGGCCAACCAGGGAAGCTTGGCTTTGGTCAAAGAGGTATGAGAAGACGGAAAGTAAATGGCAATTTTCTATTTTCCCCAAGAATGAAAGGGAAAAAAGGGTGGGAGAGATAAAAAGGGATACAGACATTCAGAATCCAAGTCTGTCATGACCCTCATAGCATTAAGAACAAAAGGATAACCCTTTTCTAATAAAGGATAATGAGGAAGCTATCTGATTTGTTGTATTTCAGGAAATATGTTATTACATTGCAGGAAAATATAAAGAAATGTCAAGCAGGTTAAAGGCGATATAATACACACTCATCAAGGATATAGACCCTGACAACAGACTGCATATTTCAAACCCCATTTCTGCTGTTTACTAATGTCAGTTTCCTGACCTGGAAAATGGGGATAATAATAGTACTGTCTCCCAGATTATGGAAAAGATTAAATGAGCACTTAGAATAGGGCTTGTTCATCTTAAGTGCTCAGTGTTTGCTAATACTTTACTGAAGACCTTTGGGTGCAGTACCTGTGGTTTGCAAGATGAATTTCTTTTTTCCTATTCTTACTTCTATTGTTAAATAGTGTAACATTATTGACCTTTCTGGGCTGGCAAAGATCAAGGCTGGGTTCCTACATGGTATGTCAACAGTAGCCATTTTAGGGGTAAGAGAATAGATTTCAACTACATTTATGTTAAGGAACACTATTATCAGAGGATGAAATTAGGGGCGAGGCACAGTGACCTTCTCAGGTCATGAAGTCCTTATGGCTTTGTAAGGTCATCCCTACCTTCTCTTTTGCAGGTAAGGGGAACAATTTCTTCCCCAGATGTCTCCCTCCATAGGTGAATACAAAAACAGTACCCTCACCTCTGTCACTACAGATTCATTTTACCTCTTCTTAAACTTCATATAAATGGGATCACACACTAGATGCTTTTCTGTCTGATTTTTTCATTCAGTAACAGTTCAGTTCAGTTCAGTTCAGTCGCTCAGTCATGTCCAACTCTTTGTGACCCTATGAATCGCAGCACGCCAGGCCTCCCTGTCCATCACCAACTCCCGGAGTTCACTCAGACTCATGCCCATCGAGTCGGTGATGCCATCCAGCCATCTCATCCTCTGTCATCCCCTTCTCCTCCTGCCTCCAATCCCTCCCAGCATCAGGGTCTTTTCCAATGAGTCAACACTTCGCATGAGGTGACCAAAGTATTGGAGTTTCAGCCTCAGCATCATTCCCTCCAAAGAAATCCCAGGGCTGATCTCCTTCAGAACGGACTGAATGGATCTCCTTGTAGTCCATGGGACTGTCAAGAGTCTTCTCCAACACCACAGTTCAAAAGCATCAATTCTTCGGTGCTCAGATTTCCTCACAGTCCAACTCTCACATCCATATGTGACCACAGGAAAAACCATAGCCTTGGCTAGATGGACCTTTGTTGGCAAAGTAATGTCTCTGCTTTTGAATATGCTATCTAGGTTGGTCATAACTTTTCTTCCAAGGAATAAGTGTCTTTTAATTTCATGGCTGCAGTCACCATCTGCAGTGACCTTGGAGCCCCCCAAAATAAAGTCTGCCACTGTTTCCACTGTTTCCCCATTTATTTCCCATGAAGTGATGGGACCGGATGCCATGATCTTTGTTTTCTGAATGTTGAGCTTTAAGCCAACTTTTTCACTCTCCTCTTTCACTTTCATCAAGAGGCTTTTTAGTTCCTCTTCACTTTCTGCCATAAGTGGTGTCATCTGCATATCTGAGGTTATTGATATTTCTCCCGGCAATCTTGATTCCAGCTTGTGCTTCTTCCAGTCCAGCTTTTCTCATGATGTACTCTGCAGAGAAGTTAAATAAGCAGGGTGACAATATACAGGCTTGACGTACTCCTTTTCCTATTTGGAACCAGTCTGTTGTTCCATGTCCAGTTCTAACTGTTGCTTCCTGACCTGCATATAGGTTTCTCAAGAGGCAGGTCAGATGGTCTGGTATTCCCATCTCTTTCAGAATTTTCCACCGTTTACTGTGATCCACACAGTCAAAGGCTTTGGCATAGTCAATAAAGAATAAACATGTTTTTCTGGAACTCTCTTGCTTTTTCCATGATCCAGCGGATGTCGGCAATTTGATCTCTGGTTCCTCTGCCTTTTCTAAAACCAGCTTGAACATCTGGAAGTTCACGGTTCATGTATTGCTGAATCCTGGCTTGGAGAATTTTGAGCATTATTTTACTAACGTGTGAGATGAGTGCAGTTGTGCGGTAGTTTGAGCATTCTTTGGCATTGCCTTTCTTTGGGATTGGAATGAAAACTGACCTTTTCCCGTCCTGTGGCCACTGCTGAGTTTTCCAAATATGCCATATTGAGTGCAGCACTTTCACAGCATCATCTTTCAGGATTTGAAATAGCTCCACTGGAATGTCATCACCTCCACTAGCTTTGTTTGTAGTGATGCTTTCTAAGGCCCACTTGACTTCACATTCCAGGATGTCTGGCTCTAGGTGGGTGATCACACCATCATGATTATCTGGGTCATGAAGATCTTTTTTGTACAGTTCTTCTGTTTATCTTGCCACCTCTTCTTAGTATCTTCTGCTTCTGTTAGGTCCAGACCATGTCTGTCCTTTATCAAGCCCATCTTTGCATGAAATGTCCCCTTGGTATCTCTGATTTTCTTGAAGAGATCTCTAGTCTTTCCCATTCTGTTGTTTTCCTGCATTGATTGCTGAGGAAGGCTTTCTTATCTCTTCTTGCTATTCTCTGGAACTCTGCATTTAGATGCTTATATCTTTCCTTTTCTCCTTTGATTTCCACTTCTCTTCTTTTCACAGCTATTTGTACGGCCTCCCCAGACAGCCATTTTGCTTTTTTGCATTTCTTTTCCATGGGGATGGTCTTGATCCCTGTCTCCAGTACAATGTCGCGAACCTCATTCCATAGTTCATCAGGCACTCTATCTATCAGATCTAGTCCCTTAAATCTATTTCTCACTTCCACTGTATAATCATAAGGGATTTGATTTAGGTCATACCTGAATGGTCTAGTGGTTTTCCCTGCTTTCTTCAATTTGAGTCTGAATTTGGCAATAAGGAGTTCATGATCTGAGCCACAGTCAGCTCCTGGTCCTGTTTTTGTTCACTGTATAGAGCTTCTCCATCTTTGGCTGCAAAGAATATAATCAGTCTGATTTCAGTGTTGACCATCTGGTGATGTCCATGTGTAGAGTCTTCTCTTGTGTTGTTGGAAGAGGGTGTTTGCTATGACCAGTGCATTTTCTTGTCAAAACTCTATTAGTCTTTGCCCTACTTCATTCTGTATCCCAAGGCCAAATTTGCCTGTTACTCCAGGTGTTTCTTGCCTTCCTACTTTTGCATTCCAGTCCCCTATAATGAAAAGGACATCTTTTTTGGGTGTTAGTTCTAAAAGGTCTTGTAGGTCTTCATAGAACTGTTCAACTTCAGCTTCTTCAGCGTTACTGGTTGGGGCATAGACTTGGATTACTGTGATATTGAATGGTTTGCCTTGGAAACGAACAGAGATCAGTTCATGCATATTTTTGCCTGTATCAGTATTCACTGATATGTAGAATTTCCCTATATGAATATATCACAATTTATTTGCCTTTTCCACTGTTGATGAGTTATTTTCAGTACTAGAAGTAAAACTTGAACATTACTTTATAAGAGACATTTGAATAGTATCCTCTAGCAACAATTTAATTTTGTAGTGATGTATATACTAACTTTTCTTCTTGTTATAGTCAAATTGACTTTTTATAGTTGAGTTGAATTCAGGAAGCCTTTGCATTCTATAGGCATTTTTTTGTCTTTCCTATGTAAAACAGGTTGTCTTTTAAAGATGGGTTTAATGTTCATAACTTGGGTCAATGCTAACTATCTTCATTTAATAGCGATAGCTGGGTGAACAGTAATGAATGATGATCAGGTGAGATTCATCTTGCTGTCTGCAAAACTATTGAGTGATTTCTTGATGCATTTGGTCAAGCTCCAAAAAGAGGTGGAAAATGCCAAGACAGTGAAAGGTGCATGTTTCTAAACTAGTGTATATAGGTTAATCAGGGTTTTTATAATGAAGGGGTCTGTATCTTATTCATTTTGGGGAGGTGAGTGTGGCACACTTTGAAGCCAGCCCATTTGCTAGACACAGGTGTTCTAGGATTCCACTGCTTGTTCATGTAATACTAGGCAGAAGTTAAGAGGCATCTTTCTTCAGAAGAGTAGAGAGAAGGGAGAAGGGGCACATCATAGGCTCAGATAGCCAGAGCCTGTCCAGCATTCCTCATCAGCCGTCAGTGCTAGAGACACAAGTCATGGGGGTAACACAGTTGGAAATGAATGGGATGGTTGAGGGTGGATTGAATGTTAGGGTCTAGCAGCTCCATTTCCCTCTGTAGGATGCACAGAAATGGAGAAATGCGTCATGAGACTTTGTAGTAGTTGACAATGCCCAGAGAGGAAAGGAAGGCAGAGGAGAGTGCCAGTAAGTCTTGGAGCTTTGTCTGTAAAAGAATGTACATGCTGGGAGTGCATTAAGTCAGGCTGCTTTGTTGGGCCCAGGGAGAAGATTTTCCATGAACTTGGGACTTTAGTGGTAAAACTGGGAAGGTCCTGAGCAGAGCTGCTGCTAAGTCACTTCAGTCGTGTCCGACTCTGTGCGACCCCATAGACGGCTGCCCACCAGGCTCCGCCGTCCCTGGGATTCTCCAGGCAAGAACACTGGAGTGGGTTGCCATTTCCTTCTCCAATGCATGAAAGTGAAAAGTGAAAGTGAAGTCGCTCAGTCGTGTCTGACTCTTAGCGACCCCATGGACTGCAACCTACCAGGCTCCTCCGTCCATGGGATTTTCCAGGCAAGAGTACTGGAGTGGGGTGCCATTGCATTCTCCGGAAGACTAAGGTCTGGATAGTCTATTAAAGAAGCACATGGCTGGGCCTGGGAGGGTAGATATCAGGGAGGCAAAAGTCTAGAATGAGAGGAAGTTTGTGAAAAATTACTAATTTAGGGAAAAGATTCTTTTTTGATATGTTTAAAGGGAGGATGAGGGTGAAACCATAGAAGCCAGAAAGAATGAGAACTATTTTTCTCTTTTCATGTTTGTTGTCAATTTGAAAATTAATGTGACTAAGAGAGAGTAAAACCTGGTGAGTGGAGACTGTAATGTCTTAATTGTCTGAGGCTAAGGGATTGTGTCTATGAGAATGTAGGGTAGAAAAAGACTTTTGGAGTGCGAGGCACCAAGTGATTCTACAACTGATAGATAAATCTGATGCTTAGCTTAAGTTTGACCCTGGTTTACACATTGTATTTCCCAACTTACAAATCCCCCTCAAAGATAAGGGAGCATATAGACAGGGATAAGTCTACTACTGAGTAATGTCAACTAAGGAATAGAAATGTTCTCCTCTAGTCCTACTCTAATAAGCCCACCTTGAGAGCTGATAAAATCTTGAGTCCAGTCTGTAAGACTGAAGGTTTTTGTAGTTATGAACTTTCCCCTCAGTGTTTAACTTCTAGGGAGTTGGGAGCCAAAGCAGCTCTCAGGTTGTTTCAACAACACCAAGATCAGCTGTAAAATGGTCATGGGGGAAACTTGTCAGACTAGTTATTTGACTTCTTACCTGTATACCCAACCAAGGGAATAACAACCACCAACAATAAAGTTTAAAGACTGTTGTTTTAAACTTTTCAACAAGCTATGTTGACATGTAGCTACAACCTTCATGGGTAAACCACTTCATGCAGAGTGAGTTTTAAAAGCTGTAAGCTAAAATCACGGTTTTTTGCAAACTTTTGAAATTTCTGAGGAGCAAATAAATCAGCCAGATCATCCTCTACTGAGAATTACAAATTTCTTCAGGAAACTTAGAGCTCAAAAAGAAATTAAAGCAGAGACTGAAATTGATTTTAGACTAGTGATTTACTGCCTGTCTGGAGATGTGACTACATTGTTGTTTATTTGATTTCATAATGCACTTTTTCTCTTTACCCTTTCCTCTGAAGACATGGGTTCAAATCCAGTCACAATGCTGGTCAATTGCAGGTGGATTTCTCTGGTACTTCTTATTCCTCCATGTGTGGATCCAGACTAGAGCCAGACCCCAGTGTTTTCTGGCTG
Source organism: Ovis canadensis (assembly GCF_042477335.2). NCBI lineage: Eukaryota > Metazoa > Chordata > Mammalia > Artiodactyla > Bovidae > Ovis > Ovis canadensis. The sequence continues at coordinate 69,969,637 of NC_091246.1, forward strand.
GAGTGTAGTAGAGTGATTGCTTAAGGACATTTATGGCAACAGAGGGGCTCTTAGGAGAAATACAGCTTTGTAAAAGTCCCATAGCTGAGGTCTTATACAAAATCAATTAATAACATCAATTTGATCAAGTACATTTTTTTCTGAAATACCCTTTATAAGGAGGATATTTCTCAAAACCCAGACTGAGACATAAATCCATGTTAAGAAAGCTAGGAATGGCTATTATCATATTAAAACAAATCAGCTTTGGTTCACAATAAACTTGGACAACCTACATGTCTGTGGTTTTAGCTATCTGAGGGAAGACCTGACATCTCTGGGACCCAGTTTATATATGTGCCTTTCTGCTGTCTATGGGAAAATCCACTTGGACTTTGGGACTGTGACTGCATTCTGGTTTAGGGAAATGCCTGGGTGCTGTGATTCTCTCTACTGTGCAGCCTTCCAAAAATAGGCAGAGTCACCCCTGTGAGCAAAAGAGAAGTAGAGGACCTTCACCTTGCCCAGTGGCCCATTAAGAATATGATTTTACGGTATTCACACGTTCTTCAGGAGCTGAAAGAACTAAAAAACCTTGGAGCTATCACTGGTGATTTAGCAGAAATATTGCCCTGTAGAAGAAGGGCTGAGAATAGCTGTGTAATTTCCCAGGAATGGTTTAAGCTGTATCCTGTGGCTGAGACTCATGACAGAGTACAGTAGCTTTACAGCCAATGAGGCGGCAGTAGTGGCCACTGGGATAAGAAAGAAGGTAGAATCCAGAAATCACTAGCCTGTTGTTCCATTTCAGCTGGAGTCATCATTTTGAAAGCAGAGAAGGGGGAATGGTTAATGGTTTGGTGGTGGTGGTGGTGATGGTGGTAGGGTGAGACAGACAGTAGTGGTCAGTGAAAAGTAGAGTGAGGATGAGTTATAAATTTATTGCAGCTGGGACAGCTTGAGGGTTGGGGGCCAGGCTTAGACCACTTATAAATGACCAGAAACACCAAATAAGACTCCATTCTCACAAATACCTCAGATTCTCAAATGGGAAGGTTCTGCAATGGGAGTCGCTTGAGTTTTCTAAGTTTCTAAATTATTTTGTGTAGTATGGATCATTTATGTGTGTATATTGCAATATACATACTTCTCACCTACATGTATTTATTCACTTATTAATTGGACATCTATTGAGTGCCTGTGTTGTGCCAGGTTTTGCAGTAGGTGATGAGAATAGAATGAGGTTCGTGACATTGTACAGGAGACAGGGATCAAGACCATCTCCATGGAAAAGAAATGCAAAAAAGCAAAATGGCTGTCTGGGGAGGCCTTACAAATAGCTGTGAAAGGAAGAGCGGTGAAAAGCAAAGGAGAAAAGGAAAGATATAAGCATCTGAATGCAGAGTTCCAGAGAATAGCAAGAAGAGATAAGAAAGCCTTCCTCAGCAATCAATGCAAAGAAATAGAGGAAAACAACAGAATGGGAAAGACTAGAGGTCTCTTCAAGAAAATTAGAGATACCAAGGGGACATTTCATGCAAAGATGGGCTTGATAAAGGACAGAAATGGTATGGACCTAACAGAAGCAGAAGATATTAAGAAGAGGTGGCAGGATAAACAGAAGAACTGTACAAAAAAGATCTTCATGACCCAGATAATCACGATGGTGTGATCACTCATCTAGAGCCAGCCATCCTGGAATGTGAAGTCAAGTGGGCCTTAGAAAGCATCACTACAAACAAAGCTAGTGGAGGTGATGGAATTCCAGTTGAGCTGCTTCAAATCCTGAAAGATGATGCTGTGAAAGTGCTGCACTCAATATGCCAACAAATTTGGAAAACTCAGCAGTGGCCACAGGACGGGAAAAGGTCAGTTTTCATTCCAATTCCAAAGAAAGGCAATGCCAAAGAATGCTCAAACTACCACACAGTTGCACTCATCTCACATGCTAGTAAAGAAATGCTCAAAATTCTCCAAGCCAGGCTTCAGCAATACGTGAACCGTGAACTTCCAGATGTTCAAGCTGGTTTTAGAAAAGGCAGAGGAACCAGAGAGCAAATTACCAACATCTGCTGGGTCATGGAAAAAGCAAGAGAGTTCCAGAAAAACATCTATTTCTGCTTTATTGACTAAGCCAAAGCCTTTGACTGTGTGGATCACAATAAACGGTGGAAAATTCTGAAAGAGATGGGAATACCAGACCACCTGACCTGCCTCTTGAGAAATCTGTATGCAGGTCAGGAAGCAACAGTTAGAACTGGACCTGGAACAACAGACTGGTTCCAAATAAGAAAAGGAGTACGTCAAGGCTGTATATTGTCACCCTGCTTATTTAACTCATATGCAGAGTACATCATGAGAAACGCTGGGCTGGAAGAAACACAAGCTAGAATCAAGATTGCCGGGAGAAATATCAATCACCTCATATATGCAGATGTCACCACCCTTATGGCAGAAAGTGAAGAGGAACTAAAAAGCCTCTTGATGAAAGTGAAAGAGGAGAGTGAAAAAGTTGGCTTAAAGCTCAACATTCAGAAAACAAAGATCATGGCATCCGGTCTCATCACTTCATGGGAAATAAATGGGGAAACAGTGGAAATGGTGTCAGACTTTATTTTGGGGGGCTCCAAGGTCACTGCAGATGGTGATTGCAGCTGTGAAATTAAAAGACACTTATTCCTTGGAAGAAAAGTTATGACCAACCTAGATAGCATATTCAAAAGCAGAGACATTACTTTGCCGACTAAGGTCCGTCTAGTCAAGGCTATGGTTTTTCCTGTGGTCACGTATGGATGTGAGAGTTGGACTGTGAGGAAATCTGAACACCGAAGAATTGAAGCTTTTGAACTGTGGTGTTGGAGAAGACTCTTGAGAGTCCCTTGGACTGCAAGGAGATCCAACCAATCCCTTCCGAAGGAGATCAACCCTGGGATTTCTTTGGAAGGAATGATGCTAAAGCTGAAACTCCAATACTTTGGCCACCTCATGCAAAGAGTTGACTCACTGGAAAAGACTCTGATGCTGGGAGGGATTGGGGGCAGGAGGAGAAGGGGATGACAGAGGATGAGATGGCTGGATGGCATCACTGACTCGATGGACGTGAGTCTGAGTGAACTCTGGGAGTTGGTGACGGGCAGGGAGGCCTGGCGTGCTGCGATTCATGGGGTTGCAAAGAGTCGGACACGACTGAGTGACTGAACTGAACTGAACTGATGAGGATAAAAAGACTGAATGGAACGTGTCTTAGTGCTTGACTTGTAGCATCACACAGCCTAGGAAAGAAGGGAGACAGACTAATAAACCAGTGATGATAACAGAACGTGATCAGAGCCATACGGAAGGGGCTGTTCAAGTAGAGTGGAGGGGAAGCCTGACCCTCCCAGGGCAGAAGAGGACACTGGTTCATGTTTAGGGAGATGAGTAATAACCCCCCAGCTGACACAATTAAGAAGGCCAAACGCACTGAAATATTGCACAAAGGGACAGTAATTAGGCCAGTTTGGTTAGCTAATGTGGAACATGGTAGGGGAGAGAAAGGAGGCAAGGCTTGAAAAGGTGAGTAGAGGCCATATCTGAAGGGCTCTGAATGCCACAAAGAGAAAAGCTCGAGGAGCCACTGAAAGGGGTCAAGCATGAGGTGAAGATGTGATCTGCATTAATTCTGCAGTTATCTCTGGGTGTTGATTATGATGGATCTGTACAACTGCAGTTCTATTTAGGCTGGGAATGATTCCCCTTCATCCGGATTGCGTTTACCATGGCAGCTTATGGTAGCATTTCAAAGGGAAGTCCGTGGTCATTCTGAGAAACTAGTGCAAGACCAGAGCATTAGGGCAGACAGAAGACGCAGGACACCCTCATGAGTTGAGTCCTGAGTGCTTTTAAGAGCCAGCTCTGTCTCCCTGTATCCTTATGGTTCGAGAGAATGAGTGTAGGAGGAGGGGTTGACAGCTTACTCCATAACTGGGGTATTGTTCTGCCTGGAGCAGCATGCTGCTAGGCTGGGGCGGGCCTCAGAGAAGGAGGAGCTCTGCACTGCCACTGGCTAGGCTGCAGTACAAGCAGTACAAGCAGTCCTGTCCCTCGAGTCCTCTGGATGAGCAGATTCCATGGTCTTAGACGAGTCTATGGTACGTTAAAAAGTTACATGGAGCTTCTGACCAGTGCAGGAGGAGTCACAGCACAGACCCCTAGGATTCCTGAGCTTGGCCGTATCATCTGTGGCAAAAAATATTACTATCTGAAAAGCAACTGTTGGCAAGCTGATTATGCTCAGTATCTTATTATGGGACAGCAAGTGGTCAGCCTTTATGAGCTTGGCATGTCAGACCCGTTAGACAGAGACTCACTGTGAGAAGGAAGTGTTCTGTTTAGTATGAGCTTGAGTTCAGAGGGCACAAATAGCAGGGTGAACAGATGGTGCAAGTCCCATGTTCCCCACCACTCTGGCACTGATGCACTCCTCCGTTCACCGGTGTGGTTTCTGTATGACTAACTGATAGAAGAGGAACATCCCTGATCTTGTTTCATGCAGGAGTTGGTGCATGTGTTGGTGCAAACCCCAAATAACTATGGCACCACCACCTCTTCCACCAGTGGATCCAAAAGGCAATGCTGAGGGAAACCCATATGGAAGGCAGAGCTTCAGTTAGGAACCTGGTCACCCATTCTGTGTGGAGGGAGAAATGTTCAGAGGTAAACATAGGCACAGACTTAAGGGCATTGGAGAATTAATGAGTGGTCAGGGGCCTGGAAAGAGCATGGTTTGAAGACTAAGGTCTGCTGCTGCTGCTAAGTCGCTTCAGTCGTGTCCGACTCTGTGCGACCCCATAGATGGCCTCCCACCAGGCTCCCCCGTCCCCGGGATTCTCCAGGCGAGAACACTGGAGTGGGTTGCCATTTCCTTCTCCAATGCATGAAAGTGAAAAGTGAAAGTGAAGTCGCTCAGTCGTGTCTGACTCTTAGCGACCCCATGGACTGCAACCTACCAGGCTCCTCCGTCCATGGGATTTTCCAGGCAAGAGTACTGGAGTGGGGTGCCATTGCATTCTCCGGAAGACTAAGGTCTGGATAGTCTATTAAAGAAGCACATGGCTGGGCCTGGGAGGGTAACGAATTGTGAAGGACTTTGTATTGCATAGTGATGCCACTAGAGGATATCCACTGCTAAAGTATCCCTAAGAACCACACGGCCAGCATGTTACCCAGCCCTGTCCTTGGCCAACTTACTAGCAATTCGATTACACTGAAACTTTTCCACTTGGAAAACTCAACAATTTATGCTACACAGAATTAACCTATCTCCTAGGTATGGATTTTCCTTTCCTGCCCACAGTGAGCTCATTGGTGTGGCAATCTGAGGGCTTATAGATTATCTAGAAAACTGACAAGGACCCTGCAAAGCATTGCCTTGAATCAGGGGACCCAACCTGTGCCAAAAGTGCCATGATGGTGGTCATGGGTTCATGGAATCCACTGGTCATGCTTCACGCCATGCCAACAAGAAATTGCAGGCCTGATGTGATTTGGGGACTGATTTCTTGAAGGCAACAGCTGAAATATCAACTTGTAGTTGATGCCCTTGGGGCTGGGGTGATACCCTTCAGGATATGATATATTGACCCAATACATCTTGACCCATGACTGTTGAGTAGAATAAATGGGTCTTAAAACCTGGGGATGAAAATAGGAATGGCCCTGCCCCCCATCACTTTCAGCGACCCACGTGGGGGAACTTTTGCTTCCTTTCTCTGCAGTTTCAGGCTCTGTGGATCTATAGGTTCTGATTCCCAGAGGGGATTCTTCCTGGAAGGTCACAGTAAGGGTCAAACTAAATTTAAAGCTATGACTGTGACTGGTTACTTTGGATTCCTCCTCCCAGGAGAAAGCAGGTAAAAATAGGAATTAAGGGGAGGTAAGTGATCACTATATGGGAGTAGGGCTGCTGCTATGTCATGGTGGCAGGGAGGAAAATTTTTACATTCAGATAACTGACTGGCACATTCTTTCCATGTCCAATTCAAACTGTGAATGGGAAGTTAAAGCAGTTTGATCTGATACAGACACGATAAGCAGGGGCCTCAGGATGAGGTCTGCACCCTCCATCAGTCAAATCACCTAGATCAGCAGAAGTGCTAGCTGAGGGTGACAGGACGAGAATGGTGGTGGAGGAGGGCTGTGCGTTGATGAGTATCAGCTCTGGTTCAGGACTAACTGAGCAGCTGAGACTCTACTCCTTCAAAATAGTTTATCTTTGGTCCCGAGAAATGTTGACCAATCTGACTCCTGGAGAAACTGTGTCTGGAAGGATGAACTTAATATGGGAAAGACAAGGGCTCTGAGCAGTGCAAGAGGCAGATCACATGAGCTGCTGGTGGTGCCCTGCCTAGCTTCTCCTAGCTGGGCCAGTGCACCCATCTCCGGCTGTGTTAAGTGTTGGCTGGTAAGGGCTCACAGTTCATTCATTTGCAGAGAAACCTCTCAGGAGATGGGAGGCTATGCATATCTTCACCCTTCAGGGGTGATCTGCAACCAGCGAGTACCTGATATGTGAGTAGTAGTTGGTGGCATCTGAGTAGGAATTCATGCTTCAAGGCTGCCAGGGGCATCGGGCTGGAGCCTGTCATTAGCTGAAACCACATCTGCCCTGTTCTCCCAAGTCCCTTAGGGATTTCTCCTAAGACTCCACAAGACTCCCTTTTCCTTCTGCTTTTCAGTGACCCAGCCTAGGGCAGGTGGCCAATAGAAGAGGATTTGTTTGGGGGAGCAGGCAGCCCTTTGCTTTAAGCACAGATGGGACTGTGCAGGCTCCCAAGACACTCCTGAAGCATGTGTGTCTGTAGGACACTTGGTCAGACTTCAAGTGAGGCAGCCCTCCTCTTAACACTGACCCTGGGATACAGCCCTGGCCTCACCAAGTAGTTACCTTTAAAAATTCAAACCCAGTCGGGTGGGGGCAAGGGAGCCCTGCTTCCTCCACCTGGCATCTTTTGAAATAATGTGATAGCTCCCTGCGGATGCCTGGCTCTTCACGCACCTCAGGCTACTCCTGTCAGCTTGAAAACAGGAGGGCAGTGGGTGGACAACACCTGGTGAATAAATTTACACGCTGAAATAATGGTTTCCATGTTGGTTCTTCATAATTAGCTAAACAGGCCGGAGTTAAGTTTCACGTGTAAAAGAACTTGTGAGGAACTCTTGACAAGAGATGGAGGTTGATGAGGCCAGTGAAGGTTTATAAGAACTTTTTTCCTGCTGAGCCTTTGTTCTCTCTCTTCTCTCTCTGTTTCTCTGTCTCTAGTCCCTCTTCTCCTCCCTCGCCTGCCTCCTGCATCCTCTTTCCTCTCCTTTTTCCATCTCTCTGCTCCTAAAACTCTCCTTGGTCCTGTTTGGCTTTTCATGTATCCCTACAATCTTCACTTCTCAGCCTGTGTGAAAAGAAAAATAGTAACATCCAAGATTACATTGGTGCTTACATAATTTGACAATTATATCTGCAGATATATCTCTGATCTTGAAGGGGAAAAATGAAAGCTTCTGCTAATTTTCTAGCAGAAGAGATTTGGAAAATAAATGGGGTGGCAGGTAGTGGGAGCTGGGCCATTCAGGCCCACTGGAGGATGCTCCATCCTTACCTGGAAGAGAGAGCTCAGCCTTCTCGTCAGAACTCTGCAGCCTATTCAAGGTGGTAGGGGAACACACTGGATAAACTTGCAGTGAAAATAGACCTTGCACTTCTCCCTTAAGAGTCTTCCATGCTTGCTGATGGAACAGAGGGCTTCCAGCGTCTGGGTCAGATTTTGGTATTTTGAAACTTAACAGCTCACATTGCTGGCTGAGGACATGCTGCTCTCCTGTGTGATTTATTTATAAGAGAAGATGGCCCTGAAAATCCACATTAGAGCAGCTAACTTCTGCCTTTAGGAGATTCTGCCTTTGTGATTACATGCCAGGTCAGCTGAAAGCATTAGGAGAATTAAGTTTTATTTTTTTTGTATATTTGCTTTGCTTGACAATTGGAACACTGTTGACACTGGCAGTGATCAGTTATTTGGTTGTCCCGTCATGACCACAAGGCTGAAAACACTGAGATCCGCCTTCACAGATGCCAGTGAGGCCTTTGAGGCCCTCAGTTCTCTAGTAAAGTCTTTTTGGGGTTCGGCCTCCTTAACTGAATGAGTCTAGTAACAACTTTCTCATTGTGTAAACTCTCTATGCCTGCTGGTTTCTTTTCCAGAGGGGATTTTGTGGGTAATATAACGTGGGGTTCTGTAATCTTTGTTCCTGTGGGGTTGTTTTTTTTTTTTTTTTTGACTCTAACATGGGTGGCCCCACTCAGGGTTTTTCTCTGGTGCTGAAGATGTGCTGTTGGCTTCTTCAGGCTGTCCCTGGGTGGTTTGGGGTAGAAGATGGACCTATTTGTGGCACTTGGTCATCTGGTGTCCTCAGTTCCCAGCAAACCCTGCCATATTAAGATGCTGTGGGTGTGGAAGTCCTATTTACTGATAAAACAGAATTACCAAGGATAATTAATGTATCACTTTAGAGATCTAAGTTCCTGAAAATAATGTAGTTTTGAGCACTTAAGGACGTCCCTGGTGGCTCAGACAGTAAAGCATATGCTTATAATGTGGGAGACCTGGGTTCAATCCCTGGGTCGGGAAGATCTCCTGGAGAAGAAAATGGCAATCCACTCCAGTATTCTTGCCTGGAAAAACCCGATGATGAAGGAGCCTGGTGGGCTACAGTCCGTGGGGTTGCAAAGGGTCAGATGGACACAACTGAGTGACTTCACTTTCTTTGAGCGCTTAAGAGTTGCAGGATCACACAATCTCTTGACCTCTCCTCCATCAGTTTTCTTTGTGACAGCTCCTTTCAATGGAGAGATTCTCGATCTCATTCTCTAATTTTGATGCATTTAGGAGAGGTGTTACTCAGGAATCAGTCAGATAGAAAGTCCTTCCATAGCTTATCACGGAGCAGCTAGAGGTGCCGCTTCTCCTGTGGCCCCACCAGCAGTACAGCCCTCTCCTCTTCTCTCCTTTCCTCCACGCACCCTGCTCCCCTGTACCCATCATTCACTCAGACACCATCTCCAACTTTTGTTACCCTCGCTGGCCTCTTCTCCCACCATCCCTGTCTCTGCTGAACTTACCTGCTCTTCAAGGTTCAGCTCTCCTCCTGGCCTTTTCCATAAGGACGTATGTAAGTGTTCTGGCCCACTTCTCTCTGAATTCCTATTGCTTTTTTAGACAGTTCTACATAATTCAGTGCTTGTCTTGTCTGTTCTCTAACAATTTTACATTAATTTCTTAAAATCTTGTATCTCTTAATAGTAGTGATGATTTATTAGGTACCTGTTAGCACATTAATGCAGAGAAGGCGATGGCACCCCACTCCAGTACTCTTGCCTGGAAAATCCCATGGACTGAAAAGCCTGGTAGGCTACAGTCCATGGGGTCGCGAAGAGTCGGACACGACTGAGCGACTTCACTTTCACTTTTCACTTTCATGCACTGGAGAAGGAAATGGCAACCCACTCCAGTGTTCTTGCCTGGAGAATCCCAGGGACGGCGGAGCCTGGTGGGCTGTTGTCTATGGGGTCGCACAGAGTCAGACACGACTGAGGCTACTTAGCAGCAGCAGCAGCAGCAGCAGCAGCAGCAGCACGTTAATGATGTGTATTACCTCCAAGTTTCACAATAACTTTGTCAAGTATGTTTTTATCCCATTTCAGAGTTGAGAAGGTGGAAGCACAGACTGGTTAATAACTTGCCCAGTTAGCAAAGCCAGACTGGGAACCCAGGACTGTCTGATTCTAATTTTTACACTCTCAACACTTGTCTCAGGCCTGCCTCTCAAGAGTAGACATGACATTGTGTATTTCTCTCTTAATTTTCACATTATTGAGCATGCAGTTGGGAACAGAGGAGTTAACATAAGTTCCTGAATGGTTCTGTGGTAGGCTTTTTATTTAACGTTTTGTATTTTTTGGTATTTTTGTATACCATTTTATTTAACATTTTTGTATTTTTTGTATTTAAACATGGATGTTTAAGAACTCCTATTCTGTTTATTTTAATGTTTATTGAGCAGCAGCTCCATGCCAAGCCCTGTGCTTGTTGCTGTGGATACAGCGAAGAGAATGAGTGTGGCTGAGTCTTCATCTTCCAGGTATTTATAAACCAGCTGTGTACTCTGGTACATGGTAGGCATACAACTGACTGGTCTACCATATGAAGACTTGCCCTTGGGTCTTATTTCCAAAGTTGGCATGTGGACACAGCCATTTTCTCCTAGCTTCATGTTAAACATGAATTTTCGTGGTGCCTGGCTGGATTCAACTTGTAAGGAAGAGATAAGAAGTAAAAAATCCACATGAATAGAAACGTACGAGAACTTTAACCAACTAAACAGCCACACATGATCGATCTTTTGCATTTTTGAAATGTTTCTCTGTAATGGTATACATGGTGGGGGTTTGAGGAGTTGACTAGGGAGTCATTTCCAATTTTCTTTAAACAAAATGCAGTTTTACTTAAACAAAGTAGAAGTACTAACTGCTTTGCGAGGGTAGCACTTTAAGGAATTTTTTGTTCAGTGAAATCTTTATTGATGTTTCAAAATTCCTTAACTTTTTGAACTCTTAGGAAATTTTTTGAATGTTTATGGAATCTTTATTGCTCTGCCTTTTCTGTGAATAAAATGCTGGATATTAGTGAAGCATTTTTTTCCTTAAAATTCAAGGCCTTTAAATTTTCCAAGTGTATTCCTACATAGATTCTGCATGGTTTGTGATGTTCAGCTATAGAAGTAGAAAGTTATACTCCAACACAAAGTGTTGAAAAGTTTATAGCATATGAAATGAATTTTCCATACAATAGTCTTTAAGATAGGAACTCTTTTAAGGAATTCTGAAATTCAGAATATCTCTGCCATACCAACTAAGGGCTACATATTTAATTTATGAAAGCAGTTATTCTATGAAATATTAATTTATCTTTAAATATTTACACCATTACCTTAGAAAACAAATGGAATAAACTCCATCTTTTTAAAAGAATATATGCACACACACCCACATTTATGTATATATATGTATGTTTATTCCCCGCTTTGAATACATTTTATTTATAACTTTCACAGAACCTGTTTATTAATTTTTTATTTCCAGCTTTATTGTGATGTCACTGACATATAATGTTATATAAGTTTAAGGTGTACAGTGTTGATCTGATACCCTTATATACTTAATGCAAAATAATTACCACCATAGCATTAGCTAACACCTTTATTACACCATATCATTAAACGTGTCTTTTCTTTGGTGAAAATATTTAAAATATACTCTCTTAGCAACTTGCAAGTACAGTTGCCCCTTGAACAATGTGTGAGTTGGGGGTGCTGACCCTACATGCAGTGGACATCTGAGCAAAACATATGATCAACTCTCTGTATATGCAGTTCCTCCACATATACCACAGTTCCTCCATATACACCACAGTTCCTCCATGTCCATGATTCCTTTGTATCTGAGGTTCTGCATCTGAAGAGCCAACCAACCTCAGATTGTGTAGCATTGTAATATTTACTATTGAAAAAAATCTGCATATATGTGGAACCTCATAGTTCAAACTTGTGTTGTTCAGAGGACACTTTTGTGTATAATTTGGACAACTCAGCAGTGGCCACAGGACTGGAAAAGATCAGTTTTATTCCAATCCCTAAGAAAGGCAATGCCATGGAATGCTCAAACTACCGCACATTTGCACTCATCTCACACGCTAGTAAGGTAGTGCTCAAAATTCTCCAAGCCAGGCTTCAACAATACATGAACCGTGAACACCCAGATGTTCAAGCTGGTTTTAGAAAAGGCAGAGGCACAAGAGATCAAATTGCCAACATCTTCTGGATCATGGAAAAAGCAAGAGAGTTCCACAAAAATATCTGTTTCTGCTTTCTTGACTATGCCAAAGCCTTTGACTGTGTGGATCACAATAAACTGTGGAAAATTCTGAAAGAGATGGGAATACCAGAGCACCTGACCTGTGTCTTGAGAAACCTATATGCAGGTTAGGAAGCAACAGTTAGAACTGGACATGGAACAACAGACTGGTTCCAAATAAGAAAAGGAGAACGTCAAGGCTGTATATTGTCACCCTGCTTGTTTAACTTCTCTGCAGAGTACATCATGAGAAAAGCTGGACTGGAAGAAGCACAAGCTGGAATCAAGATTGCCGGGAGAAATATCAATCACCTCAGATATGCAGATGACACCACTCTTATGGCAGAGAGTGAAGAGGAACTAAAAAGCCTCTTGATGAAAGGGAAAGAGGACAGTGAAAAAGTTGGCTTAAAGCTCAACATTCAGAAAACGAAGATCATGGCATCCGATCCCATCACTTCATGGGAAATAGATGGGGAAAGAGTGGAAACAGTGTCAGACTTTATTTTGGGGGGCTCCAAAATCACTGCAGATGGTGACTGCAGCCATGAAATTAAAAGATGCTTACTCCTTGGAAGAAAAGTTATGACCAACCTAGATAGCATGTTGAAAAGCAGAGACATTACTTTGCCAACAAAGGTCTGTCAAGTCAAGGCTATGGTTTTTCCAGTGGTCATGTATGGATATGAGAGTTGGACTGTGAGGAAAGCTGAGCGCCGAAGAATTGATGCTTTTGAACTGTGGTGTTGGAGGAGACTCTTGAGAGTCCCTTGGACTGCAAGGAGATCCAACCAGTCCATTCTGAAGGAGATCAGCCCTGGGATTTCTTTGGAAGGAATGATGCTAAAGCTGAAACTCCAATACTTTGGCCACCTCATGCGAAGAGTTGACTCATTGGAAAAGACTCTGATGCTGGGAGGGATTGGGGGCAGGAGGAGAAGGGGACGACAGAGGATGAGATGGCTGGATGGCATCACTGACTCGATGGACGTGAGTCTAAGTGAACTCCGGGAGTTGGTGATGGACAGGGAGGCCTGGTGTGCTGCGATTCATGGGGTCACAAAGAGTCGGACATGGCTGAGCGACTGAACTGAACTGAACTGTGTGGGTCTGGTATTTATATCACATCTTCTTTATCCATTCATCTGTTGATGAACACTTAGCTTGTTTCCATATCTTGGCTATAGTAAATAATGCTGCAATGAATTTGGGAATGTGGATAACTCTTTGAGATCCTGTTTTTATTTCAGTTCAGTTCAGTCACTCAGTCATGTCCGACTCTTTGCGACCCCATGAATTGCAGCCCGCCAGGCCTCCCTGCCCATCACCATCTCCCGGAGTTCACTCAGACTCACGTCCATCGAGTCTGTGATGCCATCCCGCCATCTCATCCTCGGTCGTCCCCTTCTCCTCCTGCCCCCAATCCCTCCCAGCATCAGAGTCTTTTCCAATGAGTCAACTCTTCGCATGAGGTGGCCAAAGTACTGGAGCTTCAGCTTTAGCATCATTCCTTCCAAAGAAATCCTAGGGTTGATCTCCTTTAGAATGGACTGGTTGGATCTCCTTGCAGTCCAAGGGACTCTCAAGAGTCTTGTCCAACACCACAGTTCAAAAGCATCAATTCTTCAGCGCTCAGCCTTCTTCACAATCCAACTCTCACATCCATACATGACCACAGGAAAAACCAAAGCCTTGACTAGATGGACCTTAGTCGGCAAAGTAATGTCTCTGCTTTTGAATATACTATCTAGGTTGGTCATCACTTTTCTTCCAAGGTCTAAGGGTCTTTTAATTTCATGGCTGCAGTCACCATCTGCAGTTATTTTGGAGCCGAAAAAAATAAATCGGGATATGTACCCAAAAGTGTAATTGCAGGATCATGTAATAGTTCTATTTTTTATTTTTTGAGAAACTTTCATACTGTTTTCCCCACGGTTGTACCAATTTACTTTCTCATCAACAGTGTGCAAGTGTTCTCTTTTCTCTGTATCCTACCAACAAGTTATCTCTTGTCTTTTTGATGATAGCCATTCTAAGAGGTGTGAAGTGATACCTCATTGTGGCTTTGATTTGTATTTTCTTGATCTTTAGTGATGTTGAGTACCATTTTGTATATACTTATTGGACATCTGTATGGAAAAATGTCTGTTCAGTTCCTCTTCCATTTTTAAATTGTATCATTCTTTTTTTTTTTTTTGCCGTTGAGTTGTATCAGTTCTTTACATATTTTGGATATTGCCCCTTTATCAGATATATTATTTGCACATATTTTCTCCTGTTCTTCAGGTTGCCTTTTCGTTTTGTTGATGCTTTCCTTTGCTGTGCAAAAACTTTTTAGTTTGATGTAGTCCCACTTATTGACTTTTCATTTTCTTGCTCATGCTTTTGATGCCATATACAAAAAATCATTGTCAAGACTAATGTTGAGGAATTTTTCCCTGTTTTCTTCTAGGAGTTTTACAATTTCAGTGCTTATACTTAAATCTTTAATCCATTTCAAGTTAAATTTTGTGAGTTGTATAGATAGGGGTCCAGTTTCACTTTTCTGTGTGTTGCTGTCTGGTTTCCCCAATGCCATTTATTAAAGAGACCATCCTGTGCTCATTGAGTATTCTTGGCTCCCGTGTCAAATATTAGTTGGCTGTGTAAACACAGTTTCATTTCTTATCTCTCAATTCTCTTCCATTGGGGAGACTATATATATTTTGAATATAACATAGTACCCCTGTGAGCTCTTTATGGCATATAGATGTATGTAGAATGTATAAGCCGTGATGGACTTAATTAAGAAACATACTAAGTGGTAATATTTTATTTTTTTGTCATTTGTATATCATCACCCACAAAATTTTATGATGTGATTCTATTCACTCTTTTTGGCTTCTGGCTTGCTGCCACCAAGATTTTCCTTCTAAATTTGCCCTCTTTTATTGAGTTGAAAGATTTGTCCCTCTCACTTACCCTCGTCTGGGTATCCGTGTAAGAAATTTACCGTCATGCCTTGAAAAATGCCTATAGCACAGACATATGCAAAGTATTACCACTCTGCTTTAATCACCACATTAGAGTCACTCCATGAATAATTTGAGCTACAACATCCTGTTGAAAACCAGGACCTCTGGGTTGTGAGTCATCTGTTCTTTCTGTGGCAGGTGTTGGGGTCAGAGCATTTTGGATCTTTACTGTGGCTTGTAGAAAGGACAGTTAGCCTTAGAAGTTGCAAAGCTACTGCAGTCAGTGCACTTCATTAGACAAGTCCTCATACTGGACTAGAGAGTTTGTCTTTCTCCCTTCAGACCTGGAGTGTAGGGTCTTTCTATAGTATTCATGTGGAAGCAACTGTTGATGAATTCTTGTCTCTCAGAGCTGGACCTTTAACCTGAATCACAAAACCAGCAAGCATTTTAACATGCATCTAAACCTGTCAAGGTCTGTTTTATGCTGAGCCAGGTATGGACAGAGGTTGGAAAGGCCTGTGCTCTTGCCACCTAGTTCCCACATTTGATTTGGTTCAATCTTGTTGATAGTTACATTTAACAATTGTCATATTGAAGGTAAGTGGGGAAAAGTGTCATATCATTGTTTGAGAGAAAGGCGATATGAGTACATGAAATATTGATTTGAAAATGATATAACGGTGGCTGAAAAATATCCGTTACCTCATTTGTTTCTTTTCTAATTTACCCATTCATTCAAACCTTTCTGATTAGTAGCAATGAGGAAGCTTGTAATAAGATACAGTGCTAATTTGTAAGTGGCATATTGACTTTTTATGTATAGATACCTCAAAATTCTGAGACTGCTTAAAATTTCTCCCTGAAAATATAAAATCTGTGTGAATATAATGAAGGGTGATTTCTTGAAATGCCATTTTTTTTTGGTCTTTCTCTTCAGTTAGGAGATTGAAGAAAAGTGGAAAAGCAGCGATTCCGCACTCTTGCAGCTATGGGCAGTGTCTATATTCTGACCTTTTTTGTCTCCAGAGAATTAGTTATTTCCTTGGATTTCTGTGGTTAGCAAAAGAAAGCCCCTTTAAGTCTTTGTTGGGAAGCCCTAGGACTTCTAAGGGAGGAGGCTGGAATTTCCTGTGATGTGGTGAACAAGAAGCTCTAAATGCTGAACTGGACCCTTTCCTGTGCCCACTGATGGGGCATGACAGTATGAATGTCCAGGATGGAACACCAAGTAATGCTTGTCCACAGGCAAAGGGTCTGGAGTATAAAGATGGGAGATACTTCAAGCACAACAGCTACTACCTTCAGATGGACTGTGCTTGCTTAGACAAGGGGCCTCTCAGGGTGACCACCAAGATGCGTCTTCAAGCAGCAGAGCACCTTCTCCACGTTTCCAAGACTATGTAAACCTCTACGTGGTCCTAGGATCCCAACGATGAGGGAAGAGTCCTCAACAAATTTAAGACAATTGGTGTTTGCGCTCATACTGCTAGGCATGGTCATAGCTAGCTTTGTTTGGATTTAGAATAGTGTTCCTGTATCTTTACTGTGTGTGTGTGTTTGTATTAAATGGGATCTTATTAAAATGAAGATTGACTTAGTAGGTCTGAGATAGGGCCTGAAATCCTGTGATAGTAATTATTAGTAGTTCCCAGGTGACACAAATGCCACTGGTTTATGTATCTATCACCTTTGAGTAGCAAAGTCTAGAAGAATAATCTTGGTCAGTTTTCCACACTGGACAACTTAGGAACAAACTTATATGTACATACATCCACACATGTTCATGCAGATATACTAACATGGTATATACATATGTATCTATGTATTTTCAATAGAGCATACTGACCTTTAACCAAATGGCAGGCTGTGGAACTACCTGCTTCAGAACTAAACTCTCTGATGTGTGTGTTAAGGGTGCAGATCCCTGATTCCACCCTGGGCTTGACGCATCAGGATCTGGCAGAGCCTCCTGTCAATCATAACTACAAGTTGAGAAACTTTGGCTAGACTCGTGGATTCTCAATCTGGTTATACCTTAAACTTACGTTCAGAATCCTCTAAGAATCCTTGTCTTTATTCCTAGAGACTCTGATTGAATTTTTCTAGGGTGGGGTCTGGGCTTTAGGTGTTTTAAAGCTCTCCTGATAGTGGGGCTATGTAGTCAAGATTGAGATCCACAAAGAGGTCAAAAGCTGTGCAGCTGGAGTCCGTCTTCACTGTGAGGCTTGGCAGGTGTGTTTCCTAGCAGGGTGACCTGTAATAGCCACTTAACCTTTTAATCTCAGTTTCCTCATCCATAAATGTGGACTTGATAATGAGAACCTCACAGATGAGAGGGTGCAGGACATATATTTGGTTATAGTGCCTTGCACATGGTAAACAGTAAGTAAGCCTTTATAATTACATTTCTACTTATGTTCATGCATATGCATGAATTCTCTTTTATGAAGGATTTATCAAGAAACACCACACTTCAGTCTGTGTCCAGTTTTTCACAAAACCAGAATTATCAATATCTGAATTTGTTGTTAGTGTTCATGTATTTTATGGTAGAGTTAGTCACTGCTTTACTTCTTTCACATTTGTCAGTTGAAAGCAATTCATACTCACTATAAAAATTTTCAGAAAACTTAGGAAAAAGGAAAGTCCAATTCACCCATACTCCTTTTACCTGAGGTCAACTATTATTGTCTTTCATTTATTTCCTTCTCATATTTTTGAATATACATATAGAATAATATGCATAAATAGTAAAGCTTGATATATGTGAATATTATAAAATTGGAATCATTACTATATATAATTTGTACCATGTGTTTTTAACATTAATATTTTGTCATAAATATTTACCTATGCTATTAAATATTCTTCAAAAATATGGCTTTTAATTTCTAACTGATATTCTGTTACAGGACTGTACTATAATTTACTGAATCTTTTCCGTATTGTGGGATTATAATTGAGTGATAAATATTTTTGCACATAAATCTTTTACTACATCTATCATTTACTTAGGATAGATTTCTGGAAGTGGTATTATTGATTCAAAAGTATGAACACTTTTATGGCTCTTAATGCCTATTGCCAAATAGCTTTCCAAGTTAAATTTCCAATAGCAATATATAAAAATACTTGCTTTTCTCACTCCTACTGGTATTATACATTACCCTTAAAAATATTATTACCATGTGATAGGAATTTTAATTTGTATTTTAAAAAGTTGAGCATGGTTTCCATTTTTCAAATGCTTAGCATCTGCCAGTTGTTTGTTCTTTTATGAATTTTCTGCTCATGTTCTTTCCCTTCTTTTTCTATTGACCTACTAACATTGATCTTGTTGATTTGTGATTTTTTCACTTAGTATAGATGTTCATCCAGTTTTTACTAATTAATCATTTAACATTTTTTACTTAGATTCTTTTTTTGTCACAGAAGTTAAAAAAACATTGTATTCAAATATGCCAATACCTACTTTGTGATTTGACTAATTGTTTTATAGTGTAAATGGCTTTTCTAAACCTCAGACCTGTTAAACAGCTTCCTATGTTTTCTTGGGTATATTTTAAGAAGTATGTTACTCTTTTAGCTGTTACAAATGTTGTTTTGGCATATGATATAAGACATGACTCTGACTCTGAGCTGACTGGCAGAGAACCAAGCTCTGAATCTGGAGGTTTGCATGGATCTCATAGGATGGGCTGCAGAAACTCTCTCCTTTATTTTTGAATTATTTGGCATAGAGCTAATGGAGAAAGGAGTGATTTTGTTTTAATCCTGATATGGGATTATTTATGACTTTCTCTTCTTGCCCCACCTTGTTTGCTAGGAGCGTGTATTAGAAAAGGTTGTCAATTATATTGTTTAAATTTGGTTTATAAATACTAGGGCTTCCGCGGGGGCTCAGCAGTAAAGAATCCACCTTCAATACAGGAGATGTGGGAGACCCAGGTTCGATCCCTGGGTGGGGAGGATCCCCTGGAGGAGGGCATGACAACCCACTCTAGTATTCTTGCTTGGAGAATCCCATGGACAGTGGAGCCAGGCGGGCCACAGTAACATGGGGGTCTCAAAGAGTTGGACATAACTGAAGCGACTGAGCACGCTCGCATAAGTATCTAATTTCACCATATTATGTTTGAAGAATGTGGCTTATATTTTTAAGACTTCTTTGTATCTTGTCATGTAACAAAATAATTGTCTCACTTCTTTTGTTTCTAACGTAGTTGAATGAATCAGGGAGTTCGGTAGAGCTTATTATGAAGAGCAGCAGCGACCCTCTGGCCCCAACTTTCTGTCATCTCTACCTTCTCAGAGGTCAGTTGTTCCAGCTCTTAGAAGTAAGTTCGAAGAGAATCTACTCAGTGTCTTAACAAGACGTACTTGTATTGCTGCTTCTCACAATGGAGGGGGAGGATTTATCCTTCTGATTTCTCCAGCACACAGATGTGCTCAGGGACCTCACCCCACATGGACACGAATATCACACTCTTTTCATTCCCCTCTGGTATATTTTCATATTTATGGGGCAACTTTGGTTTTGTTTCTATTCAGTGCTTATATTCTCAATATCCATCAATACAATTCACAGCCAAGCAGCACTTGGATGGAGCTTATTGGTTGTTGATGTTGCTGTATTTTGAGCTGACTGGGCTGTTTTACTGTTGTTAAGTCTTTCTTTTTGGACTGGTCAGGTACACTAGATAAAGCTCTTCTAATTTCCTGCTTGGAGGAGGTATAAAATCTTATTGCCGGAATTTTGGGAACTGCTCAAAGAAGGAGAGATTGGTGGTGTTCAGAATATCCTCAATCCCTTTACTTTGAGAATGGCTCGGTACACCTGTTCTCACCTGTATCTGATGCCTCCTTGTCCAGGACATTCTGTTGTGCTCTCTCTAGAGCTATAAAGCTTGAGAGGTAGGGGGCAGTTGTCTGACCACACGAAGTCATGGAGAGGACTTGGGGATCTCCTTACTTCTTAAACAGACTCACACAAATCCTTCTTTCGTCTGACTCTCACTCCCATTTACAGAGATACGTGGTGCAGCCAGTTTGGGAGTCTTTTGGGTGTTCTTCAGGGTAAATTGGGTTTTTCATGGTTTTTCCCACCATCAGCTTAGTATTCTGCTTTCTTGGGTCTGCTAAGTCAGTTACCATGGGTCGTCTGCTTTCTAGCTTCCAGAATTAGGTGGTGGTTGTCTTTTCTCTTGCTCTATACTCTAATGGGCTATATCTTTATAAAAATCCTTCAGTTGTCATTAGTGGAGAATCTTGGGGGCAGTATATGCAAATACAAGCACTCACTTGGCTTTATTTACCTAGAAGCCCTTTTTTTCTTTATTAAAGAAAACTTGTGTTCATTTTAGAAAAATTAGAAAATACAAGGTAGACAAAATATTTAAAAATCACTCAATCTCACTTTCTAGTCATACCCTTTGTTAATACCATTTTGATATATAGATTTTAAGATATAGTTTTTGAATATATTTATAAAGAAATGAGTTTATTATATGCAGACTTCTGGTAACATCTTTCAAGATCATCTTAAGCTGGTAATAATATAAATTTACTTAATTCTTCATAATATTCTTTTCATATTTTCATAATATTCTTAATTGAAAAGACTAAAAAAGATTATCTAGATAATTTTGTAAATATGGTTACAATGCTGAATACAGATAATTGTGGCAAAGAAAGATATGTTAAAAATAATAGTCTCAAATACAATTATATTTGAGCTTTTGGCTGCCATCTTATATTAGAGTTTAAGAAAGGAAGTAGAGGACTATGAAGTCTTAACCTGGCAAATCCTTTGTTTTAGATAAAGAGATGTCAAGAAATTCCCTTTTATTCTTGAATTTGATAATTAGAAAATGTAATTTAAAAATTTTTGTTTAATTTATGTAGTGAAGTCAAGCAAACGCAACATGGGAAAAAAAAGAAACAGCCACGAAGCAAATGCATTACAAGTTCAGTTCAGTTCAGTCGCTCAGTTGTGACAACTCTTTGCGAACCCATGAACCACAGCACGTCAGTCCTCCCTGTCCATCACCAACTCCCTGAGTCCACCTAAACCCATGTCCGTTGTGTCAGTGATACCATCTAACCATCTCATCCTCTGTCGTCCCCTTCTCCTCCTGCCCTCAAATCTTTCCCAGCATCAGGGTCTTTTGAGTCAGCTCTCCGCATTAGGTGGCCAAAGTATTGGAGTTTCAGCTTCAACATCAGTCCCTCCAATGAACACCCAGGACTGATCTCCTTTAGGATGAACTGGTTGGATCTCCTTGCAGTCCAAGGGACTCTCAAGAGTCTTCTCCAACACCACAGTTAAAAAGCATCAATTCTTCGGCGCTCTGCTTTCTTCATAGTCCAACTCTCACATCCATACATGACTACTGGAAAAACCATAGCCTTGACTAGATGGACCTTTGTAGGCAAAGTAATATTTCTGCTTTTTGATATGCTATCTAGGTTGGTCATAACTTTCCTTCCAAGGAGTAAGTGTCTTTTAATTTCATGGCTGCAGTCACCATCTGCAGTGATTTTGGAGCACCCAAAAATAAAGTCTGACACTGTTTCTACTGTTTCCCCATCTATTTCCCATGAAGTGATGGGACCAAATGCCGTGATCTTCGTTTTCTGAATGTTGAGCTTTAAGCCAACTTTTTCACTCTCCTCTTTCACTTTCATCAAGAGGCTTTTTAGTTCCTCTTCACTTTCTACCATAAGGGTGGTGTCATCTGCATATCTGAGGTTATTGATATTTCTCCCAGCAATCTTGATTCCAGCTTGTGCTTCTTCCAGCCCAGCGTTTCTCATGATGTACTCTGCATATAAGTTAAAGAAGCAGGGTGACAATATACAGCCTTGATGTACTCCTTTTCCTATTTGGAATCAGTCTGTTGTTCCATGTCCAGTTCTAACTGTTGCTTCCTGACCTGTATACAGGTTTCTCAAGAGGCAGGTCAGGTGGCCTGGTGTTACATTATAAGGGAAAAACACTCATGAAGACTCATGAAAATTTTCTTTTACCTTTTGTAATTTCCTTTCAGTCTCTTGCAAGTTAGTTAAATTGATTGGATCATACTACCAACCACGGTAAAAGCCAGTTTTCTTATTCTAAATGTGTTTCATGTAGGAATGACTCCAGTCAATTGTTTCTTTAAAAAATGCAATTTCTCCAAAGATCTCTGTAAAAATGTGGATGGCTAGCAGCTCAAAGATATTCATAAAGAATGGAACAATAGATTAGAATATACACCTTTTTCATTGTGGGTCAACTGAATTATATTCTCTATTTAAAAGTGGACACCAATTATTGTGCATTTGTTTGCAAGGCATTAAAACGTATATATGTATATACACATACATACATATATATACATATATATATATATATATATATATATTCATATATATGTGTGTCTCTGTATGGGCTTCCCAGGTGATGCAGTGGTAAAGAATCCGTCTGCCAGTGCAGGAAACACGGGTTCCATCTCTGGGTTGGGAAGATCCGCTGGATAAAGAAATGGCAGTCCACTCCAATATTCTTGCCTGGGAAATACCATGGACAGAGAAGTCTTGTGGGCTATAGGCCATGGGGGTCGTGAAGAGTCAGACCCGACTTGAGTGACTAACAGTGACAACAACGTTTTCTATGTCAATGTGTGTGTGTGTGTGTGTGTGTATATATATATATATATATATATATATATATATATATATATGTATGTATACTGTTTAGTTGCTCAGTATACATATATATACACATACACACTCATTTACATACACATATGCATATGTATAAACACATATCATCTCTAATCTTTCCAATGATAAGTGCAGAGCATGCATTATCCAGTTTATTTAGTACATAGGAAAGGGAAGGCTTGAAGAGGTTAAGTAATATGTCTATGTTTATTTAGCCCCTATGCAACAGATAATAGATTCAAACACAGGTCTTATATTCTGTGCTCCTCTATAAGGTGGTACCTTAGATTAAAGATCCATATTTTTTCCCAATTGAAGTATTAAACTATGCCCCAGTGTAATTCTCCCTCCAGGTGCTAATATTTGGAAAACTGTCTGTCAAGTTCTTCTAAGTAAAAAGTTCTAGGTGGTGCTGTCTTGAGAGATGCTAAATACATCTTTCTGGCAGCCTTTAACCTACTGATTGTGTTTTGAGTTGTTGGAGGGGCGTGTCATGTACCCAGTTTTACAAACTTAACTGTGCAACCCTTCTTGTTTCTGATACACCTGAAATCGACTCTCTTGGAATCCTTATTTGGGACATTATATTTCAGTGACCACCATACATTGCACTACAGGAGCTAATGTACTGAGTTTTGTAACTTCTTTCCTCTTTATGAAGGACAGACAAGAAAGGTGGGAAAGACAGAGAAAAAGAAGAAAAGAGAAGAGAGGGAGCTTTAATCATAGGCAATGTCCTCTTTGCAGTCATTAGGTTATGTCATTCAAAGAGATTTTCTGTGGTTTTGAAAATTACGACAGACAAATAATAAAAGCTTTCATGAGTGAGAGAGTATGTTTTATCTGTCTTTGCATCCATGGTGCCTAACACAACTTGTCACCGAGTTGGTTGTTCAATAAATTGATGATCCGGAGAATGAATGAGTGAACAAAAGTGAGAAGTCTGAGGTCTGGAAGTCCCGGGTGAGCTTGAGTGTCCCCCTTGATCTCTCTGCTCCACCTGGGTGAAATGGAGATGGATCCTTTGTTGCAGGGTGTTATAAGGATAGCATAGACCGTGAAGTCCTTACAGCACCATCTAGAACAGAGTAACAGCCTGCTGCACTGCTCAGTGACCATCCTGTTCTCTTTCAGGTGAAGATTTTGTGCTTCATACAATACTGGCATTTTGTTTCAGAATTCCTCTTTCTTAGAGACATTAAAGGTGAGGAAAACAGATATCTAAAGATTTTTGTATTCTTAATCAGTTATCTTCTGAACCTCTCAAGGATGTTTTCCTTCAGATAAGTAGTCTCCTGTTATAAACTTTTTTTTTTTTTTTGCACAAGATAATGGGCTGTCTAGACTTAATTCTGAGTGTTGATTGAGGCTGCAGAATGTTCACATTTCTCTTCAGTATAAATATGGAAGTTGTTTTTAATAACTGTCACTCAGATGGTAATCAGCAAAGAAACTCTGTGTGATGTTTGGCTAGGAAAGAGGAAAATTAACATATAAAAAATCATGGGCCCTTCATTACATGGGGCACCAAAGGAACCCCTTGGGAAGAGACAGTCAGGAAACAGTAGGAGGTGGGACAAGGTTCGTGTTACTAGCTCATAACTGTCATGATTTATTTCTAAAAATTAACAGAATCTATGCAGATACTGAATCTAACATTTTCATTCCACCATGTTTTTTCTTTCTTTCTCCTCTGCCTCTGTTCTCAGCCATGGTCAAGTTATGAATGACTGAAACTTAGCTGACTTTACCTTCTGCCATTTACTTAACATTCTGAAAGAAAACAGAAAGAAGTGGTCAAGAAAACCCCTAGTAATTCTGCAATGATTTTTTTCCTTTTTCCTCCTCATCTGTGGAATAATTCTGTTCACCTTGAGTTTGTGTGTATGATGTGTGTGATGACACACACAAAAGGAAAATGCCTTTCAGAAAAGACCAGAGTGTCTGATTTCCCAACCTGATAAGTCTTACCAATAGAAAGAGGAGAAAGAGAGTTAATTTTAGGGGCTGAATGTAAACACTTTTTGTTGCCTCTGTGGCCTTGCAGTCTGAAATACTGCACTATTGGATTTCTCAAATTTCTATGCACCTCTTAGCTAGATTTTTGAGCTGATGGTGTGCTGATGTCTCTCTTACCAGCAACAGCAAAACCATCTCTATGTATATGCTTCTTTCATCTGTGTGGATGGATTGCTTTCTTCCAAAAGGCTTTAGCTGGAGGTGGCTGTGATCTTGAGTCACTGTTTTCATTCTTTTTCATAGGAGAGTTAGGGTAGGGTCCTTGTCTGAGAACAAGTCTGTTCTTTAAGCTGTGATGAGCTACACAGCACATACATTTAATACATTTAGGGATATCTACATGTGGTTGGTGTTTAGCTAATTAATTGTGTTTGGATAAAGGCTGGACTCTCTTCTTTCTCTTCTCCATGTTTCTATCAAATGGCCTCCCCTTTTTTATTACTGCGTCTCTTGTTTCTGCCCAGAGATCTTCCTTTCTTTCAGTACTGCTTACTGACCCACCTCTGTCATGGACAAGCTTTGGAAGTCACCAGTTCGGTGCTAGGGAACATGAGGGGCTTGGCAGATCTAGGCTCCTCTTTAAGGATGAGTGTGGTGGAAAGACTCCGGGGCTGGGAGTCAGACCTGATTCTTTCACTTACTGGCTCTGACCACTGAGCAAGCCTTAGAGCTAATGCTTCTTTTTATAATCTGTAAAGCGAGGTAGCAATATATGGATACATGGTTTCATGAGTTTCAAAATAATAATAATAATAATAATAATAATAATAATAATAATGGCTATAAAGAACTTCCCACTGGAGAAAGCCCTGGGCTTCTATAGCTATTGTGGCTTAGAAGGAAATATGTCCCTGCTCAGGTTCTTTTTCCACATCGCACCAATCCTCTACTTTCTTCTGCCTGTAAAGTCCTTTCTATCATCAGGGCCCCTGTTGGTTCTATCTACTTTATAATGCTTTCCGCTGGTGCTTTGACCAGTTGGTCTCTCAGTATTCAAATTGCCTGTAAGCTTTACTGACAGAAGTTTTTTTTTTTTTTAATCACTTGAACAAGTACAGCTTTGTGTTTGGTTTAACTTTTCTGCTTGTAACACAATAAATTGATCCTACTTCTGACCAGTCCCAGCAATGTCATATTCAGAAAATATTCAATACATAAATCTGACATCTAAAATAAACACCCATTAAATCTTAATTTTTTTTTGATGTGAGCCATTTTTAAAGAAGTCTTTATTGAATTTGTTACAATATTGCTTCTCCTTTATGCTTTGGTTTGTTGTTGTTGTTTTTTTTTTTTACCTTGAGGCATGTGGAATCTTAGTTCCCTGGACCAGGAGTTGAATCCACACCTCCTGTGCTGGAAAGTGAAGTCCTCATCACTGTATCACCAGGGAAGTCCTCATTAAATCTTAACTGTAACTTTTCTACAAACAGCAAAGGACATGACATTGCATGATGCTCATCACAGCATCACGGTTACTCTGCTCCCTTTTCCAGACTCTGTGCCCCATGCTGACTCCTGTTCCATCAGTTCCTTTCTTCTATCCTTCAGAGTATTTTTCTCCTTCAGTGAGTAACTCTCTAATGTTTCTAACATATATTAAATTTGGCATTCTGGCCATTTAGAAAGAAGAGAATCTGTTCAAATTTTTCACAGTGACTTCTTAGTACAAAAGTATACTAAGCATGCGGTAGGTATGCCTTCAGTGATTGTGGTATTGAATCTGTCCTGTAATAACCGTGTGGCTTTTGTGATGAAGTCAGATTGGTGGTGGGTGCCACAGTTTTTGGATCTCACAGTGACTTCCAGGGCTGGGAACAGCTGTGTTAGAGGCTGGAGAAGTATAAGAAACAAGAGTCTTCCTTCCATGACCATCTCTGTGTTTGCAACCTGTCAGCTGGTCAAGGCCTATTGCCCACTGTGGAGTCAGTGGCTGGTGGGGTGTAGGAACCAGGTCCAGCAGCCTTGATCTGCTGTCTCTTCCTCCTCCTCCTTGGCCAGTCTCCACTGCAGCTCACCCAGTTGGCCAAGTGATCAGGGCTCACACAGTCACTTTTTCTGGGGAGAGGAGCCTCCTGAGCACATCTCCCACAAAATGGGTGTTACTGCCCAGCCAGCTATTGGACCACCTTACATTTGTAAAGAATTCCCAGTTTGCAAGCCAACTTCACATATGTTGGTATGATTTAATACTCCAGATTACCATGGAAAGCAGACATTTAGGGCTCTGAAATCCCTCTTTCCTGGATGAGAGAAGGGAATCAGGTATACAAGATTTCCTCTGTCTTTTACCAGCCTCAGGCTGCCTTTCTGCAGCCCTCTCCATTATATTCCTGTTCTAATTCTTTAGTTTACCTAGTGCTTAACTTTTTTTTTTCCTCTTTACTAGTTTAATTGATGCCACGGCTCATGCTTTCTTCTACCCTTTAGGATTTGTCAGCATGGGTCTGTCTTACCTGTATATTTTCTGGGCAAAATCCTATCAGTCTAATCTTAGGGAAGGGAATTCAGAAGAATTCTGAATTTATTATGTAAAATGCTTCCTCTCAATGGTGTTGACAACCACATACCTATTAGAAGCCAGGCTTGGGAGCACAGATGGTAGCCAAAGAAATGAAGATCACTTGGAAAGAGTCTCTTCTTTGACATGTGACAAGACGAAAGGCACACCTGGACTTTTATGGGGGAAGGAAATGAAAGGGAAATGATTTCAGGAAAGATGCAGCTTTAGCTAGCTCCTCCCAGTCCATGTGGGTTAACTCTTAAATGCAAGTCTTGCACTGTCTACCTGTGGTTTTATGAACATCATCTGGTTAAGAGACTCAAACCTGCCCTTTAATAAGTTAAGCAAACCTGTCACTGGGTTCCAGCTGTATTTTACTGTTTTCACTCTTTGGATCTGTGTTTCTAGATTTGAATCATGAAAAATGGATGGTTTCTTGAAGTCACAGGTCACAAGTTGGTAGGCTTTGGGCTTCATTTAACCTGCAGATGTGTTTTATATAGCTTATTCATAATTTTTAAAAAAGAGTGGAAAGAAAGGAGTTAGTTTCCAGCATTTGCAGATTGCGGCATTTTGGGTAAAATTGTAGTTTTAGCCTCTTTAGAAAATTAGTTTCTCTGGGGCCTTTGGGATCAAATAATTATTACACATCAGTGTTAGATAGAGCCAATGAGGGCCCTGTGGGCAGTCATCTGTCTCTGTACTGCTGGGCTGCCTCTCTCATATATGGCCCTTACCAAGCCCCTGGACATTTTGAGTTTCCCACCCCTCCCCTAAAGGTCACTCTGCCTCAAAAC
Source organism: Ovis canadensis (assembly GCF_042477335.2). Taxonomy (NCBI): domain Eukaryota; kingdom Metazoa; phylum Chordata; class Mammalia; order Artiodactyla; family Bovidae; genus Ovis; species Ovis canadensis. The sequence continues at coordinate 69,997,543 of NC_091246.1, forward strand.
TCTTTTATTTAAGTTTGGCATCAGGCAACATAGAGACATAATTTGAAGCTGAGGGACAGAGGGAAGGAAGAAGAAGAAGAAGGTTGCCCACGGAATCTCTTTAGGTTTCTCTTTTCTTTTTTCCATTCCTCCTCTCCTCTCTCATAGGTAACTTAATTCAGACCAGAATATTACAGTGCTCATTAGAAGCAAGCCAGGTTTGTCCCGGGAATGATAGGCTATGACAGAGGTTCTCAGTGCTGGTTGCACACAATTCTAAACAGACATTTAGAGCATGCTGGAGTCTGGGCTTCACTTTGGACCAATCAAATTAGTCTCTGAGAGTGGGACCTGGACATCAGTGATTTTGAAAGCTCCCTAAGTGCATTGGTAGTTGAAAACTCTTGGGTTAGACCTTAGAGGAAGTTTGTAGAGTCTTTCAGGTCTTTGAACTTAAGAATGCTCTTTACCATTTTGCTAGGCAGATGCAGAGATGCTTCTCAGATAATGAACATTGTTAAGCATCTGCATGCATCTATGTGTTCTCCTCACTACTTCCCAGAGTTCCCTGGGAAGATCGAGGGCAGGTTTCTTCTCCATCAATATAAGGGGTATAGTCCAACATCTAGTCTCCCGCCACAGTGAAACTGGTATGCGTAGCAGCAAATGTCATTTGTTTTCACTATCCAATGGCCAACTACTCCAAGTTCATGACACTTTTGCAAAGCACTAAGGATTCTTTAACTCACACACAAACTGCCAATAGAATAATAACAAGAATATGTTATCTTCTTCACTCAGTAAAGTATTAGAGCAAAACAAAACATTCTTTTCTAGCTTCAAAACAGATCTTAGCAATACAGACTGGAAAATTTTACAGTTATTTATAGGGAAGTAGGATTAGCAGACAGGGCTTGTCTTTCTGGCACCAATTCTAGCTGGTTTTCAAATGCTACTTTTCCCTCCATGGGTCAGAGCCACATGTGCGAGTAATTCTCAATAAGATGAATAACTGATATGTAGCTAATGGGTACCTCCTGCAAGGGTGGATGGTTTACCTCAGACGTTCCTAATCCTGGCTGATCCTTCTATTTCCTCAGACACTTAAGAAAAAGATAGATATTCTGGGGCCCACCTCATACTGCACCAAACTTTCTGAGAGTGTGAGGCCTGGGCATCTGTGTTTTTGAAAAGAACCACCCCTGTTCATCCCTAGTATGTCTACTCATATAATACTGGCAGAATTGTAAATGGAAGACCTTTGTTTGAAAAGCCCACTTGATTCTATCAGTCAAGATATAAAATACACTTCCCTTTGAGCTGGCAATTCTACTTCATCCTGTGGCTGAATTTGCACAAGTATCAAATATATCTGCAAATCTGTGATAGCAGAAAGCTGGAAACAACCTAAATATTTGTTAAAGTGGAGATGGCTAAATAAATGAAAATATATCTGCACAGTGAAATACTACTTAATTAAAAATAATAAGTTAGATCACTGTGTGTTGATATGGAAAAATATTCATGTATATTTTAAGTGAAGAAAGTTGCAGAATAATTTGATTAGTGTGATTCCCTCTGTGGGTGTCTATGTATATTGGTGTGTGTGTGTTTGCATACACATAAACACATACGTATGCATATTCAAACATACAGATGTACACATGCACGTTTATATACATCCCTACATCTAGTTAGTTAACTTCTGGAAGGATATGCTGTTAACCATTTGAATTTATTTGAGTGTGTTTCCTCAGCCTTTCAGTGTTGATCAGACATGTCATGTCTGAGAACCAGTGAGTCTAGCTGCTAATGTTGGATTCTTAGGCCAAGCCCACGATCCTTGGAACCTCCCAAAAGATAGTCTGTGACTGTTCCTAGTTAACTGAGGAGAGAGCCACCGCTCTGGTCCTTAAGGCAGAAAAACACCTGGACTGGCTTGGGGATCACCATGAATGATGGGTGAGTTTGTCAGGTGACAGTTCCTCATAATTGCTTCTCCTTTATTTCACAGATGAATCAAATTCAGAAATAAGTTTTTAGAATCAAAGGGGTGATCTTGCCTTCCTGGTGGAAATACTATTTAAATGACTTTGACCTTTGAATCTTACTTCATGGGTTCATTAGAAGAACTTCTTTTTTTACCTCTAATCAGTGTAAAGAGGACTTTTATGATGATGATAATTCATTTTAACCCCTTGTTTAATTTCAAGAAAGCCGGGGATTGGGGAAGGTCCTTATACTTATTAGTATGTAGGACTTCAGAGGATGGGGCACCGACATAATTTCTCCCTGAAATGAAAGGACTCTTTCCTTGATCCTGCTATCTAACTTCTCCTTCCTTTCTTCATTTCCAGTTAGCTGGACATCACATGCAAGGGGCATGCAAGAAAAAAGTGAAAAAACACTTAAGTACCAGGCATTGTGCTTCATAGAAATTGTTTTATCACTTGCCTGAATAACCCTACAAAGAGATATTATTCTCCTTTCAGAATTGGGAAAATATATTGAGAGGATTTTGTGTTGTCCAAGATCTCATGCAGTTGGCAAATGTTGGAACTAGTGTTGGGCTTCTATACACCTAGATCTCTTCTGGTGCCTCTAGCAAGCAAACCCCAAGCTAATAATTTTTATAATAATATTATCTTGGATATTAAAACAATGCAGGAGTCACTTTATCAAGATTGGAAAATGCTGATAGCATCCTAAAGTGCTAATAACATTTTTGCAATCAAATTCCCAAATAACCCTTTTTGTATAGGTCTTTCTTACATTGTGTGGAATGGCAGCAGAATAATATTTTTGGTATTTTCCCCAGTGCTTTTCCCCCAAGGATTTTATCCCTTCGACTCTTTCCCAGTTCAGCCATGTGGACTGAAAGTATTGGTTGCCTTAGGGCAGAACCATTATGACAGCAATCATGCAATCTATATTAGTTTGCCAAGGCTGCCATAACCAAGTATCACAAATGGAATGGCTTCGTTAACACAGTTTTGTTGTCTCACCGTTCTGGTTTCTGGAAGTCCAAGATTTGAGTGTTGATAAGATTGGTTCCTTCTGTGGGCTCTGTTCCAGGCGTCACCTCCTGCTTCTGGGGGTTGGCTGGCAGTCTTTCATCTTCCTGGCTTGTAGGTACCTTATCTTCACATGGTGTTCTTCCTGTGTTTGTGCTTCTGTGTTCAAATTCCCCTATTTTATAAGGATCCCTTTACACGGAATTTAGGGCTCACCCACTCTAGTATTAGCTCATCTTAACCAAGTACATCTCCAACAACCCCAAATACAAATATGGTCATATTCTGAAATATGAGGATTAAGATTTCAATACATGAACTGGGGAGTCCAGTTCAACCCATAGAACAATCCCTAAAATGTTTGGGGTATTTGAGGACTGAGGAGTCCTAGGCCATATTTCTCCAGTGGATGGTAAGGCCTCAAGGATGAATGACCGGATGGGAATGCTGGATCCACACAGGCCCTCAGCTTACAGGAGTGAGAACAGCAGAGCAGTGCTATGTGTCTGAGCTGGGCCTGGAGGAGGCAGGGTCTTCCAGGGTCCATGATTCTTCCTTAAACACCATGATGCACTGGGGCAACAGACTGCATCGATGGCCTGAGAAGACCCCAAGACTCAGAGCTAGTGCCAGACCAGAACGGTCTTTTTAGACAGGAAGGAGAAAGAATGCAGTTGCCCTCTGTACGGAATGTGGAGGAAGCAAAGTGACATTAGTTGTTATCTGACTGTGGGGAAGACTCAACCCTTCTCTCCTCCCTCCACGGGAGTGGTTGGGTTTGGAATGTGAGCTTGAGGGAGCCAGCTAGGAGAGAAGGAAGCCCAGAACTGTTCATGCCAGCAGCATTCAAAGAGGAAAAAACCCAGGAAGGTAGGGGTGGTTGAGGAGGCTCTGGGGTGTGGTCTTCTCAGACAAACCCAGAGGGAAAATGGGCAGCTTCCCAGGGTGACTGTGTAGTGAACAAATTGATGGCCTATTAGCCAACAGTTCACTGCATGTTGTGGAAAAACAAATGTGAATTGTTTTCCTCCCCATTGCAGCTCGTGGATTGAAACTCTTTCATAATGAAATGCTGTGAGACACTAGAGGCCAGGTAGATCACTGAGTTTTTTCAAATAAAAACAGACTTTTCTAAACATTGGCAACAATTTCCTTTGTAAATAGGTTTAACCTTAGACCTTCTGTCATCTCTTATTTTTACACAGGAAATTAATTTCTCTATCTTCTTGGTGTTTGAGGAAAGAGGGAAAAAGTTGAAAAAGTCTCTAGGATTAAAAAAAAAAACTGCCATATAAACTTTAAAATTAAACAGATGTTATGTGAATCACATGTAAATTGGAGCCATGGGAACCTGGGTCATAAACTGAATGGGATGTTCTGAAGCAGGCAAAGAAGCGGATTTTTTTGGCCATTATTGGGGGCCTCGTGGATCAGAAATACCAAATGGAGGTGGATCTTTGTGTTTCAGCAAGAGTTAGAGGATATTCTAAGCCATAAATCCTTTCCAGAAGATTCTAAACTTCCCAGGGGCAGAGGCCATATCCCGCTCCACTGTCTAATCTCGGCACCTGGCAACTGCCTGGCTCACAGCAGACACCCAGGCCATTTACTGGGATCAAGTGCATAGTCAATAGTAGGTAACTTAAGTGCTGAGGTCCCTATAGTTGACCTCAGTTTCATTCTTTGCTGTTTTAGTCTAGATTTTCCCAGAAGCACAGGCTGAGGCGAGGATTTGGGTGTGGATAGTATATTTTGGAGGTGATCCTAAGAAGCAGAAATGAAAGAGAGGTGAGGAGCTGGGAAGGGCAAAAGAAAACAATAGAGGCCTCTATTGAGGCCTCTGCTATAGGCAGTTGGGGGGTTTGTTTTACAGGACCCCTTTTGAAAGTTACAGAATGCCTCCAGGTTTGCCCATCCCATGGACAGAGGTTGATCCAGCACCATCATGGGGTTTCAGGAAACATCATGGGTCCTCGTTATCCACTATATCCGGTCCCTCATGTCTGCAGAACTTTTCAAGGCAGAAAGGCAGAGACAGGCACTTATATACCCTTGAAGGGGGACAGTCTTATGAATTATGGGCCGGAACTAGAGTCGGAGGTGGGCCAAGAGGGTGTGATGTGGGACACCGAGAACGTTTTCTCCACCCACTGAAACAACTTACCTTCCTCCTCCTTTGAGGAAGATTGTTTTATTTGGTCTATCCTAGATGCTATAGAAACAGATACACCCTTCATTTGAACTGATTAACTTTGTTCTTTAGATTCACAGAGCGGGAGACTAAGAAAATCAGGAAATATCTGGGCATGTTCTGCCTCCATGGTCCTTAGGGACCTGCCACACTCTTCATGGGAGAGATTCCTGGAGGGTCTTTCCATCCTAAGTCTGGGCCCCTTAGCCTTGGCACTCTACCTGTCTTAGCTCTTCCTACAGTACACATTGGCCCTGCCCCACCAATCTATATCTTTGCTCATTTGAGTTATTCGTCAATCAGTTCACCAAAAACTGTCTTTCTATATTTATACCCCTTTCTAGCTGTTGTGGGTTGAATTGTGTCTTGACTCCTTCCCCTAGCAAATTTGTATTTTGAAGCCTAACCCCCAATACTTGAGAATGTGATTTTGTTTGTAAATGGGGTTGTTGCAGATGTAATTTGGGAAGAGCCCCTGGAGGAGGGCATGGCAACCCACTCCAGTATTCTTACCTGGAGAATCCCCATGGACAGAGGAGCCTGGAGGCTACAGTCCATAGCGTTATACAGAGTTGGACACGGCTAAAGCGACTTAGCAGGTGTAATTAGTTAAGATGAGGTCACACTGGCATAGGGTGGGTTCCTAATCCACTAGGAATGGTGTCCTTAAAAGGGGGGACATTTGGACCCAGAGACAGACAGGTATAGAGGGAAGACACGTGAAGAGGTACGGGCCATCTGCAAGGCAAGGAGAGAGGCCTGGAACAGCTCCTTCCTCATACCTTTCAGAGAATTCAACCCTGCAAGCAGCCTGATTTCATCCTTCAGCCTCCAAAATTGTCAGACAGTACATTTCTGTGTTTTGACTATTTTTTCAATGGACTTTATTATGGTGGCCTTAGCAATAAATATATTTTCAGCTCCAAGCCCTCATCTTCCATGAATTTCAGTGGATTATACAGAGCCCTGGACCAGGGGTTAGAAACTCTGAGTCTAGTCTTGGTACCTCTCACTAAGAAATTGTATAAATGTAGTCAAGTGTCTTAAGCTCTTTTCGTCTCTTTCTTTGAAGTGCAAAGTAAGAATGATAACCATCCTGCCCCTGTTGGCTCCAAGAGGGGCTGTGAGGATCAAATGTGATCCTTGCATATGTAGAAAAGGGTTTGTAATCTGGAAAGCAGTATGTTAGTGCACGAAGGGGTGTAAAAAAGATGAATGCATTGAATCCTGATCTGGGAGTCAGTGATCTTGAAACAGTTGTTTATTTCCTTTGAGCCTCAGTCTTGTCTTCTGTAAATTGAGCTGATTTTAAGGTGCCCTCCTAGCTCTCAAGCTCTAGGATTACATGATGATATTATTATTAGTCATTTATTGATTCAACAACATCAGTTGTCTACTCCATGCCAGGCTCTGGGATGAGGCACAAGGGAAACAAGTGTGAGTAACCTCAGCCCCGGTCTTCCAGAACCTTTGTTCCTCCAAAATTTTCCATCTCAGTAAATCTCACAATGGGCTGTCTCCACCCTTTGATGATATATTTTTCTCAGCCTTAGAAAAACAAAATTTTGGAGGAAGATAAAGATGGCAGCAGCAAGGGCTGGTTTTAGAAAGAGACTGTTTCCAAAGCCATGTTGTTTTGTCAACAGTTAAGGAAGTGGTTGGCTGTGGATTCCCTTTATATAGGCCAACAGTGACATTTTATTAAAATTTCATCTTTGCAATGTCCTAGCTTAGCCTGGTTTCATTTTGTTGGCGAACCTCTGGGTTTACTAACAACATGCAGCTGTTTAAGGTGTGGGGTGAGCACATCCTTTCCTTGAAATATTCCTGACAACCAGTATTTGTGCTGTAAATTGTGTCACCATCTCCTCTTAGTTAGTATTTTGTTTTCATTGTATTTCGTCTCATGGACACTCTCCACATTTCCAAGAGAGAAAAGCTGTCTCTCCTTATCCCATCTAGGCAGACCTCTCTGCATGTCTGTCCTGTGTCCAAATCTCAGTGGCTGGATATGAGTTTGAGTCGAGACACTGGACTTGAGGTATCTCACTTATTCATTTGAAAAAAAAAAATTTTTCAGAGTGCCTATACTTGGCTATACTTGCCTATACAGCAAGTCAAGGAAGCTTATTTTCCTCCTTGGGGGTTCCATTCTGCTGGGAAATAAGTACGTAAAGAAACAAAGTTATTTAAAAAAACAGCAACAAGATAAGTTCAGATTATGAGTGCCAGGGCAATGTTTTAGAGAATGACAAGGGTGGGCAGGGAACATTCGTTGATGTGGATGAAGAAGTCCTCTTTGAAAGGTAATATTTGAGCAGACACTTGGATGAGGTAGATTTGGGGTGTGAAATGTCTTCCATGAAAAGATTATAAAATGTGAAGACTTCAGGGAGGGAAATTTGGTGTGTTGAGAGAATCAGAAGAGCGAGTGGGATAGATTGTATAAGAATATCGATGTTAGTCCTGACAGTACCCCACCCCATTTATCTGTTTTCCTTTTGTTTGAATGACTTCTTTGGATCAATTCTTCCCCCTGCCTCCTCGTTTCTGTTTCATAGATTTTCTACAGTGTCTATAAACTTGGGTCCCTTGAGAATTGCCTTTATTAAGTCTGAAACTAAAGAGAAATGTTTTGTGGGATGGTTTTACTTATATAAATGGGGGGGAAGTTGGATGGATGGAGGAAGGGAGCTAGTTCGCATCTCAGGCAGAGAGGAGTCATTTAGTTATTTAAAAAAGAGCATGTTGGAGTTAGCATGAGAAAAGGTGGGGGTTGATTGTGAGGATGTAGGGGAGGCTGTGGAGCCCAGTGGCAGGGGTGCAGCTGGGCCTCATTGTTTTAGGCAGCGCCTGTCTTCCTTGCTGTCTTTCTGGAGTACTTCTCTCATGTCTGTGTTTCTGCTTGTCTGCTCTATTCTGCTTTCTGCAGTTATCTTCCTCTGCAAGGCTCTTGGTTACTTTTCTCCTGTCACTTTGGGCTGTCGTTGACTTACGCATGGCTTTGTGGCAGGCAAACAACTTGACCTTTCATGCCCAGCTTTATAGACTTGAGTCTCAACTACAAATTCCTACGATAGTGACTCTCCTTGGTTCAGTAAGGGTCAGGCAGGATCAGTTCAGTTGTAGCTGGTGTCAGGGATATTTTCTTGGTTCATAGAGGTGTCTGCTTGGTGGAATAGCTTCTCTAATGAAAAGGTATTAGTAGGGATAGAGTCAAGACCACCTTTAGGAAACAGATTATAGGTAGAATTTGCTTGTGGTAGGAGGATTCACACCAAAGGAGGAAATGTGATCTGGAGAGCAAACTAAAGCAGAGAAGGAATGGATTAGTCATTGAAGGGGAAAACATGGTGGCCATAAAGATGTAGGTTTAGTTTTTGTCTGATATTTTTTTATAACATATGTTCTCATGTGTGTACATACATATATAACTCCATCTCTTTCCACAAATGATGTGACACAGCTTACAAAAAACATTTAAAATTCAGAGTTAGTTTAAGGTGCTTCATTCTGCTTTATTGTCAACTTACCTTCTATAAATAGACTATGGCTTAATTTTTCATGTAATTCTTCCATAATCAAGATTTAATTGTTTAGGACTGCTATGTGCACAACAAATCTCATTAAACATTTTTTCCTTAGCACACAGGAAAGCTGCGTGTCCCAGCCTTCTCTGCAGGTAGATGGGTCCATGCAGCCAGGTTGTTGCCAGTGGTCTATGGGCGTAATCCCACCCCTGGCCCCTGCAGGCTTCCCACTCAGGCCCCATGCTCTGTCGTTCTTCAGCAGCTTGCTGCTCTGTTCCCAAGGATCCCAAGCAGGAGAGAGGGCTCCCTAGGTGGCGCTGGTGGTGAAGAACCTGACTGTCACTGCAGGAGACGCAGAAGAGTCTCTGGTAGATCTCTGAGTCAGAAAGATCCCCTGGAGGAGGGCATGGTAGTCTGCTCCAGTAGTCTTGCATGGAGAATCCAATGGACAGAGGAGCTTGGAGGGTTACAGTCCATAGGGTCGCAAAGAGTTAGATATGACTGCAGTGACTTAGCACACAGTAGAGAACCTTGAATCCTAGAAGTTGGTTCAACCATAGGATAGAAAATTCTAGGTTCCTAGAATTTTTTAGCATTAATTGTTATGCCTGTTAGTTTTATCCTTGCCAGTATTATAGGAATATTCTTTTCTGGAGTTTCTGTCTTCTCATTTAATGTGCAGAAAAGATGGTGTTGTAGTTTAATATAAAACAAATAAATCCACAAAACAGAATGATGAGGTTACAGTAGAATGAAAAGTAACTGGAAAAAAGATATATAAATTTGACAATAAATTCTTTTAAAAGTAAATTATACAGTAATATGCCTAGATGTTTAATCTTCAGGGATGGAATAAATTCATTTAGTTATTTTTTGTTTGACTATAGAAGTTGTTTGCTTTTCACAAGAGTGTTTGAATTTCATCAGTCTTAAGTTCATCCAGAAAGCCAGTTATGGTACACCCTTTTATTTACTAATGTAGTACAAGGAGAAATTTTCTTAAGGGAAAAAATTCTTTTCTCTTACAAACAATTAGCTTTTGGTAATGGAAATGTAAATAGAAGCACAATTCATTAATGTTTAAATTTCTTTCCTTGCCACACGTATAGCTGACATAGGTACATAACATAGTTGATATATGCAACTACACACACACACACACACCCTGTGCTAACACACCTCACATGTTAGTCTTGTACTAACCTGTTTGTTTTGTTTTGTCAGTTCTGGGTTTGCAAATTATAGAATTCTCTAAAAGTTGTAGAAAAAGCACTGGACCAGAGTAAGTGATTCTTTCTGGTCTCACCTCTGCTACTACTGTCTGTAACCCTAGACGTTACCTCATTTTTAAAATTTTATTTTAATTTATTTAACTACAAGGTGAAAATAGACTTTAGAGTCAGGTGGATCTAGGTGCCTTTGGGCAAATCCTTCAACCTCTTCAGATCTCCCATTCTCTATTACATGGAGATGATACTTTGTCCACTTTGAGGTCAAAGTGAGTATTAATGGGACATATCTCAAGGGCTGGTTCGCAGTGAGCACTGAATTATTTGCTTCCCTTTTTTTGTCCTCTGGTTTTTGGAAAGTTCCATGTTCTCCTCAAAAGAGCAACATTATGGGAAGCTAATCTTCCTTATCTTGTTGGAGGTCAACATGTTGTAGCTTCTACTAGGCAGAACTAGACTTCTGTCTGATTCTCTTGGTGATCAAGGAGATGCCTAGAAAAGGAGAGTGTTGGAGACAGCACCTCACTTCAGTTCAGTTGCTCAGTCATGTCTGACTCTTTGTGATCCCATGGACTGCAGCACGCCAGGCTTCCCTGTCCATCACCAACTCCTGGAGCTTGCTCAAACTCATGTCCATTGAGTTAGTGATGCTATCCAACCATCTCATCCTCTATCATCCCCTTCTCCTCCTGTGTTCGATCTTTCCCAGCATCAGGGTCTTTTTCAATGAGTCAGTTCTTTGCGTCAGGTGGCCAAATTATTGGAGTTTCAGCTTCAGCATCAGTCTTTCCAGTGAATATTCAGGACTGATTTCCTTTAAGATGGATTGGTTGGATCTCCTTGCAGTCCAAGAGACTTTCAAGAGTCTTCTCCAACACCACAGTTCAAAAGCATCAATTCTTTGGCGCTCAGCTTTCTTTATGGTCCAACTCTCACATTCATACATGACTACTGGAAAAACCATAGCTTTGACTAGACGGATCTTTGTTGGCAAAGAAGTGTCTCTGGTTTTTAATATGTTGTCTAGGTTGGTGATAGCTTTTCTTCCAAGGAGCAATCATCTTTTAATTTCATGGCTGCAGTCACCATCTGCAGTGATTTTGGAGCCCCCAGAAATAAAGTCTGTCACTGTTTCCACTGTTTCCCCATCTATTTGCCATGAAGTGATGGAACCGGATTCCATGATCTTCGTTTTCTGAATGTTGAGTTTCAAGCCAGCTTTTTCACTCTCCTCTTTCATTTTTATCAAGAGGCTCTTTAATTCTTTGCTTTCTGACATAAGGATGGTATCATCTGCATATCTGAGGTTATTGATATTTCTCCTGGCAATCTTGATTCCAGCTTGTGCTTCATCCAACCCGACATTTCACATGATGTGTTCTGCATATAAGTTAAATAAGCAGGGTGACAATATACAGCCTTGATGTACTCCTTTCCCAATTTGGAACCAGTCTATTGTTCCATGTCTGGTTCTAACTGTTGCTTCTTGACCTGCATACAGCATTCTCAGGAGGCAGGTAAGGTGGTTTGGTACTCCCATCTCTTGAAGAATTTTCCACAGTTTTTTGTGATCTACAGTTAAAGGCTTTAGTGTAATCATAAAGCAGAAGTAGATGTTTTTCTGGAATGAGACAGCACTCACCACACATTATACTCACTGTAAGCACCCCTTCCATGTGAGCGACCAATTGTATGCAAATGTGCGTACACACACACACACACACACACACACACTTTGAACTCGGCATTTGTGGGATCCAGTCAGCCCTCACCTGTGCCTTCTTCACTCTTGGATAATATCCACAGGCTATTAGAGGACAAGAGAAGAGGTGGGAAGAGGAGTGGGGGTCCTGTTTTTGCCTCATGGTGATCTAATGCTGTCAATGTAAATCATTAAGGAAGTAATTAAAACAAAATGATCAAGAAATGTTATAGTGCACAGCTTATAATCTCTTTTTAGAATATCGGTTTTTCTTTGTAACTTGTAAAAGATCAAAAAAGCAAAAACATCACTGTCTCCTTTAGCAGAACTTTTTTTAGTGTGATTAAGAGTGTCTCAAGTGACTTGTGAGCTGACCAAGGTGAGAAATAGTTCCCTGTGTCAGTTCTTGGCCTGGTTACTCTATGGAAAGGCACAGATTGCAGATGGCCGGATTGCTGTCCTTACTGTCATCAAATGAATAGAGAACTAGCCCAGGTGTGGGTAACCTCATTTCTTGTTCTGGTTTTGTTGACAACTAGCTTGTAACTTTCAGTTAGTATTTTAATTTTTCAGGCCTCAAGTTTCTGTATTTTTAAAATGAAGGAGTTGAACAACACTGATAGCTGAGAGCTTTAGTTCTAGTATTATATGATTTGAGCATAAGATTTTTTGGACATATGTTCTAATATGTGAGTCTCAAAATTCACTGATTTTCATGTTACCTCACTCTCTACTTTTGCCTTTTTCTATGAATTACCAAGACTAGACAATTATTTGTATTTAAGTAACTGTTAAAACTTATTCTCTTTCTCAGCAATAATTTTCATTAACTTATAGATTTGATCACACACACAATCCCCAAATATGAACATTTTTTGTACATATTCTTCCATGAAATAACACATTTTGGGAAATGCTGTTATAGTAATTTTTGGAGAGGGATTAATGTACAACTACTCAAAGTTTAATTTTTCTATCTCGAACAGCTTATCTCATAGAAATTATAAGTTGATGTACCAGTATTTATGCTGGTCCGTTGCCTCCCCCTGCCCAGTCTGAAGTGTATCATTGTTTTTGGTCTAACAAATTGAGAAATGGGAACTTTGCTTTTCCCAGTAACACCTGTTGACCTATACCTAGAATTCATTGCAACACAATTAATATGGATGGTAATATCAGAAGAACAGAGAAAGGGGTAAAGCGAAGGTTAGAAAAATCATTCAGATCAACTTATGGATAATAGAATTTTCCTTTTTTTTTTTTTAGCTAAGAAAGTGTTGGATCCTATGACAAGGCATCTTGTATGTCTATCTCTTCCATATTTCTGTACGTTGGCATTTGAACTGAGTTGCTACACACCTCTGCTAAGCCCTCTTACAGAAATTTAAAATGTCTAATGGGCTTACATTTATTTAATTAATCTTCAAATATGAATTCCTTGTAAGTCTTGCTTTTGAAAGAGTTCCACAAGAATAGGAATTTATAAAACCCAGCAAGTTTAACCTAGCCTTCATTTTGAAATCACCTGATATCAATTAGCATTCCTCCAGTTTGGGGCTGATTTATGATGCCCTTGTAAGGCCCTGAAAATATGAAAGCAGAGAAGCAGTATTTCAAAATGCAGCATAAAATCAACAATAAAATGTATATTTATAACCTGAAAAGTATGATTTCATCTTGGAGAATTACCAACCCAATAGCAGTAATAAGCATGATTTTCATTGTACCATATTGTACTTATTAAGCACTTCGGGGGACTTGTAAATAAATCAAATTGTGGGATCAGTTTTGGATATCTGAACATATTTTTAAATATTGTAAAAATGTGGAAAAGTATCACAACTGGTTATCATTTGTTCCTGTTTTCCAAAAGGGTTTTAATCATAAACTCATTCTTACATCCTCCTACAAGCTGGACTGGGGCTGGAATGGCCTGTAAAGTGACACGCTTTTAATAAATGTAGATTTAATACGGTCATGAGATAAGATTAGATCCTTCAAAAACCCTATTCAAATACCACAGATTCTGATTTATGCTTATAGAAGTCAGGGAGAGGTAGGTGGTTTAGAGGATGCAGTGTTATCAGAGAATTTAGGGTGCTAGATATGCCTGCTTTTGATTTAAAATTTTAATTAAAAAATTCAGTATGGGAAGTCAAGGCACCTAACTGCCTCAACTTGCTCTTGTTCACATTATATTGACCTCCACAAGTCAAGTCAATCCAACAAACATTTATTAACAATGTATAATGTGTCAGACACTGTGATGGGTATGGGAGCTACAGCGTCAAGAGATTGTAGTTTGGGAGAGCTTTCCCTGGTATACTGATCAGTGTGAGAGAGCTGAAGTTCCAGGTTGACCAGAGAGCATGACCTTCCCCAGTTTGGTCATTGTTCTGATTTTTGATCAATGATCATGGGGTCCAGTGGGACAGGAATGCATGGTTTGGCCCTGTTCTTAGAGGTCAGTAGCCCAGGGAGTTATTTTAGTGTTGCCCTAGGTTAGGTTTCAAGTAGCAGCTGGGTTAACCAGAGAGTCTTGCTCAGGTAGCCTCAGATGGATGGTTCGTCTAATGAGAGGGGTGATGACAAGGACATCTCCAAGGAGCTTTATTATCAGGACAAAGAAACAAGGTTTAAAACAAAAATTTTTATTGACATTCCTTTTTACAGGCTGTGAGATACAGGTTCGGTAACTAAAGGCAAAACAAACCATTTTTGTTTCTGATGTACACACGGCAGGGTGTGAGGCCCCTTCCAGGTTTCCCAAAGCAAATGAGGATCATGAAAGAATCTCAGCGAATTGGCAGGTGAATCCTCCAGTGTGCTGCTTGGGAGGACAACGACATTGAATGTCAGCATTTGGATGGGTTCTCCTCTAAGCTTCTCAGGTACTTGCTGATGTTGGGTCCCAGAAGCAGAAACTTGAGGCCTGAGGTGACCTGGGATTAATGGGAAGAATGCTTAGTTTTCTAGTGTATTACAGAAAATGAGGGTTGAAATCAACTTTACTTACATCCAAAAGAATAATCTGTCCCTAGAAAGATGGTGACTTGGAGACATCTAAGAAATTGACATTAGGATCCTGTCTATTTCTCCCACCCACTCATGGCTCTTCTTCTCTCCTGCTATACCAATGGGTATCCGAAAAGAATAAACAAGAGAGATGGGAGAATATAAGATCTGAGAGACAGACATAGTGACTCAGACTCAGTCTTGACACTGAGAGCAGAGTGTGTGCAGATGCAGATACCTGCTTTTGCCAGGGTGAGGTGCTCACATGGTACCGAGACTTACAGCGTGCATGAAACGTAGGCTGTGCTATCTCCAACACAGGTCTTTTTAGGGAGATCTTATTTTGATTGAGTGGCAGCTTAGAAATAGTGAAAAGCACATTGATATGACTTCCAGAGGTATGGCTTCTCATCTTCTTTTACTGTATTTCCACTGTGAGTTTTTGAGTGACCTAGCCCCTTGGCTTTCTTCTTATAGGGAGAGGAGGGATATCATTTTCCTCTGGTCTTAGCAACTCTCATGTTTGACCTGTACCAGTGGTGTTTCGTATGAGTTCTTGGAGGCTTCATGGAGCCCCTTTAACAGCTTCTACCTGGCCTGGGAGAAGGAGGATTCTTCCTCACCACCCTCCATGGCTTCACCAACAGCAACCCTGCATTTCTGCTCTGTGTACTGAGATTTCTTTGTTAAAAACAAAAGCTAAAGCAACAATGTGTGAAAAACTGCTGTACTAAACAGTCCACAAGGGAACCTATTCACCTTTCAATGACTAAGAAGGGACTGAAATCTGGAATCAACATGAAAAGAAGCCATTGAAAAAATATTTTCCATGGGAAAGTTTCAAAGCAACAAAAGGATATGAAAAAGACCAGGCAGTCCTTTTTATGGCAGGTGGAGAGCAATATTATTAGTGACCAATACATTCCGCCTGTTTGGACAACATATGATAGGCTATCTTTGCATCATCTTAATTTTTTTGTCAGTTCAGTTCAGTCGCTCAGTCGTGTCCAACTCTTTGCGACCCCACGGCTATCTTTGCATCATCTTAATTTTTTTGTCAGTTCAGTTCAGTCGCTCAGTCGTGTCCAACTCTTTGCGACCCCATGAACCTCAGTACGCCAGGCCTTCTTGTCCATCACCAACTCCCAAAGTTTACCCAAACTCATGTCCATTGAGTCGATGATGCCATCCAGCCATCTCATCCTCTGTCGTCCCCTTCTCTTCCTGCCTTCAATCTTTCCCAGCATCATGGTCTTTTTAAATGAGTCAGCTCTTTGCATCGGGTAGTCAAAGTATTGGAGTTTCAGCTGATGTTGAACACCCAGGACTGATTTCCTTTAAGATGGTCTGGTTGGATCTCCTTGCAGTCCAAGGGACTCTCAAGAGTCTTATCCAACACCACAGTTCAAAAGCATTCATTCTTCGGCACTCACCTTTCTTTATAGCCCAACTCTCACATCCATACATGACTGCTGGAAAAACCATAGCTTTGGCTAGACTGACCTTTGTTGGCAACATAATGTCTCTACTTTTTAATATGCTGTCTCAGTTGGTCATAACTTTCCTTCCAAGCAGTAGGCGTCTTTTAATTTCATGGTTGCAATCACCATCCGCAGTGATTTTGGACCCCCCAAAAATAAAGACAGCCATTGTGTCCACTGTTTCCCCATCTATTTGCCATGAAGTCATGGGACCAGATGCCATGATCTTTGTTTTCTGAATTTTGAGCTTTAAGCCAACTTTTTCACTCTCATCAAGAAGCTGTTTAGTTCTTCTTCACTTTCTGCCATAGGATGGTGTCATCTGCATATCTGAGGTTATTGATATTTTTTCTGGCAGTCTTGATTCCAGCTTGTGCTTCTTCCAGCCCAGTGTTTCTCATGATGTACTCTGCATATAAGTTAAATAAGCAGGGTGACAATATACAGATTGATGTACTCCTAATTTTAGTGGGCAACATCAATATATTGATTTGCTGTTTCGCTGCAATTAGGAGATGGTGACTGGAACAGCCTAGTTCATGCTGGGACTAGTCTAGTGCTGGCTGAATGAACAGATGGGCTGAATGAACAGGTGTGACATAGATGAAAAACTGTGTGGCTCACTTCTGGTGAGAGAACTTCCCTCTCTGAAAGCTTGAAACCAGTCAGTTCTACTTCAAACCCATGTTAGCATTGAGTAGATTGGAGCTGACTTGAGCAGCAGAAGGGAAACAGTAAGTCAGTTAATACCACAACATAAACAGGTCAGTATTCAAATCTGGCCCTGGTGTTTTTCTCATTACCTATACTGCAACTTTGTAAGGTAAGTAGTACAGATGAAAAACTGAGGCTTAGCAAGGTTAAATCATTTCTCCAAAGTTACCATAGCTGGTGAGTGATTGCCATTAGTGGCTCCACCTTCCTTTCTTCCTTCATTACACCTTGTGGCTGCTTATATCAAAAGACGTCTTGAGCCTTACTCATTCTAAGCCTTTTTGAGCCGTGATCTGATAAGTGGTCCTTGAATTTCAATTGAGAATTTATTTATTCAGCCAAAACTATTCATAGAGCATCTGTTGTGTAAAAGGCATTATATGTGGAAGTTGGAGGATAAAAGATAATTTAAGTATTCCTTTTTTATCCATAAAGTTTATAGTCTAGTAGAATAAAGAAGCTTATGTGCATAAATAATTACAGTTCAAGAAAGCGATTGACTTGTGTCCTCTGAGGAGGTTAGGAGATTCAGAGGAGGGAGATAAAACCTGATCAGCAGAGAAGTCTTGTGGAGGGAGGTTGCATTTGGATTGACTCTTCAAGGGGACTATGACTGGTGCATGTAGATTGGTACTCAGTAAGGAACTCTGGGAAAAGTAAACATGAATTGAGGTATCTGTTACATGAATAATGAGGAGTAGACAGTGAAAAAACTATTGGCTGGAAAGTAGAGCATATGAAAGGGAGCCATAGAAAATAATTGTGGGAAGATAAATTGGATCGAGTTAGAATGTGCGTGGGGGGGTCTTGACTCAAGCTGAGGAATGTGGACTGTATCCCCTGGGAATGGATGGAAAGCCATCAAAAATTCTTGAGCAGAAATGTGACATAGCAATGCCTCAGAAAGATGAATGAAGTCATACTGTGTACGGTGGATGCGCAGGGACCAGAAGAGGGTAGACAACTTGGAGGAGTCTTTTAAAATAATCCAGGTCAGAGACATTGACTACCTAAAAGAAGGTGAATGGGAGGAGAGAGGAGAAAGTCTGCGAAACATGAATATGGAAATAGAGGTACATAGGCCGAGCCTTTGACTGAATAGGGAGTGGAGAAGAAAATTGGATTTTGAGGGCAAGAGAATGAGTTTGGTTTGGGACAGGCTGAGTTGACCTGTAGGAGACAAGAGCAGATGATTATGGAGCAAGGGGACATGGAAACATGAAGCTTGGAGCAGTGTAGTGGTCTGAAAAGGCTAACCCAGTTGAGAGAAGCAGCAGTGTCCAGGCAGGTGTCGGGACAGGTGCTAGACTGTTCTATCTGGGTGAGGGTGGCAGGATTTGTATTTTTCACTCTAACTTACCCTGAATTGTTGTTGAATGTCCTGAAAGAGCACTGAGGCTTTGCCTGCTGGCCCGTGGGATTGTCCGTCCAGACTTTGGTATTTTAAGACCGCATTAATATAAAGGATTTGGTTTTGATTGAATGACTATTAGTATTTCTAAAGATGGTTATATTTGTCAAACATATGTTTTGTTTTAGAGAAAAATCTTTCCCACTGGAATGACTGGTGGTTTTTAACATCCCTGGGACATAGTTGTCTTTGTCAGGAGAGGGGAGAGGCCTCGGCCTCTTGGCTTTGAAAACTGCCCAGCAGTTTGGCATTGAGGACATTTGCTGGGTCTTCTCCATGGAGACTACCGCAAGGGTAGAAAGAATGGGTATCTTGAGATAGGATTAAGTCTGGGGATAATGTATCCTCCGTTTGGGTTTTTTTTTTTTTTTTTTTTTTTTTTTTTTGGTGGTGGGATAGATTTTATTGCTCTTAAGTAAAGTTTAATTTTGTGGCCTAATTTACAAGCTTGAAACTACATGCTACTAAACACATGTTTACTTTTCTGACTTTGCCATTTCTTTGGCTTTTCTAGGCTGGGTTTACTCGCAGTATTCAGCCTCTGCCTTACCAGCTTCTGGTGCTGCTTGTAATGCTTCTGGTGGAGATGGGCTGGCATTCTCCACCAAAGCACTGATTGGCCTCCACATCATGCATATGATCAGAGGTGTTTTACAGCTGGAGATCCTGAGATGTCCTTTCGTTCTTTGACCAGCAGCATGCAAGATGATAAGGACCAGGGCCTGGAAATGGGCCTAGCTATCTCAGCTGCAGTAATGACATCTGAGGTGGCTTCTTGTAGGAATCCCTAGAGAAACAGAGTTCAGTGATCTGTGGTCTTTTAACAGACTTAAGTTATTTCTTCTCTCATGTCTATCTTGGTGTCAGAGTCCTTAGACTTTATACCCAACAACTAAGTAGCTGAAAACAAAGCCTTGTCAGGCTTCTCTATCATTAAGTGCATTCCCTAGGAGAACCCTTGTAATAAAATCCATTTTTCCATGATGGACTGGCCAACTGGTACACCATGAAACCTTACTAGCTGGAGGGAAGTGTCATGAAACTAAGGGAACCAATTGACCAGGAAAGAGAAAAACGTTGAGCTACTTGGGATATCTCTTTGAATATTCTATAACCAATTACTGATTATTTTATGCTCTTAGACATTTTGAGTGTATTAATTGGGAATCAATTGTGAGATAAAGCCATAGAATGAATGTGTTCTTTGTATGCCTTATGCTGGTTAAGTCTTATTTCTTGAGTTAGTTTTGTCAGGAGCTATTCATGATCCCAGAGATTTTAACATTCAGGAGCTAATTGAATTTCTAGCAATATGTAATCAAATATGATCCTTGTGGGTCTGGAAGGTTAGAACAGGAGCTGGTGTATAAGTGGACATATGATGGGGACCAGTCCAAGATAAATAAGGGCAGAGGACAAAGGAGTAAGAATTAAAGGAAACTAAGGAGGTGCAGGCCGCCTTGAAGCAAAAGCAGATGTATTTGTGGAGTATGAGGAACATCTTATCAGCTAATCACCATCAGTGGGTCCAAGGAGGACTACCTTTAGAATCTATGTAACAGAGTGTAAATCTTGTTTATGTTTTCCTTACTGTTGGTATTTTTATTCCTGCTTTTCAGAGATGCAAATAAAGAACTGATAGATCATCATATAGCTGGAAAGTGATGGAGCCAGGTAGTTTTACTTTCAGAGATCACACATTTTGTCTGCAGAGAAGCATATTAGACATATTAGAAAAATATTTATTTAGCTGTGTCAGGTCTTAGTTGCAGCATGTGGGATCTTTGTTGCATCACGTGGGATCTTTCCCTGTGGTAAATGGACTCTCTAGTTGTGGCTCACAGGCTTAGTTGCTTCATTGCATGTGGGATCTTAGTTCCTTGACCAGGGATGATCAAACCAATGTCCTTTGCATTGCAAGGTGGATTCTTAACCACTGGACCACCAGGGAAGTCCCTGTGTGTGTGTGTGTGTGTGTGTGTGTGTGTAAATATTCTTTTGATTCATTTTATTATTTAGATCGTATAAATCTATTCT
This sequence comes from Ovis canadensis, assembly GCF_042477335.2. Taxonomy (NCBI): domain Eukaryota; kingdom Metazoa; phylum Chordata; class Mammalia; order Artiodactyla; family Bovidae; genus Ovis; species Ovis canadensis. The sequence continues at coordinate 70,017,846 of NC_091246.1, forward strand.
TACCAATTCCTAAGCTCTATTGTGTGACCCTCCACGGCAATAAAGAATGAGAGTTTGTTTGACTGAATTACTTCATAAGCTTAAAGACCACAGTGGGATCAACTTTGGAGTCACAAATAGATCATACTTTCCCTGTTGGTTCTACCAAATTTGCCACTGGTGGGTGTGTATGCCTGCATGATCTGGTGGCTGTTTCTTTCCAGTCTCAGAAATGGAGAATTTTAAGAGAGGGTTGTAGTATACTAATGTGGCATCAGATAGTTCCATTGTTAACTGGTATTTATGGAAGTGGGGGTTAACTGGCATTTATGGAAGTGCGGGCAGGGGGCAGCAGTTTTTCAGGGAACATTTTGCATTTTAGTCTTACTACAATCAACAGATTCCTATAGGGATCCTGCAATTCTTTTCAACAACCTAACTTCCTCCCACAGCCATTTTTGCATCACTTGTTGTGTGCAGAGAAAGTGCTCAGATTCCTTGTCCTCTAGGAATTGAAAATCCACTCATCTACCATTGGATGGTACTTTTTTCCCTAAGGGGTGATTTACTGCAATTTTGTTCATTTATGCTGATAATATGCATGGATCTCTCTTTTACCTATGGCTCTAGGACTTTGGGATGTTTTATTTTCCTCTTATCATCCAGGAGCTAGTACAAAACACATCTTTGAACTACCCCTAGAACTCTATTAACTTCATCTCCTACTCTGTCAAAAGCTCAGTAGTTGATGGACCTGGCTTGGCACCCAGTCTGCTTCAGCAGAATTCTCTGGACAAGCTGAAGCAAAGCATATCATTTGCCTCTCCACTTAAGAAGGATATTCATGGTGAAGCACTGCATTTGTAGCATGTATGGAGAGGTACAGGTATGGTGATGGCCAGCCTTGTGGTCCCTGCACCTGTCGAAGGCCCCATTAGCATTTGTCTGTCTGACTATGGATTGTTGTCTTTGGCAAGTATCAGTAGTAAGATTTTGAAACCTTTTCTGGCTTCTTCTTCTCATCCAGGATGCCATTACTTATCCCCGTCAAGACAGATGTATGTTCAAATGTAAGCTAATATGAACTTAGCATATAAATTATAGACACAATTGATCTGAAGTTTACATAACTTGAAAACTCAAAAGTTGAAAATTTCTGCTTTCTTTCTCTCTTTTTTAAATAGAAACCCCACCCCCCCACCCACCAAACAACAACATAAGCTGAGTTTTTGAGTTGACCTTGGTGTCCCTCTTCTCCCCACAATGGGTCTTTGACCTCTTCAATGATAGAGGGACAGAGAATTCAAAGATACTTGGTGAAGTCATGGTTGGGCCTTCTAGTAAGTCATGGGCTGACTAACTTAGGATATCTGTTCTGTTCTGCTATCTGTATAGGACCCTGTGGAACACCACCAAGGTTATCTCTGGTGCCCTTTGAGAATTCACCAAGCTCTAACTCTCTTCAGTGAAGTCTCCTATTGTCCTATGTAACTCTGGAATTCCTTCTCCTCTTCCCATTCCTGCTCATGCTGTAGGCATGAATACTTGGATTCTGCTCTTTCGGGCTAAGAACACTGCAAATCTCTCATAACTCTAGAAAAAATGGAGGTTATTGTGCTTGGAGTCAAAGCATTTTAATTTTTTGTCAGGAAACAGTAAACAAATCATTCATTCATTTATTCATTCACTTGGCAGTTAAGAAATTATTGAGTACATTCTGTGTGGCCAAGAATGTTCTAGAAATTGAGAATATAGGGTGGAAAATTGAGAATATAGGGTGGAAGTCCAAGTAGAACCTGTACAGTTTTGTCATTCATCTTCAGGCATGTAGATGTCTTATGTCTCGACTTAGGAAGAGGAGGGGCTGCTTCCCATAGCAACTGAGTTCACACAGTTATGGCTTCCTTCCCATTCCTCTAGAGCAGCTCAGCCTGATGGTGATTTTGAAGGACCAGAAAACATAGGATCCTTATCCATCTCAAGTGTGACAGTGTATTTGCAGAGCACCTGCTATTTGAAGCCACATGAGAGGACCAGTTTCCTGCGGAAGCATACTTAAGATATCACATATTTTCTAGGATAGTCCAATGACAATTCCATATAATTCCTTGAGGGGGGAGATCAGTCCATTAAATGGGTAACTAAATAAAATTTTATTTTAAAATCCTTTAAGTCTTTTCACAAATAAAAATGCATCCTTGTCGAACTAGGAAGTCTAAATTTTGGTTGAGAAAAGTAGCTGAGACAAAGTGTAAATTGTATGATGATAGTTTTCAGTACCATCTGAGCACAGCTGGCATTTACCTTGATCAGCAATTACATTCTGACAGCAGTTTTCCAACTTAAAAGGTTTGCATAGCTAAGTACACCAAAAAGGAAGGTAGGGGAAGTTCCAGCTACGGGTTTGATTTATGTTATGGATTTCATTAAGGATCTCATTTATAGATTAATTCATGGATCTTATTAAGGATCATATTTACAAAAAAATTGAGTGCATTGTTTTGCCATAGAAGAACTTGAAAAGTAGTTCCTCCTTCACTCTCCTACTCTGTATGAACCCGAGCAAAACCAAATGTGGTGGTGAGCTCAGGTAAGCAAAATGGGAGCTGGTGATAATCTGTAGGTCTTGATATAACTGACAGGTCTTATGCATTTAGAGTTCTGTCGGAGGTTGTGAGGGAGGGGGTTGGAGTTTTCATCCTGGTAATTGGTGTGTTTGATCAACCAATAGCATCCAAACAAGTTAGGCCCAGGCATGGCCATGGATTTCACTACCTCCTGAAGACTCATCTGAAGTCCTCATAAATTAATTGGAAGCATGGGATTGCTGTCTTTTCTATGTCCAGTCTGCCTTTCTATTGCAGACTCTCTGTCTTCTCTCAGCATTTCCTTTGAGAAAGAAGGAAAGCCCATTTCCTTTCCTGCCCCTCAGGAAAGACTTAGTTCTTATTCTCTCTTCAATTCTTTTCAGCAGCCAACTTTCCTGGCTTAGAAAGGAAAGTGAAACCATAAAGGAGAGTGGCATCTGCTGAAGTGTTTATGCCCACACTTAATGCCTAACTTGGGTTCAGTTCAGTTGCTCAGTTGTGTCCGACTCTTTGCAGCCCCATGTACTGCAGCACACCAGGCTTCCCTGTCCATCAAAACCCTTGGAGCTTGCTCAGACTCATGTCCATCGAGTTGGTGATGCCATCCAACCATCTTATCCTCTGTTGCCCCCTTCTCCTCCTCCCTTCAATCTTTCCCAGCATCAGGATCTTTTCCAATGAGTCAGTTCTTCGCATCAGGTGGTCAAAGTATCAGACTTTCAGCTTCAGCATAAGTCCTTCCAATGAATATGCAGGACTGATTTCCTTTAAGATGAACTGGTTGGATCTCCTTGCAGTCCAAGGAACTCCCAAGAGTCTTCTCTATCACCACAGTTGAAAAGCATCAATTCTTTGGCGCTCAGTTTTCTTTATAGTCCAACTCTCACATCCATACATGACTACTGGAGAAACCATAGTTCTGACTAGATGGACCTTTGTTGGCAAAGTAATGTCTCTGCTTTTTAATATGCTGTCTAGGTGGTCGTAGCTTTTCTTCCAAGGAGCAAGAATCTTTTATTTTCATGGCTGCAGTCACCATCTGCAGTGATTTTGCATAAATCAAAAGATAAAGCCATTTTATTTTCTGATGAAAATTTCTTTCTTACTTTCTTAGAGGGAGAGGATGGTAGAATGGGGTATCTAACGACATATCTAGCAGGGATATCTAGCAGGAGTGTGTACAGTGTGGTTCAGAGCTTAATAAATATGAGACATAGTTTGGAAATAGAAGTTATACATCTCCCCTAGGCCTCTTGGAATATCCCAGATGGGACTCCCTTGGACTTCTGTGTCAGTTACTAGCCTTCACTGAACCAGTGTAAGTGCCAGACACTGTATGAGTACTTCATGTGTATCTCATATAATCTTTACAACAGTCCTATGGGGTAAGTTTTGCATCATTTTAAGATGAAGAAAATGAAGTGCTGAGCAATCAAATAACTTTTCAAGATCATACATTTGGTAAGTGAATGCGTTGGGATTCTTGCATTTTTTAAAGCCTCTTGGATATCCCCTGTGAGGATCTCATAACCCTGTTTAAAGAAATGCCAAGATAACCTTGAGTAGACCAGTTACACACATCCAGCTATGCATCCCTAAAGCCAAATGATGTTTGGCATAGGTGAGTAGAATGGCTCCAACACTGGGCTGGAGGAAGCAAGGTATATAGATCTGAGGAGTGTTTATGGTAGAATTAAACATAGGCAGGGCTTGAACAGAGGGTCTTGCATATTGTCCCTTCATCCCTGGTGTCCCATTCTTCTTTTGAAGAGGGGAGCAGATACTTTTCATTTTCCTGAAACTTCAAGGTCCCAGGGAAGGCAGGGCTCTGACAATGCAGTGGTCTGTGTGTGAAATGCTGAGGCTCAGGTGTGTGTTGTATAGGCAAGGGCACTAATACTGATTGCAATCTTTTTCCCTCCAGAACACCCAGCAAACCTCAGAGAAGGAGGCTTCTTGGCCAAAATCTTTCTTCAAGGAGAGAGAGACATGAATAGCCGTTAGTAGACGATGCCAAGATACTGCTTAGGAAAGCTAGCGTCATATGTTCATTTGTTTTGTAAACCCAGAAAATGATGTCATGTGTAATACGGATCAGAGAACAGAGACATGGAGTGAACTCTGGAAATAACCACAAGACCTGGGAAATGGTCTAGGGTATGTGAGAAATTGTTTTGAGTTAAGTATTAGACTTGAAAGACTAAGGCTGTTCAATAGTAAACTAGGTCCTTAGTTTGAATGAGGGTCTGCTTTTTTGCTTTTCAAAATGTGATTCATATCATTGGTATCAACTAGCTTGTTCAAAGGGATAATTTTATTTCCTGTCATGGATTTACTGAAACATTTGTCTGCAAATATTTGCATTTTCAGGGTCTGCATTTTCAAAAGATCCCTAGGTGGCTTGTATGCACAGTGAGGTTTCAGAACTATTGTGCTAAAACATAGTAGGTATAGCATGGTATATCAGGTATTGGTCAGTGGTCTCAATTTTGGCTGCACATTCAGATCACTTGGGTAGCCCCACCCCAGACCAATTAAGTCAGGTTCTTTTGGAGTAGGGCCCAAGTATTGACATTAAAAAGTCCATGATGTACAGCTAGATGGTGGTGACCTATATGAAAATGGGAGTATTGCCATGGTAATTGGAGTTCTGAAAGAACTGGCCTCTGGTGTGGTACTGCTTAATGTATTTGTTAGTGGTTCAGAAGAGTAGTTGTAAGATACACTGATTCCATCTGCAGATGATCGAGAATTGCACAAGATTGCAAGCTAACATCCTGAAACCCATCAGGACTAAAATGTTAAGTGACTGTGGCAGGAGGGGAGAAAGTGTGGACAAGCAGAAGAGGTCTTGTACATCTCTGGGGGCCCCATCCTACCACATCAGAAAAGTATCCAAGTGTCAGCGTAAGCTGCAAGTGAATAATGATTCGGCAATGGTAGCAGGGTATAGTTAAACAGCAGAGAAAAACTGGAGCATGGGAAATGTAAGGAGTGAGAAACCCTGATGTCACCTTCCCCTGCTATTTGATATGATTAGGACTTTGTATAGTGTTGTCCATGGTAGGGTGCTGGGGCTGAAGAGCCATTAGGATGAACTTGGGATATTTTCAGAGGAGACTCATATATATCAAGCATGAAATAAAGGACAAAAGGTGGATTTTATTTAGTATGTTTAAAAAAAACTAAGGGGAAAATGTAACATTTTTAAAATATAAAAAAGTGCTTTGTATGAAAGATGGTAATTAGCTGATCTCTTTTACCAGAAAGAGATTAGAATAGAGAAGAGACTCTGTTTTGGAAAAAATTTATGATGTAAAATGGGAGGAGATTGTGAAAAGGGGTATGATGAAAAGAAACTTTTATGTGCTTCTGTTGCTTTGGGGCCCTTTGCTTAGAGGCCAAAATAGATGTTAATAATATACCTGGAAAGTGAGGCTCCTACCAAATGGTAAATGACAGACTTGCTCTCAGGGGGTGAGATATTGTTCTGGGTTTCTGCAAATTGATATTGACAAAGTTGGTATTTCTTGAGTTTGCTTAAACACCTGAGCCAACTTTGATTTATATATACCCAGTCTTAGCCGGGGGAGAAGGCAATGGCACCCCACTCCAGTGCTCTTGCCTGGAGAATCCCATGGACAGAGGAGCCTGGTGGGCTGCAGTCTGTGGGGTTGCTAAGAGTCGTACACAACTGAGGGACTTCACTTTCAATTTTCACTTTCATGCATTGGAGAAGGAAATGGCAACCCACTCCAGTGTTCTTGCCTGGAGAACCCCAGAGATGGGGGAGCCTGGTGGGCTGTCATCTATGGGGTCGCGCAGAGTGGACATGACAGAAGTGACTTAGCAGCAGCAGCAGCAGCAGTCTTAGCCGTCTAGTACTATAGGAAACCTTATTTATTCTGATAAAGAGCATCTACAGATTACCTCAGTGAATTATCAGACTTGGTGGAAAACATGCAAGCATTATCTTTGAGACTGTAAGCAAGACAAGGGTGCCCTCTGTCACCATTTTTACTTAGCTTTATTTGGAGTTCCCAACCAGCATATAAGATCAGAGAAATTAAACATACGTAAACATTAGAAGGGAAGAAACGAAGCTACAGTATAACTAGGTTTTATTAGAAAACCCCAATAAGTATATAAGTAAGTGATTGGAATTACTCAGAATTTGGTGATGTGGCTGGATATAAAAATCAATTTAGTAAAACTGATCACATTTCTACTTGTCAACTACAATTGAAAATTAGTTGTGAAAAGATAAAAAAATCTAAGATACTAGAGTTTCACATCAAGTAATGGCTGACCAGGATATTTCAAACCAGTCCTCAGAGGAAAGGTGGACAAAATACAAAAGTAAACATTTGAAGGTGCTATGCAGGCAGTGATAATTTTCAGATTCAGGATCTGGAGTCAGAGAGAAGCCTCTGGAAAAGTGAATTCAGCATTTGGGGATTGCTTTTCATTTTGATGTAACCTCAGATTCTGACAACAAAAGCAATGGCTGAGAGGTCCAGAAGCTGACCAGAGCTGTTAGTACTTTCACAGAGCTGGAGGAAGGAAGGGGATTCCCAGGTGGCACTAGTGATAAAAGAACTGGCTTATCAACTCAGGAGACGTGGGTTCAATCCCTGGGCCAGAAAAATCCCCTAGTGAGGGAAATGGCAACCCACTCCAGTATTCCTGCTTGGAAAATTCCATGGACAGAGCAGCCTGGTGGGCTACAGTCCATGGGGCTGCAAAGAATTGTACATGACTGAAGCGACAGCACAGAGAAGTGAAGAGTAGAATTAAGGCCCAACTAGAAGAGGACGACCCGATAAACATCCCAAGCTTTTAGTTAGGACCATACAGACCTACACACTAGGAGTAAAAGTGAACCTGAACCAGACAAGTCCAAATAGGAGAAAGCTTAAATCAGCTTAATTCTGATTGGACCTTAACTTCAAATTAAATCAATTAAATCCTCTCTGGAAAATAATAATATCATCCAGAGCAGTGTATTACTTGTACAGTTTTTCCTGATAAAATGCCCTCAAACGTAATTGGATATACAAAAAGACAAGATCTGACTGAAAAACAAGATAAAAAATGACAATGAAAATGACTCTAAAGGAAATATATCAAATACAGACTTTAAAATAATCATGATTAGTACATTAACATATCTAGAAGAAAATATAGAGAATGTTGACAAGAGCAAGAAACTTAAAAGAATCAAATGGGTATTATAAATGGAAAAAATGTGATACTAAAATTATGAACTCAGTGGGTAAATTTAACTTCATGTTAGATATAGATAAGAAAAAGAGTAAATTTTTAGATCAGAATAAAATGTATGTATTGAAGAATGAGATGGAAATGGGTGGACAATTTTAGAAGAGCATAAGGTATATATGTGACAGAATGAAAATGCCTGAGAAGAGCTGATGAGAGGCTGTGACAGAAGCAGTAGCTGGTTAAGTAGTGGCTCAGAATTTTCCAAACCAGATGAAAGACTTCCAACTACAGGCTCAAGAAATGCTATATCTTTTCTTAATGGGACAAATAAAGAATATCTGGGCACTGTATTTCCTCCTGTCTCCTGCTTCTGGTGTTTCTTTTAGAAACAGCTGTCAGTCTTCCTGTTGCTCCAGTGAAGGTCCTAGTATTTCTTTTCCTCTGGCTTGCTCTACCCAATAGATGGTTATTGGCAGAGGGGTAGAGAATAGGCTACTTGAATAAAGACCAGTAATGGACCCATGAATGTAAGGATATCTGTTCTAATTATTGGGGAGAGTGGAAGAAAAAGGAAGTGTTTTTAATAAACTGCTCTGAGACAATTGCTTATGTAATACATTTGAAAAATAAATGAAACTTGATTCCTATCTAACATGATACTCAAAAATTAATTTCAGGTATACTAATGACCCTCATGTGAAAGGCAAGACTATAACATATTTTGAAATTATTGTAGGAGAATGTCATTGTCAGATTAGGATAGAGAGGATTACTTAAATAAGACACAAAAGATTGATAAACCTAGACAGCATATTAAAAAGCAGAGAGATTACTTTGCCGACAAAGGTCCATAGAGTCAAAGCTATGGTTTTCCCAGTAGTCATGTATAGATGTGAGAGTTGGACCATAAAGAAAGCTGAGCACCAAAGAATTGATACTTTTGAACTGTGGTGTTGGAGAAGACTCTTGAAAGTCCTTTGGACTGCAAGGAGATCCAACCAGTCAAACCTAAAGGAAATCAGTCCTGAATATTCATTAGAAGGACTGATGCTGAAGCTGAAACTCTAATACTTTGGCCATCTGATGCGAAGAACTGACTCGTCTGAAGAGACCCTGATGCTGGGAAAGATTGAAGGCAGGAGGAGAAGGGGATGACAGAGGATGAGATGGTTGGATGGCATCAATGACTCAATGGACATGAGTTTGAGCAAGCTCCAGGAGTTGGTGATGGACAGGGAAGCCTGGCATGCTGCAGTCCGTGGGGTCGCAGAGTCATGCACGACTGAGCAACTGAACTGACTGATAACATTTTGAAATTAATGTAGGAGAATGTCATTGTCATATTAGGGTAGAGTGGATTACTTAAATTAGACACAAAAGATTACCCTTACAGGGAAATGTTGATTATAATAGTCTATAATAAAATTAATTTTTTGTTTATTGAGAGATATTACAAATTGTATGACTATATTACTCAGAATATATAAAATCCAACTAATGAATTAGAAAGAGAAATAACCTAATGGGAAAATGGACAAATAAGTAGTAATTTTACTGAATCAGTTTCATCTGACAGATGGACCAATGGTCAATTTGATTACAGTCAGGGAAATGCACATTGAAATCACAATGCACTACCATTTCATACTCAGTTGTTGAACCAATCTCAAGTGTTAACTGGGATATGGAGATATAGAAATTTTTACCTACTGCTGTTAGGAATAGAAATGGGTATATCCATTTTGGATCTGTGTTTGGCAGGGTCTAACCTTGAGCATGACCTATGAATTGTAAGACCAGGTATATACCTTAGAGAAAATTGTGCATATGTGTACCAAGAGGTGTACAAAGCTATTCTTAATGGTATTTTTTATGAGTAGAGGTATATAATGTATGTTTATATAGGTTAAATACATAAATAAGATATAAAGTAATATAAAAATAGCCTAAAGGTTTTTTGTGATGGTTACTCTTTATGTGTCAACCTGAGTTGACACGTGTATCATGGAGTGCCGAGATTAAACATTATTTCTAGGTTTTCTATGAAGGGGTTTCTGGGTGAGATTATCATTTTAACTGGTGCAGTAGACTACACTTTTCAGTGTGGATGGGCATTACCCAATCTATTGAAGGCCTAAAGAGAGCAAAAGGCAGAGAAAGGAGGGATTCACCACTTTTTTGCTCCTGCTTGCCTGTTTGAGGTGGGGCATCTGTCTTCTACTTTTGGATTAGAACTTATATTATCAGCTCCCCTGGTTCTCAAGCCTTCAGACTTGGGCTAGAATTACACCATCAGCTCCCCTGGATCTTTGGCCAGGGGAACTGATGGTATAATTGCATGGAACTTTTGTAAATGCATGGAACTTTTCAGCCTCCACAACTGTATGAGCCAATTTCCATGCTCATATATATTAGTAATTACCTATTTATAACAGAGCTAATAGGTTATAGTTTGGTTCTGTTTCTCTGGAAAACCCCAATAGATTTATCAAGAAAAAGATGTATATTTACACAGTGGAATACTATGCAGCAGTGAATATGAAAAAATTTACATGCCCTGTCAGTGATCAATCGTACACAGTATTGAATTAAAAAGAACAAGTCGTTAAAGAAGAATATATTGGCTTAACTCCATGATCATAAAGTTCAAACATAGATATGAAACTGTATATTGTTTCAGGATAACTACATAGGTAGTAAACCTTATAAATTACTGACACTGTTACCCCTAAGGAGGAAGGAATGAGCTGCAATCTGTGATGTATACGGTGGTGTTCAGTTTCTTGAAATTGATGGTAGGTGTTAATTAAAGAAAAACTACAGCATCAATCTCTCTCCCCTGTGCAAGGCTGGGTGGTGATGCCCCGTGAGTCTTTAGTCACCCTGTCCTGGCAAAGGCTGTGCATTTTGTGTGAACTAAGTATAGAGAGCCAGTCTTGGTTTCAGCCAAATCTCCAGCTGCAGATTTCGTTTGATAACTGTCCTTTTCAAAACTATCAACTCATATTTGTAAACAAACCTGCTTGATTCAAATCATTTGTGACCAGATTGCCAAGATACAGGAGCCAATATAGCTACTTGCTTTCATAAGATCTTTGGAGACGATTTGTGCCATGTTAAAATTGTTCTTCTTCTGTCCTGCCCAACAAATTCTGAAAAGTTTGGGATGATTAGTGTTTCTAAGCTGAAGGCCTCCACGCAAGGTCAGATTAAGGTTTTCTCTCTATTTTGATTCCATGAACGTTAAGGTTTGGCTCTCCCACAGTGAGTATTGTACATTCTCCCTGGTGTAAGGAAGGAGCTTTCTGTTGGACAGTAGAAGAAGCCCAGGTCACCTCCATTCCAGAGTTTTGGAGAACTCTCTTTGAAAGCAGAGCTTGGTATCACACAGTGGCTTTCAGTTCAAAGGTGACCCTTTATTCCTGCTCCTCCTCCTCCATCATCCTTTGTTTGTTTAGGCTACTGGTTCTTCCTCCAAGCCTTCTGAGTGGATGTGGGTGGAGAGAAGGGCAGGAGGGTGTGTGTGTGTGTGTGTGTGTGTGTGTGTGTATGTGGTTTGAGTGGAGAGGCTGAATTTTCACAGACTCCTTTTTTACTTAGCATTTGTTTATGCTTATCTGCTCCCAATCTTTAATTCTTACAAACCTTTCTCCACCTTAGTGGATTTCAGTCTTTCTTTCATTCCTAGTGTTTGGGACTAGGATGTATCTCGAACACCATATGCCCCCCTCACCAATCTGGCAAGGAGAGAAGGCAGAATTATGGGATCCTAGGGTGAGGGGAGGGTGAGAAGTGGAAGGAGGGAGGTTTGTTTGTGTTTTCTGAAGAGAGCTGCATGTGATTCCAGGCTGCCAGACTTTGCTGGTTTGAAGTCCTTGGCAATAACCCTTGCTTGTTTCCTTCTGAGTATCCATGAATTATCATGAGGTCTTTTAATAAGCTGACAGTAGTGGTCGCTCAGTGTTCTAATAAGGGAGGAGACATTGCCTCATGGCCTTAGGCCCTGCTGGTGGTGAAAGAATGTAAACTGCTAAAGCCACCCCTGCCCCGACCGGGTGCTCAGCTCAGACCCCATTACAGCTGAACACATAGGAACTGAAAAGCAGCTAAAATACCCTGAATCTTCACAAAAGGAGAGTCCAGCTCCAGCCCACAGTGACATGGGCTTTATGGGAGGAGAAGGTCTGAGTAAGGAAAGAGAGAGAGAAAGAAAAAAAGAAATGGTGCCTAAATGAGCCAGGAGAACAGTTGTGTGTGGCTTTTCGAGGCTTTGTGATAGTGTGCACCTCCGGGTTCACTTGGGGCTGTTTACTGACTTTTTAGACTGTGTATAGGAGATCCTAAGGCCTTATCAAGTATTGTAACCCCTGTCTGATTGGAAGTGGGTAAATACATCAATTAAAAGGGGTGTATATATTTGGCTGTGGTGGGGGAGCGGTGATTCAACAATCCAGCCACAGAAGGTGAAGGCCACTTGAAAAGCCTTCATCCCAGGCCAAGCCCTGGGTGCCGCCTCTGTCCTCTCCCCAAGGGGCTCTGTGCCAGGACCCCCAGAGGGTGGAGAGCCTATGATAGCTAAATCGCTGGATGCCTGCCTGCTGCCTGCCTGCTGGGGAAGACCCTGGAGTTGGCTTGGGCCTGCTTCTGTTTTATAGCCTGATGGATTTGGGCTCTCCCTTTCCCTCTTCAGAGGCCTACAATCTGCACCAAATGTTTCACATTACTCAGTGTGAAAAACCTCCTTTTCTTTCAGATTTTTTACAAGTTCATACATCCGTGGAAACCCGATATTCCATATTTCATTCTGCTTCGTGGATGTCATTGTGAGGGATGCGGGTTCACATGCAACAGGCCTCTTCTGGCTTTGATCAGCTTGACCGCAACTAATTGTAAATGGAGAACAAATGAAAGAAATATTTACAAATTTCATGGGAATTCAGGCGGGGCCTAAGCCTCCCCTAATGCCTCCATTCACAGTAAATGTTTATTGAATACTTTGACTCTACTGTGCACTTCAATATTTATATAGTATTAGGTTTTAGCTTGTTCTGAAGGAATCCAAAGAGTTAGTAAACTGACCTTCCCTGTCTCCCCATGTTACCCCCTTCCCTTCTGCAAACTTCCTTTCTTTTGCATCACAAAATCTGCTGCTGCCTAAAGAAAACCAACTCAAATTCCAAAGCTACAGCTGTAAGAAGGGGAAGGAGAGAAAGGGATCCAGAGAAGAAGGGGGGGTGAGGGGAAGGACCGTAAAATTTAAAACAAATTTTGAGTTGCACAGTCGAGTTGGGAAAAGTCAAATGAAAATGTTCGAAATTTGTTCAAAATAAAGTCATAAATGCTTGGAGCCAAGTTAAGCAGCTGTTGGGTCAGGCAGGCTAAGGCCTGAAAGGCAGCACCAACTAAGAGCTGAGTATTATGCAATTAAGAAGCAGTTGCCTGGATATAAAGAAACATCCATAGCCCTGTAGAAGAATTTCTTTCTCTTTTTTTAAATTTATTTTTAACTGGAGGAAAACTGTTTTACAGTGTTGTGTTGGTTTCTGCTGCACAACAACATGAGTCAGCCATAAGTATACATATATCCCCTCCCTCCTGAGCCTCTCTCCCTGCCCGCATCCCACCCCTCTAGATCATCACAGAGCACCAGGCTGGGCTCCCTGTGTTATTCAGCGACTTCTCAGCAGTTATCTGTTTCACACGTGATAGTGTATATATGTCTGTGCTCATTTCTCCATTTATCCCACTCTCTCCTTCCTAAGAGGATTGCTGATTTAGGACTTTCCATTTCTAAACATACTTTTCCAGAAGAATTTTTGTTCACTCAGGAACCAAAATAACTTTAGTGATTCCTCCCTGGAGGTAGTAGAGTGGGGTCACTCTATGGCTCGGAAAGGGTCAGCTGACACTCCGCCCACCCTCGCCACCCCCCTATCCCACCCCATCCAGCTTCCCTGCCTCATAGCATAAGCTGGAAGTCCTGTCAGCCCCTATCTTCCCGCTGCTGTCAGGAGCTGCTGGCACTTCCCAGAGCAGCTTGGACAAGTGGTGGTCCAGATACCAAAGGGTAGACAGGAGGTAACCTCCTTCTGGAGAGTCCTTTGGCTACCATTTTGGATGGCAAGTGCTTCTGAAGTTGGCCAATCAATGCTCCAACAACTGCTGTTTTAATTAGGAGTATATCACATCTATATCTGTGGTATCCGGGGCCCCTTCCACGCTAGGAGTCGTAAAAGTCAAGCTAGATTCTGTTGTTTATGGATGCTGGCTTAACTTGCTGTTCTCCAAGTTTCTCCAACATTTCCACCCAGGCACAAAAGACATGATTTAGGGGTCATACAAAGGAGAGGGTGAATGGTCCCAAAGAACCCCAGAACACCCAAAAGTCTGATGAGAGAGGTGTTTGCAAGGAAAGTGGTTGTACAACAGGAACGATGGCTTGAAAAGGAGAATTAGGAGGTAGAGAAGAGGAATGTGGCACTGGAGGAGGTCAACTCCAAAGTTAATAAAAAGTGGAACCAAGTTCTCAGAAAAGAGTATTCAGAGCATTTTATTACACGTTTGCTTTGTAAAATAAAACTTTCATTTTTACTCATTGTTCTCTTTCCAATGATATCTGGAGCTACACCTCTCATTCCCAGGAGTTCTTTTTTTTTTTTTTTTCTAAACAATATCTTACCATCAAAGTGTGCTTGTACAGTCATGTTTACTCTTAAATGTAAATGGACAATATGAAAGTTTTCATTTTTAAAGATTATTTGTAAAAAGCCAAGTGGACAGAGCTGAAATGGTGGGATTTCTTAGCCACACAGCAGAGCACAGAGCTGGTTGGAAGTGAACTGATCACAGGCAAACAGCTTGACCTTACATGTGGTCAGTTAGTGGGGGACGTTGGTCTTCGTGGGTAAGGTCAACTTCTGTAGCTTCAAATGGGAAAGTTTCTCAGCTGCTGTCTACCTCAGATTCCTCATCTAGAAAGCGGGGCAAATAATATTGCCTATGTCACAGCATTGTTTTGAGAACTGAATAAGTCAGTGTACATAAAATGTTTAGAGCATTACCTAGCACATAATAGATGGTGCATCAATATTGGCTGTGCTTATTGCTTCAGGAGGCAAGAGGTATTTTGTTTATCAGGGAATTCATTAAATTCTCACTGCCATCTTAGCAACAGAATGTTTATGGAACTTAAATTTCGTTACTCACTTAAAGAGATTCTCTACTTTAGGGCCTTTCTGGGACTAACAATTCTGTCAGTTTACATTTAGTACTCAGGAGTGACTGCTGTTTTCACATGCTAGTTCTTAAGAATTTTAGTTCAGTACTACATGCGTTTTAAATCATGTTGTTATTGTGCGTGTGCAGTCATGTCCGACTCTTTGCGACCCTATAGACTATAGCCCACCAGGCTCCTCTGTTCATGGGATTTACCAGGCAAGTAAACTGGAGTGGGTTGCTGCTGTGCCCTCCTCCAGGGGATCTTCCTAACTCAGTGATCAGACTCATGTCTCCTGCATTATAGGTGGTTTCTTTACTTCTTAAGCCATTGGGACTTGTTCCCTGAAGAAGGGAGAGGAGAAAATCCACTTGGAATGCATTTGTACAAGAGTGCTTGATTAGAAATATCTTTAAACTTGCCCTTCCTTAGACCTTAGCAGTTCCTTAGACCAATTTTCTTTGATGTACCTTAAGCAAGAAAATGGGGGGTTTTCCTAATTATCTATTTTATAATTTTTTGATGGTCAGATATCAAATGAATTGTTCAGAAATGAAATTAGAGTGCAAGTTCAGTTCAGTTCAGTTCAGTCGCTCAGTCGTGTCCAACTCTTTGCGACCCCATGAATTACAGCACGCCAGGCCTCCTTGTCCATCACCAACTCCCGCAGTTGATGCAAACTCATGTTCATCGAGTTGGTGATGCCATCCAGCCATCTCATCCTCTGTCGTCCCCTTCTCCTCTTGCCCCCAATCCCTCCCAGCATCAGAGTCTTTTCCAGTGAGTCAACTCTTCGCATGAGGTGGCCAAAGTATTGGAGTTTCTGCTTTAGCATCAGTCCTTCCAAAGAACACCCAGGACTGATCTCCTTCAGAATGGACTGGTTGGATCTCCTTGTAGTCCAAGGGACTCTCAAGAGTCTTGTCCAACACCACAGTTCAAAAGCATCAATTCTTTGGCACTCAGCTTTCTTCACAGTCCAACTCTCACATCCATACATGACCACTGGAAAAACCATAAACTTGACTAGACAGATCTTGTTGGCAAAGTAATGTCTCTGCTTTTGAATATACTATCTAGGTTGGTCATAACTTTTCTTCCAAGGAGTAAGTGTCTTTTAATTTCATGGCTGCAGTCACCATCTGCAGTGATTTTGGAGCCTCCCAAAATAAAGTCTGTCACTGTTTCCACTGTTTCCCCATCTATTTCCCATGAAGTGATGGGACCAGATGCCATGATCTTCGTTTTCTGAATGTTGAGCTTTAAGGCAACTTTTTCACTCTCCTCTTGCACTTTCATCAAGAGGCTTTTTAGTTCCTCTTCACTTTCTGCCATAAGGGTGGTGTCATCTGCATATCTGAGGTTATTGATATTTCTAATCAGAAAGAGGTGGCTACTGACCACTGTGAAGTAGTGTTCTTTACCTTTCCTGTTAAAAATTTGTCTGGACTTCCATGAACAAGGGACGGAAGACATTTATTCCACCTGCAATTTGAGCTATGAAAATTGTCCTGTGTCTAAACATTCTAAATGCCTCCAGCATTTTTTCTAAACCACAATTTAAAGAAGAACTAGAAAACAAGCAGTTTGCAAATGATGCCTCTGTACAAATGGCCAACATTCCAGTTGGTGTTTTATGGGGCTACACCCACATTAAATTGACCAGAATGGGGGTGACCCAATGACAATAGATTCTTTTGTTGCATTGTTTTGATGCAGAGCAAGTGACATTCCTCAGGCCCCTTTCCATGTAATGCTCCACCACAAATATGTTGCTACCCTTCTTACCTGTGGGACTGGATCGTATCAACTCTAGCGCTTTCAAGCTTATCTGATGGCAAATGAAAACTGACACTGGTGGGGAGGGTTAGGACTACTTGGTTACTGGACAGCCATTCACCTCTGTTTCTACATTCTTTAAGCAGTTTCAGTTTAACCCTTAAAAAATGTTTAAGAGTAATGAAATATACCCAGATTTCAATGAATATATTTATATAAGAAAAATAGGAAAATATGCACCTGTGTTCTCTTCATATGATATATATTGATATTGTGCATTTATTCTGAGATTGGACGTTGTATCATGATGATAGCTGCATGTGGATTTGCCTGTCCATTTGTTAATGTACTGTAATACATACATATACTCTGTATAGATGTGTGTTTATGTGGGTATAGGTACATGTGGAATGAGATCTTTTCCCGTGACATTCTGCAAACAGTGCTTCTATGACTCTGGAGTGAACAAAGCCCCAAACTCGTTGATTATGTGAATGTTCCTCATATAATATGTAAATCCTACAACAATGCTAAATGTCAGAATTATGGGAAAACAGAGGTGGTCTTAGAGTATCTTCCATAACATTCATTGCGACATTGTGATTTAATTGTCCTGAAATATAGCCCAAGAGGTTTGCACCTTTTACTCCCCTTGAGCACTGAGAAAATTATAGGCTCAGCCAAATTACAATGAAACAAAATCTGTTGAAAATGAACAATCTCTTTCTATAAATGATATAAACAATATAAATATTCAGTTATTATATATGCTAACACATTCAATATATTCAATTTTTCACCTGCAAATATTTTCTAGAATACCTTGATGTAGTTATATCTACTGTCTGTGAAATTGCATTTTAGCCTTGGGTAAATTTCAAAGAATCACATTTTACTGGAAGTGACTCCAGACGCCATTGAATATAGTAATTGAAAACTGGCAGCTAGCATGCCAGATTTTGCCAACAATTGGATTTGGTTTGACCACTTCATATCAGTATGTGTTTGTGTGTGTGTGTAAACATTTTATTGAAGTATAATTGTGCACAATAAACTGCAAATATTTAAAGTGTATGATTTGATATTTCACAAGTAAATACCTGTGAAACTATCTTTATAACCAAGATCATTAACATATCCATCATCTTGGAAAGTTTTCTTGTAGCCCTTTAGAATCCCTCTTGCCTGTCCTCAGCTCCTCCAGGTAATCACTGATCTGCTTTCTGTCACTATAGATTAGTATGCGTTTTCTGAATGGAAGCTTACTGTATGTATTCCTTTTATGTCTGACTTTTTTCACTCAAAATAGTTAGTTTGAGATTCATCCCTAAATCATAATATTTACAAAGGTTTTCTCCTATGTTTGCTTGTAGAAGTATTATAATTTAGGTTTTACATTAGGATCTGTATCCATTTTAAGTTATTTTTGAATATGATCTATGTTCTGTATCTATGGTTTCATAGATGAAAGTTCATTTTTTTCGTATGAATATAGAATTGTCCTAGTACTGTTTATTAGCAAGACTATCTTTTATTTACTGCATTGCTGTGGCACTCTTTTAAAGCTGGATCAATTTAGGGCTTACTTCATTTTCCATTTCTCAGAGGTCACTGTCCCTCATTGACTGATGTCCAGTTCTTGAAAACCATTGTTTCCTATATCTTGTCTATTTTTATTTATTTCAAATGGAAAGTTAAGTCTGATCCCTGCTGTCCATCTTGGTAGGAAGTAGAAGTCCCATGCTTAGAGAATTTTTTGAAATTTTAAAATGTGTTTCCAATAAATATATATTAGGAAATATCACATTCAAACTAGATTTCTGGCTTCTCATGAAAAATCATCAAATTTGGCAAAATGAGGTGCACACTCCACACAGCAGCCTGTTTTCTTGTGGCAAGAGCTTCCTTGTTTCTCCCAATCCTCATCTTGCTTGCTTCACTCATTTAACTTTCCTACTTGACTCCCTTAGGCCTGATCAGTCCAAGTCTTTAATTTCATTCAGGAGGAAAAGGAGAGAGGTAAAGTGAGATGCAATTAGAATCTGTTTCTCTGGCTCCAAATCCAATGGTATTTCCACTGCGGTTGAGCAGTCATGTTGTAGTATTGGCACGGGATACACAGACTGAAGGCCTGAATAATTGCTGACAGATTCAGATGCTCAGTGCCTATTGTTCACACTCTTCCTACGTCTCGACATGGACCTGTGAAGTTTATTATAATTTACCCTTCTCTGTATTTGAAAACAAATTATGTAGCAGAGATTTAACTATTAATTTTTAAAAAGAAACTGTTTATTCAACAAAACCACCTTTTGAGGATCACCATCAAATGATCAAATCAGTGATCAAACTGATCAAATCAATGATCACTATCATTTTTCCTCATTAAATAATTTTGAAACACCTATCAGAATGATCAAAATCTGATGATACCAAATGCTAATGAGGATGTGGAGCAGTAAGAACTCTCATTTGTTGCTGGTGGGAATGCTAAATGGTGCAGCCGCATTGGAAGATAGCTTGAAAGTTACTTACAAAACTAAGATACTCTTACCATTTGATCCAGGAATCATGCTCCTTGGTATTTAGCCAAAGGAGCTGAAAACTTATTTTTACCCCCCAACCTGCACACAAATTTTATGGAAGCTCTATGTATAATGACCAAAACTTGGAGGCAACAAATATGCCTTCAGTAGGTCAATAGATAAACTGTGGCACATTCAGGAAATGGAATTCTGTTCATCACTAAAAAGAAATGAGCTATTAAGCCATGAAAAGATGTGGATGAAACTTAAATGTTTGTTTCTTAGTGAAATAAGTCAATCTGAAAAGGCTATGTAGTGAATGATGCTTAACTACTGACCTCTTTTTCTCAAGTCTTAGAATCAGCACCTTAATGTGGGTTCTGCAAGGAAGCTTGAGTTGAGAATGGTCATGGACCCCATGAATGCTCAACCTGACTCTGCCAGCTCCGTGAATGTGCACAGGAAAATAACTTTCTCCCTCTGACCCCCAGTTTCCTTATCTGTGTAGAGATGGTTAAATGAGATGAGATGAGCTTTCTTTTCCAACATTTTTTGCATTCTAAGAATTTTATTTGTCATCAAGCTACTGATTTCCACTTTATGATTGCTTTAAAACAGCTCCGATCTTGCTTCTCCCCCTATAGTTTGGCATTGTAGTTTCCATTTTTGAACTCTTTTGGCCTTTAGCTGTCATCTGGAAATCAGATTCTTAAACTCTTGGTTTCAAGATCACAACTTATCAAAGCACAATCTCTGACCAGGTATTTGTTCTTCTTGAAAGGCAATGCAAAAAATGGCTCAGACTACTGCACAATTGCACTCATCTCACACGCTAGTAAAGTAATGTTCAAAATTCTCCAAGCCAGGCTTCAACAGTATGTGAACCATGAACTTCCAGATGTTCAAGCTGATTTTAGAAAAGGCAGAGGAACCAGAGATCAAATTGCCAACATCCGTTGGATTATCAAAAAAACAAGAGAGTTCCAGAAAAACAATGATTTCTGCTTTATTGACTATACCAAAGCCTTTGACTGTGTGGATCACCACAAACTGTGGAAAATTCTGAAAGAGATGGGAATACCAGATCACCTGACCTGCCTCCTGAGAAATTTGTATGCAGGTTAGGAAGCAACAGTTAGAACTGGACATGGAATAACAGACTGGTTCCAAATTGGGAAAGGAGTATGTCAAGGCTGTATATTGTCACCCTGCTTATTTAACTTCTATGCAGAGTACATCATGAGAAACTCTGGACTGGAAGTAGCACAAGCTGGAATCAAGATTGCCAGGAGAAATATCAACAACCTCAGATATGCAGATGACACCACCCTTATGGCAGAAAGTGAAGAAGAACTAAAGAGCCTCTTGATGAAAGTGAAAGAGGAGAGTGAAGGAGCTGGCTTGAAACTCAATATTCAGGAAACTAAGATCACATCATCTGGTCCTATCACTTCATGGGAAATAGATGGGGAAACAGTGGAAACCGTTGCTGACTATTTTTTGAGGCTCCAAAATCACTGCAGATGGTGACTGCAGCCATGAAATTAAAAGACACTTACTCTTGGAAGAAAAGTGATAACCAACCTAGACAGCATACTAAAAAGCAGAGATATTACTCTGCCAACAAAGGTCCATCTAGTCAAGGTTATGGTTTTTCCAGTAATCATGTATGGATGTGAGAGTGGGACTATAAAGAAAGTTGAGCACTGAAGAATTGATGCTTTTGAACTGTGGTGTTGGAGAAGACTCTTGATAGTCCCTTGGACTACAAGGAGATCCAACCAGTTCATCCTAAAGGAAATCAGTCCTGAATATTCATTGGAAGGACTGATGTTGAAGCTGAAGCTCCAATACTTTAGCCACCTGATGTGAACAACTGACTCATTGGCAAAGACCCTGATGCTGAGAAAGATTGAAGGAGGGAGGAGAAAGGGATGACAGAGGATGAGATGGTTGGATAGCATCACCAACTCAATGGACATGAGTTTGAGTAAACTCCGGGAGTTGGTGATGGACAGGGAGGCCTGGTGTGCTGCAGTTCACGAGGCTGCAAAGGGTTGGACACGACTGAGCAATTGAACTGAACTGAAAGCAGAAAAAGAAACTATAATATTGTGGGCCAACCATAACCTAGTTTCCTCTTCCGTGAAATAAAGAGGTTTTATTAGATGCTCTTTTAAGCCCTTGTTTGCTTTAAAATTCTAAGTTAGTTTAAGAAGCATGATGATGTTCTTAGACTGAATACAACTTATTTCCTTTTTGTCCCAATTAGCAGCTTTTGAAGCATTTCAGGTTTCTTCTCCCATCAATTATCTACAGATTTTCATAGAAGTGTAAGACTTCTTAGCTGCTGCTTGGCTCACCAAACTTATGTAACTTGGTGTTTGACAAACACTGCTGTTTTGGGAAGTTTCCCTAATCCATATTATTTTAAACGTTTACAGATCTGAAAAACATTTTTGCCCCCAAAGTGTAAACTTCCCAGCCACTACAGAAGAGAAGGGCTTCCTTGGTGGCTCAGAGGGTAAAGTGTCTGCCTACAATGTGGGAGACCTAGTTTCAATCCCTGGGTCAGGAAGATCCCCTAGGAGAAGGAAATGGCAACCCACTCCAGTACTCTTGCCTGGAAAATGCCATGGATGGAGGAGCCTGGTAGGCTACAGTCAATGGGATTGCAGAGAGTCATACATGACCAAGCAACTTCATTTCTCACAGAAGAGAAAACTGTGAGTGTTCTCTGCTTCATTTGCCAGAACTGCATAGACTTTGTGCATTCTGATGCTAGGGGACTGTAAGGTTTGGTCTCTGGATCCTTGTTTGTTTATTTTTTTTGATAGCACCCCTTTTTATTTTTGCTGGATAGCTGTAAAGGTAGGGATAATACATCATAACTGTAATTTATATAAATTCTCAAAAGAAAAATGTCTATAAAACTTTGGAATAAAATCACAAATACATGGTATTTTTACAGTGGTGTTTTAAGAACATTGTTTTTTCTTGCTACTTAAAATTAGGGGAAAATGAGGTCAATTATTTTTATATTTTGTTTCTGTTGTATTTTAAAAACACCATATTATAAGGTACTAAGATGCTGGGGGCCTCCTTGACTCTTATGTGGTTTCACTTCCCAGTTCTGTGAATACTTCCAGGTCACTGACACAGCTCTGCAGTCTCTGGGGCTGCTGAAGGGGCCAGTGGGAGTGTAGGCACCTCCTGTTGAGTCCTGGCTTGTTGCTTCTGTCCCACCGGCCTTCCCCACAGGACTTCAGTAATTTCTTTCTCTTAAGTGGTAGCATATAGTTATAGAGAAATGCATTTTAGGAAACAGTCTTCAGGAGGGTCCAAGTAAACCCATACCATCTAAACAGAGCATCCCAAACTTACCATTAAGTTCCACTTCAGTGTGATGAGTCTGTAAATTTAGCACCAGCACTGACAGGCAGGGACGGAGTCAGCATTCCAGAGGCTCTTGTTTACGTGTACAGATTCTGTGATCATGTGTGGACTTTTATATCGAGTGGGGCTGAAAGCAGAGAGATGACAGAGCTTATTAAAGTGGATAAAGTGGAAATTGTAGCTTAAGATGGTAAAAATACTGGCTTTCCTACTGCAGAGTGAAAGAGGAAAATTGGCCTTTTAGTTCTGTCTTCTGTCTTTAGGCAGCACTTTGAGGGGCAACGAAGCAGAGACTCTAAAATGCATGATTCTGTTATCGAAATGCAGGAGTGACTACGCTGTGCTGCCCTGACTGGAGGATGTTTGTAGGAAGAAACCTGTAATTCTGTGGCTGCTCACATCATCTTCATGATGCAGCATGAAGAAACTTAGCTTTTTATGACAAATCAGAATTGTAGCCAAAGAACCATATTTGATTAACTCATTCTAAAACTCAATGTGAGTAATAATAGGTGGCACTGTTAAGCTAGCAATATAAGATATTAGATAAGCATTTTATTAGCATTAGATAAAGAGCACCATGTTCACTGTAGGGGAGTTGGAAAAACATATCGTTTCAATAGAGTCATGTTATTTTTATCAATTATAAATGTTACAATTAATAAAAAGCTTTAGCAAGAGGTTGTAGCAAATTCTGGATAAATTTTACTTAGAAAATTCAATTTTAGAAGAATTAAAAAAAAAGAGTGGATATATGTATATGTATAACCTATTCACTTTGCTACACTCCTGAAACTAGCAAAACATTGTAAATCAACTATACTTCATAAAAATTTTTTTAAAAGTAATGCAAAACCAGCAATAACATTGATATGAGAAACCGACCAAGAATAAAACTCTGTTAGGAAAAAGTAGATAATCTTTAGACAGAGTTCCCAGCCAAAACAAAGCAACGCAATCAAACCACAAAACCCTGTTCCTTATAGGATAAAATAGTTTCTTGTGACATTAAATTATTTACTGAATTTGCAATTTTGATCAAATATCATACAATTAAAAATAACCTCATGTCCTATTACATATATGATTTTTTTACTTAAAATCTTACTAAATGTAAAATAAAAGGGGATGGTGGTGTGGAGAACTTACAATATTCAATAAACTGTGTTGTAAACAGATGTGCTGTCATCTAGACTTTCTTGTTCCACTAATAGAGCACAGGTAGGATAGATTTATCAGCTTTTTTAGGGGCTAGGATTTTTCACAGTGGTCAGTGAGTACTGGCTCAACTGAAAGTCATCAGCTGCATTCACCCCATAACAAGAGTCCTGTCTGTCCTCTGAAGCTGTGAAGCCAGGCATTGACTTCTCCTCTCTAGCTATGAAAATCCTAAATGGCATCATCTTCCAGTGTAAGACTGTTCCCTCTGCACTGTAAATCTCTTGTTTAATGTACTCACCTTCATGACTTGTCTTCACTAGACCTTCTGTATTAGCACTTTGCTGCTTCATCTGGCACTTTTATATTTTGGAGATGGCTTCTTTTCTTAAACCTCATGGATCAACCTCTGCTAGCTTCAGACTTTTGTTTCCAGCTTCCTCACATCTTTCAGCCTTCATGAAATTGAAGAGAATTAGGGCTTTTCTCTGGATTAGGCTTTGGCTTAAGGGAATATTGTGATTGATTTGATCTTCTATCTGGACCAGTAGAACTTTATCCATATTAGCAATAAGGCTGTTTTGCTGTCTTCTGATTTGTGTTTTCACTGGAGTATAACTCTTTAACTTTCTGGAGTAGCACTTTTAATATCCTTCAAGAACTTTTCTTTGTACCTGCAGTTTGGCTGTTTGGCACCAAGAAGAACAGCTTTCAGCCTGTGTCAGTTTTCGATATGCCTTCCTCATGAAGCTTAATCATTCCTAGCTTTTGATTTAAAGAGATGTGCAACTTTTCCTTTCACTGGAATACTCCGAGGATATTATGGGGTTATTACTTCAACACTGTTGTATCTTAGGGAATGGGGAGGCTTGAGGAGAGGAAGGAAGATGGTGGGATGGCTGTTAGAGCAGTGAGAATACACACATTTATCAATTAAGTTTGCCATCTTATTTGGATGTGGTTTGTGGCACCCCGAATCAATTATTACAGTAACATCAAATATAACCAATCGTAGCTCTCCATGACAAATATAATAATCAAAATATTGTTGCAAGAATTACCAAAATGTAGTACAGAGTCATAAACTGAGCAAATGTTTTTGGAAAAGTGGTACCCATATGCTTGCTCAACTCAGAATTGCTATAAGCCTTCAGTTTGTAAAACATACAATAGCCTTGAAGCGCAATAAAGAAAGTTCAATAAAACTATGTCAAGGGGGAAAATACTATACCATTTCTGTTGAACAATGCAGGCAGAAAGAAGCCATGAGAGAAGGATTCTCCAAGGAATAGTAGCTGCTGACTTGCATCGGCCCATTCTGGGATTCTGAACATTGGCTGTGTCAGCAGGGATTGGCCCAGTCCAGCTACCCATATATAACTCCTGAAGCGGCATCTCTAATGTGGAACTTTGTGAAAATCAGCAGAAGAGACCTTTTGGTATTGTGAGGCCTTGAGCCACGCATATTCCCAGACCACACCCATCAGGGTCATCGAGGAGATCTTGAGGTCCATGTCCCACCACAGTCCTACTGAATCTGAGACTCGGGGGTATGGTCTGAGAGCCTGAAGTTTCAGCAAGATTCCCAGATAATCCCTGCTGAATTCTCAAAGTCTCTGCTCTTGTAGTTACTTTCACTATCTCTGGGCTCAAATCCTGGTTCTGTCTCCCTGTAACTATGTGACCCAGAAGAGCTCTTTCAGCTCTTTGAGTTCTACTTTCCTTCTTCTCCATGAAATAGGAATAATGATGGTACCTGCTTTCTTGGGTCCTCTTGAGAATCGAGTGAAACAGGCTCTGAAGCTCTTACTGCAGTGTCTGGTACATACGAAGCCCTCATAAATTTGGAATGCTATTCTTATCATTATTTTGAAAAGTTGGATAAAGGATAGTAGACTCTCTACCCTGATTAGAGAGGCCCATAGAGTTGGTTTATTGGAGTGAATACAAACTACATAGTGGATTCTGAATTACAGCACCTCTTTACTAAAGGGGTTAAAGTGATGGTCACTTCCCTAGCTTTGCCTGCATTTTTCTTGTCCCAGATTTTGCTGATGTTCTTTCAGCTGCTCTCTTTGCTTCATGTTCCTCAGAGCCAGGGGTGTAGCCCTCTTTTGTTGACTTTAAGGCCATTACTCCTGAGTTTCTGCTTTTGAACCTGTTCTAAGGGGAGTCTTCAGCAGATAATTTACAAAGCGGGCTTTGATGCTCTCCAGCGTGTCCTGCAAAGCGCTGTCAGTTTTCCTTACATGTTAACCCTGGTGGCCTTTGAGAGCAAGGCCATGCAGCTGTCTCTCTCTGGTCACTCTCCTGTCCCAGTCTGCAGCCTCTCTCTCCTGTGCTCAGCTTTCTCTGCTGATCACAGCCTCTCCAGGATGGTGATGGGATCCCTATTTTCTGAGATTGGTGGGACAAATCCCTTTCTTTTGGCAGTCTGAGCAGCAAAGGGATTCCTCATTGCAAACAGGATGACACTTAATGGATAACACCAGTAAATACACGTGATCCCTTCTTCTCATGGATTATTTTCTTTACTCTTTATATTTTTGGTGTTTAGGAGTTGTTAAACTCCTAAAGAACCACTGATTCTGAAGGCTAAAAATGTTCTTGAGTCATTCATTAATGTGTCTTCTTTTCCAGAAAATATTTTAGGACAAAACCAAGTACCAGTCTGGGTTTACTTAAAAAGAATAGATACTTATTTCTCACAGTTTCAGAAGCTAGAAAGTTGCAGATCAAGGCACCAGCAGAAAACCTAGTGTCTGGCTTGCAAGTGACTGTTTTCTCATTGTGTTCTCACCTGGCAAAGGGAACTAGGGGAGAACCGTTCTCTCTTATCTCTTCTTACAAAGGCATTCATCCATTATGAGGCTCTATCTTTATGATCTAATTGCTTCCCAAATGTCTCTCCTCCACATACCATCATCACCTTGAGGATTTAGACTTCAGCATATGAATTCTGGAGACTCAGACTTTCAGTCCATGGCACGTGCGGTAGCTACTGTGAGAAGTTATTGGAGACTTTCATTGTTCAATTTTCAAAGCTAGGGCACTTCTAGTCTTAGAGGTAGGCTTATGGTAAAAAGGCAGGCTCTCAAGGCTCATGGTCCAGATTGGAGTGAAAGGGCAAAACGTGCCTCAAGTCTGGGACTCACTCAGTTTGGGGGGGGGGTGCAGTGAGAAGCCACAGTGAGGGCAGCAAGAAGGCAACACGTGTCCTTGGGCAGAGATGCCATGAGACAGACAAGCTCTTAGAGAATGGGGGGTGGTGGGGGGAAATGCCCCCACTTCTGCCAGAGGATGGGGCTTCTGAGACCAAGTCCCACAAAGGCAGCTGTGTGCATATGCAGACACAGACTCAACCGAGCTTGGTGGAGCACAGCTCAAAGCCATGTACTGCTTTTGACACTCTTTTCTATCACCTTGAGCTTTCCCGGGTTGTACTAGTCCTTAAGCCCCTCTGCTGCATATGTCCTGGCAACTGGAATAATCCCAGTGTTCCTTGAGGAATTTAGAATTGGAGCTGGAAGAGCTGAAAGGTCTGAAGGAGATGTTGAGCCTCCATGCACAAAGGCCTCTCTGCTCCCTGGGACCTCTGTGCCACTTGGAACAGGATGCCAGCATAGCAAGTGATAAAAACATTTGAGTTTTGGGATCTGACAATCCAAGCTCCTCTCATTAGTTGTAGCATTGTGCATTTAGACAGTACACAATGCCCACAACTAGCATTTATTAAATGTCTACTCTGTGTCAGATATTGATCATGTATTCACACCTGCAAGTATTCAAATATTTTAAAATATTTAAAAGTATGCTATGAGGTGTGTGTTTGTGCTGAGTCACTTCGGTTGAGTCCGACTCTTTGTGACCCTATGGACTGTAGCCCGCCAGGCTCCTCCATCCATGGGATTCTCCAGGCAAGAATATTGGAGTGGGTTGCCATGCCCTCCTCCAGGGGATCTTCCTGACCCAGCGATCAAATCTGCAGCTTCTGCATGGCAGGTGGATTCTTTACTGCTGAGCCACCAAGGAAGCCCCTGCTATGAGGTAGATGTTATTATTAACTTCATTTCACAGATGAAAAATATTAAGTACAGAAGGGTTAAGTAACTTGCCTAAGCAGTTTGGAACCAAGGGAATGTGCCTTCAGCACCTTTACTCTTAACAAGTCAGTTCAGTTCAGTTGCTCAGTCGTGTCCGACTTTTTGTGACCCCATGAATTGCAGCACGCCAGGCCTCCCTCTCCATCACCAACTCCCGGACTTTACTCATACTCATGTCCATCGAGTTGGTGATGCCATCCAGCCATCTCATCCTCTGTCGTCCCCTTCTCCTCCTGCCCCCAATCCCTCCCAGCATCAGGGTCTTTTCTAATGAGTCAACTCTTCGCATGAGGTGGCCAAAGTATTGGAGCTTCAGCTTTAGCATCAGTCCCTCCAATGAACACCCAGGACCGATCTCCTTTAGAATGGACTGGTTGGATCTCCTTGCGGTCCAAGGGACTCTCAAGAGTCTTCTCCAACACCACAGTTCAAAGGCATCAATTCTTTGGTGCTCAGCTTTCTTCACAGTCCAACTCTCACATCCATAGATGACCACAGGAAAAACCATAGCCTTGACTAGATGGACCTTTGTTGGCAAAGTAATGTCTCTCCTTTTCAATATACTATCTAGGTTGGTCATAACTTTCCTTCCAAGGAGTAAGTGTCTTTTAATTTCATGGCTGCAATCACCATCTGCAGTGATTTTGGAGCCCCTCAAAATAAAGTCTGACACTGTTTCCACTGTTTCCCCAGCTATTTCCCATGAAGTGATGGGATCGGATGCCATGATCTTAGTTTTCTGAATGTTGAGCTTTAAGCCAACTTTTTCACTCTCCTCTTTCACTTTCATCAAGAGGCTTTTTAGTTCCTCTTCACTTTCTGCCAAAAGGGTGGTGTCATCTGCATATCTGAGGTTATTGATGTTTCTCCCGGCAATCTTGATTCCAGCTTGTGCTTCTTCCAGCCCAGCATTTCTCATGACGTACTCTGCATAGAAGTTAAATAAGCAGGGTGACAATATACAGCCTTGACGTACTCCTTTTCCTATTTGGAACCAGTCTGTTCCATGTCCAGTTCTAACTGTTGCTTCCTGACCTGCATATAGGTTTCTCTAGAGGCAGGTCAGGTGCTCTGGTATTCCCATCTCTTTCAGAATTTTCCACAGTTTATTGTGATCCACACAGTCAAAGGCTTTGGCATAGTCAATAAAACAGAAATAGGTGTTTTTCTGGAACTCTCTTGCTTTTTCCATGATCCAGCAGATGTTGGCAATTTGATCTCTGGTTCCTCTGTTTTTTTTTCTAAAACCAGCTTGAACATCTAGAAGTTTGTGGTTCATGTATTGCTGAATCCTGGCTTAGAGAATTTTGAGCATTACTTTACTAGCATGTGAGATGAGTGCAATTGTGTAGTAGTTTGAGCATTCTTTGGCATTGCCTTTCTTTGGGATTGGAATGAAAACTGACCTTTTCCAGTCCTGTGGCCACTGCTGAGTTTTCCAAATTTGCTTGTCATATTGAGTGCAGCAGTTTCACAGCATCATCTTTCAGGATTTGAAATAGCTCAACTGGAATTCCATCACCTCCACTAGCTTTGTTTGTAGTGATGCTTTCCAAGGCCCACTTGACTTCACATTCCAGGATATCTGGCTCTAGGTGAATGATCACACTATTGTGATTATCTTGGTCATGAAGCTCTTTTTTGAATAGTTCTTCTGTGTATTCTTGCCACCTCTTCTTAATATCTTCTGCTTCTGTTAGGTCCATACCATTTCTGTCCTTTATTGAGCCCATCTTTGCATGAAATGTTCCCTTGGTATCTCTAATTTTCTTGAAAAGATCTCTAGTCTTACCCATTCTGTTGTTTTCCTCTATTTCTTTGCACTGGTCGCTGAGGAAGGCTTTCTTATCTCTCCTTGCTATTCTTTGGGACTCTGCATTTAGATGCTTATATCTTTCCTTTTCTCCTTTGCTTTTCACTTCTCTTCTTTTCACAGCTATTTGTAAGGCCTCCTCAGATAGCCGTTTTGCTTTTTTGCATTTCTTTTCCATGGGGATGGTCTTGATCCTTGCCTGTCTTTGTACAATGTCACGAAGCTCCGTCCATAGTTCATCAGGCACTCTGTCTATCAGATCTAGTCCCTTAAATCTATTTCTCATTTCCACTGTATAATCATAAAGGATTTGATGTAGGTAAGCTTGCCTAATTTGGTTTCTTCATCTGTAAAATGAGGTTAACAATAGCTTTTTCAGTGTTGTGCAGATGAAATTTTCAATGAGATGCCAACAGACAAAGCAGCTGTCTTTGCCCAGGTCACAAAGCGGGGTGCTCCACCACCAACTCCTCTCTTGTTGTCTCATGATAGGCAGGACCACTCCTTGTTCTAGACAAAGCTGGAGTCTCTCACCTCGCATGTGCCCAGCTCTCCTTTCCTTGGGCTCCCTGTTGCCCTTGTGTTTGTACTTCAGCAGCAACATCACTTGCCTCATCTCTGTGCTCATCTGTAACTCCTTCCAGTTTCTGAGCATGATGCTTATTTTACACAGCATCCTTTCCAGTTAGCTGCTTCCTGGCCACATCTATAAGGTACCTCAATGTCTCGATGCTTCTTCATAGCATACTGCAGGGTAGATGACTTCTGGGAAGGGCAGCTCTCTTCGTGTGGTTTCTTGCTGATTTCTCTTTCAGGGACCTTCCCGTTCCTAACCTTTTCCTGGTGCCCCTTTCCCACTTCTAGTGGCCTACCTCAAGTCGACCTCGTATTGGCCACTGCTCTAGCAGTACCCAGCAGCCCCTGAAGTGTCTGAGACTTCTGCAGTGAAGGATCCCTAGCGCCCAGAGTCTCTCTGTCCCTGTCCTGGAGATGGCCCTTCCTGGTTAGTTTCCACTGGTAACTGACTGCATTCCCTGTGGTGCTGTGCCTTCTGGCTTCCAGATGGGTTCTGTTAGTGGGAGGCTCCAGGACCAGGTGGAAAGGGAGTGCTAGCTGCCTCCCTCCCTCTGTGGTAGGTCCTCCATCTAAAGGGGCTCCAGTGACATTGTCTTCTCTCTTTCCACCCCTGAGACGCCCGCGCCTGCTGCTCTCTGGATTCTCCCCACCCCTGTGTGCTCCCTCAATGCTGCCCCTCCTTTATGGGCAATTCTGAGTAAATATCTCTGTATTTCAATGACATGGGGTAACTTCCGTGCCCCTTTGGGACCCTACAGACAGATATGGCTAGCAACAAAAGGCCACTGGGAGGACTCTTATCATCCTCACCTTTATAAGCATGATTCATATTCTATCTGGTGAAAAGATGAAATTTACAAGAATAAAACAGTGTTTGCAAATACTTGGCTGTTTCCTCACTGTTAGAAACAAGGATGAGTCTTTATCAGGGTCTGATGGAGAGTGCAGTTAAATTGATAAGGTCCTGGTTAATAAGGAGTTTTGCTGTGGATGACAAGCTTTCTTCTTTTGTCATTTTTTTTTTAAATATTCTGATCATGTGACTTTGGGCAAATCATAAATCTCTTAATCTCAATTTTATTGTTAGAAATTATGAAGCAACTGACTTTATGATGTCTATAACTGCCTTTAGCTCTAACAGAGGTAAATAGCTGAAGAAGGGCTGCTCCTTTGAACACTGAGAATTGGCTGGGGAGCCTGCAATTCCTCTCTGAGTACAGGTGAAAGCTGCCCCATGCATTTCCTCGTCTCCCCCTGATTGTAACCTCTCATGTTTCAACTTCAGCTTTGAGCACCCCTGACTATGATCTGATTTCTTTGCTGCTCTTATTTCCCACTAGTTGATAAGCCTAGTGTGACACTTGGCTGTGCACTGACTTCCCCCACTGGAGAAGGAAGGGCCAAGATCCTTTACTAAGACACTGATACAGCAGGTCTTGCTGGGAGAACTGACCTCTTTCAGGGAGTGACTTCAGGGCAAGTTCTTGGTGTCCTTAAATAAAGAGTAAAGGCTTTCCTTGTGCCAGTGTGGATTTGGGAAAGGAAGGGAGAGAGGAAGGAAGGAAGGAGGGAGGGAGAGAAGGGAGGGAGGAAGGGGAATTTCAGAGAGTGCTTTCTCTGTGTCAGGCAGTGTGCTAAGAAACTAACACATGTATATTCTCATCTAATCCTTATAGTAACCACATTAGTCACAAGGCACAGATGGTGAAACTGAGGCTCAGAGGAATCCGGTACATTGCAAAATGATACATCTTTCATAAATATCTCAGTTGTGGCTATGCTAAAGGATTAGACTTATCTTTTTCAATTTGATTGAATCATAAAATAATTTCTAATCTTCCCAGACTTCGCATGCAAAACAGGTCTTTATACTTCCCCACAAAATTTAAGATAGATGGGTATTCCGTTTACACTTGTCTTTGGTCCTGCTTTGGTTCAGGTTTGCTTCCTCTTTTCTCTTTTAAATTCTATTTCTGGTCTTTTTCCAACTGGAAGATCACTCAAGTGTCTGTGGGTTTTATGTCCCTGCTTATTGGCTGTCTTTGTGCTTTTTCAGGAATTGCTGTACTAAGACCTAGACAAGAAATGAGAGAAACAATAGGAAATGTTTCCCAGCAATGCAAGGTCACATGGAAATGCCTCCTCGTGGCCGGAACCCAGAGAAGAAATGCTGCCCTGTGGGTCATGGCCAAAGTCCCTCTGCCAGTAACCCAACACCTTTCCCTCCTCCAGTGGGCAGACCGTGTTAGCATTTTACTAGAGATAACATCGTTGACCTTGACAAAAAGTCAAATCTCTTATTTCCATTTTCTGTCAGCCCTCACATTCTTGTCTACGCTCATAATATCATTACTAGCTCCTTCATCTAGTGGTTGTTAAGGTACTTTCTCACTGCTTTAATTTGAACAGTTGAACCAGACATTTGTAACCACTCCTCAGGGTAATTATGGGCCATTTGTAATAGAAAAAATTTGTTTTTTCTATCTCCAATGCTAAAAGGGAGTCACCTCTTACTTAGCTGGGTGACAATTGTACACTGGAAGATTTTGACTTCAATATATACCAGGGGCAGGAATAACTCAAGTATGTTTGCAAAATACCCCGAGGGTTTAAATGGTCTCATCTAAACATAATTACAGTAAACTCACACTTTCTGTATCTTGTGATGAAAACTGTTGATATTTCATGCAGATCATGTTTGAAGCAGTTGGCCTCAACAGGCTTTTCAAGTTCTTGTTTATATTTATTTTCTCGATTGAAACTCACCTTCGCTCAGTAGAGAAGAACATTAAAAAAATCACCAGAATAAGAGTCAGGCCCATGTACCTCTCTCTCTTTTTTAAAAGTTTTTATTTATTTTTGGCTGTGCTGGGCGTTCGTTGCTGCGTGGACTTTTCTCTGGTTGCAGCGAGTGGGGGCTGCTCTCCGGCTGTGGGGCACGGGCTCCTCCCTGCAGTGAGTGGGGAGCACAGGCTCCAGGCACCCAGGCTTCAGTAGTTGCAGTGCATTGGCTCAGTGGTTGTGACACACGGGTTTAGTTGCTCCACGGCATGTGGAATCTTCCCAGATCTGGAATTGGACCTGCATCTCCTGAACTGGCAGGCAGGTTCTTTACCACCTGAGCCACTAGGGAAGCCCATCCATTTTCTGTGTACTTATTTGTTTTTGTCTTTTCCCTCTCTCCTTCTCCCACGCTAATTCTGCCAGTTACTAGCTCATGTGTCCTCGGGTGAGTTGCTAAACATCTCTAAACTTAGTTTTGTGCCAGTGGTACTATCTTACTTTGTAAATTAATGCTCTTCAATAAAATGAAAAAATACATATTCTAATGTATATATAACATAAAAGATATAATATTACAGAGACATATATTTATATAGAGAAAAAATATATGACATAAATGTATGACAGAGAAAAGGAGCCGTGTTGTCAGCAAGGGGGTCGTTTTTGACAGTGACTGGAAGTATTTTTGGTTGTCACAACTGGTTGAGGAGGGTGCTACTGCCATTCAGTGGGCAGAAGCCAAGGATGGTACTAAACATACTGCAATGCACAGGACAGCCCCCACAGCAGAAAACTGTCCAGTAGCAAATGTCAGCGGCGCTGAGGTTGGGAATCCCTGTGTTAGAGATTGTGATGGGAAGAAATGTTAGACTTAAGTGCTTGTTTTGGTAAAATGTTTAGAACACATATGAAGGATTACCAGAGCTTCTTCTAGACATGGATGGCTGCTCCTGACTCTAGTTAGTATCCAGCATGCCCTCAATAGTATTTAAACTCAAGGGTTCCATTTCTTTACCATTAAAATGTACTGGGCTTCATGATACTCAAGATCTTTCCTGGCTCCGAGAACCTACATGGCAGAAGGATTATATCGTACGTGGGCCCAAAGTTGACAAAATTAATAGTTGCTAATTTCAGCATTTTTTGGCCCTGATGCAAGTCACTGACCTGAATCTTTTCTTTCCAGATGAACTTACAGTTTGCTACAGGCAGGAGAAAAAGAATTCTCAACTTTATTTCTCTACTAGGCAGACATGATTTACCTGCGGCCACGTTGCATTTCATACCACATGGAATAATGTCAGTGTTGAGTGCTTATCTGGTGCCAGGCACTTGAGCACATACTGTGTTCAAGAGCCAGGCCCTGCCCTTGTGCTCTAGTACAGGTATCATTTCATCATCACAGCATGCCTAGACTGTGGGTATTACTACTTCAGTTTTACAAATGAGAAAAATGAGGTTCAGAGAGGCTAAGTAACTTGCCTAAAATCACACAGCTAATAAGTCATCAGATTGCTTAAAAATACAAGACATGAGTGCTTTTCATGTCTCTGTAGTCATACTCAAGGTAGTCTTTAAATGAAATAGCAATGGAGGATTAAGGAACAGTGAAATGAGTACCAAGAAAACAGATGAAACCCTACCGTCTTATAAAGTCTCACTCTTTGCAGGCATGTGTGTACACTGAAAAAGAGATTCTTGCAGTAAATGTTGCCATTAGCCGAAGCTGTCAGAGTGTAGTGGGAGACAGCTCAGGTGAATGGCTGTCTCTGCTTTCTTTCAAGTAATAATCAAAACAGCTACTGTGGATACGGTTAGCACAGAGATCCAGGTACTAATAGTGATAACATTATTGATAATAGTTGAGAAAATAGCACTTACACTAAAGAACTGTTGGTTTTTCAAGGTTTTGCCAATTATTTTATTCTTTTAATTATTCCATGGCTTTGTTATATTCTTTATTTACTTGTTCTTTTTAAAATTGAAGTACAGTTGCTGTCCAATATTATGTAAGTTACAGGTGTACCATATAGTGAGTCACAATTTTTAAAGATTATATTTCATTTATAATTATTGGGCTTCCCTGATAGCTCAGTTGGTAAAGAATTGACCTGAAATGCAGGAGATCCCAGTTTGATTCCTGGGTTGGGAAGATCCTCTGGAGAAGGGATAGGCTACCCACCCAAGTATTCATGCGCTCCCCTTGTGGCTCAGCTGGTAAAGAATCCGCCTGCAATGCGGGAGACCTGGGTTCAATCTCTGAGTTGGGAAGATCCCCTGGATAAGGGAAAGGCTACCCACTTCAGTATTCTGGCCTGGAGAATTCCATGGTCTGTAGAGTTCTTGGGGTCGCAAAGAGTCAGACACGACTGAGTGACTTTCACTTTCACATAATTATCTTAAAATATTGGCTTTATTCCCCATGTTGTGCCATGTATTTTGTTGCTTATTTATTTTAAACCTAGTATTTTGTACTTTTTAATCCCTACTCCTATCTTGTCCCTCCCCCTTTCCCTCTCCTTACTGGTAACCACTAGTTTGTTCTCTGTACATCTGCTTCCTCTTTCTTGTATTTTTTAGTTTCCGTATATAAATGATACCGTATAATATTTATCTTTCTCTGACTTATTTCACTTAGCATAATGCCTTCCAAGTCCATACATATTGCTGCACATGGCAAAATCTCATTCTTTGTTTATGGCTGAGTAGTATTCCATTGCATATACATACTGTATCTTTTTTATCCATTCATTTGTTGGTAGACCCTTCGGTTGCTTCTATATCTTGACTATTGTAAATAATGCTGCTACTGACTTTGTTATAGTCTATTAAATAACAGTGATGAACACTGCCCATAGGTTTCTGGATTCTGTCATTAAACATGACAGATAAGAATAAGAATTTCAGATGATTTAATGGGGTTTGGGATATACAGGAATCAGTTATTCTCCTTTGAGGGCAGTAAGCCTTCTTCTCTATTA
This sequence comes from Ovis canadensis, assembly GCF_042477335.2. Lineage (NCBI taxonomy): Eukaryota > Metazoa > Chordata > Mammalia > Artiodactyla > Bovidae > Ovis > Ovis canadensis. Next base: position 70,053,967 of record NC_091246.1, read on the forward strand.
GTGGTTCTCAATCTTGGCTGCCCCTGGGCACCTTTGAAAAGTTCTGATGTCTGGGCTATACCCAGGCCATTTATATCCATTTTGGGGAGGGACCTGCATTAGTGATTCTTATAGCTCCCTTGGTGATTCTAACAGGTAGTCAAGATTGAGATCCAGTGCTATGTATTAGTGGCCTTTAAATGCCTGTGTTCAGTTTAATTCAATTCAGTTGCTCAGTCATGTCTGACTCTTTGTGACCCCATGAACTGCAGCATACCAGGCCTCCCTGTCCATTACCAACTCCTGGAGCTTGCTCAGACTCATGTCCATCGAGTAGGTGATGCCATCCAACCATCTCATCCTCTGTTTTCCCCTTCTCCTCCTGCCTTCTATCTTTCGCAGCATCAGGGTCTTTTGAAATGAGTCAGTTCTTTGCATCAGGTGGCCAAAGTATTGGAGTTTCAGCTTCAGCATTAGTCCTCAATGAATATACAGGACTGATTTCCTTTAGGAAAACTGGTTGCAGTCCAAGGGACTCTCAAGAGTCTTCTCCAACACCACAGTTCAAAAGCATCAATTCTTCAGCACTCAGCTTTCTTTATGGTCCAACTCTCACATCTACACATGACTACTGGAAAAACCATAGCTTTGACTAGATGGGCCTTTTTTGGCATAGTAATGTCTCTGCTTTTTAATATGCTCTCTAGGTTTGTCATAGCCTTTCTTCGAAGGAGCAATCATCTTTTAATTTCATGGCTGCAGTCACCATCTAAGTGATTTTGGAGCCCAAGAATATCAAGTCTCTCACTGTTTCCATTGTTTCCCCATCTATTTGCCATGAAGTGATGAGACCTCATGCCATGATGTTAGTTTTTTGAACTTTTAAGCCAGCTTTTTTGCTCTCCTTTTTGGCTTTCATCAAGAGGCTCTTCAGTTCCTCTTCACTTTGTGCCATAAGAGTGATGTCAGTGTATTAGAATAACCTGGAGAACTCAGTAAAAACACAGGGGCCCACCCCTTCTCCTTCAGTGAGCTGAGGGCTTCTAGTTTCTTTATGAACTCCTAGATGACTTGAATAAACACCATAGATGAGAATCACCACTTTATTTCACTCCTCTTTAGGGTTTACTGTATTTTTAAAATGAGAAAATGACCTTATTCCAAGATGAGGAATTGCTTAGATTAAAACCTGTATACTGATGAGTGTGTTGTGGGTCCACAAGAGGTGTTACTGGGCTGTGAGCTGGCCAGCCATCTATTCCTCATGTCTTCTAGATGCCAGCCTTGGCTGCTTCAGCATTTTCTTTCTAGATCATTCCCGACCATGGTCCCTAGTCCAATTTGAAAGCATCTCTCTGTCCTAATTTGAAAATACAGTAAATTTGTTGTTTATAAATATAATTTTTCTGTGATATGCATAGATACTTGGTTCTTAGATGGTATGATGTTTGCTTAGTTATGAGCTTAAAGTAAGGCCACTGCCTATAGACATTTGTATTGGTCATGGCTCTCCAGAGAAACAAAACCAATAGAATGAAGATGGTACACACACACATATTATATATATATATATATACATATATATATATTTAATTATATGCATACAAATAATGTTAAATTTATATACAATTATATATGTGTATACCTATATATATTTGTTATGAGGAATTGGCTGTGTCATTATGGAGGCTTAGAAATCTCCAGATTATAATCTGCTGTCTACAAGATAGAGACTCAGGAAATCCAGTGGTGTAATTCAGTTTGAGGGTAGGAGGAGAGAAGATGCCCAGCTTAATAGTGTGGCAGGAAAAAAAGGTGCAGATTCCTCCTTCCTCTTCTTTTTGTTCTATTCAGTCCTCAGTGGTTTGGATGATTCCCCCCCTCCACACCCCGCCACCCTGGGGAGGGCAATCTACTTTACAGAGTCCATCAATTGAAATACCAATCTCATCTGAAAACATCTTTACAGGCACACCCAGAAATAATGTTTAATCAAGGTACCCCATGTCCAGTCAAGCTGATAAACAAAATTAACCATCACAACACCTTACATCTAATTTTACTCCTGGTTGTTCTCATAGCATTTGGATGCCTACTAAATTGCTAGTGCCTCTAAGAAGCCTTTACTATTGTTGCAAAAATCCCCACATTCCAAAAACACCCCTCTCAACCTCCAAGGATTTGTCATGCACCAAAATGGACTCTGAGAATAAAGATCTGAATCCCTAAAGCTCAAATTAATTAAATTATGGATGCAGTTTAACCCATGGTGTGTTGTCTGCCCATTCATAAACATCTGGTTTGCTGGAAGAGCTGGACTTTACTAGGCTCATTCTGTACCACGCTTACATCTTCAAAAACTGTAATTTAAAATTTGCATTTCTTCTGCTGAGAGCCCCCAACTGGGTTTCTGTCTCTCACAGAGTAAAAGCAAACTTTCTAACCTAGTTTTCCAGGCCCTTCCTCATCTCCCTTTACAGCTCTTCCCCTGACTCACTGTGCTGCAGCCAACCTGGCTTCCTTTCTGCTTCATTGAACATACAGTCTCAGGGCCTTTGCACTGATTCCTCTTTTTGCCTGGAACACTTTTCCTCCAGATACCCACATATCTTTTCCTCCTTCAAGTGTTTGCTCAAATATTATCTTTACATATAGACCTAACCTGATTACCTTGTAAAGTTACTTCCTACCCTTCTCATCACTGCTTCATTCTCCCCCATAAACACTTATCAGGGTATAGTAAACACAGGTTTACTTGGTCATTTTCTTTGTTGCCAGACGATTCCCTTTAGCATATAAGCAAGAATTTGCTTTTCATACTGTTCATGGGGTTTTCAAGGCAAGAATACTGAAGTGGTTTGCCATTTCCCTCTCCAGTAGACCACACTTTGTCAGAACTCCTCCATGACCCATCCGTCTTGGATGGCCCTGCACAGCATGGCTCATAGTTTCATTGAGTTAGACAAGGCTGTGGTCCATGTGATCAGTTTGGTTAGTTTTCTGTGATTGTGGTTTTCATTCTGTCTGCTCTCTGATAGATAAGGATAAGAGGCTTATGGAAGCTTCCTGATGGGAGAGACTGACTGAGGGGGAAACTGGGTCTTGTTTTGATGGGCAGGACCATGTTCAGTAAATCTTTAATCCAGTTTTCTGTTGATGGGCAGAGCTGTGTTCCCTCTCTCTTCCTTGACCTGAGGCCAAACTATGGCCTTAGATTGTGATGGACATGAGTTTGAGTAGGCTCCGGGAGTTGGTGATGGACAGGGAAGCCTGGCATGCTGCAGTCCATGGGGTTGCAAAGAGTCAGACACAACTGATTAACTGAACTGAAGAATTTGCTTTAGAGTATCAGTTCAGTTCAGTCACTCAGTCGTGTCCGACTCTTTGCGACCCCATGAATCGCAGCACGCCAGGCCTCCTTGTCCATCACCATCTCCCGGAGTTCACTCAGACTCACGTCCATCGAGTCAGTGATGCCATCCAGCCATCTCATCCTTGGTTGTCCCCTTCTCCTCCTGCCCCCAATCCCTCCCAGCATCAGAGTCTTTTCCACTGAGTCAACTCTTCGCATGAGGTAGCCAAAGTACTGGAGTTTCAGCTTTAGCATCATTCCTTCCAAAGAAATCCTAGGGCTGATCTCCTTCAGAATGGACTGGTTAGATCTCCTTGCAGTCCAAGGGACTCTCAAGAGTCTTGTCCAACACCACAGTTCAAAAGCATCAATTCTTCGGTGCTCAGCCTTCTTCACAGTCCAACTCTCACATCCATACATGACCACAGGAAAAACCATAGCCTTGACTAGACAGACCTTAGTCGGCAAAGTAATGTCTTTGCTTTTGAATATACTATCTGGGTTGGTCATCACTTTTCTTCCAAGGAGTAAGCGTCTTTTAATTTCATGGCTGCAGTCACCATCTGCAGTGATTTTGGAGCCCAGAAAAATAAAGTCTGACACTGTTTCCACTATTTCTGTTTCATTCAAGGTTGTTTCCTCAAGGTCTATATTCTAGATAGGGCATGGCACATGATAGGTATTGATAAATATCTGTTGATTGAAATGCTGATAATACATAACTTTTCTTGCCTAGACAAAAAGAGGAGGCCCTGAAGCTCTGGTAGATCTGGAATTGCCCAGTTAAATGTGTTTTGTCTGGTTGAGTTCCATTTTGAAGGAACTAAAATAAACCTCAGGTACAGAATCAACCTTACTTGAAGTGTTTATTTGGCATGTTTTGATCCCCTAAATGAACTAACTGCGTGTTCCCAAACATCTCCCCACTGACTTGCCAAGTGCCCCAAATAGTCATTCAAGCATATTTGTCCAAGGGAAACGATCTTGCTGAGAAAACCAATAGTAAAAATAATGACCGACGTTTGTTCTGTGTTCACCACATACCAAGTACTGGACTCTGCCTGCAGTAACGTGCATTAGCTCATTTCATTTCTCTCGTAACTTTATAGGAGCGGGAACTGTAATTACTCGTGTTATTGTTGAGGGACTGAGAGTTTGAGTGCTGAAGACAGACTGGGGCTTGTATGAGAGAAAAACATCCAAGGAAAGAATGACCCACCTGAAGGTTTAGAGGGGAGGGAGGATGTGGTATATTGGAGGTACAGGAAAGTGTCCAAGCAGCGGGAGCAGAGAATGCACTGACAGTCACTCAGGCTGACGATGGGGACTTGCAGTTGTCAACACTTCAGGTCCATCGGCTTAGAGATGCCTGTACATATACTTTGGTTACTATTTCATCAGTCTTTAGATTCAGAAGCACATGAAATTCTTGTCTGTTATTATAGTTATTCCACCATGTTAGGAACTTCATCATTTTTTTTACCTGAAGTACTGATGTTTTTCTGGATACCTCTAAAAGAAGGGAAATGCAGGATTTCTTGATTTAAAACAATGTGTTCACCCTCCCCATTAGGCTTCTAACTGTGTTTTTGCTGACTGTCAGAGACCTTTGTTTTATAAATGAAAGTTATGTCATTTGCAGTCATTCTTCCACTTGATTCTGCTGCCAGATCTTAAAGTACAGCCTGGTGTCACAGAAGTTTATACAATAAGCTATTTATTAGGATTATTACATCACTTTAAGGTCAAGCAAGAAAGCTAAATGGGATGGTTTTAAATGTCTAAAACAGGGATAAGTTGGAAAAAAAATCTCCACAAAACCTAAGTCAGTTAAAAAACATGCCACTTATGTAAACAAAGTCTTTTGAGATTCTTGTTAACTTATGGCCCAGGGGTTTTTGCTGTATTAGATGCATTGATAATTAAGTTTACATAGATTTTATTGTTATAAGTTGACAGTTTGTTTAGGACAAAATATAAAACAGCAGCAAAGGACAAATATATACAGTTCATAAATTTGCAATCATGTTGCAAGCTGAGAGCATAAACCATTGTTATATTCCAGAAGATATTATCAGACTTCACAAAATTAACTTGGTGGCAGAATTTTTGTGTAAACTATTGGGAAGTTAGTTCTCTAGATTCACCTTTCACCTATTTGTTCATTTGGGGGAGAATGGACACATGTACATGTATGACTGAGTTGCTTCGCCGTTCACCTGAGACTACCGCAACATTGTTAATCAGTTATAGCCCAATACAAGATAAAAAGTTTTTTTAAAAAACGAAAGTGCTGAATGTCTTTGCACTGTTACAGACACTGGAGATACAACTGTGAGCAAAACAGATTTTTCTGAGGTGGGGTTTACATTCTGGTGAGAAGAAGCAGACAGCAAACAAATCAGTAACTATAAATACGCATGGTATGTCAGATGGCAATAATCTCTAAGGAGATGGCTGACAGAGTTGGGTTGAGGAGGAAGGTATGGCTATGGAAGTGAAAGGGTTCACCATTCAGTCATGTCTGACTCTTTGCGACCCCGTGGACTGTAGCCTGCCAGGCTTCTCTGTCCATGGGAATTCTCCAGGCTAGAATACTGGAGTGGGTAGCCATTCCCTTCTCAAGGGATCTTCCTGACCCAGGGATCAAACCCAGGTCTCCTCCCTTGCACGTGAATTCTTTACGGCCTGAGCCACCAGTGACTATGAAAGGTATATATCAAAGGGCAAAAATCAGATTACTATCAAGTGGCTAATTGGACAGCTGACAGAGTACCCTGTAGAGCTTGGCAGCTAATTACAAGTCTGGTAACCTCTATTCTATTTTCATCTCAAACTCAGTGAGTGACCTGTGGCTCCATGATATTTTTTGAGCCCCAGTTTATTTATTTGGAAAAGGAGAGGGCTGTACAACTGGGTCTTTGAGATCTTCTCTGGATGTAATTTCTGACTCTGTCTGAAGTGGAATGAATGCTTTGCTGAGATGAGCACAGAGCTGAGAACCCTGTTTCTGTAGTTAAGTCTGGTGGGAGGGGAGACTAAAATAGAACATGATGGTCCTTTGGGTGTTCATCAGTTCAGGATTCTTGCTGTCTTTCTTTAGGCTGAATAATGGCCCCTAAAGGCATCAAGTCCTATCTCTGGAACCTGTAGATGTTACCTTATTTGGAGAAAGGTTCTGTGCAGATGTGAATAAATGAAGGACCTTGAGATGGGCAGATTATCCTAGTGGGCCTAAATGCTATCACATGTCTGCTTATAAGCAGGGCAGAGGGAGATTGAACACATACAGAGAAGAAAGTCATATGAAAACAGAGTAGAAAGAGATTTGAAGGTGCTGACTGTGAAGACTGGAGTGTGGTGGGCTAAGGAGTGCTGACTGCTTCTAGAAGTAGGAGGAGACAGGGAAGAAATCCTCCTTTAGAGCCCTCAAAGGGAGCATGGCCCTGCTGACAGCTTGGTTTCAGCCTCGTAATGTGAACTGTGAGCTTCAGGCCTCTAGAACCAGGAAAAGTTTAAGTGAGAGTATTAGTTGCTCAGTCGTGTCCAACTCTTTGGGACCCCAAGGACTGTAGCCTCCCATACTCCTCTGTCTGTGGAATTCTCCAGGCAAGCATACTGGAATGGGTAGCCATTCCCTTCTCCAGGGGATCTTCTCAACCCAGGGATCAAACCCAGGTCTACAGCATTGCAGGCAGATTCTTTACCATCTGAGCCACCAGGGAAGCCCTAGAACTGTAAGAGAATAAATCTGTGTTGCTTTAAGCCACTGTGTTTGTGGTAATTTGTACAGCAGCCCCAGGAAACTAGATCAATAGTTTTTTACCTTCATACCCACTTGAACTTAAATGCAACAATGTGGCTGCTCCAGCTGATAACACATGAATGGAGGTGATGTGTCTTTAGGAACCATGGTGTGCTTTACAATGCTCTCATTTCATTTTGGTGGTGGACAGGTTTGGAGATGGTGGCTGCCTTGTTAGACTGGGTCTCAGAGTGACCATGTTGAGCACAGCCTCTGAGTTAACTCATGAAGGACATAGGAGTGATTGAAAAATTATTAATAACATTTGCTGTTGAAAGCTCCTGAGCCTTGGAGGTTGTTCTACTAGCCTCTCCTGACTGGTGGCAAGGAGACTGTTTGGACACTATGAAATGTTCCTGGGAATACTCTCTTTGTTGTGCTTTTTGCTTTTCAGTGGTCCTCTGAACCCTTTCTCCTAGCATCCCACCATAGCCAGGATAGTCTCAAATCCGTCCTCCAGGTCACTAGTGTCCTGTGCGAAGCTGATGCATATTCCAAGGTTCTGTGTTTGAATGAGAGGAAGAGTGCTGGGCCATGGAATGGGAAACAATTTTCCTTGCTTCGAGACTCTTCGGTGACTTCCATGTGCTATGTATGCCTCTAGAATGAGGGCTGGTATTGCTATGGAAGAAGTTTGTGCCTCCCTCTCTCCCCCCAGTTCAGATGTTGAAACCCTAATCCCCTCTGTCATGGTATTTGGAGGTATCGAGGTCATTAGGGTGAAATTCTTAAGTTGAGATTAGTACCCTTATGAGAAGAGAAGCTTGCTTCTTCTCTTTCTTTCTCTTTGCTATGTGAGGACATAATGAAAAGAAATCTATCTATAAACCAGGAGGAGGGTTCTCACCAGAGCCCAACCATGCTGGCACTCTGATCTCAGGCTTCCAACCTCTAGTACTGTGAGAAATGAATTTCTTTCGTTTAGGCCATCTAGGATATGATACTTTTTGTTATAGCAACTCAACTGTCTAAGATAGGTATACCATGTTTAAGAAGCCGTGGTGGATCAGATGGTAAAGATACTGCCTGCAATGCAGGAGACCCAGGTTCAATTCCTGAGTTGGGAAGATCCCCTGGAGAAGGTAATCACAATCTACTCTAGTATTCTTGCCTGAAGAATTCCATGGATAAAGGAGTCTGGTGGGCTACAGTTCATGGGGTTGTAGAGTCGGACATAACTGAGTGACTAACACCCTGAATAAAAGCTCCACTTTCAAAGTATGAGGTACATCCAAGGTGAAACTCATACTGTATTGTATTGGGTTGTGACCCTTCCCATGTCTGTCATTAACATAGCACATCCCTCACCCAGTAACCCATGGAGTAGGAGACTTTTACAGCAACTCCCTATTCACCAGGTAATGGCCTCTATCAAGTCATTAGAAAACAGTTGACTACTTCATCTGACAAATGAGGGAGGTCGGCTTTACACATAATGATGGGGGCATTCACCTGACTTACCCTTATTCCCTGCACTGGTCCCCTTGGGTCTCCTCAAAAGCCTGACTGTCTTAAGATGCAGCCAAGGGCTTGGTCCTGTGAGACCTCCTCTCAGCTCTTACTTGTGTGATTTTGGAAGGGTTCCACTTCTCAGTTCTCCCAGATATTTTTCCATCTCTTCAGTGATTGGGATCCCAACCTAGAGCTTTTGGATCTCAGAGGCACTGAGAAACAGGTCCCTGCTTTTTATTAGCTGTTGTCCTTGGAAAGACTTAAAGTGTCCTTGTAACATCCAAGACCACATTAATCTTTATGAGAAGAGTTAAGGTTGCCAAAATGAAGATTCAATATGAGGCTTCAAGTGACTAGTAAAAAAAAAAATAACATAAAAAATAAGTAACAACAAAAGTGACTTGACTCGTTCCACACCTAGTGGAGACTGAAAAAGAGCTGAGTGTTCCTCTGGCCTAGTTGAGTACCTGTGATAAATTCTAAAAATGACCCCAATTCTTCAGCAGTCCGAAATCCACTCACTTTTCCATGTAACTTTACAGAGTCCTTCCACTCTGGTATTTCTGGCTTACCCTCTTGCTCTGACCTTAACTGAGTGGTTTGCTTTGTGGAAGTAGTGTAGCAGCTCTCTTGGAAAAAATATATATATTGTGATTTGTAGTGTTGGCTGATTTTTAAATACCAGTCTACCAGCAATTTAATAACTGACTCACAGGCTTTCTGAATATTTTAAAGTTGGTTCTTGCAAGCTGTAAGAGCCAGCTCCAGCCGACTGTTGGTCTGTGCCTATAGGATGTTAGCAAACATGCATGTCCAAGTTGATTTATTTATTTTTTTGGCAAAAACCACTATAATAATGTAAAGTAATTAGCCTCCAATTAAAATAAATTAATTGATTAAAAAAAAAAAGCAACACAGCAGGATGACCCAGGACCTTGGGAATGAATCCAGGCCCATCATGCTGGGCCCTCACTGAAGGGCTAAATACATCTTTGACACTTGTTCTCTCTGTATTTGTAAGTCAAGCTGAAGACTTTGGGGGAATTACACTGTCTGAGTCTGCTCAGCTGCCATAACAAAATACAATAAATGGAGTGCTTAAACAATAGGAATTTATCTCTCAGAGTTCTAGAGGTTATATGTCCAAGACCAGGGTCCGTGTGGTGAGATTCTGGGTAGAGCTCTCTTCTTGGCTTGTAGGCAGCTGCCTCCTTTCTGTGTCCTCAAGTGGTGAAGAAAGAGCTCTGGTGTCGAAGTTTAAAAAGAGCTTCTGAGATTGGTCTTGCTCACTCTTGCTCCTTTACCATTGCCAGGAGGATTGCCTGGCTAAGCCTCTTGAAAGAAAAGAGACATATGAGGCAGGGAGCCCCTGTGGCCCCAGCTGATTAGCCATGTGACTCCCAACTGACCTCAGACCCACAAGTAAGGAACTAACTGTTAAGTGTCACTGAAGCTGTGTGGTCATTTGTTACATAGCGTTGCTGCATTAGGAAATAATGGATACAACCAGAAAATTACTAGAGCTAATCAATGAATATAGTAAAGTTGCAGGATATAAAATCAACACACAGAAGTCCCTTGCATTCCTAAACACTAATAATGAGAAAGTAGAAAAAGAAATCAAGGAAACAATTCCATTCACCATTGCAATGAAAAGAATAAAATACTTAGGAATATATCTACCTAAAGAAACTAAAGACCTATATATAGAAAATTATAAAACACTGATGAAAGAAATCAAAGAGGAAACTAATAGATGGAGAAATATACCATGTTCATGGATGGGAAGAATCAATATAGTGAAAATGAGTATACTACCCAAAGCAATTTACAAATTCAATGCAATCCCTATCAAGCTACCAGCGATATTTTTCACAGAACTAGAACAAATAATTTCAAGATTTGTATGGAAATACAAAAAACCTCGAATAGCCAAAGCAATCTTGAGAAAGAAGAATGGAACTGGAGGAATCAACTTGCCTGACTTCAGGCTCTACTACAAAGCCACAGTCATCAAGACAGTATGGTACTGGCACAAAGACAGAAATATAGATCAATGGAACAAAATAGAAAGCCCAGAGATAAATCCACACACATATGGACACCTTATCTTTGACAAAGGAGGCAAGAATATACAATGGAGTAAAGACAATCTCTTTAACAAGTGGTGCTGGGAAAACTGGTCAACCACTTGTAAAAGAATGAAACTAGATCTCTTTCTAACACCGCACATGAAAATAAACTCAAAATGGATTAAAGATCTAAATGTAAGACCAGAAACTATAAAACTCCTAGAGGAGAACATAGGCAAAACACTCTCCGACATAAATCACAGCAGGATCCTCTATGATCCACCTCCCAGAATTCTGGAAATAAAAGCAAAAATAAACAAATGGGATCTAATTAAAATTAAAAGCTTCTACACAACAAAGGAAATTATAAGCAAGGTGAAAATACAGCCTTCTGAATGGGAGAAAAAAATAGCAAATGAAGCAACTGACAAACAACTAATCTCAAAAATATACAAGCAACTTATGCAACTCAATTCCAGAAAAATAAATGACCCAATCAAAATATGGGCCAAAGAACTAAATAGACATTTCTCCAAAGAAGACATACAGATAGCTAACAAACACATGAAAAGATGGTCAACATCACTCATTATTAGAGAAATGCAAATCAAAACCACAATGAGGTACCATTTCACACCAGTCAGAATGGCTGCGATCCAAAAATCTGCAAGCAATAAATGCTGGAGAGGGTGTGGAGAAAAGGGAACCCTCCTACACTGTTGGTGGGAATGCAAACTAGTACAACCACTATGGAAAACAGTGTGGAGATTCCTTAAAAAATTGCAAATAGAACTGCCATATGACCCAGCAATCCCACTGCTGGGCATACACACCACGGAAACCAGAATTGAAAGAGACACATGTACCCCAATGTTCATCTCAGCACTGTTTATAATAGCCAGGACATGGAAACAACCTAGATGTCCATCAGCAGATGAATGGATAAGAAAGCTGTGGTACATATACACAATGGAGTATTACTCAGCCGTCAAAAAGAATACATTTGAATCAGTTCTGATGAGATGGATGAAACTGGAGCCGATTATACAGAGTGAAGTATGCCGGAAAGAAAAACACCAATACAGTATACTAACACATATATATGGAATTTAGAAAGATGGCAATGATGACCCTGTATGCAAGACAGCAAAAAAGACACAGATGTGTATAGTGGACTTTTGGACTCAGGGAGAGGGAGAGGGTGGGATGATTTGGGAGAATGGCATTGAAACATGTATACTATCATGCAAGAATCGAATTGCCAGTCTATGTCCAATGCAGGATACAGCATGCTTGGGGCTGGTGCATTGGGATGACCCAGAGAGATGTTGTGGGGAGGGAGGTGGGAGGGGGGGGTTCATGTTTGGGAACACATGTACACCCGTGGTGGATTCATGTCAATGTATGGCAAAACCAATACAGTATTATAAAGTAAAATAAAGCAAAAAAAAAAAATTAAAAAAATCTGTAAAAAAAAAAAAAGAAATAATGGATATTGCACTCGATAGCAGTAACTCTCGTAGGACAGAGCTTTCCACACCTCTTTTCCCCTTTTGACCCCACCCTCTTCAGGATGGGCATCTGATATGCCCCCTCTCCCACTGGAGGTAGAACCTTTGGGTGGAGCAGCAAAGTTTTTCCTCCTTTAGAAAGTCTTGAAAGTTCTCCCTCCATGAGGTTACTTTGAGTGGTGGGGCCTGGGCCCTGTTTTGGATGTGCTTTTGTTTTGCGTGAGAGGAACTTGCAGAGAGCTAAATTTGCCAGTGAGAGGTCTCTGGAGAAAGAGCAGCAATAAATTGCATAGAGCTTTCTGTTATCAGGTTTTGAAGATAGCGTTCTTTAAAGAACGGCCTGCAAACATTCCAGGCAGAGGGAATAGCAATCACAAAAACCTTAAGGAGTGTGTTTAAAACTGGCCCACACCCCATATCAACCAATGACAAACATTCAGTAGATTCATTAGTATGTGCTGGTCACCTTGGTTAGATAGATGTACACACCTAGGGTGTGCACTTGGTATGCGTTCATCTTCACCTGCGAAGGTTCAGGCAGGTTGGATGTTATGCACAGACACGGTAGCCCCTAGACATTTTGGTGTGTTCCATCAAGTTCCTATCATCAGCCTCTGCATCCTGGGCATGAGGGCTTTTCTTCAGCCCAGCAAGGTATCCATCTATGTGCATGGCAGGCTACAGGAGCAGTCCTCAACCCAGGCTCTTGGGAATCTGTGTATAAATACCCCAGTTCCCTTGCATACTGGGCTGGGATGGTTGTGAGGCACCCATTCTGCTTAATTTCTTGGAGTTCTGTAGGACTAAGCTGCAGGAGCCCACAGTGCTAGTGGGCTTTATCTATTGCCTTCATTTCCCCATATCCCACACTTCTAACCATATTCTCTGCACCCCCCAAATAAGTTACTTGTATTTAATTATTTGTCTCAGGATCTACTTCTGGGTGAACTCAAACTAAGACTGTTATAATAAAAGTAAACTCCAATTCTAGCAAGTAAACAAACATTTGGCAAAGAGTCAGAAGTCAGGTTTACAACCAGTTCTATAATTTTTGGCATTCCTCCTAACACCTTACATGGAAGACTTCCTCTGTGGCAGATGCAAAGGTACTCTGAGAACTGGACCAGGTCCTGGGGCATCTATGAAGTGGGGGGATCCAAGGACAACCACGTCAGGACCTAGAGTGTTGATATGATGATGCTGACCAGATCTCTGGACGTTATTTACTTCAGGGCAGTGGAGCCTTAACAATATTTCTAACTAATCACCTATACTGAAATTCTCTCATCTTACCAATAATAATCAGCTATCTCTTTTGGTAATTAACTCAGCTTTGGATAATAATATTTTAAGTGCTAAGTAATCATCACTTATTGAATCTGGATTAGGATCTCTCATATTGTAGTTAACCATCCATGGGCTATTAAGATTTGATATAGGAAATTGAAATGCCGACTGCCTCAAGGGTGTAAATTACAGTTAACTTGCAAGAGCACACACACACATTCACATTCACAATTTTTCTCTCATACATGCATACATAAATGCATGTATAAACATTTCACATTTTACACCAATTCCCCCGCCCCTGCCAATGCAGGATAGCAGTAGGAATGACCTTGCGTGTTCAGACAGTAGAATGAGGGGCATGTGGCCAGTGCATAGGGAACGTTATGAATGAGGTGTGAGGAACCAAACCACACAGGGCCTTTATAAGGAGAGCCAGTAGTTTGGGTTTGGTTCAAAGTGCAATGACCAGCCACTTCAGCAGGAAGAGATGTGCTGAGCAAAGAATGGGTTTTGGAAGTAGGCCTGGGGAAGAATGAAAGCAGGAGGGCTCATTAGGAGATGAGAGGTAATTATGGTTTGGAATTGGGGGCAATCTGGAGAGATGGAGAGAGGTGGGAAGACTGGGGATACAGTTTGGAAATACAGTAGGAAAAAAACTAGTTGCTGAGGGATTGGCCGAGGGGATGGCACCAAAGCAAGGAAAAATGGTTCTGAAGGATTGGGTCTGATGATAGAACCAGGTATAAAGGAAGAACACATTTGTAGGGGAGAGCTGAGAAAAGCTTTATTTTGGCCATGTTATATATAAGATGTCTTTTAGATATCCATCCATTCATTCGTTCAGGAAATATCTGTTGAATGCCTGTGTGTGTATGTCCGTGCTCAGTCATGTCCAACTCTTTGCGACCCCAAATACTGTGGCCCACTAGGCTCCTCTGTCCATAGGATTTTTCCAGGCAAGAATACTGGAGTAGGTTGCCATTTCCTACTCCATGGGATCTTTCCAATCCAGGGATCAAACCCAAATTTCTTGCATCTCCGGCATTGGCAGTCAGGTTCTTTACCACTAGCATCACCTGGGAAGCCTGATTAAGATATATCATTAAAAAAAAAAAAGATGAAGATCCTTGAATTCTTGAATTACACTGAATTTTCAGGTAGATGAGGGGGTCTGGAATTCAACACAGTGGTCAAGCTAGTAATAACAGTTTATGAGTCTTTCTGAGGTAGACAGGCCAGGCATCCTCATAGGCCCTGGGAATGGGAATAGTAGCGGAATCTGCATTCCATGGTGTGGTGTTGTTATCTGTGTGCAGGCTCATTATCAAATTCATAATTTATCATCTCAGATTAAAACAAATCCATGCTTTAAAGGCCGGCATCTTTATGGACATAGTTTAACATAACATGCCAGCTCTGGATCAGTCTGTTGAGATTCAAATGCCAGCTTCACCTTTATAAACTGAGTGATTTTAGGTAGATATCTCAACTGTCTGATCTCTAATTTTCTCACTGAAAAATGGAGATAATTTTGGGACTTATATTTTAGAGAGTTACCTTAAGGATTAAATTAATTAGGGTTCTGACAAATACAAATTATTCAGTAAATGTTGATTTTACTTGTTATAAATGTTGCTGCTAATAGTGTTAATAAGACAAATTCCAAAATGACCTATGTCTTTAAATCAAATGGGGGAGGTGACGAATTCCAACCAGCCTCTCTGCAGTGTTTGCCATCCAGTGCCATTTCTCAGCCCCCTTTTATTCCTCCTGGTCTCCAGTTTAGCCTAGTCTGAAAGAAGTTAGAAATACATCAACTTCTCACAAAGGCAAAGGAGTTACTCTTACGGAAGGTTCAGATTTTTTCCTCCTCCCTCCCCCACCCCCCGCCCCCCTCTTCTCCTTCTTGGAACTCATAAGACTACCTGGATGAAGAATATCTTGTTTCTCAAAGGCAAATCCCTAATGATATTTGGCCCAAATAACCTTTCTTGCCCATGCAACTTTCACTGAGCTCATCATAGGGAGACACAATTTGCATAAGAAGTGAATCTGTAATAAATTTCGCCGTAAATTCCTTCCAACAGCATGCAAACCTTTTTAGTTCCACGGTGTGTGCTCCTGTAATGATCTTCCACCTGGCTCGGGACCTTTTTATGTGGGAACATTAAACTAATTTTGCTTGGAATGTGGGATGGTTTCTCAAGATGGCACACCTGATGCTCAAGCGCAGATCACAAGGCTCCTCGGGAAGATGGATGGGTCCCTTGAGGCTCTTTAGGCACTCTGTTGCTCTCAGAACTTCACTCAGAGCCCAGCGCATCTCCCACAAACTTCTGCTTCACATTTGGTATCCCTGTGACAGTCACCAAATGATTGGGTCGGGTCAAGAAGTCAACTGACTTCCTCATATGCTTCTGCCATCACTCTGGGCCTGGGTGGGGGTGGGGCCAGCCAAGGTGTCTTGGGTCTCTATGAGGATGTGAGAGTGACTAGGATACTGATCAGAATAAAAGATTAGGTGGAATTCTTCCCCAGCCTTGGGTTAAGTGGCACATTGCATGAGTGGCTTTTGTCTGGTAGCAGCAAAAGCACTGAGTAGTGTGGTCCCTCCTCCATTGCTTATGACACGAGAATATGCCTTCCTTCTGCTAACAGTTGATTCCTAGCAGCGCACAGAATGGTGCTACTGGAGGACGTGACTGGGCCTAATTCCTGGGGGTGCTGTGACTACAGATGATGTGCATTAAATGATTTCATCTATTAGCTGCCGAATGCCAGCCTGTACAGAAGACAGGGAGGCATCCCGGGGAAGCTTAGCATAAATAAAGGGTTTGACTTAATGAAAAGGATCTAAGGAAACATGTTTGCAACTGGAGAAAAAGCTAAACCAGGACCTTGTGGTATTTGTTGCCTAAATGGCAACTCCTGCTGTGTTTTTAACTTTCAGAAACCTCAGCTGAATCTAAATCTCCTGCTTATGCTTTGTGGAGTAACTCAGCTTAAAGCAAAGCCACATTATCCTGCTTGATATGGCTGGGCTATGAGTGTAGTCAGAAAACCCGGGCGTGAAAGAGACTTTAAATGAACAGATGAATAGAGCAATCAAAGGGCCATCCAATCAGATCTAAGCAGGTTAGAACTTCATGCAGCCTCAAACACAAAAATAGACTGAGTGCTCTGTGATGTATTAAGGTCACTCATTCAAGATGCTCATGTATCCCTGACCCTCAACTGCTGCTCTTGGGGCTGACTTCAGCTTGTACTTTTCACTGCCTCAAGCAAATGAGTGTCCATGGAATGGGACCCTGGCTTCTAGTATTGCTGTAGTTTGTCTCCTACTGTTTTGTTCATTTATAAATATTTCTATGTTTAGGCTTTGATCAGCATTTTGCGATGAATATTGTGGTCATTTTCCAGATGGTGATTCTCAGCCTGAGGTGATTGTTTGGAGGTACTTGTGGTTGTCTCAGTTGGTTGGAGGTGCTACTAACATCTAGTGGAACAGGCTAGGGATGTGGCTATATATTCTACAATGCATGGGAGATTTCCCGCTCCCTCACCCACCAGCCCCACTCAACAAAGAATTATTCATCCCCAATTATTGAAAGTGATGAAGTTGGAAAATCCAGACTTAGAGTGATGCTGTTGGACATTTTTGTTTCAGAGAAAAAGTTTCCAAATTGCCACTGCCTTTGGCCAAGGCTACATCATGTCTTAAGTAGACTTTTTCAATAATTTCCAGTTTTCAATAATCTGATTAAATCACATTTTTGCTTAAAGTCTTTTAATGGCTTCATGTCCTTTCTAGTATAGTATGTTTTCACACTTTGTTCCCTTACTGACCTACTCCAGCTATTCAAACAGTTCTCATTAGTCTTCTTTCCAACAAAAGGAAAAAAAATTTATATTTATTAACAAATTATATATACACATATAGACACATTTATTAACAAGTTAATGTATTTATATATTAACTGCCTCAAGATTGTTAGGATCAAATGAGGCCATCTGTATTAAGACATTTTTATAAGCTGTACACTATTTTCAAGCAGTATTGCTGCTATAATTATTGTTTAGTGGTAAAACCCAAATGTTCTTGTCACACAGGTACAGTTCACTGTGTCCCCACCATTTTCTAGATGCCATGTTGCAGGGGCTAAAAGCTTTGGAGCAAGTTATATCACTTCTTTGCCTCAGGTTTTCTTTTCCTTTTTTCTCTTTTTTTCATTTTATGATCTTCACGATGAAGACTTAAGTAAATGAGATAGTGTTGATAGTTTTCTTAGTTTAGTACCTGCTACATTAGAAATGCTTCCTAGGTGGCTCTGTGGGTAAAGAATCTGCCTACAATGCAGGAGATGCAGACAGACATGAATTTGAGTACCAGGTTGGGAAGGTCCTCTGGAGAAGGGCATGGCAGTCCACTCCAGTATTCTTGCCTGGAGAATCCCATGGACAGAGAATCTGGTGGGCTACAGTCCATGAGGTTGCACAGAGTCCAACATGACTGAAGCGACTTACGAAGCATACATGACAAAAACATAAATTATTTCTCAGTTTGGCAAATAATGACAGAATATCAGAGAAACACATTGCCTCTCTCCTGCATGCATTTCTCTAACATTCTGACAACAGATGAGCTGTTGGTTTATAGCAGCACCCTTTACAGAATGGGATAGTTTTCTTTTTACGCCTCCTATGGTTCTGTACGCCCAGGTCTTTTCCTTTAGGTCAGCATCCGAAAACCACCTCTCCTGCCTGACTGAAGAGGGTCCAGTCTGCTTAGACAATAAAATGCTTCAGAATTTGGCCCACAGTAAAGACAGATGCTCTCCAAGGTTGAGTGCAGAAACATGATCTCTCTTCTGCACAAATTTTTTTGGTTACTTTTTTTTTTTTATTACAGAATATATATATATATATATGTTCATCTCTAACTACCATGAGATTATCACTTGTCATTTACTGTCTGTCCCACTAAATTTCTACTACAACTACTTTGAAGTTTTGGTGGTTCTAAAACTTTTATTTTATGATCTTTTCAGGTCATGAACTATTTCCAGTGATACTTTTTTATCTTTGATGGGGAAGCCATTGATTAATGGGTTCCTATAAATTCCTGAAATCATTTTAACAGTTAAAACTATTTTTCTATTATAGTTACAAGTCTGGGAGTAGGTGGAAGTTACTAAATCCAGACACTCCAAGGCAGAGGCCAGGCAGATACTCTAAATGAGCTGGTGAATCAGGCTGGATCTGCACCAAGGGGAAGAGGTGTGCCCATGGGTTGTTGCAGCTAGCTATAGAGGAGAGTTGTTACTTATAGCCAGGGTTGCTATACCTTATGGCCACCCTCATGGCAGAAAGTGAAGAGGAGCTAAAGAGCCTCTTGATGAAGGTGAAAGAGGAGAGTGAAAAAGCTGGTTTAAAACTCAACATTCAAAAAACTAAGATCATGGCATCTGGTCCCATCACTTCATGGCAAATAGATGGGGAAATAATGGAAACAGTGACAGACTTGATTTTCTTGGGCTCCAAAATCACTGCAGATGCTGACTGCAGCCATGAAATTAAAAGATACTTGCTCCTTGGAAGAAAAGCTATGACCAACCTAGACAACATATTAAAAAGCAGAGGCATTACTTTGCCGACAAAGGTCTATAGAGTCAAAGCTGTGGTTTTTCCAGTAGTCATGTATGGATGTGAGAATTGGACCATAAAGAAAGCTGAGCATCCAAGAACTGATGCTTTTGAACTGTGGTGTTGGAGAAGATTCTTGAGAGTCCCTTGGACTGCAAGGAGATCCAACCAGTCCTAAAGGAAATCAACCCTGATTTCAATATTCCTTGGAAGGACTGATGCTGAAGCTGAAGCTCCAGTACTTTGGCCACCTGATTCAAAGAGCTAATTCATTAGAAAAGACCCTGATGCTGTGAAAGATTAAAGGCAGGAGGAGAAGGGAACAACAGATGAAGAGATTGTTGGATGGCATCACCAACTCGATGGACGTGAGTTTGAGCAAGCTCTAGGAGATGGTAAAGGACATGGAAGACTGGCATGCTGCAGTCCATGGGGTCTCAAAGAGCCAGTGTGACTGAATAACAACAATGAGTCCTCCAGAAAAGGCAGAAACAAAGAATGTTGAGCCGAAGTTCCTGGTTCTTAAGTGTAGACAATTATTTTTAAAATGCTGTGAGGACTAAACAAATGTGGCTTCTCCGACCATCACTTTGTGACCTCTTGTGTATGCGATTTTATACCAACTCAATTCTCAGTTTAGTAGGCAAATTAAAAGTCTTCACCAGAGCAGAGGAGTGACTGTTTGCTAATGGAAAGCAAGCAGGAGTTTTCACCAAGCAATGTTCTTGGACCATTAGAACTACAGTAATACTCAGGAAGGATGTTTGCTGTGTTAGTAGGGCTGTCTCTGAACTTCTCAAACTCTTTAATGTGGATAATTATAACTGGGAAGGAAGGGAGAGAGAATAAGCCAGGTAATACCCCTGACTGTTGTTTTTTCTTGAAAGTGGTTCTTTGATGCATTATGTCTTATTAGCTGTCTTCTATACATGATCAGGTTAATAGATGGTGATTCCATCTAGTGAACTAAAAATCAAACAAAACACATTTGTTTATTCTGAGGCTACTAGTGAAACAAAGGGTTATTTTTCTCAAACCATTAATCATTAGTAAACAGAAGTCCCTCTATTTGAGGCTGGATTGGAGTTTTACTTTGAGCAGATCCTGCTGGTCACTTAACCAATATCCATTTTCCCATTCTTTTGCATCAGAATTGATCAGAGTTTTGGGTGGGAAGATAATAGCATGTCCAGAAAAAGAACAAAAACTCAATGAAAGAAGCACTCTACTTCTGCCTCTTGCCCTAGAGTAGCCATGTGACCTGCTTCTGGCCAAACAGAAGTCAGAAGAAATTGCTGGATGAGACTTCTAGAAAAGGCTTTTAAGAAGGGAGAGACTGACCTGACATGCACTTTTTGCCTCTCATTTTCTCTTTTTATTCTGTCTGAAACATGTAAACAATAATGTTATACTGTTTTATTTTTAATCAATTTATTGTCTGTTGTACACCTCTGATACTGTTTTCCTATTGTTTGGCTGTATATTTTGTCTTGCCTTTTCTTGTGGGCCTGATTTTGTAATATTATTTTGATTGGGAGCATAAAAAGTTTTCAGTCTTACTTATGGAATGGCTTATCACAATTTTATTATTGTCATTAGTAAATAGTAACCATAAATATAGACCTCTATGATTTTTTAGGGATGCCCTTCTTCCTGGTAGCACTGATTAAGATTGTGTCAGACCAGGAATTCATTTCTGTTAGATTTAATTTCACATAATTACCATCAAAAAAGAACAAAAAACCCTATGATTGTTTATGTTGGTAAAGGTAAGGTAAAGTCGCTCAGTCATGTCCGACTCTTTGTGACCCCATGGGCTGTAGCCTACCAGGCTCCTCTGTCCATGGGATTTTCCAGGCAATAGTACTGGAGGGATTGAACCCGGGTCTCCCACATTGTAGACAGACGCTTAAAAGTCTGAGCCACCAGGGAAGTATTCCTGAAAGGAGAGAACCTCCATTTTGATGGCATCAATAAGATCCTAGTCCTCTAATCCTCTGCTTAAAATTTTACACATTGAATGACTAACAGGATATTCCACAGCCCAAGATCTGGCATGGACATTTTAACCCATGTCTCTCTCATTCTACACTTCATCCAGGGCTGGGCCCCATAGGACTCATTCATATTGTGACCTGACCTTTGTCTCTGTGTCTCTGTATTACGGTGCTGGATGAGTTGGCATTTTGGGCTATAGGAGAGTTCTGGCAGTTGCTCCTATGCCAAGATGGCTAATAATGACTTAACTAGATACAGAAGTGATTGTAAACCATTTAAGCATATCTTCCTGAATTCAATCAACATGTATGCCCATCCATAGCTTTCAACGGATCCCCAAAACATCTATGGCCACTTGGAAGCCATACTTTCATTAGGGGAAGTGTAACAGAAAAGCAGCTAGAGTGGAAACAGACAGTAGCACTAACAGATTACAGCATATTCTGTAGCATATTCTGTTTTAGCATATTCTGTTTTCACAAACTTACAAGGTCTGATAACATCTGAACATGAAGGCAAGACCGTGGATGGGGCCTGTGCAAGCTTAAGCTTTGTTTGCTTCTGGTTAAAACTGCCTCTGCTTAAAACTTGAACTGACATAGACATGCTGCCTTTCAAGGGTATAATTCTAATTAATATCTGTGAAGAAATAAATTTCTGCCCTGTTCTTTCTCACAGAGATACCTAGGGGTAGAGTGTCTGGAAAAATATAAACTTCAAAGCATTTTTCACTTCTGTGTCACTCAAAGATAAATTTGGAAGTGAGGAAATATATTTAGGCTAAGTACATATGTACAGAAGGGATTGAATATAAAAAATATAAATATAAAAAAAGATAATTGATTTTGAGGGAAGGAAACGTTTCTATTATCTGTCATGGTATCATAAACCATCACAAAATAATAGCTTAAAATAAAATCAATCATTTATTCTTTCTCATGATCCTGTGGGTTGGCTGAGCTCAGCTGGGATGTCCTTCTGCTCCATGTGATGTCCACTGAGGCTGCAACATCTGGAGGCTCAACTGTTCTGGTACATCCAGTGTCACCCACGTGGTCGGCAGCTAGTTTTAAAAACTGGGAGGTGGCTTGAGGCTGTTGGCCATAGGGCATTGGTCTTCCTCCATGTGCCTTGTCGGCTTTGTGTGAGCTTCTTATACCATGGTATTTAAGATAGTCTTGGAGGGAGTGTTAGAACAAAAATGTAAATTGTAGATATTTTAGGGCCCAGCCTTAGAAAGTTAAACAGCATCATTTCTAAAACATATGAATCAAAGCAAGTCACCATACAATATAGATTCAAGAAGAGGAGAAACAGATGCCACTTTTTGATGGCATAAGTGGCAAAGAATTTATGGCCACCATAGGGCATAAGGATATTCAAAGTTTTGCATTCTTACTGAGTAGTCACTTGACATCTGGATTATGAAAACAGAAATAAATAAGGATAGGAGGATAATGACTGACACATAGTAGGTGCTTAAAAATAGTTTGTTAACATAAAATATATGAGCCAGGTTTTTTAGTCTATGACTTTTAACATCTGTAATATTATATTTGCCAAAATATTTATATTTTCAAATGCTCTGTTCTAGTCTCACATCATTCATCAAGTTGAATCCTATTTTTGGTTCAGAAAATCTGGTCCTTGTTCTTATTATAGATCATTCATCTGTGGTCTTGAGTTGGCCGGCTCTCTGGCAGTTGAGTTTCATAAGGTTATTTAGAATCCTGTTGCTTTCTTTTCCACTTTTCTTTGCTTAATAGACATTTTTGGGCAGAGGCAGGTGAGGGGGACTCCAAGATTGAGGTTTCCTGTAGACTGTAGGCTTGAAGGCATTCTTCTACTCTGAGGCAATCTGTCAAAAGAGGCAAGCAATCCTATAGTGGGAATAATAACTGCAACCATAGCACATGTTTGTATTTCTACTGACAATTAAGATGAGGGGAAAACCAATTTTCAAAAAAAAAAGTTTGGAATATGGAAAGGGAATAAGGGGTTTGTTTGTCTACATGAAATATTGGTTTGAGTGTAAGAGGAAGCCTTGAGAACCATAAAGATGAGGTGGGAATACAAACCCTTGGTGCATGCACAACTCAGCTGGGATTAAAAGCCAAGGCCATCCTAGAGCCTGATATAGCCATTCCTGTAATCTAAAGCCTTGTCAATCTACCACAGGTGCACACCACATGACCAGGTTGGGGAGAAGAAGGTGAAGCCAACTGGGAAGAAATGTGGCAGTTTCATCTTCATAATACATACATCCCAAGGTGCGAGTGTGCATCTGGTTTCTATTTCAGGACTTTTTACTAGTAGCTTTACCAAAAGTACGGCAGACAATTCTGTGAGTTAGGGAGAACATATGTTAACACAGGGCTGGGAGGGGACATGGTGTGCCAGTGATGGTGAGGGACCTACGGATGGGGACCAAGAGGATGAAAGTAAGGGATCTGGGAGGAAGTGTTCAGACTTGAAGTTGGGCCACCTAAACAGTCATATGTTGCTTGGCACTGCTAAATCTTTAGGGAGTCCATAGAGATTTGAAGACATGGATTTAAAAAATTGTTTTGAGCATGATTGCATTTTGGATAGAGCTAAAATGCCTTTCTCATGTGGAACAGATGAAAAATCATTGAATTCTATGGCTGGAAGGGATTTGAAAGTCATCGAGTGCAGCTCTTCATTGACAGGGCCAGTCCTTAATGGCCTGGCATGTCCAGTGGATTATTGGTCCTGCCCAGGGTTACAGAGTTTGTGTTTGAGGCAACCTAGAGACCCACTTTCCTGCCCTCTGTGCAGGACTCTTTTCTTAAACGTGTACTGCTCTGTGGAGCATCAGCCATGTGAATGTGTTAAGACCCCTCTGGTCCCAGATTTCTGGGCCACTGCCCTGGTGATCAGCTGGCATTTGTCCAGTGGCCTTTGTTGAAATTAACATTTGGGAACATTTTTCTTGTTCTCAGGTGAAGTGAAGCCATGGTTGTAGTGGTGCTTAAAGCCTCTCTCAATGGTTTTACAACATGAGAATATACTAGTTTTCCTCCAGAAAGTCATCATCTCCACTTTTGTAAGGAGATGCTTGGATACCACCCCCTCCCATATACACACACCAGTACAATCACTCTTCACCAGTGCACCCATGGGATTGGCCCTGAGATCTTCATTTGGTTATATTTATTTGTGTACTGATGAAGGCTTTGTTAAAGACCTATTTTAGACAAAGGACCATAATGTGTACTGTAGGGGTGACATATTAAATGAGTGTAAGCCCTGAACTGCTTTTTTTAATTAGTTTTTTTCTGGAGGCACTGGGTCTTTGTTGCTGTTCATGGGCTTTGTTGTGGTGTGTGGGTTTCTCATTGTGGTGGCTTCTCTTCTGTGGAGCGTGGGCTCTAGGTGTGCAGGCTTCAGTAGTTGTAGCATGTGGGCTCAGTGGTTGTGGGGCTCAGGGCCAGTTGCCCTGCAGCATGTGGAATCTTCCCAGACCAGGATCGAACCTGTGTGCCCTGCACTGGAGGGCAGATTCTTAACCACTGGACAGTCAAGGAAGTCTTAGCCCTGAACTTAAGAAGTAGACTGTTTAGTAGGGTTGGAAGTATCACACCATTAAAAAAAAAAAGGCGTTTTAAGTACTTATCCAGAAAGGACAAGAGGAGTTTGATTTTTATAGCTGAGAGTTTTGATCTGGGCCTAGGAAGTTTAATAAGATGTGGTTGTGGAGGAAGGAGAAGCAGCATTCAGATGGAAAAGACTATGTGAGCAAAGGTGCCATCTTCCCATCTCCAGAAACACAGTCTCAGAGGAGAGGGGACTGGGCTGTCCCTGCTGCTGCTTCTGTCACCCCACTAGCAATTCTCCCAACTCTTCCATTAAAAAGAGAATAATTTTCCAAAGTTCCCTTTTCTCTTCTTCTGCAACACTCATCTCTGGCATTTTGACTAGACATCAGTAAGGAAGAAACTAGGAAACAAATTAATTTGCCTTTTTTTTTTTAAATACTTACCATCATATTATTATCTGAATCTGTAAGAGTTCCTTAAAAAAAGAGAAAAAGTACAGCTGCTGCTGCTGCTGCTAAGTCGCTTCAGTCGTGTCCGACTCTGTGCAACCCAATAGACAGCAGCCCACCAGGCTCTGCCGTCCCTGGAATTCTCTAGGCAAGAACACTGGAGTCGGTTGCCATTTCCTTCTCCAGTGCATGAAAGTGAAAGTGAAAATCACTTTTCAAAAGTACAGCTGGTGCCTCCTAAATGTCAAAATAGAAGTTTTTCCCCCAAAGCATATAATTTTGCAGTCTTTGACACTTTCCCATGTTCTACTTGGTTTTATTCACCTTGAACCTTTCATTGCATGCTCTTGAGCATCTAGCAGATTTGATGACATAGGACTGTTTCTCTGAATGAAGAAGCTTCTGGGAACTCTTTCTCTGCGTTGCTCTAGTGGGTTCAAAAAGGCTAACTTGCTTGTCTTGGAAGGACACCCAAACAAAACCTTCCAGTAACGTGTCAGTGAGTGGTGGGCCCGAATGTGTGCTGTTGGCGTGTCAAGTTGACACAAGCATCTGTCAGGCCTGCCTTTTTATGACTCCCTCCAGACAGCTTGAAAAGAGATGAAAAGGTTTATTGGATTCGAGGAAGAAAGTGGTCAGGAAGGAGCATGAGGAGGGTGAGGCTCTTGCCTAGCTCAAGTTCCCCTCTGATATCTCAGAACATGTGGTTTCTTTGCTCGCCAAGTGAAGTGTGTGGTTCGTATTCTCTGTCTGTCTGCCTCTGTCTTTATCTCCATTTCTGTCTCTCTCTCTCCGGGAGCCATCTTTGTATTTTCTCCTTGGAATCTATTGCCTTTTATTTCTTTGTTTTTGGGGGACTTGTAGTCAGCCTCCACACCTTCCTAATGCTATTTCAAATAGGGGCAGTCTTTGTGTAGCCCTGCGTTTTTGTAGTCCTTTCTGGAAGGTAGGAGAGGGATGGGAATGATATTGTCATCTTTGTGCAAACCCCTTACCCTCCTCTTGCTGCTGCTACTGCTAAGTCGCTTCAGTCGTGTCCGACTCTGTGTGACCCCATAGATGGCCTCCTACAAGGCTCCTCTGTCCCTGGGATCCTCCAGGCAAGAACAGTGGAGTGGGTTGCCATTTCCTTCTCCAATTAGAACTCCATAAAGCTCTTTGCTTTTCTTCTTCTGTAGCTCTTTGTGCTCTGTGGGCTCTTTTGATGATCGTCTTACTGCATTTTGGGCTTCCCTGGTATCTCAGACAGTAAAGAATCTGCCTCCAATGTGGGAGACAAGTTTTGATCCCTGGGTTGTAAAGATCCCCTGGAGAAGGAAATGGCAACCCATTCCAGTATTCTTGTCTGGAGAATTCCATGGACAGAGGAGCCTGGTGGGTTATAGTCCATGGGGTCACAAAGAGTGGGACATGACTGAGTGACTAACACTGAATTTTACCTGACTAACCACTCAATCCCAACCTGAAATCTCAGCTTTATCCTAGGCTCAAGGAGCAATTCAGTCTTCAACTGGAGCAATTTTAGGAGCACTGGTTTAGCTCACATTTCTCAAAATAAGGTCTTTTTGCTGCCACTTGAGACCTGACTCTGGGACTGTTCATTTGTTTGTTCACTCATTCAGTAAGTACATATTGATTATATACTACTCTGAGGCATTGTCTTAGTATCTGGGGACATTGTAGGAAAAAAAGCAGACAGAATGTTTGCCCTCAAGTAAGACAGATGACAACTCAACAATGAAGTAAGCTATGTATAAAGTATATTAGATGGTAATCAGTTTTAAAGAAGATGAAAGCAAGGATTACTCCCAGGAAATAGAGAAAAAGTTGAAGAGATGCCCATAGAAGGAAATACTTAAGTAATTTAGAGAACTGATACAATAATTAGAGAATGACCCAAAGTAATAGGTTTCCAGAAACAGAAATGGAAGAGAGGAAAATTTTTGAGAAGTGATATAAAAATATTTTCCATGGAAGGAACATGAATCTCCATATTGCAAAATTCCACTTGGTCCCTGAAACCATGACTAGAACCAGGACACAGTCTTATGTCAAGGATGAAGAGGCAATTCTGAAATCTGTACAATTTTTGTATATTCCACATATATGTGATAATATGCATTATTTGTTTTTCTCTTTCTGATGTTTTTCACTCTGTATACAGTCTCTAGGTCTGTCCACACCTCTGCAAATGGCACAGTTTTGTTCCTTTTTATGACTGAGTTATACTTCACTGTCTGTATGCACCACATCTTCCCTATCCATTCCTCTGTTGATGGACAGTTAGGTTGCTTCCATGTCTTGGCTATTGTAAATAGAGCTGCAATGAAATAGTTTCATATCTGAAGAACAGACAAGTAAGATGAAAGTGGTTGCTTTCTAGGAAAGAAGATGGTAGTGAGTGAGGGAATAGTGAGTCAGGGGACTGTTACTCTTTGATATATACCTTTTAGTATCATTATCTCTAAAATCCATATATACACACACACACACACATATCTATCTATCTATCTATATACACACACATACACACACACACACACACATATATATATGACTATGTAAGCAATAAATTCAAGAAAATAAAAAATAAATGAATGAATGAAGTGAGATGAAGGGCAGAGGATTTGCTCTATCTCTACCTGGGTGTATGAGTAGCAGAAAAAAAGGAAATTTGCTTCCCAAAAGGTACACTCAGTTTACACAGGGTCAGTACATCCATTCACAGGAGTTTACTCTTTCTTTCCTTATTGTTGTTGTTCAGCCACCCAGTTATGTCTGACTCTGTGACCACATGAACTGCAGCACAACAGGCCTCCCTATCCCTCACCACCTCCCAAAGTTTGTCCAAGTTCATGTCCATTGCATTGGTAATGCCATCCAGCCATCTCATCTTCTGACACCCTCTTCTCCTTCTGCCCTCAATCTTTCCCAGAATCAGGGACTTTTCTAATGAGTCAGTTCTTCACATCAGTTGACCAAAATACTGGAGCTTCATCTTCAGCATCAGTCCTTCCAATGAGTATTCAGGGTTGATTTCCCTTAAGGTTGACTGGTTTGATCTTGCTGCAGTCCAAGGGACTTTCAGGACTTCTTCTCTGGACCCCAGTTTGAAGGCATCACTTCTTTGGCACTCCACCTTCTTTATGGTCCAGCACTCACAACTGTGTGTGACCACTGGGAAAACTGTAGCCTTGACTATACGGACCCTTTGTTGGCAGAGTAATGTCTCTGTTTTTCAACACACTGTCTAGGTTTGTCATAGCATTTCTGCCAAGAAGCAGTCGTCTTCTGATTTTATGGCTGCAGTCACCATCTGCAGTGATTTTAGGGCCCCCAAAATCTGTCACTACTTCAACATTCTCTGCTTCTACTTCCCATGAAGTAATGGGACTGGATGCCATGATATTAGTTTTTTTAATATTTACTTTTAAGCCAAGTCTTTCACTCTCCTCCTTCACCCTCATCATGAGGCTCTTTAGTTCCTCTTCACTTTCTTCTTCACGGAATGTGGTATCATCCGCATATCTGAGGATGTTGATGTTTCTCCCACCTATCTTGATTCCAGCTTATAACTCATCCAGACTGGCATTTCTCATCCTGTGCTCAGCATATAGATTAAGCAAACAGGGTGACAGCAGACAGCCCGGTCGTACACCTTTCTTAATCTTGAACCAATTAGTTGTTCCATTCAGTTCAGTTCAGTTCAGTTCATTCTCTCAGTCATGACCGACTCTGTGTGACCCCATGAATCGCAGCACACCAGGCCTCCCTGTCCATCACCAACTCACAGATTTCACTCAGACTTGCGTCCATCGAGTCAGTGATGCCATTCAGTCATCTCATCCTCAGTCGTCCCCTTCTTCTCCTGCCCCCAATCGCTCCCAGCATCAGAGTCTTTTCCAGTGAGTCAACTCTTCGCATGAGGTGGCCAAGGTACTGGAGCTCCAGCTTTAGCATCATTCCTTCCAAAGAAATCCCAGGGCTGATCTCCTTCAGAATGGACTGGTTGGATCTCCTCGCAGTCCAAGGGACTCTCAAGAGTCTTGTCCAACACCACCGTTCAAAAGCATCAATTCTTCGGCGCTTAGCCTTCTTCACAGTCCAACTCTCACATCCATACATGACCACAGGAAAAACCATAGCCTTGACTAGACAGACCTTAGTCGGCAAAGTAATGTCTCTGCTTTTGAATATGCTATCTAGGTTGGTCATCACTTTTCTTCCAAGGAGTAAGCGTCTTTTAATTTCATGGCTGCAGTCACCATCTGCAGTGATTTTGGAGCCCCCCCAAAATAAAGTCAGCCACTGTTCCCACTGTTTCCCCATCTGTTTCCCATTAAGTGATGGGACCGGATGCCGTGATCTTCATTTTCTGAATGTTGAGCTTTAAGCCAACTTTTTCCCTCTCCTCTTTCACTTTCATCAAGAGGCTTTTTAGTTCCTCTTCACTTTCTGCCATAAGGGTAGTGTCATCTGCATATCTGAGGTTATTGATATTTCTCCCAGCAATCGTGTTTCCAGCTTGTGTTTCTTCCAGTCCAGCGTTTCTCATGATGTACTCAGCATATAAGTTAAATAAGCAGAGTGACAATATGCAGCCTTGACGTACTCCTTTTCCTATTTGAAACCAGTCTGTTGTTCCATGTTCAGTTCTAACTGTTGCTTCCTAACCTGCATACAGATTTCTCAAGAGGCAGGTCAGGTGGTCTGGTATTCCCATCTCTTTCAGAATTTTCCACCGTTTATTGTGATCCACACAGTCAAAGACTTTGGCATAGTCAATAAAGCAGAAATAGATGTTTTTTCTGGAACTCTCTTGCTTTTTCCATGATCCAGCAGATGTTGGTAATTTGATCTCTGGTTCCTCTGCCTTTTCTAAAACCAGCTTGAACATCAGGAAGTTCATGGTTCACGTATTGCTGAAGCCTGGCTTGGAGAATTTTGAGCATTACCTTACTAGCATGTGAGATGAGTGCAATTGTGTGGTAGTTTGAGCATTCTTTGGCATTGCCTTTCTTTGGAATTGGAATGAAAACTGACCTTTTCCAGTCCTGTGGCCACTGCTGAATTTTCCAAATTTGTTGGCATATTGAGTGCAGCACTTTCACAGCATCATCTTTCAGGATTTGAGATAGCTCCACCTGAATTCCATCACCTCCACCAGCTTTGTTCATAGTGATGCTTTCTAAGGCCCACTTGACTTCACATTCCAGGGTCTGGCTCTAGATTAGTGATCACACCATCGTGATTATCTGGGTCGTGAAGATCTTTTTTGTACAGTTCTTCTGTGTATTCTTGCCATCTCTTCTTAATATCTTCTGCTTCTGTTAGGTCCATACCATTTCTGTCCTTTATCGCGCCCATCTTTGCATGAAATGTTCCCTTGGTATCTCTAATTTTCTTGAAGAGATCTCTAGTCTTTCCCATTCTGTTCTTTACCTCTGTTTCTTTGCATTGATCGCTAAAGAAGGCTTTCTTATCTCTCCTTGCTATTCTTTGGAACTCTGCATTCAGATGCTTATATCTTTCCTCTTCTCCTTGGCTTTTCTCTTCTCTTCTTTTCACAGCTATTTGTAAGGCTTCTCCAGACAGCCATTTTGCTTTTTTGCATTTCTTTTGCATGGGGATGGTCTTGATCCCTGTCTTCCATAGAATGTCACGAACCTCGTTCCATAGTTCATCAGGCACTGTATCTATCAGATCTAGGCCCTTAAATCTATTTCTCACTTCCACTGTATAATCATAAGGGATTTGATTTAGGTCATACCTGAATGGTCTAGCGGTTTTCCCTGCTTTCTTCAATTTAAGTCTGAATTTGGTAATAAGGAGTTCATCACCTGAGCCACAGTCAGCTCCTGGTCTTGTTTTTGTTGACTGTATAGAGCTTCTCCATCTTTTGCTGCAGAGAATATAATCAATCTGATTTTGGTGTTGACCATCTGGTGATGTCCATGTGTAGAGTCTTCTCTTGTGTTGTCGGAAGAGGGTGTTTGCTATGACCAGTGCATTTTCTTGTCAAAACTCTATTAGTCTTTGCCCTGCTTCATTCCGCATTCCAAGGCCAAATTTGCCTGTTACTCCAGGTGTTTCTTGCCTTCCTACTTTTGCATTCCAGTCCCCTATAATGAAAAGGACATCTTTTTTGGGTGTTAGTTCTAAAAGGTCTTGTAGGTCTTCATAGAACTGTTCAACTTCAGCTTCTTCAGCGTTACTGGTTGGGGCATAGACTTGGATTACTGTGATATTGAATGGTTTGGCTTGGAAATGAACAGAGATCATTCTATCATTTTTGAGATTGCATCCAAGTACTGCATTTCGGACTCTTTTGTTGACCATGATGGCTACTCCATTTCTTCTGAGGGATTCCTGCCCACAGTAGTAGATATAATGGTCATCTGAGTTAAATTTACCCATTCCAGTCCATTTTAGTTCGCTGATTCCTAGAATGTCGACGTTCACTCTTGCCATCTCCTGTTTGGCCACTTCCAATTTGCCTTGATTCATGGACCTGACGTTCCAGGTTCCTATGCAATATTGCTCTTTACAGCATCGGACCTTGCTTCTATCACCAGTCACATCCATAGCTGGGTATTGTTTTTGCTTTGGCTCCGTCCCTTCATTTTTTCTGGAGTTATTTCTCCATTGACCTTCAGTAGCATATTGGGCACCTACTGACCTGGGGAGTACCTCTTTCAGTATCCTACCATTTTGCCTTTTCATACTGTTCATGGGGTTCTCAAGGCAAGAATGCTGAAGTGGTTTGCCATTCCCTTTTCCAGTGGACCACAATCTGTCAGCTCTCTCGGTTGTTCCATACAGGGTTCTAACTGTTACTTCTTGACCCACATAACAGATTTCTCAGGAGACAGGTTAGATTGTCTGGTATTCCCGTCTCTTTAAGAGCTTTCCACAGTTTGTTACTATCCACATAGTCAAAAGCTTTAGCACAGTCAATGAAACAGAGGTAGATGTTTTTCTAGAATTACCTTGCTTTCTCTATGATCCAGCAGATGTTAGCAATTTGATCTCTACTTCCTCTTCCTTTTCTAAACCAGCTTGGACATCTGGAAATTCCTGGTTCACAATGCTGAAGCCTAGCATGACCTTACTAGCATGGGAGATGAGTACAACTGTCTGTTGGTTAGCACATTAGTTAGTACTACCCTTCTTGGGAATTGGAATGAGGATTGACCTTTTCCAGTCCATTGTCCACTGCTGGGTCATCCAGATTTGCTGACATGTTGAATCCGGGACCTTGATGGCATTACCCTAAAGGGTTTTTTTTTTTTCTTTCTTTCTTTTTTTTTTTTTTTGTAAACTCTAGCACGTTCTTATTGCTGTTTTACGTTAGAAGATGAGCACATCCCACCCACCACAGTGTTGTTCCAGGAAGTTGGGCAGGAGTAGTGGTAAGTTAGAAAAGAGACTATTAATTGCACAATTAATAGGAAAGTGAAAACGTTTCAAGATCTACAATAAGCCTGTATCCAGAGAGTCTGTTATGTCAGTGATGCTGGACTTTGAATTCTGTGCTACAGCTTGTAATGGACTCACTCTGGCCTGCCGGCCTGGGTCCAGGTTGCTTCCTGCCTGTTGATGGGTATGTATGCTACACAGAGCAGTGATGGATTCTATGGAGTGGTGAGATTCACAGAAGTTCCAGGATACTCATGTCAGGATCATTCCTTGTGCAAAGTTTGATGCAGATGAAGATAAAGTGGTTTCTTGGTCAATAACTGCAATTTCTTTCTTTTAAAGTCAGTGGGTTTCTTGTATAGTTCTATTACAATTGGCCCAGGTTTAATTTCATCCATCTCCATGAAAGCAAAACACTTGGTGCTGGTAAACCTTTTTTTAGGCTTGTAGTGTTTGAATTAAAAAAAAATAGCTGCACCTTTGGTTAACTTTTCAACATGCTTCTGGAGCTCAATGTCCACGTTAAAATGAACATACGTATCTTCTTTTCTTGAAGCCACAGGAGTATCTTGCACAGGAGTTAAATCTATACCATTCAGATCTTTTACACTAACTGTGATATAGGGATCAATGCACTGCCCAGCATCTTTCAGGCCAATTTTCTCAATCCTGATAGTGAGTAACGTCATTCCTGGTTCTGATGGCAACCTTGGTAATAAAGTACCGGGAACTCTGGCAGGAAAGGAATCAGGAGATCCTGCTCCAGCACCACCCTCTTCTTCATCTTCTTCAAATTCCAAATTTTCTTCTTCACCAGGTGCTAAAATTCTTCTTAAAGGGACAGGCTGAACATCAAATGGGAATTCTTTATTATATGTAAGAATATTCTTTAGGATTGGTTCTAGCTTCTTCAGATCTTCCAGTTTAAATTCTTCCTGGGACTGTGTGGACTGTAAAGCTGCACTTCGTAATTCCAAGCATGTTGCAATTTTGCCTATGGTTTTCTTTTGTTCTTCTGTGAATTCAGAATTATTGTGTTGAGCTTGGGCCTCTTTTTGTAGGTGTCTTGCTAATATCTGATACTCGTCTATCGCCTCCACCAGCTGGCCCCAAGAGTCGAAGTCGGCGCCTCTCCTAAAACTGGCGCCCCAGCGCTGCAGCAGACTTTGGGTCACCTCCGACATGGCCGGTCCTCACCCCTTCCCCTCCCGCCCCTACCCCCAGGAAAGGCCGGGCTCTAGGGCGCCATCCTCCCCGGGCCTGGCTCCGACATTAACAGGGCCAGGAGGAACCGCTACGGCCACCGCCGCCACCCGCCAAGGAGCCGCCCAAGCCCATTTGCCGCCACAGCCAAACTTTGCCCCTAAAGGGTTTTGAATAGCTCTTCTGGAATTCCATCACATTCACTAGCTTTATTAACAGCTGCTGCTGCTGCTGCTGCTAAGTCACTTCAGTCATGTCTGACTGTGTGCGACCCCAGAGACGGCAGCCCAGCAGGCTCCCCGCTCCCTGGGATTCTCCAGGCAAGAGCACTGGAGTGCATCATAAGTCTCACTTGACTTCGCACTCCAGAATGTCTGGCTCTGGCTGACTAATCATACCATTGTGGTAATCCAGTTCATTAAGATCTTTTAATACAGTTCTTCCATGTATTCTTTCCATCTCTTCTTGATCTCTCCAGCATTACCATTTCTGTCCTTTATTGTGCCCATCTGTGGGCAAAATGTTCCCCTGATATTTCCAATTTTCCTGAAGGGATCCCTAGTCTTTCCTTTTCTATTGTTTTCTTCTAGTTTTATGCACTGTTCATTGAAGAAGGGCTTTTTGTCTCTCTGTGCTATTCTTTGGAACTCTGCATTTAGGGATGTACCTTTCCCTTTCTCCTTTACGTTTCACCTCTCTTCTTTCTTCAGCTATGTGTAAAGTCTGCTCAGATAAGCCTTCTTGCTTTTCTTTTTCTTTGGGATGGCTTTATTTGCTGCCTCCTGGACAATATTATGGACTTCTGTCCATAGTTCTTCAGGCACACTGTTAACTAGATCTCATCCCTTGAATCTATTCATTACCTCCACTGCATATTCATAGGGGATGTGATTTAAGTCATACCTGGCTGACCTAGTGGTTTCCCCCACCTTCTCTATTTAAGGCTGAATTTTGCTATGAGAAGCTAATGATCTGAGCCACAATCAGCCCCAGGTCTCGTTTTGGCTGACTCTGTACAGCTTCTCCATCTTCGGCTACAAAGAATATAATTGATTTGATTTCAGTATTGACCATTTGGTGATGTCCATGTATAAAGTTGTCTCTTGTGTTGTTTAAAAGGGGCATTTTCTATGACCAGTTCATTCTCTTGGCAGAATTCAGTTAGCCTTTGTCCTGCTTCATTTTGTTCTCCAAGGCCAAACTTACCTGTTACTCCAGGTATCTCTTGACTTCTTACTTTTGCATTTCAATTCCCAGGGATGAATAGAACACCTCTTTTTGGTGTTACTTCTAGGAAGTCTTCTAGGTCTTCATAGAACTGATCAGCTTCAGCTTCTTTGGCGTCAGTGGTAGGGGCATAGACTTGAATTACTGTGATATTGAATGGCTTTCCTTGGAAATGAACCGAACTCATTCTGTCATTTTTGAGGCTGAACCCAAGTACTGCATTTCAGACTCCTTTGTTGATTATGAGGGCTACTCCAATTTTACTATGGAATACTTGCCCACAGTAGTAGATATAATGGTCATCTGAATTAAATTCACCCATTCTTATCCATTTTAGTTCATTGATTCCTAAGATGTTGATGTTTAATCTTACTATCTCCTGCTTGACCATGTCCAATTTACCTTGATTCATGGACCTAACATTCCAGGTTCCTATGCAATACAGTTCTTTGCAGCATCGGATTTTACTTTCATTACCAGACACATCCAAGACTGAGCGTTGTTTCCACTTTGGCTCAGCCACTTCATTCTTTCTGGGGCTATTAGTAGCTCTTCTCTGTTCTTCTCCAGTAGCATATTAGATACCTTCTGACTGGGGGACTCATCTTTCAATGTCATATCTTTTTGTCATTTTATACAGTTCATGAGGTTATCATGGCAAGTATACTGGCGTGGCTTGCCATGCCTTTCTTTCTTTCCTTATGGCTGGTTGAACTCACGAGGTCAAACCTGTGTCCTCCTCTCTCTGAATCAAAGGCAATAAGTAACATACATCACCACACTCACCAGAAAGTCTGCAGGATATTTTTCACATGAGTAGCATGGTAGCAAATATGTTTTTTATTCTAGGGAATTCACACATTTGGCTTGGATTATAAGACATTCAAAAGTCCCTCTCAAACCATGCTGTTAGCATTTTAAAATGTTATGATCTGGATGGGAAAAACAGAGCTAACTGCTGGTATAGAGGTCAAGGGGAATTTTTCTAAAGGTTTATTAGCTTTGTTCTGACCTGACCCAGCTATTTGGGTCTCAATCATCTGCACATGCCTATTGACTTTAAACATAAAAATGTATATGTCCATATCTAGGGGCTCATAAAGTGGCAAGGTGATTTGATTCTTTGGAGGTGGTGATTCACCTCTCAACTAAGAGAAGTAAACTATTGTCATGATGAAGAGTCTGTGTGGAGACCAGAACCCTGTTAAGCTCATAACCTGAATGAAAATTCTTATTTCCCCATGGCCCTTTTAAATCAACAGGGCCGTTTTAAGATTTTGTAAAAATTTCATGTGATATCATTGAGGAGAAAAAAACTTGATTCTTTTAACAAGTCTCTTCTTTGCTAAGTGTTATGCTCAGCGCCTACAAGTGGGCTCCACAAAATATTTTTGGACACCTTGTATATATCTTATAAAGAGTGAAAAGCTGACATGTTTTGTAGACTGAAGTGTCATGGTGCTTTTGGAAAATGTACGTGTAATTGATAGGCCAGTGGGTGTCTAATTAGGTATACCATGTAAACTGATTCTTATTTCATCATAAATTATAGTTCACAGACGTGGTAAATGGGGCAATGCTGTGATCTCCCATGTGTGGGTATGTAGAAGTGTGTGTGTGCTCATACACACATATGTTTAAGAGTAAATGTGTATATATACATATGGCAAAGATAAAGCCATGGTTGAGAAGAAAGAGCATAATATTGCTGGACTGAACTAGGGCAGGAGCTTCAGGAATGTATTAATAGCAAGGGAAGAGGATTAGAAGAAGTTAGAAGGTCTGTGCCAAAAGGCAATATGTGGAGCTGGCACAGTTTTTGTTCAACTGCCTCCTGCTTATAAACAAGGAAATTGCTGTCCAGCCAGAAGGAAGTGATATAGTTAAGCCACACAGCTAGTTAGTGGCAGAGTTAAAACTAGACCATGACTTTACTAATCCTGGTCCAGTGTGCTAGCAGCTGACTCCATTGCTGAGCAGTTAGGTAGGGAGAGGAGTAGGAGTTCATGATCATGATCGTAGATTCCTAACAGAGCGATTAAGTTAGGCTTCCATATGACCTTTGTATGGGCATAGTAGACATGGGAAAGGGTGAAAAAGTTAAGCATTGATCCCATCAGAAATGACCAGTTGTCCACCAGAATTCAGGCTGGGAGGCTAAAAAATTCAGAGCTGAAGTGAAGTGAAAGTCGCTCAGTTGTGTCCAACTCTTTGCGACCCCATGGACTATACAGTCCATGAAATTCTCTAAGTTAGAATACTGAAGTGGCTAGCCTTTCCCTTCTCCAGGGGATCTTCCCAACCCAGGGGTCGAACCCAGGTTCTCCCGAATTGCAGGTGGATTCTTTACTGGCTAAGCCATAAGGGAAGACCAAAAGATAAAAAGAATAATGAGAATTAAATAAAGGCACTTATTTTCAAAAGTGTGGTCAAGAATTAGGAAAATCCACACTGATATTGGCACTTGTTGGAGTTGGCAGCAGTGGAGTCCTAACCACCCTTGGCCAGGAGGGGCAAGCAGATGGAACTGAGTAACTCCAGCTCTAGGAAAGGCAGGAGGAATGGTTATAAGGATATGGTCCAACTTTGTGATCTTATAGGAGAGGAGCCAGAGGGGGAAAAACAAAACTGAGTGGACCATCACTTAACTCTTTTCCGCTGCTCTTTTTTTCCCCTTTATCTTCCCAACAGGAAGTTGGGGGGTACTGGAATCCATTGACAGGCTATATGGGTCAAGCTCCCAGGGCACAGAGCAGGACAGAGGAGAGCAAAAAATAGATCTGTAGTGGTAAATGCAGGTTATCCAGGAGAGGAGTCTTGAGTGATTGTGACACTTTTTACACAAATTGCATATGGATTTATTCTCTATATAGACCTCTTCCTTGAGAAGCCACCTTTTTGCCACATCAGTAACTTATCCTAACATTACCAGTAACTTA
Source organism: Ovis canadensis (assembly GCF_042477335.2). Lineage (NCBI taxonomy): Eukaryota > Metazoa > Chordata > Mammalia > Artiodactyla > Bovidae > Ovis > Ovis canadensis. Next base: position 70,091,866 of record NC_091246.1, read on the forward strand.
TGCTGACATTCTGGAAAAAGCAAGAGCTCAACTCTGAAAGTACTCCTTAGTATACTTCTATGATCTCTTCTGCTGTGTGACACTATCCCTTAACTTAGTGAGACAACTTTCTCTGGTTTGTTTATAAGCTCCAAAGCCTTATTTGATCTTATATACCTTTAAAAATCCAGTGTATTCACTAAACAAAATGTATTGTTCATGTGGCAAAGTCTATCATGATGATTTAGTATTTTTCCCTTTAGTCTTGACACGTGATAACCAGTATGGTTTCCATGTCTAAAGGAACATGAGACATTGGAAGCAGGAGAGCTTGTTCCCACGGAGCCAGCTTGCAATATAAGGCTAAATCTGCGTCAGTATTTTAAGTTCAGTAATATGTATCAGCTCACCTTGGGGTATGTAGACCTATCAACAGGTAAATGATATTACAAGACCCTAGTTAATAAATTAGAATAAAAAGCACTTTATATACACTAAGAAATACAACTGCAGAATGAACAGGAATGCTTATTTGGACATTAAATGGATTGTCATAATTCTCTCTGGGAATTGCTCTTGGCCAATTTGCCCTTGGCCAAAGGGAACTGTCTAACTCAAGGTTACATCCTTCTCTGACAGAATCCCACATCCAACAGCTGGTCCAAATGTGTATAGGGGGTCTGGGCTCTACGGCATCCTTGAAGAGCCATTTCAGCTTCAGACCTTCCCATAACATCAGCTGAGGCCTCAGTGGCAAATGGAGCCCAATTCAGTCTCCCCACTCCCAGTCTTGTTTCTCTTGCTCCTGAACAGGCATTGTTCCCAACACAGTTCACCAGTAAACTTTCTTTGTGCAGATCTCTGTATTAGAGTTTGTTTCCAGGAAAACTAACCTGTGACACTTGGTACTAAGAGAGTCCTAGGAAGCAGATTCCAAAATGGGATTTTGAAGCTGAATGAGAATAAAGCCTCCTTCACTGATGGTAGATGGAGTATTAACAACCCCCAGCTTGTCAGTTGCAGGGCAGTTGTTAAAATTTTCACTTATGTCAAGCTTGAATGAGACATAGATGAAGGGAATGCACTGCTGATACAGTATTTCAAGTTTTTGAGAGGTTCATGTAGTAATTATCAGGACTGTGGAACTGAATAGCTCTTGCTAGGGCGTGCTGAGGTATTGGAAAAAGACAATAGGCTGAGGGTGATTAATTATCAATTTAATCCTGTGTGAAAGCTAGAGAGCTCATGGCAGCTTATAAAAAGATTCTCATCTCCCGAAATTGGAGAACAAAAAGCAGATGATCTGATACTTCTCAACTGTAACAGTTGTGTCTGACACTTTGTGACCTCATGGACTATAGCCCACCAGGCTCCTCTGTCCATGGGGATTCTCCAGGCAAGAATACTGGAGTGGGTCGCCATGCCCTCCTCCAGGGGATCTTCCCAACCCAGGGATAGAACCTGTGTGTTCTTCATTGGCAGATGGATTCTTCACCCTCTGAGCCATCAGAGAAGCTCAGTAGAGCACCAGGGAAGTCTAAGATCTCTACTCTAGCAAGTCTGCCCTGACACCATTAGAACATGGATTGGAACAAAGTGTGACCTTGCAATTTGGCATGGTTACAATACAGTAGAGAATTTTATATCCTCAAAATGTTTTTTTTTTTTTCCCTCTCCAAAAAAACTGGATCTGCAGTTGACCTGTTCCTCCTTGTACTACAGTCTGAGCATGCCTCACTCTTTGAAGAAGATGCAGAAGTATTTGTATTAGATGACAACATGCAGCTCTCTCAGGATCTAGCTGGCAGGCCAACAATTGGGATCCAGTTGCAACATAACCTAGCAGGGAACCGAGCCCTTAGGTTAAGGGAAGAGAGGAATTATACTCCTAAGAAGTTGTAGAACTTAGTCAACTTATACCAGCCAAAACTAGGAAAAATATGGATCCTATAGGTGCTGAATCAAGTGGGAGGGCAGAGATGCAGTTGAGCAAGACACATTTACTCATGTGGGAACATTCTCCTCTGATACATGGTTTAACTCTTAGAAAGACCCAAGAATATGAAGATAACATGCTGCTGGAGTTTCTCTTAAAGCTTGGAGTGATGATCTTCATTGAGTAAGATAGAATTGCCAGAAGTGTCACAGCAGATGGTGAACAGATCAAAACTCTCAGAGAAGGGGGCATGTTAGTCTGCAAAACCTGCCTGCCAGCTATATTCTGTTTGAGAGTTTAAAGGATGCTCCACTTATCAGAATGATAAAGAATGCAAAGTGAGAGGGGCCACAGTATTGTTGAGAGGCTCAGTGGTGACTGCCCTCTGAAGCCAGGGCTGATAGAAGGGTGCTATGGAAGAAAAACAAGCTGGAATCAAGATTGCAGGGAGAAATATCAATAACCTCAGATATGCAGATGACACCACCCTTATGGCAGAGAGTGAAGAGGAACTAAAAAGCCTCTTGATGAAAGTGAAAGAGGAGAGGGAAAAAGTTGGCTTAAAGCTCAACATTCAGAAAACGAAGATCATGGCATCCGGTCCCATCACTTCATGGGAAATAGATGGGGAAACAGTGGAAACAGTGTCAGACTTTATTTTGAGGGGCTCCAAAATCACTGCAGATGGTGACTGCAGCCATGAAATTAAAAGATGCTTACTCCTTGGAAGAAAAGTTATGACCAACCTAGATAGTATATTCAAAAGCAGAGACATTACTTTGCCGACTAAGGTCCATCTAGTCAAGGCTATGGTTTTTCCAGTAGGCATGTATGGATGTGAGAGTTGGACTGTGAAGAAGGCTGAGCGCCGAAGAATTGATGCTTTTGAACTGTGGTGTTGGAGAAGACTCTTGAGAGTCCCTTGGACTGCGAGGAGATCCAACCAATCCATTCTGAAGGAGATCAGCCCTGGGATTTCTTTGGAAGGCATGATGCTAAAGCTGGAACTCCAGTACCTTGGCCACCTCATGCAAAGAGTTGACTCATTGGAAAAGACTCTGATGCTTGGAGGGATTGGGGGCAGGAGAAGAAGGGGACGACCGAGGATGAGATGGCTGGATGGCATCACTGACTTGATGGACATGAGTCTGAGTGAACTCCGGGAGATGGTGATGGACAGGGAGGCCTGGTGTGCTGTGATTCATGGGGTTGCAAAGAGTTGGACACGACTGAGCGACTGAACTGAACTGAACTGATAACAGAACCAGGCTATGATGCAGTATGACTGACTGGAGCCTGATAGGGGCAGGCTAGGGGCACTTGCCCATCAGAAGCAAGTTTGAGGTGATGATAGTAATACACACCAAGGTTGGAATGGCAGCTGGTCAGTGTGACCCACAGGAGCTTTGTAGGAGATCTGGAGATAGGTAATAAAATATAGTATTTTACTGTGGCTATGAGACTGTACATGGATATGTGTAGTAGATGGTTGGTGGTCTGCCAATAGCTGAAGGAAGAAAGATTAGTCCATTAGAGACAAGAAGATTTGGGAAGTAATAGGCATGTGGATGGACTTATGAGAACGAGCATGAAGTTTGAAGGCCTTTTTCCATCAGAAAACCTTATTCATTGAAGAGGCACCACACAGGTTGACTTGAATGGTTGATGTCAGCCAGACTAGTTGTCCACTCCATTTTGGGCGCAATGCGCTCATCAACAGAGTATCCTTGATGAGAGGGATGGGAAACTTTGCATGAGCCTAAAGCATGGGCTCCCCCTCCTCAATGCTGATCTACCTGTCACTGCTAAGAGAATCTACCCCACCAACCTCTCCAACCAAAGCCCCTGATCCAGCACTGCCTTCAAAACCAGCCAGCCACTGTACACCCCCTTCATTGTAAAAGAGGGCAGTGATTCATCTCGAGTGAAATTGATATATATTCCAGGTATGGGTTTTCCTTTCCTGATGGCAGAACCATGTGCCCCACGCTATCTGATACCTTATAGAGTGTTTTTATCCACTGAAATAGGATACCACAAAATATTGCCTGTGACAGGGGACTGCTTTCAAAGGAGGTGTGGCAGTGAGCATATGACCAAGCGTCTATGTGTCCTATCACACACCACACTACTCAGAACCATCAGCTTGCAAGGCAGCAGAAGAAGCCTTTTGAAAGTGTAGCTGACATCTCAGTTCAGAGGTGGTAACCTTCAGGGATGGAGTGCCATACTACAGATTGTGGTCAGTCAGTCAGTTCAGTTCAGTCACTCAGTCGTGTCCAACTCTTTGCAACCCCATGAATCGCAGCACACCAGGCCTCCCTGTCCATCACCAACTCCTGGAGTTCACTCAGACTCACGTCCATCGAGTCCATGATGCCATCCAGCCATCTCATCCTCTGTCATCCTCTTCTTCTCCTGCCCCTAATCCCTCTCAGCATCAGTCTTTTCCAATGAGTCAACTCTTTGCATGAGGTGGCCAAAGTACTGGAGTTCCAGCTTTAGCATCATTCCTTCCAAAGAAATCCCAGGGCTGATCTCCTTCAGAATGGACTGGTTGGATCTCCTCGCAGTCCAAGGGACTCTCAAGAGTCTTCTCCAACACCACAGTTCAAAAGCATCAATTCTTCAGCTCTCAGCCTTCTTCACAGTCCAACTCTCACATCCATACATGCCTACTGGAAAAACCATAGCCTTGACTAGATAGACCTTTGTTGGCAAAGTAATGTCTCTGCTTTTGAATATGCTATCTAGGTTGGTCATAACTTTTCTTCCAAGGAGTAAGCGTCTTTTAATTTCATGGCTGCAGTCACCATCTGCAGTGATTTTGGAGCCCCTCAAAATAAAGTCTGACACTGTTTCCACTGTTTTTCCACTGTTTCCCCATCTATTTCCCATGAAGTGATGGGACTGGATTCCATGATCTTCGTTTTCTGAATGTTGAGTTTTAAGCCAGCTTTTTCACTTGAAATTCACTTACATAGGCTATGTCCTTAATAGGTGAAATAATTGAGGCCAGGAATGAAGGGTTAGAAATTGAAATAGCCCTGCTTATCATCACTTCCAGTAGCCTACTTGGGGGAATTTACACTTTATGTTTCTGCACCTCTAAGCTCTTTAGTTCTAGGGGTTCCCAGAGGCAGAACACTTCTATCAGGGAACACAGCAAAAAATGCTATTACATTTTAAGCTCTGATGGCCACTGAGGCACTTTGGGCTCTGATTGACAAGACATTAGCAGACAAAGAATAAGGCATCATCTCAACAGGAGTGTTAACCCTGATCATTAAAGCCAGGGAAGCTCTTATATAACTAGACAGGGAGGAGTGCCTTTGGCTCCCAGGTGATCTAATGGGGATGTTCCTTGGTTCTCTACTGTAAAATTTTGATAGTTAGTGGACTAGTGATGTAGCTACAGCCTATGGTCAGCTTATGGGCAAGTTGACCATAAGCTTAGATCCCTTAGGGATGAGGGTCTGGGTCTCCACCTGGTACACCACCAAGACCTACATAGGTGCTGCAAAGGTTGAGAGGGGTCTGGAATGAATAATAAAGAAATGGCCACCAAATGTGTTCTGTGACCAGCTGCACAAGCAGAAGTTCTAATTTACCTTAATAACTGCCCCCTTAAAAAGTTCTCTAGGGAAGGATGTAATCTAGAAATAATGTCATGAGGGTTGTTTCTAGATGGAATGAACTCAAAATTCTGAAGCAAGTGGTTTGGGTGGCAGGAGTGCTATCTAGTGGATCTGTGATACACCCAGGTTCTGCTTTGGGAGCTAAAGCACCACGAGTGATGACTGCTGACTGCTGATAGCTGAGTTGCTTTGGGGGAAATGCTCTCAGCTGAATAATGCTGCTTCACCCAAGCTCACACCCTCTTTCTGGGTGTGTTCCCATTCAGTGACTGATCAAAGCATGGGGAGGAATATCCAGCTCCCTTTGTCTCAGTTTGGGACACCTGTGATGGGCCGTTCCAGCTTCCTAGCCCCCTATGGAATTGTCTGAGGCAGTTGTCACAGGATTGCAGTTCAGCTTCTCCTCTGCTCCCTCAAAGAAGTTAATCCCCAATTAATTCCATTCTTGCAAATCTCCATCTCAAAGCTTGTTTTCTGAGGAACACAAACTTCTACAGATAAACAGTTTTCAAATCATAAAACCCAAGCGATACCTTCTGTTCCTGGCCATTGTAGGCTGAGTTTTGTTAGTTTAAATTTTTTTATAAAGTGACCTTTCCTAACATTGTTGCTGGATTTTAAAGTGTGCTTTACATGCATTCCGGTGGTCCCCTCTCCCTTTACTGCATTAACTAGAAGCGCAGAAATTCTCTGAATTCCCAGCTGCAGGAAAAGTGTCCACTGAGCAAGACATCATCTTCATGTGGATTTGCATTTTTCTATGGGCTCACTTAGTGGCCATGCCAGCTGTCATTTTCAGCTGCTTTGAGTTGGCCAGTGTTGCCATTGCCCTCTGGATGCCATTAGAAAAAAATTGGATTCGTTATTATATGCCTATTGTACTGGCTAGGCATTTCTACACAGATTATTTCATTAGCTCTTAAAACAAGACTGGACTAACATGTTTTCTAATTAACTGATCAGGAAAACTGAAGATCACTGAGGTTGAATACTTTCTGTTTAGCTAGCCAGAAATTTCTAATAGTCCAGATTTGAAGTCAAATTCTGACTCCAAGTATAGTGTTCCCTTCACACCCTAATAAGATAGCCGCTCGTTGTGTATAGACTTAAAACAAACTGCTGGACCAGGCTTGGGTGACTCTCTACATTAAACAGTCACCAGCAATGAACTAGGATCTGTTGAAAACCTTTGAAACTCTCCACATCTCTTTCTATAGCTGATGTGGATCCACCCCAAGTCACGGGTGTTGTTTTCTCCTTTATTGGCAAGTCCCTGAAGCCTGACTGGGAAGTTGCATCACCATCCTGGCTAACCTTTTCTCTCTTACGTGAGGACGGCCCAGTGAAATACTCATTTATGAAAAGCCATAAACATGCAATGAAGCTCAGCAAACTCTTTCAGTCTCATTGATTTATCTGTTTGTCTCTTTTCTTCTACCGTCAGTATTACCTGAACAGTCACCCTGTTGAGTCACAATGTAGATTTGCAGTCTTTGGCTGGGAAAAGGCTTATTGGTGAAGCCTGATACTGAAAAGTAATCTTCTTCAGGAAATGAGTACGAAAGAACTGTTATTCTGTGTAATAGCAAAGAAAGAATAAGGATCCCAGGAGAGAAAGTATTTTGGCAACTGATGGACCAGGGTCATTACCGACCGAGTGCTCAAATAAAAATACCTTCAAACCCTGAAGAGTGGGTTTCTGTGTTTTAAATACAGATTCTTGCTTTTCAAATGGGATTCTTTCCAAACGACCTCCTGACTTAAAGGGGTAGAGTTAAAGAGCGTTCGAAGGCAGTTGGATATTGGGAGGAAATGAAGTGAGACTAGAGCTGTGGAAACTGCAGAGTATGTCTTCTGGTGTTTCGTATTTGAAACAGACTCTTCCGGTCTGCATATAAAAGTATGAATTAGCAAGTGTGTTGTAACCAACTAATATTTGGTGGCAAATTATCAGTGCCATTAGTGTTGTCTAGAAGGCTCAACGGGGCTCCTAATGAAGCTGGCCCCTTTGGAAGAAGATGCAGGGCAAAACTTATGGGCTAGTCTTATGATACTGAAAAGCCCATGTGATTATTTACTTTTAAAAAAAATCTATGAATTTTTTTAAAAAAGAAAATCACTTTGCCATGCAACATCCCATCTATGTAAGTCAATTCATTTGCCTCATGGAATAAACTCAAGAAAACAGCTGGTGACACTGATCTCACCAGGATGGCAGATTCCTTGGCCAATCTTCAAAACACATTTTGAAAAAGAGAGAGTGATTTTTGCCATTTGCCTTGAAAGTGTGACTATTCTATGTGGCTTCCAAGAGAAGAGAGGATGGGGAAATAGCCTGTATTAATTCCACACATGAATTTTGGCTTGATGTTCCTAAAGGATTTGAAAATTCTGTACACATTGTTGCAATCAGATTTATTTAAATAGCGCCCAAAAATGTAAAAACCAAAGCCCTTTCCTTAGTTGCCACATTCCTCATGTTTCCACTTAAATGTAACTATCTTAGCAAAGATTACCCTCAGCCTGGTTTCCCCCCTTTTTCTTACTTCTAGCTAGGATTTTTTTTCTTTTGGAAAAGTTTCAGGTTTATATTATATAATCATTTTTAAATCCAGTTACCTAAACTAAAAATCTCTTTCAAATGAAGAGGTGTCTTTTGAGTGTTATTAAAGTATTATGAAAATATATATTCATTGATTCTTCAACTCAATATGTGTTGAGTGACTGCTTGACCTGGGCACTGTTCCAGGTCATGGATGACAACCTGAGATCGGAAAAGTGCCAGAAAAACTGTTAAACTACCTTGCATATCAGCTTCTGGCCTTTGAGTGACTAGATCTGCTGCTGGAGGTAATGGGGGAAAATTGGTAATGTTAGATAAACTGTAACTTTTTTGGTAAGTGTTCAATTTAATTAAAATCTCACTGTGGAAGTATGTTTTAAATGTTTAAATGGAGAACCCCAAATTAAAAACATCTTGAGTAATCTGAAAGAATATACCTCCTCCTTAAGCTGTTAATGAGCAATTCCCTAAAAATAATTTCCTTGTCTAACAATGTTGGCTAATTAATTTTGGCTAACTAATAAAAAATTATTAGTTTTGGTCATAAGCAACAGAAATCAATTCCTGATATCTTGGAAATGAGGAGGGATGTTTATTAAAAGGAAATATGTTTTCTCAGGAATTCCAAGGACAGGCATGCAGCTGGGCCTTAGGAATAAATTGCACGAAGGACTCACTATCAACATAGTTTTTCCATCTGTCCCTCTGCTCTTCCTCCTGTGTTGATTTCATCCCCCCCCCCCTTTTCAGGCTGTTTTCCCTTGTTTTTCTAGTCCAGATGATAGAAATCATGGCCACTGAAAAGCCCTTGTTTCATTTGATAGACCCCCAAGCAGAATGGTAAAAAAATATCATTCATTGTAAGGATTCTCAGTTCTCTGACCTGGATTTGTTCACGTGATCACCTTGGTCCAATGAACAGTCTGGATGAATGAGTTCACATAAGGATTGGACTAGCTAGGCTCACCATGTGATGGTTAAATGGGTGGAGAAGGAAGGTTTCAGGAAAGGGTGGCTAGGGGTCTTTGGAAGAAATGGAAGAAACTGTAGTTATCCACGAAAAGTAAAGCTATTTTTATATACATGTATCTTTGTGTGTGTGTGTGTGTGTGTGTGTGTGTGTGTGTGTGCGCTCAGTCATGTCTGACTCTTGGAGACTCTATGGACTATAGCCTGCCAAGCTCCTCTGCCCATGAAATTTTCTTGCCAAGAATATTGGACTGGGGTGCCATTTCTTCCTCCTGGGGATCTTCCCAACCCAGGGATCAAACCCATGTTTCTTGCATCTCCTGCATTGGCAGGTGGATTCTTTACCACTAGCGTCACCTAGAAAGCCATGTATTGTATATACATTTAAAAAATTATTTGAGAAAATTTGGCAGTAAACTTGGGTTGGCACAGATCAAATTTGCACTAGGATCTGTTTTTGTAATGCCCCCTGAAGATTCTAAATGATTGTTAAAACAGAAGATTATTGAACAGAAATTGTATGTGGTCTATGGAGTCTAAAATATTTATTTTTGGCTCTTTACAGAGAAAGGGGTCAGAAAAGCTGACCCCTGCTCTTTAGCATGAGAGGTGGGCCCCTGCAGCCTCTGCATCTCGTCTGTGAGGTACTAATGCTAGCTCTGTCATCCTAGAGTGAGACCTGAAGCAAGTCACAAAATGTGTATACAATACATTTGTAGATGAGAACAATAATAATTACAGTTATGGATTATTTTATAGAATCGTTATGGATAATAAATGAATAAATATCTGTCAATCATTAAGAATCATGCCTGATAAATGTTAAGAATGTAAATTACTATGTCAAATCACATATAATCCTAGTCATCTTTATATATATTTACATATATACAGGGGTTTCCCTGTTGGCTAAGACAGTAAAGAATCTGCCTGCAATGTGGGAGATCTGGATTCAATCCCTGGGTTGGGAAGATCCCCTGGAGAAGAAAATGGCAACCCACTCCAGTATTCTTGCCTGGGAAATCCCATGGACAGAGGAACCTGGTAGGTTACAGTCCATGGGGTCTCAAAGAGTTGGACATAACTGAGCAGCTAACGCTTTCAACTTCATGTATATACACACACATAAATGAATATATATAAAAAAATATATGGACATTTATATATGCATATACACTGTGAATAATTTGTTTTTGTGAATATAATTGTCCATAAAATATACTCCTAGATAATACTATTGAAAGGAACCCTATAACATGATGATTTGTGAAGAAAAGAGCTATTTAAGAAAAGAAATTCTCATCTTTTATATGTATTACATAAGTCTCTTAATCTTAAAGCAGAAGAACTATGTTTGAATGTAAAAACTTAAACAGCTCATACCAAACCAAACAATGTGAATTTGACATTATCCTAAATGTTACTCCCTCCTTTAAAAGCAAAATTTACATTCCAACAGTAAATGGGAACATTCCTACTACAGCAATATAAATGTTTCACAATTAGTTTTGAAACACTTACAGAACTCCATAGATGTGACTTTGAACCATCAGAGTTCTTAGCATGATAGTATGACACGAATATCTATGTATGGATTAAAATTCACATGAGTGAATGCAGGGATCTGCTCTATATGATCACATTCCATCCATAAACCATCATAATCCCAACCTCTTCTCTCCTGTGTTCTTACGCCTTTCATATATACATGTTCATGCACATGCTGTTCATGAAGACTTAGAGCATGTAAAGAGAAAAATGTATGGACACAACCCATATTTATCTGTAACCATATTTAACATTACACAAAATCCACAAAAGATCACCCTTTTAATATTTTCATTGGAAATAATATCTAGAGTTAAAAAGTATATCGTACTGACATTATGGTACTTCATTTAACACATACAGTGTAAAGCCCTATTTGGAAAAGATCTTTCTGAAGAGGGGGTTATCTCATCAATCAAGAGCTTCCTGTGTATGTAATGTAAGTAATAAATATATGCCACATGTGTGGCTGGAGGAATGCTAAAAACTCTACTGGCGTGCTGAGGAAATGCAGCTAAAATAACTTCTACCAATCTAGTTCATTCCACTCAGCAAAAATTGGGCAAGTCAAATTCATAACTGTTGATTTCAGGTTTCATTAGCAGGAACTTTTTGAGCAAATGTAACTTTTCGGTTCCATTTTCCATTTGACATTTCTCATTAGACTCAAAGTGTTCACTGTATGTACATCTTTTCATATAATTCAAGACTTTCATCAAGCAACCTTTCCAACCAAAAGAAAGAGTATAGATGCGTTTGCTTCTTGAAAAAGTAGATTTCTATATTTAGACAGCTTCATATGTCAGTTTGGAATCCTTGCTTCCTCCTCATCCTGTTTTTCAGAGTAAAGATTTTTATTTGTTTGTTGTTGTTGTTCATCAATCACAAAGGTAATGTCTCACCGTCAGAGCAATATTGGAGATATCATGAGACACTGATCCTGAGGAATGGCTCTGCTGGCTGTTTAGTGGGATGTAATGCACTACTTAGGGCTTTGGAGCAAACCTCATTCTGGCCCCTTGATTCTAGAATTCTGATCCATTTGTGCCTCTAAGTGCCTCTTGCTTTCCTGAGCTCTCCAAGTCCACAGGATAAGAATGTATCACAAAGCAGCTCACTGTATTGAGAAGAGTGTAGAGTGTCGGGTTGTGTGTTATATTCTCTTTCACCTTACTGTCTCCCACCTTCCTTCCAAGCAATCCCCATAGTTGTTGTTTTATACACAGAATAAGCATTATTAAAGAAGCAATGTTGTCAGCTTAGAAACTTAATTCCTTAAGGAGGGTGGATATTTTAAAAACTTACTTTAATGCAAAAGACAACGGTTCTATTCATAACCAAAGGAGTTGGACACGATTTAGATTTAGCAACTAAGCAACAACAAAATTGCCGATCCTGCCCCTTGATTGATCAGGGGGTAAATGTTTGATCAAAACTGGGCCAATTAGAATTTTGCTCCTGGAAATCTGAGACATGGCCTAGGATAGTGAGGAGCCCAGGGCTTCTTGGAGCCAAAAGTGAACGAAAGTGAAGGTTTCTCAGTCGTGTTGGACTCTCTGCAGCCCCATGGACTATACAGACCAGAATCCTGGAGCGGGTAGCCTTTCTCTTCCCCAGGGGATCTTCCCAACCCAGGGATTGAACCCAGGTCTCCTGCACTGCAGGCAGATTCTTTACCAGCTGAGCCACCAGGGAAGCCCAAGAATACCAGAGTGGATCTTCCCGACCCAGGAATTGAACCGGGGTCTCCTGCATTGCAGGCAGATTCTTTATCAACTGAGCAATGAGGGAAGCCCAGGTTAGGAGTAAATTAGCTCATTAGAGAGAACTACTGCATAGTTATGGAGACTCTGGGGATGTCTTGGTGTCTGTCTTTCTCAAGCATTAGCTGTTCAACAATTCCTTTAGTTCCAGCAAATTACTGTTCTTTTGCTTAAATTAATCAGAATTAATTTCTGTTGCATGAAACCAATACAGACACACATATCTTCTAGCAGTTGGTTACGTATACCAGATAATCAATTTAAGATTTATTTATTGTGTGTGTGTTGAGAATGGGAGGATGGAGTAATTGTTTAGGTAAATATTGATGAACTGAAAATGCTTGTATGCTTAAAGTTGTAAAACACTTTACTGGAGCTGGATCAAGTATAGCTGTAGAACTCTACCAATGGAAATACTTTTAAGGTATACTGATATTTGGGCTTCCCTGGTGGCTCAGATAGTAAATACCTGCAATGCAGGAAACCTGGGTTCAGTCCCTGGGTCAGGAAGATCCTCTGGAGAAGGGAATGGCAACCAAATCCAGTATTCTTGCCTGGAGAATTCCATGGACAGAGGAGTCTGGTGGGTTACAGTCCATGGGGGTCACAAAGAGCGGACATGACCGAGTGACTAACACACACACACGGTGACTTTCATTTAAACTGGAAAGACCTCAGCTTTGTAGCTCCTGGACATTCCTAGATCATTCTGAATCAGGAACCTCCAACCCCCCTGTTGGGATGGCTCTTTGTGCTGTATGATAGTGAACCCAGACTCAGAGTACTTCTGTGTAAGAAAAGCAGGAGAATGAGAGAAAAAAAATATATATAGGCTATACCTCATACAGCCATCAGTGATTTTTGTCAAGGAATTTACCTTCCACAAGCAATTGTTCATTTCCTTCATTTCCCTTGTGCTTATTCATGAGACATGATTGTGTGAAACACTACCAGACTGAGGTCTTCCTTTTATTCAGCTGTGTCCCTAGCACCAAGTGATTCTTGGCACATGGGTTATACGCTATGAGTGTTGTACAAATGAGCATATAGATATATAACACAGATCATCTCACCTCATTTGGTGTATTATTTAAGATCCTAAAAACTTTATGAAAACAGGATTATTATAGTTGAATCTAATTTTATTATGTTTCTTGTCATGTGTTATTTCAAAGAGTTTCTGTATGATTCCTTTTGTGATAGAAATAGTCGTCTCCAGTTTATATTTCTGATAGCTTGTCATGTCTACCTTCATGTCATGTCACAGCTTTGTGTATGTCAAGGTGCGGGAGCTAAATACGTCTCACTCTAAACAGTATAACTTATCTGAATGTCATTTTAGCTGCCATGACCTCAGGTTTGCATGTATCAGAAACTAAAGCAGGAAAATCAGGACAGCAGAAGTAGAGGAGGTAAGAGAGAGACCCACCCAGCAGGAGAGAGTCTTACAGGGAATTTACCGGTCAATTACCAATCCATATCACAAGCCAGGTGGAAGAAACACCAGAGTTCTTTTTATTTTTCATCTTCTATATTTGTAGACATGGAAGACATCTTTCATAATAAAAAAAGTTTTAAAACTTAAAATGAGAAGAGTTTTAACATCAGATCATGGGCATTTTTAACATGTAAAATATAATTGCTACACTTAATTGTATTAATGAGATTTGATTATATTTATTTTACTTAAGTTGGATTCCTGTTTAATCCCTTTTCTTTCAGAATAAAAATGAATGACCTAATTGTGAAATGCACATTCCCCTTTGAATTCCTCACTAAAATGGGAGCATTATTCAAACTACTTTAAGAAATATGTTTAATTTTATACAAGCCCTTAATAATAAGAAGCTAATTGAATTTAGCGGCTTCTGAGTACCACAGGGTTGGTACTTTGAGAGGACATTTTAATTACCACAATATTCAATGAGATTAAACATGGGAAGTTCTTTTTAGGGGGATGGAAATGTGACCTAGTTCCACAGGAACTTCAGAATATACTCAGTTTTCTTTCTCCCTGTAGGAACATAAGCTTTTGGAATCCTTTTACATAGAGATCATTTATTCCTTTTTAACATTTTTTGAAGCTTTTTGACTTCATGCCCAAAACCAATTAATGACCTCTTTCTGTGAAAGGATGAGACACACTGAGTGATGGGGCCACATGGCCGGCTGTTACCTTGAGATTTTCTTAATGACACATTGAGATTCAGTTTAGAGATGGACCTTGTTGCTTTTGAAGGATGGTGGGTAGAAGGCTCACTCATACCTGGGCACTGATTGGATCAGCTTTCATAGTCCTGCACAGAAAATTCAGTTAAGATAAAAGAGTAACCTTTGCAAGGCTCTTTTTCATCATTTGCAAATTTAGTAATGGTATTAGTTTTCTGGGAATGCCAAAACAAAGAACCACAAATGGCATGGCTTATAATGACAGAAATTTCCCCTCTCATAGCTCTGGAGGCCAGAAGTCTGAAATCAAGGTGTGGGTGGGGTTGCTGCTTTCTGAGTGTTCTGAGGGAGGATTTATTCCATGCCTCTTTCCTTGCTTCTGGTTGTTGCTAGCAAGCCTTGGTGTCCTTGGCTTGTAGCCACATTATTCCAATCTCTGTCCCTGTCATCATGTGACCTTCTCCCTCTGCCTTCACATTTTCTTCCGTTAAGGATGCCAGTCATAGTGAATTAAGAGCTTATACTCCAGTATGATCTCATCTTAATTCATTACATCTGTAACAACTCTCTTCCCAGAGAAGGTCACATTCTGAGGTACCAGGGGTTAAGATCTTCACTGTATCTTTTGGAGAAACATAGTTCAACTACGTAACATTCATTATTTGAAATAATGCTTTAAAGAGGTGAGGTTCCTCTGTTTAATCTGTCGTGGGAAAGGAATTGCTTGATGAATGTTTTAGAATCTAGAGCAGTGGGGTGAGTCTCTCTTCTCTGATTCACTTCAGAGTTTTTTTGTAGAAACTGTGAAGGTATTATTGATGGACTTTGTGTATCTCCTTTAAGTGAAGTCTGTCTCACCACAAGCTTCCTGGAGTCCTAGACATTGGCTTTGCATAGAGCATTAGAAGACATCTACTCCTGTGCTTTTCAAAGCCACAAGTCTCTTATCAAGCTAGATCTTACAGGGTCCTAATCATTGAACAGGAAAGCTGAGTAAAGATGGTAGAACTCTTTTCACTTCTACCTCCTCACCCCAAAACTCTGAAGCTACCTCCACATTAGTCCTTGCATCAGAATCAGCCGAAAAATTTGTTAGTAATTTAGTTTCCTGGTCCCCCCTTTTTCCTCACCTACTGAATGAAACTCAGAGGTGAAGGATCATGAGCATGGATTGTGAACACACTTCCAAGGTGATTCTTTATACTTACCATGGCTTAGCAACCTTTTCCCTAAGAACGTCATAAAGCACATTTTTAAAGTTTCTGATTTATTCCAACCCCTTGAGGATAAGGTGATGGAGAAAAGCAGGCCAGCTGAAGCTGGAAGGGAGAAGAGGCTGGAGAGTAACAGGGCTTGGGCCCCCACGTTTCTCTGGCTTCCAGCCCCTTTGCAAGTTCTGTATGAGAGACAGCTCTTTATTTTGTAGCAGTGTCAGGGAGAGAGCCCACCTTTGAACTCTTCCAGAACATTTCCCACACATTACTTATCAACAAAAGGTATTTATTTCTTTATTTTAAGGGTGAAAAATAAATCCGTTACCCATGTTTTCACCTAATAGAATGCTGTATCCCCCAGGGTCAGTCTTTAGATAACTTGTAAAAATCAATCTCCAAAAGCTAATGGTTTCGATGGGGAGGTGAGGATTTTTGGTCCTAAGCCTTTTCTTTTACCTAATGGCTCAATAACAAGACTGAACTCATTTGGGACTGAAAGGAATTTCCAATGATGAAGGAGTATCTTAATAAGACATGAGTGGTCTAGGGCTGTAACCCCAAAATCTTGGTGCTTTCAGCCTCGTAAACCTGCCTAAGTTCCTGAAAGCAGCTTTTGTGCCTTGTCTGGCACCACGTGCGAGAGAGATCCCAGATTTCTCGTGAACTGACGTGGCTGGAGTGATGCATCTGATGGTGTGAGGTGACACACACCAGGCCTTGGAAGTGCCCTAAATGGAGGAGCCTCTTAGCATGCAGGACTGAACCTTGGGCAAGCCAAGTCAAAAGAGCTCTTTTCTTTTTTCTCCTATTGGTTGACTGTTGGAGGCACTCAGTACAAGTTTGGAGTGGATTAGACAAAGGGTAACTTACTTCCATTAAGTATAGGTGTAACTTGAGTTTGTAATAAGAGGTAAAATATAACAGGGCCTTCAAACCTCATAATTTTCAACAATTTGAATCCCCCTTCAAGTCCTCCTGGAATGAGGGCACGCATTTTAGCCCTAGTCAATTAAGGAATGTTTTCAGGCTGTGTTTGTTCTTCTCTCACATGTGTGGATTGCTGGGCCTTTTTGCATCTTTTGCTTTTGGGGAAGTGGCCCAATGTTTTCAGAGAATATGGGACTGTTCTTTGAAAATTCAGCAGTGTGCCCTGTCTTGAAAGGTAGGCCAAGTCACAGGAGCTCTGTTCTTTTTTCTCCTATTGATTGTTAGAGGCATGCAGTGCAAGTTCGGAGTGGATTAGACAAAGGGGAACTTATTTCCATTAAGTATGGGTATAACTTGAGCTTACCTGTCTGTTTCTAGAGAAGCTATTGCTATCATAGAGTCTAGCATGTGTTGGGGGAAAGCTCCCTTCTTGTTTATCTCTCTGCTGGATTCGGCTCCCACTGTGCTTTTCTGATAACAGTGCCACCTGGCGTCCTCCTAGAGATGGGTGCTCGCTTTTGTGACAACATAGAGCTGCTGCATGTCTGGGAACGCTCATGTCAGTGTAGTGGTGAGCGTGCTTCTCTGCGAGCAGACCTCCAATGGGAAGCAGCTCTGGTTACCAAAAAGCAGGAAAACACTGTCACTAAAGGAATGACCGTATCAAGAGTTTCCCTATCTTCTGTGGTCTTTCCATCAGTGGGTCATGCTCTTTTGTATTTGCTTCCTAACATCATTTTAAGTAAATAAAAAGTTTAAATCACTAGCGTAAATTATGCCATTTATATTCTGCATTGCCAGTTTTAAATGTAAATTTAAGAGCATTTCATTTGCATGCGGAATCATTGAAATGGCACTCGGTGTATTTGGTAGCTCATGCACATTTATGTATTTCGTTCTTACCAGAACAGTGGAACTCCTCCTACAGGGTGCTGACTCAGTTATTTTGACTTCAGTTCTTGATTCATCTGTAGTATACCAACACCTTCCACTGTTGGCTAACTGAAGAGTAAGAATGAATTGAAAGCGGGACTTCCTGGGTGGTCCAGTGGTTAAGACTCTGCATCCCCAGTGCAGGGGGCACTTAGTTCCCCAATCAGTTCCCCTGATTGGGGAACTAAGTTACTGTATGCTGATCAGTGTGACCTAAAACAATAACAACAACAAGAAAACCACACACAGAAAGAATGAACTGAAAGGAATAGGAACTATGGCTTACCCTGTCTTTTCCTTTCTATAATGTCATTTTCAGCATCAATGGTTGGTTAATACAGGGATGTAAGGTGGGTAAATAAAGCTGTGATGTCATCCCTTAGTGGCTCTTGTTTCCTAGAACACCACTGGATTCTTTCTTTGAAGCAAATTCTGGTTAGAAGAGAAAGCATGGCCTTCCTGGGTCATCAGCAATCCTATTTACTCAGTTGTAGACATAATATACTTGCATTAGACTCACTTTGGATGTCATTGAACTCCTAAGCATTGCAGGTCCACCATTCTGTGCTCATAGAACAAATGCTATCTGTGAATGGGCCAGCAGGCACATTGTCCATACCTCCTCTGCTCACATGCATGCTCCTTTGTCCCATGGGACTTCAGTTACAAAGCACAAGTTCAGAGATAAAATTACTAAGAAGTTCAAGATGGTGACAGTAGAACATTACACCAGCTGTGAGGCCCTTTTGAGCATAGGGACTTGTGTGGCTGCAGAGATCACACATCTAAGAAGGCAGCCCTGATCAGAGACCATTTGGTAAGTGTAAAGTACAAACCAGTCTTTAGGAGATCTTAAGTATTCCTCATGGGGAATTAAGGCCCAGATACGACCAAAAGAGTGGTGGAGGGGTGGGCTCTCGCTTGAAGCCATTGGTCACTTTGATACCATGAAGGCGGCCTTGCTGTGCAAGTGTATGGCATAAACATATTTGTAGGAGGACCTCCTACTTTCCCAAATCCCCTGTGATTGCTATTGACTGGATACATTAATACCTGGAAAGGAGGGTTTCCTCAGTGGCTCAGTGGATAAAGAATCTTCCTGCAGTGCAGGAGATGCAGGAGACACGGGTTCAATCCCTGGGTCAGGAAGATCCACTGGAGAAGGAAATGGCAACCCACTCCAATATTCTTGCCTGGGAAATCCCATGGACAGGGGAGCCTGGTGGGCTATAGTCCATAGGGTCACAGAGAGTCAAGTCACAGTTTGAATTGATGTGGTTTTGAAAGAGTATCCATACCATCCTGGCATTTTGAGACCATACACATACTTTCACTTTTAGTAGTCGGCTCTTCTCCATCATCAGAAACATCAATCAAACATTATCAATAATGTTATCAGTAATTATCAATAACATTATCAAGAATTCAGACATGCTATCAATAAGCTACGCATGGAAGCTTTCCAAAAAAAGCAAAACTTGATATGAAATCATTTTTCAAGCAAATGTTCAAAATTCAAGTGAGAGCTATATGAACAATTATGTTGGTAACTGAGTCCAACAGATTTTCCTCTTAATCATTCTATGCATGTTGAATCATGTCATCTTTCCCATTGAGGAAAAATATTTCTTTTGACTTTATGTATCTTTGGCACTCTTAGTCATTGAAGCCTCAGTCATTGAGAAAGTTCTTACTATACTTGCCCCCAGTGTACACATAATGGGCTCTTGTGCTTGAAGTCTTCTACTGCTTTCTGTACTTTCACTGTCTGTATTTTTCTTTTTATGAAATCTTGCAAAACTCTAATCTGTGAAAGGATACACTCAGATTTATAAATGAAATTTCTAAATTTCTAAATGAAAGGAATTTCTTAGGGAAATGTCACACATTTTTTAAAATATGGAAAAGTGTCTTTCTTGATTTTATGTTGTTTGCAGTAAATATATAATTGTTCTTTTAAATCAAAGCAGTTTCATGTAGCAATAGCAACAAAAGCCCAAGACATATCCTGGTACAAATTACATTCAGGTCTTCCTTCAGATGCCATCTTCTCAAAGAAGTTTTTTTCTAGCTTTTCATAGAGGTTTTTTTTACCAACTTTCCCTTCATCATTTTTTACTATTATTTTTTAACCAACTTTTGCTTCATCATTATTTATTACATAAATAGTTTTCAAGCTTGAGTGTACATTAGATTGCTTGGTCCTATCTCCTGAGTGTCTGATTTAAAAAGTCTCAAGTGAAGCCTGAGAGCTTGCTTTACTAATGAGTTCCCAGATCATGGTGATACTGCTGATTCAGAGAATAGACTTTGAGAACCATTTCTCTATTTCATTACTTGCTTTATTTCTCTTACAGCATGGATCTAAAATTGTATACATATTTATTTACTTGTTTATTATTTGTTTCTACCACAAGAAATTAAGTTCAGTGAGGGTAAAAATTTATTCTAAGCTCATTGCTGTATCCCTAGGCTTGGGATATGCCAAACTGCAATAAGTATTAAATGGGGGCTTCCCAGGTGGCACTAGTGGTAAAGAGCCTGCCTGCCAATGCAGAAGATGCAAGAGATTTCAATCCCTGGGTCCACTGGAGTAGGACCCTCTGGAGAAAGAAATGACACACGACTCCAGTATTCTTGCCTGGAAAATTCCATGGACAGAGGAGCCTGGTGGCCTTCAGTTCATGGGTCTGCAAAGAGTCAGATATGACTAAACGACTGAGCACACAGTAGGTGTTAAATACATATTTATTGAATTAATAAAGAAATATATAACGAGGAGGTTCATTGGATAAGAGATTTATTAGATGGCAGTGTTACTGAATCCAAGCATGCTCCACTTGCCACATGACAGGCCACTGAGTCTGAGAGATGAGCAGTTGAGGCAAGGAAGAGACTTCAGTTGGGGAGCAGCTGACCTAAATAATGGCAGGTTAGTTCCTCAAAATAACCCTCTTATCAGGGTCTGGATGCCAGGTTCTTTTATAGATCAGAGATGGGGGCGGGTAAGGAAGCAATGTAAAAAGGCCATTAATCTTGCAAACATCTCCTAGAATGGCAAGCCTCCGACAGCGGGTGTGTTGATTTTTTCCTTCCTGTCATCTACAGGTGGCCAGGGTTCTGAACAAAGGTGCTTTAGTTTAGCAGTCAGGCATAGGGTCAGGATTCTCTAAGGTAGGACATTCTGCATGATTATAATAAAAGCAATGAAAAGCAAGTCAAAGAAACAGTTCCAGGATGGGGTCAGAACTGGCTTCTTCTCTGCAAGGGTAGTAACTGGGATAGGGTTGGGTTGCAGGAACACTTGCCCAGATAGGACGTATTGCTGGTCAGATTTGCTTCCAGGCAAATAAAATGCAAAGTTGCAAATCTAGGGGCAGGGAGCAGTAATGCTAAAACATGATGGTAGGGAACCAACTGAATAATTTAAATGGTGGAAATGCAAGGAACTTCATAATTTCCTTTTGGCTTGGGTATTTGACTGTGGCTGAAACAGGATCACATGCAAGGGTCCAATTTCTCATTCACAGGTAAGATTCCAGAGTCTCAGAAACTCTGCATGTGAGGGGTCCCTGTGTTGCCTTTTTTTCTTTTTTTTTTTTACTAAAAGCAAACACCTAAACAGGATCATACATTGCAAACTCCCCAATCCTGATACCTATGTGCTTGTGAACTGAGTGAGGGGGCGTGATCTTCCACAATAACTCCTTGGAGAATGGCCACAGCTTTCTCAGAGGCCACCTTTGGAGGGTGGTCTCCTTGACTCTGCAACCCCAGGAAGAGTTGCAGTCTCTCAGGGCTGGTATCTCATGAGACCTCAGGCTTAAATGCATAGTCCTTGAGCTACTGGGCTGTTTCTGCTTTCCATCTCATAGAGCTGTCCAGTAGTTTGGTCAACTTGACCCTATCTTCTTTTATTCCCCTACACTTTTTTTTTCCCCAAGAAATAGATTTTCATGCCATCTTTAAAATACCCATTTTAGTTTTCTTTCAAATAACTTTGAGAGAAGTAGGTTCTGAGGAGAGAAGTCCCTTTGAAACTCCTAGAACAAAAAAAAAGTGGCAATTATTTTACAAGTAATCAAGTTGAAGGAAAGAAGGAAGAACCAAGACCCCACCATGGATACCTAAGAGTGAGTATTTCAGTGGGGAGAGCAGGCCCAGAACTTGGCCATTGTCAGAACAGGTCAAGGTCATGGGCAACCTGGGGAAACCTATTAGCATCTTGGGAAAAAGTCCATGTTGGTGGTTCTTAAAGCCTGTCTGATGTGTGAGACTCACTCCTGCCATCAACCTCTAGAGATTTTGATTCACTCTGTTTGGAGGGCTTTGTAACTGAAGACCACAGACTGGATTGTACATCAGGCATTTATTGTTTCACAATTCTGGAGGCTAGAAGACTGAGAACAAGGTGTCAGCAAGGGTGGTTCCTTGTGAGGCCTCTCTCCTTGGCTTGTAGAGGACTGTCTTCTTCCTGTATCTTTACATAATCTTCCCTCAATGCTTGTTTGTGTCCTAAACTTTCTTACAACAACACTGATGGTATTGGCTTAAGGCCCACTTGACCTATTTTAACCTTAATTACCTCTTTAAAGACTTAGTCTCCTAATCTAATTGTATTCTGAGGCACTGAGTATTAGGACTTCAGCATAAGAATTTGGAGGGTACACAGTTGAGCCCTTAATGACAGAACCCAGGGAATCTGAGTTTCTAGCAGTGTCTTCAGGTAATTTTGATATAGCCAGGCATATAGCCAGGGTTTTGTATCCACTAGCAGACACCTGCTAGATCTGAAGCCCTGTAAGCACAATCTTCACTTTTCTCCTTTGCAAATGAGAGCTTCTCAGCCAAGTCAACTGATTTTCAACAGGATTGTTACAAATATGCTCTGGAAGGACTCGGTAACCCAATACTTTGCTGCCTGCAAATATAATCTGGGTTCATCTGTAGCTGGACTTTTGGGTGTCAACTCAGAGGCATTTCATTTCATGTCCAGTGAATTACATCCTCAAAAGCAAAGCAGGTTTGGTCTTTGTGGAAAAACATGAATCTGAAGACAGGTTATGAGTGAAGCTTAGTGTGCTGGGAAATGGATCAGATGTAGACTGAATTGCATTTATTTTCTGTGCCTACAATTTGGTCTGTTTTCCAAGAATCCTCATTAAATCTTAAACCCCAGGATACATCCCTGTCCTTTAAGGACCAGTACAACACTAGCAAGCATTTGCCTGAAAAGTCAATCTTCAGTATAGATTTCCCTCAAATAAACCCTTTCTTTCTGCCAACTGTCAAAGCTGTCTGTGTGAATACAAATAACTCCTCTACAGGGGGAGCCCTCCTCTCTGCATGTGTGTTTTTGGGGGCGAGGTCAGTTAGGATTAGCCTCTCTTTATTTGTCTGGAAGAGAGTTTCACTTTAGGAACACACTTCACTTGCCATTTCTTGAGTTTATGAAGTAGTAAATCTGCTCCTAAGTGGAGATAATATTTTCATTAGGATTTTGTTGGGCAGGAGCAGTTTTTGAATCTTGCCTCCCATGCCTCAGGATAGTAAAAATGATACATTTTCTTGACTGATCCTACTGTATTAATAGTAGCAACACCTATAGCACAACCTAAGTATGTAATTTCACTATTTGTGTAGGAGATTACAGTTCTGATGTTGGACCAAAAGGAAGCCTAGATACAGAGGCTACACTGACTTTCTAGATGGCTTGGAAATGTATAGGGGTGGTTTTTTTTTTTTTTTCGGAGCTCATAATGTCTGGGGACATTTCTAGAATTTAATAGTGGGAAGCAGAGAAGTGAGACATCCTACAGTGTCTCAAGCAGTTTCACGCAATGAAGATGGATACACCCAAGATGCTTTTAACAGTCTGTTGAGAGGCACTGATGTGTATCAAAGGGTGAGCTTTAGTAACAGCAAAGGTGGAATAAAAATCAACCTGGTGCTTCCCTTTAGTTTCTCCAGCTCTGGGAACAGGCAAAATGGAAAGGCTTGCCTGGCTTGTTGAGGAGCAGAACCAGAATGGAACAGGCAAGCAGATCTTGCTGCACCTTTGAAGCGGGTCCCACCTGGTCTGCATTTCCCACAGGACCTACAAACTCAAGGCAGTTCCCCTGGTGTATGAGGCCACCCAAGTATACACTAACCCCCCAAAGAGCAATGTGGTCCCGTGAAGGCAAGTCAGAGGGATAGGGAGTACAGTGTTGGGTGGGTCAAGGAATTGAAGTTCCTTGAAAGGAGAGAAGCATTTGCATGGTTCCGTTTCCTAAGATGCATGGATGGAATGGAGAAAAACTCTTTTCCCTTATATTTTGAAGTTTATCTTTTATAGGTTTGTGTGAGTGTTTTCCTTATTACTTCCTCAGTTCCTCTGCATTGTCCTCAAAGACTAGGTCTTCATCTTTGATTCCATTAAAATTTTATTTTCTTCTGGACTCTTACACTTGAACTTTTAGTTGGATTCCACACACTGTTACCACTGACCGAAGAGTTAATGAGAGTAAAAAAGTTTTTTAAAATTCACTTTATTTCTGCTAAAGTAATCATAAATGATTATTTAAAGCAACAATGCTCTCTGCAAGCATGTCTTAACTATTGGTTGGTCATAAAAGGACACGTCACATAAATTTTGAAAGGAATATTTCCCAAAGGTGACTTAGAGTTGAAAATAAGATAATTACTTCAGTAATAAAAAGTATATATTATTTCTACAACTTGAGGTTTAAGAATCTTATTTTGCAATAATGGTTGGTAGTATAAGAACAACATTATTTGCTTACTACTGAAATACTTAATTCCATTTCAAATGTCATAATTAAGGAATGTCGAAACCTAAATTTTGTTCCATGATTTTTAGAGATTTCTATTTTGTATGTGTAGGTGATTCCAAATGTTACACTTTTTCTTTTGTGAAGAAAAAAATATCTTATTGGATCCAAATCTTTCTTCTGACCTCCAAAGGAATGAGTGCATTTAACTGTTCAATTTCACAAATATTTATCATGAACTTAGTGTGCTTAAAAGAGTCTCCTACGTGCATGGATGATACGTGCATGGGTGATGTCCAGATTAATAAGACAGAAGATAGACATAGAAACTGTCATGGCTAGACTCTAAGGCAGACTTTGATCAGTGCTGTGACAGACATAGCGGGAAGATGTCAGGTGCACCTGGAGCACAGTTATTCAATAGATACGCATTGAACACTGGCTAATCTGGGGTCTCACCTGAGTACTGGGAAAACAGTGGCAAACGAAAGAGATACTGACCCTGTTCTCTTGGTGTCCATAAGGGAGGGCGGGCATTTGTGTCTGGAATGGACTAAATCTGTCTGGGATGATGAGGGCCGACAGTGTTGCAAAGAATGTTAGTTTCTTGGGATTGATAGGTAGGGTTTCATCAAGGGTAACTAGACAGAGAGAACAGAAGCTTTAAGAAGAGCCTTTGGAAAGTGTATTTGGAAATGGAATCGAAGTCCCAGACACTGGGTTCAAAACCCTGGAGCAGAGGGTAAGTGTAGAAAGATGCTTGGCAACTGTTCCCACGTTCTGAAAGAGTCCCAGTGATACATCTCGGTGAACATCTCAGGAATCACAAGGTGACAAAAATCTAATGGTGGAACTATGTTCTGTTAAATTTTGTAGGCAAGTATTTTTTTGTCCTTCCTGTTGTGAACAGTCATCAAAGGCTTGGTGGGGTTTGGTCGGGAAGATGCTGTGATTGTATCTGAGTTTGAAAATAATAGCGGGGGTAGTAGGAGTGTGTAAAGACATGTTGGTTTTAGGCTGTCCTGGCACTCTCTCAGATCCCAGTAAATTTAGCCATGGGAGACACATCATTCACAGGCAGTTAAGCCATAGGCATCCAGCTTAGTAGAGTAGTGAGAAAATATAAATGGGGCAATCAAATGGGCCAAGCAACGGCTTTTGTGAACCTGATCTATAACATACAGAACTTGCCAGTTATGTAACTGATGGTGACAGGAGGTCAAGAAATTCTTGAGTCTGAATTCAAAGCCTCATGTGAGCCAAAAAGTGAGAAGCTGGGGACAGAGAAGCTAGCAGAGAGATTTCAATAGTGTGAATGAACAGAGAAGGGCAGAGACTGTAAGAGAGGATGCAGTGACACCAAGAGTGATTTAGCTTCATGGTCATGAGAGTCAGAGGGAATGGCCAGGAAATCCATGGAGGCAGGACATCTGTGTTTTGATAACTTGATGGGTGTGGGGAAGGGAACTTTATGAGAAGGGAGGAGTTTAATAGAATTCTAGGATATCAAGATGGTGATATTCATTGTGATTCCATCATCTATGTTAGAACACAGGAATAAGGGAATTTCGTAGAAGCAAAAAGTGCCAAGTTCGGACTTGGACAAATGGCGTGGAACTATTTGTGGAGAAAGTGGAATAGTATGGAGAGATGCAGAGATGAATAGCTCTGTGAATCGAACTCAGAAGATAAATGAGTCAAGGGCCAAGAGCCACTATTAGTGGGGTGTCACTTGATTTTATTACTTAGTTGTATGGCAGGCACTGTGCTAAGCACTTTACCAGTGGATCTGCATTTAGTTAGCATTCTCTGGGTGGACCATGCCATTTGTCAGGCATTTTCTCTCAAATCCATCTCCCAATGTTTTTTGCTCTGTCTTCATTGAAGGAACACTGCAACAGCATTTCCATGTCTTTGTTGAAGTGGCTCCCAGCTTGTTCAGTCAGTGGGAGTCATGTGTGGGAGACTGGTGGGCGGGAGAAAGGTATTTCTCTCGTCTTTCTTCCAGTCACACCTCCAGTGTCAGTTGTGCCATATCTTTTTGGGGACATTTTCCCCCACTGGATAGAAATAGGAAAGGAAAAAAAAGGCACAGTAGATAAGCTAGATTTGGCTGCATTTGTATATAAGAAAAGAAACTTGGCAAACAGCAGCCCCCTCTGCGCCCCATTATATAAAATGTACACCATTTGGGGCTGCTATAGTGTTATGGTAACTCTGCAGTCTCCTTGGATACCTAGTTGTGTATCTGTCTGCCTAGTGAACTCAAGCATCTGGCTTCTCTTCTCAGGGTCTCCTCCTGATCCAGAACGGCTGATGAAGCTCAGTCATTGTATCTGTGTTCTCAAAAAGAGGAATGAGGGAAGTGGAGAAGAGGCTACACCTCAGATGTCTCAGTTTGCTTCTCTTTGGCTAGAACATAATCACATGACTGCGTGAAGTTGAAAGAGAGGCTGAGAAAGGGTGTTAGAGCCTGGCAGTGAGAGAGGATTCTGCTACAAATCAGGGCTCTGCTACTAAAAGGAGAAGATAGGGGAGGGAGGTGGGAGGGGGGTTCACATTTGGGAACACATGTAAGAATTAAAGATTTTAAAATTAAAAAAAAAAGGAGAAGATAAACATTAGAGCCCCTGGACACCCTGACTTTATCTTTGAGGTAAATATTGTCCTCATGGTTTTATAGAGGTTTTATAGGAAGTGGTTTTATAGAGCTGAGGAAGATCCCACAGATAGTATGGAGCAGTGCTGATTTATCACCCTAGGTCTGTCAGACTCCCAAGTTCATGAGCTCAAGTGTAGGGCTGGAGAGGCAATGGAAGGTCCACCACCTTGAGCTGATGGTTAAAGAATGAGAGGCAATTTTTTATTTATTGCTTTACAAAAAAAAAAAAAAAAAGAATGAGAGGCAATACAAGTTCCCAAGAAAAAACAGAAGTTAAAAAAGCAGAGGGGTTGAGGAGAGAGATAACAAGTGAAAGGGGCTGGGGGAGGCCTAGAGTCCAAGGTAGAAGAAAAATAGCCATTTAGGGAAGACAGCATGGAAGAAGTGAAGAGGACAGATGCCGGGGAACCAAGGTGCAGAGCCACCAAGGGAGGTCCAGGCAGAGGCAGCTGTTCTATGATGGAGGAATTTGGGCCTTGGAGTCTGGGAACTGGAGTTCGAGTCTCAGCTCTGTCATTTTCTGATGACATGAACTTGCATAGTTCTTCTGTGACCTGAACTTCATTGCACTCATTTCCTGGTAAACAGAAACTATGCTCAGGCCATTGTTGGAGAATATCGGGACAGTTTGTATTTGAATATGAACACAAGTCATATTAGCAGGGATGTTTCACAGGCTATGCACCACAGGTAAAAGCACTGCTTCCTAAATTCCTGCTCATTTAATAGTTTCCACTGCCTTGGATGTGGTCTAGGACTATGATTTGTAGTTTATGGTGCATATCCAAATTCTGGGTCACCATTTCGACTTCTGTTTACAAAACAAATGTGGAATAGCCAAAGGCATGGAGAGGTCAAGCTATTTCCTCCTGTGATCCACTGCAGCGTAAAGGAGCTTGGATTCAGCAGACGTGCCTATGTCTAGAAAGGATCCCGACTCTGGACATCTTCATCTGTCCATCTGTCTTCTTGCCTTCCTCTCTCCTCAAACACCTCTGCCATTGGACTTGACTTGCAGGTCCTTTTCTCGGCCTTGGGAGAAGGTGTCGTTATTGCCCTGGCCCTCTCTGTGATATTCTGCAGTGCTCTGCACATTTATAGCTTGCATAAATATTGAATAATAATAAATAACTACAAGGGAGGAAGAATATTGTAGGCTGGGGAGAGTGAAAGATGCTGAACTCATTATTTGAGGGCCAATCTTGGGACTCTTGGCTATCTCCTTCAAAGAGATTTGTTTGCCAGCTGTGTTGAGAAATATACTTTCCATATGATGAGCCCAGAGAAGCTGCCAGTTTCCCTGCAGCTCTCTTTCAGAGTAGCCCCATGAGGACCTGTGGAATCCTTAATGGTGTTTCAGAGAGGATAACCCCTCACGCCTCCTTGGCAACTGGGTTAGAGGAAAGCCCCGGGGAGAATGGCTGCAGCAAGATGATGAAATTAGAGGAATGGGATGGAATCTTTTTATTTCACTATATTTTGTGATTCCATGTGCAAACAGGGCAGCTATCCAACCATTTTATGGATGCGTCATCGGCTGAGAAGGTCACTTGCTTTTTACTTCACAATGATCTTGGCTCAAGGAGGGCATTTCTTATTTAATATGTAATCCTGGTTCAGTGTGTTAATCAGATACTATCTCCTCCATCTGAAGAACTAGTTTTTCTGTTTGGTGCCTATAAACCAGTTAAGAGAGACAACTGAATTCTTAAATTTAAGTGCAATAAATATTGAGCAAATATTTACAGAACCTGGACAATTGGAGGAGCTATAACTAAAAAAAAAGAAAAGCGATATGCAAACCAGTTGGATTCACATTTTTGTAGTTCATTCTGGCTGCAGCCCTGCCCAGCCAAGAAGGTGTTTACTAAATAAAACTAAAGCCTTCTTTATAATATGATCAATATCTGCATGTTGTGCTGAAAATGTTTTCATCATCTGTGAACAGATTGGTTTCATTTACTCAGAATGTCACATATATCCACCTTGGGTTGGGAGTTGCGTTTCTTCTTGAATCTAAACAAACAGGAATGAGCAATATGTTCCTTTGCCTTATTTCTCGATGGACCTTTGTGATAGCCCAGCTGTGTATACAACTCAGTGGGGGCAAGGAGGAAATGAAAGGAACTGGGCAGAAGTCAAGAACAAAAGATAATGGTGGATAAATGGTGGTTTTAAGAGCAGCAACTCAGTGATGGTCTTAGGTATCATGTCCCTGGAAATCCCAGCATGGGTCTGGCTTCTCAGTGGTAGTTGGTAGCAGTTGGCACCATGAGTTTACTAAGTGGGAGAGTCTTTTCAGAAACACAGAACTATTTGCACTCAGATTTGAGAATCAGATTTTTGAATTCTAGGTTTATCCTATGACAGGAAATGGTACTGAAAAGCTTTTCTGACTTGTCTGTCAATTGCCCTCTAAACTAAAGCCTCTTCTTATCTTTTGGATCCTTTCCTTATTATGGAGACCCATGTATAGAAATAGCCAAAGAAGACGTAGAAGGGACCCTCCTTGAACTTATTATCAGAGGACTAGCCAAAGAAACCTGGGGAAGGAAATGGCAACCTACTCCAATATTGGCAGAGGAGCCTGGTGGGCTACAGTCCAGGGGGTCACAAAGAGTCAGAAGTGACTGAGCGACTAAGCACAGCACTGGCAAAGAAACAGTGGATGTTTTGCTCAGAAAAGAAAATGTGTGTTCTTAGGTCTTAGCTGTCTCCAAATTTGTGAAGGAATATTACAGAGGAAAGAAAGAAATCTATCTTTTGGAAAAAACACCTTTCCTGACCTACTTAACCTACAAAAGGCCTCCCCTGCACACCTGTCATGTTTCGTTTCCTTCATATCACTTCTTAGAACTTTCAATTATTTTAGTTATTTCTTTGCTTACCATTTGGGTCTGTTTCCCTTCCAGGAGGGCAGGGATCATATTTGTGTAATTTACCTCTGTCTCCCTAGCCCTGGGTATACTACGGGTATGTAATTAACACTCAGTAAATATGTGTGGAAAGGATGAGTAAATAGGACAGCTCAGGAGAGAGCAACAAAATGATAATGTTCCTGAACATACAGACTGAGCCCATTATTAGCCAGTGGGTTGGCTGCTCTCCGCCCTGGACTTACTAGCTACTCATAATTCCACTCATAATCCAGTCAGTTGAAGTATAAATTCATATAAATTCACATAATAGGTTGCGTGGTGGACTAGGAAAGAAAACGTCAGTGGGTAGATGCCAATCTTCATTACAGAAATAAAAATAAGCTTAAAATGTGTATCTTGATAATAGTTTCTTTTTAATATTGGAATCAATAAAGTAAAAAAGTTATCTTTCCTATGTCAACTCTTCAAAAGAGTGGGTAGTTCAATTTTACTTTCAGGCCCAAGTGGTAGACAGCAGCAGACTGTAACTCTAGACTGGAATTAAACAGACTTTGTGCTTGAAATGGGTTGCTATTTGGTGAAATGCTGAATAATAGATTATGCATCAGTCAACTTCTTGGATTAATGAGATTTTATTTTGAAGAAAAACAAAGCAAAACCAAAATATAGCCCTGAGTAAAATAATTCTCTGCTTCTAGCTATTTTTCCACCTGAAACTAGGTACTTTGTTGAGCCAGAATGGTGCCCTCTGTCTCGAAGTGACAGTTTTGCTAAATTTCTTAAATCAGGTGGTATCCACCCTACCTTTGACAGATGCATTTTCATTAGTTCAAGCAATAGCTCTGCCTTAACCTCACCCCCATAGGATTAAAGGACAGTTTTTAAGACATATGCTGCCCCCAGTATGCATGACAAGAGGGTTTACCAACAGGCTGAATAGAATATAGGAAACTGAAGCTGTGTAGCATGTGATGATCTGATA
The DNA here is from genome assembly GCF_042477335.2 of Ovis canadensis. Classification (NCBI taxonomy): domain Eukaryota; kingdom Metazoa; phylum Chordata; class Mammalia; order Artiodactyla; family Bovidae; genus Ovis; species Ovis canadensis. The sequence goes on from NC_091246.1 coordinate 70,122,801, forward strand.
AAACCCATCAAAGTTTATTCTGGGTGCAGAAGTTATGTAAGTTTTCTTCTGAGAGATGTAGAAAAATAAAATGCAGTTCTGCAAGAGAAAAAGCCATTCAGCAGTCAGTGAGGGACTTCCTGGGGGTCCAGTGGTTAAGAATCCACCTTCCAATGCAGGGGATGAGAGCTGAATCCCTGGTCGGGGAACTAAGATCCCACATGCAATGCAGCAGCTAAGCCCATGTGCTGTGCTGCAACTACTGAGCCTGCATACCTGCACAACTAGAGTCCGAGAGGTACAATGAAGACCTGATGCAGTCTTAAAAACAAAGTCAGTGGAATGAAGCCCAGGGCCCCTGGTGGGAACTTACACCACTGGTGTAAGTACTCTCATTATTTTCATAGGTACAGAGCCTAAGAATTTGGCCACAGTTTTAATCCAGGACGACAGGCCTCAAAATACTCTGCTGTCAACAATTCTTCCAGAGTGTCCCAATGGGAGTCATCTTCTTAAGTGTCTGATCAATATCTTTTAAAAATATGATCTTGCTATTATAGGAAAATAGGAACTCCCTTTCTTTCTCCCTATCCACTAAAGAAAATTTGTCATTGTCTGCTGGGTTTCCCAAGCTTCTGTTGAATAGATTCTGGGTAATGGAGGAAGGGCAGAATTGAGGAGAAACAAGACTGGCCTGATTTGATTTTTACTGAAGGGACAATGATTCCAAAAATGTGAAAATGTGAAGAGGTGCTGAAGGTAGTGTGGCCAGGATATGGGAAGGTTTAGAGTGAAGTGGGTGGTCTTTGGGAACAGCTACCCCTGGTGTGAAAAGAGATCAGGAGGTGTGGAAAGAGGATTTCAAGTATCTGGTCATACATTAGGAATGCACAGTCCTTTGATATTGTCTCAAGATACTGCAATAAAGTACCATAGAGATCTTCAGTTATCTTTTGATTTTAGGCTGATTGACCTTTGAATGAAAATCTGTGTCCAGATGGCAGTGAGGAATTTTAAAGGTTGCACAGGTAAATGTGCAGAGTGGGTCTGTTTTGTACAAGATTTTGTGCATCAATGTAAGGAGGAGGCACAAAAGTCCTCTTAGTTAGGGAAGAGTTGTTACTACTCAGGATTCAAGACATGGCTGTCACCATAGTAGCCTAACATGGATATATTCATTTTCTTAGAGTTGTTGAGAGATTAGAACCCTCAATGAGGGAATTGGTGGTGTTATATTTGTTTTCTTGGTATTATACCAATCAGTTTGAAAGTTATTAATACACATAATGCTATAAAGGAAAACATTTAAGAAGAATTTGATCATCTAATTAAGCAAAGTGACCTGAACATCATTATTATGGCATAGTGGGCTAAACAAATTTTGTAGTTAAGATTGCTGCTGCTGCTGTGAAGTCGCTTCAGTCGTGTCCGACTCTGTGCGACCCCATAGAGGGCAGCCCACCGGGCTCCGCCGTCCCTGGGATTCTCTGGGCAAGAAGACTGGAGTGGGTTGCCGTTTCCTTCTCCAATGCATGAAAGTGAAAAGTGAAAGTGAAGTCGCTCAGTTGTGTCTGACTCTTCACGACCCATGGACTGCAGCCCACCAGGCTCCTCCATTCATGGGATTTTCCAGGAAAGAGTACTAGAGTGGGTTGCCATTGCCTCCTCCATAGTTAAGATTACAAGTAGATAATAAGGAGACCAAATTAGCTTCTTTATTAACAACTGAAACTTAGAATCTATCAATTCCTTAATAATTTCACTGGGGGAAGCAGGGGGAAGTTTTGGTGAAGACATTTGGGAAAGTTTCCCTTTGCCTGTGCCACTAGAGTTTCTTTGGCCTGTTGTGTTTTCAGAGCTTCACGGAGTTTCCAATTTCTAGGTTTTCAGGAATGGTGTTATGCTTTAATAGTTTTATGGCATGATGTCAGCAGAGGATAGATTTCTCCAAAGCCCAATAAATCTTACCTCAAGTATCACAACTGGGATTAAAAATATATGGATTATATAAATTATATATATATATAAAGCATATAAATATATATGTGTGTGTATACATGTGTGTATACACATACAGTTGACCCTTGAACAAGTTGAGTTGGAATTGTGTGGGTCTGCTTCACTTATATGTGGATATTTTCTGATAGTAAATACCGCAGTACAAGGTGATCTGCTGCTGTCAGTTGACTCTGTGTATGTAGAGGGACCACAGATAAGGAAGGTCAACTGTAAGACTAGCAGTTATATGTGGATTAATCCCCATGCTATTCAGGAGTCAACTGTATATAAATTTGGAACTTCCAGTGCTAAGTCCTTAGCCTACCTTGACAATGCTGTGGAATTTATTGCCACCTGCCCTCCCACCCCCCTGCCAGATAGGAATTACCTTCAGGCTCTTGTAGTCTGTTCTAAAGTCAGTGCAAGCCCTTCTGGCCTTCCTGAGGCTTCCCAATATCTACTCTCTTTTCTTTCCTCCGTTGATGAACCCTTTAATGTCAATCATCCAGCAAAATGAACATCACTTTCTTTTTATGTCTTTTAGGCTTCATCTTACTGTGTAGGGTCTGTCCCTAGCCTCAGAATTTCACAATGTATTTTTCATCATCACTGGATGGTTAATAGTTAAAAAGCACTGAGGGAAGATTCATGTTAAATTTGTAAGACCAGTAAAAAGGAAGATCATCTCCCAATGTTTCAAAGTACTTCCATTTCCATCTCTGATTTTTTTTTTTTTTTCTGTTTTGGTTTCTGCTCTAATGCAGGAGACCCTGGGTTCAATCCTTGGATCAGGAAGATCCCCTGGAGAACGAAATGGCAACCCACTCCAGTATTCTTGCCTGGAGAATTCCATGGACAGAGGAGCATAGTGGACTCCAGTCCATGGGGTCACAAAGAGGTAGACTAAACAAGTAACACTTTCACTTTCATTGTATTTATGGAACTAGGATTTGCCATGTGCTGTGGTTCCTAGGGAAGCTTGACTCAAATGAGTCTAATGCATATGTGTTAAGGAATCAAATTTGAATACCTTACTATTTCAAGCAAAGGAACAAACTTAAATGAAGCATACGATCTTCTAAGCATGTGGGTCTACCAATACAATCTACCAGCAAAGCGGATGAAGAGAGGAGACCAAGCAGTAAGATTTTAAAGGTTTGTTATTTGGCAACGTGTCGTTCCCCATGCAGTAACAGTCTTCTCTAGTTCATGCAAACTGCTAATGACATATAACACATCCACACTTAACAAGACTTCCTTTTTACTTTATGATTTTTAAATTCAACAAGAAAAGATTAGAGATACATCTCTGTTATCATTCATTTTTAGCTCATTTTAGTCATAAAAGCAATCCTTTGTCTATTAGTCCCAGTTAGGTTACAGATCTAACCCGGATGTAAGTTCCAGCAATTTACATCTTCAGATATGTCTTTTTATATTTTCTCATTGAGACCTATTACAGTTACGTTTGAGTCCCTCAATATATATTTTACTTGTCAGCTTTCCTTTAATAATTTTCATTTCTTTGTCTTTCTATGCTGGGTTCTGAGTAATTTAATTAATTATATCTTCTAACTGACTAATTCTTTCTTTATGCCTCGTCCACTGTTTATCCCATCTATTGAGGCTTTAAAAGGACAGGTTTTAGGATATCTATTTGTGCTTAGGTATCATAGGCATTGGTTTTATAACGACCTATTTTTGTTTTATAGATATAATTTTTCTCTTAAAGATTTTAGACAGCTACACTTATAAGTCAGTTCAAATTGCTTTATGATTTTTGGTTTCTTGGCTGCTAATTTTTGGTTATTATTTTCTGTTTTACCCACTAATAAATTATTTTGAGGTACTTTGTAATTTTTGTTCGAGAGTTACGTTGGGTGGGTGTTTTATTTTTGTTATCCTTATGGTCACCCCTCCCATTAAGATTTCAGTGATGTCTCAGCCTGGCCCTCAGTGAGAATTAAGTAGGTATAAAAGTCAGGATTTTATATGTACTATGTCTTCTGGCTTCCTCGAGTACTAAGTACAGTCACTAATAATCCTTAAAGATTTATTATAAGTTTTACTATTTCATGTAACAAATATTCAGATGAGTCACTACAGGTCCCATTATTTCTTGGATTGGATTCCTACTTGGTGAGATGATTATGAGGATTCTGTCTTGTAATTTCTACTACATAGTTACCTACAAAACAGCTAATGCATGTACATATGAAATATCAATAGTGTATTGAGTGGGTGTGACTCCAGGGGCGTGTGGCACGTTAGATGCTCTCCTTTCTTCTGCACCTGTCTCCAGCCTGCTCACACTCCCTTGCTTGTCGTGGCAAATCATCAGTAGCATGACCCCATTTTAAAATTTGAGTTAGGTGAAAGGCACTGATTCCATGCCATTTTAAGCTTTGTGAGAAAACTCCATCAACAACCTGAAGTGACTTAGGAAGTTAAATACGCAGTATGTATGAGAGAGAGAAAGAGAGCGAGCGAGCGAGCCTTTGTAGAGGGGGCTTGGTGAGCCTGATGAAGGTGCCTTAAGTGGTGACGTGTGGATTTTGTTAGAACCTCCAGACTCTCTCCCACCCCTACCTCCACCCCCTAGTGAGGGGGGCACCCTTTTCTCTCCTCAGTACACACCCCTGAGCCATAGGATCTGATTCACACTTTGCATTCTACCTTCCTTATGAGGTGGAAGCTTGTTGAGTTACTCACCAGCAAATGTTCAGGAGACATGGAAGCCTGTCGGTGAAGGTCTGAATTCTGTAGCACAGTCTGGTTCCTGCCTGCCTGTTTATCATCATGAACTGCTGCATGCTCTCTGAACTTTATGCTCCAGGAACATGAGCTCTCTTATATCTCTGTGTCTTTGCGTATTCCCTTCCCACCCTCCACGGCCCCAAACCAGCCCAGCAGGCATGTGCCTCCTCATCTTCCCAGCATGCCCTCAGGACTACCTTCTCCATGAAGTTTCCCCTGGTTCCACCAGGCAAATGCAGGGGCTCTGTCTCTTAGGTACATCCAACACACACTTGTGTATCATTGTAATTGCCACTTTGAGTGTGTCTTTGCTGTCTGGTTAGCACTCTGTGGGGACAAGGACCATGTTTCCTCATCTTTATGTCCCCAGGGCACAACACAGATGTTAAAATGCTTGTTGAATGAATAATGTCTGGAATAGTGTCTGGAGAAACAGCCAACGTGCTGCCAACAGGACGAGAGACTGACTTTGGAAGGCGAGTTGGGAGGGGAACCCCTGGCTCAGTGGCTCCCCTTGTTTAGTCGCTGACACCCAGTGTCTCCAACCCGGGGCCGAACCTAGCCTGGCACAGCGAACATAAGAGAGAGACACATCCAGCTCCCTGGTGAAAGAACAGCTGAAATTGGGTTTGACTTCACTAAAATACAACTCCCCAGAAAGAAGTAGCCAGTTCAGCCTTTTGGTTAAACAGCCTCAGTAAGGTCTTATTCTTTAAAAAAATTTTAAAAAAAATTTTTTTAGAGATTCATATTCACTTTTATTTATTTAATTTTTTTTTTTTTACTTTACAATATTGTATTGGTTTTGCCATACTTCAACATGAATCTGCCACAGGTGTACACGTGTTCCCCATCCTGAATCCCCCTCCCACCTCCCTCCCCATACCATCCCTCTGGGTCATCCCAATGCACCAGCCCCAAGCATCCTGTATCCTGCATCGAACCTGGACTGGTGATTCGTTTCTTATATGATATTATACATGTTTCACTGCCATTCTCCCAAATCATCCCACCCTCTCCCTCTCCCACAGAGTCCAAAAGACTGTTCTATACATCTGTGTCTCTTTTGCTATCTTGCATACAGGGTTATCATTACCATCTTTCTAAATTCCATATATATGCATTAGTATACTGTATTGGTGTTTCTCTTTCTGGCTTACTTCACTCTGTATAATAGGCTCCAGTTCCATCCACCTCATTATAACTGATTCAAATGTATTTTTTTAATGGCTGAGTAATACTCCATTGTGTATATGTACCACAGCTTTCTTATCCATTCATCTGCTGATGGATATCTAGGTTGCTTCCATGTCCTGGCTATTATAAACAGTGCTGTGATGAACATTGGGGTACAGGTGTCTCTTTCAATTTTGGTTTCCTCGGTGTGTATGCCCAGCAGTGGGATTGCTGTGTCATAAGGCAGTTCTATTTGCAGTTTTTTAAGGAATCTCCACACTGTTCTCCATAGTGGCTGTACTAGTTTGCATTCCCACCAACAGTGTAAGAGGATTCCCTTTTCCCCACACCCTCTCCAGCATTTATTGCTTGTAAACTTTTGGATCGCAGCCATTCTGACTGGCATGAAATGGTACCTCATTGTGGTATATTCTTAAGTGCTTACCAGGTATCGAAGCATTCTAGTTTGTTAGTAGGCAGCATCTATAATGATTAATAAAAGAGCTGTTCTTTCCCCTAAGTTTTGGGAGCCTCTGGGTTACAAAGCTCCTCCTCCAATTTTTTCCAGCTCCTCTCCTTCCCGCCCCTGCCAGTGTTGACAGTGAACTTGGTTGAGTTACATTCTAAAACACAGTGACAGCTGGGTACTCTTTAGCACTTAAGTTTCCACTGGCCTCTGTACGAGGAAGATGATGAGTAACCAGACTCTGAAATTGGAAGAGGGCAGATGTGTGCCCCCAGTCCTCATACTCTCAGTAGTCTTCACGGACTGGGGGCAGAGCTGTGCTGTCTGGCCACAGTGCAGGGGGGTGGCCTATAGCCCGGTATGAGAGGACTCTGGAAGCACTGAAGTGCTGCTGGTCCTCTGGGGCTCCCAGCACGCCTCTGCACAGACTCTCTGTCAGCTTGGTGCTGCTGGGGAGTGGGAGTGGAGGTGGGCAGACCAGTGGCTCGCTGTGACTTTCACTGGATGAAACAAGGGAACTTTGGCTTTCCTCCACAGTTGTGCATTTCTAGAGCCTGTCTCACAATGCAGAGCGTAATCATTTCTCCATTTTCTCTCACTTATATCCTCATTTTGATTTTCTTATAATTTAGGTATAATGTTTATCAAAAATACTGGTTTGAGTTTCAAAAATGGTTTTAAAATTTTCTTGTTATGATATACACATTTTTAAAATGTGCCTGGTAAAGGGGCCACAGAGATCACGGAGTTCTTCTCTTCATGGATAGAGAAGCATATTGAGGGATTGAGGTGCCACGACTTCTGGAATATCACTTGACTGCAGTGTCATTCTGAAAGTGGGGTGTGAACTCAGGTTTCCTTTTTCAGGCCCCAGGGTTCTCTTTAGTGCACATGGAAATTTGACATGTCTCTTTTCACAGAAAGCTTTAGGTCATAACCTCAGCGATGTAGGACTCTTGAAAAAATATCTAATTAAATTAGTTTATAGTACAAACAAATGGAAATCAGCCTGGACCTAGATTCTGAGTGTTCTAGAGTGTAACTTTCTTTTACTTTCCTCTGATGGCCTTGGCAACAACATATATATATATATATATATATATATATATGTATATGTATATGTATATGTATATGTATATATACAATATATGTATATGTATATATATAATATATATACATAAATTTATAAATATATATATATACAAATATTTATATATATATAAAATAGTGAGTCAACCCCAAGAAAAATATTGGATTGGCCAAAAAGTTCATTTGAGTTTTTCCATAACATCTTGCAGAGAAACCTGAGTGGACTTTTTGGCGAACCTGATATTATTAGTGGGAATAATTTTTTTTTTAATTCTGTAATAGGAGTAAGGAAAATTGAAATCATGCCATAAACCCCTGAATATTCCATATAGGAATATGGAATGATTTGTCTTATTTTCTGATGAGAGTTCTAAATTCTTAAAATGAAATAAAGTCATCAGCCTGAAACCTTTTCACAGTGTCTATCAAATTCTTGTTTTTGTTTGTTTTTTTTTTTTAGAAAAACAGATGGATAGAAATCTCCAGACCCTAGAAGGCAGGCATTATTGGGGTTCCCTCCCTCTGTACTTTGCACAGGGCTGCATGTGAGCTGATCAGTTGATATTTGGATGTTTCCTGGTCTTCTGTTTTGCTTGAGTAAAGGGAGGAAGGGGCCACAACTGGCCTGGCCAGGCCTTCAGCAGTCAGGATCCTTGTCCAAAGAGAATAAGAAAGAGTTCACTTTTGAAACCTAACTGCAAGCTAAACGCAAAGTGTTGTATAAATTTGAAGATTTCTGGTTTAATTGCTACGTCTAAGACCATGGATGCCAATGTCCTAGAAAGCTGTCAATCTGAAATTCTCTTTGAAAGTCAGTCCTCTCACACTGGGCTTTCTTTATACCTTTACCCAGACATGAACCATGGGCAGTTGGACACTCAGAGCTTTCAGCAGAAAAGCTTATGCCCTTTATAGTTGTGTATCTCCTTTTTTGTATCTCTTTGTAATTCTGCATTGATCAGTTAGAGCATGGAAGCTGTAAGAATCTCAAGCCATGCTGTAATATTGTATATGCCGAGAATTCTCTGGGAAAAACTCATATTCTTGATTATTTCTTTGCTAAAGACACTGACCAAGATAAAGTGATCCCAGAAGCACATGGTCTGCATTGACAAGTATAGTGTGCATGCCAAGTTGCTTCAGTCTTGTCCAACTCTTTGCAACCCTATGGACTGTAGCCCACCCGGCTCCTCTGTCCGTGGAATTCTCCAGGTGAGAATACTGGAGCGGAATGCCATGCCCTCCTCCAGGGGATCTTCCTGACTCAGGGATTAAACACATGTCTTCTGTGGCTCCTGCACTGCAGGCAGATTCTTCACCACTGAGTCACCAGGAAGCCCTGACCAGTGTAGACTTGTTCTTAAGTATCTGTGATTATCTACACATCCAGGAACCAAATCTATGTAACTTATATTACTGGTGTTAAAACCAATCATTATAATAAGGACTTTCTTTTTAAAATTAAAAACAGGGATGCCTATCATTGAACTCAGAGAAAATAACATTTATTATAAAAGTGAAAGTCACGTCCTAAGCCACAGTTGATATCAAGTTTCTTTTCCCAACTCCTCCCCCACACCAGCCAAGATCCTTTAAAGAAGAATGGAGAAAAAAAATTTCATAGGCACTGGGACTGCCCTTTCTAAAGCATGCATTAAAAAAACAGGAAGATGGCAACTTTGAAATGAGTTAGTGAAAAAACCAAAGCCCTCACAGGTAAATGGACCTAGGTTAATGTGCTGTAAGTAATAAACTGTGTGACTTGGCAAATGAGTTAACCAATCTCTTTGAATCTCAGTCACCTCATCTGTGAAGTGGGACTAATAAAATTTTTTTATTACACCGTTGTTCTAAAAATTTACTGAGATGCTGCTTGAAAAGTGCCTGGCTTATATGAGGAATTTAATTAAGGCTCATTTCTATCCTATTAGCAATTTGGATATTACTTTTGAATCATATGTTGCCTTTTCCCTGAACGTGGTTTTTAGGTTTAGCACCTTTTACTGGCTCAATAAGAAGCTCCAAGGGAATGACTTTGGCTGAGTCAAATATCTATTCCCAAGAAACTGGAGAAATGAACACCTTGTCGGCCTGTCCATGAAGTACAGGAGCATGGCTGTTGCCCTAGGTTCTGATGCTCAAATGTACCAACACCAGTGCAGTGGTTGCCAGACCTGTCTGGTGCTGTATTATTTCTCATGTTCAAGATCATCATCTTGCACCAACTGGAGATAAACTAATTTTTTGAGAGGTCTGTGGAACGTCAGTAAATTGGGTACTCTGTCAGCATTGGACAGAGATGAGGGTATGTGTGGGAGTCAAATGAAGAAACAACTTCAGGGAGGATGTAGGGGCTCCTGCTCACAGGACACAGAGCTTGTGAAACATGCTGCTGCGGAGCTCTGTTTCAGTGGGGACTCGGGCACCAGATGTACGCAGCTGTGCTAGGGAAGCTGACCCTGCCAGAGCAAGGAGAGCCACACGCCGGTTGTTTTCCTTCTGAGTGAGAGGGAAGGGGAAATAAATCTCTCTCAGCAGAGAAAAACAACATTGTTAATGTTTATTATTTATCAACTTATCCTTTTCTCAAATCAAGTTGAAATGGGCCATTTGTCTTTAACATGCCTTTCCTGATTTAAAAAAGTACAAGAGCAATTTTGCAAAAAAGTTTTCAATTCCAGTGGCCTGTTTAAAACAGGCTCCATTTATTCAGTAGTAAACATTTGAAAAGGCACATGCTTTCCTTGAGGATTTCTTAATGTCATGTCATGAAAAGAAATGAGCGGCTGATCCTAGCCATGGAAATAGTGCCTCTATAACCGTATATATTTTTTTCTCTTAAGAGAAAAGTTACTTTATTTAAACTACCACCAACAAATACCGTTGCTAATGGTCGTGTATACAGTGGGACTAAATTTTCTCTGGGGTAGTTAGTCCATTGAAACTGATCTGCTGTGACTTATTCTTCGCTGCAAGTAACATCATTGTCTCTAACAAAAAAGCATTGAAAACCTTACATTATTAAGGAATATTTATATTTGTGGGACTGTTCTTAGGAAAACCAATGCTTTTGTCACTGAATTATGGGCAAAATGTATCCTGGAAAGATTGGAATAGAATAAAGATAGTTTATAGAAGGCTTGTTTTTTCAGTTTCTATTTATCAAGTTTTAAGTTACCTGGGAAAGTTGATTAGAGCTAAAATATTGCTTAATTTCAGTCCCTTTAAAACTGAGCTTTCCACTGTGTCTCTATACATACAGAATTGTATTAAAAATGTGACACATAAGACTGTATATTGTTTTCTGAATATGTCTTAGTTTTTTATAATTAATTGTAGTGACAATTCAAGTTGGAAGTGTATTAGTACATTATGATCATACTAAAAGAAAGATTAGATTAGTAAGAGAATAAAATTAGCAGCAAAATCACCTTTTCCTTTCTGCTGTCTCATTTGAAGGGGAACACAGGAAAAGGTACATGGTTTATACAAAGTGGGTAAAAAATACCTTTTCAGTTGCAAACTAACCTTTAAGTCTCAGCAATGTAAGCACATTGTATGATCCACAAGGGGCTGAGTTCCTTCCCCGTGTAAATACTGCACATCGGCGTGGACATCCGAGAGGTGAAGTGATAAAGTCAGACAGACTGCCCTGGAACACAGACACCATCTCCCAGGGCCCATGATTTCAAGGCATAGAGACAGTGTTGGCCTACAGGGCTTTTGCAATAGTGAAGGACCACTGCCACCTGTGGACAGCAGTAAGCATCAGCGCCGGCATGCTGCAGGCTGACTAGAGAAGTACCAGTGATGAACAATGATTGCAGAGTCTGGGCCACCTGCTGACTCTGATGGTCTAAAATTTTCCCAACAGCAAGTGTTGTCATGGGTACTTTTGTGACCTGGGGTGGGGCATTTTTTTCACAAATCAGTAAGTATCCTTATAACCACACAAAGGATATGATTATCTTATATTAATATGAAGTACAGAGCAAGCATCTTGAATTCAAACACCTTTAAGGGACAGGTATAAATGTAGCTGTAAATGGATAAGAACCATAAGGACAGGGAATTGGAGAACACATGCTCCTTAAAAGGCATTCAATTTTATTAAATTTTTTGTGGGGGAGGAAGGGTCCTTCAGGTAGCATACATTTGTGGCTCAGATTCAGCCTGCAGCCATCTAGCACTGGAGGTCAATGCGCAGATATACAAGATCCCAGGCGACAGTTGTGACCCAAGAACAAAAGTCTTTAGGAATACCTTATTCACTCACTCACTATAAAATCTTTATTGAATGCTTGTTTTATTTCAGGGATCACTCTATATTGATAGACAAGTTATGAAAATAGGTGTTAAACAAGTAATTACCCAAATGGAATTATAGTCATAATAACTGCAATGAATGAAAATCCCAGATAGCTATATACAGTGTCTCATAAAAGTTGCTTGTTTATGTCACATCATTATTTAATGTTCTACTAAGAAAGATACAACCCTGTCAATTGAACTATAGCCCTATGCTTTCTTAATTATAAGAAATTAATACTCCATGCTTTTGATACATTTTATTTCATACTTGAAAGAATGTATTTTAGATTAATTGCAACACTGATTTTTTAATCATATATCACTTGTTGTTGTTGAGTTTTCAGTCATGTCTGACTCTTTGCAACCCCATAGACTGCAGCATACCAGACTTCCCTGTCCTTCACCGTCTCCTGGAGGTTGCTTAAACTCATGTCCATTGAGTCACTGATGCCATTGAACCATCTCATCCTCTGTCATCCCGTTCTCCTCCTGCCTTCACTCTTTCCCAACATCAGGGTCTTTTTAAATGAGACAGCTCTTTGCATCAGGTGGCTAAAATATTGGAGTTTCAGCTTCAACATCAGTCCTTCCAGTGAATATTCAGGACTTATTTCCTTTAAGACTGATTTGATCTTCTTGCAGTCCAAGAGACTCTCAAGTCTTCTCCAAACCACAGTTCAAAAGCATCAGTTCTTTGACATTCAGCTATTTTTTAGTCCAACTCTCACACCCATGCATGACTACTGGAAAAACCATAGCTTTGACAACATGGACCTTTGTCAGCAAAGTAATGTCTCTGCTTTTTAATATGCTGTCTATGTTGATCATAACTTTTCTTCCAAGGAGCAAGCATCTTTTAATTTCATGGCTTCAGTCACCATCAGTCATTTGGAGCCACAAAAAATAAAGTCTCTTACTGTTTCCATTGTTTCCCTGTCTATTTGCCATGCAGTGATGAGACTGTATGCCATGATCTTAGCTTTTTGAATGTTGAGTTTTTTTTTTTACTTTATTTTATTATTATTATTATTATTTTTAAGTTTTTTATTTTTTTTTAATTTTAAAATCTTTAATTCTTACATGTGTTCCCAAACATGAACCCTCCTCCCACCTCCCTCCCCACAACATCTCTCTGGGTCATCCCCATGCACCAGCCCCAAGCATGCTGTATCCTGCGTCAGACATAGACTGGCGATTCAATTCTTACATGATAGTATACATGTTAGAATGCCATTCTCCCAAATCATCCCACCCTCTCCCTCTCCCTCTGAGTCCAAAAGTCCATTATACACATCTGTGTCTCTTTTGCTGTCTTGCATACAGGGTCGTCATTGCCATCTTCCTAAATTCCATATATATGTGTTAGTATACTGTATTGGTGTTTTTCTTTCTGGCTTACTTCACTCTGTATAATCGGCTCCAGTTTCATCCATCTCATCAGAACTGATTCAAATGTATTCTTTTTGACGGCTGAGTAATACTCCATTGTGTATATGTACCTCAGCTTTCTTATCCATTCATCTGCTGATGGACATGTAGGTTGTTTCCATGTCCTGGCTATTATAAACAGTGCTGCGATGAACATTGGGGTACATGTGTCTCTTTCAATTCTGGTTTCCTTGGTGTGTATGCCCAGAAGTGGGATTGCTGGGTCATAAGGTAGTTCTATTTGCAATTTTTTAAGGAATCTCCACACTATTCTCCATAGTGGCTGTACTAGTTTGCATTCCCACCAACAGTGTAGGAGGGTTCCCTTTTCTCCACACCCTCTCCAGCATTTATTGCTTGCAGATTTTTGGATCGCAGCCATTCTGACTGGTGTGAAGTGGTACCTCATTGTGGTTTTGATTTGCATTTCTCTAATAATGAGTGATGTTGAGCATCTTTTCATGTGTTTGTTAGCCATCCATATGTCTTCTTTGGAAAAATGTCTATTTAGTTCTTTGGCCCATTTTTTGATTGGGTCGTTTATTTTTCTGGAATTGAGCTGCATAAGTTGCTTGTATATTTTTGAGATTAGTTGTTTGTCAGTTGCTTCATTTGCTATTATTTTCTCCCATTCAGAAGGCTGTCTTTTCACCTTGCTTATATTTTCCTTTGTTGTGCAGAAGCTTTTAATTTTAATTAGATCCCATTTGTTTATTTTTGCTTTTATTTCCAGAATTCTGGGGGGTGGATCATAGAGGATCCTGCTGTGATTTATGTCTGAGAGTGTTTTGCCTATGTTCTCCTCTAGGAGTTTTATAGTTTCTGGTCTTACATTTAGATCTTTAATCCATTTTGAGTTTATTTTTGTGTACGGTGTTAGAAAGTGATCTAGTTTCATTCTTTTACAAGTGGTTGACCAGTTTTCCCAGCACTACTTGTTAAAGAGATTGTCTTTACTCCATTGTATATTCTTGCCTCCTTTGTCAAAGATAAGGTGTCCATATGTGTGTGGATTTATCTCTGGGCTTTCTATTTTGTTCCATTGATCTATGTCTGTCTTTGTGCCAGTACCATACTGTCTTGATGACTGTGGCTTTGTAGTAGAGCCTGAAGTCAGGCAAGTTGATTCCTCCAGTTCCATTCTTATTTCTCAAGATTGCTTTGGCAATTCGAGGTTTTTTGTATTTCCATACAAATCTTGAAATTATTTGTTCTAGTTCTGTGAAAAATATGGCTGGTAGCTTGATAGGGATTGCATTGAATTTGTAAATTGCTTTGGGTAGTATACTCATTTTCACTATATTGATTCTTCCCATCCATGAACATGGTATATTTCTCCATCTATTAGTGTCCTCTTTGATTTCTTTCATCAGTGTTTTATAGTTTTCTATATATAGGTCTTTAGTTTCTTTAGGTAGATATATTCCTAAGTATTTTATTCTTTTCGTTGCAATGATGAATGGAATTGTTTCCTTAATTTCTTTTTCTACTTTCTCGTTATTTGTGTATAGGAATGCAAGGGATTTCTGTGTGTTGATTTTATATCCTGCAACTTTACTATATTCATTGATGAGCTCTAGTAATTTTCTGGTGGAATCTTTAGGGTTTTCCATGTAGAGGATCATGTCATCTGCAAATAGTGAGAGTTTTACTTCTTCTTTTCCAATTTGGATTCCTTTTATTTCTTTTTCTGCTCTGATTGCTGTGGCCAAAACTTCCAGAACTATGTTGAATAGTAGCGGTGAAAGTGGATACCCTTGTCTTGTTCCTGGCTTTAGGGGAAATGCTTTCAATTTTTCACCATTGAGGATAATGTTTGCTGTGGGTTTGTCATAGATAGCTTTTATTATGTTGAGGTATGTTCCTTCTATTCCTGCTTTCTGGAGAGTTTTTATCATAAATGGATGTTGAATTTTGTCAAAGGCCTTCTCTGCATCTATTGAGATAATCATATGGTTTTTATTTTTCAATTCGTTAATGTGGTGAATTACATTGATTGATTTGCGGATATTGAAGAATCCTTGCATCCCTGGGATAAAGCCCACTTGGTCATGGTGTATGATCTTTTTAATGTGTTGTTGGATTCTGATTGCAAGAATTTTGTTGAGGATTTTTGCATCTATGTTCATCAGTGATATTGGCCTGTAGTTTTCTTTTTTTGTGACATCTTTGTCAGGTTTTGGTATTAGGGTGATGGTGGCCTCATAGAATGAGTTTGGAAGTTTACCTTCCTCTGCAATTTTCTGGAAGAGTTTGAGTAGGATAGGTGTTAGCTCTTCTCAAAATTGTTGGTAGAATTCAGCTGTGAAGCCGTCTGGACCTGGGCTTTTGTTTGCTGGAAGATTTCTGTTTACAGTTTCAATTTCCGTGCTTGTGATGGGTCTGTTAAGATTTTCTATTTCTTGCTGGTTCAGTTTTGGAAAATTGTACTTTTCTAAGAATTTGTCCATTTCTTCCATGTTGTCCATTTTATTGGCATACAACTGCTGATAGTAGTCTCTTATGATCCTTTGTATTTCTGTGTTGTCTGTTGTGATCTCTCCATTTTCATTTCTAATTTTATTGATTTGATTTTTCTCTCTTTGTTTCTTGATGAGTCTGGCTAATGGTTTGTCAATTTTATTTATCCTTTCAAAGAACCAGCTTTTGGCTTTGTTGATTTTTGCTATGGTCTCTTTTGTTTCTTTTGCATTTATTTCTGCCCTAATTTTTAAGATTTCTTTCCTTCTACTAACTCTGGGGTTCTCCAATTCTTCCTTTTCTAGTTGCTTTAGATGTAGAGTTAGGTTTTTTATTTGACTTTTTTCTTGTTTCTTGAGGTATGCCTGTATTGCTATGAACTTTCCTCTTAGCACTGCTTTTATAGTGTCCCACAGGTTTTGGGCCTAGAAGAAATAAAAAAGAGTCAAAATATAATGAATAACACAATAAATGAGCTCAGAAACACTCTGGAGGCAACAAATAGTAGAATAACGGAGGCAGAAGATAGGATTAGCGAAATAGAAGATAGAATGGTAGAAATAAATGAATCAGAGAGGAAACAAGAAAAACGAATTAAAAGAAACGAGGACAATCTCAGAGACCTCCAGGACAATATGAAATGCTCCAACATTCGAATTATAGGAGTCCCAGAAGAAGAAGACAGAAAGAAAGATCATGAGAAAATCCTTGAGGAGATAATAGTTGAAAACTTCCCTAAATTGGGGAAGGAAGTAATCACCCAAGTCCAAGAAACACAGAGAGTTCCAAATAGGATAAACCCAAGGCGAAACACCCCAAGACACATATTAATCAAATTAACAAATATCAAACACAAAGAACAAATATTAAAAGCAGCAAGGGAAAAACAACAAATAACACACAAGGGGATTCCCATAAGGATAACAGCTGATCTTTCAATAGAAACTCTTCAGGCCAGGAGGGAATGGCAAGACATACTTAAAGTGATGAAAGACAATAACCTACAGCCCAGATTACTGTACCCAGCAAGGATCTCATTCAAATACGAAGGAGAAATCAAAAGCTTTACAGACAAGCAAAAGCTGAGAGAATTCAGCACCACCAAACCAGCTCTCCAATAAATTCTAAAGGATATCCTCTAGACAGGAAACACGAAAAGGGTGTATAAACCCGAACCCAAAACAATAAAGCAAATGGTAACAGGATCATACTTATCAATAATTACCTTAAACGTAAATGGGTTGAACACCCCAACCAAAAGGCAAAGAGTGGCCGAATGGATACAAAAACAAGACCCCTCTATATCCTGCTTACAAGAGACCCACCTCAAAACAAGGGACACATACAGACTGAAAGTGAAGGGCTGGAAAAAGATATACCACACAAATAGAGACCAAAAGAAAGCAGGAGTGGCAATACTCATATCCGATAAAATAGACTTTAAAACAAAGGCTGTGAAAAGAGACAAAGAAGGCCACTACATAATGATCAAAGGATCAATCCAAAAAGAAGATATAACAATTATAAATATATCTGCACCCAATATAGGAGCACCGCAATATGTAAGACAAATGCTAACAAGTATGAAAGGGGAAATCAACAATAACACAATAATAGTGGGAGACTTTAATACCCCACTCACACCTATGGACAGATCAACTAAACAAAAAATTAACAAAGAAACGCAAACTTTAAATGATACATTAGATCAGTTAGACCTAATTGATATCTATAGGACATTTCACCCCAAAACAATGAATTTCACCTTTTTTTCAAGTGCTCATGGAATGTTCTCCAGGATAGATCACATCCTGGGCCATAAATCTAAACTTGATAAATTCAAAAAAACGAAATCATTCCAAGCATCTTTTCTGACCATAATGCATTAAGATTATATCTCAATTATAGGAGAAAAACTATTAAAAATTCCAACATATGGAGGTTGAACAACACACTTCTGAATAACCAACAAATCACAGAAGAAATCAAAAAAGAAATCAAAATATGCATAGAAACTAATGAAAATGAAAACACAACAACCCAAAACCTGTGGGACACTATAAAAGCAGTGAATGTTGAGTTTTAAGCCAACTTTTTCATGCTCCTCTTCTACCTTGATCAAGAGGCTCCTTAATTCCTTTTCACTTTCTGCCATAAGGGTAGTGTCATCTGCATATATGAGGTCATTGATACTTCTCCCTGCAATCTTGATTCCAGCTTGTGCTTCATCCAGCCTGGCATTTCACATGATGTACTCTGCATATAAGTTAAATAAGCAAGATGACAATATACAGCTTTAGTGTACTCCTTTCCCAATTTGGAACCAGTCCATTTTTCCATGTCCAGTTCTAACTGTTGCTTCTTGACCTGCATGCAGGTTTCTCAGGAGGCAGGTAAGTTGGTATGATATTCCCATCTCTTGAAGAATTTTCCAATTTGCTATGATCCACACAGTCAAAGGTTTGCCATAGTCAATGAAGCAAAAGTAGATGTTTTTCTGGAATTCCCTTTCTTTTTGTATGATCCAGTGTGGATCCATATACAAATTCCACATACAAATGTGGAAATTGGCAAATTGATCTCTGGTTACTCTGCCTTTTCTAAGTCCAGCTTGAACATCTGGAAATTCCTGGTTCAACTTCTATTGAAGCCTAACTTGGAGAATTTTGAACATTACTTTGCTAGCGTGTGAAATGAGTGCAATTATGCGGTAGTTTGAGTATTTGAGTTCTTTGCCATTGCTTTCTTTATGATTGGAATGAAACTGACCTTTTCCAGTCCTGAAGCCACTGCTGAATTTTCCACATTTGCTGGTGTATTGAATATAGCACTTTCACAGCATCATCTTTTAGTATTTGAAATAGCTCAGCTGGAATTCCATCCCCTCCACTAGTTTTATTCATAATGATGCTTCCTAAGGCCCATTTGACTTTGCATTCCAGGATATCTGGCTCCAGGTGAGTGGTCACACCATCGTGGTTATCTGGATCATGAAGATCTCTTTTTGGTATAATTCTCCTATGTATTCTTGCCACCCCTTCTTAATACCATCTGCTTCTGTTAGGTCCGTACCATTTCTGTCCTTTATTGTGGCCATCTTTGCATGAAATGTTCCCTTCATATCTCTAATTTTATTGAAGAGATCTCTAGTCTTTCCCATTCTCTTGTTTTCCTCTATTTCTTTGCATTGTTCAATGTGGAAGGCTTTCTTTCTTTCTTTCTTTCTTTTTTTTTTTTTTTACTTTGCAATATTGTATTGGTTTTGCCATACATTGACATGAATCCACCACAGGTGTACATGTGTTCCCCATCCTGAACCCCCGAGGAAGGCTTTCTTATCTCTCCTCGCTCTTCTTTGGAACCCTGCATTCAGATGTATATATCTTTCCTTTTCTCCTTTGCCTTTCACATCTCTTGTTTCTCAGCTATTTGTAAGGCCGCCTCAAACAGTCATTTTGCCTTTTTACATTTCTTTTTCTTGGGGATGGTCTTGATCACTGTCTCCTGTACAATGTCACAAACCTCTGTCCGTAGTTCTTCAGGCACCCAATCATATCTAATCCCTTGAATCTTTCTGTGACTTCCATTGTATACTCATAAGTGGTTTTATTTAGGTCATACCTGTGTGACCTAGTGGTTTTCCCTACTTTCTTCAATTTAAGTCTGAATTTTGCAATAAGGAGTTCATGATCTGAGCCACAGTCAGCTGCCTGTCTTGTTTTTGCTAACTCTGTAGAGCTTCTCCATCTTCAGCTGAAAAGAATATAATCAGTCTGATTTCAGTGTTGACCATAAGGTGATGTCCACATGTACAGTTGTCTCTTATGTTGTTGGAAAAGATAGACATAAATTAAGCAAGATATTGCATTGAGAGTTGCGCTTAGACTCATCAGTGTTCATACTTTTCTATATAGTGTCATTCTCAGATCATCAAGAGAGTTGGGGAGCAGAATTTCTTAAAGAATACTTCACTGTTGTCTAGAATTTTCTTCCCAGTAGCTGATACTAATTTTTCATTTAGATGCTGCTTTCCTCATCTTACTAAAAGATGTCCACAGAAGCTTTTCAGACATTCATGAGGACTACTGCTCTTTCTTCAAAGTGTCTTTACGTGGTTTGCAGACTGAAAAGACAGGGGGCTTCAGTGTGGTGTCATGTTGCCAAGGCTGTCACCCAGGTTCACTCGTGTGCTGGCATGACAGTCATGTCAGGATGCCCATGTGACCTGACCTGAGTGGATTTGGAAAACCCCCTGGTTAGAAAGTCACATCTAATTTCAGAGATGTGAAAATATGCTAATAATACAGGATTCATGAAATGCAGTCAGTTAATGATCTGACCTAATCTTCAGGACCAGAGAAATTCTCTTAGAGAGCGTGACATTTAGCATTAGACCTGAAAACTAAGAAGGTATTCTGAAGCTGAGATGGAAGAGTATCACCCTAGTAGAGGCAGGGCCGGATGATGGAACAGACTAGTTGGACCGCTCACCAGGCCACCAAACTACCGGAGTGCTGCAGCATTTCCAGACCGGTTATCAAAGGCCGTCCCTGCCATCTCAGGTTTCTATTGCAGTACTTGAGCTCTTCTCTTCCTGAAGAAATGTAAGTAGGTCCCACTTTCACTGAAGCTGAGGTGATTGTTGAGTGCAAAACAGGACAACATGCAATCAAACTATCACTGGTTTGTGTCTTATTATTGCAGCTATGTCAGAACCTGGCAGTTGTGGTCATCTGAAATTCCAAAACCTCATCAATATGTAGCGCAGAACAAGTGAGCTCCATGTGAAACCCTTTTAATATCCTGTCCCGCCCCCTAGGAAATTGTCTTGTTTAATAATTGACAAAAGAAAGCCAAAGAGAAACAAACTGGAGAACACATGAAAATATGTGGGGCAGAAGGCTGGAGGCCAGTCCGGAGTCATGCCATGTAAATTCTCTATGAAGGATTTTGGTCTTCATCCCCAGGGATGTGGGAGTTATTGAAGAGTTTTGAGCAGTGAAATGACATACTCACATTTGCATCTTCACTCTGGCTGCTATGAAGCGAATGGATTTTGAGTAATGAGTTATCTTCTCTCTGGGCAAGGTAGAGTTCCTTATTCATGCAGCAGTCTGGATTTTAAACATCAGTGAACTGGCTTTTAGGCATTTTCTCAAAAGGTGTATGTAAATTATTAATCACAAAATCATTTGGCCATATTACAGAGCTGGAATGAACAGTTAACTGTAATAATAATGTATCTATAAGCAGTCAGTTAAATGGAGTCTTCAGTAGTTTTATTTCTTTACTATTTTTGTTTTGGATAAATGAGTTCAATAATAAATTAACAAAATGAGGATTTGGGGCCAAAAGAAAATTTCCTGTGAAACTTTACTGTGAAACAGAATGAGAAGAGACTCAGCTTAGTATGTCATGTGAATAAACTCCTGGATAACACACTGTAAATTGAGTCTTATTACATAAAAGGATGTTATGACATTTAGGTATTAAACCACTAATGGTAGTTTTGGTTTAGTTTGTGGTAACTACTTTTGTTGGAAAATAATCAATTTCATTTTAGGAACACTGAATAATGAGAGCTAGTGGCAAAAGTGGGCTTTGGCCTCTTAGTTATGTCACCTAAACACCCCTATACTTAGTGTTTGAGCTAGGTACTATTGTTCTTCATCTCTTCTAATTCTTTTAAACACTTTTTGGGGTAAGGACTTGATTCTAAGTTTATGAACTTTACCTGAGGATTCCGATTAAATGAAAATCATTTTAATAATAATGATGAAAGCTAATCCTAACAGTCTTCCTTATTATTAGACCAGGAACTGGTTTAATTTTCATACCAGCCACAGAAGAAAGCACAGAAGAAAGTTTTTATAAATGGAGAAACAGAGAAGTTAAGTAATTTTACCCAAGGCAACAGAATGTATAGGGAGTGTGGAACCAGAATTTGGTCTTAGGGAATCTAGCTTCAGAGACTATGGGTTTAACCACTATACACATCACCTCTTTAAAAGTAATGCTTTTTGAAAAGTCAGTTTGTGATATATACATCTATGTACACACAATATTTTTCTTTTAAACATTTTCACAAACTCCTTTCACTGGATCACCCCAACAGAAACATATGGGAGATTTCTGAAACCGAATCCAACTTTATGGCATGAGATGAGTAAAGTTTAAAAGCAAGCAGATGTTTGCAAAGCATATAAAATTCAAAATTGCCCTTCACTAGATATTATTTGGAACACAGGCATAATTCTTTTCAAATATGATTTTTTATCTAAATGGTGTCCCTTAAAACTTCATTTTAACACCCAAACGGTCCCCAGCTGTTCGGGTGGATTGGCCCCCGCTGGGTCTGTTTCCCGACGCTCCCCATATTCCACCATAAATATTCATGGCGCAGCGCTCCTGCTCCCCAAAGGGAGCCAGGCTTCGTTTTTATGAACTCCTCTCAACTGGGATTAACATCTTTCACCTATTACCCAGCTCCTGAATTATGGTTTTGTTCTGCTGTGCTCTCCATTTTCTTTATTTTTCCTGATATCTGAGAAGCCTGAAGAGAATGTGGAGTGTGAAAGAAACTTCTAATCCCAGGAAGTTGGCCCAAGGAGTATACAAAATCAATTTTTAAAATGCAATATCTTATTCTAACTTTACACCCAGACCACTGTGAAACCACTGTTTTCTTCCCTTGCCAGATTTCCTAGGCAACAGCAGTGCCTTTGTGATAGGTTTGTAAATTTAATTTGAGGGCTTGGGGTGGGGATCATGGAGCTGTTAACTGGAGGGGATGCTATTTCCACAGACAACACATGCATGGGCTACTAAAATGATGATTTTTTTCCCCATGTGATTTATATTTGAATGTGTTTAGATTCCAGAAAATACTACGGTTAATTCTGCCTTTTGGGTGATTGATAGGTAGCAGGAGGCAGGAGAAGTGTGCATTTTCCCATTGCTGCAGCTCTTCTCTCTACCTCTCTCACTTGTACTTTCTTATATCAGGTATACTGTTTGTATTCTTTGTATTTCTAACACACCCTTATGCACCCAGAGATGCTCTTGATGTCATCTAGACCAATATCAGGGAACCACGGCAACTTGCCACATCAGTAGGAAGAATCTTTGATTTTCGACATTAAACTTGAGTTCTTATGACTGCTTGGCACTAACCAGTCAGATATACTTGGAAATAGCATTTAACTTCTTGAAACATCTGTTTTCCCATTTGTGGCATAGGGGAGACACCCAGTTACAAAGCCTTTTTGTGAACCATAAATAAGAGATGTAAATTGAGTACTTAGTGCAGACCTATATAAGGAATTTTAACTCACTTCTCCCTCTATGTGACACCAGCTATCTAGGTGTGGGAGGAAGAAATGAACAGTAGAAGATTGATGGTGGCCCTTAGCACACTGGCATAGTGGTCACCTCCCACATTTCATGGGTTTGCCACATCCCACAATGGCAAGAGATCAGTCCATGAATGTTTTGAAAATGTCGTCCAATTCTGCAAAGGTTTCTGACATTGTACGAGTGGGTTGTGAGGAGAGGAGGATTAAGTTAACTTCCCTGCATGAGTTGGTTAACTACACAGTTAAATGGGCAATACCTTCCAGCTGATCTTTCTATAAATGGTACCCTTCTCACTTTGAAACCCATTGGAACCAACCATTTACCACAAGTCACCCTTTTCGACCCTGGCAAGTCTCTACTGCACATGAAGAGATGCTGGAAGAACACTTACTCAACAAGGATGGATTATTGAGTTCCTGGAAACAAACTCTGGAAAGAGACACTACCAACACACTGACTGCCCATGTCAGAAGAACTGGCTAGAACAGAGTCAGTGAACCTGAAATCTGGAGGCAAGATTATGGAGTCACTTAAGACATGAGATCTGCAGTCAGCCTGCTGGGGGTTGAATTCTGCCTGTGTTGTGCCCCAGCACTGTGACATTGGGCAAATTCCTTAACCTTTAACCCCAGGTTTCTAATTGCAATAGGACCTGCACCTTATGATTATGATAGGGATTAAGTGAGATACTCCAGATAGACTATCTCGTACACAAAACACAAGTGTTGGCACAATGTGTGCAATTTATATTAACCTAAAAATTATTTTTGAAAGAACTAGTTGAGAGCAAACATTAGGCGCCATCTTATTCTTATGCCTGGGTACTTAATTGACCACTCTGGCAGGGCCTTGGGCAGATTGCAACAAAGGTATTGAGTGTCCACTGAATATAGAGTACATTTTTAACAAAAGTGAAGGCTGCTTTATATTTTAAGGAGTGATACTCTGTGGGTTGCTCTGTGTGGGGAGGTGAATAATGTGTGCTTTTGGAAGGCACAACAGTGTTTTCCAAGGTGTGCACATGGAAAGGTCATTTTTTTTTGATGTGAAATAGCAATTGATATATGCAGAGCCTGGTGCCACTTGGAATTTCATTTCTGAAATATAACTGTCACCCAGCAGGCTAAGATGTCTGCTGTTTCAATCTCAGGCATCTTCAGGCTTACCTTATTATTTTAAGGCATGCTACAGTGTGTACTTGGAGCATTTCTTAAACTTTTCTTGCTTCCAGGTACAAGAGTTTAATCCCTCTTGGGCTGTCTCATAGTCTCCTACACCCACTGAGGAATCCAGTCCAGGGAACGGGGGTGGGTGGTGGGGAGCGTGGGTAGTGAGCATTGTGTAGATACAATCCAGTACCATCTGACTGATCATTTTGCATCAATAAAAATTAACTTAGCTGAGTGGCAACAATAATAAAATTGCTAAAATGAGGTGTAACATTGTGGTGCTTCTGACAGACCCGGCACAGTAGGGCCTCACCATCACCTCCCGCCGCAGTCTCACCTTATCTGTTTGTCCCAGTACATGGGCCTATAAGAGAATATTCTTATATTGAGTAAGAGGCAGACATGTTGGATGAAGAGACTTGTATGGTGTCTGTCACCTATTTGACCCTGTGGACTGGCTTTGAACCTCTTTTGATAGAGGATGAGTGTCAGAAATGGTCTGGATTTGTGGGAAGCTCTGGGTCCAGTCTGCACTGTTTTGGCCTCAGGTCAGAAAGTGGAGCACAGAGAGGTGAGAGAGGCCAGTGTCCTCAACCCTGCTCAGAATCTAGCACTGTCCTGCCTTGTGGAGAACTGGCAGTTCTTGGACTCCAAGAACCATTACTCAAAATGGCACCATCAAGGTAGTATTGGGGTGGTTTCTACAAGTAGCATCACTTGACATTGATAGGTTCAGTGAGAAGAGAAGAGAAAAATCAGAGGCCAGTAGTGACTGTAGCTGACAAAATGGTTCGCTCTGGGGACTCTAGAAAACACAGGCAGAAACTTTGAGGATGTCTCAGTTCTTATTCAGTATGTCTAATTTGTGGGGAATAGGAACTGCTAAAACTATTGTAACTTAGGTGTTTCAATTCAGTGTGATCTTAATTTTTATAAATAAAACCTTTGGAAGAAGAGTTGTATTATTAAAACCACTTTCAGAGGATTCTTTTAGGCTGAAGCAGGAAAGGATTGAGGGTTATGTTTACAGAGTTAGTAGCTGCATGATATTTCTTAACTGCATCATTCATAAGTAAGGTATTGTGTGTGCGTGTTCATCAAAATCAAGTCAAACATTCACAATTTTCTAGATAATGTTATTCATGTGTTTGGATTTATTTTTAGAAGACCTTTCATGTAATGGTGAATCTCTGCAATAATCTGTAGTGAGATGGTGAGTGATCTGAAATACTGCTGTTCCATGCTGAAATGTGTTGGCTATTAAAAGATCTGTTCGATTTAAAGATCTTTCCTGGTCTGTTCCACTTCTCGAAATGTACTCATGTGGTGAGGATAAAATGGACTTGCGTGTAAAGTATTTAGCACAGTAGATTCTGAATACTTGGTAGACCATTACCTGTAAGTTATAAAGGGCTTCGCATACTATATCTGTAAAGGCATGATTATAGGTGAGAAATTCTGTTTTGAAGCTGGAGGCTTACTTTCAGAAGATTGGGTGGCAGTGTCTAGACGTAAAGAAAACTCTGCATGCACAAGTTAGAAATGCAGCCGTTGAATATGGCGGTCATATTCTGGAGTACCAGTCTGTTCATAGATTCCTTCTCTGGAAACTGCTCCCACCAATAACCTCTCCATCAGAAGTCTGGGAAGCCATGTCATTCCATGATCTGTTCCCCTAATCACAGGAGATTGGATGAAACTGGTCATATGACTTGACTTGGGCTAATCATACTGTACACTTAGGGTCTGGAAATCAGGGCACTGAGAGAGACCAAGTGTTTTAGCTTGTTTTCCACCAAAACTCCAGGCAAGGATTTGAGTGCAGCAGTTTATTTGAGAAGAGTTTTCAGGAAACATCTGCAGGGGAGAGAAAAGAGAGATAGGAAATGAAAATATGCCAGTAAAAGGGAACTCATCAAACACATCAAACACCAGTGGGGACTGAGGATTCATCCAACTAGAAAATTTAGTATCTGAGTTGTCCCATCCTATAGGGCAAGGAAACCATGGCATTTATTCGTCAGTTAGTGTTGCCTTTTGGTTAAAGGCTATTCCCAGGAGGTGCTAGTTTACAGGCATGCTGGGGGAGAGCAGGACCAAATAGTCAGAGATAACGTTGGGCTCAGAGATATAGGTACTGGCAGGAAACTGGGCTGGGTTTCAGGAGTTTTAAACACAGAAGTCTTCAGGGCTAAGGAGATATGAGAAGGATGCTGACAGAACCTGATTCCCAAGTCAGTTTTATGTCAGGAGATGAGTCATTTCAATGGGGGTGCTGAAGGCAAAGTTTTAGGCTTTATGTAAGCTGATGAAAAGAAAGCTGGTCTTGAGACAGAAGGCGGAGAATGTAGTAGCAGGTGTACAGAGGCAAAGAATGGGGCTTGTGGGTCCTGAAACTTAGCGAAGGTGAACTCTGTTAGTGAAGACACTCAGTTCACCTAAGACTCAGCTGTTTCATTTTCCTGTTTCTATATAATGTGAAAATAACTGGCCCCTGCTTTTGCTCCTGCCTCTTTTAATTTTGCTAACCTGAGTGGCAACCATTCATAAGCTAAAATGGACTTTGTTTTCTAGAAAGAACTCCAGGGGCATTTTTAGTCTCACTCTTTAGAACTGTAACACACCCCCATCAAAAGGTGAAGTCTGTTTTCCTTCCCCTTGAGATTGTGTGGGCCTTTGTGGCTGCCTTGGTGGACGTACTATGGCAAAAGTGATGTTGTAGGACTTTCGACACTAAGGCATAAAAAGTGTCTCTTCTACCACAGTGTACTTGTCCTTAGAATCCAGCCGCCATATTGTAAGCAAGCCTCAGACATATGGGGAGGTCACTAATAAACATTTTGACTGATTGCTTCAGCTGAATCCTACTTGGCCACCAGTGTCAATCCCCAGAGGTATGAATGACAGATCTTGGACATAATTCTTGGCCCTAGATTTCAAGTTACCCACTCTGACACCAGGTGGATCAGATAGGACCTATCCTCACTGAGTTTCTTCCAAATTGCAGATTTCAGGTCAAAATAAATGTCCTTGTTTTAAGTCACTAAGTTTTAGGGTGACTTGTCATACTACCTTGATAAACTGCAACACAGGATGAGGTAACCCATGTGGATTTACTTATCTTTCAAATAGTTTAGCATATTATAGATGGATGGTTAGGCAGTTACCCACGTATGAAAGCTCCCTTGTCTCCTCCCAGCCCATCAAAACTACTAGAGTCCTTTAGGGGGGAGTTTGTCATGACTCTCACTGGTTGAGGGCACCAAAGCCAGATCAGCAGACTCTCACCTAGTCTTATTGCTCCATAGCTGTCATACCCTGGAGAACTCAGGAAGGAAGTTCTTTTATTGTAGCTGCCAGTCATTGCGCCTAAATTTTGTCAGCAACTTTACTTTTCACGCCTCATCTCACTTAATTTTTTCCAAAATTCTGGGATATAGATAACAATCTGTCATTTATAGATAAGGAGCCAGAGATTCAAGCAGGCTAAATGACTTGCCCAAGATCACGCAATAAGTGCAAGAATTGGGGCCTGAATGTAGTTCATTTGGATCCCACATGTTTTCTTTCTTTTGTGCTACTTTGCCTTAGCCTTGAGGCCTTTGAAGGACTTGGAGTTCATAGTTTGTTTTTAATCCCATGTTAGCCATGTTCTGCATTACACAGATTTGCTAAGTTGGTATGGTGACATAACCAGCCATCATACCTTTTCATGAGAAAATACCCTTTGAGGTTAAAATTTTTTATAACATCATAAATTGGAGTACCTTGCTTATATTTGGGTATGTGTGTATATATATATATGTGTGTGTGTGCTCAGTTGCTTCAGTCATGTCCAACTCTTGGTGACCTCATGGACTATAACTCACCAGGGTCCTCTCTCTATGGGATTTTTCCAGCAAGAATACTGGAGTGGGTTGCCATTTCCTTCTCCAGGGGTCTTCCCAACCCAGGGATCAAACCTGTGTCTCCTGTGTCCTTATGTTGCAGGCAGATTCTTTACTTGCTGATCAATTAATATATATTATATTAATTTAAAAGTATATAGTTATATATATTATATACAAATTATATGAGTTAAAATTTTGTGTACATATTACATGTATATAAAATATGTATATTATATAACACATATATAATATATATTTATATAAAATATGTATAGGTATATAAAATATATACTCAAAATTTTTAAAATTAATTTATTTTAATTGGAGGCTAATTACTTTACAATATTGTAGTGGTTTTGCCATACATTGACATGAATCAGCCATGGGTGTACATGTGTCCCCCATTTTGAACCCCCCTCCCATCTTCCTTCCCATTCCATCCCTCAGGGTCATCCCAGTGCACCAGCCCTGAGTGCCCTGTCTAAAATTTTAACTTCCATAATTTGTATGTAATCTATAATATATATAACTATAATTACATATAATTGGTTGCCATTCCCTTCTCCAGTGGACCACATTTTGTCAGAACTCTCCACCATGACCCATCTGTCTTAGGTGGCCCTATATGGCATGGCTCATAGTTTCATTGAGTTAGACAAGGCTGTGGTCCATGTGATAAGTCTGATTAGTTTTCTGTGATTGTGGTTTTCATTCTGTCCACCCTCTGACAGATAAGGATAAGAGGCTTATGGAAACTTCCTGAGGACTGTGGGGGAAACCAGGTCTTATTCTGCTGGGCCCAGACATGCTCAGTAAATCTTTGGTCCAATTTTCTGTTGATGGGTGGGGCTGTGTTTGTGTTTGGCTCGTTATTGACAAATTCAGACTTAAATTGAAGAAAGTCAGGAAAACCTCTAGACCATTCAGGTATGACCTAATTCAAATCCCTTACAATTATACAGTGGAAGTGATAAATAGATCTGATAGACACAATGCCTGAAGAACTATGGATGGAGATTCATGACGTTATACAAGAGTCAGGGATCAAGACCACCCCGAAGAAAAAGAAATGCAAAAAGGCAAAAAGTTTGTCTGACAAGGCCTTACAAATAGCTATGAAAAGAACAGAAGTAAAAGGCAAAGGAGAAAAATAAAAATATACCAATTTGAATGCAGAGTTCCAAAGAATAGCAAGGAGAGATAAGAAAGCCTTCCTCAGTGATCCATGCAAAGAAATAGAGGAAAGCAATAGAATGGGAAAGACTAGAAAACTAGTCAAGAAAATTAGAGATATGAAGGGAGAATTTCATGCAAACATGGCCACAATAAAGGACAGAAATGGAATGGACCTAACAGAAGCAGAAGATATTAAGAGGAAGTGGCAAGAATACACAGAAGAACTATACAAAAAAGATCTTCATGACCCAGATAACCACAATGGTGTGATCACTCACCTAGAGATAGACATCCTGGAATGTGAAGTCAAGTGGGCCTTAGGAAACATCACTATGAACAAAGCTAGGGGAGGTGACGGAATTCCAGTTGAGCTATTTCAAATCCTAAAAGATGGTACTGTGAAAGTACTGCACTCAGTATGCAAGCAAATTTGGAAAACTCAGCAGTGGCCACAGGACTGGAAAAGGTCAGTTTTCATTCCAATCCCAAAGAAAGGCAATGCCAAGGAATGTTCAAACTACCACACAATGGCACTTATCTCACACGCTAGTGAAGTAATGCTCAAAATTCTCCAAGCCAGGCTTCAGCAGTGATCTTCCAGATGTTCTGCTGGATTTAGAAAAGGCAGAGGAATCAGAGATCAAATTGCCAACATCCACTGGATCATAGAAAAAGCAAGGGAATTCCAGAAAAACATCTAACACTTGCTTTATGGATTACACCAAAGCCTTTGACTGTGTGGGTCACAACAATCTGTGGAAAATTCTTCAAGAGATGGGAATACCAGACTGCCTTACCTGCCTCCTGAGAAATCTGTATGCAGGTCAAGAGGCAACATTTAGACCCATACATTGAACAACAGACTGGTTCCAAATTGGGAAAGGAGTGTGTCAAGGCTGTATATTTTCACCCTACTTATTTAACTTATATGCAGAGTACATCATGCAAAATGCTGGGCTGGATGAAGCACAGACTGGGAGCAAGATTACTGGGAGAAATATCAATAAGTTCAGATATACAGATGACACCATCCTTATGGCAGAAAGTGAAAAGGAACTGAAGAGCCTCATGATGAAAGTGAAAGAGACAGTGAAAAAGCTGGCTTAAAACTCAACATTCAAAAAACAGAGATCATGGCATCCAGTCCCATCATTTCATAGCAAATAGATGGGGAAACCATGGAAATGGTAAGAGACTTTTTTCCCTTGGATACCAAAATCATTGCAGATGGTGACTGCAACCATGAAATTAAAAGCCACTTGCTCCTGGAAGAAAAGCTATGACCAACCTAGACAACATATTAAAAAGCAGAAACATTACTTTGCTGACAAAGGTCCATGTAGTCAAAGCTGTGATTTTTTTCCAGTAGTCATGTATGGATGTGAGAATTGGACTATAAAAATGCTGAGTACCGAATAATTGATGCTTTTGAACTGTGGTGTTGGAGAAGACTCTTGAGGGTCCCTTGGACTGCAAGAAGATCAAACCAGTGAATCCTAATGAAAATCAGTCCTGAATATTCGTTGAAAGGACGGATACTGAAGCTGAAACTCCAATACTTTGGCCACGTGATGTGAAGAATGGACCTATTAGAAAAGACTGATGCTGGGAAAGATTGAAGGCAGGAGAAAAAGGAGATGACAGAGAATGAGATAGTTGGATGGCATCACTGAATCGATGGGCATGAGTTTGAGCAAGCTCTGGTATGGTGATGGACAGGGAAGTCAGGAGAGCTACAGTCCATGGAGTCCCAAAGGGTTGGACATGACTGAGCTACTGAACCAAACTGAAGTGTATATAACATATATATAATTATATAAATATGGAGAGTCTCTTTGTGGTGGAAATTACTATTCGCATTATTCTGAAGAAAATTAAACCATGTTTTATTGTTGTCTCATAAGAATGAATGTCATTCTAATCTATTCATGATTTATTGACTGCTTGCTTGATTTTAAATCCTATTTTGAAATAATACCTAGATTTACAAAGATCTACAGAAATAGTTTCCAGAGATCTAAGATTCCCTTACATAGCTTGCCCAAAAGTTAAAATCTTACATGTGAATTTAACATTGGTACAATGCCATTGGGCTTCACTGGTGGCAACACCTTTATCCAAACTGTTCACTGTGTTCAGCTTTTACCAGTTTACCACTGATGTCCCTTTTTTCTGTTCCAGGATCTAATCCAGGATGCCATATTGCATGTAGTCACCATGTTCATCTTCTCTAGCCTATGACCATTTCTCAGTTTTTTCCTTCTGTTCATGACCTTGAGGCTTTTTTTTTCCCTCCAAAAATTTCTTTTTTTTTTTCAGTTTTTTAATTTTAAAATCTTTAATTCTTACATGCGTTCCCAAACATGAACCCCCCTCCCACCTCCCTCCCCATAACATCTCTCTGGGTCATTGACCTTGAGGCTTTTGAAGAGCATTTACCCGGTAGTTTGTAGAATATATTTCGTTGTTTTCTCACTGTGAGGCTGGGGTTTTGGCTTTTCTGGAAGAACACCATAGAGGCGAATACCTCAGTTCTCTTCTCCTTTCGTCATTTCTAGAGTATATGATATGTACATGGATTCTCACTGGCCAGCTTGACCCTGATCTCTTGGTTAAGGTGGTGTCTGCTGTGTTTCTTCACTCTAAAGATGCTTATTTTTTACTTTCCATACTTCTGTTAGAAGTGAGTCAGAAAGTCCAGAGTATACTGGAGGAGAAAGGAATTACCTCCTGGAGGGAGTGTTTTGACCAATCAGTCTTTTATGTGGCCATGGTAAAGAGCACTTTTCAATCCTGAAGTAGTCATAGTCTACCGAATTAGCAGCCTCCTGGTTTATAGAAACACTTCTGGGCACTGAAACCTTGAGTCATCTACATCTTTAAATTCTTCATCATGGGATATATAACCTACAGAGGGATGCCCACACTTATTGGCTACATGATTGAGAACCAAGCTGTAAGTATTCTAAATGTTTTCTCTTCACTCCCATAAAAAAGGGCTCCCTCTTGTCTCTTAAATCTGTAAGTATGTGATGTTTGAAATACAGCATATATAACTTCATAGATTGTTTCTTCACATGTATAAAGTATTTTTCCACTGAAAGGAAGGAGTTATGTCTCTTTTGTATTTAAATTTTCTCTAGCACCTAGAAAATAATAATAATTACTATAAATATTATAAATCATGAAACTTATAAAATATAAAAATATAGTTATATTTAAATGTTGTTTGCTGTTTAGTCACCAAGTCGTGTCTGACTCTTTGTGACCCCATGGATGGTAGGTTCTTGTGTCCGTGGGATTTCCATTTAGTTTATTTATATTTATACAAATATGTATTTATAAACAGATACTTAAATTTGTGAATATAAAATTAGAAAAGTTGTAAATATTACAAAATAATAATTCCCATTGATTAAATACTTCCTATGTGTTGTACACTGTGATAGGTACTTTAAGTCTTTATTTCTAATCCTTACAAAAATATCTATGAGGGAAGTATTATAATTTTACAACAGTGTTCTCATTTTACAGGTTAGGGGAAAAATCATCTTTACCAGGATAGTGTGGCAAGTAGCAAGGCTGGGATTTGAACTTAGGGCTCTTTGATTGTTTACTGTGAACCTGGTGAATGTTTATAGGTTGACTGATTAAAATTGAGTAGGGAAATAACAGCATTTGAAGATTGGACTGGCAATAAGTATTAAAAAAAAAACTGTACACAATCACGCATGATTGAAGAAGACAGGTGTTAGGCTGTACTTGCTAAAGGGAAGCTGCCACTTCAAGTCAATCAAAAGAATTTTCCTGACATTCAGGTTGATGCATGTAAACAGCAGCTCCCTCCTGAATGCTGCGAGCCTGGAGCCCCAGCTGCCACTGCTTGGTGCCATCTAGGAAGGGCTGTATTTGTTAATCATGCATGCTTTATGTGCTCCATGAAAAGTGATTCCCCTGACTCGTGAAGAAACAGATAATAAGTAAGAGAGTTCCTAAAATATCTACCAAGATCATAGAAGAGGAAAAGCCAAAAGTCACTATAGAATTAAAGTGATTAACATTCCCATATAATAATCAAAAGATATTAGAGATGAAGTGTAAATTAAACAGGTAAAAACTAATCTGTGTGTGTGTATGGATGTGTGTGTGTGAGAGAGAGATAATATGAAGAAGTGTAAATATGAATCTCAGACTAAAAACTCATGTAAGCTTCTATACAGCAGTATTGCTTCCCTGTATTATCTAGAAATCAGCTTGATTTTTATGTGTGTCCCTTTAATACTGTGGGATACTTAACTGCACTTATTATGTGACATTTCCCCTCTACTGAATCATGTTGAAATGTGTTGTGGACTTCGGTATTTGCCTGGAAAGCTCTTGATGTTGGCCTGTCCTCCCAGGTCCCCACAGAAATATCTGGTGTACCATCCATAGTGTCCCTTTGGGTTAGTAGGTATCTATTGCTTGTCTACCCTGTGTGGGGTAAAAGATATCATCACAAGCTCATTTTCTTTCAAATCAAGTTGGCAGTTCCATCCAACAAAAAGGGCTCAGTTCAGTTCAGTTCAGTCGCTCAGTCGTGTCCGACTCTTTGCGACTCCATGAATCGCAGCACGCCAGGCCTCCAACTCCTGGAGTTCACTCAGACTCATGTCCATCAAGTCAGTGATGCCATCCAGCCATCTCATCCTCTGTCGTCCCCTTCTCCTCCTGCCCCCAATCCCTCCCAGCATCAGGGTCTTTTCCAATGAGTCAACTCTTCACATGAGGTGGCCAAAGTATTGGAGTTCCAGCTTCAGCATCAGTCCTTCCAATGAACACCCAGGACTAATCTCCTTCAGAATGGACTGGTTGGATCTCCTTGCAGTCCAAGGGACTCTCAAGAGTCTTCTCCAACACCACAGTTCAAAAGCATCAATTCTTCAGCGCTCAGCTTTCTTCACAGTCCAACTCTAAATTTTGTCCTACAGAAGTGGAAACTTTGGCTCAGAGAGAATTAGGTGGACAGGTGGGGCTGAAGACCTCAAGGCTTGTCCTGTCACCTGTGTGGTCTCAATGGGGCAGAAATTCTTGGCTGTTAAACCTGCAAGGAGATCCAACCAGTCCATCCTAAAGGAAATCAGTCCTGAATATTCATTGAAAGGACTGATGTTGAAACAAAAGCTCCAATACTTTGGCCACCTGATGCAAAGAACTGACTCATTGGAAAAGACCCTGATGATGGGAAAGATTGAGGGCAGGAGAAGCGTATGACAGAGGATGAGATGGTTGGATGTCATCACTGACTCAATGGACATGAGTTTGAGTAAACTCTGGGAGTTGGTGAAGGACAGGAGGCCTGGCGTGCTGCAGTCCATGGGATCATAAAGAGTTGGACACAACTAAGCGACTGAGCTGAACTGAAACCTGCATGCCACGCAGGATGCGAGTCCCATGAGGAAAATGCGAGTTACCATTCTGGCACTGACTTGAGGATTCCTGGATTCTTTTTCTGTATTTTCTCCTCCTATGTGTCAGCCTCCTCCCACTGGGAGACATCATGGGTATCCTGCTGTTCCAAAGTGGGGTTGTCTCCCCTGCAAGCTGCTCAGAATGCTGCTGGGATAAAAGTGCCCTGTGCCATGTGTGCTGACAGCTGCCTCGGAGCAGCGCTGCCTCAGAGCCCTTAGGGTTTGGTTCCCTAGCGCTGCTGTTCCACACATACCCAACTGCCAGTCCTTCCACTGACACACAGGCCTTTTAGTTTAGCCATGGTGAGGTGTGCATAACTGAGCCTAAAGGACAAATACACAAAACTCTGCGTGTCTACTGCCTCCTAGACACCCAGCACCCACCCTCTGCCTCTCCTCTCTTCCCTTCTCAATTCTGTAATTTCAAAGTGAAAACAGAACTCCTTCACTGCTTTTTTTCTCTTAGAACTTCTTGGTCCAGGATTACTATCTTTCACCCTTTCTTCCCCAACGTAAACAGCACCAACCAGTCTTCTGTTTTAAAGCATTAACTTGAGACATAAAGCAGTTCTCATTTCTACTTTAGAGTGGGTCCAGAAAGTATTTGAAGACCCCAGGTTACGCTCAGCAAGCCGGTGCCCAGTGGGTCGAAAGGGTACACGGGGCTGGCCCTGCTTCTCAGCTTGGAGCTCACTGATTTGCTACAGCTTCTTCTGTTACTGCTGAGTTGGGGGCAGGGAAGACTTGGATTAATAAAAGCATGAAATAAAATACACTTGTAAAATGTGGCAAATGACAAGGAAGGGTGTGGGGGTGAGGAGTAGAG
The DNA here is from genome assembly GCF_042477335.2 of Ovis canadensis. Classification (NCBI taxonomy): domain Eukaryota; kingdom Metazoa; phylum Chordata; class Mammalia; order Artiodactyla; family Bovidae; genus Ovis; species Ovis canadensis. The sequence goes on from NC_091246.1 coordinate 70,158,332, forward strand.
AGCCGAAGAAGCTCATTGTGTTAAAAGTGAGGTTTCTGTGATCTCTCCTGTGGTTTATTGGGAAATCGTGACATGAGCACCCTAAGACATTCACTGAGGACAGTTGACTGATGGGTATCCAAATAAAAAACCATGCATGAGAAATTAATTTCCAGGTATGCATGACCATTTAATTTGGATGTGTTCCCCTTGGCTAATGTATCCACAGGAACAATTTTTATAATGTGATGAATGTACTATTTGTGTCAGTCACTCATGGTAGGTGCTCTTTGATGGGGTTTGGGATAAAATGCTCTCTCAGCCCAGGTAAAGGCCTTCTTCAAGGATTTTGTGTTTATTGTAAGATATGTCTAAGCCATTTGGAAAATGCCAAAGAACTTGACCATGTTCCGTGGGAGTTCATGTATTATATGAAAAATTACTATTAACTAAAAATGTCAATATACATGTTACTGTTTTATCTAACAGTTATGAGAACACAAAATAACAAAACACTTCTCTGCTGCATAAAAACAGATGCTGCATTCCAGGTGCTATGGTTTGTGATTATCATCGTCATTGTCATCATAAAGCAGTTATGACATATCTGAGCTCCATCAGAAATTGTATAGACACAGGTCAACTTCCTGACATAGGTGCTAAGTGCATGTTTGATGTTTCACCTACTGTTAATCTATCTTATCTGTTAAAGGAGTAAGGTTGTCTAGACAATTTTGTTTACATGTATGTTGTAAATTTTCTTTGATTCTAAGTCACGAAGACTTAACAAGTGAGCAGTGATCTGAAACAAAATGAGCAAAGTTAATTATTTTTGTCATATTGTTGGGGCCATCCATGTAGTTATGAGTGGTAAGGAGTAATGTTAAGACTTGAGCTGTAACAAGGGAGGACAAAGGTTAGATTTTTCTAGTCCTGTGAAAGTCATCTGGAGAATGCTTGCTTTAATGACATGCAGTTTAGTTATTTTAAGTGATGCCTTTAGACAAGCAAAAGGTGAACTGGAATTCCTTCAGCATATTCTAGAGCACAGAATCTCACTGAATCATGTGACAAGCCTTGTCCAAAAGCTTCCTTATCCGACATTCTTAACTTCTCCAGTAGCTTTATCTACTGTCTTCATTTTCCTAACTAGCAACAAAAGCTTACCAGTTTGTTTTTAAATGGTTAGAAGGCATCACCTTTATTCGAGAGTCACACTAGATTTTACTCCTTACTTGTAAATGATTTTTTCTTTATAATGAATTTTATGCCATGTCTTACACTTTTATTTTCTTATTATAAGAATACTGTAAAATTACAAGGAATTTAAGAGCAGTGTCATGCTCCCATAGTTTTTTAGTCTCCCACAACTTACATTTTTGTGTATTTGTTTCCAGTCACTCTCAATGTCTTTATTACACACTTATAATCATTGTGTTTGAGGCTAAATTGTTTCAGTCACTATCACTGTTGGAGATTTTTCACTTACTTGGATATGCTTTAAGCTGAAGAGTTATTTGATTGGGTTTGTGTATATGCCCCAACTTTTTCCTTTGTTTCCATTTTTTATATGCCTATTTATTCATTTATTTATTGGAGCTGAGATACACAGCTTGTGGGGTATTAGTTCCCTGACCAGGGATCAAGCCCCAGTCCTGGCAGTGAAAGCTCTGAGTCCTAGACATGGAATTGCTGGGAATGCTAGGAGTTTCCTTTTAGAAGGGGTCAGTTCTGCACAAATGAAAAAGAAAGGCTGGAGAGTAAAACTGGATGACCCTGTAGCCAAGTAACTAAATGGGATGCAAACTGACTTCAGAGGCTGGGAGTCCAGTGGGGAGGGAATCATATATTACCTGATCCTTCTCAGAAGACAGAGATGGGAAGACTTGCTCTGTGTGGAACCATGGGATTATCTCAGCTTGCTCTGCAGTCACCAGCTGCTTTATGGCTAAACTGTTATTTTGGTTTTCTTCCTCGATCAACCAGATTATTCACATGTCTTTCACTTTAATCTCTGTTCGTGAAGTTGCTACCTGTGTCTATATTTATGGAGGAGATGCACTCCTATTTGGCCCTTTGGTGAGAATGACTGCACTGTGACTTGAGTTACCCCGCCATGGTTGGGATTCAGACTGTCAAGGTTTTAGAATCAAAGCTTTAGAGATTATCAAACACAGTCTCCAGTCCAAAGTAGGATCCACAGTGCAAATATTTCCAATTGAGTGACTCACCCACTTTCAGTCTTCTGGGATGGGGTACCCTTTGCCTATATACTGGTCTATTCTAAGCTCAACTACTATGGGAACTAGTAAGGTAACAGATGGTCCAGAAAAAGAAAATCAAATGCATAAGGAGATCCAAACTGTTTTTGTGGTTACTGAACTATGTCATAAGGATGTAACATGATATAAATATGTAAATACGTAAATATTTTAAGTTCAAAACTGAAAAAAAAGGAACATAGAAACAATGATTCTTTCAACACAGCATCCTTTGTATGCATATTAAACCCATATGCCTTTTCTCATTTTTCTTGTAATGTGGCATTTTCAATCTGTCTTTTATTTTCCTACATTGATATAGATGCAGGTTCAGAGAAATAATTCTCTACTATCAGGGGGAAAAAAATGGGTGAGCATGATGCTAAGTGGCAAGTGATATTAAACCCCAAAGTCAGGAAGGCGAGAGGCCTGTGGAGGGGTCTGCGGTGACCTGGAGAGTCCATGGTTCCTTCCAAATCAGGCAGCCCCTACCCAGTTCCAGACAACTGCTGACACTGCTGACATGTAGGAATGTGGACTCTGTGTTACTAATCTTCTACTTTCTAAAGAACAGCTAGGAATCTGGGTTTTTTTGGTAAAATACTCTTTTTTTTTTTTGTTTTCTATTTTTAAAACACAGTTTGGGCCTAATAAAACATGGCTATGGGCTAGATGACATTGGTGAGCAGCCATTTCGCCTTCTCTGGCCTATTCGAGGGGTTGGCAAACTATATTCTGCAGGCCAAGTCCAGACTACCATCTTTCTTTTGTAATTAAAGTTTTATGGGCTCACAGCCATGCTCATTTGTTTATGTATTACCTATGGCTGCTTTTGTGCTATAGGTGCAGAGTTCAATAGTTAGGACGCTAATTGTATGAGCTAAAAAGCATACTATCTGTACCTTAACAGAAGAAGTGTGTAGACTCCTCCTCTAGTCCAATTTGGTGAAACTCAACTTTTACAAAGCCTATTCTGAAGGAGATCAGCCCTGGGATTTCTTTGGAAGGAATGATGCTAAAGCTGAAACTCCAGTACTTTGGCCACCTCATGCGAAGAGTTGACTCATTGGAAAAGTCTCTGATGCTGGGAGGGATTGGAGGCAGGAGGAGAAGGGGACGACAGAGGCTGAGATGGCTGGATGGCATCACTGACTTGATGGACGTGAATCTGAGTGAACTCCGGGAGTTGGTGATGGACAGGGAGGCCTGGCGTGCTGCAATTCATGGGGTCGCAAAGAGTCGGACACAACTGAGCGACTGAACTAAACTTAATTGATGTTGGATTGAAATCTGCCTTTCTACAACTTTCATTCATTGATCTTGTGTCTCTCCCTGTTTACAGTTGGGCATTCATGAAGGACATTGGGACTCTGTGATTATTTAGTCATAAGACCATCCAGGGAAGGGTTGGATCATCTTCAGGTCCAAAAGCTGTCACCCAAATTAGACCTGACGTCTTGGATAAGTGATGTATTTTGAAGTAATCTAAGGTACCACACGTTCATCCAGAAAGTGGATGGAGCTCATTAGCAAATTGCAGAACCAAAAACAAAAACCCCCAGACAATCCAAAGGTGGTTAATAAGAACACTAGAAGAATTGTCATGGCCCACATGAATATTTGTAAGAAGTTGACTGGCGGCATGTACTTGTGAAGTCCATAGTCTTCATTCATCTTAGAATAACATCAAAATGTGTTCTGTGGCTCACAAAGCCCTACCCAATCCAGGCTCATTATCTTGACTCCCTTCTTTTCCCCACATTCATATTGCTTTGCCCAAGTTCCCACGCATTCAGTTACTCAGACATCCAAACTCTGTCCTATCCTCCAGTCTTGGTACTTGTTATTTTTTCTGCCTAACACACTTGTCTCCATCTCTTCATAGGTCAATCATTCTTATCTTTTGGATTTTAGCTTAATGTCATCCGTTTGAAGACATCTTCCCTAACCGCCTGTGTTAGATGGCATGTCTCTTGCTAGAAATGACTTCTTAGCATACCTTTCCATTTATCAACTTTTTTGTACTTGTTTGTTATCATTGTGCTTATGTATCTGTATTCACATTTACTCTTAGAATCAGTGTGGTGAGACCAGGACCTTTGCCATCTTATTTGTTGTTTTTCATTGGGTCCAGAAAATTGAAGGCACTTGAAAATGTTTAAGGAACGAATGAATTGCACATTAGCCGTACTTTAGCACTATATACATCATAGTCCTAATTATTTTGTTTGACAAACTTACAAAACCCTACTTTTCTTACTATGTGGTAATGCTTTGAATTAAAATATTTTTACTCAACAATAACTCAGTGTCTGTGCACCTGTATTTGATGAAGACATTTTTAGATGCTTTCATTAGTGGAAAAAATCATATACTAAAGTAGATTATTAATAACTAAATTAATAATGTGAATATTGTCTATAGGGTGCTTTGCCATATGCAAAACCTGTATCGCAAAAGCTCCTGCTTTGCAGTTCTCCTGTAAGAGAAAGGTCAGAAAGGACATTTGTAATTTTCCACTGTATTTTATAGATGAGGATACTGAAGCCTATAGAGATTTATTAAGATCACATAGCCAGTTAGTTTCAGAACCTGGAGGACCAGTGAGCTTGCTTCATTCTTTAAATAATTGTATTTCCTCTTTGTTGGTGATGGGCTTATTTCATAAGTTGTGGTGACAGTAAGAAGACCTCGTTTCTTAATAATAGTACTTTTTTTCCTTTATAAAGCACCTTTCATGCTTGCTCTTCTAGATCTATAATAATGCCATAAGAAGATCTGAGCAGTTATCTTTTTTCAAAAGTTTAGTATAAGTTATGATCAAGGTATGGGCAGCCCTAATGCCATGACCAAAGCCTCACAGGTAAAATGTGATAGAAGCAGAATGTGAACCTAGTTGCTCTTTCTTACCCTTTGATGTGGTACCTACCTGCCCCTCTTCTTCCTCTAATGTGGGAGCTAGAATTTAATGCTGCGCTTAGTGATTAATAAAAATGCTCAATACACATAAAGACCCTTATGATGGTTTACTGAAATATTAGGCACTTTCAGATTTATAACAATGGCAAAAGCTTTATATAGTGCTTTAATATATGTATACATGGTTCAGAGCACATTACGTTTATTAACTCATATTCTTTTTTTGCAGAAAGCCTGTGAGTTAGATCCTATCCTACCCCCATTTTATAGCTGAGGAAACTGGAGCACAGAGGGATAAACCATCTTGCCCAAGGGGCATGGAGAGTGGACAGTAAAGCTGTGCTTTGAAGCCAGGTAGCCTGGTCCCCAAGTCTATCCTTTTAATAACTGCCAGGAGGCTTCCTTTCTGGCCTAAAGAATCATAAAACTGAAGTTATGAGGCCCAATATGAAGGCTGAGCTTAAGCCCTAGAGAACTTGGCTCCATAGGAACCAGGAGAATTCTCATTTCCTGGGGTGACCTGTCTCATCTCCATTGCTGTGTTAGTCCTGGGAGAGGGAACCTCTACTACCTTCTGGGGGGAAGTGTCAAGAGAGGAGCTTTGGTCTGTTTGTAACCTGCTAATTGACTCTTCTCTGTGAAGAAGGAGGGACTTGTCTGGCTGCTGAAATGGTGAAAGCCTTCCTACACTGGGCTATGTTAACCGCACGTAATCAACGGTCCTATCCAGGGTAAGATGTTGCATATTATAGTCCAAGCCCAAAGTCCTTATCTGTAATAATCAATAAAATGTCTTCACTGCTTTTCCACTTCATACCTGGTGCTTCTCATTATTGGTGGGAGAGGAATTTTGCCAAGTATCTTTGCTTCTCATCAGAGTCAACCATGGGATGGTGAGGAGAAGGGATTAAATGTAGTGATGCTGGAGGCAGGGAGGCCTCTTCAGAGGCCCTAGTGCTCACGGATGAGGGGAAGGAGATGATGGTTGTCTGAAGTAAGGCAATTTTGTGGATGTTTCCAGGGATAGAATGCAGAGTAGGAGCAGATTTCATTTACTGAACACATTATTTGTCAAATTGTACTATGTGCCAGACCTTGGGCATTGAGCTCTGAACAAAATAGACATCATTCTTGCTCATGCAGACTTACATTCTAGTGAAAAGAGATAGAAGACATGTGACTGGTAAATAGGATTATTTCAGAGAGGGAGGAATTCTCTGAAGGAAAAACAAACTGACAGAGTGACCAGGGAGGGGTTAGAGAGATGTGACTTTGATTTGGGTGGTTGGGGGGACCCTGAAGAGGTGACACCTGAGTGATGAGGAGTGGTCTCCTGAGCTTCTTGGGAAGTGTTCCTGCAGAGGGACCTACTTCTCCCTTTCCCTCCCATCTTAGACATGTAGTCAGTTTTCCAAATGCCTCTTTCATCCTGGAGGGCGTGCCTGCTCTTGTCTCTCCTCGTTTGCCTGATTTCACCAGCAGAGAAGACTCTTAGTGTTAGCAGATGTCAGTAAAGACTCTCAGGTGCCTTGGCCCCTCTCCCTTGCAAATCTTAGCCCAACCAAAACAAGAATAAAGGTTGGTTTGTCATGATGTGTTTCCAGGGTGCCTGCAACTTCCCATGCTAAGAGCTCAGAAGCCATCTGTTTAATAACCTTACCTTGAATTTATACGAGGATTGATGTCATATGCCTCAGGATTGAGACTCAGAAATTCACCCCATCCCCATCTTTTGAAAATCTGGACAGCATTTGTAAATTGCAGTCTTCTGGAACCACTCCTGCTTTCTACAGTTCCTCTGGGACTGCTGACCCTGACTATGTGACCCCATCTGACTGTTCCTTCAGTGCCCTAGGATCCGATGTGCAGAGCAGGAAACCTCAGCTCATTCTCTGCGGCCGTTTCCTCTGTCTGTCCTCATCCAGTTTTGGCAACAAATCTCTCCCTTTAATCTGTTCATTGTGTGTGGCTTTTTGATTAGAAAAGTAATACATGTAGTAGATTGTGAAATATACGAAAAAAAAATCCCTCCTAGTCTCAATACCTCATGATGATTGGTTTTAACACCTTGGGTTATGTCTTTCTAGCCTTCCTTCGACTATTACCTTGGCACATGTGTATGCACACACACATGTATGCATTCATACACATACACATGTAAACACATGCATGTTCATATGTTTCCATTTTAAACTTTGGGGAGTAATGCAAAATCTGCTTTGTAGTATGATTTTTCTCTTAAAAATATATTGTCCGTATTACCCTTTACAGTCTGAAAAGTCTGTGTTTTTATGACAGAAGTGATGGAAGCAAACCAGAACTGAAGGATTCCTTTCCTTTGAGACCTACAGTGTTATATTCCCTGTCTCAAGGAGAAGTAGTGTCAGTTCTGCACTTTTTCACTTTCTGTGCTGACCATATCTAAGGTTTTCCATTGGGTGGACTCTTTTCTGGAGATCTGGGTGCAGAAGGAAGAGCACATTTTCCTGTCTCTTCAGGGACTTTCAGAACTCCTGGCTGCAGGCCTGTGTCTGTGTCTTGCATTTGGGGTTGTGTAACACTTTGGTCAGTACATTTGTTCAAGTAACTTTTCATAATTCATATCATGCCAGTTAGCAGAGCCTTCTTTCATGGGTCTCCTGGCAGTTTCTGAGAGAAAGCACCAGCATTCTTTCCGAAAGCTTATGTTATGACTTGTAATTTATAGAAATGATATGCAATACACACATCGAACAATAAAAGTGATGACGTCTTATAGGTGCTGGAGATTTGTGGTCAACCTCAGTCTACAAAACACTTCAGTCCTTCTACAGCCCCGATTCCACTCCTGAGCTCCTGGGGCAGAGGCTGGAAGGGATCTGCGCTGTGTTAGCTTTCACATTTAGGGTTCCATCTTCCTAGCTCTTCTCACGAGCTCTGACCTCTGAACCCTCCAAGTTCAGTGCTGCATGGAAATCACTGTGCTCTGCAGTGCATTCCTCTCCTGAATAGCTGTCTCCCCAATGCACTCCAAAATTTGAAAATGTTTAGAGAAAATCCTCTATGCTTCATCTAAGCTAAATTCTTTTTTAAACAGGAGTCTGTGGCCTGCTGATTTTGTGTAGAACCTTCCCTTTGCAGGACTCTTGTCCATATTATGGGGTGGAAACTGAATTTATTTTGTTGTTTGGGGTGGAGGATCTTCTCTGCATCTCCCTGCATAGTTACTCCAGGTTTTCCACAGGCTATTCTGAAAGGCTGGCCCTTTGAAAACCTCTCTCTGTTGTATGCTCCTACATTGCACCCTACTAGAGGTGGTTATGTATCCTTTTTCCCATTTCTGTAATACCACGGAGCCATCTGAGCTGAGTCTGTGGAGTCGTCCTTTTAATGATGACAACTAGTTTGTGAGCTGCAGGAGAGCAGGGCCCATGTCTGCTGTTCAGGTTGTAGCCTAAAGGTCTAGTGAAACACCTGGCATATAGTATGTGTTCAGTAAATAGGTGTTCACTTATTTAACAAATAAAATGTGGTATCGACAACAACTCAGCAAGTGTTTTAGAGACTTGTGGTATCCCAGTCAATGATACAAACCAAGTTTTTGCCTTTATGGGGCTTACATTCTCATTGTGGAAGATAGGCAATAAAAAATGGTTATAACACACAAGTGAATGATATGGCATGTTAAAACATGGTGAGTGATACTGAAAGATCAGAGCAAGGTAACTGGATTCAGAATGCTGGGAGTTGCAATTGTTAATAGAGTAGTTGTAGGAGGCCTCATTTGAAAAGATGACATTTGATCAAAGACTGGAAGGAAGTAAGGTATTAACTATGCCTTACCTGGGGGATATCCACAGGCAGAGAGCAGCTTGTGCAAAGGCCCAAGGAAGAGTGGGAACTTGTTGGCAAATTCAAGGAACAGCAAGAGACCCGCTGATATGCATAACTGAGTGGGGAAATACTGGGTTGGTTAAAAAGTTCTTTTGGGTTTGTCTATAATATCTTACGGAAAAATCCGAATGAACTTTCTGGCCAACTCAATATTATAAAATAAAATCCTAGTGGTAAAAATCAAAGGATGAAGTTACCATCAGCTAAAATGGGGAAGACAGCACGTGGAAGAGGGTTGTGGGGGCAGATCACAAATTCATCCAGGGTATGTTAAGTTCAAAGTAACTGTTGTTGTGGTTCAGTCTCTCAGTTGTGTCTGACTCTTTGGGACTCCAGGGACTGCAGCATGCCAGGGTTCCCTGTTCTTCACTGTCTCCTGGAGTTTGCTCAAACCCATGTTCATTGAATTGGTGATGCCATCCAGCATCTCATCCTTGCCCCCTTCTATTCCTGCCCTCAATTTTTCCCAGCATCAAGGTCTTTTCTGGTGTCAGTCTTTCCCATCAGGTGGCCAAAGTATTGGAGCTTCAGCTTCAGTATCAGTCCTTCCAATGAATAGTCAAGGTTGACTTCCTTTAGGATTGACTGGTTTGATCTCCTTGAGGTCCAAGGGACTCTCAATCTCTGTTCTCTCTCTGTGTCTCTCTCTCTCTATGAGTGGCATACTACACTGTTAATTATTGACTTCCTAGGTAGCTCAATGGTAAAGAATCTACCTGGAATGCAGAAGCTGTAGGAGACTTGGGTCTGATCCCTGGGTCGGGAAGATCCCCTGGAGGAGGAAATGGCAACTCGGTCCAATATTCTTGCTGGGATAATCTCATAGACAGAGGAACTTGGCAGGCTACACTCCATGGAGTCACAAAGAGTCACACATAACTGAGCACACACACACACTGTTAATTATATTTATTATGTTATACATTATATACCTAGTACTTATTTATCTTATATCAGGCAGTTTGTACCTTTGGACTGCCTTCAACCAGTTCCCGCTCCCCACACCTCTACCCTCTGGTAATCACATAGCAGATCTCTTTTCCTATAAGTTTGTTTTTGAAGTATAACTGACCTACAGACCATATTAGTTCCTGTTATATAACATAGTAATTTGGTATGTCTATACATTTCAAAATGATCATCACAATGAGTCTGGTTAATATCTGTTACCATATAAAGATATTATGTATTGACTATCCTCTCCACACTGTACATTTCATGCTTGTGATATTTATTTCACAACTAGAAGTTTTTACCTCTTAATCCCCCTCACCTGTTTATCCCTACCATTTATTTTTAGCTTTAAAATTTTTTAATTTTATTTTTTGTCTGCAATGAGTGGCATGTGAGATCTTAGTTCCTCAGTCAGGGATCAAACCCACGCCTCCTGCATTAGAAACTTGGAGTCTTAACTCTTGACTAGGAGTCTTAACTAGACTGCCAGAGAAGTCCTCTTATGGATATTTTTCTTGTTGTTTTACTTAGTCATGGCACTGCTTTCTCCTTTTGGCATTTATTAGAGTAGGCCAATGTACTGTAAAAGAAATCAAAACATATAATGGCATGATAAAATAGAAGATTGTTATTATTATTATTATTTTTGCTGAAGTCTTGCTTGTAGCGGGGCAGCTCTCCTCCATGTGGCTACTTATGGGCCCAGCCTGATAGTGGTTCTACTCTGAAGTTAACATATAACTTCTAAGGTCACATTGAGGTAAGCTGACAAACCATCTCAGTTTGCCTGGGACTAAAGTTTTCCTTGGATGGGAGAATTTCATTGCTAAAACTGGAAAACTCCTGGAGAAATGGGATGGTTGGCCACTTTACCTGGAAATCAATTTACTAGTCAACTGGAAGAGAAGAGGATAGAGAATCAAACATAAGGGGTTTTTATAGGTCAAGCCTGGTGCCTGATACCATTTCTGCTGCTTTCTGATTCTCATAGAGAAACCTTAGACCTGTGATCATACCTAATGAAAAGGGATATTGGGAATCACAGTCTAGCTATGTGCTCAAAGCAAAGAAAGGATTTTGATGGATGAATAGCTAGAGGTTTGTGCCACAAGGGGAAACCAATATTTTTCAGATTCCTTCAAGTTTTAATATATATTTTTGTTGTAATTGGATGCCAAGTAGTTTCTGTTTTCATTTTTGTTATGGAACTGACAAGCAAATTTAGTGAAAGGAATAGGCCATCAAGAAGATGCAACTAAATCACGTCTCAAACATTCCTTTTTAAAAGTGCTCTTCACACTGAGGTATCCATGGAGCTCCTGCAGAAATTCACCTGCGTACCAGGGCCACTACAGTAGGATCACACAGGAACCTAGGGGTCCTTCCCAAGTGACAGTACGCTCTAAACACAAAGCCAGCAAGACAGGGGGGGACAAAGGGGAAGGCCTCTGGGATGACGATACTTCCTCAAAAGACTTTTATACTCAAACTAGGCAAAATGTTTCCTCTCTTTACTATTAGGTGAAAAGCATTCGAGAAACAGAGGTCATTTTTAGTGTATCTCAAGATGCTGGCTAGAACATTTCTTCATGCCAAACTATACTCTTTACTGTCACACATTCAGAATTAGTGTGTGAACTTGTAAGTGATCCAGAGACGTGTAAAAGTGCAGTCAACAGAGATGGGCTTTAAAAAAAAAATCCTCCTTTAGAACTTGTCATTTCATTACAAAGATGCAACATGTGAATTTTGTAAATGTAATGGCTCCCTGAGAGACCAACATCCAAAGTATTAAAGCCACATAATGAAGGTCTGCTTTATGAGCACATACCCTGGTGGCTCAGACAGTAAAGAATCTGCCTGCAATGCAGGAGACCCGGGTTTGATCCCTGCATAGGGAAGATCCCCTGGAGAAGGGAATGGCTACCCACTCCAGTATGCTTGCCTGGAAAACCTTATGGATAGAGGAGCCTGGTGGGTTACAGTGCATGGGGTCTCAAAGAGTTCGACACGACTGAGTGACTAAAACTTTCACTTTATCTTTACACTGAATATATAGAGATCTCAGAAAACAGTTTTTCAAGAAACTTACTGTGCTCTTAAGATTCCTCTAATGAACTGTTGGCAGCGTGTAGTATGTCTTAGTGTTCTCTTTTAGCTCTGTATGGCCACACTTCTCTCTGACAGTGAAAGTTAGTACAGTCCATATTCAGACAAAGCTAGGCTGCATGTGGGTGGGGTAATCTTCACCCACTCTTATTATTATCGGACTGAATCACTTCCTCCATCCAGAATCTCTATGTTATTGGTTCTTAGACTCCTTGTGAAGGCCCTGGGATGAAGATGAACTGTCTGAAATAGGTTTGGTTGATCTCTCCCTTCTCTGAATGCCTCAGTATCTTTAAGATTCCAATACTTAGCATATAGCACATTGTAAATACTCTGACACTGAGTTAATTTTGTTGTTTCACTTTTCTTGTGAGCATTGAATTGAAAGCTCCCAAGCACCAATGTTTTTTCTTTATATAACCCCTGCAAAGAATATACAGCCCTCCTTTGACCTCCACAGGGGATTGCTTTCTTCCCCTGAAAGTACCAACTTCCTTTAGGGGCTCAAATTCCTTATATAAAATGATGTAATATGGTGAATTCAATAGGCCCTCCACATCAGCAGGCTTCACATCTGTGGATTGAACCCACTGGATGGAAATTTCAATTTATAGGTATGGAGACTGACTGTATGTACAGTAGCATCACAGCCTTTCAGATCAGAGATTTTATGCACCCTGCCCTCTCACTGGGGGCAGGAGGAGAAGGGGATGACAGAGGATGAGAGGCTGGATGGCATCACCAACTCGATGGACATGAGTTTGGGTGAACTCTGGGAGTTGGTGATGGACAGGGAGGCCTGGCATGCTGCGATTCATGGGGTCACAAAGAGTCAGATAGGACTGAGTGACTGAACTGAACTGAACCCTCTCATTTGAATTTTAGGGAACACAACAAAGATACAGCAGTGGGTAACTAAAATGGGAAAAAGGGAGATGTGAGAGTTCTCCCGAAGTTTTACTTGTCTTTTACCATTCTTCATGGAAACTGGCAAGATAGAATGTGTCTGTCTGTCTAATAGCCTCATTCTTGAGTCTCTGCTTGAATGGTCTGGTGGAATCATAAAAATGAACATTCATAGAATGTTCTAGGAATTGTCTAGGACTCTATAGGTTTTATTTCATTCAATCCTTGTAACAGCCCTATAAATAAGGTACTGCTTGGTCCCATTTCACAGACGTAAGATTAAGTGCCTTGCCTGTATTCCCACAGGTAGTAAGTGTAGAGTTGGAGTTTGTCCCCAGGTGGTCTGCTTTGAGAGCTCTTGACCTTTTAACACTTTTTACATGGCTTTCAGTGTCTTGAGACTGTTATGATAACAACAGAAATAAAAATTGCTTGGTAATTTACTGGTGGCAGTTTCAAATCTATTGTCTTATTTGAAATTCACAACTACCCTGTGAGCTACAGTCTGTCCTTTTATAAATGATGAAGTAGATTCAGAGATGTTAAGTGACTGACTAAGCTCACATAGTTTCCTATGTAGTGTTTGGGACCAGAACTCAAAATTCCAGATGTGCATTCTTATTTCTTCCCCAGTAGACCATATCAACTCAATAAATAATTGCTAAATGTAAGTGAAGGAATTAACTAGGAATAACTCTTACTAAGCTGGAGTTGGATATTCCAGTTAAGCAGCTGGGGTATTCATCTCATTTGGATCATTCCAGTTGATTTTTAGAATACTGTAGTCTTCCGCAGAAACTGATGACAGAAGTTGGGGTGGCAACATCTGTAGATCAACCCTTTGCTAATGTGGGAGAGTGCGCCATCTCTCCAATTATGGTTTTTGTTAGTTTCAAATACAAATGTGTTGAATTCGCACATTTGAGTGGTTCTTAATGCCAGAGACACATTTATGGCCACTTGGAGGCTAAGTCATGAGGGAAAATTGCTCAGTGCTGTAGCAGATGTCATCGTTCATTCTCTCACTTGAGGTGATGAGTCATAAATTGGGCTAGAATTTAAGACTAAGGCAGAATAGTATGTTATATATGAAAGTTGTTAGGAGAGTAAATCCTAAGAGTTCTCATCACAAGGAAAAATATTTTTTCCTCTTTCTCTAATTTTGTATTTATATGAGATGTTAGGTATTCACTAAGCTTATTGCAGTAATCATTCCATGATGTATGTAAGTCAAACCATTATGCCAGACACCTTAAACAGTGTTATATGTCAATTATATCTCAATAAAACTAGAAGAAAAACTTAAATTAAGGTAGAATATATGTAGGAGATCTCACATAACTTAGAAATTCAGTGTTCAAGGAGGCAGGATAATGCAAATAAGAATGCTTAACAAGACTTGCTGTAATTTAACTTAGTGGGTTCAATACATATAGCATAACCAATGCCTCCATTCCCCACCCCATCCCTCTTCCTCAAAATTATATAGGGTTTTACTTGGTTTAGGGGATAGAAACAGAATAGTTTTGTGCATTTAATATGAAAATTTAGAATGAAAAAATAAGCTACAACATTCTATGTGTTATTCCCTTTAAAGAAGACACAACTCCTTGGACTATTTTTGGGTGTAAACTTTTCAAATATAGAGTAGTTGGGGCATAGTTGCATAAATGTGTTGGGAATTTACCTGGATGACATTGCACAGCACAACACTATTACACACCTGCTGGAGTCCCAGGAGCATGAACACACTCAAGCTGTAATTGGAGGCTCATGCAAATATAGAGCATGAGCAGCTTACAGTGGGACCAAGGGGGTGGGTAGAAGAAGAAATCAAATTTCATGATGGGGCTCAGACTGCTGGAAACATCCCATTAACATTTGTGAAGAGTTTATTGAATTCAAACAAACAATTATCCAGGCTTTTACAGGCATTGTGGAGCGCTATAGAAGAAATAGGCTTCAATTGTGGGTGAGGCGGAGGAGGAATGCATTCATTTCCTGCGTATCACCTGTAGGTTCCTTTTGAGAGCCTGGATGAGAAACTGCAAGCCTTTGGTAGGCCTGAAAATAACATGACAGAAAAAACTGTACAATATCCTGTTGAAGATGCTCTGCAAACGGATCCACTCCAAAGAGAATATGCTAATGTAACCCCTCGTATCTAGGTTCTAAAATAGTGCAACATGCTCTCATACCTTCAATAAGACGATATGCAATGCCATAGCACCTCACTAGAACTCAGTTAATATAATGTATGAGTCTAACTCTTGTCCCTGAAAACAGATTGAAAGGTTTCTTTAGTGAGCTAACAGAAGAGATTTCCCCCCACCCATCTTATTGGACCCTTGGGCTGTTGCTGTTTACCCTTTTTGTACAGACAGTCCCCACTTTGCACTAACAGGTATACCCGGAAGTGAGGAGACATGGAGACAGTTCAGGTAGGCTAATAATTTGGGGGATCATTTAAGTCTTTAAAATTTTAAACCCCTATTTAGAAAGAAAATTGGCATAGTCAGAAGGACAGGTGGGAAGGAGCTTATGACTGCTCTAGCTCCTTGATGCTTCTTGATGATCCAGAGCCATTCAGCTCTGAGAAAGCCTCCATGTCCCACTTGACAAAACAGCAGTTCTGCAGAAAACAGCCCCACCTTCCCTAGAAGGTAGTATAGTGTCCATCTGTGGTCTCTTTGGCATGTGCCTAGAAAAGTCTTGTTCTCTCTCTTCCAGGCAGGTTGTAAAAGGCTTTAAGCACGTGTAATACTTTTCCTGAGAGGTACTTTGACAAATCTAAATGTTTCTATCTTCTGCATTATTTAACCAGTGATGGTTTAGTGTTCCTTGTAGTAACAAGGCAATTTCCCAGCTGACCTGCCACTTACAGGACCTTTGCCTACAAATTCTGTCCTCTATACAATATTTACAGTTGGCAGTTTTCAAATGTCCTTTGCACTCTCTCATTTGACTCACAGATGCATGAGACTTGTGATTTTCAGTTTACACGTGTAGAGAATGAGGCTCAGAGCTGGAGCACCCAGGTATTCTGGGATGGTGACAAGGAATGAGGAAGGAAGCCTGCTGGGATCCTCTTAACCAGTAGGGGGTCACCTTGCACACCTGGCAGAATGGCTTTGTTGCATCTGCAAACAGGGAAGAAATGTTTAGAGACCCGTAGAAATTGACAAATAAGGGTTTAAGACAGAAAGAGGTGGGGTTGG
The DNA here is from genome assembly GCF_042477335.2 of Ovis canadensis. Lineage (NCBI taxonomy): Eukaryota > Metazoa > Chordata > Mammalia > Artiodactyla > Bovidae > Ovis > Ovis canadensis. The sequence goes on from NC_091246.1 coordinate 70,174,551, forward strand.
GTGTACTGGGGGCCTCTTGAGTCTTGGGAGAAGAAAACATAAACCCGGTAACAGGCTAGAGCTTTCAGGATGTTTTTTCTTATCAGAACATGCACTGCGATGGTTTGCTTCAAAGGGGACAGAAGGAACCTGTGCTGTGTGCTTCCATCTTTGGGTGGATGCAGAGTAAGGAGGAGACACTGGTGACAGAAACACTGAGGGGAGCATAGGGACCTCCTTACAAAATGGAGGAATGGAGACTGAGGACCATCATGAGTAATGAGAGCTTGTCCGAAAGACAAACCACTGTAACAATGTGACTGAATAGATTCCTGCTCACACAGAGCCTCCTAGTCAGGAGGCAGACACTTTACCGTCTGAGCCACCAGGGAAGTCAGTCAGGAGTGACAGGTCCTGGATATTATTCCTGTCTGTGTGGTTGAGACTTGTTACTCTCTCCATGGACAGGACACAATCCCCAAAGTGCAAGACTCACTCTTTAGTGAGAAATGAAGACAGAGTTTCCTGAATGAGCCCCCAAGTGACCTGTGCAGGAGGAGTGGGCAGTAGGCACTCGAGATTCTCATGTTGCTTCAGTTTGCATTATTTAAAAATATGTTAGGCAAGGTGAGCTCTCTGAGGGGAAGGACAGCTTTGAGTTCTGAAATCCATATAAATCACATGGTACCCAGCAGGTATTGTGTTACAATAACTGTACACCTGGATTTTCTGAAAGAGTCCCAATTTCAAGTCTCTGTTCTGCTGTCTATTGGATTTCAGATGCTCCAGAAATGACATCACGTGGGGGATGATCTTAAAATAAGTAATATTTTTAGAGCACCCACTAACTATTCACTGAGTGTGCAGGCAGAGGCTAATGACAGAGACTAGAGTTTCTGGTTTCCCTGAGCTTTGAGTCTAGAGGGGTGGACAGGCCTGGAGACAAAGAATTCCAAGAGTCTGGTTGGTCTAGCACTGTGGGGCGTACCCAGTCTCTGGGAGAACAGAGGAGGGACCTAATGCAGACTGGAGTACAGAAAGCCTTTCTGGAAAAAGAAACCCCTAGGTTTGAGTCAATTCCTAGGCAGGGTGATAAGAAAACTGGGGGTCCCCAAGGAGAGAGGGGTCTGGGGTTCTCAAGGAGGAGGAAAGGATGGACTTCCCCTCCCCCCTACATAAAAAGGTTTTTTGTTCTTTAAGGCCAGAATGATGATTACCCAACTCAGTTCAAACTCTATACTAGGGATTATACAACATTGTATCCTGCTTGAGGACAGTTTCTCCTTCCTGAAAACCTTCTGACTAATCCTGATATTTTAGAATGTAAATTATTTCATGCAAAGATGGGCTCGATAAAGGACAGAAATGGTCTGGACCTAACAGAAGCAGAAGATTTTAAGAAGAGGTGGCAAGAATACACAGAAAACTGGACAAAAAAGATCTTCATGACCCAGATAATCATGATGGTGTGATCACTCATCTAGAGCCAGAGATCCTGGAATGTGAAGTCAAGTAGGCCTTAGAAAGCATTACTATGAACAAAGCTAGTGGAGGTGATAGAATTCCAGCTGAGCTATTTCAAATCCTGAAAGATGATGCTGTGAAAGCGCTGCACTCAATATGCCAGCAAATTTGGAAAACTCAGCATTGACCACAGGACTGGAAAAGGTCCGTTTTCATTCCAATCCCAAAGAAAGGCAATGCCAAAGAATGCTCAAACTACTGCACAGTTGCACTCATCTCACATGCTAGTAAAGTAATGCTCAAAATTCTCCAGGCCAGGCTTCAGCAATATGTGAACCGTGAACTTCCTGATGTTCAAGCTGGTTTTAGAAAAGGCGGAGGAACCAGAGATCAAATTGCCAACATCCACTGGATCATGGAAAAAGCAAGAGAATTCCAGAAAAACATCTATTTCTGCTTTATTGACTATGCCAAAGCCTTTGACTGTGTGGATCACAATAAACTGTGGAAAATTCTGAAATGTCTGACACAGGATACAGCATGCTTGGGGCTGGTGCATGGGGATGACCCAGAGAGATGTTATGGGGAGGGAGGTGGGAGGGGGGGTTCATGTTTGGGAACGCATGTAAGAATTAAAGATTTTAAAATTTAAAAAAAAAAAAAAAGAGAGAGAGAGATGGAAATACCAGAGTACCTGACCTGCCTCTTGAGAAATCTGTATGCAGGTCAGGAAGCAACAGTTAGAACTGGACATGGAACAACAGACTGGTTTCAAATAGGAAAAGGAGTAGGTCAAGGCTGTATATTGTCACCCTGCTTATTTAGCTTAAAGCTCAACATTCAGAAAACTAAGATCACGGCATTAGGTCCCATCACTTTATGGCAAATAGATGGGGAAACAGAGAAAACAGTGATAGACTTTATATTTTGGGGCTCCAAAATCACTGTAGATGGTGATTGCAGCCATGAAATTAAAAGACGCTTACTCCTTGGAAGAAAAGTTATGACCAACCTAGACAGCATATTAAAAAGCAGAGACATTACTTTTCCAACAAAGGTCCGTCTAGTCAAGGCTATGGTTTTTCCAGTAGTCATGTATGGATGAGAGTTGTACAGCTGAGCTCTGAAGAATCAATGCTTTTGAACTGTGGTATTTGAGAAGACTTTTGAGAGTCCCTTGAACTGCAAGGAGATCCAACCAGTCCATCCTAAAGGAGATCAGTCCTGAATATTCATTGGAAGGACTGATGTTGAAACTGAAACTCCAATACTTTGGCCACCTGATGCAAAGAACTAACTCATTTGGAAAGACCCTCATGCTAGGAAAAATTGAAGATGGGAGGAGAAGGGGACAACAGAGGATGAGATGGTTGGGTGGCATCACTGACTCAATGGACATGAATTTGAGTAAACTCTGTGAGTTGGTGATGGACAGGGAGGCCTGGTGTGCTACAGTCCACAGGGTCACAAAGAGCTGGACACGACTGAGCAACTGAACTGAACTGAACTGAACCCTATTATCCTAAAATGTAATTTGTGGGAGTGGGTCTGGTTAAATTTTCACAAACCTGAAACATTCCTTTGATTTATTGTAATAATTAATTAAAAAGTATATAACTCCCTTGCTAACACTAGTGAGGAGGGCACTCTCCGTCCCCCATCTGATGTCTATGTCAGAAGCTTTCTCTGTCCCTTTTTATACTTTAATAAAACTCTGCTACACAAAAGCTCTTGAGTGATCAAGCCTGGTCCCTGGTCTGGAAGCTAAATCTTCTTCAGACATCAGGAATCTGATATTGTTCACTGTCAGGTAAGCTATCAGGATAAGCCCATCAGGGCCATGAATGATGGCCTGGTAAGGGGAGATTAAAAACCAGGGTAGCATGGAGAAAGTCTGAAGTCAGGGATCTGAGTGTGCTTGGGGTTATCAAAAAAGTTTTGATTTTAGAAAAAATGTTTGTATATGGAAGGGGGCTTGCAAGGAAATGGATGGTGAAAATAAATTTGGGCAGGTAGGCCACGAAGGAAAGCTCAGTGCTCAGTTTTATGTTTTACCAAGGCTTTGTGGTCAGTTGTAGAAGACAGATTGGGGCAAGTCCAGAGTGAATTCCCAGATGCAACCACAAGGCTAGTATGGGTATTCAGGGGAGATGGGAAGAGAGCTTGACCTCGTGTTAGTTGTTGGGATGGAAAGGGAAAGCATGCAAGAGCCTACAGGACTTGGTGAGCCCTTCTTAGTCTCTACCCTGTCCCTTTGCTTTTCTTTTTCCCTATCGTGAATCAGACTATAATAAGAAACACAGGAAGAAGAGCAAGGTGGGGAGGGGAGGACATGCTTTTTTTTTTATTTTAAGAATATTTGTTGAAGTATAGTTGATTTACAATGTTGTGTTAGATTTAGATGCAGAGCAAAGTGATTGGGTTATATACATACACACACACACACATATATGTATATAACTTTTTTTTCAAAATATGTATATCAGTTCAGTTAAGTTGCTCCGATTCTTTGCAACCCCATAAACCGCAGCATGCCAGGCCTCCCAGTCCATCACCAACTCCTGGAGTTTACCCAAACTCATGTCCACTGAGACAGTGATGCTGTCCAGCCATCTCATCCTCTATAGTCCCCTTCTTCTGCCCTCAATCTTTCCCAGCATCAGGGTCTTTTCATAGAAGTCAGCTCTGCACATCAGGTGGGCAAAGTACTGGAGTTTCAGCTTCAACATCAGTCCCACCAATGAACTCCCAGGACTGATCTCCTTTAGGATGGACAGGTTGGATCTCCTTGCAATTCAAGGGACTCTCAAGAGTCTTCTCCAACACCGCAGCTCAAAAGCATTAGTTCTTCAGTGCTCAGCTTTCTTTATAGTCCAACTCTCAGATCCATACATGACTACTGGAAAAACCATAGGTTTAACTAGACAGACCTTTGTTGACAAAGTAATGTCTCTGCTTTTTAATATGTTGTCTAGGTTGGTCATACCTTTTCTTCCAAGGAGTAAGCGTCTTTTAATTTCATGGCTGCAGTCACCATCTGCAGTGATTTGGGAGCCCCCCAAAATAAAATCAGCCACTATTTCCACCTTTCCCCATCTATTTGCCATGAAGTGATGGGACCAGATGCCATGATCTTCGTTTTCTGAATGTTGAGCTTTAAGCCAACTTTTTCACTCTCCTCCTTCACTTTCATCAAGAGGTTCTTTAGTTCCTCTTCACTTTCTGCCATAAGGGTGGTGTCATCTGCATATCTGAGGTTATTGATATTTCTGCCAGCAATGTTGATTCCAGCTTGTGCTTCTTCCAGTCCAGTGTTTCTCATGATGTACGCTGCATATAAGTTAAATAAGCAGGGTGACAATATACAGCCTTGACCTACTCCTTTTCCTGTTTGAAATCAGTCTGTTGTTCCATGTCCAGTTCTAACTGTTGCTTCCTGACCTGCATACAGATTTCTCAAGAGGCAGGTCAGGTGGTCTGGTATTCCCATCTCTTGAAGAATTTTCCACAGTTTGTGATGATCCACACAGTCAAAGGCTTTGGCATAGTCAAAAAAACAGAAATGGATGTTTTTCTGGAACTGTCTTGCTTTTTCCATGATCCAGCAGATGTTGGCAATTTGATCTCTGGTTCCTCTGCCTTTTCTAAATCCAGCTTGAACACCTGGAAGTTCATGTTCATGTATTGCTGAAGCCTGGCTTGGAGAATTTTGAGCATTACTTTATTAGTGTGTGAGATGAGTGCAATTGTGCAGTAGTTTGAGCATTCTTTGGCATTGCCTTTCTTTGGGATTGCAATGAAAACTGACATTTTCCAGTCCTGTGGCCACTGCTGAGTTTTCCAAATTTGCTGGCATATTGAGTGCAACAGTCTCACAGTATCATCTTTTAGGATTTGAAATAGCTCAACTGGAATTCCATCACCTCCACTAGCTTTGTTCTTAGTGATACTTTCTAAGGCCCACTTGACTTTACGTTCTAGGATGTCTGGCTCTAGGTGAGTGATCACACCATCGTGATTATCTGGGTCATGAAGATCTTTTTTGTACAGTTCTTCTGTGTATTCTTGCCACCTCTTCTTAAAATCTTCTGCTTCTGTTAGGTCCAGACCATTTCTGTCCTTTATCGAGCCCATCTTTGCATGAAATGTTCCCTTGGTATCTCTAATTTTCTTGAAGAGATCTCTAGTTTTCCCATTCTATTGTTTCCCTCTATTTCTTTGCACTGATCACTGAAGAAGGCTGTCTTATCTCTCTTTGCTATTCTTTGGAACCACTAGACCATTCTGATATGACCTAAATCAAATCCCTTATGATTATACAATGGAGGTGAGAAATAGATTTAATATCCTAGATCTGATAGACAGAGTGCCTGATGAACCATGGACGGAGGTTCGTGACATTGTACAGGAGACAGAGATCAAGACCATCCCTAAGACAAAGAAATGCAAAAGAGGAAAATGGCTGTCTAAGGAGTCCTTACAAATGTCTATGAAAAGAAGAGAAGTGAAAAGGAAAGATTATATATATATATATATATATGTATATATATATATATATATATATATATTTCAGATTCTTTTCCCTTATAGGTTGTTACAAGGTATTGAGTAGAGTTTCCTATCCTATGCAGTAGGTCCTTACTCATTATGTATTTTATATATAGGAGCCTGGTAGGCTGCAGTCCATGGGGTCACTAAGAGTCAGACACGAGTGAGCAACTTCACTTTCACTTTTCACTTTCATGCACTGGAGAAGGAAATGGCAACCCACTCCAGTGTTCTTGCCTGGAGAATCCCAGGGATGAGGAAGCCTGGTGGGCTGCCATCTACGGGGTCTCACAGAGTTGGACACGACTAAAGTGACTTAGCAACAGCAGCAGCAACACATGTTTTGTTTCAGTTCAGTTCAGTCGCTCAGTCGTGTCCGACTCTTTGCGACCTCATGAATCGCAGCACGCCAGGCATCCCTGTCCATCACCAATTCCCGGAGTTCACTCAAACATGTCCATTGAGTTGGTGATGCCATCCAGCCATCTCATCCTCTGTCGTCCCCTTCTTCTCCTGCCCTCAATCCCTCCCAGCATCAGAGTCTTTACCAATGAGTCAACTCTTCGCATGAGATGGCCAAAGTACTGGAGTTTCAGCTTTAGCATCACTCCTTCCAAAGAACACCCAGGATTGATCTCCTTCAGAATGGACGGGTTGGATCTCCTTACAATTCAAGGGACTCTCAAGAGTCTCCTCCAACACCACAGTTCAAAAGCATCAATTCTTTTGTGCTCAGCTTTCTTCAAGTCCAACTCTCACATCCGTACATGACTACTGGAAAAACCATGCTTTGACTAGATAGACCTTAGTTGGCAAATAATGTCTCTGCTTTTGAATATGCTATCTAGGTTGGTCATAACTTTCCTTCCAGGGAGTAAGAGTCTTTTAATTTCATGGCTGCAGTCACCCTCTGCAGTGATTTTGGAGCCCCCCAAAATAAAAAGTGTGACACTGTTTCCACTGTTTCCCTGTCTATTTGCCATGAAGTGATGAGACCAGATGCCATGATCTTCGTTTTCTGAATGTTGAGCTTTAAGCCAACTTTTTCACTCTCCTCTTTCACTTTCATCAAGAGGCTTTTGAGTTCCTCTTCACTTTCTGCCATAAGGGTGGTGTCATCTGAATATCTGAGGTTATTGATATTTCTCCCGGCAATCTTGATTCCAGCTTGTGCTTCTTCCAGCCCAGCGTTTCTCATGATGTACTCTGCATATGTTAAATAAGCAGGGTGACAATATACAGCCTTGACGTACTCCTTTTCCTATTTGGAACCAATCTGTTGTTCCATGTCCAGTTCTAACTGTTGCTTCCTGACCTGCATATAGGTTTCTCAAGAGGCAGGTCAGGTGGTCTGGTATTCCCATCTCTTGAAGAATTTTCCAGTTTATTGTAATCCACACAGTCAAAGGCTTTGGCATAGTCAATAAAGCAGAAATAGATGTTTTTCTGGAACTCTCTTGCTTTTTCGATGATCCAGTTTGGGGCATGCTAAATGTGAGGAGCATCTGGGATCCTCAGATGGAGATATCCCACTGGAGCTCAGGAGAGAGCCAGTCTGTACTACATACATTTATTTAGGAGTTACTCACCTTGGGGTGATAGTTAATGTGATGAGAGTAGATGGAGGAACTTTCCAGGGCAAGTTGGTCAAAGAAGAAGGGAACAGAGCCAATGACCGAGCCCACGGGACCACCCTAGTCACGCGCTGGCCAGATGAAGCAGATAATACAGAAAAGACCCAGACAGAGAGGCCCGAGGTTCAGGATCTAACTGACAGACCAAGAGAAGACAGGCTTGCAAACAGAAAGGTTGGTTGTTAGGATTGTTGAGTACTTCACAGAGGTCAAAGGGCAAAAGGATTTAAGTTGCAGCAATGGATTTATTGATCAGGAGCCCCTAGGAGACTAAATGCCAATGTACCTCTCATGGCCAAAGTGGTACAAAACTCTGTCAGAGGATATGTTTCAATTTTCTGATACATAAGCCTCAGCACACACATTCCAGATAAATTGGCTGCTTCTCTGTCCCTCCAACATGCTAGAGGCTCCCTTACCTCTGAGTCTTTGCTACTACCTAACCCACTTCCCGAGATATCCTTTTCCTCTTTTCTCTGATGACCTTACCTTTGCTCCTTTCTCAAGGCTTGGCTCAATTTCCATTTTGAAAATCTTCCTCTCTAAAAGAAAGGCAGAGAAATAGAGGGTGCCTGGAGGAAGCTGGAGGGTCAAGAGGTTTTTTTTAATTTAATAAGATGGGAGAAATTATAATATGGTTATTTGCCCCTAGAAATGATCAAACAAAGAGAAAGAAATGATGGTGCAGCAGAAAGTGGGAGAAATTGCTGACAAATTCTAGGAGTTTATGCTTATAGAAGTGACAGAATAAAGAGAAAGAAATGATGGTGCAGCAGCAAGTGGGGAAAGAAAGGGGATGGAGTCTAGTGCACAAGTAAAAGAGTTGGCCTTGGATGAGAGTTCATCCAAGAGTAGGAGGAGAGAGGAGGGAAGACTGAGCCTCTTGGCAGAGATACAGGTGCATGTGGAATTTTCATTCTAGTTACCAAAACTTTTAGTTGGTAAGAGGAAGATTAAAAAATTTAAAATTGTGTTGGCATGTAACATAAAGGCATAGTAAATATTAATAATCTTTAATTGGGAAAAATCAAAGCTGGAAGAGGTCAGCTTCTCAGGTCTTTCATTTTTCAAGATGATAAACCAAGACCAAGACATTAACAAGCTAGTTGTTGCTTAGATTGATTTCATCTCATAATCCAGTGCTTAGCTCATGATGGTGTGTTACTTTGCTACCTAAAAATGTACCTACCATCTGTTTGTGAAAAAAAATTTACATCAATAAACAATACATACACCAAAAAAAAAAAAAAAAAGAAAATCTTCCTGAATCACTCTATCTTCCCTCCCGTCTCCTCCTCTGCCCACCTTCCCAGCACCATGCAGCCTCTGTGTGCTCATTTACCAATTCAAGTCTCTTTTGACATTATAATCTCTTTGAGGACAGGTGCAAATGAATTACATTTGTTGTAGATATCTCACAATATCATGAAATCAGGGAATATAACACTCATGAGCACTTCTTGGAAATCATCTCCCCAGCTTTGTCTTTATCCAAAAACATTGAACCAAAATAAAGCACTCAAGAATAGAAAATACCTCCTAAATAGAAGAATAAAATCAATATAAATCTAAGAGCTACAACTTGAGCAAATACAGGTGGAGAACAAAAAGAAAAAAGACTTAAACTCTGGTGAAGTAAGTGTTCTCTGTGGAGAGAGAAGAGCGGGTACAAAGAAACAGAAACATGTTAATCCAGTTATAGCAGGAGAGAGAGCAGTTCCTAACATATTTCTGTAAAACTCAAAAAGAAACTGTGAAAACCATTAAGAAGCAGAATTTTTTTTTAAAATAATCTTAATTTCAGAAAATGTAGATGGGGACCTTCTAATCCTTTTGAACTCGTAAAATATATGTGATTGCAGAGAAAATGAATTAAAATGAAACAGCTATAAAATTAATAAACATTTTGATTCATAAATATGTTTATTAATGCATTAAAAACCAAATCTAATGATGAGTTTAATAATAACTATAATTTTTAAGCAGTGATAAGTATTAATGGTATTTGGAAATATCTACAAAGAAGTAATATGATATGCAAATATTTGTCACATGGTTTGTGGCCAACATTTATGGTTGAAGAAAATGTTGAGTTTTAATTAGAGTTTAGCTCAGCTGGTAAAGAATCTGCCTGCAATGCGGGAGACCTGGGTTTGATCCCTGGATTGGGAAGATCCCCTGCAGAATGAAAAGGCTACCCACTCCTGTATTCTGGCCTGGAGAATTCCATGGATAGTCCATGGGGTTGTAAAGAATTGGACATGACTGAGCAACTTTCACATTTCACACACTAGCAAAAATGAAGATGCATTTTTTTCTCACTTAAATTCATAGGCCAGCTAAATTCTTTCTGTCTGCAGATCTCCAGGAAGCCTTAGTCCTCCATATTAAAAAACTCTAATGCTAATAATATTCACTGGCAAGTCTGGGTCAGTCTGTTGTGGGGTCAATGCTCCTTTCTCCTAGGTCCTGGTGCACACAGGGTTCTGTTTGTGCCCTCCCAGACACTGTTTCCCCAGTCCTGTGTAAGTTCTGGCCACTCTATGGTGGGTTAATGGCGACCTCCAAGAAGGCTTATGCCATACCCAGGACTACTGCACCCAGAGCCCCTGCTCCCACAGCAGTCCACTGCTCACCCGTATCTCCTCAGGAGACACCCAAGCACAGATCTGTCTCAGTCTCTGAGGGGTCCCTGGGTCCTGGTGCACTCAAGGTATGTTTGAGCCCTCTGAGCATCTCTGGTGAATATGGGCTTTGATTCTAAACGTGATTTTGCCCCTCCTGCTGTCTTGCTGGGGCTTCTCCTTTGCCCTTGGACATGGGCTATCTCCTCAAAGTTGCTCCAGCGCTGCAAAGTTGCTGCTCCAGTGCCTACTATCTTGCTGGGGCTTCTCTACCCTTGGACAAGGGGTATCTCCTCACAGCTGCTCCAGCGCTGCACAGCCATCACTCCAGCACTTTGAATGTCCAGGAGACTCTGGCAGAGGCATGGGTTGGCAGTGCCCTGCTGCAGGGTTGGGGGCACTGAGTGTAGCTGTGCATTCATGGGCCTTTTGAAGGAGGTCAACATTATCTGCATTACCTCTACCATAGTTTGGCCTCAGGTCAAATCACAGGGAGGGAACACAGCCCCACCCTTCAACAGAAAATTGGATTAAAGATTTATTGAACATGGCCCCTCCCATCAGAAGGCGACCCAGTTTCCCACATAGTCAATCTCTCCCATAAGGAAGCTTCCATTAGCCTCTTATCCTTCTCCATCAGAGGGCAGACAGAGTGAAAACAACAGTCACAGAAAACTAACCAATCTGATCACATGGACCACAGCCTTGTCTAACTCAGTGAAATTATAAGCCATGCCCTGTAGGGACTCCCAAGATGGACAAACCATGGTGGAGAGTTCTGACAAAACGTGGTCCACTGGAGAAGGGAATGGCAAATCACTTCAGTATTCTTGCCTTGAGAACCTCATGAACAGTATGAAAAGGCAAAAAGATAGGATACTGAAATATGGTCTCCCCAGGTTGGTAGGTGCCCCATAAGCCACTGGGATCAGTGGAGAACTAACTCCAGAAAGAATGAAGAGATGGAGCCAAAACAAAAACAACACCCAGTTGTGGAAGTGACTTGTGATAGAAGCAAGGTCCGATTCTGTAAAGAGCAATATTGCATAGGAACCTGGAATGTTAGGTCCATGAATCAAGGCAAATTAGAAGTGGTCAAACAGGAGATGGCAAGAGTGAACGTTGACATTCTAGGAATCAGCAAACTAAGATGGACTGGAATGGGGGAACTTAACTCAGATGACCGTTATATCTACTACTGTGGGCAAGAATCCCTTAGAAGAAATGGAGAGGCCATTAGGGTCAACAAAAGAGATTGAAATGCAGTACTTGGATGCAATCTCAAAAACAACAGAGTGATCTCTGCTTGTTTCCAAGGCAAACCATTCAATATCATGGGAATCCAAGACTATGCCCCTACCAATAATGCTGAAGAAGCTGAATTTGAATAGTAGAAAGTGAAGAGGAACTAAAAAGCCTCTTGATGAAAGTGAAAGTGGAGAGTGAAAAAGTTGGCCTAAAGCTCAACATTCAGAAAATGAAGATCAAGGCATCCGGTCCCATCACTTCAGGGGAAATAGATGGGGAAACAGTGGAAACAGTGTCAGACTTTATTTTTATGGGCTCCAAAATCACTGCAGATGGTGATTGCAGCCATGAAATTAAAAGACGCTTACTCCTTGGAAGAAAAGTGATGACCAACATAGATAGCATATTCAAAAGCAGAGACATTACTTTGCCAACTAAGGTCCATCTAGTCAAGGCTATGGTTTTTCCTGTGGTCATGTATGGATATGAGAGTTGGACTGTGAAGAAGGCTGAGCGCCAAAGAATTGATGCTTTTGAAGTGTGGTGTTGGAGAAGACTCTTGAGAGTCCCTTGAATTGCAAGGAGATCCAACCAGTCCATTCTGAAGGAGATCAGCCCTGGGATTTCTTTGGAAGGAATGATGCTAAAGCTGAAACTCCAGTACTTTGGCCACCTCATGTGAAGAGTTGACTCACTGAAAAAGACTCTGATGCTGGGAGGGATTGGGGGCAGGAGGAGGAGGGGACGACAGAGGATGAAATGGCTGGATGGCATCACTGACTCGATGGACACGAGTCTGAGTGAACTCCAGGAGTTGGTGATGGACAAGGAGGCCTGGCGTGCTGCTATTCATGGGGTTGCAAAGAGTCGGACATGACTGAGCGACTGAACTGAATTGATGAAGACCTACAAGTCCTTCTAGAACTAACACCCCAAAAGATGTCCTTTTCATTTTAGGGGACTGGAACGCAAAAGTAGGAAGTCAAGAAACACCTGGAGTAACAGGCAAATTTGGCCTTGGAGTACAGAATGAAGCAGGGCAAAGGCTAATAGAGTTTTGCCAAGAGAGCACACTGGCTGTAGCAAACAGCCTGTTCCAACAACACAAGAAAAGACTCTAAATTGAAATCACCAGATGGTCATTACCAAAATCAGATTGATTATGTTTTTTGCAGCCAAAGATGGAGAAACTCTATACAGTGAGCAAAAACAAGACCAGGAGCTGACTGTGGCTCAGATCATGGTCTCCTTATTGCCAAATTCAGACTTAAAGAAAGTAGGGAAAACCACTAAACCATTCAGGTATGATCTAAATCAAGTTCCTTACGAATATACACTGGAAGTGACAAATAGATTCAAGGGATTAGATCTGATAGACAGAGTGCCTGAAGAACTATGGACGGAGGTTCGTGACACTGTACAGGAGGCAGTGATCAAGACCATCCCCATGGAAAAGAAATGCAAAAAGGCAAAATGGTCGTCTCAGGAGGCCTTACAAAGAGCTATGAAAAGAAGTGAAAGGCAAAGGAGAAAAGGAAATATATACGCATTTGAATGCAGAGTTCCAAAAAATAGCAAGGAGAGATAAGAAAGCCTTCTTCAGTGATCAGTGCAAAGCAATAGAGGAAAACAATAGAATGGGAAAGACTAGAGATCTCTTCAAGAAAATTAGAGATACCAAGGGAACATTTCATGCAAAGATGGGTTCAATAAAGGACGGAAATGGTATGGACCTAACAGAATCAGAAGATATTAAGAAGAGGTGGCAAGAATACACAGAAGAACTATAAAAAAAGATTTTCACAAACCATATAATCACGATGATGTGATCACTCACCTAGAGCCAGACATCCTGGAATGTGAAGTCAAGTGGGCCTTAGGAAGCATCACTATTAACAAAGCTAGTGGAGGTGATGGAATTCCAGCTGAGCTATTTCAAATCCTGAAAGATGATGCTGTGACAGTGTTGTGCTCAATATGCCAGCAAATATGGAAAACTCAGCAGTGGCCACAGGACTGGAAAATGTCAGTTTTCATTGCAACCCCAAAAAAAGGCGATGTCAAAGAATGCTCAAACTACTGCACAATTGCACTCATCTCACACACTAGCAAAGTAATGCTCAAAATTGTCCAAGCCAGACTTCAAGAGTATGTGAACTGTGAACTTCCAGATGTTCAAGCTGGATTTAGAAAAGGCAGAGGAACCAGAGATCAAATTGCCAACATCTGTTGGATCATCAAAAAAGCAAGAGAGTTCCAGAAAAGCATTTACTTCTGCTTTATTGACTATGCCAAAGTCTTTGACTGTGTGGATCACAATAAACTGTGGAAAATTCTGAAAGAGATGGGAATACCAGACTGCCTTACCTGCCTCTTGAGAAATCTGTATAAAGGTCAAGAAGCAAGTTAGAACTGGACATGGAACAACAGACTGGTATCCAAATCGGAAAAGGAGTACAATAAGCAGGGTGACGATATACAACCTTGATGTACTCCTATATATTGTCACCCTGCTTATTTAACTTATATGCAGAGTCCATCATGTGAAATGCTGGGCTGGATGAAGCACAAGCTGAAATCAAGATTGCCAGGAGAAATATTAATAACCCAAGATATGCAGTTGACACCACCCTTTGGCAGAAAGTGAAGAAGAACTAAAGAACCTCTTGATGAAAGTGAAAGAGGAGAGTGAAAAAGTTGGCTTAAAATTCAACATTCAGAAAACTAAGATCATGGCATCTGGTTTCATCACTTCATGGCAAATAGATGAGGAAACAGTGGAAACAGTGACAGATTAAATTTTGGGGGGCTCCAAAAGCACTGCAGATGGTGATTGCAGCCATGAAATAAAAAGATGCCTGTTCCTTGGAAGAAAAATTATGACAAACCTAGACAGCATATTAAAAAGCAGAAACATTTATTTGCTAACAAAGGCCCATCTAGTCAAAGCTATGGTTTTTCCAGCAGTCATGTATGGATGTGAGAGTTGGACTATAAAGAAAGCTGAGCACTGAAGAACTAATGCTTTTGAACTGTGGTGTTGGAGAAGACTCTTGACAATCCCTTGGACTGCAAGGAGATCCAATGAGTCCATCCTAAAGGAAATCAGTTATGAATATTCATTGCAAGGACTGATGCTAAAGCTGAAACTCCAATACTTTAGCCACCTGATGGGAAGAGCTGACTCATTGGAAAAGACCCTGATGCTGGGAAAGAAGGCGCAGGAGAAGGGAACGACAGAGGATGAGATGGTTGGATGGCATCACCGACTCAATGGACATGAGTTTGAGTAAACTCCAGGAGTTGGTGATGGACAAGGAGGCCTTGTGTGCTGCAGTCCATGTTATTGCAAAGAGTTGGACACGACTAAGGGACTGAACTGAAGGCTAAAAAAATTCATTGTTGAGTTTTTCATTCTTGAAGAAAGGACTTAAATAAATAGATGAAATTATTTCATTTTCCGTCCTTAAGTGATGGTAAAATTAATCATTTTGATGGGCTCACATTCAATTGCTAATGATCCACTTGTAGAAAACCTACTGCTTTTAAGTGTCCTTACCTTAGTATATTTTGATTATGAAAAAAAGCAAAGGATAGGAGAGAATGTTGTCTTCAGTTTGAATTGCCTTACATAGAGAGTACTGGAAATAAAATCAGTGGCTTTGCCTTGGACACTGTTTTTTGTTTGTTTTTTTTTCCTCCTTCCTGTTTACTAGCACTCTGCTGGTTGAATGGGAGATTCCCAGAGAGTCGTACTTATGATGTCCAAAATCCTTAGGGCATTAAGCCATTTCAACACGACAGAATTTGAAAGTGACATATCAATTAACAATTTGTCTAAGTGGAATTGTTGAACTTCGTTGAGTAGAGGAAGTCTCATAAATTTTATTCTTACTCGAAGCTTTACTCTTACTGAAGTTGCAATATTAGCGATAAGTGAAGAAAAGGCAAGGTTGGCAGAAGTAAGGTAGATTTTGGCAAAATGACTTGTTTCCATATTGAGAGCATTTAGCATTTCCAGAATAGTACACATTTATATATTCTTTTTAAACTAAGATTCTCTTCAGGATGTGGGATGAAAAGAATTTGACTGCTTATCCAGTGCACCTAACCAGTTTCCATCCACACATTTTTGAGGTTCAGTTGAACTTGCCTATGTCCTTATACTTCCATGGCCACTTCAGCTTCCTGTTATTATCAGCCCACGATTCCAAAAGGTACACTTTCCTTCCTTTATTTCCAGATGGTCTGCATAAGCTGTTCACTTTTCTACTCCAGGTTGAGCTTGCTCTGTCAATCAAAGATAGACCATTTCTTCATAAGGCAGGCTCCTTGGGTGGTTAGTTGTCCTCCTAATTTCTGTATAATACTAGAAGATGAAACACTACTCAGTACATGCAGAATTATCTGAGCAACATTAATGGGAACATTTCTGGGATGAAAAGGGATGGTCTTTTATTTTACTTTGAGTTCTCTAAAGTCTCCACTGAAAGCACTTTAATAAGTCCAGGAGTCAGACAATAAATTCACATTTTTAAATAGCAGCTCCACTGTAACTCAGGCAGCAGATACCATGTAGTTCTTAGACAAAGATGATCACTGTCTAGGAGTTTGTTTGCAAGTATTCGTCTCCAGCACAGGAATAAAAGATGCTACTCTATGCTGGGTGCTTTGCGTTGTAATAGACTTCTGTCAAAACAATAACCAGTTTGCCTCTAGTTGATAAGATATACAGGCATACCTTGTTTTATTGCACTTCACTTCATAGACACTGAATTTTTTTTTTTTTTTTAACAAACAGAAGGTCCATGGCAACCTTTGCATCAATGAAGTCTATAGGTACATTGTTTTTTCAAAAGCTTTTGATCACTCTGTGTTTCTGCGTTGTATCTTGGTAATTCTTACATTTCAAACCTTTTCGTTGTTGTGATGTTGGTCATGGTGATTTGTGATCAGTGATTTTAGATTTTCTGTTGTAATTGATTTGGGGTGCCATAGACTTCGTCCGTGTACCAGTGTTGACTTACTTGATAAAGGTTTTTTGTATTTTGCCTGCTCCAACTGCCAGGCGACCCGCCATCTCTCTCCTTCTCTTTGGGCCTACCCATTTCCTGAGACACAGCCATATTATAATTGGGTCAACTCATTCTAAAATGGTCTTTTAAGTTTTCAGGTCAAAGAAGGAGTTACACATCTTTCACTTTAAATCAAAGGCCAGAAATGATTAAGCTTAGTGAGGAAGGCACGCAAAAGCCAGGAGAGGCTGAACACTAGGCCCCTCACCCCAAACAGTTAACCAGGCTGCAAATTCAAAGCTAAAGTTTTTGAAGGAAGTTAAACATAAACATAGAAAGGCTACGAAAGCAAAACAGCCTTATTGCTGATATGGAGAAATCTGGATCGAAAATCAAGCTAGTTACAATATCCCGGGAAGCCAAAGGCTAATCCAGAGACAGACCCTATCTTCAATTATCTGAAGGCTGAGAGAGTTAAGGAAGCTATTGAAGAAAGGTTTGAAGCTGGCAGAGGTTGGTACTTGAGATTTAAGAAAAGAAGCTATCTCTATAACAAAATTGCCAGCTGAAGCAGGAAGTGATGATATAGAAGCTTCAGCAAGCTTTCCAGAAAATCTAGCCAAGATAATTCATGTAGGAGACTACAGTACATAACAGATTTTCAATGTAGCTGTAACAGCCCTCTATTGGAAAAGATGCCATCTAGGGACGGAGGAGCCTGGTGGGCTGCCATCTATGGGGTCGCACAGAGTCAGACACAACTGAAGTGACTTAGCAGCAGCAGCAGCAGCAGGACATTCATAACTAGAGAGGTGAACTCAATGTCTGGCTTCAAATCCTTGAAGGATAGGCTGACTCTTATTAGGGTCTAATGCATCTGATGACTTGAAGTTGAAGCCACTGCTCATTTACTGTTCTGAAAATCCTATGGCCCTTAAGAATTGTGCGCAATCTATTCTGCCTATGCTCTGTAAAAGGAACAGCAAAGCCTGAATGGCAGCACATCTGTTTATAACATGGCTTATTGAATATTCTAAGCGAACTGTTGAGACCTACTGCTCAGAAAAACAGATTGCTTTCAAAATATGACTGCTCATTGACAATATACCTGGTCATCTAAGAGCTCTAATGGAGATACACAGTGAGAGTTCATGCCATTTCCATGCCTACTAACACAGCATCCATTGTACAGCCCATGGATTAAGGACAAATTCCAACTTCCAAATCTTCTTATTTAAGAAATATATTTATAAGACTATTGCTGCCATAGATGGTGATTCCTCTGATGGATCTGGAAAAAGTCAGTTGAAAATCTTCTGGATAGGATATGCCATTCCAGATGCATTAAGAACATTTGTGGTTCACTGGAAAGAGGTAAAAATGTCAACATTAATAGGAGTTTGAAAGACGTTGGTTTCAGTCTTCATGTCTGACTTTGAGGAAATAACTGATGATATGGTGAAACAGCAAGAGAACTAGAATTAGAAGCAGAGGTGGAAGATGTGACTGAATTGCCGTGATCTCATGATAAAACTGTGACAAATGAAGAGTTCCTTTTTATGGATGAGCAAAGAAAATGTTTTCTCTACATGGAAACTACTGCTGGTGAAGATGCTATGAATATTGTTGAAATTAAAGGAAAGGGTTTAGAATATTACATAAACTTAGTTGGTAAAGTAGCAGCAGGGCTTGAAAAGATTGACTTCAATTTTCAAAAAAGTTCTACTGTAAGTAAAATGCTGTCAACCAGTGTAGCATGCCTGCTACAGAAAATTATTCATGAAAGGATAAGTCAAATGATAAGGCAAACTTCATTATTGTCTTATTTTAAGAAATTGCCACAACCACCCTAACCTTTAGGAACCATCACTGTTGGTCAGCAGCACTCAATACTGAGGCAAGACTCTCCACCAGCAGAAAGAGTACAGCTCACTGAAGGCTCTGATGATGGTTAGCATTCGCATTTTTTTTAGCAATAATAAGTATTTTAAAATTAAGGTACCTTATGACCCAGCAATCCCACTTCTGGGCATACACACCGAGGAAACCAGAATTGAAAGAGACACATGTACCCCAATGTTCATCGCAGCACTGTTTATAATAGCCAGGACATGGAAACAACCTAGATGTCCATCAGCAGATGAATGGATAAGAAAGCTGTGGTACATATACACAATGGAGTATTACTCAGCTGTTAAAAAGAATTCATTTGAATCAGTTCTGATGAGATGGATGAAACTGGAGCCGATTATACAGAGTGAAGTAAGCCAGAAAGAAAAACACCAATACAGTATACTAACACATATATATGGAATTTAGGAAGATGGCAATGACGACCCTGTATGCAAGACAGGGAAAGAGACACAGATGTGTATAACGGACTTTTGGACTCAGAGGGAGAGGGAGAGGGTGGGATGATTTGGGAGAATGACATTCTAACATGTATACTATCATGTGAATTGAATCGCCAGTCTATGTCTGACGCAGGATGCAGCATGCTTGGGGCTGGTGCATGGGGATGACCCAGAAAGATGTTATGGGGAGGGAGGTGGGAGGGGGGTTCATGTTTGGGAATGCATGTAAGAATTAAAGATTTTAAAATTTAAAAAATAAAAAACTAAAAATAAAAAAAAATTTAAAAAAAATAAAATTAAGGTATGTATTTTTTTAGACAAAATGCTTTTGCATGTATAGTAGCCTATAGTATAGCATGAACATAACTTTTATATGCACTGGGGAACCAAAAAATTCATATGACTTCTTTACTGTGATATTTCTTTATTGCAGTGATCTGGAACTAAGCCCACAGTATCTCTGATTTATGCCTGTAATCCATGTAGTAGTACTCTTAAGTTTAGGGGTAGCTAGCATCTTCTGCACTCATGAGAGTTCAGTAGAAACTTTCTAAAAACAGAGATGTGGGAAGTCTTGAGTTAACAAGTATTTCACTTGACCCTCTTTTAAAGATATGTAAATTACCCATCTGTGTCTCCTAGTGGGTGAGCATACTCCTTGAAGGCAAAAGTGCACTTAATTTTCATGAAAAAAAAGCAGAGATTAGGACAGGTAATGAGAAAGTACAGTTCCGTGGAGAAAGTAAGATGGGAATGAAGAAGTATTGACTCCATAATAAGGCAAGACTGGCAAGCATTACAGAATATCCATTCATAGTTTCATGCAAGGGATTGGTCCACTTTGCCTGGAGATAACTCAGAAGTAATGATATCTTCTGAGTTAGCAAACATTGTTTGAAGGTGTACACATTTAAATTAAAATCCTATATATGTTGTATCATTTCCCGCTCTCAGTCCTCAGTGTTTCTGTGAAGGTATGTTTTAAGATGAGATTAACCTTTAAACCAGTAGACTTTGAGTAAAGCAGATTGCCCTATATAATGAGGGTGGGCCTCATCCAAACAGTTGAAAGCCTTAGGAAAAAGATTGACTTCCTCTGAGGAAGAGGAAATTTTGCCAGCTGACTGGTTTCAGACTTGAACTGCAGCTTCAACCCTTCCCTGGATCTTTAGCTTGTGAGCCTACCCTGTAGATTTTCAGGATTTGTCAGTATCTTGAAATAACAGTTCCCCCTGCCCCCAAACACGTGTGTGTGTGCTCAGTTGTGTCCAACTCTTTGTGAACCCATGGATTGTAGCCCACCAGGCTCCTCTGTCCATGGGATTTCCCAGGCAAGAATACTGGAATGGGTTGCCATTTGCTTCTCTAGGGGATCTTCCCCATTCAGGGATTGAACCCATGTCTTCTGCACTGGAAGGCAAATTCTTTACCACTAAGCCACCTTGGGAGCCTTTACATATACACACCCATCTATTGGCTATGTTCCCTGTTTTCCTGGAGAGCCCTGACTGCTAAAAGTCCTTTTCAGACTCTCGCTCAAAAGGAGAGGGTTATAGGTCCCCAGTTCCAGGCACTCAGGATGGATACCTTTGGTGGACTGGGATAGCATAGGAGATTTAGTTGTGTTCAATGGCTAACACAGGAAGTGGCCCTGACCTCGGATGAACTAAGTTAGGCAGAGGCTCTTAATTGGAAGAGGTCTCAGCACAAGCTGATCTTGTGTTCTGACTCCAGCTTTTCCCCAGAAGGAAGCTTGTAAATAGAGTTGGAGGGACATAGTCTGGCTGTGCCATCTATTAACCTGTCTTATTTACCTCTGGTAGCTCAGACGGTAAAGAATCTGCCTGCAGTACACAACCCCTGGGTTCTATCCTTGGGCCAGGAAGATTCCCTGGAGAAGGAAATGGCAACCTACTCCAGTATTCTTGCCTGGGGAATCCCATGGACAGAAGAGTCTGGAAGGCTACAGTCCATGGGGTTGTAAAGAGTTGGACACAATTGGGCAATATTTACTTCACTGCATTTATGTCACCCCACACCGACCCATAGTTCCCTGAAAACTTTGGCTCCTGGCCCTAATTCTATCATCATTTTTCATGTCTTCAGCATATACAACAGATGACCCATCTGACACCCTGTCCTCTCATTCTTTAACTTCCTCATTTCCAACTACATATCATTTTCCACCACATTGCAGCCAAATTTCATCTCGGACCTTGTCATCACTAGTGACTGCTCCAATTCTGAAGTCTCAATTTCAACATTCAGTTACTCCATGTACCACTTGCTATACTTCCAGCTTACTTGCTCTCGTTTTCCTTTGCCACAGCTCTTTGACTAGGGAGACCCACAAATTCTCTGATCCACTGCTTTCTCACCATCCATCAACACCTTCCTGTTTTGTCTGACCCCTCCTTGTTCAGCTTATCATCACATGGTCCCTCACTAGGCTAGCAGCATAGCAAATGCGTTCAACTAAGCTGAGGTTAAATGCACATGCCTCATTGGTCACTTGAACTTGTAGTTCTTAAAGGTCTAGACCCCCATTATTTTGAAGGGCAGTATATTTTCAGGAAAGGTGATGAGATGGCAGAGGCATTTAAAAGTTTTAAAGGAATTGGAGATATATTTCTCAGCAGGTAAAATAAAGCTATTTTTTCAAGTTTATCAGGTTGGGGACTCCTTGTAGATGATTAGAATTGACCTTGATTTTCTGAATCCTAACAGCTAAAGCAATTTCATATAGCACTAACTCTGAAAATCTTTCCCTTGCTTTGAATGTATATATTTAGAGATTTTTTTTAAATGATACTCAGACAACATTGGGGGCTTTCTGATTTCTTGTATCATATTGAGCAAGGATACCCATCATCACAGTTACATTTTCTGCTTGCTAACTGTCTAGTTCCCAAATAGTCTACTTGGACCAATTCAGGGGGTTGGTAGTTCGAATGATCTCTAAGCAATATACTCATGTAGGCAAACCAATATCCACATTGGCTATTTAAATTAAAAGTAATTAAAATGAGGTAAATTTGTAAATTTAGTTCTTCAGTCAGAGTAGCCTGTTTCACATGTTGCATATGAAATTAGTGGTGGCTACTATGTTGAACAGTAGAGAAAACATTTTCATGTTACAGGAAGTTTTATTGGGTTCTTCTGTCTTATATCAGGGGTGGCAAACTATATCCCTGGGCCAAGTCTGGCCCTTGGCTTGTGTCTGTACAACCTGCAAGCTGAGAAAGGCTTTACGTTTTTAAAGAAGTGTAAAGGAAAACAAAGAAGAGTATGTGACTAGACCACATGTGGCCTAGAATATTTAGTATTTGGCCTTTTATAGAAAAAAGATTGTCAATCGTGCCTTAGGTAATAAATCACTTAAATGTTTAAATGTCTATGTTTATTCATAGTCTCCAACTTACCATGGTTCAATTTAGAGTTTTTGACTTTATGATGATACAAAAGTGATCCACATTCAATAGAAACTGGCCTTTGAGTTTTATCCTAGGCTAGTTATATGTAGTATAGTACTTTCTTATGATACTGGGCAGCAGCAGTGAGCTTCAGCTCCCAAATAACCATGTAATCACAAGGGTAAACAACGAATACATTTACACCATTCTATTTTTCACTGTTAGTACTGTGTGCAGTAAATGTCATGAGATATTAAAAACTTTATTGTAAAATAGGCTTTGTGTCAGATGATTTTGCCCAACTGTAGGCTAATGATGCTAGGATGTTCAGTGGGTGAAGTGTATTAAATGTATTTTCAACTTATGGTATTTTCAAATTATGGGTTTATTGGGACATAACCCCATTATAATTCATGGAATATCTGTATAATATACTGTGGGATATAAGAGCTTATGATCAAGAATCATATTTTTCATGATTATATAGAATTCTATTATATAGAATCCAGTACATCACTAATGCCTGTTGAATATTCAGTTGAATAAATATTACTGATAGCCTTTTAAATGCCAGTTGTTGGAGATTTTTAGATGAATAAGACATTCAAGAAATTAAAGGAATTCATGTTTTAGTCTAGTAGGCAGAACTGTAAAGTCCTAGCTGTATTACTAATTAGACTATAAGTACTACTAATAATATGGTATTAAATACAGTAGTGTTGGAGTGTAGAGTAGAGAGAGATGAATTCTGATGAGGGCTATATTTGCCTGGGAAGTAAAGAATGCAGCATGTAAGTGGAACTTTGAGGATAAGTAAGGGATTAAATAGAGAGGCAGGGAAAAGCATTCAATGGTGAAAACTCATGGTGCATTTGAAGAAATGTCAAGTAGTCAAGTATGATTTAATCATAAGATGAGGAGTAAGCAACGTACCAGGAGCAGTAGGAAGAGACAAGTAGGAAGGGTTGGTGGTTTTTTTTCCCCCTGTTCAGTTCAGTCACTCAGTCGAGTTTGACTCTTTGCGACCCCATGAACTGCAGCACGCCAGACCTCCCTGTCCATCACCAACTCCTGGAGTTCACTCTAACTCATGTCCGTTGAGTTGGTGATGCCATCCAGCCATCTCATTCTCTGTTGTACCCTTCTCCTCCTGCTCCCAATCCCTCCAAGCATCAGGGTCTTTTCCAATGAGTCAACTCTTCGCATGAGGTGGCCAAAGTATTGGAGCTTCAGCTTTAGCATCAGTCCCTCCAATGAACACCCAAGACCGATCTCCTTTAGAATGGACTGGTTGGATCTCCTTGTAGTCCAAAGGACTCTCAAGAGTCTTCTGCAACACCACAGTTCAAAAGCATCCATTCTTCGGTGCTCAGCTTTCTTCACAGTCCAACTCTCACATCCATACATGACCACAGGAAAAACCATAGCCTTGACTAGACAGACTTTTGTTGGCAAATTAATGTCTCTGCTTTTCAATATGCTATCTAGGTTTTTTCCGCTAGTCTCTTCATTTATTGCCTTCAAAACTTGAAAGCATTCAGACATTACTTCACATTTGAAGGGTTGGTGTTTGATGAGAGATGCTAGTTTTCTGTCACTAGGCAGTGGAGGGGCAGACTGTCATACGCTCTCAGAAGCAAGCTCCACTCTGTTGAGTGCCTGGGGTAGAAAGTGCTGCATCCATGTTTCACACCTATTGGTTTGGCTTCTATACCTTTCAGGTGAGATCAAGGGCTTTAAAATTGCTAGACTATTGGACTTGGGAATATTATAGCCAAGGGAAATTGACACAGCACTCCTAGTGATTTAGCTTGACTCAGAACTACATCAGTTTCCTTCTGTTTTGCGCCAGCAAGTCTTGGTTGTTGGGAAGAGTGAATCATGAAAGTGATCACAACCAAACAGTCTGTCTGATACAACCACAAAAGGTTATTTTGCTTAAGACTATAGGCAAAGACTCTGCCCTGCTCTAGGACATGATTTTTGCTGGTTCTGTTCTTCACTTATTTCATATCCTGTGCTTGATGGGAGTATGTGAAATGCTGCTCTGACACTATTCAGTTAGTATTTGTCTTTATACTGGTGTCCTTGCTTACTGCTCTATGTCACTTACAGCAGCTGTTTAAGGGGCTCTGCAGGGCTGGAGAAAACATGCATTCTGGAGGCCTGTGTGCAGTTGCATGACTTATGAAGGTAGTCAGAAGACAGATCTGTAGGTTTGCTTCTCCACATTCTGATACCGTGAGCTAATGGAAACAAAGTTAAGGAGGTCTTAGTGTGCTAATGGGCTTTCCAGGTGGCTCAGTGGGTAAAAAACCTGCCTGCAATGCTGGAGATGCCAGAGATATAGGTTTGATTCCTGGGTTGGGAAGATACCCTGGAGGAGGGCACGCCAACCCACCACAGTATTCTTGCCCGGAGAATCCCATGGACAGAGGAGAACATAGGAAAAGACAATTATTAAAAATTTTCTCCTTTGCACAGCTATTGTGGGTTCACTGCTGAAATCCCAGAAAACTAAGCAGGGTGATATAATCAACATAAGAATTACAATACTGTACAACAGCATACAGGGATTGCATCTAATGAAGTTATGTTTCTCTCAGCCCCATTTTCTGGAATTTTATGATCAGGAACATTTGACAAAGGGCTTAGATAAATCCTCTGAAATTCAAGTATTTGGTTTCTGAGAAAAAAGCAAGTGGCTGTGAGCTTCTTAAATAACACCTATGGTTGTCCCAAACTTCTGAGACGGACTTTGGATCTTCTCCTTTGTCACATGATGACATGTAATGTTTTATCATTAGCTGCCTTTCTTTAGCCTTTTAGTTTTATTTAGATGTCAAAATTCATTTAATCAAGAAACTGTCTTCTTTAGCCAATGGCTAAAAGGGCCAAATATAGAATAGATTGTGCCAAGTTTAGAAGTTGTTTAAAATTCATGGATATGAAGTTTCAACTTGAACTCAAAATTTTGGTGTCTGAGTTAATTTATATTTGGCAAAGTATAATTTCCAGGTTTCAAAAATGGCACACCAAGCCGAAGAAACCTTCTGTGGAAGTGTATTTTAAGGCTTCTTGGATCCTGTAACCTCTTAGGAAAAAAATACACTAATGTTTTAAGAGAAAACTAATCAGAAACACATGAATTAAACTGCCTTCAAAGGAAAGAAAGCTTTAAACATTAAGAGGGAATAGGATTTTGAAAAAAATGATGTTTTCAAGATGCAGAAGTTGGGAAGAGAGTGAGTAAAATGTAAACAGATCCTAAAAATAGATGTCTTCATATCTGACCAAAATAAGTACACTTATTTACCTCCTATTGGCTCTGCTTTATGGATGAAGAAACTGAGACAGTTGCCCCACCCCAGATCACACTCTGTGGAGATCAAGACTTTATCCATGATTTGGTGATGTCACTCACTCTTCTCTCAGAGTGTGGAAAGGACAGAGTGATGTAATGGTTAGCCTGTAAGTCCTAGACATAATGATCTCACGTTTGGACAGTTGCTCCCCAGACTGGGGCAAGAGAATCGTGCAGGTCATCCATAAAACCTAAACTGAAGGCTGCACACTCACCATAGTATGCTCTTTATAGCTCTGTGTAGTGCCATTGCACCATAAGTGCAATTAATGTGTGCAGTATTAGGGTAAGGGAGAGAGGGAGACACGGAATAAAAAATAATGATTACAAGTTATTTCCGTTACCATTCTACTCAGTGAGCATGAGATAGGAGAGAAATTCCTACAGCCTCAGGTGATCTCTAGTCCTACGTAACTGTCTTAGAACATCTTGCTGTATTGAATGTAATTCTAAGTATTAAATGTACAGATGTGCATTTTCGTATTAAATGACCCAGTAGTACAAGTAACTACAACTTAGCCAAAGAAATAGTAAATTATTTTCCAAAGTTAATTGTGATAATTGCCTGGAAAATGGTGCATTTGTTTGTAATGTGACCCTTTTCTAAGAATTTTTCAAGAGAAAATCTGATATTATTCAAATTATTTTCTTATGCCCTGACTTTAGACTTAGCCACAGCATAAAATGGAATACCACTGTTACCTACCTGCAGAAGCCCAGGAACTGAGTAAAAGAAAATTCAGAGGATTAGGAAGTTAAACCTGTGGTGTAGAATTATCAATTATAATAAAACTGATGTTCAATGGAAAACATTCAAGAGAAAAAGAGGGAGGGGCTGATTATGACATAAATATGGCAAGAGCCATGCTTTGCAGAAGCCTGGTTTCCTACACTAAAGGAAAGACTAGCAAGTAAAGACTTGCAAGGACAGGAAATAATTGAAGGAGAGATATGAGGCACAATGGCAAGTGGAGGGAGGTTGGGAACATGGGAAAGGTAGGTTATCTGTGTCAGATAGGATCAGTGTGAAGGAATACCATGTTGCGTATACACATGACTTCTACATATTTGACTTATAATCAGTGAAAGTGGTTATTGGTTCTAATGGAAAATTGCAAACCCTAAATCTACTGAAAGTCATTTATGAAAGTGAACAGTTCTTGGTGTAGAAAGAATTCAGAATTTAGTGTCAGATAAAAACCATATGAACCTTTCTTCATTTGCAAAATGGCTATAGTAAAGTGCTCAGTCCATTGGCTTGTTAAAAGGCTTAAATGAGACATGACCAAGTGCCCAGCACAATGCTTGGCAGATGGAATTAAAAAACAAAAACCAAAAAACCTCATCTCTACATGGGGGGCATTCAGAAAATTTCTAAATGCAGATTGCCTGTTAGATCTTATATAACCTTGTAATAACACTCCATCTTCCTGGATATGGAAAGTCAGGGCTGGATATAAAGACTAGGAATCAAATAGACTTAAACTTGAATCACTTCCACATCTCTAGCTACTTGATATCTTAAGGCAACATTAATAGCTCAGTATAATTTTGAGTTCTTGTGAGTAGTAAATGAGGTGATATACACATTGAAAGAACTTAATATATAGTTTTAACTCAAACTCTTAGTTCCTTTCTCCTCCCTTTTTAAAGTATCTCAAACAGCCCTGTTGTTGTTGTTGTTCAGTTGCTAAGTCACATCTGACTCTTTGCAAACCCATGACCTGCAGCACGCCAGACTTCCCTGTCCTCTTACCTCCCAGAGTTTGCTCAAATTCAGGTCCATTAAGTTAGTGATGCCATCCAATCATCTCATCTTCTGTCGCCTGCTTCTCCTCTTGACCTCAGTCTTTTCAGCATCAGGGTCTTTTTCAGTGAGTTGGCTCTTTGCATCAGGTGGCCAAAGTATTAGATCCTCAGCTTCAGCACCAGTCCTTCCAATGAATATTCAGGGTTAATTTCCTTTAGGATTGACTAGTTTGATCTTCTTGTTGTCTAAGAGACTCTCAAGAGTTTTCTTCAGCACCACAATTCAAAAGCATCATTCTTCAGTGTTCAGCCTTCCTTGTGGTCCAGTTCTAATACAGTTTTTTGTTTGTCTTTTACTTATTCTTTTTAAAATTTATTTCTTAATTGGAGGAAAATTGCTTTACAACATTATGTTGATTTCTGCCATACAACAATGCAAATCAGACATGATTATACATATATTACCTCCCTCTTGAGCCTCTCCCTCCTCCCCAATTCCCATCCCTCTAGTCATCACAGAGTGCCAGGCTGGGCTCCCTGTGTTATACAGCAACTTTAATACAATTTTTAAGTTTAAGATTACTTTTGCCTGTGACCTGAAGTTTTGAATTGTATTTTGAACTGCAGTGTTGTCTCAACTATCCTATTTAGCAGCATGTGAAAATAGTTTTTGAATTTATAACAGGATCTAAACATCTAGCTGGTGCTGCTGCTAAGTCACTTCAGTTGTGTCCGAATCTGTGCGATCCCATAGATGGAAGCCAACCAGGCTCCCCCGTCCCTGGGATTCTCCAGGCAAGAACACTGGAGTGGGTTGCCATTTCCTTCTCCAATGCATGAAAGTGAAAAGTGAAAGTGAAAGTGAAGTCGCTCAGCCGTGTCAGACTCTTAGTGACCCCATGGACTGAAGCCTACCAGGCTCCGCCACCCATGAGATTTTCCAGGCAAGAGTATGGGAGTGGGGCCCCACCACCTTCTCTGCTAAACATCTAGACTGGAATGCAAAACTAGGAAGTCAAGAAATTCCTGGAGTAACAGGTAAATTTGGCCTTGGAGTACAGAATGAAGCAGGGCAAAGGCTAATAGAGTCTTGCCAAAGAATGCACTGGTCATAGCAAACACCCTCTTCCAACAACACAAGAGAAGACTCTAAACATGGACATCACCAGATGGCCAGCACTGAAATCAGATTGATTATATTCTTTGCAGCCAAAGATGGAAAAGCTCTATACAGTCAGCAAAAACAAGACCAGGAGCTGACTGTGGCTCAGATCATGAAGAGTTAAATTAAAGAAAGTAGGGAAAACCACTGCTGCTGCTGCTAAGTCGCTTCAGTTGTGTCCAACTTTGTGTGACCCCATAGACAGCAGCCCACCAGGCTCCCTCGTCCCTGGGATTCTCAAGGCAAGAACACTGGAGTGGGTTGCCATTTCCTTCTCCAATGCATGAAAGTGAAAAGTGAAAGAGAAGTCACTCAGTCGTGTCCGACTCTTAGCGACCCCATGGACTGTAGCCCACCAGGCTCCTCCATCCATGGTGTTTTCCAGGCAAGAGTACTGGAGTGGGATGTCATCGCCTTCTCCAAGGGAAAACCACTAGACCAAACGAAATCAAATCCCTAACGATTATACAATAGAAGTTAGAAATAGATTTAAGGGACTAGAGCTGATAGAGTGCCTGATGAACTATGAACAGAGGTTCATGACATTGTACAGGAGACAGGAATCAAGACCATCCCCAGGAAAAAGAGATGCAAAAAAGGAAAATGGCTTTCTGAGGAGGGCTTACAAACAGTTGTGAAAAGAAGAGCAGCAAAAAGCAAAGGAGAAAAGGAAAGATATACCCATTTGAATGCAG
This sequence comes from Ovis canadensis, assembly GCF_042477335.2. Classification (NCBI taxonomy): domain Eukaryota; kingdom Metazoa; phylum Chordata; class Mammalia; order Artiodactyla; family Bovidae; genus Ovis; species Ovis canadensis. The sequence goes on from NC_091246.1 coordinate 70,203,800, forward strand.
AATTCCAAAAAATAGCAAAGAGAAATAAGAAAGCCTTCCTCAAGCAACCTAGATGTCCATCAGTAGACAAATAGATAAGAAAGCTGTGGTACATTTACACAATGGAATATTACTCAGCCATTAAAAAGAATAAATTTGAATCAGTTCTAATGAGGTGGATGAAACTAGGGCCTATTATACAGAGTGAAGTAAGCCAGAAAGAAAAACATCAATACAGTATACTAATGCATATATATGGAATTTAGAATGATAGTAACAATAACCCTATATGTGAGACAGTAAAAGAGACACAGATGTATCGAATAGTCTTTTGGACCCTGTGGGAGAGGGCAAGGGTGGGATGATTTGGGAGAATGGCATTGAAACATGTATATTATCATATGTGAAACAGATCGCCAGTCCAGGTTTGCTGCATAATACAGGGTGCTCGGGGATGGTGCACTGGGATGACCCAGAGGGATGATATGGGGAGGGAGGTGGGAGGGGGGTTCAGGATGGGGAACACATGTACACCCATGGCTGATTCACGGCAATGTATGGCAAAACCACTACAATATTGTAAAGTAATTAGTCTCCAATTAAAATGAATAAAATTATTTTTTAAAAAAAGAAAGCCTTCCTCAGTGATCAGTGCAAAGAAATCGAGGAAAACAATAGAATGGGAAAGACTAGAGATCTCTTCAAGAAAATTAGAGATACCAAGGGAACATTTCATGCAAAGATGGGCACAATAAAGGACAGAAATGGTATGGACCTAACAGAAACAGAAGATATTAAGAAGAGGTGGCAAGAATACACAGAAGAACTGTACAGAAAAGATCTTCATGACCCAGATAATCATGATGGTGTGATCTTTAGTTAGTACCTGTTTACTAATGATTAGAAAATCCCATTTTATTGCTATACCACAATTTGTTTATTCATTCTAAAGTTGATGGACATTTATTTGACTTTGTTCCAGGTTTGGGAAGTTGGTACTAAAAGCTCTGCACATTCATATACAATATGTGACCTCTGTGTGACTATATATTTACATTTCTCTTGAATACCTCGATGTGTAATTGCTAAATCTTATGGTAAGTGTGTGCTTAAATTTATCAGAAACTGTCAAACTGCTTTCCAAAGTGCTTGTCATGTTATTCATCTTCATCACTAGTGTAGAAAGCTTACAGTTGCTCCACCTCCCTCACAATACTTAATATTGTCAATTTAATTTTAGCCATTTTTAGTGGCTAAACATCTTTTGTGTTTCATTGCAATGTATTTTTATTTGCCTTTCCCTACATGACTATTGATTTTCAGCATAATTTCATATGTTAGTTTGCTACCCCATATTTTCTTTGGTATCTATTTATCTGGTTTGCCATTTATTTTTCTTAATAATTATCTATTGAAGAGTGAAATTTTAAACTTTGATGAAATATAATTCATTACCTTTTATATTTCATGCTTTTTTTTTGTCTTACTTAAGAAATCTTTGCCTAACCCAGGTTTCACATTTTTAAAAATATTTTCTTCTAGAAGTTTTATTGGCTTCCCTGGTGGCTCAGACAATAAAGAATCTGTCTGCAGTGCAGGAGATCCAGGTTTGATCCCTGGGTAGGGAAGAACTCCTGGAGAATGGAATGGCAATATCTAGTTTTAGTTCTTTTATTTATATCAGTGATTGATTTTGAACTCTTGTATAAGATGAAAGTCAATTAGAACTTTTTAAATAGGGAGGTATAATCACTCCAAAACAACTTGTTGAAAAAAAACCTTTTCCAATTGAATTATTCTGACATATTTATCTAATGTCAATTGTTAATAGATAGATAGATGGACTTTTCTGGTTCATTGATCTATAGGTAATTATGCCAAAACCAAGTTGTCTTACTTACTGTAGCTTTACAATAGGTATTGAAATCACATAGTGTGAGTCTTTCCGTTTTGTCTATCCTTTTCAAAATTCAGTTCAGTTCAGTCACTCAGTCATGTCTCACTCTATGTGACCCCATGAATTGCAGCACGCCAGACCTCCCTGTCCATCACCAACTCCTGGAGTTCACTCAAACTCACGTCCATTGAGTCAGTGATGCCATCCAGCCATCTCATCCTCGGTCGTCCCCTTCTCCTCCTGCCCCCAATCCCTCCCAGCATCAGAGTCTTTTCCAGTGAGTCAACTCTTGGCATGAGGTGGCTGAAGTACTGGAGTTTCAGCTTTAGCATCATTCCTTCCAAAGAAATCCCAGGGCTGATCTCCTTCAGAATGGACTGATTGGATCTCCTTGCAGTCCAAGGGACTCTCAAAAGTCTTCTCCAATACCACAGATCAAAAGCATCAATTCTTCAGCGCTCAGCTTTCTTCACAGTCCAACTTTCACATCCATACATGACCACTGGAAAAACTATAGCCTTGACTGGATGGACCTTTGTTGGCAAAGTAATGTCTCTGCTTTTGAGTAAGCTATCTAGGTTGGTGATAACTTTCCTTCCAAGGAGTAAGCGTCTTTTAATTTCATGGCTGCAATCACCATCTGCAGTGATTTTGGAGCCCCCCCGACAAAAAGTCTGACACTGTTTCCACTGTTTCACCATCTATTTCCCATGAAGTGATGGGACCGGATGCCATGATCTTCGTTTTCTGAATGTTGAGCTTTAAGCCAACTTTTTCACTCTTCTCTTTCATTTTCATCAAGAGGCTTTTTAGTTCCTCTTCACTTTCTGCCATTAGGGTGGTGTCATCTGCATATCTGAGGTTATTGATACTTCTCCCGGCAATCTTGATTCCAGCTTGTGCTTCTTCCAGCCCAGGGTTTCTCATGATGTACTCTGCATATCTGGAGAAGGAAATGGCAACCCACTCCAGTATTCTTGCCTGGAAAATCCCGTGGACAGAGGAGCTTGGTGGGCTACAGTCCATGGGTTGCAAAGAGTCGGATATGACTGAGAGACTTCACTTTCACTTTCACTCTGCATATAAGTTAAATAAGCAGGGTGACAATATACAGCCTTGACGTACTCCTTGTCCTATCTGGAACCAGTCTGTTGTTCCATGTCCAATTCTAACTGTTGCTTCCTGACCTGCATACAGATTTCTCAAGAGGCAGGTCAGGTGTTCTGGTATTTTCGTCTCTTTCAGAATTTTCCACAGTTTATTTTGATCCACACAGTCAAAGGCTTTAGCATAGTCAATAAAACAGAAATAGATGTTTTTCTGGAACTCTCTTGCTTTTTACATGATCCAACAGATGTTAGCAATTTGATCTCTGCTTCCTCTGTCTTTTCTAAAACCAGCTTGAACATCTGGGAGTTTGCAGTTCACGTATTGCTGAAGCCTGGCTTGGAGAATTTTGAGCATTACTTTACTAGCATGTGAGATGAGTGCAATTGTGTGGTAGTTTGAGCATTCTTTGGCATTGCCTTTCTTTGGAATTGGAATGAAAACTGACCTTTTCCAGTCCTGTGGCCACCGCTGAGTTTTCCAAATTTGCTGGCATATTGAGTGCAGCACTTTCACAGCATCATCTTTCAGGATTTGAAATAGCTCCACTGGAATTCCATCACCTCCTCTAGCTTTGTTCATAGTGATGCTTTCTAAGGCCCATTTGACTTCATATTCCAGGATGTCTGGCTCTAGGTGAGTGATCACACCATCGTGATTATCTTGGTCATGAAGATCTTTTTTGTACAGTTCTTCTGTGTATTCTTGCCACCTTTTCTTAATGTTTCCTGCTTCTGTTAGGTCCATACCATTTCTGTCCTTTGTCGAGCCCGTCTTTGCAGGTGGAGAGGTCTGACAGAATGTGGTCCACTGGAGAAGGGAATGGCAAACCACTTCAGTATTCTTGCCTTGAGAACCCCATGAACAGTATGAAAAGGCAAAATGATAGGATACTGAAAGCAGAACTCCGCAGGTCGGTAGGTGCCCAAGATGCTACTGGAGATCAGTGGAGAAATAACTCCAGAAAGAATGAAGGGATGGAGCCAAAGCAAAAACAATACCCAGCTGTGGATGTGACTGGTGATAGAAGCAAGGTCCAATGCTGTAAAGAGCAATATTGCATAGGAACCTGGAATGTTAGGTCCATGAATCAGGGCAAATTGGAAGTGGTCAAACAGGAGATGGTAAGAGTTAATATCAACATTCTGGGAATCAGCAAACTAAAATGGACTGGAATGGGTGAATTTAACTCAGATGACCATTATATCTACTACTGCGGACAGGAATCGCTTAGAAGAAATGGAGTAGCCATCATGGTCAACAAAAGAGTCTGAAATGCAGTACTTGGATGCAGTCTCAAAAACGACAGAATGATCTCTGTTCGTCTCCAAGGCAAACCCTTCAATATCACAGTAATCCAAGTCTATGCTCCAACCAGTAACGCTGAAGAAGCTGAAGTTGAACGGTTCTATGAAGACCTACAAGACCTTTTAGAACTAATGCCCAAAAAAGATGTCCTTTTCATTATAGGGGACTGGAATGCAAAAGTAGGAAGTCAAGAAACACCTGGAGTAACAGGAAAATTTGGTCATGGAGTACAGGATGAAGCAGGTCAAAGGTTAATAGAGTTTTGCCAAGAGAACGCACTGGTCATAGCAAACAGCCTCTTCCAACAACACAAGAGAAGACTCTAAACATGGACATCCTCAGATGGTAAACACCGAAATCAGATTGATTATATTCTTTGCAGCCAAAGATGGAGAAGCTCTACAGTGAGCAAAAACAAGACTGAGAGCTGCCTGTGGCTCAGATCATGAACTCCTTATTGCCAAATTCAGCCTTAAATTGAAGAAAGTAGGGAAAACCACTAGACCATTCAGATATGACTTAAAATCAAATCCCTTATGATTATACAGTGGAGGTGAGAAATAGATTTAAGGGACTAGGTCTGATAGATAGAGTGCCTGATGAACTATGGACTGATGTTCATGACATTGTATGGAAGACAGGGATCAAGACCATCCCCATGGGAAAGAAATGCAAAAAAGCAAAATGGCTCTCTGGGGAGACCTTACAAATAGCTGGAAAAGAAGCGAAGCGAAAAGCAAAGGAGAAAAGGAAAGATATAAGCATCTGAATGCAGAGTTCCAAAGAATAGCAAGAAGAGATAAGAAAGCCTTCTTCAGTGATCAATGCCAAGAAATAGAGGAAAACAACACAATGGGAAAGACTAGAGATCTCTTTTCAAAATTAGTTTTTCTATTCTGAATTCCTTGAGTTTATATATAAATTTTAGGATCGGCCTCCCAATTTTTACAAAGAAGTCATTTGATGTTTTGTTTATGAATGCATTGAATCTATAGATCTATTTGGAGAAAACAGACATCTGAAAATATAAAATCTTCTGATCATAAAAAATTATACAGCTTTGCATTTGTCTTTTTAAATTTGCCTTAGCAACATCTTACAGTTCTCCTTGAATATGACTTTCACATAGTTTTTAAACTATATTTCTGTTTACTTCATGTTTGATATTACTGTAAATTGTAATTTAAAAATTTCAAATTCTGATAATCTGTGGCAAAGATATGGAAATATAATTGACTTTTATGTGTTGATCTAGTATACTATAATCTTGGTAAATTCATTTATTTTTTTTCTTGGTGTCTTTTTGGAAATTCCTTAGCTTCCCTGGTGGTAAGGAATCTGCCTGCAATGTGGGAGGCCCAGGTTCAATCCCTGGGTTGGGAAGATCCTCTGGAGGAGGAAATGGCAACTCACTCCGGTATTCTTGCCTGGAGAACCCCATGGACTGAGGAGCCTGGCAGTCTATAGTTCATGGAGTTGCAGAGTCCAAACAACTGAGGAACTAACCCTTACCTTAGGATTTTCAGCATAGATGAACATGTACTCTGAATAAGAACAGTTTGAATTCTTCCTTTCCAATACCTATTTCTCTTATTCGTTCTTTCATTTATTATTATCTTACATTATTTCTCTGGCCATGATTTATATCATAATGTTGAATAGAAATAATTAAAGCAGAATCCTTGCCTTGGTTCTTCATCTTAGAAGGACAGTATTCAGTCTATCCATTTAGTGTAGTGTTAACTGTAGCTTTATCTATCAGATTGAGAAAGTTGATAAAACTTAAATTTTCATTTTAAGATTCTTAGATGAAAAATTACATCATTGATTATTTCTGAATGTCAAACCCACTTTGAATTATTGAGATGAGTTCGATTTGCTAAGTATTTGTTAAAGATTTATATATGTATATTCATGAGGGATGGGCTTCCCTGATAGCTCAGTTAGTAAAGAATACACCTGCAGTGCAAGAGACCCCAGTTCAATTCCTGGGTCAGGAAGATCTGCTGGAGAAGGGAAAGGCTACCCACTTCAGTATTCTTGGGCTTCCCTTGTGGCTCAGCTGGTAAAGAATCCACCTGCAGAGTGGGAGACCTGGTTTCAATCCCTGGGTTGGGCAGATCTCCTAGAGAAGGGAAAGGCTACCCACTCCAGTATTCTGGCCTGGAGAATCTTTAACAAACACTTAGCAAATTGAATTCATCAGAGTCAGACACGACTGAAGTGACTTAGCAGCAGCAGCAGCAGCAGCAGCAGCAGCAGCAGCAGCAGCAGCAGCAGCAGCAGCAGCAGCAGCAATAATTCAAAGTGGGTTTAACATTCAGTCGCAGAGTCACACATGACTGACTGACTCACATTCATGAGGGATGTTGTTCTGTTGTTTTCTTGTAAATTCTTTCTTTGGTTTTGGTGTCAAGGCAATGTGGTCTCATCAATGAACTGAATCGTGTTCCTTCCTATTGTATTTTCTAGGATATTTTGAATATAATTTGCATTGTTTCCTAATGTTTTAAATAATTTTCTAGTGAAGCCATCTGTGCAAAGAGTTTTCTTCTTGGAAAGTTTATAAGTTATTAAATCAATTTCTTTAATAGATCCAAAGCTTTTCAAATTTGTTTTGTGTTGAGCTTTGGTAGTTTGTATAGTTCAAGGAATTTTTTTTTTTATCATGTTGTTGAAATTCTTCTCATAAAATTTCTTTACAGCATCCTCTTATTAAAATTTTAAGATACATAGGATATCTAGTGATGTCCTTTCTCTAGTTCCTGACATTTTTAATTTGTATCTTCTCTCCATTCTTCCTTATCAGTTTACTAGAGGTTTATCCATCTCATCAATCTTAGAACTAGCTTTTAATTTCATTTGTTATCTACTTCATTTTGTGTTATATTTCACTAATTTCTGCTCTTCTTTTGAAAAAATTTCATTCTTCCTGCACACTTTGGGTTTAACCTTCTCCATTTTATCTTGTTTCTCAATGTGAAAGTGTAAGTAATTGACATAATATTTCTTCTTTTCAAGTCAAGGCTTTTGATGCTATAAAACTTATTAACACTGTGTTACACAAGTAGTCATGTATGGATGTGAGAGTTGGACTGTGAAGAAGGCTGAGCGCCAAAGAATTGCTTTTGAACTGTGGTATTGGAGAAGACTCTTGAGAGTCCCTTGGACTGCAAGGAAATCCAACCAGTCCATTCTGAAGGAGATCAGCCCTGGGATTTCTTTGGAAGGAATGACGCTAAAGCTGAAACTCCAGTAGTTTGGCCACCTCATGTGAAGAGTTGACTCATTGGAAAAGACTCTGATGCTGGGAGGGATTGGGGGCAGGAGGAGAAGGGGACGACCGAGGATGAGATGGCTGGATGCCATCACTTACTCAATGGATGGGAATCTGAGTGAACTCTGGGAGTTGGTGATGGACAGGGAGGCCTGGCGTGCTGCGATTTATGAGGTCACAAAGAGTCGGACATGACTGAGCGACTGAACACAAGTCTGTTCTCTCTGTCTGGTCTCCATTACTGCCCTTCACTTAGGTTCATCAGTACTAACTTTCTAGATTCCATATATGTGTCTTAATACATAATATTTGTTTTTCTATTTCTGACTTACTTCACTCTGTATAATAGGCTCTAGGTTCATTCACTTCATTAGAACTGATTCAAATACATTCCATTTTATGGCTGAGTAATATTCCTTTGTATATATATACCACAGCTTCTTTATCCATTCATCTATCGATGGACATCTAGGTTGCTTCCATGTCCTAGCTATTGTAAATAGTGCTGCAATGAACACTGGGCTATGTGTATCTTTTTCAATTGCAGTTTCCTCAGGATATATCCCCAGTAGTGGGATTGTTGGGTCATATGGTAGTTTTATTCATAGTTTTTGAAGGAATTTCTGTACTGTTCTCCATAGTAGCTGTATCAATTTACATTCTCACCAATAGGGCAAGAGTATTATCTTTTCTCTACACCGTCTCCAGCATTTAGTCTTTGTAGGTTTTCTAATGATGGCCATTCTGACTAGTTAGGCTTTAATAGTACATGAACCAAGAACTTCCAGATGTACAAGCTGGATTTAGAAAAAAATAGAGGAACCAGAGATCAAATTGCCAACACCTGTTGGATCATATAAAGAGCAAGAGAATTCCAGAAAAACATCTACTTCTGCTTCATTTACTATGCTAAAGCCTTTGACTGTGTGGATCACAACAAACTGGAAAATTTTTCAAGAGATGAGAATACCAGACCAAGTTATGTGCTTCCTGAGAAACCTATATGCAGGTCAAGAAGCAACTATTAGGACAGAACATGGAACAATGAACTGGTTCCATATTGGGAAAGGAGTACATCAAGGCTGTATATTGTCACCCTGCTTATTTAACTTCTATGCAGAGTACATCATGCAAAATGCCAGGCTGGATGAAGCACAAGCTGGGATCAAGATTGCCGGGAGAAATATCAATAACCTCAGATATGCAGATGACACCACCCTTATAGCAGAAAGTGAAGAGGAACTAAAGAGCCTCTTGATGAAAGTGAAAGAGAAGAGTGAAAAGCTGACTTAAAACTCAATATTCAAAAAACAAAGATCGTGGCATCTGGTCCCATCACTTCATGGCAAATAGATAGGGAAACAATGGAAACAGTGACAGGCTTTATTTTCTTGGTCTCCAAAATCACTGTGGATGGTGACTGCAGCCATGAAATCAAAAGACGCTTTCTCCTTTAAAGAAAAGCAATAACAAACCTAGATAACATATTTTTTAAAAAAAGCAGAGACCTTACTTTGCTGACAAAGGTCCATGTAGTGAAAACTATGGTTTTTCCCGTAGTCATGTATGGATGTGAGAGTTGGACCATAAAGAAGGCTAAATGCTAAACAATTGATGCTCTTGAGATACGGTGTTGGAGAAGACTCTTGAGAGTCCCTTGGACTTCAAGGAGATCCAACCAGTCAGTGCTAAGGGAAATCAACACTGAATATTCATTAGAAGGACTGATGCTGAAGCTCCAATACTTTGGCCACCTGATATGAAGAACTGACTCATTGGAAAAGATCCTGATGCTGGGAAAGATTGAAGGCAGGAGGAGAAGGGGACGACAGAGGATGAGATGGTTGGATTGCATCACTGACTCAATGGACATGAGTTTGAGCAAACTCCAGGAGATGGTGAAGGACAGGGAAGCCTGGAATGCTGCAGTCTGTGGGGTGGCAAAGAGTCAGACACGGCTGAGCCACTGAACAACAACATTCTGAGTAGAATGAGGTGGTACCTCATTGTAGTTTTGATTTTCATTTCTCTAACAATGAGCGAAGGTGAGCATCTTCTCATGTGTTTATTAGTCATAAGAGGGTAGGACACATTGAGAGAGTGACATTGAAACATACGTATTACCATATGTGAAATAGATAACCAGTGGGAATTTGATTTATGACTCAGGGAGCTCAAACCCGGTGCTCTGTGACAACCTAGAGACATGAAATGGGGGTGGGCGGTGGGAGTGTAGTTCAGAGGGAAGTGGACATATGTTTACCTATGGCTGATTCATGTTGATATATGGCAAAACCCAACACATTATTGTAAAGAAGTTATCCTCTAATTAATAATAAATAAGCTAAAAAATTGAAATATTAAAAAATACTTTGCCATGTCTCACAAATTTTGATATGCTGTGTGTGCATTTTTATGAAGTTCAAATATTTTACAATTTTAATTTCTTCATTGAGCCATGAGTTATTTAGAAATGTATCATTTAATTTTTAAATAATTGAAGGTATTTCATGCACATTTCTTTTATTGACTTTTGATTGTGTCCTGATAAGACAATATACTTTGTATTATTAAGTCCTTTTAAATTTACTGATGCTTAGTTTATGGCCCAGAATATGGTCTATTTTGGTAAATTTTCTGTGTGCACTTGAACATAATATATATTGCATCCATTGTTCAATAAACATTATGTTGATTATGTTTTTCAAGTCCTTTATATCCATACTGATTTTCTATTTTTTTCTACAAGTTATTAAGTCAGAGTGTTGAGTTCTTCAACTGTAAACTTTTTTGTCTTTTACCTTTCAGTTCTATTAGTTATTGACTTACTATATTTTAAAATTGTTATTAAGTACATAAACTTTTAAGTTTAACTTATGTCCTTTTGTTAAAGTGATATCTTTTTCATTATGAAATGATCTTCTCTTCCTGGTAATATTATTTGCTTTAAAAATCTTGATATTAATATAACTATGTCATCTTTTGTTTGATTTGTGGTTATATAGTATATCTCTTTCCATTCTTTTACTTTTGATGTTTGTTAGGCTTTATATTAAAGTGGGTTTAATGTAGACAGCTTAAAACTAGGTATTTCTTTTTTACAATCTGAGAATCTGTGATTTTTGTAGAATACTGACTTTTAATGTGATATTATTATCAATATGATTATATTTAAATCTGCTGTCTTGCTGCTGCTATTTGCACCATCTTTTTTTGTAAGTTTTTCCTCTTTTTTTTTTTATAATTGAGTATTTGTATAACTCCATCTCCTTGATGGCTTGTTATCTGTATCTGATATTTTGGCATTGCTTTTTAGTGCTTTCTTTAGGGTTTTTATATTTCTTCCATGCTGAACATATTATATCACTTCATATAAAATCTGTATTTCTATTTAACTTTCTCTTGGAAAGTTAAAGTTATAGATACTATTTTTGTCACTGATTGCATTTCTATGTATATTATAAATCTTACTGTTAGTTTTATTATTACTCTGAGTATTTGTCTTTTCAGTAAATTTAAACAATGAGGAAAAAAGTCTTTTATAATTACCTATATATTTGCTGTTTCCTGAGAACTTCTTTCTTTTGTGTTTAGATCCAAATTTCCATCTGGTATCATTTACTTATGCCTGAGATCTTCCTTGGAAGTGAAAAGTGAAAGTGAAGTCGCTCAGTCGTGTCCGACTCTTTGCGACCCTGTGGGCTGTAGCCTACCAGGCTGCTCCGTCCATGGGATTCTCCAGGCAAGAATACTGGAGTGGGTTGCCATTTCTTTCTCCAGGGGATCTTCCCACACCAGGGATCGAACCCAGGTCTCCCGCATTGCAGACAGACACTTTAACCTCTGAGCCACCAGATCTTCCTTAGTGATTCTAATAGTGCTGTTCTTCTGGTGGTAACTCATCTCAGCTTGTTTATATTAAAAAATGTCTTCATTCTGTCTTTGATTTTGAAAGATTTTCACTGGATATAGATTTCCTGATTGATGGTTATTTTTAAAGAGATCATTACATTCTCTTATTACTTCCATTGCTTCTAATATGAACCCTCCTTTCTGTATTGTCTTTGTTTCTCTGTCTGCATTCAAAATATCTCTTTACTGTGTGTTTTCAAACATTTGGTTATGATTTGCCTTATTGATAATTTCTTCATGTTTCTTCTGCTTGGGGTTTGTTGACAATTTTGGATATTTTTTATTTTGTTCAAATTTGAAAAGAAGCCATTTAAAATTATTTCTGTGTTTGTTTTGACTGCGTTGTGCGTGTGCTGCTACGTTCAGGCTTTCTCTAATTGTGGTGAGCAGAGGCCTTTAGCTGCAGTGCTCAGGCCTCTCCTTGTGGTGGCTCCTCCTGTTGCAGAGCAGGTCTCGGGGGTGCTGGCTCTAATAGTTGTGGCTCACGGGCTCTAGAGTGTGGGCTCAGTAGTTATGGCACATGGACTCAGATCCCTCATGACTTGTTGGATCTTAGTTCCCACTCCAGGGATTGAACCATGTTCCCTGCATTGGCAGGAGGATTCTTAACCACTGGGCTACCAGAGAAGTCCCTCATTATTTTTAAAAGTATTTTTTCCTCCCCACCCTAGCTTTCTTTGGAGGCTCCAATTAAACATACTCTAGAATGTGTGATACTGATCCATAGGCTTATGGATGATCTGTTCATCACTTCAGTCTATTTAATCTCTATTTCACTGTGGATAGTTTCTATTGCTGTGTCTTCTGGTTCACCAGCTTTTTCTTCTACAAGTCTAGTATGATGTTACTTATTCTACTCATATATTGTATTTTTCATGTATAAATATTAATTTTGGGTTTTTAACTATCTTTCATTACTCTATTTTAAAACCCTTGTATGCCTGTTCTATCATCTGTGTCATTTCTGGGTCTGTTTCTATTGATTTTTCTTTCTCCTGGTGTGGATCATATTTTCTAGCTTCTTTGTATGATTGATAATTTTTGGTTCAATGAAAAAATTCTAAATTTCACACTGTTAGATGCTTATTTTTTGTATTCTTTTAAATATCATTGGGATTTATTTGTAATCCAATTATTTAGAATCAGTTTGATTGTCTTTAAACTTGGTTTTTAACTTTGTCAAGGCAGGTCCAGAAAAGTTATTAATTTGTAAATTTGGCTTCATCACTAAAGAAATACCCTGCTGAGGAACAGATCCATGCTCCATATGTTAGGAGATATTTTCATTCAGGGTGGTAGGAGTAAGAATGAGATAACTGGTTTTCAAGAGTCTTCTTGAAAACTCTTCTTGGGCTCAAGAGTCTTCTCCTTTTTTTTCCACTAGTACTTCTGAGGTATTCAGGCAAAAAAAAAAAGAAAAAAATCAGTCTGATTTTGAATGAAGTAACAACCTTAAGTTTGGGATTAATCCATAAAATAATTGGCTTGTACTTTTAAAAGTGCTGAGGTTGTGAAATATGTAGAAAAACTAAGGAACTTAACTTTTTCCATATTAAAAGAAATAAGACAACAAAATGCAATTAATGATCCTGTATTGGATATTGGACTGAGGGAAAAAAAGATCTAATGGATATCGGAGCAACTGCAAAATTAGATTATTATGTGTGTGTTAGATAATAGTGATATGACAAAGTTTTATCCATTTTTATGCTTGTACTGTAGTTGATTAAGTCAGTGTTCTTAGGAAATGCATGCTGAAGCACTTAGCGGTAGCGGTATGCGACTTTCTTTCAAAGGGCTTAAGACATTACACACACTCACCTGCACACGCACACAGACACACACAGCACAAGCCCGCAAATAATAAAGCAAACTGAAGAAAGTGTAAGTGGTTGTTGAATCTGGGAAATAGATATCTAGGAATTGCTTGTATCATCCTTGTAAATTTACTGAAAGCTGAAATCATGTGAAGAAAAAATTACTAAAAGTGAATTGGCTGAAGCACACAGGATTGAGTTTCTTTTTATTGCTAAGTGTACATTGGTTAACCTCTTGGGAGAGTTGATGGGCTTAATCTAAACATAGTGAAAATGGAGTGATTTATTATGCTCTCCTGAAACCTCCCCCTTTCTGAATCAAATTTAAGTTACAAACCAGAAGCTCTCTGATGCCAGGACTGATATGACAGTAGCTTATCTTTGTCAGTCAAGGAGACGGTCTGCTACATGCCTTCATGTCATTCCCCATTACCAGCAGCATGAAATTGATCCCGAAAAAGATGACATTAGAAATTGCAGCTCTTTCTTCCTAGAGTCATTCATCATGAGCTTTACTAGCAAAATGTTCCCAAATTCTTAGTGTAGCCTCATGAAACCAGAGCTGACTTCTTGCTAAATTCCAATATTAGTCACAGTTCTGTGGTCACGGTCCTTTTGGATTTTTTTGTTTTGTTTGTTTTTTGTTTGTTTAATAAAAAAATTTCTCATGACTGCAACAGTTTATTTTGGGTGGAGACTTGGGGCCAAGGGAAAAGAAGAAGGGGGGATTGTTTGCCATCCTCTATTTCAGGTGACCACGGAAGGCATTAGAGGGGAAACAAATCTCCCAGAAACTGGTAGCAGTTTTCAGACTTGGTCAGGTGGGAATAATGTGGCCAGTGTTATAAGTGAGTGGATACTTCTCAGCGAAGATGAGAACTTGGGGGCAGGGAAGACCATATGAAAGGTGAAACAACCCACCGTGAGTCACTCACAGCTTCACTCACCTAGTCCTACTTACAGATAGCCCCAGAGTCCCTTTTGTCTTTGCTTGTTAATAGAGAAGAATGTATCTGATCTCCAAGTCTTGTCCAGATGATTAATGGAGATGCTACTGCAGGGATAAATGCTGCTTCTTTCTGTGCATCTTTGGCATCAAGTAGCACCTGCTCAGTTACCAAGGAGTTTTATCTTACAATCAGTAAATAAAGCTGAGGTGAAGTAAGTCAGCGTCCTGGACTCATGGCAGTGTTTAACAAAGCAGGAAGCTGAGCTGCAAAAAGGATGCTTGATTTCTTTGATCAGCTTAAACATTGCCTTGGTTAGAATCACAGATTGTTACAACCCCAGATCATGCCATGAACATTGTCATCCCTAACATATAAACCACTAACTAGTTCCAGATGAATTGATAGGGTAACTATTCGTAGAGCTGGTCCTAAATAAATGTGCGCTCTCACACTTTGCCCCTATGCTCCAGTTGTCCTTGGCGGGACTCTTGTGTCACTTATTCTGTCTTCTCAGATTTAGTCTTGTTATAAGACAGCCTGAGATTTAAAATTGAGCTCTGGAAAGATTTATTTAAGACTGAAGATTTAAAGGGAAGTGGTCAAGCATTGACCTAGGTGATTTTAAATAATTTAAAATCTCTTGTCAGTCTACAAACCTCCTATAAGCATTATTACTCCTATTTTAGAAATGAGGAATCTGAGGTAGATACTGAAAAGATAAGGAGTTTGACCATGGACAAACGGGTAATCACTGATTCAATGAACATGAACTTGGGCAAATTTTGGGAGACAGTGAAGGACAGGGAGGCCTGGCGAGCTGCAGTCCAGGGGGTCGCAAAGAGTCAGATATGACTTAGTGACTGAAAAACAACAAGCAGTTAATATATGGAAGAAGTAGGATACAAACCCAGTTCTTTGTGTTTCCAAGAGTTTCCTCGGTACCAGGTTGTGAACTTGCAAATTTCCCATCCTTCCCATAAAACACTTTCCCCCAATTCTATCTTTCCTTTGTTCAGCAAATATATCTCTACATGCCAGGTACTAGGTCGGGTGTTGGTGATTTGGAAGAATTTGTAAGTTTTATGAAAGGAAAAAAATGTATGATGATAGAACATACTCATATAGGATAGTGGGGTTTTCTCTAATTTAGTTAAAGATGAACTTCTGAGTTGGTGACATAGAGTCCTGAGACTTCAAACTTGGGAAGAAGGAAGCCATGCAAAGCCCTGAGCTGTGAGCATTCCAGGACAAGGACAAGCAAAGGCAAATGCCTTGAAGCTGGAAAGGGAGGAATCTGTTCAGGGAACTGATACAAGATCAGCAGGATAAGCATAGAGAAAGGGAGTGATAAATGTGTGCTGGCATTTGAGAGTGAGGCCGAGCAATGTCATGGAAGTCCTTACAGGATGTCGTTGCACTCCAGGAGCATGAGGCCAGAGTCGTATAACATGGCACCAGAAGCTCCAGTGGGTGCCAAGTTGCAGCTTTTTATTGCCACTCTTCTGTACTGCCTTGAGTTGGTTTTGACTTTTTGCTGCAGCTTCTCTTGCTGATTTTAAGGACAAATGACTGTTAGTGGAGAGATCCTAGACAATCACAATGCTACTTTCTTTAAAATATCTACCACCAAGCAAAATTTGTATCAAATGTTTCTGTAACTCCGGATTTTGTTTCAGTTCCTGAACAGCCCATCATGGTGACACAAGGCTGAGAAGATGAGCGTTTCAGCAGATTGCTATCTGCAATCCCACCTAGTTCTTTGTACCTCAGCAAGTTCAATTAAGTTTTAAAAACTTTGTCATATGGACAGTGGGGATTTCAGATTGTCATGCATTTTCATATGTTTTGTATATTTTTTGTTCTTCCTGGAATACTATCTTCTGTATTTTGCCTTTTGGCATCCATGAAAACTGTTTCTTATCAACTATTTTTATAAGACTCACTTTATCTGAGAAAGAATTACACCATCTAATTCTGTTCTTTGAATGTACCGCTATTATTTCCCTTAACAAATTTTAACTCTTCACACACATGGTTCATGTCCTCTGATAAATAATGTCTGAGCTCATCTGAGGCTGCTGACCTTGTCTCGTTCATCCTTGCCCCTCTAGCACTTCACTCAGTATCCAGCACAAAATAAACTCAATAAGTTCTAAATGAAATGAGTGCTTAGTGGAAGTTCGTGCTCTGCCATTAACTCAGAATTTGATGCATGGTCTTAGGTGACTCATCTACTTTTCCCAGGGGCCTCAGTAAGTTATCTCATTTATAATGCTGTGTTTGAGTGGATTATACAATTTGTAATATTAATAGTATTGAGTACTTACCCTGATTGAGTACTTACGCTGTGCACCCTCTTTGTTAGGTGCTGTATATGCATTATCTCAATGGATCCCTACGTCAGCTTCATGAGGTAGCTGCCACTGTTGTTCTCATTTGACAGATAGGAAGCTGAGATCCAGGGATGAAAAGTGATTTGTGCAAAATTGCGCAGGATAGTGGAATTTGGAACAGATCAGAACTGAGTTTGTTGGACTCCATAGCCCATGCCCCAAGTACCTTGCTGCATCATTTTCAGTTCTCTAAACTAGTGAGTAAAGCCCCCTGATGACAACATTTCTGCATTCTTTTTTTTCTGATGTTGGCAACACTCACACCACTGTAGTGATAATTTTGTTTGTTTGTCTGTCTACCAAGAAAGGTGAGAAAGCAGAGTCTTTCTTAGGCTCACAATTGTGAGTCATTCATAGGTTATTCTGAAAATTGATTCTAACGTGAGCTTTTGAGGAAGGCTGCATTCCATTGCCAGGGCTGGTCCATCTGCTGAGAGAATGATGAAAGACTAGCACCACACAGGGAAGGCGAGGCGATCTGAGACCTCAGGAAACCGGGTTCTGGGGGTAGGGAGAGCAGTAGGTGGAATTGAAGAGTGAGGGTAGAGGGCTTTCAACAATGTAATCAGCTTTAAATGCAGAGTTTGAAACAAAAAAGCATTCAACACTGGAGCTTGATTATATTTAACCAGTGGATATTTAATATCATGCCTTTACATTTTAATTCTGGGAAGAAACATGGCTCAAGTTACAAATCTCACAGAAATGACTAGGGAGGCCTGGGACACGATACACCCAGGTGGGAGGCGTCTGTCACCAGAATAAAGCCAAACCAGTCAGCACCTGGCCTGAGTCATGCTGTCGATCTGCCTTGATGGGTTCTATTCATCCACCTTAGGGAGGACAGATGTCATGGAGTGGGGAGGAGTAACATGGTGTCATGGGGATGTAGTTGAGTAACATGTCAATGGCATAGGGTCCTGTAATTCCCATCTTAGGACTGAGGGGCAGCTGAGCCTTACAGGGTGGAGAGGTGGACAAGGAAGACCCAATAATTCATGTGTGAATGAATGCAGAAGACTACTGTGTCTTCTAACTCCTGGCCAAGCACAAAATGACCCACACTGCTGTGAAGGTTAGACACCAAACAAAAGGTCTAGTTAGAAGAATTGACTGAAGCCTGGGTGGTCTCCCTGCCTATTCCCTGCATTCTTTCTTACGTCCTCCCAGGCTGCCCAAAGGTCATTGCAGAAGCTCATCCTTACTGGATCCGTGAAGGTCTGCTTTTGGTGGTGTTGATTGTTTTGAGTCAAGGTTACCTATAATTTTCTGATTTACCAAAAAACTTCCACACATGTTCTTTTGTGGCAATCCTGAGACAGTTTTTGTTTTCTGCTCCCACTTCACGTATGAGGAAACCGAAGCTCAGGGAAACTCGATGACATACCCAAGATCACGGGTGAGCAACCACTATTGTTAGGAAAGAATGAAAATTGTTTAAATCTTCAGGTTTTCTTTTTTTCTCAATGTAGCCAATATTGACCTTTAGAGTTCCTTCCTGAGCAAAGGCTGTGCCATACTCTGCTGAACTGACCCTGTCCCCCTGCCCTGCTTCTATCAGAAAGTATTAACTGGCTATCCAAGCCTCAAAGAATTTTCTATGAAATTTAGTATGTGAGAGCTCTAAGTTCATGAACTGCTGATAATTTCTCCCCCAAAAAGAACATTTTCATTAGAATGACCACAAAATTTCTTGTCCAGTTTGGCACATATTTGAAATTAAAATGAGCAACAAAAATAATTTAAATGATATGATTTTGAAATATTGACTAGGTGAAACAGTTCTATTAAAACAATTTTCAAATACAAAGTTTTTAAAGTAAAAATAACACATACCAGTTAAGATAAACCAAATCTTTTAAAATGTATATTGATTGTAGGAATACTAAAAATAACATGCAAAATAATTATTATTGGTATTTATTCACATACTTTATAAGCAATTTCTTAGCCAAATATGTTTCTAATTTTGTCACTGTCACTCATATTTCCCCTAAAGAAAATAGTTTTATTTATCTTTTTTTTAATAATCGATAAGAACTGTTTATTTCCGACTCTTGCAAAATGGCAGTCCATATTCATGGCCTGTATTTGTGCTTTTATTCTTTTGTTAGAGGATTTCTTCTTAATCTGTTCCTGTGAGATCCTCCTATGTAGGAATGATTGTGTATAGAAACTGCCATGTTTTGCAAATATTGTCCAAACATAGTTAAGAAAATAATTTTAATATGGCCATATTATAATTTTTGAAGAGCTTGAAGACTTCTTCACAGCATAATTTTATAGTTACTAACTTTGAAAAATGTTTTTTGACCCAGGAGAAAGTTATTTTCTCATAGACATAAAATCTTCAGTGAGAGGTTGTATTCCATGCAGTCATTCAAAGACTCAGGCTAGTGGAGGCTAGGGAGTTGGGCTGTGTTCTGGTTCCTTGTCTCTTTCTTCTGTCCTCCTTGGTTCTGCCTGTTGTAATGGGACAAACGGAGTCAAGTCCTGCTTTTACAGAGTTTCCCTTCAAATATTTGAGGACACCTCTCTAACTTCTCCTGAGGTTTATCCTTCCAGACTAAACTGTTGCACCTCATTCAGTCATTCCTCATTTTGACATGGCTTGCAGTTCTTTACCTTATAACACACAGTCCTCTAAAGGCACTCTCCTTTTGACTTTTGGTACATTTGAAAAGAGAAATGAGAAGGACAGATGAGAGAAACAAAGTTCCGTGAGACTATTGCTTTCTGTGTGCTTACGCAGTGTTTCTCACTTCTATCAGATTGTAAGCTGCGAGATGGCCAGAACTGCCTGTCTTGTTCACCTTATTGTCCTCAGCCCCTTGCATAGTGCCTGGAATCACAGATTTCCAATACACAGTTATTCAGTCATTAAATAGATAACTACTTATGTCACTGTCTGTTCATTGGCTAGCTACTGATCAGGGCTGGGAACCAAATTTTGAATCATCTGGTTCTGTTGAGACTTTTCAGCATTCTGTTTTCTTTTTCTTTTCTTTTTCCCGTCTCCCTGCTTCCTGCCCACTTTCCCTCCCTTCCTTCCTTTCTCCTCTCCATCTCCCCATTGTTTTTCCCTGTCTCTCTCTTGAATTCCTTCTGATCTTTGGAGATATATAGAGACTTTAAAAACACAAACTAATGGACTCATGAGAGCATGTGAGTTTAAATGCTACCCATACAATTTCAGGAAAATAGTGTCCTCTGAGCTTCATGTAATTTTTCACCTGAGATAAATTCCAATATGTGTAAAGACTCGAACTAGGATAGAGGTATTTTACCCTTTAATTCCTAGGTTGCTGTGGAGCTGTTTTCCTCGGGGAGTGGGTATATGCTTGTGCATGTGTTAGCATGTGTGTGGTGAGTAATATATGAATTAAGTGTGACTTTATGGGGTACAGAGTGAGACCTGTGCCTGGGATCCAGACTACTCATCTCTACAGAGCAAGGGTTACCAAACACTGGTTTGTGGGGCCAGCAACAAAACAATTACCTGATGCAACTGTAGATTCTGGGGTCCCCATCTTATACCTTTTAGAATTCAAACTTTCATGGGTTTAGAAATTTTTATTCTTAACAAGCAATTCTGGTGATTCTTCTCCACAAGCTGGAGAGAAGACTGGATGTTTGCTCTTTTGTCCAGGATATTAACTAGGGAAAATCAGCCCTAAAAGGAATTTGTTGATGTAGAGAGAGGTGCTTGAAGTGAGAAGTAGGCTTGCAAAAAGATCAGGTGACAGATTTCTACAATGAAAGGGCACAAAGAAATGAATTAGAACTATTTCAGAGGTCTAAGGCCATTTAACTGGGGGCAAATGGCAATGCTTATCCAAATGACTGGCACCTGGAAGCATCAGAACACACTGCACAGTAAAACAATTCATGTTAATATGACAAGTAAACATTTAAAATCTGAGCAGTTAAAAAATGTACCCAGGTACCTCTCTTTTTAAAATAGAGTCATTAAAAGGAGTGGTGAATCAATTACCATAGAAAGAGGTCCACAACTTTAAATGCGAAGGGTCTGCTAAGATTTTAAAACTTTAGAGAAAGCGGGAAAAGAAACTAAGACAGCTTTGTTAGTGACTGCCTTTTCTGGGAGAGACGAGGGCCTCGGGATTGGGAGGCTAACAGCCGTCCTCTGTGATGTCTCCTGTGTTGTATTTATTGACTCGTGTGGTGGGTCCACAGATGTTTGCTTTATGATAATCCATCTAGATCCATGCTTGTGTTGTCTGCACCTTCCTAATTGTGTGTTATCTTTCTCAAAAATTACTTTAAAGGCATTGCTATAAAAATGGCTAAGTTTTGAAGTTTGCACAGCAACATTTTAATCCTTCAATTGTCTGGAAAAATTTCTTTAGGATGAATGCCCCAGTCTAGCTTCTTATTAATTCCTGGAACAGAAACTTTAAATGTTTACATTTGTTCATAATTCATAGGATTAGGTTTTATTTTAAGCACTTGGCATTAGGAATCTCTTGAAAATAATTTACTGGTTTAATAAAACATACTTACATTCTAGAACTGAACCAAGATTCTTTGGCTTATAACCAGTCCTTGGGTTTTTGATCACTCTATTTGGTTTTTCATTAAAATTAATTTATCCCATTGTATTTTTTAAATGTTCCTCTTTAGTTCTAAAAGTTGATACTTTATAGGTCCATAGCACTGTGTGCTTTACAAGCAGCTTTATCTGGATAGTTTGATTTGATCTGGTACATAGAGTATTTCTCTAAGGCAGTAGAGAAATCATCACTAATCTCTCTTGACCCAAGACTGCATCTGTGAAGCAAGTGGGATTAATTTAGCTATTGTCTGTCATATGGCTAATAATGGGTGGGATTGGGAATCAAGCCCAGATCTTATGAATGTAAGTGCAGTGCTTTATCCATTACGTACGTGGATGATTATTTAAAAAAAAAAAGACAGATATTATCCAAATTAATTTGCCCTCTACTTTTGAGGCTCATGATTTTAGTTTTTGGATTAGGGCCCTTGGTGGAGTAAGTTTCCCCAGCTTTGGAAACAAGAGGGCCCAGTTGTCATTATTTAGTTCTACTTTATAAATAAATAAATAATTGCTTAATGAAAAAAAAATTCCATTCATTATAATTTACATACTGATAAGTGTACATTGGCATGCTGCTTAGTTGATTTTTACAGGCTGTATACAACCTTGCAACAAGCACACAGATCAAGAAATACAGTGTTTACCAACATCCCAGAAATTTCCCTCATGTCCATTCCAATCAGTATCCACACCCTAAGGTTAAGCACTGTCATGACTTTTAACCCTATGGGTCAGTATTGTCTGTTTTTGTACTTTATATGAATATAGTCATACAGGCTGCATTTTTTTGTGTCTGTCTTCCCTTGCTCAGTATTATGTATGTGAGATTCACCCACATTGCTATTTGTACTTGTAGAATATTTATTCTCTTTGCTGTCCGGTGTGACTTTATCATAATTTGTCTGTCGACTTGTTGTTAAGTCGCTCAGTCATGAACAACTCTTTGCAACCCCATCGACTGCAGCATGCCAGGTTTCCCTGTCCTTCACCATCTCCCGAAGTTTGCTCACTCATGTCCATTGAGTCACTGATGCCATCCAACCATCTCATCCTCTGTCATCCCCTTCTCCTCCTGCCTTCAATCTTTCCCAGCATCAGGGTCTTTTCCAATGATTCGGCTCTTCACATCAGGTGGCCAAAGTATCAGAGCTTCAGCATCAGTCCTTCCAGTGAATAGCAAGGGCTGATTTCCTTTAGGATTGACTGGTTTGGTTTCCTTGCAGTCCAAGGGACTCTCAGAGTCTTCTCCAGCACCATAGTTTGAAGGCATCAATTCTTCGGCGCCCAGCCTTTTTTATTGTCCAGCTCTCACATCCATACATGACTATTGGAAAAATCATAGCTTTGACTATACTGACCTTTGTAGGCAGAGTGATATCTCTGCTGTTTAATATGCTGTCTAGGTTAGTCATAGCTTTTCTTCCAAGAAGCAAGTGTCTTTTAATTTCATGGCTGCAGTCACGATCCACAGTGATTTGGGAGCCCAAGAAAATCAAGCCTGTCACTGTTTCCATTGTTCCCCATCCATGTGCTATGAAATGATGGGGCCAGATGCCATGATCTGCATTTTCTGAATGTTAAATCAGCTTTTTCACTCTCCTCTTTCACCTTCATCAAGAGGCTGTTTAGTTCCTCTTTGCTATCTGCTGTAAGAGTGGTGTCATCTGCATATCTGAGGTTGCTGATATTTCTCCTGGCAATCTTGATTCCAACAGTACTTCATCCAGCCTGGCATTTTGCACAATGTACTCTGCATGTAAGTTAAATAAGCAGGGTGACATTATACAGCCTTGATGTACTCCTCTCCCAATTTGGAAACAGTCTGTTGTTCCATGTCCGGTTCTAACTGTTGCTTCTTGACCTGCATACAGATTTCTCAGGAGGCAGGTAAGGTGGTCTGGTATTCCCATCTCTTTAAGCATTTTCCATGGTTTGTTGTGGGGTCGCACAGAGTTGGACATGACTGAAGCGACTTAGCAGCAGCAGCAGCAGCAGCAACACACAGTCAAAGGCTTCAGGATAGTCAGTGAAGCAGAAGTAGATGTTTTTCTGGAATTTTCTTGCTTTTTCTATGATCCAGCAGATGTTGACAACTTGATCTCTGGTTCCTCTAGCTTTTCTAAGTTCAGCTTGTACATCTGGAAGTTCTTCGTTCACATACTGTTGAAGCCTAACTTGGAGAATTTTGAGCAATACTTGCTAGTGTGTGAAATGAGTGCAATTGTGTGGTAGTTTGAACATTCTTTGGCATAGTCTTTCAACTATTGATGAATATTTGGTTGGTTTTCATGTGGAGGTTAGTACCTCTAGAGTATAATGATCATTCTAGTCCAGGTCTTTTGGTGAGAAGATGTACGCATTTCTTCTGTTGGGTGCACATTTACAAGTGGGATTGCTAGGTCCTAGCTTATGTCTGCATGTGTTCTTATTTAACAGATACTGGTAAAAAATTGACACTCCTATACACACCATCATAGCCAGGTTGGGAAAAGGAGAGGAAGACAACAGTTATCTGGATTAAGACAATCAGATTCTCTCTTAGGAGACTGGACCATAGACCTGGTGGAAAGTCACTGGTGGGTTTAAGGGATTCTAGAAGTAGACACGAAGAGGCAATGAGCCAGGTTCACAGCAGAATACTAGCTTCCAAAATCAAGGTACCAGGGCTGCCCAGACTTCAGACTTTTCTCCTAGTTCCACTGCTGACAACTGCAGTGATGCTTCATTTTCTATATTGATGTCCAGGAGGCGGTATCTTTACAGCAAACCCCAGCAGTTTAACTTACCTAGATTGCCTGCACTTCCATACTTTCAATTAATATATTGTTGGTGTTAAAACAGTTAAAACCCATTTGTTGGATATTGGAGTTCTATACCTAATCACATTTTGGTACTGGGAAATTTAAAAAGAATCAGTCAATGTCCCTTTGACAAATACCATGACTGAAGTAAGTGCAAAGAACACTGCAAACCAAATAAGGAAGTGGCCAGGTCTATCAGGGATGAATATACTGTGAGATTAATGATGCTTAAGAGTCAGGGTATCTGACTTGTTTAACACCTGTCCTAAGAGTACTCATCATGTTTCTGTAGAGCTTTTCATGCACAGGTAGTGTATTTCAACTGAAATTTAGTGAATGTTTATCTTATTTTATTTTTAAAGAGTCTCCCTCTCTGCACTGGTTTATCCTGTGGGTTCTGCAACACCTGGATCTTCCTCATTATGGGGAGTGTAGTAAAGACTTCAAAGAGGAAGAGCCCTTGAGTTGAGTCTTGAAGCACTAAGAGGGTTTTCTCAGACGCTCAAGGGCTGGTAGGCTGGGCCAGGCCATGAAGATAGTGTGTCAAGGCACAAGGCGCAACTGTGTGAAACAAATGTGATTGTTTGAAGACAAGGAATAGTTTGATGCTGGAGCTAAGTGAACAGTGGCAGGTTGTGGGTAGCACTGTGATGAATAAGGAATATGAGAAGGTGGCCAAGGACCAGTCAGGGAGACCCACGTATGCCATGATTAAGATCTTGTATTTGGTCATCCGGTTGCTGGGAGTTGGGGGAGAGTTGTCATGACTGAGTGCGCTAAGGCTTTTGTAGATGGAGCCTTTCCCCCCGAAATATGCTCCCAGTCATAAGAACACTCAACAGGATCAGGAGTTTTTGCAGATCCTATATCTCTAATTTTGAAGATAAGAGTACTTGGCAAAGGAGAGAGAAGGAAGCAACAGTCTATATATTTGGAGAGAAAAATCACATGGATGGATGAGGAAAAAACAAAAATTGAAATACTGTACAAATGCACTTTTAAATATCATTGAAACCAGTTTCCAAGATGTCAAGGAGGAAGATTAGAAGGGAGGTTCAGCAGAAGGCCAATATGTGAGGCAGTTACCACTTAAAGCATCCTTTGCCATAGTGGGTCTCCTCTGAGGAAAAGACAGGACACAGTCCAGCAGAAATTACAGCAAGTGGTTGGAATTTCCTCAGCACCCTCCATGCGTGTTTCTGTAAGTGTATGTGCATTAAGAGCTGCTTAGTGTAGGTCAGGGGCATGAGGCCCAACATGACAAGAAGGACCTCTTCTCACATGCTCATGTTCTTATGAGCTATGACTCCCCAGCCACTGCTACCACACTCTTGAACGAAATGCAACATAACCCATAACCAGTCAGCTCTGGGATTTCAGACCTGGCTCTGCATGCCTGTAACCCAAGTGTCTTGGCTGCAGTTACCCTGTCACCCCAGCTCCATAATTCTTATCTTGGCATGAGAAACTTTTAAATTGCATTTGGGGCTAAGACTTCAGCCGCAATAAGTTAAATCCTAGAAATAAGCATGCAGCATATAGGAGAAATAGGCATGCAGTATTGTACGTGTATTGAAGGAGAAGAGGGTATCAGAGGATGAGATGGCTGGATGGCATCACCAATACAATGGACACGAACTTGGGCAAACTTTGGGAGATGGTGAGGGATAAGAAGGCCTGGCATGCTGCAGTCCATGGGGTCACAAAGAATCGGACACGACTGGGCAACTGAACTAAACTTAACTGATTGTACATGTGTTTCCATGAAGTTGTTGTGTCAATCAGACACCAAGTAGGTGGTTGCCCCAAATGCGGCCACTGGTATAGTTCACACATTAAGGAGGAACTACTTCTTCCTATGTTTGACAAAGCCGTGGGCTGCTTGAGTGAATATCCATGGAAGCATGGCAAAGGATCATGACCTAAATCCCACACATAGAGAAGAGTTCTCCTCATGGTGCTCTGTGCTTAGTATGAGAATATGTGCATTCAGTTTTGTTGCTAATGAAGCTCCCTCTGAATGGGAATAGTTGCTCTCTATTTCCTGTATCTGGAATCAGCTAGCACCAGCTAGTCTGGGCAAAGAGAACTCAACAGATTGGAAGGAACTGTAGCCTTATTGTCTTTGCCTCCGTTCTCTCCTCCATGAACTTAAAGCATCAACCTTGTGTATTTATTCCATGTATTTTTCTACAATAAAAGAGATGGGGTCAAGAATAAGGTGTGATCCAACTGAAGTTTGCATTAGCTCAATGAATCAAACATTTCTTGGGCTTCTTGCAAGGCTATTATAAAGCCACTGAAAGATTTTCTATCCCACTTGTAGAAGTATTGATGTATTTTGTTTTCCCGGGCTCTGAAATCACTGTGGATGGTTATTGCAGCCATGAAATTAAAAGATACTTGCTCCTTGGAAGAAAAGCTATGACAAACCTAGACAGCATATTAAAAAGCAAAGAGACCAGTTTGTCAACAAAGGTCCATATAGCCAAAGCTATGTTTTTTCCAGTAGTCATGTACTGATGTGAGAGTTGAACCATAAAGAAGGCTGCACATGGAAGAATTGATGCTTTCAAACTGTGGTGCTAGAGAAGACTCTTGAGAGTCCCTTGGACAGCAAGGAGATAAAATCAGTCAATCCTAGAGGAAATCAACCTTGAATATCCATTGGAAGGACTGACATTGAAGCTCCACTACTTTGGCCACCTGATGCAAAGAGCTGACTCGTTGGAAAAGGCCTTGATGCTGGGGAAGATTGGAGGCAAAAGGAAAAGAGGGTGACAGGTGACAAGATGGTTAGACAGCATCACTGACTCAGTGGACATGAATTTGAGCAAACTCCAGGAGATAGTGAGAGACAGAGAGGCCTGGTGTGCTGCAGTCCATGGGGTTGCAAAGAGTTGGACATGACGTAGCAACTGAACAACAACATCCCATGTGTCAGGGCAGGGAAGCCAACTTACTGCTTGTAAGCTAGGGGATGTAGACTAATTTTTCTCTCTGGTGTCTTTCTTGGATTCTTTAATTCAATGCCAGTAATCACTCTCCAAGCTCCTGCTCCAACTTGCTTCTACTAGGAGAGGAAAACCAAGGATGAAGCCAAGATATTAAATGTGATTAAGATTTTTATCCCTGGTCAGATCATGAGAAGAGTGCAATTACCATCTTATCAACCCAATTGTTTCATAGATGAGGAAACTGAGGCCCAGAGAAGTCATGCAGTGTACTTAGAGTCACAGGGGTATTTAATGAGAAACTCAGGGTATGTACCCAAGTCGTCTCATTCCTTACTCCATCTTCAGTTACTCCACTACACAGATGAACTTTATCCTTGAAAATCACTGTCTTCATTTTCAGGAAAGCACAATACCTCATCCTTCCTCCTTCTTTTACATACTGTGTACACCTATTTACTCTCCATCCTCTGTTCTGTGAAAGCTTATCTCTCAAGAAAGCTTACTTTGGAGGTATCTACACAAGCTACACCCTTCCCAGGCGTATTTACATGGAAAGACTTATTCTAATACAAGGCTTTGAGCAATGCACTCATTGCAGAGCCTCAACATCATGTCATAGACAGTCACTTCCTTGGCCTGTGTGTAAATCCAACCTAATAATGACAATATTAGCAGCTGCCCCCTCATATAAATAACATTTGTACTGGCAGATTTTCTTAAAAGGTGGGCAATGTGAAGGAAATGTGTATTTCTGGGAAACACCATCCTGAAGTCCCAAGGAAGAACAATGCTCCTTCTTTCCAAAACATTGCTGAATTACTCTCCAAGTGAGTTCTGAGACCAAGTTCTGAAAATGTGTATTTCACAGTCTTTCTTTGGATGCTCTTGTGTCAGACAGTGCTTCACTATTTTAGAGAGAAAAAGCATTCCTGTTACCAGGTATCCACTCCCACACACTTTATGGAACATGTTGGAAAGAGGCAAATCACCATTCATTCAGTTTATTCCTCAGCTCCTTAGGGACTGACTCTGCATCAGGGCTCAATACCGAATGGAAGATTTCAAATCCCAACTTGAATTGGTCAGGAAATGGGGTTCCTACTCAGGCTAAAGGAGCCGTAGGTCCTAGGTACTGGAGGAGGTGATATGTACAAGTTATTGAATTCTCAGGGACTGTGAATTCAGAGTCCTAAAGATACTGTCTGGGGATTAGCGAGATCTAAATGGTAGAGAGACTATAGTCCTGGTAGAGATCATTCAGAAAAAAAACATAGAGATGACAGTTTATGTAGGTATACATAAGGACACGTGGCTTATAATCAGCCTGTGTACTGTGCTTAGTTGCTCAGTCGTGTCTGACTCTGCAACCCCATGGACTGTAACCCATGAGGCTTGTGGGTTGCCATGCCCTCCTCCAGGGGATCTTCCCCACCCAGGGATTGAACCCAGGTCTCCCACATTGCAGGCAGATTCTTTACTGTCTGAGCCACCAGGGAAGCCCATTAATCTGCCTATTGTATTCCATCGATAAAGGCTGGGAAGACTCTCAGAATGTTTTTTTTTTTTAATTTTTATTTTATTTTAAATTTTTATTTTTACTTTATTTTACTTTACAATACTGCATTGGTTTTGCCATACATTGACATGAATCCACCACAGGTGTACATGCGTTCCCAAACATGAACCCCCCTCCCACCTCCCTCCCCATAACATCTCTCTGGTCATCCCCGTGCACCAGCCCCAAGCGTGCTGTATCCTGCATCGGACATAGACTGGTAATTCGTTTCTTACATGATAGTATACATGTTTCAATGCCATTCTCCCAAATCATCCCAACCTCTCCCTCTCCGAGTCCAAAAGTCCGCTCTACACATCTGTGTCTCTTTTGCTGTCTCGCATACAGGGTCATCATTGCCATCTTTCTAAATTCCATATATATGTGTTAGTATACTGTATTGGTGTTTTTCTTTCTGGCATACTTCACTCTGTATAATCGGCTCCAGTTTCATCCATCTCATTAGAACTGAATGTTTTATGCTGAGACAAGAATACCTTTACCACTGAATATAATAGTAACAGTAATAGTTTAAAAGATTTTTATATTTTATTGGATCTGTGCCACACTTCCATCTTGTCTCTACACCCTTGAATAGATTTTCTTATTTACAGCTGTAGTCAAATCAGATGGGCAGTAACAGAAAGACAAGGGATGAAGTAGTCGAGAAATGAGAGTGGAACTGATGATCAACTTTTTCTGAAAAGAAGCTGTTTGTGGTTCAGAATGGGAATTTGAGGCTACTCCAAGATCAAAGGCCCTTCCACCTGACATCCTGAACCACAGGGCACAGCCTTTTGACTGAACTGTAAGATACTGCCTGCTGGAGTAAGCAGTACAGTGGGTCCCTATATGAACAGGCTGTGGCCATCTACAAAATCAAGGATGTCTGGGACTAAATTATGCAGCTGTGTACATGCCAAAGAGTAAATAATCTTCCAGAGCAAATAAAATCTGTAACATGGGATAACTCCTTATGCCCAAATACTAACATTATGACAGGACTCCAGTCTATCACTTAATACCAGGAACATAGTAAGTGCTCAGAATCCCAGTTGTTACCATAACTAAAATCTTTTTCAAAATCCGAGTTTCCCTTTCCACTTCTATTGAAAGAGTAGTGGGAAAAGCAGGGGCAATGGAGTCAAGAGATCTGATTTGCCACTTACTAGTTCATGACCTTGTCAACTTACTCCCATCAGCAGATTCACTCTCCTTGTCCATAAGATGTTCACATTAACAACAATATCTGCCTCACAGTAAATTCTCAGTGAATATTAGCTTTCTTCTTCCCTCTTATTTGCTTCACAAGCTTCATAAGACAAAGAGATAATTCACATGATCTTATTATTGGAAAGGGACCCTCTTTTCTACATTCTCTAAGAAAGACTGGGTAAGAGTGAAGGCTTCTAGCTAAGAAAAAGTATTTAATGAAGATAAAAGATCCAAATCTCTGCTTTGCTCTTGATAGCAAGAGGGATGGGGCAGGGGTTGATGAGCAGTTAACTACGGGTGACAGCAATTACAAAGGGTAACTCTTAGCACTTAACTAAGAGTTTTTGCTTTTGGGACAAGAACTTAGAAGTCTCTCTACTTGGTTTTGGTTGTCCTTTATGTAAAACAGCTGTGGTATCAGGAAAATATGGGAATCTACAAGAGATCAGAGATACAGTCACTTTTTATAAAGGGTTCATAACTCATTAGAAATAATACAGTGCTGTGTAAACTTCCAACCAGATCAGGACACCTCTAGTTGCCAAGAGGATAGAGAGAGGAAGATGGAACCTGGTAGAGAGGACTGGTGAGATCTAGAGGTCAAATGAGCCTTTACCTAGAAGTGATCAAAAGTGCTACGACTTAATAAAACAGCAAATAGTTACTTAAAAGACAGACATTTTACCCAAACAACTGCTAGACAGTTATAATGTTTGTTTACTGATATGTTGATGTAAATTGCTTATGAAGCCAAGTACCATAACATTAAAAAAAATCAAACTGTATTTCTAATAAAAAAAGGTAGACAATCACAAGCATAAAATAACCAACTAATTTATACATTCTTTGGGGGGGTTAGTGACTCAAAATCCAGAAACTTAATTCTTATCGAAAATGTCACAACAGAGGCATAAGTGAGCTTCTGGGTCATTGATAAAGACTTCCCAGGACTGAACAGGAGCTGAAGCTGCCCTCGTCTTCATTAAGTTGAGAATTTGCTCCTCTGAATATCATTCTGAAGTATCTGCAGTGGAAGGTATATCTATGAGGAAATAACATACTCTTGGCTGGAAAATCCCATGGATGGAGGAGCCTGTTAGGTTGCAGTCCATGGGATTGCTAGGAGTCGGACACGACTGAGCGACTTCACTTTCACTTTTCACTTTCATGCATTGGAGAAGGAAATGGCAACCCACTCCAGCGTTCTTGCCTGGAGAATCCCAGGGACGGGGGAGTCTGGTACGCTGCCGTCTATGAGGTCTCACAGAGTCGGATACAACTGAAGCGACTTAGCAGTAGCAGAAGCAGTAAATCCCAGGAGGATAGGGAGACATTAATTGTACTCCAGTGATATAAGACCTATCTGGGTAAAGGTTTATTGTTCTTGGTGCTCATTTGGTTTGGCTTTCCTAAACTGAATTCCCAAAGTGTAGAAACCAAATCTTTCCTACATTCTATGGTAAAGTATCTGCCAGCAGTGTGGGAGACCTGGGTTTGATCCCTGGGTTGGGAAGATCCCCTGGAGAAGGAAATGGCAACCCACTCCAGTATTCTTGCCTGGAAAATTCCGTGGACAGAGGAGCCTGGTGGGCTACAGTCCATGGGGTTGCAAAGAGTCGGACACGACTGAGCAACTTCACCACCATCACCATTCATGTATTATGAAATGCCTAGAACTGTACAGCGTCCTTTGGGCACTTTATAAATGTTTATTGGAACCTGAAGGATTGAATTGCACATAAAGCATTCTGTTTATCTTGTAAGAAATTTTTCTGATCTAGTAATAGCCCTTAGCTCAAGGTATAGCAGCTTTGCTAGTATGGGGTTGACTCCAGAAACTGGCAGCCTAAAGGATTAGGTGTAAATGAGATCAGAATAACATCTGGGAATGGTGGCCATCTGGCTCAGAGAAATTGAGACCTGTTATTGGGCTGTGGAAACTTGATTGGTTCAAGAACTTCTGTTCTTACTATGCTTCTCCTAGCTATTGGACTCCTACTGCAGCCTCCACATACCAAGCATGCACAGGACTACATGAAATCCTGAAATAAGTTTGACAGCTTTGGGCCATTTAGCCAAAGAACTCTGTGCTTAACTCAGTGTCCCCAGCATCTCATGGCCTATTTGCCACTGGTTTCCAAGACTCAGGTTCTATAAAATGGAATAATAGAGAAGTGTAGGAAGGGATACACTGATCAAGGTTAGGCCATGAGAGGAGGATGGTTGACAGCTTTAAGAGCTATGTACATGGAAAATGTATTTACCCCTGCCAAGATATCTTAATGACCCTTCTTCCCAAAGTCACCTTGCTCTTCACTTCTTTAGACTCAGAGGCTTTTTAAGCTATTACCAGGCTAAATACCCCTCTCTCTCTTTCTCTTTTTCATAACGTGTATTTATAATGCACTGTGAGTATTCTGAAATTGAAGTGTGTTAAATAACATATCTGCATCTATATTCATAAAAATTAATATATCCTAATTAAATATATAAGTTAAGTATAAGAAATAATAATAAAAATATGTATTTGAACATGTATATTTTTGGGTGCAAGGGAACTGTAAGATACAATTCTCCCTTATAAATAATCAACACCAAACTACAAATGCAGACAGATGCAGGTATTTATTTTGGTTACTCAACTATCACAAGTAGTATTGTTATTGGTGAGATTGTTATTGGTGATATGACTTTTCTGAAAGGGCCAGTGCATACATGTGTGTGCTCAGTCATGTCCAGCTCTTTGCGAAAGGGCCAGTACCTCTTGGTAAATACCAACAAAACATGAAGGTACTCTTCTTTTGATTTGCAAGGTGGCTGCACTCATAGAAAATCAGCATGTATTAAAACCAAGCAAAAATACATTTTGTCTATTTTTAAATAGGATTTAAGGTGTCAGCTTGGCTAGTTCTAAACAGTTGTTTCATCTATGTGGATATCTGGCAAGACATTTAGGAACTGTGAGAGATGTGAAAAATTCTTTATTGGAAGGGGCTTTTCCATACCTTGTATAGGAATTTGTGTCTTTGACCACTCTGCAACCCCACAGTCAATGCGACGATGAAGTGCTGTCTGCCAAATTTTCAAAAATGGCCTGGAAATTCAGTTTCCCTTGAAACTTTGTTTTGAGGGTAATTTTTTTCATAAAGAAACATGTTTCTGGTGCTGATAATGGAAGTGAGGAGCAACTGAAGAGTTAACTCAGAAGTGATTATTCCTAGTCAGAAAAAAGTTATATTATACACAATTTTAGTCCTTTATAGGGAAAATCATTTGTGTCTGAAGGTGCCACTTAAATATATTTTGATCATAGTTTATGAAGGAAATTATGTGATTTATGAATTTGGGAATGTAAGGAAGTCTTAGGACATGATTTTTAAGAAATATCCAGAGTCATACAGTAAGTGATATGTGCATCTTGTCTTGGGTCCCAGAGAGATGTGACTCCCTGAGAATAGGGACTGTCTCATTTCTCCATAGCTTCTACCTCAGATCCTTTTCCACATATATATTGCTTGTTAGTATCCAAATTTGGGGGTACAAATATAGCACGCATGATTAATGAGAAACAATTGGTTAAACTACGAGATGAACTGTAGAGGTGGGGTGGGTATGGGTTCCTGCTCCAGTTTCTGTCTAAATTCCAATAGTGAAGTACTTGTCCCACCAGAAGTAAGTAGGTTATAGTCCCTCCCTCATTACTATTATATGACCCTTTCTTAGAAGCAGCTCCTGTAAAAAAATGCTCAGAGAGAAAGTTTTAAGCCATGTAATGAGAATGAGAAGCCATTTGTATACACAAAACAGAAACATACTAAGTTAACTAAGTGTGTCTTTGTTTTGTATATGCATTCATTCGTATTATTTTCTAGATTGCACATATTGGTGACATCATACAGTATTTGTCTTTCTCTGCATTTTCAAAGGCTCCAAGTTCTCTTTAAATAGGATACCCTGTTGGCTGTATTTAAGGTAGTCACTTCCCTGCAGCATTATCTCCCAAATGCCCGTGACAACTAACTTAGTAGATTCAGAAACAGACTCAGAGATATAGAAAATAAACTTGTGGTTGGTGACCACGGGAGAGAAGAAGGGAGGGACAAATTAAGGGTATGGGTCTAATAGATACAAACTATTATGTATAAAACAGATAAGCCACAAGGATGTATTATATAGTATAGGGAATCATAGCCATTATCTCATAGTAACTTACAATGGAGTCTAGTCTACAAAAATACTGAATTACGTTGCTGTACACTTGAAACTAACATGGTGTTATAAATCAACTGTACTTCAATTAAAAAATTAATTTTTTACAAAAGGAAATGCATATTGGTGACTTGGGGCCTTGCTATGAATCAGTTCAGTGCAGTTCAGTCGCTCAGTCATGTCCGACTCTTTGCAACCCCATGAATCGCAGCATGCCAGGCCTCCCTGTCCATCACCATCTCCTGGAGTTCACTCAAACTCACGTCCATTGAGTCAGTGATGCCATCCAGCCACCTCATCCTCTGTCGTCCCCTTTTCCTTCTGCCCCCAATCCCTCCCAGCATCAGAGTCTTTTCCAAAGAGTCAACTCTTCGAATGAGGTGGCCAAAATACTGGAGTTTCATCTTTAGCATCATTCCTTCCAAAGAATACCCAGGGGTGATCTCCTTTATAATGGACTGGTTGGATCTCCTTGCAGTCCAAGGGACTCTCAAGAGTCTTCTCCAACACCGCAGCTCAAAAGCATCAATTCTTTGGTGCTCAGCCTTCTTCACAGTCCAACTTTTGCATCCATACATGACCACTGGAAAAACCATAGCCTTGACTAGACGGACCTTTGTTGGCAAAGTAATGTCTCTGCTTTTCAACATGCTATCTAGGTTGGTCATAACTTTTCTTCGAAGGAGTAAGCATCTTTTAATTTCATGGCTGCAATCACCATCTGCAGTGATTTTAGAGCCCAAAAAGATAAAGTCTGACACCGTTTCCACTGTTTCCCCATCTATTTGCCATGAAGTGATGGAACCAGATGCCATGATCTTCGTTTTCTGAATGTTGAGTTTTAAGCCAACTTTTTCACTCGTCTCTTTCACTTTCATCCAGAGGCTTTTGAGTTCCTCTTCACTTTCTGCCATAAGGGTGGTGTCATCTGCATATATGAGGTTATTGATATTTCTCCTGGCAATCTTGATTCTAGCTTGTGTTTCTTCCAGCCCAGCATTTCTCATGATGTACTCTGCATAGAAGTTAAATAAGCAGGGTGACAATATACAGCCTTGACGTACTCCTTTTCCTAAGTGAGCATTATTACACAGACTACTCTAGGGGCAGGGCAGCAGAAAGATGACACAAAAGAAGAGAAGCAGAACTGAGTCATTGTCCTGCTGCAGTGCTCAGTGAGCTCAGCTGGAGTGAGAGGCTGGAAATACACGATCAGAACTCCATGTTGCATGAAGGGCACGTTTACACAGAGGTCGATGCATGTCGTTCTCCTTTATCTAGAAAGTTGAGTATTTCCTGAGTTAAAACATCCCTCCAGGTACTGCTGTAGAAAAGGAACAGACAGACCTGGTGTACCTGGTCTGAATATTGTAGACAAGATGCTGCTGCTCATGTTGAGCTAACCCAAGCAAAGTACATCCCTTTAGTGAGTGCTGCTTGATAAAGCTTATTTCTGTCTAGGTCAACTATTTGTTATACAGATTTTAAAGGAAGCAGAAAAGTAAAACTTTTTCCAAATGATTCAGTAGGTCAATATTAAGTGGTGAAATTTTCTCTAAACTGTAAGCTTCACAAGAGAAGAGAGTGTTAAAAGTAATTTTTATAATTCTCATTGCATATAATAAAAATAGTCCAATAGACTATACAGTTAAGTATTTGGTGATTAAAATAAAAATAGTAAAGGAGACAAATAATTAAACTCTGCTTTTGGATCCCATCATTCTAAAAATTTCAGGCACTCTAGATTACAAATAGTCTGACTCCAGAGTCCTCATAGGCATGTTTCTTGGCTATGAATCTTCAGTTTTCACATAATATAATGATGTCATTTCAAAACTGAAAGTGGGAACAGCAAACAATGTTTTGCATTTATTTAACCACATAATCGAATTAACTCAAGAAAGAATACCCATGTTATTGTTGAGGAAATTACTGCCTGAAATAAATGATTCTAGATGCTCTTGGTTCCCTGGTTTCCTGTATTGTTTTCATTGTATTGCCTTATTATCATGGTTACAGCTTTATTTCTTTCCTTTGGTGAAGGGGATAGCATATGAGGAAGTGTTAGTTTTCCCTGTGGTACCATGTTTTCTAGATCTTTTTCACTGTAAATTGTGGCAAAAGCATTTAAAAGTCAGTGGTAGGCAAATAAAAATACTGTAATTTTAATAAATTTCAGCATCAAATGATACTGTTTAGGGATCTAGCCTTTGGAACCAAAGATGAAAGCAGCCATGTATTAGAGGCAAGGTGCTCTTCTTAGCCTCTCTGAATAAGAATATTTATTTAATAACTGTGAAAGATCTTCTGCCCAGTTACTTCCGTTTATATTTGGTTAGCTGTTTGTAGGTTCCCTATATGGTGGTAAATGTGAGTGTCTGCAGGGCAGGGGCCATGGCATGTACACTTTTAGACCCTCAACAGTGCAGGAAACCTATGTAGAATTCAATCGAATTGAAGGAGAGAACAGAGAGTCACTGGCTGGTTTATCACCTTAGTACCTATTCACACAGTAATTTACAGGACATTGTGGGAAATGTATGGGTTCTGGAAGGATAGGTAACATACTGCATTCTGACATTAGAGGTGGAATGGTGTTTAAACTGAAGCTATGGTTGACCTGCAGCCCTGTGGTTCTCTAAAGAAAAATGCAATGAACTTAGTGTAGTAAAAAATGCCAGAATGTTACACAAATGCTAGCTGTGTGAACTTAAACTCTTAAAAAAAAAAAAAAGGATATTTATCAGTTAGAAATTTTGATGTCACACGTGAAAGAAGTCCAACTCAAACTGGCTTAAATTTAAAGAAGTCTATTGGCTCTAGTACCTGGAAGTCCTGGGGGTAGTCTAGAGGCTTAAATCATATATTCAGAAGCAGTTTCTCTGAATCTCTGTCCTGCCTTTCTCTATGTGATGGATTCATCATGAATTGGCTTTCCTCATGATACAAAAACAGCTGCAGGAACCTCTCGACTGATATCTTTTTATAAAATTTATTTGTTTTTAATTCTTTTGGCTGTGCTGGGTCTTCATTGCTTCACCGGGGCTTTCTCTAGTTGCGGCAAGTGGGGGCTGTGCTTCTTTGTGTTGTGTGGGCATCTCATTGTGGTGGCTTCTCATTGCAGGGCAGGGGCTCTAGGCATGTGGACCTCAGTAGCAGTGGTTCACTGGCTCTAGAGCTCAGGCTCAGTAGTTGTGGTGCATGGGCTTAGTTGCCCTGCCGCATGTAGGATCTTTCCAGACCAGGGATCAAACCAGTATCCCCTGCATTGCAAGGTGGATTCTTAACCAGTGGCCTGTAAGGGAAGCTCTAGTGTGATATCTTAATACTACCAAATCCATTGGAAGAAAATAAATTCCTCTTTCCCGGTAGTCTGGACATAATTTCCTTGAGTCTCATAGACTTTGGCTAGAATACATTCTCATCCTTGAACCCATCACTGTGCCCAAACACACTGAGTTATGAGCCCCCTTCCCCCTAATTCATACTTTAAAGTCCTAACTCCTGATCCCTTAGAATGTGACTGTGTTTGGTGATATGGCCTTTAAAGTGAATGATAAAGTGAGGTCATATGGGTGGGCTCTCATCCAATACAACTGGTATCTTTATTAGAGGAGAGTAGGACAGATACATGGGTGTATGGGGCATCCCAGGCAGCTCAATGGTAAGGAATCTGCCTGCCAATGCAGGAGATGCAAGTTTGATTCCTGGGATGGGAAGATCCTTTGGAGAAGAAATGGCTACCCACTCCAGTATTCTTTCCTGGAAAATCCCTTGGACAGAGGAGCCTGATGGGCTACAGTCCATGGGGCGGCAGAGTCAGACAAAACTGAGCAACTGAGCATGCACACGGATTCACAGAGGAAAGACCACATGATAACACAGCAATATGGCTACCTGTAAGCTAAGGAGAGAGGCCTCAGAAGAAATTAAACTTGACAACACCCTGATCTTGGACTTACAGCCCCCAGAATGGTGGGGAAATACCATTCTGTTGTTTAAGCCACCCTGTCTATGGTAATTTGTTATGATGCCCCTTGTTGTTCAGTTGCTCAGTCATGTCTGACTCTTTTCCCCAATGAACTGCAGCACACCAGGCTTCCCCATCCTTCATCATCCTCTGGAGCTTGCTCAAACTCATGTCCATTGAGTCAGTGATGCCATCCAACCATCTCATCCTCTTTCGTCCCCTTCTCCTCCTGCCTTCAGTCTTTCCCAGCATCAGGGTCTTTTCCAATGAGTCAGTTCTTTGTAACAGGTGGCCAAAGTATTGGAGCTTCAGCATCAGTCCTTCCAATGAATATTCAGGGTTGATTTCTTTAGGATTGACTGGTTTGATATCCTTGCAATCCAAAGGACTCTAAAGAGTCTTCTCCAACACCACAGCTCAAAAGCATCAATTCTTTGGTGCTCAGCCTTCTTTATGGGCCATCTCTCACATCCATACTTGACTACTGGAAAAAAACCTAACTTTAACTGTATGGACCTTGGTTCACAAAGGAATGTCTCTGCTGTTTAATATGCTGTCTAGGTTTGTCATAGCATTTCTTCCAAGGAGCAAACGTCTTTTAATTTCATGGCTGCAGTCACCATCTGCAATGAGTTTGGAGCCCAAGAAAATAAAGTCTGTCACTGTTTCCATTGTTTCCCCATCTATTTGCCATGAAATCATGGGACCAGATGCCATGATCTTTGTTTTTTGATTGTTGAATTTTAAGTCAGCCTTTTCACTTTCCTCTTTCATCTTCATCAAGAGGCTCTTTAGTTCCTCTTCACTTTCTGCCATAAGGGTGGTGTCATCTGCACATCTGAGGTTATTATTTCTCATGGCAATCTTGATTCCAGCTTGTGCTTCATCCAGACTGGCATTTTGCATGATATACTTTGCATATGAGTTAAATAAGCAGGGTGACAATATACAGCTTTGAGGTACTCTTCCCAGTTTGAAACTAGTCCACTGTTACATGTCTGGTTCTAACTGTTGCTTTTCGACCTGCATATAGGTTTTTCAGGAGGCAGGTAAGGTGGCCTGGTGTTTCCATCTCTTTAAGAATATTCCACAGTTTGTGGTGATCCACACAGTCAAAATCTGTAGCATAGGCAATGAAGCAGAAGTAGATGTTTTTCTGGAATTCTCTTGCCAACAGATGTTGGCAATTTGATCTCTGGTTCCTCTGCCTTTTCTAAATCCATCTTGAACAGCTCTAACTTCTCAGTTCATGTACTGTTGAAGTCTGGCTTCGAGAATTTTGAGTATTACTTTGCTAGTGTGTGAAATGTGTGCAATTGTGTTGTGATTTGAGCATTCTTTGGCATTGCCTTTCTTTGGGATTGGAATGAAAACTGACCTTTTCCAGTCATGTGGTCACTGCTGAGTTTTCTAAATTCGATGTCATATTGAGTGCAACACTTTCACAGCATCATCTTTTAGGATTTGAAATAGCTCAACTGGAATTCCATCACCTCTATTAGCTTTGTTCATAGTGATGCTTCCTAAGGCCCCCTTGAGTTCAAACTCCAGGATGTCTGGCTCTAGGTGAGTGATCACACCATTGTAGTTATTTGGGTCATGAAGATCTCTTATATAGTTCTTCTGTGTATTCTTGACACCTCTTCTTAATATCTTCCACTTGTGTTAGGTCCATACAATTTTTGTCCTTTATTGTGCCCATCTTTGCATGAAAAGTTCCCTTGGTATCTCTAATTTTCTTGAAGAGATCTCAAGTCTTTCCCATTCTGTTGTTTTCCTCTATTTCTTTGCACTGATCACTTAGGAAGGCTTTCTTATCTCCCCTTATTTAGGTGCTATGGTGCCCCTAGCACATTAATATAAGGACACAGAATACACTTATATGAACCAATCAGGGCCTAGTCATAGAAATGGGGGTGAGACTAATCTCTTTCAGTTTTGTGGTGGAGAATGAAAAAGAGCAATTTCTCAAAGGAGGTTTTAATTTCTGTCTCTAAATGGATGAGGAATGAATCCTAAGTAGTCAAATTCAGATGCTTCTTATATATTAGGGTGAGCATGCATGCACAGTAGTAACATGAGGAAGATTAAATGAGATGGCATATGTAGTACAAGGTCTGGCTTGTGGTAGATACAATACAAAAAAAAAAAAAAAACATTCTCATGCTCAGTCCTGTCTAACTCTTTGTGATTCTTTAGACTATAGCCACCAGGCTCCTCTGTCCTTGTGATTTTTCAGGCAAGAATACTAGAGTCGATTGCTATTTCCTCCACCAGGGGATCTTCCCAAGCCCAGGATCAAACCCCTGTCTTCTGTGTCTCCTGCATTGCAGGCAGATCCTTTGCCCACTGAGCCATCGGGGACTCAAACGTTTGTTGTCTTGTCCTCCCCTTCTTGCTTTCCCTTCTGTTTTATCTCTAATTTCACTGAATTGGCTTTATAAGATACCACAACTTTCCAAATTCTCAGCACAAGGATCCTATTTTCCTTCATTTATACATGCTGTTTTTACCCCCTCAAGGAAGGAAGTCTTAAATTTTATCAGGGTTTACTTTCCTTCTTCTTGGTGTTTTAGAATTTTCTAGACAATGATGGTTTTTTTTTAAGGAAGTGTATCAAATATCTCTGTACCATAGGGGAATTATCATGCCATTGAAAATCAGCTGAAACCTACAAGGATGACTTGTCAACTGGGGCTAATGAAATAAGAAGCAAGTGAGATCTGAAGTTAATTAGGGGCCTCCGTAGGGTGTGTGATTGTCCTGTAATTAAATAAGTGCAAACACACAGAAAAAAAAATAACCCTTCTATTAATATATAAAGAAATGGAGTTAGGAAATACAGGATTGAGTTCAGTAGCTTCAAGTCGTGATTCTACCACCAAAGCTGAGTGATCTCAGTTGAGAGTCTGCTTTGAGTCTCAGTTTCTTTACCTGCTACTTATCTCACCATGTGTTCCAGATGGTTTCCCAGTGAAGGGAAGAGGGTAGGAGAGTAAGAAAGAAGGGTAAGAAAGTAGGGCTGGAGAAAGGAAGAAATTGGCCTTCAAGGCAGGCCTGAAAGAGCTTTAGCCCATTCGTCCATAAGCTCTGAAGGGAATATAGGCCATCAGGTGCTCCATAATGAGCCATAGCAGCACCCAGGCTTTATATCTATGCCTTCCTCAGTCACCCAGTGTTGGCTGCATAAGCAGGAGCACCTTAACTCAGGTACGTCTGCAGCCGACACCAGTCCTGATTGAGCCGATGGCTAGAGGCCATGCCATGGGTAACTGGCTAAATAATTGCATCTGATAGGGCTGACAAACACACACAGAGCATCTTTCCTGTTCATGTCCACTGTTTAATGTCTATTCACATGACTGAATCCCAGCCTCCTTATCCCTCATCTTACAGTCTTTTCCCTTCCAGATCCCTCACCAGCTGGCCAGGCTTTTCACCACTACCTGTAAGTTCATGTATTCTCAACTTGGGTCTCTTTGTTTTCCAACAGCAAAAGTGAAAAACCAGGTGCAGTTCCCGAGGTTCTTCCAATTGGCAGGATTTTCTCTCACTACCATCATTTAAGGCTACCCTTGAGGGCAGTGCAGCTTTGCCACGTACACAGCAAGTTCATCAACAAACCGAAGTCAAGCTTTCCCTTCCTCCTTCAGCTGGTCCTAACAGGCCTCTCACACT
Source organism: Ovis canadensis (assembly GCF_042477335.2). Lineage (NCBI taxonomy): Eukaryota > Metazoa > Chordata > Mammalia > Artiodactyla > Bovidae > Ovis > Ovis canadensis. The sequence goes on from NC_091246.1 coordinate 70,245,404, forward strand.
GACATGGGTGTGAGCTCAGAGAGCCACCCTGGGGCATGTCAGGGGGCATGTTTTAGAAAGTGTATGTTATTCTATTTCAGATGGCATAGCTTTGCTCCAGAACTCCAGGTATGCTATACCTGGAGATTTATGCTATAAATCTCTCATGCTCCACATGACATTTTTTCTCACTGATTATACTTGCAGAAGCCTACTTCTTCATGAGTAATATCATCAGTGTGGCAATCATTATAAAAATCTTCTTGAGATGGATGAGATTGCCAGCTTGAGACAGAATAGCTCGGATCACCACGTCTTCCAAAGTATATCTTCCCATTGTCATCAGTTCTACAAGAAACTCTGAAAACAAGGGTGCTTAAGTCAGATCAGTTAGGGTACACTACACGCTAAGTCTTGGATTCTTAATAACAGTGATAAATTTCAAGCTTTTAAAAGTTCTGTATTAAAGGCATGTGTTTATTCTCAGTGTTTTCAGAACATATTTTATTATGGGAACCACTGCTCCGTCTTTGTCCCTCATCTGTCAACAACCTACAGAAACAGAATTCACTGGAACTCACCGACGATGGTGCTGGGTTAGAGGGCTCCCAGTGGTGAGCCTCAGGAATCACATCACCTCTGTTTTGTGAAGGAGAACCACCTTTACTTATCACACCTGACCTTGGAACCAACGAGAAAGTCCCTAGAGATTTGGAAGGTGTGAAATGGGAAAAAAGTGCTTGTTGATGAAGAGGCAATGCTCCTTGAGGGGAAGAAATGATGGACTCGGGTAGACAGTTCCTGAGCATAGGAGGAGAATAAAGAGAGCTCTCAGAGCTCATAGAATAAGAGTTCTGCTTTCAGTAAGTGGGCACAAAGGCCGGGATCCATGCTGTAGAGAGGCAGAGAGCAAGTGAGTTCTGTGGTCAGTGGTGGGACACATGGGCAGACTCCCAGGCCAAATGGATGCCTTGGCTCCTGGCTGTTCCAGCTGTCGCTTTTGTTCTTTCCATATAAACAAAGCTAATATCAGTTTAGAGAAACATTGATATCAATAAGCACCATGAATGGAACATGTACTTGGAACCGTTTTCGTATTACATCACTTCTGTAAATCATAGATGACACCTGTTTGCACAGTGCTTACTGATTAACCAACTTAAACAAATCCTGTGTAGAGAATTAATTTGTGTATGAGGAACAACATAAGATTATAACATTTTCCATGTAAACAGCCCTTTTTATACTCACAGAATTTGGAGTATAATTTATAAACGTTACAGTTTATAAACATCTAAACTTAGGTAAAAGTGCCTTTCAAACACAGCAAGGGAGAGAAGAAAAATGAAATATTTTAGAATAAATAATGTTCAAAATGATATGGGACTATGTAACAGAGTTTTGATAATGGAGTATGCTCAGAATCCATGTACGCCTCTTCCAGGCCTAGTGCACGAAAGCCTCCTACATAATGCTTCGTCCTGCCTCCCGCTGCCTACGCGCAGAATACAGAGGGAGGGACTTGTAATTCTGGAAGAGCCTTTACTAAGGCTGCGGGGGGGGGGTGGGTGGAGCTACATGGAAGGCCACCCAGCGACCAGGAACATGCACATTGCATTTTGCTTGACTAAGAAACAAAGTTACATTCTTTAAACTTCTTAAGTTTTAGAGTTTGTTATAGAAACCAGCGTTTCTTATGTTCATTAATATAACAAGTAAGAATCATCACTGGGTCAATTTTTGTTAAAAAGACATATGACATCTAAGGGAAGGAAGAGGGAGATAAAAACAAACAAAAAAGTAGTCTATTTCCTTTTCCTTCTTTTTTAATTAAAAGTAGATATCCTTTATCAGATGTAATGACTTTGTTCACACATTTCTTTTCCCACTGTAACATCATATCCGCTCCTGATTTTTACAAATGAGGATATTAAGGCTCTTGGGGGGTGTTCATTTTCAATGTCACGGTAGCATATGGTAGATCTGAGTCTTGAACCAAGTCATGTGACACCAGAACCAAACAGAATATTTTGTTTATTTCATTATGACATTAATTGGTTTAGATACTATTAAAGGACACTAGGCATTGTCTGCCACAAAATGGGAGGTCAGGGAGACTTCACTGGATATAGAAGTTATATACAGGGTTTCATTTTATCAAATATTTATCTGCTAATAAATTTTTTTGAAAGACACTGGACTTCTAGTTCCATGCTTATAGGATTCTAAAGAAGGTGGGACATAGCACAGAAAAGCTGCTGAAGGGACAGGGTGGCTTATCACTTGACTTTTTTAGGTTTTATCCAAAGCATTCTCAAGTTTGTTAACTCCACTTCATTTGATGGCCTTCTGCTTTAGCTCTGCTCTTTTGAAATGTCACTCTCCACAATGCCCTGCATAGGAGAAAATTCTATTATGCAAAATACCTCCACTCCAAATGACATCACCCTATCACTTCACCTTTCCTGCCCTCTTATATTCCACCCCCAGCTTTTGTAAACATAATTCAAAATGAATATTGCCTCTTCCATCAAGACTGAATTTGAGGCTTTGTTTGAAATCACCTTGGCATATTCTCCTGACCAAGGGTGAGGAATGACAAAATGAGATGTGAACATGCTGAAATGCTGGGGCCCTGATTGTGCCCCAGCTCCTGCTAGCTGGCATTTCAAAGCCACCCAAATTGCCAGGTGCTCAAACTCCTGTTTCGTCCTTTCTGTCAGACTGCAACTTACCTGGTCAGTTTGAAAACTGCCAGGAAGCAGCCCTGGGCTCCTACCCGGGTTTCAGTCTCTGGTCTGACTTTGCACTGAGGCCTAGGGCTGCCCGTGCCTGGTGTTTCTGAGGGCAAGGGATTCTTTTGTGAGGAGTGATGATTGCTGCATAGACTGTCTGGTGGGGGGTGGTCCCAGTGTTAGGATGTCTGCATCGCCAAGTCAAGGGTGATGACCTCTTTAGGGCTGCTTTGTTGTTAACTGAAATTCTTAGCTTGGATCTAGAGCCCCGGGAAGGGGCTTAATGTCATTTTCGGAACAGGGTGCAGAATAGAACATGAGTGTTACCTCTGATTGGTAAAAAGAATTGTTCCTGGGGCATTTTATTTACAGGGATTCTGAGTTATGGCTCAGCAGAGTGAAATAACATAATTGATTCTAACAGTGGCCACCAGGGATATCGTTTGGGGAGTAGGTGGTTTATGGAATGTGTATTTGCCAGCGCTGATCTAATTACAATCCTTCATAGCACAGATACTGTAATCAAAGCTCAGGAAGGACTTACAGTGAAAAGAGACCAGTTTGAGTGTCAGAGACGGCAATGCCCTGATTCCTATGTTTTTCTGTAACCCTGGGGAAATTACTTGTGTTTCTGAGTTTCAGTTTCTTTGTGTGTAATAGTAATCATACAACTAACAATACTGCCTCCTAACATACTGGCTATGATAATTAGACAAAATTGTGCATATGACATTATCTATTATAGTTTATAATTCATGGTATTTTCAAATAAATGCTTATTCTTTCCCTCTATAGAAAACAGATAAGTTGAAATGTAACATAGGATGGCTTCTTTTCTTCTTCTCCCCAAAAGATCAGAGAATCTCAATTAAGTTCCTAGGAATTGTCCCTTAACTGTTTCATCACCATTTCTATCCTTAACCTAACATGTATCTCACAACAAAAGACTCTCATGAAGTAAATAATTTATTGAGTGCCTGAAGAATACCAGGCACAATAAATAAGACAAAATATTAGTTTTCAAGGAGCTGTGTAACTAACATTAAAGATAATGCTTTTCCAGCAATGAAGTTCTAAAATGATTTGCCTGGGAATGTGCCCTTAATTGATTCTAAGGTAGTTTTCCAGTGATTTTCAAAGGATTTCACATCTTCAATCTAAGTATCCTGTTCCAAAAAGGTTCCACATCAGCTTAATTTTGGAGAGTGTAAGCAGAAATGTGAAGAGCTGGAGCCCCTTTCACCCAAAGCCTAAATGATGATGAGGCTGTGAAGTCTGAGGAGAGTAGGGCCAAAAAGATGGCTTTGGTACTCTGTTCGTCTCTGCAATTAAAAAAAAAAAAATCAGTACCTGTAGTATCAGCTATATCTGCACACATAAATTAAGCTTTCCTGAGTACCAAAATGGGCTTCCCCAGAGGCTCTCTGCTAAAGAATCTGCCTGCATTGCAGGAGCTGCCCTGGGTTGGGAAGATCCCTTGGAGTAGAAAGTGGCAACCCACTCCAGTATTCTTGCCTGGAGAATCCCATGGACAGAGGAGCGTGACAAGCTATATAGCCCATGGGGTCGCAAAGAGTCAGAAACAAAGGAAGCAACTTAGCATGCATGCACGCCAAGGGCCAAAATGTCTGACCAAAGGGAGAAATTTGCCTTGGCTTGTATAATACTTCAGAAGTGCTGACCTTCAGTGGTACTGACCTTTGTGTCATTTGGAACCAGAAATGTGAATGGCACCAAGACTACCCTCCCTAGTCATCTTTTGCTTTATTTTCCCCTGAATGCTAGCTTCTGCTCCATTCTCTAAAAGAGGTATTGGTGGAAGGTAGGGAGACTCCATTCTTTTGTTTTGCTAGCCAAAGATAAAATATTTCTCTTCTTCCAACTTGAGTTGAACAAATCTTGGAGAAGACATCTTGCTGTCATGACTTGAGTCATATGCCTATTATTGAACTATGTCTAGGAATGGCTCACACAAGTCATTTGAGTGACCTTATGGTAGGGACAGAGGAGAGGTAAGTGGCCAGCATGCTACAACTGCCAGCCCCTGCTAGGGCCACTTGGGCTGGAGAAGCCTTTATTAGATACAGGAGTAGGAATGGATGATACTATTCTAGGCAAGTAGATATCTACTTCAGTGAGGACATCTAAACTCCATACGCAAGAGGGAATACAGTGAAAAATCTGCACAGAGGGATACAGTCTACCATATCCCTACAGTCATTGATGGTGTCTTCTGACTTATGTTTGGTATTCTTATAGCAGAGTCTAAGGAAAGCAAAAATTATACTGCTGGACAAAAAGGCAAACAGAGTAAAAGGAAAAAGTAAAGAAAAATAATTTGACTGGAAGTTAAAATTCATAATAGACTATTAACTCTTAAAAAAAATTCCAAGGATTTTCTGATTCTTCTTCATGTAATTTTTTAGTGAGGTTAAGTTCACATACATACAAGTAACCATTATTAAGTGAAAATTCCAGTGGAGTTGTGTATGTTCACAGTGTTATGCAACCTCCACATCTATCAAGTTTGAAAACATTTTCATCATCACCAAGTAAAATCCAGAACCCAGCTTCATTCCCTGCAGTCCCCAGCAAACACCGGTTTACCTTCTGTTTCCATGTATTTACCTATTCTTGATCTCGTGTATAAATAGTCGTACAAAATGTGTCTGACTTCCTTCACTTGGCAAAATGTTTTCAAGGTTTATTTATGTTGTAGTGTGTATCAGTACTTTGTTCTTTTTCATGGCTGGATAATATTACATTGTGTAAATGTACCACATTTTAAAAACCCGTTCATTCATTAATGGACACTTGGATTTTGACTATTGTGAGTGGTGCTGCTATGAACAGCTGGACACAGGTGTTGTTTGAGTACCTGTTTCCAATTTGGGGGGATATATATATAGGAGCAAAGTTGCTGTGCCAAGGAACAATTTCATGTTTAACTTTTTGAGGAATTGACTAAATTGTTTTTCACAGTTGCTAAACCATTTTACTTTCCCACCAGAAAAATACAGAAGTTCTAATTTTTCTATATCCTTACCAACACTTATTTTACATTTTCAAGTGGTAGTCTTCCTAGTGAGTGTCATACATTTCATTGTGGTGAATGACAGATGAAGTTGAACATCTTTCCAAATGCTTTTTTGGCCATTTGTATTTCTTCTTTACAAAAATGTCTATTCAGATCCTTTGTCCACTTTTTTCTTTTCTTTATCCACTTTTTAATTGTGTTGTCTTTTTGTTACTGACTGTAAGAGTGCTTTACGTATTCTGGATAGTGGTCCCTTATCAGAGATAAGATTTGCAACTATATTCTCTAATTTTGTAAGTTGTCTTTTTACTTTCTTGATAATGCCTTTTTCAAGGACAAAATATTTCATTTTTATGAGGTTCAGTTTATCTGTTTTCTCTTTAGTTGTTTATGCTTTTGGTATCATATCTAAGAAACCATTGTCAAAACCAAGAGCATGAAGATTTATCCTTATGTTTTCTTCTAAGAGTTTTATATTTTTGGCTATTATATTTAGTCATTGATGGAGTTTGAGTTAATCTTTGTGTATGATGGGAGGTAGGATTTCAACATCATTCTTTCATGTGGACATCCATTTGTTCCAGTCCCATTTATTAGACAATTTTTTCTCTATTCTGTTTATTCTATTCTGCTGCTGCTGCTGCTAAGTCGCTTCAGTTGTGTCTGACTCTGTGTGACCCCATGGACAGCAGCCCACCAGGTTCCTCTGTCCCTGGGATTCTCTAGGCAAGAACACTGGAGTGGGTTGCCATTTCCTTCTCCATAATTCTATTCTAGATGTCCATATAGTTTTTAAAATTTACTTTTAACATAAAAAAATTTCACCTTATGTGTAACCAAGATGATTCTGACTACTCACCAGGCTGAAACTTTGGAGTAACTTTTCCGGTCAACATGTGAGACCATGTTGCATCAGCCGGCAATGGAGGTTTCATATGGGGATTACTTCTGGATTAGATTACTCTACAGCAACATTTTATTTACTGTCAATATTATATCTTCAAATGAAATTCAGGCACAAATTTTCCATGCACATCCACATATTTCCCTGAGCTAGTTAATCTTCATAAGGGTCATGTGTCCCATTTTGCTCTCCTGCCACCCACTTTCTTTGTGTTGCTTTCCTCTCCAACACTCTTAATGGCATAGAAATACATTCTTTACCTTCTTTTCAATGATAAAGAAACACTTGAAATAGATGTTATTTATGGAGATCTCATTTAAGTCAACATATTTGAGAAGGTTTTCTCTGGGGGAGTAGTTAAGGAAGGAAAAAAACTTACAAATGAGTTCTGAACTTGAGGCTACCAAAAGTGCAGCCACAGCAAAAAAAAAAAAAAAAGGAAAGAAAAATCAATCAGTGATTATAATGTAAACTTTTCAGATTGTTTAGAATAGGCTATATGCCTGATTAAGTTTGTGATTGAAGATGCTGCTGGAGAATAGGGGCTCCATTTGATATCAGGTGTGCACTGCTTTTGTTATCCTGCATAGTGGGTTTTTTTTTTTTTTTTTGATGATGATGGCAAGAGATTCTGCTTCCTGGATTTGCCATGAAAACCCTGTTTCTTCAAAAATGTAGTCTTTGGCATGGCATCAAAGCACCTGCATTCTTCTTAAATGGAGCTACTTCTTGGGAGTTCCTACCTAGTAACTCAAAATGAACAAGGCATGAAACCATATTGCATTTATCTACCTGACAACCACAATCCACTCTTTTTAGTAAAGGAAGCAAGCATGTTCTCTTGTAAAAGGACAAGGTGGGTAGGAATAAAGTATCACCATCGCACATGCAACTCCAAATTTCAATCTTTCAAATCACTGTGGGTGGGAGGAAAGCAGAGACAGAAAAAGAATTCCAAATATTTGAGACTGAGCTGTTGAACTAAGAAGACTTTCATGATACTGCTGAACAAAATAAGAGCCTAAGTATTAATCCCTCTCTGCGTACTGTGATTATTGATTTTCCTGCCAAGGTGAAGATGCTTGAAGGAGTGAGGCAGGTGTAAGCAGATCTGGACAAGACCTTGGAAGATGTCTCCTTTTCCTGCACACTGTGGTTATGATGTTAGAAATCAAGCCATTCATGGAAGTAGAGCTAGACAGCTAGCTCTGTGGGGATTCTAGCTCTGTAGCCACACATTTGATGTCCACTGTGTGCTCAAATGCTATTCCTCTTGGTTAACACTTTGGTTACCTATAAAATGAAGATACGGACAGGCAAAAACTTTATTACAGGAATTTGTGCAGTCATATGCATGAACGTTTGGAGTCAGGGTTCTGACTTTTTGATAACTGGTTCTGATTTGGGGAACAGTGTGGAGATTGCAGGGCACAGTCTAGTGAGGTCTGGGTTGGGGGAAGCTGCTCCCTAAACTTGCCTCAGTTTACCTGGTCAGTAACTGATTTCCACTCGTTGCTAAAGGGCAGGAAGGAATCCATTTCAGCCTCTCAGAAGGTAGGAATGAGCGGAAGAAAGATTGCTGAAGTTGGAACTGGAAGATTGCTCAGTCACCAGCTGTGTGATTTTAAAGAAGTCATTTGATCTCTCCAAGCTTCTGTTTCCACAGCTGTAAAACACAGGCTAATACTTCTCTCTCACATTGATGTGAGGATTAAATGAGCCAACAAATATAAAGCACTATATAAATGTATTTCTATAAAACATCAGGAGTGGAGTATAAAATCTTGCCATCCACTTATTACCTCTGTCATTGGAGAGAAGAAGAAGGGATTAAATCTGGCAGGTACTAAGCTCCTAGTTTGATGTCAGTTCTTTCCTCCCACTCCCCTATTTGCAAAGAGTTTTCTTCTATTGTTGAGACTCACTGGAGCTCGGGCCAATTACTTGTGTTGACACGTCATTGGATAAAGTCATAAGCACCTGGCACTAAGGTCTAGGAGCCCAGCAGCAGCTCCAGGGCCTTCCAGGCTGTGGGCGGCGTCGGCAAAACCCATCTTTCCCCACCCCGGGCACAGACATGCCTGGTAGAGGACACTGCTGGACACTATTAACTCTGCTTTTAAAAGTAAAGATTGAAGTGTTAGTGACTGGAGTGTTTAAATGAGCTTCTTGTTTTGTACAGGGGTACAGTCTTTCTTTAGTTACTTCCCTGGTAGCTCAGAGGTTAAAGCATCTGCCTGCAATGCGGGAGACCTGGGTTCGATCCCTGGGTTGGGAAGATCCCCTGGAGAAGGAAATGGCAACCAACTCCAGTATTCTTGCCTGGAGAATCCCATGGATGGAGGAGCCTGATGGGCTACAGTCCATGGGGTTGCAAAGAGTAGGACACAACTGAGGGACTTCACTTTCACAGTCTTTCTTACATTGTCTACTCACTCTGAGCACATGAGCTTACTTGTAGTGGTCAGTTGAGATTTACTTAATCCAAATATATATTATTGATTTTTGTTCACTACATGGTATTAATAGTAATAGAAAAATTTGAGGGAAATGTGTATATTTATTTTTATATTATACAAGGGTTTTTAAAGGTTAAAATATTTTACTAGTAATATAAAATGATTAATTTAGAAACAAATTCACTGAATTTAAGTGAAAGACCAGTCACTTAAGATAGAATATGTATACCACATGTACATATATACACACATGCAATGTGTAAAAATACATGTATTTATACACATAACTATCTGTATGTATATATGGGCATATATCTTTATACACACAGATATATTCACAGGGTGGTGTGCTAGTAAATGTTTAACAACTGACTCCCCAGATCTCCCTTTCTTGGGCTTCCCATGTAGCTCAGTTGGTAAAGAATCTGTCTGCAATGCTGGAGACCTGCATTCAATTCCTGGGCCGGGAAGATCCCCTGGAGAAGGAAATGGCAACCCACTCTAGTATTCTTGCCTGGAGAATCCTGTGAACAGAGTAGCCTGGCAGGCTACAGTCCATAGGGTTGCAAGAGTTGGACACCACTTAGCGCTTTCGAATTTCTTTTCTTTTTCCAGATCTAAAAAAAAAACCAAACAAACAACAAAAACCAAATATGTAATGTTTGGTATTGTCCATGGTGTAAATACTCCCACTATGTCTGATTTCAAGCTACTACAGTGACATCACTGTATGTTGGAGTCAGGACAAGGTGTGAAGACTAAGCTCATGTGAGCACATAGAGGCTGGCTTTAGCACGTCACTGGATGGATACATGCACTGTTCATCTACTGGGTGGATACATGTAACATACAGAAGTCTATAAATGATGCATACAGTGTGATCTTGATATTAAACCTTGTAGTTCTGTTATTAACAGCTGGCCTCTTTTCTAGGGGATTGTAGAGCTCTTTAGGTACAGCCTGGAAGAGTGATGTTTTGCCCACCCTGTCTAGAGTCTCTGCCTTTTCATCCTCTTGATTCTATGTGTGCTAAGTTGCTTCAGTCGTGTTCGACTCTGTGCAACCCCAAGGACTGCAGCACACCAGGCTCCTCTGTCCATGGAATTCTCCAGGCAGGCATCCTGGAGTAGGTTGCCATGCCTTTCCCTAGGGGATCTTCCTGACCCAGGGATCAAACCCTTGTTTCCTCCATCACAGGCAGATTCTTTACCGTCTGAGCCACCAAGGACGCTTATAATGAATCTTACATAGATCACTCATGGAAGAAATCAGCTGGATGACCCAGAGAGATGGTATGGGGAGGGAGGTGGGAGGGGGGCTCAGGATTGGGAACATGTGTCAAAACCAATACAGTATTGTAAAGTAAAATAAAAAAATAAAAAAATATATATATATAAGAACTGAAATCACACACACACACACACACACACAAAAGAAATCAGCTGAACAAAGCACCATTATTACAGATTTTCCAGGAGTCTCTGGTTTGCAGGTTATTTGTCAATAGCTCTAGGGTAACCACTGTGGTCAAGAGTGGCAATCTGCAGCAAGAGCAAACAGCAGGATAGTTGTCATTAACACACACGCACACACTACCACCACTTCCCCTCCTTCTGTACCTTGTTTTGGTGGAGGCTTGCTTGTTCTCTGGGCAGGCCTACAGACAGGAAAAAAGGTTGTCCGTGCAGTGTGACTTAAGGTTGCTGGGAAGCCTTCTTTCTCCCTCCTCCCTTCAGAAGTACCATCCACCAGCCTGGAAGCCTGGAAAGTGTCCTCTATATTTTCTGTTCCACTGTTAGGGGATCCTTTTGTTCCAATTAATAACATTTTCCTTTTAAAAAGCTTTGTCTACTTGGTAAGGGGGGAGCATAGGATGGGGGACCAGGACACAAAATGAAAGATAGTAAAAAATCCACAAATTTGCTTTTTGCACATTTTAGCTTAAAATACCCTTCCAGATGGCAATCTAAAGTTCCCTCATTTTCCCTCCCTCCTGCAGCTCATCTCCCCACGTGCAGATCTACCCTAACTATTCCTGGTCTATACTTTAGTTAATGCTAACTTATATATTTAGTCCCCAGACCTTGATTTATTTGGAAGACCTTAGTAACAGGTCGTTATTAATTTATTAAATTCAATATTGTACGTGGACCCTGCCCTTGAAGAGTTCAAAATTTGGAAGGAGAGATATTAGAGAAAGCAGAATAATTACTCTGCAACTATATACTTTGTCCTACTAGAGAGTTTCTTCCACAGAGCTTTATAGAACCCAGAGAAAATATTACCCAGTGGTTATTAGTGAGCATCTTAGAATTAGATGGGCTTGGTTTTAGATACTGATTTTGGTGTTTACTTGAGGTTAAACTTGGGCAAATTGTTTAACTTCTCTGACGTAAATTTTCCTAATAATGCCTATTACACAGGTGATTACACAGGAATGAATGTAACTTCCATAAAGGCAGGCATTTTATGTTGTTAGCGACTATATACCTACGAAGTAGAAAAGTGTTTGGTGCATAGTAGGTGGTCAATATGGAGAAGGCAATGGCACCCCACTCCAGTACACTTGCCTGGAAAATCCCATGGACGGAGGAGCCTGGTAGGCTGCAGTCCATGGGATCGCTAAGAGTTGGGCACGACTGAGCGACTTCACTTTCGTTTTTCACTTTCATGCATTGGAGAAGGAAATGGCAACCCACTCCAGTGTTCTTGCCTGGAGAATCTCAGGGACAGGGGAGCCTGGTGGGCTGCCATTTATGGGGTCGCACAGAGTTGGACACGACTGAAGCGACTTAGCAGCAGTAGCAGCAGCAGGTGGTCAATAAACCAGGTAAAATGCCTAGTAGATTATCTGTAGGTGCTTGATAAATGGTAACTTATTATTTTATTTATACACTCATAGGAGATAAGCAGTAATTCTGCCTATGGGATTAAAGGTTCATGGAATTTTCATCTTGAATGAAACTTGAGTTACTAGGAGGAAGAAGGCCAGTGGGCATTCCAAGGAGAGGAAATAGCATGAATCATTGCATCCATGAGTGGTTTAGCAATTCAAGAGTGGAATGCTAGACTGAATAGGAACATGGTGGTCTGAAACAAGAGTCTCCCTTCAGCTCTGCTGCTAATCTGCCTCTTCCTGGGCTAGGAAGAGGAACTGATCTGCCTCTTGCTGGACCTCAGTTTTCATTCCCTAATGATAATGGTCATCAGTTACATAATGCTTGCTGCATATTACGCGCATAACATATATTGACTCATTTAATCCTTCTAAGAATTCTTTGAGACAGATATTGTTATTACCATTTTAAGAAAAGGAAAGTACATCAAAGAGGAATTGAGTAACTCATCCATGGCCCACAGCTGGTAAGTAGAAGAGTTAGAGTTCAAATCCAGACTCTTTGTCCCCAGAATCTCACTTTTGATCCCTATACTTGATAGCTTCTAGGTCATAACCAGATTTTGTGGTCAACACTGCTCACCAAAATCTCTAGGCTCACGGGGAAAGCGATGGCCATGTAGCTTCCTTCAGGCAACATGATGTAATCAGAAATGATGCCTTTTACGTCCACACTTCTCATGCATGAGGGTCAGTTTAGCTACAGGATAGTGGAGTCTCTATCAGCCTACACTGTTGAATATCTTCATAGAGGACAGTTGCCTTGAAAGGATGACTAGGTCCATAAGCATACATGAGAAATAATTAAATTTTGTTGTAATATTTTGGGATTGTTTGTTACTGCAGTGCAACCAGGCCTCTCCTGACCGATGCAACTCTTCATGCTCAGACCCTTCTTCTGACCATGTGGAACCTCTGCTTGAATTCCTGAACTAACCTTTCCTTCCTAACCTTTGCATCTACTCATTTAGTATCTGGACTCCACTTACTCCATTTTGGGGGCCAGATGTGCCCAATCTCCCATTTATAGAGGTTCACACACTTATTTATACTTACCAGTTGCATTTCTTAGAAGCTCAGGTTTTGGCTCAGAACTCCTATTTGTGGATTGATCAATAAGATATCTGCCTGGCTATGTTACCACACAGTGCTGTGATGTACCCAGTTAAAGCACTTTTCCCAGTTTATTTGTCCCTTAAAAACTACATTGTGATGTGTTTCTGAATACTGCAATATTTCCCTAGTAAGCTCTTAGGCAAGATCATTAATTCTCAGCTAAACCTGTACCATAGCTTTCACCCCTCTAAGATCTGTGCTAGTGTCTGATTCTGGCTTCAAGCACTGGATCTCTGATTCTGTTTTTAGTGAAGGCCACTCTACATGTGTCCAGAATGCCTGTGCTAGCAATTCAGAAACTTTGTGAGTATTGATAGAATAAACTCAACTTCTAATCACACACTAGCATTCCTTATTCTTGGATATTTTCAATCTTCTTCCTGTTATGCTACTACCAAAGATGACAAAAATAAAGTGGATATTTAATATCTGAAACCTGGACAAGAGAGTAAAAGAGAATGTTTTTATAAACAAGGGCAAAATCTTGTTAGGCAGAATTTTGAGACTGCATCCAAGAATCCTGCCTGCTAGTGGGAAGGATTTGCAAATACAGTGTTAGGTTACATTTTATAGCAAAGAAGATTTTTGTAGATGCAATTAAGTTTCCTAATTAGCTGACATTCAGTTAACCAGAAGGGAGATTTTCATGGCTGAGCCTGATATCATCAGGTAAGTCCTTCAAAGAGACAAGTACTGTTGATGGCCTCCAAGTAAGCAAAACCATGTTGTGAATTGTCCATGGAAGGAGACATGGGGCTAAGACCTGAGACTGATTTCTAGCTGAGCAGTTCAGTTCATTTCAGTTGCTCAGTCATGTCTGACTCTTTGCGAGCCCGTGGACTGCAGCACGACAGGCCTCCCTATCCTTCACCAACTCCCAGAGTTTACTCAAACTCATGTCCATCGAGTGGGTAATGCCATCCAACCATCTCATCTTCTGTCATCCCCTTCTCCTCCACCTTCAATCTTTCCCAGCTTCAGGGTTTTTCAGATGAGTCAGTTATTTGCATCAGGTGGCCAAAGTATTGGAGTTTCAGTTTCAGCGTCAGTCCTTCCAATGAATATTCAGGATTGATTTCCTTTAGGATGGACTGGTTGGATCTCCTTGTATTCGAAGGGACTCTCAAGAGTCCTCTCCAGCACCACAGTTCAAAAGCATCAACTCTTTGGTGTTCAGCTTTTCAGTTGGTGTTCAGTCCAACTCTCACACTCATAAATGACCACTGGAAAAATCATAGCTTTGACTAGATGGACCTCTGTTGGCAAAGTAATGTCTCCGCTGTTTAATATGCTGTCTAGGTAGGTCATAACTTTCCTTCCAAGGAGTAATCGTCTTTTAACTTCATAGCTGCAGTCACCATCTGCAGTGATTTTGGAGCCCCCAAAAATAAACTCTGACACTGTTTCCCCATTTATTTCCCATGAAGTGATGGGACCAGATGCCATGATCTTCGTTTTCTGAATGCTGAGCTTTAAGACAACTTTTTCACTTTTCTCTTTCACTTTCATCAAGAGGCTTTTTAGTTCCTCTTCACTTTCTGCCATAAGGGTGGTGTTATCTGCATATCTGAACTTATTGATATTTCTCTCGGCAATCTTGACTCCAGCTTGTGCTTCATCCAGTCCAGCATTTCGCATGAGGTACTCTGCATATAAATTAAACAAGCAGGGTGACAATATACAGCTTGACATACTCCATTCCCAATTTGGAACCATGGTATTCCACGTCCAGTCCCAACTATTGCTTCTTGACCTGCATACAGATTTTTCAGGAGGCAGGTCAGGTGGTCTGGTATTCCCATTTCTTTAAGAATTTTCCGGTTTATTGTGACCCATACAGTCAAAGGCATTGGCGTAGTCAATGAGGAAGAAATAGGTGTTTTTCTGAAACTTTCTTGCTTTTTCAATGATCCAGCAGATGTTGGCAATTTGATCTCTAGTTCCTCTGCCTTTTTTAGATCCAGCTTCAACATCTGGAATTTCATGGTTCACATACTGTTAAAGCCTGGCTTGGAAAATTTTGAGCATTACTTTACTAGCCTGTGAGATGAGTGCAATTGTGCGGTAATTTGAGCATTCTTTGGCATTGCCTTTCTTTGGGATTTTAATGAAAACTGACCTTTTCCAGTCCTGTGGCCACTGCTGAGTTTTCCAAATTTGCTGGCATATTGAATGTAGCACTTTCACATCATCATCTTTTAGGATTTGAAATGGCTTAACTGGAATTCCATCACCTCCAATAGCTTTGTTCCTAGTGATGCTTCCTAAGGCCTACTTGACTTCACATTCCTAGATGTTTGCTTCTAGGTGAGTGATCACACCGTCATGATTATCTGGGTCATGAAGATCTTTTTTGTATAGTTCTTCTGTGTATTCTTGCCATCTCTTCCTAATATCTTCTGCTTCTGTTAGGTCCATACCATTTCTGTCCTTTATTGTGCCCATCTTTGCATGAAATGTTCCCTTAGTATCTCTAATTTTCTTGAAGAGATCTCAAGTCTTTCTCATTCTATTGTTTTCCTCTATTTCTTTGCATTGATCAGTGAGGAAGGCTTTCTTATCTCTCCTTGCTATTCTTTGGAATTCTGCATTCAAATGGATATATCTTTCTGATAATGAGAAAGAAAGTGGGATCACAGTCCTATAGCCACAAGGAATAGGGTTCTACCAACTGGAATGGGCTTGGAAGGGGGCTGTCAGTTCCACATGAGAGTCCAGTGCCTACCAATTCCTTTATTTTAGCTTTACATGATCTTAAGCAAAAAAACTCAGGCTATGCCTAGAAATCTAGCCTGCAGAAACTAGGAGATAGTAAATGACTGTTGTTTTAAGCCACTCTATTATGTGATAATTTGTTATGAAGTAATAAGAAAGCTAATGGAATAATTCATTGCTTAAATGGGGAACAGGAGATAACTTCTTGTATACCAGTATAAACATAAAAGAAAAATGAGGTTTGTTAAACAAAAAATTGTGTTATGAACACCTTTAAAAATTGATTTAAAAAAAAGCAAAAAAAAAAAAAAAGTAGTTCTTACTGAGAGAACACGAGTCTCACTGACCTCCTTCCAGAATGTAACGCTGTAAAGTTATATTCACTTTTCTCATTTAAGAATTGTTATATTAATGTTAACAGGTTTATTGAGATACAAATGATATACAGTTACCTGAACATATTAAGCCAACTCTTTGAGCCTCTTGATGAAAGTGAAAGAGGAGAGTGGAAAAGTTGGCTTAAAGCTCAACATTCAGAAAACTAAGATCATGGCCTCTGGTCCCATCACTTCATGGCAAATAGGAGAAACAGTGGAAACAGTGTCAGACTTTATTTTGGGGGGGGGGGGCTCCAAAATCACTGCAGATGATGACTGCAGCCATGATTTTAAAAGACACTTGCTCCTTGGAAGGAAAGTTACGACCTACCTAGATAGCATATTAAAAAGCAGAGACATTACTTTGCCAACAAAGGTTAATCTAGTCAAGGTTATGATTTTTCCAGTAGTCATGTATGGATATGAAAGTTGGACTGTAAAGAAAGCTGAGTGCCGAAGAGTTGATGCTTTTGAACTGTGGTGCTGGAGAAGACTCTTGATGAGAGTCTCTTGGACTGCAAGGAGATCCAACCAGTCCATCCTAAAGGAGATCAGTCCTGGGTGTTCATGGGAAGGACTGATGTTGTAGCTGAAACTCCAATACTTTGGCCACCTGATGCGGAAAGCTGACTCATTTGAAAAGACCCTGATGCTGGTAAAGATTGAGGGCAGGAGGAGAAGGGGACGGCAGAGGATGAGATGGTTGGATGGCATCACCAACTCAATGGACCTGAGTTTGGGTAAACTCTGGAAGATGGTGATGGACAGGGAGGCCTGGTGTGCTGCAGTCATGGAGTCACAAAGAGTTGGACATGACTGAGCGACTGAACTGAACTGAACATATTAAAATGTAGTTCGGTAATTTTTGACATATGTATGCATCTGTGAAGTCATCATAACAGTAAGGATTATAAAAACCCCTATCACTCACCAATATTCAATATGGCTTCTTTCTAATCGCCTTGTAACCTTCCTCTCCACAATAGGGAGCACCACGGCCAGTGGCAACCCAAATCAAAAATATTAAATTGCTGTCCGTTCTTTCTCATAATCTCCTCACAGTGCACATTTTAGACTGGTCTAGGTTGACAATCTCAGACATGGCTTAATCGGAAACCCGTGAAGGAATTGGAGGATAATAAAAGGGGACAGGAAAACAAAAACCTTTATTCCCCTATATTCAAATGATTGCTCATGTAAATATGTCAGAGTTTCCCAATCACGTACTGACAGTAACACAACCTATATCAGAAAAACAAGGCATTTTAACCTTTTCCCAAGTCCATCCATGAATCCAGCCATACTTCTTTCCTTCCACACACATTGATTAGACTTTCTTCCTTTATTCCTTCTCCAGGTTATTTCTAGATCTGCTGTCCATATAGAAATTAATTATAGAGGAGGACAACATGACCTCTTTTATTCTTGGACTTCTGTTAGATCATTCCCTTAGGAGATACTTCTTTTCAGAACTAGCTGGACATATTTTACTTCGGAAATACATAAGAAGCCTAAAATAAGCTTTTTTTTCAGTTGAAATATAGGCATTAGCTTCTTCATTTTTTTAGAGTTTCTAGAAATAAAACTTCAAAAAGAAAACAGTAAAGGCAATAAGAGTAATTATATTTTATGGTTCACATTTCACCTTGATGAGGTTGAGGTCCTTAGACATGATCAGGTAGTTTTATTTTATGTATCATAGTTTGTTCCTTGATATATAGATATGAAATGCTGCAACTGAGTACCAGATAAGTCTTTTAAAGATAAGCTCATTCAAATATAAATTCCTTCTCACTTTTGATGGGATATTTTCAAGATTGCCACTGTCTCCTGCTTTATAGTGTTTCACCATTCTTCAAAGCACTGCACTTAAATCCTCTCTTCTGATATGTCCAGTATCCCTGTGCAGCAGATAGAGCAAGTGGTTTTATTCCCACTTTAAAATGAAGGAAAACTAAGGATTAGGGTGATTATTTGGCTTGCCAAGGGCTGGTTGTGTTGAGACTAAAACCCAGATCTTATATATAGGTCTTTATCTTACCCAAGACTGTTTGTGCTCTTTTTCTCAATAGGCATAATTTTAATAAAATGTTCCAAGTAATAGGTAATAGGTGATATGTGTTTAATTACCTTATGGTACTTTCTCAATGAAGGGATTTCTTATAAAGCATTTCTCCAAATCAGACAAGTCAAACTAGCATAGTTACTGAAAAACAAGTTCTGTTAACTCTCTATTCAAGAAACAGTTTTGAAACTGTGAAGGGTCAATATTAAATGTGTTTAGTTGCCTCTGCTGTAGGGAAAGACAAAAACGTTACAGTTGTGCAAGTTCCTGCAGGCAAAGCAGAGGGTAGAAAAGGTCTTCCCCATCTGTGCTTATTATGACAAATACTGTTTAATCTTCCACCTTAAGTTCCAATTGCCAGATTTTTTTGTTGTTAAAAAAATAAGAGAAAAATGATGACAACATGAAAATGGGAGGTAAGGCCCTCTTCAAGTCCTCATTGTCTAAGGAATAATTCAGAACAAATCTCTGCTCTGGGCTCCACCTGTCAGCTCCTAAGCGAAGGGGAAAGACCAAAGAATGGCCCTGTAATTTCCATGTGAATAGGAAATCTATTTCCCAGACCCACTGCTCAGGATAGCACAAGTGAAACTGTTAAAAGACAGTTTCACCTGAAGGGAAAAACAATGCAAGCAGGAATATTTGTTTTCTTGGTCAGACCGTGTCAAGTGTGGAAAGGAAAATATTTTTAAGGCTAAGAACAAAAATCTACTGCACTAACGTGGGAGATGTGACTCAAAGACAGCCCTTGGCATTGGTGCTCTCATTGGGTTCCAGGGACTCCAACAAGTGGTAGGAAAAGTTGGTGTAAATGGAGAGTGGGTACGCGAGTAAGGCAGAAACAGAAGCCTTTTGAGCTGTATCAGTTTTGTCATTGTCATTCAGTTGCTAAGTCATGCCTGACTGTTAGACACCCCGTGGATTGCAGCATGCCAGGCTCCTCTGTCCTCCACTATCTCCCAGAGTTTGCTCAAATTCATGTCCGCTGAGTCGGTAATCCTATCTAACCATCTCATCCTCTGCCACCCCTTTCTCCCCTTCAGGCTTTCCTAGCATCAGGATCTTTTTCATTGGGTTGGCTCTTCACATCAGATGGCCAAAGTATTGGAGTTTCAGTATCAGTTCTTCCAATGAATATTCAGGGTTGATTTCCTTTACGATTGACTGCTTTGATCTCCTTGCTGTCCCAGGGACTCTCAAGAGTCTTTTCTAGCACCACAGTTTGAAAGCATCAGTTCTTCAGTGCTCAGCCTTCTTTATGGTCCAACTCTCACATCCATATATGACTAGTGGAAAAACCATAGCTTTATACAGACATTTGTTGGCAATATGATGTCTGCTTTTTAATACACTGTCTAGATTTGTCATAGCTTTCCTTTCAAGGGGCCAGTGTCTTTTAATTTATATCACTTTAGCCTCCCAGAAAAGACGATTCTGCGTACAAACCTCATCTACCTTGGAATTAGAAGGGAATGAAGTAGCTTATTTTGAGTACCTTGTGGTTTTAGTTTTACTGAGTTATAAACATACATTTTTTTCTCTCTTCTTTTCAGCCTTCTTTCTTACCTCCTGCCTTTACACATGTTACTATGCAACTCCAGTTTCACCAGCTCATTCTTATTCCACATTCTTCAGTTTTCTCATACTAACCCCCTTAATGACCCAAATGTCAGCAGAAAACCTGGAGCTCCTGAGTTTCTCCCCCCTCTTCCTTGCCGATGCTGTTACATGGTCCCCCATTGCAGCCCAGTTCCAGGCGAACTCTCTCACTGGTCTCCTCCCCACTCTTTACTCTGCAGGAAAGACTTTCTCTAATGTTTTTCTGTTGCCTCTGCCTTTCCTCTTTTCTGCTCATTCCATCCTGTATATGGCCATCAGCTTAGTCTTTCTCTGATGCCCCCCTACTCAAATCACTCAAGTCATTCTTTTGCTTAAAACTTCCCAACATTTCCTTATTACATCCAAATGAAAATCTAGACTTCTCAGTTTGGCCTTCAAGTATTTTGAGGGAGGCTGTTCACTGTGGCCCAGCAGGATTCCTGCACATCCTTACTGAGCATGTCAACCACACAGTCTAACTGTCCTCTGGCTCTGAGGTGTTTCTGTAGCTAGTCACATGGCAACTATGTAAGACAAGGTGAGTGCCGCCTGATTGCATGGGGACTGCTTGCTCCCTGGAGGAAGGGGCTGGCTTGCTTACTGCTTACTATAAAAGGTGCCGAGCCTTGATCCTGGGTTCCCCTCTGACACTGTGGCCCACTGTTTACATAACTGCTATTCATTTTCATGGGAACACCCCCTGGTGACAGAGGTGCTCTCAGGCAGGGAAACTAGCACAGCTATGGGGATGCTTCTGCTGTTTCCTGGCTGTGGAAAGTGCATTGTCTTGTTCAAATCCATCATGTTTTGTTGTTTACTTTGGGCGAATATGGAGCTTTGGCAAGTTGACCTGATTACTTAGTATATGGAAGGGTGTTCTTCCTTTTCAGAATATTTTTATAATTCCTTTTAGTGCTAAATATGTATTGTTTAATAAATCAGTTAATAGATAAATCCTTAGAACTGGCCAAATCAGTCTAGACTCTTTTCACTCAGAACCCAGTACTTACCCATTTCTTCTCACAGCGTTTAAATAATAGGCAGCATTTGTTGAAGACTTAATGTATGTCAGGAACTGAGCTGTTTTCAGGAAATATTGGAAATTCAAAGATGAATAAGATATGGTTCTTAAGTGCATTAACTCTCAGGCTGAAACAGAACAATTCTGTATAAGGGATTCTATCACAAGAGGTATTGGCTAAGCTGCTCTTGCAGTACAGTCAGGGCTACAGTTGTGAACTGAGCTGTTTTCAGGAAATATTGGAAATTCAAAGATGAATAAGATATGGTTCTTAAGTGCATTAACTCTCAGGCTGAAACAGAACATTTCTGTATAAGGGATTCTATCACAAGAGGTATTGGCTAAGCTGCTCTTGCAGTACAGTCAGGGCTACAGTTGTTTCTGCTAAATGCAACGTCTGGGTGAAGCTTAGAAAGGAGGGTATATTTTCCCCTGTGTTTGTCATTTCTGCTCATTATGCTCAGGGGCACAGGGCTTATCTGCTTTAGTAGTTCATCTTTTAAAAGTTTGTATTGTCATTTTTTAACCCCTTACAATGAACTGAAGCATCCATTTATTTAATTAGTTGATTTAAATGATTATTTATTTAGTATTAGGTTTGTCTAGTATATTTACTGAGCACTGCTAAGTACAAGGCAATAGACTAGGAACCAAGGAACAGATGCCTTTCCTGTGAAGGTAGGTTCTGCTTTAGGGAGCTGATGTCTGTAAGCCTGTACCCAGAGGACCACAGGCTCCCACAGTGCTCATGGGAAGGGACGTGAATTCCCCGGCTGGCTCCTGCAGTATGTGTGCCAGGTCTCTTAGTCCTGACTTGCAGCTGGAGTGCTGACAGGGTATCAGTCATCGGGGGCGTCAACAATAAAGGAATTTTAAAAGCCTGTCTGTCTTATACCCTCCCATCCAAATTCCTTAAGTGCTATGAGCAGCAAAATTCTGACAGGAATAGGTCTTTATTTCTTACTCAACCTGGGAATGGTTTGGCTTTGTGGAATCTGTGAAAAGCAAGAAAGAAAAAGGAAAAGGAGGCAATGGACTCTTTGTGCTTTTCATACGTTTGGAGAACTCTCATGGCTGCTGAGATTTCTTCCAATGTAAAAATGGGTGAAGAAGGTGAGGAGAGGGGAAGCAGCACTTGGGAATGGAGGGGAGAGGATCCATTTCATAAAATGCCAATGTCTTGGCATGCCTGACTGGTCCTGAGTGATCTGGCTCTTCCATTCTGGAGACAAAACAAACACATACTATTAGGGAATGATAGCAAGATCTGTGCTCTTAGGAAAGGGTAACGAGCTCATCTTTTCTTTTTCTGGGGCTTTTCTTCCAGAATCAGGTCTTGCATGTATTTGTTTCTCTGTGTATTTTGGTGTTGTCATCTCCCCAGGTTTATTTTCCTCTTTACGGGTTGGGAGGGAGGAAACTTTAGTCTGAAGTTAGACAGTTGGGTTCAAGTTACAGGTTCGCCCCTTCTACCTGTGTGAACTTAGACGAGTTACTTTACCTCTCTGAGTCTCTTCTCTTTTCAGATGAGTTTCTTCCTCTAAAAAGTGAGGAAAAGGAATAATAATAATTGCAAAGGAATTGGAGAAAATTTGTTAAGCCCATCTATAAAAAAAGATTTTGCAGAGTACCTAGAGCATTAGGAGCACTCAATAAATGTTAGCCTCTTGTGGCTGTTATTCCCCAGCCTCCGCTGCCTGCTTCTTCCTCTGCTTCCTACTCTAGACTGGCATCCCTTCCAGATAAATCCTTGAATGTTATTCATCCCATTAAATCTGAGTTCTCGCGGGACACCAGCAGACTCCAGTTGATTCCAAAGGAAACACTTGATATTTCTGACAAACTCAAGGTTGTGCACTAAGATTCATGCCTTCTCCATTAGAATGGAAGTTACTCTTGCTCATTTTACTTCAAGAAGAAAGGTTTAATAAGCTTATCCAAGTCACACAGCAGCTAGTGAGAGGCAGGGCCAAGAGTGGCTCTTGGCTGAGGCAGGGCCAAGAGTGGCTCTTGACTCAGCACTCCATGGCTTTCCTATGTATCAGAACTAAATCAAACATAGGTCTCCTTATACAACTACAAATGGAAAGTACTGGGCTAATCAGCAGATACTTTCTTTTTTTTTTAAGTTTTATTTTTACTTTATTTTACTTTACAATACTGTATTGGTTTTGCCATACATTGACATGAATCCACCACGGGTGTACATGTGTTCCCAAACATGAACCCCTTTCCCACCTCCTTCCCCATAACATCTCTCTGGGTCATCCCCGTGCACCAGCCCCAAGCATGCTGTATCCTGCATCGGACATAGACTGGCAATTCGTTTCTTACATGATAGTATACATGTTTCAATGCCATTCTCCCAAGTCATCCCACCCTCTCCCTCTCCCTCTGAGTCCAAAAGTCGGCTCTATACATCTGTGTCTCTTTTGCTGTCTTGCATACAGGGTCATCATTGCCATCTTTCTAAATTCCATATATATGTGTTAGTATACTGTATTGGTGTTTTTCTTTCTGGCTTACCTCACTCTGTATAATCAGCTCGTTTCATCCATCTCATTAGAACTGATTCAAATGTATTCTTTTTAATGGCTGAGTAATACTCCATTGTGTATATGTACCACAGCTTTCTTATCCATTCATCTGCTGATGGACATGTAGGTTGTTTCCATGTCCTGGCTATTATAAACAGTGCTGCGATGAACATTGGGGTACATGTGTCTCTTTCAATTCTGGTTTCCTCAGTGTGTATGCCCAGCAGTGGGATTGCTGGGTCATAAGGCAATTCTATTTGCAATTTTTTAAGGAATCTCCACACTGTTCTCCATAGTGGCTATACTAGTTTGCATTCCCACCAACAGTGTAGGAGGGTTCCCTTTTCTCCACACCCTCTCCAGCATTTATTGCTTGCAGACTTTTGGATGGCAGACATTCTGACTGGTGTGCAGCAGATACTTTCTAACTTATTATTACAAGAACTATGGTCTTAGATGTGATGGTCTTTTCAAGTTCATCATTCCAAGGCTATAAGCCCTCAAGCTCTCTAAGCCAAAAAAGAGGAGTAAGATTGGCTTCCAAAGAGAAAGCATTATTTTTTCCCCCCTAGGAAGAGTTTCTACCAGTTCAGTTCAGTTCAGTTCAGTCACTCAGTAGTGTCCGACTCTTTGCAACCCCATGAATTGCAACACATCAGGCCTCCCTGTCCATCACCAACTCCCGGAGTTCACTCAGACTTATGTCCATAGAGTCGGTGATGCCATCCAGCCATCTCATCCTTGGTCGTCCCCTTCTCCTCCTGCCCTCAATCCCTCCCAGCATCAGTCTTTTCCAATGAGTCAACTCTTCACATGAGATGGCCAAAATATTGGAGTTTCAGCTTTAGCATTAGTCCTTCCAATGAACACCCAGGACTGATCTCCTTTAGGATGGACTGATTGGATCTCCTTGCAATCCAAGGGACTCTCAAGAGTCTTTTGCAACACCGCAGTTCAAAAGCATCAATTCTTCGGTGCTCAGCTTTCTTCACAGTTCAACTCTCACATCCATACATGACCCCTGGAAAAACCATAGCCTTGACTAGATGGACCTTTGTTGGCAGAGTAATGTCTCTGCTTTTGAATATGCTATCTAGGTTGGAGTCTGCCAAATCCTGCAATGTCAAGTAACTGCCTGGTTTTCAACAAGGTGGACACCAATGTTCATTGCCACTGAGTCTCATGCTTGCTAGTGGGAGAAATGGCCTCTGGCCTCTGACAACATTCAATCTGACTTCCCCAGCTAAAGTTTCTTTTCCAATACTCACCAGTTGTGTCCCCAACAAGGCTGCTATTTCCTTTACTAGTTGCCTTATTGAAGAAAAGGCATCCGCAGAGAGAAATATTTTTGGTTTTGTTTTTCCTTGCTGACAAAAGTCATCCTAGTGACCTTAATAAGAGCACTCGATGGTCTGGGAGTTATATGCACAGAATGTTAAAGTGAAGTGACAGGATTTTTCATTTTGTCTGGAAAAAATGCTGCCCATTTAATCCCTCCTGGCTTCCACCTGGCCCTGTCCCTTTTGAAGCCCACATCCTCTGCAGTCACTTATGGTTGTGTACACTGGTCTAAACCCACACTAAAGAGAGACTGTTCCTTCCACTAGCAAATAGTCATCTTTCTGTGCTAAACTATTAGCTTTCTCCCCCTGCTATTTTTGGTACTGGCCTGCAAAAGGCCTAGGATTACTTTTCATTTTCACTTAAGGTTTTTATTCAAGCATAATATACAGGAAGGAAAGTGTAAATGATGAACATATAGCCCAAATGTCTCAGCCTGAACACATCCCTTCAAGTACCACTGCAAGGAGTAGAACATTATCTGTACGCTGGACGTCCTCTTTGTAACCTCTCCCAGTCCCCAAAGGCAACAGTTCTCCTGGTATCAGTCATCATTGATTAATTTTGCCTTTTTGGGAGACATTATACAAATAGAATAATATTGTGTGACTCTCGTGTGTGGTTACTTTTGCTCAGTATTATGTTTGCAAATCTTATCCACTACTTTTAGTGAAGCAAATGCACTGTCCTTACTATATACTTTTCCCATTGCCACGTTTTGTTTTATCAAAATGTATTCATTTTACTGTTGGTGGACATTTGGATTGTTTCTGGGTTTGTGTGTGTGTGTGAATAATGCTGCAGTGAAGATTTTGATGAATTTAGAGCATGTGCGTAGTTACTTCTGTTGGCACCTGTGCAGGGGTGGAATGATTGGATCAGAGTCCATGGATATGTTTAGCTTTATAGATACTGCTAGTTTTCCAAAGAATTTATTTAACCTTCCCCTGCCATTGAGTAGCATATGAAAGTTACTATTTCTCAAAATCTTAGACAATAGTGGTTATATTGCTCTCTTTAGTTTTAACTATTCATTAGTGCATTTAATTTGAATTTTTTCTGATGACCAAATAGTAAAGAACCTGCCTGCCAATGCAGGAGGCAGAGGAGCCATGCATTTGATCCCTGGTTTGGGAAGATCGCCTGGAGGAAGGTATGGCAACCCACTTCAGTATTCTTGCCTGGAGAATCCCATGGACAGAGGAGCCTGGCGGGCTACAGTCCATGGGGTCGCAAAGAGTAGGGCTTGACCGAAGCAACTTAGCATGCACACACACAGGAAGTTTAACAGCATTTCCTGTGTTTATTGACCGTTTGGGTATCATCTTTGATGAAGGGCCTATTCAGTACTTTCCCCATTTTTTTTTCTATTTACATTGTCTACATTTTTCTTATTGATTTTGAAAAATTATTTATTCTCTATGAGTGTTTTTATTAGTTACAGATATAGTAAATATTTCCCTTGAAGGCTTGTCTTTTCACTATCTTTTTTTGAATAACATGGAAAAATAACTGAGTAAATGTTCATATGTGAAAAGGTTCTGTGTCATAAAGAAGTCCCTGGTTCCCCAATTTAATCTATACAATTTAATTTATATACTTCCAAAATAATGACAACAAGATTTTTCATGAACTTAACAAACTAATTTTATAATTTTCATGAAAAAGTAGAGTTCTGAGAAAAATCATGACAACTTCAGTGAGGAAGAACAGAAGTTAGAGTTGCTCACTTATTTGAACACAATTATCAAGAGCATTTACAAAACTAACATTGATATGGCTAACTAACTAACTGATGTGGTGTCAGGAAAAAATAGACCAATGAACAGATAACGAGCCAAGAAATGTACCCACATAAACATGGGAAGTTGGTATACTGTAGTAGTACAATGGGTAGTTATACAAATCAGTAAGAGCAGGATTGACTTTTCAATAAACAGTGCTAGGAAATTATGAAAGACATCAATATGTGTGATTCTTAGCTGTTATCTGATACTTAAAAAATTAATTCCTAAAGATGAAAAACATTGCAATAATACATTTAAGAGAAAATACACACAAAAATATTTTGTTGCTTAGTGGCAGAGGACTTTTAATGAAAAATGCCAAAACCAAAATAATAAGTTTAATTAATTTGACTACATTAACATGAAAAATCTTCCATTAGAAGACACCTTAATGTATCAGATCACACAAAAAGAAGATTAGGCAGTAAGTATGGGTCAAAATGCAGTACCCAGGTTGTATAATAGAGTCCCATAAATCACTAAGAAAATGAAAGATAAAGCAGTAAAAAAAATTGGGGGAAGTGTATGCATAGGAGATTCTTAGAAGAGGTAGCCCATGTAGCCAGTAAACACACTTAAAATATATTCAATATCTCTAGTAATTAGGAAAGTTCAACTGACAACATCAAGATAGTATTTTACCTAAATAAAAATAGCAAAAAATATCTAAAATGCCAAATGTTGATAAAATAAAACAGGGATTCTAAAATACACCTGCTGTGAGGTTAGAATGAAAATTGATAGATCACTACTGAAGATGAATTGGTACTATCTAGTAAAGTTCAAAATGTATTCACTAATGACCTAGAGATCCTACTTACTGGAATATGCCATACAGTAACCCTTGGACACAGGTACAAGTTGACATATATCAGAATATATAATATTCATTGTTTATAATAGCAAACAATTGGAATGAATCTAAACACCCACCAGTAGAAGACTAGATATAATGGTGTTCAGATGAAAAATAATATGCAGTCATTAATATGTACATGAATTGATATTTACATCTTAAGAAAAATAGAGCTCAAATCATTATACTGAATTTAAGAAGTTTTAAAATATTAGCCAATCATTATGGTATCACGTAAAATTTTAAAACACATCAACAATGCAATTTATTGATTTTAATGCATTGAAACAATAACTGGCAGTTGACATACTAACTTCAGAGTAGTGGCTTTTTCAAGGCAGAGAGAGGAGGGAAATCAGATCACAGAGATGTATAAAGCATCTTAAACTCTACAGTGTTTTGCTGAAACAAATATTAGCATTTTTAAATATGGTACAAAGGAATATTTTATACTCTTCTTTGTGTTTTCCTGTTTGTCTTACTTGAACAGGCAAGTCTTAGAAGTGTAAATTCAGAGGTCAATATGCATATGAAAAGGTTTCAACATTAGTAGGACACATGCAAAAATGCAACATCATACAAGAAACTTTCTAAATTTTTTGAATGAAGGGCAGAATGGCAACATGCATCATTTACTTTGTGCATTCTTTTTGAGCCAGGAATCTACCTTTAGGAATTCATCCTTAGGAAAATATGGGGCAAGTAGGCAAAAATACGCCTGTGGTTTTATTCCTCACAGAATATTTTTGTTACAGCCGAGATTAAAAACAATTTAAGTCTTCCAATGGTTGATTGATTAAATAATTCATGATGTATTTACCCAATGGAAGTCTATTCTGTCATTAAAAATCCAGATCTGTTTCATTGTCATAAAAGGACATTTATGATATATTGTAAAGCGAAATGGTTATAGAAAAATACTTCAATGTTATGACCCATTTATATAAATGTATATGCATATATACTTCTAAATGTGCCTTTTGAGATTATATGCATAAGAATCTGGCTTTATTTTAAAGTACAGAATTAGATCATGAATGATTATTCATTTATTGGTAACTTTCTTCAGTCTTGCTGGAAAGGAAAAAATTTCTGTAATCCCCAGATTGTTTTGGCTGGTCTAATGATGAAACACCAGTATTCTTGCTGGAAAAATCCCATGTTCAGAGGAGCCTGGCAGGCTACTGTCCATAGGGTCACAAAGAGTCAGACACAACTGAGCACATAGAATAATAATTTAATTACATTGACAAGATAAAATAACAGGAGAAAAAAAAAAATTTCATCAATGAAGTAACCAAACTATGCAGCTTTTATAACTTTTAGACAGAGATACTAAAAGTTTGTGAGGAATAGACAAGATGAAGAATTTTGAACTTGAGGTAGTAGTAGAGAAGTAATGAGAGTTGTTTATTCAGTCTTCTCAGCTCTAAATTCTGTACCTCTGGTGACAGAGATGTTTCTCTGCCTCCTGCTACAGGGATTGAACCTTCCACACAGGAGACTTCTTTCCTGCTTTCAGGGAGACAAAGGGGGCTTCATGTCCTTCTTATACCAGCTGTTTTTTAAGTAACGTTAATTCAAGATAATCAGAATGCCATAAGTGGCATATTTGAGGGTGGCCTACCCTGAAACTCATCAATCCAACATCTTTTTTAATAAATATGCACAATTTCTATAGTAAGACTTTGAGATATTTTCATTTGAAAGTAAGAGGACATTAGTAACTGAAGACAAGAACTATTTGAAGTTAAAGGACAAGGATTTGAACGGCATATGAAGACAATGAAATCACTGTATGCAGAATTGTCTGCCCCTCCTGTCTTCTCACTAACCACCTCTACTGCTACCACACACACAAACACACACATACCTACTCAAATGCAAAGGTGAGGAGAGAGAATGGAAGTCGAACATAACAGCCATGATAAGGCTTCTTTGTGAATGGGCTGAAGGAAACAGTGTACTGTACATGCCAAGGGATTTCACTGAGCTCTTGAGGGATGGGAAGGACAATGGAGGGAGGGACTTGGAAAGGATTTATGGGGCCAGGATTAAGAGAGCGTGTGAGAATGCTGTCACTAAGCCGGCTGGAGGTAAGAGAAACATGTGGAACACTTCAGATGAGACATTAACTAATGCTTCTGCACAGGTGCAGCTGAATGAGGGTCACACCTTATATCAGATGCTCTTCGTGTTGTCCAGAACGTCTGGATATACACACAGACATGGTAAAGCCGACAGGGAGGCTGGGCAGAGGGAGGAGACCATCTCTACATTCCTTACTCTCTAGGTTCAGAAATGCAGCTTGACTTCATGCCCAGAGTTTGCCCACCTGTTTGTACCCACAGAGTTAGCCACAGATACTCCCAGCAAGGCCCTAGAGTCCAGCCCAGCCTTTCTGCCTCTTCTCACTGTTGTTTGGGCTGCTGAGCATCAGACTGCTTTATAATACATTGGGGTTTGAGTCAACTTGTTAATATGGTTGCTGAGAAAAGCTCAGTCTGCCCCTAAGATGCTTTATCTCCAAGGGTATCCCCCTAGTAAATGATATAGGTGTGGGGATTGGTGGAATGAGAGAAACATTTATTAAATGCCTATAATATGTCTGGTACTTTTATATGCACTATTGCTGAGATTTTCTAAGCCACCCTATGGAATATGTTTATCTTTCTGTTTTATAGGTGAGAAAGCTGAGTTACAAAGAGATTCAAAGAATTTCTGGTTCAAGGTTTCAGTGAAAATTGCCAGTAGTAGATTGGAAAAAAAAAAAATGTTCTTTCTGGACTCCCAGGGTTTTACAAACTGAATTTCTTATCATGTCAGTTAGTTGCAACTAATCTTTTTAATGAAATATAGAACTAAGTAAAATAGAAAACATCAGGATAGGGGCTTCCCTGGTTAAAAATCCAGTGGCTAAAAATTCACCTTACAATGCAGGAGAGGCCAGTTTGATCCATGGTCCAGGAAGATCCCACATGCCTCAGGGAGACTAAGGCTGAGTACCACAGCTATTTAGCCCACTCTAGAGTCCATGCTGTGCAGTGAGAGAAGCTGCTGCAATAAGAAGCCCATGCACTGCATCCAGAGAGTAGCCACCACTCTCCAGAACTGGCAGAAGCCCATGTGTAGCAATAGAGACCCAGGGCAGCCAAAAATAAAATAAAAAAGAAAAGATGAAAAGAAAACATCAGGATGTACCCTACATATGCAGGGTTCTTTTTTAATCATGAAGATTTAATGTGCATGTCCCGTGATACATGCAAATATATTTTTTACTGAGGGGTGCAGGCAAAGAATTCAGAAGTTTTAATACTGCACCCTGCAGTTATCTGCCTACCTTTTCATCATCCCCACTCCCAGCTTAAGCTGTAAAACCTCTAAACTGGGTCATGGAAATAAGCATGATCCCTTCTCATCTGAACAGTATCAAGACAGATCTAAGGGGAATCAGAAAGTTTCTTAAATACATATTGTAAGATGAAAGAGACTTGTGACTTCCTTTTGAGTTTTTCTCTGAAAATTGTGTGGAGTTGAGGGCCTCCCAGGTCTCTGTTATTTTTACCATTATTAATGATGCATAAAGTGGGGAAATATAGTAAGCAAAGGGAAGTGGGCAGCCTAAAAAAGTGTTACTGGTGCCATTGCCCACTTGCAGGCTGTATGAACTTTAGAGTTTTGAAAATTATTTGCAAGATTGAACTATATTGTACCTTCAAGAAAGATGTGTAGAAAAAGCGACATGGATAAAGGAAAAAATAGCATATAACAGGCACAAAAAGTGATTCTAGGACCTTTTCTTTCTCATCATTTATGGTCATGTTCCCTGACCATTTTTCATTATGAGGCATTTAGAATACTAAAACTAGGGAAATGAAGTCTGCTGAGCTACCATCTTTTACAAGTAATAACTTCATTCACTCGCATATGCCAAATATCACTGTCTTGTACTGGTGAGAGATCTACAGTTCTTCCCTTCCTCATCTGGTTAAGAAACATCGTTGAGCACTTATTCAAGCCCCAAGGTTTATTCATCTATTCAAGGACGAAAGCTAGAGGCTTTGAGATACACAGAGACATCACAGAATAAGGTGGAGGAGAATTCAGTTAAGTAATCCAGTGAACATAAAGAAAGGTAATTAAGTGCTAGACAGGATCTGCTAAAATAAATGTTATGTGAGTAGATAAAACTAGGAAGGTAATCATTGCCAATAGTGTATTTACATTATTTAACTTCACAGAGTTTTAAAACAGTTTAGAATTACTAACAAGTTGTAAAATAGTACAGACAGTTTCCATATACACTTCTCCCAGCTTCCTCTAAGGTTAGTATATTGTATAATATTTGTCAAAACTAAGAAATTGACATCGGTATTGGAAAAGTGAAAGTCAGTCACACAGTAGTGTCCTACTCTTTGCAATTCTGTCCCGCTCCTCAGTCCATGGAATTCTCCAGGCAAGAGTACTGGAATGGGTTGCCATTTCCTTCTCCAATGGCTATTTAAATTACATACTTTATTCAGACTTTATCAGTT
Source organism: Ovis canadensis (assembly GCF_042477335.2). Classification (NCBI taxonomy): domain Eukaryota; kingdom Metazoa; phylum Chordata; class Mammalia; order Artiodactyla; family Bovidae; genus Ovis; species Ovis canadensis. The sequence continues at coordinate 70,277,363 of NC_091246.1, forward strand.
TTTCTGTTATTGTCATTGTTCTCTGCCATTATCCAGTCTAGGTGACTTTGTCACCTCAGAATGTGTTTAATTTTGATGTCGTTCATAAAAATAATGATTATTTTTCCAAGTCTATTTTGTAGTGGGCAGAGGGAATGATATAATAGGTTTCACCAGCTAGGATTTTTTTTGCAGGATCACAAAACTCTTGATCAGAATAGAACTTGTGTGTCATTCTACCAGTCAGCTAAAGAATCTGATTTTGAACATGGATGGTATAAAACCATGAACTTTTCACCTTCAACTTTGTCATGAGAAGTGTTTATAGGCCTGTCCAAAACTATTTATTGATAATTACTAAAATTATATATATGTATGCATCTATGTAATTTTATACATATAATTACTAAACTTATTTATAGAGGATTGAAGGCAAAAGGAAAAGGGGATGGCGGAGGGTGAGATGGTTAGATGGCATCACTGATTCAATGGACATGAGTTTGAGCAAGTTCCAGGAGATAGTGGAGGACAGAGGAGCCTGGAATGCTGCAGTCCATGGGGTCACAAAGAGTCAGACACAACTTAGTGCCTGAACAACAGGTATATATAATTGAAATGAGCCCAACAGCTGATCTTGTTCAGCCCTCTCATTTACAACTGTAAGAACTGAGACTTACAGAGATGTGACTTAGTCACTTCATGCCTTGGTAGCCAGTTTGGAATCTACTTTTGGCTCTTTTCCTCCCTTTGGAGAGGAATCATTGCTCAAATCCTATAAAAAATAAAGTGCAACTCCTTGGGGAGAACAGAAAGATGACAAATAGGGAAAGAGAAAGCATTAAGGTATCTTCTTTCCTCACTTTCCCCAAACTTAATACCATTTTTATCAAACATTCTGTTCATTGTGAAGAAGCTTTACCATCTCTACCTGTGTGGCCTTCAGAGAATACTTACCCTCTTGAGTGCTTAATTACCTGTTCTCAGCTTTCTACCACATCACTTCAAAGCAGTTGGACTTCTCAAGTCTCTGGAATTCCTCAACAACGACTTCATCTCTCTGTCTCTCTTTGGGAGTTGGTTGGGCTCTCTATTCCTTCTTTTCTATGCTCTTTCTTTCTTCTGAAGTGCTACCTTACCTGTATTGAGTTTTAGTTAGTATTTCCTTAGATTACTAAGAAAACTAAACTGTGGCCAGGTACTTGGGAAAGAATGTCTGTGAAAATCACAAAATGCTTCCTCTTAATCCACTATGATTAATTTTTCCATAAGAATTTTGAGTCTATTAGGCTTGTTTTTATAGCAGTTACTGAAAAAGGATATCTGTCAGGCATACCATATATTTATTGTAGATACCGTCGTTAACGCATTGAAGTCAACATATCACCTTTCAGTTTAAAGTGGTAGGTATCAAATGAATAACCAGAAACAAAACTTGTCAGTTATGTCTGGAAAGCCATTGTTCAGCACACACTAAATAAAATGAAGTGCCTCATTTCAAAGAGATGAGGGCTCAGTCTTTTTTAAACCCATCACCTAGCCTTACCTCACACAGAAACAAAATAGTCATATTCCTTTTTGTAGAATGCAGAGGTCTTTAATAAACAATGGCTTGACATTTAACTAGAAATGTAAGAAATCGTAATACATTTTTGGGTAGACTACTTAGTTCTGTCTAGATGCATAGGTGGAGAGAAGATTTATTTTGAAGTCAGAAAGAACTGGATTTAAATACAGGCTCTTCAATTTATTATTTGTATGACAGTGGGCAAGTTACTTATTTCTTTTGAAGATTCAGTTTCCTCATCTGCAAACACTTCTCATGACCACATTGAAGGTGAAAAGTGAAGATATTGATTTCTATATAACTTCCTAGCATTTTACTATACTCCATAAGCAAAATATTTTTAAAGTCATGTCTCTTCAAGTTATCAAATGAATAAAACTCTTAAAAAGTGTTAGTCACTCAGTTGTGCCAACTCTTTGTGACACCATGGACTATAGTCTGCTGACTTCTTTGTCCACAGAATTCTCCATGCAAGAATACTGGAGTGGGTAGCCATTCCTTTCTCCGGGGGATCTTCCTGACCCAAGGATTGAACCCAAGTCTCCTGCATTGCAGGCAGATTCTTTAGTGTCTAAGCCACCAGGGAAACTTCTTATATTGCATGTTTAATTCTAAACACAACTCAGGATTCTTCTTTTTTAGGAAATGTTTTAGAGGATAGTTGATTTAAAATGTTGTATTAGTTTGAAGTGTAAAGCAAAGTGATTCAATTATATATATTCATATATTCATTATTTTTCAGATTCTTTTCCCATGTAGGTTATTACAGAATATTGAATGGAGTTCCCTGTGCTGTAGAGAAGGTCCTTATTGATTATCTATTTTATGTATAGTAATATGTTTGGAACTTGGGATTAACAGGCACGCACTACTATATGTAAGACCCTTCTTGACCTAGCTAATTCTTCTGTATCATGAATACCTAACAAAGTTGTAAATACCTTGAGGTCCTGAGCCACCTATATGCTTCCTGTGTGTTGATTTTCCTGCAGCATCTAATGGTATGCCCCCTATATGGGAAGGAATTATTGAGATAAAGAGGTAAACTGAACCAAATTGGTAGAGCAGTCTTATAATGACTAAAGGGAAATTTTTTTTGAATGTTAGATGAAGTTATGGGCTGATTACCTGTAACAATAGACTAAATTGTGAAAGATTGCATTTTATTCAGTTTTAAGGGAACTTTGAATAAAGAAATACCTTAAGGAATAGAGAGGGTGAGGTTAACGCTTAATAGAGAGGGTGGTAGGTAGAATAAGGCTGTATATTGTTACCCTGCTTATTTAACTTATATGCAGAGTACGTCATGAGAAACGCTGGGCTGGAAGAAGCACAAGCTGGAATCAAGATTGCCGGGAGAAATATCAATAACCTCAGATATGCAGATGACACCGCCCTTATGGCAGAAAGTGAAGAGGAACAAAAAAGCCTCTTGATGAAAGTGAAAGAGGAAAGTGAAAAAGTTGGCTTAAAGCTCAACATTCAGAAAATGAAGATCATGGCATCTGGTCCCATCACTTCATGGGAAATAGATGGGGAAACAGTGGAAACAGTGTCAGACTTTATTTTTTGGGCTCCAAAATCACTGCAGATGGTGACTGCAGCCATGAAATTAAAAGACGCTTACTCCTTGGAAGGAAAGTTATGACCAACCTAGATAGCACATTCAAAAGCAGAGACATTACTTTGCCAACAAAGGTCCATCCAGTCAAGGCTATGGTTCTTCTGGTGGTCATGTATGGATGTGAAAGTTGGACTGTGAAGAAAGCTGAGTGCTGAAGAATTAATGCTTTTGAACTGTGGTGTTGGAGAAGACTCTTGAGAGTCCCTTGGATTGCAAGGAGATCCAACCAGTCCATCCTAAAGAAGATCAGTCCTGGGTATTCTTTGGAAGGACTGATGCTGAAGCTGAAACTCCAGTGCTTTGGCCACCTCATGCGAAGAGTTGACTCTTTGGAAAAGACTCTGATGCTGGGAGGGATTGGGGGCAGGAGAAGGGGACGACAGAGGATGAGATGGCTGGATGGCATCACAGACTCTATGGACATGAGTTTGGGTGAACTCTGGTAGTTGGTGATGGACAGGGAGGCCTGGCATGCTGCAATTCGTGGGGTCGCAAAGTTGGACATGACTGAGTGACTGAATTGAATGGAAAGATGTCCCTGCCCTAATCCTCACAACCAGTGAATATCTTACTTTAAACAGCAAGAAGGATTTTGCAGATGTGAATCCGTGTTATCTTGAATTATCTGGGTGAGTCCAATCTAATCATAGGAGCCCATTAAGACTTCTAACTCACGTAATGATAGACCTAAACATTCATGTTGTTTTAAGTCACAAAATATGTGGTCAGTTGGTATTGCAGCAATAGAAAAATAATACTCTTTCCCTTGAAGGCTCTTAAATTTAAGGAAAGAAGAAGAGATGGAAGGTGACATAATGGACCAGAAATGCTCAAGAATATGTTGTTTTTTATTTCCAGTTCTTGAAAATTCAGTGAGGAGCTCAGTGTCCTAAAATGATAGGGAGGAATCAGAGATCTGCCAATGTTAGTATTGTGGGAGTGTATAATTTCCTTGGTTCTGTCTCACTGCAGCAAAAATTTGCAGACCAGTGTTACAGATCAGAGTTTTATTCAGCAAGCAAGGAGAGTACACCGTCTCTCCTTGGAGGCATTAGGGTGGGCCAACTCCAAAGGAGAGGCCTCAATCTCTCCTGGTTTTCTCTTTATATATGTTTTGTCTCCTCCCCTTGAGCCTGCCCTATGTAAGTTGGGCTAGCAAGGAGGGCTATTTGTTTCACCCGAGGTTCTCATTCTGATCCTAGGATATTCTTTTGTTCCATTATCGTGGAGTTTTTCCTTTCTTTGTCTTTTAGTCATCACCATTTTGGACTCCTTTTTCCTATTCTAACTACCTAACATTAGAATACAAGAAGAGGTCAGTATCCTAATCATGATGTCAAACTAATGGTCCATAGTGGAAAAGCCCCACTTTCATAGGGACTTACGGAGATAAAAACCCTTGTTGAGCTGAGGTCTAGGAAAGAAATAGGGTAAATTGTTACAAGCCTAGGAGATGGTTGGCTCAATTCCAGAACTACTTTTTACTAACTTTATAAATTTGGGCAAACCCCCTACCCACCAAACTGCTCTAAACTTGTTTCCTTACTGGACAAATGATAATATTAAAGGTAATTTACCAGTTTGGATACCATGAAACTTATGCATACAAATCCTCAACACAAGTCCATGCACAGAGAAGGTATTAAAAACCACTTGCCATTTTTAGTTATCATGATTCTTATTGGAAAAGAATTGTGATTCCTAAAGTCCAGCAAACTAAAACAAGATAGCCACAGGGATTTATTTTTTTGATCAATCAAATGATTTTACTATGTATCAGATACTGCATTAGGCACTGAAGATAGAGCCGGGAGTAAAATGGGCACAATGCTGCCCTCACTGAGCTCCAGTCTCCCAAACAAGAGTATTTTTTAAATGATAGGTTTATTTAATATTTGTAATAAATAATGAAAATATAACAAGCTCTTTTAGTACAAGTGCCTGTAGTTCATATTATACATAACATTCTTAATGTATGAACATTATAAAAATAATAATACATAAATATTTATTGAGGATTCTTATTATACTGTTAATAGAAGACAACGCAGTGTCATTGAATAATGTCAGAAAGACAACAGGTGAATTACTAGGTTTAGTGGACAATTTGGGGAGGTGTTCTATTTTGTCACTGTCATTTCTATGGGCCCAAGTTCATTATTAGAAATAAGTTGTTAAAATTTCAAAAATTGTTAAAGATAAAACTAGACATTAAAAAAAAAAAAAAATCTCAACTCACCCAAGCAGCAAGTGAGGTTAAAATGGTTTATATTAAGAGGGAAAATTTTTGAATTTCCCCAAATAGTATGTATAAAGAGTAAAAGTTCCTTATTTTAGAGTTCTGTAGTAGAAGGAAGTAGGGTTATCAGGACCAAACAAGAGAGAATCAGGAAGCAAGAAATTCTACACCTACACTGTTTAGGGCCAGTACCCACCCAAGCATGGGAAGGAACAGAATGAAAGTTCCTTAAAGGTTGGTGACTTGTATGAAGGCATAATTTGAACAATTATAAGCATTGTTCAAAGATAGCCTTGACAAGTGGTAGCAAACTTTGTTCCTTATATACTCCTTTAAAAGACTTAATCTTTGCCTATCCAATGAATATAACATAGCTGCTCATTACGGCCTTCATTGGCATTTTCTTGATCACTAATGAGGCTGAACAAGTTTTCATGCGTTTGTTAGCTCTATGAGTTTCCTCTTCTCTAAATTGCTTCATGCCTATTCATGTCTTTAGCCCATTTTTCTATTGAATTTTTTGAGATCTTTTTGATTTGTAGAAAGTTCTTTATATAACTGAGGGGAGGTTTTAAATCATAAACATAATTTCCTTTATAGTTGTAGAGTTACTCAAATATTGTATTTCATACTGAGTAAGCTGTGGTAGTTTATGTTTTTTGAGGGAGTAGTCCATTTTATCTCCATCGTCAAATTTATGTGTAGAGTTCGATTTTTGTATGTGTATGTTGGAGTTTGTTCATAGTGTTATGAATTATCCTTTTGATGTATGCAGAGTCTGTGGTAAATATCCTGTTTCCTTCCAGATATTAGTAATTTATGTCTTATCTTTTTTCTATTGTTAGTTTTGCTCTAATGCCAATTTTGTTGAACCAACTCTTTGTCTTATTGACTTTTTTCCTCTTTTCAATTTCATTGACTTGTGCTCTCCTCTTTGCTTTTTGGTCTCTTATGCTGACTTTCAATTTTTTTTTTTTCTGTTCTTTTTCTAGGTTCTTGAGGTAGGAGTTTAGAGATTATTGATTTGAAACTTTTCTTTTTTCCTTCTCTGTTACTTTAGTTGTGTCTCCCTAGTTTCCATATGTTGTATTTTTATTTTCATTCAATATATTAAAAAATTATGTTGAGATTTTCTCATGAATCATGAATAATTTAGAAGTATGTGGTTTTGTTTCTGAATATTTGGAGATTTTCCTCTTTGTCTATTATTAATTTCAAGTCGATTCCATTGTAGGCAGAGAACACATTGTATATGATTTAAATTCTTTAAAATTTTTGTTTTATAACCCTGGATATGGTCTATCTTGGTATGTGTTAAATAGAGTGTTATTTAAGTTTCAATTAGATCCTTTCATTAGATGGTGTTATTGAATTCAGCATCATTGCTAATTTTCTGTCTAGTCAAGTTTTGAGAGAGTGAAGTTGGTACCCCCACCAATAAACGTAGATTTGTCTATTTCTCCTTTAACTTCTATAAGTTTTGCTTCACATATTTTTCAGTAATGTTGTCTGGTCATCCACTCTGAGAATTGTTGAGTAACTCTTCTGTCATTATATAATTTCCTCTGTCTCTGCTAATTTGCTGTGATGTTAAAATAGCCACTCTTGCTTTTCTTTGATTAATATTAGCATGATATATATTTTTTCCATGCTTTCAATATGAAGTTGAATTATCCTTAATCTGATTTATAGAAGATAATCAGCAATGTCATAACTAAAATGGCTGAAATGTTAGAATTATCTGAAAAAAAATACTCTAAGTAGCTATGATAAAAAAGAAATTGCTTAACAGAGCAATTAGAAACATACTTGAAATAAAGAAGAAAATAAAAAGTCTCAACCAAAAATAGGTGATAGTAAGGAAAAGCTAATGAAAATTTTAGAACTGACAACTATGCTAACAGAAATTTAAAAAAAAAAAGTTCAGATAGCTCAATACCAGACTGAAAAAGACAGAGGAAAGAATCAGTGAACTGGAAGGTAGAATACTAGAAATTACCCAGTATGAAAAGCAGAGAGAAAATAAGCTGAAGAATGAACTGAGTCTTAAAATCTGTGGGACTATAGTAAAAGGTCTAAGATTCATGTCATCAGTTCTGGAAGGAGAAGAGAAAGATTATAAGGATGAGAAGAATTTGAAGAAATAATGGCTTAAAACTTTCCAAATTTGGCAAGAGACATAAAGCCTAGTTTCAAGAAGAGAAACTCCAACAGAATCTAAAGAAACCCTTACCAAAACACATAATTAACCTTCTGAAAACTAAATACAGAAAAAATTTTAAAGTAGCCAGAGAAAAAACAATACCTTATCCCTAGGAGAAAAAACAAAACAATTAATATGACAGTGTATTTCTCACAAGAAACCATGAATGCCAGAAGAAAATAGTCCAATATTTTTCAGATACTAAAAGAAATGTAATATTAACCCAGAATCCTATACCCAGTGAAAATATCCTTCAAGAATGAAGAAAAAAATCAAGACATTTTCACTTGAAGGAAAACAAAGATAACTTGTGCTTTGCAGACCTGCCATTAAAAATAAAATTAAAAAAGACTAAAGGAACCAGGTAAGGCTTTGTTAAAAAACATTTAAAGACAAAATATTAGTCAGTGTCACCTAGAGCAAGGAATAACAATGGAGCAAGCGATGGACTAAGTAAAAATTTTGAGAAGGCTGAGAAATGAGAGACTTTTGGTAAATAAAGATTTAAAAAGCTTCTATATATTCCTAGGAACCCAGCTGGCCTCATATATGCCTAAACCTAGCTTTCATGCATTGGAGAAGGAAATGGTAACCCACTCCAGTGTTCTTGCCTGGAGAATCCCAGGGACGGGGGAGCCTGGTGGGCTGCCGTCTATGGGGTCGCACAGAGTCGGACACGACTGACGCGACTTAGCAGCAGCAGCAGCAGCAGGTGCACATTGGGAAAAGACTTGAGAAAGGCCTAAATGCTTGTACCTTCAGCTGAACAGTATGATCAGGGAAAATGTTAATATCACCTCTTCTGGAGACTTCCCTGACTTTCCCCTCAGGGTCCCCAAGGCACTTTATGTGCATACCCATTAACTATGTGACCTGGGCACAATTTTATTCTGCATAAATCCCAGTTTCTTCTCCGTAGAATAGGAATAAAAATAGCAAGATACTTCCCATCTGCTCAGGTTGTTGTGAGGAGAAAACAGGTTAAGGCACATTGGAAGTGCTGTTGTTATTAATTAGCATGATACGTGAATAGCATGCTCCTCAAAGCAGGGACTTTGCATCCCTAGGACATAGCACCCAGCTGTGCACTCAGTAAACATCAATTGACCCATCCACCTGGAGGGGTCCTTTCAGATCATTTTCCAGCTCTCTCACTTCATAGATGAGTTTGCTGCAGACCAGAAAGACGGAACTTGTTCAGAGACTCCAGCTGAGAGACGAAGGAGCCAGGCCTCTGACACCAGAAGAACTCTCTCTGCTCTTTCTCAGGTGGCTTCATGTGCTCACAAGTTCAGAGACTCATTTTTCTCTTCCCTAGCAAAACTCTGTGAAACCTGTTGATTAATGATTAAGTGACAGAAGGAAAGGGTTGCTCTTTCTCTGGGCAAAGAGAGATGATATTAAACTCTGCCTGGGGCAACATTTCTGTGGGACGATGCTTGGGGGCAGCTACTGCAACAGCATGGGCTTCGTGGAACCACCAGGAAGCCCCTTCCAGGCACCGGATCTCGCCCCACACCCTCTCCCCTCTGTGGTCCCATAAATCGCTCCAGAGGGTTTGCCAGACTAGACTGATGTGTGGGGTTTTGGTATCCCTGACAGTCTTTCAGCTGAGTTATTACCAACAGATCGTGAACATATGCATTTCACACATATGAAGTGAGACTCTGGAATTTGTCCAGACTCATCAAAATTGAAGACAGAGGCAAAGTTTGTGACCCAAAGATGGGAATCTGGAGAGCTGCTGGAATACCTCATTTCCCATGTTTTAATCTTCTCTATTTTTTTTAAACAAAGGTCTTTTTGTGGTTTTCTTATTTAATATTGAATGGACACTTCTGAAGCATTTGATAGAAGGAGCCTCATGTAGTATAAAAACTGTCATTTCTCAACGAAGTCTCTTGGGTTTTAGCTCCCACGCTAAGTAACAGGCTGTGTAGCTCAGGCAAGTGGCTTAACTTTTCTGATTCTGAGTTTTCTCATCAGAGTGCTTGAAGTCTTTGGTTTCTAAGATCCCTTCCAGTGTTAACATCAGGTTTCCAAATCCACTCCATCATGCTTTGAAATCTTTGTGAAACTCCTATGTTCCTATGGCTGGCATTTGTGCCATCTTCCCCATGTCATATAGAAGGGGGAGGGAGGAAAATACAACATTGTTGTCTATTCTATAGCAGACTTTGTGATGTAGGAGAAAGAAACAGATCAAGATTTAAATCTTATCCTTGCTAGTAATATTCTATGTGGCTGTAACTTAATTACAGAGTAAATACATATCTTCTTAGCATGGTGAATTATATTTACATTTATTAAGTTTAAGTATGTATACATATATGCACATACATGTACACATGTGTGTGCTTGCCAAGTCACTTCAGTCGTGTCTGACTCTTTGTGACCCTATAGACCATAGCCCACCAGGTCCATGGGATTCTCCAGGTAAGAATACTGGAGTGAATTGCCATGCCTTCCTCCAGGGGATCTCCCCAACCTAGGGATCAAACCTGTATCTCTTACAACCCCTACATTGGCAGATGGGTTTTTTACCACTAGCACCACCTGGAAAGCCCATATATACACATATATGCATATGTGTGTGTGTCTGTTAGTCACTTAGTTGTGTCCGACTCTTTGCAGCCCCATGGACTGTAGCCTTCCAGGCTCTTCTGCCCATTGAATTCTTCAGGCAAGAATAGTTGGAATGGGTTGCTATTCCCTTCTCCAGGGGATCTTCCCAACCAAGGGATTGAACCCTGGTCTCTTGCATTGCAGGCAAATTCTTTACTGTCTTAGCCACCAGAGAATCCCATATATACATATACATATACGTATACATATACATATATATATATACATACATATATATATATATATATATATATATATATAATGTATATAGACAAGTGACAAGTGAAAGTCACTCAGTCGTGTCCGACTCTTTGTGACCCCATGGACTATACAGTCCATGGAATTCTCCAGGTCAGAATACTGGAGTGGGTACCCTTTCCCTTATCCAGGGGATCTTCCCAACTCAGAGATCGAACCCAGGTCTCCCACACTGCAGGCGGATTCTTTACCAGCTGAGCCACAAGGAAAGCCCAAGAATACTGGTGGGTAGCCTATCCCTCCTCCAGCGGATCTTCCAGACCCAGGAATCGAACTGGAGTCTCCTGCATTGCAGACATATTCTTTACCAGCTGAGCTATCAGGGAAACCCCTATACATATATATGAAACCCCATATATATACATATATAAAGGAGGAAGACCAACAGTTAGGATTTAGTGAGCCCCTGTTAACTACTAGTCTTCCTCCTCTTGCTGTTTCTGCCCCTCAGCAGGGATTCAGGCAAATAGGTGGCAGCTTGCCAGTCTGCTCTGCCCTTGAAAAGATCTAGAGTTTCTAGTGCTTTTGTCTTGGGCTCTGCTGGTGACCCATCTCTTGAGTTAGCCTCTCTGCTTGCAGACAGCTGAGCTGAAATCAGACTTTGGATGGTTTCTCTGGCAATCCTGTGTTTTGTAATTAAGGGAAACGTATTCCACACATTATTTAGTCATTATTTCAAGTTGGGCACAACAAACACTCCAGCTGGGTAGAATGTGCTTTGGATGTGTAATATCTAAGTTAAGGATGATCGGCAAATTTCAGGTCACCTCAGACCTTTTAATTCACAAAAGGTGGGTATTGGGAGAAACTAGCAGTTTGCAAATGTCTCTCTGAGACCTTCTTACTGTAGAATATTGAGGCAATTACATGAGAATTGGGTCTTCTTTCCTTCTTTAGGTTGTCTCATTTTTAATGTATTCTCCATCCTGCCCTATAGGCAATTCTGTTGGACTTTTGCTTCCAAGAAATTTTTTGAAGCAATTCTCTTTCGGATCAAGCACAGTGCACTCTGTAGCCTCAGTCACAGAATTTTAGTCTCTCGCTGACCTGGGATTACTTGCTGTGCTGCTTGAAAGGAATCTGCTCAGCAACAGACTCACAGCACTAGGCAAGCTCAACCATCACCCTGCATTTAAGTGACCCAACCTGTTCACAGAGTCGCAGGCATCTGGGGAGGAGAGAGAGAGGGGGGCTTCTCCATCTTCAAATTCATGCGACCGCTTCTCTCCCACAAATTATTCATTTACCTGCTAAATTTGAGTGGTTGAATAACGTGCTGACCACGGAGTCTGTGTACCTCACAATTTTATTTTGGCTCTTACACAATGTCCTCCCTCAGCACATGAGCATGGATGTTTCACCAAAAAATTATTTTTATCCTTAGTTGTTATAAGCATTTAATTTCTCAAGGAAATATTTAATTGAAAGAAATATAATATGAAATAGATTGGAACTTCCTATCCTAAGGGCAGTTGGGAAAGGTGTATTGCTAGCCAAAATATCTTCTGGCAGGAAAGTTTAAACCAAAATTTAAAAGGAGTATGAAATTTGCTCTCTTCCTTCTCTTCCCCCAACTCTGTTTCTACAGATTTCTGAGAAGAGGAAAGAAGAAGAGGAAATAAATGGATTTGTTTTTCTGTTTAATCATATTTGGACACAACGGTGTTCAGCCCCTCTAGAAGTTGATTTATTGGCTTTTTCAGATGTATGACTACAGATTTTTTTTGTTTGTTTTTGACAGATATTTTAAATATCTTGTTACTTGTGCTTTTTACATGCTGGTACATAAAAGAGAAATTTTATATATTCATATTTGATTCATATGATGATCTCAAAGCACTCAGTGAGTAGACCTTACAGAAATCCAGCTTTCTCTATGGATGAAGGCGAATCTGCCTCCTCTTGCCAGAGCAGAGTCTGAGCCCAGGAAAATAGCATGTGAAAGCCTTCCTTTCACAGCTGCTCCTAGCTCTCAGCCAGCAACTCATGCACACTCCTCCCAAAACACTGTGGCTTGGCAATTGGAAAACATCAGGACAGTCTTGATCAATAAATATCAAATCTTAGTAAATTATTGTAATTTACATGTGTATGTGTACAGAATGTTCTCCTGAGTGGAGCAGCATACGGACAACTGTCTGCCTGGGTAGGACCCACATAGGGCAGGTCGAGTTGTGCCATAAAGGAGTGGAGAAGGTGGCGTAGTTATGGACCTACTCTACCTGCTCATTGGTTAAGGGTCCCCCTCCCACAGAGCATGAAACCCAGCACTTCCAGCCTGCTCTGTGGCTGCCTAAGCATGTTCTCTCAAGCAGAGTTGCAGGTGCTCATAGTAAGGTAGTAAGACGCTACCTTGAGGTCCTAGAAGGGTAAGTGCCAAATAGCCAAATGCAGAGCACTAGAAACACCTGCTACATATTCATCCAGTGTGGTGGGAAAAGGGAGCTGGGCTGGAAACAAGGAGTGGCTATGAGTTGTGAGGTGATATAAATGCTCCATCTAAATGGACAGGGCTCCAAACCCCATTAATGTTCATGGCACAATCATTTACAGAGTGCTATAGGAGTTAAAATATCACTTAAAAAAAACTCAAGTATAGTTGATGTACAATATTGTGTTGGTTTCAGGTGTAAAGCAGAGATTCAGATATAGATATCTGTATATCTGGAGCCAAAGCAAAAACAACACCCAGTTGTGGATGGGACTGGTGATAGAAGCAGGATTCGATGCTGTAAAGAGCAATATTGCATAGGAACTTGGAATGTTAGGCCCATGAATCAAGGGAAATTGGAAGTGGTCAAATAGGAGATGGCAAGAGTAAACATTGACATTCTAGGAATCAGCGAACTAAGATGGACTGGAATGGGTGAATTTAACTCAGACGACCATTATATCTACTACTGTGGGCAGGAATCCCTTAGACGAAATGGAGTAGCCATCATGGTCAACAAAAGAGTCCGAAATGCAGTACTTGGATGCAATCTCAAAAACGACAGAATGATCTCTGTTTGTTTCCAAGGCAAACCATTCAATATCACAGTAATCCAAGTCTATGCCCCAACCAGTAATGCTGAAGAAGCTGAAGTTGAATGGTTCTATGAAGACCTATAAGACCTTTTAGAACTAACACCCAAAAAAGATGTCCTTTTCATTATAGGGGACTGGAATGCAAAAGTAGGAAGTCAAGAAACACCTGGAGTAACAGGCAAATTTGGCCTAAAGTACAGAATGAAGCAGTGCAAAGGCTAACAGTTCTGCCAAGAGAACGTACTGGTCATAGAAAACACCCTTTTCAGGAGAAGACTCTACACATGGACATCACCAGATGGTCAATACTGAAATCAGATTGATTATATTCTTTGCAGCCAAAGATGGAGAAGCTCTATACAGTCAGCAAAAACAAGACCAGGAGCTGACTGTGGCTCAGATCATGAAGTCCTTATTGGCAAATTCAGACTTAAATTGAAGAAAGTGAGGAAAACCACTAGGCCATTCAGGTATAACCTAAATAAAATCCCTTATGACTGTACAGTGGAAGTGAGAAATAGATTTAAGGGACTAGATCTGATAGACAAGAGTGCCTGATGAGCTATGGATGGAGGTTCATGACACTGTACAGGAGACAGGGAGCAAGACCATCCCCAGGATAAAGAAATGAAAAACAGCAAAATGGCTGTCTGAGGAGGCCTTACAAATAGCTGTGAAAAGAAGAGAAGTGAATAGCAAAGAAGAAAAGGAAAGATATACCCATTTGAATGCAGAGTTCCAAAGAATAGCAAGGAGAGAGAAGAAAGCCTCCTCAGCGATCAATGCAAAGAAATAGAGGAAAACAATAGAATGGGAAAGACTAGAGATCTCTTCAAGAAAATTAGAGATACCGAGGGAGCATTTCATGCAAAGATGGGCTTGATAAAGGACAGAAATGGTATGGACCTAACAGAAGCAGAAGATATTAAGAAGAGGTGGCAAGAATACCCAGAAGAACTATACAAAAAAGATCTTCACGACCCAGATAATCACGAAGGTGTGATCACTCACACTTACCTAGAGCCGGACATCCTGGAATGTGAAGTCAAGAGGGCCTTAGGAAGCATCACTATAAACAAAGCTAGTGGAGGTGATGGAATTCCAGCTGAGCTGTTTCAAATCCTGAAAGATGATGCTGTGAAAGTGCTGTACTCAATATGTCAGCAAATTTGGAAGACTCAACAGTGGCCACAGGACTAGAAAAGGTCAGTTTTCATTCCAATCCCAAAGAAAGGTAATGCCAAAGAATGCTCAAACTACTGCACAATTGCACTCATCTCCCAGGCTAGTAAAGTAATGCTCAAAATTCTCCAAGCCAGGCTTCAGCAACACATGAACCATGAACTTCCAGGTATTCAAGCTGGTTTTAGAAAAGGCAGAGGAACGAGAGATCAAATTGCCAACATCTGCTGGATCATGGAAAAAGCAAGAGAGTTCCAGAAAAAAACATCTATTTCTGCTTCATTGAATATGCTAAAGCCTTTGACTCTGTGGATCACAATAAACTGTGGAAAATTCTGAAAGAGATGAGAATACCAGACCACCTGACCTGCCTCTTGAGAACCTATATGCAGGTCAGGAAGCAACAGTTAGAACTGGACACAGAACAATAGACTGGTTCCAAATGGGAAAAGGAGAACGTCAAGGCTGTGTACTGTCACCCTGCTTATTTAACTTATATGTAGAGTACATCATGAGAAATGCTGGGCTGGAGGAAGCACAGGCTGGAATCAAGATTGCCAGGAGAAATATCAATAACCTCAGATATGCAGGTGACACTGCCCTTATGGCAGAAAGTGAAGAGGAATTAAAGAGTGTCTTGATGAAAGTGAAAGAGGAGAGTGAAAAAGTTGGCCTAAAGCTCAACATTCAGAAAACGAAGATCATGGCATCTGGTCCCGTCACTTCATGGGAAATAGATGGGGAAACAGTGGAAACAGTGTCAGACTTTATTTTGGGGGGCTCCCAAATCACTGCAGATGGTGATTGCAGCCGTGAAATTAAAAGACGCTTACTGCTTGGAAGAAAAATTATGACCAACCTGGATAGCATATTCAAAAGCAGAGACATTACTTTGCCAACAAAGGTCCATCTAGTCAAGGTTATGGTTTTTCCAGTAGTCATGTATGGATGTGAGAGTTGGACTGTGAAGAAAGCTGATTGCTGATGAATTGATGCTTTTGAACTGTGGTGTTGGAGAAGACTCTTGAGAGTCCCTTGAACTTCTAGGAGATCCAACCAGTCCATTCTAAAGAAGTTCAGTCCTGGGTGTTCATTGAAAGGACTGATGCTAAAGATGAAACTCCAGTACTTTGGCCACCTCATGCGAAGAATTGACTCATTGGAAAAGACTCTTATGCTGGGAGGGATTGAGGGCAGGAGGAGAAGGGGATGACAAAGGATGAGATGGCTGGATGGCATCACCGACTCGATGGACATGAGTTTGAGTGAACTCCGGGAGTTGGTGATGGACAGGGAGGGCTGGCGTGCTGTGATTCATGGAGTCACAAAGAGTCAGACACGACTGAGGGACTGAACTGAATTGAACTGAAGTATGACCATTGAAAAGGATCATGCACAAAGATCATGTTGGATTCATCCCAGCGTCACAAGTTCACAAGGATTGCTCAATATGCAAATCCATCAGTATGATACTACATCAACAAAACCCACATTTTTATCTCAATACAATCGATACAAAAAAAGCATTTGACAAAATTAAGCATCTGTTCATGACAAAAACTCACCAAAATCAGTACATGGGGATCATATGTTAACATAATGAAGCCATTTACTACAGAGCTCTGTTCAGTTCAGATCAGTTGCTGAGTCACGTCCGACCCTTTGCAACTCCATGGACTGAAGCATGCAGTCTTCACTGTCCATCACCAGCTCCTGAAGCTTGCTCAAACTCATGTCCATTGAGTCGATGATGCCATCCAACCATCTCATCCTGTGTCGCCCCTTCCCCTCCTGCCTTCAGTCTTTCCCAGCATCAGGGTCTTTTCCAATGAGTCAGTTTTTTGCATCAGGTGGCCAAGGTATGGGAGTTTTATCTTCAGCCTCAGTCCTTTCAATGAATATTCAGGACTGATTTCCTTTAGGTTTGACTGGTTGGATCTCCTTGCAGTCCAAGGGACTCTCAAGAGTCTTCTCCAACACCACACAGTTCAAATGCATCAATTCTTTGGCGCTCAGTTTTCTTTATAGCCCAACTCTTGCATCCATATATGACTACTAGAAAAACAATAGCTTTGAGTAGACAAAACTTTATCAGCCAAGTAACGTCTCTGCTTTAACATGCTGTCTAGGTTTGTCATAGCTTTTCTTCCAACGAGCAAGCGTCTTTTAATGTCATGGCTACAGTCACCATCTGCAGTGATTTTGGAGCCCCCAGAAATAAAGTCTGACACTGTTTCCATTGTTTCCCCACCTATTTGCTGTGAAGTGATGGGACTGGATGCCATGATCTTTTTTTTTTAATGTTGAATTTTTAAGCCAACTTTTTCACTCTCCTCTTTCACTTTCATCAAGAGGCTCTTTAGTTCTTCTTTGCTTTCTGCCACAAAGTTGGTGTCATCTGCATATCTGAGGTTATTGATATTTCTCCTGGCAATATTGATTCCAGCTTATACTTCATCCAGCCCGGCATTTTGCATGATGTACTCTGTATATAAATTAGATAAGCAGGGTAACAATATACAGCCTTGACGTACTCCTTTCCTGATTTGGAACCAGTCCATTGTTTCATGTCCGGTTCTAATTGTTGCTTCTTGACCTGCATACAGATTTCTCAGGGCAGGTCAGGTGGTCTGGTATTCCCATGTTTTTCACAGTTTGTTTTGATCCACACAGTCAAAGGCTTTGGCATAGTCAATAAAGCAGAAGTAGATGTTTTTCTGGAACTCTCTTGCTTTTCTATGATCAAATGGATGTTGGTTATTTGATCTCTGGTTCCTCTGCCTTTTCTAAATCCAGTTTGACCATCTGGAAGTTTACGGTTCATATACTATTGAAGCCTTGCTTGGAGATTTTTGAACATTACTTTGCTAGCATGTGAGATGAGTGCAATTATGCAGTAGTTTGAACATTCTTTGGCATTGCCTTACTTTGGGATTGGAATGAAAACTGACCTTTTCCAGTCCTTTGGCCAGTGTTGAGTTTTCCAAATTTGCTGGCATATTGAGCGCAGCACTTTAACAGCATCATCCTTTAGGATTTGGAATAGCTCAATTGGGATTCCATCTCCTCCACTAGCTTTGTTCATAGTGATGCTTCCTAAGGTCCACTTAACTTTCACATTCAGGATGTGAAAATGACATTTGCATTCCAGGGTGTCTGGCTCTAGGTGAGTGATCACACCATCATGGTTATCTGGGTCATGAAGATCTTTTTTGTATAGTTCTTCTGGGTATTCTTGCCACCTCTTCTTAATATCTTCTGCTTCTGTTAGGTCCATACCATTTCTGTCCTTTATTGTGCCCATCTTTGCAGGAAATGTTCCCTCGGTATCTCTAATTTTCTTGAAGAGATCTCTAGTCTTTCCCATTCTATTGTTTTCCTCTATTTGCATTGGTCACTGAGAGCTCAAACAAATCCTTTTGTACACGAGGAACCAGGACTCCACAGAGACTGAGCCAGACCTGCCTTTGTTGAGTGTTTCCTGCAGAGGTATGGGGTCATCACTGGCCTGCAACAGGGGCAGGGACTCTGGGTGGAGCAGATCTGGGTCGTACAGTGTGTGCATAAGCCCTTGTAGAGGAGGTTGCCATTAACCCACCATAGAACCGCTGAACAGACGACTCATAAACAGCAGAACATATTTGGGAGAATGGCATTGAAACATGTATACCATCATGTAAGAACTGAATCGCCAGTCTATGTTTGATACAGGATACAGGATGCTTGGGGCTGGTGCACGGGGATGATCCAGAGAGATGATACGGGGTGGGAGGTGGGAGAGGGGTTCAGGATTGGGAACTCATGTACACCCGTGGCCGATTCATGTCAATGTATGGCAAAACCAATACAGTATTGTAAAGCAAAATAAAGTAAAAAAAAAAAAGATAAATAAACAGCAGAACAATTATACTAAAGAGCTAGAGCTGACATAATACTCACTGGTAAAAAGCTGAATGCTTTTCCACTAAATTCAAGAATAAAACAAGGGTTTTTTTTTTTTTTTCTGTGTAACATAGAATTGGAAGTCTTAGTCACAGCAATCAGACAAGAAAAAAAAAGTATCTGGATTGGAAAGGAAGAGGGAAATCTTACTATTTGCATATGACATGATACTCTGTAAATGAACCCTAAGGTCTCCATACTAAGATGCTTACTTGGCCCTTATGAAACTGGGGATGCATTTTGTTAACCTATACTGCATGAGTACTCAAGTCATATACATACTGTGGCATGAATTTTTCATTTGTCATTGTTAGTCTACTCTGCTTCAATCAGACAATATGTTAACTGCATTGATTGCCTACCACGAGCCTTACACTTTTTAGGGCTCTGGGGAGATGTTTTAGGACAGGCTATTGTGCTTATCTTCTTGATGAATAAGCAGGAAAACTTCTCCCTTATTGGCTTGAAACACACGCAGAATTTGGGAACCTGAAAACCTTTCGTCAGCTTAGTCAGCGCCTCAGTTTACCCTTTGCCCCTGGGTGATTGTTTTACTAGATTAGTGAAGCCCAGAGGGATGAACATTACCTCTGAGTTAGAGAAAGTGTCCCCCTGTATTGTTCAGAGTTTCTTCATCTTTATTGGGCATGGTGTTCTTTGGCAATCCGATGAAACCAAAGACTCCTCCTCAGAATAATATTTTTAAATTTGTTAAATAAAATATACTCGCCTTTAGGTAGATATATTCCTAAGTATTTTATTCTTTTCGTTGCAATGGTAAATGGAATTGTTTCCTTAATTTCTTTTTCTACTTTCTCATTATTTGTGTATAGGAATGCAAAACACTGATGAAAGAAATCAAAGAGGACACTAATAGATGGAGAAATATACCATGTTCATGGATCGGAAGAATTAATATAGTGAAAATGAGTATACTACCCAAAGCAATTTACAAATTCAATGCAATCCCTGTCAAGCTACCAGCCACATTTTTCGCAGAACTAGAACAAATAATTTCAAGATTTGTATGGAAATACAAAAAACCTCGAATAGCCAAAGCAATCTTGAGAAAGAAGAATGGAACGGGAGGAATCAACTTGCCTGACTTCAGGCTCTACTACAAAGCCACAGTCATCAAGACAGTATGGTACTGGCACAAAGACAGACATATAGATCAATGGAACAAAATAGAAAGCCCAGAAATAAATCCACACACATATGGACACCTTATCTTTGACAAAGGAGGCAAGAATATACAATGGAGTAAAGACAATCTCTTTAACAAGTGGTGCTGGGAAAACTGGTCAACCACTTGTAAAAGAATGAAACTAGATCACTTTCTAACACCGTACACAAAAATAAACTCAAAATGGATTAAAGATCTAAATGTAAGATCAGAAACTATAAAACTCCTAGAGGAGAATATAGGCAAAACACTCTCAGAAATAAATCACAGCAGGATCCTCTATGATCCACCTCCCAGAATTCTGGAAATAAAAGCAAAAATAAACAAATGGGATCTAATCAAAATTAAAAGCTTCTGCACAACAAAGGAAACTATAAGCAAGGTGAAAAGACAGCCTTCTGAATGGGAGAAAATAATAGCAAATGAAGCAACTGACAAACAACTAATCTCAAAAATATACAAGCAACTTATGCAGCTCAACTCCAGAAAAATAAACGACCCAATCAAAAAATGGGCCAAAGAACTACATAGACATTTCTCCAAAGAAGACATACGGATGGCTAACAAACACATGAAAAGATGCTCAACATCACTCATTATTAGAGAAATGCAAATCAAAACCACAATGAGGTACCACTTCACACCAGTCAGAATGGCTGCGATCCAAAAATCTGCAAGCAATAAATGCTGGAGAGGGTGTGGAGAAAAGGGAACCCTCCTACACTTTTGGTGGGAATGCAAACTAGTACAGCCACTATGGAGAACAGTTTGGAGATTCCTTAAAAAATTGCAAATAGAACTACCTTATGACCCAGCAATCGCACTGCTGGGCATACACACCGAGGAAACCAGAATTGAAAGAGACACATGTACCCCAATGTTCATCGCAGCACTGTTTATAATAGCCAGGACATGGAAACAACCTAGATGTCCATCAGCAGATGAATGGATAAGAAAGCTGTGGTACATATACACAATGGAGTATTACTCAGCCGTTAAAAAGAATTCATTTGAATCAGTTCTGATGAGATGGATGAAACTGGAGCCAATTATACAGAGTGAAGTAAGCCAGAAAGAAAAACACCAATACAGTATACTAACACATATATATGGAATTTAGGAAGATGGCAATGACGACCCTGTATGCAAGACAGGAATAAAGACACAGATGTGTATAACGAACTTTTGGACTCAGAGGGAGAGGGAGAGGGGGGGATGATTTGGGAGAATGGGAATTCTAACATGTATACTATCATGTAAGAACTGAATCGCCAATCCATGTCTGACGTAGGGTGCAACATGCTTGGGGCTGGTGCATGGGGATGACCCAGAGAGATGTTGTGGGGAGGGAGGCGGGAGGGGGGTCATGTTTGGGAACGCATGTAAGAATTAAAGATTTTAAAATTAAAAAAATATATATATACTCGCCTTACAAAGGAAAACATATTAAAATAGATTTCTATATCAGAAAACTTTAAGTATCTCTATGGGTGAGGCATTCTTTCTGATAAAGAATGATGGTGCAACCACAACAAAAAGAGATTCAAAATATTTATATTGAGCTTTATAGTGATTTTTCTTTTACAAGCTTTCAGAGTTTTATTAGAAACGTTAGAAACACAAAAATGCACCTGGCCTAACGGTTGCTGCCGTGGAAGGCTTTAGTCTTCTCTCTTCTTTGCTGCAGGGCTTCCCAGGTGGTGCTCGTGGCAAGGAATCTGCCTGGTAATGCAGGAGAAACCAGACTTGGTACATCCCTGAGTCAGAAAGATGCACTGGAGGAGGAAATGGCAACGCACTCCAGTATTCTTGCCTGAAAAATTCCATGGACAGAGGAGCCTGGTGGGCTGCAATCCACGGGGGTTGCAAAAAGTCGAACACAACTGAGAAGCTGAGCATGCGTGTTTCTGTGGTTCCCTGTGAAATGGAGTGGACCAATGCCATTTTATATCTTGAGTTACCGATTATTAAGTAGGGTCCCAGGTGCTGAAAGTAGAGTTGCTATTGTGAAAGTTGGGAATGAGGAATGTCGGAGGTTGAGTAGAAGACTGGATCAAAACCAGAAAGCCTGAGGGGATAGAAGAGAGAGACAAAGCAAACATTAGATCCAAGAAATCTAGCCACATTTCGGTGCGGCTCTAGAGCAAGGGTAAGTGAAAAAAATGCAGTGGATTCCAAGACTGTGTTAAGAGTTCATTTCTAATTGTGTTAGTTGCATCATGTTATGCCTCTGGTATAATATGAAATATTTAAGTCAAGTGGGAATTAAATCATATTTTAGGTAATAGTAATAATGTTATATATTACAGTACAGTAAACAGGTTTTTTACATTTTCTACATATCAATAAAAACTTTCATTTTTACAAATAAATTCTAATCATGAAAACCAAACCTAAAAATGTTCTGTAATAATGGTGGTCCATTTAGGATAGTGGATATGTTTACACTTTCTTCCTAATGACTTAAAAAGTTTTTTTTTTTTCCTTTTTGAGACAACAGATAAAACACTATCTTCCTCCACATAGCTACTTGCGAACAGCATTCCGTTGTGACTGACCACCAACTTCCTTCATTAACCAACCTACCCTGACCAGCAGAGCCACCTAGTGGTCATTATAGGAAACGCCACAGTACAGAGTTGCTTTACCACAGGGCTTCCCAAATTCCAGCCTGCAGTATCTCCTGGGCAGAAACACGGATTGCTGCACCTGGTTCCCAAAGATTTTGAGTCAACAGGTGTAGAGTTGAGTTTAGTATGTTGGACTTCTAAGAGTTTCCCAGGTGATACAGTAAGCTGTTGGTCTGGGAATCATATTTTGAAAACCACTGCTTCACCATAATGTGCTTTCTTTTAAGAGTGACATATACAATTCTGTGGTCTTCAATAATCTCACTGACCAGGGGTCAGTTAATTTCACACTTAAGATCAGTCTCTTTTACACATGAACACAGACTTTTTCATGTTACTGCATTTTTGTAACATGTCTTGTCCACCTTTTACCTAAGACATTACACAATTTTTTTCTCCTTTTCTTTTTTTCTCCAGATGTAATTAAAATTAAAAAAGGAAAAAGGAAGAGCCTGACACAGTCTAATAAGCATGACTAGTTAACACATCTGGTTAAGTAAATAACACTAGAAGTTTTGTAATTTGCCAATTGCCATTATATCTTTAAGCCTTAGAAACTGGTGAATTATTTATATCTCCACTAAAGTTTCCACTGGCCTCCACATTTTCCTCTAATTAAAATGTTCCCTCATCAAAAAATACTAATGTTGGAAAGCTTACTTTATATTTTTTCTGTTATTGACTGTACTTTGTGGAAAGCACAGAATAGTATTAATACATTATGGGTTAAGAAGATTTTGAGGAGCCATAAGCATGAGTTATATTCTTATTTCTCCATGGGATAGGTCCTGCCTTCCAAAAAACCAGCTTATCAATGAGCCTCTGAAAACTGCTTATTTATAAGTTTAGGGCTGCCTGTGCTCATGGAAGACTTTGATAATTCAGATGTGTGCACCCATAGCTATCACAGAGAGAACTCTCTTTGTAGTGAAAAAAAGCCACATGTAGTAGAAAAGCAGATCTTAGTGTTTAATATTTTTAGTCACAACCCAAAGGGTTGTGAATCTGGGTTACCCCCTAAACTTGAGTCATCATGGTGGTATTCTTAAAGGCCTATCTTTTTAATTTTACCTCAGGAGCATTTTGAATCAACCCCCGCCCCTTGGTTGATTTCATCTTTTCAAAAAGAAGAAATAATAAATGCACATTTCCTGAGACCGTGCGCAGGTCCCTCCGAGCCAGCACAGCAGCCCCTCAGTCGCTTGCCTGAGCAATTGTGTCTCCCAGCCGCTCCATGCAGAGCTTAAATGTCCCCTCAGTGGGAGCTCTGGGTGGAGATGAAGGTGTGTGGAGGACACCGTGACCCACCTTCCCCAGTGGCCCTGCAGCCAGAGTAACTTCATAGGCCAAGTGAAAAAGTACTGGGGACCAATTTGTAAACAAAGGCTTCCTTTGAAATTAGACAAACAAGTAGATTCAAAACAATCGTTTGTGTAAGCAAAACTGGGCCTTCTTTATTTCTGGAAACAGCCAGAACTTTTGTCACAGCAGAGCCGTGAGTGTGGGGCATTTATTCAGTAGAACTTTTGGGACTAGCAGTCTTAGATCTCGACCTCACAGAAATAAGGAAACTCATTCAGCATACTGAGGTGTTATTGCTTCCTGTGTTTCAGGATTTCTTCTTGCAGAAAGATGGGCCATGATTCTGCTCTGCACTGAACCCTGAGATCCAATTTCCAAAGCGCAAGGTATGATAAGGTATGGGTTTATGGAACATAGGTATTCAAGAGCATAAAGGTATTAAAGACACTCTTGACCCCAGAGACACAAGACCTTGAAGGAAAACTTGGGAGTCAATACTCTGTTGCTTTCCAAATATCTCCCTCCTGGGACTGAGGAGTCCAAAGATCTTGGGTTCTTAGTTTCTGGTTGGGCGAGAGATCATTGGGAAAGAAGTTCTGTGACTGACTGAGACTCAGGCTTTGGTGCTGGACTGCGCCCCATTGTCCTTGGGCATAATGTTCTTTCTGTAGGCTCCTGTAGGGTAACTAAAGACTCGACTCTGAGGGGCAAGTGCTGCACTGAGTAGTTGTAATCAATACAATTTATATTTAAATTATCCACCATTATGCCTGCTTGAAATTCAAAGCCAAACTCCTCAGTGGCAAATATTGCATCATCTTATCAGGAAGAAGTTTCTTGTAACATTTTAGACTTACTACACGCTCATATTTAATTTCCATTGCTACCCAGTTTGGAACATCTTCAAATCAGTTGTTTATGATAACCAAGCAGTCCAAAATGACCTCCAAAATCCTAGAGAAGCAGGGGAACCGGGGAAGCATGACAAACTCTTGTGCCAAGAGCAAGGGATTTTTCCTTCATGTTTCTCTTTGCCTTCTTTGCCTCCAGGGAAGATTTCTGCTATCTCTTGGCATTTTGGGTCACTGAGTTCTGCCTGCACTAGCTGGCTCAAACATCCTTGCACTGATGCCAGAGAGCCCAGGCAGAGCACCAGAGTGTCTCTCTGTCCAGCAGGCTGCACAGCTGTATTTATCATGGTGGAAGTAATACCAACACATGCAAAAAACAGCTGCTGCCTTCAGGTCTCCAGCACCCAAGAACAAAAATAAGTCCAACCAACCTAATATATTTTCTGCTGTGTGTCCCACGAGTTTGAAAAGAGCTCCTTAAATTGTTTTTGTTTCCATTTTTAAGGCCCCAGGGGGAAAATATCTATCAGATTTAGTATATGCGTTTTGCTTTGTGGCACTTTGAGATTCGACCATATCATCTGTAACGAAAACAGAGCAACCTTTAAAATAAAATTTAAAAAATAATTAGAAAAAAAAAAAAAAAAAACCAAAAGACTTTGCCAGAAACATGGCCTGAATCAGTGCCAAAGATTTCAAGCTGGTGAACCAGCAAAGGAGTCAGATAAATCAGAATGAGCGTAACAGATCTGATCTATTTCAGTTCAGATTAACCTCTTTACTGTGTCTTCAATGGCTGAAAACCCTGGGTTGCAGGAATAAAAATGTTTAACAGAGCAGAACCTCTGGGGAAAGAAAAAATAAAAAAAGAGCAATTGCATAAGGAAAAATGAGACGTGTGACCGTAGCTATACATGACCTGACCACGGTGAGGATTGAGAGCAAGAGAGGGAAGGATTCTGTGCCAATCTGAGAACCAGATTTATTTCACTTGTATATAACAATTTCAGGTCCCAGTGACAGTTTACATTAGTTGGCAACAGCTGCTTGTAGGTCAGGTAACAATCGCATTGAACAGCCTCATAATGAACAACTGCAAATTCCACATTCGTGTTAATTGCATTTCATGCTCTTTGAAAGTCTCAGAAAGGCTGTGTGAAACATATAGAACCAGGTTCTGCTTTTCTGATCCGCACTCCCAATCAGGATAAAGCCCTTTCCGCACCTTCAGAAGTAAGGTAGTGGGTGGTAAGACCGTCACGAATCATAGACCAAGTGGGTCTTCACCTGGGCTAAGATGTCTGGGTATTTTCTAAGAATGGAAGACACTCATTCAAGCAAAAGGATTTGTAAGAGATAGAGGAGTGCATTCCTGGGCTTACCAGGATGGAGTCAGATTTTGCACAGGATAAGCAAGGGAAATAACATGCAGGGTCCCCTTCTCTGTGTCAGACAGCTTCCCTGATAGCTCAGTTGGTAAAGAGTGCAGGAGACCCTGGTTCAATTTCTGGGTCAGGAAGATCCACTGGAGAAGGGATAGGCTACCCACTCCAGTATTCTTGGGCTTCCCTTGTGTCTCAGCTGGTAAAGAATCCACCTGCAACACGGGAGACCTGGGTTTGAACCCTGGGTTGGGAAGATCCCCTGGAGAAGCGAAAGGCTACCCACTCCAGTATTCTGGCCTGGAGAATTCCATGAATTGTATAGTCCATGGGGTCACAAAAGAGTCAGACAGAACTGAGTGACTTTCACAACTTAAGCATCACAGTAATCGGAACAGTCCAATCTGAATCTAGGCCTGTAGGCTTTGGGTGAGTAAGTGTCCTTGGCTAGTGTTTCTCATACTTGCCCTGCTACCCCAAGTTTTATTGAGATATCACCGACTGTAACTTTGCATATGTTTAAGGTGTACAACATAATGATTATATGTATATATATATACATATATATATAATGATCACAATAAATTTAGCTGACATCCTTCACCTCACATAGTTTATAGTCATTTCTTGTGATGAGAACTTTTAAGTTCTTATATGTGTGACATGCGTATGAATTTATCTAGGATCTTGCTAGTTGCAGATGCTGACTTAGCAGGTCGAGCATGGGGCCTCAGATTCTGCATTTCTTAGGAATACTCAGGTGATGCCAGATGTTATAGCTTTGCAGACCATACTCCCAGTGCTGAGTTTTACAACCTTGAATTCTGTTGAAATTTTGAACTCTGAGACAAGAGATGAGTTATGTCGGGTGGCACTCAGTGATGCTCAACACATCCTTGCAAAGGTAAGTTGACCTAGATTCTGACACCTTTACTTTGTGACTCACTAGGGTTTCTCCAAAGAATTTATTGGGCTGCCTCCACAAGCGTTGTTTTCATTTCCACTGTAGACACTTTCTAATTTACTCATGGACACCCTGGAGAGAGCTGTGACAAAGCTTTGGATATGTGTGAAACTCAGTGACCCTTCTTCAGCTCTGATATTCATAAATATTACTTAGAGACAGGGAAATATAAGCTTCAAATATCCACACATTTTCCTGTTTGAAGACCCCATTATTACTTAAAATTTACTTAGAAGGCAAAAATTGTATGGCACCAAGCAAGAACTTTTAATTTTTCATTGCAGTGTGACATTTAGCACAGAATATTCTCTTTTCCTTTACACAATTCCTCAAGTTTTGTGATAAGATCAAGAAGCTTTACATGAATTTTTATAAATCAATATATAATATTAATTCCTGTATTTAATTTTATTACCATATCATATGAATTTTTACTATCAAAGATGTGTTTAGGAAATACTCCTATAACAAACTCATATGGTATTTTTCTTCAAACCATGCAAACTATGTTTCCTTAGAGGTGCCTCTATAAGATATCAAATTGTTGCTCTCCATATGGTCAATGAAAATTCATGACCTAGTAGGGAGGTTGGAGATAGATGCACCAACCTTTTGAGACGTTTTCACGGATAGTGATATTTGGAGACAATGAGATGGAAGAGATAATCTAGTGGGATCCTGAGATAGGTCTCGTTCAGTCTCAAATCCGCAACCCAGCTGAGACAACCCATCTTTTATAAAGCTCCTACCCCTTGGCAGAACACTGAGCAAGACTGTTAATGTTGAAAGGGATATTAGAGTCAACTAATGTAAGTCTGGTGACCACATGATTTATCTTTCAAACTGGGACACTTCTGAAAGTGAAATGAAGAAGAACTAATAATTATGTAAGAGCAACAGCTGCAAACTAGTACTGTGTAGGAAAAAGTGGAATGTGTGGACATCGTAAACATAACCCTGCCTTCTAATGAGGATAAAAATCCACCCAATTCCATCCCAAACAGTTGGCCATTTGACCTCTTTGTTGAGCACCTCCAAGGAAAGTTCCTCATTCCTACCCAGGATGCTTATTCCTCTACTAGGCTGGTTTAGTTACTAGAATGTTCTTTCTACCACTGGCATATTATTTGCATAACATTCCCTTTGCTTCATGTGGCCTACTGGGGCCACCCAGAACAAGTGGGCTTCCTCTCCTTGGTGTGACTGCTCAAAGGACTGAGTGGTTTCTCAGTTAGGCTAGTTCCCCAAAGTTGCTGTCATTTCCTCCCACCAATGTTTCCCCAGTTCCTTCTAATGGAGTGAATGACTCAGGGTCCCTCTACCAACAATCTGGGTCTCAGGAGGTATGCTAGGTAGAAAGAGCATTGAAGGGTATTTAATCCAACTTCCCACCCCATGTTCACGTTTCCTCTAAGACACCCTTCCAGGCTGTTGTCTACTCTTTCTTTAAACATTTCCAATGAATGGGAACTTTTGTTTTCAGAGGTAGATTACTCCATCTTTTTCCAACTCACAACTGAATGAAGAATGTTCTGCCAGAGCTCTTAAAAGTCTGTTTCATTATACACTCCACAAAGAGTCTTATCAGAGGATAAAATTAATTCTGAGAATTTTAGAGTCAGTAAAAACACTGAGTAAATCCAGTTGTTTCTGGGAAACATGTGACATTGATAATGAATCATCACTGCCTTTAATCATTCAATAAATACTTGTTGACCATACACTACTTTTTAGAGATTAATCATGGCACAGGGTCCCAAGGAACTTACAGTTTGGGGAAGAAAGAAGGTAAAATTGTATTATAGCACTTATCACATACTGTCTTATATTTTATTCACTTGTAAAAGTCATGTGGTGATAAAGAAAAGGGGAAACCAAGTTAGTGTTGGCATGACAGGGAAGACTTCAAAGGAGGTATCAAGTGAATAGCTGAACAGTGTTTCTCTAGACAAAGAAGATGGAGAAAGCTGTTGAGCAGAGTGTACAATGTATACAAAGAGAGGACTCAAACATCTTTCATTAGATGACTCAGAAGTTCTCAGAATTCATTCCACTCGATTCATGGATTAAGTGACTTGGCAATTTTTATATCTAAGAGTGAGTTTCCGAGGTTCATTAATGACACATTTTATTAAGAATGGTTGAAGCTGACTTGGAAACTCTTTAATTCTTCAGTGAGAGGGTTATTGGAAATCTTGATTCTTGTGTTCACTGTATAAGAGACACAGGTGATATCCAGGCTCTTCTTGTCTCCAGAATTCTGTTAGTGTCACGGGTGCAGCAGTCAAGTGATGCCTGGAGTGAGAGCCTGGGACTGCTCCTGTGTCCAGGTCGCACTAGTAAGTAGCCTTCATGACGAGGAAGGTCCTTCTTCTCCCTGAGGATTTCCTTCTTTGTAAAATTGGAAGCTGTTGCGTATAAATCTTAAGGTTCTCTGTGCATCTAGCCTTTGAAAAATTACCTTATGTTTTGGCTGTGCTGGGTCTCCCGGTGCTCTGCGAGGGCTTCCCCTGGTTGCGGCAAGTGAGGACTCCTCTTTGCGGCGCTGTGGGAGCTTCTCATTGTGGTGGCTTCTCCTACCGCGGAGCACAGGCTGTAGGAACCAGCGCTTCAGTAGCTGCAGCGTGTGGGTTCAGCAGTGCGACTCTTGGGCTCTAGAGTAGTTGTGGCGCGTGGGCTCAGTTGCCCCGAAGCATGGGGGATCTTCCTTGATCAGGGACCGAACCCATGTCTCTTGCATTGGCAAGTGGATTCTTAACTTCTAGACACAAGGGAAGTCCTGAATCTGGGGTTTTATAAGAACATCTTCTTTCCTTGAGTGTTTTCTATGCCCTTTGTGATGTTGTCCAGTAACCCTGTCTAGACTTGGAAACTGGCTTGGTCTGAGCTTGGGGATGACCAGTGGCCAATTCCATTGACTGGAGAGAGCTGAGGATAAAGGAAAGTAGGTTGGAGCTGGGGAAGGTAGAGTCTGCTGTGTGTCAGTGCAACAAACCGAATGGGAAACAAAAACCTTATCAGAGCTATGTAGTGAAACAGCAGTTCTCCACATGCTTAGTGTCTTCAGCCCTGGAAGAAAATTCTCAGGTTCTTAGAGTTAACTCATACCTTCCTTCATCCAGTTTGTCTCAATGCATCATAATTATTGTTTTTAATCATAAAATATTTACAAAACACTCAGAAGTATAGAGAACAATGCTTCCCTGGTGGCTCAGACAATAAAGAATCTGCCTGCAATGCAGGAGACCTGGGTTTGCTCTCTAGGTCAGGAATATCCCCTGGAGAAGGGAATAGCAACGAACTCCAGTATTCTTGCCTGGAGAATTCCATGGACAAAGGAGCCTGGTGGGCTACAATCCATGGGATCGCAAAGAGTCGGACATGACTAAGCGACTAACACTTTCACGGAACAATATACAGACACCAGTGAACCTCTCACCCAAACTTATTGAGTATCAACATATATCTGTATATTTGCTTCACATATTTTCTTAAGAAAAATAATATTACTAATATTATTATTACTAAAATACAACTAAAGACTCGGTGCTCTCCCCACCTCCTCTCTCTCCACAAGGGTGAAACTATCTTGAAGTTCACATATATCTTTACTGTATTTTTTTTTTCACTTCTGCAACCCATGTATATATTCTTAAGAATATATGCATGTAGTGTTGTTATGTGCTTAAAAATGTCATATAACCAATGTCATTCTCTATGATGTTGTGACTTACTTTTTTTTTTAACCTGGTACTATTTTGTTATTTGTCCATGTCAGTACTTACAAATCCAGTTCGCTCAGCATCGCTTCAGTATAGCAGTCTACTGTATGAATAGGCTTCTTATTTATTTACTCCCCTTTCGGTGGATATTTTCATAAAAATATTCTGGGGAAGAGAATCCAGGGCTGACTGAGGGTCCCTTTCTCTGGGCTTCTGTTGCACGCTAAGTCAGGTGCTTGCGCGGCCTTTATCATGCCGCCTTTTCATCCTTGATTAGCTTTCTTCCTGAGGAACAGAGACAGTTTTAGTTCCCTTAGGCAGACATTCATTCAGCAAGCAGTTAACGCTAGCAATTATATTTCAAGGAGTTTGTGGAAAGGTTTTTTGAAAGGTGAAAACTGAATATTTCCAGAATAGATATAACCTAGAGCAGAAATCATGAACTCTACTGGAGACACATGGTCTAAATTGAGCACAAGGAGGAGTCTTATTTTATTTATAAATTAATCTAACATTTGAAAAAAATGAGAAACCACATAGAAATCAAAGATTCTGGCTTCTCTTGAGAAACTGAAGAACTAACTAACACAGCCCATACACTTGTTTGTTGAAAACTGACTAAGGCTGGGGGATGGCAGTGCCCTTTAGATATGGCATGCTGTCTCTGCTTAGATGACTGCTCTCCTTTACGGTGTATGTTTGGGTCTGGTGAATCTTCAGGCCAGTCATGCTTCACATAAAGGACTGTGGGGGAGCTCCCTGGGGGAAGTTGGGCTGACATTCTCTCTCCACATGTGACAGGACAAGTATGTCTGACACAAAGCGTGTACTCAGGGGCAGGGCAGAAGGTGAGAAGATGCGGCAGCCTAGCCAGTAAGGCATGGCGCTTGGGAGATTAAACAGAGCATCACTTGTCTGTGTGGTGAATAGAGCTGATCAGTACTCCTGAGCACCACACCTTTACGCCATTATATAATTATCTAGCGGTATATTGAGACATTACTAGTCCCCTTTAAAGACAAAGTTTGTCGTCATTTGGCTCTCTTTAGTTGATTTTCCTGACTAGTCTAAAGGGAGAGGGTGGGATGATTTGGGAGAATGGCATTGAAACGTGTATACTATCAGGTAGGAAATGAATCGCCAGTCTATGTTCGATACAGGATGCTTGGGGCTGGTGCACAGGGATGATCCAGAGAGATGATATGGGGTGGGAGGTGGGAGAGGGGTTCAGGATTGGGAACTCAGGTACACCCGTGGCTGATTCATGTCAATGTATGGCAAAACCAATACAGTATTGTAAAGCAAAATAAAGTAAAAATTAAAATTAAAAAAAATCAATTAATTTGAAACATTAAAAAAATAGTAAAATAAAACCTGAATCTACAATTTCCCCATTTCTCCAGTCACCAAAGATTTATAACCTTTCCTCCACTGAAAGGAGGGAAGGTTATATAGCGTGAATGGTTCTTCCCTATGAGGTGCTTACTTGGGTACCTAATTTTTTGGTCTTTATTCCCCTTGCAATTTCGAGTAGATCAAATAAGAATTCTTGGTTGGTGTGAGGTTCTGCTTAATGACTAATCTTAATGTTGTTATAGGAATTAATAATAGAAGGAGGAACCACCAAACAATGGCCAATGAAGAGGGTATGAGAAAATCATAGATAATAGTTTTAAGGTTTAGAGACACAGTGGTTTCCAGATGTACTCAACTGTCAATTTTCAAAGATATGTTGACTGTATTTCCTATTTGACAGCTTACATGAGACAGGATGGATGGTAGCTGATGCCTTAGAGTATTAAAGACCAGGCTTTCAACTTTAATTTTATTCTTGGCCAGCAATTCAGTTTTAAATGTATCACATTATGTGTCTGAAGTCTTAATCCTTATATCTATAAATGGGGATAGTAATACCACCTGCACAAAATTAAGCGAGGTAGTAAATATGAACCACTAGAGCCATGCCTGGTGTATGTTAAGTCTTGAATTTAAAAATATTACTTGTATGGCAAGAACCATCACAATATTTTAAAGTAATTATCCTCCAATTAAAATAAATAAATAAATTTTAAAAATATTACTTGGAGATTTTAGTATTTGCTACCTGAGCAATTCCCAAAGTTATTAAATGAACAGTTTCCAAATTTGCTCTAAATATTGCACTGTAGCTTAGAAAAATGTCTGAATCCCAATTCACAGAGTAGGCATTGAGGAGGCAGAACACTGACAAAGTGATTTGTTTTTCATTATGTAAACCAAGATGTTGTCAGAGCTGCACACCCAGTCTTTCTCTAATTTGCTGACTCAGAAATTCTCAGCTCTGCTGCCTTACTTACCAGTATCTCTGTGACTTACGATGACCTCTTTTGCCATGGGTAGTTCATTCTTTTTTTTTTTTTTATTCTTCTTTCTCTTCTAGTCAGAGACTCATGACTTGATAATGTTTCCTCTCCTTTACCTTAAGCTCTCCCTTACACTGACCCATGATTGATCTCTAATCTTTGCCTTTCCACTCATGGATCACCATTAATCAAGGTTTGCTCTGGGTTACGTAGCAATGCCCCTCTCTGTCATGTCTCATGAACGTGTATCCTAAGCTTTCTTATCCACTCTTCCTAGATATTTTTGCTCATTCTAATGGCTCCAGTGATCTAGAACTCCCAGTTTCATATCTGCAGCCAGGGTCTTGATCCTGTTCCAGTTGTTTCTCGGACATCTTCACCTGTGGATTCTGTAGAAATTGCAGCCTCAGCATGTCTCAAAGTATGTGTCTCTCCATCCCATCTGTCTTCTACCTCTCATTCTAAGTTCCATGCAGGGACAGTAGTCAGAGCCCTAAAGGTCACCCTAGACTCCTTCTGCTTTCTCTCCAGGTTACAAAGTCCACTGAAGTCCAACTTGACCAAGTCCGCCTTGCTGTCTTTGCCCCCACTACTGCTGACTTTTGCTGGCCCTTCCCATTTGTACCTGGATTAATGCCAGAGTCCCATGGCTTTCTATTATGGTTTACTTCCTTCTGATATCTGTTCTCCTCATGCTGAGAGAATGGTTGTTTAAAAATATAATGTTGCTAGTGTTACTTTTCCCACCTTTCAAGTTCTGTAATGTCTTCTCTTAACCTTTGGGGTAAATCTCTAAAACCTAACCATGGAAAATAAAACCCTTTATCATCGGACTGGTGCCTTCCTCTCCTACCTCACCTTCTCATCACCCTTTCATGACTTCCTGGGGTTCCACTCATCCAAAATATATGCACTTCTCTGAAGACTCCATGCTTGTCTTTGTTGCCTTGCCCTTAGACATGTCCTTCTCTGTGCCTGGAACACTCTCCCTTCTCTGTATCATCTGTAATTTCCTTTTTTTCTTTAAGACCAAACTCAATTGCCACCACATCCAAAAGACTTTCCATTAACTCATGTCCATTAACCATAAATTAGTTCTGACTAATGAATTATGGAAAAGGAGACTTTGTTGCTTATAAGCCAAAACTATTAAAAGCAATGTGCTGCTTCCATCCCTTTCTTTTTCTGCCATAGAATATTAGAGGCCACACATTTAAAATGATTATAAGATATATGCCCGACATATATGAACCTTCACATGAGAGAAAAACAAGGTATTCTGTGTTGAACCTCTTAGGTTGCAGGCTTGATTTGCTACCACAGCAAAGTCAAGCTATCTGATTAGGACCACCTTCCCTGGACTGAATGAAGGACACTTCCTTTTTGGCTCTTCAACATGTCTGTGCTGGAATTATTGACTTCCCTTCTTTTCTAGTTTATGAGTTCCTTAAGGAAAGAGATTCCTTTTTATCTCTGTGGCCTCCACTCCAGCACAGTGCTAGCAAATAATAGGAACTCAAGAAATACTTGCTGAATTGAATTGCATCTTATCTCTCCTAAGCATTGGCAGATTAGCCACAATAATATCCACCTTGTGTAGGGATTTATGGTATAAGGTGATTCTGCCTAAAGTCACTCAATCCACTGAATGTCAAAGATACTAAGTTGATGAGACTATCCAAGATGAATCTTGAGTTTGTTAAAAATCTTTTTCTCTTACCTTTATCAGTCAAGATCCCACAGTAAACAGATGGAATCTGTGAGGGAATTGTAAATATTTTTTAAATGAAAGAATGATTTACAGAGGTGTGGGAAGGATTAAGGGAATCAACCGGGGTATTGAAGTTCCTGGGCACTAGCCTCAGGGTAAGGGTGGAAATGGTGTTCCTAGAGCCCCACTGAAAGCTGCAACTGAGAACAAAGGTTCATAACAGGAGCTGTAGCTGTGGAAGGATGCAGTGATTAGCATGATTGCAACAGATCGGGAAGGAGTGTGAGCTACAGATACCCCCCGTCTCTCTTTTCTCCTTCCATGGGATCTTCTGCTAAGACTTCTGCATTGGCCAAACCCAACTGAAACGCAGGAGTGGTGGAGCCCAAGCGATGCAGTCTCTGGGGTTAGACTCTCAGGGAAGATGGGGCAAATCATCCGAGGGGCAGAATGAAGAATAGTCAGCATGTACCTTGACATCAGTGTCTGACACTCAGCTGAGACTTGGTGAAGGTTCTGCTTCCACTTGAGTGTCTAGTGAAGAGTAGGAGACAAGATAAATACTAGTTTATTTTATACTGGCCTCTAAATCATCCACCAAAACCCAGCTGATATATCCCTTAGGAAGCCTTCCTTGAACCCTCAGGAGGGATAAATGCCCTTCTCCGATGCCTGCCTCTTTCACAGCAATTCCCAAGTTAGGTTGAAATTGTATCTCTTTTTGTATCTGTCTCGCTCACCAGACTCTAAGCTCCTTGGGGTTAGGGACTGCCTCTTATACATGTTTGAAACTTTAGCTTCTGGCAAGGATAAACATTTAGGATTCCTCATTTTGACCCACAGATTTTTACACAAAAACATACTTTGTATACCAAGTTCTAAGTCCTCAGCTGCAAACCCTCTCTTGCACATGACACACAGAAAATTAAAAAACAGTGGTTCTTAACACATAACATAAAGTTGACATTCTCTATGCAACTGAATTTCCAGTCCATTGAGAGGGAAAAGCAAAATTGTCCAGTTGCTTTGTGTATTACATTAACAAGACATCTCAGCCTGAACACTGAAGAATGCAGTGAGGCGCAGGTATCATCTCTGTCATAGGGCCACTTACAGTCTAGAACCATCCCCAATACACAGAGAAGCACCGAAGCCACAGAGAGAACTGTGACATTTGCTTCAGGTTTCCTTAGTTACACAGCGTCTTTCTGTTTGAAAACAGAGTAGAATAGTGCACAGCCCGTGGATATTAGAATTAGACTATTTTGAGATTAAATCATATATTAATGCATATATGTGGAATTCTAGAAAAATGGTATAGATGAACCTATTTGCAAAGCAGAAATAGAGACCAAGGTGTAATAAACAAGCATATGGACCCCACAGGGGATGAACTGGGAGACTGAGACTGACATACACACACTGCTGCTGCTGCTGCTAAGTTGCTTCAGTCGTGTCCGACTCTGCGCGACCCCAGAGACGGCAGCCTGCCAGGCCCACCTGTCCCTGGGATTCTCCAGGCAATTGTATGAAATAGGTCACTAGTGAGAACCTGCTGTATAGCACAAGGAGCTCTGCTTAACACTCCGTGGTGACCTGAATGGGAAGGAAATCCAAGAAAGAGGGCATTGTGTATGTGTATGGCTGATTCACTTTGCTGTACAGAAGAAAACATTGTAAAGCAACTGTACTTCAGTAAAAATGAAAAGAAAAGCTGACCCTGACACCTGGAGCTAGAGAACAGATGATGCAGAGTCTGTATGGAAGCCCAGAGAACCTCCGAAGGGATTGGTTTGCTGATCCACGTGTCCCTGGATATTTGTTGGTGACTGCAACGTGCTGCCAACGTTACATAAGAAGTTTTGTTCTCCAGCTCTCAACTCCAAACATCAATCATACACCAAAGAAACAACGTGCACTGGAAACAGTGCTACTCCCTGAGGGCAGCTCAGAGAGAAAAAGATCCTTTACTCTTTAGCCCATTCGTTCGTCGTTTTCACTGAAAGCTCAGCAAGTTAAAAGAAAATCGTACAGCACTACTTTATGATCTTGGAGTAGTTTCTCAACCTTTTGAGCCTCGATCTCCTCATCTGTTATACCTACATTGTGGGGTGGTGGTAAAGCTTAAAATGAGAAAGTGTTGTAAAATACAGATTCAGTGTAGGAACTCAGTTGTTATGAGCTCCTTCCTTGCCCTTTACATTACAATATCATGCTCAGAGACTGGAAATTAGAGACTACTTCATCCTACACACCCTATGGTAGACATATAGGAACGGAGTTGCCAGGGTAGGTGTATATGAATGGTACCAAAGGGAAAGGATAAAATCTTTTGGAAATGATTAATCCAAACAAATATATGAATTGCTTAAGCCGCAATGACTGGATCAGATCTAAATCTCCCCTTTGTTGATGTGTAGACACTAGGCTGAGTCTTTAAATCTGACATCTTGGCAGGCAGGGTCACCTGTGTTCTCACCCAGACTTTCTTTAGTCTTTATTTCATCAGAGTCCACCTCCTTGCTGCTGTCCAAAGTGCGTTTCCAGCTACTTCTCCCCCATTACCACCCAATATTCACCACAGCCACACAACACACAGTGGATAAGGTGGACTGGAGAAACAAAATCTTCCAAAGAAAATGAGGGATGTGAAGCAACTCTGTCTCCATTCTGTGCTGTCAATTCTTTCTGAGTGTCAGAACACAGTCGTATAGCAGACGATGCCATCTTGTGGTTTTCGTGAAAAACATCTCTTAAAAAATTCAAAAAGGTCATTGTTTAAATCTCACCACTAGTGTGCCTTTCTATCACATTTTTACAGATTAAGTCATTATCTACTGAGACTTCACCTAACAGAAATGTGAGCCAGATTATTGATAAAGCAGCGGGTCAGTCTAATATGGGAAAATCCCGCTACTCTATCTTTAGAGGCTCTTAGTACAGTTAGTATGATTATACGTTTGACAAAAAGTTAGATGCAGTCTGGCTCTGTGGTTTGTTTTCCTTGGGAAGCAGTCATACGTTACTTTTTAAAAATATCGTAGCCTGGAATACTGAGATTCCCTTGTCACACTGTCATCCTGTGTGTCAGCACTTAGAGTAGTGAGTCCTGTGCAGAAAGCTCTCATCCATACTTGTCCAAAAATGTTTCCTCTAGGTTACAGTCTGCACATAAAGGTTTCACCAACAGCAGCTGTTTGGGCCACCTTTTGGTGTTATGTGAATATTGTGGGTTTGGTTATATTTCCTTGAAACATAAAAATAGGAGGTTTGGGTTTGTTACCTTTGAAACCTCAGGGAAATCAAAACCAGAACTCATTCTGGATGCCTAAGTGATGAATCTGTTGTGTTCTCTGAGTTGAAATGGTGACTTGGTATACTGGAATAGCTTCTGCACAATATTACGTCTCTGGTCTATTCAAAAGTAACCAAAACAACATTAAGAGGAATCCCAGAACAGCACAGAGTACTATTATGTATAATAAGCATACTAATTAAGGTTTCTTTTATTGTTTATAACCCAATTTCAGTGGAGTCTACTAAAAGAAAACTTAAATTGAAAATGTGGTTTTCAATTATTAATATTTAAATTTTAATTTGTTGTATACTGGTATTAAAACACTTTGACAACATCTGTGGGACTAAACTGACAGTGTTTTTGGAAGGCAATTTAAACGATTCTCATAAAATTTATTCTTTCAGTCAATAAATACTTCTTAAGGGCCTACTAGGTCTCAAGTACTGTATGAGGGGTTAGTACCCAGAATGGAGTAATAAGATATGATTCCTACACTCAAGGAGTTCACAGTGTAATGGGCAGAACAAATGAGCAAACTGTAAATTATAAATGCATGTGGTTAGTTCTATAATAGGAAAGTTAGGGGCTATGTGGGCAAACATGGAGCAATACAGAAATCCAGTCTTAGAAGTCATAGGGTTTTAGATGAAAATAACAAAAGATGAGTAAGAGTTGACATGAGAAGAATGAGAAATAATATTTCATCCAGAGAGAAGAATATGTGCTTTCTCGAGACCTTTCACCAATGACAACACTTTGAGTAACAATGTCACAATGGTGTAATAACCTCAATAGCATTTCTACTGGTCTCTCTTTTAGTATCCCCACCTTCAAACCCATTCTAGACACAGAAGCCCGTGACCCTTTAAAAAAATGTAAACTATAGAACAATAGCTGAGAAAACTGTGCCAAAAGATACACTCGGAAATACTATTGAAAAATTGTTTGAATTCTAAGAATTGTTCAGGTAACCCACAGAAAGGCAAGAAAATAGAAACACAGGAGTAAGAAACAAAGGAAACAAAGTTAAAAACTAATAAAATGGAAAACAGGCTCTAACATATGAACAGTTATGTTAAATGTGAATGGTCTAAACACACTAATTAAAAGTTAGAGATGGCAAAGTGGATAAATTCATCTTAGCGTTAACATCAAAAGCATGGTATATAAAAAGAAAAATGTCTGTCTTTGTGCCAGTACCATACTGTCTTGATGACTATGGCTTTGTAGTAGAGCCTGAAGTCAGGCAAGTTGATTCCTCCAGTTCCATTCTTCTTTCTCAAGATTGCTTTGGCTATTCGAGGTTTTTTGTATTTCCATACAAATCTTGAAATTATTTGTTCTAGTTCTGTGAAAAATGTGGCTGGTAGCTTGATAGGGATTGCATTGAATTTGTAAATTGCTTTGGGTAGTATAGTCATTTTCACTATATTGATTCTTCCAATCCATGAACATGGTATATTTCTCCATCTATTAGTGTCCTCTTTGATTTCTTTCATCAGTGTTTTATAGTTTTCTATATATAGGTCTTTAGTTTCTTTAGGTAGATATATTCCTAAGTATTTTATTCTTTTCGTTGCAATGGTGAATGGAATTGTTTCCTTAATTTCTTTTTCTACTTTCTCATTATTCGTGTATAGGAATGCAAGGGATTTCTGTGTGTTGAT
Organism: Ovis canadensis; assembly: GCF_042477335.2. Taxonomy (NCBI): domain Eukaryota; kingdom Metazoa; phylum Chordata; class Mammalia; order Artiodactyla; family Bovidae; genus Ovis; species Ovis canadensis. The sequence goes on from NC_091246.1 coordinate 70,317,061, forward strand.
TTTATATCCTGCAACTTTACTATATTCATTGATTAGCTCTAGTAATTTTCTGGTGGAGTCTTTAGGGTTTTCCATGTAGAGGATCATGTCATCTGCAAACAGTGAGAGTTTTACTTCTTCTTTTCCAATTTGGATTCCTTTTATTTCTTTTTCTGCTCTGATTGCTGTGGCCAAAACTTCCAGAACTATGTTGAATAGTAGCGGTGAAAGTGGACACCCTTGTCTTGTTCCTGACTTTAGGGGAAATGCTTTCAGTTTTTCACCATTGAGGATAATGTTTGCTGTGGGTTTGTCATAGATAGCTTTTATTATGTTGAGATCAATGGAACAAAATAGAAAGCCCAGAGATAAATCCACACACATATGGACACCTTATCTTTGACAAAGGAGGCAAGAATATACAATGGAGTAAAGACAATTTCTTTAACAAGTGGTGCTGGGAAAACTGGTCAACCACTTGTAAAAGAATGAAACTAGATCACTTTCTAACACCGCACACAAAAATAAACTCAAAATGGATTAAAGATCTAAATGTAAGATCAGAAACTATAAAACTCCTAGAGGAGAACATAGGCAAAACACTCTCAGACATAAATCACAGCAGGATCCTCTATGATCCACCTCCCAGAATGCTGGAAATAAAAGCAAAAATAAACAAATGGGATCTAATTAAAATTAAAAGCTTCTGCACAACAAAGGAAAATATAAGCAAGGTGAAAAGACAGCCTTCTGAATGGGAGAAAATAATAGCAAATGAAGCAACTGACAAACAACTAATCTCAAAAATATACAAGCAACTTCTGCAGCTCAACTCCAGAAAAATAAACGACCCAATCAAAAAATGGGCCAAAGAACTAAATAGACATTTCTCCAAAGAAGACATACGGATGGCTAACAAACACATGAAAAGATGCTCAACATCACTCATTATTAGAGAAATGCAAATCAAAACCACAATGAGGTACCACTTCACACCAGTCAGAATGGCTGCGATCCAAAAATCTGGAAGCAATAAATGCTGGAGAGGGTGTGGAGAAAAGGGAACCCTCCTACACTGTTGGTGGGAATGCAAACTAGTACAGCCACTATGGAGAACAGTGTGGAGATTCCTTAAAAAATTGCAAATAGAACTACCTTATGACCCAGCAATCCCACTTCTGGGCATACACACCGAGGAAACCAGAATTGAAAGAGACACATGTACCCCAATGTTCATCGCAGCACTGTTTATAATAGCCAGGACATGGAAACAACCTAGATGTCCATCAGCAGATGAATGGATAAGAAAGCTGTGGTACATATACACAATGGAGTATTACTCAGCCGTTAAAAAGAATTCATTTGAATCAGTTCTGATGAGATGGATGAAACTGGAGCCGATTATACAGAGTGAAGTAAGCCAGAAAGAAAACCACCAATACAGTATACTAACACATATATATGGAATTTAGGAAGATGGCAATGACGACCCTGTATGCAAGACAGGGAAAGAGACACAGATGTGTATAACGGACTTTTGGACTCAGAGGGAGAGGGAGAGGGTGGGATGATTTGGGAGAATGGCATTCTAACATGTATACTATCATGTGAATTGAATCGCCAGTCTATGTCTGACGCAGGATGCAGCATGCTTGGGGCTGGTGCATGGGGATGACCCAGAAAGATGTTATGGGGAGGGAGGTGGGAGGGGGGTTCATGTTTGGGAATGCATGTAAGAATTAAAGATTTTAAAATTTAAAAAATAAAAAACTAAAAAAAAAAAAAAAAAGAATAGACTGGATAACACTGAACACTGAATACTACAATAGTATTTGGGATCTCCAGTTCCAAACAAAAGGTACGATAACTTTTTGAATAATAGAATCCTAATTAAGAGATGTACAGATGTGCTCGTGGCTTATTATTGCACTTGTGGCTCACTGTAAATGTATTTTATAATGAAAATAGCCACAATGCAAATATCACTGGACAAATTTTAATCCATGTAGGGAAAAACATGAAAAGCCAGAACTCATGTCATCAACATACTAGATTTCCATAAAGTTGAACTGTCATAAATGTGTATACACTTGTCATGTATATATTATATTTCGGCAGTACAGTTCCATTAGTTTATGAGGTGCCTTTCTGAGTCAGAGTTATCTGTAAATAGGGCCACTTTCATATATGATTTTCAGTGGTGATTCAATCAATAAAAACGTAACTGATTTTGATAGAAAAAAAATAAATAAAAAGAAAACTGTATAAGTTTGAACTCATAAAAATTAAAAACTTTTTTCTCCTAAAGATCTCCTTTGTAAAGAGGTAATAAGGTAAGGTATAGAATAAAATAAAATATTGTACAAACCACATATCTGACAAAGATTTTGCACTGGGATATATAAAGAACTCTTCAAAACTCAACAGTTTAAAAAGCCCCAAACAATACAATTGGAAAATGGGCAAAATACATAAGTAGATATTTCACTAAAGAGGATATATGGATGGCCAGTAAACATAGGAAAACATGTTCAGTATCTGATTATTATCAATCATGAGCTATTATGGAAATTCAAAATAAGACAATGAGATAACATTATGACCTACAAAAATGACTAAAATTTTGAAAAAATGACGACACCAAATACCAGGATTTGGAGAAGCTGAATCACGCATTCACAGCTGTTGGAAATGTAAAATGACACAGCTACTCTACTAAACGGTTTGTCTATTTCTTTTAAAGTCTCCCTACAATGACTATGTTACTCAGCAATTTTACTCTCAGGTATTTACTTCTGAGAAGTGAAAACTTAGATTCATACAAACACCCGCCGTTGAATACTTACAGCTTTATTCATAATAGCCAAAGGCCAGAAATAACTTCGATGTCCTTCAATGTGTAAACGATTCAACAAACTGTGGTATATTCGTACTATATAATACCACTCAGCAATAAAATGTGGACTATTGATACACATAGCAACCTGGAAGAATCTCCAGAGGAGTACACTAAGTGTAACAAGCCAATGCTCAGTGCTTCTGTACTCTGCAATTCCGTTTATAAGCCATTCCGTAAATCGCAAAATTGTCGAAATAGAGAACAGATGGCCGTGAGAGAGAAATGCAGAAGGGAAGAGGTGCAGGGCAAGTGTGAGTGTAAGAGCGACCAGATACAGATGCGCACTGCTGCAGATAAAGTAGGGGGACAGGAAGGACACAGGAAACTGAACCCATTATCTATCGGCAATAACCTATAACAGAAGAGAAGCAGGCAAGGAATGTCCATCTGTCGGAATCACTTTGTTGGTCACCTGAAGGTAGCACAACATTGTAAATCAACTATACTTCAGCATGAAAAGGGGCACCCACAGGGTTCCATGGTGACTGAACTGTCCGGTATCTTGAGTGTTGGTAGATACCTAAACCTACATACATGACAAAATTCCATAGAACTCAAGCCACAGACTAAGGGAAAATGTTTGCAAAAGACACACTGATACAAAACTGTATCCAAAATATACAAAGAATTGTTATAACTCAACAACTAGAAAATGAATAACCTGCTTGAGAAAAATGCCCCCAAGCCTATATCGATTAAAGAGATTGATTGAATCAATAATAACCTATGACAAACAGAAAGCACCAGTCCCAGAGAGGATCACTGGTGAATTCTACCAAATATTTAAGGAAGGAATTTATCAGTTACACTCCTCTCTACATTCTCTTTCAGAGAATAGAAGCAGAAAGAATACATCCTAGGGCAGCATTACTCTAATACCAAAACCAGACAAAGACATTATAAGAGGATATGTCCCTGGTCATTCTTTTTAAAATGGCCTGCCCAGGAACTATCTTATTCCCTTTATTATCTTATTTATACTAACTGTAATTAGAAACTTTTAAACTCTATTTGCCCTTCCCCTCCCACCCTTCTACATGCCTACTCCTACAGAATGCGTTTTCCTGAGTGCAGGGATGTTTGTATTTTCTGCTGTGCTTCAGTGCCCAGCTTGGTATCTGATTCTTAGTAGGTGCTCAGTAAATATCCCCTAAATGAATGAATTTTTAATAAGTGCATTCGTGTGCCCAAGAAGATCCCATTAAGATAAGGGGGAAACTAACAGAAGGAAGAACTATAGAGCCTTCACAGGAAGCTGTTTAAATTGCCATTCCATGGAGAACAAATAGTTTTAAAGGAAGGAAATGATATTGCTTGGTGGGAACCAAAATCAATTCCCCAGTTTTCCTGAACATATGTAGAAGCGAGTTTGAAAAGTAATTAACTCCAGGCTCCTGACTCCCTGAGCTCTGAGTGTAAGAATGAGGTCATTGTACTACCAGGGCAAATAAGGCCTTGTGTTCTCCCAAGATGAAGATCCAAACTCGAGAAGAACTGCAAAGCACTCATTTCAGGTACAGGGTGGTAGGATGTTTCATTTTAGTTCATTGTTGCATCTATTGTTTGCCTGCTGTTAGGCTGATAGCTCCCTCTTTTCATCAGGTTTGGTGCCTGGTATCTATGAAGGCATGAAATAGAAAGAAAATACCCAACTTTTTAAACAAAATGTATTTACTCTTCACAGCAGACTTTGGCCTGACTTCATCATGTAAGGACTGTTCAGAAGCATAGCTCAGAGGGGCCAAGAAGACATTTGCCTCCCTCACCTCCCACACTACAGACTGTCGTGAGCTGTGCCATTGCAGACAGCCCCTCGGCTGGTCTAGGGACGGACTTCCCACTCCCCGCTGTCTCAGTCAGTTTTGTTTGATACAGCAAGATACTATAGACTGGGTGGCTTGCACAGCAGAAATTTATTTCTCACAGTTGGGCAGGCTGGGAAGTCCAGGGATCAAAGAGCTAACTGATTTGGTTCCTGGGGAGAAAGCTCTTCTTAGTTATGTCCTCATGGTGGGGAGAGAGGCTGAAAGAAGGCTCTCTCTTGTCTCTTTGTAAAAAGGCACCAATCTCATTCGTGACAGCTCCACCATCATGACCTAGTGACCTTTGGAAGACCCATCTCCAGATTCCGTCATGCTGCTGCTGCTGCTGCTAAGTCGCTTCGGTCGCGTCCGACTCTTCGTGACCCCATGGACTGCAGCCTACCAGGCTCCTCCATCCATGGGATTTCCAGGCAAGAGTACTGGAGTGGGTTGCCATTGCCTTCTCCGAGATACCGTCATACTGGGGATTAATTCTGACACAAACATCGAGTGTGTAGAACCTGCTAACCTCACCTCTCTCTTCTGACCCCAAAGCGTAATTCCTCAATTGCCTGCTCTTAGCTGGGTCCTGGGAGTGTGAGAAATGGATGGTGACAGAATTTGTTATTTTAGTAAAATGGCCTTTTCAAGCCAGTGAGCCTAGAGTAGAGATCTGAAGAAGTGAGGGGAAGGGGCTTTGAGTTCCCTGGGGGAAGCTTGGTCCATTTAGGAGGAAAGGCAGGTGTGAAGATCTGTTGAGGTGCCTGCTTGGTGTGCACGAGGACAGCCTGAGACCAGGGCAGCTGGCGCAGTCAGCAGTGGGAGGGCAATAGGGGAGGAATCAAGGGAGAAGGACCAGGGTCAGTTTGTGCGGGGCCTTGTGGCTACCGTAGGGGCTTTGGTTTTTATTCATTATGTGGCAAGAAGTCACTCCAGGATTCTGTGCTGTGATTTGATTTATATTTTGAAATGCTTTCTCTGGCTGCTCTGAGGAGACTGTAGAGGGTGAGGAGTAGGAAAAAAAAGGTAACAGTTAGGATGCTACTGGAGAAAGTTACAGAGGCTAGGATGCAAGCTGTACAGGTGGTAAGAAACGGTGAGTTAACTGAGACACCATGCATGAAAAAGTTAAATCATTTGGACTAGGAATATAAGTTGAGGCTGAAACTGTGAAGCAGTATATCAGCAGTAGGAACCTCCTATTCAAAAGGGACATACTTTTCACTTTGAGGTACAGTGGTCTGAGAAGAGCTTTCCCAGGGGTAAAGAAGATACTGGCCATACCCACTTATTCCTTGTGAGTAAGAAGATTGTGTGTGTATGTGTTGTGTGTGTGTGCGTTAGTTGCTCAGTCATGTCCACTCTTTGTGACCCCATGGACTGTAACCCACCAGGCTCCTCTGTCCATGGCATTTCCCCGGCAAGAATACTGAAGTGGGTTGCCGTTTCCTTCTCCAGAGGAAGAAGGACATGGATACTCAAACAGAAGTCACCAGTCAAACTGTGTTGGGGTTGAAATAGATGGCCAAAGGTTGGATGTCAGTGACAAAAAGTGGATGTGTTCTGTCTCTAGTATTATGTCAACAGCTTATTTAACCCTGTGATGAAGCATTTTGTGGAAACAAGGTAATTATACATATGTATATAGATAGGTAAGATAGATCTTTTGTTCTCCTTTAGAGGACAGCTACTTTATAAGTAAAATAGTAGTTATTTTTGGAATTAATATAAGTTTTTCTCCACCCAGTAGAAGTCTTGGTCTTCCTTTGAAACATGGTGATGTAATGGTGCGAATTCAAACAAAACCCTCCGTAGATATCATTGTATTATTCCATCTAACATCTGAAGTTATGTTCAAGAAAAGAAAACAATTTTCTTCCAATAAGTTCGATGTTACAAAGCCTACTCACCCCTGGAGAAGGAGAAGTGCCAAGAAACATAGTATACCGTTGAACTTGACAAGGCCTGACTTTAAAACCTGCGTTTCAGTGAACTCTGCTGAGGTAGAGACAGCAGCAGAGAAAGGTCATCGGATTCCACCTTGCCATCTGTTTCCTGCTGTATTCTTTCTTTACTTTCAGAGTACAACTCACTCACCATCTCCTGTAAGTAATCTTCCCCGATTATTGCCAGCCCTCTTAGAAACAGCAGTTTTCTGGAGCCCTGGCAGTGAAGTGCAATAATACCACATTACAGGGTATGTAATCTTCAGTTTGTTAATGAAGTAGGGGGCTTACCTGCATTATCGTCTCATCTTCCCATTTTGAAGTATTCTCTGATGGAGGGCCCAAGTTAGTTTTAAAAATGACACATTTTAATTTTATATTTTTATATATAAAAAGTTCATCACTCTCTAGGATTTCATATACGATATAGTGTAGATGGGTATAGATGGAGTGATTGTCGTTGACTGTGGCTGCCCGTTAAGATCACCAGGGGAAACTTTTAAGAAATACCAGTGCCCAGACGGAGAAGGGAATGGCACCCCACTCCAGTGTTCTTGCCTAGAGAATCCCAGGGACGGCAGAGCCTGGTGGGCTGCCATCTGTGGGGTCGCACAGATTCGGACTCGACTGAAGCGACTTAGCAGCAGCAGCAGCAGTGCCCAGACCCCATCTTCAGTTATTGGGACTTCAGTGGTTGAGGGTAGAGCTCTGGTTCAGTTCTGTTCAGTTCAGTCGCTCAGTCGTGTCTGACTCTTTGCGACCCCATGAATTGCAGCATGCCAGGCCTCCCTGTCCATCACCATCTCCCGGAGTTCACTCAAACTCAGGTCTATCGAGTTGGTGATGCCATCCAGCCAAAGACGGTATTATTAAAGGTCCCTAGGTGCTTTGTGTTTGCAGCAAGTGTTAAAAACTACTTGGTTTGGGCAGGTCCTGGGAACATGTTATATCGCCTTTACAAACTGTTTTCTCATCCTTTAAACAACAGGATAGTGACTACTCCCCTGGATTGTTATTGCTTGAATTTCAAACCCTGTCACCCATTCGAGTTCTGTCACCTTAGACAGCTGCTTAATCTCTCTAAGAATTAGATTTCTCTTTTGTAAAATGAGGGTTTTAATAAGTATCAACACATAGATTTGTTGTGAGGATTAAATGAGAAAATGTGTGAGAAGTACTCAGTCTGGTGTTTGGAATATAAGAGTTCAGCAAGCTTTAGCCAGTGTATGTGCTGCCGAGCACAGTACGTGCCCTATGGTGGACCCTAAATCAATGTTAATCTCTTCTTCTCTGATCCTTCCATCTGTAGTTTATCCTGATCTGTCTTTATAAGCTGAGACTTAGATGTCTAATAACCATATCTCTCTGAAGCAGAATGCAATGTCTAAATCCAAATTTGAATTTTGTCCCTTATTTAATTATGGTGACTTCAAGAGAAGATGGGGTATGTAGTTGTAACACTAGGAATGTAATTATAGATGTAATAAAGAAATTACTCTGCTTCTAACTTCTGAAGAAAACCTTGAGGGAACAATACCTGCAACTTCGTGATTGAAGCCTTGGGTGATGCCAGGAACCTCAGAGGAATTAAGAAAACTTGTACAGGACCTTGTACACTAAGCATGGTCCTGAGACCAACAGCATCAGTGTCTCCTGGGAAAGTGAAAGTGAAAGTTGCTCAGTCATGTCCAACTCTTTGCAACGCCATGGACTATACAGTCCATGGAATTCTCCAGGCCAGAATACTGGAGTGGGTAGCCTTTCCCTTCTCCAGGGGATCTTCCCAATCCAGGGATCGAACTCAGGTCTCCCACATTGCAGGTGGATTCTTTACCAGATGAGCCACAAGGGTCTCCTGGGAACCTGATGGAAAAGCATAATCCCAGGTGCCACCCCAGACCCAATCAGAATCTGCTTTTTAACAAGATGCTCAGGTGATTGACATGCACATTCAAGTGTAAGATGTACTCTTGTAAGATGATGACATGCTGGTTGACAACTGTAAATACCCATTAAGCTAGAGTCAAGGGGTTACCTCATTACCATGCCTGCGGTCTTGGGCCCAGTTTGCCAAGTCAGGTGCTAGGACCACACTGTGGCATTGTCTGATTCTGTATCTGAAGCAGCTCTAAATCCATCCTGTGCCCCCAGCCCCATTACTGCGAATACTAATAACCCTTATTAGATTCACCAAGTGTGCCTTGAATTCATCACCCTTTGCCTGTCTCCAGATTTCCAGATCTGACCCTGACCTCCTTGCCTTCTGACTCATCACCTTACTCTATAAAGGAGCTCTGTAAGAATCCACACACGCGAGACTCCTTCCTTGTACTTCCTTCCAGGATCTGACAAATGGTGATGATCTTTTATTCCTGACTCTTGGCTTTTCCTCTTTGTCCCTTCTCATGTTTCCTTCATCTCACTCTAGAAAACACCCTTACCTAGCTAGCCCAGCAGTCGAGAGCTTTGGAACTCTGCTGGCCACTCTGAAAGGAAACCTGACTAAGGAGGCAGCTCCAGTGAGTCTTTGAATGCGGTTTGGACCCTCCTGAGAGCCATCTGACCTTCGTTTGTGCTCTTCAGTGATGCATGGCCCTCTGCAGCAACTTTCCGTAGAGACGGTATGAGGCAGGAGAAGGATCCTGTGAGCTTAGAGGGTACACCTAGCTTGGCAGGAGAACACTCCAGTGACTAACACCACTCTTCATCCTCTCTTTAGAAACTTCCATTTTGGAATGGCCTGCAAGTTCTGGCTTCCCCCCCCCCCACCCCATCTCTATTTTCATCTCAACCAAATTGGTTAACTGAAAGACACTCTCTGCTTTGCAAACCACAATTATGTTGGGAATGAAACTCAATAGAAGCTGCATCTGGCATGTAAATCACAGATCATTCACTTAGCAATAGCCGAAGAGAACCCACCAAGCTGCCCTTGCTTGTTTTCCTGTAGATACGATATTTCAGTTTATTTTAGTGCATATTGTTTGGCATTTTAAATTATATATTTTTTATCCCAGTCATTTCACAAGCAAAACTGACTTCCCTGATAATTACATTTCCCCCACAATAGGAATTTCACCACTTATTTTCTTTTTACTACAAGATGCCTGTGGATTATTAAGCTGGTGTCAGCTCTCACCCACCCACGTACCTTCAAAGCAGTCTGGAAAAGGTGTCAGCATTTCTAAGGTGTGCCTAGATGATGTGTAGTTCCCACAGTTTCACGTCTGGAGCCATGTGTCACATTAGTTATGCATGCAGGCTAGCTCAGTTCATGTTTGGCATTTGTTTTTGAGGCGACTAAATTTGGGAAGCTCTGAATGCAAAGATATAGCTTTTAATTGGTTCTATTAATATATAAGTTCTATTATATTTAATTTTTATTAAATATAATTTAAATTTATTTAAATATACTCTTATTCATATTATTTTGGGTTTTGAATAATATTTAGTATTCCACAAAGTCCATTTCAGAAGAAATTTGACTAGGACAAATAACAGTCTATGAGACTGACATATTCAGGAAAAGATGGGCTGTGACCCCTATACATTTAGAAGTTCACCTGATATTTTGGGGTTAACTTGACCTATTCTGTTTGCTGAATTAACCACTTTTGTCCTAATCATTCCCTCCCTCGCTGCACTAATGCTCACACATTATCAGCTGGACAGATACTTCTTCAGCCAGCCCAAATACAATACTTTTCAAACTGCCAATTTCAATCCTTTAGAGAGACATGATAACACTTTAGTGAGTTTTATACAGCATTAAAAAAAAATTGAATAGATCAGAGTGCCTCACAGGCAAAAAGGATAAGTATTGTTTTGTGAAATTTTTATTTCAGTGATATGTGTGTATATGTAATTACATGCTAATGTAGATTATGCTGCTTATTGTGAGTTGTAGTGAGTTTGAAATGCATAAATGTACCTAATATCCACTGCCTCTTGAAATGATTCATGATCTAGAGTTTGAGGATCTTCATTTTTTCAGAAGCAAGAGTCTTTTATGTTGCTATTAAGCTAATGGTCATGGCCAGGACCCGGTATTAACTCTGGATCCCATCAGTTCAGTTCAGTTCATTTCAGTTGCTCAGTCGTGTCCGACTCTTTGCGACCCCATGAACTGCAGCATGCCAGGCCTCCCTGTCCATCACCAACTCCTGGAGTCCACCCAAATCCATGTCCATCGAGTTGATGATGCCATCCAACCATCTCATCCTCTGTCGTCCCCTTCTCCTCCTGCCCCCAATCCCTCCCAGCAAAAGGGTCTTTTCCAATGAGTCAGCTCTTCGCATCAGGTGGCCAAAGTATTGGAGTTTCAGCTTCAGCATCAGTCCTTCCAATGAACAGCCACGACTGATTAGGATGGACTGGTTGGATCTCCTTGCAGTCCAAGGGACTCTCAAGAGTCTTCTCTAACACCACAGTTCAAAAGCATCAATTCTTCGGTGCTCAGCTTTCTTTATAGTCCAACTCTCACATCCATACATGACCACTGGAAAAACCATAGCATTTAGACAGACCTTTGTTGGCAAAGTAATGCCTCTGCTTTTTAATATGCTGTCTTGGTTGGTCATAACTTTTCTTCCAAGGAGTAAGCATCTTTTAATTTCACCATCTGCAGTGATTTTGGATCCCAGAAAAATAAAGTCAGTCACTGTTTCCACTGTTTCCCTATTTCCCAGGAAGTAATAGGACCGGATGCCATGATCTTCGTTTCTGAATGTTGAGCTTTAAGTCAACTTTTTCACTCTCCTCTTTCACCTTCATCAAGAGGCTCTTTAGTTCTTCACTTTCTGCCATAATGGTGGTATCATCTGCATATCTGAGGTTATTGATATTTCTCCCGGCAAACTTGATTCCAGCTTGTGCTTCTTCCAGTCCAGCATTTCTCATGATGTACTCTGCATATAAGTTAAATAAGCAGGGTGACAATATACAGCCTTGGTGTACTCCTTTTCCTATTTGGAACCAGTCTGTTGTTCCATGTCCAGTTCTAACTGCTGGATCCCATAGTTAACTAATAATACTGAGAATAATCTGGGACTTCCCATGTGGCTCAGTGGTAAAGAATCTGCCTGCTGAAGCAGGAAATCCTGGTTAGATCCCTGGGTCAGAAAGATCCCCTGGAAAAAGAAATGGCAACGCATTTCAACACAAGTTAGATCCCTGGGTCAGAAAGATCCCCTGGAGAAAGAAATGGCAACCCACTTCAATTTTCTTACTTGGAAAATCCTATGGACAGAGGAGCCTGGTGGGTTATGGTCCATGGGATTCCCAAGAGTCAGATGTGACTGAGTGACTGAGCAGGAAAGCACACCCACTGATAATAATCTAATTTTCTAAATCTGTAGTTCTCAAAGTATAGCTCCTGGACCAAAAGCATCAACATCATCTGTGAACATATTAGAAATGCAGCTTCTACATCTATTGAGATGATCATATGGTTTTTATTCTTCAGTTTGCTAATGTGGTGCATCACATTGGTTGATTTGTAAATATTGATAAATCCTTACATCCCTGGTATAAATCCCACTTGATTATGGTAGATGATCTGTTTAATGGATTGTTGGTGTGGGTTTGCTAGTATTTTTCTGAGGATTTTTGCGTCTGTGTTCCCTACTGATCCGGTGCTGTGTTGTTCTTAGTCACTCAGTCGTGTCCAACTCTTTGCAACTCCATGGACTGTAGCCCACCAGGCTCCTCTGTCCATGGCATTCTCTAGGCTAGAATACTAGAGTGGGTTGCCATGCCCTCCTCCAGGGGGTCTTCCCAATTCAGGGATAGAACCCAGGTCTCCTGCATGGCAGGGAATTCTTTACCACCTGAACCACCAGGGAAACCCAAAATACTAGAGTGTGGGCAGCCTATCCCTTCTCCAGAGTATCTTCACTGGATCATTATTTTCTTTCTTGTGTTAGATTCATCTGGTTTTGGTGTCAGGGTTATGCTGGCCTCACAGAAGGAGTTCAGAAGTTTTTCCTCCTCTGCAAACTTTTAGAATAGTTTCAGAAAGATAGTTGTTATCTCGTCTCCAAATGTTTGGTTGAATTCACCTGTGAAGCCATCTGGTTCTGGACTTTTGTTTGGAGTTTTTAAATTACTGATTAAATTTATATTACTAGTAATTGGTTTATTTATATTTCTACTTCTTCCTGGTTCAGTCTTGGGAGATTGTATTTTTCTAGACTGATGCTAAACCTGAAACTCCAATACTTTGGCCACCTCATGCGAAGAGTTGACTCATTGGAAGAGACTCTGATTTTGGGAGGGATTGGGGACAGGAGGAGAAGGAGACAATAGAGGATGAGATGGCTTGATGGCATCACTAACTCGATGGTTATGAGTTTGGGTGAACTCCAGGAGTTGGTGATGGACAGGGAGGCCTGGTGTGCTGCAATTCGTGGGGTCACAAAGAGTCGGACACGACTGAGCAACTGAACTGAACTGAAGAATTTTTCTATTTCTTCTAGGTTGTCCATTTTATTGTCATATAGTTGTTCATAGTAGTCTCCTATGATCTTTCATATTTCTATTGAGTTAGTTGTAATTTCTCCTTTTCTATTTTTTATTCTATTGATTTGAGCCCTTTCCTTTTGTTTTCTTAATGAGTCTGGCTAAAGGTTTATCTTTTCAAAAAGCTAGCTTTTGGTTTCATTGATCTTTTTTTTGTAGTTTAGTCTCTATCTCATTTATTTCTGCTCTGATCTTTATGATTTCTTTCCTCCTAGTAACTTTGGGTTTTCTTTGTTGTTCTTTCTAAGTTACTTTAGGTGTAAGGCTTAATTGTTTATTTGAGGTTTTTCTTGTTTCCTGAGTGAAAGTGAAAGTTGCTCAGTCATGTGCAACTCTTTGCAACCCCATGAATTATATAGTCCATGGAATTCTCCAGGCCAGAATACTGGAGTGGGTAGCTCTTCCCTTATCCAGGGGATCTTCCCAACCCAGGAATCGAACCAGGGTCTCCTGCATTGCAGGTGAATTCTTTACCAGCTGAGCCACAAAGGAAAACCAAGAATACTGGAGTGGGTAGCCTATCCCTTCTCCAGCAGATCTTCCCAACCCAGGAATCGAACCAGGGTCTCCTGCATTGCAGGTGAATTCTTTATCAACTGAGCTATAACAGTTTTTACTGCATTGCATAGGTTTTGGATCTTTGTGTTTTTGTTTTCATTTGTCTCTAGGTAATTTTTGGTTTCCTGTTTGATTTCTTCAATGATCCATTGGTTGTTTAGTAGCATATTGTTTAGCCTCCACGTTTGTGTTTTTGCAGTTTTTTTCAAAACTAGTTGATCAACTAGTAGTTGACTTTTAGTCCCATAGCTTGTGGTCAAGGAAGATGAATGTTGCCATTTGCCACAACACGGATATACTTGGAGTATATTATGATTCACTGTATTATTGTACATTAGCTATACTTCAGTTTAAAAAAGAAATGCAACTTTTCAGGTCCTACCCCAAGCCTACTTGATTAAAAGTCTTCGAGTGGGCCCAGCACTCTGTATTTTAACAACCCTCCAAGTGATTCTGATACATGCTACAGTTTGCAAAACATTGGCTTATAATTATATGTGACTCAAGTTTTTGACAGAGAAGGCGATGGCAGCCCACTCCAGTGTTCTTGCCTAGAGAATCCCAGGGACAGGGGAGCCTGGTGGGCTGCCGTCTATGGGGTCGCACAGAGTCGGACACAACTGAAGTGATTTAGCATCAGCAGCAGCAGCAGCAACAGCAAGTTTTTGAGCCTGGACTTTGCCTGTGTTTGTTAATACAGGACTTCTTTCATCTGAAAACTCTGCCCCAAGTATTTCTACAGGTCATCAGGGGGTGCCTCTTGCATGAGGATAAATAAGCCCTATTGAGTTATTATGTGACACCCAACAATGTTTTTCCACTATTGTATGAACTTATAAAGCCTTTGGGGTTTTGTTTAGAAAACAAACAGGGTTCTGTTTAGAAAATGTTGCTATTTATCAAATGGCTTTTAATATGAATCTGTATACTGGTAATTCTTGTATGATTTAAAGTCTATTTTTAATACACTTTTGAAAACCTAAGTAGAAATATCTTATTTAATATTTCTGTAAATCTGATAGAAATTATGTGAGATAATCTACATAAAGTGATTTGTGTATGGTAAAAAGTAAAGTTTCTCTCCGGTCAGATGAAGACTCTTGGCTTTTAGATTAAGAAGACACAGAGTCCTCTGACATGAATGTTCCAGTTTATGCAAGATGAACCCTAATGTTTGGGAAACTAAACTCATAGTCTTACATGAGGTTTTCAGTCTGGAGGTTTTCAATCCCAGTGTTTAACTGACACACAGAATTCCCTGAGGACCTAAAAAGAGAGCAGCAGGTCTTTGGGCTACAGAATTCTATCAGACCACATACACACACCCCTACACCTCCGCCACCACCACTGCCATAAACCACTCGGCATGTACGTCTCCCTGAACCACATCCCACACACATCTCCCCAGACTCTCTCACCCACCCACAGCCACCACACCACATACTACTCTCTCATGCTTTCTCTCTCTTTCACACACACACACACACACACACACACGCACACACACACACACACACTTATGATCATTGTGCCTCCATGAATTGTCTTCCCTCTGCCTCTGAGCCTGCTTCTACTCTCCATCACTCAGAGGGTGAAGAAGCAGTGTTCTCTCATTAGTATAGGTGGGAAAATGTAAGGTGTGGTTTGGAAAAAAAAAACTCTGAAGAGACCAATTACCATGAAAAAAATATTAAAAGTTCTCAGAGAACTCTTCACAAAAGGCTTCAAGTCCAGGCAGAGGAATTACAGTAGAGAGTTTCAAGCCTTCAAGGAGTAAATATTTTTCTGTATATAAATTATTCCAGAATACAGGGAAAGAGAAAACTTCCCAATTGACTTTACAATGTGAACAAACCCTAGAAACCAAAATCAGACAAAGAAATGACAACAACAACGGAAACATACCAGTTGTACCTGTGGTTATAGGTGTAAATCATATAATCAATCTCCAACATTAAATGTTAGCAAATAGAATCTGTCAGTATAGTTAAAAGAATAAATACAAGACAATGTGATGCCTTAGCTGAAGAATATAAAAACAATTCAGTGTAAAGAAATATAGCAATATAACCCATCACATTAGTAAGGTAGAAGAGAAAAATGTATGATCATTTAGATCGATGTGATAAGTATTTTGATAAAAGTCAACATCCATCATCCCTTATTAATTACGAAACACTAAAAAAGACAACAGTGCTTCACAAAACTTCTGTACTGTGTAAACTTGTATAACGATAGAAAGCACTAATAATAGACCCCAGGAAGTCAGGAAAATAATAAGAGTATGGACCCTGGGATAGGAAATGGCACTCTAGTCCAATGCTCTTGCCTGTAGAATTCCACGGACAGAGGCGCCTGGCCAGGCTACAATCCACGTGGCTGCAAAGAGTGGGACACAATTGAGCAACCAAGCACAGAGCAATCTGTACAGTGATGGAGGGGGCTAAAGAAAATGATCCCCAAGGCCCTTTCTAGTCCTGACGGTGTATTATTCTATATGTAAAAGCCTGGACTCCACTGAACAACATAGCCACTATTTAACGCTGAGTTGTCTTGCGGGGTCATATTACAGTTAAATGACTCCAAATTGCCACAGTTATACCCAAAGTGCAATCGGTTGAAGAAGTCAGAGAAATAATAAGAATAAGTTCTATGATCACTAGTATTCGGCATTGTGCTTTGTATTTTTCTATGTATGTATATAACACTAAATAATGTATTGCTTTATTTTCCTGTCTCTTAACATTTTATAAATACGATTATACTGTATGAATGCTTTGTGACTTGATTTTCTTAATATTATACTGTTGAGATTCTTAGGTTGGTGAATAGAGCTATATAATGCATTCATTTTGGCTTTTTAAGTATTCCATTGTATGAATATGCACTAAATTTTTATTTTTATGTAATAGGCATATAGCTTGCTTTCATTTTTTACAAATATATATAATACTGCTGTGACTATTTATGCATATATCTCTTGGTTCACATATGCAAGCATTTTTCTAGGGTATGTAAAAGCATGCTGCTGCTGCTAAGTCGCTTCAGCCATGTCCAACTCTGTGTGATCACACAGACGGCAGCCCACCAGGCTCCGCCGTCCCTGGGATTCTCCAGGCTAGAACACTGGAGTGGGTTGCCATTTCCTTCTCCAATGCATGAAAGTGAAAAGTGAAAGTGAAGTCGCTCAGTCGTGTCTGACCCTCAGAGACCCCATGGACTGCAGCCCACCAGTCTCCTCTGTCCATGGGATTTTCCAGGCAAGAGTCCTGGAGTGGGGTGCCATTGCCTTCTCCGATATAAAAGCATAGATTTCACTTTATAAAATAATGCTGTTATTTTCCAATATGCTTGCTTACAATTAACTTTTAATAATTATACCAAAGATTTAATGGAAATTCTGCTTCTCTAGTCTTCATCACATATTATTATATGTTTAAAATTAAAATATTAGCTAATCTAGTGAGTATGTGATGTTTTTATATTATGGCTTTAGAATGTTTTGTAGTTAAAGATGTATTTGAGAATCTTTTCGTATATCTTATTCACTGAAATATTTTTTCAAAACTTCATGCAAGTTTTCTGAAGGGTCAGTGGTTTCTTTCTTATTGTTTTGTAGAAATTCTTTACATATTTTGAGACAAATTCTTGGTGAGTTAATGTGTTGCAAATATCTACATCAGTGTGGGGCTTGACTTTTCACTCTGATGGTACTTTTTGATATCTAATTACCTTCCTAAACTCTCTCATTAATTTTAATAATGCCTGTAGATACCTCTGTTTTTATCTATACAATTTTATTATCTTTGAATAATAAGAATTGTATCTATTTTCAATTTTTACAGCTTCTGTTCCTTTATCTGTCTAGAATTTTCAGTATAATTTTGAATAGAAGTAGTGATGGTGAAAATCTCATGTTGTTCATGGTTTAAATATTTAAAATTTGTTCTCATTCCATATTCTCAATTGGATATGGTATCTGCTTTAAATCTTGTAGATATATTCAGGTTTTATTAGGTTAAGAAAATTGTCTTCTTTTATTGATTGTGAAATTTTACAAATGCCCCTTTTACATCTTTTGAGATAATTATATAATTTTTTCTCCTTTAATCTGTTAAACTGGCAAATTTTGTTGATCTTTTTGAAGAAAAGCTTTTGGTTTTGTTTATTTCACTTACTGTTTTTATCCTCTGCATTTTGTTGATCTCTGCTCTGATATTTATTATTTCCTTCTTTCTGCTATTTTGGGTTTAGTTTGTTCTTTTTCGGATTCCTTAAGGTATAAGATTAGGTTGTTGTTTTCAGATCTTTTTTCTTTAATGTAAACATTTACGGTTATACATTTTCCTCTTGGCTGCATTCTATGACTTTTTAGAATGTTGAGTTTTTATTTAAATTTTCTAAAGATATTTTCTAATTTCCCTTGTGACTTTTTTTTTATTGTTTTATTCAGCCAGTCTTTGTTTAAATTCTCCCAAGTATTTACTGATTTCTTAACATTCTTTCTGCATTTCAGATCTTTCTTCTGGATTCACTTTCCTTTTTCTGAAGTTCATTCTTTAAAAATTCCTATAATGAATTAGAGATCAAACCCTCTCTATCTTAGTTGCTCTGAAAATATCTTCATTTCATCTCATTTTTTAAAACATAGTTTCATCAGATATAGAAGTTCAGATTTCAGTGTTTTAATGATAGGTGCCATACCTTTCTCTTCCAGTGTTGCTGTGGTTGATTAAATAGTGGTGCCCCACATATGTCTACATTCTATTCCCAGGAACCTATGAATATGTTACCTTACATGGTAAAGCATACTCCACAGATGTGATTTCGTTAAAGATATTGAAAAGGGGAAATTATCCTGCATTATTCACATGAGCCCATTTTAATCAAAAGGGCCATATGAGAGACAGGGAGGAAGGTCAAAGTCCACAATAGGACTTCTGATAACAGGAGTCACATGGTGGCAGGCTCTAGAAACTGAAAGAGACAAGAAGCAGGTTTTCCCCTAGTGTCTCCAGAGGGAACCAGCCTGGATGACATCTTAATTTTAGCTTCGTAATACTCATCTTGGACTTCTGACCTCCAGAATTATAAAACAGCAAATGTGTGATAAATGTTTTGGGTTTTTTAGCCACTAAATCTGTGGTGATATGTTACAGCAGCAGTGGGAAACTAAAGTAGTTGCTTTTGAGAAATCCACTGCCAGAGGATAGTCCTATAATTGATCATTTGTTTTTTCTCTATAGCTGCTCAACTTTCTAAAATGTTCAGCTTTCCTTTAGTATTCTGGAAGTTTATCCTAATGTCTAGTTGTGGTTGTCTTTTTATTTATCCTGCCTTAGTTTCCTGATTGGAATCTCTGATCACTGCTGGAAGAATCTCACGTGTTGCTTCTTCTGGCATCATCTGTCTTCTCCTCCTGGGACTCCTTTAGGGTCTGCAAGTCTTTTCACTTTATTCTCAATGTCTCTTTATATTTTGTGTTTCTGTGTGCTGGATCCTCTGCAATATCTCACACCTATTTTTCCATATTCCCTCTTCAGCTGTGTCCAGTCTTCTCATTCTACCCCTTGACTTTTTGTGAAATATTATTGGATAATATTTGATTTCAATGTCATGTCAGTTTCAGGGGTACAGCAAAGCGGTTCAGTTATATACAGACACATATTCATTCTTTTTAGATTCTTTTCTTATATTGGTTGTCATAGGATGATGTGTAGACCCATCTAGGTGATATGAACTATGTGACATACAGAATCCCTGGTGCTATACAGTAGGTCTTTGCTGGTTATCTATCATATACATAGTAGTGTGTGTGTTTTCATTGAAAACTCCTGATTTATCCCTCCCCACCACATTTCCCCTTTGGTAGACCCCAAGTTTGTTCTCAATATCTATAAGTCTGTTTCTATTTTGTAAATAAGTTTATTTTGCATTTTTTTAAAAAATTAGATTCCACATATGAGTGATACTGTGCTTGTCTTTCTCTGTCTCACTTACTTCACTTAGTATCATAATCTTTTGTTTCATCTACCCGTTGACTTTTCAATGAGAATTTATATATTTCACAGTTCTAAGAGTTCTAGTTGGTCCTTTTGCAACTATATATGGTCAGTTTTGATAGCCTTCTGTTCTTTTATTGTACATTCAACAATCTCATTTATTTCAGTAAACATGTAAAACATGCTGGTTTCACATTATGTTTGATCATTCCATTATCTGCAGTTTTTATAGCTCTAACAGTGTACTTTGTTGTTTCTCCTGGTTTTTTCCTTTCTTTGTGTGTCTAGTCAGTTTGTGAGCTGTTGTGTCTTGCAGCTTTTATCTGGGAGTATGTTCTTAGGCATTTGTACAGTGTAGTGCTTCAGACAAAAAATTTACTTCTGCTAGGCAGCTTGGAGAGTTATCAACCAGAAAATGCTTTAAACTAAATTTAAAACTTAGGATTTTGTATGTCACATAGTTCATATCAACTCAAGTTCCAAGCCTCTGTTTTATGGGTTTATAGTTTGGGATTTTTAATGGGAGGCTTTTTTTTTTTTTTTTAATACTCCTCTCTCTGCTTCTGTCCAGGGTCAAGCCAGAGATAGATCACCACTTCTCCTTCTGCACGATAGATCCTTTCTAGGTCACCTACTGAGCATGTCACATTTTTGGTGACATATGTATGAGGGAATTCCAATCAGATCTCCCACACCGCTCAGGCCCAGGGCTTTGCTGCTGTCCCGTCAGTCCATTAAAACCCATGACCTAAGCCACCAGGGAATGGTGAATATCTTCAGGGCAAAACAGACTCTAGTATTTGCTTATCAGTTACTGGGCTTGTCATTTCTAGCCTCTAAGATTCCTTTATTTTCCTGGCAGCTTAAGTATACATTATTAATATGTCATTAATAATTTATGCCACATATTTAGGTGTGAGGTCTCTAAAAATCTAGTATGTCGTATTTTTTTGTAAAGCTCTTTGAATTAGTTAGCTACTTCAGTGTAACAAATTATCCCAGTACTTAGTATCTTTAAGCAATAGCTATTATCTCATCAGTTCTGTGGGCCAGGAATCCGTATGCAGTTTCTCTTTCACGAGGCTGCAGTCGCGGTGTTGGCAGGTATGCCACTCATTTCAAGGCTCAACTTGGGAAGGATCGGATTCTAAGCTCACTTGTGTGGCTGTTGGCGAGACTTATACCCTTGCTGGCTGGTGGTTGGAGACATTAGTTACTTGTTAAGTGGTTCTTTCCCCAGGAATACCTACAACATAGCCACTTGTTTCTGCCAGAGTGAGGGGTCTGAGAGAGGGAGAGAGAGAGAAAGTAAGAGCACATGGATGTCATGGCCTTCTTGTAACTCAATCTCAGAAGAGACATTCCATGACCTTTGCCATCTTCTGTTCATTAGAAGTGAGTCACTATTTCCAGCCCCTTCTCAAAAGAGGTGATGACACAAGTGTAATCATTTGAAACCATTTTAAAGGCTGCCTACCTCACTTATATAAATCTCTTTTTAAAAAGTAAACAACAAAGTAGAAAAAAATTAAAAAGTATAAACAGGCAATTTTTTCAAAGAAGAAATTGAAATATCTGATAAATATATAAAAATTGTCCAATATCTCTAGTAAGTAAATAAATGCTAATTAAAATAGCAGTTGGATAACAATCTGACCTATCAGACTGATTGACAAAGATCTTTTTAATATCAAGTGTAGAAAACAAAATATGGAAACTAGCAACTTCGTGCAATGCTAGTGGGAGTGTAAATTAGTATTTATTGTGATTTAATTTGAGAGTGTGTCATTGTCCTTAAAAGTCTACATAGCCTGAAAAAAAAAATATATGTTAAAATATATTGTCTAACAATTTTGCAATGAGAGTCTTGCCCTAAGGAAAAATTATAAAAGCTTGAAAATATTCATTGAACTATGTTCATCTTTTTGGTAAACCCTTTTAAAATAAATGTCTAAAAGGACTCATTGGTAAATAATTTATCCCACATGCTCACAAGATAAAACTATGCCGCTGTTAAAAATAACAAGTCTGCATATGTTAACATGGCAAGATTTACCCAAACATATTGTTAGTAAGCAAAATAGTATATATTGAATGATTCATTTTTATTACATATCATATTAAACACATGTATATACAGAGGAAATATTAGCAAGCTATGGAAATACTATTTTTACATCATCTCTGGGTGATGGAATTAAGTTGCTTTTTATTACCTTTTTCCTTACTGTAGTGTCTAAATTCTCCAGAAATAATATATTTATGTATCAATTATCATAATTTTAAACAAAAAATTTCATCTAAGATGAAAAGTATAACAAGCAACCTCCTATAAGATATAACTTTCCAATTATTTAGTAATTTCTTTCCGACACTCTTGTTAAAAGTTTAGAAATATACATTTATCACTATATTGAAGATAAATACATAATGCAAATATTTATTTTGATCCAAGAATCCTGCCATTAAGAAATTCCCACCCTTGACCCACAGATACTAATAATTATACAATTAATCTAATTTTCACATTGGAACACCATTACCAAACCAATAATGAATTAAACTTCTTACAATATAGTATACACTGTACAAAGCAATTTTTACATCACTAGTTAATTTTATCATCAAAATTTTCTGTGATATGTGGGTATCCTAATCATTACATTATAAATGAAACTGAGACTCAAAGAGACCAAATAATTTGCAAAGGATGTGATTATTAGCAAATGGAAGAACTGAATTAAAAAACTTTTCACTATTGACTGCGGTACCTGGAGGTCCTTTCAGTGTCCAGCATTTGTATGCACCTCTTCCAAGCTGTCTTACTCTGCTAAGTGCAGGGAGCAGAGAGATAAGCAGAACATCACTCTATCCTTGGGAAGTTAGTCTTAAGACTTCCAGGTACCCTTCTCTCCTAACAGATAGTTTTGTAAGTAGATGTCTGGCACGGAAGGTTTTTTTTGTAACATACACACAGGGAGGCTTGTATTTTCCCCTCATTGATGAAGCCCGTGTGCCATTCACACAGTGATTTCCATAGCTGCATATTATAACTTGCCAGAGTCTTGTGTGACTGGATTCTCTAACTTAAAGAACTTCTTTTAATTTTGAACACTGTGCAAAGTTCAAACATTTTCCTTTGCACCAGAAATGGAAAAGGAGGCTCTATGGTGGCCAACAAGTTATTGTAGCTTCGTAGATGAAAATGCAAAGTAGTCCTCATGGGGAAATGTAAAATGTGCCCTCACAGTACTGTTCCTTGATTGCAATAAGGAGTCAGGAAATGGTAGTTGGAACCCTCTGCAGGGCTATCTTAGAAATTTGAATCAGAACCATTGAATTTAGTTATTGCTTTAATTTCAATTTGATATTTACTTTTAATATCTGTGCCATTTTATGGGTGTTAGTATGAAGTTCTATTTTCTTAGTTGTGTTGTGAAACATTCCTAATCTACTTGTGTTTTTAAAATACAGTTGCTCTGTTTATGAAAAGAAAGTGCTATGTGTCATTAAAAAGCAAACCTCTAAGAGAAAGAAAAACTGAGGCAGAATTGAAATCATGCAACCCACCTTTAGAGTTTGGTTTGAAATGTGATCATATTAACTTTCACTAATGCATTTAGTTAATATATGAATTATCCTTGATAAACTTCATTTATACATTGAACTTCCATTTTAACATTATTATTCATATGAAATATACTCATAAATCTGTGTTTTTATAAACTGGCACCTGAAGAGACAAATCAATCAGTTGTTAGGGCAGTGGTGGCATGGCGATAAAGGAACAAAGTATGATTCAAGTGGGACTAACAAGGATTCTGTGCCCCAACCTACTAACTGTCTGATTTTGGATAGGTCACTCATCCCCCCCGAGCCTGTTTCTTACCTGGAAAATATGGATAATAATGGTTATAGAGTTTTTGTGGGGTCAAACAGAGGCTCCCATAATGATACTAGCTCTTCAGTTCAATTCAGTTCAGTCACTCAATCGTGTCTGACTCTTTGCAACCCCATGGATTGCAGCATGCCAGGCTTCCCTGTCCATTACCAACCCCTGGAGCTTGCTCAAACTCATGTCCATTGAGTTAGTGATGCAATCCAACCATCTCATCCTCTGTTGTCCCCTTCTCCTCCTGCCCTTTCCCAGCATCAGGGTCTTTTCCTGTGAGTCAGTTCTTCACATCAAGTGGCCCATATTCAGGACTGATTTCCTTTAGGATGGACTGGTTTGATCTCCTTGCAGTCCAAGGGGCTGTCAAGAGTCTTCTTCAACAGCACAGTTCAAAACCAGCTCTTATTTATTGACATTTACTAGGTCTGGTACTGCTCTAAGTTCTTTAGGTGGATTGTTTTATTTAAGTGTCACAACACTGACTTTCCATGAGTACTATTATTATCACTGCTATCCCCAGCTTATAGATGAGCAAACCAAGGTGCAGCGTGGATTGAATAACTTGCTCAGAGTTGCGCAGTTGACAGCAGAGGCAAAATTCAACTTCAGACAGTCTGGTTCTGAGGCTCACAACCTTAGCCACTGGACCACTGGAATATATTTTCTTTCAAGTAAAATCTCTGATTGGGTTTTAGCTCTTAATGGTGCACAGTGGAAAAGGAGTTCTTAATATAGTTAATTTCTGTAAAATAGGTTATTAAAAACCACCTTGCAGAGCTATGTAGTAAAGATAAATGAGACTTTTATGTGAATTTGCTATACATATTATATATGTGCTTATCAATGTATGCACGGTATATTTTGAATTCAATTCTTTGCAGTACAGAGTGAAAGAGGAGGCAAAAAATGTTGGGTGAAAAGGAAAAACAAAAGAGGTGGTGGTCAGAGGCATGGGGCCACTGTGGGTTTCAGAGGAGGAGACATGAAGCCTTGTTTGAAGGCCTCTGCTGCTCCATTCTGGGGCATTGGCAACTGGAAGCCCAAAGTCTAGCCATTCAGCAAAAATACCTTCTCTGACAGAAATTGCCATTGTAAACAAGACTATAGAAGAAAGCCTTGCACTAGCAGTGAAGGCAAAGGAAAATTCTTAGACATGTTTTGATGCTGAGTAAGAGCCCACAGAGGGAAGGTTATTGAACACGCAAGAGGAAGAGCTTTGGTTCAAACAGGCTCGGATTCTGTCTGCAAGTCTGCCACTGATATCGCGTCTATGCTCTCTAAGCTGTTAATTGTTTGTCTGTAAATGGGTATAATAGTCGCTTCTACCTCTTAGCAGGGCTTCCCAGTTGTTGTGGTAAAGAACGCGCCTGCCAATACAGGTGGCGTAAGGGATACAGGTTTGATCCCTGGGTCCGGAAAGACCCCCTAGAGAGGGAAATGACTACCCACTCCAGTACTCTTGCTCGTGAAATCCCATGGACAGAGGAGCTTGGTGGTCTATAGTCCATGGAGTCACAAAGAGTCAGACATGACTGAGCGACTATACACACACACACACCTCATAGGACTGTTGTGAAGATTAAAGCATGCATACAAAGCACTTAGGACTGCAGCTGACTAAAAACTGAATAAATGTTAGCTTGTAACATGATTGTGATTATAGTTGATGGAATGAGGATTCTGTGTAATAAAAACAGCTCCTTGTCTGTGTGCGATGGTACATAGCAGGTACCCACTGCCCACTTGTTATTGTTAGTAACATCACTGTTTTTAGGCCTGCGGTTATCACTAATGAGTCATGATATTTTGATTCTATTTCCCATTCAATGCTGTGGCCTTAGAAAAGTCATTTCTTTGAGCCTTGCTTTCTCCTTATGTGAGGTGGAATAGTTGGACTAAATTAATGATTCCCAAACATAGACAGATAAATCTGCTCTAAGTCAGAACACAGATTTATATGTTCATGTTCAGGAATGATTAATGCAAAGAGTTGGACACAAATGAGCGACTGGGCACACGGAGCACACAAGTCAGAACACAGTGTTCTCAGGGACACGCTGGAACTGGCTCTACAAAACTGCTGACTCTTCTTTGTTGCTGCTGTTCTTCAGTCACTAAGTTGTGTTCGACTCCATGACCCCATGGACTGCAGCACGCCAGGCTTCTCTGTCCTTCACTCTCTCTCTGAGTTTGCTCAAACTCATATCCATTGAGTCGGTGATGATATCTAACCATTTAATCCTCTGCCACCCTCTTCTCCTTAAGCCTTCAATCTTTCCCAGCATCAAGGTCTTTTCGAATGAATTGGCTCTTCACATCAGGTGGCCAAAGTATTCTTTACTTTGAGATAAAGTTCCTTTATACATGTAACTAATTTATTTCATGCACTGATAATGGTAGATAGTAAGTAGCCTTTTTAAAAATTGGTATTTGTCGAGATACTGTGTTGGAGACCATATGAATATCTACTTCATTTTTAAAAAAAAGTATTTTAATGTTCAGTTGCTATGGATTGTAGTATGCCTGACTTCCCAGTCCTTCATTGTCTCTCAGAGTTTGCTTAAACTCATGTCCATTGAGTCGATGTTGCCATCCAACTATCTCATCCTCTGTCGTCCCCTTCTCCTCTTCCCCTCTATCTTTCCCAGCATCAGAGTCTTTTTCCAATGAGTCAGCTCTTTGCATCAGGTGGCCAAAATATTGGAGCTTCAGCTTCAGTATTAGTCCTTCCAATGAATTCTACTATTCTTTGAAATAGAGAATTTGGGCAAGTATCCCTGCCATGATGATTGCTAAGGTACTTCCCAACTCTATTAACTTAGAGCAGAGCTGGGAGGACCTTGCTGACAGTCAAGTTCAGAAAGAGATGATGGAGAAGAGATTTAGCCTGCTCTGTCAGGCCCATGGTGAGAGCCTCAGATGGAAACAAAAGAAGAATAAAGCTCTGAAAAGGTTACCAGAAGTACTTCTTTCTTTTAGTCAATGTTTATAGATAACTTACTATCACCCAGGCACCATGCAAAGCCCTGGATATGAAATGGTCAGTGTAATAGGTTGAATTGTGGCCCTGAAGAATATGGCCATGCCTGGAACTGAGAAAGTTTGTACCAAAAGTCGGGAGCTGCTACAATAAATACCTAAAACGCAGAAGGTGCTTTGCATCTGGGTATAGGACAGAGGCTGTAGAAAAAACCTACAGTGCCATGAATGCATGGTTAGGGGTGATTCTCCTGAGACCTCAGAAGAGGAGAGCTATAGAGAAAGCCGCAGTCTTCATAAGGAATCCCCGTATAATACTGACAGAAGCTGGTAAAAGTAGGAATGGTCAGGGACAGCCCAGTGATGTCTCAGATGGCAACGAGCAACATGATACTGGAAACCAAGGAAAAGGTAATCCTTCACATAAAGTGGCAAAAGCTTGACTGAACTGTGTTCATGTTCTAGTGTTTTGTTGATGATTCCACTGTGAGTGGGTGAAATTGGCTATTTGGCTGAAGAAATTTCTAAGCAAAGTGGCTTTTCTTGAATCGTTAGATAAAAATGAAAGAAGAGAGAAATGATTTGAAAGTACAATTGTTCATCAAAAAGGAAACAAAAATGGAAAACTTGGAAAATTCCCAGCCTATCCATATTGAAAGAAATCATAAAATATATTCAAGAGAGAACAAAGGTGTGACTAAATAGCATTTGACTGTATCTGCACACAGGCTGAGGCCCCAGAGGAGGGGCTACAGCTGCTCGGTCCCGCTTTACATAGCTGCTGGGCTCCTTCTTGCTTCCTAGTACCACAGTCCTTGACCGGTGTGGGCCCTGTGCAGTGCTGCTGAGGTGGCCAGCCCTCCAAAGACAAGGGCACTAAGCCCTGGTGGAATCCGTGCAGTGCCTTCCCAGCAGGCAAACAGGGAACGAGAGCTGTGGAGCTGGGACGGCTGTAGGGAACCCTCTCCTTGAACAAGACCTAGCAGAGCTAGGCCTGCTAGGGTTCCTAGTACCCCAGCCCAGGAGATCCCAGGTGGGCTGTGCCCAGCAGAGCCCTCAGACATGCCTCTCAAAGCCATGGAAGGCAGAACCTCCACCTCAGTGCACCTTAAGGTTGTAGGCTTCAGTTCAGTTCAATTCAGTCACTCAGTCGTGTCTGACTCTTTGCGACCCCATGAATCGCAGCACACCAGGCCTCCCTGTCCATCACCAACTCCCAGAGTTCACTCAGACTCACGTCCATCGAGTCAGTGATGCCATCCAGCCATCTCATCCTCTGTCATCCCCTTCTCCTCCTGCCCCCAATCCCTCCCAGCATCAGAGTCTTTTCCAATGAGTCAACTGTTCGCATGAGGTGGCCAAAGTACGGGAGTTTCAGCTTTAGCATCATTCCTTCCAAAGAAATCCCAGGGCTGATCTCCTTCAGAATAGACTGGTTGGATCTCCTTGCAGTCCAAGGGAGCCTCAAGAGTCTTCTCTAACACCACAGTTCAGAAGCATCAATTCTTCAGCTCTCAGTCTTCTTCACAGTCCAACTCTCACATCCATACATGACCACAGGAAAAACCATAGCTTTGACTAGACGGACCTTAGTCGGCAAAGTAATGTCTCTGTTCTTGAATATGCTGTCTAGGTTGGTCATAACTTTTCTTCCAAGGGGTAAGCGTCTTTTAATTTCATGGCTGCAGTCACCATCTGCAGTGATTTTGGAGCCCAAAAGTCTGACACTGTTTCCACTGTTTCCCCATCTATTTCCCATGAAGTGATGGGACCGGATGCCATGATCTTAGTTTTCTGAATGTTGAGCTTTAAGCCAACTTTTCCACTCTCCTCTTTTACTTTAATCAAGAGGCTTTTTAGTTCCTCTTCACTTTCTGCCATAAGGGTGGTGTCATCTGCATAGCTGAGGTTACTGATATTTCTCCCAGCAATCTTGATTCCAGCTTGTGTTTCTTCCAGTCCAGTGTTTCTCATGATGTACTCTGCATATAAGTTAAATAAGCAGGGTGACAATATATAGCCTTGACGTACTCCTTTTCCTATTTGGAACCAGTCTGTTGTTCCATGTCCAGTTCTAACTGTTGCTTCCTGACCTGCATACAGATTTCGCAAGAGGCAGGTCAGGTGGTCTGGTATTCCCATCTCTGTCAGAATTTTCCACAGCTTATTGTGATCCACACAGTCAAAGGCTTTGGCATAGTCAATAAAGCAGAAATAGATGTTTTTCTGGAGCTCTCTTGCTTTTTCCATGATCCTTAGGGACCTGTTACCCCTTTCTTCATGCCCATCTCTCCCTTTTAACCTGGGCATATTTATGCTCCACTTGTCCCACCACTGGATTTTGGAAGTACATAGCCTGTTTGGTATCACAGGTTCACGGCTGGAGAGCAGTTTGCCTCTAAATGAATGAGTTTCATCCATGTCTGATGGAGGTGATACTTTACTTGAGACTTTGGATTTTGTTGGGTTGATGCTAGAATGAGTTCGGACTGTGGAGGCTGTTGGGAGGGAATGAATATGTTCTGCATATGAAAAGGATATGAACATGGGGGGTGGGGGCACGGGTGAAATGCTAATGGTCTGAATGTCTCCCCTCAAATTCTTACGGCAGAATCCTAACCCCCTAAAGATGATATTAGGAAGTGGGCCTTTGAGAGATGCTTACATCATGAAGATGAAGCTCTCATGCATGGGATTATTGTTTTCCTAAAAGACCCTACAGAGCTCCCTTGCTCCTTCTAACATGAGGACACAGCAAAAAGGTAAGAATGATGAACCAGGAAGAGAGGCCTCGTCAAAAGGTAACCATGCTAGTGCCTTGA
This sequence comes from Ovis canadensis, assembly GCF_042477335.2. NCBI lineage: Eukaryota > Metazoa > Chordata > Mammalia > Artiodactyla > Bovidae > Ovis > Ovis canadensis. The sequence goes on from NC_091246.1 coordinate 70,346,462, forward strand.
TTTTGGACTTCCCAGCCTCTAGAACTGTGAAAGATGAATTTCAGTTTGTGGCATTCTGTTACAGTAACCCCAATGGACTAAGACATGGAGCCAGAAGCATTTGTTTATTCTTTCAACAAATATTTATGGATCACTTACTACAGGCCAGGTGCCATGCAAGGCCCTAGGTGTAAAAATGATCACTGTACTGGGGTGACATTCCCCCCCAAAATACATGTCTGTGTCTTAATTCCTGGAGCCTATGAACATTATCTCATATGACAACAGACTAAATGAGTTAAAGAAAATGGTAATTTAAGTAATTAAGTTAAGAGTGTCGAGATGAGACCATCCTGGATTATCTAGGTGGGGGCAGGGGGCCATGGCTAAATCCAGTGACAGGCGTCCTCATGGGAGACAGAGGAGGAGACAGACTCATGAAGAGGAGAGGGCAGTGTGGCCCCGGAACTGGAGGTGAGAGTAACACAGCCACCTCTCGAGGAGCAGGCGGAGCCAACAGAAGCTAGAGTCAGCAAGGACCTGATTCTCCCCTCCTGGGACTTTTGGAGGGGGCTCAGCTCTGCCCACACCTTGATCTCCAATGTCTGGTCTCCGAAACTATGGGAGAGTAAATTTCTGTTGTTTTAAGCCCCTAGTTTGTGGCAATTGGCTATAGCAGCCAGAGGAAATTTCAGATAGTCAATAACATGGACATAGTACCTTGCCTTTATGGTACTTAGAGAGAGAAAGAGAATTAAAGAAGCATTACAATAAAGAGGGGCCACAGTGATGAGCCATAGAATAGAACATGGGTGCTCTGGGACTCCCAATATACCAGGAACCAGCAACTTGGATGAAGGATCTGGAAGCTTCTGCACTGCTGGCTGAGCAGAAGCAGAGAATGGCCCCTCGCTTGATGCCCCTGCTCTGGCCTCTGTGCATTTAGAGCCCAACAGGGACATGCTCTATATTCCTGAATCCCGGTTCCTCCAGCTGGAAGGTGTGTAGGGTGGGGCTGCCTGACCTCTCTGCATTCTGAATCTGCCAGTCAGGAATGATGAAGCAGACCCCTGCAAGGTATACCAAACCCTGGACGTGCTGCTGAACACTTGCGAGACGGTCCCTGCAGGTCTCAGCAGCTGTGACTGCCTCTCAGAGGGCGAGTATGCCTTCTGCCAGTTCTAGCACTGGTTGATTGTGTGGCACTCTGCTGATTAGGCCATCCCCTGGCATTTAGGTGACTCTGATAGAAATCCATACACTTTAAGAGCTAGTCCCAGCTTAAATTTCATCAGTTTGAACTCGGAAGAAGCCACTGGTAGAAAGATAAATTCAGTGAACTTCGGTGGGGATACCTTTGTAAGGACGAAGCAGGGACCTCTTTGTGCTGTTTTTACATTTTCCAGTGCTGCAGTTTTTCTGGTTTTAAAGCATTCTTCTTATGGACGTATGCAAGCGTTGACAAACTAGACAGGAAGCCTGGGGAATATGATTACATGTAAATATCAAGTCAGACATTTTTTAAGGATGTCATTTGTTCTAAAGTATGTTAGAATTACTTTAAAGCCATTAGTGTCTAGATTCTCTAAATGTAGAGACACGTTTTAAAAACACACTTTTCCTATCAGAGTTTAATAATGGTAAAGGCAGATCCTTTTTTCAACAGTAAAGAAGCAAAAAAATATTGCTTTTGACCTGACAAACCATAACATCTGCCTGTAAGCTTTTCATCAGGACCCCAAACACTGCATCTTGAGGAGTTCAGCTGCAGAGTTACCCTGATTAAAAATTTCAGGGAAAAGCTTGTGATGTTGACTTGAGTGCTGTAGGTTCTATATTTAGGGCTAAGTCAAACCTTGAACAGAATTTATTGTTTGACTTTAGATTATTGCAGATTTTGACATGTTTCTTTTAAGTTCCCTTTGCTATCCTTGGAATCGGAGGTGAAGAATGATCTTCTTTCTTACTTGCACCCATCCTTGAATTGTGTGTCAAGCTCTGGGTACTGCAGTGCATCCCATAAAGCACTGTGGAAGACATAAAACAAGGATAAAACATTAAATGTCCAGTGTCAAAGCTCTTAAGCAAATCAGGAAAATCTGCCAGCCTTCAAGAGCAAATGTCTCTTTACAAAAGAACAATTTAAAATAAGAAAGACGATCATGGTAACTCCATTTGCATTTTACTTCCAGCAGTTTGCACAGAATCCCATCATCTCCAGCAGCTTCCCTTTCCACATGTGTCAGAGAAAGTCAGCAGCTGTCCTGGACCCATATCTTGCCCTGTGAAGAATTACCAGGAACTACTTTTACCAGCTTTAAAAGATTTGCTCTTTGCATGCTCTCAGAAATTACAGTCTGAAGGCAATTGATTCTAATTGTGGATGGGAAAATGAATTTGGAGGGAAGAGAACTCTTGCTGGCCTGATATTTCTGCAGATTGCGGAAACTGGCTTTATTTGAAGTTTCAGACACTTTCCTGAAATGACGTAGCCTCTCATTCCCTGCTCCACTCTCTTTTCTTGTGAGAATGTGAAGAAAAAAAATTTATCAGAAAACTCTCTGCCATCAATTTTAAGTTGAAATATAGGAAGGATTTTGATTCATGGCACTAAGAATGGGGAAAAGGGGAAAGCCATAGAGAGTAGACAGGGAAGGAACAGAGAGAAAAGGAAAGAAAAACATTGCCCAGACACTGTGTATTCTCAGCCTCTGTCCCAAAGACATATTTGCTCATTCATTTGAACATGTACCTGGAATTAATATTAGTTCCTGCAGAAAAAACGAAGGATCCCTGGTTGGTTTCAGTCATTTATTTCACCTTCTCATAGTTTGACTTATAGGATAAATAGAAAATAACTTTCAGACCAAGCAACATGTTAGAGGTGACAATTCTGTGATGTCTGTAAATCTAAGCTTTCTACTCACCACTCTGAGAAACACCACGTTTGTCAGTAAGGAACCTTGAGATGATAACTAAAGGGCACTTCTATTGATTTGTTGGTATGTTGAAGCATTTGAAAATATGTGACGTGCATTATGATCATGGAAATAAAGATAAATGATAATTAATACAAGTTTTATAGTCCCATATAAAAGAATACCTGAGGGTTAAGTGATTCACCCATGGGAAACGCTTAGAACAGGCTCTGGCACCTATGAGTGTTCTGTAATACTGGCTCTTGCTATGATTGCCTAGGCTATCTCCTTTGGTTAAAAATGCTCTTTTGCTTTAGAAAGTGAAAATGAAAGTCGCTCAGTCATGTCCAACTCTTTGGGACCCCATGGACTATACAGTTCATGGAATTCTCCAGGCCAGAATACTGGAGTGGGTAGCCTTTCTGTTCCCTAGGAGATCTTCCCAACCCAGGGATCGATCCCAGGTCTCCCACATTGCAGGCGGATTCTTTACTAGCTGAGCCACAAGAGAAGCCCTTGCTTTAGAAACTACATGTTCATAAGTACTAGAAGAAATTGGAAAAACAAATTGAACTTAAAAGGAATTTGAATGGTCAAATGGTGCTGGGAGACAAAAGCAAGTTTTGTCTTCCCCATACTAGAAATGAAAGCTTGCATGTGCTCTAATTTTATTTTTAATCCATATTCAGAAAAATGAATATTAATGTATAGGTATGATAAGAAGGATATAAGATTTGGAGTCAGCTTGCTCTCTTCTTTCTGATTGAAATAGCTGTTCTGGGTATAATCCTCAGTAGCATCATCTCTGTAATGGGCATAAGTGTCCTTGCGGCTGGGGGCAAGATAGCCCCCAACCAAATCTGAAAACTGGATATGGTTTTATAATGTATTCAGTTTTAATCTGTTATGATATAAGCATGTTGTCTTCTGAGGGATAAGAAAAAAACTTACTGAGTCATCTTGGAATGTAGCGAGTAAGACCTTGACGTAACATTCTGACTCTCTCTAGAATCCTTAATAAAAGTCTTTCATCCGTTGGTTTACATTTCCCTGAGATAAGGGTCTTCCATCCATAGCTTCTCTCCTCTCTCTCTTCCTACACCAAAGACCCTGGGATGTAAACCTACACCAGGAAGAATTCCTGCCCTGCTGGGTGCCAGAGAATCTGGTCCCATACTGAACAGCCTGTTCTGGGTATGTGCAAAGAGACATTGGAAGATGAGGGAGGAAGTGACTGACACTGCCTGGGGCAATCCAGGAAGGCATGGGGAGGAGGTTCCTCTGGAGCTGGACCACCAGGAATGAGGACATTTCTCCCGGCTTTGAGGATGACTGAAGGGGAAGAACATTGCTGGCTAAAGGCATAATGAGTATCACATAAATTGGAGAACTACAAGCACTTGTTTCCTAGCAATATCGTTAGACAGAAAAAAGTTTTGTTTAGGTAAAGAGCCATGTGTCATAATTAACTAGAAGCTTCTAATACTGATGATAACACGTATCACTTATTATATACCAGATTCTGTCCTGTTTAAACCTTCAGCAGTCTTGAGGATGCCACAATTTTTATACCCATTTGACAGATGAGAAAGCTGAAGCCAAGAGATGTGAAGACACTCGCCAAAGATTACACGTTTAGTAAGTAGAAGATTGGGAGTTTGATCCAAGACAGTCTGGCTCTGTATTCTAGGCTGGTATCCACAGCACTCTTACTGCCTCTATAGCAACAATCTGGAAGTTGAAATATCAAGACGTTATTTCCGACTCTTTAAAACACTATTTACACTACAAACTAGTCGAGGTGATTTTCTAAAAACAGGCCTTCGCAGTTTTGCAGTCATTGCCAAAGCATGTAAAATGTGAGTTTGGGGGATTTACTAAGAATTCAAAAATTGCTTTTAGATTCTTTTGTAGAATTCCATGGTAATAGAAGTGACTCTGGTTCATTATTGTTAGTGTTTGACATTGCACGTGTGTGCTTATTTGTGTCTGACTCTTTGTGACCCCATGGACTGTAGCCCACTAGTTTCCTCTGTCCATGGAATTTTCCAGTCAAGAATACTACAGTGGGTTGCCGTTTCCTACTCCGGGGACCTTCCTGACCGAGGAATTGAACCTGCAACTCCTGTGTCTCTTGCATTGGCAAGGGGATTTTTACAACTGAGTCATGCATCTATCCATTATAGAGAATACACTGAATTAACTCCTTCCCCGTGACCTCAGTGAAACATTTAATCAGTCAGTCAATGGTCCATGTCACAAAAGGCAGAATGGTTGTTAAATTCATTAACATTAAATTGTTAATGTTAAAAATTCACATTACTTAAATCGAGGGAAGTTTATTTTGAAAATCAGAGGGTAATGTTTTCCTCCATTTCAAATGTCCCATCATTCTCTCCGGTGAGAGCTTTCTGGCTCTCTTCTCCACTGAGAGCTAAAGCTTCTGGTTTGGCTGGTGTGATATTCAAGTTGCCACGTTAAAAAAATTATAATTCGATGACTTCCTAGCTCTGGCCCCATGCTTGCTACAGCCCAGGGGGCGGCGCTCACTGCTCTGAGCAGTATTGGCCAGCTGCCGCCTTTCTGCAGGTGCTCAGGTCTGTGCCCTGAAATCGAAGCATCTGTACATTCTCTGGGGAGTCACTTCTCTGCCTTTCTTTCTTATCCCCTCTCTTCCCTCTCGCATATCCCGCCTCACACACTAAGCTCTGCCTTTGAACTGAAGAATGGCCTTGATTACAAATACCTGCTCAGACAGGCCCAGCCTCCCCCAAAGAAAACCCACCGCCATGCCTTGGCGACATCTTAGGTGGCACTCTGAGCTGTGGCGGGGACATTCAGAGTCTGCTGCAGCCCTTGTCTCTTGATTAGGCCCTGGAGCCAAGGCTTCCAGGGGGAGCCATGCTTGTCAGCTGTCAGTCAGGAGGCAGCCTGTCCCTCCCAGGTGCTGCCCCTGCCACAGGGAGATGACCGGACTGTAAAAATGAAATAGACTTCAGTGGGATGCCAGAAATTCATTTTCCCCCTCAGATGCTTTCATCTCACTCATTTCACTGTGTTTACAGGCCCACAGGTTTCCTGAGGGCAGCCATGATTTAGATTTACAGTTCCCCAGGCAGTCTGATTCTGAGGAAAAGTTATAACACCTGTAATGTATTACTGTCTCCTAGAGGAGCAAAGCATGTCAGGGGCTGCAGAGGTTGGCTACCCCAATAACTGCAGGCTCTCTCTGCACTGCAGCACCAACAAAGGCAGGCTGGGCTGCACGCCTCAGCCTCTCTCCTTATCCGTCTGCACATAGGAATGCAACACACTCAGGCTCTTAGAGATTGGGTGATGGCGATGCTGATGGGGAGGTGCGGTGGTGGTGACTTCAATGTGTCATTAAAAGAGGCTCTGCATGACCACTCCCCAGACAGTCCACAGGACCAAGTTCCGATATTAGGCCCCCAAATGACTGGGTTTGCAGGGGAAGGAACCCTAAGGCAGTCAGGCTGGGATGGGGGAGGGGATTGCTGTTAGCAAAAGCAGAAGCTCCCTACAAAACCTTGTCTCTCTTGTTGATTCCTTTCACTTAAAATCTGGTGCATCTTTGCTAAGGAAAGTATAACTGGCATTTGGCTAGTCCTGAGTGGGGCTGTCAACTGGGGCACAGGACAGGGCGGGCAGGGGGACTCCCTTGAGGATGTGGATGTTGCCTCTCAGCTGGGGACCCACTTAGGGGGCAAAGCCACGAGGGAGTCACTTTTTGAAGGGATGGCGGTGACAGGCATTGCTCAGCCTGCCTGTAGTACCAGCTCTGGAATGTGAGATCCATAGGTCCCTTGTCTTTCCCCACATGCCCTGTCCTTCTTCTCAAGGATCCCTTGTGAGTCCCGTTCACCATTTCTCACACAACAGTGTCTCTCTGGCTCCCCTAAGGGTGGAAGATACATAGAGATGCTCATTTGCTTCTGTACCTCAAGTGTGGGAGGGGCCCCTGCCTCTCACAGTGAGAGCTGTTCTGGACAGCAAGTGTGAGAACTAGGTGGCTAAAGGTGTGTTTGAATCACCATCCTTATGACTATAAAGTTAAATGTGGTTATTAATAATGAAAAATTACATACCATTAGGAGTACTCTTGCCTGGAAAATCCCATGGACGGAGGAGCCTGGTAGGCTGCAGTCCATGGGGTCGCTAAGAGTCAGACACGACTGAGCGACTTCACTTTCACGTGTTGGAGAGGGAAATGGCAACCCACTCCAGTGTTCTTGCCTGGGGAATCCCAGGGACAGGGGAGCCTGGTGGGCTGCCGTCTATGGGGTCAAACAGAATCGGACATGACTGCAGCGACTTTGCAGCAGCAGGAGACTGTTACCCAGAACCCCAAAATCATCTAAAAATCTTGAAAGAACATGATAGGCTCTATTATTAGTGTTTTTCTTGTATCTGCCTCAGGTTCTAATGTGTGGGGGGTAGCCACAGTTGTAAGTTTGGTACATTATTTTTTAATTGTTAACTAGATTTATTGTTAGACATGATCTAGGATACTGAAGGAAAAAAAGTCAAGTTTTCTTGAAGTTTTAACATTTCAGTCAGGGTTATTAGGTGTATTTAAAATATGGAGCCATTGGGAAGGACTGACCAAAAGCTTGGGGATCTCAAAGGAAATTTTTCCATTTCTTTTAATTAGAGGATAATTACTCTACAGTATTGTGATGTATTTTTGCCATACATCAACATGAACCAGCATTAGGCATACCTATGTCCCCTCCCTCGTGAACCCCCCTCCACGTCCCTCGTCTTCCCACTCCTTTAGATTGTCACAGACCGCTGGCTTTGGGTTCCCTGTGTCATACATCAAACTCCCACTGGCTGTCTGTTTTACATATGATAATGTATATGTTTCAGTGCTATTCTTTCAATCCAAGGGAAATTTGATCTAAAGGATAGGCCAAAGATTCAATGTCTAGGTGAGCAACAGGGATGGTCTAGCACTCTAGTGGACTCAGCAAACCCTGTCTCCTTTGCCTTCTGGAAACGTATTTCCTGGCTCCTCTTGCAGTTAAGTAGAGCCGTGTGATTATCTTCTGGCCAGATGCCAGATCTGGTCCCATGTCGTATGCATGCTGTCTTTCCCCTTCCACTGGATGGTGCACAGGAGAATGAAGGCCTAAAGCATGTGGAGCCACAGGACACAGGAGCCTGGTTCCTGAATGACGGAACGGAGCAGAGACTTCACTGCACCCTTTTCCCCATCTGGCCCCCAACACATACTTGTGTTCCATCCCATGCTGGACTCTGACATGGGTAAGAAAGAAAGTCTTATCATGTCAAACCGCTGAGATTTGGGGGTTTATGTTTTATATGATGAAATCAGTGATTTTTCACATGGTTGAAAACAGTTTAGGAACTTCATCTCTTGATAAAAGTCAAATACTTACACCTCCATCCCTTGTGGCTAATGAATTTTTTTCTTTCTCTATCACCAATACTCACCTTTGTTGAGCAAGTTCACCTTGCCAAAGAAGACAGGCAAGATCATCAGTTTGGATAAATACCCCCAGAAGGACATGCCAATTTACATAATAGTAATACAAAGAAAGTGTTCAAGAGAAGAAAGTAAGATTTTATTAGGCAAGCTTTTCTACCATTCAATCCAGTTTAGAACATTAATAATCTTAAGGAGAACATCTCTTCTTTTTTTATATACTAGAAAAAATTAATATAATTAAATGGCTTAAAAGATATTAGAGCATAATAATAATAGCTTACATTTGTAGTAGGCTTAATATGGGCCAGTCATTTTGCTAAGCACTTTACATGAATTATTTCCTTAAAAGATAAAGAAATTGAGTCCTGGGAAGTCAGGTAATTTGCTTAAGTTTACATAGCTAGGAAGCAGCAAATCCAGGAATCCAGTAACCCAAGACAGCCTGGCTCCAAAGTCCATGCTCTTAAATACTATACTCTCCCTAATAAAAGATCAAGAAATGTCAAGTCATCTTTAAGATGAATGGTGCATTCTGATCATCTTTAATGAACAAACAGATCCATATTTCTAGACCAAAAAATCCACTTTAATTTGCTTTTTGTAACAAAGGCCTTTGAAATGGCAGGTGCATTATGGCCACTCTGATTGGGACTTCTGACTAATACACTGTCTGATCTGTTCTGAGTCCTCACTGTTGATTTTCCTTCCCCTTGGACATGTTGCTTAGGATTTATGTGATTTTTCTGCACTTTGTTATAGTATGGCCAGATCCACTTTACCTGACCCTGTTCTCCAAGAGTACCTAGGCCTGCTTCCTGTGATGAGAGAAAACCAAAGGTGAAAAAGGCATTCAGAGAGTGAATCTGGCCAAGTTCCTTAAAAATTCAGCTTTGATTTTCATTCTTCTGCAAAACATTATTGCCATGATAGCACTCTAGCTTGGCTTGGGATAGCTACAGCAGAATTTCTGGCTGTTCCTATATTAAGAATGTGTTCTCAGAAACAGCTGGTGTGTTACAAATGCAACTGAGTGCCTTAGGAAGTGAAATGATTGGAATCCCACTCCCAAGCATGCAGGCTGTCGATATTTGAGGGTTGGTAAATGACATGGCAGGAAGGATGCCACAGGGACCGGAGACGTTAGAGCTTGAGAGAGCCAAGCTCCATGTGTCCCATGGCTTTGTGAACATGACTTTTACCTAACCATGACCATGGAGTACTGTTGTAGGAAGTTTATATTTATAAGTCAGTTCTTAGATCTTTCAAGTAAGATGCTGGCTGAAGACAGTGCTTCATGACAGTCTTCATGGACAAGCATGGGTGGCATATGGGTAGCTGTGAACAGTTATTCTTCATTTCTTTGGAGATAAAATGGCCAAATTCAAGGAGGAAGACGTTTTGTTTAGTTAGATATTAGGAAAATGCCCCAATATTAAGGGATATATTAGCAGTAAAGGATTCACAGTCTCTTAAGAATAATCACAATGAACATTAGTAGAATGATGTGTGGTTTGCGATTCAACTTTACATGTATTGTCCCAGTTAGTCTTTCAGAAAAGATAAGTGGGAGGGACAAATGTTACTGTTTTCATCCCCACTTTAAAGATGGAGAAACTGAGATCAAAGAGGTTAAGTGACTTGCCCAGCCTATCTACCTAAGAAGTGATGCTGCATTCATTACCTTTCTGACCTCCTTCCTAGAATATCAACTTTTAGCTTACAGGACAGTGTATCCTGCATTTTTCATTTACTATCTTGATCATTCTTTTCCAATTTTATTTCTTGAACTTTTTTTTTCTGTCTTCCTTGAAGTACTGACATTCCAGATTTTCATTTAGCTTTCCCTTTTTCTCCCTTTTTTGATAAACTCTCATTAGGAAAACTCATCTACCCCCATTAGAAAGAAATCAGTGATGGATTTATTCAACATTCACTTCAAACTCCTAATATTTTATCTTCCTATACAGTAAAAGTGGGACAGCTAAAAAAATAAAAATAAAAGAATTATATTTTCCAGACTCCCTTGCAGCTAGATCTCAGGGTACAAAATAAATTCTGCTGATTAGATAATATGTAAGATATTTTAACATCTTTAATGAGATATGATTCACATACCATACAATTCAGCCATTTAAAGTGTATAATTTGATGACTTTTAGTACATTCAAAGAGTAGTATAACCACCATGATAATCAAGAAAATATGTACTTTCAAACAGCAGAAGTGAGAACAAAACCATCTGTTTGCTGCTTTTGATGATTATTACTGGGGAACACAATCATGCAGGCATTGGGCTCCTCTGAAGCAGTTTTGTAGTATCCAGTCACTGACTTCCTATATGTCAAGAGGCAGTTGCAGCAGTGGGGTAGTGGCTTCCTGATTGCTTGATTGAGCTACCTAATTATGATGGTGATTGTAGCTTCCCTCGCACATTAATTCTGCAAACATCTTCTGGGTGTTATTCCTGAAAAATCCAATTTCAAACCTGCTCCTCCAGCCTTTCCAACAATGTCATGAACACTTAATTCCCTGTATTAATTCCTTGCTGAGAAAGTAGTGGGAGTAATTTGTCTCTTCCAAATAGACCACTTTGAGCTCAGTTTTTGTATTTTTAACTTCCAATTTCTCTACTTCAAGGGTACCTCGTGGTCAACCTTCCCCAAACTGAACTGATTATGCTCACTCACAAGTCCGAGCATCCTGAGTCTTTCACTTCATTGAACGGCTCTACCAACAGCTCAGTTAACAGGTCGATAATCTTGGAGTCATCCTTAACCACCTTTCCTTCCAACTTCCCTCTTGACCCAAAAACCAAATCCTAAATCTGAAGGCTCATTATCATCTCTGGTTAGACATTCTTTCACTCTTGCTTGGATTGTTACAAAGAGTGACAGCCCTTACTCCTAACTGGACCCCTTCACATTCTCAGATCAGCCTACATGGAAACCAGTTGATTTATCTAAAGCACCATTCTATTCATTGTCATGTTCTTTCTTAAAACCCTTCAGTAACTCCTCTTGCCTAAAAGTAAAATGTAGAATTGAAGTTCCTCACCACAGTGTTCAAAGCCCTTCATGATGGGTCTCTGTCTAGTGTTCTAGACTCATTTTCTGCTTTTTCTTTTCTCACTTTTTATGCTTCAGTCATATTAGACTATACACTATGGCTTTTCATACTCTTATTTATTTTGAGTAGGCAGTTTCTCAACTGTAATTTTACTGTTGATTTTTTTAATTTAAATTTTCTTTTTGTCCTTCAAAAACCAGACTTAAGTGTCATCTCTTTGACTGTGAAGCCTTTATTGCCCAAGTTCCCTAAATGCCCTTTACACACCTCAGTGTAATCAATCACTCCTTCTCTCATCCTCCCTTCTACTTCATGTATCCTATATTGCCTGTGTCTCATGTGTTGTGCTTATCCCCTAGTCTGGTACAGTGTCTCACTATCTCTGTGCACCTAGCACAGAGCCTGACACACAGCAGATACTCCAAATGATTTAAGAACATAACTGAACTGCAACCCATTCCCAAATCTAATCATCTTTCTACTAAAGGTTTAAAATTAAAGGTGGCTAAATCAAATATTAATATAAGTAGGGTTGAAGATAGCATGGTATAATAAAGAAACCACTCCTCTCCATAAATTCCCCTTTGTAGATAAATACCCAAAATATTGTAAGTAGTTATTTTAACAGATATTGTACACCAGTGTTCATAAAAGTACTGTTCACAGTAGCCAAAATGTGGAACCAACCCAAATGCCCGTAGATGAACAGATAAACAAAAATGCAGTATTTTCACATAAATAGAACAATAGTCAGCCTGCTGCTGCTGCTGCTGCTGCTAAGTCACTTCAGTTGTGTCCGATTCTGTGCGACCCCATAGACAGCAGCCCACCAGGCTCCACCATCCCTGGGATTCTCCAGGCAAGAACACTGGAGTGGGTTGCCATTTCCTTCTCCAATGCATGAAAGTGAAAAGTGAAAGTGAAGTCACTCAGTCGTGTCCAACTCTTAGCGACCCCATGAACTGCAGCCTACCAGGCTCCTCCGTCCATGGGATTTTCCAGGCAAGAGTACTGGAGTGGGGTGCCATTTTGTGACAACATGGATGAATCTTGAAGACAATTGCTAAATAAGCCAGACACAAACAGGTATATATTGTATGGTTTCACTTATATCAGATATCTATCCCTTATATAGCAGTCAAATTCATAGAGAAAGTAAACTGCTGGTTTCCAGAGGCTAGAGGGATAGGGGAATGGGAAGTTACATTTTAACTTCAATTTGGGATGAAAAAAAATGCAGATGAGTGGTGACTATTTCACTACAATGTAAATATACTTAATGCCACTGAACTGAGCACTTAACATGGGTAAAATGGTAAATTTCACGTTATATATATTTTACCACAAGAAAAAAAGAAAGCATTCTTCTGTTCAGGATACATGAGTTCTGTTCTCAGATCTTCCATCACACAGCAGTATAAAACTGAACGTGATACTCTACTCTCCTAGGGTTCAGTTTCCTTACCTATCTAAAGGGAATAAAGGCTTGACAGTCTCTTCTAGCTTTAAAATGATCTTGCTACCTATTAGAAGATCTAAGCCTATTAATATTTGGTGAAGGGTCCATGTCAGTGACTGCACTGCAGAAGGTTCACTATACCTCAACCTTGGAGAACATTCACAGTTCTTCTCCTGCAGGCTCTTGGGGGACAGCTGATCTTCTACAGAATGCTCCTAGTGATGACTGACTGCAATATAATACTTCCTTTGTGTCCATGATGTATCACCAATGGAACAGAATGTCTCTTCAGGATTCAATTAACTGTTAATTCATTTAGCATTTATCAAGTATTTGCCATATGTCAGAGTCTACTAAGTATCAGGACTACAGGTAATCAGTAAGAACTGTGGTTCTGAGTACTCACAGTACTGTGGGAGACACCAACTTATTAACAAACACTGAAAAGGATGTTGCATTTGAAAAATCAAAACAGATATTTATAAAGAACTGTGGGATTTGTAAAGAGTCACTTACTGCCTATGAGGAATAAAACGTCACAGAGAAGGTTAATTCTGTATTAATCTTGAATGAGGAGTTCATGAAAGAGGAGCTGAGTGAGAGAATTCCTGATTGTCCTCTTTCATCTACCCACTGTGTTCATGCTGCCCCAACATGGCAGCTGGGGTATGAGAACAACTCAGGAAAGGTGGCCATATGCATGGCAGGATGGCTTCTATAAATAGCATTTTTTCTTAAACTTGATATCTTCGGATATATTCTCATAGATATACCCTCTCTTAATAGCCTTTAAAGACTCCCTTAGGCAAAAATAAAATATTACCCACAATTGCTATTCTCTTAATAGCTTTACCAGTGTTTGTTGTTCCAGTGTCAACAGTCATTATATAGCTTGGCTTTCAATGTGGGATTAAACCTTCTTTTATTCTTGTAATCATCCAAAAAGCAATTGGGTAGTTAGTATGCTCTTTGGAATTCCTTTGCAAAAGAATGAAGTTCTGCCAGATTCTGTCTTAGAAGAAGAAAACAGACGCAAAGGTGAAAAGAAAAAAAAAAAAAGCTTCTGAAAGGGAAGTGCTGACAGGTTACACCAGTCACAGAACAGACATGCAGCACCCAAGGGTCACGGACTTGGAAGACGTGCCAAAGTTAGCCAGCCGGTCCCAGCATGCAGGGGCTGGAAGGGAACTAATTAATTAAAGAATATCAAACATGTTGTCAGGATGCAGACAGCAGAAGATAAAATGGACTTCACATAGTTTAACCAGTAGGAGAGGAGTAAGATCATACTGAACTCATAAAAAATTTCTTAAAAAAATAAGTTCTAACACATTTGATTGTATCATGATTAGAAGATAAATTGCTCTTTCAAATTCTGACCAAAGAGAGGAACCAAAGTCTTCCTTTAAAAAAGAAAGAACTAAATATTAACATTTATTGAGCACTTACTATGTGCAAAACACTGAGAGAAGCCTTCTGGGCAAATACGTTAACACTTGCATTTATAATGTATTCTATGTAGAGTTTTGTAGTGTTTCAGCCTAGATGCCATTTTGTTTCTGTTGCCTCATTTAATTCTTGTGATAGCAAGTGGGAGAGATGTTATTTTCACAGATAAAGAAGCAGGTAACAGACCTAGGTCTTAACTCTGATTTCATAGTGCACTAACTGTGTTATATTTTGTTTTTTTTTTATTTTATTGGAGTTGATTTACAGTATAGTATTAGTTTCAGACATACAGCAAAGTGAATCTGTTATACATATACATATATCCACTTTTTTAAAAGATTATTTTCCCATATAGACCATTACAGAGTATTGAGTGGACTTACCTGTGCTCTCTAGGTCCTTAATAGTAATCTATTTTTTGAAAAAATTTGTTTTGGCTGTACTGGTGTTTGTTGCTGCATGTGGGCTTTCTCTAGTTGCAACAAGCAGGGGCTATTGTCTAGTTGTGGTGCACGGGCTTCTGATTGCAGTGTCTTCTCTTGTTGCAGAGCTTGGGCTCTAGGGTGTGCAGGTTAAGTAGTTATGGCGCATGGGCTTAGTTGCCCTTGTTGCATGTGTAATCTTCCGGGATCAGGGATCGAACTGGCATCCCCTGCGTTGGCAGCAGATTCTTAACCAATGGACCACCAGGGAAGGCCTAGTTATCTATGCAGTGTAGCGTGTAGCTGTGTTACCTTTGAAAGGTATACCTCACTGGACCTGGAGCCCCTTCTCTTCCCTCTATTCCACAGGGAAGCCAGGCAGTAGTCACTGTAATAAGAATGGCTTCAGTGGGGAGGATGTCTAAGGAAAGAGTCCATCTGCTTTGCTGGCCTAAGCAAAATGCTGACATGGAGAGGGTTTGCCTCAACCATTTTTCCCTCTCTCTTAAAAAGTTTTTACTTCTCAAGGCATGAGACTTCAAATTCTCTTCTCCCTCCTTTCAAAACCTGCTCTCAAGTCCTGCCTTCACATCAGGCTGTAAGATTCCCAAGAATCTTTTTTTGGTGTCAACTCTTTCAAGAACATCTCTATTTTAACAGGGAGCTAAGCATTGAACTAAGATTCCCTAAGTGGTCTTTGATCTGTCTGGAAACTTTACAGTCTTACCTGGGAGAGTTCTCCTGCCAGGCTGCTGTAAAGGCACGCTGTTAGCATGTGTCTCCACCTGCGGCTGGAGCTGGGATGCAGGCTCATAGATCCATGTCGTTGCTGGGGAAGAATGCTGTAATCCACTGCCACCATAGGCAGGTTTCTGCATCTGTCAGCAGATATTCCTCTTCTAAACCTTTACATTTTGATACTGTCTTTGGGCCTAAACATGACGTTAAAATTACTGCTCATGACGGAAAAAGAAAGAGTGGTTGTTTCCATGCCCGCTTAAATGAGACCACCCTGCCCGTCCATCATCGTGCCTTGTGACTATGGTTTGGAAGGAGAGAAACCTTTACTGGGTAGGGGCCCCCTCCTTTCCTAATCAGCTCACACTCAGTCCTTTCTTTTTGTTCACAACCTGCTGCCAACTGATCTTAGAATTGCAGAAATATAGATAAATAAATTAAATAGTTGTCCCTTACAAGAATATCAGATACCTCTGCTTTTAGTAAAGAAAGGAAAATACAGCTTCAGGACATTGTTAGAGAGGGCAAAGGAGTTGGTAGCTCTGGTATCTACTCATGGCCTGAATTCACACTAACTAGCAGTCAACTACTCCCTTAACCTTGAGGCTGTTCTTGCTTAGATTCTCAATAATAATTTCTCCCTTAACCAGGGATTGCCACTTACTTAAATTATCCTCACAGGGATGAGAAATGCCTGCTGTGGGGTTCCTATTTGTTGTATTCTTCTTCAGAAACTTGGAAATAGAAGTTTTAATCTTGTTTCAGACCACTCTGTTGAAAGTTTTGAAAGAGCTGGAAAAAGAGAGGGACAGAAATAATATCCATTGAGTGTGTATTATATAGCTGGCCTTTTGTATAAATGCCTTTACTAAACCTCTCATTAAAATACTCTTTTTGATTGCCATAATACAGTTGGGTATACCAGTCCCATACATTGTACTGAACTTGCTCAAGATCAAGTTGGGCTTGCATGAATTTGCAAGCCCAGTGACATGAGCCACTCTACCATACCACCTCCCTGAACCATTATCCCTGACAATCACAGTCCCAGTTCTAGACTCTCTTTGTTATCTATATAACATGAAGAAACTGGAAGGTTCTTAAGTTCTACCGCAATCACTTTGGGTGGCAGATTTATTGCTCTAACTCTGGAAACGATTGCTGATTCTCTCCCCAAGTGCAGCTGAGGCCAGAGAGAAACACTGAAGAAGGTGTGGATAAGCAACACAGAGTCACAATACTGGGACATAATGATCATCTTGGTCTCTTCTTTCACTGGTATCAGGAGCCCTGAGCCCCATAAAGAAACTTTGATGTGTATAAAGTCATACAAGGAATTAAGCTCAGTTTAGAATCCAAACCTCCCAAATCCAGTGCTTCAAACGCATCCCTTTGATCACACTGTATTTCTTCACCCACATCACTCTACCACCTCTGAACCATACGATGAGGTCTGTCTGTTGCCTCTAGGGATTTGCTGACAAAGAACCATTCCACACAGCACTGCTTCAAGATACCAAGTCATTCAGATAAAGACCCTAGATATTCACAAGCCATTCAACCCCCATGATAGGATACATCCCGTGCTGAGATCAGAGTTAGCAGTGCAGTTCCTAGCACATGAGACCTTGCTTATTTTGATTTATCCATTGTCTAAAGATGATCCAGAAGTTGGGCACTACTTCTAAATCACCAGGTTTTTCATTGTAAGTGACAACCTTTGCATTTTATTAGCATGGTCTACTTTTTAATAAGCCTTTACTGGGCCAATATATCATAACAACAACATTAAAACATTCCTCTCTACTGGTTATAAATTGCCTTGATGGTGTTGTAGTGACATCTCCCAGAGCACCTTTGACAGAATGAGTCTTAAGATCCAGGAATGTTATTGTCACAGCAGGATGACATCCCAGCCCAGCCTGGATCCCCTCCTCAAGGCAAAGGTTTGTGGTGCCTAGGAAAAGGAGAGAGGTGACTGCCCAGGGTGCCACTGATGTGTCTGTCATTGATAAGCTGTTACACTTTGGAAAAGCCGCTTAACCTCTTTGGGCCTCTTTACCTGTAAAACTGGAGAAGGAAATGGCAATAAAACCTTCCTTGTCTGTCTCATAGGGTTACTGTGAGGAACAAATAAGATAATTTACATGAAAGCACTTTGAAGAACCAGTTGGATTCTCCAGAAACCAGACTCTGAGATAGATTTTAGCCTGCAGGGTATTTATCAGAGAGTGCCCTTGAGATCATACTCCTGGAAGAGGGGAGGAGGAAGCAGTGTTGGACAGGGGAAGAAAACCAGTAGCTTATCAGGCCCTGTAACAGCCTCAGTCACACCCAGGAAAAAACCTAGAGCTAATTTGGCCTGTCAGCAGGGTCTCATGTTGTCTGCAATAGCCAGGCTTTTTGTGAGCGTGTTTAGTCGTGTCTGACTCTTTGTTCCAGACTCCTCTGTCCATTGGATTTTCTAGGCAAGAATACTGGAGTGGGTTGCCATTTCCTTCTCTGTGCTTTATGCTGCTGCTGCTAAGTTGCTTCAGTCGTGTCTGACTCTGTGCGACCCCATAGATGGCATCCCACCAGGTTCCACCGTCCCTGGGATTCTCCAGGCAAGAACACTGGAGTGGGTTGCCATTTCCTTCTCCAATGCATGAAAGTGAAAAGTGAAAGTGAAGTCGCTCAGTTGTGTCCGACTCTTAGCGACCCCATGGACTGCAGCCCACCAGGCTCCTCTGTCCATGGGATTCTCCAGGCAACAATACTGGTGTGGGGTGCCATTGCCTTCTCTGTGCTTTATAGCACCATTAATTAGTCATTAAATGTCAGTTGTCTTAAGAAGTAGTATGACCCTAGGCTTGCTGACTCTCTGCAACTGAGATGTGACAAGTGAAGGCTCTGCTGAGAGCATTCCTGGTAGCTAGGGTGAAAGTTCTTCCCCCCCTGCCCTTTTTTTTTTAGTATTCTTTTCCATTATGGTTTAATCATAGGATACTGAATACAATTCTCTGTGCTATACAGTAGGACCTTATTGTTTATCTGTTCTGTATGTAATAGCTTACATCTGCTAACCCCAACCTCCCATTCCATCCCTCCCCCAACCTTCTTCCCCTTGGCAAACACCAGTCTGTTCTATACGTCCATGATTCTGTTTCTGTTTCGTAAGTAGGTTAATTCATGTTGTAATTTAGATTCCACAGATAAGTGATACCACGTGGCATTTGTCTTTCTCTTTCTGACTTCACTCAGTTTAAGAATTTCTAGTTGCATTTATGTTGCTGCATATGATATTCTTTCATTCTTTTTATGGCTGATTAATATTTTATTATATATATGTACAACAATCTTCTTTTTTTAAGTTTATTTCTAATTAAAGGATAATTGCTTTACAATATTGTATTGGTTTCTGCAATACATCAACATGAATCAACCATTGGTATATTTATGTTCCCTCTCTCTTGAACCTCCTACAACAATCTTCTTTATCCCTTCATCTGTCAATAGACATTCAGGTGTTTCCATGTTTTGGCTATTGTGAATAATGCTGCTATGAACATGGGAGTGCTTGTATCCTTTTGAATTATAGTTTCGTCCAGAGTCCAGATGTATTCCCAGGAATGGGGTTGCTGGATTGTATTAGAGTTCTATTTTTAGTTTTCTGAGGAACATTTATACCATTTTCCACAGTGACTCCTCCAACTTATGTTTCCACCAACACTATAGGAGAGTTTCCTTTTCTCCACACCCTCCCCATCTTTTGTTATTTGTAGACTTTTTAATGATAGTCATTCTGACTGGTATGAGGTGGTACCTTGTTGTGGTTTCACTTTGCATTTCTCTAATCATTAGCGATATTAAACATCTTTTCATGTGCCATCTGTGTCTCTTTTGGAGGGATGTCTGTTTCAGTCTTCTGGCTAATTTTTGACTGCGTTTTTTGTTGTTGTTGAGTTCTGTGAGCTGTTTGTATATTTTGGAGATTAAGCCTTCATCTGTTGCATCTTGTGCAAATATTTTCTCCCATTCTGTAGGTTGTCTTTTTGTTTCCTTTATGGTTTCCTTTGCTGTGCAAAAGCTTGTAAGTTTGCCTATGTCCCATTTGTTTATTTTTATTTCTATGGCCTTGGGAGACTGACTTAATAAAACATTGGTATGATTTATATCAAATAATATTTTGCCTATATGAAAATTCTTTCCTTAAAGACAGAGTCTTGTTGGCACAACAGTTTCCACCCCAGATCCACTTCATATATATTCAGGAATTAGAACTTCCAAGATTCCAGTGAGCATTTTTTTCCCTGGGGAAAACTCAAAGGGGGAATATAAATGGGATGAAATATAGTCCCTGCTGCTGCCGCTGGTCTCAGAACCATAACAGATATTTCCCCCCACCCCTCTCCTGTTATCCATTTCAGATTCCCCTCACCTCTGCAAGTACTTCTGCTTGTCTTGATTGCTGACCTGGTATGGTGATCCAGACTTTTGAGCTTAATGGCTTTGGAAACCTGATCCTGGTACCCTTCTTAGGTCAGACTTGGTTTATTTGTCTTTTTACATTCATCATTAGGTAATGGCATATCAAGAGACATTCAGATATGCATCTGGATGCCAAACATAGTCTTGCCTGCCTTCATTGTGCCAAAGTAGCTCTCTGATGAGGGTCAATTACCTCTGCAGAGATGGCATCTCTTCTTTTTTATCCACAGGTCTTTAGACACAGGAATCCACAAAATAGCAGATAACAGCCCTAACTTACAATTTAATTACTCTAGCTGTGTCTCCTTCTTGGGTGACCAGGACCCCTAAACCCACAGAGGTTAAAGTTGTGGGAATGGAAAGCATAAATTTCCTAATTGGGCCACAGTGACTAGACCACTCCTGCTTCTGTACCTTGGTTCTCAGGCCCGCATATTCTGATTATTGGAGACAGAGCACTTAGGCAGATCTTTGGTTCAAGGTTTGTACTGTGCCCTAGAGGTTGGCTCACCTTCCTTGTAATATCGCTTCTGAGTTGGTAGTTTAGCCATGACTTCCACAAGCCATTCTAACACACTTTCTTGCCAGGAATGTCTGGATGGTGAGATATGTTCTATGACCAGTGGCTCTCACAGACTATACTCTCTCAGTCTTTGCTTTGTAGGGCCCCGCAGTCTGATTCTAAGATAGAACTAGAGTTCTATGGTGGTGAATCAGACACTCTGTATGCTTTTGAGAGTGCTTTTGCTGAATTTCCATGGGCAAGAAAGGCATACTCATACCTGAAAAATATTTCTATTTTTGTCAGAATGAATATGCCATCTCATTCAAATGAAATGCCATTTTCTGGACTGAAAAGGTCTCATGCAGTCAACTTGCCAGCAAGTGGCCAATTGGTTTCCTGACAGAGTGATATCATATCGGGATCTCAGCACTGGTCTCCATTTCTGATAGACTGGATATTTAGTGTCAACAGTTTCTAGGACACCGTTATTAAGTGGGAGTCTGTGCCTTTGGAACATGAGCAGTCCCTGTGATGGTGGCCATTGTTCAACTGCCCATCATGCTAAAACTAAGGTGCCCAGTAGCAGAGCCTGACTGATGGCAGCTGGCCAAGTCGTTTTGTCTAATTGGTGTCTGCACTGTCTTTCGTCTCAGAAACTCTCTGTGGGCTACTAAGACTCTTCCCAAAGAATCCCCTCCTGCGCACATGGTATTCTACTGCCACCACTCCCTGCCCTGCAAATTATCCTGTTGGTCATCTTCTAATCTTTATCCTTCCAAGTCCATGACCAGCCACCCAAGTCGTTCACCACTCCCTGTGAGTCTGTGTATATTCAGATCTTAGGCCACTTACCTTTCCACATTCATCCTCTCCTTTCACTATCCGTTTCATGCTTTCCTCACCTCAGCCAGCTCCTCTGTTGATCCTGGTCACTTGCCTGGTTTGGTGACCCAGACACTTAAGCACAAATGGTCTAAACACCTAGTCTTGGAGTTCTTCTCAGGTCAGAGAAGGGTAGATGATCAGGTCTATTTCCAAAAGCCCTTCTTGTTAGGAATACTTCCACACATAACTGTTTTTCAAGGCCAACCCAGGGTGAGGCTGTAGTGTATCTGTGTGTTTTCAATTTTGACACACAGGATGAGCCAGTTCATTTGTCTATGTGGCATAGTTTTTTTCCCTCTTGATAGGGAGATCACAGGAGCCTCTCTTGGCTATCCCGTGCAGCTGTGGGTGTGATCTGAGAATGGCATGCTGGCACAACAGTGGGAGATGACATTAGAGTCTGGGTTCCATGCCGCTGGCTTGATTTTCTTCTTTGGCCCTGCTTGTAACTTATTCTAGAAGTACTTTTTCAGTCTTGCAGTATATCGCTGCCGGGCTTGCTTGATATTATGACGTGGTGAATCAGACACAACCCAGTTCATAATAGGTCATTCTCGATGCATGGTCACTTGATGTCCCACAGGCAAATGTTCTGTATCTATCAAATACCAATAGCTATGTCAAAGGTTGTTTTTCAAAAAGTATATAATTCTTCAATGGGAGTGGCATGGCCTTGCTCCAGAAGCCCAGGCATCTATACTGTTATTCTCCTATTAGGGCTTACCATAAATTTCATATGATATTTTCCCTGTAAGTAATACCCCTAATACCATGCCATTTTCAGCACATTTGCACTGCATCCTGAGCCTGCCGTGCAAGTCCCTTTTCTCCTCTGGTCTCTCTAAAAACTGACAGCCTTCTTGGCATGGGTGGAAGGAACATTGAGTATGCTGCCTAATAGGCACTGTGCTTTAAGTCTTCGTGGTAGGGGAAACATGATGAAATAATTTGATATTTTACTTTGCATGGGGTGTCCCAGCATGCCTCTAAGCACTTGAACCTCTCAAAATTTTACTAATTCAGAAGCCTTCTTGATATTTGTAAGGAGTGTCTAAATGCCAAAGCACATGCATCTTAGCAAGACCTCCACCGTGCTAGCAGCTTCTTGGTCATCTTGACCAATAAATATGATGTTATCGAAGTATGGATTAATGTGGTATTCTGTGAAATATCCAGATGGTTAAGATCTTTTCAAACTACAGTATGTCAGAGGACAGGAAAAGTTAACACAGCCCTGAGGCAAAAGTATAAATGTATATTGATGTTCATTCCATGTGAATTCAAGCTGTCACTGCTTCCTTATTTAATAGGGAAAGAAAAGAATGCACTTGTGAAATAAGTGGCTATATGTCATATACCTGGGGCCATATTAATCTGCCCTAGCCAAGACATCATATCTGGTCCAGCAGCTGCAGCTGGAGATGATATTTAGTTGTGTTTGCAGAAGTCTCTTGCCTTTAGAAGACGTCTTTTTTTTTTTTTTTTTTTTTTTTTTTTTGCAGGGACAAACTGGTAGATGAGGTTGTGATGGGTACTAACATTCCCACATCCTTTAGATCTCATGGGATGCTCTTATTTCTGGCATACCCTGAATATGCAGCCTCTAACATTTTATCTTCTCCAGGGGAGAGGAGAAAGGAGCTGCTTTAGCATTTGCTCCAAAATCGCCCTTTCCCCACAAGTCGAAGGACCCACTTGGGGAGTTATGTTGACTGTAAGCTATATCCACCCTAAATGTATACTGGGAGAGTGGTTAAAAGACTAAATTGGTAGGTTTGGGAGCCTAATGGTCCCACTGTGAGCTGAACTTTGTCCAGGATTGAATTTACAAAGTGGCCCCTCTGACAAAGGGAACATGTTAGTACTTTACATCTCTCGGCACTCCAGCAGTTCTGAAAACGTTTGGATAAGAGACTCAGGTGAAGATGGTGTCATAGAGCTTCCTGAATTTCACTTCTCTGACAGGCATACTGAATGTACAGTTACATAGAGCACAACTCCTTCTGAAAGAAATCCAGCAACTAGCTGAGTGACTCTTTTACATCAGGCTACTGAGAAAACACCCACATTGAAATTGGTAGGAAAGGCTGAGACACACTCTCAACTCCACTCTGACACAGCAACATAAAGTCAGGAGGGAACCCCAATTCCCAGCTTCTCCATGAAGAGTGAAAGGTTTGAACTGAATATCTAGGGTCTGAAGTTTTAAGGTTTCCACCCAAAGAATGCCCCACCCCCTGACACTTGGCTCTGAGAATCAAAGAGGCTCACATTTCCAGGTCCCACTGACTATAGAAAACCAAGAAGATGCTATAAATGGTGTACTCAGGGCTTAGCTCAGAGGGAACAGGCAGAAACCCCCATCTCCTCCTTGTCTTTCCTTGGAAGGGGTTTCTCTATGTACTTTACAGGTTGCTGCCTGGAGGTTCAGCTAATTAGCATACATCTAGGTGCTGACTGCAGTCCTCCTTGGAATCCTAAAGAGCAGGTGGTCACTTCTTCACCCTTTGGCTCGTTCCAACAACAAAGCCAAGTTGCCAGTATCTCCCAGGAAGGTGCTTTACCACACATCTAGCACCCTAACTTTGATGGCTTCCATCCAAGGAACAGGACCCCAAATCGCTTAGCACTGATAGCCAGCAGAGTATGAATGCATGAGACCCAAAGGACTATGGCAAACAAACATTTTTCAAATGGGTCCAGGGGCACTCTATACCTATACAGCCACACTCAAGTGCAGAGAGAAGTAGGCAAAAAATGCTCAGCTTCCAGTTTCTTCCTGGAATGGGAAGCTACTGCCTGAGGCCTGCATATAGGTGGTGACTGAGGTCTCCCCTTTGGGACACTGATGGATCTTGGCACAATTTCAACTATCAGGAGCCATTAGAACAAAGATGGGAGCTTACACAATCACAGAAGTTTGAGAGGCAACCAGGAGTTTGGGCTAGATTGATTGATGAGGTTCATCTCCTACATGACGCCAGTCCATCAAGATCGGAAGAGGTGGCTGTTTTATCTATCTGTGCAGAAACCAACATACAGACTCTATGGAAATAAAAAACCAAGGAGATATATTCCAAATGAAAGACTAAGATAAATCTCCAGAAACTGATCTTGTTGAGATGGAGATAAGTGGTTTACTTGCTAGGGAGTTCAAAATATCAGTCATAAAGAAGCTCACTAAGGTCTGGAGGGTAATGGATGAACAAAGTGAGAATTTCAGTAGAGATAAAAAATATGAAAAGAGTCAAACAGAAACCATAAAGCTGAAGAAAATATCAGTTGAACTGAAAATTGCCGTAGAGGGGTGAATCAGGAGACTAGATCAGGTGGAGCAAAGTCTCATAGAATTTGAAGACAGGGCACTGAAATTTATCCAGTCAGAGGAGCATAAAGAAAAAAGAATGAAAAAAAGTGAAGATAGCTTAAGGGACTTATGGAACACCATCATGAGGACCACTGTAAGCACTGTAGAGTGTCCAGAAGGAGAAGAGAGAGAGAAAGAGGCAGAAAGCTTATTCAACAAAATAATGGCTGAAAACTTCTCTAACTTGGGATAGAAACAGATGTCCAGATCCAGGAATCCCAGTGCATTCCAAGTAAGATGATAAAGAGACCTACACCATGGTACATTGTGATTGAAGTTACATGTATAGTATAACTCAGAGAAGGCAATGGCACCCCACTCCAGTACTCTTGCCTGGAAAATCCCATGGATGGAGGAGCCTGGTGAGCTGCAGTCCATGGGGTTGCTAAGAGTCAAACACGACTGAGTGACTTCTCTTTCACTTTTCACTTTCACACATTGAAGAAGGAAATGGCAGCCCACTCCAGTGTTCTTGCGTAGAGAATCCCAGGGATGGGGGAGCCTGGTGGGCTGCCATCTATGGGGTCACACAGAGTCGGACACGACTGAAGCAACGCAGCAGCAGCAGCAGTATAGTGTAATTAAGTTAAAGATAAATTAAAGATAAAAAGAAAAGTTTCAGAGCAACAAGAGAAAAGCAACTTGTTATATACAAGATAGCTTTCATAAGATTATAAGATTTTTCAGCAGAAATCTCGCAGGCCAGGAGGGAGTGGGAAGATATATTCTAAGTGCTGAAAGAAAAACACTTTATTTGGCAAAGTTGTCCTTCAGAAGTGAGTAAGAGATAAAGGCTTTTCCAAAATATATAAGGGACTCAAACTGGAAACAAACAAAATGACACACACACACACAAGCAATTAAAAATGGGCAAGGGACCCGAATAGACATTTTCCAAAGAAGACATACAAATGGCCTAAAGGTACATGAAATGGTTCTTAGCCTCACTAATCATCAGGGAACTACAAATCAAAAACCACAATGAAATATTACCTCAAATCTGTTAGGATGTCTATTACCAAAAAGGGAAGAGATAACGAACTCTGAAAAGATTACCATCATGCACTGTTGGTGGACATGTAAACTGGCACAGCCATTATGGAAAACAGTATGAAGATTCCTCAAGAAATTTTTAAAAAGAATTACCATATGATGCTTTCAAACTGTGACACTGGAGAAGACTCTTGAGAGTCCCTTGGACAGAAAGGAAATCAAACCAGTCAATCCTAAAGGACATGCAACCCTGAATATTCACTGGAGAGACTGATGCTGAAGCTGAAACTCCAATACTTTGGCCACTTGGTACGAAGAGTCAACTCATTGGAAAAGACCCCAATGCCAGGATAGATTGAAGGCGGGAAGAGAAAAGGGCAACAGAGGATGAGATGGTTGGATGGCATCAACTCAATGGACATAAGTTTGAGCAAACTCCAGGAGACAGAGAAGCCTGACATACTACAGTCCATGGGTTCACAAAGAGTTGGACATGACTGAATGACTGAACAACAGCAACCACCATATGATCCAGAAATACCACTATGCCTGTGAACTCATTTTGGATATATAACCAAAGGAAATGAAATCGGTACCTTGAAGAAATACCTGTATTCTCATATTCATTGCAACATTATTTATAATAGCCAAGGTATGGAAACAATCTAAGTGTCCATTGACAGATGAATGGATAAAGAAATGAATATGTATATGTTTATGTGTCTCTCTGTGTGTGTATATATTTATTCACCCTAAAACAGAAGGAAACCTATCATTTGCAACAACATGCATGAAGATGCAGAGCTTTATGCTAAGTGAAATAAGCCAGGCAGAGAAAGACAAATACTGTATGGTATCACTTACATATATAATCCAACACAAAACAAAGTTGAGTTCACACACGCAGAGAATAGACTGATAGTTGCCTAGGACTGGGGAGGTGGGAGAAACGATAGGGAGAGGCTGCTAAAAAGGCACATATTTTCAGTTACGAGATGAATAAGATCTGAGGATCTAATGAATAACATGGCGATTATAGTCGAAAAAACTGTATCGTGTAATTGACTTTGCTAAGAGAGTAGAACTTAAGTGTTCTCACACACGCACACAAAGGTGTGTGTGTAGGATGATAGATGTGTTAATTAACTCAGTGGTGGAAATCCTTTCTCAACGTATAGCTGTAGTGTTAGCCACTCAGTCATGTCTGACTCTTGGCGACTCCAAGGACTGTAGCCTGCCAGGCTCCTCTGTCCATGTAATTCTCTAGGCAAGAACACTGGAATGTCCCTTCTCCAGGAGATCTTCCTGACCCAGGGATCAAACCCGGGCCTCCCACATTGCAGGCAGATTCTTTACTGTCTGAGCCACCAGGGAAGCCCCTTCTCAATGTACACATTTATCAAATCACCATATACACTTTAAAAATGTTACAATTTTATTTGTCATACCTCAGCAAAGCTGAAAAACTTAACAAATGGAAATGTTTGGATGTCTCCCTGGCTTCAGCGTTCAGTTTTCTGAGTAAATGAGGTTTCTTTGGGGAAAGAGTGAAACTATTTTTACTGTGTCTCTCTGTCATCTTGTATTAATAGCAGGGTTCTTCCTCTTGCGGATTTAGTTGTCTCCTCAGCCAGTGGATTCTAGATCCAAAAACTGGATCGGATACAGAAACTGGGCAAGGAATTGTGGTATTCTACTAAGGCAACTGTATTCAGATATCTGATCATCCTTCCTAATTTCCTCTGGTGGTACAGTCTGAACAGCGTCCCTATTGGTTGTCCAAGCATTTTGCCCCGGGGAAGCTGCATCCTTTAAACTCCATTGCTCTGAAGGTCAGGCCCGCCTTGGTTGCCACTCTGACTTGCTGGTTAGAGTAATCCCATCTACCTGTCTTTCAACGGCTGGCAGTACTGCCTGGTTTACATGGTTCTGGAGCCGCCCCCGTTACTATCAGTGAACCCAGGTCTGTAACGACTACCTACAGACAGCTCTGATCTGTAGAAACAGCACCACTCGACATTGTCGTGGTGCTGTTGTTCTCTTACAAGATCACTCTTTATGGCCTTGATGATTGATGCAGCCTTCTGGCTTTCCTCTGGAACATGCTTACTTGGGTTTTCTGGCCTTACGTAGTATGCCCACTTTAGCATGCCCACTTCTCTAATTCTTTTACTCCCTCCCTTTATCAACTACCATGAGAACTGTGATATTTGAACCTCACTGGCTGTGGACAGTCACTTTTTCCAGGTTTGTAGGAGTCATCCTCAAAGGAAGTTTATATTATCTTCTGGGGTCTTTTGCCAGGGTATTAAATTCTGTTTCTCAGGAGAGTACTCTCAAGTCATTAAACTCTTCTTTATCTCATTTGATGTTCTTGCCCTCTTGATGAAATATCTATTTTAACTCCCACCATACCTAGTGGCTGGAGAAGGCAGTGGCACCCCACTCCAGTACTCTTGCCTGGAAAATCCCATGGACGGAGGAGCCTGGAAGGCTGCAGTCCATGGGGTCAGTGAGGGTCTGGCATGGCTGAGTGACTTCACTTTCACTTTTCACTTTCCTGCATTGGAGAAGGAAGTGGCAACCCACTCCAGTGTTCTTGCCTGGAGAATCCCAGGGACGGGGGAGCCTGGTGGGCTGCCATCTATGGGGTCGCACAGAGTCGGACACGACTGAAGCGATGCAGCAGCAGCAGCAGCATACCTAGTGGCTAGGTTTTATGGATATAGTCCCTTTATCCCTTATAAGGCCAAACATATCAGCAGCTAGGCTATGCTGAGATTTAACTTCAGAGTCCAAAAGAGAAGGTGCAGGCAGGTCCTGGGAGGGGGACATGCCTTCTTGAGGAGGTCTCTTCATGGTCTTCAAGCAAGGAGGTGATGTTAATTCTTCCTAGGGAGGGCTAGTCCACTTATTTAGACTCAGGAAGTTCAGGAAAGCCTAACAGTTCAAAGTTTTGGGGATACCAATCCAGATGTTTCCGTCCCATATGTCAGGGTCCCAGATTTTGCTGGAGTCCTGACCTTGAAATAGCAGAACTTCCTTGGCTCAGACTTTAACCTTCTTTGGAGGATAGTAGTAGAGAGAGAATGTTTGTGTCCCCTCAAAATTCATATGTTGACACCTAATTTCCAGTGGGATGGTATTTGGAGGTGAGGGTGTTGTAGGGAAGTTATTAGGTCGTAAGGATGAAACCCTCATAAATGAAGTGAGTGTTCTTTTTCGAAAAGAGGTCCCAAAGAGAGTTGCCTTGCCCATTCTGCCGTGTGAGAACACAGGGACAGATGGCTGTCTATGAACCAGGAAGTGGGCCTCCCCAGATATAAGACACGCCTGGGCCTTGATCTCAGGCTTCCCAGATTTCAGCATATGAGAAATAAATGTTTGTTGTTTATAAACCACCCAGTCCGTGGTATTTTGGTTAAAGCAGCCCAAACAGAATAAGGTAGTTTAGCTATTCTTATAATGAAGCTCTGGCTCTGGTCCTCCCCCTCCCACTGCAGAAAATGAGATTGTTTTCATATGCCACTAAGTGGCATTGTCTTATTTGGCTTTCAGTTGCCTATTACTAGCTCTAAGACTTCATTATCTTTTTCTAGAGTGTCATTCAAGCTCAGCCACTGGAATCTGCTGCACTTAGTTTCTTTCCCCACATAGTTTTCAAAAGTCTGATATAAAGTACCATTAATGCATGCCTTTCTGCCCATATACCTTCCCAGTTCAGCTCCAAGTGTCCATTTAACAACTGGACAGTCATGTTGTGCCAAGGACTAAGTACTTTACTGACGAACAGCAATTGGATCTTCACTGACAACCAGGTGATGAGTTTGTGGTCCGTCTCCAGAACCCCATCTTGCCATCTTCTTTCTTCAGTCGGTCCTGGAGCCAATGGACCCATGCTGGGTTCTCCAGGGAGCAGTTTTGAGTCAGAGTTTAATGTACAAGGTATTTATTAGGGGTGCCCTTGGACTCATAGCCCTGATAGAGAAGGGAAGAGAATATGCTGAGGTAGAAAGACAAGTCAAGTTGTGATGTCACCAAAACTGTAAGAAAATCTGGAGCTACAATGACGTATTGGAGCCAATTGACCGAAAGCTGGGCTCTTAACAAGCACATCAGTCAGTTTTTGGATGTGGGTTGCTGCCCTGGCAGCAAGGGACAGGATTTGGAATGAGAAGCTCTGCAGCTGAAGCAATCTCTGAAGGGCGGACGGCTGGAGGCTTTGTGTTGACACTACACTCCAAAACAAGGGCCACAAATCTTTTCATTTATGGGGAGGGGCCTGGGCAACACAGCCCAGCATTCACCACAGAAAACATATGGCCCTTACTCTCCCACCCCCAACACATTCCTTATATCGCTTCCCAGGCTTGTTGCTAACTTGCTCTCTTTTGCCACATTGATGCTGTGCCATCTTGGTTTCTCACATATTAAATCCCTCCATTACTTATTTCCCATGATTGTTAAAGGGGTCGAAAAGGACAATAGTTATGAAAAGGCTTTGTAAACTCTAAACCACTTTATGAATCCTAGCAAGTATTATAGGGGCTTCCCAGGTGGCTGGGTCAGTAAAGAATCTACCTTAAATGCAGGAAATGCAGGAGATGTGGGTTCGATTCCTGAGTCAGGAAGATTGCCTGGAGGAGGGCATGACAACCCACGCCATATTTGTGCCTGGAGATTCCCACGGAGCCTGGCAGGCTATAGTCCATAGGGTCTCAAAGAGTCGGACACAACTGAAGCAACTTAACACACACACATGGGAAAGTTATCATTGCTAACTTTCAAAGTTATAAAACATCAAGAAATATTTGGTAAAAAATAAATTTCACCTGATAAACCTCTGTTAACGAAACTGCCTAGTTTCTTAGGTTGACCCATGGAGACTCTGCTTTTCATAATAACACTGCTTAAGGATACCAGATTTTTTTAAGCTGTTTTGAAGATCAAAAAACCATCTTTAGAGTTCATTACTATTAGCAAAACCTCAGTAACAAAAGTCTGATATTTGGCAGTGGAGATGAGGGGGAAAATGTGGGGAGAGGGGGAAAGGACGGTTATTTACCGAGTTCTAATTGCCGAACACTGTGTCAGGGCTTCACATGTTGCTTTCCCCGTCAACCACGTGAAGTTTAAAAGTGGGTCTTAAGAGCTCCAGGTCAAACAGCAGGCTCTTTATTTCCATTTCAGGAATCCCCGTTGCCTCCTTTAAGAGACAAGAAGACCCACAAGTCCTGTCTCGCTGTTTCTAAGGTACAGAAACTGAAGTCAATTCTCTCTTCCTTTCTTGGAAAAATTCTGTTATGTCTGCAGAGCATGTCTGTAAAAACACAAAAATTAATACATCATATCCATCTTCAAAGTAGCCATATTTGGGAATTGGGAAACTACAGTGAGTATTTTTCCTGCAGCAAATCAGAGGCTAAGCCAGACGCCCAAGCCCCAGAATGCACCTGTGTTCGGCAGTTGTGTCTGGGGAGTCGCCCAGCGTGATCTACTGTGCTAGCTCTTTCCAAGAGGAGCCTCAGAAGGGAGGAGAAGAATGTCTGAGGGCTCGTCTGGGGAGAAATAAAAGAAATAATTGTTCTAAAAAAAGGAGAAATTGGTATTTCACCGGCAGCCTAAGATGCACAGAAGCACTTTAAACTCCTGTGGCTGGCATCAGTCATCTGAAAATCACCAACTTGTTTAAAAATCCCTCACCGGGGGATTGTGCTGCTGCTGTCAGGCAGCCTGAAATCGAGTGTGTCTAGACACTCATATGTCCTCAACGGGGGCCCTGCGGGACTGGTGTGCTGTGGCCTGAATGCCTCTTGCCAACATTCGTATGGGAACGGCAGAACAAGAAACTCAATTTCAGCACAAGTCAGCTGCTATGGAGAAGGAGCCACATGGAAGTGAGGTTTGGCCATCAAGGTTTCAATGAGCCCCAGATGTACGGCAAAGGGGAGGATTTTTGCCCCAGACAAGGCCCTCTACTGCAGTGCACATTGTTCCCGGTTCTGGCTTTCTTAACACAGAGATGAAGTGATCCTGCCTGGAAACAACGCAAGTGTTGTGATACTCAGAGCTGTGGGGTATGTGTGGGTCTGTGGGCAATGAGTCTAAAGCGCCTGTTCCAAACTAGATCTGGGTTCATGTTTTTCTGTCAGCACCTACCGTTATTTAATTTCCCTCTTCCCTTCACTGTGAAATTGTACTCTGATAAAGTGTTTTAACTTGGTGAAGAGATGAATGGCACTGTGGAAGGTAAAGCTAAGTTACACTGTAGCAATAATATTAAAGCAAACCAGAGAAATGCTTAACAGCGCCACGTGGTCACGTTTATTGGAAGTCAGGATCTAAGGGCTCCTCTTCATTCAACTACCACATCAATGTGTGATGTTAGCTGAGCCAAGGTGCCCCCACTTGGTTTCCCGTTTCTTCATTGGCAGGATGGACAGAGGGTAGGCAGTCTGAAAGACTGCTTCCCGTCATAGGAGATTATGGTTGCCATCATTTTGTAGCTATCCTCTATCCACCTGCAAACATCTGTCTCCACGATGATGGTCTTTGCACTCTAGCCTGGTGGCCAGGTGAATGGTATAAAATTTTCAATTGCAGGTGATGGAAATCAAACCAACAGTGGTTTAAGCCTTGATGAAGCTGAGCTATGATGAAACATGGCGCGAGGTGGTTGGGAAGGTAAGGTTCGTTTTTTGAATCAACTTTATCATTATGATTCAAAGCACTTTATTCATGTTTGAAGCTATGTTTGGGGTGGTATCTACCTAGTGGATTGACTCCTGTATTATTGTGGAATCCCTGTCATGTTTTTGCCTTATATGTGTATCTAGTTCTGTATCTCTCCTTGCCTTAGAGAATAATTGCTCTGATAGCAGTTACAGTGGATTTTTTTTCTTTTGCTAGTGTGTATAGTATTTTTTTTTTAATTTTAAATCTTTTTGGGTATTTGTATTTCAGGCATATACGTCTGTGTTTTACAGCACATAACTGAGTTTTGGTATTTTATCTGGCTGGTGTATTAATCTTTTCTGTGAAATATTTAATTAATTTAAATGTAATATATTTACTGATGTATTTAAAATTTATCTCTGTCTTACTATTGTTTTCTCCTTTTGATCCGTTTTATGTTCCTGTTTCGCTGTTTCCTTGGTTCTTTTATAGTAATCAAATATTTTAGTATTCAAATTCTCTATTTCTAGCTGGTTGGTTATACATTCCTTTATAAATTTTTTTAGTGGTGACACTAGAGATTTATCACCAATTAATCATAATTGAAGTTCTGCCTTTTGGTATTTAAGATTTAGGATTTGCCCCTTCTGCCTTTTGTGTTATTATTGTCATATATTTTAATTCTACGTATATTTCAAATCCTTTGAGAGATTACTCTCATTGTTACATGCAATCAATACTTATTTACATTGACCACATTGTACATTTTCTGTTCTTCATTCCTTCCTACAATTCCCTTCTCAGATGATTTTCCTGGATCATTTTTCTTCTCCCTACAAAACTCATTTTACTATTTATTTACTTTTACTATTTCTAGAGCAGGTTTGCTGGTGGTGTATTATCTTAGTTTATGTTTGTCTTAAACTGTATTTATTTCACTTTCAGTTTTGAAGGGTAGAATTCTAGATTTTCAGTCCTATCTTTCAGCATTTTAGAAATGTTACTGCCTTGTTTCCTGGCTTTTGTTGTTTCAGTTGAGACCTAATATTTATCGCTGCTTTATTGAAGTTAGTGTATCTCGTTTCCTGACTGCTTTTATGATATTTCTCTTTATTTCTTTCTATGATGTAGGCCTGGTTTAGATTTATACTTCTGTTGACCTGTCTTTCAGGTTGCTTCTAGATATGAGCAAGTCTAGAAAAGTATCTTGCGAAAGGAAGTGAAATCCCTGCTATTGGTTTATACTCATTAGGATTTATTTTCTGGAATTGGATAGTTTGCCACCCCATTCCAAATCAGTGTTCTATTATCAGGATGTGAAATGGCCTTTAGATGAAAAGTCCTATCCTGTTTCAATGTGATACAAACAGAAGGGAATACAGAAAAAGGACTATAGTAGGTGGTCAATGCCCTGATTCTTGAATGAATAAATAATTAATTAATGAAAAAATAGTTACTTTGGACTGGTTGGGTGGGAAAGTAAAAGGTAAGTTTATGAAATTGGTCCTTCCATTTCCCTTCCTGAGCAACATGTCTACCTGTGTGCTCTGTAAGGGTAGAGATTGTGTCCTACCGTCTTTGAAGTTAATATGTTGTTATACAGAATGCATCCAGCTGCCATTTGTAATCTGAAGAGAACTTTGAAAGATTGAAGAGGATTTGGACAGTTTTAGAGAAGAGTGTAACTGTTGATATGGTGAGGAGTGTGTGTGTTGAAAGTGAAAAGTCACTCAGTCATGTCCGACTTTTTACTACGCCATGGACTGTAGCCCGCCAGGCTCCTCTGTCCATAGAATTCTCCAGGCGAGAATACTGGAGTGGGTTGCCCTTACCTTCTCCAGGGGATCTTCCCAACCCAGGGGTTGAACCTGGGTCTCCTGCATTGTAGGCAGATTCTTGACTCTCTGAGCCACCAGGGTGAACAGTTGTGAGTGTAGGGTGTGTGAGGGCTGGACAGTATGCAACAATCTCACTATGATGGCAAGTCCATGTTAGCAATAAATGAAGAACTATCTGCCAGGGCTGAGCATTTAAGAGTTTTTATATAAATGGGTATCAAATGATAGGTATTTCACTTGGCAGAAAATAAAAGAAATAAGAAAGGAACCAGCCCAAGGTCACAGTATCTAAGATAGAATCTGCTAAGTAGTCCAGGTAGCAACACTAGTGCTCTACTCTCCATTAAAATGAAATCGTTCCAATGAATTTCAGGGAGTTTTGAAAGACATTGTGTGACCTAGACACCAGATACGTTATACACAGCTGAGCTCCACTTAATTGCATAATGAATGAATCAACTACTTTAAATCACTTTACAAAATCCCATGCACTATCACATTTCCTTCCTTGTTACCAATATGTGTTAAATGCAGTCCTCATAGAGAAATAATTCACTTCATTGTATTAAAAATGCCCAATTGGAGCCCTTTAAATGTTGCAGTTCTCAATTATCTCACCCCAAATCCACTATGAAGCGATAATTAGGGGCTAAAAGCTAAACCGATTACTGCAGAATTTTCTCCTGACAGCCATTTAATAGCTAATCAGGTGTTAAATCCCCAAATTATGCATTTCTCAGCAGCACACAGATCACAATAAATTTTAAAAGTTTTAAGTTATCAACTTGTCTTTCATGACTTTGCCCCAACACACCAAAAGTAAAGGAATTAACAGTTTAGAGGATTAAAAATCCTTGACAGTTTATTCCATTTCTTTATGTGGAATGTTTGTTTTGATTAATGATGACTCAAATCCAAATTCTGACCACAGCACCATATTCTAAGACCCGTCTTTGCCCAGAGAGAGATTCTACATCTTATTAGTGTCAACATATTAGTGTTGCCTGATTTGTATATACAGAAAACCTACAACCAGAAGGGTGAGGTCAGGAAGCCAGTATATGTACAGTGAACACATAGGAACGACATATATGGCTTTACTAGCTTTGAATGCCCTGAGTTCTCACAGGTATATGACACATGCGAGGGGCTTCCCAGGTGGTGCAGTGGTGAAGAATCTGCCTGCCAATGCAAGAGACACAGGTTCGATCCCTGGGTGGGAAAGATGGCCTAGAGAAGGAAATGGCAACCCACTGAAGTATTCTTGCTTGGAAAATTCCATGGACAGAGGAGCCTTGAGGGCTCCATCCATGGGGTTGCAAAGAGTGAAATGTGACTGAGCGTGCATGCACACACAAGGGTACCAACTGTTCCACCATTATTCTAATAACTACAGCGTAAAGTCTGTGGTTAGAGACACTGGACTTCACTCTGACAAGACTACTTATCACTACATCCAATGCACAGTGATCACCTAAGCAGCAGAGAGTGAGGGGGAGAATACATCTTTACATGGTGATTAATGGACCGTCACAGACACCCTTCTAGCTGCTAAGCTACTGTGGCCTTCTACTCCTACCTCAATGAAATGGAGGGGAGAGGAGCTAACAGGAAGATTTAAAATATATATAATTTACATACAAGGTAATTTTTCATCATGTTGAGCAATTTTAAAATAAATATAAGTAATCTGCAAATTACTATGATACCTGTAATAGGTACCCTGATAGATAACATGGGCTTTCTTGGTGGCTCAGATGGTAAAGAATCTGCCTGAAA
This sequence comes from Ovis canadensis, assembly GCF_042477335.2. Taxonomy (NCBI): domain Eukaryota; kingdom Metazoa; phylum Chordata; class Mammalia; order Artiodactyla; family Bovidae; genus Ovis; species Ovis canadensis. The sequence goes on from NC_091246.1 coordinate 70,382,478, forward strand.
TGCAGGAGGCTGGGCTCAATCCCTGGGTCAGGAAGATACCCTGGAGAAGGAAATGGCCCCAGTATTCTTACTATCCATGCTATGAGGATGTTCCACATTATTACATATAAAGCCAGTGAATGAGTATAACACAGTCATTTGACTCTAGGTCTATGGTTTTCAACCAAGGGAGATTTTGCTTCCCAGAGGACATGGTCTTAATATCTGAATACTTTTTGGTTGTTGCAGTCAAAGGGCAACCTTTAAAGGAAGAATGTTCCTGGCATTTAGAGAGTTGAGGACAAGGATTCTGCTAAACATACTGCAGCACACAGGACAGCTTCCTACCAACAAAGAAATATTTAGTGCCAGTAGTGCCAAAGTTGCAAAACACTCTTCTACTCTAGACCCCTGTAGCTTTGACACTGTATCTATTTGATCTGTATTCTCCAGGGCTGCGCAGGGGAAGATGGAGCACAGAAACAGTGGGCTATAGATCTTGTGAGTCTACATCCTATTCCCCATCTCTTATAAGAATATGTAGTATCTATCTATCTATCTATCTAGTATCTAGCTAGCTAGCTAGCTCTGTCATCCTATTCTCCAATTTTTTTCTGGGCTTTATTAATTTTCTTCATTATTTACCGAAATGCCTCCTCACTGCTTAGGAGCATTGTCAGTTTAGTTGCATAATTGCACCTTCATTTAACATATACTTTTCAAGCATCTACTGTGTGTAATATGTGGTCCTTGACTTCATGGATCTTAACTGGACAATATCAATAAAGATGTGCTAAAGATAAAAGTTAAGAAAACATATATATACATATATATGTATATGTGCACACACACACACCATGTCACATATATTTGAGGGTCTCATTAGAAATCATTTTATTTGGACTGAGATTTTCTTGAGGGAATAAACAGGGAGAAGTACATTAAAGAATAAAACTGAACGATGACCCTATCTAAGGGGAATGGTTTTAGAACTGGGACTGTTCAACCTATAGACGGCGAAGCCAAAATATAGTGTCCTAAAGTTATAAAAGTCCCCCCAATTTTCTTCTTTTATAAAAAAATTTTAATGAAAACATTATATGCACTTAGTTTTGATGTGAAATAGTAATTACCAATAAGTAGCCATCTCTGCCCATTCTCCTTTGTGCCTTGACATCTCTCCAAAGCATTGACTTTTCCTTATGTCACCTGTTTCTTTTTTATATTTAGTGTGGTATTTTTAAATAAAACTTTTATACCATTCCTTGATTTTTCCTTTAAACCCTAGCAGGAGGAGCCTCACACCACAGAAGGCCCCACATGTCACAGAGACACAAAAATCATCTATTATAAAATACCCAGACACCTCTGTCTCTCGGGATCTGTGGCTCAGGACACACACAGCACAAGCTACTGTCCCAAACGTTGGCACTTGTGACCCACACTTCTCTGTCCCTAGGGAAGTGCTTTTCTACATTTCTTTACATGCATCCCCAAATCAAAAAGACTGACATTTGGTGGGTTGTGATGCTGTGGCTACACAGAAATCACTTCAAAATGTGGCAATGATTTGAGTGGCAAAAGCTTTTAGGAAAGAGAGAGGACGAATTAATTAACTTGTCAAATCCTTCCTCTCAGATTCTTGAATAAAGAAGAGTCATTTCCTAAGAATTTCTCATGTCCATTTCCTAGTTTGCAGTGCATAGCTTCATAAGTAATCACAAATTAGCACAATGTTCACAACAATTGCGCTTGGCAGCTGAGGAACATTTCACACCATTAAGTAATTTATGTTCCTCTTTATCAAATGTAAGAAGCTTTCTAAATGAGTAGACTTTAGATTTACTAAATTTACTAAATTTTTAGATTTAGGGCAATTTATTTAGATTTAGAAAAATTGAGCAGATCATACAGAGAATTCCATATAAGCTTCTCTCCCTTATACAATTTCCCGTATTAGTAACATCTTGTCTTAATGTGGTTTATTTGTTACAATTAACAAACCACTGTTGATATATTATTATCTAGAGTCCATAATTTACATACAATTTCACTGTGTGTTGTCTAGATCTATGAGTTTGAAAAATGCCTAATGTCATGTATTCATCATTACAGTATCAAAATAGTTTCATTGCGCTAACAATCTTCTGCGCTTCACCTACTTATCCCTCCAGCTATCCTCAAAACCCAGGCAACCACTGATCGTTTTATTGTCTCCATAGTACTAATATTTAACCGTTTTCATAATGTTATAGAGTTGGAATCACACAGTATGTAGCCTTTCTAGACTGGGTTCTTTTACTTAGCAATGTGCATTTAACTCTCCTTCATACCTTTTTTGTATTGATAGCTCATTTTAAAAATAGCTGAATAATATTCTGTTGTGCAGATATTCTAGAGTTTATCCATTTGCCTACTGAAGGTTATCTTGGTTTCTTCCAGTTTGGGGTACTTATGAATAAAACTGCTATAAACATTTATGTGTAGGTTTTGTATTTTCTGACATTATTTTTAAAAATATTTCCCTCCCTTTTATTCCATTCTTCTCAATTTAGAATTCTAATTACAAGCATGCTAGATGGCTTTTTACTTCCCCCACAGTGCTCTAATGCCTTGTTTTTTCCTTCAGTTGTTTTATCTTCTCTCCTCTTCAGATTGAATCATTTTATTGCCTTCTCTTCAAAGTTCATTGATACTTTTAAAAATCATAGTTCTGCTGCTGCTAATGTTTCACTCACCGTAGTGAACTTTTAATTTCTGTCATATTTTTTGGCTTTAGAATTTCTACTTAGTTCTTTTATGTAGTTTCCATTTCTCTCTTGATATTTTCTGTCTTTGTATTCATTAACACTGCATTTTCTTTTAATCCTTTGAGCATATTTTCTTTACATCATTTGACCTATTTATAATATTTACTCTAAGGAGTTTTCTGCTAAATACAATGCCCAGGTATACTTGGTTTATATTTCTTTTGATTATTCATTTTTCCCTGTGTGTATTACTCTTTCCTGTTTCTTTGCATTTCCAGGAATTTTTGGTTCAAAACTGTATGCTATGCTTTTGTTTATTGTGTGGTTTTGAGTTTTCAGGGGGTTGTTTATTTGTTGTAATATATAGTTACCTTGTCTGGACTAAAACCACAAAATCTGACTTCTCAGATTGTTCAACACCTAACTTTGTTCAGTTTCCAGCTGCTGCTTTATAAATATGGCCCTCTGGGTATCTCCCTTTTGCCTGTGTATTTTATTAATCAGTTGAGAATTTGAGCAAATTTAAACTAAGATTTTGGGGTTCATCCTCTCTCTGATTCCTTTGCTATGTGGTTCCAAATTTCCAGTTACTCCTTCAGCTCTAAGTTCTTCCCTCTGACATCTGAAGTCAGAAAGTTTTCTACCTTTTGCCGCTTGAAATGCATGGGGTGGGTGCTGAACTCAGCCAAGGCATAAGAAGTTCACACACCTCCTCAGGGGCCATCGAGTCTTCCAAGTGTAGACTATCCTCTAGTTTTGCCTGCCTTTTTGATGAGCTCCCTGGGGTCTCCTGTGTGCATGTGTAGTATAATAGTCAGCCAGGGGTTTGGGCAGAGCTTATGCTCAGGTTTTAGATACCAGTCTTTCTGATCCTCTCTCACTTCCAAAAATCATTCCCTTAATTTCCCTGCTGCTCTGATAATCTGAACTCTTGTTTGCCGCCTTGAGCTGACAAGGCTGTGATTTTATGTCACGAGACCTGGGGTTGGAGTTTGGGATACAATTATCCCAGTTCTCATCCAAAGCACCGGCTATCTATTAAGAGTATACTCCCTTCCAGTCTCTGCCTGCTCATGGTCATTTTCCAGTGACTCTAAGAGATAATTTTAGTTATAATTCTATTCAGTTCAATAATAGTCTACTGGAGGTCAGCCTCTCCATTCGATCATCACCGTATATCCTGCCTGCTGCTGCTAAGTCACTTCAGTCGTGTCTGACTCTGTGCGACCCCATAGATGGCATCCCACCAGGCTCCGCCATCCCTGGGATTCTCCAGGCAAGAACACTGGAGTGGGTTGCCATTTCCTTCTCCAATGCATGAAAGTGAAAAGTGAAAGGGAAGTCACTCAATCGTGTCTGACTCTTTGCGACCCCATGGACTGCAGCCTACCAGGCTCCTCTGTCCATGGGATTTTCCAGGCAAGAGTACTGGAGTGGGGTGCCATCGCCTTCTCCAATATCCTGCCTATGTCACATTAAGTTTTAATCTATGATAGAATTTAAAAGACAAAAACATTTAAAAAGATAATATCTATTTAACAAACACATACTACATATAGACATATAGAGAGATGCAATTTGTGACATCAGTAACAAATGGCAAGAGAGTGGAGAAATAAAGGAGTAGAAGATTTTTATGTGTGGTTGAAATCAAGTTGTTAGCTTAAAATAGATTTTTATAACTTTAAGATGTTGTATGTACCAGTGATTCCCATGGTAACCACAAAGAAAACATCTACAGAAGATGCACAAAAGGAAATGAAAAAAGAATCAAAGGATGTCACTATAAAAACCAACTAGATGCAAAAAAAAGGCAGGAAGATAGGAAATAAGATACTGAAAAAAGCTATAAGACATTCTGAAAACAACAAAAAATGATAATATTAGGTTCTTCCCTATCAGTACTTACTTTAAATGGAAATAGATTTAACTCTCTAATTCAAAAGGTACAGATGAGCTAAATGGATTAGAAAAACAGAATCTATTACTTAAAAAACTAAAAATAGAGCTGCCATGTGATTCTGCAATCCCACCCCTGGGCATATATCTGGAGGAGAGCATCCAAAAAGATACATACACCCCACTGTTCTTTGAAACACTAATTACAATAGGTGAGACATGGAAGGAACCTAAATGTCTATCAACATAGGAATGAATAAAGATGTGGTACATATATACAATGAAATATTAGTTGGCCATTAAAAAGAATAATGCCATTTGTGGCAATGTGGATGTACCTAGAGCTTGTCATTGTGAGTGAAGTAAGTTAGAAGAGAAAGAGAAATATTGTATGATATTGCTTATGGTACATATATATGATAAAATCTTACTCTGCCATTGAAGAGAGTGAGATAATGTCATTTGTGGCAACATGGACAGACCTAGAGATTGTCATACTGAGTGGAGTAAGTCAGAGAAAAAGAAATATCATATGATATTGCTTATATTGTCGATTCTAAAAACAAATTGTATAAATGAACTTATAATGAAACTTTTACTATGGGGAAATGTGGGGGGAAGGGATAATTAAAGGAGTTTGGGATTGACATGTACATACTGCTATATTTAAAACAGATAACCAACAAGGACCTACTGTATGGCACAAGAAACTCTGCTCAATATTATTTAACATTATTTAACTAAATGGGAAAAGAATTGGTAAATTCTTGGCAAGAGTACGCAAATTTTATGTTGTGTATATCTAACCACAACTTAAAAACAAGATAAATTTTCTCTTGGCATATTCAAATATGACTCTTGTTTCTGAAATATTCCTTTGACATTCACAGATGTCAATGCCCCTTTTACCATTATTCTTAGGATTTAACTTTGGTCTTTTGTTAGATCCTCTGGTTTCTGGATCCTGTGGCTTTCCATCTTGAGGCCACCACACTATCTGATCCAACACCTTCTCCAGTAGTTCCTGACAAGGGGTGCATAAGACATCATGTTTTTGAGACCTAGCATATCTGAACATCTTATCCATCTTCATACTTGATCTTGACCAAGTCATCTGTTTGATTATGAAAATCTTGGTTGAAAACTGAAATTTTGGAAATGTTACCTTTTTTCTTTTTTTTTAGTGAGGTGGTTGAAAAGTCCACTGCCACTCTGATTGCTCATTTCTTCAGTGAGATTTAAGGGAGTTTTCTTTTGTTCTCAGAATGCTGGCCTTCTTATTGAAATTTATTTCTCTACATTGGTATATTGGTATTGTGATGCTTATTCAGTGTGCCCTTTGATTCCAGGATCTCATGTTCTTCAAATCTAGAAAAAAATCTGTTGTTTCTATAATTTATTTTCATTTCCTATATTTTCACTTTCAGGAAATTTTACCATTCACATATTATATGAATCCTCTTGTTTTCTTAAATTTCCTCTCCCCTTCACCATCTTTTTGACTTTTCCCCTCTGATTTCTAAGAGATTTACTCAAGTTTATATTCTAATCATTGTATTGGATTTTTTTTTTTCGTTTCTGCTAGCACACTTTAATTCCAGCTTCTAAAATGTATATATACATTTTTTTCATTTTAATTTTTACTTTATTTTACTTTACAATACTGTATTGGTTTTGCCATACATTGACATGAATCCACCACGGGTGTACATGCGTTCCCAAACATGAACCCCCCTCCCACCTCCCTCCCCATAACATCTCTCTGAGTCATCCCTGTGCACCAGCCTCAAGCATGCTGTATCCTGCATCGGACATAGACTGGCGATTTGTTTCTTACATGATAGTATACATGTTTCAATGCCATTCTCCCAAATCATCCCACCCTCTCCCTCTCCCTCTGAGTCCAAAAGTCCGCTCTACACATCTGTGTCTCTTTTGCTGTCTAGCATACAGGGTCATCATTGCCATCTTTCTAAATTCCATATATATGTGTTAGTATACTGTATCGGTGTTTTGCTTTCTGGCTTATTTCACTCTGTATAATCGGCTCCAGTTTCATCCACCTCATTATAACTGATTCAAATGTATTCTTTTTAATGGCTGAGTAATACTCCATTGTGTATATGTACCACAGCTTTCTTATCCATTCATCTGCTGATGGACATCTAGGTTGTTTCCATGTCCTGGCTGTTATAAACAGTGCTGCGATGAACATTGGGGTATAAGTGTCTCTTTCACTTCTGGTTTCCTTGGTGTGTATGCCCAGCAGTCAGATTGCTGGGTCATAAGGCAATTCTATTTGCAGTTTTATAAGGAATCTCCACACTGTTCTCCATAGTGGCTGTACTAGTGTGCATTCCCACCAACAGTGTAGGAGGATTCCCTTTTCTCCACACCCTCTCCAGCATTTATTGCTTGTAGACTTTTGGATCGCAGACATTCTGACTGGCATGAAGTGGTACCTCACTGTGGTTTTTTATTTTTTTTTTTGGACAGGTAAATCACAATAATTAACTTTTATTTATTTTTTTTTATTTTTATTTTTTTTTATTTTTTTATTTTTTAAATTTTAAAATCTTTAATTCTTACATGCGTTCCCAAACATGAACCCCCCTCCCACCGCCCTCCCCATAACCTCTCTCTGGGTCATCCCCATGCACCAGCCCCAAGCATGCTGCATCCTGCATCAGACATAGACTGGCGATTCAATTCTTACATGATAGTACACATGTTAGAATGTCATTCTCCCAAATCATCCCACCCTCTCCCTCTCCCTCTGAGTCCAAAAGTCCGTTATACACATCTGTGTCTCTTTCCCTGTCTTGCATACAGGGTCGTCATTGCCATCTTCCTAAATTCCATATATATAAAACTCCTAGAGGAGAACATAGGCAAAACACTCTCAGACATAAATCACAGCAGGATCCTCTGTGATCCACCTCCCAGAATTCTGGAAATAAAAGCAAAAATAAACAAATGGGATCTAATTAAAATTAAAAGCTTCTGCACAACAAAGGAAAATATAAGCAAGGTGAAAAGACAGCCTTCGGAATGGGAGAAAATAATAGCAAATGAAGCAACTGACAAACAACTAATCTCAAAAATATACAAGCAACTTCTGCAGCTCAATTCCAGAAAAATAAACGACCCAATCATAAAATGCGCCAAAGAACTAAATAGACATTTCTCCAAAGAAGACATATGGATGGCTAACAAACACATGAAAAGATGCTCAACATCACTCATTATTAGAGAAATGCAAATCAAAACCACAATGAGGTACCACTTCACACCAGTCAGAATGGCTGCAATCCAAAAATCTGCAAGCAATAAATGCTGGAGAGGGTGTGGAGAAAAGGGAACCCTCCTACACTGTTGGTGGGAATGCAAATTAGTACAGCCACTATGGAGAACAGTGTGGAGATTCCTTAAAAAATTGCAAATAGAACTACCTTATGACCCAGCAATCCCACTTCTGGGCATACACACCGAGGAAACCAGAATTGAAAGAGACACATGTACCCCAATGTTCATTGCAGCACTGTTTATAATAGCCAGGACATGGAAACAACCTAGATGTCCATCAGCAGATGAATGGATAAGCAAGCTGTGGTACATATACACAATGGAGTATTACTCAGCCGTTAAAAAGAATTCATTTGAATCAGTTCTGATGAGATGGATGAAACTGGAGCCGATTATACAGAGTGAAGTAAGCCAGAAAGAAAAACACCAATACAGTATACTAACTCATTGTGGTTTTGATTTGCATTTCTCTGATAATGAGTGATGTTGAGCATCTTTTCATGTGTTTGTTAGCCATCCATATGTCTTGGAGAAATGTCTATTTAGTTCTTTGGCCCATTTTTTGATTGGGTCGTTTATTTTTCTGGAATTGAGCTGCAGGAGTTGCTTGTATATTTTTGAGATTAGTTGTTTGTCAGTTGCTTCATTTGCTATTATTTTCTCCCATTCCGAAGGCTGTCTTTTCACCTTGCTTATAGTTTCCTTTGTTGTGCAGAAGCTTTTAATTTTAATTAGATCCCATTTGTTTATTTTTGCTTTTATTTCCAGTATTCTGGGAGGTGGATCATAGAGGATCCTGCTGTGATTTATGTCTGAGAGTGTTTTGCCTATGTTCTCCTCTAGGAGTTTTATAGTTTCTGGTCTTACATTTAGATCTTTAATCCATTTGAGTTTATTTTTGTGTGTGGTGTTAGAAAGTGATCTAGTTTCATTCTTTTACAAGTGGTTGACCAGTTTTCCCAGCACCACTTGTTAAAGAGATTGTCTTTAATCCATTGTATATTCTTGCCCCCTTTGTCAAAGATAAGGTGTCCATATGTGTGTGGATTTATTTCTGGGCTTTCTATTTTTTCCATTGATCTATATTGCTGTCTTTGTGCCAGTACCGTACTGTCTTGATGACTGTGGCTTTGTAGTAGAGCCTGAAGTCAGGCAAGTTGATTCCTCCAGTTCCATTCTTCTTTCTCAAGATTGCTTTGGCTATTCGAGGTTTTTTGTATTTCCATACAAATCTTGAAATTATTTGTTCTAGTTCTGTGAAAAATATGGCTGGTAGCTTGATAGGGATTGCATTGAATTTGTAAATTGCTTTGGGTAGTATACTCATTTTCACTATATTGATTCTTCCGATCCATGAACATGGTATATTTCTCCATCTATTAGTGTCCTCTTTGATTTCTTTTGTGTTGGTTTCTCCTTTTGAACCTTCCTTGTCCTGTCTTCTTTCAATGATCAAAAAGTAGTAATTATAATTTCTATACTTTTATTTTTCTCATATTGTCTCTCTGATTACCTGTTTTGTTTTCCCTCTTTTATCTCAGATGCTTTCCTCAAATGACTAGTGGGAGGGAGGTTCAGGAGGAAGGGGATATACACTGTTATATTTAAAACAGATAACCAACAAGGACCTACTGTATGGCACAGGAAACTCTGCTCAATATTTTGTTACAACCTAAATGGGAAAAGAATTGGTAAATTCTTGGCAAGAATATGGTAAATTTTATCTTGTGTGTATCTACCACAATTTTAAAATAAAATAAATTTTCTTTTTTTCCTCTTTTTTAACTTCTTACCTTATGCCTACATTTTGCTATGCCAGTCATTTACAAATTAAGAACTCCCTGGGTTCCAACCCATTCAGTCTTAACCTAGAGTCTTCTTCAAGGGTTGTGAGGGGTAATTCCTTTGCTTTGTTTGTTGGAGAGAGGATGATGGGGTGGAACTGATTCTTATGTAGTTTTTAAATTAGTCTTCCTGTTTTCTAGCCCATTCACATTTCCACACCAGGGAAACATTTCATAGTCCCCTAGTAATTCCAGTTCTAGTTCTTTCCAGATTTTTCAGTTCAATTGCTGACTTCTGGGTCCTCATTACTACAGATGTAGTTTTCAGCTCTCTTTGGTTTTCTAATTCAGCTCTTCAGAACCTCTGCTTTTTATCGTCTGTCAGTTTTATTCTCTTAACCCATTCTCCTTGATTTTTTTAAATGTGATTTTACTATGATTTTGGTGCATTTCAAGAAATCGAAATAAAAACATGTACTAATCTGTAATAATTTCAAGAATCTCAATCTTTTTTTTTTTAAGAATCTCATTCTTAAATCACTTTATCATGGCCCATCCTCAAGTACAGAATTGTCTATCTTGAACAGTATTTGTTTTCTCTTTACTATTGTTCACTCATGTTTTCAGCACCTACTATATGTCAGACATTCTACTAGACTGAATGAGACATTAAGAGATGGTAACAAATGACTTACTTTTCAGAAACCTACCACTTCCATTGCTGTAGGCAGGTTTTAAGGAAAATATTCACTACATAAGCCTCTGTATAAGTTATTTTGCCTTCAAATGCTGAGAAAATCTTTGTCTCTCTTAAAAACTGGATACATTCCCCCCGCCTCCACCACCACACCCACCCCACCTGTTAATATAAACCATGCAACTCACTGTGCCTCACTTTGCACCTAGGCTTCCAGAATGCTCCCAATGGAATGTGAGCTTTAACTCCATATTTATAAATTATGGGTGCTTCCTTTCACCTCCTGTTTTCAATTTCTGATCTATATCCTTATTTATCTTGATTTTCAGTTAAAAATATTGTATAAGTTTTGTTGGATTCATCTTTTGTTCAATGAGAGGGCATGGGTATTTCTATCTGCATACGTTCTTTTTTATATTTTCCATTGTGGTCTATCATTGGATATTGAAAATAGTTCCTTTGCTATACATTAGGACCTTGTTGTTTATCCATTCTAAATGTAGTAGTTTGCATCTAACAACCCCAAGCTCCCAGTCCATCCCTCTCCTTCCTCTCTTCCCTTTGGCAACCCCAAGTCTCTTCTCCATGAGTCCATTTTTGTTCTGTAGATAGGTTCATTTGTGCCATATTTTAGATTCCATATTTAAGCGATATCATATGGTATTTGTCCTTATTTTTCTGATTCTGTTTAGGATGATAATCTCTAGTTACATCTGTGTTGCTGTAAATGACATTATTTCATTCTTTTTTTGGCTGGGTAATATTCCATTGGGTGTGTGCATCACATCTTCTTTATCCATTCATCTGTTGATGGACATTTAGGTTGTTTCCATGTTTTGTGAATAGTGCTACTATGACCAGAGGGATGCATGTTACTTTCTGAATTGTAGTTTTTTTCTGGATATATTCCCAGGAGTGGGATTGCTGGATCATATTGTAATCTGGTCTTAGTTTTCTGAGGAATCTCCATACTGTTTTCCATAGTGGCTGCACCAACTTACATTCCCAGTAACAGTGTAGGAGGGTTCCCTTTACTGTACACCCTCGCCAGCATTTGTTATTTGTAGACTTTAATGATGGCTTTTCTGACTGGTGTGAATTGTAGTTTTGACTTGCAGTTCTCTAATAATTACTGATGTTGAGCGTCTTTTCATGTACCTAACTGGCCATATGTGTGTTTTCTTTGGAGAAATGTCTATTAAAAACTTCTGCCCATCTTTTGACTGGCTTGTTTGCTTTGTTGTTGTTGTTTGTATATTTTAGAGATAAAGCCCTTGTTCTGTCACATCATTTTCAAATATTTTTCTTTCATTTCATAGGTTGTCTTTTTGTTTTTTTTTTAATGGCTTCTTTTGCTGTGCAAAAGTTTGTAACTTTGTAAATAGAGTAGACTTTAAGTGAGAAACTCATTCAAAGAAAATGACAAGCTTTTTAAAATTTTCTATTGTGGATAAAACAAAGGACAAATAATAGTTCCTATAGCAAAGCTGGGCACGTAGTAGGGCCTTAATTCTGAATGAATGAATGAATATAAGAATTTATTGGAAATTTGCTAATTACTGGAATGCTTTGTTACTGTAAAATCGAAGGATTCCTTTCACTGGCCTAAATCAGTAACATTTATCAAGTGTTTTGTTTGCTTGCTTGTTTGTTTTTTAGTTCAGTGTCATCTTAAATTAAAAAGATTCATTTTTTGTCCAAAAAGAGAATTAACCTGATGATCTCTCAGTGGTGCTGCCAACTGTAACATTTCATTATTTCTATAATTTTAGAATGCTACCAGTTGTTTGGTTTTATATTTTATAGCCAGTCCCAGAGCACCTAGCATGGCAGTAGAGTAATTTAGACCTTAACCTACATCAGTGCCATGAGCTTCTGCAGATTGGGGTTTGTTGTTCTTCTGTGTTTAGAATCATGTAAAACAAAACAAAATCATTCTTGATCAAGTGATTTTTTTTTAAGGGGCTGCCTGTGTTTTCAGGTATTGGACTACATAGCCACTCTCTAAAAGTCATGTCCATCAGCTCTCCTCAAGTTCTCCAGGGCAGGTACCTTGTCCTCTCTAAAAATGGCAAAAAACAAATTTTTTCTTGATGGGCGAAGTAGTATGAGATCAAGAAAGTTTTCACCCTTGGTAAAACCTATAAAGTTTCGGTCTAGAAGAGTGCTTTTAAACAGGTTTCTGATAGATTCAGTTGTTTTGCTATTATTGTAAAATTTACTTGCTCCTCTGGTAGAACCAGTCAGTATTAGCTAGTTCATAACACCTTTGAAGTATTTACACAATACAGTGATTTATTATTGAGTTAGGTGACTTACTTTTCTCCATAAGGAAAAGATGGAAGAAACAAGATTGACCAAGTAAATGCTAATATTCAGAATGTGATTTAGAGTGCAGGGCTCAGACTGGTTTTCCCATTACACTGAAGGATTACATAGATGTGTAGAAACACTGTTGGTTCATCATTACTAATACACACATGCCAGGACATATGGGCAGTAGAAGGATTGAAAAGCAACTGCCTTAGCTGTAGATTCCAGGGAGTTTAGAGGCTTAAATCACAGAGACTTGACATCAGGCAAATGGAGTTTCTGAGGCTGAACAGTAATTTGGAACCCAGGGCATTTGAGAATGCCAGTTATTAAGAAAAATTCTTTTCTTAAGATTGTTATGGAAAAGCAACTTCTACAAATGTAGTTATCCTAGTACTAGCCTTCCATAGTTTGAGCTCTGTTCCTTTTTCATTTGAAATAAACATTTTGACCAACATAGTTATACATTTTACTCTACTTTGTGACAGGATGGGGAAAATTTATAATGGGGATTCTTGGAGAAAAGAATGCCTCAAATCTGTTAAAAGACAGGTTGGATTCAGCTTTGAACTGGATGATATCATGTCTATTCAAGGATTGGGGCCACCTGCGCTTATTGTTTTAGTGGGAAAAGGCGACTTGACCCTATCTCAACTTTCTTTACTCTTAAGTGAGAAAATAAGAGATTTTGATTGATCATGTAGCACACATTGAAATTTGAAGATGCAGTCACGAAGGGAAGGCTTCCTCTTGATAGTAATGTGACAGGAGAATCACAACATTCATAAACACACAGACACAGTGTTTAGATCTTGTTGGTCAAGTACAAGACTGTGAGACTGGAGAAGGCAGCGGCTACATGATTTATTTGGGGGTGTCTAGTACTATTGTTTAGTGTTTTCATGTTCTATCGCTACAATTAGATTGCAAACTCCTTAAAATCAGATATTTGCTTCTTTGTTTCCCCAAATAAAAGTAACATCATATCTTGCATTCTAATGTGAAATATCCTGATATAAGGAAGAAAATCTTTGACTTAAAGGAAAGGGCATCTGAGGCAAAGTACTTAAACATTTGTAAAATCAGAGGATTAGACTAAAGAAGTATAGGTGGGAGAAATAAGCATGTGATAGAGTGAAAAATCCACGGGTTCCTATTGTATCAAATTCAAGTTTGAATTTAAAAATGTTTTGGTCATCTATTTATTTTTAATTAAAGGACAGTTTATTTACAGTAGTATACCAGTTTCTATCAAACATCAAAATGAGTCAGCCATAGGTTTACCCATGTCCCCTCCCATTTGAACATCCCTCCTGCCTCCCTCCCCATCCCTCCCCTCTAGGTTATTACCGAACCCTGGTTTGAGTTCCCTGCGTCATACAGCAATTTCCCACTGGCTGTCCATTTTACACATGGAAATTTATGCTTCCATGCTACCCCCTCCATATCCCACACACTCCTTCCCACCCCTCACCTCGCCAGCCATGTGCATAAGTCTGTTCTCTATGTTTCTGTGTCCACTGCTTCTCTGTAAATAGGTTCATCAGTACCATTTTTCTAGATTCCATATATGTGTGTCAGTATACAATATTTATTTTTCTCTTTCTGACTTACTTCACTTTGTATAATAGGCTCTAGGTTCATTCACCTCATTAGGACTGACTCAAATGTGTTGCTTTTTATGGCTGAATACTATTCCATTGTATATATGTACCACAGCTTCCTTATGCATTCATCTACTGATGGACATCTAGGTGCTTCCATGTCCTAGCTACTGTAAATAGTGCTGCAATGAACACTGGGGTACATGTATCCTTTTCAGTTTTGGTTTCCTCTGGGTATATGCCTAGTAGTGGGATTGCTGGGTCATATGGTGGTTTTGTTCCTAGTTTTTTAAGAAATCTCCATACTGTTCTCCATAGTGGCTATGGCAATTTATCTTCCCACCAACAGTGCAAGAGGGCTCCTTTTTCTCCACACCCTCTCCAGCATTTATTGCTTGTAGGTTTTTTGATGATGGCCATTCTTACCAGTAAGAGATGATATCACGCTGTAGTTTTGATTTGCATTTCTCTAATAATGACATTGAGTATCTTGTCATGTGTTTGTTAGTCATCTATATGTCTTCTTTGGAGAAATATCTGTTTAGGTCTTTTGTCCACTTTTTGATTGGGTTGTTTGTTTTTCTGGTATTGATTTGTATGAGCTATTTGTGTATTTTTGAAATTAATCCTTTGTTTCATTTGTTTTTATTTTCTCCCATTCTGAGGGTTGTCTTTTCACCAAGATTATAGATTATAGATTCCTTTGCTGTGCAAAAGCTTATACATTTAATTAGGTCCCACTTGTTAATTTTTGTTTTTCTATCCATTACTCTAAGAGGTGGATCATAGAGGATCTTGCTGTTTGTTTGTGTATGCTTTCTGTTTTTTATTTATAAAACTTATTTTGTCAGTGAGATCACAAATTCTGCTACCTAGTTCTATCAATCTTTTTCCTTTTTTTCTAGGTTTCATTCATTTTCTTCATTATTCAAGATATTTCTTCATTGCCTAGGTTAGTTATTTCTTCATTGCCTTCATTATTAGTATTAGTACATATTTGCATATCTTTAACAAATAATGTTTAAGTGCTTATTGTGTATTATGTATAGTCCCTGACTTTATGCATCTAAATTAGACATTAGTGGTACATGCCAAGAAGATGTTCTAAAGATAAAAAATGAAAACATACATATATCAGATTATATATATATTTTCAGACATGGTGGGAAGTAATTTAGACTGAGATTTTCTTAGGGAATTTACAAGGGAGAATCAATCACGTCAAAGAATAAAAATTGGGAAATGACTGATTCAAAAGGAATGGTATTCGAACTGTAATTATTTGATTTACAGAGAAGAAGACTAACACATAATTCATAAAAGTCCCACTGATTTTTTTTCTTTCATATAGTTTTTCTCTTAAAGCAATATTTGTACCCAGCTAAAAAGGCAAATAATAATTACTATAAAACAGCAGTTCTCTGCTCAACCTCCTGGTGTCTTGATACCTGATCAGCAAAGAATCCACTTTTGTTTATTTTCCCTGTTTCTTTTAAAATTTAGTAGCATCTCACGTTCAAATCTAGGTTAAAAACTATTTTTTAATTCATGAAACTTGTGCTTTCAACCATACTGCTAACTCCTGGGGTACAAGGATCTTTTCTTTCGTGGTGTTTATAGTACCATGCCAGGCACAAACAAGATAGCTATTGTTTGATACTTGATCAAATTTGGCAACCTTTCCTGGGGTTTCTCAGAATTCATAAGTGTCAGTGAGCATCCGTTGCCTCTGTAGACAGCTGAGGATATTTAGTTTCAGAAGGCATAATGATGGAGTGGAAAGATTTGGAATTGAACTTGGGAAGTTGTTTTTGCCTCTCTGGGCTTTAGTTCCCATCTGTTAAATAGGATTATCAGCTCCTGCTTTCTTTCATATACAAAAGGGAATCAAAGGAGATTTACATATGTACCTATAAAATGCTCCATAAATTAAGCTATCATTCTTATACTGTCTGACAGTGTATCCTATGATGATGGAAATGTATATCTGTGTCATCCAATATGGCAGCCACAAACCACTAGCTACATCTGGATGTTTGGCACTTGAAATGCAACTTGTGTGACTGGAACTGAATTTTAATTGTACGTACCTTTAATTAATTTCAGTTTCCATAACTGTTTTGAACAGTGCATGTCTAGTCTACCTTTCTGATTTTACCAATTAGGTAATGAAGCTCAAATAGATTATATTGCTATGTGAAGGTCACATGACTGATATCTGGAAGAGATAAAAACAGAGCTCATAAGTGATTTCTTTTAGTGTAGTAAGTTTATAATTATTGTTGAATGGTCAGCATAACCTTTCCATTTACATTCTTGTATTTCTGAATAATCAAAGGAGGGTCATTTGTAAAAATTAGGATAGGAAAATCAAGCTGATAGCAAGTTCCTTTGTACCAAGATCAAATGTTTCCACTTAGATTGAATGGGGCTTAGTGACTGGATATAGTCTAAGTGTGAAGCAGATAACATTTTAGGGACACATGGATTGACATAATTTAGGTGAGAACTTACTTGTATTTTATTTTTGATGCTAAGTGAAAGATAAAAGGACTGTTAGACTTCATTAAGTTTATCTAATTGTACATGAGGGCATCTTGACCCCAAAAAGAATTAAGACAAGTTAACATCTATATTCCTGCTATTGAACTCCTAGTTCAATGTCACTTTCACAGATCTAATATCCTTTTTTTTTTTTTTTTGGATAACCTTTGCTGTGCCATTTTATTATGAAAGCAAATATTTCATTGTAGAAAATGTAGAAAAACATTCTTACAAAAGAGGAAGATAAGAATCACTTCTATTTCCTTTACTTCCAGATACATACTTGGTAGATTTTTTCCCCCTGATTCTTTTATATATAAGATAGTTTGTGAAGTAAAGTTGAGATTATTGTTTGGTAATCTGACTTTTTTTTTTCACTTACCAAGAACATTTTCTCAGGGACAGATTTAGTTTTAAATTCTAGAACTAATTTACTGAGCCAGAGGACATATTGAACAGGTCCCTTGACTTTTCTATGCCTAGTGCTCACAGCTTCCTATTAGTAACACTAACACCTACTTCCCTAGGTTTTTTAAGAATTAAATGAAATTGTGTAAGTTGAGTTTCTGGCACTATTTTCTTTCTTTTAATCTAATGTTTATATTTTAGCTAAAGTGATTTGACAGACCCAAGCAGGATTTCTCAGTCAGAAACGTATATGAGGGTCACCTCAGCTAGACAGCTGTACATGGATTGAAGCCAAAATGAGAGCCCAGATGGGGGTCTTCAGGTGAGCCGCAGATAAAAGAGGAGAGAGTCTAGAAAAACAAGTAGACCAGCGCTGAGTAAAGGAGAAAGGTCAGCTTCTAATCCTTTTCGCTAGTTTCATGTCTCTACCACATCATTGTGCAACTCTGAACCTTCAATTTGTGGAATGAACTAGAAGTCCTGTCTCTGCCCTCATTGTCTGGGTAACCATGTGTAAGTCTCATTCTCTCCAGTAATGTTTCATCATCTGAAAAAAGAGGGGTTTATGCTAGAGGGTCTCATAGTGTATTTTTACATATTCAAATACCTTATGTCCTGTGATTCCAGCTGGCTTGCTAATTCCCTCCTAGGACTTCTTGCAACTACCCTGGGTCACCTCTTTTCACCTCCAGTTCAAGATTCTCCCTAGAATCTGCTTGTGTGCATGTTGTTAGTCACCCAGTCATGTCTGCCTCTGTCTGACCCCATAGGCCTTAGCCTGCCAGGCTCCTCTACCCTTGGAATTCTCCAGATGAGAATACTAGAGTAGATAGCCATTACCCAACCCAGGAATTGAACCCAGGTCTCCTGCACTGCAGGCAGATTTTTACCATCTGAGCCACTAGGGAAGCCTAGAGGCACTCAAAGTGAGGTGCAGGTTGACAAGCACAGTGGATTAACTGTCTCATTCTGATCATCTCCAAGGAATACACAAAATATGGCAAATACACTTTACAAAAAGTATGTCATTTCTGCAAGAAAAAAGTAAAAGCCAACTCATGTTTCTTCATTGTTTGCTATCTGCCAGGCATGCTCTCCTTAAAAATCCTTTCAGATCATTATTATTGTCCCCATTTTATAGATAAGAAAACTTGGCCACTTTACCAAGGTGGCACAAGTATTGATTTACATTATTCCACTTTGATTTCAACAGTCTACTCCAGAGCTCTCAATAATGAGAATACAACAGCTTCTCTATAAATGATCAATACAAGAGAAATCACTTGGAAAAACATAGCTGGACTCCTGCACGAACACGATGGTTGGTAGTTTTGGAAGAAATAAAGACTAACTAGCATGTGCTTTTGCCCCCTTAATGATTAGTTACATTATGTAACCAGTGACTACCCACAGGGCATGGTACAATGCAAGTATCCAGGTATAGGATGGATGGATGAATAATTACCTGAATGAATTAATAAAAAAGATACAGACAACTTGCCTTTCCTACCTCAATCAGAAGCAGAGAATTTGAGATATTATTCTGCATGTTCAGCATGAGAATAAAGCTTCCTTTCTATTGAGTCTGTATGGAAATGCAAACAGGTGTTAGAAAGCTAATGTTACATTTCCACAAAATCCATTTAAATAAACATGTCTCAGCTTGCCATAGTTCTTTGAACCTGGAATGTAACATGACAACAGTCAAAAAGCATAGAGGGAATTTTACTGGGAGCTCAATGAAAAGCAATTTGCATGGGGATCTACATATCAGCAAATTTTCTTGCCAAGGGGATGATTTGGTGACCATAAGCCAAATTTTAAACCAGATACAAACCAAGGAATCATAGAGATTAGAGTCCCTCAACTGTCCAGAAGTCTATTAAATGGTCACATTCATTTACCAAAAGAACCTCTAGTAAAACCCTGCTTTGTTCAAATTGTCATCTCTAAGAAAGTAGCCTTTTAGTAATGAAGGATGCAACTCTTCCATTTGAAAAGAATATTGGTGATGCAGAAAAGTCAGTTTACTCTAAGAATTTTCCCTCTTCAAAGTTTATGATTGTAAAAATGCAATTCTAAGACTCCTGAGTATGCCCCTGCTTTTCAGAAAGCAGATATGAAAAAATAAAAAGATGGGCTTGAATCCGTGAGGGAGAACTCTTTCTCCAATACAGCACTTCTTATCTCCCTTTGTCAACTGCATTTGTACCGGCCTCCCTCGTGAGATACTGTGAGCTCCTGGACAGTAAACATCTCATCTATCCCATCTTCTACCTCTCAGTACCTCACACACAGCTTTTCATACAGCGAGAGCTAAAAAAAAAAAAAAAAAAAAAAAAGAGGTTGGATTAATTTGAATCAGTTCCAGAAGTCTTTACGTGTAAAAGCTATTTATGAATGTTCCTCCTGACTTGAAAATGGAGAAGCTGTAACTTAAACCCATGTGCCTAGAGAGTGAACCCCCTAATTAGCTCAAAAAAGTAGACACCAAATATGGACAAAGAGGCAGAGAAAGAAAGACTAACAAAATACTGAATAGGACTGTCCTAACTGCAATAACACAATGTTGTTCCTGTGGAGGCTACCAGCTATGACTGCATTTGGTCAGAGAGGAACAGGTTGAAGTACATATATTAGTTGGTATTGGGGAGCCATGTTGTTTGATAAGAATGATTAACCTAGCGTCCACGACTATAGGTATATGGAAAAACAAGTAGTTGATTTGCTGAATTCAGTCAAACAACAAGTCCCCCTGTTCCTGCCAGTATCTGTAGGTGGCCTCTTAAAAACCTGGAGTGGCATAGATGAGGCAAAGATTAGTCTGTCTCAGACTGGGCAGTTTCTCAGCCTTAGTGTATTCTTGGCCACACTTTCTATGTTGGTGACCTCGGCTGCACTCCATAGCACCTGTTAACCAAGATGGACCTGAACCTTCTCAACACATGAGCATGATACCACAGAACTCAGTTCTTGCTCTTGTGTTTCTCTGCGCACTTTCTGCCTAGTAAATTTTCTTGAATCCCCCATGCATTTTTGTCTAGTGATAAAAAAAAGAGTAGAGAAAGATGCCACCAAGGGACTTGGTATTTGTGAGATAGGAAAGATTAGTCAGAAGTGCTAGAAAAGATGTCTCCATGAACTGTCCTGATCCTTTTCTCAGATACCACAGTTCCGGACCCATTCCCTAATGATTGATACTGAGAATTCGCCAGTAAAAACTAGTTGAGAATGCTGTCTTGATGTATAACTCCTTCAACATTTATAATCAAATTATATCCCTAGTTGTTTATCTCATTTCAGAGGACAATATCTTTCCTCATTCCTCAAACTAAAATCTTCACCTAAAGATCTCCTCCCTTCCAGTCTCTTTAAGAACTTGAATCATCAGTCATCTCCACTCTTGTCTGAGATGTCTCCTTCTCTATTGATTTTTTTTTCCTTTTAGTACGTGAACTGCTCAAGTCTTTCACACTTTCAGAAACAAACCAATCAGCTTCCACTACCCTGTAGACTTCTTTATAACTACGACTATGAACTTTTATTTATATAGATACAGTGGTCTGAATTCACTGACTCCATTTTGGACTTTGCTAGTCTTTCCTCAATCTGTGATACTATGATGTTTAGGATTAAGTTTAGGGAGGTGTCCAATTCCATATATTAATTAAGACATTAAATTTCACTCTAATAGCAATTATTTCCTCTTCCCAAGCTAGGGTTTTTGGCAAGCCACAAGACAGAAGGAAGTGGCTTGGTCCTTCTTTTTTTGGTACTCCAAGACTCCCCTTCTTCTCCTTCATCTAGTATCATCATCCTAGTACCAGCAGAGCCAGAACAAGAGAAGGAAGATAAAGAAGGCAGAATATTTTTGCTTGGTGGTGGGCCAGCCAAGAGAGCTTTACATTCGCTGTCCTGACAAACGTTTAAAATTCTGACCTCTCCAAACTCACCTTTCACGTGTATCCTATGCTCCAATCATCTCTTCTGTATATTTTTGATTCTTCACAGGTCCTACTGGAAATGTCAGTTGCAATTTCTAGGTGATAGATCTTCCCTTTATCTTCCCTCATCCCCTTGTATTTTTCTGTCTTTTAAAACTGGAATTTAGTTGCTTTACAATGTTGTGTTAGTTTTGCTGTATAGGAATCATCCACACATATACATTCATCCCCTCTTTTGTCATCACAGAACATTGAGGGGAGTTCCCTGTGCTGTATAGTCAGTTCTCATTAGTCATCTATTTTATACATAGTGTGTGTGTGTGTATATATATACACACACACATACACGCACACAGATGTCAACCCCAATCTCCCAATTCATCCCACCCCTCCTCTCATTTCCCCCTTGGTGTCCATACATTGTTCTCTGTGTCTGTCTCTATTTCTGCTTTGCAAATAGATTCTTCTCTACCATTTTTCTAGATTCTACATATATGCATTAATATACAGTATGTGTTTTTCTATTTCTGACCTATTTCACTCTGCATGACGATCTCTGGGTCCATCCACATCTCTGCATATGGCACGATTTCGTTCTTTTTTTGTGGCTGAGTGATGTTCCATTGTATATGTCTTTACATATACACCACATCTTCTTTATCCATTCCTCTGTTGATGGGCATTTAGGTTGCTTCCATGTCCTGGCTATTATGAATAGCGCTCCTGTGAACTTTGGGGTTCATGTGTCTTTTGTATTAATAATCACAGTTTTCTCCAGGTCCCTTGAATTTTTAGGCAACTACCCCACACACAGATGTTCTCTTTTGAAGATTCAGTTGTCCCTTCAATTGACCCCCTTGGGCAGGATTTCAAACAGCTGCAGGACAGTTTTATTTCTTCCACAGGACCCCCATGTGCTCCAGGGAGAATCCTTATGCTTTCTACACCTAAAATCTCTGGATTATGGGCCAAGCCCTATGCAACAGCCTGGTGGATGTTGTGGTAAAAGGTATTGCTTTCAATAAACCTCCTATTTTTTTAATATATTGTTCATCATTTAGACTGTGAAGAACAGACTGGGAGCACATAAAGAATATGGCTTTGAAGAAGGCCTTCACAACAAGGCATTGCCTTCTGACCTTTCTAAACTCACCTTGCATGTATATCCTATGCTCCAATCGTAGGTACTTCACAAATTACAGGATATTCAGACCTTGTGTCTTTGTTTATGTGTACTTCTTGGCCTGACATCCTTTCTTCATTTGGTTCATGCCTACACATACCTTCAAACTTGTCTTCCCTAGTATCCTTGGCCTGACCACTCCCACCCTCCTGTATACCCCAGCATGCCCGGCTTTAATTCTTCAGCACTATTGGATAGGCTGTGGCATTTGTTGTGCTATAGAGTTTAGTGGTTACCGTGGAATCAGACCTGTGCTTACTCTGACTCTGCCACCTGCTACTGTGTGACCCTGAGCTGTTTGTGGAACCTCCTGAAACTTCATTTCCTGGAAGAAATGAGTGATAATGCATATATATCTCATCAGGTCATTAGGAGGGTTAAATAAAATAATGCATATAAAACATTTAAAGCAGTGCTTAGGATATTTAAGTTTTCATTAAATGTTACTTGATATTAATCATAGCATGTATGAGGCTTTTCACAGTACCAAACTCAATAAAGAAGCAAAGAGGTATACTTTTCCCCCTCGCATTCTCAAAGCATTCACAGCCTTGGATTTTATTCCATTAAAGAATTAAATTTTTGTGAGGAGGGCTTGGAAGCTGTCCTGAATCAAAGTACAACGGGACACACTCATTCTGCAGAGCCAAGGGGCTGCTTCCTGGCTGGGGTCCACGCCCTCCTCCCTCCACCAGGCAACTCGGCCACAAGCACGTGAAGGGCAACTGTGATGCCGGCAAGAGGCAACCCCCTTCCAGGCCTAGAACCCTCTCCTCTTAGAGGAGAAAATGGCAAATAAATAAATAAAATCTGTATAAATTTAAATAATTGGAAGGCAGCTTGACTGAAAAAGACACTTTTCTTTTTCACCACAAATGTCACCATCTGGACTTTTCCTTTTTTAATTTCTTTGGGACCTGACAAGTCACTGGGCTGATATAATCACACCCAGTCAAAAATGACAGACACATCTCTGCAAGTTAGGGTGGGCAGAGTTCCAGGGTGGCCGGGGAGGACCCAGGAACCAGTGGGAGAGTGGCTTCAACAGCCCTCTGACTGGCTTGCCTTCCCCCATAACACAAGAGCTTCTGAGGTGTGATCAGCTTAAAATACATGCCATGCTCATATACACACACGTGAGCACGCACACACACATGCATTTGTGGACGTGTGCATGCTCACAAGATAGCATTCAATTAACCTGCTAGTTAACTCATTTCTCATTTTTTCAGTCAGAAAAAAATAAATAAAACTAAAGGGCAAGAAAGGCCAGTCAGCAGACTGTGCTGCTATTAATAAACTACATGTGGCCACCCTGTTTCTGTACTTGCTTTCTTTTCTCTCCAACAGTCCTTTATCCAGCAAAGCAGGAAAATTCTAAGGGAACCAGCACAGTAATCCAGGTTTTTTATTGGTCAATTCAGCACCTTCACATGGCCACAAGTCCACAGACGGACTCATAGCTGTCATGTGCAAATATTCCCATTCACAAAACCAGCTAACTTAATATTTTATTTTTGCACTTTCTATGTCATTCCGGTCTTGATTGTCTGAAAAAACAATGCCTTCCCTGTAGACCTTCTGGATAGTACTTTTTCAAAACAAGGAAAAATGCCATTTTTCAAATTTTCTTCTATGGCAATTTACAGTATTTCTGTCTGTAGGAATTTGCCTATTGCTTATCTTATTTGCATAGGACTTTGTGTGTGTGTGTATGTGTATACATACATATATACATTCACATATAGGTAAACACATTCATTTGCCAGATTTTTGCAGTGTTCTGTGTATATACAGTAGGCTGATGTTAGTAGGGCAAGGTCTACTAACAGTGCTTTTCTACAATGAATGTGGCTGCGAATCACCTTAGGAGATTGTCTAAATACAGATTCTTATTCTGTAATCTGCATGTCCATATTGCCAGTCCAGGGACCACACTCCAAGTAGCAAAGAGTCAGGGACATTAGACATAGTTTTATATGAGAAATTTGGGAGTGCCTCTCAGCAATTCCCTCAGCTTCACACCCCATGTCTAGTAGTTAATCAGAATAATCACTTCTTAGATACCTCCCAAGTTCACCTTTCATTTTCATCCTCACTGCCACTAGCCTGGTCCATCTTCATCACAAACTCTTGTCCACCAGATGCAGTAATCACCTCCTTGTGGCCTTCTCATCTCCTCTCTTGTCTCTCTAGCTGTGTTTAACAATTCCATCAGAGTGATATCTTTAACCTGTACCTCAGATCTTGGATCACTCTGATGTATAACTCTTAGATGGCCTCCTATTGTTCTTAGGATAACAGCCAGAATTCTCAACATCTCCTGTAAAGCCCATGGTGGTCCAGCTGATTTCTGCCTCCATCAGTTCAGTTCAGTTGCTCAGTCATGTCCTACTCTGTGACCCCATGGACTGCAGCACGCCAGGCTTCCCTGTATATCACCAGCTCCTGGAGCTTGCTCAAACTCATGTCCATCGAATTAGTGATGCCATCCAGCCATCTCATCCTCTGTCATTCCCTTCTCCTCCTGCCTTCAATCTTTCCCAGCATCAGGATATTTTCCAATGATTCAGTTCAGGTGGCCAGATATTTCCAACGATTCGCATCAGGTGGCCAGATATTGAAGCTTCAGCATCAGACTTTCCAATGAATATCAAGGACTGATTTCCTTTAGGATGGACTGGTTTGATGTCCTTGCAGTCCAAGGGACTCTCAAGAGTCTTCTCCAGCATCACAGTTAAAAAGCATCAATTCTTTGGCACTCAGCTTTCTTTATGGTAACTCTCACATCCATACATGACCACAGGAAAAACCATAGCTCTGACTAGATGGACCTTTGTCAGTAAAATAATGTCTCTGGTTTTTAATATGCTGTCTACATTTGTCATAGCTTTTCTTCCAAGGAGCAACTGTCTTTAAATCTTATGGCTGCAGTCACCATCTGCAGAGATTTTGGAGACCAAGAAAACAAAGTCTGTCACTGTTTCCATTGTTTCCCCATCTATTTCCCATGAAGTGATGGGACCGGATGCCATGATCCTAGATTTTTGAATATTGAGTTTTAAGCCAGCTTTTTCACTCTCCTCTTTCACTTTCATCAAGAAGCTCTTTAGTTCCTCTGCTTTCTGTCATAAGGGTGGTGTCATCTGCATGTCTGAGGTTATTGACATTTTTCCTGGCAATCTTGATTCCAGCTTGTGCTTCATCTAACCTGGGATTTAGCATGATATACTCTGCAGAGAAGTTAAATAAGCAAGGTGGCAATATACAGCCTCTGTCTCCAAAGCATCATCATCTACCAGGCTCCCCCTCCATCACCATACTACATCACTCTTTCTCTTGGCTTCCAGTATGTAAGACATCTTCCTTACCCAGGGACTTCAGACTTGACCTTTATAGCAGCTGCCTGAAACTTTTTCTTCTTCTTTTCTTCACTGCTCACCCACTCTCTTCCTGTCAGCTACTCCCAGATCTCTCTGTCAATTCACCCTTCAGTTCTCAGCTCAGGTTTAAGCCATCCACCTAGGTTTCCATTCCTGGACAGACGCTATCAAAGCATTCTGTACTTTGTTCTCAGAGCGCTTTTTAGTGAATCATTTACATAGTTATTTGTTTAGTGTAAACTCTGTTACACTATTAGGGGCTTCCCTGATGCTCAGTTGGTAAAGAATCTGCCTGCAATGCAGGAGACCATGAGTTGATTCCTGGGTCGGGAAGATCCGCTGGAGAAGGGATAGGCTACCCACTCCAGTATTCTTGGGCTTCCCTTGTGGCTCAGCTGGTAGAGAATCCACCTGCAATGTGGGAGACCTGGGTTCAATCCCTGGATTGGGAAGATCCCCTGGAGAAGGGAAAGGCTACCCACTCCAGTATTCTGGCCTGGAGAATTCCATGGATTGTATAGTCCATGGAGTCGCAAAGAGTTGGACACGACTGAGTGACTTTCACTCACTTTCAAGCTCCTTTAGGGAAGAGGCCAGGTCTGCCTCATCCATTGTCGAACCACCAGCATATACAGAATCTTGGTAAATATTGCCAGTAATGAAGGAAAACAGAAATGAGCTGGTGATGCGGACTGTTCCACAGCTACAGTGAGAGCCAATAATCAGGGTTTCCTGGGGCTGAGGACAGGTGAAATAGGGAAATGGGGGTCAGATGTTGTAGGTCACAGTGGGCCATGTCTGGGTAGGATACTGGGGAGAGAGCAGGTACTTACTAGGCAGATGTGAAAGAGGGAGCATTCCAGACAACAGGAGAGAGGTAGGCAGTAATCTAAGGTCAAGGGCCTTTTTGCCATGGGAAATACTTTGATATTTATCCTATAGGTGAGGAGGGGAATGGGGACTGAATGCTTTTAAATCTTGAGAAGATATAATTAATTTTGTCATAATTAAAGCTGGGCTTCAGAGACACCTTTGTGAAAGCTTTACAAAAGATAGGGAGGGTAAACAATTGAGATCAATAGGATTGGTAAGAAATTCTGATATCAATCTACATAAGAAATAAAGTAAGAATAAATGTCATTATAGGAAATAGTATTTTCCCCAGCCTTCTTTGTAATTGGGACCTAAGCATGTGACCGGTACTCAATCAATCTACTATCTGCCCCTCCCCAGACTTCGGATTGAGAACTAATGACCCACGGAAGCAGGAGCAGTTGGGAATCAGTTTATTCTGTCATTCGTTAAAAAAACTTATTTGAACATTTACTCTATGACAGGGACTTTTCAAGATACTAGACATATAGCAGAGAACAAGGAAGACAAAAATCCCTGCCCCCATAGAGTTCACATTCTATAGGGGGAAAAATAAGCAAGTAGTTGAGTGGACTGAATAGTTTGTCAGATGCTGTTAACTGATATTAAAAAAAAAAAAGCAAATATCATGGAATAGGACATGGTGAAAGAGGGAAAGATATGGAAGGTATATTTTTTAAATTAAGTTTATTCATTTTTAAATGAAACAGAGATGAGTGTTTTTAAGATAAAATTTCACAAAGAAGATAGACACCATAAACCATTAGACACCTAAAAACAAACAAAGATACAGAAAGCAAAAACCAGAAGAAATAGAAGGGGAAAGAAAAACATATAATTGTGGTGAGACACTTTAACCTTTCTCTGAGAATATTTTATCAAGTACAGAAAAATAACAATAGGATGTCATTAATAATTTAATAATTAAATATAATATATTTCTATTTCTATTAATCTGAAAGGCATAATTTTTAAAGAGTGTTACTGTTGAAGATCTCTCTGAAAGGGTGACATTTGAGCAAAGACATAAAGCAGGTAAGTAAGCAGCCAGGTGAATATTGGAGCAAGGATGTTTCAAGCAGAGAAGACATTAGATGGAGATTATAGCAGCAGCATCTAGGGGCCCCAAAAGCTTTGGTGCCAGTAGCCTTCTCTTGCCCATGGGAGCAAGCCACAGCGGCGGCACAGGGTATTAGCAGCTGCCTCATCAGCGGTGTCCTCACCAGATGGTTCTGCAATGGGATATGGGCTCTGATTCCAGCTTACTGCCTCATCTCCCTTTTTTCTGCCTGCTTTCTGAACTTGGTTCTCCAGCCTTCCTAGTGACTCTCTGCATACTCTGAAATCCTTTCAACAAATTCCTATTCTTTGTTAGCCCACGAGTGGATAACTAAGAACTCTAACCATTATAAACAGTGAGTTCCTGGTCCACAGGGAACTTGTGTCTCTGAAGTTAAGAGAGGATCTCTGTCCATTCTCTTACCCACAGCTCTTGTTCAAGGTGGCACATGAGACTTTTAACTTCTCTGATGTGCTACCGGTTGCCTTGCCCAGGAGAAGCAGCCTTGTATGTACCTTTCGAAGAACAAGTGGATAGAATCACAGACTTGAGAGAAAAATGAGAGTACAAAAGGCTTCCTTTGGAAAGGATCCTTTTGTGTTAGAAAAAGGAAGGACAAAAGGGACCCAGTGAAGACACCTGGGTAAAATGTCATAGCTCCTGAGTTGAGATAATGGAACAAAAATCAAACCACCGTGACGATGAGACAGAACAGGGGACTGTCAGGGATGAGGTATCTATATCCTTTAGGGAATGTATATTTTCTCAGTTCTGCATTGCATTAGTTTTCACATTTCAATTGCAGTGAAACTGGTACACTTTCTTAACAACAGTCATATTCTGAACTTACAGGAACTATGAACAAAACTACAAACCCAGCGTCTGGGTGTCCTTGGACCGGCCATGTCACTTTAGACTTCTCATATGCCAGACTGTAATCATTGCTAGCTGTTCTTCCAGATGTCCAGTGCCATGATTTTTTATTATAGTTATTGATGGGCTCTGTCTGACCAGGAAGGAACTAAGAGGCTTCTTCCTGAGGTTGAAGTGTGCCAGTTCCATCTCTCTGTTCCCTGGCTATTGTCAGCTTTCTCCATCTCAGTTGCCAGTAGAAGAGAATGCAATTAATGACATCTGTTTACTGTCTGTATTTGTTTTCTGCAGAACAGACAGCTACAAGGCTTGAGAGAACACAGGATCCAGCATTTGTGTCACTTACATCTAAGGTTGGTGTGTGTTGGCTGATAGTGCCTGGGTCTGGCTGGGGTGGCCCTGCTGAGATGACCCTGACCCATATATCTCTCAGCCTCCTCCTGGGCCCCAGAAGGCTCACCTGGGCATGTTGTTCTTCCAGAACTTGGACAGTAAGCCACACTGGGCAAATGCTTGTCATGCCTTAGATTATATCCCACCCTCTAACATTCAGTTGGAAAAAACAGCCATATGGGCTCCTCAACATCAAGGTGCAGAGAAGCATCCTCGGCGTGCGGAGTTGGGGAGTGAAGGAAGGTAGCCTCCACCTTCTCCGTAAGCATCGTCTGATCACCAGGGAATTGCCAGGTTCTGATTTCACCTAGTTCCAACCTACTGATCTGCCCCGACCCTGGCTTCTGGTTTCAATTCCAATTGCTAAAACAGATATTTCTTTATTTAGTATCCCTGAGGGACAGAGAGCCTGGCTCACATTTTCTGAGTTCTTAATGTGTGTCAGTTATCTCTGTCCCTGGAGAAGGAAATGGCAACCCACTCCAGTATTCTTGCCTGGAGAATCCCTTGGACAGAGGAGCCTGGCAGGCTACCGACCACGGGGTCGCAAGAGTCAGACATGACTTAGCGACTAAACCACCATCTCTACCCAGGTGAGTTAAGTAGTTTTCCTCAGTTTTAGTAATGAAACTGGTACACAGTGGGTCTGTGTCAGTGACTGTCATAATGACTTAATTATCGTGTGTGTGTGCGTTTGTGCATGCACCCAGTCACTCAGTTGTGTCCAGCTCTTTGTGACCCCCATGAACTGTAGCTCGCCAGGCTCCTCTGTCCATGGAATTCTCCAGGCAAGAATACTGGAGTGGATTGCCACTTCCTTCTCCGGGGATATTTCTGACCCAAGAATCGCACCTGGGTCTCCTGCACTGCAGGAATATTCTTTACCATCTGAACCACCAGAGAAGCCTAACACAGAGTCTAGCACACAAAGTAAATAAGTCTCCCTCTTTCTTTATGCTCAAGGAGATTTGACCATCAGCAGCTACATCTGATACCCTCAAGCACCAGATTTTAGAGCCACCCTGTGTCAGACTTCTTGGGACAAAAGAAATAATGCAACAGTTTGACTCATGATGCTTTGTGGAGCCTTCATTTGAGTGAAAAAAAAACTTATATATGTGACAGCCATACAGTGAAGGCTTGATTTGTGTGCATGGGTTAGAAAGGAGGGTGTGCACTGGGAGGAAACGGAACACAGCTAATATGTTACCGTCTGTGATTTGACCTGCTCTCTGCCTGACTAGCTGCATATTCATGTCAATTTCCTCCCGGTTACCTAGGACAAGAAATGAAGAGGAAAGATCTTTAATCATTTTTTTTAATTCTAATTGAAACATTTTCCTTGCAAGTGAAGAGAGAACAGGTGCCTAACGAGCCCACATGATGATTCACAAGGTAGTAGATATCGCCACAGATATAATTAAACTGAAAGATCAATGAAAATTTCCTTTTTGGACTCATGCCAGGTCTACGCAGACTGGGATCCAGCTAGCTGTATTTGTGCACAGTGATATTCAGAAGTGTGTACTCACACAGGTGTGCCCTGTAATATCATATCATGATAAGTTAAAGAGCCACAGACTCACACATTGAGGATAACTTATTTAGGAAAACACAGCTATTTCTGTGTACAGTTAATGATCCTGGACTGCAAGCATCGTCTGTCAGGAAGGCAGACAATTGCTGCATCTTATCAGGTCTCACTTCCCCTTTTTCTTTATTATGCTTTTCATTTTTGGTCTAAAATATACAACCACATAAGTAAGCACTGGCCCAGAGCCTCAAGATCTGAAAGAAAAGGAGGAAGGGGAAAGAAATGGAGAGAAGGAAGGAGGCAGAAAGGGAATAATCAAAGGAAAAAAACACTGCCAATGTGTGGCCTCTCCTTCAGAGTTCCAGGAAATTGGATTGCATTTATACCAAAATGTGTAGCCTGTCTGGCTCTTTAGGACTCTTAGACTCAGTGGGCCTGTAAATAAGCCCTTGCACATCTTGTGAGTCCAAGGTTCTTCTGATAAAGGGAACAAGGGAAGAATTTAGGGGAGTGGGTTGATCTTTGAGATCTGCACTGATGCAAATTTCGCAGGCCTGATGAGTTTTTCACAGACTTCTTTTTTTTTTTTTTTGAAATTTCCTTGCAGAAATGAAAAAAACAACCTGAGAATTCTATTCAGTTGTTTTGTAGCAGCATTGTAATTGAAAAAAAATCGCTCCTTGAGTTAGATACTCTTTTCGTTAGCTCAGGCTGCTATAACAATATGTCATAGATGGGCGGCTTAAATAACAGACTTTTATTTCTCACAATCTGGAAGCTAGCAAGTCCTAGCAGTTTTGATGTCCCATGAGAAGTATCTTCTGGCTTGCAGATGGCCATCTTCTTACGGTATCCTCACATGACAGAAAGGCAGATCTGATGTCTCTTCCTCTTCTTAAAAGAGCGCTAACCCCATCATGATGAGCTCCACCCTCAAGACCCATGAACTCTTCCAAACTTTGTTACCCCCCAAAGGCCCTGCCTCCAGATACTATCACATTTGAGATTAGGACTTCAACATGTAAATTTTGAGGGGACACAGTCCATAACAGATACCAAACCAAACACCTCTGTGGTCCTTTCTACACAATAGAGGTGAATCTGACCCCTAAAGCTTACAGGAAGATTGATGTCTTACATGTACTTATTTCATTTAAAAGGAGACAATGGAAAATTTAGTACCAATATTGTCTACTCGTATTTTACAAAAGAAAAGAATGTAGGAAAGTTACTATAAATTCTAGTATTGGAAAGATCTTTAGAGATAAGTCTAGACTAACATATCTGTTCTCATTAGGATAGATTAATTGCACTAACAAATTCAAAATTTCAGTGGCTTAACAGAATGAGGATTTGTTCTCATCCAGGAAAACTCTGATCCAGATGTGCCCAGTTGGCAAATCTCCTTAAAGGTAAACTTAAGGATCCAGGCTCTTGCCAGTGGGAGCCTTCGCCATCTTAGAGCCATTAGAATCCTTTGTAGAAGGTAGGAGATCACACGTAGGGCATTTGATGCATGTGGCTAAAAGTGGTGCATGTTCCATTGATCAGAACTCAGTCACATGGTATTATCTAGATGCAAGGGGTGAGTGTGGGGGGCTGGTGCTGTAATCTTCCTGTGGAAGTGTACCACCCAGAGCCTTATTTCTGTCATACTCACTGGTTTCCAGATAAGGAAAGTAGGCTTAGTGTCTGAGGTGTTTAGAATGAATCAGTGGCAGAGGTGGGATTAGAACTCCTATCTCCTCACTCCATTTCCTTTCCTTTATTTCCCATCACCTCTTAGCTCTTTGAAGAAGTACAGCAGGACGTATGGTTTCTGAAGGATAATCCCTAGCCACAAAGAAGGCCCCTCTCCTTAGAATACAAATCAATACCTTTTGAATGCTTAAGAGAGAATACACATAGAACTTAAAATTAATTGACTTTATTTGGTTTTATTTTTCAGATTATTTCTTAAATGGCTCTTTGACTTCTGAAAAGGTCACACTCACCAAAAATGAGAGCAGTATGATACTGTCTTTGATCTTGTATAATAGCTAACAGTGTAGGGCATGTGATCATTGCTTAATAAATATTTGTTGCTAAGCATGGTTGTTGTTGTTCAGTTGCTGTTGTGTTCAACTCTTTGCAACCCCATGAACAACAGCATGCCAGGCTTTCCTATCATTCACTATCTCCCAGAGTTTGCTCAAACACATGTCTACTGAGTCAGTGATGCTGTACAACCATCTCATTTCTGTCATCCCTTCTTTTATTGCCCTCAATATTTCCCAGAATCAGGGTTTTTTCCAATGAGTTGGTTGTTCACAACAGGTGGCCAAAGTATTGGGGATTCAGCATCCAGCTTTCCAATGAATATGCAGGACTGATATCCTTTAGGATTAACTAGTTTGATCTTGCAGTCCAAGGGACTCTCAAGAGTCTTCTCCAGCACCACAGTTCAAAAGCATCAATTCTTTGGTGTTCAGCCTTCTTTATCATACACCTCTCACATCCATGCTTGACAATTGGAAGAACCATAACTTTGACAGTACTGACCTTTGTCAGCAAAGTGATGTCTCTGCTTTAAAATGTGCTGTCTGGGTTTGTCATAGCTTTTCTCCCAAGGAGCAAGTGTCTTTTAATTTTGTGGCTACAGTCACCATCCTCAGTGATATTTGGAGCCCAAGAACATAAAATCTGTCCATGTTTCCACTGTTTCCCCATCTATTTGCCATGAAGTGATGGGACCAGATGCCATGATCCTCATGTAATCTGGTTTTGTGAATGTTAAGTTGTAAGCCAGTTTATTCACTCTTTTTTTTTCACCTTCATCAGGAGACTCTTTAATTCCTCTTCACTTTTTGTCATTAGGGTGATATCAACTGCATATCTGAGGTTGTTATCTCTCCTGGCAATCTTGATTCCAGCTTGTGATTTGTCAAGACCAGCATTTCTCCTGATGTACTCTGTATATAAGTTAAATAAGCAGGATGACATATACAGCCTTGATGTACTTCTTTCCAAATTTGGAACCAGTCTGTTGTTCCATGTCCAGTTCTAACTGTTGTTTCTTGTCCTGCATACAGGTTTCTCAGGAGGCAGATAAGTTGCTCTGGTAATCCCATCTCCTTAAGAATTTTCCACAGTTTGTTATGATCCACACAGTCATAGGCTTTAGCATAGTCAATGAAGCAGAAGTAGATGTTTTTCTGGAATTCTCTTGCATTTTGTATGATACAACAAATGTTGGCAATTTTCTCTCTGGTTCCTCTGCCTTTTTCTAAATCCACATTGTACATCTGGAAATTCTCAGTTCATGTACTGCTGAAGCCTAGTTTGAAGGATTTTGAGCATTACCTTACTAGCATGTCAATAGGTAATCTGAACATTCTTTGGCATTGTCTTTCTTTGGGACTGACCTTTTCCAGTCCTGTGGTCACTGCTGAGTTTTACCAATTTGCTGGCATATTGAGTGCAACACTTTCACAGCATCATCTTTTAGAATTTGAAATAGCTCAGCTGGAATTCAATCACCTCCACTAGCTTTGTTTGTAGTAATGCTTCCTAAGGCCCACTTGACTTCACACTGCCGGATATCTAGCTCTAGGTGACTGACCACACCATTGTTAATGAGATCATGAAGCTCTTTTTTGTATATTTCTATGTGTTCTTGCCACTGCTTCTTAATATCTTCTACTTCTGTTAGGTCCTTATCATTTCTAACCTTTATTGTGCCCATCTTTGCATGAAATGTTCCCTTGGTATCTCTAATTTTCTTGAAGAGATCTCTAGTCTTTCCCACTCTGTTGTTTTCCTCTATTTCTTTGTGTTGTTCACTTAAAAGGGCTTTCTTATCTCTCTTTGCTATTCTCTGGAGCTCTGCATTCAGTTGGATGTATCTTTCCCTTTCTCCTTTGCCTTTCACTTCTCTTCTTTTTTCAGCTGTTTGTAAGGCCACCTCAGACAACCATTTTGCCTACTTACATTTCTTTTTCTTGGGGATGGTTTTGAACACCACCTCCTGTACAGTGTTACAAACCTACATCCATAGTTCTTCAGGCACTCTGTCTACCAGACCTAAAACCTTGAATTTATTCGTCACCTCCACTGTATAATCATAAGGGATTTTATTTAGGTCATACCTGAATGGCTTAGTGGTTTTCCCTGCTTTCTTCAATATAAGTCTGAATATTGCAATAAAGAGCTCATGATCTATGCCACAATCAGCTCCAGGTCTTGTTTTTGCTGACTATGTAGAGCTTCTTCACCTTGGGCTGCAAAGAATATAATCAATCTGATTTCAATATTGACCATTTGGTGACATCCATGTGTAGAACTGTATCTTGTGTTGGTGGAAGAGAGTGTTTGCTATGACCAGTGTGTTCTCTTGACAAAACTCTATTAGCCTTTGCCCTGCTTCATTTTGCACTCCAAGGTGAAACTTGCCTGTTACTCCAGGTATCTCTTGACTTCCTACTTTTGCATTCCAATCCCCTATGATGAAAAGGACATCTTTGGGGGGGAGGAGTAGGGGGCAGGGTTAGTTCTAAAAGATCTTGTAAGTCTTCACAGAACCATTCAACCTCAGCTTCTTCGGCATTCCTGGTTCTGGCATAGACTTGGATTACTGTGATGTTGAATGGTTTGGCTTGGAAATGAACTGAGATCATTCTGTCATTTTTAAGACTGCATCCAAGTACAGCATTTTCGACTGTTGACTATGAGGGCTACTCCATTTCTTCTAAGCGATTCTTGTCCACAGTAGTAGATATAATGGTCACCTGAATTATATTCACCCCTTACTGCCCATTTTAGTTCACTGATTCCTAAAATGTTAATGGTCACTCTTTCTATCTCCTGCTTGACCACATCCAGTTTACCTTGATCCATAGACTTAATATCCCAGGTACCTATGCAATATTGTTCTTTACAGCTTCAGGCTTTACTTTCACCACCAGACACATCCACAACCGAGTGATGTTTCTGCCTTAGCCTAGGCTCTTCATTCTTTCGGATCTGTTTCTCTGTTCTTCCCCAGTAGCATATTAGACAACTACTAACCTGTGTGGCTCATCTTCCAGTATCATATCTTTTTGCCTTTTCATTTTATTCATGGGATTCTCAAGGCAAAAATACTGAAGTAGTTTGCCACTCCATTCTTCAGTGGACTACATTTTGTCAGGCCCTGACTAGTAAGGTCATGCCCTTCAGCTGCACTATGTAGCCAGATGACTTGCTGGGTGCCCTGGTTATCCCACTGCTGGTCCTACATATGAATGTGTCATATGGAGTCTTACAAAGGCATCTATGAAAAAAACAGGGAAAGACAAATAACTTTCTGATAAACGGGTAGGGAATTATTACATGAAATCATCAAATACTTAAGAGGATCTAACACATATCAAGCATAGTTCTGAGAGCTCAGAATATGGCAGAGAAAGAAACAGTTTTTTGCACAAAATCTTACAGTTCAAACTGTAAGTTTTGTGAATTCAAAACTTAGAGCTTGAACTCATTTCTCTAATGGCTGACTGTGTAATACAGGGCATGTTTACTGCTCCTAGTTTACGTACTTTTGTTACCTGTGAAAGGGATAGCAGCTGTTATCCAATACCTCTCTAGGCTATTAGGCAAATGGTAAATGAGCAAGTGGAGATCTAAAATGATCAAAAATAAAGACTGAGTGATAAATTTTTAAGGGAGGCAGGTTAATGAGCCATGGATGTGGAGAGCAGCTCGATTGGTTCCAGTAGGTCATTATTAGTCCTTTCTTCAGAAGGGCTCATCTTCAAATTGCTACTTCTGGAAATGATATGACAATGATGGAAAATGCAGAGCAGCACCAAAGAAAGGGTTTAAGATAGCCCTATACATATGAAATGAGTTCATCAAGATTTATGTCATTACAATAAACCATTAACAGAATTTATGATGATGAGATCATTATGAAGGATTCCAAAAAATGCAGTTAACTGGCCACTATGACCTCATGTCTCACAGTCCCCTCAACTCTCAACAAATGTTCCCACCTTTAGAGATGAGTTTTTTTTTTTTCCTTTGTAAAGAAATACATTAACTGATTTGTGTATAGGAAGTCTCAAGATTCTCCAACTTTTTCATTCAAGGAATGAAGAACACTCAACTGCCTACTTCCTCAATAAAGGAAGTCCCAAGCTACACAAAAGTGATCATTAACTTTACTCCTTTTATTCCTTTTAAGAATTGTCATGTCAAAGACTTTCTCACTAAAACTTTTAACCCAGTCTCCTTATAAGCACCAGGATGCCCTGATAAATCTCTTGTCTTGACTTAAGGCTTTGTGTTTTCAGTGTATGTTTTATCCAGTTCTAGACAGCCAGCTCCTTAAGAGCCGCAACTATGTCTTTCTGAGCTCTGTGTCTCACATACCTTCCCCAGAGACCACCTCATGGTACATGCTCAGTAAATGTTTTGGAATGAGTAATTGCAGTTTTCCAGGTTGAGGATGAGACAGTGTCCTGGCCTACGTACTTCTTTGTGTCCAGCACCACTTTGAAGAAGTGAAGGTCATTCTCCTGATAGGACTCAGGACACTTTTTCCCTACGGGGCCAAATAGTGACTATTTTAGGTTTGCAGGCCATCCAGTCTTTGAGGAAACTGCTGTGGTAGTGCAGAAGCAGGCTCAGACAATACATAAAAAAATAAGTGTAACTGTATTCCTACCCCCCAAAAAATCTTTCTTTATGGATACTGAAGTTTGAATTTCATGTAATTTTCATATTTTAAACAATGTTGAAGGATCTCATTCAAATATGAAGGAGAAATCAAAAGCTTTACAGACAAGCAAAAGCTGAGAGAATTCAGCATCACCAAATCAGCCCTCCAACAAATGCTAAAGGATATTCTCTAGACAGGAAACACAAAAAGGATGTATAAACCCAAAAACAAAGCAATAAAGTAAATGGCAATGGGATCATACTTATCAATAATTACCTTAAACGTAAATGGCTTGAATGCCCCAACCAAAAGACAAAGACTGGCTGAATGGATACAAAAACAAGACCCCTATATATACTGTCTACAAGAGACCCACCTCAAAACAAGGGACACATACAGACTGAAAGTGAAGGGCTGGTAAAAGATATTCCACGCAAATAGAGACCAAAAGAAAGCAGGAGTAGCAATACTCATACCAGATAAAATAGACTTTTTTTTAACTTTATTTTGCTTTACAATACTGTATTGGTTTTGTCATACATTGACATGAATCAGCCATGGGTGTACATGAGTTTCCGATCCTGAACCCCCCTCCCACCCCATTCCATCTCTGGATCATCCCCGTGCACCAGCCTCAAGCATCCTGTATCCTGCATCGAACCTGGACTGGTGATTCATTTCTTACATGATAGTATACATGTTTCAATGCCATTCTCCCAAATCATCCCACCCTCTCCCTCTCCCACAGAGTCCAAAAGTCTGTTCTAAACATCTGTGTCTCTTTTGCTGTCTCACATACAGGGTTATCATTACCATCTTTCTAAATTCCATATATATGTGTTAGTATACTGTATTGGAGTTTTTCTTTCTGGCTTACTTCATTCTGTATAATAGGCTCCAGTTTCATCCACCTCATTAGCACTGATTCAAATGTATTCTTTTTAATGGCTGAGTAATACTCCATTGTGTGTATGTACCACAGCTTTCTTATCTATTCGTCTGCTGCTGGACATCTAGGTTGTTTCCATGTCCTGGCTACTACAAACAGTGCTGTGATGAATATTGGGGTGTCTCTTTCAATTCTGGTTTCCTTGATGTGTATGCCCAGCAGTCGGATTGCTGGGTCATAAGGCAGTTCTATTTGTAGTTTTTTAAGGAATCTCCACACTGTTCTCCATAGTGGCTGTACTAGTTTGCATTCCCACCAACAGTGTAAGAGGGTTCCCTTTTCTCCACACCCTCTCCAGCATTTATTGCTTATAGACTTTTGGATCTCAGCCATTCTGACTGGTGTGAAATGGTATCTCATTGTGGTCTTGATTTGCATTTCTCTGATAATGAGTGATGTTGAGCATCTTTTCATGTGTTTGTTAGCCATCCATATGTCTTCTTTGGAGAAATGTCTATTTAGTTCTTTGGCCCATTTTTTGATTGGGTCATTTATTTTTCTGGACTTGAGCTGCAGTCTATTTAAAATAGACTTTAAAGTAGACTTTAAAACAAAGGCTGTGAAAAGAGATAAGGAAAGACACTACATAATGATCAAAGGATCAATCCAAGAAGAAGATATAACAATTATAAATATATATGCACCCAACATAGGAGTACCACAATATGTAAGACAAATGCTAACAAGTATGAAAGGGGAAATTAACAATAACACAGTAATAGTGGGAGACTTTAATACCCTACTCACACCTATGGATAGATCAACTAAACAGAAAATTAACAAAGAAACACAAACTTTAAATGATACACTAGACCAGTTAGACCTAATTGATATCTATAGGACATTTCACCCCAAAGCAATGAATTTCACATTTTTCTCAAGTGTTGGAGAAGACTCTTGAGAGTCCCTTGGACTGCAAGGAGATCCAACCAGTCCATTCTGAAGGAGATCAACCCTGGGATTTCTTTGGAAGGAATGATGCTAAAGCTGAAACTCCAGTATTTTGGCCACCTCATGCGAAGAGTTGACTCATTGGAAAAGACTCTAATGCTGGGAGGGATTGGGGGCAGGAGGAGAAAGGGACGACTGAGGATGAGATGGCTGGATGGCATCACTGACTCGATGGATGCGAGTCTGAGTGAACTCCAGGAGTTGGTGATGGACAGGGAGGCCTGGCGTGCTGCGATTCATGGGGTCACAAGGAGTCAGACACAACTGAGCGACTGGACTGAACTGAACTGACCTGAACTCAAGTGCTCACAGAACCTTCTCCAGGATAGATCACATCCTGGGCCATAAATCTAGCCTTGATAAATTCAAAAAAATTGAAATCATTCCAAGCATCTTTTCTGACCATAATGCAGTAAGATTAGATCTCAATTACAGGAGAAAAACTATTAAAAATTCCAACATATGGAGGCTGAACAACACGCTTCTGAATAACCAACTAATCACAGAAGAAATCAAAAAAGAAATCAAAATATGCATAGAAACGAAAAAAATGAAAACACAACAACCCAAAACCTGTGGGGCACTATAAAAGCAGTGCTAAGGGGAAAGTTCATAGCAATACAGGCATACCTCAAGAAACAAGAAAAAAGTCAAATAAATAACCTAACTCTACACCTAAAGCAACTAGAAAAGGAAGAAATTGAGAACCCCAAAGTTAGTAGAAGGAAAGAAATCTTAAAAATTAGGGCAGAAATAAATGCAAAAGAAACAAAAGAGACCATAGCAAAAATCAACAAAGCCAAAAGCTGGTTCTTTGAAAGGATAAATAAAATTGACAAACCATTGGCCAAACTCATCAAGAAACAAAGGGAGAAAAATCAAATCAATAAAATTAGAAATGAAAATGGAGAGCTCACAACAGACAACACAAATACAAAGGATCATAAGAGACTACTATTAGCAATTATATGCCAATAAAATGGACAACGTGGAAGAAATGGACAAATCCTTAGAAAAGTACAACTTCCCAAAACTGAACAAGGAAGAAATAGAAAATCTTAACAGACCCATCACAAGCACGGAAATTGAAACTGTAATCAGAAATCTTCCAGTATACAAAAGCCCAGGTCCAGACAGCTTCACAGCTGAATTCTACCAAAAATTTAGAGAAGAGCTAACACCTATCCTACTCAAACTCTTCCAGAAAATTGCAGAGGAAGGTGAACTTCCAAATTCATCCTATAGGGCACCATCACCCTAATACCAAAACCTGACAAAGATGCCACAAAAAAGGAAAACTACAGGCCAGTATCACTGATGAACATAGATGCAAAAATCCTTAACAAAATTCTAGCAATTAGAATCCAACAACGCATTAAAAAGATCATACACCACAACCAAGTGGGCTTTATCCCAGGAATTCAAGGATTCTTCAATATCCACAAACCAATCAATGTAATTCACCACATTAACAAATTGAAAAATAAAAGCCATATGATTATCTCAATAGATGCAGAGGAAGCCTTTGACAAAGTTCAACATCCATTTATGATAAAAACTCTCCAGAAAGCAGGAATAGAAGGAACATACCTCAACATAATAAAAGCTATATATGACAAACCCACAGCAAACATTATCCTCAATGGTGAAAAATTGAAAGCGTTTCCCCTAAAGTCAGGAACAAGACAAGGGTGCCCACTTTCACCGCTACTGTTCAACATAGTTCTGGAAGTTTTGGCCACAGCAATCAGAGCAGAAAAAGAAATAAAAGGAATCCAAATTGGAAAAGAAGAAGTAAAACTCTCACTGTTTGCAGATGACATGATCCTCTACATAGGAAACCCTAAAGACTCCACCAGAAAATTACTAGAGCTAATCAATGAATATAGTAAAGTTGCAGGATATAAAATCAACACACAGAAATGCCTTGCATTCCTATACACGAATAATGAGAAAGTAGAAAAAGAAATTAAGGAAACAATTCCATTCACCATTGCAAAGAAAAGAATAAAATACCTAGGAATATATCTACCTAAAGAAACTAAAGACCTATATATAGAAAACTATAAAACACTGATGAAAGAAATCAAAGAGGACAATAATAGAAGGAGAAATATACCATGTTCATGGATCAGAAGAATCAATA
Source organism: Ovis canadensis (assembly GCF_042477335.2). Classification (NCBI taxonomy): domain Eukaryota; kingdom Metazoa; phylum Chordata; class Mammalia; order Artiodactyla; family Bovidae; genus Ovis; species Ovis canadensis. Next base: position 70,423,733 of record NC_091246.1, read on the forward strand.
TAGTGAAAATGAGTATACTACCCAAAGCAATCTACAGATTCAATGCAATCCCTATCAAGCTACCAGCCATATTTTTCACAGAGCTAGAACAAATAATTTCACAATTTGTATGGAAATACAAAAAACCTCAAATAACCAAAGCAATCTTGAGAAAGAAGAATGGAAGTGGAGGAATCAACCTGCCTGACTTCAGGCTCTACTACAAAGCCACAGTCATCAAGACAGTATGGTACTGGCACAAAGACAGAAATATAGATCAATGGAACAAAATAGAAAGCCCAGAGATAAGCCCACACACCTATGGACACCTTATCTTCGACAAAGGAGGCAAGAATATACAATGGAGTAAAGACAATCTCTTTAACAAGTGGTGCTGGGAAAACTGGTCGATCATTTGTAAAAGAATGAAATAGAACACTTTCTAACACCATACACAAAAATAAACTCAAATGGATTAAAGATCTAAATGTAAGACCAGAGACTATAAAACTCCTAGAGGAGAACATAGGCAAAACACTCTCTGACATAAATCACAACAGGATCCTCTATGACACACCTCTCAGAATACTGGAAATAAAAGCAAAAATAAACAAATGGGATCTAATTAAAATTAAAAGCTTCTGCACAACAAAGGAAACTATAAGCAAGGTGAAAAGACAGCCTTCAGAATGGGAGAAAATAATAGAAAATGAAGCAACTGACAAACAACTAATCTCAAAAATATACAAGCAACTCATGCAGCTCAATTCCAGAAAAATAAATGACCCAATCAAAAAATGGGCCAAAGAACTAAATAGGCATTTCTCCAAAGAAGACATATGGATGGCTAACAAACACATGAAAAGATGCTCAACATCACTCATTATCAGAGAAATGCAAATCAAGACCACAATGAGGTACCATTTCACACCAGTCAGAATGGCTGAGATCCAAAAGTCTACAAGCAATAAATGCTGGAGAGGGTGTGGAGAAAAGGGAACCCTCTTACACTGTTGGTGGGAATGCAAACTAGTACAGCCACTATGGAGAACAGTGTGGAGATTCCTTAAAAAACTACAAATAGAACTGCCTTATGACCCAGCAATCCGACTGCTGGGCATACACACCAAGGAAACCAGAATTGAAAGAGACATGTGTACCCCACTGTTCATTGCAGCACTGTTTATAATAACCAGGACATGGAAACAACCTAGATGTCCATCAGCAGATGAATGGATAAGAAAGCTGTGGTACATATACACAATGGAGTATTGCTCAGCCACTAAAATAAATACATTTGAATCAGTGCTAATGAGGTGGATGAAACTGGAGCCGATTATAGAGAGCGAAGTAAGCCAGAAAGAAAAACACCAATACAGTATGCTAACACATATATATGGACTTTAGAAAGATGGTAATGATAACCCTGTATGCGAGACAGCAAAAGAGACACAGATGTTTAGAACAGACTTTTGGACTCTGTGGGAGAGGGAGAGGGTGGGATGATTTGGGAGAATGGCATTGAAACATGTATACTATCATGTAAGAAATGAATCACCAGTCCAGGTTCGATGCAGGATACAGGATGTTTGGGGCTGGTGCACGCGGATGACCCAGAGAGGTGGTATGGGAAGGAACGTGGGAGAGGGGTTCAGGATCGGAAACTCATGTACACCCGTGCCGGATTCGTGTTGATGTATGGCAAAAGCAATACAGTATTGTAAAGTAAAATAAAGTAAAATTAAAAAACAATATTGCTCTTCTTTTGATTTTTTAAAATCATTTAAAAATTTACTATCCTTGACTCATAGGATATACAAAATCAGGGGGTGGGTCGTGTGATCTGGGGTCACAGTTGGCGGATGCCGCACTAGATTGTGGGTTTGCTGGTGCTGGTTTTGGCGATAGGACTTACTAACGAGATGAAGAGGTTTTTTGGAACCTTAACTCCATTTCCTTAACCAATTCACTAGTGTGCTTTAGTTGGTCCAGTTCCTAAGAGTGGAATTACTGTCTTATCTGCTGCTGTCTTCAAGGACACTTAAATGAATTAAGGTCATAGAATTCTTGGGCAAGATAACACCTCCTTAGGACTGGAGAGTTATGATGAAAATATTAAAATGGAAGACTAAAATATAATTCATGATTTATGGTGAATCATCTTAGATACTTCTAAGAATCAATAACCCATATCATCATTTTCATTTATCCTGTGACATTCATTCATTTCACAAAGCAAGAATTACTGATAATATGAAATATATGCCAGACCATATGCATGGGTCAAGCAGGATATGCATCCAGAATTCTGGTACTACTGTGAGACATGCACAGGAAACAAATACATCTGTTTTTATACTTTAAAAATTCATATTTTTAATATATTGCTGATGTTTACTATAAAATAAATCACTCTGATAATTTTGCTGCACAAAAATATACACCGAAAAATACAGTCAGTAGTTTCATGTAAGCAAATATAAGTAACAATAATATTTTAAAAATCAATTAGAACCCAGCAATTTAAGGAATTTGACCCCTAGGTTTCCGCATACCTGTTGGTTGAATATAAGAGAGAACCAGACTCTGTCATGTAGCTGCTACTATTTCAGAAAGAATGAATGCAAGAAGGTTAATTGATTTAACAAGTAAAATGCATATTCTAGTTTTTATGTAAACTTACTTCTCTTCACTAATTTTAGTGGCTAAAAGTATAGATATTGGAGTCAGTTCTGGGTTCAGATCCTTGGCTTTATCACCCATTAACTATGTGACCTCAAGCTAGTTACTTAACCTCCCTGAGCTTCTGTTTCTTCACTGAAAAAATGGAAGCATTAATGATGACTGTGTGTTCAAGAATAAACTGCAGTTCTTACACATTGATAGCAAGGATTCACTAAATAGGTATTCTTACTAATACATTTGTCATTAGAAAAAGAAGAGAGTTTTTTATTTAGCAAATTAGCAAACTTTGTAGAGGTGTAATGTAATTTCAAACATAAGGCAGTGTTGAGATTCTGAGAGACACTTTCCCTTGCCTGGGCTTGGAAGGTGGTAGCAATGTGCATGTCTCTTGTTTTGCTTAAATACCAAAACCATCTGAGTTTGGTTTTCTTCCTGGCTGTTTTCTTGACACACTGTGGGCAGTGGGGATGTTCCCTGAAATTTCCACTGTATTTATGCAACTTCCTTTTACCTAATGTTTTGGAATTCCACCTTAATTGTGTTTTTCTTTTTCTTGTTATCATCTGATTTCCTTTCTGCTTAGTTTTGGGGTTCACTATAGTTTATCAGAATCTTACTTATCCAAAGCCTCTGATTTCAAATTCTTTTTCATCATGATGTTGTTGATCTACTTAAATAAACCAGTGGATGGACAATTTCAAACCCTTGTCCTATAGACAGTATCAAGATACACAAAACTTAGGATACCTAAAGGCTGTATCAGAGAGATGGAAAGACTCATTCATAATTTGGTATGATCTCCAGGCTACAGAGTGTGACAGAAAGAGTGTAGATTAGAAACCAGAGTGCTTGGCTTTGTTGTCCTCTCAGCCAGCCCAGACCATGGGCATCCTCAGCTTTCTCTCGATTCAGTAGTACTGGTCAATAAAACCGGAAGGACTAGGATACTTATCTCACGTAGTTTAGTGTAAATAATGTAAAAGATACCGTAATTATTTCCTAAACAAAACCACCATGCATACTGCTACAGGGTTATTATAGTTATTATTCACCCCATGTGTGTATGTATCACAAGGATTCCGTTTAGGGAACAAGTAATTTGCGGTGGTAAGAGTCAAATCCCACTTCTGACACTAACCAGGTGTGTAACTGAGGACAAATCATTCATTTATTTAAGTACTAATTTCTATATCTGCAAAATAAATTAGGTACTTATCCATGCCCCTTTCTGACACAAAAGTCTGGGGTTTCATGAGTACCAGGATACAGGTATAGATAGGCAGGACAGCCCATCTTACAGAGAAGTACTAACTGATGCTTTAGTCAATGGGCCCACCAAGAGAGGGGAGCCTAAAGATGGCTTTGGGAAAGGGATCCCCAAAGAGTTCACTGGGTAACAGAGCACACCTAGGACTCACAGGAGTGTTACTTCATAGAGGGCCCCCATGAAGTTCAAAACTGACAAGACTGAGCTAAACCCAGAGCAACCAGAGTCAATGTGGTTGACCACTGCCTTGGCTGCAGTGATGAGGACTGACCCAGGTATCCCCACGTAAGTAAGGAGGAAGAGAAGCAGAGAAGGCCCAGAAACCACAGCCTCTGAATGGGCTTCATGGCTCCTGTCTCCTTCTCGAATCCATCCCCCATATTGCCACCAGAGGGACCCTAAACTCAAATATGGTCTTCCCCCTGTCCAGATTAAAAGTCTCTGATTTCTTTCAAGAAAAGCTGCTCAGTGTTACTGATCATCAGGAAATGCAAACCAAAAGTACAACGAGATATTACCTCACATCTGTCAGGATGGCTGTTATCAAAGAACAAAAGCCTACAAGTATTGGCAAGGATGCAGAGAAATTAGAGTCCTTGTACCTCATTTGTGGGAACGGAAAAATGGTACAGGCACTATGGAGAACAATATGGAGTGCCCCTTTTTCCACAAGGTGAAATCTAAGCTCCCTTGCTTATAGGGCCCTGTATTGTAAGTAGAGTCTACTTAACTCCTCAGTTTCTTTTTCTCAAGAGCAAGCTCCTCTAAACTTACCATCTTTTCTTCATAATTCACTGCCTTCACACATGCTGTTCCTCTGCCAGGAACATCCTCTCTGCTTGGAGAATTCTTCCTTTTCCTTTTTTGGCCTGGCTCAAATATTACTTTCATTGTATATATTATAGCAACTACCATAAAGTTATTTTTTAAGAAGGTGCCTACTTGGTCTGCTTTTCTACTGGCATATGAACTTGTGGAGATGGACCTGTGTTTTATTGTGCTAACAAGTGCTTCATTAATTTTTTTCCAGAGCTTTTCTAATGGTTAAATGAAATGACCTAAGGGCTGAGGCATCTGGAGAAAACAGATAGAAGATCAGAGCTCTTGAAAATATAAACAGATAAAAACCTAACAAGGGACAAATTTAGATTCAATGAGATCATAAGCAAGGTACACTTTTCCCAATGAAATGATTTATTCAATAATTATTTGGTCAGTTTCTCTTATGCACCAGGTACCAACAATATAAGAACAAGTGAGGCTGGCTTAGCGCATCCCATCAACTGGGAGCCAGTGTTCCTGGCACGTGGCTGACAAGGGGGAAGTGGCACAATAAGGAGAATAGCAAACAGGGGGCAGATGACCCAAGGCTTTGCAGGTTAGGGTGAGAACTTCACTTTTAGTATAAATGCAGTGCTTTCTTACAAGTAATTTGCTGTAAAAGTTTTTAATCAGGGTAATTAACCATCTGACTGACATTTGGGGGAAGTCACACTGGCTCTTCTGCAGAGAATAGAGAGTATATATAAGTGGGGATACAGTTAGGAGGCTGTGCATGAGACCAGGTGAGAAATGACATTGGCCTAGCAGCCAGAATCATCCGCAGGATGGTCAAACACAGATTTCTGAGCTGCACCCCTGGAATTTCTGATTCTATAGGTCTGGTGGTGATGGACATGGAGGCAGGGTGGAGGATTTGCCTTTCTAACAGATTTCCAGTGATGCTGATTCCGCTGTATGGAGACCCCACTCTGGAAACTCCTGACCTCTTCTATGGAATAGAGGTGGTAATAAAGTTGGAACAGAGTGTACTGGTTTGGAATATAATCTGGAGATAAGATTAGGAAGACATGCTCTTGTATCAATACTAGAAAATACTCGGACAGGGAACATTCCTATGAAACTTGAATGAAATAAATACCAGGAAATACTAGGAAAAGGAATATTGATCATATGAAACTTAATTGAGGTTTAAAACAAAACAGCAAACAAAAGAACCCCCTTCATACAAGAGGCGATGGGTGTATGGACATCATTTATGCCCTCCTTCCCCTGCCACACACGTGAGCACACACAGACACAGATTCACAGACACGCACACATATAGACAAGTAAAAGTAAGTGGTTTCCCAAAGTGGTTGAAGAAACTGTATATTATAGGATCAAAGAACTCCTGAAAGTTTAGGGTCTATGAGTCATTAAGATTGAGCAAAGGCAAGTAACTGTGTTTTATCATTGTTAGGCTCTGGAGTTATCAGATGAAAAGGAGAACAGAGTATATAGTCCTGGGGTGTGACCTAGTGTAATTCCTTCCAGAATCTGAAAATAATGAGGTCACTGTAGATGCAATCTGTTAAATTAAGATGAGGTCATTAGGATGGGTTCTAATCTAATATGACAGGTATCCTTATGAAAAGGGTAAAAAGGCAAAAGATAGGAAGCAAACCACCAGGAGCTAGGGGAGAAGCATGAAACAGATTATTCCTTACAGCTCCTAGAAGGAACCAACCCTGCCAACACCTTGATTTTATTTATTTTTATTATTTTGGCTGAGCTTAGTTTTCTTTGGGCTTCCCCAGTGGCTCAGCAGTAAAAGACTTTGCCTGCAATGCAGAAAACACAGGAGAGGTGGGTTCGATCCCTAGATTGGCAATATCCCCTGGAGGAAGGAATGGCAACATACTCCAGTATTCTTACCTGGAAAATCCCATGGGCAGAGGAGCCTGAAGGGCTGCAATCAGTAAGGTCGCAAAGAGTCAGACACGACTGAAGCACTGAGCATGTGCATGTGCACACACACAGGTCTTCATGGCGGCGCATGTGCTTTTCTGTAGTTGTGGAACATGGGCCCTAAATCAGATGAGTTCAGTAATTGTGACATGTAGACTCTCTAATTGTGGCATGTGGGCTTAGTGGCCCCAGGGCAGGTGGGGTCTAGTTCCCTCAGTAGGGATCAAATCTGCAGCCGCTGTATTGAAAGGCAGGTTCTTAACCATTGAACCACCAGGGGAGTCACCAGCACCTTGATTTCAGACTTCTAGACTCCAGACCTGCTTTTAAGACTCACTTTGTGGTACTTAGTTATAGCCGTCCTAGCAAACCAATACAAGCCCCTTATGGTTATAGCTTCATTGCACTGTACTCATAGCTCTTAACCCTGCCTTCTTTGTCTCTCAGATCTGCTTCTGTCTGTAACCGGTGGGTCAACACTGACCCTTCCATAGTATAAACCAAGTCTCCTAGGACCCTAATCAGGGCACAATATCCTAAAGATCCCACCTAACCTTTCCAGATTTGAGATTCTGATATACTTCCCCATTGGACCTCTGCCTCTTTAAGAATCTGTTCCATGTTTTATTATTCATCTTGTGTCCTCCCAGTGACCAGAATTCCTAAAACATAGCTTGTGTGTTTGTTGAATGAATAACAGAATTAATGAGCTAGTCACCCTTTATCTCCATCTTCCTTTGGTAAATGGGAAAACTCAAGAGCTTTTGACCTTCATGCTGCTCTCTTTTCATCAATACAACGAGTGGTTTATTTGGGGAGCATCTGTTTTCGGATCACATTACTCAGTAAATGTGTGTTCTTAATGAAGGTGATCAGTGCAGATCAAGCTGACATCAACACTAAAGATATGGAGGATTGCTTTGGTGTGCAAATGGAAATGGTTTGGTGCCGGGAGATAATGAATACACAAGAATTAGGACTGCGTTATTAAACGGAGGGGATGAAGCTTGTCATTAGTTCCCACTGCTTCTTGGAGTTATTGTTAGTAGCTATTTGAGTGGGGAGACAGGAACATGTGGAGAAGAGGAAGTGAAGAAACGAATGTGTAGAAAACGTCTGCTCACTGAGACAATGTGGTGTTTGGAATCGATCATCCTGCAGCTTTTGCTGAGAGGCTAGTGATTTTGAACTGATCTGTTTTCCCAAACTTCCTAGAGGTGCAAGCAGCTGACAGCTCCACAGATTCCTCCTTGTGTCTGCTCCAGACTTTGATCTCCAATGAAACATGAAGTTTACGTGCCATATTTGGGTGCCAGATTCCAGAGAAAGATCTTTGTGTATCCAGGGAGAGTTGTTCTTGGAAAAGACAGTGGAAAAATTTATCATTCAAATGAAAATATTTTTGAGAGAGAGAGAGGCATTGTTAATATTTAAGCTCGGACAATGGGCATACTTTGGGTTAATTCTGGGCAAAGGAGAGAGCACTACTTCCCTACTGATGGACCACCCAAAGCCCTATGAAAATACAACCAAACTCTACCAGAGTTGATTCATTTAGCATTAAGTAAATGCCCATAATCATTAGCCATTTACTCTGCCAGGGACTGCTGTCATCTTTTCAGAACTTCCTGTACAGCAAGAAAGTTTCTCAGTGAAAATCCAATGTAGTAATTTAGTCTATGTTGTTTTTAGGAAATGCTCCAAATTTTCAAAATTACTCTTTTTTCAACTTTGGTAATATGCATTTGTTTATTTTTTAATTTAAGTATAGCTGATTTACAACATTATAGTAGTTTCCAGTGTACACCAAAGTGATTCAGTGTTTTCATAGATTTACACCATTTAAAGTTATTACAACATACTGGCTATTTTTCTGCATTGTACAATATATCCTTGTTGCTTATTTTATTTTTTAAATTTTATTTAGCTTTGGCTACACTGGATCTTTGTTGCTACACAGACTTTTCTCTAGTTGCTGCAAGTGGGAGCTACTCGTTAGTTGCAGTGCATGGGCTTCTCACTGTGGTGACTTGTCTTGTTGCAGAGCATGGACTCTAGGTCTTCAGTAGTTTCAGCTCACAGCCTTTAGAGCTTGGGCTCTGTAGTTGTGGTGCTCAGGATTAGTTGTCCTACAGCGTGTGGGATCTTCCTGGACCAGGGATCAAACCCATGTCTCCTGCATTGGCAGGTGGATTCTTAACCACTGAACTACCAGGGAAGTCATGTTTATTTATTTTATACATAGTATTTAATATCTCTTAATCCTATTTGAGAACTTAACTAGTTTGTTCTCTATATCTGTGAACTGTTTCTGCTTTGTAATGTACATTTGCTTGTTTTATTTTGAAATTCCAATATAAGTGATGATATAAAGTATTTTGTCTTTCTGCCTTCCTTTGTTGTAGATGAATTGACCTTAAGTGTATGAGTTTATTTCTGAGCTCTCTATCCTGTTCCATTGATCCATATGTCTGTTCTGGAGCCCATACCATAGTGTTTTGATGGCTGTAGCTTCATAGTGTAGTCTGAAGTCAGGGAGTGTGGTTCCTCTAGCTCTGTTCTTCTTTCTCTAGATTGTTTTGGCTGTTTGGTATCTTTTACATTTCCATACAAATTTAAGATTTTTTGCTCAGATACCACTTCACCACTTTGGATCTAAGCTGCATCTGTCTTACAGACAAGCACCCAAGTGCAGCTGGAGCATTCACTTGACTCGGGCTAGGGTGCACACAGTGGTGGTGGTTGCAGGAAAGTGACCAGCCGCTTGTGTGGTTTTCATTTCGCCCTCTCCACTTGGCTTCAGGAGCAAGGTAGTGTGCACATGATCCTCACAAGTGAACAACAGGTTTCCCACAGGCCTCCTATTAGCCCCACCAGCCAAGAGGGCTCGTCTTCCCTATTTTGGACCACAAACCTGGGACACCCATAGGTGGCTCGAACCACGCACTCCTCAGGGAGGATCTCCACCTGTGTAATCTCCCTTTCCCTGAGTCCCCTCCCAGGGGCACAGTCTGACTTGATTGCTTCTCTACCCTTTCTACCTGATTCTTCATGGATCTTTCTTTCAGCCTGTTTCTACAGGGTCTCATTACCAGTTTCTTTAGTTTTCCCAATGTGAATTGTTCCACATGTAGATATATTTGTGATATGTTCATGGGGGGAAGTGAATTACACATCTTCCTACTCTGCCATCTTGATAAGCACCCCCTCAAAATAACTTTTAATTTCTTAAAGTTTGAAATTTGTTTTTTAATTTAATGTACCCTTCCCCAATCACTATGAATAATTAGAAAATATAGTACAGAGAAATAAGACAATAGGCCAGAAGTTTAAAGCAATAGACTACCGGTTAATGGATATCCAACATGCAATTCCAAAGGAGTAGTCACATGAAATTCATGGAAATGGTGAAGTGATGGAAAATTAGTATTTGGAATAAAACACCTTGAGTTAAATCCCAGTTTGGTCTTCCCTGGGTGGACTGGTGTTAATATATACAGAGTTTTTATAAGGATTGAATAAAATGATGCATATAGGCTATAGAATACATGTCTTGATACATAAATGCTCAGTTAAGAGTAACTGCTGTTATTAAATCATGCATACTCTGTCTTTACTAGCAACCATTTATATCAGTTCTGATAATTTTAAACTAGTATTCTTATAGAATTGTTCTGGTAATTTTCTGAACATTTATTACAGCCCCCTGCCCAGTGTTGGAGTTTGTTACTTTGTTTGTGAGACACTAAATGACTATAACTGAAAAATCAGGAATTCTTACAAAGTTCAGAAATAAATAAAAAATACTTATCATGAAATATGCCCTGTTGCCTGTGATATATCTTTTGGCTGGAACATAACAAAACTCCATGTAACTAGAACAAGTCAGAGATCCTTAGTCACATGGCAGCTGCTCCTTATTCAGACCTGTGTGTTCCTTTAGTGGGTGGTAATTCTGCATCTCCTTCAGGACCAGGTGGAACAACCATGGGACAAGCACTACCAACAGCTAGGAATACCTGCTTTGGACCTTTAGGTTAGAAGAAATAGATTTTCATTGTACTTGAGCCATCACAGTCTTACATTTCTCTTGTTGTCCCTGTTAAAACAGTTTAGTTTAACCTAACTAATACAAACTTTCTTATACTACTCTGCTGTTCAAGTTCTTATTTTATTTTATTTTCATTGGAGGCTAATTACAATATTGTAGTGGTTTTTGCCATACATTCACATGAATCAGCCATGGGTGTACATGTGTTCCCCATCCTGAACCCCCCTCTCACCTCCCTCCCCATTCCATCCCTCAGGGTCATCCCAGTGCACCAGCCTTGAGCACCCTATCTCATGTATCAAACTTGGACTGGCGATCTGTTTCACATATGATAATATACATTATTCAATGCTATTCTCTCAGATCATCCCACCCTCGTCTTCTCCCACGGAGTCCAAAAGACTGTTCTATACATCTGTGTCTCTTTTGCTGTCTTGCATATAGGGTCATTGTTACCATCTTTCAAGTTCTGACCTATATGATAGATGTTTCCAGGAGAAAAAAATGGGGGTGATTCATCTACATTTCGTAAAGCTAATAACTAGGAAAAGATTGTGAAAAATAATTCCAACTGTACTCTGAGACATAAAACATAGATGGTGATTATAATAAAGAATATAGATTTAGGATCAAGTATTCTGAGGCCAGCAGATCCACAGAACTCTTTCCAGGACTAACAAGTGAGGGGAGGGGGCAGCTAGCCCTTTGCAGTTCTCTTTAGAAAGCCATGAACAAAGATAAGATATTTACAGTGAATTTTGAACATTTGAAGAAGTGAAGGCTGAGATTTTTCTGCAAATAGAAATACATAAGGGCCAAGATAGAAAGGTTCTTCCCTGGTGGCTCAGCAGTAAAGAATCTACCTGCCAATGAAGAAGACATGAGTTCAATCCCTGGGTCAGGAAGATCCCCTGGAGAAGGAGGTGGGAACCCGTTTCAGTATTCTTGCCTGGGAATCCCATGGACAGATGAACCTGGTGGGCTACAATCCATGAGGTCGCAAAAGAGTCTGACAAGACTTGAGTGACCAAACAACAGCAACCAATAAAAAGAGGTGACCTATACCAGCAGAGATGTGATCAAATATGAGCTATGTTTCATCAACAAAAAATGGAAGAAGAATCCAAATGGAACTAGAGCAGAGATCATTGCATAGATTATACAAGCAAAAATGCTTTGGTTGATTTCTTAATAAAAATAACTTGGATTAGAATCCCACTGTCTATTTAGGGAGTTTTATATAGATTTTTACCTAAATGAATTATAATAAATAGTATTTTGTCCTCTTCCATAGTTTGGCACCAGTAAGTTATAATCAATACTTTGCTCATTCCCATAAAGTTCCAAGTTCACTAACTTGCTTAGATATTGTTGTGTGTGTTTTTCAAACTGACAGTATGCTACCTATCATTTTAATGTAGGCCCTAGTGTCCCAGGAAGGCAAAACTAAGCATATTCTCCTGATAAAATGTTATATTAACTGAATATTTTTCTTTCTGGGCATCCTAAATTTTACAGTGCTATTTAACTATTAATTCAGATGTAAAATTCTAATATTTCAGTATTTAGACAAATAAGATTTAGAAAATAATAGACTTGTAAGAATTTGGCCCCCAGTATCCATTATTGGTATTCAAGGTACACTTGAAATTCATAATCATTTCCCTGTAGCAGCAATCAAGTTATTTTGTTTGAAAAGCACCATGAATGATACAACTGAGTAGAAGAAGGAAATACTTTCGTTTCCATCATTATATTATTCACCACTGAATCACAGGGGCCTAATTTGTGGGAAGGCACATTGTAGAAACACAGTAATTATTTGTTGAAAAGTGATAGAAAGAAAGAATGAATGGGGTAGGAAGAAAGATGCAGACTTACAGGAGTGTGGGTCTTAATTGTAGCAATCATAGTGAATCTGTCATACAAACAGCTGGATAAGGGAAAGTCAAATGTCTCCAGGGGCTAAATTCTGGGACATAAGAACATGTCATTATAGAGACCTCATATAACCTCTGCCCAGCCTGAGGCTGCCCTGGTTGGCTGGAGCCCTCACTGCATTTTTTTCTATTGTTGTTTTTCAATTAAGCAGCTAGGTTAGTTCCTGGGTTAATAATATTAATGACATTCTGAGTCTTGATTTTTTCTCAGTTTTTAATCAGAAATGGAGACATGTCTTTTTAACAGTTTTAATGATTTCTAATTTTAGGAATGTTCATGAAATCAAACAGTCTGAATTTTAAGTGGAGGTGCAGATATCAAAATTGGGTATTTTTTTTAAATTAAGAAATACACTAGTTTCCAAAACGCCAAATGTGTATAAGATTTGCCTACCTTTGTACAATTTCCATTCATTTACCCTCAGGAAAATGAGATAAATTGAATGTCTTATTTTATTAACCTTTTATAAGGGGATTCTGCTTCTTAGCTCTCAGTGAAATTTAAAGTATTGTTAACTCACAAATCAACAGTATGATTATAAAGCTTCTTGAAGGCAATCACTGGAATGCATTAAGTAACTAGCAAGATTACATGATGTTTCTAGCCTAATGCGGCACAATTCAGATTGCAGTAATTGGTGCCCAGTGAAGAAAAGTATCAGTCAAATCAATAAACTTAGACTCTTGTACATTGATAACTGAGCCTGGCTGTTAAAAGTCATTGATTACCGAGAGAACGGCTATTAAAAGAAAGAGGCCAAGAAGCTGACTGGGATGTTTTACGCTAATAAAAAGAGTAGCTCTGCTGAAGTAAATAGTTGTTATTTCTCAGCAATAAGTCGATTTCTGCAAGAGCACATCAGTCATTTCCCAAATCAGATCCCCTCGGCCATGCCGACCTGCTCAGCCCACGTATGTTTCTTCCAATTCCGTTTCACTGGGTTTGGTGGCAAATGACAGAATGGAGGAGGGAATACTTTGACATCTTACTGCAGTATTGTTCCAGATTTGGGGTACTGGTGCTCTTGGCATCAAGTTCTAACATGTTCTGTGTTGCCTGCAGTTTTACAGGCTTCCACATCACCTTCTTCTTCTGAGCACTCTTCCTCTGCAGCCCAAGGACTGAACGAAAAGGTTGTACCAACTATCACTTCTGGGTATTTTGGTTGTACATGTACAGATCAAAGAGATAACTACTGGGTGGTCTTAGTGGACCAACTGTGATGTGAAGCTCCACCAAGACTGCAAACATAATGTGGCCTCTGTTTGCATCCCCTGTAATGGGGATGTCAGCATGATGCTGTGAATTTCTGGGTATCACTGTCAACCTGGATTCTGCGTCCTACAGTCCTCTGGATGTTGCTACACTCCCTTCTCCCTGGTTCAGAGTTATCCCACGTAAATGGCCATCAGTTCCTTTAGAGCTGAACTGGAATATTGCTGCCTTTCACACTTGCCAATTATTTCAGTGCCTTCCTCCAGGCTGGGGGGGTGGGGGCAGTCTCTTCTTCAGCTGGGGGTTCCTAGTGAGAAAGGATACTCAGGTTTTTAGACCAGACAGTGAATCATGGCTCTTCACTGGAGTGATTCTCATCAACTTCTTTTTTTAAAAAAATTATTTTTGGTTGTGCTGGATTTCTGTTGCTATGCAGGCTTTCTCTCAATTTGTGGCAAGCAGGGGGCTGCTCTCTTGTGGAGCATGAGCCCTAGGGCATGTGGGTTTCCGCAGTTGTGCCGGCTGAGCTCTAGAAGGTGGGCTCAGTAGCTGTGGTGCACAGGCGCAATTCCCCCATGGCATGTAGAGTCTTCCCAGTTCAGGGATCAAGCCTGTGTCTCCTGCATTGGCAGGTGGATTCTTTACTACTGAGCCACCGTGGAAGACCCCCCTTCAACTTCTTGATCATCCAACCTTCATTTCTTTTGCTGCTATACATTGGCCCAGCTCCCAAAGCCCTGGTCTTGTACCAGTTGTTGTAGGTTGGGCTCCCTGTTTGGATGTTTACCTGGGAATGCACTGGGTATCGGTATCTGAGAAGGGGAATGAGAGGGTCAGGAGCTGGATGAGGAGAGGGTGAAGGGGCAATAGAGGTTCTCAGAGGACCTCACAGAATCTCACAGGGAACTCTAAAGCCAGAACTCTGTTGTCCTTCAGGTGGGCTAGGACAGCTAGGCCCTTATGATTTCTGAAAGTCATTGGATGTGAGCTACTCTGGGAAAGGAGTGTGGCTTTTGAGTGTGGTAGGGTCTCTGTAGCTGAAGCATCCCCTGAAGGGGCAGAAAGCTGAAGGTCATCTGCACACAACAAGCAGTAGCGAGGCTTTCATGAGAGGGGTCTGAGCGGCATGCCCATGTCCACCACAGTAACTGTGATCACCTGAATCAGGACTGTTTTGTGACCCAGTGGGAGCACTACTACCAAAGGTATGATAAAAACAGGTGTAACCACACCCTGTCTGTCTCAGGCAGACACAGTGTCACTCTGGCTGTGATAACGTCTGATGACTCCCCAAGCAGATACTTGACTGACTGCAGCAGCACCTTGAGTTTTGCTGATGTGGGAAAGTGTTCATTCTTCTATGCTCTTTAAACATCTACTTATCAACTATTGGGAGGGATCAGGTATTTGAAGGATATTAACAGGAATACAGCATGAAGCCTCTTCTCCATGAGTTTGCTGACAGAAAGAAACACTATAAAAAGATTTTCTCATAACAAAACTGTTTTTATGTAAACTCCTTAAAGATACATCAGTGCCATTAAATCAAATACTCCTTGGCTTATTTCTTTAAATCCTGAGCAGACAATGTAGAATTATTTTGTATTAAAGAAAAAAAGTTTTTTTTTACCTTGTTCTTGCTCAGTTGCTAAGGCATGTCTGACTTTTTGTGACCCCCATGGACTACAGCATGCCAGGCTTCCCTGTTCTTGTCTATCTCCCAGAACTTGCTCAAACTCATGTCCATTGAGTTGGTGATGCCATTCAACCATCTCATCCTCTGTTGTTCCCTTCTCCTCCTGCCCTCAGCCTTTCCCAGCACCGGAGTCTTTTCCAGTGAGTTGGCTCTTCACATCAGATGGCCGAAGTATTGGAACTTCAGCTTCAGAATTAGTTCTTCCAGTGAAGATTCAGGGTTGACTTCCTTTAGGATTAACTGGTTTGATAGTCATGCTATCCAAGAGATTCTAGAGTCTTCTCCAATGCCACAGTCTGAAAGCATCAACTCTTTGGTGCTCAACCTTCTTTATAGTACACCTCTCACATCCATATCTGACTACGGGAAAAGCCATATCTTTGACTAGACAGACCTTTTTTGGCAAAGTGATGTCTCTGCTTTTTAATACACTATCTAGGTTTGATATAGCTTTCCTTTCAAGGAGCAAGCATCTTTTAATTTCATGGCTGCTGTCAACATCTGCAGTGATTTTGGAGCCCAGGAAAATAAAGTATACCACTGTTTCCACTTTTTCCCCATCTATTTGCCATGAAGTGATGGGACTGGATGCCATGATGTTAGGTTTTTTAATGTTGAATTTTGTTTTGTTTTTAAATTAGATAATTTATTTTAGTTGGACACTAATTACAGTCCCTTGGACTGCAAGAAGATCCAACCAGTCCATTCTGAAGGAGATCAGCCCTGAGATTTCTTTGGAAAGAATGATGCTAAAGCTGAAACTCCAGTACTTTGGCCACCTCATGTGAAGAGTTGACTCATTGGAAAAAACTCTGATGCTGGGAGGGATTGGGGGCAGGAGAAGAAGGGGACAACAGAGGATGAGATGGCTGGATGCCATCACTGACTTGATGGACATGAATCTGAGTGAACTCCAGGAGTTGGTGATGGACAGGGAGGCCTGGCGTGCTGCGATTCATGGGGTCGCAAAGAGTCGGACACGACTGAACAACTGAACTGAATTACTTTACAATATTGTAGTGGTTTTGCCATACTTTTTTAAAATATAAATGTATTTATTTTAATTGGAGGCTAATTACTTTACAATATTGTATTGGTTTTGCCATACATCAATATGAATCTGCCATGGATGTACATATGTTCCTCATCCTGAACCCCCCTCCCACCTTCCTCCCCATACCATCCCTCTGGGTCATCCTAGTGCACCAGCCCCAAGCATCCTGTATCATGCATCGAACCTGGACTGGTGATTCGTTTCTTATATGATATTATACATGTTTCAATGCCACTCTCTCCCTCTCCCACAGAATCCAAAAGACTGTTCTATACATCTGTGTCTCTTTTGCTGTCTTGCATACAGGGTTATCGTTAACCATCTTTCTAAATTCCATATATATGCATTAGTGTACTGTATTGGTATTTTTCTTTCTGGCTTACTTCACTCTCTATAATCGGCTCCAGTTTCATCCACCTCATTAGAACTGATTCAAATGTATTCTTTTTAATGGCTGAGTAATACTCCATTGTGTATATGTACCACAGCTTTCTTATCCATTCATCTACTGATGGACATCTGGGTTGCTTCCATGTCCTGGCTATTATAAACAGCGCTGCGATGAACATTGGGGTACATGTGTCTCTTTCAATTCTGGTTTCCTTGGTGTGTATGCCCAGCAGTGGGATTGCTGGGTCATAACGCAGTTCTATTTGCAGTGTTTTAAGGAATCTCCACACTGTTCTCCATAGTGGCTGTACTAATTTGCATTCCCACCAACAGTGTAAGAGGGTTCCCTTTTCTCCACACTCTTTCCAGTTAATGTTGAATTTTAAGTGAGCCTTTTCACTCTCCTCTTTTACACTCATCAAGAGGCTCTTTAGTTCCTCTTCACTTTCTGCCCTTAGAGTGGTATCATCTGCATATCTGAGGTTGTTGATATTTCTCCTGCCAATCTTGATTCCAGCTTGTGATTCATCCAGCCCAGCACTTCACTTGATGTACTCTGCATGTAAGTTAGATAAGCAAGGTAACCGTATACAGTGTTGATGTACTCCTTTCCCTAGTTTGAACTAGTCTGCTGCTTCATGTCCAGTTCTGTTTCTTCTTGACCTGCATACAGGTTTCTCAAGAGGCAGGTAAGGGGTCTGCTCTTCCATCTCTTTAGGAATTTTCCACAGTTTGTTGTGATCCACAGAGTCAAAGGTTTTAGCTTTTGGTAGTCAATGAAGCAGAAGTAGATTTTTTTCCCTGAAATTCCCTTGCTTTCTGTATGATCCCATGGATGTTGATAGTTTGATCTTTGATTCCTCTGCCTTTTCTAAACCAAGCATGTACATCTGGAAGGTCTTGGTTCACGTATTGATAAAGGCTAACTTGAAGGATTTTGAGCATTACCTTATTAGCATGTGAAATAAACACAATTCTGTGATAGAATGAACATTCTATGCCATTGCCATTCTTTGGGATTGGAATGAAAGCTGACATTTTTCAGTCCTGTGGTCACTGCTGAGTTTTCCAAATTTGCTGGCATATTGAGTACAGCACTTTCACAGCATCATCTTTTAGGATTTTAAATAACTCAACTGGAATTATATCACCTTAACTAGTTTTGTTTGTAGTAATGCTTCCTAAGGCCCACTTGACTTCACATTCCAGGATGTCTGGCTCTAGGTGGGTGACCACACCATCATGGTTATCTGGGTCAATAAGACCTTGTTTATACAGTACTTCTGTGTATTCTTGCCACCTCTTCTTAATCTCTTCTGCTTCTATTAGGTCCTTATGGTTTCTGTCTTTTATTGTGCCCATCTTTGCATGAAGTGTTCTCTTCATAGGTCCAAATTTCTTAAAGAGACCTCTAGTCTTTCCCATTCTGTTGCCCAAGCATGTGGTGCTAATCCACAAAAACAAGCCCTCTTTCCCAGAACCATCCCTAATCAGCTGCTCAAAAAACTAGCTGAACTTTGGTAGGTCTTTCCTGCTAAAGTCTTACAAAAGATTTCCACCTTCTTCCCCAGATTAAAAGGCCTTTCCACAACCTCTTCAGACCAACATTTAAGACCAAAGGCTTATGCTAATGGTTCTCTGGTTGGCTTTCTTCTAATAAAAGGGAGATATTAATGAAAATTAAGGAAAAGTTTAGTACCAGGAGAAAGTTATTGCTTCTGTGACTGTCAAGATTTATAGGTGCGCTGGATTAAAAGGGCACCTATAAATCTCCATGAACAGTATGAAAAGGCAAAAAGATAGGACACTGAAAGATGGGCTCCCCAGGTCAGTAGGTGCCCAGTATGCTACTGGAGATCAATGGAGAAATAACTCCAGAAAGAATGAAGAGATGGAGCCAAAGCAAAAACAACACCCAGGTGTAGATGTGACTGGTAATGGAAGAAAATTCCAATGTTTTAAAGAGCAATATTGCATAGGAACCTGGAATGTTAGGTCCATGAATCAAGGCAAATTGGAAGTGGTCAAACAGGAGATGGCAAGAGTAAATGTTGACATTTTAGGAATCATCAAACTAAAATGGACTGGGTGGTGAATTTAACTCAGATGGCCATTATATCTCCTACTATGGGCAAGAATCCCTTAGAAGAAATCGAGTAGCCATCATAGTCAACAAGAGAGTCCTAAATGCAGTATTTGGATGCAATCTCACAAACGACAGAATGATCTCTGTTTGTTTCCATGGCAAACCATTCAATATCAAAGGAATCCAAGCCTATACCCTGACCAGTAATGCTGAAGAAGCTGAGGTTGAATGGCTCTATGGGAACTACAAGACCTTCTGGAACTAACACCCAAAAAAGATGTCCTTTTCTTTATAGGGGACTGCCGTGCAAAAGTAGGAAGTCAAGAAATACCTGGAGTAACAGGCAATTTGGCCTTGGAATATGGAATGAAGCAGGGCAAAGGCTATAGAGTTCTGGCAAGAGAATGCACTGGTCATAGCAAATACTCTCTTCCAACAACACAAGAGAAGTCTCTACACGTGAACATCACCAGATGGCCAACACTAAAATCAGATTGATTGTATTCTTTGCAGCCAAAGATGGAGAAGCTCTATACAGTCAGCAAAAACAAGACTGGGAACTGACTGTGGCTCAGATCATGAACTCCTTATTGCCAAATTCAAACTTAAATTGAAGAAAGTAGGGAAACCACTAGACCATTCAGGAACGACCTAAATCAAATCCCTTTCTTTTATACAGTGGAAGTGACAAATAGATTCAAGGGATTAGATCTGATAGACAGAGTGCCTGAAGAACTATGGATGGAGACATGACATTGTACAGGAAACAGTGTTCAAGACCATACCCAAGAAAAAGAAATGCAAAAAGGCAAAATTGTTGTCTAAGGAGGCCTTACAAATAACTGTGAAAAGAAGAGATGCAAAAGGCAAAGGAGAAATAGAAAGATATACCCATTTGAATGCAGAATTCCAAAGAATAGCAAGGAGAGATAAGAAAGCCTTCCTCAGTGATCAATGCACAGAAATAGAGGAAAACAATAGAATGGGAAAGACTTGAGATCTCTTCAAGAAAATTAGAGATACCAAGGGGAGATTTCATGCAAGATGGGCTCAGTAAAGGACAGAAATGGTATGGACCTAACAGAAACAAAAGATATTAAGAATAGATGGCAAGAATACACAGAAGAACTATACAAAAAAAAAAATCCTCATGATCCAAATAACCACGATGTTGTGATCACTCACCTAGAGCCAGACATCCTGGAATGTGAAGTCAAGTGGGCCTTAGGAAGCATCACTATGAACAAAGCTAGTGGAGGTGACGGAATTTCAGTTGAGCTATTTCAAATCCTAAAAGACGATGATGTGAAAGTGCTTCACTCAATATGCCAGCAAATTTGGAAAACTCAGCAGTGACCACAGGACTGGAAAAGGTCAGTTTTCATTCTAATCCCAAAGAAAGGCAATGGCAAAGAATGTTCAAACTACCACACAATTGCACTCATCTCACACACTAGCAAAGTAATGCTCAAAATTCTCCAAGCCAGGCTTCAGCAGTATGTGAACTATGAACTTTCAGGTGTTCAAGCTGGATTTAGAAAAGGCAGAGGAACCAGAGATCAAATTGCCAACATCCATTGGATCATTGAAAAAGCAAGAGAGCTCCAGAAAAACATCTACTTCTGCTTCATTGACTATGGCCAAAAGCTTTAACTGTGTGGATCACAACAAACTGTGGAAAATTCTTCTAGAGATACGAATACCAGACCACCTGACCTGCCTCCTGAGAAATTTCTGCAGGTCAAGAAGCAATTTAGAACTGGACATAGAACAATAGACTGGTTCCAAATCGGGAAAGGGGTATGTCAAGGCTATATACCTGCTTATTTAACTTATATGCAGAGTACATCATGCAAAATGCTGAGCTGGAAGAAGCACAAGTTGGAATCAAGATTGCCAAGAGAAATATCAATAACCTCAGATAAGCAGATGACACCACCCTTATGGCAGAAAGTGAAGAAGTAAAGAGCCTCTTGATGAAAATGAAAGAGGAGAGTGAAAAAGTTGGCTTAAAACACAACATTCAGAAAATTAAGATCATGGCATCCAGTTTCATCACTTCATAACAAATAGATGGGGAAACAGTGAGAGACCATCTTTTGGGACTCCAAAATCACTGCAGATGATGACTGCAGCCATGAAATTAAAAGATGCTTGTTCCTTGAAAGAAAAGCTATGACCAACCTAGACAGCATATTAAAAAGAAGAGACATTAGTTTGCCAACAAAGATCCATCTAGTCAAAGCTTTGGTTTTTCCTGTATTCATTTATGAATGTGAGATTTGAACTATAAAGAAGGCTGAGTGCCAAAGAATTGATGCTTTTGAATTGTGGTGTTGGAAAAGACTCTTGAGAGTCCCTTGGACTGCAAGGAGATCCAACGTGTCCATCCTAAAGGAAATCAGTCCTGAATGTTCATTGGAAGGACTGATGCTGGAGCTGAAGCTCCAATATTCTGGCCACCTGATGTGAAGAACTGACTCATTTTAAAAGACCGTGATTTGGGGATTGATTGAAGGAGTGAGGAAAAGGGGATGACAGAGGATGAGGTGGTTGGATGGCATCACTGACCTAATGGACATGAGTGTGAGTAAGCCCCGGAAATTGTTGATGGAAGGGAAGCCTGGCGTACTGCAGTCCATGGGGTCACAAAGAGTTGGACAAGTCTGAGTTACTGAACTGGACTAAAAGGGAAAATTGCAGGCTTAAAGCTACAAATATAGTAGTCTGAACTTTAAATGTTCTTTATTTCTTTGAAAATAACCAAAGAAATAATCTCTAAATCGTAAGTAATGCAGTCCTTGTGGAATAGGAGTATAGTGGTCACATTTTTGTACATTTTGACGTTCACAAATGAGAGTTCATTTGAAAGTTACAGCAAAATCTTGAAATAGATGAGAAATAGATATTGCTAATATCAACATTTGATAAATGAAGAAACTGAGCCTTAGAAATATTATATGAATTGCCAACAGTTGGTGAAGTGTTAGAACAAACATTTTCTATCATGATTTCTGGAAACTGATCGTGACCTGAGATGAGAATCATAGTGGGAAAACAGTAGAGCCATCTTGAGTCTGGGAAGGGACCTTTTTTGTCATTGCTTTATTTTAGCACTAGCAGAGTTTCTGGCGCTTAATATGTGCTTGATAAATATTTACTGGATGGAAAAATAAAAAAACTGAGAGTTCTAATGAGACCTACTACATGA
Source organism: Ovis canadensis (assembly GCF_042477335.2). Lineage (NCBI taxonomy): Eukaryota > Metazoa > Chordata > Mammalia > Artiodactyla > Bovidae > Ovis > Ovis canadensis. The sequence goes on from NC_091246.1 coordinate 70,446,038, forward strand.
GCCCCTGTACATGGTTGTGGTGGTGAAAGAAATACAGTAGTGTTGAACAAGAGAGAGTAAACCGACTCCGTAAGTGGAGACGTGAGAGGCAGAGTGGAGAAGTGTCTCCGCTCCGCCTAGAGTGGAGAGGTATCTGTGCCAGCAAGGGCCTGGAACTGAGTGGCAGGATACACCCATGTAGAGCCCAGGAGTTTCTAAATAAGGTTAATTTACAAAGCACAGCTGACCTCTGATTTGCATTTATTCTATTACTTTTAATAATCCAGGTTTTGTTGGATTTAGGATAGTTAGCTGTAATTTTAGGCAGACACAGATAAGAATAAAGACAGTTTCTCAGAGAGCAGCCCCAAGTCTTTCTCTTCTCCATTCATCTTTAAGGCCCAATTGAACTTTGAACCAAGTGAAAAAGCTATTGTTAATATCTAGGGTCAATGAGAATTTATGAAAGTGGGGAGGATGATAAATTGTAACTAAGGTAAATGTTCCAGATGTTTTAAACTACCGCTTTTAATACTCAGGACTTTAATCGGGTGGTATTTATTTTTGTGTAAGGTGTGAGAGAGGCATATAATTTTTTCATATGGATAGCTACTATTGAATATGTAGCTGTCAGTGACTAGAGAGGCTTTCCTCATTGATCTCAATTATCCATTGGTCTCAATTGCCACTAATGTCATTGATTAAGAGTTCATATGTTAGTAGACCTATTTGTTTTCTATTTCTAATTTATTCTATGAAATATATTACAAAATTCAAATTCTGCAAAAGAATGTACATATATATGTTATAAGGGACAATATAGCAGATATTGTACTACTTTATTGCTATATCTGTGTATCACTCTCTGATTCTAATTGACTCTTCACAAAATGTTTCACCTCTTCACATTTATTTGAATCATAGTCTAGTAAGACTGAAAGATCCTTTAGCCCAACTCATTACTTCATCCTTAAGTGAATGGAAATACACTGCTGTTAAAATGCTAGATCAATATAGATTTTATAAAAACAATATAGTGTGGAAAAAGTGAGGGGCAAAGGGTATGTAAGTTATGATATGTTTTACATTTCCTTTAAATAAGACTTTATACAGAATTTTATGAATTTTATTTAATATTAATTTTCTATACATACATAAATTATAGGAGTATACTTATATGTATTGAAAGGATATGCCCAATTTCAGAATATTGAAAACTTCTGGAGAGGGACGTAGGTAGAGAGAGAGTAAGATTTAGGAGAATGTAGCTTTAGCCATTGTATCAGTTATCTAGTGCTGTGTAACAAACCACCTCAAAACTTAGTGGCTGGAAAACAGCAAATTATTGCTTATGATTATGCGGATTAACAATTGCAGCTGGAATAGACTAGGCACTTCTTCTGGTCTTAGCTGGGCTCGCTCTTACATTTGCAGTCCACTAGCAGATCACCTGGGGGCTGGTTGGCACTGGGAAGATGGGAGTGACTGGGACTCATGTCTCTCATCACCCAGCCCGAGTCCTAATCATGTAACTGGCAGGATTTCTTTTAAGTTTAGTATCAGAACTGATACACACAGACCAAAGCAAGTCACCAAGTTTCATTTTGTTGGTTAAATCAAACCGTAAGTCCAGCCCACTTTTAAGAAATACAGAAAAAGACTTTACCCTTAATGGGAGGAAGTGCAAAGTGACATTGGCAGGACATGCCTACAGGAAAACTGGATCCTCATGTATTTTCATAATTGACCACTGCCACATCTATAGCCTTATTTTTAATTAGAAAAAATGTCAAAATACTAAAATTCTGAGAGGTAGATAAATGGACACTGTTATTTCTGTACCTTTCTGCATGTGTGAAATTGTTTGTAATTGATCATTTTAATAACATTGAAAACATGACTACACAGTCATCTTTTGACACCAGAACTATTTCCTGGAGTCCTATCAAATCAATGCCAATGACCCATAGTTACACACCCAAGATTCTTAACACCTGGAACTTTTAATATCGTATACATAAAACTTGAAGCATTTGGGGACCTAGCTCAATTTCCACTTAAATAGCAACATTCAATCTTCTGATTTGCTCCTATTGCTCTAATTATTGAATACTTACCTGAAGAAATTATTTCCTTATTTCCTAACCCATCCTGCCACAGGCCTCTTCTGTGCTGGGTTAAACCCTGGCTAAGGAAAACACCTGTAGACTGCAGGATAATGAGAGAAGAAAAGATTGCCTGGCTCTCTGTGAAGCTCTGCACATTTGTTCACTGATGTGCCTATGGTACAAATGGAATGAAACAAAATCTGTAATAGATATGAAGGATATTTCTGTCACTGCTACATTATCTATGGAGAGGTTTATCCACAACTGAATTTTAACGTCAGTGTAGAATCCTCCAATGTATTTTTCAGCTTTCTTTTTCCTGCTATTAAGTTGTGTGTAAGGAAACCATAGGCTGATCCTAATAGCAGCCTAATGAAAGCATAATTAAAGATGCAAACATGGTGTGGGTCAGACATCCCAAGTGCCAACGCATATTATGTTGGGTAATCTGCTATTTTGGATTATCCCTTTGTTTCTCTGGGTAATTGAGAGTTTTCTATATCCACAATTAACTCCCGCATCTATATATAACTAAGCCCTTTTAATTTTGTATCCAACCTACAATGGGACCTGCTCTACCCAAGAATTAAGCTTTTTCCCAGCCACCTTTTCAGACCTCTGGGTCTCCCCATTCAGCCACTTGTGACAATCTGTCCCAGAAAATTGGAAAACCGTTCAGTTTAATTGGTTCTAAAATGGAGGATTCAGTGCCTGTGCTGAGTTTGAGGATGAAACTAACATTTTACAAAGCCCAGCCCAGCAGCAGCTGCCCTTTGGGATTTGGGAGGTAGAGCGGCAAGTCACTCTGGAATTTAGAGCTTTATTACAAAGAAGTGCTAACTCTTCTCGTTCTGCTTATAAATGGAATAAAGGGAGAATCTGGCTCACCCATGAGTGCTTTAACCTTGTACATGCTCAATATCCTTATGAAATGCAATATCTTATGATCCTTTAAATAACAAATGACCTTATTCCCTTTTATAGGGTCATTAAGGCCTCTAACGGTCAAGGTATAAATCCCAGCCACTACTGCACATCTTAATTTACTATTCATATGTAAAGCTCTCTTTGGTTCTCAATTACTATACAACAGCAACTGGCTCATCAAATTATCCCCATCGGAATGTGTCTATTAAAGACATTGCAGTTTACATCTGAGGGCCCTAATTAAAGTCACAATACTTGATAAACCTTGAACAACTAGTAATTGGAAACTAACAATTAGTACCATCCACCTCAGTTGAGATCAGCTCTACTGCTGGCAGCATGACTAAGCAAAAGGAAATTAGCACACCAGAGATGGCCCACATGCCAAATATGTGTTAATGTCCACTCCTGGGTTTCAGCCAGTATAGTTAAAAGAACTTGGCATTAAAATATTATTAGCTAAAAGTCTTTATATAGATATCTGCACCATGGAACAGATCAGTCTGATATCCCTGTGGCTTTTCAGGCTTTATCATGCTCATTACTGTTTTCATCATCCGATCTGTGGGTATCCGTGGAGATGGTGCTATAAGACCATCTCTTTGAGCTTCTTTTCCTCTCAAAAGCCTGTGGCTTGCTTTCTTTTGTAACAAAGCATAGGTCACATTGTCCTACTGTATTCTGCATATACTCCCCCCGCTTTGTGCCCCTTATTGTCTACATCTTCAGAATATCTGAGGCTCAAGGCATTGCAGGAAGCTCATGGATTGATTTGGTGAGTCTAAGAGAAGCTTGAAGGACTGCAGGCACTGTGCCATGTCTCCCAATTAGCCGCCATACTATTCTGAGACCACCCATTTTGGAGGGCAACTGGGAAGAGCATATTCTAGTTCCCTGCCCTAGAGACTTGCTGATGGGACTTTTCTAACTGGTAGTGTGTTCACTGTGGTCCTTCGCAATGGACAACAGGAGTAAAAATCTTACAATGACCTTCTGTTTTGTTGGTCAGCATTGTGCCCCCACTCTCTTATTCTCATTTCATTGACTAGCTAATGAAATGGGATATTACTTGAAGGAGCTTCAGCAGACTTGATGAAGCATCCCAAATGCTTCCTCTCCAATCTGCTTACCTCATGTTTTTCCAGGAGTTCTTGGCAATGGGAGAAGGGTGATGCTTCAGCAGTCTTCCCTGAAAACATTGCTTCGCTTACCATGGCAGATATGGTTTAAGATGGTTTTGTAATCTTTATCATCCTCTTTCTCACCCTTTGAAGAGAATCAGCTTGGCCGTTCCAAAGTCTTCCAAGAAACTGATCACACAAGTGAACGATAGGTAGTGGTACTTTGTGTTCTTTTATACAATGAGCAAGTGTGGCTTAGGAAGTTTTGTAGTTTTCTTGCAGAATAAGTACTAGTTCTCAACCTGTTCACAGCTTTGAAACTTGACCAAATAAGTTTTCACAAGAGCAATTGGATGCAGATTCATTCCATGGCAGGCTCGGTGATCTGCTTCAAGCTAGTCCTTGTGTAGCACTTAGATACGCACCAACTACGCCCCCCACTCTTTCTCTTACCATGGTGGACCAAACCCAGAAGAAAGCTGAGTCAAATATTATCCAATATCAAGTTATTGCAAACCAAGTACAAGATATTCTCTTTGTGTGGGATAGATCCTTACTCCCTGGGCTATCCGCAGGATTGAATAACTTCAAAAGGCACGGTCAGTGTACATTAACTAGAATACTGCTTAAGTGGTTTTGTGAATAGTTTGTCCATCTGGTGAATGTAATCAGTGCTACTTTAAAGTACTTAAAATTAGCTCTAAACTTGAAAACAAAATTATTCTGTAATTTCCTGTCAAACAGGAATTTAATGCTATAAATAGATATTGGCCAATGTTCAAGATAGCCATTGGCTTTCGTATAGGCACTTTAATTGGTTGGGAACAACCCTAATGAAAACCATCAAGTAGGGATATAGAATCCTCTCTCTTGTCATTTCTCAGCCTTTTGGCTAAAATCAAGTGTAGAATCCTCTCTATTCAACAGCTTTTTTGTCATCCTACTAGCTGCTCTCTTTTCCAGATCCCACCCAATGACATTAATAAAGGGAATGCTCTCAGCTGATTGAAAACAATTTAGGAAAATTCATGATAACAGTAAATGTTATCTGGAATTCTACAGAGTTTTCTGAGAGTCATCAAGAGCAAAAAGAATGAAATTCTGATCATGCAGACAGTATAACAAGGAAAGGGGACAGCTTACTGAGACCTTGCTCACAAAAGAGGCATCAAGAAGGAGAAGATACCATAGAAAACAGAGAGATATATAGAACCTATCCTTTGTCCATGAAGAAAGAACTCTGTATCATATCAAGTGGGGCTTATAGGAGGCTGTCTGCCACCCAGCTCATGGAATCTTTGAGACTCTGGTTTATACAGCTTAGAGTTAATTTAGTCTAAGATTTTTTCTAACATGTTGACCTTTCTTGGATGGTCATTTGACCTCTGTTTGCATATCCACAGGGACAAGGGATTCACTCCTAGTTGTGGCGTGTCCCATTCTCGAACAGCTCTGCTTACTGATGTCACATCCAAGTTTGTTCCTCATCACCTTTCCCCCTTTGGTCTTGGTCTTGTCTCCATAGACAGAAAAAGTTTTGTTTCTTCTTACTCAGAAGCAGTTTACTTACTCATCATTTCAGCATAATTTCCAACCTTATATTACTCTCATTAGTTTTCTTATTTTAGTAAATAATGAGAAAAATATAATCAGTAAACTACATCCAGATGTAACCAGTATGTTAATATTTTAGTACATATCTTCTAGTTTTTGTATCATTTTATATGCCTATATTCTTTATAGAGAAATTAAGATTATACTGTGTATTTTGTTTAAAAGTGGCAATTTTCAGATAATAAGTTATCAAAAGCATGTTTTTGTATGTTTTCTTCTACAGTATTATTTTTAATGGTTGAATCATATTTTTTATTTTATCAGACCATATTTTACTTACTGCATTCCTTTTTACCCCATTAAATGCTAAGCATTTAAATGTCTCCTGATATAAAAATACTTTAATTAATATTTATGATATAGGTATGCTTTTTTGCTGCTCATTCTGTGCTAGCAGTTGTACTAGGTGCTGGGTAACAGAAGATAAAACAATTTCAAAATGATCCCTGCTTTCAAGAAGCTTAGAGTCCTGTAGCTTAATTTATAGTCATCTTATTGCCTTAGGTAATAGGTAATTTTCATTGCCTAGAAGTAAATAGCTGAACCAGGATAAATGCATATTATGCACTGGATTATCCTTTGGTTCTATACAGGAGTATACTCTCCATTTTTGAGCCTTAGGAGCACTGAATTTTTATCATTTTGTTAAGCCTTCCAAATTTGTTAGGTTAGCTATTAAATCATCGATGTTTTAACTGGATTTAAATATAATTTAAAATTCAAATTTCTTTAATTTCTGCTGATTTGCTGCTAAAAAAGGCCATGTTCAGAAGACTGGAGTATTCTTCATAAAATACTTTTACTAGGATAAATGAAAAAATAAAGTGTCCTTTTATAAGCTAACAAGTTAAAGGTAGAAAATACCTATGACCTCGTTTCATCATTTCCTTGAACTTTAGTCAGATTGCTTGCTTGTTTCTTCAAGTGACTGGTTTATGTTTCAGCAAGTGTTGCAGGGTGCTCAAAACTGAGTGCTTTCTTTTACAGCTGATTTCTTCCACTAAAAAGCCTTTGACCCCCCATGAAACCAGATTTTAATAGGGTTAATTTAGTTTTCAACGTGTCACAGTAACTTAACTCCCAATTATCTTGTGGCAGTGTTTGTTTGTGTCAACCTACACATTATTTTAATGTAGCTCTGTTCAATTGCATGTGAGTAACCGTGTGTGGCTATGTTTAACAAAGTATCACCTGATCTGTTCCACAGCCACCATCATGAAACAGAGAGTTGTGGGTCGGACTCAGAGCACAAGAACAAAGTCTGGAATGGGAGTCCAGCCTCAGTTACCCTGGGAGGTTCTTTATGGGGGTCTTGCTGTGTCCTTTCCCAGGTGTGCTGCTCTTGGTGAGATGAAATCACACAGAAGTAACTGCTTCATCCCACCGCTCTGTGGGTGTGTGACCTGACAAAGAATCAGCCCATATTACCTGCTGGCCTTCAGACATAGTGTATGTGTTTGTGTGTGTGACAGTCACTCAGTTATGTCTGACTCTTTGTGACCCCGTGCACTGTAGCCAACCAGGTTCCTCTGTCCACGGAATTCTCCAGGCAAGAATAACTGGAGTGGGTTGTTATGCCCGTCTGTAGGGGATCTTCCCAACCCAGGGATCAAACCTGAGTCTCCTGCATTGCAGACAGATTCTTTACTGTCTGAGCCACCAGGGAAGCTCTAGCAGATACCCAAACTGTGGGCAGGAATTAGAGCAGAGAAGACTCAGGCACCTAGTGTAGTGGTGGTTTCTGCTTAGTCTCGAAGGAATTAGGGACGTGTTTGGTCCATCTTAGATGCCACTTTTCCTTGAAGCTTCTTCTGATCTTTTCTGAGGAGTATAATATAGACACCCCCCTCCTCTGAAGCTGCCAGGTAATAATAGCAAACACATCTATAATGTTTATTATGCTAGGCACTCTACCTCTAACTCATTTAAACCTCACAGCAACTCAGTGGGAACAGTATTATCTCCGTTTTTGTGAATGAAGAACAAAGAACTTAAGTAACTTGTCCAAAGTTACACAGGTTTCCTGATAAGTAGGAAAGCATAATTCCAACCGAGGCAATCAAGCTCTAGACTTCACTGTTCTCTAGTTTTTAACCTCTCCTTTTGAGGATATACTCAGCATCAGCTATTTGCCCTGGAATGGACAGTTTAAGTTCCCTCTTTTCATGATAAGGGGACCATGCCTAGAGTGATTTGCCCAAAATAACACTATCAGTGAGAGATAAAAATGACATTAAGCCCACATGTCCTGGCTTCTTCATTATGTTGCTCTGAGAGTGCATCGCATAGCATAGTTAGGATCTTAGTAGCTGGCATCTAGTGTCATAGGTGTTATACTTATCCTAAGCACTTTATTGTGAACAGGTGGTGCTAGTGGTAAAGAATCTACCTGCCAATGCAGGAGACAAGAGACACAGGTTCAATCCCTGGGTCAGGAAGATCCCCTGGAGGAGAAAATGGCAACCCCACTGCAGTATTCTTGCTTGGAGAGTCCCATGGACAGAGAAGCCTGGTGGGCTACAGTCCATGGGGTTGCAAAGAGGTGGACATGACTGAAGTGACTTAGCTTGCTAGCTTACAGCATGACATAATGCATTGTTTATAAATGTTCATCTTTTATATTATTTGCTTGTATGCTTACTAAAATAGGGCACACACCACCAAAGGAAATAACACCACAATCAGGAAATACTAGATTAAAACAAAAAACACTGACTTTCAGATGGGGTCTCATGGTAGCTTTGTCACTCACCACCTTTTGGGGTAATCACCAGAGCTCTGTTCACTCTTTTGTAAAATGGGTCAAAAATATCCTTGTATTTTTTATCTTTCTGGATGGATGGGATGATCATATGAGGAAAGAACTGGTTCTTTATATACTTTCAAATACAGTCATCATTGCCACCATTATATGTACCTTCTTACTCCCTGTGACACCCATCTGAGCATATGCGGGTAATAAATAATCAAGGAATGCTTATTGAATGAATGGAGATGTTTTCTAATTCTGTGTAACTCTCGACATCCCCTGGAAATTCAGACAGATGAAAAGAAGGTTGAGCTGCACTTGCTGTCTTGCATCTGCCCTTTAGAAGGTGTTTCCTGGTGCGTTGCATCACAACTTGATTCTGACTCTTCAAAGCTCTTATACCCTCACTGTTTCCCATAAGAAATCCAGTCACTCAGCATTTCTGAGTTGGTAACTTTTCTGAAGAATTGAGAGATGTATGGAATGGTATCAAATCCCAATCCACATAGCTTCTGTCAACTCCCTAGTTTTCATTTTCATTCATATTCATATTTTCTCTCTTATACACACAGTTTTTCATTCTCTCATTTATATTCATTCTCATATATGTGTGTGTGTTTCTCTTTTTCTGTCTCCATTCCTCTTTCTAGTGCAGATATTTTCATCCACACTTACCCTTAGAAAGCCTAAACAGTTCTTATTTCAATCTTCTGACTATAAGTATAGCAATAAAAATAATAATAGCAGCAGGCTCCTCCTGCCACATACATTCATCCTTTGTTCCTATGGCAATCCTATAAGATAGACAAGGCAAGTCTCTGTGTTATAGGTGGGAAAACAGAAGCCATAAAACATCCCAGTTTGGTTATGATATTCTTATAGAAAGTCAACATTTGAAACTTGGTCTCCTTATTCTGAGTCCAGTATTCTTTCTACTTCAACAAGAAGTTCTCAAGGCATCTCCTCTATGAAACTAGGGTATTTAGAGTAATTGGATCAAATGAAATCACTTAAGGAAAGAGTTGAGTTGGGTAAGTAAAAGAAGGGATCCAAAAATGGAACCCTGAGAAATGCTGGCATTTAGAAGAGAATTCTGCAATGAACACTGAAGTAGAGTGACCTGAAAAGTAAGAAAAAACCTAGAACCATGCAAAACTCGGTAGGACGAAGGAACTAGGAGAAACGTTTAAGGCTGAGAGTGAAACAGCTGATCTGTGGCTGCTAAGTGGAATGAGAATCAGGCAGTCCTTGCTGCAGCCATACATAACCCGGACAGGGATGCAGGTACCCTAGAAGGTGCAGAGGCTGGGAGCTGGAGTTTAGGGATTGTGAGGCAATCCCAGGGTGATGGCTGCTGTTGACCGAAGATTGAGGGGATGTGAGGGAGGAGATTCTAGTGCGAAATGCTTGTGAAGGAAAGTAGGGCAGCCATGGAAGCAAGGTGATACTGCTGAGTCATGCGTAGTGGGCATAACCATCACCATAGCCTCTCTCCCCCCACATGCCCACATTGGCAGTTATACAATAGAGAGGCTGGCCCATAAAATGCCTGATGAGTGAACTATAGAAGAGGACCCCACCCAGGGTGCCCCTTTAAGTTCCTGATGCATGGATCTACAGAGTAAGACCACAGCTAGGGGGGCCCCTCTATGTGCCTGAATGGGTGGAGCTATGGGGAAAGACTGGCCAAAGAGGCCTTCTGATCGCCAGCTACAAGAGGCTGGAAAAAAAGACTCTGATAGGGCCATAACTCCTGCAACAGAGGCAGTCCATGTCCCTGCACACTTGGCACCACCAGGGTCCCCACAAGCCAAGCAGCTGTGACATCTTCACACTCAACCCTCACTGGGGCAGAGCTGCCACAGGCAAAAAAAAAATCTTGCATCTGTGGACAGAAATCACTTGCATTTCTATATACGAACAATGAAAAATCAGAGGAATTAAGGAATCAATCCCATTCTCCATTGCAACAAAAAGAATTAAATATCTAGGAATAAATTTACCTCAGAAGACAAAACTGCATACAAAAAATTACAAGACACTGATGAAAGAAATCAAAGATGACATAAACAGATAGAGAGATATTCCATGTTCCTGGGTAGGAAGAATCAATATTGTGAAAATGACTATATTACCAAATGCAATCTACAGATTCAATGTGATCCCAGTCAAATTGCCAATGGCATTTTTCACAAAACTAGAACAAAAAATTTCATAATTCATATGAAAACACAAAAGACCCCAAATAGCCAAAACAGTCTTGAGAAAGAAGCATCGAGCTGAAGGAATCAACTTTCCTACTTCAGATTATACTACAAAGCTACAGTCATCATGACAGTATGGTATTGGCACAAAAACAGAAATAAAGACAAACGGAACATGATAGAAAGCCCAGAAATAAACCCGTGCACCTATGAATACATTATTTTTGACAAAGAAGGCAAGACTATACAATGGGGCAAAGACAGCCTCTTCAGTAAATGGTGCTGGGAAAACTGGACAGCTACATGTAAAATAATGAAATTAGAATACTTCCTAACACCGTACACAAAGATAAACTCAAAGTGGATTAAAACCTAAATGTATGACCAGAAACTATAAAACTCTTAAGAGGAAAACATAGGCAGGTGATATAAAGCAAGATCCTCTATGACCCGGCTCCTAGTGTAATGGAAATAAAAACAAAAGTAAACAAGTGGGACCTGATTAAACTTAAAAGCTTTTGCACAGCAAAGGAAACTATAAGCAAGGTGAAAAGATAACCCTCAGGATGGGGGAAAATAATAGCAAATGAAACAACTGACAAAGGATTAATTTCCAAAATATACAAACACTCATACAACTCAACACCAGAAAAACAAACAATCCAATCAAAAAGTGGGAAAAAGACCTAAACAGACATTTCTCCAAAGAAGACATACACATGGCTAACACATGAAAAGATGCTCAACATTGCTCATTATTAGAGAAATGCAAATCAAAACCACAATGAGATATCACCTCACACAAGTCAGAATGGCCATCATCAAAATGTCTACAAACAATAAATGCTGGAGAGAGTGTGGAGAAAAGGGAATGCTCTTGCACTATTGTTGGGAATGTAAATTGATACAGCCACTATAGAAGACAGTGTGGAGATTCCTTAAACTAGGAATAAAACCACCATATGACCCAGCAATCCCACTCCTAGGCATATACCCTGAGGAAACCAAAAGTGAAAAAGACACATGTATCCCATTGTTTATTGCAGCGCTATTTACAATAGCTAGAACATGGAAGCAACCTAGATGTCCATCGACCAATGAATAGATAAAGAAGTTGTGGTACATATACACAATGGAATATTACTCAGCCAAAAAAAGGAACACATTTGAGTCAGTTTTAAGGAGGTGGATGAAGCTAGAGCCTATTATACAGAATGAAGTAAGTTAGAAAGAGAAAGACAAATATTGTATCCTAACTCATATATGCAGAATCTAGAAAAATGGTACTGAAGAATTTATTTACAGGGCAGCAGTGGAGAAACAGACATAGAGAATAGACTTATGGACGTGGAGAGAGGGGAGGAGAGGGTGAGATGTATGGAAAGGGTAACATGGAAACTTACATTACCATATGTAAAATGGAGAATCAATGGGAATTTGCTGTATGGCTCAGGAAACTCAAACAGGGGCTCTGTATCAACCTAGAGGGGTGGGATGGGCAGGGAGATGGGAGGGAGGTTCCAAAGGGAGGGGATATACGTGTCCCTATGGCTGATTCATGTTGAGGTTTGACAGAAAGCAATAAAATTCTGTAAAACAAGTATCCTTCAATTAAAAAACAAATAAAAGTTTTAAACAATAAGAGAAAACCCAGAGGAGGGTATTGTTCTAGGAACTAAAAGAAGAGAATGTTCCAAAATAAGTGTGGTCAAGTGGGTTTAATCATTATGAAGGATTCACTTGGAAGATAGAGTCCACAGCATGTAGCAAAATGGAGAGCATTGATGATCTGGAAAAGAACAGTTTCACTAGAGTGATTGAGCAGGAAGCCAGCTTGAGATGGGCTGAAGTATGAATAGAAAATGAAGACTTGAGAATACTATGTGTAGACAACTTTGGGAATAAGAAAAACAAAAGCAAGGTGGTAACTAGAGCGATATTGACAGTTTGGGAGAAGGAATTTTCTTTGCATTCAGGTTTGCTAGAACAAGTTTGAGTGCTGATGGTATTAATGTAATTGAGAAGATAGGATAGGTAAACAGAGAGTTTAACTGAAGGCTTTTTGGTTTTCTTTCAGTAGCTTTTACTAATCCCTTCCCACTCTGTCTTTTTCTCTCCCTTTTCTTTCCTTTCCTTCCCTTCTCTTTCCTTCTCTCTTTCTTTCATTCTTTTTCTTCTTTCCTGCCTCCCCTTCCTCCCACCTCCCTCCTTCATTCATTCCTTCCTCCTCTCTCTACACACACACACACACACACACACACACACACACACACACACACAATGGGTTCCCAAGGACTTACTACTTATATACTAGCAGCTTGAAGATCTAACATGCAAGATTGCAATCCAAAAAATCCAGCTCCATTCAAAACTTGACGTCTCTTTCTCTCACAGCTTGCCCTTGTCAAATTGTTTCTTTGTCCTCAGAACATTTTTGCTCCCTCAGATCATGAAATCCTTTAGGCCAACAAATTTAGAACAAAACAAGAGTGATAATTCCATTAATGCCACTTCTCAAAATGTATTCACATTTTTAAAGCGATACAATGGACATGGCAATCACCACGTGTTAGTTTTCTATTACTTCTTCACAAATTAACACAAATTTAGCAGCTTAAAGCAACACCCATTTATTCTCTCACAGTATCTGTAGGTTGGTAGTCCAGCATGGCTCAGCCAGGTTCTCTACCCAGAGTGTCATAAGACCAAAATCAAGATGGTGACCAGCTGGCCTCTCATCTGGAGCCTCTGGGAAGGAATACACTGCAAACTCACTCAGGATGCTGATTCAGTTCTTGGAATTGTAGAACTGAGGTCTCTGTTCCTTGCTTCCTTTCACCGAGCATCCTCTCTCAGCTTCTAGAGGCCAGGAGTGCTCCTTGGCACATGGCCCTCTCCATCTTCAAAGACAGGGAGAGCATGTTGAAACTCCTCATGCTTAGAATCTCTCAATTCCTTTTCTGCTACAAGCTTACCAGTCAGAGAAGTCACCACTTAGGCCAGGCCCACCTACATAATCTCCATATCTTAAGGTTAGCTGATTTAGGACTTTACTTCAATCTGCAAAAGTCCTTCACAGCAGTAGCTGAACTAGTGTTCAGTTGACAAGGAGACAGAAATCTTGCTTTAGCTTATTGGAATCAGGATAGCCTCTCACCCATGGAGAAGACTCAACCCCTTATAAATTACAGTTGCCAGTCTTGGTCTTTCAAAAAAATCATTTGTATTTCCTTCCCTTGAATTCAGTAAAATAAGTTAGTTTTTTCTGTTGATGAAGATAAGATGGAACTTTGAGAAGATGCTCATTACTTACAACCAAAAGAGATGTGGTTAAGAGACTGGGTGCTTGTCAGTGACACCCTTATTTCCAGTCATCCATGTCAAGGACACTTAGCATCTTTTGTGTTTAAAACACCATCCTAAGCCAGCCCTAGGGTGGAAGAAGAGAATACAGTATCTCTACTTCTTGGGGAAAGCTACTACCCTTAAGATGGAGGGAGACATCATTGTGTTCTTGCGAGAATGGAAGATTAATTCAGATGATAGGCACCTCCCCCTGCCCCCCCTCTGCCCCTGGTCATAGTGCCCTTTCTGCATCTATGTTCTTAGGCTCTATTATTTCTGTGGACTCAGAGTCCACATTTGGCTGACATTTGATTCAACCATGTGACTTGCATTGGCCAATAGGATGCCAGCAGACTTGACATAAGCAGAGGCTTGAAAGAGTAGGAGCACATTTTGCTTCCTCTCTTGAAACCTTTCATGCACGATGAGTATAATCCCAGGCACCCAGGAGAATGAGAGACCATGTGGGACAGAACACAGCCCATCTAGCCCTGCCTGTCCTTAACCTCCCAAATCCTTGCCAACCCAACAAGTCAACCCAGCGAGATGCAGGAACAAGGCCCGCCCAGATCCACAGATTCACCCAATTATTTGGAGAGAGAGGAAGACAAGTTGCCTAAAATTTATGGCCTTATTCATTTGAGAGACATCAACTGCTTCAAATACAGCCCAGCTCTCCCTCTCTTCAGATTTTAACAAATCTGCCAGATTTTTCTGGCATCAGCATCAGGCCTTTTAATTAAGTAAAAGAAAGGGAATTAAGACAGAAGCATGATTATGTGAGTTATTCTTATGCACCCATAGAGAAAGAAAAGCAGAGATTGCCAGCTGCAAACATCTGCAATAAAACAAGTCTTGGGACAAAAGCAACTTCTGCTGCTGCCTCCTTCCCCTCTTTCAAAAAAATACCAGACTTATAAAGGGCAGTAAATCAGTAATAAGTTACTAGCTGTATAATATGTGCCTGTCCATCTCTTGAGATATTAAACCAAGGTCCCTTTTGGCTCAGGTTCTGTTCCTATTATGAAGTGTCCAATAAAAATCCTGTTCTCTGAAGGCATGTCAGGAAAGAGCAGGGCACAGACTTGCCGAGCCCTCCCTCACGGGTCCAGGAGAGCCCTGGGTAAGCCTGTCCCTGTCGCCTGCCCCCAAGACTGAGCCACCAGAGTTCCTCTCTGATCTGTAGCCCCTGGCAATCACCCAGAGCTCAGAGAAACCAGTGTACACACTCAAGTCCCTCCAAGTCCAAAGTGATCTAGGAAATTTCTGGGATAGACCTCACCTGGGTAGTGAGGGAGGTTGGGCATGGGACCAGAAGTCAGGAAACCTGGAATCAAGTCTTCCTTTTATCATTTAATTGTGTGTCCTTGAACAAAATTCCCAACTTTCTGGACAGATACTCTGCATTATCTCCCATAAAATAAGGATAATGATAGCTATTGGCTAACCCCATAATTGAGTTTTTTACCTTGGATAATGTAGGGAAAAGGGGCTTGAAATGGTAAACACTGCAGATAGACACTCATTCTTTTTTGTTATTCCAGTTTTTTTTTTTTTTTGAGATGTGACACAGCACTGTATAAGGTGTATCAGTTCAGTTCAGTCACTCAGTTGTGTCCGACTCTTTGCGACCCCATGAATCACAGCACGCCAGGCCTCTCTGTCCATCACCATCTCCCGGAGTTCACTCAAACTCATGTCCATCGAGTCAGTGATGCCATCCAGCCATCTCATCCTCTGTCGTCCTCTTCTCCTCCTGCCCTCAATCCCTCCCAGTATCAGAGTCTTTTCCAATGAGTCAACTCTTTGCATGAGGTGGCCAAAGTACTGGAGTTTCAGCTTTAGCATCATTCCTTCCAAAGAAATCCCAGGGCTGATCTCCTTTAGAATGGACTGGTTGGATCTCCTTGCAGTCCAAGGGACTCTGAAGAGTCTTCTCCAACACCACAGTTCAAAAGCATCAATTCTTCAGCGCTCAGCTTTCTTCACAGTCCAACTCTCACATCCATACATGACCACAGGAAAAACCATAGCCTTGACTAGACGGACCTTAGTTGGCAAAGTAATGTCTCTGCTTTTGAATATGCTATCTAGGTTGGTCATAACTTTTCTTCCAAGGAGTAAGCATCTTTTAATTTCGTGGCTATAAGGTATATAGTACAATGATTTTACATATATGCATCATGATATCACAATAAATTTAGTGAACATCTATCACCTTATATAGATATAAGGTTAAATAGAAAAAAGTGTTCTTACAATTAAAATTCCTAAGATTTACTTTCAACAACTTTCAGGTATAACATACAGGTGTGTTAATTATGTTTAAAGTGTGCATTGCATTCCTAGTACTTATTTATCTTATACCTGGAAGTTTGTACTGTTTAACTGCCTTTATCCACTTCCCTCTCCAGCAATCCATCCTGCCCTGGTAACCACAAATCTGACCTCTTTTTATTAGTTTTTTGTTTGTTTGTGCTTTTTGAAGTATAATTGATCTTCAACATTATGTTAGTTCCTGTTATATAACATACTAATTTGGTATTTCTATACATTTAAAAATGATCACCCCAATTGGTCTAGCCACAATATGGCACCGTACAAAGATATTATATGGCTATTTAATGTATGGGCTTCCCTAGTGGCTCAGATGGTAAAGAATCTGCCTATAATGCAGGAGACTTGAATTTGAGCCCTCTTTTGGGAAGATCCCCTGTAGTAGGGATTGACTGTATTCCCCACACTGTACATTTCAATACCTGTGACTCAATTTTTAGCACTGAAGGGTTGTACCTCATAATCTTTCTCATCTATTTCTCTCCTCCCTCTATCCACCTATACTCGGGCAACCACATGTTTCTTCTCTGTATCTATAACTCTGCTTCTGTTTTCTTATGTTTATTCATTTGCTTTGATTTTTCAGTTACCCATATAATTGAAATCATACAATATTTATCTTCCTCTGCTGACTTATTTCACTTAGCATGACACTCTCTAGATCCATCCAAATAGTCATAAGTGGCAAGATTTCATTCTTTTTATGACAGAGTAATATTCCATTGTGTGTGTGTTTGTGTGTGTATACCACAGGTTCTTATCCATGCATCTGTTAATAGATACTTAGATTTCATTCATATCTTGGCTATTGTAAGCAATGTTGCAATGACCATAGTGTGCATAGGTCTTTTCAAACTAGTGTTTTTCTTTTATGCAGTTAAACACCAAGGAGTAAAATTTATGGATTATATTACAGTTCTATTTTTAATTTTTCAAGAATATTAGCACTGTTCTCCACTGTGGTTGCACCCATTTAAATTCCCATCAGTAGTGGACATGGGTTCCCTTTCTTTCACATTATTATTAACACTTGTTATTTGTTGTCATTTTGATAACAGCCATTCTGACAAGTGTAGATGATAATTCATTGTGGTTTTGAATTGTATTAATCTGATGGTTAGTGATGTTGAGCATCTTTTTATGTGCCTGTTGGCCATTTGTATGTCTTCTTCAAGAAATGCCATTCAGATAGTATGCCTATATATAATTGGGTTATTTTATTTTTTTGATGTTGAGTTATATGAGTTCTTTGTATATTTTAAATATTAACCACTTATCAGTTCAGTTCAGTTCAGTCGCTCAGTCATGTCTGACTCTTTGCGACCCCATGAATTGCAGCACACCAGGCCTCCAGTTCAGTTATGCCCAACTCTTTGCAGCTCCACAGTCTGCAGCACACCTGGCTTCCCTATCCATCACCAACTCCTGGAGTTTACTCAAACTCATGTCCATTGAGTCAATGATGCCATCCAACCATCTCATCCTCTGTTGTCTCCTTCCACCTTCAATCTTTCCCAGCCTCAGGGTCTTTTCCAGTGAGTCAGTTCTTCGCATCAGGTGGCCAAAGTATTGGAGCTTCAGCTTCAGCATCAGTCCTTCCAATGAATATTCAAAACTGATTTCCTTTACGATTGACTGGTTGGATCTCCTTACAGTCCAAGGGACTCTCAAGAGTCTTCTCCAACCTCACAGTTCAAAAGCATAAATTCTTCAGTGCTCAGCTTTGTTCATAGTCCAACTCTCACATCCATACATGACGACTGGAAGAACCATAGCTATTACTAGATGGATCTTTGTTGGCAAAGTAACATCTCTACTTTTCAAATGCTGTCTAGGTTGTTCATTCCTTTACTTCTAAGCAAGCATCTTTTAATTTCATGGTTGTGGTCACCATCTGCAATGATTTTGGAACCCCCAAAAATAAAGTCTGCCACTGGTTCGGGAAACAGTAGAACCAGTGGCAGACTTTATTTTTCTAGATTCCAAAATCACTGCAAATGGTGATTGTAGCCATGAAATTAAAAGATGCTTACCCCTTGGAAGGAAAGTTATGGCCAACCTAGACAGCATATTCAGAGAAGGCAATGGCACCCCATTCCAGTACTCTTGCCTGGACAATCCCATGGACAGAGAAGCCTGGTGGGCTGCAGTCCATGGGGTCGCTAAGAGTCGGACACGACTGAGCGACTGAACTGAACTGAATTGATGGGACCAGATGCCATGATCTTAGTTTTCTAAATGTTGAGTTTTACACCAACTTTTTCACTCTCCTCTTTCACTTTCATCAAGAGGCTCTTTAGCTCTTCTTCACTTTCTGCCATAAGGGTGGTGTCATCTGCATATCTGAGGTTATTGATATTTCTCCTAGAAATATTGATTCCAGATTGTGCTTCTTCCAGCCCAGCATTTCACATGATGTGCTCTGCATATGAGTTAAATAAGCAGGGTGACGATATACAGCCTTGACTTGCTCCTTTCCCAATTTGGAACCAGTCTGTTGTTCCATGTCCAGTTTTAGCTGTTGCTTCTTGACCTGCATACAGATTTCTCAAGGGGCAGGTAAGGTAGTCTGATATTCCTTCTCTTTAAGAATTTTCCACAGTTTGTTGTGATCCACACAGTCAAAAGCTTTGGCATAGTCAATAAAGCAGAATTAGATGTTTTCTGGAACTCTCTTGCTTTTTCTATGATCCAATGAATGTTAGAAATTTGATCTCTTGTTCCTCTGCCTTTTCTAAATCCAGCTTAAACATCTAGAAGATCATGGTACACATATTGTTGCAGCCTGGCTTGGAGAATTTTGAGCATTACTTTGCTACCATGTGAGATGAGTGCAATTGTGTGGTAGTTTGAACATTCTTTGCCATTGCCTTTCTTTGGGATTAGAATGAAAACCAACCTTTTCCAGTCCTGTGGTCACTGCTGAGTTTTCCAAATTTGCTGGCATACTGAGTGCAGCACTTTCACATCATTGTCTTTTAGGATTTGAAATAGCTCAACTGGAATTCCTCACCTCCACTAGTTTCATTCATAGTGATGCTTCCTAAGGCCCACTTGACTTCACATTCCAGGATGTCTGGCTCTAGGTGAGTGATCACACCATCATGGTTATCTGGGTCATGAAGATCTTTTTTGTACAATTATCCTGAGTATTCTTGCCACCTCTTCCTAATATCTTTTGCTTTTGTTGCTGCTGCTGCTGCTGCTGCTGCTAAGTCACCTCAGTAATGTCCAACTCTTAGTGACCCTATGGACTGCAGCCTACCAGGCCCCTCCATCGATGGGATTTTCCAGGCAAGAGTACTGGAGTGGTTGCTTCTGTTAAGTCCATACCTTTTCTGTCTTTTATTATGCCCATTTTTACATGAAATGTTCCCTTGGTATCTCTAATTTTCTGAAGACATCTCTAGTCTTTCCCATTCTATTGTTTTCCTCTATTTCTTTGCATTGATCACTGAGGAAGGTTTTCTTATCTCTCCTTGCTATTCTTTAGAACTCTGCATTCAAATGGGTATATCTTTCTATTTCTCCTTTGCCTTTCACTTCTCTTCTTTTCACAGCTATTTGTAAGGCCTCCTCAGACAACCATTTTGCCTTTTTGCATTTCTTTTTCTTAGGGATGATTTTGAGCACTGTCTGCTGTACAATGTCACAAACCTCCTTCCATAGTTCTTCAGGCACTCTGTCTACCAGATCTAATCCCTTGAATCTATTTGTCACTTCCACTGTATAAAAGAAAGGGATTTGATTTAGGTCGTTCCTGAATGGTCTAGTGGTTTCCCTACTTTCTTCAATTTCAGTCTGAATTTGGCAATAAGGAGTTCATGATCTGAGCCACAGTTAGCTCCCAGTTTTGTTTTTGCTGACTGTATAGAGCTTCTCCATCTTTGGCTGCAAAGAATATAATCAATCTGATTTTAGTGTTGGCCATCTGGTGATGTTCACGTGTAGAGTCTTCTCTTGTGTTGTTGGAAGAGAGTGTTTCCTATGACTAGTGCATTCTCTTGATGGAACTCTATTAGCCTTTGCCCTGCTTCATTCCGCATTCCAAGGCCAAATTTTCCTGTTACTCCGGGTATTTCTTGACTTCCTACTTTTGCACTCCAGTCTCCTGTAATGAAAAGGACATCTTTTTTGGGTGTTAGTTCTAGAAGGTCTTGTAGGTCTTCATAGAACTTTTCAACCTCAGCTTCTTCAGCATTACTGGTCAGGGCATAGACTTGGATTCCTGTGATATTGAATGGCTTGCCTTTGAAGTGAACAGAGATCATTCTGTCATTTTTGAGATTGCATCCAAATACTGCATTTAGGACTCTCTGGTTGACTATGATGGCTACTTGGTTTCTTCTAAGGGATTCTTGCCCACAATAGTAGATATAATGGCCATCTGAGTTAAATTCACCAATTCCAATCCATTTTAGTTTGATGATTACTAAAATGTCAACATCCACTCTTGCCATCTCCTGTTTGACCACTTCCAATTTGCCTTGATTCATGGACCTAACATTCCAGGTTCCTATGCAATATTGCTCTTTATAGCATTGGAATTTACTTCCATCACCAGTCACATCCACAGCTGGGTGTTGTTTTTGCTTTGGCTCTGTCTCTTCATTCTTTCTGGAGTTATTTCTTCGCTGATCTCCAGAAGCATATTGGGCACCTACCAACCTGAGGAGACCATCTTTCTGTGTCCTATCTTTGTGCCTTTTCATATTGTTCATGTGGTTCTCAAGGCAAGAACACTGAAGTGGTTTGCCATTCCCTTCTCCTCTAACCACATTCTGTCAGAACCCTCCACCATGACCCCATGACATTTAATTGGGTTATTTGATTTCTTTTCTTTTTTTTTTGATGTTGAGTTATATGAGTTCTTTGTATATTTTGAATATAACCACTTATCAGCTATATCATTTGCAAATATCATCTCCCATTCAGTAGATGGCCTTGAGTTTTGTTGATAGTCCTTTGTTGTGCAAAAGCTTTTTTACTTTGCTGTAGTCCCATTTAGTTTGATTTTTGTTTGGGGTTTTTTTTGTTTTTTTCTCTCTTTTTTTGCTTTTGTTTTCCTTGCCTGAGGAGATAGATCCAAAATTATATCACTAAGACCAGAGTGAAAAATCTTACTGTGTATGTTTTATCCTAGAAGTTTTATGGTTTCAGGTCTTACATTTAAGTCTCTAACATAGCTTGAATTTATTTTTGTGCACGCTGTTAGAAAGTAGTCCAGTGTGATTCTTTTGCATGTAGCTGTCCAGTTTTCCAGTAGCATTTATTGAAGAGACTGTCTTTTTCTCAGTTGTATATTCTTTCTTTTTGCCATAGATTAATTGGTTACAGAACATGTGATCATTTCTGGGCTCTCTATTTGGTTCCATTGCTTAATGTCAGTTTTTGAGGTTCAGTTCAGTTCAGTTCAGTTCAGTTGCTCAGTCGTGTCCAACTCTTTGCAACCCCATGAATCGCAGCACGTCAGGCCTCCCTGTCCATCACCAACTCCCGGAGTTCACTCAGACTCATGTCCATCGAGTCAGTGATGCCATCCAGCCATCTCATCCTCGGTCGTCCCCTTCTCCTCCTGCCCCCAATCCCTCCCAGCATCAGAGCCTTTTCCAATGAGTCAATTCTTCGCATGAGGTGGCCAAAGTACTGGAGTTTCAGCTTTAACATCATTCTTTCCAAAGAAATCCCAGGGCTGATCTCCTTTAGAATGGACTGGTTGGATGTCCTTGCAGTCCAAGGGACTCTCAAGAGTCTTCTCCAACACCACAGTTCAAAAGCATCAGTTCTTTGGTGCTCAGCTTTCTTCACAGTCCAACTCTCACATCCATACATGACTACTGGAAAAACCATACCTTTGACTAGACAGACCTTTTGTGGTAGTGCCATACTATTTTGATGACGGTAGCTTTGTAATATAGCTTGAAATCAGAAAGCATAATACCTCCACCTTTGTTCTTTCTTAATGTTACACTGACTCCATGGGATCTTTTCTTTTTCCATATAAATCTTAGAGTTATTTGTTCTCATTATGCAAAAAAAAATCATTGGTATTTTGATAGGGACTAAATTATATCTTCTATATTGGATAGTATGGTCATTTAAAAAATTTTTTAGTTATTCTAGTTCATGAACATGGTATAACTTTCCATCTGTGTTATCTTCAATTTTTTTATAAGTGTAGTTTATTTTCCATATAAAAGTCTTTTACCTCCTTGATTATTCCTGGGTATTTTATTCTTTTTGAGGCAATTGTAAATGGGATGTTCTTTATTGCTTTTTCTGACAGTCCATTGCTAATGTATAGAAACGCAACGGATTTCTGTATATTAATATTGTATCTTACAGATTTACCAAATTCTTTGATAAGCTCTAGTAGTTTCTTGGTACTATGTTTAGGATTTTCTTTATAGCATCATGTCATCTGCAAGCTTCCAATTTGTATTTCTTTATTTCTTTTTCTTGTTTGATTGCTGTGACTAGGACTTACAGTACTCTGTTGAATAAAAATTGTGAGAGTCATCTCTGTCTTATTCCTGATATTAGAGGAAATGCTTTCAGCTTCTCACTGTTGAATATTATGTTAGCTGTGTGCTTATCATATGTGGCCTTTATTATGTTGAGGTATGTTCCCTCTATAATCACTTTCTAGATAGATTTTATCATATATGAATGTTGATGACCTCTTAAGTTCAAAGACATTTTTAACAACCTTGCATTTTTACTACCTTCCCATGTTTACTATTATTGACATATTTTATACCTTTTTCTGTATCTCTTAACTATTTATTGCAGATATGGATAATTTTACTATTTGTCTTTTACTCTTCCTAGTAACTTTACATGTGATTAATTTGATACCTTTATGTATATATTCCTTTATCAATGAGCTCTTTGATTTCATAATTTTCATGTTTCTAGTGCGTCCCTCCAGAGAAGGCAATGGCACCCCACTCCAGTACTCTTGCCTGGGAAATCCCATGGACGGAGGAGCCTGGTGGGCTGCAGTCCATGGGGCCGCTACTAGTCAGACATGACTGAGCGACTTCACTTTCACTTTTCACTTTCATGCACTGGAGAAGGAAATGGCAACCCACTCCAGAATTCTTGCCTGGAGAATCCCAGGGACGGGGGAGCCTGGTGGGTTGCCATCTATGGGGTCTCATAGAGTCGGACACAACTGAAGCGACTTAGCAGCGGCAAGCGGCAGCGGCAGCAGGGCGTCCCTCTCTGTTTTGCTTAGAGAAGGTCCTTTAGTGTTTCTTGTAAAGAAAGGCTGAAGTTTTTGTGGTGCCGAACTCTTAGCTTTTGTTAGTCTGCAACACTTTTGATCTATCAAATCTGAATTTGTGGTAGAGTGTTCTTGGGTGTAGGTTTTCCCTTTTTATTACTTTAAATATGTACCACTCTCTCTGGTCTGCATGCTGAAAAGTGAGTTGATAGCCTATGGGAATTCATTTGTATGCAACTTGTTGCTTTTCCCTTGCCACTTTTAATATTTTCTCTTTATCTTTAATTTTTGTTAATTTAATTATAATGTGTCCTGGCATGGTTCTCTTTGGGTTGCTCCTGTTTGGGACTCTGTGATTTCTGGACCTAGATGTCTGTTTCCTTTCCCAGGTTAGGGAAGCTCTAACTGGAGTTGGATTCAAGAATGGCTGACTGAGGGATCCAAAGTATCTTGGAGCTGATGTCAATGTGCTGTTGGGGTCTAGGGCTATGGCTGGCTTACTGGTGGGCAAAGCCGGGACCACAGGGCCCCTGATGTCAGCCCAATGGTAAGCAGGGACAGTCTTTGACACCCTGACTATAGAATCTGGGGTATCTCAAAGCTGGTGTTGACCCACTAGTGGGTGGAGCCAGATCCTGGGTGGCTTGCTGAGGGGCCATGGTGTTTCTTCCCTGGTATTGGCTTACTGGTGGGCAAAGCTAAAGCCCAGGGATCTCAGAGCTAGTTCTGGCCTGCAGGTAGGCAAGGTGAGTCCTGACATGGAAGACTGCAAGTCTGTAGTGGTCCTGGGGCTGGCATCTTGTGCCCACCCACTGGTGGGTGATGCTGGGTCCTGGGCTAGTGCTTACTTACTGATGGGTGGAGCCAGGTCTTGGGCTCTCTCATACAGGGCCTTAGGGATCCCTAGTGCCAACACACTGGTGTTCAGGAACAGATCTTGGACCCTCTGATAGACATGGCTGGGTCCCAAGATGGCTTATGGGTTCTTAGGGAGCTAACATGCTGGGGATGCGGCTGTGTCTCTGCCTGTCTAGTTGTTTGACCTGAGGCATCGCTGTGCTGGTACCTTGAGGCTGGTGATGGTGCTAGGTCCCAAGGATAATAAGCTAGAGGGAGGATTACAAATTGATGTTTGCCAATACCAGTGTCCTCATTAGTAGACCAAGCTCCCCAAAATGACTACTGCCAGCATCTGTGTCCCCAGGGTAAGCTCTAGTTGCCTCCTGCCTCTCTTGAGCTGCTCTCCAAGATCAGCAGGCAGGTTTCACCCAGATTCCTTCCAAATTGTGGCTTCTCAGGCCATGTGAGAGTAGTCTCTTCAGCCCTCTGGCTTTCTCACAAGTAAGCCCCACTGGCTTTCAAAGCTAAATGTGCTGGGGTTTTATCTTTCTAGTGCAGGACCCCTGGACTAGGGAGCCCACTGTAGGGCTCTGACTCCTCCTCCACGAGGAGAACGTCTGTGATTGCAATTATCATCCCATTTGAGTGTCACCCACCTGGAGTATGGGTCCTGACTGTACATCTCCACCCCTCCTGGCCACCTTTTGCAGTTACTTCTTGATAGCTTTTGATGTAGAAGGCCTTTTCCCCCAGTCTTCTGGCTTTTCTCATCAACAGTTGCTCAGTAAATAGTTGTAATTTTGGTGTATCTATGGGAAGAGGTAAACTCTGGGTCTTAACCAATGTAGCCACGCCCTTCGACACTCATTCTTGTCAAGTACTGTGAGACTGTGGGTGCTAAGTTCAGACTAGCTGGATTCAAGCTCCTGCCTCTTAGTGACTGCTTGATTTTGAGCAATTTATTTAACTCAACTTTCCTCATCTGTAAAATGGGGTTAATAAAGATTCTTGCTAGTTCTGAGGATTAAAGACACTATCAGAAAAAGTCCATGGAATATAGTAGCACAAAATTGATATCATCACCTTATTCTTATTGTTATTAAGTATTATTAATTTCTACTTGGTATCTGTAGCATTTCTATCTATGCTTTACTGAAGAGATTACTAAAAATAAAATAGACAAACATTTGAACTCATATTTCTGGTTCTCAGCTTCTGAATCCTACAGCCTAGAAAAGTAATTAACTTCCCTGCTCAGTGATCGTGCCAACAGGATTAAGTGACTTAATCTAGGTAAAGTGTCTGGAAGACAGCACTTATTCAATTTTAATTTTCTTCCCCACCCCAACCTGACACAGAATTTACTATCTTAACTATTTCATGTGTACAGTTCAGTAGTATTAAGTGTTTCCTCACTGTTTTGAAACAGATTTATAGAACTTTTTCATTTGATATATTTGAAACTCTATACACACTAAATAATTTCTCTTTCTGCCATTCCCTCAACCCGTGGCAACCACCATTCTATTTTCCACTCCTCAATTTTCTGCTATAGATACCACCACATATAAATAGAATCACACAGTATTTATCCTTTTGTGACTGGCTTATTTCACTTAATACAATGTCCTCAAGGGCTATCCATACTATAGCACATGATAGGATTCCCTTCCTTTTTAAAGGCTAAATAATATTCCATTGTATGTATATATACTACATTTTGTTTATCCATTCATCCACATTTAGGCTGCTTTTACCTCTTGGCTATTGTGAGTTGTACTGTTATAAATGTGGGTGTACAGCCCCATTTATCTCCTGTACTGATGCAAGTAATCAAATTACAGGTATGCATGCTTTGTTTTCATTTTTGCCTTTTCCTAGTTCAGGCAAATTATATTTGAATAACAATAGTCCTACAAGTGTTATCTTTTTCTTAAGTTAATATCTTAATGTAGACTTCAGAATTAACAAAATCAAAGGTAGAAAAAGAGAAAGAAAATGACTCATTCTGCATTTATCTGTTAACTTGGAGTCATATTTAGCTCTTGCTATGTGCCTGCCTGGAGAACCCTCCTGTACAGAGGAGCCTGGCGGGCTACAGTCCATGGGGTTGCAAAGAGTCAGACAGGACTGAGTGACTAAGCACCTATGCTTGTTATTGAGGAAAGAATATACAGACTTTCTGTAAATGAGGTATCCTCCAGTTTACATTATTACTAGAGATGAATAACTGTCAACAACCACCCTATCAGAAGCACAGTCCAATTCTGAGTTCTCGTTTAGTATCTGTTTTTACTCCCCCTTAAAACAGTATCTAGCACAGAGCAGGCACTTATCAAATACTCTTAACAAACCTTTAGTGAATGAAGTTTTCATAAGGAAGCAAATCACTTGAAGAGGAAACTATTAAATCTCAGGGTAGCAAAGAGAAATGTTTTATATTGGAAAATTAGAAAGGGAAAAGCATTACTTTCTCAAGGAAAAAGAGCAGAGTCCTGGAGGACTAGTTCAGCAGTGCCTTCCTCTATCAAAGATGATAAGATAATTTTTAAAAATGTTTCTTGAGTTAAGCACTTTTTCATTAAAGAGCTAAATGTGCATGAGGGATTTTTTTTTTAATTCATGTGACTTACACAGTCAGTACATATTCCATAAGCTATTGTTGCTATTTAGTTGCTAGGTCATGTATGATTCTTTACAACCCTGTGGACTGTATCCTGCCAGCCTCCTTTGTCCATGGGATTTCCCATGCAAGAATAGTAGAGTGGATTGCTATTTCCTTCTCCAGGGGATCTTCCTGAGCCAGGGTTTGAACCCATGTCTCCTGCATTGGCAGGTGGGTTCTTTAAACACCAGGGAACCCATTCTATAAGTCATTCTACCAACCTTTAATACTTTAAAGTATAAGATTCTTTATTTTCTACCAATGCTTCTTGTCTGAAAGACTCTACACCAATTTATCTCCACATTAACAAATACCTCTACCTGATTGAGATCATAGACTAGAAACACAAACTCCTTCGGAAAATTCAGTTCTACAAATAGTAGCAGCTAGATCAGTTGAACATGCATTCTGAGGCATATTCTCTTACTAATGTACCTTGGGCATGTCAAGGGTAAAAGGTAGAAGAGAACAGCAAAATCAGATTGCAGAAGAGAATCTGTATCATTATTTGCCCTGCCCTGTCTGTTCTCTGGTTCTTGAATTCAAGGGTTGGGGCTTTAGAAACTGGGCAGATGGTGGAGGAATCCTTCTCTGGATGTTGATATGAAAGTATCATAATTGAATTGTAATTATAGTACATTGCCACAGAGTAAATACAGACATAGTCCAGATCTGTTTCTCATCATGGATCTAGTCATTGTGTTGAGCAAATGGCTAGATTACCTCTAAAGCCTTTCACCTCACTGTAATGTAAATCTACTATTAAGGAATTTGTCCAAGATGACCATAGCTAGTAAGTGACATCACTCAAGTTCAAGTTCATGTCGCCTGATCCCAAATGCAGGAAGTTTAGATTTAAAAGGTAGATGGTTGAATGGATGAAAGGGTACATACATGCATATACTACTGAGACTTTATTTAAAAAGAGGCGGGGACAAATTCCTGATGACAGTTTAGCAAATATACTATCCTACTTTTTAAGAAGTCTGACTCCTCCTCCCCAATTATTTTTCTTTTTAAAAATGAGTGCCAGATTGACTGTCCAGTTGCCGATGTGACAAACTTAAACATTCCATGCTCTTTCATTAGCCATCCACAGGTTGCCTGTCCTGTAACTGGACCATCACACACTCTTGCCCTCTTTGTGCCAAGGCCATCAACATGGTATGCAACAAGGCATCCAGTACCCAGCCTGACGACATCTTCTGGTGCCTCTGGGGAGGGGAAAAAAGAAGCCAACCAACCACCAACCCTCTAGAAAGGCATTTGCTAACTGCCCACTAGCAATTGTTGAGTGATAACACATGGAGTTCTCCACATGTTTATGCAGAGTCTCAGATTTATCTGACAGTTTTACACCCTCAGGCATGATACACAGTAATTAAAATTAAAAATGTTTTGACAGCCTAAACAAATGGCTATATAAATTAGAAAGCTGTAAAAAGTCATGGTAGCCAAAAATAAAGACATATAGATAAATCATAAAATTATAAACAAGGAGAATATTTTAATATAGGCATGTTTATTCCAAGACACTTAAAAATACAGGCTAACTTTTGCCTGAAGGAAGATGGTGGTGAAAAGGAGTCATGGAAACTAGCAAAACCATTTTTTCCTTATTAGCAAATATTTTTTCTACCATTCTCTGGTAACTAAAGAAAGGAAGAAATTTTTTGAGGCTTTCTAGCTTCCTCAAAATCTATAATCAGCCGTAGAATCTCCAAATTTTAAAAGCACCTAAATCAGTTGCCTAGAATCTTTACTATTAACCTTCCCAAATGTGTAAAATGATGTGGGCTATATAAAACCTGGCTTGGTTTCACATTTCTCAAATGCATGGCATAAAACGTGTGTTTATGAAATGAGCCAAATATATGATCTGCATGTGAATATAAGTCCTTTCAACTAGATGTGCATGAATGTTAAAGTGTCTTTCACTTAAATCTATCAGGTTGATGTCAGAAGAAATCATTGTATCATCTGGCCTCAGTATTTTTCCATTTCTCCCAACTAAGCCTGCTCGCCACTTCCCTAATACATTTAAGTACTAGACAGTTTCAAAAGAGGAAACAAAAAAAAAAAAAAATTGGAAGTAGTCAATGGGATTTTCTGTACCTAGAAGGGCTAGATTGCCTGAAACCAACCATATCATGTGGATAGTCTTTGTGATACATTTTCAAAGCAGTCCTTTATTAGGCAGAGTTCCTGAAGATTTATTGCCACTTCGTTATTATGTCTCATGTATCCATGTATTAGGAAATGAGAACTGAGGAAACACCCAAAGTCTTTACGGCAGTCATTCTAGACCTCGCTTTGCCCTGAACGCTTCCTTTTGGTCCTTCACCCTCTTAGCTCTATTTCTTATTCTTCATCCCACCCCTACCTCTCTTGACTTGCTATTGCTGTTTGGTCTCCCCAGTTTAATGCTCTTTACTCACTCCCCCAAAACAAAGGACTTGGTTCAGATCTGCTTTGCTAGATCACCCCACTGAGAATCACCTCAGAGACATACAATCTGATTTCCTTGGTCTAAGCCCCCGTTCAACACTGATCCCTGCATAGTCCTACCCCATCTTCAGATAGGGCAAAGAGAATTTTACCCTGATTTTGAAATATAAATACATGATCTTAAAATAACCATGTTTACAATAATCCGTGATTGAGAATCTTTACATTTTAGGGTTTCTCAGATGTTTCTGATAAATGAATTTGGGAATTGTGGCAGTTTGTTTTGTTTTAGCAGCAAAGCTGTTTCATCCAGTGAACTCTTTAAAAATGACAATAATTGCAACCAGAGAAAACACCTAATATATAAAAAGACAATTCCTGCTAAAACAAGAACAATATAAGATGAATCATTTGCTGTTAGAGCAAAGCCCGAGCCAAGGGCAGCAAAATTAGGTGCCTGAAGTGAAGTCGCTCAGTCGTGTCCGACTCTTTGAGAGCACTTAGACTATACAGTTCATGGAATTCTCCAGGCCAGAATACTGGAGTGGGTAGCTGTTCCCTTCTCCAAGGGATATTCCCAAGCCAGGGATAGAACCCAGGTCTCCTGCCTTGCAGGCTTATTCTTTACTGTCTGAGCCACCAGGGAAGACCTTACTTAAGTGAATGGAACAGATCAAGTCTAAGGCAACAGTCGTAAGGCCAGGGCTGTGTTACAACCTCTTTTTGTTTTTAAGGACAGTAAAACTGAGACATTAAAAAAAAAAAAAAACACACACCTCCCAAATGTAAATGTTAATAATTGAATTTCAAAAACCCCTGTCTATCCTTCCTTCACAGAACAAAACCATCTCAGTAGGCCAGAAATGACCCCACAGTCCTCAGTTTGCAACCTGTAATTTAAGCTTTTGTATTAGTTAGCTATTGCTATGAAACAAACTGCCCAAGAATTTAGCAGCTTAAAACAGCAAACATTGATCTCACGCAGTTTGTAAACGTCACACATCCAAAGCTGGCTTACTTTGATGATTCTAGCTCCAGGTCTTTCACAGGTTGCAGTCAAGTTATCAGTTGGAACTAGTCACCTCAGGGCTCAGCTAGGGTTTACCCACTCCCCTGACTGTTGGCTGGAGGCCTCCATTATTCTATATATGGGCCCCTCCTTTGGCCACCTGAGCATCCTCACAACATGATCACTGATTTCCCCTAGAGACAGTAAGCTAGGACAGAAAGCAAGATAGAAGCCATAATGCCTGTCATGACCTAGTCTCAGGTTACCTGTCAACAACTCTGCCTAATTCTGTTGGTCACACAGACCAGCCCTGGTATGATGTGAAGTTGGATGTCACAGAGGTGTAGTAGCATGAATTGGGAGTCACTGGGAGCCATATTGCAGGTTGACTACTATAGCTTTAGAAACGTCAAAATGGGTCAAATAATGGCTGCTCAAATTTTTATTCAGGTTTATACCATAAATCCGGCCCCCTTTTTTCTAGCTCCTTATCTTCATCATTTATTCCTCTTTTCCATCCTCTCTCATCACTAACTTGACTCAGGAAAACCCTGCTTTGCTGTTCAATATTCTTTTCAGGCTAAGATTTTTCAGCTAGTTCCTGCACTTCTGTTCATCTAGTCTTGATGAAGTGAACTTCCTTTGTATTTAACTATTGGCTCCAACTGGCAATTTGTAGTACCATATGCCAGGTGTCTGTGAGGCAGAGAGTAGAAATTAGAATTAGGAGTTTGCAGGTACTGTGACTCAGACTCCAACACAGTGTTCAGAAAACATTTGTAGAGAATAGAGTGTGTGCCAGAGTCTGTGCTGCTACTGGGGGATTTATAGATAATCCTGATACATCAGAGAAATCATGAATTGGAGGTCTAGGTGGTTAAGCAGAGAGTTGGGGAACCAGCCAGGAAGTATAGTAATGGATAGGAAATCATCAAAAGGGTTTTGGAGATGCCTGGCAATCTGTGTACAGAGTGGCAGAGAAACAGGAATGCAAACATTGGGAAGAGTTGAGACATAGCACAATTACTAAAGCATATGTCCCAATTGCTCAACATTTGTCTTATCCAGGAGTTGATGTGAAGATGTAAGAGTCCCTGGATCCAAGTGTGAAGAGGGATAAGATAGCAGCTGTCTGATAGAAAGACCACTGTGACTAGAGTTTAGATGATGGTGGACAATTGGCAGTGATTTTGTTTCGGCCCCCTCATCTGTAAAATAGAAATGATAGTAATGTAAAATACTACTCTCTAATATAAAATCAAATAAATGCAAGTATATAAGTGAACAAATATATAGAGAGAATTATAAAGTGTCACAGTTTTGTTTTGAAAATTAGTTTAATTCATTTCGTATATGCGAGGCACTTACTGTCCCCGGTACACAGTAAGCACTGTATAAGTGAGAGTTACCATCATTCACTAATCAGAGCCTCATTTCCTAAATCCAGGGGGAGAATATTTACAAACCTATGTAGCTTAGATCAAGTGTCTACTGAAGATAATTGACAAGAAAACAATGGGACAGTGTACTGAGAGGAAAGAAAGATGAAGTCAGCCAGAATACTGGTTAATACCAGCAACTAGGAGACAGAAAAGAAAACTGTACATTTATTTAATTTTAATTGGGAAAAGAAACCCTCTTAAATGCATTAGACATCTCTGTAGTGTCTTAAATAAAGTGTTCTCAATATGGCATATTTTTTCTTGATTTTACAGGTTATCATGTTTACTGTTTTTTATACTAGAATATGATATCACAAAATCTTTTGGAGTTTTTTATTATATGAAGTGTTGTATCCTGTACTAAATGATCTCAGACTTCTAAATTTTTAAGGTTCTTATATTTACTATTATGTCAAAGAGTCAGTACAACTATACTGCTAATGGCTTTTACCTGTTAGTGCTATCAGAATCCCAAATTCAGGTAGACTCTCCCTTTTTTTTCCAATTTGCTGCTTCTCTTTGTTCCCCAGTAATCAATGACTGAGATTATTAGGATTATCTGGAAAATATAAGACAGATTCTAACTAAGAAACTGAGAAGTCTTCCTATGGATAAAATATATCTGCTCTTATTTTATCTATTTAGATTAGGAATCTTTCTTGCCTCTAGATGACTATAACACTCTGAGGATTTCAAACTGAAAGAGAAGCTTACAAAATAGTAGAAATTGTGGTAGGAATTATTGGGGGAGTACAAATCAAAAATGTTTCTTTGGAGAAAATCTAGAAGTGTAAGGATCACAGGGAAGCTGCCAATAGTGATTCCCAACTGCTTGCAACACTGACCTGTAATTCTTACGACTCAGGAAGCCTACAGAAGCCAATTCTAGTGAGTTTAGCTGTTTACAGCCCTTCAAGAGTGATTCTCAGAAGACTCGTTGGAATCCATGAGAAGCCCCACAAATTCTTGATTTCTAGAGATTCCCTAGAAGACAAAGGAAGCCACTGCAGATCATCTCAGTTATCTCCCTATAGCTGCTGCCACATAATGATTTCTTCTCCCCTATTTTCAAGTCTTCTGACATAGTATCCTAAAACCATGCACTGAAAGGGATTCTATAAACTACAGATCCAGACTTCTTCCCTGCAAATGTTGAAAGAATGAGATGTAATGCCTAGTTTAACAATAGAGAGTTTGACACTGTCCACCCCTTTATCAGCTTAGCAGTTACACACACCTCTCTACCCATATTTGAAATTTCAAATAACATCATGCTTATGGCTAACATATATTAATATAACTATACCTTTAAATACCAAAGATATACTCACTTTATCCGCCCAAATGGAAAATAGAATTTTTTTTCTCTAGTTCTTTTTTTTTATTTTTTTAATTTTAAAATCTTTAATTCTTACATGTGTTCCCAAACATGAACCCCCCTCCCACCTCCCTCCCCATAACATCTCTGTGGGTCATCCCCATGCACCAGCCCCAAGCATGCAGTATCCTGCGTCAGACATAGACTGGCGATTCAATTCTTACATGATAGTATACATGATAGAATGCCATTCTCCCAAATCATCCCACCCTCTCCCTCTCCCTCTGAGTCCAAAAGTTACTACTTTTGAGTAATTCCATTCTTTTTCAATGGATCCCTTGACATGCTGTAACTTTAAAAGAAGACATTATTAATTAATATATAAAAATATATACAAGAAAGCTAAGAACAAACTATGTCTACTACAGTCTTCGTTTCTGAAACTGGTCTTAAGACTATGTTGGTTATTTGTTTCTTCCATAGTTTAGTCTGTAGTCTCTTTATTTTAGCTAAAATAACAGCTGTTCTGACCCATACCTTCATTTCGAGGGCCATTATTGGTCTTCCAGTATTACACCATCATAGTCTCCCAGTAACTTTTACTCTATACATGTAAATTCCAAGAGTTCCACAAGAGAATATCCTACTTACGGACATAATCCTTCATGTCCCACCATGTAACATTATGAAACCACCCTCATTTCTCTAGCAAAACTGAGTACCATAATGTGTCTTTGCCTGAAGCATTAGGCAGTATGACATTATAGCTAGCAGCAAAAGAAACTCCAGAGTGCCTGCTAATAGCCTCAACTTCCAGTTAACTGCATTCACTACTGTGTTCCCAGTGGAAACACTCCTCTTTTGAGAATTAATATCTTTAAAAACTCCAAACTCACAAAAGCAAGAAGCAAAAAATTTGGAAGAGGCTATTAAGGAATAATAGAGAAAGAAGTCCATTTTACCCCTTCATTCCCCAAGTTGTATATTCCAGCTATAGGGAAAATAGCCCAGAAAATACATGGCACCATGTTGTTTTGTTCCAGATCTATAATTGCTAGCACCATAACTGGATCTTGAGTAGACTGTTCCACTATTCTATCAGGGAAGTCTCTTCAGGGTTATAAGAGAGATAAAATCAATGAATATTGTGGTTGTGCATTTATTCTTTTGTTGTAGAATGAGTTTCTTTGTTAGAAGCAATGTTGAGTATGATGCCTTGAAGGTAAAGAAGATACTCAGTGTATTCACAAAAGATATCATGGGTAGAATCACTGCAAATTACAGGGAGGATGAGCAAATGGAATTGAGTATCAATTCCAGTGAGTAAAAATTTCATACTTCATGACGGAATGTCCCAATGTGATTACTTGCCACCAAAGGGTTGCAAGGAAATGATGCCATTTTCAGCATTTGATATTGTCTCTAGTCTCTGTGTGTTGGGCACTCAACAGTGATTGTTATCTGTGTTGTTAAATCCATATATACTTTTAACATACCCTTCCTGCAAAGTCTGCTTTGTCCATAAACCCATGACTAAGAAAGAGGCTGACTGATATCTATCCCACAGATCTTCTTGTCCACTTGATTAATAAGAAACTCCTTTTCAGGGAAACCTTTTTGTGAAATTCACCTGGATAAAAATATTCTCATATCTAGCACCCATTCTCAGATTGTTGCTGTTGTTATTCAGGCACTCAGTAATGTCCAACTCTTTGCGACCCAGAGGACTGCAGCATGCCAGGCTTTCATGTCCTTCACTGTCTCCCGGAGTTTGCCCAAACTCATGTCCATTGAGTCGATGATGCCATCCAACTATCTCATCCTCTGTTGCCCTTTTCTCCTGCCTTCAGTCTTCCCAGCATCAAGGTCTTTTCCAATGAGTTTGTTTCTCACATCAGGAGGCCACACTATTGGAGCTTCAACATCAGTTGTTCCAATGAATAGTCAGGGTTGATTTCATTTAGGATTGACTGGTTTGATCTCCTTGCTGTCCGACAGACTCTCAAGAGTCTTCTCCAACACCACAATACATAAGCCTGAATTCTTTGGTGCTCAGTCTTCTTTATGGTCCAGCTCTCATACCCATACAGGACTATTAGAAAACCATCAGTTCAGTTCAGTTGCTCAGCCATGTGAGACTTTTTGTGACCTCATGGACTGGAGCACACCAGGCTTCCATGTCCATCACCAACTCCCAGAGCTTGCTCAAACTCATGTCCATCAGATAGTCGGTGATGCCATCCAACCACCTCATCCTCTGTCACCCCTTTCTCCTGCCTTCAATCTTTCCCAGCATCAGGATCTTTTCCAGTGAGTCAGTGCTTCTCATCAGGTGACCAAAGTATTGAAACTTCAGCATCAGTCCTTCCAATGAATATTCAGAACTGATTTCTTTAGGATGGGCAGGTTTGATCTCCTTGCAGTCCAAGGGACTCTCAAGAGTCTTCTCCAACACCACAGTTCAAAAGCATCATTTCTTCGGTGCTCAGTTTCTTTGTGGTCCAACTCTCACATCCATACATGACCACTGGAAAAATCATAGCTATGACTAGATGGATGTTTGTCAGCAAAGAAATGTCAGTGGTTTTTAATATGCTGCCTAGGTTTGTCATTGCTTTTCTTCCAAGGAGTAAGCGTCTTTTACTTCCATGGCTACAGTCACTATCCACAGTGATTTTGGAGCCCAAGAAAATTAAGTCTGTCACTGTTTCCATTTTTTTCCGATCTATTTGCCATGAAGTGATGGGACCAGATGTGATGATCTTTGTTTTTTTAATGTTGAGGTTTAAGCCAACTTTTTCACTCTCCTCTTTCACCTTCATCAGGTTCCTCTTCACTTTTAGCCCTTAGGATGGTGTTATCTGCAAATCTGAGGTTATTGATATTTCTCCCAGCAATCTTGATTCCACCTGGTGATTCATCCAGTCCAGGATTTCGTATGATGTACTCTGTATATAAGTTAAATAAGCAGGGTGACAGGACACAGCCCTGATACACTTCTTTCCCGATTTGGAACCAGTCCATTGTTCCATGTCCAGTTCTAACTGTTGCTTCTTGGCCTGTATATAGGTTTCTCAGGAGACAGGTATGGTGGTCTGATGTTCCCATCTCTTTCAGAATTTTCCAGTTTGCTGTGATCCACACAGTCAAAGGCTTTGGCGTAGTCAATAAAGCAGATGTTTTTCTGTAATTCCCTTGAGTTTCTATGATCCAGCATATATTGGCAATTTGATCATTGGTTCCTTTGCCTTTTCTAAATCCAGCTTAAACATCTGGAATTTCTCAGTTCATGTACTTTTAAAGCCTAGCTTGAAGGATTTTGTGCATTACCTTGCTAACATTGTGTAGTCATTTAAACATTCTTTGGCATTGCCTTTCTTTGGGATTGGAATAAAAACTGACCTTTTCCAGTCCTGTGGCCACTGCTGAGTTTTCCGAATTTGGTGTCATATCAAGTGCAGCACTTTCACAACATCATCTTTTAGGATCTGAAATAGCTCGACTGGAGTTCCATCACCTCCACTAGCTTTGTTCATAGTGATGCTTCCTAAGACCCACTTGACTTCACATTCCAGGATGTCTGGTTCTAGTTGAGTGATCACACCATTGTGGTTATCCAGTCATTAAGAGCTCTTTTTTTTTTTTTTTTTTTTCATTTCTGTGTATTCTTGCCACCTTATCTTCTGCTTCTATTAGGTCCATACCATTTCTGTTCTTTGTTGTGTCCTTCATTGTGAAATGTTTCCTTGGTATCTCTAATTTTCTTGATGAGATCTCTGGTCTTTCTCATTCTATTATCTCCCTCCATTTCCTTGCATTATTCACTTAAGGGGAGTTTTGTTGTTGTTGTTTTTGTCTTTCCTTGCCATTCTTTGGAACTCTGCGTTCACATGGGTATATCTTTCCTTTTCTCCTCGGCCTTTTACTTCTCTTCTTTCCTTAGCTATTTGTAAGGCTGCCTCAGACAACCATTTTGCCTTGTTGCATTTCCTTTTCTTGGAGATGGTTTTGATCATTGCCTCCTGTACAATGTCATGAACCTCCATCCATAGTTCTTCAGGCACTCTATCAGATCTAATCCCTTGAATCTATTTGTCACTTCCACTATATATTCGTAAGGGATTTTATTTAGATCATACCTAAATAGCCTAATGGTTTTCCCCACTTGACATAGTTCCACCCATGGACATTTTCCTCTGTCTTCCTTGTCAGTCAGTCCTCAAATTTACATCCTTTCACCATCTGGCTGAACCATTGGCTGTTGCACACACACTGACATAAACTTTGCCTCTGCCCATGCATCTTTCCAGGTAAAGGTAACAGCTAGATGTGTCACTGAAAGTTCTGCTGGGAGTGTTCCCTTCCCAAATGTCTTTCAGAATCATTTCAGAGCATCCTTATAAAGCTGAGCAATCCAATTTGGAGTTGTGATAGCATTCCTTTTGAATTTTTAGGCCTTTACAATAGTTCTAAATTCACTCCTTCTTATAATTAATGGCATGAACTTTCCATGGGGTTGAGGGAGAAGTGGCTGTGTTCAATCGTAGTTACCATAACAGTCAGCTGCACATGGATTTGCTGCTGCTGCTGCCAAGTCGCTTCAGTCGTGTCCGACTCTGTGCGACCCCATAGACGGCAGCCCACCAGGCTCCCCATCCCTGGAATTCTCCAGGCAAGAACACTGGAGTGGGTTGCCATTTCCTTCTCCAATGTGTGAAAGTGAAAAGTGAAAGTGAAGTTGCTCAGTCATGTCTGACTCTTCGCGACCCCATGGACTGCAGCCCGCCAGGCTCCTCCATCTGTGGGATTTTCCAGGCAAGAGTACTGGAGTGGGGTGCCATTGCTTCAGATTACATGTGCTTTAATTCACTTCCTGGGGGCCCCGAGGGCTGCTCTCCTGGCAGAGGCACTAGGCTGGGCTCTCTTGCAGCGGGCCCCGCCACACCAGCCCTGCAGACCCTCGGGAAGGGCCGTGTCCTCCTCCAGGCCTCCCGTGCCCTCCACGAACTCCTCATAGGTGATCTTATCGGTGAATGGCCACGGCCCAAGCAGCTCCACCATGTCAGCCCCACCAACACCTCCTTTTCCAGCAGCCACCTGCCCACCTTGTCCACCTGCTCGCGACACAGTCCTGAACGACCCACCTGAGTCTAGTCTCATATACCGCCCTTCTGTTTGGTGATGAAGTGCTGTCACGCATGGCTGAATTTTGCATGTCTTGATGGCACACACAGCACCTTATTCATGAGCCGTAACTCAAGCAGCACAGTCACTTGGCCTTCTGTGTTCAGTTGTTTAGTCTCCAGTATGACCCAGTAACAAACAGGCACTGTGTTTTCAAGATGACAATTTTTTTTTGCAAAACAGGGCATGTCTTTCTATCCAAATTTTAGAGTTATATATACTCTGTGATTCTCTGAGTAGGTTTGCCAGAAGTATCATATCAAAGCCATATAAATTACAGAGAATTAAGTTACAGTTTTATCTAGTGAGTCGTATGGTTGAAATGGGACATCAGCTTGCACTGCATCCTGGACCTGCTGCAGAATCTCTTCTTGCTTTGGTCTCCCATCACAATTGGCACCACTGGTAAACTAGATAAATACTCAATAAATGGGTACAATAACACATTCCTATGTTGTCTATCTACCTTCCAAAATGCAACCATCTTCACCAGACATTGTGACTCTATATTAGTAATAGAAGATACAAGATAACTCAACTTGTCTTTCTCTTTAAATAGAATGTCTCGTTATTTCCTAGATCACTGGACTCCTAACCATTGCCCTGGGGTAGCAGGCCCTGACTTTCCCCCAGGTTTATTCTTGCCTTCTAACGTGAATATATTTCATAAATTCGCCTTGAGTACTCTCTACTTCCATGTCCACTCAGCACTGTCATCAACCTAGTGGGCCGTATGATACCCTGTGAGGTAGTGGCGTGATCAAGTTCATTTTAGACAGCATGAGTTCTTTTCAAACTCCTGTTGTGCTCCAGATCATCTGGAGATCGCGTTAAAATTTTGATTAAAATCTTGTTAAAATTTTGATTCAGTAGATCTGGAGTGGGACCTGCATTCCCAACAATCTTCCAGGTGATGGTAATCACACTTTGAATAAAAAGAGACTAACTTCCACAAGAGAATCAGAAAGTTGACATGTTGTTGAGTCACTAAGTCATGTCCAGCTCTTTGCAACCCCATGACCTGTAGCACACCGGGCTTCCCTGTCCTTCACCATCTCCCTGAGTTTGCTCAAACTCATGCCATCGAGTCAGTGATGTCATCCAACCATCTCATCCTCTGTTGTCCACTTCTCCTCTTGCCCTCAATCTTTCCCAACATCAAGGTCTTTTCCAATGAGTTGGGTCTTTGCATTAGGTGGCCAAAGTGTCAGAGCTTCAGCACCTAGGATTTCCTGGTTTGATCTTCTTCCTGTCCAAGGGACTCTCAAGAGTCTTCTCTAGCACCACAGTTTGAAAGCATCAATTCTTTGGCCCTCAACCTTCTTTAATCAAAAAGTCGACATACCCCTGAAGAAAGTCACTGATGGTATAATGCTCTCCTTCCAAGTGAAAGCAAACTGTTTTTGGTGATCCTGTTGATTGCAGAAAAAAAGATGTCAAGTTAGTATCTGTATAACAGTTTGCAAAGTTTGTGTCGGACATGCCCTGATAAAGAGACCACAGTTGGAACAATTAATGCATATGGAATGACCTCCTGATTAAGTCTGAAAATACACTTTCATTCTCCAAGAGCAGTCTATCTCCTGCACAAGTTAAATTAGGAGATAAAAGAGAATTAATAGAAATCAGCACATTTCATCCTTCAAATCTCCAATGGTGAAACAATTCTCTGCATTTTCCCTAGGAAAGCAGTAATATTTATGATTTACCATCTTGATAGAAAATGTATTCCAGGTTGTTTCACTTGGCCTTTTCCACCATAATAGCCCCCATTTCATGGATGGAGTAACTAGAGTATCAGATGTGTGTATTGGGACAGTTGCCAAGTATATCTGCCCCTTCCTTGCATCTAAAGTGAAAGTGGAATTGCTCAGTCATGTCCAACTCTTTGTGACCGCATGGATTGTAGCCTACCAGGCTCCTCTGTCCATGGGATTTTCCAGGCAAGAATACTGGAGTAGATTGCTATTTCCTTCTCCAGGGGATCTTCCTGACCCAGAGATTGAACCCAGGTCTTCCTCCCTGCAGGCAGACACTTTAGCATCTGAACCACCAGGGAAGCCCCCTTGCATCTAAAAACTGGAGAAATAACTACAGAGAGGAACTGTAAACCCATTGGTCTTACTATAAATGGACTTAAACTTCTTTTATCAACTGAACTTCCTAAACCCCTACTCTAAGTGATATATCAGGTCTACAAAGATTAGTGTTTGCATTCACTTTTAAGAGGTGTATTGTAATCTCTGAAAAGTCTAGGTAGTTGTTTTCCCAATACACAGTCACTCTGATAAATTTCCACTTTGAGGAAATGCTGAGAGGAAGAACTGTAGATCATACTTGGGACAATCTTGCAGGGTCCTTCTTCAAGGAGCCTCTGCTTAGCCTTCATTCAGGAAACTGAATGTTGTACTGGCTTGGGAATCGAATAAAGAATTATGCTTTTCTCCCTCTGATGTCTTAAGTTGGATCTCCATGCACTAGAACTCAAGGATGTTTTATCTTTTCCCCTACTTCTATGTATTAAGTTCATCTCAATAAGCCTGTTCACCAGCTTTGGTCACAAGGACATCACAACCACTCCCAAAGATTTCTATGAGCTAAATCAAACCATCCTGAATGGGGTTATAGACCCAACACCTATTCCGATAATAGCATCGATCTTATCATAGGCACTTAAGCCTCACCACTTAATCATCTCCCATTTCTGGACACCATCATCCACTAATGAAATTAAGGAACCTTTTTCACTGGCTGTATCTTTTGCCATCATTCCCGGATTACAGAGAAAAGCCACACAAATTCTTTCAGGGATATTGGTGCCACCCTTATTTAAGTCATTTCTTGATGCCTTAGATAGAAGTGTGCCCTCCTAGCCCTCCTAGAAGCCTCGTGGGCTGTATGCAAAAATTGACATGATAAATCAAACTTATCATTCTAACCTTCTTAAATTTTTGAATTCTTTCCTCTGCATCCTGCCAAGAAAGTTCTAACAATTCTGACATCCCAGAAAGTGTTGAGTCTTGTCTTTCAGATAACCAAGTAAATTTTTAAATACTAGCTTATTGAGATAACACACTGAATGCAAAATTCTATGCTAAGTGTGCCCATCTTGATAAATTTAACATTTATTTCTCCCTTGTCTTGAAATTCATTTCCCTACACGTTCTCCAGGTTTGTTGATATCAATAGGCAAAACCTTTCAGTGGAAATGCTCCCTCTTCTAGAGTCAGGCATTGCAACCACCTGAAATGTATAGCGATTTGTCTCAGATTATGAATGTAGAAGCAGAAAAGCTGGTAGAGGTGAGTTTTAAGAAGAACTGATATCTTCTTGCAAGGCAGTTGTTTCAGATGAGGTCCTTCAAAGGGCTTTAGGCAAAGGAAGGCAGCATTCCTCCTGGGGATCTATTAATGAGATCAGCAATCACAAACACATCCAGGGAAAGAGAAGTCCATTCAGTCAGCACAGATCCTGTGCCCTCAGGCAGACATGCCTTAGTTTTCTACAGAACTGATATTAAAGTTTATCTGTGCTGTGACTAAAATTTATGAACTTTGAAAAGAGAGTTAAGCATTTAAATGCTACACTTCCATTCAGTAATAGGTGTCCTAACTTTCGCCATTATGCATTTTATTAACATGTTAATCATTTAATAATTGTATAACCTAAAGCAAGGAGAAAACAGTACTAATTGTTTAGATAGATTTATTTGACTCATTGCTTTAGTTTGTGTGTAGTTTCCTTCTATTATTTCTGCAATTTGTATTTAAGTGTTATATATTATACTTTCTGAGAAGTAGCTCTAAAAATTGTATCTTCTTTCCTACTTCCCTCAGTCAATACCCGGAGTCAATGGCCTTCAACTGAGAGCTAGTGAAAAACCTGGTCTCCTAGTAGATTTCTGTAGAAGAGCTCAAATTCAATATGCTTTGATGATTAGTGAAGAATGCTCTATTTTATTTTTTACTGTTCCAATAATGGATTTTAACTATTATGTTAAATAATAAACCATATAATCATATTTGAATCTATATGAATGCATGTAGCCATACTATGGATAGAGTTCTCTCCGGAAAGGTACAAAGAATCATCATTTAAACTATCATTTAAATTATTTTAAGATTAACTTCCAAACAGAGTAACATTAAAATGCATAATTCTTACCTGCATAATGTTGCTCTGGAAATCACTGTCTCCGTTAAAGAACTGCTTCTATTTAGCAAAGATAAAAAATGTGCCTATGTTTTAATTCTCTAGACAGGCCCTACTGAATGTATATGCATGTGCCAAATAAAGAGGCAGCTTCACCAAAGCCAGTTTTTCAGCTTCTATAAAGTTTATTATGCAATGCTAATTCTCTTGACATTAATGCATGTTTATTTATAAGCAACCAAAAATGATTGAAAATAGAAAGTGTCAAGTAATGAATTATGTGAAATAGACATATTGAAAATGTGAAATGATGTAAAACCATAACAAAAAATAATCACAGCTTTTTTTTTTTAATAGATGCCTGATTGCTTTTACATTCCCCCTGAAGGTTTTCCTTCAGCCTCGAAGGATAAATTACACAGAAAGGACAAGTTTTCATGAATCTGCAGGCTGACATTTTTATAATAAAAAGTGAGAAATGTTTAATACTAAGGATTGATCAGAGTGACAGAAAACCAGGAGACTAGACAGGGAAGGTTGGTGTGCCATCCTTAATTTGTGTATGCAGAGATCAGGAAATTTAAAACTAAAAACTACATTTTGCTGATGGAAGTTGCTTGTAAAGAGTAGCCCTTCTGGATAAGGTTGCTGCTGCTGCTAAGTTGCTTCAGTCATGTCCAACTCTGTGCGACCCCATAGATGGCAGCCCACCAGGCTGCCCTGTCCCTGGGATTCTCCAGGCAAGAACACTGCAGTGGGTTGCCATTTCCTTCTCCAATGCATGAAAGTGAAAAGTGAAAGTGAAGTTGCTCAGTCGTGTCTGACTCTTAGTGACCTCATGGACTAGGCTTTCTTAAAACCTTATCTACTGAGTTGATTAATTGACTGCTTGGTATATCAGTAACCCTATGCATATACTTCAACCTGGGAGTTA
Organism: Ovis canadensis; assembly: GCF_042477335.2. Classification (NCBI taxonomy): domain Eukaryota; kingdom Metazoa; phylum Chordata; class Mammalia; order Artiodactyla; family Bovidae; genus Ovis; species Ovis canadensis. The sequence goes on from NC_091246.1 coordinate 70,489,642, forward strand.
GAGATTTGGGGAAGGGCATTAGCCTGCGTGTAGATTTAGCTCCTTATAGATATCAATTTTGTCATCTTTTTAAAATACGTAGCTATCTGTTTGGCTGCACCTGGTCTTAGTTGCGGCATGTGAGATCTTTAAGTTGTGGCATGTGAACTCATAGTTGGTGACGTGGGATCTAGTTCCCTGACAAGGGATCGAACCTGGGCCCCTTGCCTTGGGAGTGCAGAGTCTTAGCCACTGCACAACCAGGGAAGTCCCAACATCCATTATGTGTTAATGGCTAGAGAAATCAATGCCTAAATCATAAACAGTGTGAAAAAGCCTGTGTGATAGTTGAGCAAGTATCTGGAACACAGCTTATAACCAGGAGTCCTAGTTATCCAGGAAAGTGCTAGCAGTCATAAAAGACAGGTCACCTCTTTAAACACCTCACCCCCACCTGCTTGTGTCTGAGTCTATATCACCTGCCTCGTATAAGGATGAGCCATGTACTTACTTACTGAGACCAGCCCCACCATTGTGCACAGTCCCACCAAATACACTCTCCAGAACTGGCCCCCTCTCTCCTGTATCTTTATTTCACCCTCTCTGTGAGATCATTGGCTTGACTATAAAACCTCCAAGAACTACATCTTTCTGAAACTCTCCCTTGACTCCACGTTCCCCTCCAAGCTTCTGCCCATCTCTCTGCTCCCCTTTATAACAAAACTTCTCAGAGAGTTGGCTCTATTCAGTGTCTTTGCTTCTTCATCTCCCATTTTCCCCTGGGCCCCCTCCCATCAAGTCTTGATCCTCATCACTTTCAGACAGACAACTGTTGTCAAGACAACCCCAGGTCTCTTTGCTGCCAAACCCAGCGGGATGTTCCTGCATCTCCTGGCATTGCAGCTCCTCAGAACCACCCACCTGGCCACACCCTTCCACATGCTGTCATTTCTATGGTTGATGGTCACTGCATCGTTCTCTCTGGGTCCTCTCTTGTCTGACAAGCCACTACTCCTTGTCTCCCCAACCTCCAACTCTGGAATACCCTGCAGGTTATGCCTGAGGCTTCTTCTGTATTTAGACTCACTCTTCTGGTGATTTAACTACATTGTCATGACTGCCAAGTACTCCCAGATTAAACACTCTATCCCAGGCCCCTTCTCTGCCTCCTTAACATCTCCACTTAGATGTCCACTTGTCATTTCAAACTCAACATGTCCAAAACTAAACTCCTGACTTCTCTACTGAAAGCCTTCTGCTGCCTTCCCCATTTTAGGGAGCTCAACTCTGTCCTTCCAGTATCTTAGACCAAAAGTTTTGGAATCATCCTTGACTTCTTTCTTTCTCTCCCACCCTCGTCTCCATACCATCAAGTTCTGTCAACTCTACCTTCAAAATATTTCAGGCTCCAATCACTTCTCACCTGCTCACCACTGCTGTCCTGGTCCAGGTCTCCATCATTTCCTGGGCTTTTGCAGAAGCCTCTGAATGAGTCTCCCTGCCCGCCCCGGGCCCCGTTATTTCCTCTCCTCGGTTCTCTGCATTGTAGCCAGTGTGATCCTTACAAGCAGTTTGTCAGTGAGTCAGGTCATATGGCTCATTTGCATGGAACTCTTCAATGTCTACCACCTTAGAAGCAGACTTTGAGGGGAGGATTCTTGATCAAATGATCTATCAAAGAAGTGCTGTGAGAAGAGAAGGTCAGGGGAGAAGGGAGAGCAAGACATGGAAGTGGAGGAGGATATGAGGGAGTGTGGATTCAGGCAGTGGCCCACCCTCAGCCTGACCTGACAAGGGGGAGCTCGAGTGTGCCCCTCACCTGAAGTTGTCTCCGCAGTGCAGGAAAGCTGGGCTTTCATACTCCTCGGTCACTCGTTTATCTGCTTTAGGCCACTCTTCTTGTGGCTCCTCCAGCAAGCCAAGCTCCTTGCCTGTTCATTTCCCCTCTGGTCAGATGTTTGCACCTGGGTGTCACCACGCTCTGCTCCCTCATGGCGCACCTATCTCTGTTCTGATGAACCTTGTCACTGAGGCTTCCCCTGGCCATGTGACTAAAAGAACAACTCTGTCCTCCTTTAACTTATTTTATCTTTTCCTTAGCACTTAATATCTCTTGATATTAAAATAGACCACGTTGGCCTCCTCAGCTGCAGACAGGGGTTCTGTTTTATTCACTGTAAAGCCTCTGAGACTAGCACAGTGCGTGGCATAAAGCAAACCCTCAGTGCATAACAAGTGAGGAATAATGACATCACAGAACATCCTAGGGAAGATTAATCTCTAGGACACTGTGAGCCCTCTCTCTCAGGATAGGAAGGCAGGTTTAGCTACTCAGCTTATATCAAGTCTTCTACCTAAAATATTAGGAAACAGCTTCTTTACACCTAAGTTATTAAAAAGACACACACAGTGCCTGTACCATTATTAATTTCTAGCTTACACTGCAGGTTGGTGAACTGTTCCCCTTGACCCTTTGCAGTTTGGACAGGAACTTCTTTCACATACACACGGTTCTTCTGGTGACGAGAGGTCCTGCCACTGTATGAAACAAAGAACAGACATATGGACAAGGTGTCCTGGACCCCAGGAATGAACTGCCTCCAGTTTTGACATCTATCCCACTCTCTTTCTTGAAACCTCCAAGATTCTGAAATCAATTATTAGGGACTGGGACGTGAAAACAGAATGAGGGTTTTTCTCAATAAACTGAAGAGTCCCCACGCCCAGTATCCAGGACTCGTCCCAGAATCTTTTCATGTAGACATTACCAAATGTTAAAGAAAAGCTAACAAGAGGGAGCAGCATTTTAGTTATCATCATTTATAGATAAGTAAAAAAAAATTCAAAGCTTGAGGAATGCTAAAACAAACTGTAACAAAACTTTCTTTCTGGATAACTAACATTAATAAGTTATCTTTGAAAGTCAAAAGGAGGACAAAGGGAGCACAAGCTACAAAGCGAGGATCACTCACCCAGAGGGATTCTGAGAGCTCCAGCTGTAAGCTCAGCCATGCACTCACATCCAAAAAGATGTAGGAAGAAGCACATTCACACAGCCTTTGGGGGGATCTTCATCATGCTTTCATATCTTCCTGTTTTAAATATTGAATGAGTATTCCCACATACAGTGTTCCCTGTAAATTGGCTCCTCTCTTCCTAGAAGTATTCAGTTCCCTAAAATGGCATGCTTAAATAAAAGAAGTGGCATGATGGAGAAAATTGGGACTATTGATGGCAATACCAGAGTAAAAGCATGACATTGCCTTTCTTCTGATATTTTGTTTATAGAACCTAAATACTTGTGTCTCATTAAAAGGGTGAGATGATGCTGTCTTCTGTGCTCTCTGCATGTGGTGTCCTTCCAGACAGAGGCCTTGGTACCTATTCGGGCTTGAGTCTGTCCAGGCAGGATGACTACTAGAGGAGGCATTAAGAAAATTGATCTGTCTTGTGAGTAATAAAGGAACAAAGTACGTGTTAGTTTGGGACAAAGTACCTGTTAGTTTGCTGGGGCTGCCATAATGAAGGACCACAAATGGTTGAAACCACAGAAATTTGTCATCTCACAGTTCTGGAAGCTAGACAGTCAAAACTGAGGTATTAGCAGGGTTGATGGCTCCTGAGGATGTGAGGGAAAATTGTTTCATGCTTCTCTCCTCACTTTTGGTGTGTTGTTGGAATCTTTGACATTCATTGGCTCGTGACAGCTTAACTCCTGTCTTCCTGTGGTGTTCTCTCTGTGTCTTTGTCCCTGTGTCCATATTTCCCCTTTTAATAAGAAACCCATCATATTGATCTATTACCCAACCTTGCAGTGTTATTGTACTTGACCATCTTGGGAGTAAGATCACATTCACAGATGCTGGCTAACTCCCACATATTCTGGAGGGTCCTGATTCAAGCCCCAGCAAAGGAGGGCAGCAGACTCTGTGGGAGAGAGCTGGAATTGAACCTGAGAGATGTATTAATTCTGTTCCCCTCATCCTTAAATCTCTTTAGGACATCCTTATCCATGCATCTATAAGAGTATGGGAAGAAGGAGTGGGGCCCACACTCAAAGCAAAGACTTCTTCAAACTCTGCATTCAAGCTCAGGTCCTAACTGGCTCTGAAAGCAATGTAAATGACTAAAAAAAATTTCATGTTCTCAACCTCACAGGACATCTACGAAATGGAAATAGAAGCAGTAAGATACACTGAAAGGAATATTAACACGGGAATGATGTGGCCTGATTGCTTTCTTTTTTCTTTGGCTTTTATTTTTTTTATATTGAAGTATAGTTACAAGTGTGCAGTATAGTGACTCCTAATTCTTAAAGGTGGTCCTCCATTGTAATTGGCCTTCCCTCATGGCTCAGTTGGTAAAGAATCCACCTGCAATTCAGGAGATGCAGGTTCAATCCCTAGGTTGGAAAGATACCCTGGGGAAGGAGATGGCAACCCACTCCAGTATTCTTACCTGGGAAATCCCAAGGACAGAGAAACCTGGCAGGCTACAGTTTGTGGGGTCACAAGAGTTGGACATAACTTAGTGACTAAACCACCACCACTGCCACTCCATTATAGTTATTATAAAATACTGGCTTTATTCCCTGTGTTGTACAATATATCCTTGTAGCTTATTTTATGCATAGTTGTACCCCTGAACCCCCTACCACTCCCCCCGCTTCCCTCTCACCACTGGTAACTACTAGTTTGTTATGCCTGTAAGTCTGCTTCTGCTTATTTTTTGTTGTATTTACTAGTTTGTAGTGTTTTTTTGGATTCAACATATAAGTGATATCATGAAGTATTATAGCTTTCTCTATAATAGAGGATAGAGAATTAACTGACTTATTTCACTTAGCAGGAAAGTGAAAGTGAAGTAGCTCAGTCATGTCCAACTCTTTGCAACCCCATGACCTGTAGCCTACCAGGCTCCTCCCTCCATGGGATTCTCCAGGCAAGAATACTAGAGTGGGTTGCTGCTTCCTTCTCCAGGGGATCTTCCCGACCCAAGGATTGAACCCTGGTCTCCTGCATTGCAAGCAGACGCTTTAACCTCTGAGCCACCAGGGAAGCTCTCACTTAGCATAATGACCTCCAAACCCATCCATGTTGTTGCAAATGGCAGAATTTCATTTTTTTAATGACTGGGTAGTCTTCCATTGTATATATGTTCAGGTGGATTCATGATAAAGAATCTGCCTACCGGTGCAGAAGACACAGGAGACATGTGTTCAAGCCCTGGGTTGGGAGGATCCCCTGAAGAAGGAACTGACAACCCACCCCAATATCCTTTCCCAGGAAATCACATGGACAGAAGAGCCTGGTAGGCTATAGGCCATAGGGTTGCAAAGAATCAGACACACCTGAGTGACTAAGCACACACACACACAGACACAACCCCCACAACTTTTTTTATCCATTCATCTAGCTGATGGACACTGAGGTTGCTTCCATACCTTGGCAGTTATAAATAATGCTACTGTGAATATTGGATTGCATGTATCTTTTTGTAATTCATGTATTTTTGTCAGATATATTCTCAGGAGTAGAATTTAATATATTTTCCCATGGACAGTACTCTTGCCTGGAAAACCCCATGGACGGAGGAGCCTGGTGGGCTGCAGTCCATGGGGTCGTGAAGATTCAGACACGACTGAGTGACTTCACTTTCACTTTTCACTTTCATGCATTGGAGAAGGAAATGACAACCAACTTCACTGTTCTTGCCTGGAGAATCCCAGGGACGGGGGAGCCTGGTGGGCTGCCGTCTATGGGGTCACACAGAGTTGGACACGACTAAAGTGACTTAGCAGCAGCAGCAGCATGGACAGATACCAAAACTTAAATAGGTTAGATTTAAGATTTTTATAATACAAAAGAAGTAACCTACAGAATGTCAATATGTAAAAATAATTTGGAATCCTATGAAAACTGAGTCTCTAGCAACCCTAATTGGGATTATCTGCCTAAGTGGGGAAACCAAACAAAAACCCATCCCAGTGATTTCCAGGGTTACCTTAAATGGACCCAGGATAAGTGAAGTTTTAGAATTAAGCCCTTTGAAAAGAGCTTAGGTTTAAAAGTTAAGACAGTTTAAATAATTTCTTCTGAAACTAATGATCCGACTCATGAGTTTCTCTTACACCAACAAGAAGTGCGTAAACACCCAGCCGGCGACCCACCCAAGTCTGGCCAGCAAAGGTGCTACGCAGGCTCCTGGTTTCATACCTGGCCTTTGGAGATAAAGAAATCTCAGCCCCTGTTCAGCCTCTACCAGCTCTGAACCTTGGCCAGGTTGCCTCACCTCTCCAAGCCTCAGTTAGCTCGTCTCTCAAACAGACTGGTGGGTGCACAGCTCCTAGCATCCTGGTGAGGATGAAATGAGATGATGACTGTATCATCATAAAGTGCTAGGACCTTGCCCAGTGGATTGTGAGAGCTCAATAAACAGTGAGTATCAGTTTTAAAAAGCCTAAGAGTGTGGTTCTTCAGTTTCTTCAACTCCAACAGAGAAAAACTGTGTGATGTATTAAATTCTAAATCGGCACATCCTCGAACACTGCCTTTTGTGCCACTAATGAAAGGACATGCCTTTTTCAAATGCCAAAGTCCCACAAAGGAAATAACTGCAAATTATATACATCTCCTCAGCACCCCTCCCTTCCAAAAGGAGGACAGCTTTTCATTTATAACCACTGGACATCTTAATCCAAGAAGAATCCTCATCATATTGTAGATTGATGTCATGGGAACAAAGCCTATTACGAATCAGTACCACAGTGCATCTTTCCTAGCTGTCCCAAATTTCAAAGGGCTAGATTACCCTGCTGTGTATTTCTTTTTCCAGTTCAAAGCTTAAAAGAAGTTCACAAGAGAAACTGGCCCATACAGTTCAACTAACTTTAGTGAGAAACAGCGTGTCCACTGGGTAAATACAAAAATGAGACCCAGACTTCCCAAGGCTCAGGATTTCCATGCTAATTGAACCGTCATAAAATATATATACCAAAATAAAAAATGTTTTTATGTGTCATTCTTCATAACACCCATAGGGATGGATATTATCCAAAATTAAATTGGTACAAGGGCAACATTTTTAAAATAAACGGGATGAATTAAACATCAATATTTCCTGTTACAAACATTTAAAGACAATGTGCTGTCTCCTTTTTGTCTTACATCTGCTCTGATTCTTCAGTTTGGTTTCAAATATATAACTGCTTCCTGACTCCTACCAGTTCATTAATTATTAACAGAAGGCTATCAAGAACTCAAACCTCTGTATTAAGATAGTATAGTTTACATTGGAATGCAAATACATTTCTTCCCCTCAAAGAGGGCTTGGTTTATTGTCTCAGAATAAAAAGAATATGCTTTTTATTTTTAGTTTTTAAATTTATTTTATTAAAGAATATTGTTTACAATTATTTCTGCTATATAGCAAAGTGATTCTTTTATGTATTTATATATGTATATATATGTATATAATAATCATTTTCATGGTCTTTCCCACTATGCTTTATTGCAGAATATCGAATATAGTCCTCTGAGCTATATAGTAGGACCTTGTTGTTTATCCATTCTATGTATAATACTTTGCATCTGCTAATTCCAAATTCCCAATCCATCCTGCCACATCCCTCCCCCTTAGCAACCGCAAGTCTGTTCTCTATGTCTGTGAGTCTGTTTCCATTTCATAGGTAAGTCTGTGTCATATTCTAGGTTCCACATGTAAGTGATATCCTATGATATTTATCTTTCTCTGTCTGACTTACTTCAGCTCAGTTCAGTTCAGTCGCTCAGTTGTGTCCGACTCTTTGCAACCCCATGAATCGCAGCACGCCAGGCCTCCCTGTTCATCACCAACTCCCGGAGATCATTCAGACTCACGTCCATCGAGTCCGTGATGCCATTCAGCCATCTAATCCTCGGTCGTCCCCTTCTCCTCCTGCCCCCAATCCCTCCCAGCATCAGAGTCTTTTCCAATGAGTCAACTCTTCGCATGAGGTGGCCAAAGTACTGGAGTTTCAGCTTTAGCATCATTCCTTCCAAAGAAATCCCAGGGTTGATCTCCTTCAGAATGGACTGGTTGGATCTCCTTGCAGTCCAAGGGACTCTCAAGACTCTTCTCCAACACCACAGTTCAAAAGCATCAATTCTTCGGTGCTCAGCCTTCTTCATAGTCCAACTCTCACATCCATACATGACCACTGGAAAAACCATAGCCTTGACTAGATGGACCTTAGTCGGCAAAGTAATGTCTCTGCTTTTGAATATGCTGTCTAGGTTGGTCATAACTTTTCTTCCAAGGAGTAAGCATCTTTTAATCTCATGGCTGCAATCACCACCTGCAGTGATTTTGGAGCCCCCCAAAATAAAGTCTGACACTGTTTCCACTGTTTCCCCATCTACTTGCCATGAAGTGATGGGACTGGATGCCATGATCTTCGTTTTCTGAATGTTGAGCTTTAAGCCAACTTTTTCACTCTCCTCTTTCACTTTCATCAAGAGGCTTTTTAGCTCTTCTTCACTTTCTGCCATAAGGGTGGTGTCATCTGCATATCTGAGGTTATTGATATTTCTTCCAGCAATCTTGATTCCAGCTTGTGCTTCTTCCAGTCCAGCGTTTCTCATGATGTACTCTGCATATAAGTTAAATAAACAAGGTGATGATATACAGCCTTGACGTGCTCCTTTTCCGATTTGGAACCAGTCTGTTATTCCATGTCCAGTTCTAACTGTTGCTTCCTGACCTGCATATAGGTTTCTCAAGAGGCAGGTCAGGTGGTCTGGTATTCCCATCTCTTTCAGAATTTTCCACAGTTTATTGTGATCCACACAGTCAAAGGCTTTGGCATAGTCAATAAAGCAGAAGTAGATGCTTTTCTGGAACTCTTGCTTTTTCCATGATCCAGCAGATGCTGGCAATTTGATCTCTGGTTCCTCTGCCTTTTCTAAAACCAGCTTGAACATCAGGGAGTTCACGGTTTACATATTGCTGAAGCCTGGCTTGGAGAATTTTGAGCATTACTTTACTAGCCTGTGAGATGAGTGCAATTGTGCGGTAGTTTGAGCATTCTTTTGCATTGCCTTTCTTTGGAATTGGACTTACTTCACTTAGTATGATAATCTTTAGGTCCATCCATACTTCAGTCTTTTTATGGCTGAATAGTATTCCATTGTATATGTGTATGTGTGTATACAATGTGTCAATAGATACTTAGGTTATTTCCATGTTTCCATGTCTTGGCTATTGCAAATAGTGCTGCTGTGAACATAAGGATGTTTGTTTCTTTTTGTATTGAACTTTCATCTCGATATATGCCCAGGAACAAGATTGCTAAATCACATGGAAGCTCTATTTTTAGCTTTTTGAGGAACCTCCATACCATTTTTCGTAATTACTGCACCAGTCTACAAAGAATATGCTTTTTTGAGGTAGCATTGTGTTGGTTGAATTACTAGAAGGGCTTGGTTTCCAAAAGGCTTACAAAACAGTTTCCTTTGCCTGAACAACAATCGATATTAATGTTTTCTGGGCATCTTGGGTAATGTAAAGACATTAAGATGCAATGCTTGCTTTAGGAACCAATAAGTTAAGTAGGATGGAGTATTTAGAGACCACAAAGACAACAGGTAGTGTATGGTAAAGATTATTCCTGTGCTGTAGTGGACACTGGGTAGTATTCTGAGCCATGAGGCAAGCTTCAGACTTGAGGGAGTGGAAAGGGTTAAACATTTAAGGTTGAGGAAGAGTGAATGTCCTGAGCCATGCTGTGGATATGGATATGACCTAGATACAGATGGAAGGAGGTGACAAGTAGCCTGCCTTGGCGTGTTTAGCAGACACAATTGATGTTCTGCCTTGTATGCTCTTGACCTTCCTGAGTTCACCCACACCTGTGGGAGATAACTCCTTACACCCCAACCCCCACTTCAGCTTCTTGTTCTCTCTGCTTCTCTGCCTAAGAGGAGAGTTGGCAAGCAGGCAGCAGTTTCAACCTAAAAATGTAAAAGTGTGTATGTGCTGAGGAGGGTGGGGCTTAACGCCCTCAGAGTAAACCTCAGCCCAGGGAAGATGGAGCCCACGAGTAAATGTCCTCTGAGGTGGTGGTTCTGAAGTATGTTCCCCTTCACTTTCCCAGGAGATTTCAGTGGGATTGAGCCCCAGGTGCCCACAACCATAAGCCCATTGGTAACTCAATGTTGACTTTCCTCCCTTCCTTCTTTGTGCTTCATAAACTAGATTCTCCCAAGTCTTTGTCTCAGCATCTGTTTGGGGGGTATTGAGACAGAATCCAATGGGATGAAGGATTATGTTCCATGATGTGGTCCCTGCAGAGGACACTGGGAAAGTTCCTGCTGCTTCTCAGTATCATTAGCATTTCAGCCATGAACCACCAGCTTGCAGTTCCCCAAATGTGCACACTTGCTCGCACCCTAGGTCCGTCGCTGGTCCTCTGCCCACTAGGAGAAATAGTACCCACGCCTGTTCACCTGCAGTCGGCCTATGGAAGTTGCTGTTTCTCTCTCCAGATTTAGACCATACATGGATTTCTCTGTGCAAACTCTCCTCTACTCCAGTTCGCCAGTCTCTTACAGAGCTGGGCACACCTTTCTCTTCATACCCTTGATCTGTCATAGCATTTAGTACATGATTTGTAGACAGCTGGTCTACCTAGCTGTCTGTGACTTAACTGAGAACTCCTAAGGGCAGGTTAGGATTTCTTCCTTGATTTCTCCAAATTCTTAGAAACTAACCTATCCAATACCATACCATGGGTATGGTAAATAAACAAATGCTCAATACATGTGGTTTTTTTGGGTTTTTTTTTTTTTTTTAAATAACAGTGTCCTAGATGGTACCCAGTGACTCCTGGCTTTTTTATTTCCTAGTAAGAATCTCTGCAACTGGGTTTTATTTTCATAGGTCTTTGCCCTTATTCTGAGCCTAAACTTCTCAGGCCTGGGAACAGAGTTTGGTTAACCTCCTAAACATGAGAGAAATGTATTAATCTGCTGAGGCCAGATTAATACTTCTACCCCTCACTCCATTCTGGCAGAAATACAGAAAAAGCCTACTTGTGTATCTTCACTCTCACAGTGATAGTAGATCTTTTGGAGAGCTACATTTTCCCGTTTACAACATATTTTTCCATGATAACCTCTTTCTCAAATTTTCCAGCTGCTTTTGTTCACATTTTAATGCCATTCACTTCTTTTTTCTCATCTCATCAATTTGATTCTTGTAGATTTTTCCTCATCTCGCCTCTCTCCAGAGTCAGAGCTTTTTTTTTATTCAAGTCCCTGAATTCATTTCCTATTTGGTGCCTAAGTAGACTAAAAGCTCCAGCAAAGGCGAGGCCTCAAATGTTAAATTCCAAAATCCATCCACCAGTCTTTGGCTGGCCTAGATTGGATCTGCTCTCCTGTGTTGGTCTACCTGTCCTGGGGTCCCACCTTTGTTTGGGAATCTTTCCTTTTGCTTTTGTTCCCCCTTTCCTTTTCTCTCTGCCCTTACAGGAAGGATCCCCAGCGTTACTTTCTCAGTCTCCACTTCTCACTCTCCAACAGCTCCTGCCCTCTTTCAGTGCTGTCACTGCCCCTGCCACCAGTCAGCTCCCTTTATTGTCTCTAGCTCTAAGCCTTCAACAAAATCCAAGTTCTGCCCTCCACCTTGCTCTTGAGTGTCTGCACTCTGTTCTGTGAGTGACTCCAACTCATAGTAAGAAGGAAAACCCCTTCCTTCTTTTCCAGCTTCTACTTTCTTGATCACAACCATTGTAGTCATTGCAGATTCTTTCCCTCTGCTTCCCTTCAGAGTCAATCAGATACAAAGTCATAAAGAACTTAACCTCCAAAAGATCTACTACATTCAGATAAACTGCTCTATTCTTACTACTGCTGCCATCTTTAAAGGCTTTCCTGAACCTGGTTTGGAATAGCTTTCTGATTCGTCTTTCCACCTGAATCTCTCCTTCATCCGTCTACTCACTGTTTGCCACTAGGTGAGTTTGTTAGTGTCATCGTTCACAATTACATGGCAGTGAGAACCCTTGAGTGGAAATCTAGAAACTTCAACACTGAACAACTAACTAATAATCTTTATCCTCCAGAACTTCACTGCACCATTTTTAAAATGTGAAAAATGGGCTAAATGATTTCTACATCTCTGTCTTGTTCAATGTTTTTTTTTTTCAGTGCATTTATTAGGATATAATTTACATACTTCATAAAGTTTACTGCTTAAAGTGTACAATATTTTTGAACATATTCACAAGTTCTATCATCTAATTTTAGAATATCTCTATCAACCTTAAAGCAAACCATTAACAGTCACTCCTCATTTCCCCAGCCCCAGCCTCCACCATGAGGCAGCTGCTAATATATTTTGTCTTTATAGGTTTGGCTGCTGTGTGCATTTTATAAAAACATGATCAAACCACATGTAGCCTTTTGTGTCAGGCTCCTTAATGTTTCCAAGATTTATCCCTGCTGTAGCATGCATCAGTTCAGTCCAGGCACTCAGTTGTGTCTCTTTACTACCCCAAGGACTGCAGCACACTAGGCTTCCCTGTCCATCACCAACTCCCACAGCTTACTCACACTTGTGTCCATACAGTTGATGATGTCATCCAACCATCTCATCCTCTGCTATCACCTTCTCCTCCTGCCTTCAGTCTTTCCCAGCATCAGGGTCTTTTTCAATGAGTCAGTTCTTCGCATCAGGTGGCCAAAGTGTTGGAGTTTCAGCTTCAGTATCAGTCCTTCCAATGAATATTCAGAAGTGATTTCCTTTAGGATGGATTTGTTGGATCTCCTTGCTGTCCAAGGGACTCTCAAGAGTCTTCTCCAACACCACAATTCAAAAGCATCATTTCTTCAGTGCACAGCTTTCTTTATACTCCAACTCTCACATCCATACATGACCACAGGAAAAACCATAGCTTTGACTAGGCGGACCTTTGTTGGCAAAGTAATGTCTCTGCTTTACAATATGCTGTCTAGGTTGATCATAGCTTTTCTTCCAAAGAACAAGTGTCTTTTTATTTCATGGCTACAGTCACCATCTGCAGTGATTTTGGAGCCCAAAAAAATAAAGTCCAACACTGTTTCCACTGTTTCCCCATCTATTTGCCATGAAGTGATGGGACCGGATGCCATGATCTTAGCGTTCTGAATGTTGAGTTTTAAGCCAACTTTTTCACTCTCCTGTTTCACTTTCACCAAGAGGCTCTTTAGTTCTTCACTTTCTGCCATAAGGGTGGTGTCATCTGCATGTCTGAGGTTATTGATATTTCTCCTAGCAATCTTGATTCCAGCTTGTGCTTCTTCCAGCCCAGTGTTTCTCATAATGTACTCTGCACATAAGTTAAATAAGCACGGTGGCAATATGCAGCCTTGACGTACTCTTTTTCCTATTTGAAACTAGTCTGTTGTTCCATGTCCCATTCTAACTGTTGCTTCTGGACCTGCATAGAGATTTCTCAAGAGGCAGGTCAGGTGGTCTGGTATTCCTCTTTCAGAATTTTCCACAGTTTGTAGAGATCCACACAGTCAAAGGCTTTGGCATAGTCAATAAAGCAGAAGTAGATGTTTTTCTGGAATTCTCTTGCTTTTTCAATGATCCGTCGGATGTTGGCAATTTGATCTCTGGTTCCTCTGGCTTTTCTAAATCCACCTTGAACATCTGGAAGTTCACGGTTCACATAGTGTTGAAGCCTGGCTTGGAGAATTTTGAGCATTATTTTGCTAGAGTGTGAGACGGGTGCAATTGGTCATTTAAACATTCTTTGGCATTGCCTTTCTTTGGGATTGGAATGAAAACTGACCTTTTCCAGTCCTGTGGCCACTGCTGAGTTTTCCAAATTTGCTGGCTTATTAAGTGCAGCCCTTTAACAGCATCATCTTTTAGGATCACATTTTTATGGCTGAACAATATTAAATTTATAGATATACCACACTTTATTTATCCATGAATCAACTGATGGACATTTTTATTTCTGCTGTTTGGCAATTAGGGATACTATTGCTATGACAGCTGTAAAATTTTAGACATTATTCTTATCATAGCAAGAGAGAAATGGAGTAATATTCCATTTTTCATTATTCTTCACAGATAAGCTGTAAAATACTATTTTTACACTGGGATGGGGAACTCACAAAGGAAAAATCTACTGACAAAAGTCTGAGAAGGTGTCTCACCCTCCACACATGAAAAAACACTTGAAGAAGTTTGTTACTGCTTTCAACTGTGTAGCCATGTCTATTAAAAGCCACTTGTAAATAGCTAACTTCAGCTCTGGCATGCCATAGATTAGCCATATTTGTTTTCCAGGGAAGATTATAAATAGAGGGGGAAGGGGGGAGTGAAACAGAATGTATTTTGCAAATGAGCCCAGATGGAAAACTAACAGATGGCCATGCACTGTATTTTGTGTGTTCAGACCTACATTTAAATTAAAAATTTTCATAATTATGATTAACGTCTGTAGCAACACTAGTTTTCCTGTGGTGGCATCATATTTCATGTATTGGAGGTATTGAATAGAACATTTTCATGAAAAGGTTGCAGACTTTATACAAATTTTGGTACTTGCCTGCCCTACACTTAAGAAGGAAACAAAACAAAACCTCACTCAGCAATGACAGAAAGTGCTGAGAAAACTTCAGTGCAAGTGGACTTTCTATAATAAGCCCGTCTGCCGCCATCTGGCTTTTCCTCCCATGTTAAAACTCAAAGCCAGTCATTCTGTGCAGAGGGGAAAATAATGGGCCCTTATTTGCATGGCTATATTTTTTTTTAGATTCTGATGTGAAGATTTTTCTTTGGGATCACATGCAGTTTTTGATTTTCATCAACATAAGCATTATTTGTTTTCTAATGATATCTCTCTCATCTTATATGTTACGCAGCTTCATTTCATTTGCTTCTATCCTTTTCCGCTTGCCCTTGGTGACTCTGTCTTCTTACTTTCCCAGTCTTCTTAGAAGTGGGCAGTGTTGAGGAAGGTCTATGAAATTTCGGTCCTCACAGAATCAGGACTCGGGAGTCTGCACAGTAAAGCCTGACCCACTCTTTCTAGAGCTTTTGGTCAATTAGGTGGCCATTGTGCAAACTCAGATTCTAGATGTATAAAATGAGGGACTCTCAGTTCTCTTCATGAGGTGTCTAATCCACTCTGCCTGTTTTTGGTCTGCCATGGTGCTCTACTCTGGGATGTATCCAGGCTGCCTCCCATTTGGGTGATTCCTTATTCTTTCCTTCTCCTCCTCTGACATACTCTTCACCTCATGTTGGATTTTTACCTCCATTACAACGTGACAACTTGGCCCATTTTTGACTTACAACTCTGTCTACATGTTGACATTTTGCCTTGAGCCAATTATTCCTCCCCCGGCATAATTTTTGTTTTCCTGTATGAGAAATATCATACCCTGTTGTGCTTGTTACTTGACTCCAACACAACACAGTCCTCAAGGTGACTCCTCCTAGGTCCTCTAAAGGCCAGGCTCCCCTCTAGTGGAGCTCCAGCCGGACAGACCAATCGCTGTATTGCTCTGGGATGCCACTGACAACAGCAAGTCTACACATAGGAGGGTATTTTTCTTGACTGATTCCCTACAGCTGCTTCATTTTGACCAAAACAGCAAATAATATTGACAAACATTCTGAATTCCTGTGGTGGTAAGACCCAAGGTTTACAGTTGGGACACTAGTTCATTTATATTAACAACATCCACTGAGTCTGAAAAGTGGAGTTGAAGAAACTTATTTTAGATAATTTTCAGCTTTTCAAGAAGTCATGTGAAAGGGTGGAGGTCGTGATGGGGAATAAAACCGAGAAGTGGTGGTCCAGCCCTTTGATTTCTGCTTTCTGATTTTGCATTAGAAATTTTATTCTCTAAACACACTAGAGAGAAGAGAGTGTAGGTAGAGATGGGCGTGTGGACAGCACGACTGCTTTAGGATATTTAACATGCAATTAGGAAAAGTTAAGCCAAATTTTGGAAAACAACATCATCTTCTCCCTTTTCCAGGTTCTCAGGACAAGTCTGAGGACCTGAAAAGGATAAATGAGAGGGCCTCAACAGCAGCTGCCCATTTATAAGTCAAATCAGCACCTTTGTTCTATGAATATTTTTAAATATCATATGTGCCTATACATTGGAGAATGAGCATATTATTATGCCAAAAAGAAGAAGTCTCAAAAGAGCTGCTGAGCACTTAACAACATCACTAATTACTTGTGTAATGTTTGGCAAACAGTCAAAACCAGAATTTTTTTCTAGTAAACATATTTTTACACATTTGTCCTCCCTACAAAAATAACCAGTTGAGATGCATATATTTTCACTTGCACATGTTTGCATTGCTGAAGCGTAAACCAATCCTCCCTTAAAAGGTTCATTTCAAAGTTATTAGCTAATTCATAAGCCCAGCAAACCTGGGGGCCTGTGAGCATATGCTTTGCATTGAAACTCCAACTTGGTAATCAAACAAGGAGCAATCTAATATGAGCTTTCAAGGCAGGTGAATTTGACTGTAAATCATGGTCCTGCACATGGGTTTGTATTTTCTGTGCTTAATTACATGTGTGCAGATCTCCATTTGTTTATGGTTGCCTAATACATCGGGTGGGCTATTTGCATTCCCAGAGGCACATTACTGTGGTGTGCACTTCTGAGAGGAAAAAAAAAAATTTTGCTCAACCATTAATTCTAATATTAAGTACAAAAAAAGATATAGAAGTAAATGCTCTTCAATTCAGCAAATGCTTGTGGAACACCTGTGCACAGAGCTAATAGGAAACCATAGGAAATCCATTTCATCTAAACTCATTGAAACTCAATATCCTCATCTATAAAATGGGAGTAATAGCAGGGAAAAAAAGAAGTATTCATTTAAGTGCCATGTGAATATGAGTAAGAGGTAGTAAATTGCAATCCACTGTGTTCTGTTTTATCAGCATCACTTAATTGCAGATATTTTTCTGTGAAAGACTTTGTGAATGTAATGGGAGCAAACACAGAAGGCAGTTGCTTTTACATTCAAATTACCTATTTTGTTTTACTTTTCTCCATCTTATCTTTTCTGAGAAAGGATTTATGATGACCAGTACCAGTCGGTAGTGTGTGTGATATACCAGCAATATGACCTGGGAACATGTCTTCTGTCTGGGAGATGCTATCAGTTTGTGAAAACAGAAGGAAAGCAGGGGGCTGACTAGCTCTACATAAGCTTGTTGTTTGTTTTGTCTAGTCACTAAGTCGCCTATGACTCTTTGTGACTCCATGAACTGTAGCCCACCAGGCTCCTCTGGCCATGGGATTTCCCAGGCAAGAATATTGGAGTGGGTTGCCATTTCCTTCTCCAGGAGATCTTCCCAACCCAGGGATCAAACTCATGTCTCTTGTTGGCAGGCGGATTCTTTACCACTGAGCCACCTGGGAAGCCCACAGAAGTTTAAGGAAAGGTTTAAAAAAAGAAAAGACAGCTTTCATATTGCCTCTAGGTGACTCTATGGGTTTCCTCAGATAAGAAAGCAAAGAACACCAACAGATGACTCCCACGGTATTGAAAGTGGCATGTCTAAATGTAGCCTCTCTGGGACTGTATCAGCCTGAAAAATGGAAATCTACATGTCCTACCTACCACACAGCATCCTTGTGAAGATCCAAAACCCGTACCGTTTGTCAAAGCTCTTTATAAATACCGACCAGCCAGGTCTTTGTTATCTTTCTGTGAATCTGAGTTTAGGAGATGAGAAACCAGGTATTAAGGAGCATCAGTAAATATCCTTCCTCAGAGAAATAGGAATAAATGAATGACCCGAGAGACATCTTAAGCTCCACCTAACTTTGACATTTGCATCCTAATTACTGTCGATGTTGTCTCCTCATGGCCATCTGAGCACTGAGGGTGATGTATAATGGCAAGATTGAAGCCAGATCTTGCCTGTCAGAAACAGAACAAGAAAGGAAAAGGAAGTTGTCCATGTCAGTTCAGACCTCCAGCCCTTCCTCTGTAACAGGATGCTGAGTGGGATGCTGTCTGAGCACTCTTCTGACCCCAGCAGTCCCTAAATCAGAGAAAAAGCGAGTGATGGTTCAAGTGTGGTGAGTGATGGCATACTAATATCACGGGGACCTTCTCTTCATTATCATGAGGGGTGAGCGTTAGAAGATTCTCTAACACAAGGCAGTTGGAGGCTGTGCTCTGTGGCCTGAGGGTCACCTTCTCAGATGGCCACTGAGCGTCAGAGAAGCTTGTTCTGAAAAGCCTGGTCTTCTGTAGGCTCTGCTCATAGGCTCAGAACCCGCCGTTCATTAGTCCTTCATCAGTGTCACTAGTTTCCTTCATGTGCACTGCAAGAGTGTGATTTCCCCAGGTAACCCCAGTCACTGCAGTGACAGAGAATCATATTTGCAGTAGCCTTTCAAGAGTGTTTCAGATTAGAAGTGACCACAATTTATGGCCTCAGAAGTCACAGGCAGTTGACCCTCTCCATTTAAGAATCTCGCTTGAGAAAAGCCAGTAAATACTTCTATATCCTTTTTCTTTTACCCATGCTTCTCTCTTCTGTCCATATTCTTTCCTTTCTTCACCCACTCATTAACTTATTAAATAATTCCTTTATTAATTTTCTTTCTAAAGAGCCATTTGCTGTTGAAACCTCAGTCAGGTTAGTAATTGCTGATGGACTGGAGCCCTGGGCCATTTCAGGAAAATGGTCCCCAAAGTGGCTTGCTCTTGCCAGAATATAAAGTCCTAATTAGAAATGTAATTCTGAATTGAGCTGAAGACAACGATGTGGGTAAGAACACTATTCCTTTTAAGAACCAAGAGGTTAAATAACTTGCCCAGAGTCCCTGTAAGTGGCTGGGTTGGAATTCAAACCCCAGCCTTTCTGACGCCAAATCCCATATTTTTCCAGGAACCCTCCCTGTCAACAGGGATGGAAATTGTTCAGAAAAGCAGCCGCTCTCTCAGAGCTTCCCTCCTGCCTGCAGAGTTTCCAAAAGGCTCTGCATCCCTGTGCTTTTTAATCCTGGGGATACTCTTCATGACTGAATCAGTGCAGCAGTAACTGAGTCTTAGGTCCCAACCTGATGGCCTCAGAATCTTTATAAGCCCCTCATTCTATAGTCATTCCATTACATGGTCAAGATTGAACATTTCTCTACCTTTTACATTCAGGATAAGTTAATTTCCTGGGAAATCATGATAAAGAGGCATCATCACAATATAATGAGTTTGATGCACTTAGTACTTGGAGGGTTTGTAGGACTGGATATGCATGTCCCTAGAGTTTCCCTCTCTGTTTTCTGAAGGCCTCAGTTCTTGGGTGATCTTGGCAGTGGCAGCAAACACAGGAAATCTTTCCATTAATATGAAGTAGCAGAACCAAAGATGCCTGCCAGTAGCCCTGTGTGTTGGAGAAGGCAATGGCACCCCACTCCAATACTCTTGCCTGGAAAATCCCATGGACCGAGGAGCCTGGTGGGCTGCCATCTATGGGGCTGCACAGCGTCAGACATGACTGAAGCGAATGAAGTGACTTAGCAGCAGCAGCAGCAGCAGCAGCCCTGTGTGTAATCAAGGCTGTGGGTTGTGCAGAGAAACTTGTATTTCTTGAGAATTAAATGGCCAGGTATCTAGTTGTAGTCTGACATTCACTAAAATAGGTTCTGTGTGACGGGGCTTTTTAAATGCTCTCGGGTGTTTTTTGGGTTGCCCTTTCCCATTTTATTTTGCCAGAAACTGCTTTATAGAGAGAGTATAAATCTCGGATAACTGACACATGTGTCTGAGAACTCTCTCATCTGTTTCTATTCTAGAAACTAACAGAAAAATTTCCGCTCTTATACGCTGAGCTTGTGAGAAATAACTTCAGTTAGTCTCATGTCAGGTTTTGGAAGCTCATGTGTTGCCAAACCTTTGCAGAAAAGTAATAGGATGGCATTATGTATCATGTTCTTGGTTCGCCCTGGTTGTGGTTGAAACATTCAAGCCAGATCCCTGTGGCCCATTCAGGATGACAGCTCTCTATAGCTTCCTGTTCATATCTAAGTATCTTGGGTAAATATCTCCTCTACTTCATTCACCTCTGAACTTTGCTTACCAGAGACTTGCTGTATGCATGCTAGTCCGGCCAGGAAGCAGGACCGTGATGGTTACTTTTATGTGTCAATTTCACTGGAATAGGGGCTACCCAGACATCTGATCAAACATTTTTCTGGGTATGCAAGTGAGAGTGTTTTGGGATGAGATTAACATTTGAATCAGTAGACCATGTAAAGCAGATTCTCCTTCCTCATTTGGATGGGCCTCATCCAGTCAGTTGAAGGCCTGAATAAAACAAAAAAGCTAACTCTCCTGGAAGTAAGGGGAACACCTCCTGCCTGACTGCCTTTCAAGTTAGGACACAGCATTTTATTTGATTTGATTTTGACTTTCTTTTCAAAAAATTGAATTATAGTTGACTTATAATATTATGTTAGTTTCAGGTGTATGACATGATAATTCAATATTTTTAGTTAACACTGTATACAAAGTTATTATAAAAATATTGACTATATTCCCCATGCTGTACATTACATCCTTGTAACTTATTTATTTTAGACTTAGTAGTTGTGCCCCTCCCCGATCCATCTCTCCTCTGGTAACCACTAGTTTTTCCTCTGTATCTGTGAATCTCTCTCTATGTTTTATTTGTTCATTTATTTTTCAAATTCCATGTATAAGTGAAAGATTATAGTATTTGTCTTTCTGTCTGGCTTTCCACTAAGTATAATACCCTCTGGGTTTATCCATATTGTCACAAATGGTAAAAATTTTATCCTTTTTTATGGCTTAATAATATTCCATTGTGTGTATACATCACATCCTCTTTATTCATTCATCTGTTGAAGGACACTTAGGTTGCCTACATATTTTGGCTATTGTAAATAATTCTGCAGTGAACATTGGGGTGCATTCTTTTTCAACTCGTGTTTTTCTCTTCTTCAGATGTATACCTAGGAGTGGGATTGCTGGATCATGTGACAGTTCTATTTTTAATTTTTTGAGGATCCTGCATATGGCTTTCCCCAGTGGCTATACCAATTTACATCCCCAGCACATGAGGATTGCCCCCCATTTTCTCCACAACTTTGTCGTACAATACATGGGGACATAGGTTTTTATTTTAATGCTAATAGACTCAAACTGAAACACCAGCTCTTCTGGGTCTTCAGCTTACAGATCTCAAGACTTGTAAGCTTCCTTAGTTGTATAAGCCAAATCCCTTATAATAAGTCAATATCTCTCCATCTTTCCTATTGGTTCTCTCTGAAAATCCTATGTCTGAAAGACATACCTCTTCTCAGCTGTTCTCCTCTTAGAGAATAAGGGTCACAGATCTCCCTCCTCTCTCTCCTCTTCCCTAGTGTCCTAGGGCTACTGTAACAAAGTGACAAACTGAGTGTGGTAGAACAACAGAAATTTACTCCCTCACAGTTACAGAAGCTAGGGGTCTGAAATCAGATGTCACCAGGGCCAGGTTCCCCCTGAAGGATCTAAGGAAGGATGCTTTATTGACTCGTGCAGATTCTGATAGATGCTGGCAACGCTTGGTGTTTCTGGGCTTGCAGCTGCATTAGGAATTTCTGCCTTTGTCTTTGCATAACTGTCTTCCCCCTCTGTGTGTCTAATTTCTCTTTTTTAAGGATATCAGTTTTTGGATTAGGGACTTGAATTCAATATGACCTCATCTTAACTAAATACAACTGCAAAGAATCTTGTAGACTATTTCTATTCCCTATGAGAACTCTCTCTTATATAAGTATGCACAACACACACCCCACCCTTGAGATAATATTCACAGAACCAGCTGTGATACATGCTTATACGTAGAATAGGAGGAATATAAAACAAAGAGAAATGATAGATGATAATTTCTCAAGATATTTTACTGATTCAGTGGTAAGAAGTGTCTACTATTAGAAAGCATTGTACAGTATAACACTTATTTGGACATACTCTGCCACAAAGGAGGCAGGATGCAAAGGAGCCATATGATAACTGCCTTCAATACTGGGAACATATGTCAGGGTTCCGAGGCAATGAGAGAGTAGCGTGAAAGGCTGCCGCATCCACTGCGTGGTCAGCCTTCCTGTAACCGCATCTGATTGCTTTCAGTGGCTCCTGCAGTTGCCTTTTCAGTCTGCTGTGGCTATTGTAGCAGAGATGGTTTTACTAACCAGGAATACTCGTTGAAAAGATCAACATTCCTCAAGAGATGCCAAATACTTGCTGCCAGTGTATGCTTTTGGGAGCCTCTGCTCAGACTGTCCAGTTCTCTTCTGTTTTCTATTCACAACTCGCGGTTTGTGTTCTCCTGTCAAAACTAAAGTTCAGTATGATTTTTGGAGTTATCTGGATGTTTTACAGGGGTTGAGGGTCATACTCTCAAGATACATTCACCTCTGGGAGGTCCCAAGTGGTCTAGAGGTTAGGACTCGGCACTTTCACTCCTGTGGCCCAGGTTCAATCCCTGGTTGGGGAACTAAAATCCCATAAGCCACCCCACTGGGCCCCGCCAAAAAAAATTCATGAAAGATACACTCACCTGTCTGTGCAGGTCCATCACTGAAGATGACTGAGAACCACTCCCATCTCCAAACTTGCCTTTTCCCAGCATCCTATTGGGGTTGAGCCCTGACAAAACACAAATATACATGTTAGTCCCAAATTCCTTAGCTATCCCTCCCACTACTGCTATATTTAAAAGACATAACCAAACAGGACCTACTCTATAGCACAAGGAGCTCTACTCAATATTATATAACTAAGTGGGAAAAAAAGAATTTGAAAAAGAATAGATACATGTCTATGTATAACTGAATCACTTTGGTGTACACCTGAAACTAACCTAACATTGCTAATCACCTGTACTTCAATATAAAATAAAAAGTTGCAAAAAGACAAATGTAAGTATAAACCGAATAATTTAGTCCTCAGCAGCCAGAAAACATAAATAATGTCACACTGACGGTTACACTTCAAGTTCTAGTGTTATTCTTATCCACTTGCTCATATTGGATCACTCTTCAAAGCCACCCTGTCCCTCAAGTATTTCTGGGAATCCACAAAACAGAGTATCAGACACTGCGGCAAACACTTCTTCTACCCACCTCGTATCCTCTGGACATTTTACTCCAGTTGTTAATGTAAGAACCACTTTTACAAGTAAAATCTGAGAGCGTGTAGCCTCAACTACACTAGAAATCTCATTTTCTGTCAGGGGCTTCTCTAAGTATTTCTTTTATTATTATTATTATTTTAAATTTATTTAGGGAAATGTACTCCCAGGTGTAAAACCTGGGCTAGTGGAAGATGAGAGTCATGCATAAACGCTTCCATCTTCTATGATCCCTCAAATGCATAAGGAGAATTCTACATGGCATTTCAGAATTCCAGTAAGATGGAGCTTCAGCTACCCAGTTGGTGATCAGTTCAATAACATATTTTCGTACCAATGTTTCCACCCTCCCTATTCAATTTTTCCAGTCCCCAACCCCTGTTCCCTCAGATTGCTGTACACAAGGCTTTGACTCAATCTCTGCCTTCTGGGGCAAACCCACTTAGGCTAAACACATTGCTTCTTTGCTACAAATACAGAGTCACATCTACCATACTGCTTATCCTTACCTCAACTTCAGCTAGTCAAAATACACATGCTACACCAGAGCCTTCTGAAGGAATCTCACTGTTGCCCCTGCTAATGGTACCCCACATAATGCTAATGCATCAAGGGTCTGACTCTTTGTGACCACATGGACTGTATCCCGCAAGGCTTCTCTGTCCATGGTATTCTCCAGACAAGAATACTGGAGTGGTTTGCAATTTCCTTCTTCAGGCGATCTTGTTCACCTAGGGATTGAACCCACATCTCTCACAACTCCTGTGTTGGTAGGTGAATTCTTTACCACTATGCCACCTGGGAAGCCCATACAGATAAAGGCTACTTGTCGAATGTTTTCTCTCATCTCTCTATCATCTTCCCTCATACCACCCACCTCTTACAAAAGTAAACATAACAAATTCTTCACTTCTCTTTTAGTCAAAGCAAAAATTTGCAAGATACCAGTACACACAAATGATTATGCTGGACTAAGGGAACATTTCATGCACAGATAGGCTCAATTAAGGACAGAAATGGTCTGGACCTAACAGAAGCAGAAGATGTCAAGAAGAGGTGGCAAGAATACACAGAAGAACTGTACAGAAAAGATCTTCATGACCCAGATAATCACGATGGTGTGATCACTCATCTAGAGCCAGACATCCTGGAATGTGAAGTCAAGTGGGCCTTAGAAAGCATCACTACGAACAAAGCTAGTGGAGGTGATGGAATTCCAGTTGAGCTATTTCAAATCCTGAAAGATGATGCTGTGAAAGTGCTGCACTCAGTATGCCAGCAAATTTGGAAAACTCAGCAGTGGCCGCAGGACTGGAAAAGGTCAGTTTTCATTCCAATCCCAAAGAAAGGCAATGCCAAAGAATGCTCAAACTACCACACAATTGCACTCATCTCACATGCTAATAAAATAATGCTCAAAATTCTCCAAGCCAGGCTTCAACAATACATGAACCAAGAACTTCCTGATGTTCAAGCTGCTTTTAGAAAAGGCAGAGGAACCAGAGATCAAATTGCCAACATTGGCTGGATCATCAAAAAAGCAAGAGAATTCCAGAAAAAAAAAAAACATCTATTTCTGCTTTATTGACTATGCCAAAGCCTTTGACTGTGTGGATCACAATAAACTGTGGAAAATTCTTCTAGAGATGGGAATACCAGACCACCTGACCTGCCTCCTGAGAAATCTCTATGCAAGTCAGTAAGCAACAGTTAGAACAGGACATGGAACAACAGACTGGTTCCAAATAGGAAAAGGAGTACATCAAGGCTGTATATTGTCACCCTGCTTATTTAACTTATATGCAGAGTACATCATGAGAAACGCTGGGCTGGAAGAAGCACAAGCTGGAATCAAGATTGCTGGGAGAAATATCCATAACCTCAGATATGCAGATGACACCACCCTTATGGCAGAAAGTGAAGAGGAACTAAAGAGCCTCTTGATAAAAGTGAAAGAGGAGAGTGAAAAAGTTGGCTTAAAGTTCAACATTCAGAAAACTAAGATCATGGCATCCGGTCCCATCACTTCATGACAAATAGACAGAGAAATAGTGGAAACAGTGTCAGACTTTATTTTGGGGGGCTCCAAAATCACTGCAGATGGTGACTTCAGCCATGAAATAAAAAGACACTTGCTCCCTGGAAGAAAAGTTATGACCAATCTGCTGCTGCTGCTCCTGCCGCCAAGTCGCTTCAGTCGTGTCCGACTCTGTGCTACCCCATAGATGGCAGCCCACCAGGCTCCCCCGTCCCTGGGATTGTCCAGGCAAGAACACTGGAGTGGGTTGCCATTTCCTTCTCCAATGACCAACCTAGACAGCATATTAAAAAACAGAGACGTCACTTTGCCAACAAAGGTCCATCTAGTCAAGCTTTGGTTTTTCCAATAGTCACGTATGGATGTGAGAGTTGGACTATAAAGAAAGCTGAGCACCGAAGAGTTGATGCTTTTGAACTGTGGTGTTGGAGAAGACTCTTGAGAGTCCCTTGGACTACAAGGAGATCCAACAAATCCATCCTAGAAGTAATCAGACCTGATGTGAAGAACTGACTTTTGAAAAGACTCTGATGCTGGGAAAGATTGAAGGAGGGTGAAGAGGGGACGATGAAGATGAGATGGCTGGATGGCATCACTAACTCAGTGGACATGAGTTTGAGTAAGCTTCAGAAGTTGGTGATGGACAGGGAAGCCTGGCATGGTGCAGTCCATGGGGTCGCAAAGAATTGGTCATGACTGAGTGACTGAACTGAACTATGCATATAGGGCTTCCCAGGGGGTGCTAGTGGTAAAGAACCCACCTGCCAATGCAGGGGACATAAGAGACTCAGGTTCAGTCCCTGGGTGGGGAAGATCCTCTGGAGGAGGGCCTGCCAACTCACTCTAGTATTCTTACCTGGAGAATTCCGTGGACAGAGAAGCTTGGTGGGCCACAGTCCATAGGGTCGCAGAGTTAGACACACACACGCACATGCTCTGCATATAAATTAAATAAGCAGGGTGACAGTATACAGGCTTGCTGTACTCCTTTCTCAGTTTTGAACCAGTCTCTTGTTCCATATCCAGTTCTGTTGTTTCTTGACCTGCATACAGGTTTTTCAGGAGGCAGACCAGGTGGTCTGGTATTCTCATCTCTGTGCATCCTCACTAACACTTGTTATTTCTGTGTTTTCTTTTTTTTTCTTGATGATAGCTGTTCTGAGGCGAGTAAGGAGATACCTCTCCGTGATTCTGATTTGCATTCACCTGATGATTAGCAATGCTGAGCATCTTTTCATGTGCCTGTTGACCATCTACATTTCTTCTTCGGAAAAACATCTATCCAATTTCTCTACCCACTTTTTTCCTTTTAAATGTTTACTTTTTTGAATTTTTCACCAGAAACATTTTGTACTGGGGTATAGCTGATTAACAATGACATGGTAATTTCATGTGAATAGCAGAGGGACTGTACCCATATTTTAGTTGAGTTGTTTGTTTTTCTGATGTTGAGTTGTATGAGCTACTTATATATGATGAGTTTTAATCCTTTATTAATCATGACATTTGCAAATATTTTCTCCTATTCACTAGGTTGTCTTTTTGTTTTATCAGTGGTTTCCTTTGCTGTGAAAGTGCTTTTAACTAGGTCCTTTTTGTTTATTTTTGCTTTTTCCCCTTTATTTTAAGAGGTGGACCCAAAAATACTGCTGCAATTTATGTCCAGGAGTGTTCTGCCTGTTTTCCTCAAGGAGGTTTA
Organism: Ovis canadensis; assembly: GCF_042477335.2. Taxonomy (NCBI): domain Eukaryota; kingdom Metazoa; phylum Chordata; class Mammalia; order Artiodactyla; family Bovidae; genus Ovis; species Ovis canadensis. The sequence goes on from NC_091246.1 coordinate 70,516,531, forward strand.
TCATGTCTGGCCTTATGTTTAGGTCATTAATCCATTTTAAGTTTTTTTTTTTCTGTTTTTGCTTTGCAAGTAAATTAATCTGCATCATTTTTCTAGATTCCCATATAAGTGATATTACATGAAATTTGTTTTTTTCTTTCTGACTTCCCTGACAGTCTCTAGGTCCATCCTTGTCTGCAAATGCCACAATTTTATATATGGTGTTACAGAATGTTCTAATTTCATTCTTTTACATGTAGCTGTCCATTTTTTCCAGGGCCACTTATTGAAGAGACTGTTTTTTGTTTTTTCCCCCATCATATATTCTTATCTCCCTTGTCCAGGGGATTGCAAAGAGTTGGACGTGACTCAGTGGGCATGCATGCATGAGTTAATTTCTGGGCTTTCTATTTTGTTCCATTGATTTATGTGTCTGTTTTGTGTATGAATTTTTCCTTTCCATGTTTATCAAAATTTTACTTGTACATATCTAAAAATCTAGTTCTTCAAGTTGGTTACCAAAAGTAGCAGTTTCTTCCTTCCCCTATAGTTTGCCTTTTTTAAAGGTGATCTTTAAAATTTCCACTCATTTAACCCTTTCTCAGCTTACCTCCATATGTCTTAAAAATATATCAATAGTTGTTAAATTTTAAAACATATTATTTCTTTGTAAAATAGCATGAAGAGTTAGTTTTCACTTTAGCTCTAGAACTATCACACTTACACATTTTTTCTTCCCCTATCTTCTCAATAAAATTACGCTACAATTTATTAGTGTCAATGCTCTGTGTTTACTATGTGCAAATTTTATTGACAGCTAAGAAACTATGATAGGATTTTTCTCCCTCTGCACTACTTTTTTGTTTGCCTGGAATTAATTATTATTATTATTATTTTTGCTTTTTAACTTATCACTATTTCAACCTCAAACTTTCTGTCAGCTATTTAAATATGCTATCAGTCAATATGCACATGAGGCATTCCGTCAGTTTTGTCATCTTGGAGAACTCTCTCCTGGAGCCTAGTCGCCAATCAACTATTTGATAGCCATTCTATTTGAAATCTCCTTTCACCATCATCAGACTACTTTACCTTTCTCTTGTGTCATGTCTTCTGTTTCCTGTACTCCATGCTTTTCACTACTTTATTTACTCTCATATTGGTGGAGGTCACTTCTAAGAGCTTGAAAAGTCATTCATGGGAGATAAATTATTTAAGACTGTGCATGTCTGAAAATAGTTTTCTTCTATCCCAATACCTGAGTAATATTTAGCTGGGTATAGAAATCTAGGATGGAAGTCATTTTCCTTTAGAATTTTGAAGGAATTTCTCATTTTCTTCTATTTTCCTATACTTTTCTTAAGAAACATAAAGCCATATTGATTGCTCATCTTTTATATGAGCCCTAATTTGTTTTCTTACCTGGAAGATTGTAGTACACATTCTTTGTCTCCAGTGTTTTTAAGTTTCACTATTACTTTGCTGTGAGTCTGTTTTTATTCACTATTCTAGATTGTCAGCGAGCCCCTTTAACCTGGAAGTCATGTTCTAATTCTGAAAATTTTGCTCAAATAGTATCACTAGTGATCCTCTTTCTTCTGTATTTTTTGTTCTCTCTTTTGGAGCAGTACCTTACTATACCTCCTGTTCTGCCACCTATTTTTTTTCTTTATTTACTATGTTTTTTTCTATCTTATTATCTTTTCAGGCTTTCAACTGAGTTTTTCATTTCTGCTATAATTTTTTATTGCTTGCCAAAAACCAGTAGTGTTCTCTGAATATTTCTTTATTTTTAATAAAGCATTCTGTTCTCTCTTTGTGGTTAGATTATTTTCTATCTCTGAGGTTACTAAGGAAAATAATATTTAAATTTCTTTCTCATTTCTGTATTTGTTTATTCCAAGTTGCCTTTTTATATTTGTTTAGTTGGTGTTACCCTTTCTTGTTAGAAGCTTTTCTCTGAATTTTTGTAATTTTTTAAAATTATCTCCTTACATAAGAGTGAGAGACTGCAAACTCAATAGGTTTAGAGAAACTCAGGTAGGGTTTGTGAACTGTGACGGGCTTGAGTCACAGTTGAGACTGTTGAGAGAAAACACTTTGCATATCCTGCCTTAGGGACAAAAAGCCTCGTGCAAGAATTCTGGAACCCTGGCAGAGAAGATAGCTGGGAGTCTCAGCATTCTGTAAGTATTTGTTCACTTAATTTCCTACTTTTATCATGAAACAACTGTTGATAGTGTGGAGAAGGAAGCCTTCATACATTTTTATGGAATGTAATTGCCAAAACTTATAATCACCTAAGATATCCTTCAATAGGTAAATTGATAAACAAATTGTGGTATATCTATTCAATGGAATATTACTTAGCAATAAAAGCAAGTGAGCTATCAAACCATGAAGAAAAAAAAATAATGAACCTAAAATACAGACTACTAATTGGAAGGAGCTAGTCTGAGACCTCTATATATTATATTTTATAATTCTAATCATATGGAATTATGGAAATGGACAGCAAAAAGATTTCTATATGCTACTGTAATGCTAGATACCTGATATTATACATTTGTTAAAACCTATGGAACTTTGTGGCAAAAGTAAGCTTTAATCTGTGTACCTTAAAAAAATCATTTAAAAGGGCAGAGATCTCATGAAGGAAAGCAGACTGTGACAAGGAAATCTAACTGTATTACAGCTGTAGGAAACAGCCTCACTGAAGGGAATGGGGGGATGTTGCTGGCCTAGGTTGGGAATGAAGAATTTGTTGGACTAAAGACAAAAAGGAAGTACACTCTAGTTAATAAAGTTGGTTTCCATGAGGATAGGGCTTAACAAATACGATACATAGGTATATATGCTATATGTGTCTACTGGAATTGAAAAATTAAGAATTGTATGGCAGACAGTGTGAGCCAGCTTTTTTCTGTTACAGTAGGAATCTACAATTAAGCAAGGGAAGGAAGCTATAATTATCAATGTGGAAATGAATTAGAGTTTAAGACATTGTTATGTATATGTATCCAGATTACATATGAAAATATTTATAGACAGAGGTTAATTTCCACTCCAGTACTCTTGCCTGGAAAATCCCATGGATAAAGGAGCCTGGTAGGCTGCAGTCCATGGGGTCACTAAGAGTCAGACACGACTGAGCGACTTCACTTTCACTTTTCATTTTCACGCATTGGAGAAGGAAATGGCAACCCACTCCAGTGTTCTTGCCTGGGGCTGCTGTCTATGGGGTCACACAGAGTCGGACACGACTGAAGTGGCTTAGCAAGCAAGCAACATACGTATAGTCCTTGGTCTGTCAGTTGCAGAGGACCTATAAGCAACAGTGCTCAGTAGCCACAAGTAAACCTAACACCTGTATCTTGGTTTCTAATATCACTGTTCAATAAATTGGATAAGGAATTCTTGGAGAAGTGGTTGGTTTTGGATCTAGGAAAATACACAGGATAAGCCTGGAACATATTATGGTAACAGATAAAAGCTGGAACAATTTGAGCCACAAAATAAATAAACTAGCATTGTACCATGTCCCAAAGTATAAAATAAATATCTCTTAGTTCATACCAGGTATAAATAATTGATAAAGTAAATGAGGATGAAGAGACAAATCTCCCATGCAGAAGAATTTCAAAATAATTTATGTAGGTATTCCATCCTCAAGAAGGAAGATCGTATCACTACACTCCTTAAATGTGGCCTGCCCATGGTGATTTTCTTCCAAGGAGCAGAGTATAGAAAGGAGGAAAAGAATACTTTACAGAAGAGAAATTTGTTGTACAGTCACCCTCGACCAGGTGATCAGGGTCAATATCTAGAGTGATAAATCACATTGAAAGCACATATCTCTGTTATGATGTGATGAAATGTCACTATACCTCGGTTATCATCTTCCGCTAAACCTATTATTCCAGTCTAGTCATGAGACAAACATTAAGAAAATTCCATTCAAGGGACATCCTACAAAACACTTGACCAGTACAGCTCAAAACTGTCAAGTTCATCAAAAATAAAGGAAGTCTAAGAAACTGTCTCAGCCAAAAGGAGCCTAGGGAAAGCTGACAAGTAAATGTGATGTGGTCATCAGGAAGAAATCCTGGAATAGAAAAAGACATTATTACATGGAAAGTAAGACCATCTGATTAAACTGTAGACTTTCAATGGTAATGTTTTAGTTTTGGTTTAATGACTCTAGCATATATACCACACTAAGATGGTAATAACACAGGAAACTATGTGAAGAAATATTAATATATAGGGATTCTCTGTCTTCAAACATTATGCACATCTATAGAAATTCTAAAAAAAAATAGTGTATATTAATAAAATTTAAACATAGAAAAAACTACCTAATCTCAATCATTCTCCCTCAGATATTTCATATGGTAGTTTGTTTTTTATGTCTATAGACTAATTTGTTCATGAGCCTTAATTTTCAAATACTTGACATTACAATCATTTGCTTCCTTATTTATTTAACCCTTTATAATGACAGATTGTATTGTAATTATTTTACTTTATATGCTCTCAAAGTCAACTGCAAAAATCTTTAAAAAGTTATCTCAATAAACCAGCCCCAAGCCATCCATGCTTCTTTCTATTAAAAATGAAATACTATGTATACTATATATAATAGTGAAGGGAGAAACTAAATATTTGATGTAAATATCAGCTCCACATTATAGCATTAAAAGTCCCTATGTTTTTTTAATTTCTTAAGATTAATACAAAAATAATTTAAAAGCTACTAGAATCTTAAGATTCGTTTTTTTTTCTTTAAGGGATCTTTTCCAAATGAGAAGGTGAAATAGAAAAACAAGATCAGGTTGTATCTTGCTGGGAGCAAGAAATCATAAGTAATCCTCTCCCAATTAAAATTATATTAATAATAGTTTTATTAACTTCAAAAATATTTACTGAGAACAAGTTATGTATAAAATTGTGTGAATATCTACTAGGCAACTAACTGACGTTTCACTTTTTTCCTCCCTTCATGTGTCAGGTGGGTACTTATTGTTAAACTGTCACGTGAGAGTCTGGAGCTCAGAAGAAGGGCCAGGCTAGAGGGGGATTTAGTGGTTTTCTCCCTATTAGTGGTGATTATTGTAGTGGAAGTAGATAATCTCTTCCACTAAATTCCCCTAGAAAAGAGAAGGGAAGAGGAAGGTGACAACAGTAATGTTTCATAACAAATCATCTCCAAGCTCAATGCCATACAGTATTTCTTCTCATGCTTATGAGTCTCCAGTCTGACTGAAGGTTGACACATGTAAGTTTTGTTCTGAGACTCAGGCTGAAGCGACAGAAGCCACCCAGGAGAACATCTTTTCAAGGTGATTACAGACGTATAGGCATTTATTGTTCAGCTGCTCAGTCATGTCTGACTCTGCAACACCATGGACTGTAGCACATCAAGCTCCCCTGTCCTTCAGTATCTCCTGGAGTTTGCTTAAACTCATTTCCATTGAATCAATGATGCCCCCTTCTCCTCTTGCCCTCAATCTTTGCCAGCATCAGTCTTTTTTCCAGTGAGTCGGCTCTTCACATAAGGTGGGCAAAGTATTGGAGATTTCAGCTTCAGCCTTTTGCAAATGCTTCATTTTTTACAAATTGAAATTTTGTGCCAACCCAATGTTGAACAAGTCTATCACTGCCATTTTTTCAACAGCATTTGCTCACTTTGTGTCTCTCTGTCACATTTTTAAAATTCTTACAATATTTACAATTTTTCATTGTTTTCAATATTATTTTATTGTTTTTAGTGTTATGATGTTCTGTGATCAGTGATCTTTATATTACGATTGCAAAAAGATTGATTCACTAAAACCTCAGATGATGGTTAGCATTTTAAAATTAAGGTGCCACATTGGTTTTTCAGACATAATGCTATTGCACACTTAATAGACCATAGTATAGTGTTACCCTAATTTTATATGCATTGGGAAACCAAAAAAATTTGTGTGATCTGCTTTACTGAGATACCCTCTTTATTGTGGTCATCTGGAGGTGAAAATTCAAGTGTCTCCAAAGTCTGCCTATGTTAGAAGGCAAGCTAACTCTGCAAACACATTTCAACTACTCTTTGGGTCAAGTCCACTAAACACAATACTGACCAAAGCATTGCTCATCTCAAAGTCCAGGGGTATAGAAGTATACTCCACCTCTACTGAGAGTTGGCTACAACATCACAGTATACTGGACATGGTTATGGGAAAAGATGAAGAGCTGGGAAAGAGAAAAGGAAAATGAAGCGCCAAAACAGAATATCAAGAAATGTCTACATTTAGGGATCAGTAGACTAAAATATTATTTAGTAGACTAAAGTATTCTTGGGGCTTCCCTGGTGGCTCAGCCAGTAAACAATCTGCCTGCAGTGTGAGAGACTTGTGTTTGATCCCTGGGTCAGGAAGATCCCCTAGAGAAGGAAATAGCTACCCACTCCATTATTCTTACCTGGAGAATTCCATGGACAGAGAAGCCTGTTGGACTATAGTCCATGGAGTCACAAAGAGTCATATATGACTGAGGGACTAGGGCTTTCCTGATGGCTCTGCAGATAAGGAATCTGCCTGCAATGCAGGAAACCTGGGTTTGATTCCTGGGTCAGGAAGGTCCTCTGGATAAGAGAATGTCAACCCACTCAAGTATTCTTGCCTGGAGAATTCCATGGACAGAGGAGCCTGGTGGGCTGCAATCCATGTGGTCACAAAGAGTTGGACATGACTGAGTGACTTTCACTTTCACTTTTTCAGACTAAAATAATTCACTGAAAAAAATTAAAAGGTTACTAGTGTAAGTTAGGGCCAATTCACACCAAGAGCTTTGTTCTAGATTATTGTGTCACAAAGTTTGGCCATCTATCAGGTGATCTACAAGTAGTATGTTCATTTCAAAGTGGAAAAAAAAAGAATAATTCTATTCAGATATGTTTTTAGAAATTTGAAACATAAGGTAAATTATAATTTTCCATAAAATCCTATTGTGCTTTTATATATCATTATTTTCTTAACAGGTGGCATTCATCTTGGCTAGAGTAATTTCTTCCTGTCAATTTTCTTTCTTTTTTTAATAAGCTTTACTAAAAGCAATTTACATAAATAAGATTCACTACTTTTAAATGTGAAGTTTAAGCAGTTTTGACAAACATGTATAGTTATGTAGCCATGCACATTATCAGGATATTGAACATTTGCATCAACCCAAATAGTTCCCTTCTGCTCCTTTGCAGTCAGTTCTCTCTATTCTACCCAGGATCTGACCATTACTAGACTGACTCTCTGTCACTATGGCTTTACATTTTTTAGAAGTTTATGTAAATGGAGTCATATAGTTTTGGGGGCCTCAATTAATTAATAGCATGATTATTTTGTGATTCATCCATAAGAAAATGCATCAGTAGTTTGTTCCTTTTCATTGCTGAGAAGTATTCCATGATATGGATATACCATTATATATTTAATCATTTGCCAGTTTTTGGTCATTAGGATTGTTTTCATTTCAAGGTTATTGTTAATACAGCCTCTCTGTGACCTGGCTCTGAAGGCCATGCTGTTAATCTTTATGGTTTTGTCTGTTCAATGAAGTTTCTGTGAATGTTCATGTGCACATCTTTGTGTGGACGGATATTTTTATTTCTGTTTGGTAAATATTTGAGAATGCTATTGCTGGGCTATGTGGATGTATTCTTTGTAAGCAAATCCCACTGTTTTCCACATCTGCTGTACTCCCATCAGCCATGAGAGTCCCAATAGTTCCATACACTTAACATTTACATGGCACTAAGCCATGACACTTACATTTTAGCTGCAATATCAGGTATGCAGAACTGTCTCATAATTGTTTTTATTTGCTTTTTCCCTAATAATTAATGAAGTTCAACATTGTATGTATTTATTTACCATTTGAAATATCTTCTTCCATGTCTCTTTTATATTGCCCATTTTAAAATTGTTTTTTTTCTCATCTTTCTATAGGAATGAGCTTTCTTTATAGAATTTTAATACAAGTCTTATCAGATAGATGTTTTGTATATATTTCACCCAGTCTATGACTTGCCTTTTAATTTTTTTAACAGTATCTCTCAAATAATAAAATGTTTTCATGTTTTATAATATCTAATTTATCAAATTTTTATTTTTTGTAAACTTTATTTTGTAAAATTGTAAGACTTCTTTAATTAAAGGTCACAAAGATTTTCTTATATAGTTTATCTATAAATTTTGTAATTTTCTCTAATGTGTAGATCTATTATCTTTTTCAGTTTAATATTTGTATAACTTGTGAGGTAATGTTTGAAATTTATTTTTTCCTTAAATGTGGACTTCTATTTCAATGCCATTGTTGAAAATACTGTCCTTCTTCCTTGGTATCTTTATCAAGAACATTGACCTTGTATTGGTGAGTGTATTTCTGGGCTTTCTTCTGTTACAGTGTTCTATATGTCTATCCTTATGCCAATACTATGCTTCTTGATTACTAGAGCTGTATGATAAGTCTTGGAATCAGGTACTTCAAGTCTTCCAACTTGGTTCTTTGCTTAATTTGTTGTTTTTTACTCCAGATCCTTTGAATTTATATAAATTTTAGGATCAGCTTGTTAATTATTGCAAAAATATCCTACTGAGAATTTGACTAGAATTTCATTGAATGGATAGATCATCTTTGGGAGAATTAAAATGATAATATGTCTCCCATTGATAAATGTCCATTTGTTTAGGTCTGTCTTAAATTCTATAATCATTGCTTTGTCATTTTCAGTGTGCAAGTTTTACATGTCTTTTGTTATAGTGATTCCTATTTTATTTTAAAATATTACTATCAACATTATAATATTTTAAATATAATATTTTAAAATAGTAATATTTAATATAGTAATATTTTAAAATATTACTATAAACATTTTATCCATTTTCATTTCTAAATGTTCATATTTAATGTATATAAATACAATTGAATTTTCTATATTGACCTTATATTCTCTGTAAAATTTCTATTGGTTATCTAGTAGCTTATTATAAAATCCTTAGAGTTTTCTAGTCAAACATTCATGCTGTTTTTGCGTTAACATTTTTACTTCTTCTTTCCCAAATTTGTGTCTTTTGTTCCCTTTCCTTGCCTCATTGAACTAGCTGAAGTCTCTATCCTACTGAATAGAAGTGATGAGAGCAGATAGCCTTGTGTTGTCTCTGTGCTTGGGAATGCCATTTTAGTCCTTCCCCACTAAGTAAAACTTTAGCTTATAAGTTTTTGTAGCTTCCTTTTATCAGTTGATATAATTGCCTTGTAGTCCTTGTTTTTATCACGCTTAAAATTGAATTTTGGTATGCGCATTTCCTGGATTTGTTAAGATGATCATATGTTTCTTCTGTTTTGCCCTATTGATGTGATGAATTACAGTGATTATCTTTTCACTGTTATTTGAGAATTGCATTTCTGAGATAGAGTCTACCTGCTTATGGTGTATCATCCTGTTTATATGTTGCTCACTTTGATTTCCTAAAATTTTAGTAAGGATTTGTTAAAAATTTTGTTCAAGATTTTATATCTGTGCTCATGAGTGATATCGGTGTTTAGTTTTATTTTCTTGGAATGTCTTTGTGTAATATTCATACCAGAGTAATAATGGCATCACAAAATGTTAGGCAGTTTTTGTTCCTTGCCTATGCTTTGGAAAATTTTGAGTAGAGCTGATATTTCTTTATGAAACATTTGGTATAATTCATCACTGAAAGCATCTGCACCCTAGAGTTTTTGTGGGATAATTTTTACCTACAAATTCAATTTCTTTACTAGATAAAGGGCTAATTGGGTTCTTATGTCTTCTCAAGTGTTGTGTGGTATTTTGGTCTTTTGAAGAGCTCTCCACCTATATTATTGAACATATTGCCTAGAATTGTCCATAATTTTCTCTTATCATCTTTTTTTAATATCAGTTCGTTTGTAGTAATGTCTCCTCTTCTGTTCGTGATGTGGATTATTTTTATCTTTTCATATCAACCCAATTACATGTTTTTATTTTATTAATATTTTCAACAGCTCTTGGTGGGTAGGTACATATTATTTGTCTTTTTGTTCATATATATAAAACTGCAAACGTGTTATTATTACATTACATCTTTTTTTCACAAAATGGCAAAATAACTTTAAAATAGTTCAGATAGTCTTAAAAGTGTTGCTGGAAATTTCAATGCAAATATTACTATTGAGGAAAAAGTTATAAAATTAAGTAGTTAAAACAGTGACTGTGCAAATATGCAGGGTGAATTTCAATGTTAAAGTGAATCTATAAGTGTCATGATTTTGTAAAGATAGTTAACATGTATTGCAAATTATAAATATAATGACTTTTAGTTGAAAAAAATTTCATATTCTTGAATTCATTGATATAGTGTTTTTCAATAGTGGCATAAAATCATCAGAATTTCAGCAGAGTATAAAGATCATAAAATAATTGACTTTTTCTAGTACAAATTTATACCTTTCCAGTTAGAACTGATGAATTTTGCTACTAAAGAGAGGTGAAATAAAACATATTCTAAATTTCACCAAGTTAAAGATAGCTATAATTCAAGTTATTGCAGAGAATATAAAACAAGTTATAAAGTTAATGATAGTATGTACAGAAGGAAAGAAAATATATTAATTATCTATTGCTATGTTATAAAGTAACCCAAAACCCAGAAACTTAAACCAACTTATATTTATTATCTCATGATTCCTATAGATCAGAAATTTAGGTGTGACTTACCTGGGTAGTTTTAGGCCAGGGTGTCTAAAGAAGTTGTAGTCAAGATGTCAACCAGGATTGTCGTCATCAGAAAGCTTGACTAGGGACTGGGGAATCTGCTTCCAAAACAGCTTACTTTGTCAGGAAGCCTCACTTCTTTTATGATTGTTAGATGAACTCAACTCCTTGACGTGTGGCCTGTCTATGTGGCCATTTGAGTGTTTTCACAAATTGGCACCTAGATTCCCCTGGAGCATGTGATCTGAGAGAAAGCAAGGAAGAAGCCTGATTGCTCTCTAAGACCTAGTCTCAGAAGCCCTAACACATTCTATTTATTAGATTTGAGCTACTAAGTCCAGTTCACACCAAGGGAAAGGGCATTAGGGTTGATCTTTGGAGGAATGTAAAAAGCTGATGGGCATGTTTTAAAATCATAATACAAAAGGTATGGTAAAATTCATCTATAATCTAACACTTTGGCATTTCAGTATCATACTGTATGAAAAGTAATTGGTACCATGTGTGCTGTTAGCTGACATTTTGCTTTAAAGCTTGACCAAACCACATTTGGTATACAGATAATAATATGTTAAAAAAAACGTATATATATAAGTGCTGGATGACTTGTTCATTCATCAGTGAGAAGTCATGCCATAGAAGAGTTTTGTTTGTGTACTGCATGATCACTTTATGCACTGTGGTATAGATTGTCTAAGAATAAGCACTGCACATTATACCAGTTATATGTATAGAAAGATGGATGGTATGGGGAGGGAGGAGGGAGGGGGGGTTCAGGATGGGGAACACATGTATACCTGTGGCGGATTCATGCTGATGTATGGCAAAACCAATACAATATTGTAAAGTAATTAGCCTCCAATTAAATAAATTTATATTAAAAAATAAAAAAGAAATAAACAATGAAGAAAAAAGAAAGAAGGGTGTTCACTACACAAAGAAAAACGTTGCTCTTATTTGCAAACTGCTTCATTCACAGAATACAGGTGATGGTCAACTACATTATTTGTAACATTCCTTCAATTTTGAGAGAAATAGTGACATTTTAAATACAAACAAATTGCAGCTATTGATTGTAGGTCTTTTCATCTTTTATGGCAAAGAAAACAGCAGCCATGTAAAATGTTGCTTTTCTAATACATGACAACACTTGTTGAGGTGTTGAGGAAGTGATGCTTGCATAAATTTTTATTAAATGATGAATGAGATGAAAACATATAATGAAGTTGTTATTTCTGTCCATAGTTGTTTCTATAAGTGACTTTCTTAAATAGTACAATCCAGAATGAAAGCTTAGTAGTTAAGACTTACAGTTCTAGAGTCAGATTTCCAGGATTCAAAACCCAGCTGGACCACTCACAAGCTATGTGATTTTAGAGAAGGCATTCAATTTCTCTATAACATAATGTAATTATCAGTAAATAAAGTTTGTGATAGTACCTACCTGAAATAATTATCCTAGGGTTTACATAGGATAATCCATATAAAATACTTATGCTGCCTGGCATATAGTTACCAGGCGATAAATATTAGATGTTTTAATAATTGCTATTATATGTTGACGGAGAAGGCAACGACAACCCACTCCAGTACTCTTGCCTGGCAAATCCCATGGACAGAGGAGCCTATAGGCTGCAGTCCATGGGGTCGCTAGGAGTCAGACACGACTGAAGCGACTTAGCAGCAGCATTATATCTTGAATGTATTTCTTCAGGAATGAAATATCGCAAGTTTCAATCTATATATAAAATTTCTGAGGAAGCCATAACTGTGGTGAAAACAGCTCAGTCACCATGATGTTGACTCTTTACCAACACTTAATGATTTCCTTTACTCATCTATAAAATAATCTTTAACCTATTAATGTATTTTAAACCCATATATAAACATCCATGGAATATGAAGAATTGCTTAGCTGAGCAAAATGCAACCATACGGTGGATTAGGAATACTTCGTTGCTGTCTCCCAAGATAAATCACTCAGCTTTCCACTTTTGCAGTAGGGTGTGCTCATTAACTTAAAGCAGAAAGCAGTGCTGTAATTAGTCTTTAGTGTGGAATCTATGCCTAAATTCTGATCTGTTCAAGTCTGAGGTTCATAACTGTGTGAAAACCATAAGCTATGAACTGGAGTTTTCAAGTTTAGCAGTAATAGAGAACAAAATAAGATGGCTGGATAAGGAAATTAGCCGATAAATGTAGCTGTTTATCATTTAGCTGACTGTAAATGTTTTGATGAAATATTTCAACAGTATTTTCCCTCTCTCAAGTATGAAATAACTGTTTTTAATATGAAAAATATTAGGCTTTTAAATAGTGATAAATCTATTTTTTAAATGCTAAAATTGGTGCTCGCTTTGTTCCATGAACCACCCTAATGGGCATTGGTCACAAAACTAAGATGTGTGTAGTCTTGCTTTAGTCAGAGCCATACAAGAGCCATAAAGCAAAAAAGACAATACAAGTGATAGAAATTTAGAGGAAGGAGAGAACACTTCAAGGAGAGGAAGTTAGTCACAAAGAGATTTACGGAGGGGGTAGGATCTGGATGGCATGTTAAAAGAGAAGTGGAACTTTAGATATATAAGTGAGGATATATAAGCGGGGGTGGTGGGTGGGTAACTTTTCATTTAAAAAAATGTAAATGGTAGCATGACAGTAGGAAGCCTTTGGGCATGTTAAAAAGATAGTCACTAGAACAGTCTAACTAAAACAAAGAAGTAAGGGATAAAAGAGATCTTAATTGGACCCACACTAACAACAACAAATGAGGTCCATCAAATGCTTGGCACCAGCTCAGTCTAACTCAAATGTTAAGGCATCCGCTTATAAACTATATTTAGAGAGGATATAAGAAGAAAGTGGGAGAGAAAAAGTAGTCATAAAAGGCATTAACAGGGAGCAACCTCGTTTCTTCGCCTTCTTTCACCAAGACACACATTTCTGCCTTCTGAAAAAGAAACCGTGCAGGATGTCGATCTCTGTCAAAAAGAGAAACCTTTCTTCGTATAATAAAAGTGGTGTGAGAGCATCGTTAGTTAAATTGTCATGGTGTTGTTTTTTGCTATGAAATGGCAGATTTAGCAGCCTTCGCTCTCTGTATTTATGACTGTGATGGGGGAGACAACTGAAGTAAACATATATCTCCGTGACTTTGAGTAGAATTCAAAAGTCATTTCAGCAGTTTGAGTTAACAAAATGCAATGCTATTCAAGAAATTAAACAAGGGCTTTATTCAGTTGACTTCTCTATTAAGTTTTATCTGTTACTTAAATTTGCAGACAGAGAGAATATGTGTTCCAGCAGCTCCTCTGTCTTCTTCGTCTTTCATTGCCCAACTACCTGACTTTATTTCTCTGTAGAGAAAAAGATGTGACCTTACTGTTTTACTGCTCCAGGGAAATTCATTCTTTCATTTTTGATGGGTTAACAACCATTAAAAAGCAGTGATTAACAGCCTTCCTTACTCCCCACCCCACAGAACACGGAATTTGGGTGAGGCTGTAAATGCTTATATACTTGGCCTCCTTTCCCTGTTTTTAGAAGAAAAAAAAAATATTCTTGAGAAAAATATAGACTCAGAGAATCACTGTTCCCCAAATGACATGCCATTTTGGGTAGAGGGAAGTGACATGTCATAGGACACACATGGCACATGTATGTAATCGTGTGGGAGAAAGAGGAGCTGGACGGTTAAGATGTGGAGCCCAGGGCAGCATGGGTGAGAGAGAGAGAGAGAGAGAGAGAGAGAGAGAGAGAGAGAGTTCTTTATAGCTAGTTGCTTAAAGATACCTTAAAAATATCAGGGTTGTTGGACGATAGGAGACAGCAGGGATCTTAATGAGTTTCTGTGACTTCCGTATCATGATAGCTTCTCTGCTGACCTCCCCTCTTCTCCTGGCACTCCACCTAAAGTACAATGCTGGCTTTCCTTTACAAACCAGTAGAGCAGAATGAAAAAGAGACCGCTATCAGACAACGTATGTCAACAAATTTCTCAAATCAGAAAGCAAATGGAAAAATGACTATAGCTGAAAGAAGTAGAGAAAGTTCCACCTAAGCATCTTGCCTAGGGTTTCAACATAGGAGGAAATTTTTCTTCTCTAAAGAACTTCCATGAAACTGCAGATCTGGCAGTAGCAGATATGGCAAACCAGTAGGATTTAAGTGGGACTGAGAGCAATATGCTTATGTAAAAATCTGAATTTTAAAAATGCCCTCCCCCTCCCCATAGGTAGAGCCAGCATCCAAATAAGTCTTTGGCTCTAAATAAAAAAAAATCAACAAAACCCTAGAAGTCTTCCTTCTGAAGACATTGAACAGGCTGTAAACCATCTCATGAAAAATTAGGAAAGGTAGTGTAGATACTGGAATTCCAAATGAGGACTCTTTTAGGCTTCTGGGGGATGCTCTTTCACCTGCTCCTCAGGATAATGCCTGACTCCCTCCTCTTCACATTCTAGCAGTGCCAGGCCACAAGCCTCAGGCATACATCCAAAAAACTTGCTGGGAGCATTCTTTCATTCGTAATACAAACTGACAGCAAGAACTCCTAGGCATTTCACTGAATTTTATCATGAATGAAAAGACCAAATTAATAAAAATAAAAATGGACTGAAAGGAAACAGAGACAATTCAGGAAAGAACAGGAGGCTATGGCAATAAAGGAAACAACCAGAAAATAAGAAATATCTCTCAAAAATTAAAAAATATAATGAGCAATTTCACTCCTGGGAATTTACCCATAAAACTCAAACAATAACTCAAAAAGATACATGCACTCCAATGTTCATAGCAGCATTATTCACAATTGTCAAGAGATGGGAGCAACCTAAGTGTCTGTCAACAGATGAACAGATTAGGAAGATGTGGTACATATATACATAATGGGATACTGTTCAGCCATAAAAAATAATGCAACTTGGCCATTTGCAGCAACATAGATGGACTTGGAGGGTATCATGCTAAATGAAATAAGTCATGTGCATACCTATGGCTGATTCATGTTAATGTTTGGCAGAAAACAACAAAATTCTGTAAAGCAATTCTCCTTTAATTAAAAAATAAAAAGCAAACTAACAAATATAAGCAAAAAGAAGCAGACACACAGGTATAGAGAATGAACTAGTGGTTACCAGTGGGGAGAAATGGGTGGAGGGGCAATATAGAGGTAAGGGACTAAGGGATGCAAACTGCTATGTATAAAATAAATGCGCTACCAGAATATACTGAACAGCACAGAGAATATAGTAACTATTTTATACTAACTACAAATGGAGTGTAACCTTTAAAAATTGTACATAACTATATTGTACACCTGCATATAATATTTTACATGAACTATGTTTCAATATATGTAGTTATATATATAATTATCAAAAAGTTGATTCAAAGCAGAAAGTAGAAAATAAAGGCAAGATAATCTAATCTCCCAGACCATATTGTAAACAGAAAAAGAGAAGAATGAAGAGATGCAAAATCTGATTAAAAGAATTTCCAGAAAGAAAAAGAAGGGAAGAAAATGAAGAGAAGTACATTTACATAGAATTAGTAAGATAAGAATTTTCAGACCTAAAGAGAGACACATGACTCTTTCAATTGAAATACCTACCTTACATTGATATTTCCTCTCCTCTTTCTCCCTGTCCCTCCTAATCTCTCTTTGTCTCTCTCTTGCCCCACTAAATAAGTTACATAAGTTAAATCTTCATTTATCATAAGAGGAAGTTCATAAAACACATAATGTGGAAAAACAGTAGAATCAAAGCTAGTGAGATTGTTTTCTTGAGAAAAATTTTGATTGGGTAGAAGTTGGATGGTAGACAAGTGTTTTAGGTTTTGTTTTTCTGTGATAAGCTATCAATTTTATTCCATTTTTTTAAAATCAAGCTTTACTTTCTTTGATTTTTAAGGATTTAACAAATATTTAAATAAAAACTAGATTATACACCTGTTAAGACAAATAGTCAATTAAAATTATAACATGATAAAAGAAAAACTCAGAAACTCCCAATCAGTTTTTCTGTAACCTTTTCCCCAAACTTTTGCTGGCCACTTATTTTCATTCCTTTCTTCTTCATTCAGTTCCCCAGGGTCTCCCTATCTGCAATCTGACAAGGTTCAGAGTTTGCACAGTGATCTAAGCCTTAAACTCAAGTTCTTAGGTGTGGAAACAGCAAGCTGTGTTTGCTGGAGTCTTTAGCATCATCTGGCTCCTATATGTTAAAGTCAGCACTGATGACATATTTAGTTCAGAACAGAGAAATAACTCAGGGATGGCAATTCACATTACTGAATCACTTGTTTGGTGACAAGAGGTTCTTGTTCTGCTGATCTGTTGTTGTGCTCAGGAGGGCTGTGAATTTCCTCAAATTGAACCCTAATTAATTCTTTTTTTTTTTTTTTTTGGTCTATGTGAGAGAGAGAGGAGGTCAGAAAGGTGGCCTTCCCCAGGAAGAAGACTACAGATTTTTTAAAAAAATCTTAAAAGATTCCTTGACCAGAAAATGTACAAGCACTATTGACAAGCATGACCTCACTTAATCCTCTCCACAGCCTTCAAGGTAATGGGAGAAGACAAATAACATTTATCGAGCATGTCTCATGTCTATATATTTATCATTATTTCTCCAGTACCCCCATGATGAGTTCAGTGTTATTATCCAATTTTAACAAGGTCAAAAATGTGGGATCATATTAGTACTCAAACTTATGTCTATTTGGGAGACCCACGCTTTTTGTAGTATGTGCCTTCTTGTCTGTTTGTTTAGTTATTAGTGATTTTTTTTCCACTGGGGGAGAAAAGGGAATAAATTTAGGTGGGGGGAGTATAATGTTTTGCTATAATGATCTGCATAGCAAGAAAGGTGACCTTCTTTCTATTCTCAGTGCTCCATGAGTTTGAAGTACTCTGACATGAGTGCTCAGAAATCTCCAGCATGTCAATTTATACCCACTACTATAAAATAGGTAGCTAATAAGAACCTGCTGTATAGCATGGGGAACTCTAGTATAGGAAATACTCTGTAATGGCTTATATGGAAAAGAATCTTTTTTTTTTTTACTTTATTTTGCTTTACAATACTGTATTGGTTTTGCCATACATTGACATAAATCAGCCATGGGTGTACATCTTTCAAAAAAGACTAGATATATGTGTAACTGACTCACTTTGCTGTATACCTGAAACTAACACAACATTGTAAATCAACTATATTCCAGCAAAAGTTAAAAAAGAAAAAAAAACCACCTGCATACGTAAGCAGCTGGGAGATGGACAGACCAATGGTTTGCGAGCTACTGAAACTGCTTGCTTTCTGTGTATAATAACATAAGTCTTCACACCCAGTAAAACTAAAGAGCGACAAGGGGAAAAAGCTGACACACTGAACACACATTTCATTTTAAAAAAATGCAAAATTAAAACTCAAGACTTCCACCGTCATCTTTGAACACAATTAAAATGGAGTTGCCAAAAACAGAAATGAAGTTGCCAAATGGGCCTGAAATCTCAGTGGTGCCCACTTAGCAAACACAGCAGCAACTGCCCCAAATACATTGCTGGGCACCTGTTTTGTATTCAAGATAGATAGTCCCTCAACTGCACTATCTTAGCTAGTTTTTCTTAACCACTCTTGATCTTTAAGCAATAGTGAAAGTAGGAAAATCGCTCTTAAAATCCCTGTAACATTTGGCTAAACACACACACAGGAAAAACCTTTTCAATTGATTAACTTCCTAATTTACAACTATTAACCCCAGGGGTTCTTCCTTCTCTTGACAAATTAAATGAATTTGGAGTCATGGAAGGAATATTTTTAAAATATATGTGTGTGTGTGTGTATATATATATATATATATATATATATATATATATATATATATCTCAGATTTTCAGATTAGGTTTATTTCATAGGCACACAAGCTTTTTGTCACTTTGGATGAGAGTATGGAAATTAAACTGTCAGTTAGCTTGTATATCAACCTCACAGTACCTGTAAACTTAAGTTACTGATGAGTTTAAAAATGATCTTATCTAGCTTGTCATGCCAAGGATGCATCTTTTCTACAGTTTCTTAGAGATGATTCCTCTTGCCTTTTTTAATTGGAATGCATTAAACATATAACATTTAAATTTAAGATGTGCAACTTATTGATTTTATGTTTATATATTGTAATATGTCTGCCATTGTAGCAATAATTAGCACTGCTATCATGTCACATAATTATCATTTTATTTTAGTGGTTGAAATAATCAAGAACTAGTCTTTTGGCAAGTTTAATGATTATAAGACAACATTATTGTCTATAACCACTATACTGTACATTAGATCTCTAGGACTTATATATTATTCATTGCAAGTCTGTGTTCTTCAACAACATCTGTCTTTCCTCACCTCCTCTCACTGCCCCAGTTTCCTAGTAACCCCATTTACTTTCTATTTTTATGAGTTTGGTCTTTTTAGATCCACATATAAGTAATATCACAGTCTGTCTCTCTGTGTCTGGCTTATTTCACTTAGCATACTACCCTCAAGGTATAACCATGTTGTTGCAAACGGCAGGATGTCCTTTTTTATTATAGCCAAATAGTATTCCATTGTGTGTGTATATCTCACATCTTCTTTATCCATTCATCCATTGATAGGCACTTAGTTGTTTCCATATCTTGGCTATTGTGAGTAAAGCAGCAATAAACATATTTGTAGATACATCTCTTCAAAATCCTGTTTTCATTTTGTTTGAGGATATGCCTAGGAGTGGAACTGTTGGATCATATGGTAGTTTTATTTTTAATATTTTTAAGGAAAGCCCATATTGTTTTCCCTAGTGACTGAACTAGTTTACATTCCCAACAATAGTGTACAAAGACCAATAATCCATATCCTTGCTAACAGTTATCTTTTCTTTTTGATGATAGTCATTCTAACAACTGTGAGGTGATATCTCCTTCTCATTTTGATTTCCCTGATGATTAAGGATATTAAGCATTTGCTCATGTACCTATTGGCCATGTACCTGTTGGATGTCTTCTTTGGAAAAATGTCTGTTTAGTACCTCTGCCCTTATTTTAATCAATTGTCTTTTTGTTATGAATTGTATGAGTTCTTTATATATTTTGGATATTAACCCTTAATCAATATAGGGATTTCAAAAATTTTCTTCCATAGCTTGCCTTTTCATTTCATTGACTGCTGTTTTGCTGTGCTTTTAAAGTTAGGTTTAATCCTATGCATTGATTTTTGCTTTTGTTTTTTGGCTTTTAATGTCACATACAAAAAAAATTGTCAAGGCCAATGTCAAGGAGCTTCTTGCCCATGTTTTCTTCCAGGAATTTTATATCAGGTCTTATGTTTAAGCATTTGATTGATGTTAAGTTAATTTTTGTGAGTGGTGTAAGATAGGAGTTCAGTTTTGTTGTTCAGTATGTGTTTATCTTGTGTTCCCAGCATCATTTGTTGAAGTAACTGGAGAAGGGATAGGCTACCCACTCCAATATTCTTGGGCTTCCCTTGTGGCTCAGCTGGTAAAGAACTCACCTGTAATGCGGGAGACCTGGTTTCAATCCCTGGATTGGGAAGATCCCCTGGAGGAGGGAAAGGCTACCACTCCAGTATTCTGGCCTGGAGAATTCCATGGACTGTATAGTCCATGATGTCACAAAGAGTCGGACACGCCTGAGTGACTTTCACTTTCACATCCTTTTCCCATTGGGTGTTTTGGCTTTCCTATCAACTCTTAGCTGACAGTACCTATAGGGGTTTTTATCTGGGCTCTCCATTCTATTCCATTAATATGTGTTTCTATTTTTATGCAAGTGCCAAACTGTTTTGATTATTATAGCTTCATAGTATAGCTTTAAATCAGTAAGTATGATTTCTAGCTTTGTTCTTTCTCAGGATTGCTTTGGTATTCAGTGTCTTTTGTGATTCCATACACATTTTAGGATTGTTTTTCCTTTTCCTGTAAAGAATGCCACTGGAATTTAGATAGGGATTGTGTTGAATCTGTAGATGGCTTTGGATAGAATGAGCAGTTTAACAATATTAATTCTTCTGATTCATGAACATGTGATGTCTTTCCATTTGTTTGTGTCGTCTTCAGTTTCTTTCAACAAAGTGTTATGGGTCTTGTGGTACAGGTCTTTCACTTCTTTTATTAAATTTATTCCTGGGTATTTTATTGTTTTTGATTCTCTTGTGAATGAGATAGTCTTCTTTATTTGTTTTGCAGATGTTTTATGTTATTAGTGTATAAACATGGAACTGATTTCTATATGTTGATTTTATATCCTTCAACTTTACTGAATTCATTGATTAGTTCCAACTAATTATTTCCAACTAATTAATTTTTGGTTGAGTCTTTGGAATTTTCTATATACAAAATCATGTCATTTGCAAATAACAACAGCCTTACTTCTGATTTAGATATATTTTATTTCTTTGTCTTGTTTAATTTCTTTAGCTAGGACTTTTGACAGTATAATGGTAAGGGTGGTAAGATTAGACATGCTTGTCTTATTTCTGATCTTATAGGGAAAGCTTTCAATTTTCCTCCATTGAGTATAATGGTAACTATGGGTTTGTCATATATACAAACTGACATATACTGACATATATTCCTTCTATACCTAATCTGATGAGTCACTTCATAGTGGGTTGTGCTTTGGTCAACTAAGGTACAGTGATACCTTTGCTGATTATAAGCAGTAATCAGCAGAGAAAGGAAATGACAGATATGTTATGGAAGCCTAAAGAACTAAAGCTAGTTCTCAAAGACAATGTAATACCCCTCATCCCCACTCCCCTGAGACTCCTTTAAAACATTTCAGTAAGGGAGACTTAGAGTCCTGACACATCAGTTTCAGATGTGTCTATAGAAATACTATTTTGTTATAACTCTTTGGATCTATTTTTACCCCTCAGCTGGGGTAACTTGGGATATATATACATAGACTCAATTACTAAGTACCTGTTGGCCTCCGACTTACACTATTACACTATTTTTATTCTGTATAATTCCATAGGGCAGTCATCTGAAAGCCCTTCAAATGTTTGAGGACAATTAGGAGGCCTTTCCTAAATCTTAGAGAAGGAAATGGTGACCCACTCCAATATTCTTGCCTGGAAAATCCCATGGATAGAGGAGCCTGGTAGGCTACAGTCCATGGGGTCTGAAAGACTCAAACATGACTGAGTGACTTCACTTTCCTCAATCTGAGACTCCACAATCCGTACCTACCTTTCATCTCAGTAACTTCATCATTTTCTTGTTTGACATGGGTACATACATCAAACATGTCCTATGCATCAGAATCATCTGAGATACTTGTTAGAGATACAAATACATATTCTGGGTCCCTTCTCTAGAAGATTCTGATTTAGTAGGTCTAGAATGGGAGCCATAAATCTCTATTTTTAAACAGATGACTCCTATGTCAGTGAACAAGTCCTAGCATTGTTATTGACAATTTTACGTTATTGGCCTCTCTACTTTGAAAATATGTGATTAGTGAATTATGTGGTATTCAACAAAGGTAACAGTATTCCATACATGGACTCACTTGTTAGAGTCCAACACAACTGTTTATCCTTTCTTTACCCAAAGTCTGTCAGTGCAGGTTTGAATTGTATTAGCTTTTCATCAGTCTCTGATGATTCATTATGACCTTGTAATCATCATTACTAGGTAATAAATTAAAATTCATATTTTTTTGCACAAACAACTTTTGGTTTATTCATTCTGTACTGTAAAGTTCACATTTTAAACCTAAAAGGAAAAGTTTCTATTTCTGTCTGAAACTTTATCTTGGTCTGATTCACAAAGGTCTTTTAGAATCATGAGAAGTTTAAGTAATACACATGCTCACCTTCCCAGTTTTATATTACATGCAAACTATAGAAGCATGCTTTCTATGACTTCATACAAATTAATTAATAGGGATTCGTATAGGTTATAACCAAGAGCACAGAACTTGTTAGAGAAAGACTTGCAAGAAGGCACTGTATGTGTCTCCTATTGCTGCTATAACAAATTATCACAACCTTAGTGGCTTTATACAAAACAAATTTACCAACTTACAATCTAAAGTCTGAAACAGGTCTCCCTGAGGCTAAAATCAAGGTGTTGGCAGAGCCAAATTCTTTCTGGAGATTCTGAGAGAATCAGTTTTCTTGCCTTTCCAGCTTCTAGAGGCTGCTGCAGTCCTTGGTTTCTAGCCCCTGCATTCCTTGGCCTTTGCTTCAAAGCCGAGAATAATGATCATCGTCACTCTAGTTCTGACTCTTGTGTTCCCTTCTTCCCCACATAAAGAACCTTGTGATGTGTCTAGTCCTGGATAACCCTACATAATCCTTGAAGTCAGCTGATTAGCAGCCTTAATTCTCCCTTGCTGTGTAACATAGCATATCCACAGGTTCTAGGGGGTTGAGGACATCTTTTGTACTGTGCCCACCACAGGCATCAATAGTAAGAATTCCCTGAAGGTATTACATTTTTCAGATCACAAAGCCTATTTCCACATACTATTCTTATTTCATGCTCGCTCAGTCCTGTGTGCTGTAAAAGGCAGCTGTTATTAGACCCATTTTTAAGATGAATTCAAAGCTCTAAGATTATGAAAGCTCCCTTAGGGTAAAAGTAACTAAGGGGCAGGGTTGGTAGCAGAGCCCAGGTGTTTTATTCCTAGCCCAGTGATCTTTATAATTGTTTAACCAGCTATGAATCCACCTAATGTCTTATTATCTAAACTTTCCCCAAATTTGTCACAAGAACATCAGGAAAGCTCTTGGCAGATACACATTTCTATATGCCACTGCTCAACCAACAGGCCAAAAACTTATCAAAAAGGAAATAAATTTTAATTTTTCAACATAGGGATCTCATGGTACCCCCTAAGGTACTAAGATACTAAGAAAAGGTAGTAAGAAAAGTAGAAAGGTACTAAGGTACTGAAGTAGAAAAGCTATTTTTCTTTATTAATTGATTTTTTAGAGGACTATGGAAACAACTAAAAGTCCAGTCTTAGGTACTATCACAGGTTGATGAGTATTTTTACTGGCCTGGTGGTGAAGAAGACTGTTGAGAGTCCCTTGTACTGCAAGGAGATCCAACTAGTCCATTCTAAAGGAGATCAGTCCTGGGATTTCTTTGGAAGGAATGATGCTAAAGCTGAAACTCCAGTACTTTGGCCACCTCATGCGAAGAGTTGACTCATTGGAAAAGACCCTGATGCTGGGAGGGACTGGGGGCAGGAGGAGAAGGGGTTGACAGAGGATGAGATGGCTGGATGGCATCACTGACTCGATGGACATGAGTTTGGGTAAACTCTGGGAGTTGGTGATGGACAGGGAGGCCTGGCGTGCTGCGATTCATGGGGTCGCAAAGAGTCGGACATGACTGAGTGACTGAACTGAACTGAAGACTCCCTAATACACCTTTTATGCATTTGGGTATTCTCTTCAGAATTCCTCAACCCTGCTGAACATTAAAGCTTCCTCCCATTGTTTGAAGGAGCAGACTGCGACAGTAACCATTTTGGGAGGCTGAAAATCATCAAGGTTCTAATCTATTGTCTATCTCTGGAGAGGCTGTCTGTCCCCCCTTCTGTTTCTTCTATGTCACTGTTTTTCGCTTGCCAAACTGTTGATACCAATTTTAATTCTCTTCTGCCTCTTAAAAAATGTCCCTTTCTTGGCTTCCTTCCTATATTATTTCTTCCAACCTATCCCAGAAACCTTCAGCCTGTTTAATGAGCTCCTCCATGGAGACACATACTTAAAGCACATTTCTTTTCTCATCAAGCAAAGAAGCCAGATTGCATTCACAGCGAGCAAAATTGTGTGCTCAAGAGCCCCAGATAGGAAGATACAAACAGCTGCAACAGTCGCAGCATTATTGTTCTTGCGTTTAAGGACACAGGGCAAGGTAGTTGTGTCATCCTCCTTTGTTTTTCCTCTGTGGCCGCTCCTTTCAGATTCCTCCATTTCCATCACAAATCTGGTTGAGAGTCTCCCTCTGAGAATCTGCATTTTGTTTCTCTTTTTAATGTTTTCTTCTTCACCATGCTGCCCATCTCTGTGAGCATCTCCCAAGGTCCTGCCCACTTTTTTTTTTTAATCCTGGTTCTAAACATCTGACTCCCCAAAACTTTGCAAATATTGACTGAATCTTAGCATACCAAAGATGGATTCCTTCACCAGCCCTAAATGGTTTGTTCTCATGAATTCAGCCTCTTAGAATTTTGTCACAGCTACCATGTAACATCTTTGTTTCCCCTCTCTCCTCTGTACCTATAGTAATTCCTCCCCAAATACTATAGCTATCACTTTATCCCGTACCTTCCTAGTGTCTGCTGCATTTGATCATTTCCCCTGCTATCATCCTAGCTCAAAAACTTATTATATGCTGCATGATTGCAATAATCTAACTCAGTGATTCTCAGCCCTGGTTGCACATTAGAATCACCTAGGGGAGCTTTTAAAAAAATTCTTCAGTCTGGTTCCAACCTCAAAGATTTTGATTAAATTGAGCTGGGCTGGGGCCCCTACATGGTTTGTTTTTTCTAAACTCCCAAGGCAATTCTAATATGCAGCAAGGATTCAGAACCATCAGCTAACCTTCAATTCTTCCCATATTTAATCCATTTTGCATACTAGATTATGATTCTAAAGGGTTCTTTCTTCATATATACCCAATACTTGAAATACACTAACACTTATGTGATAATTTTTGAACTGTTTATTTTACTTCTGCTGCCATGTAATCTGACCCCAATCCACCTGATGAGCATGAATCCATGATCAATTAGTACTTTATCTCCTGAAACTGCCTTGTAATTTCCTGCCTTCATACATTGTCAATACTCTTTCCATGTATTCATTTCTGCCTACTGAGACTATATCCAATATTTCTGTATTTCCATCAAAGTCTTTATTTTGCCACCTGAACACATTTCCTCCTAAAATCCAAATCACT
Source organism: Ovis canadensis (assembly GCF_042477335.2). Taxonomy (NCBI): domain Eukaryota; kingdom Metazoa; phylum Chordata; class Mammalia; order Artiodactyla; family Bovidae; genus Ovis; species Ovis canadensis. The sequence continues at coordinate 70,542,239 of NC_091246.1, forward strand.
TCTGATTTATGCCAGCCTTTCACTATAGCCTGGGGCTTTCCTAGTGGCTCAGATGGTAAAGAATCCGCCTGCAATGCAGGAGACCTGGGTTCAATTCTGGGGTTGGGAAGAACCTCTAGAGAAGGCAATGGCACCCCACTCCAGTACTCTTGCCTGGAAAATCCCATGGGCAGAGGAGCCTGGTAGGCTGCAGTCCATGGGGTCGCTAAGAATCGGACATGACTGAGCGACTTCACTTTCACTTTTCACTTTCATGCATTGGAGAAGGAAATGGCAACCCACTCCAGTGTTCCTGCCTGGAGAATCTCAGGGACAGGGGAGCCTGGCGGGCTGCCGTCTATGGGGTCGCACAGAGTTGGACACGACTGAAGTGACTCAGCAGCGGCGGCAGCAGCAGCAGCAGCAGCAGTGGTTGAAAGATCATATATTTCTGTATCAATGTGAGTGTGAGTATATATGCTAGCTTATCTTTTATAGCACAGCTTTATAAAGTGATCCAAAAACACCTTGAAGCATTTTAAAAGGTTTACAACTCCCTGGGTGTAGTTCTAATATCACTCTTTCCAGGTCCCTAAATACCCTGAGATTCTGCCAAATATATGTAGTCCATCTTCCCAAAAATGTATGTTCATCTAATCCTATCAAAAATGGACGAGTGACATGAAGTGGAATTAATTCTTTTGAGGCCAGTTTCCTGATGTTTATTTATCCCTTGTCCAGGAAAGCATTGGCAAGTGAGGCATTTCTTATTTGAATACATCTGTGATTAAACTCTGTGCAAACGTATTTCCAGTGGGATTCCATAAAGAATACTCAGGGTTGGCTTTGGTCACTCTAGAGAGCAGCATACTAGCTACTTACTTTACAGAATTTAAGTCAGAGAGAGTCTAGTTTAAGATATTTCCCTCTTCCAGCTTATTCTTTCAGGATTCTCTCTCCTTTCCTTATGCTGTTTTCTCCTAATCCACATCAGAAGAGCTAGTTCTGAAAGGCTCATCCAGAATTAACTTGCCTTTTAACAAAATGAACATTATATCAACTGACAGGGAAATTTTGTCAAATGCAAAGAGCAATCAAACCTAAAACCATACACACAAACACACACACATACACACACACTCTGTTATGAACTGAATTGTGTACCCACTAAATTCATACATTAAAGGATAACCCATAGGTAACTGTATTTGGAAATAGGATCTTTAGGGAGGTTAAATGAAGGTGGAGCCCTAATTCAATAGGACTGATGTGCCTATAAGACAAGGATGAGACCCCAGAGATCTCTCTCACACAGAGAGAAAAGGCATGTGAGAACACAGCAAGGAGGTGGCTGTCCAGAGACCAGGAAGACAGAACTCAGCAGAAACCAGCCCTGACAGCACTTTGATCTTGAACTTCTAGCCTCTAGAACTGTGAGAAAGTTAATTTCTCACCATTTTAAAAATCACCCAGTCTGTGGAGTTATGGTATGGCATCCCTAACAAACTAGCATATATACTCACACTCACATTGATACAGACAAATAACAAAAGCAAAATTTTCGAAACTTTATTTTCTGAAAGGAAGATGCTGGTTTTCATCGCCCCCACCCCCAGTCAACCACTACAGTTGGCCTGTCCCAGCCTCCTTGACTCTCTGCCTGTGACCGTAACACTTTGCCATCAGCGGCAGTAAACTTTAACAATCCTATACGTAAGTTGCTCCTATTAAACCAGGAGTACACTAAGGATATGGCCATCCATAACCCTGGGGAAAGCTCTTCTGAATTGCTGTATTTTTCCAGACAGCTCATTGTTAACCATGTAAGCACGGGCTCCATATCATCCTTTGAGGAATTTTTGAACTTCAAAACCTTTCTAAATATGCTGTGCGCGTCCATGCTATCTTGAACATTGGGAGGAACGTGTTTCCATTTCCCATTCACTCAGGGTCATTTCTGTGAAAGGCTGCTAGTGAAACTCTAGATGCATACAGACGTGGATTTTGAGGTTTTTTAGTCAATCAGTTTGTTTGTTTGGCTGTGCTGGGTCTTCACTGCTGTGCGGGCTTCTTTCTCGAGTTGCAGTGAGCGAGGGCTACTCTCTAGCTGTGGTGCACAGGCCTCTCCTAGTGGTGGCTTCTCCTGTTGCCGCACACAGGCTCTAGGGTGCGCAGGCTCAGTCGTTATGACACATGGGCTCAGTAATTGCAGCTGATAAGCTGCAGAGTGTGGACTTCGGTATTTGCGGCTTGCAGGCCCTAGGGCACAGGCTCAAGAGTTGTGGTGCATGGACTTAGTTGCTCTTTGACATGTAGGATTTTCCCAGATCAAGGATTGAACTCATGTCTCCTGCATTGGCAGGTGGATTCTTTACCACTGAGCCACTGGGGAAGCCTGATGTTGAGGTTTTAATAACAAACACTGATATGTCAATGACTGTGTTAATCCATTTACATGTTTTACATATATACCCGTTTAATCCTCCAAACCACAGGTCTAAAGTAGGTATTACTATGGTCCACATTGTACAGATGAGGAGATGAAATCCCAGAAAGATCCTAACAGGAATTAAGGGGGAGAAGCTGGGCTTTGAAATGAGGCTGAGCTGGCTCCAGAGCCCACGCACTCAGCCATGATTACTCTTGCTGCCTCTGCAGAAGATTGAGATGTGAAACCCAGTATGGGGCAAATAAATACCAGCCATACCCTAGCATCTACTCTCTTGACAAATTCTTTGATGTCTGTTAATGGGAAATGGCAACCCACTCCATCTTGCCTAGAGAATCCCATGGACAGAGGAGCCTGGCGGGCTATAGTCTCTGGGATTTCAAAGAATCGGACAAATAAAACAAAGTAACTGAGCAAATAAACAAAAACAACAATGTGTAGATACCTGGCTCCTTTTCACAAACATCACACAAAGCTTATGCAGGTGCAGCAGCTTCCGGGCAGTGCAGTGGAGCTGGGTTCTGCATAAGACAAGTGACTCAAAAGCTGGTGCTCCCATGTCCCTATTGGAGTTTGTAGTACCAGGACTGACACTGTCCTCTGGTTTTATTGGATCCTTTGACCTGTCAGGGCGGTTCAGATCATTAGCTGTCATTGCAGCGTCCCTTATAGGCCAGCTCACTTTTGTAGGTGTGCTGCAGAGTGGACAGCTCAGAACCTGGCGGGGGGCAGGGAATGTCCTACTCCCTAGCACTCAGATCTTGGTTTCTAATATCTATCTTTCATTTTTAAGACTGGGAAAGTAAATATACAGCATGAACCTGAAGCCTCTTGTAGAGATAGAAAGTAAGGAAGCATTGAAAACAAATAACAAAGTGATGGAGGGATGTCAGAGAGAGACACAAGTGAAAGAGCTCCTTTCCAGCTAAAGCTGGAATCATCTGAGTAACAAAATAAATAAAGTAGTATTAGATTATAACCCAAAATATAAATAAATATCATGTAAACATCATGCAAATAAATGATTGAATAATTAGTGAGGGAGAAGATACAAATTTGCTGTGGAGAAGAATTCTAAATAAATTATGCAGCTAGTTCATCCTAAAGGAGATGAGGTGTAACTCCCCACTCTGTAAATGTGGATTATGCTTAGCTACTTCCTGCTGAAGAGTACAGTACTGAAAGAATAACTCCACAATGGAGAAACAAGACAAACAGGACCTCTGGCAGATGATCAAGGTCAACATCAATGGTGATAGATCATAATGATAGAATGTACCATGGACATAATGTGATGAAATTGGCCTCTGGTGGTCTTCCAGCCAAAAACACATTACCTCATTCAGTTCAGTTCAGTTCAGTGGCTCAGTCGTGTCCGACTCTTTGCAACCCCATGAATCGCAGCACGCCAGGCCTTCCTGTCTATCACCATCTCCCGGAGTTCACTCAAACTCACGTCCATCGAGTCCGTGATGCCATCCAGCAATCTCATCCTCTGTCGTCCCCTTCTACTCCTGCCCCCAATCCTTCCCAGCATCAGAGTCTTTTCCAATGAGTCAACTCTTGGCATGAGGTGGCCAAAGTGCTGGAGTTTCAGCTTTAGCATCAGTCCTTCCAAAGAAATCCCAGGGCTGATCTCCTTCAGAATGGACTGGTTGGATCTCCTTGCAGTCCAAGGGACTCTCAAGAGTCTTTTCCAACACCACAGTTCAAAAGCATCAATTCTTCAGCACTCAGCCTTCTTCACAGTTCAACTCTCACATCCATACATGACCACAGGAAAAACCATAGCCTTGACTAGACGGACCTTAGTCGGCAAAGTAATGTCTCTGCTTTTGAATATGCTATCTAGGTTGGTCATAACTTTTCTTCCAAGGAGTAAGCGTCTTTTAATTTCATGGCTGCAATCACCATCTGCAGTGATTTTGGAGCCCAAAAAAATAAAGTCTGACACTGTTTCCACTGTTACCTGATCTATTTCCCATGAAGTGATGGGACTGGATGCCATGAGCTTCGTTTTCTGAATGTTGAGCTTTAAGCCAACTTTTTCACTCTTCTCTTTCACTTTCATCAAGAGGCTTTTTAGTTCCTCTTCACTTTCTGCCGTATCACCCCATTCTAATCAGGAGGAAAGCATAAGACACATCCCAATTACGGGACATCCTGCAAAAGTGCCTAACCAGAGTGCCTCAAGACCGTTAAAGGCATCCACAAAAAGTCTGAGAAACTAAGGAGACATGAAGCATGAAGATTAAGTGTAATGTGGTCTCAGGGATGGTATTCTAAAGAAGAAAATGGCTATTCTATAAAAATTGAGGAAATCTGAATCAAGTATGGACTTTGTGCAGTAATAATGTGTTCATTGGTTCTATGACTAAGGTACTTCCTAATATAGGATGTTAAGTAATAGAGAAGACTAAATGTAAGGTATATGGGAATTCTTTTACTATCTTCATAATAGTTCTATAAATCTATAATTATTCTAAAAAAGTAGTTTTTTTAAGTTACTTTATAAGATATCTGTTGCTCAGGCAGAGTTGCCTAGAGGTGCAGTCACATATCACCCATACTCCAAACAGCAGCTCCTTGGGTTCAGATGTAACCAACATCTTACCCTCCTCTTCTTTGCCCTCCCCGCCATTTGCCTGGGGTATCTGCATGTAACCCACCTCAAAGTTCCTTGAACACTTGGCTCATTTTCTGTGTTTTTCTGGTTATAGTGTCTTCAGTTTTAATGATGTGATTAGATACTTAGGTAAAAGTAGTATTATATAAGTCATAGTTCCCATGAATATCTCCCCACATGTTGTTTACTGTGGCTCTGAAATTGCTACATCGTCACTTCCACTCAAACAGATTCAGATCAGACTGTTTGCTAAAATTCTATCTAGCTGTCTACCATGCTGATTCAGTTTGAAATGCCAGGACCAACCTTTTTTCAAAAATCAGATCAGAGTAGAAGGCCATTTTTAAAGGCCTTGGGTCCTGGAAATGAGTATCCATGTAACTTTTCTTCTTCTCTCTGAGAACCAATCATGTAATGGACCAAGTTCTAATTCAACATTAAGAGGTGCTGGCCCTCAGCTTCCTATGACACAGAATCCACACACATACACAAAACTGGCACAGCTTCCAATTTTTGTCTTTTCTCAATTTTAATGCCACTCTAGGAAAATTGATCTATCTTTGATCCCATCCAACTCAGTGGCATGACATACAGAAGGGTCCTCACAAGTTGTGAGCTGGATCACAGATAACATAATTACCAAAAGACAACTGCTTGTCGTCTTATGATTTATTTATCAAAGAGAAAAGTAGTGTAGATTCAGGTTCATCCTGACATCATCTAGTACTATACCCATGATAGTGGAGGGGAGGCAGAGTATATTAGCAAGTGGCTTTACTGTTAGCAAGTGAAGACACCCTGGTAAGTCGAAGGAATTTTATATAAATTCTTGTCTTCAACTTTGAGCCATATCTTCTGATTTATAGACAGTCCGTAATGCCATGGGGTTTGTCCTCAGCTACTCATTAGGTAGAGATGCTGTATTCTGGGCATGTGGGGTTTCTCCACACGGCTGCCCCTCTCACCAGCACAGTAGGAAAAACCCTCACCTTTGGTATCTCTGTCTTCTCTGTTGCTCAGATACCCCCATGAGGCAGTCAGACTTGGGTGTTTCTTCTCTGTCCTCTTCAGGCATCATGGATCGTCAGCCGTGTCCTTGCACACATTTACATGTGTATATTCAAGAGTTGTGTGCGTGAGCGAGGGGAAGGGAGTGCGAGATGGGGTCTGGGTCTGTGGCACCCTGGCACCTTGTGTAGGAGATATTCTCTGTGCCCAAGATGGACGCTGTGTTAGGCCTAGAGAATCTCTGAGACTTCCTAGCCTAAAGCTGCCTTCCCAAGCACTGCCTTTTGTTGCTCCTAGCTGTGGTAACCGCTGTCTCCCAGGAGGTGGGGAACCTTCCTGCCACATGGAGATGAATACTCCTCTTCCCCACATTCTACCATGCTATTTGAGAAGGTGAGAGGGAAGGGGCAGGACCTCCGGCAATCTTGCTTCACTCCTGGCACACCCATCAGAGCAGGTCTTGCCTGGGAACATCGCTGTGTGTATCCCACAGAGAAAAGTTGAGGAGTTCATGTTCTGGGTCCTCAGACTGAGAGGCAGATGTTCTTTCTTCTACACCTAGCGGATCTGACCGGTGCACAGAAGGGCTCCCGTATGGCGATGGAGATCCCTCACTCTTCCTTCTGCACCACACAAACTCCCATCTTCTCCGCATCACTGCCTCTTTTCTTCTCCACCTACAGAGAACCCCGGAGAAGGCAGTGGCACCCCACTCCAGTACTCTTGCCTGGAAAATCCCATGGATGGAGGAGCCTGGTAGGCTGCAGTCCATGGGGTCGCTACGACTGAGTCGGACACGACTGAGCGACTTCACTTTCACTTTTCACTTTCATGCATTGGAGAAGGAAATGGCAACCCACTCCAGTATTCTTGCCTGGAGAATCCCAGGGATGGCAGAGTCGGACAGGACTGAAGCGACTTAGCAGCAGCAGCACAGAGAACCCATGCTGTCAGCACTGTCCTGTCACCAAATAGGATTTCTGTGATGCATCTACGTGGACTGCAGCCGTTCCCTGTCAGGGTTCCCCTGTCTTATCCCATTTTCTGTCTCCTGGACTTCGCAGACACCGCCCTCTGCTCGGGGCTGCTCACTCCTGCATAGTTAACTGACCCAATGCAGCGCAGTTGGGTCTCTGCCTCTTCTGGCTTTGTTTGTTTTCTGCTGGCTGTTGAAATGTTGATTTTCATCCAAAACATTTCCCTTCCAGCTGCTTCTATGGCTAAAGCAATTCCAAAAGTTTTAGGGTTACATGATTGCCTTCCTTTCCAGATCTGCATGCCTATCTGAACATTTCAAACAGACTAACATTATAGTTCAAGTAATGAAGTTTGGTTTTATAGTGCTGCCTGAGATGGGAACCTTTAAGTTTTTGTTGGCCACTGACATTATATCCTAGATGAGCATATCATACCAGCCTTGACAAAGAACAGAGCACAAAGGAAATAAGATACAGGAGCAAGATTTCTAGGGGAAAGGGGAGAGCTGTCAGCACTTAAAAATATTAAAATTTATTTTAAAATATTATTAGTTAAATGAACAAATTGGTGTGTAGGAAGTGCTTTACAGGTCACCTGAAATGGACCAAAGCTTCTTTGCTTTATAATGACTGCAAAACCAACTCCCAGGTGGCTCAGTGGTAAAGAATCCACCTTCTAAGCAGGAGATGCAGGTTTGATCCCTGTGTCAGGAAGGTCCTCTGGAGGAGGAAACGGCAACCCACTCCAGTATTCTTGACTGGGAAATCCCATTAACAGAGGAGCGTAGCCGGCTGCAGTCTGTGGGGTCACAAAGGGTCAGACGCAACTGAACATACATGCACGCGTGCAAACCCACTGCCAGAGAAACATAACTATAAGTACCCTTGGCCTAAGAACAAATCACTACACACCTTTATGGCTAACAAAATCGTAACAGTGGGCAAAGATGAGATTTTTGATTGATCAATTAATCGTCTATGTATTTAGCTATCTGTCTTTGCATCTACCAGCTTTCATTTTTCTTACTCTCATGGACTTGAGATATGACCCCTGAGTTCCGTTCAGAAACATTTTATCAAGGCTACTCAGAAGTTACAAAGATCATTTTTCACTCACCAACCAGAAGAATGATCTGATCTGTGTCTGACCTCTACTCTCTGCCAAGATCAGCCCTCAGTAGACTTGCTGGAGAGCCATGAATAGACAACGGGAAGCCATCAGGAGGACAAGAGAAGGGACTCACAGACATCCATCAAGGGAGAAATGAGCTCCAATGAAACATTTGCAGGGCCTGGGGAAAGTGTGGGGCAAAACCCCAAAGTGCAACCCCACTTTTCTTCTTGCTGCCCCCCCTTTTGCGTGTTTGTGTGGACACCATTACCTGCTCTTCTAAGCTCTATCCTCATTTCCACCGCTGTCCCTCTTTTGGGTTACCACTCATGCCTAGGTCTGTGTATGCTGAAAGCATTGTCTACCCTAAGGAAGGGGGTACCTGGTGGAGAAACCTTGCAAAAGACTTCAAGTACTAGAATCATCTAGAGAACTAATTGCAAAATCCTAGGTGTCAAGAGTTGGGTCTGAAAGGGGAGGCTAGAGAGAAGGATTTCCTCTTTGTCCCTGACCTCCTTGCCCAAATGTGAGCAGTGCTGCCAGTGGAGGGCTGGAGAAGAGACCCCCAGAACAAGGCAGCCAACGTTCTGAGTCATCTATACTCCCACTTGTAATGAGAGAGCAGAAATATCGCTATTCAGATATTATCCTTACTATGTTGTGTATTAAGAAATAAGACAAAACCTAAAAAACCCTAATGGCAGATAATCTAGAATTCTTTACCCCAAAGCTAAAGAATGGTGAGCTTCATTAGCCAGAGTAAATAATTATCATCAAACCATTGTAGGTTGGTTTGGGGGATAGGTGTAGATGACTATATGACGTTACATTTGACTCTAGCTCTGAGTATAGAATCACCTTATTTGAAGTTAAATTGTGCTGCAAAACAATAAAAATCTCACACTGAAGCAACAGGGCAGCGGGCCAAGCCTCCATATTGTGCCCCTCAGCTTAAATTTCTTGCGGCTTCCAGCTCTATTTCTGAGAAAGAACAGGCTAGATTATCTCTAAATTCCTTTCTCATGTAATGATTCTCAGACTCAAATTCAAGGAATATTTATGTAGTAGTTGCTATTTGTGCCATGCCAGATCATTTCACATACCCTCTGTCAGTTTCGCCTCTTCTGGGAAATATCAATAGTCCTGCTTAAAGGTGAAACAGTGAAGTCTCCGAGAAGTGGAGGACTTGATATGGAGCTCAGGGTTGTGTATACATGGAGGCGATTCTTAAACACACACCCTTACCTCCACTTCTGGAGGCACAGCTACAGCAGGGAGTCACCCCAAGTCCCCTTTGATGTCACAGCCTAGGGTCAAGTAAGCCCTTGGAGAATAAGGACTTAGCTCATGAATGTGTCACCACTTTCTAAAACAGGACCTGAAACGTTCTCAGCTCTCAAAGAACATGACCACTTGGATAAACCAACAACTGCAGAGCTGCTGGTACCCACCCACCTACTAAATTAATGGAATATTTTGAGGTAAACACTTTCTTTATAACAAACTTACCCTTATTTTATGTAACAGTTTGGGCAACAGTCAACACAAATCCTGGCTTTGTGGGATGAGTTTCTCTCCTGCTTTGGGGAATCTATCTTTTCAGTTAATATTTTTTAAAAGACATTTTCTCTCAACATCCTCGCATCGGTATCCATCTGATGCTGTTTTTGCCAATCTTTTTTTCTGACTTAACAATATCAGGTGTTAACATGTCTATCTGGTAGAGAAAACACTGTTAATCTAAAAAAATTATAGCTTCTCTGCTGTGCCATAGATCCAAATTTTATAAACACCATCAACTACTCTTCTATTTGTTTTATACTTACTTGAACTTCTTTCATAGGTTCATAACTTTAGAAGAATCCTTAAACATAATCTAGGCCAGTTTTTTTTTCCCCCAAACTGGTACATATGCTGATATGTTAGGCTTAGATGGTATATAAGTCAAGAGTATTTTTCTAAATAATTATATTTTCTAATACTTTAATATTTGTTTTAATGTATTTTCTGATAATTAATGTTTCTTTTTCTAATAACTTATTTTCCTTTAATGAGTGATCAAAAAAATGTACACACAGGAATAGGTAGGTAGGTTTGGTCACTAAGTTGTGTCTGACTCTTGCTACCCCATGGACTGTAGCCTGCCAGGTTCTTCTGTCCATGGGATTTCCCAGGCAAGAATATTGGAGTGGATTGCCATTTCCTTCTCCAGAGGATCTTCCTAATGCAGGGATCAAATCTGGCTGTCCTGCATTGCAGGTAGACTCTTTACCAACTGAGCCACCAGGGAAGCCCCACACACATGTAAAGATATCTATATATCTAGCACAGCAAGCCTGAAACATTATGAGTATTATTGTTTAGGGCAAGGCAAGACTCTGAACTATTGTTTAGTTCAGAGCAAGACTACTGATAAGTTTAAAACATTAATGGATTTAAAGAAATAATGAAAACAATAATGATAAGTTAATAATAATACAGATGTTTCTTAGATATGGTGAAAATCATGAAGAGAATGACTGAAATTTGGAAAGCACCTTTAAATCCAATTGCTGCTTCATTTTATGGCCAAGATGCAAGGAGGTAAAATGACTTGTCCAAGGCCCCAGGGTTAATTAGTGAAAAAATGAGGACCAGACCCTAAGCCTCCAGGTTCCTGGTAATTTGTTCACATCAATAATGCCCCACTTTTAGATTCTGAGCATCATTAACCTGTGGTTATGTGATTCATATTATGAATAAATTTTTATCCACCACTGCCATATGCATAAGATTCTAACTTTCATAATTGAAGTTTCAAAGACAGAAAAGCCCTCTGGTTCCCTCAGAGGAAAAAGCACTCTCAGGTATAATTACAATTTGTGTTTATAATGTGCCTTTCATTAGGGGACCTGAATGAACTCTAGAAAATTGATCTGATGACTGGTATTATCCTCATTTTACACACTGAGAAACAATGACCCAGACAGGTTAAGTGAATTGTCTAGGGTCAGCTGGAATGTCAATCACCGAGAGAGAGACAGAATTACATCTCCAGTCCCCACCTCACCTCTGCAGCCTTGCCTTTCCTGTTGAGCCACCAGTCACTTGCCAGATTCTGAATTACAGGGATTGCCATTAAGTGGGATTCTAGCCTAAGACTCTACTTTGAACCTTTTCAAAGGGCATGTGGTAGATATCCAGGCTTGGAGCTTCCTATTTTAATACATGGTTTTTATTACTTGAGTGTATAACTGGGCTTAAATCTGTCCCTTTTGTTCCCTTTGGTTGTTTTAAATTTACTTTTGCACACCTAGAGTTCTCTGTCCTGCCTGTTTCTACACAGATAGGGAAATAGCTAACACTATGAAGTCAGACAGGATACATGCGGAGATGTTCACTCTTACCTGCTCCAAATTCCTAACTCAACCACTTGACTAGCTATTGGCCAAAAGAAACCATCAAATAACTTCATTGTTGAGTCCTGTATTTCCTACTCCCACACAGTGTGTCATACAAAATCTTTGGCCTTTGCTTGACCGTAGAAGGGCCGCTCCTATTGGTCTGATGTCCTTCAAATGCCCTCTAGTGGTTGAAGGCCCACATGGGCTCCACTCTCCCTCCTGTGAAACACCAATGGCTCTGAATACATAGAAGACTTACCCTTTGAAAGCTTGCCTCTGAAGGACCCTAGGTGCATACCAAAGAACTGAACCATCCCTTCCATTCCTGTGGGCAATTAAGCTATCTTCTCGACAGCAAATACACAGTATGAGCTCACTGCTCTATGGCCTTCAGGAGAACTACTTCTGAGCAAACACACTATGCCTCATGCTGTTAAGAGTCCACTGTATATATAATCTCTGAATTCATTTTGTAGGGTTGCTTTTCTAAACTCAGTAGGTTAAGAACAGCAAAAATTTATTCTCCATCAGTTCTGGAGGCTAGAAGTCCATGATCAATGTGTTGGCAAGGGCCACACTCTCTCAGGAGGCTCCAGGAATAGCCCTCCCTTGACTCTTCCAGCTTCTGCCCCCGTCTTCCCATCGCCGTCCTCTCTCTGTGTCTTCACATGCTCTTCTCCTCTGTGTGTATCTGTGTCCAGATGTCCATCTCCTACAAGGACAGCAGCCGCAGTGGGTGAAGGCCCACCCTAATGACCTCATCTTACCTTGATTCCTTCTGCACAGACCTTGTTTGACATTCATGGGTACTGGTGATTGGGACTCCAACACATCGTGGGGGAAACAGTTCAAGTCATAGTAGTTGTTGAGGTTGTTTTTGTTCAGTTACTCTGTTGTGTCCAGCTCTTTGTGACCCCATGGACTGCAGCATGCTGGGCTTCCCTGTCCTTCACTATTTCCCCAGGTTTGCTCAAACTCATGTCCATCGAGTTGATGATGCCATCCAACCATCTCATCCTCTGTTGGTCCCCTTCTCCTCCTGCCTTCAACCTTTCCCAGCAACAGGGTCTTTTCCAGTGAGTCGACTTTTTGCATCAGATGGCCAAAGAATTGGAGCTTCAGCTTCAGCATCAGTCCTTCCAATGAATATTCAGGATTGATTTCCTTTAGGATGGACTGGTATGATCTCCTTGCAGATCAAGGGACTCTCAAGAGTCTTCTCCATCACCACAGTTCAAAGGCATCAGTTCTTCGGGCCTTAGGATTTTTTATTGTCCAGCTCTCACATCCATTCATGACTACTGGAAAAACCATAGTTTGACTATACAAACCTTTATAGACAAAGTAATATCTCTGCTTTTTAATATGCTGTCTAGATTTGTCATAGATTTTCTTCCAAAGAGCAAAATGTCTTTTAATTTCATGGCTGCATTCACCATCCACAGTTATTTTGGAGCCCAAGAAAATAAAGTCTGTCACTGTTTCCATTGCTTTCCCATTTGCCATGAAGTGATGGGACCAGATCCCATGATCTTCGATTTTTGAATGTTGAGTTTTAAGCCAGCTTTTTCACTCTCCTCTTTCACCTTCATTAATAGGCTCTTTAACTTTCTGCCATAATGGTGGTATCATCTGCCTATTTGCGGTTATTGATATTTCTCTCTGCAATCTTGATTCCAGCTTGTGACTCATCCAGCTCGGCATTTTGCATGGTATACTCTGCATATATATAAGTTAAATAAGCAGGGTGACAATATACAGCCTCAACTACTCCTTTCCAACTTGAAGCAGCCTGGAGTACTTGAAGCAGTCCGTTGGTCCATGTCCCTTGATATGCAAGGAGATCAACATGTCTAACTGTTGCTTCTTGACCTGCATACAGATTTCTCAGGAGGCAAGTAAGGTGATCTGGTATTTCCATCTCTTTAAGAATTTTTCACAGTTTGTTGTGATCCACACAGTCAAAGGCTTTGACATAGTCAATGAAGCATAAGTAGATATTTTTCTGGAACGCTCTTGCCTTTTCGATGATCCAACGGATTTTGGCAATTTGATCTCTGGTTCCTCTGCCTTTTCTAAAACCAACTCATACATCAGGAAGTTCTCAGTTCATGTACTGCTGAAGCCTGGCCCAGAGGATTTTGAGCATCACTTTGCTAGCATGTGAAGTGAGTGCAAGTGTACGGTCATTTGAACATTCTTTGGCATGCCCTTCTTTGGAATTGGAATTAAAACTGACATTTTTCATTCCTGCGGCTGGTGCTAAGTTTTCCAAATTTACTTGGATATTGAGTGGAACACTTCAACAGCATCATCTTTTAGGATATGAAATAGCTCAGCTGGAATTCCATTACCTCCACTACCTTTTTTGTAGTGATGCTTCCCAAGGTCCACTTGACTTCACACCCCAGGATATCTGGCTCTAGGTGAGTGATCACACTAGCATGGTTATCTGGGTATTAAGATCTTTTTTGTATATTTCTTCCGTGTATTCTCGCCACCTCTTCTTAATATCTTCTGGCTGTTAGGTCCATACTGTTTCTGTCCTTTATTTATTGTTTGCATGAAATGTTCCCTTAGTATCTCTAATTTTCTGGAAAAGATCTCAAGTCTTTCCCATTCTATTGTTTTCCTCTATTTTGGGGCATTGTTCACTTAAAAAAGGTTTGCTTATCTCTCCATGTTCTTCTCTGGAACTCTGCATTCAGATGGGTATATCTTTCCTTTTTTGAGGTAGAGACTGTTATTTCCATTTCAGATAGAGAAATCAACGTTTGGAAAGGTTAACCCTGTTACACACGGTCAAACATCGAACAAAGGGTGGTGCAGCTCTGTTGAACCTAAAGACCAGCTCTATTCCCTTGCCCTTTCCAGCTAAGGACACTTAACAGCACTCAGGGGCCTGGTCTGCTAGGGGTGCTGTTTTGACACTTAGTGAGGAGCCAGTAAAGGAAATCACAGGGCTGTAAAAACCATCCACACGAGACAGAATTACCAGTAAAATACTAGGTGCCTGCATTCCTTGAGTTCCTACCAGGGCCAAGCACCACTGTCAGCACTTTTTACGTATGGGGTTCCTTCAGCTTCCAAGGTGGCATTGACAGAAGCACTCTTGTACCTGTTTTATGAATGAAGAAACTGAAGCAGAGTGGTTATATAAATGACCCCAGGTCACATCTTTGAGCTGCAGAGTCAGGATTTCAACACACAAGTCTGATAGCAGAGTCTGCTTGGATTGGAGTTCCCCAGCATTCTCTTTTTCTAGTCCTCCAAAATCATTGCTCGCTATTATTCATTTTGTGTCCTGTTTTAAAAGACAAGCTTAAAATATCACCTAGTGAAGAGCAGATACGTTATACTGCTATATACCTTCATAACTTCGGATACATTGCTGGCCATATCTGTATCTTCTCACAGACCCTGAGCTCTGGAATACAGCCTGGGGCCATCTCAGCCATGCTGTTAAAATGAATGAAGCTGAATCCTGGGACCTCCGCCGAGTGCCCTTCCCACCTTGCAGTCCATCAGTGAAACTTTCTACAGACCTTAGAAATGCATGTAAACCTAAGAGTGGGACAAAGTCAAAGAGCAGGGCCGCTTTATGATCTGGTCAGATGACATTCTGAACCCGTCTGCCACCAGGAAGTACTTTCTCCTCAGGTAAACCCTTGAGAGAGGTCTAGCAGCTCCGCTCCAGGGGTTGTGTCTGGAGGGCAGGGCCAGCCCTTATTTAATACCTCCACTTGTGCATAGCTGTGAAGCCTACACCTCTCATTACAACTAACTCTTACTAGGGGCCTGAAACTCATTTGAAAAGAATGTCAAAAGAGGTGAGGTGCTGCAGATTTATCCCTTGCATCCTTCCTATGAAAATTCTAAATAATCTAAGAAGAAATTCTGCCAGTTCCATTTTGGAGGTCTTAGAAACCATGCTGTTTGAGTCTTCCACTGGGCAGCCTCGGGCCTTGGAAAACAGCCAGCTTCTCTCTAGGCTAGAGCGTGTACGCAACTCCAACCCTGGGTGCCCACAGAAGAAGAGAATGCCCTGCTCAGTGCTATATGTGGATGTGTAAATTACAGCAGATGATGCACTTAGCAATTATGTTCCTTGCATACATAAGCAGGAACAACAGCTCCCAAACTGCCAATATCCTTCTCAATTCTCACAGAATGACTCTGTGTCACACGGTCACACAGCAGGGGCTCTGGAAATGAGATGAAGGAATGGAACAGTATAAAGTTTCAATTTTGGAGAAGCACCCCTCCTGCGGTAGAGAACAAGCAAACAAGGAAAGTCCCAGAAGGCACGATGGCCTGGATGCACTGCACGCCCCAGCCCTCCTGAGTGTGGAGATGGTGCACGGAGGAGATTGGAGGAACAGAGAAGAGAGCCAGCAGTTCTGGAGCTCCAGCACCTGGTGCAGCTGCGTGAATATCTGGAAGAGTCGGGGAATGTTGCTAACTACTTGGGAACCAAATGGGAAGCTTTAATGAAACAGCCAAAGCTATACTGCACATTTCATATGCCTGGATGGGACAGGGAGGTAGCATAAAGGAGGAGAGTAGGCTTGATGGGGACTCTGAGGGAACTCTACAGAACATGTGTGCCCCATCTAAAGGGTAGCTCTACTCAGTCTCAAGCAATTGTTTCTAAGCAGGAAGAACTGACTCTTCAAATCCTTCGGGAAAAGCTGAAAATCACTGGGTGGGGAGAGGTAGATGTGTGTGAGAGAGACCCATCTCAATTTGTAACTTGGCAATCAACTTAAACTGTTGAAAACATTGTCTAGATTTGTGTCAGTTATTTATGCTGAGTAACAACCCCCAAATCAGTTCTTTACAACAACCCTCTTATTCTGCTCATGATTTGTGGTTCAAGAATTTAAGAAGAACTCCAATGAGTGGTTCACTTCTGACCCAGGTAGTGTCAGCTGAGGCATCTGGATCTATGGGTCCATGATCCAAATAATAGGTTCTTATCCTCATATCCAGCACCTCTCTATCTGTACTCCTTGGTTTTCTCTGTCTCTCTTTCTTTCTCTGAGTGTTGTCTCATCCTTCAGGGCCTCTCCATGTGCTTGGCCTTCTCACAGCATGGCGGTCTCAAGAAGTTATACATTGACATGGCAACCAGCTTCCAAGAGGCAGAAAATAGAAACTTTCAGACCAGTTAAGAATCATGCTTGGACCTTCCACAGCATCACTATCGTCCTTTGCTGTTTGTCAAAGCAGTCACAGTACCTGCTTAGTCTCATGAAATCAGAGGCAGAGAAATGGACTCTGTCTCTTGAAGGGAGGTGGCAAAGTCATACCACACAAGAGCACTGGGATGAGAGGTGTGGTTTCATGCATCTTTGGAGAACACATTTTGCCTCAGTATCAAAAAAACACTTGTTCAGTGAGTGTGGCCTGAAGCCCAATAGTCTGTAGTCTTTCAGATAAACGTTACTTAACTGGTGCAGTCAGCGACCATGACTTACAGTGTGTGTTCTGCAGGTGGACTGCCTGGGTTCAAATCCTAGCCCTGTTCCTTGCTATCCTTGGCATCTTGGGAAGTTCACTTAACTTCTCTGGATTTTAGTTTCTTGGTCTCTGATAACAACAGTACTCAACCTATTTCAGGAACGTGTTATTAGACTAAAGGAGTTAATACTTGTAAACTGAGTAGAGAAGAACCTCATGCAGAATAAGAATTCAGTAAGTAGCAGACAGTGAATTTGTTTGCTTGGGCTGCCATGGTGAAGCACTACAAACAAGGTGCTCAAGCTGGAGACGTGTATTGTCTCCCAGTTCTGGAGGGTAGAAGTCCAAGATCCAGGTGTCAGCAGGGCTGGTTTCTTCTGCAGGCTGTAAGGGAAGGATCCATTCCAGGCCTGTCCCTTTGCCTTGTATATGCCCATTTCCTCCCTTTGTTTCTTCACATATGCTCCCCTTTATGTGTATCAGTCCTTGTGGCCAAATTTCCCATTATTATTAGGACGTCAGTCCTATTGGATGAGGGCCCACCCTAATGACTTCATTTGAATTGGATTCCCTCTGTAATGATCCTATCTCCACATGTGAATATGGCAAGGTTGGGGACAAGGGGAGGGAGATGAATTGGAAGGTTGGGATTGACATATGTACACTAATGTGTAAAACAGATAGCTGGTGGGAACCTGCTGTATAGCATAAGGAGCTCAGCTTGGTGTTCCGTGATGACCTAGGTGGGTGGAATGGTGGGTGAGGTGTGGAAGGGAGGTTCCATAGGGAGGGGATACATGATAGCTGACTCACTTCACTGTACAGTAGAAACTGACACAGCATTGTAAAGCAGCTATGTGCTGTGTGCTCAGTCATGTCCAACTCTTTGTGACCCTACAGACTGTAGCCCATCA
This sequence comes from Ovis canadensis, assembly GCF_042477335.2. Classification (NCBI taxonomy): domain Eukaryota; kingdom Metazoa; phylum Chordata; class Mammalia; order Artiodactyla; family Bovidae; genus Ovis; species Ovis canadensis. The sequence goes on from NC_091246.1 coordinate 70,560,149, forward strand.
GGCTCCTCTGTCCATAGGATTCTCCAGGAAGGAACTGGAGGGAGTTGCCATGCCCTCCTCCAGGGGATCTTCCTGACTCAGGGATTGAGCCCTTGTCTCCTGTATCTCCTAGATCGCAAGCAAATTATTTACCCACTGAACCACCTAACTATACCCCAATAAAATAAAGACCCTCTCTCCAAGTAAGGTCACATTCTGAGGTACCGGGAGTTAGGACTCCAGTATATCTTTTATTGAAGGACACAGTTCAACCCATAGCAGACATAGTTGCTGTGGTCCATTCACACAGTTGGTATTTCTAGTGTGACTGTCAGACATACACAGCACAATCCTAATGCAACTAAAGAGATGCAATAATGGGGGGGGTGTGTGTGTATATGTATAGAGAGAGAGATGCAATTTTATATATATATATGTGTATGTATGTATGTATATATATATATATACATATATATATATAAAATAAAAGATGATATTTTGTCCTCTCAGAGTTTGGCAAGACATCCCATAGAAGACATTTACTATTGTTAGAGCTTCCCTGGTGGCTCAGGGAGTAAAGAATCTGCCTGCACTGCTGGAGACCAGGGTTTGATCCCTGGGTCAGGAAGAGCCCCTGGAGAAGGGAATGGCAACCCATTCTCACTGTTATTAGGAAGGTGTAGATAGTTCAGTCACTCAGTCGTGTCTGACTCTTTGCGACCCCACGGACCACAGCACGTCAGGCTTCCCTATCCATCACCAACTCCCAGAGCTTATTCAAACTCTTGTCCATCGAGTCAGTGATGCCATCCAACCATCTCACCCTCTGTCGTCCCCTTCTCCTCCTGCCTTCAATCTTTCCAAGCATCAGGGTCTTTTCCAGTGAGTCAGTTCTTCACATCAGGTGGCCAAAGTATTGAGGTTTCAACTTCAGCATCAGTCCTTCCAATGAATATTCAGAATTGATTTCATTTACGATACACTGGTTGGATCTCCTTGCAGTCCAAGGGACTCTCAAGAGTCTTCTGCAACACCACAGTTCAAAAGCATCAATTCTTCAGTGCTCATCTTTCTTTGTAGTCCAACTCTCACATCCATACATGACTACTGGAAAAACCACAACTTTGACTAGACAGACCTTTGTTGGCAAAGTAATGTCTCTGCTTTTTAATATGCTATCTATGTTGGTCATAGCTTTTCTCCCAAGGAGCAAGCATCTTTTAATTTCATGGCTGCAGCCACCATCTTCAGTGATTTTGGAACCCCCCAAAATAAAGTCTGTCACTGTTTCCTTTGTTTCCCCATCTATTTGCCATGAAGTGATGGGATCAGATGCCATGATCTTAGTTTTCTGAATGTTGAGCTGAAGCCAACTTTTTCACTCTTCTCTTTCACTTTCATCAAGATGCTCTTTACTTCTTCTTTACTTTCTGACATAAGGGTGTTATCATCTGCATATCTGAGGTTATTGATATTTCTCCTGGAAATCTTGATTCTGGCTTGTGCTTCATCCAGTCCAGCGTTTCTCATGATGTACTCTGCATATAAGTTAAAAAAGTGGGGTGACAATACACAGCTTTGACGTACTCCTTTCCCAATTTGGAACCAGTCTGTTGTTCCATGCCCAGTTCTAACCATTGCTTCTTGCCTTGCATACAGAAATGCAAAAAGGCAAAATGGTTATCTGAGGAGGCCTTACAAATAGCTGAGAAAAGACGAGAAGCTAAAGGCAAAGGAGAAAAGGAAAGATATACCCATTTGAATGCAGTTCCAAAGAATAGCAAGGAGAGAAATAAAGCCTTCCTCAGTGATCAATGCAAAGAAATAGAGGAAAACATAGAATGGGAAAGACTAGAGATCTCTTCAAGAAAACTAGAGATACCAAGGAAAATTTTCATGCAAAGATGAGCACAATAAAGGACAGAAATGCTATGGACCTAACAGAAGCAGAAGATATTAAGAAGAGTTGGCAAGAATACGCAGAAGAACTATACAAAAAAGATCTTCATGACCCAGGTAACCATGATGGTGAGAATACTCACCTAGGGCCAGACATCCTGGAATGTGAAATCAAGTGGGCTTTAGGAAACATCACTACATACAAAGCTAGTGGAGGTGATGGAATTCCAGTTGAGCTATTTCAAATCCTGAAAGATGATGCTGGCACTCAGTATGCCAGCAAATTCGGAAAATTCAGCAGTGGCCACAGGACTGGAAAAGGTCAGTTTTCATTCCAATCCCAAAGAAAGGCAATGCCAAAGAATCTTCAAACTACCATACAATTGCATTCATCTCACAAGCTAGCAAAGTAATGCTCAGAATTAGAAGGGTGTGGATGATCAAATTCCACATGAATGTTACAATAAGAGTGCAAGGGTGAAATCTGGAGGAGAGAGAGCCTGTAACGGATGCCCCCACTGAGATCTATCACACAGCTACAATTAGCCTCGAGCAGAATGCTCTGGTGCCTGTGCGTCTCCACACCTGGCTGCTCGACCCTCAGGCTCTACCATGGACCTTGCTTGAGTCACTCAACTCAAACTCAGCTCTAGGACAACTTGCAGAGCCTTCGCACAGACTGCAGTGACTTGGTCCTCAGTCTGACCTACACACTGCCTCCTGCACCATAGATACGTCTCTACACCTATCCACACATCCCCAGATGTGATCCGCGAGCCTATTCCCAGCCATTCATGACGTCTTAGAAATGGGAGTGCTCAGGCAAGACTGTGCAGATGAGATGGGGTTCTGAGTGTGTCCTAAAGATTGTAGAAGATCCCTTAAGAAACAGAGGATGGGAGAGAGGGGTACCCGTCAGAGAGCGCAGTAAGTGAGCACTCAGAAGCAGGACTGTCCCTACGTAGGAGGCATGGGAAAGTGTGTTTAGCTGACTGACAGGAAGGCTTTGTTTGGGGTCAGAGTGAGGGGTAAGTTTAGAAGGACCCACCCGACTCCTGGAGGATGAAATCTGATCTTACCTTCCTTTGACTCTCTGCCTTGGTGTCCCCCCTCCTCCCCATGCTCCCCATATACACCCCACAATAGAAACTAGAGACAACTCTGTGTATGATCTTAGTAACAAGAGCCATCACTGACGCTCCAGCCAAATGAGGATGCCGTTTGACAATAACTACTCTGTGCCCCACTCACCACATCCCTCTGGGTGACTGGGGAGGGGCTTCTAGAAACCTGGAAAAGCATCTCCTGTCCTGTTAGATATTGTGATGCCTATGTGGCAGAATGCCAAAATGAGGCTCCCAGCCTCATTTGCACCTGACATACCCATCTGACATAGAACAGAATGAAAGTGAGCTGGGCCCCCAGATGCTGCTTTATCTCTAGCGCCATGACTTGTCATCCACGTAGGCATCAACTGTCAGTCTCTAGGGGACACCTTGCCCCTTATTGCCTCTGAACGCAGGCAAAAAGGGCATAGCAGAGTGATTATGAGCTCAGACCCCACACCAGATGGCCAAATCCCAGGCCCACTTCTTGCCAGTGATGGGATTCTTAGTAACCTTCTATGCCTTTGTTTCTGCATCTGTAAAATGGAGACAGTGATTATATATACCTAGTGAAATAGCAGATGGAACTCTCTAACGTTCTGGATGCACATAAGAAGCACTATTAGCTCTCACTAACGTCAGTTGCAGGAGTGTGCAAACTACATACAACTTAGTGCAGGTCTGAAAATTCCTGCTGTCTGTAAAAGAGAATCTAGGATTTGTCATGGGGACAGCCAAGATAAGGACCCTAACATTTAGAACTTTCGGATTCCAGGGGTAAATCAGTGAGCAGTGAACTTCTCCAGTCATCACATTTCCTTTTCTTATTCTGGCCTCTGAGCTCACTCAAATCTTTTCTTTAAAAAAAAAAAAAAAATTAAACTCATCAGGGCGCATAGCAGATAGGAAGGTAGCTATTTCACTTTCAACACCTGAGCATCACCTTCATCCTTAGATATGTGTGTGTGTGCTTAGTTGCTTAGTCATGTCCAGCTCTTTGCGACTCCATGGACTGTAGCCCACCATGGGGATTCTCCAGGCAAGAATACTGGAATGGATTGCCATGCTGTCCTCCAGGGGATCTTCCCAACCCAGGGATCGAACCCAGGTCTCCGGCATTGTGGGCAGATTCTCTACCATCTGAGCCACTAGGGAAACCCCATCCTTAGATATCATACACATCTACTGATAGAAAATATTTGTATACCTGTGCATGTATTCCGTTTATTATACAAATAGACGTATACAACTGCACATACATATGCATGCACACTATGTTGGGTGTGTTCCTTAATACCTCTGTCATTTGTCCAGACTGTGTCTCTTGCCCTCCTAAATGATGCTTTAAAAAGGGAACAACAAAGTATAATTAATTCTGTAGAGAGCTAACATAGTCTAGAATTACTGATCACCTAGATCTTAAATCAAGCTCTAGAAAAAAAGATGTTGGGATAATGTATGCCATATTCAAAACATGTAAATAGAAGCTCACCAATAAAACTTTATTTTAAAAATCCAGAAGATGGAATGGGGGTACTTTAGGAACTGTTTCCTTAGGAGCAAAGTAAGTCAGAGTCTGACATGGCAGCTCAGTAGGCTGAGTTTGAGGGAAAGGGCATAGCTTTAACCTCCCCTCCAATGTGTTTGGCCCTTGGCATCCCATTTCTTTTCAACACCACTGCCGACCTGAGAAAAAGATCTTGGCTTAAGTTGCATGTGAAAATGAATTTGTAGGTCTCAACCCGGCTCTTGTGACTGAGTGTAGCACTGCATAATTTGACAGGATTGGGCCTGATTGACAGTGAGAAGCAGCATGCAGGATCTCACAGGTCAGGAGAGAAAGGGGGCTGGCCCAAGGGCCCCAGAGCATGCTGGGTAGCAGCCTGCCCTTGAGCAAGTTCTTCCTACAGATGAAACAGCGCAAGTCCAGTAAGCTTGTCTGAGAGGCTGTGGGTCATCCATAGAAATGAAGGAGAGAAACACTCCAGCAGGTCAAACTGAAATCTTTCAACCTGAGCAAACTCAAGCAGAGGAGGGATGCCCCAAGGAGGAAAAGCCCGTGAAAAGGTGGACCTTCACCTGGTGCCTGTTCACAGGCAGGAACCCATGAGTTTCTGGCACCCCAAAGATTCTTTCAGCGCCAGCCCATCTTCATTCTATTTTGAGCTGCCTGTGCACCCCATCCATACTTTTCCTAGTCCTGTCATTCACCTCCAAAAGCCTAGTGATTTTTAGGGTAGATGACATTTTGGGGCAAGCGTCCTAGACTCTGAGGTTTCCAAAGTCATTATCATTTGACAGATACCACATGCCCAATTGGCAGATGCCATTGGGTACCTGTCCCCTCAATTTGGTCATCCATCATCACCTCCACCATGACTGTGTGCTCTGAGAGATAAGCATATCCCTAGCTCAAGAGTAAACTTTGACCACTCTGAGCCACTCTTGTTATTACTATTCTCCTGGCCAGCTGTTTGTCTGGGGGGAGGATGTGGCACCCAGTCCTGAGCAGTGGGACGTGAGAGGCAGTCTTCTGGGAATAACTGAGTAGAAAGGAGTTCCCAGACAGACACACAGGAGGAGAGTCTCTCACCATTCTGCTGAGTGTTGTCATGTCTATGTAACATGGATGTTAAGACGACCCCTGCCTCATCTCCCCTGCCTCATCTGTACCTGAGACAGCAGTAGGATAAAGACCACATATAAGTTGAAGGTGATCTGAAGACCCCTCATGTGGCACTTCCAAAGGACCTTATAAAAAAAAACAGGCTATTGGGGTAAGAGTATGAAGGAAAAGGAGTGTTGTGGAGACAATTTTATTTAGAGAGAATTGTTTCCATGATGCATTCCCCCGCCCTCCAGAGGAAACAGGAAGAGGTTCAATGGCTTCACTTCTGCTGGAGTGGCTGGGCTTCCCCCACCACCCTTGCATTTGGGAGAACTCACGGAGTCGACTTTGCCTCTTGCCTTTAGAGGGCATTAGGAGGACTGGCTTGAGCTCACAGAGTTTGTCAGGGTGAAAGATGGACCAGCCCTGGATCATGCAGACGAGAGGCAATGCTTCATGATCACGGGGCCACGCAGAGGGCCAGAGGCTCCAGAGGTGAGCCTTAGTCCTCTGGGGCTGAGGAGGGATTCATGACTGGCCGTCCATAAGAGAGATGCTGTCACCAAAGAAAATGATGTAGAATGGCCCAGTTGATGGGAATGTCCTGTGAGCCCACAAAAGTGTCACAGACGAGTGAGATTTAAATAGCCCTAAGAAATAAAGACAAGTAATAGATACATAACTAGATAGATAAGTAGATCTGATAGCCTTCCTGAGCCTCTACTACTCCCTTGGAGCCTGTTCTCCTGGTTAGCAAGTAGGGAAGGAGGTAAACACACCTCTTTCCCAGTAGTGAACTAAGAGGGCGTGTGGGAGCAGCCCACAGGAAGAGGCAATTAAGGGGTACATTGTCTTTGAAGAATTTGAGAGCAATAATAACACTGACTTATCACCAAGCACCAGCAACTCTCACCAGTGCTATGGGGCAGACCATGGCCGCCTCATCGCCCTCCTTGTTACTCCACCTTCCTTACTCACAAGACTCTTGTTATGTGAGACAATAGTTTCCCTCATCATATAAGCCATTTGGAGTGTTTTTCCTGTTATTTAAAGGAAAAGACACTGAGCTAGACATGGGACAAAGTAAAGTAGCCATCAAGGAGTTCAGAATTTCATTAAGTGAGGTATGGGGTGGACAGAAGTATTTTCTGGGGTGAATGTCACACTTAAGTCAAGCACTGATACCAGCCAGCTGTATGGACAGGAAACACATTTTGAACTGTTAATCCTACAAAGCAGAGAGTTGTTGGAGGACAAGAAAAGTCTTTCCCCATGTATATGCACATTGTAGTTATTTTACCTGAATGACTCAGGGTAGAAAATAAAACACAATTTCTGAACTCAGAATGGACTTGAGGCCACATTAAATAATTCAGCAAACAAGACAAATGCGTGGCACATCTTTGTCTCTGCTGCACACATTGCTTTTACTTCCTTCTCCTTATCCCCCTCCCAACATCTCACCAATTCTGTTCACTGTCAAGTAAGTTGATGACCATTCAACAAACCCCTATGGAGAATCTAGTGGACTCCTGGCACTGCACTAAACACTGGGTCAGATATCTAGATAAAACAGTCTTCCAGAAGCTCCTGCAGAGGAGGAAATGGAGCTTCAAGATTGCTAAGTGGGACTCAGAGCAAGTTTGGTCCAACTTGAATGTTCATGATATTTCCACTTGGCTATTCAACTTCTAAGAAGCACAGAAATATCTGACTTGGTCCTTCTTTCTATGAGCTCATAGCCAAAAACCTATGCAATCTGGGGAAAAATGGAAAAAAAAGAAAGACAAATATACAAGTGATAGGTATTGCTTAGTCCTGCTAGAAGTTGAAGAAACTAGATACTGCAAGAGAAGATAAGCATAGTTGATAGCAGAAACACTTATGTTTTGTCCCTGGGCAAACACTTCTGGAGGCATTTGCCTCTTAAGCCCTACTTCCTTATTAGAGCTTAACTTTAGTAAATCATAACAATATATAAATGCTATTGATTCTCTTATGGGTCCCATTTACAATAAACTCTGAAAACATACATCTCCTTTAGGTTCTAATGTTTTTTTTCTTCCAATGTTGTTTTTATTTTGATAGGAACAAATTCTTACAAAAAAGTTTTTAAACAGTAGAGAAGGTGAGCTGCTTTCAGGCAGGTATCTCTCCTGGTGTCTCCCAGTTTATTCCTAAGTGTATCCCATGTATTCCTTTATCATAGAACAGCAAACGCTTAAATAATAAAGTAAACCATTTTGTGTTTTTCTGGAGAGAGTAGATGAGTGAAATGGGAGTGGTATAACTGTTTACATTTATTTTATACCTAATTTTAGGCTGATTTCAGAATTTAAGTCACCCAGGATTTTTAGCTGTCCTCCTTTCCTTGACTGAGAGCATTTGTATTAAGAGAAAAACATGGTTGGGTTTGAAATTATTGTTTCACTGACTATCACAATGTTTAGAAATAAAGATTTTGTAGGAAGATAGAAGAAGCCATTTTCTATTATCTAAGCTATTTTTATTTTCCTGTTTCCAACATATATATATATATATATATATATATATGTTCAAGAGTTGCCTGTACTTAAAACAATCTTTACCCATTCTACTTAAAAGACAGATCTTTGCTGACCTGCACTATCCTACACAGAATCAAAAAATCTCAGAATTTAGAAGGATCATAGGAAGATTTCCCAGATTCTAAATAAATACCTAGGTATCTTTTCCAAATACCTCCAATCTTTGCTTCAAAACTTTCAATAAATAAGGTAGCCTTGTGGAGGTAAGAACAAAATTGCCTTAATAATGAGAACTAAAAAACTTTGGGGTGTTGTTCGCTTTTGTACTCTAGGAATTGGACCCACTCTGGCAACTTTGTCCAAAAGTGATGGACTTTTAGATAGATAGGTCTTCTTATAAATCTTCTTTTTCCCAAGACAAACACGTTCATTTCCCCCTCTGCCATGATTCTGCCCTGGCCCACAAAATGGGAATTTTTGCTCTTCTACAAGTATTAAGAATTGTTTTGCTTGTTCCCTGTCCCCTCCATCTTCTTCCCGAAGAGCTGAGTAGAGCCTTATCTAATATGGGAGATTGATACAAGTCCTGAACTTTGGAGGCTGAGCCCCTGATTGACCATCTTTTCTGCAAACATGCTAGACAGATGGTATTCACCCCTGTTCCTCCTTCCATGTAATAAAACCTGAATCAGAGCCCATGCTGCCTTACAGAGGCATGGCTGAAGGACCTTCTCCATTCTTGCTCTGTCAAGTAAGATATGATATCTGTACTAAGTACAGGTACAGGCAGGTCCACAGATGCTCCTTGACGTGAGCGAGTTCAGTGTTTTCTCCCTCAGTTCACTCCTTGCAAGCAGAGCTCTCAAAATCCAATGCTGCAGTTCCAACCCATCTCCATGAAGATAGTTTTGCCAGCAATAAAAATGATAGTTCAAGCTCCTCTGTTTGTATTTTTCAACTGCTTCCAAATTAGAAAGGAGAGGGGATGCAATTCACTTACAGAAGGAAAAAATCCAGCGTGTTACTTTATACTGCATCAATCATGGTTTTTAGTTTTTTGAACATTCTCCACTTTGTCAGTCTTATCAGTCCTGAATATTCATTGGAAAGACTGATGTTGAAGCTGAAACTCCACTACTTTGGCCACGTGATGCAAAGAGCTGACTCATTTGAAAAGACCCTGATGCTGGGAAAGATTGAAGCTGGAGGAGAAGGGGATGACAGAGGATGAGATAGTTGGATGGCATCACTGGCTCAATAGGCATAAGTTTGAGTAAACTCCTGGAGTTGGTGATGGACAGGGAGGCCTGGCATGCTGTAGTCCATGGGGTCTCAAAGAGTCAGACATGACTGACTGACTGAACTGAACTATCAAAATAAGATTCCCAGAACTGAACAGAATATAATCAAGTGTGGATCCCTAGGCTAGAAAGTTCCTTGTGTCCTAGATACTGAAGCTTGCTGAATATTTGGGCCATAGACCCCTTAACTACACAGAGCCTGAGTACTTTATACAGACATCATATTTTACCTGACCAGAGTTAAAAAACAGAAAATTGCTCCTCTGAAAACCCAAGGAGTTACCCCCAACTTCCCCTCTACCCCATGTGGCACTTTCAAATTGGCCCCTTTTCAATCACGAAAGCCAGGCATCAGTAGGGACTTGGATTCCCCACTATAGAGACCTCCAGACAGGAAGGCTGTGAATAAGATCATCTGTTACTAAAAACTACACAAGGGAAGGAGCAGACCCTGACATTGTCTCACCTCCATTCTTTCCAGTTCCAGGTGATTGAAGGAAGGAGTTTCATTTAGTTTTCAAACTGCAGGGAACTGGCACTCTGGGAATGTTTTCTGGGCTCACTGTACCCAAGGCAGTCATCTGTATCCAGGAAGCTGATCTTTTCAGTTACTCACTTGATGAAAACATATTTTGTGGAATAACTTCTCCACTAAGTAGATTCCTTTAATGAAACAAACAAACAAACGTGTATGAGGTCAACGGGAAGGAATGGCTCCCTGTGATCAAGGAAAACTCCCAGGCTGTAGCTGAGCACCCTCACAGGTGGGGCGGGGCAGTGGTAGTGGGGAGTCTCTCACCTGACTTAGAGATTCCTGCCTCCATCGTCTCTACCCCTGGAAAGTTGTTCATATCGGGCCTCCCTGCTGCTGCCACAATCAGCTCCAGAGAGGGGCCCCTTTACATAGTTGTCCTGATTTGATTCCCCCTAAAGCAGAACTGAGACCAAAGACTTGGATGCAGTTCTCTACCCAGGGAGAGTATATGAGGGCTGGGGGAGATGAGAAGAGCCAATGAAGAGAGTGTTAATGTGTGAGTTCCTTTTGAGGACACCTTGGATTCAAGCCTAGAGAATACCCTCTAGAGAGTCAAGAAACACACCTCTGAATTCACTCACCAGTCTGAAGAGCCTGGGACATTTCTCCACTGTCTCCCCTCCTCCATGGATATAGGGCTACCCTGTCAAGGAGGTACGTCCACTGGCCATCCAGGTTGCACCTAATTGAATGGAGCAAGCTCTCTTAACATTAGAGAAAGTCCTCAGCAGCAAGGAAGGATGACACAGGAGGCTGTCAGCATGCTAGACACCATCTGCTCCAGGATCTGGCCTAGCAGACACAGGTGGAGCATCCAAGCCATCTGCTCTAACACCTCAGCAGCCCAAGTGTTAGGGGAACAACCCTTTTTAGCTTTTTATTAGCCCAGATTAAAGGGACTACTATTTAAAAACCTAACCCTTCCAAATGTTCTGTGCTATATGCTTAGTTGCTCAGTCGTGTCCAACTCTTTGCTACTGTAGTCCACCAGGCTCCTCTGTCCATGGGTATTCTCCAGGAAGAATACTGAAGTGGGTTGTCATGCCCTCCTCCAAGGGATTTTCCCAACCCAGGGATCGAACCCAGGTCTCCCATATTGCAGGCAGATTCTTTACCATCTGAGCCACCAGGAAAGCCCAAGAATACTGGAGTGGGTAGCCTTTCCCCTCTCCAGGGGATCGTCCTGACCCAGGGATTGAATCTGGGTCTCCTGCAATGCAGGAGGATTCTTTACCAGTTGAGCTACCAGGGAAGATTTAATAAGAAAGAAAGGAAAGGAAAGCAGATAATATAAGGAAACACACCAGACGAGGTCTTGAAATACTTTTGCTGATCCCCAGCAACTGCACACTGTCTCCATGGATGGCACATTTTTATAGAGCCTTGCCAAATTGCCTACTGCCCTCTAAGCACCAGAGTCTGTCCCCTACTGTGGATGCACCTTACCTCCTGCCACCTGGGAATGTTCCATCAGGTTCTTGACAGCCTTGTTTTCAAGGTCAAAAGGACCATAGCAGCCTTCTTCCTTCAGTGGTTTTCTAGTCAGAGAATAAGTTGTGCATAGTTTTCCCTGCAACAGTTTATGAAAGTGTAAGTCATTAATACCACGATCTCCAGTGCTCACCCCCCTGAGCTTGAATCCTGGCTCTTGACATGTTGTGTGACCTTGGGTGAGTTTGCTTAATTGCAAACCTCAGTTTCTTCATCTATAAAGCAGAGATAATGAGAGTCCAGTCCATAGGCTTGTGAGGATTTAATGACTTAATATAGAGACAATGACTAGCACATAAAAGCACCATATAAATGTTGGTTATTATTGTTATTATTATTAGACCAGAGTTTACATACAGGGAATTATCATAATAAAGTGACCTTCCACAACAGAGCCACTCTGTAAAGCTACAACTATTCAGTAGCCACATCTGCATCAAAAATTAGTACACGGTGTACATAGTAATAAGATCTTTTTAAGGGCAAGAGCATTACCTAGGCTAGAGTGAGTTGCTAGGGTTCCCTCTTCCTTCTTTTGCATGTATGAATTTCGCCAAGGCTAGCAGAGTCTTTTCTTTTTAACTTTTTATTTTGTATTGGGGTATAGCCAATTAACAAACAATGTTGTGATAGTGTCAGGTGAACAGCAAAGGGACTCAGCCATCCATTTACATGGATCCATTCTTCCCCAACAGCAGAGTCTTTTCTGGCCTTTTCTAACACCCTTAAGTTGGAAAGTAGATACTTGCCAGGTATAGGACTATACTTGCCATAGACAGAAATACCTGTCTTTGAACATAGCTGTCTCCTCTGTGGCTTCAGGTAGCCCAAACTAGAACCTTTCTTTGAAGCTTCTCAAGGAGAGTGCTGTGAGGTCATTATTAAACACTTTCCTGGTTAGACCATGTCTTTTTCCATTCTGTCCATTTTATAGAAGTTTGTGAGCGTCTGCCTTAGAAAAAAGATAAATGCACTCAACTTCAGTGTTTTGGCTACTTGCTATAGCAAGTGTGAATGAAATGGTTTCTGGATGGTATAAGAGCTTCATCTTTTTCTGTGTCCCTTACATAGATAACTGAATAGTTAATTTATACTCGGCTAAGAATCCATCCCTTATCTTCTTTTCTCTCTGGACTTCTGTTTCTGGGAAATTACGGTAAAGGCCTAAGGAGTTGCTTCAAGTTGACAGTGAGGTCCCAAACCTTGGATCATTCTGTGTAGATGCCACCAAAGGGAGCCAACTGTGAGAACAGGATGCCTCAAATTTGCATCAACCTAAGTCCAGCCTTCTCTGTCCTGTCTCTTCTTGTCACAAAACACAAATCACTCCACCTCCTCTGGTACAGAACAACTTGACCTCTACCACCCCCTGGTGGATCATCAGAGTATGCTAGGTGAGTCGATTTTGAAATCGCCACGTGGGCCCAAAAGACTTAGAGAATCAAAGACTGCCTCTCAGAAGCCTTCCACATTCTCATTCAATGTACTGATTATTTAGAGCTGAAACATAATTTGCCCCCAAATGGTGCTAGCACTTTTTGCCTTCGTATTCCAACTTGTTCTATTATTCAGACGTGGCATTCTTTATTGTAATTGCCTGGTTACTTGTCTGTTTCCCCAAATAGACTGTAAACAGTAGAAACCCGAGAGCGCTAAGTGGTTTTCTTGAGGTCATGTAATCAGAAGAGAGTCCCCGTATCGAGATCAGGTTTCTCTATGCATGGTCCGCTGTGCAGCTCTGTTTTGTGTTCTGAAATAGTTCTTTCTCAGAAGGAGCATTGAGAGAGTGGAGTACCCGGGCTCTGAAGACAGAAAATCTGCTCAGGTGAGCTCAGTCACTCACCAGGCCAAGGTCCCTGAACAAGAATGGTGGTGTCTTCAGATGACGGCTGAGGCCCCTGTCCAAATCTAAATGTCCTACTTGAAAGGACTCATGAATTAACAGTTCAGACAGAGAAAGAGAGAGATTTATCCATTCATTCCACAAATATACATTTGTTTAACAAACATTTAATTCAGCATCTACTGCATGCCTGACTGGATGCCAGGTCTGCAGGTAAACAAAAAATAATTTATGTCTTGATTTTAGTGGGTTCACTGGGCAACACCTCTTACTAACGATCATGGATAAACAGAGCGACGGATCTATCATCAGCACACTATCTTTTGAAGAATTCCCTCATGGTTGTGCACCTGTACGTGTCTATGTGTGTTGGGGTAGGTGGGAGAGGGAATGCTGGTGAAAACTGCCACATTCAAAATCACTGTCTCAAACTCCTGAAACCAACAAACCCAAATCAACAACAACAAGACAGATTGGGTGCATCCAACACAGGTGTCCCCTCCCTGACAATGTGCTGTTTCCAAAATCAAGCCAGTTGTTGCTTCTGCCTAGATGCCAATAAGAGTGCCCCATTAGTGCCAATTTGTTTTTTGTAACACAGACACCTGTCACCAAAGAGCTTGACAAAATATAACCAACTTAGTCACTGTGGATGTAAACTGGGCTTAAGCTAATCAGCTCGAGGTAAACAGGAAGCCTTCAAATCCCACTGCAAACCCTCCCAGGGACCCAGCCCCTCTGCCTGTGGACAAACCTATGGTGCATTTCTGACTGATGGCAAGACACCAACTGGCAATTGATTTTTTTTTCTCTAAATGCAAGTTATCAGCCTTTCCTTCCAGTCAGCTGCAGGCTCCCCCCTGGCAGTTCAAGACTCATAGGGATAATGGATTATCTTTTCTTTTAATAGCAAACCACCTTCCGCTGAGATGGAATGAAAGTTGCTGGAGAATGAGAACAGTTTTCACCAAGAAGTCCTTTAACACTCTTTAGGAAACACCTCTAGTTCAAGTATTTAAAAAAAAGAAAAAGGAAAAGCCCTCAAAAACTCACCAGGTTTCTGCTGTGTGACTAAACCAGCCACCAGGGTTGTGCTGGTTACATCTGAATTAGCCCTGCGTGACAATCACTTTCAAATTCTTTTCCACCTCATGCCAGCGGATCTGTTCCCTGGGTGTGCAATTGTATGGGACAGATGCCTTCCAAGGAGTTCTCAGACCCAGATTAAGAACACATAATGCATGGACAGAGGAGCTTGTCGGGCTACTCTGTAGGATTGCAAAGAATTGGACACGAATGAGCACGCACACACCATACCAACGTATAATAAGCAAATGAACAAGGAAGACATTTTTCCAAAAACACAAGGCAGGAGACTCAGTATGTCCTGTCCTTTGATAGAGGACCCATCTAGCCCACTGCATTATGAGGAGCAGAAAAGTCTGGAATCCTAACCTACCACAGAAGGGGTTTCTTTTCTCCTCACCATGCTGTGCACTGAATGGCAGATTTCGTAACCTTCATTGTAAGGCACCTCTCATTATGAGAAACCAAGCACAGAGCCCGGCTTCTAACTGGAGTATTTATAATGAAAATGGATTACATGCATCCTGTTTGCTAAGCAATTATCCCAAGGCAGGGATTGAGTCCAGATTTTTTGCCTCGCTGCCTGAGTGGCAGGCCATGAATAGATAGACAGGTATTTGCATGCAGGGTCTCTGACCTGGAGAAAATGTCAGGAGACTGAGAGCCTACAGAGAGAGCTGTAGATGCATATTCTTTTGAAACGTGGCTGGGTTTTGCAGTCTATTCTTGGAAAAGGCAAAGAAAGGGGGAAAGAGTTTGAATTTGCTGTCGCTGTTTAAAGCTATCCTCCTGAGTCAAAGTGAGACCATTTTGCTTTGCCCACCTTAAGTTTTTCATTAACTGGGAGTGACTCTGGCCCTTACCTTCTCAAGGAGATGAAATTAGTTTTATAGAGTCGATGCCAAGTGGTGCCTTCCCTGGATGTTTTATAAAACCCAAATCTGATCCTCTTAAGATAGGCACTTTTTTATGAGAGAAGGCATTTCTCAGATGCTCTGGATCTAAATCTTCTCTCCTCCTCTTTGACTTGCTCAGCTCCTGCCAGGTGCCGACCAACGTCCTCTTTCTGATGCTGGTGTACTGTTTCAGGGCTGTGCTTCCAGGCTGAAAGGAACCCTGCGCTAGTGCACACAGTACTCTGGGATCCTGAGCAAGGATCTGCCGACATCTGTCACCTCCAGTCTCCCTTCACCCACCCTCTTCCTCCTTTATGATGAACTTGCATGCTGAGATGCATATTGAGAGATGGCAGTAAAAAAATAAATATATATATATATATATGGACAAGGACCAGAGGGTGAAGTCTTAGAAGATAGAGGAGACTAACAGAGGCATGCATCCCTACAGTAGGGTAGGGCCACTCAGCTCCTAACACCTGTTTCACAAGAAATTACAGTTGCCTGGGGAATGTGTGTACGTCTTTGGTGTATCTATACAGTGGAATACTACTCAGCAATATAAAGGACTAAACTACTGATAGACACAGTAACATTAAAGAATCGAATTCATTATTCTAAGCCAAGGAATTTAGACACAAAAAGCTCATACCAGAAAACTCTAGGGACCAAAATCTGGTCGAGTTTCCAGAACTAGGAATAGAGGGAGATGCGGACCTAACAGGTTGACACGCCTTCCCAGTTTGCTTGGGACTGTCCTACTTATATAGCCCAGAAAGCCTCTATCCCTGGTAGCCACTCAGTCCTAGGCAAATCAGAACAGTTAGTCACTCTGGATCTTGACAGGAGCTAAAAGGGAAATTGCAGGGCAGTGTTGGGGCAGGGGGGGAGTTGGGAGGAGGAACTGCAGTTTTTAAAACTCCCATAACTATGCACTTACTGGTAAGTTTTACTCTGTGTAAATTATACCTTAATTAAAGGCTAGAAAAAGGTCTCCTTCTCTTCCCCTGTCCATTCTTTAGAGAGTGAGCTCTCTACATGCAAGGGTTTTGTGTCTCCCAGCATCTAGCGTTGCATCTGCTGTGGTGTAATTTGCTCACAGATTGTGTCCTGCTGTTTCTTCTCAGACGCTACCTGTCATATCACCACCGATAGATTCTTTAAACAATCCAGAGTCTCTAAACATAGGATTTTCTCCATAGAAATACATAAAGTTTTCTCTATTTCCTTTGGGTTGTGATTTGATAGCCAGGCTCTTAATATGAGACAGATCTATTAAGCAGTGCTTTCTAAATACAATAAGCATAGCAAATTCCTGGAGTGCTTGTTAAAAATACATATATAAGTTCCTGGAACTATATCTAGACCCACCAAATCTGAAGTTCCAGAAAAATAACCTAGAAATCTGTCTAGTTCACAAGGACTTATGATCAAGCATGGAAAGCCTAAAGACAGAAAACCTGGCGTTGGGAAGCCTCAGTACCAGGCTTCAGGTCTGGTCACATCCTCTTCCCTGGATCCCATGTCATCCCCTTGCCAGAGTCTGTTGATGAATCACTCACTCATTAATTCCATTTGACAAAGATTTATCGAGCACCTACTCTGTGCTAGGGCTGCAGTGGTAAAAATAAAGCAAACAAGTGAACACAATACATTCAACCACGGATGGATGATGTGAAGGAAATACAACAGGGTGACATGACGGTGCCTGGACCACGTACTTCTTACATAGAACAGTCAGGAAGGACGTGGTCTTCACTGATGCTGGCTCTGCCCTCAGGCAGATTTCTTGTGGGGAGCATAGTTAGAAAGCCACTGACATATGTTCCAGCCCCAGTCTTGCCATCAGCAGCCGCCATGGACCAGCCTCAGCATCCTCATCTGTAAAACGAGGGCGTAGATCTAGATGTTGAACTCTAAAGAGGCTTCTCAGCCTGACAGTCTACGTTTCTGGAGTTTATTGTTGTAATCAAATAAGGCGAATCTGATACATATTTAATGTTATGCATAATTGTTATTGTGCTGCATGATAATTAGCTATCAATGGTAAGCAGTTCGCAAAAATGACTATAATTAGCATTTTCTTATACACAAGCCAACCCAAGTTTTTGGTTTCTCACTTCTTGCTTTGTGATTCTGTAATTAGCATCAGGGTCCTCTATTCTTCTCTGCTATGTGTCATTCAGTGAGAACCCATGTCCTTCTCTCTCACACACCCACACAGTGATATTGACACTTTAAACTATCAGGCTGGTTTATTATGTCTTGAGTTGTTGTTCAGTCACTCAGTCATGTTCAACTCTTTGCAACCCCATGGAGTGCAGCACACCAGGCTTCCCTGTCCTTCACTATCTCCCAGAGTTTGTTCAAACTCATGTCCATTAGGTTGGTGATGCCATCCAACCATCTCATCCTCTGTCACCCTCTTCTCCTGCCCTCAATCTTTCCTAGCATCAGAATCTTTTCCAGTGAATTGGCTCTTTGCATCAGGTGGCCAAAGGATTGGAGCTTCAGCTTCAGCATCAGTCCTTCCAGTGAATATTCAGGGTTGATTTCCTTGCAGATCAAGGGACTCTCAAGAGTCTTCTTCAGCACCACAGTTAGAAAGTATCAATTCTTTGGTATTCAGCCTTCTTTAGGGTCCAACTCTCATATCCATACATGACTACTGGAAAAGCCATAACTTTGACTAGATGGATCTTTGTCAGCAAAGTGATGTCTCTGCTTTTTAATATGCTCTCTAAGTTCATCATAGCTTTTCTTCCAAGGAGCAAGTGTCTCTTAATTTCATGGCTGCAATCACCGTCCACAGTGATTTTGGAGTCAAGAAATAAAGTCTGTCACTGTTTCCATTTTTTTCCCCATCTATTTGCCATGAAGTGATGGGACTGGATGCCATGATCTTAGTTTTTTGAATGTTGAGTTTTAAGCCAGCTTTTTCACTCTCTTTCACATTCATCAAGAAGCTCTTTAGTTTCTCTTTGCTTTCTGCCATTAGGGTGATATCATCTGCATATCCAGAGAAAGCAATGGCAACCCATTCCAGTACTCTTGCCTGGAAAATCCCATGGATGGAGGAGCTTGGTAGGCTGCAGTCCATGGGGTCTCAAAGAGTCGGACATGACTGAGCGACTTCACTTTTCACTTTCATGCATTGCAGAAGGAAATGGCAACCCACTCCAGTGTTCTTGCCTGGAGAACCCCAGGGACAGCGGAGCCTGGTGGGCTGCCATTTATGGGGTCGCACAG
Organism: Ovis canadensis; assembly: GCF_042477335.2. Taxonomy (NCBI): domain Eukaryota; kingdom Metazoa; phylum Chordata; class Mammalia; order Artiodactyla; family Bovidae; genus Ovis; species Ovis canadensis. The sequence goes on from NC_091246.1 coordinate 70,578,649, forward strand.
AGTCGGACGCGACTGAAGTGACTTAGCAGCAGCAGCATCTGCATTTCTGAGATTGTTGATGTTTCTCCCTGCAATCTTGATTCCAGCTTGTGCTTCATCCAGCCCAGCGTTTTGCATGACGTACTCTATGTACTCTGCGTATAAGTTTGTCAGTCCTGAGACTGCTGTATTACTGCTTTTCTTTCCATCATCAAGGAGCTATTCATATAACAGCTGCTCTTGGCTCCTTCATCTGCTGTGTTGGCTGGTAGAAGGCCTAAGGACCAGAAGAAACCACAGAAGTTTAGACCATCGGAATTTTTTGGAAAGGATAGAAAAGCCAGCGGGGAAGACACTGCATGACAATGACCCCAGATCCTCTGAGATTCTGGCAGAATCAGGGAAAGCGTGAGTTTGCTTGGGCTGCCAAAACAAAATATCACAGACTAGCTGGTTTAAACAACAGAAATCTCACGGTTCTGGAGGCTGGAAGTCAAAGGTCAAGGTGTCGGCAGGTCTGGTTTCTTCTGAAATCCCTCTTAGCTTACACATGGCACCCCCTTCTCTCTGTGTCCTCATGTGGTCTTTCCTCTGTGCGTGCTCATTTGTAGTGTTTCTCTCTTTGTGGAAATCCCTTGTCTTATAAGCACATCAGTCAGACTGATTGAGGGCCTATTCTAGAGACCTCATTTTAACTTAGTGTTTTATCGATAAATACCACCTCCCCCCCAAACACTGGTACATTCTGAGGTACCTGGGATTAGGACATCAGTATACAAATTGGGAATTAGAGGTGGGAACACAATTCAGCAATAACTGAAAGGAAATTGTGAGGAAAAAATAACTTTCCAGATAACAAGAGTTAAAAAATAACAAGAACCAGGAATTCAGTCTTTCCTTCAGGTCTGGCAATTCCCAGAGCTTCTTTTGTAAGACTCCTCTACCACAAAAGCCATGCCCCCAGTTGATGACTAGAGCCTAATTCACCTTTCAGAAAATCTCCCTTTCCACAAGCAAGAATGAGAGTCTTAAATGACCTTAAAAATAATACAAGTGAGTCTATATAGAAAACAAACAGACTCACAGACACAGAAAACAAATTTATAGTCACCAAAGGGGAAAGGTTAGAGGGAGGGATAAATTAGTACAGGATTAATGGATACAGACTACTATGCATAAAATAGATAAGTAGCAAGGCTTTACTGTACAGTGCTGGGAATATATTCAATATCTTATAATAATCTATAATAGAAAGTAACCTTAAAACGTACACATGTATGTATGTGTGTGTATTAGCCACTCCGTCGTGTCCGAGTCTTTGCAACCCCATGGACTGCAGCCCACCAGGCTCCTCTATCCATGGAATTCTCCAGGCAAGAATACTGGAGTGGGTTGCCATGATCTTCTCCAACACATATATGTGTGTGTATACACACACACACACACACACACACATGCATGCACATATATATATATATATAACTGAATCATTTTGCTGTACACTTGAAACTAACACAATATTGTGAATCTTTTTAAAATACTTCAATTTTTAAAAGATTTTTTAAAAATCACAATTTAAAAATAGATGTAAATACTTGGGAAAGTGAGCCCTTGGGGTGAGCAGGAATCCCTGGCAGCATGTGAATGTCCTTCCCTGTTTTCATAAAGAGAAAGCAGAAAGCTAAGGGTGAACATGGCTGACTCGGCCATTGGTTGCACCACCCCATCAATCTTTGGTGCCAGCCAGCTCATGGCTAGATAGACAGTATGGAAAGCAGTGGCCCCAGGAGGTCAAGGATCTCATGTTCCTCCTTTATGCTCTGCATTTGCATCTGGGCCCCTGCCTCCTTAAGGGCAACCTATGATGCTGAGTGTGAGATCTGAAAACAGAAACTCTGGAATGAGAGCTTCTAGCAAAGCCGTTAAAAAAAGGCAGCAATGGAGGAAAGCCCCAGATCTCCCAAGACAGTTTTCAAAAGGGTCACGAGCATCAACCTACACCCTTTACAGGTCGCATGAATCTGCTTCACTCTCCCTGACCCTTCGCACAACCTGATAGACACGAGGGCACTTTGTCATGAACAGAAACAGAAATATAAGCAAAGCAGTTTCAGAAACAGAATTGGGAAAGTATGCATATGTAATGCTAGGAAAGGATTTTACTTTAATTTGGTGTCTTAATATTATAAGCTTTTTTGCTCTTCTTTTCTTTAAATCCTTGATCTAAAAACAGGAGACCTGGGTTTCAGTTTTCCTGCTCTATCGCCATGTCAATGAACTGGTCATGTACCCACTATGAGCGGGGTTTCTGATCCTTAGCTTAAAGGAATTGGAAAGCTTGCGCTCTGAGATCCCACTAGGATATTTTCTTCTGCAAATATATGTTGAAAAAACAAGAACTGAACCAAATAATTAACCGAGATAAGTTGTTACTGTTGTACATTTTTGGTCAGATATCTCAGTTAACTTATATGTACTGAAGTCTCATATTCTGATAAAACTTGTGATTACTCATCTATGAAATGGGGATATATTTGTCTCACTAGGTTTTCCACGGATGAAATTAAATAAAGGGTGTGAATGAGATGATGGCTGATGCACAGAAGAGGCTGAGTAAGTGTTAGTTCTTTTCTTGTTAACCCTTGGTGCCTGGTTTGGTTGATGTGCAGTAAACATTTTACGGTTTGTGAAAGCAGCCTGGAGATACCACTCTGGTAAGAACCTAATGCAAATAGAGACCAAAGGGACTAAGATGGGCCAATAAGGTAGTGATGAAGTTGTCTACACTTTCTGCCATGACGCAAGATATATATATGCTTAAGCACACTTACTCAGTAAACTCAAACTCCACCTGTCATTTAAAAAATATTTTTGGCAGGACCTGGTAAGCTACAGTGATGCAGATGGCCTGGGAAGGGTCAAGCTCTGGAAAAACAAGTCCAGGTGTTTATCAGTAATATTTGAAGTCCACCTGTGTTCAAAGGGACAGATACGAGGGTAAGATTAGCAGCAGCATAATCATTGAGTCCTTGAGAACTTTATTAGTTATTCATTTTATCATCACAACTCTTCCAAGTGGTATTGATATTCCCACTTTTTCTAATAAAGGACTTATTGCTATAAGAGTTCAAGTATCTTGTTCAAGGTCATAGAGTTAGTGAACAGAACAGTAGTTCCTGAATTTGAACATTCAACTCCTTTTGTCCAAAGTCCTTGTAAGCTCTAGTTCAGTGTTGAGCAGTCCAGGAGCAGGCAACCTTTTAGAAATAGACACTGGCATTTGGGATATTGGTCAGTTGGTACTGTGCGATCAAGGCACTAATCTAGGGTCAAGACCAGACTCCAGAGTTGGATGAGGATCAGGTAAAAAATAAGTGTGTCCCTGGACAAATTACTAGGGCAGGATCTCAGACACACATCCCCTGACAAAGGCAAGGTAGAGTTCCCCTCCACAACAGGGCATAGAAAGAATCTAGGGACAAGAAAGAACTTTATTGTGAGAGTTAAGATAAAAAAAAAAATCTGAAGCAAATAAGTGGCCTGAATGAGTCAATGCTCCAACGTATTGGGCAGAATCTCCTCATACACTGACAGCAATATCTCCTAAAACCTACATGGAGCTGAATTTATCAAAGGATGAGAAAAGTAGACAGAGGTGAAAGGTTCCTTACTAGGAAGAGAGAAACGTTCCAAAAGAATACAATTCTGGTTCACTGGAAGTTTGGGTGATCAGACCTGGTGTGTCTTCAAAGGATTTGAGAGATGAGCTTCGATGCCATCTGTTGTACCTTAATAATCCCAAGAAATAAGAGCTGTGTTCCCTTCTTTGCATTAAAGAGGGCTTTCCTAAGAGCTTCAGAGAATCTTCTGTTTCTTGGCATAACACATAACTTATACTGAACCTTCTTAATGCCCATCTCAACATGGTATCCTACAAAAACTGGCATTCAAATAAGTATTGAAGAGTAATTTAAATATTTCCTGAAATCCATCAAAAGCACCAAAGTATATGAAATCTTATGACATGAAAAGATCCTAAAGATCTTCACCTGTCTTTCTCCTCAAAGTCCTACTTGTAACTGTTGCAGCTTACCTCCTTCCAAATATTTTTTCTCCCTTCCTCCCAAAAAAATCCCCACCGATGGTGGGTGGCAGAAAGGAGAATGCTGTAAACAATATGCAGCATTTAATATTTTGTCCTCAACACAGAAGTTCCAAGTAAATTGTGAACAGAAAGCCAACCAGTGCTAGGAGAGCCACTAGCTATTGTTTAATCACCTGGCTTTACTCTGTTCCATTTTGCCTTCAAAGTATCTCCCTCGATTTCCACCAAATAAAGATACCCATTCATTTGATCAGCTGAACATCTAGTAAAGTCTTGATTTTGCATGGTGCACAGTGAAGTGAGAGATACATGACAGAAGTCCTGCTCTCAAAGAACCTAGGATTAAATAGGAATGACAGAACATACCCCAAATCACTACAGGAAATTGTATTAAGTGACTGGCCCGAAAATGTGGATTAAGACTCAGGATCTTCTGGAGGATTAACTAAAACCAATCACACAGTATACTGACTTCTTACTCCTGCTTCTGTTCTTAAGATATACATGGAGTCCTCTTGTTCTTTTTCTTTTCATATTTTCTAAACATATTTCTCCAGTGATATCATCTTAAAGGAAAATGAAATTAGATCAAAATGGACTTAAGTCCAGACCTGAGGGGAAAAAATGCACTAAAAGAGAAGACTAAGAACTATGTTTGTGAAAGAATGAACCATCTGACTGATAGCCTGGGGAAGATATCTAAGAACCCTTAAGAATTTTATATTATCAGTCGATCTCTCTGATCTTGTCTCCATAATGACTAGCACCAAGATAATTTCTAGAAAATAATATGATCCTATCTTATTTAAAATGTCTTACTGGTTTTGAGATTTCCCCTTGTCCTCTGGTTATGTCTAGATACCTTAACATGACTCAGAAGTTCATTTTCTAGTAGAAAAATTAACTTTAGTAGAAAAATGAACTTCCTGTCTCTCTAGCCACATATTGTGTCAATCATCATTTCCAGCATCTTCTCTGCTTCAGTGCTTCTTAATCATTTGTAGAAGTGGGTAACTTCTATATCCTGAGCTCACCCAATTCTTGTCTTTATTGCCTTGGACTCTAATTACCTTTTCCCAAGTTGTTCGCCTCCCAGACAATAAGCACCCTGCAAAAGTCAACTAGTTCTACCATATTCATCACTGATCCCTCACAGCCTGTCTCAGTATCAGAAAGCAGTAAATATTTCATGAATGTTGCTTGAGTGCATAACTTAAAAACATAAGGGAATCGTGACTTGTCTTGAGTTGGGTTCCTTGGAAACATATTCTGAGGCAAAGATTTTCAAGCAGGAGGTTTGTTGGTAGTAGCTGTTGTAGGGCTTTCCAGTGGGAGACATCGAAATGTAACGTAATATGGATCCCATAAGAAGTTCTGAAGCTGAAACAATCCTTCAGCATTTTCCCTCCTAAAGGCAGAAGGACCAGATCTTTGTACCCAATTATCAAAAGCCAGCTGCCTCCAAGGAGGAAGTGTCACCTTGGGTGATTCACCCCCTTGGATAAGGGCAATTGCTACAAAAGGATTAAGTTGTGAGTCCTCAGCATCTAGCTCTCCAAGTAGCTGGTCTTGGATAGGAATTTAAACCATGAGCTGCAGTGTCTGCTGCATTTCCCTCTCACCTGCAGCACAAGGCATGCATGCTTCAACTCCCTAAACTCTGAACGTGCCCCTCTGCCCTGAAACCCATCTGATTACAACCTCCACTGCTCAACTGCTGGTGGAGTGAGCACCAGTACCACTGCCAGTCACATTCATTTATCCATTCAATGAGTGTTTGTAGAGTGTCTACTACATGCCAGGGATTATTCAACATATAGAGCATTCATCCGTACATAAAACAGACAAAAGGACCCTATTTTCTTTGGACTTTCATTTTAGAGAGAGACAATTAGAAAAGTAAAAAGCGGAGCAGAGTGTCATAAATACTATGGATATGGAAAATAGGGAGTGCCAAGATTTGGGGGAGGATGAGTATTTTAACAGTAAATAGAGTAGTCAGGTAAGGTCTCACTAAGAAGGTGACGAGTGAGCAAAGTCATTTAGATATTGGAGGAAAAGCTATGCAGGCAGAGAGGGTAACGAGCGCAAAAGCCCTGGAGTGAGAGCAAGCCTGAATGTGAGAAAATAACCAGAAAGCTAATGTTCCTGGGAAAGAGTAGAGAGTTAGATCCCAGTGGGAAATGAGGTCAGAGAGAAATGGGGGGAGGGGCAGGTCATAGGTCATTGTAATGACTTTGTCCTATACTGTCCATGAGTTGTGAGGCCATGAAAATTTTGAGTATAAGGATAAGAAGATAGGACTTACATTTTAAAGGATCTGAGTGAACTCTGGGAGATGGTGATGGACAGGGAGGCCTGGTGTGCTGCAATTCATGGGGTCGCAAAGAGTCGGACACGACTGAGCTACTGAACTGAACTGAACTGTGATTGTTGTTGGAAATAAGTATTAATATATGGGGAAAGGGAAGATACAGGAAGCCAGTTAAGAAGCTATCAACATATTCCAAATGCCAAATAGCGGGGACTTGGGCCAAGGCAATAGAAATAGAGATGTTGAGAAGTGGTTAGATTCTGGAAATATGTTGAAAGGAGAGCTGGATGGGATACAGGTTATGAGAAGAATCAAGGATTTGAGTCTTAACAACTAAAAGAATAGGGTCTCCATTTACTGAGATGAGCAAAAGAATCTCAGTGAGGGCAACAACTTTGGGGGGAGATGTTTAAGTTCATTGTTGGCCATGTTAAGTTTAGAGATGCCTGTTGGACATCCAAATGGAGATGTTGAATATATGTGATATGCTGGGAAAAAGTCCCAGACTAGAAATAAGAATGATGAGAGCCATCAGCACACAGGTGATCTTTAAAACCCTGGGACTAGACGCAATCACCAAAAGAATGAGTGTAGGAGAATAGGAGGTTTTTAAAGACGGAGCCCTGGGGCATCACACACATGGCATTGTGACGCATAGCTTCCTGCCTCTTTCTCACTGTGTACCACGAGAACCTGCATTTGGATAGAAATGCATCTTCCGCCACATCCAGCATGGCTAAAAGAACTTGGGCTTGAGAATGGGATGTACCAATGTTGGAATACAGTCTCTGATACTCACTATGGTAATTGAGTTATCGGTTCTAATTCTTCACTTGCCTGTATTAGTATTATAAATCCACCCCTTTACCATGGCCCTGTGGTGAGATATATGTCCTCTACCCTCTTGGGCTTGGCCTTGTGCCTTGCTTTTACCAGTGAGTTTTAGTGGTTGTGATATATGCAGAGGCTTGAATTGTGCTTGTGTAGTTGGAATTGCTCTGCCATTGGCATGAGAAGAAATACTTTGGGTACCATGAACCTCCTGGAGGGCATGGCAACCCACTCCATATTCTTGCTTGGAGAATCCCATAGACAAAGGAGCCTGGTGGGTTATAGTCCATAGGGTTGCACAGTCTGACACAACTAAAGCAATTTAGCATGCATGCACCATGAACCTCAAGCCTGGGAGTCAGAGTAAGATGCCTCCTCATAGGCAAGTGAGAGATATGCTTACTGTTGTAAGCCACTGTGATTTTATACTTGCTTGTTATGCAGAAATAACTGACTGATACAATCCTGACCTGTTAATCGTGTAGTTTTGTAGTCATATTTTCTTTGTCCATAGAGGATTGAATATGTCCCCTCCTACTGAGTTGTACTGAAATTGAAGTGAAATAATGTACAGTCCTGACACAGGGCCCCAAGGATATTGATTAACTTATCCTTGGTCCCCTCCAGAGTTGATGGTCAACTTTTCCTTGCTAGCATCAGTTCCAAGAGTAGTAAGATTTTTGTCAAAAAAGTCACCTCTGCCAAATGAAGGGGGTGGGTATCCAAGTTGATTTGTCAGTTGCCTTCATCATTTAGAATTGTAACACAAGCTACAGTAATATAATTTCTTAGGTTCCCTGATAAACAACTAGAGCCATAAACGCCAGCAAATCTAGTTCCATTGTTTCTTCATGGGACCCCCTATCTTTAGAAATGCCAGTATAAGCCTGTTTCAGCAGTGCACTTAGCATACCCCATGTCCCTTGAGAAATAGCTGGCTTTTGTTTATGATGAACCAGAATGCACACGTGCACACACTGTGCAGTGCACACTGCCCCTCATCAGCTCAGGCTTTTGTTCCCCAAAATAATAGAAAGTAGTGGCATAAAGCCATTCTCTGAGAAATAATTCATTACAAACAAAATCATCCAAATGCCAGGTCTTCTGCCCGCAATGACCTTCAACAAGTGAGCCCCCAAAGACTCACCTGCAGCATTCAGGGAGGCAGGAACACAACATCACCTCCAACAATGCTTACTGCCTCTCTGGCTGTCACTTGCCTTGGCTAATCCTTTTTACGCCTTTACTTTCTGAGGCTGACCTTTAATACTTGTAATCAAAATGTAAACAGTTCAACAGCTCAAGTAGCTTTCTTTGAGGCTATGGTGATGAGCTGGTTAATACTTCACCAAACATCCCCACCTTTTCAGGTAAAGCTCGAAGAGAAAATTGGACCAAGGCCTTTGTATATATCTGGACATCTAGTCTATGGAAAAATTAATCAACTATCTGGGAAAAAAGAGCTTCTTGTAGGTATGATTTCCAGTTTGTGGAAAGAGGACATATGATGAATATCCATTTCTTTTTCTTAAACCCACATAGCATGGCAAGAAGTTGAGTGTAGTCATTATTGGAATTCATCTCAGAATTAGGCTGAGGTCTTAAGGACTCACAAAAGGCCAAGATATAAGAATCAGTCCATGCTGGGTACCACCTGAATGCCTCCTTTCCCAGCCTACATCCTGCTGAAACTCTTGATCTCAGCTGCCACACATATGTGATGAGTTAGAGGCTTTGCCAAGGGCTGGAACCCCAGTGCCTGGGTTCTAGCCTTTCACGGTACATATGGCTGTCTCCTCAGAGGCCTTGTAGCTTGCTCTGGGACTGACCACAAAGAGGACGTGAGTCCTGGATTCCTCCCATGTAACTCTTACTGCTCCTTCTGACTCAGTCTGACCTCTGACCTCAGCAAAGTTGACCTTTCTCCTTCCAATTATCCTCAAAGACTGCCTCTCTCCTCTAGCTGCTCTAAGAGCATTTAGAATCACCCCAACACGTTTTACTTAAATAAATAAATAGATGACAGAAAAGGACAAAGTCCTGCAAGAGTCCTTTACTCTTGGTAGAAAATTCCATATGCAGATTGGATTGAGAATGGGGGAAGAAGAATAGAAATCAACATCTCAGAATATCACCCTACCCAGGTTGATTGTTTTATTTTATCTAGAACATTTGATTCCTTAAAGGAAAAACGAGAGTGGGTGGCTAAGCTGTGGACATATGGAAGTGGAGAAGAAAAACTGGATATAGAACCTGCCTCCTAAATGCAATGTTAGAAATTGTCTTAGCCTGGGTTTTCCAGAAAGCAGAGCCCGAGCAAAGGCTTGTGCAGACAACCACTAAGAAGGGCACTCCAGGGAAGCTTGAGCAAGGGGCAAGGAGAGGGTGAAGGGCGGCAGGAGGGCCAGTTGAGCCACGTTGAGCTGCCCACCTGAATGGATTCGGTCTCACCAGGCCATCCCTCAAGAGGCTAGATGAACTCGGTCTCAGCATCTTCCATCTTGGAGGGGAGAGAAGAGAAAAAGCATTCACCACTTCCCATTGGCCAAAACTCCCCCCACGGGGTGTAAGTCCTCCACAGTTCCAGCTGTGCACACCTGAAGCCAAGCACAAGACCGCAGGGTCCACATCTGGACTTTCGTGGAGAAACCCTGGTGCTGGAGCCAAGAGGCTCTCAGGTGACCCCTTTGTGGAGTTAGTTGGAACCCACAGAGCTGGTCACCTCAGAGATATCTGGAACCTGAAACAGTTGAGGCCAAGACCACCTGAGGGATTGCTGAAGATGTACAGCATAGTAATGTGTGAGGGTATGCCACAAGGAACTGAGTTGTAACATATGAAGATAGCTTTATAACATATATACATGTATTTTTATATATTATAAGCACATACAGTATATAATATTCATAAATGACATATAAATAATGTCTGACTATATAAAATGACATATTTAGAATGAACCCCAAAATATAATAAATATAGTATATAATGGGCTTCCCAGTCAGCTCAGTGGTAAAGAATCCACCTGCAAAGGAGAAGCAGATTCGATTCTTAGGTTGGGAAGATCCCCTGGAAAAGGAAATGGCAACCCACTCCAGTATTCTTGCCTGGAAAATACCATGGACAGAGGAGCCATATACTACTTTCTAAATCTAAACTAACATTGTCTTTATCAAAGTTGCCATTTATTTATTCATTCACTTGGTTTTTTTTTTTTTTAATTGGAGTATAGTTGATATATAATGTGTTCGTTTCAGGTTTACGAAAAAGTGATTCAGTCACATATGTATGTGTCCAACATGTATATTTTCTTTTTCAAATTATTTTCCATGATAGGTTATTACAAGATATTGACTATAGATCCATGTGCTATTACAGTAGGACTTTGTTGTTTACTTTATGTTTAGTAGTTTGTATCTGCTAATCCCAAACCCCTAATCAATCCCCTCTCTTTCCCCTTTGGTAACCACAGATTTATTTTCTATGTCTGTTAGTCTGCTTCTGCTTTGTAAATAATTCATTTGTATCATCTTTTTAGATGAGACTTGTAGGTGATATTGCATGATATTTATCTTTCTGTAACTGAATGACTTCATTTTAGTATGATAATCTCTAGGTTCATCATTCATTCATTTGTATTTGTTGGAAGTCCCTGTTCAAGGATGATGCCATCAGAAAAAATATTTGTGAAACTTCCAAAATTACCTTAAAGATCAGCATTGAATTCTTTTAGTATTTTTAACCATTTAAACTCTTTCTTTTTGTAGTTCCATTTGACTTCTTGTGAATTGCCAGAAGCAAAAATATTCAGATCAAGAAATGATGGGAAGACGATAGGAATTGTAAAGATATTAGTCAAAACGGAGATGCCATACCAAAAAAAAAAAAAAAAATGATGGGTTCCTTGTAGGATTTGGAAATAAGACTCGTATAGAAAATGCAAAAATTATTAAATGGAGTATATGCATTTTCTCTATTTTGTGTTTTGGTTGTCCTGGGTGTTCGTTGCTCTGCATGGGTTTCCTCTAGTTACAGCGCCCAGGCTCGACTCTGTGACGCAGCATGGGCTTCTCGCTGCGGTGACTTCCCTTGCTGCAGAGTCTGGGCTCCAGGCCCGAGGGCTTCAGTAGCTGCAGCACACAGGCTCAGCTGTTGCTGTGTGTGGGCTTAATTGCTCCTCAGCATGTGTGATCCTCCCAGACCAGGGATCGAACCCATGTCCTCTGCATTGGCAGGCGGACTCTTAACCACTGAACCACCCTTTTTTTGTGCATTTTAGAAAGTAGTACTTACTTATATTTTCTAAGACTCACCTCTTCTTAATGTGAGAAGCACTACTTTGGAGGAGAGAGCGAGATAAGTGCTAAGTTTCTTTCTTTGTTATCTTCCCTCTTATTCTAGGACATATCAGGAAGCTATGACAATCCTAAAAATGCTGACATTTTTCTCACTTAAGAATGATGATAGAAATAAAAGAAACTTCTTCTTTTTCAGAAAGTATACAAGCAACTTTATAGTCTCCTTCTAAAATGGAAAATAGCTTGAATTGGAGACTCCAGATGACAGTTTATTATCTTTGCCAAAAAAATTTTTTACAGAGATAATTCACCAAAAACCTCCAAAATGTTCTAAAATTTGAAGTGAAGTATAATAACAACTTTAAAAATTATATCCAGTATATTTTATGCTAACCAGTCATTCTGTTGGTCTTTTCCACAATATCAGTATGTACTTTAAACAGTGTATTTGAGAATCTTGAAAATTATGTGATCTTATTCTACAAAGGAGGAAATGAGGGCCCAGTGAGAAGATAAATCTTAGCTAAAGTCCCTCCATTAATTAGTGACTGTGGGTGGTCCACAGTGCAAGGGTTCAACTCCTGCTCCAGGGGTTTCCTCATATACAATCCCTCACAGAGGGGAACATCAAAATAACTTAAATATATTTTACCTATTTATATACAAATCCAGCTCAGTTTCATGGAACAATTTAGCTCTTTCTGAAGTTTGCTTACACCTGTTATCTCATGGCTCAGGCAAACAAACAAACAAAGAGTCCATTTAACCAGTCTCTTTAGGTAATAACTTACTGATCATAAATTTTCACTCAGCATACCATTGCGGACCTCCCCTCCAACCCTTACACTACCCACCACTCCAATAGATTCCTGAAATAGAGTATTCAAATCAGAAATATTACACCAAATACGTTTTTCACCATCTTATTACATATATGGATATATTAATATTTTATATTAAAAATAGAACATGCTCTTTTGAACCTTTGTTCACCTACTTATTCAACAACTAACAAGACCGTACTTAATGCTTCATGCTCCATTGTAATCACAATATCATAAGCATCTCTCCAAGTGAAGAATATAGTTCTGCAATATTTCACCTGGTTGCATGATACGATATTACATGATTTCATTTTAACAAAGTGCTATTATTGAAGCTGATAATGATGCTGATAATCCACCATTCCATGTCTTCCTGAAGACGAAGGCATCTCTGAGAATTCTTGTCTTCTAGGTCAAAATGCTCTAACCCTCTTTGTTTTATATCCTGTATCCTTATATCCTTTAGCTTTCTTTGACCAAGTCATGAAGCAGGGTATGAAACAGCAATGAGGCCTCACCTTTTTCTAAGTGAGGAAACAGAAGCATTCATTATCTCTTCAGATGATGCCTCAACCAGAAGTCATCAAGCCCCTTTGTCGGTTCAAGTCCTGTGATAGAGTGAGCAGTAGAGAGATGAATGAGGCACAGATGCTTTACTACAGGGCATCACAATTGGAAGACCGCCTTTGCTGAATTAAGACAATTCTCCAGCTGAACCAGAGCAAAGGTTAAGCTAACTTTACCAATGCCTAGTCCAGAATGTAACTCTAAGTTGTGTGTTTTACTCCTGTACAGATCTCCTGTTCAGTTTTAGGATTTGTATTAGTGATTCACTGCTGCATAACAGATTACCCTAAAACTTAGCAGCTTAAAGCATCAAAGAGTTAACATCTCATAGTTTCTTGAGTGTCAGGTATGTAGGAAAAACTTAGCTGACAATTCAGGCTGAGTCTCTACAGTTGGGGCTGCATCATACAAAGGATTGCTGGGGTTGGGAATCCCAGTTCCAGGAGGGCTCACTCATGACTGTGGGCAAGGTGTCCCATTTTCTTGCCAACTGTTGAAAGGAGGCCTCCATGGCTTGCCACATGGACCTCTGCACAGGGCTCTGAGCTGGCAGCACTGCATGTTACCTGTTCTCTGCCATCCAAAGGACAAGCTCCTACTTTGGGAAAATGAATGGAAGTAAACCAGCAGTGCTGAGAGCGCTGAGTGGTCCTTCAGTGGTGTAACCCTGGGGAGTGAGACTGTCTCCTGTGGAGGAGCACTATGAGGGGCTAGCCACGTAGTACCTGAGAATTGAGGCAGAGAACAGAGATCAGCGATGGCCAGGGGCTGGCTCTAACAGAGTTTGAAGCTCTGGATCCAGTCATGCCTGAAGACCAGCATGTTATCAGTATGAATGAGATGACTGAGTGTCTAATCAGTTTGAGTTAGTTTTCTTTCTTGTTTTTTCTTTATGTGAACTCAGGTCCACAAAATTGGATTAAGCATGGTCATTGGTTCACGACAACTGTTAGTTCAAGCGTAATCCTCTTTCAATTATCTTAATAGTATAATGAATACTCACAATTCTTCACCCCAAGCGAGAATTACAATGTAATGTCAGTGTTGCGCGTTGAATTGTGTCCTCCCACAACTCATATGTCGAAGTCCTGACCCTCAGTTCCTCAGCCTGTGATTTTATTTGTAAATAGGATCATTCTAGATATAATTAGTTAAGATGAGGTCATTAGGGTGGGCTCTAATCCAAAATGACTAAGGTCCATTTAAAAAGGGGAAATCTGGCCCCAGAGTCAGATTTACATAGAGGGAAGACACCCATCTAGCAGAGAAGGGAAGAGGGCTGGGCAGAGCTTTTCTCACAGAGCTTACAAGCACCAACATTGATTTTGGATTTCCTGCCTCTAGAACTGAGAGACAATAGATTTCTGTTTCTTAAGCCTCCTCATTTGTGGTACTTGATGAAGCAGCTGTGGCAAACTGATACAGTCGATCACCTGTATTTACCGATCTGCTGCCCTCTAGTCTGTCGTCCTGCCTTCCCTTTGGAATTAACATCTTCTGAACTCTGTGTGTATATATAACTGAGCCACTGAACTAGAGGCAGCAGCTACCTGCCCCCACAATTCACATTATGCAAGAAAAATAAGCATTTATATATTTAAGTCACTCTTACAGTTTCTGTTACTGTGGTCAAAATCATTACTGATATATAGAGAGATGAGCTGGATTTTCCAGTGAAGTGCATGTAAAAGGATCTGAGGATTGCATTTTGGAGCTCCACTTGTAGAGGAGAAAAGATTTATATATTCAAATCATTAAATACAGAGTGCAGTGTCTCAACTACTTATACATAGGTAAACTGAGGCTCTGGGGAAGAAAATGGCAACCCACTCCAGTATTCTTACCAGGAGAATCCCACAGACAGAGGAGTCTGGCAGGCTATAGTCCATAGGGTCACAAAGAGGTGGGCACAACTGAAGCAACTTAGCACAGACTGAGGCTCAATGAAGGGAAGTGATGTGTCCATGGTTCTATATCTGAGAGAGACTAGCCTTGGGGAAAGAACTAATATGCACACACATTTTTTTTTTTTTCGGATTGAAACTGGTAAATACAGACTTCTACCAAACAGGTAAATACAGGCTTCTCCCAATTCCCAGCTCTGTAACTTAGATGGTGTTATTCCCCCCTTGGCTTTCAATTCACCAGACTTAGTTTTATCTCAATCTGCCTTCCACTTAGCCAAGAGCATCTCCCACAACCGCAAGTTATATATCACTTTCATTTCTCTTTTCTGTCATGAAGTGATTCTGCCGTTCTTGGATGAGAACCCTGTGAAACAGCTGTTTCCATTAAGTGCTTCTCAGGTATTTGGAGAAAATTCTAACTGCTGATGATGGCTAGATGCTAAGTATGTGCTCAGACTCCCTGTTCTATTCTTTTCTTTTCCTTTTGTATTACAAATAGCCATCATCCCACAGGCAAGCTTACACTATTCTGGAGAGTGTGTTCATGGAAAATAATCTGCTGAGAAAGATGACCAAGAAATGGCACTTGGCAAAAAAAAAAAAAAAAAAAAAAAAGATCTAATCACTAAAAGGATATATCTGGAATGCTCAGCTTTGTTAATGAGAGAAAAAGCACCATGCCTTTCTACACAGACCGTATATATATGTTTTTTCTAATTAAGTTCCCATTCAGTGGCCTCAACAAAGCTGCATTCTGTTGTCTCTTAACTTGGTCCCCAAAGTGCTGGCGAAAACTTTATGCTACTTAATTGCCACAGCAAAAGTGATAGAAATCATTAATAGCTCTGATAATGCAGGCATTAAGATTTGGATTACTGCTTTGGGATATTTTTTCTAATGAAACAATTGTTTACTAAACTGCAACTATTCAGTACATCACAAAGAACAAATTTCTACATGTGGACACTTGTTGGTGCCTACACTGGGAGAGGAATTGGCAACAAGTTATGCCTCAAAAGTCTACACTATGAATTAGGGTCAATATATGCAAATATACCTTTAAGAGGGAATGGTTCCAAGCCAGTATGACTAAACAATTAGGAGGATAAAGATTTTATCAAATCCTTAGAAATGATGTCTATCAAGAGAGAGGATGAACTGAAATGGAAGCATAGACCCAAAGAATAACACTGACAAGTATAGAATTGTCTAACCAGATCTGACCAGGAGGAGGAGTCTTATCCAGTGGGCCTTCCATATTAGGATTTCACTAGCAAATGCATGAAAAGAGGTGAAGACATCAAGATAATTTACCCTGTGCCATTTATGTTCACTGCCTTCTTTTTCTGATTTGATCCTCAGCAGCCAATTTCTTTTTCTTTCAATTGAAATATAGTTGGCTTACAATGTTGTGTTAATTTCTACCGCATAGTGAAGTGATTGAGTTATATAAATACATACATTCTGTTTTTTAATCCTTTTCATTATGGTTTATCACCAGATATTGAATCTAGTTCCCTGTGCTATACAGTCGTACCTTGCTGTTTATCCATTCTATACATACTAGTTTGCATCTGCTAATTCCAAACTCCCACTCCATCCCTCTCCCTCCTCCCTCCCCCTTGGCAGCCACACATTTGTTCTTTATGTCTGTGAGCCCTCAAACGCCAACTTCGTGATAATATGGCTGCCCATGGAGATCTTGAAACATGAGGAAAATGTGCCAATGTAAATACTATAGTCCACAAGACAGGAATATTTCCAAATATAAGTTAATAAAGAAGGATTCTAATTTTCTGAGTTAGTATATCAGCATCTGTCAGCATGGTGAGGGCGAGTCTTGCTCCTGAAAATACACCTACTTTCAGTGGAAGAAAACCCAGTTGATAGACATGAGAGGCTGAAGACTGGGGCAAACTCAGCATGGTGACATCATCATGGAAGGCATCTTCAGGTGGCTATCCCCACCCCTTGTTAGTTGTCTTTTAGGTCTATCTTCAACAGAATTGGATGAGGGTGAACCAAGTTCATGGAGGTGAATCCTGGGGCTCCTATTTTCTCATGCTCAAGTCTTGCAGGACTCACATTCCTATATCAGAATAATACATTTACAGACATTAGAATCAGCCTAGAGCTTGAAATGAACATCTATTTCATCCTCTTATTTCAGTTAAGCAATCAATAGGTTTTCACCCAATACCCACCAAAAAGGAAGAATTCCCTGAAGAAAGATGTCATTTTTTTTCATTTCAGTTCCAAGTGGCCATATCAGAAAAGTTCTATGAAAGTACAAAAGACAGCAGCTTGAGGGTCTTCTGCTGAAGCCAACTGCTCTACCTTTAATTTATCAAAAGCAGTGCAGGACTGGTCAGCATTTGAAAATGGGTTCCTCAGTGCTGTGTGCACTGAGGGATGAGAAAAGGCCATGAAAGGTGGCACAGAGATAGCACTGTAGTGTAGGAGTTTAAGTGCCTGATCTTGAGTAGGGCATGACTCCATTAAGGCATGACTTCCATCCTCTCTCTTCACATTACTCCTCTCCTTTGTCAAAAACCTGAGAGGCTGAAGACAGTGGCAAACTCAACATGGTAGGAGAGCACAAAACTATGTGAGATTAAAAATCCCCTCTGGGGCTAGCAAGGGAGGAAAATACTGCCTAGAGAGAGCATTTGACTTTGGACCCTTTTGCAACATAACTCCTCAAATTCCCCAGGATGTTTGCGAGTCCTGAGATGGTTGAGCATCTGACTGGACCAGACCTCTCTAATTCGTATCCCAGCCATTCCTTAATGCCAAAGTAAAATTTCCACTTACATCTGTGGGAAGGAAGGCATTGGCTAATTTGTGTCATTTGCAGATGGTACACACTGTCACCTGATATTTGCCTTAAGTTGAGAAAATCTCACCTCTAGCTAAAGATGTCTTCAGTGTTGTCATTCTCAGATGTTGCTATTTATGCTCGTCACTCACTAAGGATGCAGAGACTTCAAGTGGACTGCATGATCACTAAACAGCACCGATCTATGGATGCCAGTGGCAGCTGGGTAAAGACCCGAGGCAACAGCAGAAGTGCTGTGAAAGGGAAAGCAAACTGAAACAAACAGTGAATGTGGGAGGTTAGGATGGACCAAGAAGCTTCAACAGGGAATCTTCAGAAGAGAAACCTCAGGACAGAACCTATGAAGTTATGCCTGCAGGGTTCACCAGCAAAGTTAATAGCAACATTTTCTGTTGCAATCATGTTGCAAGATATACACCAGCACCAAAGAGCAGATCCAACATCTGAGAAGCTTTGTGGGCAGAGAAATACCTACCATTTACTAACTTTTCCTGCTCTACCTGAGCAAATGAAAAATTAAGCCAAGTCCAAGAATCAGTCTTTCAGCAAAGCTATACATTAGGAATTCATTTCCTTCTCAGCACTTAGAAAATAAAAGAAGGCATTGAACAGGAGGCCTTGCATTTAGACACCCATGACCCTGAGATACATTGGACTTGACTGAGACAAATGCTGCCCTGAACTGCAGAAGAACATCACGTGTATAGATACACAAACATACGTGCATGTATATGAAGAGGAACACGTGCTTAAAGAAAAAACTATTCCCCTGCGTGGAGAGAAATAATTTCTCAACATGAAAAGCAAATACCACGGTGGTGAGAGTCCCTTGCAGACACGAAGCTGCTACACTTATTCTTATAAGGATCAGACAATAAGTACAACTACCTACCATATTTTTAATAAAAAATGATTAAGATGACTGGAGGTTGGAGTTTTCTGGGATGATGCAAGCACGCATTCAATGGGCCATCTGGTCAGTGGTTGCTTTCTGGTCCAAGCTGACTGCACCTAAGCTGATGGCAAGGCCTTTTACAGATTTTTCTACTGTTCATGTTATATTGAATAAGGGCCCATAATGACAAGAGCATAGGAATAATATGGAATGGGATAGAATGATAGCCTTACAGATTGAAGTGGGGTGGCTTTCATTTCGGAAGGGGCGAAAACTACCCATCAGAGTCAAAGTGGATGTGGCAGATGGAAGAAAAGGGAATAGGTTCCTTGCCTGCAGGGGTCCGATGAATGGACAGAGCTGCCTTGCCGACAACCTGAATGACCCCAGATAACCTGGCAGGCCTCTGTCAGAATAATCACTAAGAGTGAGTGAAAAAAAATAGTACAGATTTTAATTTAGGAGGGAAATTTTATGTCTAATGAATCTGAAAAAATAAGTGATTAGGGCATGAATATTAGCCCTTTTGTATGCATTACTTTAAAAATATACAATGAAACGTTATCAGTGCTTCCTATGCAGACATTTTAAGGGAAAAAACTGTTTTCTTCTGTCATTCTGAACTTCAGGAAGGAAAGTCCCACTCTGGAAACTTCAGTTTGACGGGGCGGGGTGGGAGGGGTTGTATATTTTTAATTTTAATTTGTTAATCGGCATATAGTTGATTTACAATATCATGTTAGTTTCAGGTGTATATCACAGTGATTCAGACATACTGCACAGGAGTATGAATATGAAAAAATATGTATGTATGTATTCAAGCTCAAGCGTGCATCCTCAGTCATGTCTGGCTCTTTTTCGACCCGATGGACTGTAGCCCAGCAGGCTCCTCTGTTCGTGGGATTTCCCAGGCAAGAATACTAGAGTAGTTTGCCATTTCCTCCTCCAGTGGATCTTCCCAACCTAGGGATCAAAGCCATGTCTCCATGTCTCCTGCATTGCAGGAAGAGGTCCTTGTTGGATATCTGTTTTATGTATAGTAAAATAGTAGTGTGTGTCTGTTAATCTCAATGTTCTAATTTATCCCTCCCCCTATATGGGCTTTTCTGGTAGCTCAGTGGTAAAGAATCTGCCTGCAATGCAGGAGACGAAGGTTAAGATCCCCTGGAGGAGGAAGTGGCAACCCACTCCAGTAATCTTGTTCAGAATATCCCATGGGGGTCACAAAAGAATTGGACATGTCTGAGCTACTAAACAACAACGACAACTATTTTAATGTGGCCATGGCAATGCATGGGCTTGCTGTTTATAAAGTACATATTTGGATTTTGCCTATCTCTAATTACATGATATGAACTATTATGACCCTTATTTAAATTTGTTTCTAACTTAACAAATGACAGCTCTGGAACTTAGTACTCTCAAAGGTCTATCATAAATATCTCCTGCATTGACTATACTCTTTTTGCCTTGATGAAAACTCTGTATTTTGGATGGCTGTCTCTAAGTGTGATCCTCAGCTAGGGAAAAAAAGATGTATGAATGTAAAGACACTTCCAGAAGTTTCCTTCTGGGAGCTGCTGCTGCTGCTAAGTGGCTTCAGTCATGTCCGACTCTGTGCGACCCCATAGATGGCAACCCACCAGGCTCCCCTGTCCCTGGGATTCTCCAGGCAAGAACACTGGAGTGGGTTCCCACTGCCTTCTCCAATGCATGAAAGTGAAAAGTGAAAGGGAAGCTGCTCAGTTGTGTTCTACTCTCAGTGACCCCATGAACTGAAGCCCACCAGGCTCTTCCGTCCATGGGATTTTCCAGGCAAGAGTACTGGAGTGGGTTGCCATTGCCTTCTCCGCTTTCTGGGAGGGATGCATTCTATTCTTCAAAGATACCTAGTATTTTATAATTTGAAATACTGTAAATTACCTAATCCAACTTCTTTCTACAGATGAAGAAGCCCAGTTAGTTCAGTTCAGTTGCTCAGTCATGTCCGACTCTCTGTGACCACATGAATTGCAGCACGCCAGGCCTCCCTGTCCATCACCAACCCCCAGAGTTCACCCAAACTTATGTCCATCGAGTCAGTGATGCCATCCAACCATCTCATCCTCTGTCATCCCCTTCTCCTCCTGCCCCCAATCTCTCCCAGCATCAGGGTCTTTCCCAATGAGTCAACTCTTCGCATGAGGTGGCCAAATTATTGGAGTTTCAGCTTTAGCATCAGTCTTTCCAAAGAACACCCAGGACTGACTCCTTTAGAATGGACTGGTTGGATCTCCTTGCAGTCCAAGGGACTCTCAAGATTCTTCTCCAACACCACAGTTCAAAAGCATCGATTGTTTGGCCCTCAGCTTTCTTCGTAGTCCAAATTTCACAACCATACCTACCACTGGAAAAACCATAGCCTTGACTAGATGGACCTTTGTTGGTAAAGTAATGTCTCTGCTTTTGAATATGCTATCTAGGTTAGTCATAACTTTCCTTCCAAGGAGTATGCGTCTTTTAATTTCATGGCTGCAGTCACCATCTGAAGTGATTTTGAAGCCCCAAAAAATAAAGTCTGACACTGTTTCCACTGTTTCCCCATCTGTTTCCCATGAAGTGATGGGACCAGATGCCATGATCTTAGTTTTCTGAATGTTGAGCTTTAAGCCAACTTTTTCACTCTCCTCTTTTACTTTCATCAAGAGGCTCTTTAGTTCCTCGTCACTTTCTGCCATTAGGGTGGTGTCATCTGCATATCTGAGGTTATTGATATTTCTCCTGGCAATCTTGATTCCAGCTTGTGCTTCTTCCAGCCCAGCATTTCTCGTGATGTACTCTGCATATAAATTAAATAAGTAGGGTGACAGTATACAGCCTTGACGTACTCCTTTTCCTATTTGAAACCAGTCTGTTGTTCCATGTCCAGTTCTAACTGTTGCTTCCTGACCTACATATAGATTTCTCAAGAGGTAGGTCAGGTGGTCTGGTATTCCCATCTCTTAAAGAATTTTCCACAGTTTATTGTGATCCACACAGTCAAAGGTTTTGGCACAGTCAATAAAGCAGAAATAGATGTTTTTCTGGAACTCTCTTGCTTTTTCCATGATCCAGCGGATGTTGGCAATTTGATCTCTGGTTCCTCTGCCTTTTCTAAAACCAGCTTGAACATCAGGAAGTTCACGGTTCACGTATTGCTGAAGCCTGGCTTGGAGAATTTTGAGCATTACATTACTAGCATGTGAGATGAGTGCAACTGTGCGGTAGTTTGAGCATTCTTTGGCATTGCCTTTCTATGGGATTGGAATGAAAACTGACCTTTTCCAGTCCTGTGGCCACTGCTAAGTTTTCCAAATTTGCTGGCATATTGAGTGCAGCACTTTCACAGCATCATCTTTCAGGATTTGAAATAGCCCAGTTAAGATACATATAAATAGGAATATCATGAGGCTACCCTTTTTCTCTGATGCAGTGTTCTTTAAAATAATGTCTTGTATCAAAGTGATACCTGATCATTAAAATAGTATAGAAGAGTTACTAATAAAAAACAATATAACCCCTATTTTGTTCCAGCCCAAGCCCAATTCTGCCACATAGAAGATCATTTTCCAAAATACTTAACTCTAAATAGCATACTAGTAACTGGATTCCTTGATTCGTTGACTTTAGAAACTATTCATTGACTTTTCCTTAAGAAAGATATGGAATTAGCTCACTTCAACTACGCTTTTTATACTTCAAAATTTTGTAGTATTTTACTATTATTCTAGTAGTATTTTATAGCACTAAATGATACACTGGGGCATCTCATGTCTTATTTCATCAATATTCTAGCTTTTCTTGAGAATGTCCCTGCCCAAATTTCTGTCCTTCCAAACCCTAATTGCTGTCCTCAGATCCTTATTCTGTTCTATAACCATAATTATAGATGTCTTTCATATTTTCAGTGAGTTTTTAGAGATGAAATATGCAAACAATGTTTATTGTTTGGCTCATGTAGAGCCAAGTATGTTCTGGGATTACATTTCCTTTCTGTGTGAATCTCAGGAAATGCCCACTATACCACACAAAGAAGGATGATCCTGGAATCTAAGTCAAATAAAATCTCTTATACTGCATCAAAGTCTCAAAATCATTTTTGTTTGCTTTGTATTTTCACTATGGCTTTCCTATTAGACTACTGTTTTTTCTAGAGTTAATAATCACATTTTCTTTTTCATTGAAGAAATACATGCTTTCTCTGTCATATTCCTTAGACTTTTCTTTCTAATGCTTGGAAATGACTCCATTCTTTTTCTTGAAGGTTCTCTTAGAGCTTGTTGACTTCTGATATAGAACAGATCAATTGCTTTCAAGGCCTATGGAAATGTCTTTCACACTATGATATCATTTCATTGGACTCTATCATTCAGTTCCCATGCCAAAAAAAAAAAAAAAAGCAACTAGAAACCACTCTAGGTAATTAAATCAGAGAGAAATGAATTTCCTCTTGAGGTAATTCATTACTAAAGAGTTGGAAAGAGAGAAGGAGTAAGAGGAAAAGGTGGTATTACCCAGAGACAGTAATTGCAGTTAAGCCACCACCAGTGTTGTGGGAACATCCAAGCCCACGCTCTCCTCTGCCACTGAGAAGCCCATAGCCTCCAATACCTTGGTGCTCTAGTAATATACACGCTACAGATGCTGTTGGAAATTCTACCAACGTGGCTGGTGCAGTCCTGTTAAAGCTACTGAAGTCACTGCCAAAATTCAAGGCCTTCTGCCTTTCTCCTATCTTTTAAGGGTGTTCACAGTTCTCTCATTAGATGAAACAAATTAGAACACAACTAACAGTGGAGTCTCAGAAAGGTAGTTTTCAGGCTCAGGCCCAGGAGCACAGAGGAGAGTCAGAAGGTCAGAGTGTAGCTGAGAGCCAGCAAGCAAAATCTGGAACAGACTTTGGATTAGTTTGTGGCTTATAACTTCCATGTTTTGGTGTAAAAGCTTCTAATTTCTCAGTAAATTCTTCAGAAAGTAAACATTCTGAGTCTTTGTGAGTTGGAAAATGCTTGTACTCTGTTTTCATATTTGAATGGTAGTCTAGTTAAGTACAAAATTCTATGTTCGAAATTGTTTTCATTTAAAATTGGGAGACATCACTCCACTGTCTTCTAGAATCGGGTACTCCTCTTAAGAAGTATGTTATTCTTCATTGGAGGTTTTTTGTTTGTTTTTTTTTAACCATTTTTTCCCCCTGAAAAAAAGCAATTACTCAAAACCAATTCTTCCTCAAACTATATTTTAAGTGTATTCTCAAGAGAGATCTGCCATCACCCTGGAACTAAATCTCTCAACTGGATTATTGCAGTAGCCTCCTAACTGCAGTTTCCACTCTTGAATCCACTTCCCAAGAATATATTATCCACAGAACGGCCAAAGTTATCCTTTCAAAATAGAAACCAGTTTATGTCATCCTTCTAATTAGAATAGTTCAATGGTTTCCTCTGTCAGTCAGTTTTTGCTGCATAACAAATTACTCCGGAATTCAGTGGCCTGAAACAACAAATATTTGGATTTCTCTTGCAGTTTTGCAGGTCAGCGAGAAGTGCTTCTGGCCTGGTTGTCTGAACCTGGATGGTCAGAAATGATCTCACTCAGATATCTGGCAGTCGGTAAACTAGTTGACCTAGATGGGGAGGAACAGCACCCAAGTTGAATTAGTGTATCATTGCTCCATGTGTCCGTGCACCTTCTAGTGGGCTTGCCGCTTGCCATCTTCCCAGGGCAGTCCTGGGGTCTTGGGGTTCCCTAGGCATAGAGAGAGCAGGCATCAATGTAGAAATGCTCTTCGGGTTTCTGCTGGCATCACACTTACTAATGTCCCATCACCTAAAGCACACCACTTGGTGAGAGTTTCATACAATCATTGTGGTCCATGTAGATCTGCAGAATCATGCTGAAGTCAAATGCAGACAAGCATCATTCTGTCAATACGTGGATACTTCCTTAACTAGAGATTTTCTTCAGACAACTCTAATCTTCACTACTCCAGTCACCCATTACTGTCTATACTAAGTGCTAAAGCTGAAGATATACGTATGGCTACGACATAGTCGCTGGTTTCAGGATGCCCCTGGAGTGAGGCAGCCACACGTAAGCAATCTGTGATGAAGATAATTAAAGGAACCGACCTGTATTGAAAGAGACAAATGAGCGAACAGAGAATGTTCATTGTGTCACATTTGATGAAAACTAGCAGACTCACACTTAGACAAACTCTGGCAAAACTTCTGAATTTTAACGATAAAGTGGAAAAACCCTCTAAGTATGAGGAAAATTAACAAAAAGAATCATCAAAGGAGAAAAATACCAGATTGGCCTAAAATTTCTCTGAAGTGTTATATACAGAATTCATGGGTGTGGCATCTATAAGTTTTGGAAAGTTGCAATCTAAGAATTTTTCCCAAATTGTCTGTCTTTTAAAAGTCCTCAGATTTAAAGGGGCCTTTCTTTTAAAAAATTACTTTATTATGCATGTTACTTAATGGAGAAATGAAATCATAGTAGGAAATCTAGAATGGAGAATTCAAGTTATAAAAAGACTTGAAAGTCATACCTTTCTATTTAGCCTATAAACTCAAGATCCATTTGAATGATATTGACACATTGTCAGGTGGATACTAGAGCCTGGAGCAAGGATGTAGCCTGTATTTTGCTGTTATTTATTTCTACTTCCACTCTTTACTAAGGAAGAAGAAATGTTTTCTTTAGCCATATTCTTCCTGCCAACCTTCAGAGGGCATATCTTAACATAAAACAACCGGTACAGCCCATCCAAAGTGGTTAAGCCATTTATATGGTTTAGACACTGCCAAGATGATTAATGAACCATTTTTTCCCTGTTGTACTAAAGCAGAATTGTGCTCATTCAGTCATTCATCCATTTATTCAGGTATCAGTTTACTCAACAGATAGTTATTTAGTGCCTCTATTTACCTGTCACTGTGTTACTCACCAAGAGTGAAATGGTGAAAATAACACAACTCTTTCCTTTATGCAGCTGCTGCTGCTAAGTCGCTTCAGTCGTGTCCGACTCTGTGTGACCCCACAGATGGCAGGCCACCAGGCTCCCCTGTCACTGGGATTCTCCAGGCAAGAATATTGGAATGGGTTGCCATTTCCTTCTCCAATGCATGCATGCATGCTAAGGCGCTTCAGCCATGTCCAACTCTGTGCAACCCCGTGGACAGCAGCCCACCAGGCTCCTCTGTCCATGGGATTCTCTAGGCAAGAATACTGGAGTGGGTTGTCATTTCCTTCTCCGTCTTTGCTTTATAGCATGTATGAATATGAGTAAGATAAGAATCTTAAAGTTCATTTTTATTGCTAATGATTTAATCAGCTATAGAGTTTACTTTTTTAATATATTTATTTTTAATTGAAGGGTAATTGCTTTACAATGTTGTGTTGGTTTCTGCTATACATCAACATGAGTCAGCCATAGGTATACATATTACACATACTTAGAGCAGGAATTGGCAACCCATTCCAATATTCTTACCTAGAGAATTCCATGGACAGAGGAGCCTGGCAGGTTACAGTCCATGGGATCACAAAGAGTTGGACACAGCTGAGTGGCTGAGCACACATACATACTAGAGCTGACATTTTAAACACATATATTGAATAACCTGAGCAATTAGAGATTTGGATTGGGAAATATTTCTATCACCGAAACTCTCTTCATACTATTTCTGCCTAAGACCTATGAATGTTTTTATGCAAAAATAAATGCATATAAAAAATAGCAGTAAGGAAACACATTAAAATATTAAAAGTGGTTAGCTCTGGGAGTGGGAAAAGGTTTTTATTCTTTGTTTTACTTTATGAATTCACTAAATAATCTATATTCAGGCATATATTATCTTTATAGTAGTATGTCAGTAAAGGTAAATCTAGTCCCTGGTACAGGAAAAAGTAAATTTGGTGACTCACAAGAAAAGTTATTTCTTGCTCTTATCATGATCTGGTAAGGTTCCTCCTGAAGAGGTACATTTTTTTTTCAAATATAGATTATTTAGTGATTATTATTTAGTAGAATATAGATTGTTTTAGTGATTCAGAGGCCCAGATCCTCTCCATTTTGTGTCTCTGCCATCTTCAATGTGAGGTTTATCCTAGGAGATGTGCCCGTTCTCACATTCTGGAAAGGGAAAAGATGACTCCCTGAGAGGATTGTATGGGTCACGCCTTGAAGTCACATATTTCGGTTCTTCCTACATCCCCATTGGCCAGATCTCAGTCACTTAGCCATACCTAGTTTCAAAGGAATCTGGGAAGTATGGTCTAGTTGTGTACCCAGTGTGAAGGAAAAGATGTGCTAATGAACACATCAAAGTTTTAGTCACAATCAGCTCTTCCATTTGACTCTCATTCTCACACATAGAACACACTTGTTCCTATAGCAGCAACTCTGAGACAACTCTAAGTCCCAACCGGCCGCTGTACCCATCCCACAGCTCTGAGTCTCTGAAATAGGCACAGTCCATGCCATCTGGCTAGATGTGACTCCTGTGGTCCAGCAGTCTCTGAATTAAAAAGACAAGCCATCTTCTCCTGCTTCTCATCCCAACACACCCACTCAGTGGTGGGACAGGGAGCAGATTAAAGCAGTCAGCACCCCCATGGACACAATGAAGGAATGGGGACAAACACCACTGATTTTGCCTTCTGGGAGCAACTGTCTTACCCATTGCTCCTGACTTCTGGTTCTGCCTTCTGAGAATTCCTTATTATTCGTTTTTAAAGTTGCTACTGATGAAAAAAAAAAATGCTCCTTCAGGGCTATACAGTTTTCACTGCACACTTCAAACTGGTATAAATGTCAGTGCCTGAAGCTTTTTAAAGCCTCAGATAGAGGGATTTTTTTCAGTCCAGGTTTGTGGTTTTGTTGCGATCGCCATGCCCTAGAAGATACAGTCACCTTCTGATATATTTCTTCCATTCAATTTCCTGTATTGGTAACCACACCCAAAATTCTCTCCTTATCATGATTTTCAGACCTGATTTATTTATTTGTTTTATCACCACCACCCCCTCTTCCTCTCTGATTTTAGTGATGACTTTCTTGAAGCTGTCTACAATTATGGTATGGGTGGGAAGTCCACACCCTCAAGCTGACCTTTGCCACGGGGCTGAGTTTTACTGGGCCTTTGTTACATAAAGGGCTTCCCTGGTGGCTCAGAGGTTAAAGCGTCTGCCTCCAATGCGGGGGACCGGGGTTCGATCCCTGCGTCGGGAAGATCCCTTGGAGAAGGAAATGGCAATCCACTCCGGTATTCTTGCCTGGAGAATCCCATGGACGGAGAAGCCTAGTAGGTTACAGTCCATGGGGTCGCAAAGAGTCAGACACGACTGAGCGACTTCACCTTCACCTTCACCTTTGTTACATAAATCCTTTTCCATGCTTATCTCTTACTACTTGGGATCTAGAAGCAGCAGCTTTTCCAACCTTTAGCATCATTAGTTTCTGGACTCTCTAATCCCTTTTATCCTGTGTGAAAAGTGCTCAATTTCATTCTGAAGTTATCTCATATTTTTAAATTGTAGTAAGATATTCATAACAAAATTTACGATCTTGTCCATTTATAAATGTATCATTCAGTGGCATTATCTTCATTTATTGTTGTATGAACATCATCATCATCTATCCACAGAACCCTTTTAATCTTTCCCTACTGAAACCCTGTACCTATTAAAAACTAACCCCCCATTCCTCCTTTCCCCATGCATGCACACTAAGTTGCTTCAGACACGTCCAACTCTTTGTGACGTTATGGTCTGTAGCCTGCCAGGCTCCTCTGTCCATGGGGACACTTCAAGCAAGAATACTGGAGTGGGTTGCCATGCTCTCCTCCAAGGGATCTTCCCAACCCGGGATCAGACCTGTGTCTCTTACGTCTCTTGCACTGGCAGGCAGTTCTTTGCCAGCTGAGCCAATCTCTGACAACCACCATTCACCTTCTGTCTCTATGAATTTGCAACTTTAGGCTGTGTGGAATTCTTTTTTATATATGTGGTCTTTCTTTAACTAGTTTCTTTCACTTAGCATAATGTCTTCAAGGTCCATCTATGTTGTAACATGTATCAGAATTTCATTCTTTTTAAGGCTGTATAATATTCCACTGTGTATGCTGCTGCTGCTGCTGCTAAGTCGCTTCAGTCGTGTCCGACTCTGTGCGACCTCATAGACGGCAGCCCACCAGGCTCCCCCGTCCCTGGGATTCTCCAGGCAAGAACACTGGAGTGGGTTGCCATTTCCATATATACCACTTTTTGTCCATTCACCCATGGTTATCTCCTTTTGCAATAATTTGCTAAAAGTAAAAAATAAAAGCCAACATACCCCATTACACTGATTACTGCCAACCTCTTAGTAGCTCATAGTTTACTCCTGCAAGTCATCACAGAAAACAGTTTTCCCAAGTGTTTTATTGCTGCATAATATCTGTTCTTCTTCAGCCTGCAGTATCAGTTACCTCACTGCTCCTCCATGACCGCTACATCAGTGACCATGTTTTAAATGTCATTATGATAGCATCCCACTGAATGATACTACTTATATCATTTCTTACAATAATTCTAATAGATAAACCCTGAACTATTGGCATATGTCTTAATTTGTGTTCTTCCAAAAGCAGAAGCCAGCAAGGGCCTGAGTGCTGGCAGTTTATTTGGAAAGTGATCCCAGGAAGCAAAAATGAAAGAATTAAGAGATAGAGACAGGCAAGAATGAAAATACAATATGAAATGTATTATCAAGCACTGCTGTGGGCTCCGTTCTAAAAGAATTGTATACAGAATGCCTCCTATAACTGTCTTCCTGAAGGGTGGAGACCAGAGTATTTATATTGACCCTCTCCTGTCCCCATTGGTTAAGGGTTGTGATATTAATACTCTTGCTTTTCCATGATGCATTTACTTACATGCAAACCAAGTAGATTCCTGCAAGGGCAGAGAAATCTCCTGGACAAAATGTAGAAAGATGCTCAATATATATTTGAAGTGGGATATAGTCAACAGAAGTCTGTCCAAGTGTTTATGGAACTCTTCACCTCAGGGGCAGCAGAGATCACAGGTGGGCCTAGGAGATGCAAGAATGTGACAAATGGTAGCAGAAGTATATAAGTTTAAGCTCACAAACATCTCAGCCAAATTCATGTGTCACCATTAGCCCTCCTCCAAACAGCAGCACCCAGGTATCTGCCATATTATAGCTCTGCCATCTTCAACACATGATTGCCAAGGTCACCATGGATGTTTTTTTGTTTTTTTGTTTTTTAACATGGACAAGAAGGAAAGGAGCCTGGAAGTTTGCCCATGGAAAGTTTTTATGGTCTAGACCTGGAAGAGGCATCTATCATGTCCATCTATAACCCACTGAACAGAATTCGGTCACCCGGCTACATCTCCCTACAAAGGAGCCTGGGAAGCACAGTCTGTTTTCAGTTCCAGAGGGACTAGAAAGTGGTTTTAGTAAACCCAGAGAAGCCTCCCTCTATCATAGAAAGTAAGACTGTATTTCTCATCTAAGGCAATATATATTAAACATGTTAAGACTAATTTACCTAATTTACTAATGAAGCAGGGCAAAGGCTAACAGAGTTTCCCCAAAAGAATACACTGGTCATAACAAACAACCTCTTCCAACAACACAAGAGAAGACTCTATACATGGACATCACCAGATGGTCAATGCCAAAATCAGGTTGATTATAATCTTGGCAGCCAAAGATGGAGAAGCTCTACACAGTCAGCAAAAACAAGACCAGGAGCTGACTGTGTCTCAGATCATGAACTCCTTATTGCCAAATTCAGATGTAAATTGAAGAAAGTAGGGAGAACCGCTAGACCATTCAGGTATGACCTAAATCAAATCCCTACAACTATACAGTGGAAGTGACAAATAGATGCAAAGGATTAGATCTGACAGACAGAGTGCCTGAGGAACTATGCACAGAGGTTCAGGACATTGTACAGGAGGCAGTGATCAAGACCATCCCCAAGAAAAGGAAATGCAAAAAGGCAAAATGCAAAAAACTGGTTGTCTGAGGAGGCCTTACAAAGAGCTGAGAAAAGAAGAGAAAGGCAAAGGAGAAAAGGAAAGATATGTGAATGCAGAGTTCCAAAGAATAGCAAGGAGAGATAAGAAAGCCTTCCTCAGTGATTAAAGCAAAGAAATAGAGAAAAATAATAGAATGGGAAAGACTAGAAATGTCTTCAAGAAAATTAGAGATACCAAGGGAACATTTCATGCAAAGATGGGCACAGTAAAGGGCAGAAATGATATGGACCTAACAGAAGCAGAAGATATTAAGAAGAAGTGACAAGAATACACAGAACTATACAAAAAAGATCTTCACGGCACAGATAATCATGATGGTGTGATCACTCATCTAGAGCTAGACATCCTGGAATGTGAAGTCAAGTGGGCCTTAGGAAGCATCACTACAAACAAAGCTAGTGGAGGTGACGGAATTCCAGTTGAGCTATTTCAAATCCTGAAAGATGATGATATGAAAGTGCTGCACTTAATATGCCAGCAAATTTGGAAAACTCAGCAGTGGCCACAGGACTGGAAAAGGTCAGTTTTCATTCCAATCCCATAGAAAGGCAATGCTCAAACTACCACAAAGTTGCACTCATCTCACATGCTAGTAATGTTCAAAATTCTTCAAGCCAGGCTTCAACAGTACATGGACTGTGAACTTCTAATGTTCAAGCTGCTTTTAGAAAAAGCAGAGGAACCAGAGATCAAATTGTCAACATCCGCTGGATCATCAGAAAAGCAAGAGAGTTCCAGAAAGACATCTGCTTTATTGACTATGCCAAAGTATTTGACTGTGTGGATCACAGCAAACTGGAAAATTCTTCAAGAGATGAGAGTACCAGACCACCTGACCTGCCTCCTGAGAAATCTATTCAGGTCAGGAAGCAACAGTTAGAAGTGGACATGGAACAACAGACTGGTTCCAAATAAGGAAAGGAGTACATCAATGGTGTATATTGTCACCCTGCTTATTTAACTTATATACAAAGTACATCATGAGAAATACTGGACTGGAAGAAGCACAAGCTGGAATCAAGATTGCCGGGAGAAATATCAATAACCTCAGATATGCAGATGACACCATCCTTATGACAGAAAGTGAAGAAGAACTAAAGAGCCTCTTGATGAAAGTGAAAGAGGAGAGTGAAAAAGTTGGCTTAAAGCTCAACATTCAGAAAACAAAGATCATGGGATCCAGTCCCATCACTTCATGGGAAATAGATAGGGAAACAATGGAAACAGTGACAGACTTGATTTTGGGAGGCTCCAAAATCACTGCAGATGGTGACTGCAGCCATGAAATTAAAAGATGCTTGCTCCTTGGAAGAAAAGTTATGACCAACCTAGACAGCATATTAAAAAGCAGAGACATTACTTTGCTGACTAAGGTCCATCTAGTCAAAGCTATGGCTTTTCCAGTAGTCATGTATGGATGTGAGAGTTGGACTATAAAGCAAGCTGAATGCCGAAGAATTGATGCTTTTGAACTGTGGTGTTGTAGAAGACTCTTGAGAATCCCTTGGACTGCAAGGAGATCCAAACAGTCCATCCTAAAGGATATCAGTCCTAGGTGTTCATTGGAGGGACTGATGTTGAAGCTGAAACTCCAATACTTTGGCCACCTGATGAGAACTGACTCATTGGAAAAGACCCTGATGCTGAGAAAATTGAAGGTGGAAGGAGAAGGGGACAACAGAGGATGAGATGGTTCATCCATCACCGACTCGATGGATGCCGGGGTCCAGCCCCGGTGGATCCAGGGAATTCGAAGGGTGGACGGCGTCGGCGTGGAAAGACTTGTTTATTTATTCAAGTAAGATTAGATTAAGAAATTATAGTGTAGTAAGAAGATTAAGTGGAGGAAGAGGGCTGAATAGCTTGGTTTACGCGGAAGGCCAATAAAATTCCAGACAAGGAATTTGCACCATCTACGTTGGGCCACCGGCGCCCGCTTGAATATCTAAGGGTGCCTCGCCCTAAGCTCCCTTTCTCGCGGGTCTTAACAGCCGGGGCAAGTAAGTAGACGTGGAGAGCCTCCGCGCTCCAGGTGGAAATTCAGCCCGAAATTAAAGTAAAGAGCAGAGAGAGGGAAAGAGAGAGAAGAAGAAAGAGAGAGAGACACGGGGGGGAGCCAGAGTGCCAAGAAACCAGGCTGGGAGACTAGTTAGAGAAGCTGGTCCAAGAAGCTGGCCCCGGGCCCCCGGCCCCTGGCCCCCTCCTTTATTGTTCAGAAGGCCTTTTATACTTTTGATAAAACACAGAGATCAATGGGTAACACAAGATTATGTAGCGTTCGCAGCTCAGGCTCTTTCTATACATCATTTGGTATACAAAAGGTCTCAGGTGATTTACATTATCTTCTGGCCAAGAGGCTTGTTAACACCTTTTGGCTCTCTTCCTTAATGAATGTTAATCTTGTTTCCCCTGAAGTGTTTTTCTTTAATCTACATCTCCTTAAAGCATTAACATTAAAGTTACATCTCTATAGGACAAAGGTGCAGTGGGATATAACAAAGAAGGTACTTAACTCAAAGATCTAATGTTGCTAACACAAGGTCTACTACTTGTTTTTCTAACTATATCTACAACTAAAGGATGTGAAAATTTGGCAGCAAATATTGACTCAACAAATGAAACCTTTAATCAGTCCTATTCTAAAGATTTTGACTCCTCGGAAGCCCCTACATTCCTAGGATGTTTTAAGCTTCCTGTGCCTCCTGCGGTCAGGAGGCCTCAAACAATCACACGCGCAGCTGTACGAGTCCTGCAGGCAGGCTAGAAAGCCATCAGAGGGTTTTTTGGATTGAAACACTCTTTTAAATGCAGAAGACTAAAGCCCTGAATTGACTTTTTCCAGAAAATGTCAGAAGAGTGGAAACGCAGAGCACAAAAGCCGGCAGATTTTTGTTGGGGTACATGCTTAAGAATTTCCAGAGGGGTCCCTGAAGTCTGAGCACGCCTTGCATATGTCAGCTTCCTTCCTCATGACCTTGTCACGGGCGGGATTCCTCACACTGGCTCCCAGCAGATGGACATGAGTTTGAGCAGGCTCCAGGAGTTGGTGATTGACAGGGAGGCCAGACGTGCTGCAGTCCATGGGGTCACAAAGAGTTGGACCCGACTGAGCAACTGAACTGAACCCTTTGACCTGGACATCGCAGTTCTATAGGTCCTTCTCTCGTGGATATTCTCCGTCAGATTCTCTGGATCTATTGTCTGCCCTTCTTTTCTTCATCATGGGCTCCCTAGCATTCTGACTTCTGTTTGGATTTGGCCACTGGAAAGCTTCAGCAGGTGGTCAGAGAATAGGAGGAGAGAAAAGTGGGAGTATATAGCTCCCTGTCAAGGCCACATGTCAGGAGTGGCTGAATTTCTGTAATGCAGGCCACAGCTCATGTTGGGAGGCCATCTCTCGCAGCTCCAGACCCCTCCACAGCTTCAGCTCTGCTTCTGTCTCTGAGTCCCATTACTGCTCCCTCTCTTGCTCCTTTGTACCTGATGCCTTGACAGCTCCCAGCTATTCACCAGCTCTTGATAGACCCCCCCCTTTAATGCTGCTCACACTTGTCTAAACAGTCCTCAGTCACCCCATTTAAGTTTGCCTTCTTTTTCCTCTCTGAGCTCCAATGAATACACCATCCTAGAAAAATAATCCTTGCAAATAAGGAATGTACAAAGATGTTCAGCACAGCCATATTTAGAATAGTCAAAGCTCTGAAACTGAATGTCTAATAATTAGGAAGAGTTGAATACATTGCAATAAATATATGATGGAAAAAAATATACTAACGTGAGTTTTTGGTGTCTTTTTCTGTCTTCGACTTCAAGAACCCTGCCTGAATCCCAGGAAAGTACGGCTCAAGTCTTTTCTTCCTGTTCTCCCTCCCTCATCCTCAAATATTTTTCACCAGGATGAATTACTGAATTGAGGATGGGGGCCCCACATCTACAGTTGTGGAAGAAACAGCTTGATTTACATTGAAAGAATGGAAGGAGAAAAAATATTATACCAGTGAGGGGAATATATGGGACCAAAAAAGGGGGAGAGAAGATGTGAGGAGATGAATGGGCAAAGAAGAACTTTGCCATATGTGTTTCTTTTCCTAAACACTCTTCCAAAGAAACCTGCAATAAATATCTTTGTCATTTATAATGCTCCCTGAAACTCCTGAGATCCCTGTTTCTTTCCAACTTATTGATTGCTCTCTACATGCTCCTGTGCAAAGTGAGTTCCCTGTCTTGTTTTGTGTGTTTGAAGCATGTCCATATTCAAGATGAGGAAACTGAAGCACAGAAAGCTTAGTTGAGTTTTTTATGCCATCCCTATGTGTTCAGGAACTTTTGTCCTGCTGATGAAATATTACATAGTAACTGTGTTTTAAAAATCCTAAGAATCTGAAACCTGTAGTTTTATCTTTTAAAACTGTTCCATTCTCTGCTTGTAAAACTAAACTATCTAAAAATCTGAAAGCCTTTGTGGGAGGAAAAAAGAGAGAATAAAGAATGAAAGGGAGTATAATCAATAATCAGAGCATTCATAGATTTCATTCAGCAAATGTTTATTGGACTGAGGGAATAGCAGTGAACAAAACAAAATCCCTCCATCTGGAGAACCAACACTCTAATGGAAGAGTGACAGTAACAGAAAAAGTTCTGTGAAAAGTAGCAGGAAGTAACAGGACAGAATACTATGAGGAGTAAAGCAGAGAGCGAGTAAGTGAGGGGGGCTGTTTTAGATGGGGTATCTAGGGAAAGTGTGAAGTAAGATTCAAACAGAGATCTAAGGAGGCCACCTGTGAGAGAGGAATGTGATGAAGGTTAGGCCATGCTACTATCTGGGGGAAGAACATTTTAGCAAAGAAAACAGCAAGCCCATGACTCTGGAGCAAGAGCACTTGAGACATGTGGCAAATGGAAGGATTTCCTTCTTTTTTAAGGTTTGATTTTTATGTGTGTGTGTGTCGTATGTAATATTAAGAGTATCAATGCTATTATTGCAAAATGTCAGCCACTTATTGTTTACTCTTCTAAAAAATACAAATGATAATAAAATAAACATACCCAGTATATACTGCATGTTGTTTGTTCATTTATCTATTAGTAGACACTTAGGTCTAATGCTTCCATATTTTGGTTACTGTGAATAACACTGCAATAAACAAGACAGTGTAGATATCTCTTTGAGATGATTATTTATTTCCCTTGGATATGTACCTAGAAGTGGGATTGCTGGATCATATGTTAATTCTATTTTTAATTTTTTGAGGAACCTCCATACTGTTTCTCATAGAGGTGGTGCCAATTTACATTTCTACCAACAGTGCACAAGGGTTCCCTTCTCTCTACATCCTCAGAAACAATTATTATCCTTTGACTTTTTGATAATATTCATCCTGACAGGTGTGAGGTGACGTCTCATTATGGTCTTGATTTGCATTTCCCTGATAATTGGTGATGTTGAGTGTCTTTTCATCTAACAAATTCTGTTAGCCATTTGTATGTCCTCTTTGAAAAACTGTCTACACAAGTCTTTTGCCCATTTTAAAATCTGGTCATTTGGTTGTTTGTTTTTGCTATTGATTTCTATTAATTCCTTCTATATTTAGGATATTAATCCCTTATAAGATATTCACAACAGCATGAATGAACCTGGAGGTCATTATGCCAGGTGAAATAAGCCACAGAAAGACAAATGTCACATGGTCTTACTTACGTGTGAAATCTAAAACAAACTCATAGGAACAGAGAGGAGAATGGTAGCTGTCAGAGGCTGAGGGAATGGGGTTAAAGGAGAGAGAGTGACCAGAGGGCATAAACTTTTAGTTACAAGATAAATAAATTCTAGAGACCTAATAGAGTATGGCTTCCCTGCTGGCTCAGATGGTAAAGAATCTGCCTGCAATTCAGAAGACCCAGGTTCAACCCCTGAGTCAAGAAGATCCCCAGAGGAAGAAATGGCAACCCACTCCAGTATTCTTGCCTGGTGAATTCCATGGATGGGCTATAGGCCACAGTCCATGGGGTCGCAAAGAGTCGGACATGACTGAGCGAACAGCACACACAATATAGAGTATAGGGAATCCCTGGTGTCTCAGCAGTGAAGAATCCACCTGCAGTGCAGGAGATGCAGGCTCGGTCCTTGGGTGGGGAAGATCCCCTGGAGAAAGAAATGGCAACCCGCTCCAATGTGCTTGCCTGGGAAATCCCATGGGCAGAGGAGTTATAATCCAGGGCGTCACAAGAGTTGGACACACCGTAGCAGCTGAACCAACAACAACATAGACTATGGTGACTATAGTTAATAATAATGTATTGTATACTTGAAATATGCTAAGAGAATAGATCTTAAGTGTTCTCACCACACACAGTAACTAAAGGAGGTGATATATATGTTAATTAGTTTGATCTGGTAAGCATTTTACAGTGTATATGTATATCAAAAAAAATCACATCATATACCTTAGATATATTACAGTTTGTAATTGTGAAAAAAAAAAGGCAAAGCAAGAGTATGCAGGGCAGACTTGATAAGTATCAAGAGGGCAGGCTTGCTCGAGCTCAGTGAATGAGGGAAAGAGTGACACAAAGTGATCAGAGGGACAGCAAGGGGTCATATTTATGGTGTTGGAAGCCACTGTAGGAACCTTCGATTGTATTCCACTGCAAGGGGATGCCGTTGGGTGGTTTTGGACAGGGGATTGTCTGACATTCACATTTTTCAAATGGTTCATTCCAGCTACTCTGAAGAGTACTTTTGCTTTTCTTTGTTTCTCTAATAATAAGCAAATCTTAGTTTTACAAACAATAAAATAAAGCACAGTTTATAAGGACAAAAGGCAATTATATTAGTTATATATATATATAGCTGTGTAACATATTAACACAAGACCCAGTGACTGAAAACCACAGATGTTGATTATCTCAGTTTCTGTGGGTCGGGAATCCCAGAGCAGCCTGGACGAATGCCTCTGGCTGGTGCCTCTGGCTCAGGGTACCCACATGACAGGGTCCCACAGTCATGTGGACAGCAGGTGCAGTCACGTCAGGCTCACCTGGGGGAGATCTGCCTCCGAGCTGTCTCACTTGGATACTGCCCAGCCTCACATCCTCCCTGCCTCTTTACCAGAGACATCAGTTCTTCACCAAA
Organism: Ovis canadensis; assembly: GCF_042477335.2. NCBI lineage: Eukaryota > Metazoa > Chordata > Mammalia > Artiodactyla > Bovidae > Ovis > Ovis canadensis. Next base: position 70,616,421 of record NC_091246.1, read on the forward strand.
AGAGTCACTTTCTTTCCCCAGAGTGGAAATAGCCAAGAAGGAGAGAGGGTGACAGAGCGTTCCTAAGACAGAAGGCACAGTCTTTCTATAACCTCATCTCAACAGTTATATCCCATCACTTCTGCCATGTTCTAGTCTTTGAGAGTCACTCAGTCCAGCCCACATGGGGAGGAGTTACCCAAAGGCATGAATACTGGGAAGCAGGAGAGAAGGAGACCATCATGGAGGTGCTGCTACAGTAGCCACTGTCTCCAAGCTCCTTATTTTATAGAAGCAGAAACCCATCTGAATGTTGGTCTGGACTCTACCACTCACCTTGAGGCCTCTGCAGGGTGGTTGTGATGATGCTTCTGAAAGGGCTGTGAAAACTGTCCAGCACAGGAAAATGGAAGGGCTTATTTTGCTTTTCTCATGGGTAGCCACTCCCGATTTGTCCTGTGTTGTTCATCTGCTGTATTAATGATTTGTCTTTCATTGTGGGTTATGTACTTTTTTTTTTCCTAGAGTGAAAATCTTCCAGTTTGAACAGAGTGGTGACAGTAGGGAGGAAGAACACCGAGTGTTAACTCATCCAAGTTCAGGACAGGCTTTCTACTTAACTTTACACCTCCCAGTAACAGAAACTCTGACCGCCCAATTTCAAAGATCTGGGTATCCCATACAGATGGGGCCAGCAGAAGGGGAAGGTCAAAGAAGAGCAGGATAGATACATTTGCCTTTGATATTTGTCTTATTTCATATTTATCCAAGTTTGATTGTAAATTTTTTGAAAGCAGAGACTTTATTAGTCTCTAAACTCTGTATTCAAGTTGTTGTTGTTTAGTTGCGAAGTCATGTCTGACTCTTTTGTGACTCCTGGGACAGTAGCCCGCCAGGTTTCTCTGCTCATGGGATTTCCCAGGCAAGAATCCTGGAGTGGGTTGCCATGTTTTTCTCCAGAGGATCTTCCTGTCCCAGGGATCACACCTGTGTCTCCTGATTGGCAGGTGGATTCTTTACCACTGAGCCAACTGGGAAGCCCCCTATATTCAGCCTGTGTGTGTGCGAGTGCTGAGTCATGTCTGACTCTTTGCAGCCCTGTGGACTGTAGCCTGCCAGGCTCCTCTGTTGTTGGGATTGTCCAGGCAAGAATACTGAAGTGGGTAGCCATTTCCTGCTCCAGTGGATCTTCCCATCTCCGGGATTGAACTCTAGTCCCCTGTGTCTCCACACTGGCAGGCAGATGCTTTAACCACTGTGCCACTTAGAAATCCTTATAGTCAAGATTCACCATTAAATAATTGTCTAAAGAAAATCCTCCTCTACTGAAGGCAACTCTGTTTTAAAAACAGAAGTTACAAAGTCAACCTTAAAATTAACCTTGCCTAAACTGTGTCATGCTGCTCCATGAAAAAAATTCCTCAGAGCAGAGCCTTTGTTCAGGATTCAAAGGCTGGACAATTTTCTAACATCTTCATGTTTGCCATTTTCACCTTTGGATCCCCCTTCTCTTTCTGGGTGTTCTTCCCACCCCAGGTGACTACTTCATTTTCAGCCTCTTCTTCAAATATTGCTGCTGCTGCTGCTGCTAAGTCGCTTTAGTCGTGTCCGACTCTGTGCGACCCCAAAGACGGCAGCCCACCAGGCTCTCCCTTCCCTGGGATTCTCCAGGCAAGAACACTGGAGTGGGTTGCCATTTTCTTCTCCAATGGATGAAAGTGAAAAGTGAAAGTGAAGTCGCTCAGTCTACTTACTCTTATATCTGTTTTTTCTCGTATTTCTCTAAGACAGATACTCATTCATACTCAAGTATTAATTTACTCTAGTATTTGCGCAGATCCTGTATCTCCCCTCCTCTAGTTACAGTATGGAAGGCTTTTTTTAATTTTTCCTAGTTAGAGAAATTCTTAGATAGCCAGCAAGTCGCCATAGGGAGTGTGGGGAAAAAAAGGAGAGCCCCAAATCAGGGGAGATCTACTTGTTTGAACCTAAAATTGAGCAAGATTTAGTCTTTTTAGGGTGAATGGATTAGGAGGGAAGTGTCAGAATGGACTACCCATTATCTAAATCTCTTGTGAATACATTAGCATTAATTAATACATACATGAATATGTTTTACATTAATTTGTGTTGTTGAAATATATGTGAGCCGACCATCTGCCTGAGGGCATGTGGGAAGCGTTCCCAGAATTCTCTCAGTAGCCCTGAACTGGAGTGTTCACCCCTGTGTTCTCTGTCCTTGTTTAGACAAGAGATGTTTCAACTCTTCAAACAATTAGGTGAAGACTTGTTTATAGGGAAGATGGTTAAGACAAGAAAATGATAGTGTCAGTGGCTGTTCTATTTAAGTCAGAGGCAAATGCTGCACACCAAATGTTTGGTGCCTACTCCAGGCTTAGCGTGTACAGCTATGACCTTAACTGGTACAGCTAGAAGAAGAAGCTACAGTTATTGATTGATTATGTAGGCTCAGATGCTTGACACACATTATTTCATTGAGTCCTCCACACAGGCCCTGAATTAGATCATTTCTACAGAGGAGAAAAGCGAGGCCCAGAGAGCTTAGTATGCCCAAGGTCATAGAACCAGGGTTAGAGTACAGGTGTGTCTCCTCCAGGCTCTGCTTTTGGAGAATGCCTATCAGCTAGCTCCAGCATAAAGAGACCCTGAGATTGAAAAGGCCACATCCTCAGAAGTCATTTCTTGGAGTAAGACAGGGAGGCAAAAGACAGGCAGAGGCTGGGAAGAAGACAGACAGGAAGGGGCCAGAAGGGGGAAAAGCAGAAGACCAGAAATAAAGAATATCGGGGGAAAAGAAGTGAGCTTCAGGAAAAGAATAGGGAGAAGTGACTACAGAATAGGAGTGAAGTCGCCTGTGTTTCAAGACAGAAACAATAAAGAAACAATGTTCTTAGTACGGAACAACAGAAAATTCAGTTGTTATTTTCTAACTATCAAAAGAAGTAATGACTACAGGTGGGAAAAGAAGGAGGTGATGTTTGTTAAATGTCTTCTGTCTGGGCTTCTGCTAATCCATGGATTTGGGGAAGGTTAGAAAAAGACATCTCTCGCTGGAGGTAGCTGCATGGGCACTGGCTTGCTGAGTTGGTTGTCTTCAGGGCCCCCTCATTCTCTCATGTGGGGAACAGCCTGCAGAAATGTGCGAGCTGGCTCCACCTGCTGTGTGCTAGGGCCTTGACATGCATTATCACGTTATCATATACTACAATTATTGCCATGTTGTGGGTCAGGAATCTGAGGCCCAGAGGAATAAATATCATACCATACAGACCAGACACATACACGTGCACACACATACACGCCCGAATATCCCAAAGTCACCCAGAAAGTGAATTCACTAAAGTAATGTAATTGCAAGTAATTTGAAAACTCAATAAATAATTAGGTAATCTACTAGCTGACTTAAAAACCCTGAGATTGTGTGAGCTTCGGGTTAGGGTTGATGAGGGGATGGACTGATTTTCCTACAATTATCTTGCATACATCTTCCTCTGCGTGACAGCTTCACCATCACACCTTAGCAGTTGCAAAAGGCCCAGCTGTAACCACACAGCTGAAAGCATGTCTCCTAGTAGTTCCCACTGTGTAAGAAGAAAACCTGTTTTCCAGGAGCTCCTAGCAAATGTATCCTCCTCTTTTTTAATTGGTCCATATTAGATCACATTTTATTGTTAAACCTATGATCGTGGACAAGGGTAGGGTTATGGTAGTAACACATGCCTGATCTACATACCTAATATGTAGAACCTGATGGAGCTTCAGTTTCACCAAAAGGTCTAACTTCTAAGAAGTTACATACCAGTATGAAAATCAGAGTCTTTATCAAAAGGAGGAATGGGTACTTGGATGAGCACCCATGTGTAAGAAGGAAGGGCATCATTTGTCCACCATAGTAAGTGAAGTAGCTTACGTTATCACTTAATTATTTTCACCCCTTCTGTCTCTTCATGGGAGAAGTCTACCTTCTGGTCTCCACTGAACCTGGGCTTAAGGATGTGACTTAACCTTCCTTGCCCTTGACTTCGAGTTTTGTCATGTGACTTGCTTTGGCCAATGGAATGTTAGCAGATATTACCTGAGCACAGTTGGGTCTATCCTCTTGCACTCCACCATCACTGTATGAACATAAACCTGGTAGAGGTCCAAGAAGAAAACAGACCAGACCTGGACATAATCCATAGCTTGGAGGCCAACCCAGAGAGGAGGCCCAGCCTAAGTCAGCTGATACCTAGCTGATCTAGGCCTATGAGCAAAAAAGAACAATTATGTCAAGCTGCTGAATCTCAGAGTATTTTTGTGTGCAGCATCACGGTGCCAAGGAGTGACCAGTCTGGTTACTGAGTCCAATCTGGCGATGCTCTTTCCTTACATGACAGCATAGAGCATGGCTCCATCCATTTTTCCCCCCTCTTCCTGGCTGCAGTCGAGCCTGGGTCTCAGCTGAAAATGAAGGCTGCGGCTTTATTCTCTATTTGCAGCCTCACAAAAACATCTGAGAGAGTCGGCAGCAGCTTTTGAAGGTCCTTCTAGAGAGCTAGCTAGCTATCACACCACGTTAGCTGGTCAGCTTCATAAGGCGGAACCACACAGCAGCCATCACTTCCAAACCCTGCCAAGTGAAACCTTGCAATATTGAGATGGCTGCACCTCAAACTGTCATGTGATTTCTGTATCAGAGGAATTTTAGGAACAGATGGTGAGCACAGACGACAGTGACGGTTGTACTCTGCATACGGGGCAAAGGGGAACGAGTGAGCAAGGGGGTGAGAATCCAGCAAATTCTGGAGGAAGGCTTGTGGAGGGGGGAGAGAATTGCTGGGAGCTTGTCTTCTGCCCGCAAACCACAGGTTGTAAGAAGTTGGGAAAGAAAAAACCCCAATAGGCAGTGACAGGGGGATGAGCTTTATGAAAAGAGAGGTTTTGCTTCTAAAGCAAGAAGATTTGAGGTTTCAGCAGTTTCTCCAAAACAACAACAACAACAACACACACACGCACCAGAAAAACAGGCAGCAAAATTAATCAATTCACCTGAACTTGACCTTTAGGCTGGTGGATTTGCTGCTTGAGGACTTATGCAGCATCAGAAGAGTTGAAGATGGAGCGAACGTGCAGGAACTGGACTCCAATAAATAGCCCCATCCACCCCACATCCACTGCACCGCCAGCTCCCCCCGAACCCCCCTGGAGTTTTGAAAGATGGGGCGGGGGGTGGTTTCTGTGGATGTCTCAGATGGCTGATCCCCTAATTCTATCATGAAATGTATTTCCCCTGGAGCTGGTATTTATCGTGGAATCCTGGCACGGCTCCTGAAATGTTGCATCTGCACCACTACACTGAGGTTCCTTATAGTTCATTAATATGCAAGAGGGGCTGTGAAATCCTCCCTGTTTCTGACAGGAGTTCTTACATGCCTTTCTGGAATGCTTCATCTCTGAAGTGGTCTGGCACTGAGACTTTGCTTGTCTTCTTTTAATCAGCTCCATCTTGTCACTACGTAAAGAGTTAAACAAAAAAAAGAAAAGAAGAAGCTTTCTGAAAATCTTGGGAAGATGCAGGGCATCTTTCTTTCCTTTCTCATTTTTTTTTTTGTCATCCCCCATCCCCTCCATGAACACATCAAAGTAAGGAGTGACATGCAGTGCCCCGGAGCTCTTAGCAACATGCTTTTAGGTTTGGAAAATTTCATTTTCTACCTTATGGTGATTACATGAGGAAAGATGAAATGCTGGCTTTGAGGTTTATTTGGGAAAGAGATGTAATAAATGTTGTGGCTTCCCACTGAATGGAACAAATCCATTCTGGTCATGGGGGGATATTAAAAATTACATGTTGTGTGTGCATGTACACAGTCTATGTGACTTCAGTGGCATTTGTGGCCCTAGATGCTGAGCCAGGAGACCTTGTGTGGCTTCTTTCAGAAAATGCTGAATAAAGTTTTTCATTTTATCCAGCTCTGAATGCATTTGATTCCAAATGAAAATGAGTTCCCACCCTGTTTGAGCCATAGCAATTGCCTTCAAACCAGTCCCCCACCCACACAGACACACACACACACACACACACACACACACACACACCCATAGGATACATAGGGATTAACAGTTTACAGAGTCCCCTTAGCTGAAACCAAAAAGTGTGCCAGCCTGTGGAAGGATTGATCTAATGTCCCTTTTACAGAAAGTTGGTTTTTTCAAACATTGAAGTAGGGCTGAGGACAGTCATGTTTTCCTCTATCATGGTTTTTGTTTTGTTTTTTTTTTTTTTTTTTTGTGACTGTGTTTTTGCTCTTGCCTGGGGAACTTCTCCATTAGCTAGGAGCTGAATAGAAAATGATAAGCTCATCTTGCCCAGGAAACAGAGCCAGCAAGGCAGGGAAATATCCTCGTGGTTTCACCCCTGTGCTCCTTAGTAGGAAAGGATAGTAGAAAGAAATGGAGCATTCACCAAGTAAGCCATTCTCCCGCACACAGAAACAGGCAGTCTGAGGCTCTATTCAGAGCTCTCACATCACACATGCTGCTCTTTGTTCAGCTCACAGCTGGACCACACAGGTTGTAAAATGCAGGATTTGCACAAGCTTCGCCCATCAGCTCTGGCAGGCCACCCTCCATATAGAGTCGATCAGCAACCACCCCCAGGGTCAAGTTCTTCAGCCTCCCTTGATCACGGTACTCATTTGGGTTTGGAGCAGAACCATGAAATTTTTGCTTTGGCTGAAGAAAGAGGAGAGACCCTGATCCCTTCTCATAAATAATCTAAACCCTGTCTATTCAATGTCAGTTCAAATCCTTGTTTACTCTCCCTCTTAAGGAAATAAGAAGTTGCTTGGTTTGAATGCTTACTATGTGTTCTCAGATGGATTCCCTGTCCTTATTCTGATCAGCTCTATATTTAAAGGGAGAAGACAACTTGTAGACATTTTAAAATATTTAATTCTTAAGTTTTTGTTACTCCCCACACTCCATCTGGAGACGGAAATGGCAACCCACTCCAGTATTCTTGCCTGGAAAATCCCATGGACAGAGGAGTCTGGTCCATGGTATGGCAAAAGTGTTGGACATGACTTAGCAACTGAACAACAGCACTCCATCTGAGGCAGGTACTATGATTATTCCTACCTTACCAAGGAGAAAAGTACACTTCCTCCTCTGAGTCTGTACTGTTACCCCAAGGGCACTGATGGAGCAGGAGCTCAGGTTCAAATTCAGTGCATCTGACTCCAGAGCCCAAGCCGTCAATCACCATGCTATACCGCCCCCTGCTGGTGGAAGGTTCTTATGGGGCCCCCCACCGTCTAGTCCCCTCTTTGGCACAGGTACTGCAATTTCTGTTTATAAATTCATTTTCTTTACAAGCCTTTGGTGTCTTCTGAAGCAGTTATGTTCAGATACGTTCAATACATGTTTGTTGAATGACTTCAAAAATAAACTAGTAGGCACAGCACATCAGAGAATTTAATGAAGGGTGAATGGAGAGTAAGATTCAGGATGAGAAACAGAATAAACGCTCGTATGAAAACAAGAGATGAAAAGAGGCAGGGAGCTATACTCTACTGAAGGAAAGGAAAAAGATTTGAGGCAGATGTGGTGACTTCCCCGTGGATTTTGTGATCAAGGTTGGTAAAGTTACTGTAAAGGCAGGGAGAGTGTGTCCACCCAGTTGGAATGTCTGTTGATCTTCTTGGTTTAGAAGAAAAGGCCATGGAATGGGCTATCTTTCTGTGTCTAATTCTCACTAGTTAAGCAAGTAAGGAGTAAATCAGCGCAAGTTATTTGCCTTCTTTGGGCTTCCATTTCTTAGTGGGTCATTGTAAGAAAGTGGGATTAAAAACTTCCTGTAACCTTGCAGAAAAAAGCAGGGGTGGATAATTATATTACCAAGTGATTTCAAGCATTTTACAAACATGACAATATGAATAACAGTTATTGTTATCAGTAATAGAAAGAATGCAACAATGAGTGCTTCTTATGAACCAGACATTTAATGTACATATGGCTGTCTACTTTTATGAAGGCAGAGATGCTGGTTCAAGATATTGCATAATGTGCTAAAGCTCACTCAGCTGATAAGTGGCTGATCTGGGATTTGAATTCAGACCAGTCTGACTCTGAAGCCCACAGGAAGGTACCTCAGGGACCCAGTGTCACTAGACTCCTCCTTAGCAGATGTCACCTCAGAGGAACCTGCCATCATTTTGACTCAAAAAGCCGTACTGACTGCCCCTCCCCTGCGTGCATGACTGGCCTGCCCAATGCTGACAGTCCCCGGAGAAAAGCCCCGCAGCGGTCCCCTTGAACTGTCACCCACCAACCACCACTGCCTCCCCAGCAGCAGCCACGCCTGCTGGTGTCTTCAACCAGTAGCAGACTGAGGCAGAAGGAGCAAACCGTTCCCTAGAAACCAACCCTTTCCGCTCCTTTTCCCAGAGACCTTGAAGCCAAATCCCTTAGTTAATTCAGGGAAAGCGTCATGTGACTCCACCGTCTCCAAGGCTGTCACTTGCCCATTCACTCACTACTTACTGGCAAAAAATCCTTCTGTCTGGATGCCATCGAGTCTTTTTCCTTCAGTGTCTCTGTCTACTCCATTCCAGATTTAAAATTTGCTTCCATTATTGTATCAAAACAATCAATAGAAATTCGATACAAAACATAGGAGTTTTTAAATGAACCATCCTTTGCTCTTTACAGTTAAACAAACTCTTTAAAGACTACTAATGACCATAGTCCTTTAAAAATAGCTTAATCATCTACATATATGTACGTATATGAATTCACAAATGTCATGCGTATATATGTATATACCTGCATGGTAAATTAAGTGCCAATATCTACAAGCAGATATATAGCTTAATAGCGCGCACGCACACACACACACACAGGGTTTATCTTATTGGTTTTTTTTTTTTTAAGCAGGTCTTTTTTCTTTTTTTCTTTTAAATTAATTTATCTTAATTGTATAATAATTACCATATAATATTGTGATTGTTTTTGCCATATATTGACATGAAAAGTCCTATCTTATTGGGTTTTTTTAAATATTTATTCACTTATTTGGCTGTGCCAGGTCTTAGTCGTGGCACATGGGATCTTTATTTGCAGTATGGGGGATCTAGTTCCCTGCTGCTGCTGCTAAGTTGCTTCAGTCGTGTCCGACTCTGTGCGACCCCATAGATGGCAGCCCACTAGGCTCCCCCGTCCCTGGGGTTGTCCAGGCAAGAACACTGGAGTGGGTTGCCATTTCCTTCTCCAATGCATGAAAGTGAAAAGTGAAAGTGAAATCGCTCAGTCGTGTCCAACTCTTCGCGACCCCACGGACCCTGACCAGGGATCAAACTCAGGCCCCCTGCATTGGGATGAAAAGTCTTAGCCACTGGACCACCAGGGAAATCCCTGTCTTATTTTTTTTGAGGGATGGAACCTGGGCCATTCACTTGCTTATTTGCTCTCAGATGAATTCCCTGCACTTGTTCTACCCTACTATGTTTCAAAGAGGGTGATAACCGACAAGTATTTTTAAATATTTATTTTTTAAATATTAAGATGTTCATTTGTGCCTTATACCTATGTTGTTATAGACGTTGAGCCTAGAACTACAACAACAAAAACTAGGGATCTAATCTTGGGATATGAGGTTTAAAGGAGCTTAATCATATTAACCATATCCACAACAAATCCTGGTAAGTTTACCTTTAAAGTAAACAGGTCTTCCCTGGTGGCTCAGATGGTAAAGCATCTGCCTGCAATGTGGAAAATCCAGGTTTGATCCCTGGGTGGGGAAGATCCCTTGGAGAAGGAAATGGCAACCCACTCTACTATTTCTTACAAGGAGAATTCCACTGACAAAGGAGCCTGGCAGGCTATAGTCCATGGGGTCACAAAGAGTTGGACACAACTGAGCAATTAACATTTTAACTTTTTCAAAGTAAACATTAAGTTTATACCTATTAGACAAGTTTGAAAAGCATAACTAGTTTGCAGAACCAATGGGAGCCCATATTACATAGAATCCAATCGGGCAAGTAGAACTCCTGGGTTCATTCGGTAAAGGGGATTTAATATGACAAAAGACAAAAGAAAAATATGTCTCTTTAAAAAGACAAAGGAGTGAACAGGCAACTGGAAATTGGAAACTTTAAGAAGGCACTCTCATCCTGCAGCTAGGCAGACAAAGACAGGAACCCACAGTGGCGGCTGCTCTCAGACAACTGGGGCCCACAGGAAGGGTGGCCTGCTGACTGCTGGAGCCCCAGAGGGTGCACAGCAGTGGCCAAAGGTGCTACCAGAAGAAGAGAAAGAGAAGGGAAAAATACCCTTACTTCTCCCCTCCTTGTATCCTCCAGCCAGGTCTCCAGCCAGGCCCTTCTACTGAACAAGCCTAAATAAAATCAAGATGCCCAAAGGATACATTACACAAGGATCAGCACTCTGAAGTACAGGGCAGGGCTAGCAAGTTGATGCAGGATAGGCCTGAGCCAGTGGAAAATGACTGACCCTGATTTCATTGTTTAAAAACCAATTAAGACCTTTCTTAATAACTGACATCTGTATCTAGAACTTGATTCTGGCATATATGTGGTATAAGGACATTGCCTGTATTTCGGTTGCTGTCCCTGTGATTTTTCAGTGCCTTCCTCAGGAGGCAGCACATTGAACTCAGGACTTAGCAAGAATGTGGCTGGCTTTGACTCATGAAATATGAGCAGAAGTAATCCACGCTGCATCTGCCCAAAAGCTGCAAGAACCATCCAGCTTTCTTTCCCTCTGCCACAGACCTGTGATTCCCCTGATTAGATCATGGGCCATGTCATTTATTATCCAAGTTGGGACACTATTTATTATGCTTTTTTTCAAATTCACAGTTGAACCCCATTGCTTTAAATGGAGAGGTGCTCCACCTGAAAAGGTATCTGGAGTTTGAAAGAAAACATTGTGCATAGTCCTTAATTATACAACTAAATTACTGTCTAAAAAGTTAGTCTCATGCTTCCCATTATCTTAGGCAAATAGAAGGAGAGTGTTCGATGGAGTGTTAACTACAAAATGGTGAAGACCTCAGAATATAGACTCCCCAAGTTCATACAATTAACCCTAGCTTTGAGATGAGTAAACATTAACAGAACTTGGATATTTCCTAGAAGTGATGTTAAAAATTAAAGAGAACAGTTCTGGTCATGTTACTCCCTTGCTTATAAACCTCCCCTGTCTCCCTTCCGTATGCAAGCTTCCCAGAAGATAAAAACCAGACTCCTTGGCTTGGCATAAAATCTGACCCCAATTTATCTGCCTAGCTCTGTTTCTGCCCAACACACCACATATTCCAGAAGCTTAACTTTTCAGTAGTATTAAGTTGTCATTGTCAAACGCCAAACCTTTTACATCCTACCCCTCTATGCCTATAGTTCCTCTCCACCCCAATTTCTCTGTCCCTCTTTTGGTAAGATCCTGTTCACCTATCAGATCCAGGCTCAAATGCCCCCTTCTGTGAAGGCGTCCTAAGTGGACACTCCCCACGCTGCCCTCTGCAGTTCTCACCGCATCTGCTGCTGGAATTTCTTTCTCTGCTTCATCGTAGCTCCCCTCGGACTGTGTCCTCTTCATCTTTATACATCAAGCATCTATTACGGCGCCTTGTGCATTCTAGGTCCTCTCTAAACACCTGCTGAATAAATGAGAAAATAAATAAATGAAGAATTCCCTATTTACCTTCACCTGCTACTCAGAAATCAGGAGATTCTCTGGAATCTTTTATGAATTCCAGACACCTAGTGTTAAACTCCAGGTATTCGCATGCATGCTTAATCACGCCCAACTCTTTGAGACCCCACAAACTGTAGACTGCCAGGCTTCTCTGTCCATGGGATTCTCTAGGCAAGAATACTGGAGTGGGTTGCTATTTCCTTCTCCAGGAGGTTGTCCTGATCCAGGAATCGAACCCAGATCTCCTGCATTGGCAGGCAGATTGTTTACTGTCTGAGCCACCAGGGAAGCCCTCCAGGTAATTACCTATTGCTAATTACAGATACCGTACTTTCTGATGCTACATAGAGTTGAGTTTGATGTGTTTCATTTTGAGTGCTTAGAGTCAATTAAATTTGGAGCTGAAGAGAAACAGAGCTTGGCCAATGCCCTTCAGAGAAAGATGAGATGTGTCAGGCAAAAAAACAAGGAGTTAGCGGTCCCACAACTAAACAAGTATTCTTTTTATTTTGTTATACTTGAAACTGTGTTTAGGGGAAGGTTGATCATATCAATATTCACAAAAGAGGATATATAAAGAGAAAGTAAAATGTTTGGAAAATTAGTCATACTTGATGGTAAATAAAGCAAATCAAATTGTGGTAGTATCATTTTACACCTACGAAAGTTTTTTTAAATGATACAATCCAAGACTGCAATGGAATTAGATTCTTATATACTTCTGAAGGCATCGTAAATTGGTACAATGTTTTTGGAATGTAATAAGGAAAAACAGAACAAGTTATAATGTTTACACTGTTTTGATTCTATCTAAAATACCAGGAATTTATTCTATGGAGTAGTTTTGCCATACTGACAAACTTTAAGTGTTAATACTTAGTGCAACACTGCCTAGTGAGGACAACCTCAGTATCCAACAGGCTGGGATGGCATGCTAAAGCTATGGAAAATTTTTCTGTCATTAAACATTATAATTATGCAGCTTACACACACACATGGAAAATATATAACACAAATTGGATATAGTAGAAATCAAAATAATATGTGCTTTAGAATAGCAACTTTATAAAAGCATTCTTATAGAAAGGCATCAGAAGGCAATTTTTATGAGTTGTGATAGGATAGGATTATGGTTTTTCTATTTTTATCCACCTTTTGTAATGTTGCTATGACATATTTTTTCTAATAAGAAGCAGGTGGAAAGTAAATATACTCACCAGTGGGAATTGGAAGAATTCAAAGGGACCTGATGAGGCAGGTGAATCATGTGTGTTTTTGCACCTAGCATCCCTTACCTGCAGTGGTGGAAATAGAAAGTGAAGTCAGGAAGTGTGGCCTCTGTAGGAAATCTTTTCAATTTGCAGGAAATAGGAGATGAGGAGAAACTTACAGAGGAAATCTCCCTTGATTTTGCTAAGAAGAGAGAATACGATTTGATCAACGCTGCCTTAGCATCTAAGCCAGAGCACTGGTTTCTTGGACCTCTGTTGTCTGCTCATCAAGTCAACCATTTCTCAAGACACCACTAAGTGCCAGGCACTGATCCTTTGATAGGTCACATATTTAATTCAGTGACTCTCCATTATAATTCAGTGATGTGCTTCCTATCGTGTTTTCTGTATGTCATGAGACCAGATTCTGGGACACAAGGCCTGTCTGCAAAATCTTTCTGTGAGTCAAACCATCGGCCAGACTGGTACACTGAAGTCCTTACAAGGAGGTGTCCTCATTACCCAGAGACGCTGGAAAGGAGCTCAAATCACATGTTTGCCTGCCACAGACCAAACCCTCTATTAGGCCCTTCACATGTGTTATCTTGGTAAATCATAAGGAGAGATGGGTGGATAGCACAGCCCCTGTTCAACCCCAAAGCTCAAACAGAAGGTCACAAGGTATTCCTCGGCAAAGCCTGTAGCTATCAGAGGCTTAGGACGTTCCCTGCATTTGAACTTTCTTGTCTTTATTTTCAGAGGAGGAGTTAATGGCTTGAGGGGAAAGCACTGCCTGTGTAGGACTGTTAGACAGATGGCAAGATGTGCCATATTCTTGCCCCTGGTCACTCAAGACTAGGAGCTTTGCTCCCCAGTGTTGTGACAACCGAAAATGTCCTACACTTCCAAACCCTCCCTGGAGAGGGAGGGGGCTGCCCCTACTTCAGAAACACTAAGCAATCCATATTCATTCCACCCATATATGTTTATCAAGTGCATGGAGAAGTCCATGCCAGGCACTCTGCTGGCAGACAGGCGTTCATTGGGGAAGAATGACATTTAAAGTGGTGCCATAAAATGAGAGAAATGCGACAACAGACCAAGTGCCGTGAGCACAGAGAGGAAAATGCGTCTAACTGCCTCGAGCATCCAGGCCAAGTTTTGTGACCTGTCACCAGGAAGGGACTCCAAGGAGAGTCCAGATCTGCTGTTCCAAGATCCCCATTCCTAGACTCCATCCAAATCTTAAGTATTATTTCATTTCAGGCTCCTTATTTATTTCCTTGAAAATTAATTTCTTCCTATGAAAAATGGAAATCATACTAAGGTCTGTCCTGCCCACCTCGCAGAGCTGAATCAGAAGGAAGCCCTGTGGCACGCTGTGCATGTTAGTCTTATAGCAGGGCTTCGAGTCTGAGCAGAATTTGTCTTCTTGGCTGGGGATCAGGCATGTCTGGAAATGTCCAGTGACTTGGTAAGGCAGGCAGCCTACTGGCATCTATTTTTAAGAAGTTGGTTACCTTGGATTTTCATCTGAGCCCTGTGAGGAGAGAAGTTGTTTGCAGAGATTGAAGAGACTGTTGTCAAAAGGGGCTCTGTGAGACATAGGGCTCAAGCGATGCTACTCAGATAACCAGATAACAAAGTGAAAGGGACTTTTCTAGCAGTCTAGTGGTTAAGATTCCATCTTCCAATGCAAGAGGCACGGGTTCAAAACCTGGTCGAAACCTGGAAATAATATCCCACATGCTGTGCGACCCCCTCCCCACCCCAACAAAAAGTGAGGCCTAGAGCTGGGGGTGGGAAGGTGGGCAGGAAACCCTCAGTCCATCTCTGCCCCAGACGCAGCACATCCTTGCTCCATGAGGACTGCTGAGTCCCCAGTTCTGCCCTGGCCTGACTATGGATGCCAAGACCCTCACTGGCACTGGTAACAGTAAGGAGATGCCTGCTTTTGAATGGTTTCACAGACAGGAGACATCAACGAGCAGGTCTGGGGCAAATGATGACAAGGGAACTGACTGGTAGACATAGATGAGTTAACCCCTACATACCTTCAACATATTCACTGACATTTGACACCCAATGAGGGTATTAACCAATCTGACTTATTGGTATTCATGTGACGTCACTGGTACCCATAGGCTGGGAAAACTCAGATTATGGTTATTTACCACAGTAATAACACACGTCTCCCAGACAGTAGGAGAGGTAGTGTCTGTCCAAAGGCCAGCCCAGACCTGAGGGAAGCCATGAACAGGAAGATTTGACATGGAAGCCTGCCGCCACGCAACCTGAGTTTGGCATTGTTCTTCCTCTCAGTACACAGGGTACCAGAAAAAGCAGTTTTCCCAAAGCCACCTCATCTTAGTAAAAGTGAAGTGACTGTGGGATGTTTATTGAAAATGGTGGTGCCTGGAAATCAGTACTTGACTCTTGATACCATAAAGTTTTATGAACCCAGTCATTTCTGGTCAGCTCATAATGCTAATGGGCTGAAGGGTGAAATTTCACTTCCTGGGGCCTCCCCAGGTATTATAAGACCTAACACTTGGTAGATTGCTCTCAGGCTGATTGGGCGATTAAAACAGTCCCCCCTTTCCCACTGTGAACTCACACTTCCTACTGTGGCAGTCTGTATTTTCCCCAGAGGGAAAAACAACATCTCCCATCCGCATGCTCTTTTTACAGTACAACTAGACATTCCTCCAGGAGAAGGCAATGGCACCCCACTCCAGTACTCTTGCCTGGGAAATCCCATGGACGGAGGAGCCTGATGGGCTGCAGTCCATGGGGTTGTGAAGAGTTGGACACGACTGAGCGACTTCACTTTCACTTTGCACTTTCATGCACTGGAGAAGGAAATGGCAACCCACTCCAGTGTTCTTGCCTGGAGAATCCCAGGGACGGGGGAGCCTGGTGGGCCGCCATCTATGGGGTCGCACAGAGTCGGACACGACTGAAGCGACTTAGCAGCAGCAGCAGCAGCAGCCATTCCTCCAATGGAGTGATAGGGTCCCTGACCCCTCCCCTTGAGTCTGGATGAACCTTTTTGTGATTGGCTGAAATAATGAAGCGGAGCTATGTGACTTCTGAGGTTAGAGCACCAAATTACCATGCGCTTCTGCCCAGTTCTCTTAGAACCCAGCCCCCCAGTCCTGAGGAAGCCCAAGCAGGCTGTAGAGAGAATCCTGTGGAAAGAACCAAGGCTCCCAGCTCCGAGTCGCAGTGGAGCCTGCAGACAATGGCCAGCACCGATTAGCCAGCCATATGAGTGAGGAAGCCTCTGAGAGTGTGTCCTCCAGACTATGTCATCACTGTTTCATACTGTTGTTAGCTCCATCCCGGTTGCTCACAATAAGCCCCGCCTTCCGTCTGAGCTATTTTGTTTTATTATAACATTGAATTCTTTGCCTTCTAAATCCTTCTGGTTTTTGCTTTAGAATTTGTCTCATCACCAAAGATTCATTTTGGTTGGTTAATCCTGGCCCTTCTTGAGAGAAAATTGCAGAACTTGAGAAACACATTACTTTTAATATCTATATTGCAAACAACTTTTAAAAATTATCAGAGACATTCAGAGTTATGCTTTTCTCTAAAAGTGCCACACTGTAGGACTGGAAGATGACCCCTTAAGCTGACCTGATGTGTTCTGTTGGGGGAGATAGAAGAGGGATGGGTTTTTTTAAATTTATCATTCACGTCCCCTTTTCTTTCCACCTTTTTTAATGTAATCCTCAGAAAGCCATGTCCTTGTCTTGCTCTTATTTAAAACAGAGACTCCTCTCATCAATTTCCCCAATTTTCACTTTGTAAAGTAGGACCAAAAGAAAAAAAAAAAAACAACTAAGGACCACTGTTACATTAATTTCACTTCTTTTCACCTCATTTCAAAACCAAGTTATTCTTCCTGTGGCATTTCTACCAGCCATTTTCTTCTGCAACCTGTGGGTTTCCTGCAGAGAGAGGACAATGGGCAAGTTAAGTGAGAGAGATGATTTACAAGGCTTTTTTTCCTTTTGCTCTAATTTACAAGAAAATCATCTTTGCATGGATGACAGGCTAAAGCCCACATCACTAAGGGATTCATTGTGATGGAGGAGAAAAGAATAAACAGAATAATATTTCATATTAGTAATGCCAAATATATTTGATGGTTATAGTTCACTTATGCCTTGCATATTAGTAAAAATGCCTTTTTTTAACTGAAAGAATTTATTTCAGACAGCACTTCCATTCTTTTGTGTTAATTTGTATCTCTTTCACCTAGGATTATGTTAGACTGCATAACATAGAAAACCAAAATAAAAGAGGTCAGAAACCACAAAGTCCTATTCTTTCATGTAAAAGGCAGCCAGAACTGAGCAGTCCAGGGCTGGTAGCACAGCACTATAAAGACACCAGGACTCAAGACTTCTTCCGTCTCTGCTTTATCATTCTTAGCTCATAGTTTCCATCCTCAAGCTGACTGCTGGTGTGCCCGGCATCTTATCTGGGATCCTGAAAATCAAAGGAGGAAAACAGAATGGAAAATCCATAGGGTCACCTCCCTTTAACAGGCATCCCTGGAAATTCCATACAATGGACTGCTTACATCTCAATGGCCAGAATGTAATCACATGACCACCTGTAGCTTCAAAGAAAGCTGGGAAAACATGAGCACCACAGCATATAGAGAGACCTTTCCCTTCTCCAAGCTCCTCCAATGTTTCTTCTACTCTACCTGATCTAATACCCAAATATAGCTTTCTTCTATTGTTCTTCTTCCAGGAGCAAGCAGAGTTCTTCACTAGAATTGCAAGCACCTTGGGATAACTTCCACATCCCTTTTACTGCACCCTTTACAGTTCCTGAGATAAGGCTAGAACGTATTGCCACACCCCCAAACTGTAGAATTTCTGTTTCTCACTAAAGAAAGAGAATGAATTTCAGATTGATAACCAGCAGTCCAGATGTAATATAAAAAAATGCATACTACCTCATTCATCCTGTATGTTACATTTCAGCTTTATATAGTTGAATAAATATTTTTGGATTGCCTCCTCTGTTCCAGTTCCAAATCAAGCACTATGAAGAGTGTCATAAAATTATGTCATGTAGTAATTGATTCCCCTCAAGGAGCTTACAACTTTATATGGAGCTCTGTTTCCTCATGAAACACAGAAGAGAGCCATCATCACGTCTTATTACAGCATGCAGTGCGGATAAGAGGCTTTGGAGGAAAATGGAGACGGGAGGAACCTCTAAAGCCTGTGATGTTAATGTTTTTCTGAAGAAGATACTAATAGAGCCTGCACCAGGAACGAAAAATATGGTGGACACATGTGATATCACCTTGGCTGTACCCCCTGGTTAAGCTGTTCTGGGTGTGTCTGTGAGCTGGGTTCTGCTGACTCAGTATTTGAATCAGTAGACTGAGTAAAGCAGCTTGCCCTCCCCAATGTGGGCAGGCCTCATCTAGTTCTTAGAAGGCCTGAATAGAACAAAAAGACTGAGAAAGAGAATTCTCTCTGCTTAACTGTCTTCAAGCTAGGACACCAGGCCTCGCCTGCCTTTGGGTTCAAACTCCAACTGTAACTTACACCACCCCTCTCCTGGTTCTCAGGCCCCTTAACTTGTACTAGAACTATCCTGTTAGCACTTCTGAGTCTCCAGCTTGCTGACTATATAGATCTTGAAACTTCTCGGTCTTCATAAGCACATTCTCTGAAGAATCCTAATACAACAAGCATGCAACAAAACTTTTAGCACACTGAGTATCATCTAAGTCTTAAAACACGGACAAGCACAAGAATACAGAGATGAAAGATACAGCTCTGTTCTTGAGTTAACATATGGACCACTCGTGGGGGAGAGGAGAGAAGGCAGCCCGTGATGATACCGTGTGAAAGTGCTCAATAGTAGGATGCCCAAGGTGCTGGGGGAACTCTGGGAGAGAAGGGGAGGGAGTCTCTAGGTGACAGAGAATGTGTCTCAGAAAACTTCCTAAAGAAAGGCTTCAGCCATGTGGGGGTGTGTAGGGTACACTTGATCAAGTATGTCTCTTTTTTTTGTCTGCACCAGGTCTTAGTTGCAACACATGGAATCTGTAGTTGCAGCATGCAAACTCTTAATTTCTGCATGTGGAATCTAGTTCCCTGACCAGGGATCAAACCTGAGCCCCCTGCATTGGAAGTGCAGAGTCTTAGCCACTGGATCACCAGGAAAGTCCCAAGGAGCATGTTTTGGATTTTGTTTTGTTGGAGAGACTTGCATGTTTTTAAAGACTGGGAAGAAAGTGCTGATAGAGATTGAAAGTGTTAGGAGGAGGGACAGAGGGTGATAGAGAAGACAGGTAGAGAAGGGATTCAGAGCTTGTGGAAAGAGCTGAGCCCACGTCCAGAATGGGTAATGCTGATCAGGCATAGAAAGCTCAGAATTAAAGGACCTCTCTAGGTTCCTCTGATTTAGCAAGCCTAGACTTCCAGTGTGGAAAAGGAGGCATAGAATCTGAGATTTAAGGGGAAAAACTCATTTAGAATAAAGACATGGATGTGTCATCAGATCATGACCTCAGGAAGCTCTCCCAGTGGCAGGACCCAGGAGAGGATCACAAGGGCCCACGTTGCCTCCATTTCCTCTCTATTCCTCTTCTTCTTTTAATATTTATTTATTCATTTTTGGCTGTGCTGGGTCTTTGTTGCTGCGTGCAGGCTTTTCTCTAGTCCCAGAGAGTGGGGGCTTCTCATTGTGATGGCTTCTCCTGTTGCAGAGCATGGGCTTCAGTAGTTGCAGCTCAGGGGCTCATTAGCTGTGGCTCACAGGCCCTAGAGCACGGGCTCAGTAGTTGTGGTGCATGGGATTACTTGCCCATGGCAAGTGGAATCTTCCTGGACCAGGGATCTAACCTGTGTCCCCTGCATTGGCAGGCGGATTCTTATCCACTGTATCACCAGGGAAGGTCCTCCTCTGTATTCTTGCCTATTATGTCTCCCCTCTGCTCTCTGCTCAGTTTCTGACTGTTTCCTCTCTCCCCTCTTGTACATAACTCACTAACTTTTTTGTAGACTCACAGACCCAGTGAGTTTCCTCTTATCATCCAGTTGTGTGATTTGTCAACCATTTGTCCACCACTGACCTGAGTGGTATAATCTGTTCTGGACCCTGGATGCTGAGGCCAACCACCTGGGCTCCCCAGCCCCCTCCCCCACTCCAAGTCCATGAATGCTGATGCCCTTGGAAGTCCCAAAGCAGATATGGGAGTTCCTACTCGCTCTTGAACCTGCCCATGCAGCTTCTCTTCCCAGTTGCTTCTGCAGGTCCAGGACAACTGGGAAGGTAAGAAGGGTCACAAAGGAATTCAAAATATTCTGTTGACATACAGTTTCAGTCTGAGCTGGTGTGATTTGTGTGATTTGAAATAAATGCAATAACAGCACCATTTATTTCCAGCTCTCCAGTAGGATTATTAACTTTTTCTTCCAAAGATAAACTTGATTACATTACTTATTTATACTATGTACATTGCATTAGTGGTAAAAAATGCATCAGAGTAAAATATGGTTTTTTTAAGTGGTGTTTTCTTATCCGCTGCTAATAACAGCTTAGATTATTAAAAAGGAAGAATTTTAAATTTACAATCACCTTCAGGTCTTAGTACTGCTTGTTTACTTTTACACAGTTTGCGAAACTTGACAGACAATCTAGAAATATCATCTCTGCTCACTTTCAATTCCTCAAATTCCTCATTTTTATCCCAGTGCTGTTCTTTAGTGCTCAGGTCTATGACATATCAGGAGAGGCAGGGTGATATACAAGAAAAAATGGGAGCTTTTGGAGCTGTATACATTGTATTTATGAAGCTTACAAGCCCAGTGTGCTTTTTACGAGTTGAGGACTGGAATTATATCATTAAAGAGAAATTCACATTTCAGTGGTTTTAATTTGTAAATACAATGACAAATTTACTTAAGTGAAGTGATTGCACTTTGGTGCAAATTGGGGGATTTCTGCTGCCTTTCCAATTTTGCACAGGCACCCCCCCCCCCAACCACACACACTCACTGTTGGTGCCCTTCTCCGGTTCTCTAACTTGGCCACCAGGAAGCATTCCTTCAGGATTCTGTTTTTGGACCTAACTGGGTGTTCACTGTGAACCAGGCACTGTGCTCTGTGACCACATTTAATCTGGACAACAATCTGATGAGATAGGTATTACTATTTTCTGCATTTTACAGAGGAGCAAGGTGAGACTTAGATGAGCTAAATTAAGGATATTCACCGAATAAGCTAGAGGTCAAAATGATATGTCTGACTCTAAGACAACACTCCTAGCCATGGTCCCAACACTACCTGGCATATATATCAGCTCCAGATCTAGGAATAGCACCTACATAGTAGATGTCATCTCTAAAGGAAGAAGAAGAGATTGAGGTTAGAGAAAATCCCACATCCCCAGCAGGTAAAATCATTCAGTGTTACAGTCCTTCAGCCTGTACCCTCTCCTGGCTCTGTCTCCTTTCTTGCTGGAGAGTGTGACACATGGGCCCCACTAGTCCTGAGGGATGCAGCCCTCTTGTTGGGCTGGTAAGAGAGCCCCAGGTGCTCAATTTCATTCATGTGAACTTGGCAATTAATTGGGGCTTCCCAGGCACAGGAACCAGAGATCAAATTGCTAACATCCATTGGATCATCGAAAGAGCAAGAGAGTTCCAGAAAAACATCTACTTCTGTGTTATTGACTACACCAAAGCTTTTGACTGTGTGGATCACAACAAACTGGAAAATTCCTCAAGAGATGAAAATTCTTCAAGCAGACCACCTGACCTGCCTCCTGAGAAATCTGTATGTAGGTCAAGAAGCAACAGTTAGAAGTGGACATGGAACAACAGACTGGTTCCAAATAAGGAAAGGAGTATGTCAAGGCTGTATATTGTCACCCTGCATATTTAACTTATATGCAGAGTACATTATGAGAAATACTGGACTGGATGAAGCACAAGCTGGAATCAAGATTGCTAGGAGAAATATCAATAAACTCAGATATGCGGATGACACCATACTTACGGCAGAAAGCAAAGAACTAAAAAACCTCCTGATGAAAGTGAAAGAGAAGAGTGAAAAAGTTGGTTTAAAACTCAACATTCAGAAAACTAAGATCATGGCATCTGGTCCCGTCACTTCATGGCAGATAGATGGGGAAACAATGGAAACAGTGGCAGACTATTTTGGGGGGCTCCAAAATCACTGCAGATGGTGACTGCAGGCATGAAATTAGAAGACGCTTGCTCCTTAGAAGAAAAGTTACGACCAACCTAGACAGCATATTAAACAGCAGAGATATTACTTCGCCAACAAAGGTCCGTCTAGTCAAAGCTATGGCTTTTCCAGTAGTCATGTATGGATGTGAGAGTTGGACTATAAAGAAAGCTGAGTGCTGAAGAACTGATGCTTTTGAACTGGTGTTCAAGAAGACTCTTGAGAGTCTCTTGGACTGCAAGGAGATCCAACCTGTCCATCCTAAAGGTAATCAATCCTGAATATTCATTGGAAGGACTGATGCTGAAGCTGAAACTCCAGTACTGTGGCCACTTGATGCAAAGAACTGACTCATTTGAAAAGACCCTGATGCTGGGAAAGATTAAAGGCAGGAAGAGAAGGGGATGACCGAGGATGAAGTGGTTGGATGGCATCACCAACTCAATGGACATGAGTTTGAGTAAGCTCTGGGAGTTGGTGATGGATGGGGAAGCCTGGCATGCTGCAGTCCATGGAGTCACAAAGAGTCAGACATGACTGAGCAACTTAACTGAACTGAAGGTGGTGCTAGTGGTAAGATGCAGGTTCATTCCTGGGTCGGGAAGATCCCCTGGAGTAGGAAAAGGCAACCCTCTCCAGTATCCTTGCCTGTGAAATCCTATAGACAGAAGACCCTGGTGGGCTACAGTTCGCAGGGTCTCAAAGAGATGGATATGACTGGGTACGTGCACAAACACACACACACACACACACACACACACACACTTCCCTGTTCCTTTTCCTTTCACAAAGTGCTAGTGTATATGATCTCATTCAAATCTCCCAACAATCCTGATGAAAATGAGATGAATCAGAGATTCAAGCAGTAGACTCAAGTCAACAGAGTATTTATTTGTGACACAAAGAAAATTTGACGACAAATCCACCTTATCTGCGTTAGTTCCAGTTCTTAGCTATGATGGTTTCTCCCTGAGTGTGTGTGTGTGTGTGTGTTATTTTTGGCCACACTACACAGCATGCGGGATCTTATTTCCCTGACCAGAGATCAAACCCAGCTCCCCCAGTGGGTTCTAACCACTGAAAGCGCAGAATCCTAACCACTAGACCTCCAGGGAATTCCCTTTCATTTATTTGTTTATTTTTCACCCTGAGTGTTTGAATGAAACATGAATAGAATATGAAATGAGTGCTTCATTATGTGATCATGCCACCCCCTAGCTTGGAAGCTTCTTAGGTCTGCCATCACTGATGATGTCTACAATGACAGCTGCAGGCATCCTTCACCACCGCCTTAGTCACACTGCTACTGAACCAAACCCAAGCACAGTAAAGCCAACCTGCTGACTTTTGGGTTGTGGTGAAGGAAAGTGTAGCATTTATTAGGCGTGAAACAAGGAGTCCAGGTAGCTGAAAGGTTTTTTAAAATGTCATAAGGGAAGGGGTTGTGAGGTGTGTGACCAGCCCATGGACATTTTTCTGATTGGTTGGTGGTGAGATAACTGGGAGTCAGCATCATCAACCTTCTTGTTCTGACCAGTCGGGGGTCCGCATACTTGTGGGCAGCATACAGCTAGCTTCTTTCACTTGGTGTGGGTTTCAGTATCTGCAAAACAGCTCAGAGGACATGGCTCAGAGTATTATTTACAGCCCTTGAAGAGGAACTAAAAGTCCTTGACCTTGTTCATGGTTAAACCTCAAAGGTGGCAGATTGGGGAACCTCCCTGGTAAGAGCCTGACTTCCCAGTTTCGCCAAAATTGAAAACTGAGATCATTTTCTTCCTCTACCAAAAGAGCATGGCTACACCACCCCATCTCTGCAGTCTCTTTACAAGGGTCTTCAAAAGAACACAGTCTGCTTGGATCATGTCTTCACCATAGCTTGTGATGGCAATTGTGTTTCTTTACCCATCCCTTCAGAGTGAAAGTGAAAGAAAGTGAAGTTGCTCAGTCGTGTCCAACTCTCAGCGACCCCATGGATTGTAGCCTACCATGCTCCTCCATCCATGGGATTTTCCAGGCAAGAGTACTGGAGTGGGTTGCCATTTCCTTCTCCAGAGGATCTTCCCAACCCAGGGATTGAACCTGGGTCTCCTGCATTGTAGTCAGATGCTTTACCATCTGAGCCACCAGGGAAAGCTATCCCTTCAAAGGCCTTGTATAAATCTTATAAAACCTATGATTAGACATAGAATGCCCAACATAGAATGCCTAGCTGCCTCATTTTTTTTTTCTTCCTGGTTTTAAAGAAGCTAGTATTTCAGGTGGAAAGGAAAGAATTAGAAAACACATCCCCTCCCATATCCTTAGGGAAGTGGGTAAGTAGAGAATCTCAGGAAATTTCCTTGAGGTGCCTCCTGATGTGAGCAGAATGATGGGGACCATTTTCTCTTTCTTAAAGGTGCACAATGAAGATGTATCTTTGGATTGAACCATGTACCACTGAACAATGTCCCACTGCTAAGCAGAATTGAAGGGTGAATTAGGATGAATTTCCTTTCTTCTTCCAAGTCCATGAAAGTATTGTCTATCCAAGTTAATAAATATTTCAAGTATGGTAGTGGTATTATCTATGGGACAAAACCCAAAGCTGAGCCTCCCTCAAGGAGCTTCAGGTCTTTTGGAGAGAGTCATCCAATCCCCAGACTCTACCACAGTATTTACTTAAATTATGGCTCAAAGAGGGATAGAAGCAAAGTGTTGAAATTGGTCATAGACAGAAGTTTTTGAGGACAAATGGAAAATGCCTCATGGATGAGGAACCTTTTAACCATTCCATGTTGTTGCTTTTGTTCAGTCACTCAGTTGTGTCCAACTCTTTGTGACCCCATGGACTACAGCACACCAGGCTTCCCTCTCCTTTACTATCTTTCTGAGTTTGCTCAAACTCATTTCCAGTGAGCCAGTGATGCCATGCAACCATCTCATCCTCTGTTGCCCACTTCTCTTCCTGTCCTCAATCTTTCCCAGCATCAAGGTCTTTTCCGATGAGCTGGCTCTTTGCATCAGGTGACCAAAGTATTGGAGCTTCAGTATCAGTCCTTCCAGTGAATATTCAGGGTTGGTATAATGGACTTTTGGACTCAGAGGGAGAGGGAGAGGGTGGGATGATTTGGGAGAATGGCATTGTAACATGTATACTATCATGTAAGAACTGAATCGCCAGTCTATGTCTGACGCAGGATACAGCATGCTTGGGGCTGGTGCATGGGGACGACCCACAGAGATGTTATGGGGAGGGAGGTGGGAGGGAGGGCTCATGTTTGGGAACGCATGTAAGAATTAAAGATTTTAAAATTAAAAAAATTTAAAAAAAATTAAAAAAAAAAACTCAACCAAAAAAAAAAAAAAAGAAAGATTGACTGGTTTGATCTCCTTGCAGGCTAAGGGACTCTCAAGAGTCTTTTCCAGTACCACATTATGAAAGCATCAATTTTTTGGTGCTCAACCTTCTTTACAGTCCAACTCTCACATCCATACATGACTACTGGAAGAGCCATAGCTTTGACTATACGGACCTTTTTCAGCAAAGTGATAGCTCTGTTTTTTAACATGCTGTCAAGGTTTGTCATAGCTTTTCTTCCAAGAAGCAAGCATCTTTTAATTTCCATGACTGACAAGGAAATGAGCTCACCAATCTCATTAACCCCCCTAGTTTAAGTGAAAGTAGTGAAAATGTTAGTTGTTCAGTCATGTCCTACTCTTTGTGACCCCATGGATTGTAGCCCACCAGGTTCCTCTCCCCATAGTATTCTCCAGGCAAGAATACTGGAGTGGGTTGCCATGCCCTTTTGCAGGGGCTCTTCCTGACCCCAGGATCAAATCCAGGTCTCCTGCATTGCAGACAGATTCTTTACTATCTCAGCCACCTGGGCAGAAGCATTAATCCTCATAACTTCTTATCAAGTAGTTTAGAGCCTGCACTGTTTCACAGAGGTATGCAACAGTGAAGGAAATAGAAAGAGAACAGGAAGGAACCAAGTGTACAATAACAATATACAGCATTAAGTGAGTGCCTACAAAATGTAAGAAGCTCCCCATATAGCACTTAATTTAATCCATGAAAACCTGCCTGGCCCCATTGTACCCTTGAAGAAACTAAGGCTCAATAATGTTAAGTCATCTGCCCAAAGTCACAGAGTTCCTAATTATCAGAGGCAGGATTTGAAGCTAGGTCTGTCTTTTCTGGCTTTGGTTTTTTCTATTTTACTGTACTGCCTTTTAAAAAATCATATAAAAGGCAAATAAATGATTGATGTCATTCTTCCTCAAGGACATGAAAGGAATGTACAAACAGCACAGTCACTTTCTGTAGTAAAATCTTTTAATTATGACCCAAATCACAGCACTGCCGTGCTAAGCTGATTGTGAGCTCACCTGAAGTCGAAGCACTTCACAGCAAGTTCAATTCAGCTCTTTTTCTATTGGCAAATAGAGAACCCTGGGAAAGTAGTTTTATCCAACTTAGACCAAAATGTTGTAGAGTGAGACATTTACAAGGATGCCAGCAGGAGGGGGAAAGAAAAGGGAAAGGCAGAGTTTGCAATTTATTGTCTTAGAACTTCATCTGGGAAGATACTGTCATTAGCTTTTCAGAATAAAGGACACCCCTTTTGAGGACTGTTTTAGGGAATAGGTGCAAGGAGTATAAAGCCCTGAATAAACAGGCTAGCAGTATTGTGTGGCTGGAAGCATCTGTCCATCTTGATGGGTTCAGAACCTATTCTACAGCCCAAAAGGAAGAGTCCATGTTTCAGACCACACTCATGAGTCAACAATATAAGTAATGTGATAACTCATCTCATCTGTTCCCAATATAGGTGATGGATTCTATCATTACTTTCAATGATGTATCTACCCTCCATCATTTTTATTTATTTTTTAATATAAATGTATTTATTTTAATTAGAGGTGAATTACTTTACAATATTGTATTGGTTTTGCCATACATTGACATGAATCCTCCACGGGTATACCTGTGTTCCCCATCCTGAACCCCTCTCCCACCTCCCTCCCCATCCCATCCCTCTGGGTCATCCCCGTGCACCAGCCCTGAGCACCCTGTATCATGCATTGAACCTGGACTGGCAATCCGTTTCACATATGATAATATACATGTTTCAATGCCATTCTCCCAAATTGCCCCACCCTCACCCTCTGAATCTTTGAGCATTGTCAGTATTTACAAAATACTTTGAATCATCTGACCCAAAATATCCTCAGCTTTTCTTCTTTTAAAGGCTCCGAATCAGGAAACAGCATCACAAAACTTCAGTTTATTATACCTTGTTATTCTTTTGTATTACCTTGCCCATTCTTTTATATGAGATGTGTGTGTGGAGCATAAATGATAAATTCCAAAAATTACCATTGGAACTGAGCAATAGCTTCCTCAGTTCCACCTGTGCTCCTCAATAGATGACAGAGGAGACTATGCTTAAAGATTCCAAGTGAAAGGATCTTCCAGCTCTTAGAAGAGGGGGACACAAGGATGATGAAAGAGGGATGCCCTGGAAGATCTCCCAGGAGATCCAATAAAACACTGCATGTAAATTAAGTTCAGTATTGCACTAAGTCTCTCTTAACAGCAATATATCCCATTTTGAATTAATTTCTCTGTAACAACATGACAGCCAACTTCATCACATATAGAAGCAAGAAAAATTCACCAGGACTATGAAATTCATTGATTTATTTCTTCAGGGTGTCCTGAGAACCCTTTGCTCATTACTATCCTCCCCGTTCTGAGGATGGCTCAGCAATAATGAATCTGCCTGCAACGCAGGAGAGGCAGGAGACAAGGGTTTGACCCCTGGGTTGGGGAGATCCCCTGGAAGAGGAAATGGCAACCCACTCCAGTATTCTTGCCTGGAAAATTCTGTGGACAGAGGAGCCTGGTGGGCTACAGTCCATGGGGTCACAATGAGTCAGATATGATTGAGCAGCTGAGCACAGAGCACACATCCTCCCAGTTCTGAGCAATGAAAATGGAGTATTGAGCAAAGGATAATTTAGTCCCCAAGGTTCATAGTTAATTTGTGAATCATGCATATTTGTCACCAATATGAGTATAGCTTCCACCTCTCTCTGTTATAGATCATTTCTTCACTCAAAAAAATGTTGTAAGTATGCCTTTGGGCCCAAAACAATAAGTATATCCCATAAGTCTAGCAAGAAATACCAGGCATGCTAGGTCATTTTCACTGAAATCTCAATATATAACTGAAAGAAATTTGACTTCTGGTGTTGTCTCTTTAAGGAGAATGGAAAAATATGGTGAGTTACTATACATAGTAGGGTAAATATCAAAAGATAGAGGCTAAAATTTTAATGAAAATTGTTAGTTTGTGCCATAGGTAGTTTAGTGAATATATTCTGTGTATCAGGCTCATGTTTTAGAAGCACGTTGTTTTCAGTCACCACGTTGTGTCCGGCTCTTTGCAGCCCCATGGACTGCAGCATTCCAGGCTTCCCTGTCCTTTAGTACCTCCTGGAGTTTCCTCCAGTTCATGTCCATTGAGTCGGTGATGTAGATGGCTAATTAATTTTTTCATTTCAAAAAGGAGGAGGCTAGAGAACAGGGTCCCGGTGACTGACAGGGTTCTTCAAAGTCTGAAAGACATGAGAAGAATGCAAAGATAACTCTAGTTTTCAGGGAGTACTGCCATGTTTTGTTACTATAATCTCATCTCAGCAAAGGGCACGCTCAGCAGCCAGTGAGTGTGTTATTTAACCCCTTAGGAAAAATGGGAGCCAAACGGCTCCTCTAAGGAGGACTCAGGAGCAGAAACTCTGACCGTGTGGACTGCACAATTGTGCCCGTGAAATCTGGGACAAGATAAATACCAGGGGGGCTGAGGTCAGCTCTCAGAGGCAGAGACAGGTATGTAGCAGGAGTGTTCAAAATAGTCTTTGAAGCAAGATGGTCTGTCTGTTTATCTATTCCCTCCAGGTTTTTTAATCTGCAGTTCCATGTCCCTCCTGCTCAGGGCTGGAGGACAGTAGGCAAAGGGCAGAAGCCAGACAGACTCTTCCCAAAGGAGACAGCCAAGTTCAGACCATGGCGTTCTGAGTTTGGGAGTCAGGCGGGCCATGATCTTTTGGAAAGGTGACTTTTAATGTGCAATCATAACCATGACGTTTGCTCAGAAGTAGCTGGCCTGTACTGGCACCCTGGAGCAGCCACAGGTTCAAAGAGTAATACAGGTATTTCCGAGAAGCCAGGTGCTGACACTCATCATCTTCATAATGACTGTGTTTCTCATCTCCTTCATTTCCATGGGCCAGGCATAAAGTGTGCAGGGAAGCAACTACCTGTGTGTGCTTCTATTTACTCGAGTTTACTGCTCTCGTACAATACTGATTAATCCTCCCTTCTCCATGACACTGAGGCAGTTGCATTCTAATGCCATCTTTATTATTGTTTGGCAGATCCCATACTACTGCATACAGAAATAGTGTAAATCATGGAACTAGTGTTTGAGGTCCATAAAATGCAAGGTTATGAATATTTCATTACTATACATTTTATTTCCCTGTCTATTCTGCATCTCCCAAAATGTTGTTTGTTTATTTATTGGCTCGCTGTTCACCAGGAATACTTAATTCTTAATATAAGCTAGGACCGGATCACTAACCCCAGCCGTGTGGTCTGAGCTACCTTTGAAAGTAATGATAGATAGGTTTTGTGTTTGCTTTCCTTTTCACATCTTTTTTCCAACACAACAACACACTTGACTGTCAGGTGACCTCTCTAACAGGAGTTTTAGCCCCTGTGTCGTAATTGCATTGATTTGCAAGCCCCACAGATTGACTCACAAACATACCTCCTGTGAACCCTGGCCACATATTTAAATTTTTCTCAATGCCCCATTGTATCCCTCATTGGCTGAAGTAAGCAGTTAGATCTTGGCAGTGAAAGACACATTGTCCAAGTGCAGTTAGCTTCACTCCCCGTGCTGGTCCACGTGGTTTGTATGAATCAGCTGGTCCTGCAAGAGATGCAGCCATTATCACCTGCTTCTGAATTTTCCTTTGACCACAAAATTCATATTAGTAAATAGCCAGAGGGATTCAGTCTTAGCAAAAATCAGAGCCTGAATGCTCGGCATTCAGGTGCTAACTTCTCTCCCACCATAGGGCATAGTAGATATTAATACAACTCTTTGGTACAGGCTGCAAAATATATAAAATATCATAATTATATCTGCAATTCAGCAATGAAACAATTTCCCCCCTTTCTTCACTGTCATCAGCATAATAGCAGCCTATGGGATTTGTATTTTCTGGCTGTGAGCTCTTTTATGGGCTGTCGGACAAAGAAAAAAAAAAAACTAGCTGGTTAGTTTCACAGCTCTGAGAAGGCCTCATGACAGAAATACTGCTTTTAATGTTATTGTCTCTTTCTAGCTTGTAATCCACTCTCTTTGGGTGGAGAGGCTTCGGTGCTGGTGCAGCACCACTTGCTTGTGTTTTTATGATAAACCTCTGTGCTCCCTCCTTGCTCGCCCCTCCCATCTGGATGAGGACATAATTAACCGGTTTTCAGGATCATGCTATATTGTCTGTCAGGAGGGGGTTAGTCAGAGGGGAATGAAATCAGAAGGAGGCATGTCTCCAAGGTTTCTCTTGGAGACATAAAAGAACATAAGAAAGATTGCATCCTGGGTGAATCTTCACATCCCGTTTATTTTGCTAGCCAAGACAAATATCATAGCTCATATCTAACATTTGAAAAGCAGGGCCAAATAAAATGATGGATTAATAAGTCCAAGGACAGAATAATAGGTGGAAAATATATTATAGAAAATGATGCCTATGTCAATCTGAAAGGAACAAAAAAAAAAAAAGCTGAAATGGAAATGGGGGAGTGGTGTAGGAAGTGCACCATAGCAACCTTAAAAAAAAATCCCTCCTGGAGTTATGCTAAATATTAATTAATGTTACCCAAGACCCCTATGGTACTATTACTTCAAAAGCATGTATCTTTAGACCATTTGAGATTCATTTTGTTATAACCTAGACTGTGAGCATCATGGATTGAACACTGGCCAAAATATTCCCTATATAATTATTGGTAATAATATTCTGTGCACATTTATATCCCCCATCATCATCTCTGATGAGGCTAATCCAGTACTTTCTGCATGAACTGTTATAATACCCAAAGCAGCAGGATGGCATATTATCAAGCTTGGGTTTACCGATGGAAAACCTAACATAACGAAGTTCATTTCTAGAAAACAGTGTTGGGATGGTATTTGTTAGAATCAGCTGTACAGACAGACCCCTGGACCACTCTCTGAGGCAACTCACTGAAGTGACCACTTTTCAGCACAGTGTCCTGTCAGTCCCAGAAAGCCATTCTCAATACAGTTCTACAGAACTCAGAAATATTCTGTAGTCGCGACGCGCTCTTTAATGAGAGGTGAGGTGATCTGAATTCTCTTCTCATCTTAGCCACAGACACTTGTGTAGTCGTGTTCTGCTGGCCTTTCTGTGACTCGATTTCATAAATGGTAAAAGGTGGAAAAGAGCCTTTCTATATTAAAGGAAACCCGTTAGGAATGAATAGGATTTTTAAATCTGCAAGTTGCCTAGAAATCCCTGGAGACAAATAGTTTCTCTATTGTATTTTTTGAAAAGTGAACAGACCAATAGTTTCACAAGCAACAAATCATTACTTAAACAGAATTGTTCAAGACGTCCTGTAAAAGGAATTAATTGAAGAGAAAGCCCAGAAGTCACAAAAAAGGGCTCAATTGTAAAATAGAAAAGCTGTCATACATGTTAGACCCTTCTTGAACTCTAAGATTATAATGAGGACACCATCATTGTGCCCACATTTAAGGAGGGGGGAAAAAACCATAGCATCTGAAAATTCAAATTTACAAACCAGATCAATTAATGGGTGATTATTCACACTATAAAAGGATTTATCACTTTACAAATGGATTCCCTGCAGGGTTCCGTTTTAATAACTAAGCTTTCTCCACATTAGGACTCACTGCCAATTAAAAGTCAATCAGAAGCAAAGATAAAGCATCTCTGAAATTAAAATGTATGTCAATGGGAAATCATCAGAGTTATAAAAATTCACATTATGTATAACTTGGCCAGGACACAGAATTTTTTTCAGAAGCCTTTATTGAGCATCTACTGCAAACTCAGTTGGTCCCAAAGAGTCATTGCCAAGAGATCTCAAAAGGTGGACTGAATGGTCCCCATCTTGGTGTGAGGAGGTTCTATCAGCATTTCTGAGGGGAAGAGACAATGCTTGTGGAAGTAGATCCTGCTGTCACCTCCCTGTCATTAACTGTCAAGGAGGCATCTCTGTCATTGTGTAACCACAAAAACTCCTTGTATATTCCCAACATCTTTTGTTGGGAAAACAAACAAAACGGACACCACTATAGAGGACCTTTGTGATGATCAGAAAGTCTGCTGGACTCCTAGGATGTTAGTGCTAGAGGGCATCAGAGAGGCCAGGTAACTCAGCTCTTTCTTTTGCATGAGGGAGATATTGAGGCAAAATGAAATAAAGTAGCAAGTCTTCCAGCGGCCACTCCAAGAATCTTTCAATCAAATCCCCTTGTAGGAAGTGAGGACATTGAAGGTCTACTGTCTAAACTCAACATTTTTCTATGTCAAATTCTCTCCGTATTTTGCCACGTTTTCCCTCTATATCTCTGTCCTTTTCTCTCATTTTCAGAAAAAGAGTCCTCTTATTCTCCATCAGTTTCAGCTTCCCTTTCTTCCCTGAAACCTCTCTTCCCAACGGCTTTGCTTCTTCCAACGGTAGGGTTTTAGAACAGGAAGGGTGATAAGCAGAAATCCGGCCCAATGATTACAGTGGCTTTGTGAATAAAGTTCTCTAACAAAACAAGGAAAGCCTTCTGCTGGGGACTTAAAGAGGGGAGAAGGTTTGGAGCTGCTGTAATGGGTTTGATAGGGTGTAAACAACAGATGAATTAAACAGATTCTTCTTTATTGTGCTTGGTTCTGTTATGGTCCAGCTGATGAGATTACACAAAACCTTCACTGACCTAACCAGCATATTTTTATTATTTTCTGCAGCAACTTGCAGCAGTCTAAGGATATGAGGAGAGAAAGACCCCTTGGAAGTCATTCATAACCAGTCAATGATACAATATAAGAAGAATGGGGGATCTGGATTTGATAGCAAACATATCTTTGGAATGGCTGACTGCAAGGTCTATCCCAGAGAGGCAACATGATTCGACAGGCAACCTGGATCCCCCAACCCGGAAAACTTCAAGGAGCCAGAAGGCATTTGACAGTCTGGCTCTGGCAGTGAGAGAATGGAAGAAATGGAAGTGGCGTTTCCAAGGGAAAGGTCAGAATCAGTTCTCAAATATGTTAATAGTTTTTGCATAACAGTTTCTTGTCTCTGGTATGGGCAGCTGGTATGGTTAAGGGCGAGTGGAAACCAAGTTATTAGCAGAAATGTTAAAGCCTCTAAAAATGGTATGGAAAGAAAGAATGAGACAGGTGCTGAAGTCATTTTTATAGAGTAAATGGAAGTGAATTTGAAAAGAATGACTCAAATTTCCATTAAAATGCCTCTGGGACAAAAGATTACAAGAAGATATGCAACAATTCTCAAATGCCTTCATATTAGTAGAATGCATTTGGGAAACCTACAATAAGGCTTCATTTACTCACTAAATTCACATTGATATCATTATTATTCAATCGATATTTTGGATACAGTGGGCATAGTATAAACAAGGGGAATATCAACCGTGTGTCAGACACTATGCTAAGCACTGCTTTCCAGTTGGGAATAAACAAGTACCTGTCTTAAGGTATTTACAGCCCAATGAAGGAGGTTTAACAACATGCAATCTCAGTGGCCCATAGTAGGTACTAACGGAGGTGTCTGCTCATAGAAGGATTGCCTAAACCCAGTCAATAGAATCAAGGAAGGCTTCCTAGATGAGGCAACATCTAAGCTGAGACTTGAAAGATAATATGAGTCAAAGAAGTGGCAGATGATACTGATAGGTATTCACAAAGGAAACAGCAGGAGTAAAGGCTCAGGAGCAAAAAGGAGTAGGAGGAGCTGGAGGGATGTAGCTGACAGGAAGTTGGGTTGGGAGCAGAGCAGTTTTTTAGTCACTAAGTCGTGTCTGACTCTTTTGCAACCCCCTGGACTGTAGCCTGCCAGGCCCCTCTGTCCATGGGCTTTCCTGAACAAGAATACTGGAGTGGGTTGTCATTTCCTTCTCCAGGGGATCTTGCTGACCCAGGGATCTTCTGCAGTGGCAGGCAGATTCTTGAAGCAGTAGGAGGCACTAAATGCACAAGGATCTCTTATGACTCTGTTAGCTAGTTAGAATAGGGAAACAGGGTCCAAGAGGGCTGTCAGAGGAAGCTTCTAGGAAAAAAAAAAAAAAACCTGCAAGAAGGGGAAGTCATGGACCTAAGTGGGAACCTCTGGCAGGTAAGCATCCCCCCTCCCTAATTGGTCTTGGGTGTAACCAACCAAGCATACATTGGTACAATCTCCTATTTGCAGAGGGCATAACCAATCAGGCCCCAGGAACCTGCTCAAGGGAGGGAATAAGGAATATAAAAAAGGGAAGCCAAAATAGGATAGGGCCACTCCTGCAGGGGGTGATCTGCTCTCATGCCTCGGGAGTGTATTGCTTGCTGCATGCCCAATAAATCTTGCCTGCTTGAGCTATAACTGGTCTTTCATTTCAGTTCTTTGCTACCATGAGACAACAACCAAGGGAGAAGAACCGACCTGACCACTGTAAGGAGTTGTCATCTCATCCTGAGACCATAGGAAGCATATGAAGAACTTTTTACTCAGGATGAATGATTAGACCTGCATTTTAGAAAGCTCCTTCTTGTTGCCGTTTGGAGAGTGCATTAGTCTGAAGAGATGGACATGGATATAAGAAGTCCTGCTACACTAAGTCATTATACCAGTGAAGGAAAGGTAAGGTGGGAAGATAACACCCAAGACTTTCTGACT
The DNA here is from genome assembly GCF_042477335.2 of Ovis canadensis. NCBI lineage: Eukaryota > Metazoa > Chordata > Mammalia > Artiodactyla > Bovidae > Ovis > Ovis canadensis. The sequence continues at coordinate 70,651,572 of NC_091246.1, forward strand.
TAATGAATGAGAAGGGCAGTGGCCCAAATCTCTCACATTTGAGCAGTAGGTTTAGGTGAAGGGAATAGGAAGATAATAGTCCCATTTTGGCATTTTGAGTTTGAGATGTGAGTGGAATATGCAAGTGATCCTGGTCAGTTGGCAGTTGCAATATCAGACTCCACGAGCCCCGGGCTGCAGATGGAGATGTTGTTCCTTCCTATAACTGAAGTCCCGAGGCAGGGGGGAATCCACCAGAGATGATGAGAAGCGGGGGTGGCTGGGAGCTTGAGAAACTCCACATGTCACCATCATTGCTATAATTCAGATACAAGATTATGCTGTCCCAGCAATCTAAAAGATCATAGCCATGGGAGCAAAAGGATATGAGTAGGTTTTTGGAAATGTTATAGAGGTGATTCCAAACTTACCATTTGTGAAGCCCCAGGATGTCTTTCACTGCAGCAAATGCTTGGTTGACCCAAATGCTTTAGAAAGTCATTTTGTTGTGGTTGGCAGGCTACAGTCCATAGGGTCACAAAGAGTCAGACATGACCAAAATGACTTAGCATGCACACACACACAAATCCAGTTCAGGTGCCCCAAAACAGAAGACCCTGCTAGTGACTGGCAGCCTTCCCTGCTGCCACTGCACAAGGGAATTTTCAGCGGCGCATAGTCATTTAGGCCCTGAGATTAAATTCTTGAAGTGTAAACTAGTCTTGAAGGTACAAGCTGTAATCAGATGGATAATTTATAGCAAAGACAAGATATTCATTGACACCCCAGTATCTCCATCTAATTCAGTAATTGGCTGTTCCTATTTGTCCTCTATTTGGCTAAAAATCTGGTTCACTCAGGCTTTTCAACGGCCCTAGAGGAGGGCCTTGGAGAAGGCGATGGCACCCCACTCCAGTACTCTTGCCTGGAAAATCCCACGGATGGAGGAGCCTGGTGGGCTACAGTCCATGGGGTCTCACAGAGTCGGACACGACTGAAGCGACTTCACTTTCACTTTTCCCTTTCATGCATTGGAGAAGGAAATGGCAACCCACTCCAGTGTTCTTGCCTGGAGAATCCCAGGGACGGGAGAGCCTGGTGGGCTGCCGTCTATGGGATCGCACAGAGTCGGACACGACTGAAGTGACTTAGCAGCAGTAGAGGAGGCCTATGCATTTTGGAAAACCAGAAGATGTTCTTTCAATGTGCTGAGAAAGACACCACACACATAACTTTCTAAAATCCAGTTTACTGAATCCCTCTTCCCTGGGTTCCACTCAGTACCTCATTAGCAACTCTGCTTTTTCTGAAGTATTTTCTCAGTCTGGAGAATGGCAGTTTCCCATTCTCAAGTCACTCCTAAGTGGCGCGACTCTGGTACGTGATGTAGCTCTATTATTCCCTGTCCCTACCTGAACTCACTCACTTTCATGTTCTGCCTGCAGGCCCTATACAACTAGCCTTCTTTCTTTCAATATTTACTGAGAAATTATTCCTTAGCAGGTATTGTTATAGATACCATAAATATATTAATGAATATCATACTTACAAAAATATTTTGAAATAAATGCTTTTATAACATGCATTTGATAAATTTGGAAACAGATTAGAATGGATAAGTTAAACAAGGTCACACAACCAGGAAGTGGCAACAAATATTCATATATGGCCCTAAAGATCACACTGTTAACTACTACACAAATAGATGTTCCTTTTCTTTTGGGTCTTCTGTTTCTGTTTTTTGACTCTCTGGCCTCTGATGCTCTTTTCTCAAAAATCTACAAACGATAAAGGATGTGGAGAAAAGGGAACCCTCTTGCACTGTTGGCGGGAATGTTAATTGATACAACCACTATGGAGAACAGTATAGAGGTTCCTTAAAAAACTAAAAATAGAGCTACCGTATGACCCAGAAATCCCATTATTGGGCATATATCCTGAGAAAGCCATAATTCAAAAAGACACATGTGCCCCAAAGTTCATCACAGTACTATTTACAATAGCCAAAACATGGAAGCAACCTAGATATCCATCAACAGATGAATGGGAAAAGAAGAAATGGTACATATATACAATGGCATATTTATTACTCAGCCATAAAAAGGAACGGAATTGGGTCATTTGTAGTGATAACTAGCTTTCTTTACTCTCCAACCCTGCCTCCACTTTCAACTACAAACTCACTCCAAGCTCCCAAAACATGTATAAATTTTAAGATCAGCGTTTTTAAAGCTTTGCCTCTTCATTTGATAGCAACTTGGGCTAAGAGAGTTCTCAGTTTTCTCATCCATAAAATGGGAATGATATATGGTTACAACAGTACTTGACACATGATTATGGCTCAGTAAATCTTAACTATCATTCTTACCGTGACTGGAGTTGAAGTCCCAGCTCCAAAACTCAGTAATAAAAAGAAAGGTACCTTCTCTCTGAGCCTGGGTGTTCTCATTTGAAAAAAATGGAGATTACCATGCCTGCCTGTCTCCTAAAGTTAAGAAAATCCAATGGAAGACAGTAAGTAAAATTACCTTGCATGTTACAAGAATCTATGGAAGTATTACCCTTTTTACATTTTCTTTTAAGGTAGTACCTTACTTAGGTGTCATCGCTAGAAAAACAACAATAATTGTGTAGAAGCCTAGCTGAGGCTATAGAAAATGTAAGAAATAGAAAATCTGACTTACAATTTTGTCACATAGCTGCCTTTGATAACATATCTGAAGGAGACTCAAAGATTCTCTAACTTTTATTTGAGATTAAATTCTTCCCAAAGCTGCATACCTGAACCATGAATACTTAGTTCTCAGTAAAGATATCTTCTCTGAATTATTTATTAATACAAGGCTATTACACTTAAGAATCTAAGAAATGGCCGTGTGGAGCAAGTTCTGCCTCATTTATAAAGTTCCCATTGAAAACATTTGTCCATTCTTCTGCTCAGCATTTCTAAGGATCTACACAATAAATACCAGCAAAAACTTAATACGGAGACTCACTTCAGTGCCTTTTTATGTACATTTACAATTCTGCCTATGATACAATGAGCACAATGCATCCTAGTTCCTACCCTGGTTTATTAAGGGGATTGCACATGGCCTGGAACTGGCCAGCTGACAAGGATTCAGGTCAAATGGGGACAAGCTGCTCATTTCCCCCTCTTACAGACTGTCTCTTCCTTGACTTGGCACATCACTCTTGTCGTCTGCTGACTCATGACTTCTGCTTGTGACTAACCTGGCCCAGGTACTGCCTCATGATCTCTTTCTGGCCTCACCTCACTAACTGGACAAATTCTTTCTTTCCTGCAGTTCAGATCCCTGAGGGAAGGTATGTGATTGCCTCAGCCGAGCACTGGCATGTCTGTTTAGGAAGAGCCTTTCGTGCAGGCCCCTCTCGTCTGCTGGCAAGCTGGAGACGGCCACCTGGAAGAGGGGGGAGCCGTTCTTAGTTCAGCCAGGACAGGACGGAGCTGCTGATCCACAACGTGCTGTCCGGGCAACTTCCCTGACTGAGGTTTGCTCTTTTATCTTTCTTTGTACTTTTGTTTATTTTTTTCTCAGTGCACAGGAAATTTATGGTGTTGACATCTAAGCCTTCTCTGGAATAAGTGTTTTTAAAAAAAAAATAAATTGATATAATACATTGTCTTAGAAACCTTTTAGAGCAGGCACTAAACCAACCTTACAACTTGTTTCTCTTTCTAAAAAAATAAAAGGAAAACCTAGTTATCTGAGGGTTTGTTTTTTACAGATTCTAATTCGTTGAGATTTTATTAATGAAAGGCCCCTCTGGCATATTCCCTGAAGGATGGAGTACCTCTGTTTGCCAATGTTAGTGGTACAAAGTTGGACAATACCTTGTCTGTGCACTTCCTGTTTCCAAAGTCAGATCTTACAGGACCTGAGCATTTGGGTATGTGTGGTGGTATGCCGTAAGCTTGGGCCAGTTCTCAAGAGTTGGTTGTTATACTTTCAAGAATTTTGTGAGTTGCTTTTTAAACACAGTCATTGTTCAAATTCAGTTCAATCAACTCATAATTATATAACTTTTACTAAAAACATAGGTAGTAAATATTCAAAACCCATCACTTTCTTATTAGTTTACTACATTATCTCTCTTTTTAAAAACATTTTGTGGTACTTATTTTATTTTTAAAATTTACTTATTTATTTTTGGCCACACTGGGTCTTCATTGCTGCATGCAGGCTTTCTCTAGTTGTGGCCAGCAGGGGCTACTATCTAGTTGCAGAGAATGGGCATCTCATTGTGGTGGCTTCTCTTGTTCTGGAACGTGGACTCAGGTGCTCTGCAGCATGAGGAATCCTCCCAGACTAGGGATTGGACCTGTGTCCCCTGCATCAGCAGGCAGATTCTTTAACCGCTGGACCACCAGGGAAGTCCCTACTACCTTGTCTCTGCTTCTGAGGTCAATATCACCTCTTGTACCTGTGTGGTTGAAATACTGTATAATCATGTTTCCCTGCGAGTCTCTTTCAAATCCATGTGCAGAGACATCACACTGGCAAGTTGGAATCCCAGATAGTAGGAGTGTTTACACCATAGAAATGGACGCATGCTACAAATCCACCCTTTTCTGCCACCCCACCCTCTTCCTGGAGATCCCGTTATTAGAAGTTTGCAACCACATCACCGTATGTCTGTTTTACCAGTTGAAAGCAAAACTTTTAAATATGCTCAAGCTTGCAACAATCTTGAGGTTGGATAAAAGAATACTTTTTTAAAAAAATTGGAAACCCATCACTGTAAACCTGAGTCACCTATCAATCCATTATATTTGTTCTCCAGCAACACAAGCAGTGAAGCCTTTTAGGTCACCTGTTTCATTTAACATCTTTTCTCTAACCTAGAAAATGTCAGAATGCTTTATTTTTTTTGGAGAGGCTTGTTTAAGTTCTCTGAAGCTTATACACATAAGCCCATACGTTATGGGCCTGTACAAAATGCCCAACTGAGAATAGTGATATCTTCACCTAATGATGGAGTTTAAGTTTCTTGAAACAATTGCAACTTAACATTTAAATGCAGATATTTTACTGTCTTGTTCACTACACATATTCTTGAATCCAAATGAAGACGTATAACTTTTTACTCTACATTTTTGATTCATGGTGACCTCATTAACCGGCAAGCAAATTCATCCTAATTATAAACCTTTGCAACATTACTGCGTTAATAGGATGTGGAAGAGGCTTACTGATGGAATATCTTGTTCCTATATTTTGCCACTTAAGAAACTGCCAAAATAGTTGAATGTTTCAAATTCTTTTATGAAACAAATGGACAGAGTGACAGCAAAAGGAAAAAAAATACATATGACCTAATCACTACTAGAACATATATGTACTTGGGGCTGAGGGAGAGGGAAAGTTCACGAGTCTGGCAAACAGGCAAGGTGGGCCTGCCGTCGGTTGATTTGTATGATGAGCTGAGGAGTTTCCCAGGCAAACCTTGTCCGAATGGAACAGAGAACCAAACACGAGCTCAGTCAGGAACAGAGCCAGAGACAGGTGATCAGGAATACATTGGAGCATCTGTCACTTGGATGAGCTCCTGGCGTAGTCCTTCACCCTGTGTCTGAGTCCAGAGACGAGCTGGGATAATATACGTGAAAATGGTAGGGCTGCTCCGGAGAGCCATCCTAAGGTGTTAAAGCACATGCATTATTGCGTTGGGAACCTCTAGTGTAACAGAAATCTAAAGAGAAGAAAAGCACCAATGCCCCCAGCTCACAGCGGGAGTCTGAACAGTTGCAGCATCTCACGGGTACTTAATTGGGTGTTGGTGGAGGAAGACCCCTGGGGGTAGTAAGGAGCCAAAGCAGCAACAGCTCGGCCCATCCAGGGCCAAGTCCCTTGGTCAGGCGTGTGGGATGGGCAAAGATGTATGGATATCTAGTGGAGGAGGCAGAGATAGGACATGTCCCACACACCAAGCACAGGGCACAGAGAGTCTTATCAGAAGAACAGAAATGAAGGTGATGCACAGTAACTAATCTGACTTATCTCTTTTTAAAAGCCTTGTATTGGCTTGGAGCATAGCCAGTTAACAGTGTGATAGTTTCAGGCGCACAGCAGAGGGGCTCAACCATGCATATACATGCATCCATTCTCCCCCGAGGGCTTTCCTGATGGCTCACTGGGCAAAGAATCCACCTGCAGCGTGGGAGACAGAGGGACGCAGATTTGATTCCTGGGTCAGGAAGATCCCCTGGAGGAGGGCATGGCCACCCAGTCCAGTATTCTTGCCTGGAGAATCCCACAGAAGAAGGAGCCTGGCGAGCTACAGTCCAAAGGGTCGCAAAGAGTCAGACATGACTGAGCGAGTAGACATGCATGCAATCTCCCCAAACCCCCTCCCATCCAGGCTTCCACATAACACTGAGTCGAGTTCCCTGTGCTACACAGTAGATCCTTGTTGTTATCCATTTGAAGTCTAGCAGTGTGTACATGTCCATCCCAGACTCCCTAATTATCTCTTACCCCGTACTTCCCCACTGGTAACCATAAATTCGTTCTGTAAGTCTGTTTGTATTCCGTAAATCATTTCATTTGTATCATTTCTTTTTAGATTCTGCATATAAGGGTATCATATGATATTTTTCCTTCTCTGACTTACACTCAGCTTGACTAATCTGACTTATGTCTGAATTCACTGAATGTACTACCTAAGATTCTGAGAAACTTAGCGGGAGGGGAAGAACTTGCAGAGGCCTAGAGTTTTGCATTAGTGAGTGCTGACAAGAGCTTATAAGAAAGAGTTGCATCTTTTCCTGTCTTTGGAAGGAGATTCCTGATGCAGATTTAACTGACACAAGGCCAAGAGCACATTCTCATCACGCTGCGAGAAAGTCGATGCCGTGATATGCCATGGCGGTACATATCAAAATGTTCATAGGCCGTGCTGGTCATTGGGTTACTTCCTCAAAGAAAAGTCATTTGATAATTTCAGTGGAGTTTCTGAAGGAATCTGACTATGCTTCCCGTTCTAGCTGTGGGGGCCTCAAGAGCACCCACTTTCTGAGTTGAGGTGTCCCTTGAAGATCTCTTTCACTGGAGAATTTGGGTACCACCTTGGGTACTTGAAGTAGGAGCCGCCTCGGCTCCTTAAATGATAAACTCTTTTAAGAGACATGTGCATGGTCTGTATTCTCCCTAGGAATTAGTGAGCCCGTTGGGAAAACAAAGGCAATGGAAACTCTCGGCTGGCTCCCAGAGGAAACAATTAGGATGCAGAAATAAACCACTCCTCCCAGCACCTGTCAGAGCCGCACAGACAGTGTCATTGTGCAGATTACAAAAAGCAGCCTCTCTTGAGCAGCTGAGTTGCAAGGAGACACACCTCCTTCAGGCTGGCAGGCCCTCACTGGGGCACAGCTTGCCAGGCAGGCACCAGGCCCCATCCCGGCCTGCCTTTGTTCATTGCACAAAATGCACAATCCTGTGATCCAGCCCACCAGGACATGACATGCGGTGAGAGGGGAGTTCATGGAATACACCTCGTATTGAGAACCAGGAGTGAATCTAGAAGGATGTGCTTTTGGAGATCTGAGCCAGAGGCTTCGCTTGAACTGAAACATACAGAAGGTGTGGCTGGAGCCATCGCCTGGGGAATTAGCCCTTCCATCTGGCCAGACAGTATACAGATAGCATTGTTCTGCAACCCCAAAGAGCTGCCATAAAGGACACAGGAGACCCAGAAAAGAACTTTTTAGAACCAGAAAATGTCATCTCCATGACTGAAAAAAATTATTGCAGGCTTGGAATAGAATCTGAAATTGATGGAGGTCATCTCCTCACAAGAGAGGCACAAAGATCTGCAGGTATCCTGGCCATAAACTGCTCCAGGGACCTAAGCAAGGGGAAGGCTCATGCATTGCTGGGCTCCTCCATGACAGTGACCTTGGCAGTGAACCAGGAGGAGATGGAGACTTTGACAGAGATGACATAGATGCACCGGGATTGGGACAGGAGAAATTGAGACAGTTATGTCCTCCACTGGGGATCTGCCATGTCTGGCATATGGGAAAATTGGAAAGAACGGGCTTATCAAACATATTTGAGTAACTCCAAAGATGGGGTGAATTTAGGGGGACAGAGAGCTGGACACTAAGCATCTGCAGTTAGAGGAGAGGGATAGCTCTGAGAGCAGAGGGCTGACCCCCATTGCATTTGGTCTCCTGGCTAGAACCCCATGCACAGGTGATGTGGGAGTTTAAAGATGGCAGTGGAGGGGATGGAAGTTGGTGGCATTGTCAGTAGGACTTGAAAGGACCATCACTGAACTGGAAGACAAAGTAACCATGTTTGTGAGCCCCTAAACAGGGCAGTGTCACAAAAGGCAACATTCTCTCCTACTCTGTAGAAATCCCTGGCAGTTGGGGCATCTTGGGGGTGCTGTGGAGGTGTAGCCCACTGGTGCCTTTTGAAGATGCCAGTGCTATCCCAAGGCAATGAAGGGGCCATACCCCGCAGAGGTGACCCCAAACCTGGGGACGTGGTGGGGCCAGCAAAGGGGGCCGTTCCCATAGAAGCAGCCCTGACTGTAGGAGGAAGAGGATCACAGAGTCGCAAGGTGGTGGGGGGTTATCTGTGAGCATACGTGACCATGGATTTCCAGAGTTGACCACACAGGAAGGCGGGGACTTTGCAGGGACCTGGAATCCAACATTCACAAGCTACGGCGAGAGCCAGCAAGCCCAAGCGAGCATAGACCTTACTTCTGAGAAAACACATTTGTTCTCTGACAGTTGGGAGAACAGGCAAAAGCTATTGTATCCATCATCAGAAATGGTTTCCAATATCTAAAAAGCGCGTATTATCTTTTTGAGCTCAAACTCTAAAATCTAAAAATACTCAGCCTGCTTAAATAAAAGTGCATCGCTCCCCTCACCAACAGCCCTCAGTCCTCACTGGCCTTGTTTGTCCCCGAACCTGCCAAGCTTGCTCTTACCTGAGGGATTCTGCATTTGCTGCTTCCTCTCTCTGGAATGTTCTCCCTCCAGGCTTTGCAAAGTTGGCTCCTTCTTGTCATTCAGATCTCAGCTTAAATTCCTTTTCTTCAGAGAGGCTTTCCCTGACTATACAGTTTTTCAGCCCATCTCTCCACCCACAGACACTCTTTCACACTATGTAGTTTTATGGTTTAATGACATTTATCATTAGCTAAAATTACCTTGTTTGATTTTTTTTTAAGTTACTTGTCTATTGCCTGTCTCTTCTCCAACAAAAATGTAAGTATCCAAAAATCCAAGCTATTTGTCTGTCTTACTCCTAGCTGCATTCCCTAGCATATAGTAAGTACTCCTTAAGAATGTGTTGAATCAATTAATTTTAAACATTCATTGGCAATTTCTCTGCATTGGGGGGAACTGCTCACTATATGTCAACATGAAAAAAACAGTATCTCTAGACTCTTTATCTTGCTCATTTTCCAGGTAAATGAGAACCAGGAAAACTTCTGCTTTGAACTTAGTATATAATCTTGATTTGTTTGTGTTGACAGATCATTTTCAAATTCATGTCTTTAACATCTTTGTACACTGACACTTTTCGCATATCAATACGCAAACGTTCATTTTGCTAGAGCATCATGTGTCTCCACTGTTCAGAATTTGCCTCTTCTAACCCAGTGCTGCTGAAACACATCACTAAAGAGAATTCGCGATCTATTAGCAATGCATAGGATAACCTTTGACTCCATTAGGAACACTAAAACCATCTGTGTATTTTGAGGAAACTCTGATCTTTTGAGGAAACCTGTGCTTGCTTTAAGAAATATTTGTAACCGGAGATTCAGTTTCAGACAGAATTCAAGTTCCTCTCTTGTGTTTTAGCAACTTTGCATACCCACTGGGATCACGTCTCATATTTTCCAAGTCCTTTTAGGTGGCTAGTCTGACACCAAACGAGCTTCTAAGACACACTGCTGAATCATCTTCACTGGAAAGTTTTAAGAATAGAATAGGTAACTGCCTACATTAGATATGTTGTCACAGCACTTAGAAGCTAGGGAAAGAAGCCAGTGCACCCCTGAGATTTGCTCTAGCAAGGAGATTTTTCTACCTTTGGAAAATAATTAGTCCTCCAAAACTGTCAAGTTTTGCTCTTAACAAGTAAAATAATCTTGAGGGGGAAAAGACTGTATGAATCAATATTAGGGGTTGTCCATACATATTTTTTTTCCATTAAGCATATAGTGGAGGGATATTTTGAAAGGATGTTTAAGACCAAAAAAGAGACCACTGACTTTTGGGGATATTTCCTGTTGCGTTTGGCACTTTAAAAATTTTTGCTCTTTTTTCCTTTTTTATGTTAATCATCCCCTAGTAACTAGCATGGGGTATTTGTGAAATTCATTTGCTCCCATTTTGTTGTATTGTCCAACAGATTGTTTCTAGTACCTTCTGATGTGTGGCAGCTGTGTTTTAACAATTCCAAGTGTACCATATGAAAGTAATCAAAGACATTAACACACTAGTGTCTGCAGCTATGGAGGTATTTCCTGAATGTGGTACTGCTGGGCTGTACAAAGTTGTATGTGAATTACTTTTTCTTTTAGCATGTTGAAGTGTTATCTAAATATATGTAGAATCATCACATGTTTGTGTTTGTACCCCTGTCTTTATGGCGTAGCTATCGACAAGGAAGAGCATACTAAAATCTGTAGTGGAGAACCATTTTTACAGAGCATAGAGTATATAACATGTTAATCTGTGCAAAGTGATCTCTCAGATTCCCAGAGGAGGAAAAAGTTAAAGTTTAGTGTTTCCTCTGATACAGTGTACCCTGGGTAGAGTGGTAATGGCTAAGTACCTAGCATCCTAATATAAGCAGTTACTGGGAAATGTTGTGCATACAGGATTTTATTACAGTAAGACTGCACTGTACTTAAAGTAAATATCCCTGGATCCCCTCCAAAGCTGGGAGAGTGGGGTTGGCTTACAGAATCTGCTCATTTAGCAATTGTACATCACAATAAATGAAGGATTTGAAAAAAAGGGTTGTGTTGTTTATCATAAAAGGTGAAGAGAGGTGGCCTGAAGAAAGTATACTCTCAAAGTAGTGTTTGTCAAGAAAACAATACAGTTGCACAGTCTTGAAAGATGATACAATGCTATGTGTTGTATTGCCTCCCTGGCTGCCATTTGTGTATCTTACGCAAGCAAGGGATCCAAGGATGAAGCTTAAAAATTAAGGCTCCAAATGTGGCAGCAGCTGTCATCAGTCATATTTTAAGATTTGAGTCTAGCTTTTTACAGATCCAATGTCACACAACACTTTTGCAATCTTTATCAAAAAACATAAACTCATTCATTGTTTGACCATGTATTGCAGCATTTCAGTGGACATAAATGTTATAGATAGAGGTAAGGATACAGATACAGACTTCGAGAGAATGAGCCACCTTTCATTTTAGTGTATCAAGTTCACTGTCCTGGCTAGATGAAGTAATCTTCTGAAGCATGCTTTAAGTAAGGGGTTCTAGGACTCTGCAGCCAAGAGTCTGCACTTACTTGACATTCCATTTCTCCCCAGTGACCCCTAGTAACAGAGCCGCACTGTGTCTGGCCCATGCAGGACTTTCACTCTTAATTAAAATAGTGACACCAAAAGCTTTTAATGATTCCCCAAATGCTATTATAAGGCACAGGGTAAATGTTAGAGCAGGGGCCCATCTTGGGGGAATAAGTAAAATTTGGAAAGAACATTTTCCGCACTGCTTCATCCACTGCCTTCCTTTGGCCTCCCACTGGATCTCACTGGGCACTAGGCCACATCCGACCTTAACTCCTTGCTGGAGGGATCTCTTTGGAACATCAAACACCAGAAGAGCATATTTTCCCAACCAGAAAAGGAAAACGGCTCAAACTTTCAAGTTCTCTGTCTCGAATTTCTGGATTTCTCCTGAATCTAATTGTCTTCCTTCTTTACCCAGATAAATATGGGAAAACCATGAAAGAAAGTATCCCCTCCCCAACAGTACCTTGGAAAGCTTTCACATTATCAATCTTAAATGGAGTCTGCGTTTAATGAGCGTTTCCCTGGTGGCTCAGATGATAAAGAATCTGCCTGCAATGCAGGAAACCCAGGTTCAGTCCCTGGGTTGGGAGGATCAGGGAATGGCAACCCACTCCAGTATGCTTGCCTGGAGAATTCCATGGACAGACCACAGGGCAGACGTGACTGAGCAGATACCACCAGCAGCAGCAAATGACAATACTGATTTCTTTCTTAAAAAAAAAAAAAAAAAAACAACTATCTAAGTAAATATCTATTTGACCACACCAGGTCTTAGTTGCAGCACATGAGATCTTTAGTTGGGGGATATGATGAACACTTGGTTATGGCATGTGGGATCTAATTCCCTGACCAGGGATTGAACCTGGGCCCCCACATTCAGAGGGGGCTTGGGGGCTTAGTGTCTTAGCCACTGGGCCACTAGGGAAGTCCCTCAAGATTTATCTTTCACCTAGACTGAATCCTTGTCCTTAGAGGTGTTCATGAATGTGGTCCACTAGAGACATGGAGATGAATCTCTGGGTAGACAGACAGATGTTGCTTTGAGAGGGAAGAGTTAAGGCTTGCCCTGCAGTACGGAACCCTTGCCACTTAACCTCTCTCATTTCTGAACCTTCACTTTGCCTGTTCTTCTCAAACAAAGAAAATTAAAAACAGTTCCTGAAAAGCTGCCATTTGGATCCACACTCTCTTTTGAGGAGGCTTAGAACATGCAAGGTACAGGGCTATGCAGGAAAGAGGCACAAAATGAAAAACTCAAGCACCTTTTCCCCCAATAGCTCACTAGCCAGTGGGAAGGCTGGGCGTGTAAGGGAAGGGAACCTGAGCTGGCAGGAAAGCTCAGGAAAGGCCCTGAGGTGGCCCATATACAAGGCAGAAACTTTGTAGCATGCTTGGAAACAACAGAATTGCCTGATGTGGCTGAAGATTAATCCACATTAATCTTCAGTAGTGGGAGGAGAGATAGAAGAGGGGCTAGGCATGGGAATAAGGGTCACATGACAGCCTTGATCCAGACAGTGGGGGTTTCAATGCCAGGCTAAGGTCTGACATCGCATCCTAAGCAGTAGAGGGCCGCTGGAGAATGGAGAGACAGCAACCAATGTGATCTAGTCTCTCACTTTCCTGTTAACTGCTGAGGAGGTCTTCCGTTTAGAAACTCAGAGATTATTCAGGGTAGCTTCAACAGCTCCACCAACATCCCTCAAATCTTGTGAGAAAACGATGGTTTTGAAACTAACAAAGTTACATCAGAAGAATAGATATATCTATCTCTATCTTTCTAGCTCTCTGTCTACAGAGAGGTAGAATCCCTTCGCTGTACACCTGAACTAACACAACACTGAAAATTAACTATACTTAATTGGTTAAAACTATACTATACTTTAAATTGGTTAACCATACTTTAAACGGTTAAAAATTTATGACAGAGAAGGCAGAAATTATACTGAAAACTTATATTTTCCACCTCTAGATGCTGTGTTATAGTCTTGGTTGATCCTAGAACAATTACAAAACAGAAAAGGCTTGTCTTGGTGTGTTTGATACCCAACCCACCTCCATCCCACCTCCACCCCCTGAATCTCCGTGTATTCTCTTCTATCCCAAGCGTGGCAGAAGGAAGAGTGAGTGCTTCACCCTCACCTCGCTTAACGCTTTAATGAAAGTGTGGGGCGGGGAACTACATAACATTAATGTTAGATTAAGTGGATGACTTCTTTTGGGTGTGATTCCTGAGGGACAGGTTTAAATTTTCTTGCTTTTTCTTCTTTCACCAATGCAAGCTCCATCTGATCATTTACCCTTGAAATTCCTAGGGACCAAAGTCCTTGTGGTGCCAGGGTGGGACTTCAAATCACAAACAAACAGCCCATGTAGAGAAAAACCTGTGCAAACTGATATTAAAAGGTAAATAATCAATAGTGTAGAACAGCGTATCCGTCAGGTTCTCTGCAGGAAATAGATGGCATGCTCAAATTAGGATCATTTCATGATAATTTAATAAAGTGTTTGTTGAGAGAGTTGAGAGGAAGCCACAAGGGTTAGTGCAGCACCCTGGGATAATGTAAGCACCAGTCCTGGGCCTAAGGAGGGTTAGCAACCCTTCCTGAGACCCATGGTGAGAGTGTCACACAGAGAGGGCTGTCGTGACACAAGCTTGACCTTTAGATAGGGACACCACAGGCCCAAGGTGACTGCGGAGAGACAGTCAGGGGTATGTATACCCTGATCTCACTTTGTTCCGTCCCTTCCGTCTGTCTCCAGGGCCCCCCAGTGGCTGACCTCAACCAGTGCAAGGGAGTCCATTGATAAAAGTTCTTACAAGTCAGCTTTTCTGTGCAGAGTAGGAGAAAGTGCAGAGTACGTTTGGATGGGTGAATGGCACACCCAGCACTAGGAGGGAGGGAAAAAGAAAAAGTGAAAGCAACAAGCTTGGGGTGAGGGTGGGAAATGTTGAAGAAGGAAAGACCGAAGCTTATTTTTCCAGAGCATTGACCTTGTTCTTACATGCACATACACACACCCTTTTCAAAATTCAATAAACAGTATTGGGACGTCCTTATTTCTTCTAAACTCAAAGGAAGACATTTTCAGTCACCTCTCATTCCACAAGATGGACATCCTTCTTTCTGTGAGAAAAACAAGCTCATTCAAATCTAGACACTAATGAGATTGTAAAGCGTGGACACAATCCACTCACTGTGGGGTGTATAAACAATCTTATTTTTATTAGCCGGTTGGGAGTACATGTGAAGAACAGAAGCTAGAACAAAATATTTCTTCCCCCTTCCTGTAAGACTGCCTTTCAGGGCATCCACAGTGAGCTCGGATGGAAACCTGCCAGTACCTGGAGTCTCTCCAACATTCCTCTTCTCCCTTTTCCCCCCAGTCCTTCCCCCAAGCAAGGGTCTACTTCTCTAAGTCAGACTTTTGCCGACCCTCATCCTTGGCTCGGTCCCAGGGAGGCGTTTAGAAATTTCTGTTCAGTACTTCTTTAATTTTCCCCAGAAGTAGGATAAGATTCTTGTGCTTGAAGTCTCTGCAAGAGGAAACCGTCTCTTGCTAATGATGAATATGACCTTGAGGCATTATTGTTCTAAAAGGGCCTCTTCCCTCCTGCACACAACTCACTCCTCACCTGTTCTTCCATCCCCACCTCTCCCCCAAAAGGATTAAGAGGCAGAAGGAACCTGAAACCTTGTTTTGTCACAGTACCTTTGCTGCTGCTGCTGCTGCTAAGTCGCTTCAGTTGTGTCTAACTCTGTGTGACCCCATAGACGGCAGCCCACCAGGCTCCTCCATGCCTGGGATTCTCCAGGCAAGAACACTGGAGTGGGTTGCCATTTCCTTCTCCAATGCATGAAAGTGAAAAGTGAAAGTGGAGTCGCTCAGTCGTGTCTGACTCTTTGCAACCCCATGGACTGCAGCCTTCCAGTCTCTTCTGTCCATAGGGTTTTCCAGGCGAGAGTACTAGAGTGGGCTGCCGTCGCCTTCTCCACACAGTACCCTTACGGGATTCTTTTTTCTTTTTTATCTTCTTGGCTGTCATTCCCAGGAAGCTCTTCTGCCATACACTCTTTTTTAAAATTTATTTCTAATTGAATGATAACTGCTTTACAATACTGTATTGATTTCTGCCATAGATCAACATGAATTCACCATAGGTATACAAATGTTCCCTCCCTCTTGAACCTCTCTCCCACCTCCCACCCCTTCCTACTCCTCTAGGTTGTTCCAGAACCCTGGGTTGAGTTCCCTAAGTCATATAGCAAATTTCCATTGAGGGGATTCTCTTTTCTGATGGTAATCAAACAGTGGATTCCTTGGTTGATTTGACTGGTTTCATAAAATATGTGCATTTTTCTTGTGTGTTACTAAATTATCTTTTTCTTCCTAAGCCTTTTGCTTCCCAGGTGGTGCAGTGGTAAGGAATCTGCCTGCCAGTGCAGGAGATGCAGGCGATGTGGGTTTGACCCCTGAGTCAGGAAGATCCCTTGGAGGAGGACATGGCAACCCACACCGGTATTCTTGCCTGGGAAATTCCATGAACAGAGGATCCTGGCAGGTGACAGTCCATGGGGTCTCAAAGAGTCAGATGTGACTGAGCACACACAGAATAGCTGCATATGACTATGCAAGAAAATGTGGTGGCTTGAAACAACAATATGTTAACTACCACAATTTTATGGGTTGTCTGGGTGCTTCCCACTCAAGATATCTCAGACTGTCATTCAAAGACTCCACTGGACTGGCCATCCAAGATGGCACTCTCACATGGGTGGATGCTGATGCTGGCTGTTGGTGAGAGATGAGCTGGGGCCTTTGACTAGAATACCTGTCTGCAGCCTTTCAAGAAATGTGGCTTTCATTTCTCACAGCATGACAGCTAGTTTCTGAGAGGGAATGTCTCAGGCTGAGCTTTCTAAGAGACCTAAGCAGAGGGTTTTTTATACCCTGAGACATGTCAGAAGTTCCAGCATGGCTCTTCCACCTCAAACCTGTCCACAGATCACTCATATCCAAGCGGAAAGGAATTAGACTCTGCCACCCACCTGATGGGAGGAGCACCATGCATCTACAGAGAGGGAAGGAATTGAGGATGGTCACAGTTGGAAACCAGTACACAATTTCATCTCTTCTTTGCATTTTCCTTGCATTATAAATCATTTGGGTCGTCACCGTCTTCCCTGGTGGCTCAGATGGTAAAGAATCTGTCTGCAGTGTGGGAGACCTGGGTTCGATCCCTGGGTCGGTAAGCTCCCCTGGAGAAGGAAATGGCAACCCACTCCAATATTCTTGCCTGGGAAAAGTCCCATGGGCTGAGGAGCCTGGTGGGCTACAGCCCAAGGGGTTGCAAAGAGTCAGACATGTCTGAGTGGCTAACACTTCGCTTTGTGCTATCACTGTCCGGCAGTGTGCTTCTTATTATAGCGGGAAGAGCACTGAATTCAGAGTGAGATGGCAAAGCCAACAGTTCCAAATCCAAAGCAGGAGCTGGGCTCTGAGACACCTTTGCATCCTTCTCTAACTCGTGGACCCTCGGGCATTTCCATGCCTTCTACTCCTACTCCATATGAGTGCAGAGTTAAAAAGAACTAAGCTGCAGTTGTCTCATTTCCATTTTAGATTCTCCTACCCACTGGTAGATTAGAGGAGGGGGAGTGAGCTGGCAAATGTACCTCAAGAATTCAGGAGTGAGCAGAATAGGGCCAAACAAAAATGACCCATCTTCTACCATCACAAGAGCTGGAAGACAAGTGAGTCTCTCCTTTTTCAGTGGCAGATCAGTTCCCCTGCTCTCCAAAGGGCATCCTCTGGAAGGTGTGAACCGGTCAACCTGTACTAATCCCAGATCTGTCGCATACTACCTGTGTAATCTTGGGCTAGTCACCTTCCAATTTTCTTACTATAAAACGAGACTAGGTATTTCAGAGGTTCTAGATGATCAAGATATATGAGGTGTATGAAAATGCCATAAATAGTAAAGCCTTGCTGCTGCTGCTGCTGCTGCTAAGTTGCTTCAGTTGTGTCCAACTCTGTGCGACCCCAAAGATGGCAGCCCACCAGGCTCCTCCGTCCCTGGGGTTCTCCAGGCAAGAATACTGGAGTGGGTTGCCATTTCCTTCTTCAATGCATGCATGCATGCTAAGTCGCTTTACTCGTGTCCGACTCTATGCGACCCTATGGACAGCAGCCCACCAGGCTCCTCTGTCCATAGGATTCTCCAGGCAAGAATACTGGAGTGGGTTGCCATTTCCTTCTCCAATAGTAAAGCCTTAGGTCCTGGTAAAGTACCTCTAACAGAGTTGCCTATATCAAGGCAGACTTCCTCTGTGAAGGGCCAGATTGCAAATACTTTTGGCTTAATGGGCTTGGTGGTCTCTGTTGCAACTGTTCAATTCAGCAATTGTAATGAATGTGAAACCAGCCTTTGATGCACATAGAGATGACCATACTAAGTAAAGTAGGGGAGACAGACAAATATCATGTTATCTCTTATACATGGAATCTAGAAAATGAACATACTTGCAAAACAGAAATAGACTCACAGACTTAGAAGACAAACATATGGTAACCAAAGGGGAAATGTGGTGGGGGGAGTGGGCAGATGAATTAGAAGGTTGGGATTAATATAAATATACACACTAATGTATACAAAATAAATAATCAAGCAGGGCCTACATGTATAACTGAGTCACTTTGATGTACACTTGAAGCTAACATAACATTGTAAATCACCTATAAACTCCAGTATAAAATAAAAATTTTTAAAAAGGATGCCAAAAAATGGTAATAAATGAGTGTGGCCAGATATGGCCCATAAGCCATAGTTTGCCAACCTCTGTTCTAATTTATGGTTTCACCTCGGAAAATAGAAAATTGGGCCAAGTAAGCTTTTCATATGTCAATACTTTAAGTTCAGACACTGAACAAGGTGAATTACAAATGTAAAAAAATGGACAGACACGATTTGATGCTAGCCATTGACACCTGATTTCCTCCTAGAAAAAGAAGAGTAAGAAAAAGTACCCTAACAAGTACCTGAAAATAAAACATGAGAATGTGGGACCTTGGGCATGAAGCAATCAGGTGTCTGAGAGAGGAGGAGTAATGTTCCATTTATTCCAGACAGGATATGACAGTGGGAGTCTACATGATTCTCAGTGTAGACTGGCCCTGTGGATCCCCAAATCCTCAGGAGGGTGATTCAACTCATAAAATGTTTAGAGTGAATGATTTGGGTTTTATTTTTCTTTTTGTTGTTTTAGAAACCGGTGAAGAGATTGAGGCCTCATATCTTGTTCGTTTGGAGCAGACCCTCAGTATTGTGGGATCTTAGAGCATAAAGGCAAAGAAAATCATGAAAAAGTAAGTTCTAGAAATACTTAGAAATCACAAGGAGGCCTATTGGGCTGTCACAAACCAAGGAAATGGGGTGTAGAATCATTTAGCCAGATGTCCAGAGGGCAGGGGCCCCAGCTGGGGTCTCTGGCAGAGACATTGCACATACCATGATGTAAATAACAATGATTACAGCAGTCTTACAAAACCTGCCAAATACTTTCTAATGAAATGGTAATTAAAGTTCTTTAAAGGTCACTAACCACCCCATTCCACTGATTATGAAAAAAATTTTTTTAAGAAAAATTGTAAGTTACGGGCAGTTTTACCTAGCTTTAAATGAGGGCTTATCCAAATTTTACCTTTCTGGGATGAAACTGTTTTTCTTATGTGATCAGTCCTTTTTGTGAAAAGCTTTCTCATAGATCATATTCCCTGGGACCAGAGTGCCAAACAGCCCAGTGCCAATTAAAAAAAAAAAAATTAGAAGTTAGCAATCAATACTGAGCACTTGAAGAAAGAATGTTCATAATAATACAAGACTCCAGATAACCCTCCATGGAACTGTGACACGTAACTGTGTGTGTCGACGTCTCTGAGACTCAGAGTATCATGGTTAGCACTGTGCCCACACAGTCTGGCACATACTTGGCACATTGTGTTTAATCTTTGGCTGTAAGACTGAAGTGAGCCACTGCTAATGGCGACTAAAGAAAGCATTTCAGAATGTCTTTAGTATATAAGAAAGGCACTGTGAGAGAGGAGAAAGACTTCCTATTAGGAAATGGGTTATCTGAATTTAAGTATTATTCCTGCTACTTCTTACCTCTGTATCCAGAGTTCCCACCAGATTTTGAAGAACCTCAATTTCATCATCCGCATGATGGTAATCATACCAACCCTATCATTCATCACCCGACTGCTGTGAGAATTGAATGGGAAAAGGTAAGTAAATAAAGCTTTGAAAATTGATATAAAAATACAAGTTCTTTTAAACTGCTACTTGGAATGATATTGAAACTAATTGTTAGGTATTTAAAATGTATTTGCAGGTTTTAGTTAGCAGGATTCAAGCATGAATCTACTTAGAATGTGTGTATTTCAATGTATCACTAGTATATATCAACCATAATACTGTCTTTGCTTACAATTCCTTCTCCCAATATTACCAAAGTCTGCAAATGAATGGAGTGACAACAAACGGCAAATTGTGCCTTGCATGGTCAACACCATTTGTTGTCTCCCCAAGAGCCATCCATCCTTTCTCCTATCTCAGTTAATAGAGCCCAAGATTTATTCATATATCTGTATGTAGACACACATAGTTAGCCCCCCATTTCAGGGATAAATATTAAGTTTTCAAAGCCAATCAGAATAACCCCATTTCTTTTGCCAGTAACTGATTAAGTGAAGGGCACGTAGCTCAATTAAGATTCTTGAATGCATAATAATAAAAACTTACTGAGCACTTATTGTATGCCAGGCACTTTCTAAAGTACTTTGTTAATGCTAATTCCAACAACAGACCCTATGAGGTAAGTTGTATGAGTATGAAAGTTTTGAAGTTCAGAAAACTGAGAGCTAGAGAGGCTTGCTGCTAAGTCGCTTCAGTCGTGTCCAACTCTGTGCGACCCCACAGACAGCAGCCCATTGGGCTCTGCCATCCCTGGGATTCTCCAGGCAAGAACACTGGAGTAGGTTGCCATTTCCTTCTCCAATGCATGAAAGGGAAAAGTGAAAGTGAAGTCGCTCAGTCATGTTCAACTCTTAGCGACCCCATGGACTGCAGCCTACCAGGCCCCTCCGGCCATGGGATTTTCCAGGCAAGAGTACTGGAGTGGGGTGCCATTGCCTTCTCTGAGAGAGGCTTAAGGAAGTATAAAATTAGAACTAGAATACAAACCCAGACTGTGTAGCTCATTATCCATGCCCTTTGCTATTTATGTGATACTGAGGTGGGAGTCTCCAGATAGTTTTCTCCTGATAGTTTCCAGGATGCATGGAAAAGGTATCCTCAGTAACAACAAAAAGATACTAAACGGGGCATGTCCTGCTTCCTTCTGCTAGACATCTAATGATTGTGTGTGATGCCCGGAGTACTGGCAGCCATACTGTGACAGTGAGGAAGCTAAGCAGATACACTAAGAACGGCAGAGTAAAAAGATGGAAAAAATCCTGGGTCTTTGATATTGTGTTGAAACACTGATTTTACAAACTCTGAAACTTGCCTGCTTGAGCAATTCTTATTCGATAAAATATCTTCATCTTTGTTGAAACAGTTTTGACTTGGAGTCATCTATTACTTGCAGTTTAACACATGCCTTCTGAATTAACACAGACATGCTATTAGGTGTGGTATGTCCAACCAAAGTGATTGACTTGCCTTTGAAGTAGTAGCTTACTGTCACTGGAAATATGTTAAGGATGCTGAAAGGAAATTACAACTTTGGAAGAATAGGTTAGACAAATTGATCCAAGATGTCTTCCAATTCTAGGTTGCTGATTTCAGTGAAATTCTGTTTTTTCTCTAACAAGCAGAGTTAGTAAGATGAAAAGTATTAAAATATAATTGAACAACTTTTGGGGGAAAATGTAAATATTTAGAAGATAAAAGAAGAAAAAGTAAATTACTGGAAATGCAGGCAGATCCTATGGTTCAGTCAAAGAAATAAAATAAAAAGTAACTTGGAGATTCAGGATAAGCCAAACTTAATTTGGGGACTTGCTTCCTTAGTTACATTCTTAAAAATTAAGCAAACAAAATTCCTAGTTCTACATCAGGTACCTACGCGCTTCTCTTTTCCTTTTGCCTCTGGCTTCTAGAAGAACATGAGGCCTCTTTCCTAATTTCTCTCAAAATCCTTGTTACTTGCCTTCTACTCCCCCACTGAACTGGAACTCCTCAAGCAGTGGTCACTAATAATTGCTTAACTTGCAGATCCTAGGTGGGTTTTCAGCTCTTGACTCATCCAACTTCTTTGTTGTGTTTGGCCTCAACTTTCACTTCTTGCTTCACCTTTCATCATCTCTCTCTGAATAACCTCACTGTCTCCCATTTACACAGGCCCATTCTATTTCACCAGCCCAGAGTTTTCTCTCAACTGGAAACTTCCTATTTACAACTGTCTCTTTAGACTTCTGTATATGCCCAGGAAACAGGAGTCATCTTGGTTCCTCTGTCTCTCTCTGCCTTCACATTTCTTACATATCTTGTCAATTCAAACACCAAAACATATGCTTCATTTGTCTCTGATCCATTTCTATTGCCCAACTCCAGAGCTTTGTCTCTCCTCTAGGCTTCCAAATGGCCTGCCCTCAAAATTCCATGCAGACCACCAGCATAATAAATCTGAAGTACACGACTGGTGGCACTTTTTCACTTTGGATGCTTCCTCATTGGTTTAGGTGATTATTACCTTCAGAGTAACACCCATTTTTCTTAAGGCATCGCTGCAACTGGCCCCATCCACTGGCTTGGCCTCAGCTCCAGCTATTCCCTTCATGTACCCTGTGGATTACTTTTGTGAGATGGCCTGCTTTTCCATCTCTGTGCTGTGCATTCATGCTGTTTTTTTGAGTGAATTCTTTCCAACTACCATTCCTTGACCTGGCAAACATATTATATCTCAAGGTGTACCTCGGATTACACTTCTTCCTTATTTATCTTACCCACCAGAAGTCTTTAAGCTTTCTATCTGTTTCT
Source organism: Ovis canadensis (assembly GCF_042477335.2). NCBI lineage: Eukaryota > Metazoa > Chordata > Mammalia > Artiodactyla > Bovidae > Ovis > Ovis canadensis. The sequence continues at coordinate 70,674,135 of NC_091246.1, forward strand.
ATAAACAAGCTACCACCCAAGCATGCTTGGGAAAAGCAGAAGCTACCTGGATAATGCAACGTGTCATCACCCCAAGCTTCATGGAAGTGCCCAAATCCTGAGGACCTAATTGCAGCTTAGCTAATGTGTCCTTTTCTATACATCTTTTGATCTGAGACCAGAGAGCTGGCATTCAGTCTCTCTGCCATTCATGGTAGGGGGAAAATGATTACTCTACAAAGAAACAAACTTATCCCAGTCTCATATTCCTGTAAATGGCATAATCAATGGAACAACTATGTTAAGATTGTTTTCTAAGAAAAAGTTGTGGCCCAACAATTTTATACCTAACACATTTTTTGAATGTGTGTATAAGAATCTCAGAAATCTGAGGGATAAAATTAAGATGTCACCCATATGTCTGTCCTGAAAAGTTCAAGAGAAGAAATGAAACTAGAAGAACTCAGGAGTTGAAAAGTTTAGTCATCAAGGAAAAATTATAATCCAGAATTATAAGTTTTTAACCAAAATTGAACATAAATATTAAATTATTTTGATAGAGAAGATGAATTAAAATATTGATTTAATAACATTGATCTGACTATAAAGCCACAGAAGACAAAACAAAAGACTAAGTTATTCACATTAACTTTATGATTAAGCATTTTATGAAGTTCTGACCAATGCATTTAGAAATGCATGAGAAAAACAAATGGGGCACAAATGAGAAAATTATTATGGCACTCTTAAATGTTATTATTTATGTGAAAAACCCCAAAGAATCATTCCAATAAAGCTTAGTAAGCTTTATGTGAAATAAATGTACATGTTAAGTATACAAACTCCAGGAGTTTTTCCTGTGTATCAGCAATAACTGATTAGAAAATGTAATAGAGAAATAAACTATAGTAGCTATAACACTTGGAGGTAAAAGTTGAAGAAAAGATAGTTCCTTACTAGAGGGTATAATTCCCAAAAGCAAAGGTAATACTAGGCATGCAAAAGTCAGTCACACACACAAAAAATCATTAATAACAGTAAAGAAAGAATTACATATAGGAGCTAACAACAACAACAAAAATCTACCCAAAAGGAAACTATTTCCAGAAGACTGTCAACTTCTCGGAGAAGGCAATGGCTTCTACGGAAGAGGATGACTATAATAAATGGAGAAACAGAAAAACTTAGCCTTAGAAAAAAATGTCAATACCGCCTCAAATAATCCTTAAACTTAATGAAATACGATCATTCTCAATACATTTTTTTTCTGAAACTTCATGATGATGTAAGGCTCACATAAAACCAAAACAAAACAACAAACAAAAAATTTTGAGAGATTAGATTAATGATAGGTGGCTTGGCACTAAGCTATCAAAATGTGTTACAAATCTACAGTAATCAAAATAATATGGCACTGATGTTATCTTCTAACTCTGATTTTTTTTTTCTTTTCTTCTTTCCCTACTGTAATCTTGACCTGCTCAAAAGCCTCCTTTTCTATGAAACTTTCATGGACTACCCAACCTGGAAGTCATTTCCCGTAACACAGCTGCCCTTCTTTTTGGTCACTGATATCATATTCTTGGCTATATAGCAAACTTTTACATGCCTTTTCTCCCACAAAGTTTATATTCCTTTGTTTTTATCATCTTTGTCCTAGTATGTTTTTACCTATAAGATGCAAAAAGTAGTTTTCAGTAACAGTAATGGTAGAGAGCAATGTGAGATTTAATAATACAATGATGCCATATCTTCAAGATTAGATCTGAGGCCTACCGAGAGCAGCAGTACCTAGGAACTTAGAAATGCAGGATTGCAGGCCCCACCCAGATATATGGAATCCAAAGCTGCATTTTAACATGATCCTAAGGTGATTTATGTGCACATTAAATTTTGAGGTGCACTGCCCTAAAGAATTTCATGGAATAAAAAATTTCATAACTCTTCTGAAGCAATCAAACATAGTTGGCTATCTTCCTGTGCTACAAGCAAATAGAATTATTCAAATCTTACACTTCCTTGATAGGCAAAAATTTAGTGACACCATAAAGTGCATGAGAAATGTGAATTTAGAGACTAGGATAAAACTAAAGATAAAAGCAGACTCAAGGGGCATGTACAGGGACATTATGAAATGAATGCCTTTTCACTTCTCTTGTGTGTTAGTCACTCAGTTGTGTCCAACTCTTTGCAACCCCACGGACCACAACCCACCAAGCTCCTCAGTCCATGGAATTCTCCAGGAAAGAATACTAAAGTGGGTTGCCATTTCCCTCTTCATTCATTTCTCCTATCAGTTCAGTTCAGTCGCTCAGTCGTGTCCAACTCTTTGTGACCCCATGAATCGCAGCACGCCAGGCCTCCCTGTCCATCACCAACTCCCGGAGTTCACTCAGACTCACGTCCATTGAGTCCGTGATGCCATCCAGCCATCTCATCCTTGGTTGTCCCCTTCTCCTGCTGCCCACAATCCCTCCCAGCATCAGAGTCTTTTCCAATGAGTCAACTCTTCGCATGAGGTGGCCAAAGTATTGGAGCTTCAGCTTTAGCATCATTCCTTTCAAAGAAATCCCAGGGTTGATTTCCTTCAGCATGGACTGGTTGGATCTCCTTGCAGTGACTCTCAAGAGTCTTCTCCAACACCACAGTTCAAAAGCATCAATTCTTCGGCACTCAGCCTTCTTCACAGTCCAACTCTCACATCCATACATGACCACAGGAAAAACCATAGCCTTGACTAGATGGACCTTAGTCAGCAAAGTAATGTCTCTGCTTTTGAATATGCTATTTAGGTTGGTCATAACTTTGCTTCCAAGGAGAAAGCATCTTTTAATTTCATGGCTGCAGTCACCATCTGCAGTAATTTTGGAGCCCCCAAAAATAAAGTCTGACACTGTTTCTACTGTTTCCCCATCTATTTCCCATGAAGTGATGGGACCGGATGCCATGATCTTCGTTTTCTGAATGTTGAGCTTTAAGCCAACTTTTTCACTCTCCTCTTTCACTTTCATCAAGAGGCTTTTTAGCTCCTCTTCACTTTCTGCCATAATGGTGGTGTCATCTGCATATCTGAGGTTATTGATATTTCTCCCAGCAATCTTGATTCCAGCTTGTGTTTCTTCCAGTCCAGCGTTTCTCATGATGTACTCTGCAGATAAGTTAAATAAGCAGGGTGGCAATATACAGCCTTGATGTACTCCTTTTCCTATCTGGAACCAGTCTGTTGTTCCATGTCCACTTCTAACTGTTGCTTCCTGACCTGCATACAGATTTCTCAAGAGGCAGGTTAAGTGGTCTGGTATTCCCATCTCTTTCAGAATTTTCCACAGTTTATTGTGATCCACACAGTCAAAGGCTTTGGCATAGTCAATAAAGCAGAAATAGCTGTTTTTCTGGAATTCTCTTGCTTTTTCCATGATCCAGTGGATGTTGTCAATTTGATCTCTGGTTCCTCTGCCTTGTCTAAAGCCAGCTTGAATGTCAGGGAGTTCACAGTTCACATATATTCTTTGCAGCCAAAGATGGAGAAGCTCTATACAGTCAACAAAAACAAGACCAGGAGCTGACTGTGGCTCAGATCATGAACTCCTTATTACCAAATTCAGACTCAAATTAAAGAAAGTAGGGAAAACCGCTAGACCATTCAGATATTACTTAAATCAAATCCCTTATGATTATACAGTGGAAGTGAGAAATAGATTTAAGGGACTAGATCTGATAGATAGAGTGCCTGATGAACTATGGAATGAGGTTCGTGACATTGTACAGGAGACAGGGATCAAGACCATCCCCATGGAAAAGAAATGCAAAAAAGCAAAAAGCTGTCTAAAGAGGCCTTACAAATAGCTGTGAAAAGAAGAGAGGCAAAAAGCAAAGGAGAAAAGGAAAGATATAAGCATCTGAATGCAGATTTCCAAAGAATAGCAAGAAGAGATAAGAAAGCCTTCTTCAGCGATCAATGCAAAGTAATAGAGGAAAACAACAGAATGGGAAAGACTAGAGATTTCTTCAAGAAAATTAGAGATACCAAGGGAGCATTTCATGCAAAGATGGGCTTGATAAAGGACAGAAATGGTATGGACCTAACAGAAGCAGAAGGTATTAAGAAGAGGTGGCAAGAATACACGGAAGAACTGTACAGAAAAGATCTTCATGACCCAGATAATCATGATGATGTGATCACTAATCTAGAGCCAGACATCTTGGGATGTGAAGTCAAGTGGACCTTAGAAACATCACTACGAACAAAGCTAGTGGAAGTGATGGAATTCCAGTTGAGCTATTTCAAATCCTAAAAGATGATGCTGTGAAAGTGCTGCACTCAATATGCCAGCAAATTTGGAAAACTCAGCAGTGGCCACAGGACTGGAAAAGGTCAGTTTTCATTCCAATTCCAAAGAAAGGCAATGCAAAAGAATGCTCAAACTACCGCACAATTGTACTCATCTCACATGCTAGTAAAGTGATTTCTCCTATAGGGCTTTCTAATTTCTCTAAGTCTGATCTCCCTACTGAAATATTTCTTAGTTATCACTTGCTTCATCTACATTTCTAACCTGGGCAACCTAAATCTCACCTCCAACTAATTATCTTCTTAAACAAAACTAATTCTCCCCTATGAGGTCCCCACTGTATCAACCTAAGCCACAGCCCCCAGATCATCCACTAGAAGGTGAGTTCCCAGCAGCAAAGAGTATAGCTGCCTGGTTCACTTTTTATATCTGTAGACAACAGAACAGGACCAAGTATACAGCAAGCTTTCAGCAATTGAGCAGTCAACAGATGAGTCTAAGCGAAACAAATTGGATAACATTTATTAGTCCAGGTCCTTCCACCTAGAATAATACCTGGAATGATTTACAATCAGTGACCACATCTCCTTGGAACAGGGCTTATTCTCCTTTATTAGTTCCTTTTCATCTAATTTCATTGTATTACTACCATCATCATCACCACCACCTGGACTGCCATTCTGAGAAACCCTCCCTGCCTCCTTTCTCTGGTTCTCTAATCTATCTCCAAGCAACCTTTTTACAGTCTTCTCTTACCCAAAGTATTAAATCCAAACATTTTACACTGGCATTGAATTTTTTGAGTCCAAACCCAAGTTCCTTTGGACTTTGTTTCATGACTTCCCAAAGGAAACCTTCCTTTTTAGCCAAGATGATCTACTCATGCTTCTTTAGGGTGCATTTCCTGCTGGGATCTATTTTCCCCAAATAAAATGTCTTTCCCTATCATATTTACCTATCAAAGTCTACCCATTCCTCAGGACATTGCTCATTCCATTGTCTCAGTGAAACCTAGTACCTGACCACTCTAATCCAGGATTCATAATGGACTCATTCTGGGGTATCAGTGATCTCTCCTCCGTACTCTCATAATGGGCATCGCTTATAATGCCCATCACTTACTATGCGTATTCCTTTGAATGTAAATCCTTCTGTATATATGTGGCACATATGGGTAAATAAAGAGAACAGGTTAAGGTGGCCTGAAATTAAAGCCTGTGTTTACCACATAGTAGCATTGGGAATGTCCTTCCCCTCTCTGGGTCTCAGTGTCTCCATCTGTGAGAGTGCCTACTTTGCAGGATTGAGATATAAACATAAATCACATACTTTAAAATCCACTTAGCAGGGTGTCTGGAACACAAAGAGTATTCAACAATATTGGTATCTCTTCCCAGAACCCCTTCCTTACAGTTAAAGCTATTTTATATTTTTTATGGAAGATACCCTAAAGAAGGAAATGGCAAACCACTTCAGTATTCTTGCCTGGAAATTCCATGGACAGAGGAGCCTGGAGGCCACAGTCTATGGGGCACTGAAGAGTCGAACATGACTGAGTGACTAACACTTTGCTATTGAGTTGGCCAAAACATTCATTCAAGCTTTTTTGTAAAATGTTATGTGTGCGTGTATGCTAATTCACTTCAGTCATGTCTGACTCCTTGAAACCCTATGGACCATATAGCCCGCCAGGCTTCTCTGTCCATGGCCTTCTCCGAGCACGAATGGAGTGGGTTGCCTTGCCCTCCTCCAGGGGATCTTTCTGACCCAGGGATCAAACCCATGTCTCTTACATCTCCTGCATTGGCAGGCAGGTTTTGTTTTTTTTTTTACCACTAGTGCCACCTGGGAAGCCCCATAAGATGTTATGGAAAACCCCAAAACTTTTGGCCAACCCAGTGTTTCAGGACATCAAAATACTTATTTATTCATTGGTGAGTTGATAAAGGTTATTCATAGGTATCATTACAGACTTTCCACTGGAGGATTTCAGGAGCAAAATTTTCTATTCCTTTTGGACCAGACACTAAATACTCCTCTATAATAGAAAAGCATTAGGGAATATGTGAAAGAGAAAGAGAATATGATTGGTGTCCTGTCTTAGATTACTTACTCTGTTTGATAACATATCTTGTAAGGGAGTTTGTTTTTGCCATTACAACTATCCTGAGAAAGGGAGTATGTTTTAAAGCAACTGCCCCGTGTAGCCTTGGATGAGGCTTAACCTCTGTAAGTCTCTATCCTCATTTAATACTGAGAATTGACCTGATGACCCTTGTTATCCCTTGGATACTCTGAGGACAGAGTTGCTTTGCTATAGAATACTGAGATTACATTATCTCCTTTATCTTTCATCTGTGAAGCAACACTAAGAAACAGCCTTCATTTAAATAACAAATCTTTATAAGATTTATTTCACTTTATAGAAGAACAATGCTACCAACAATTCTACCAATCTAAGATAATAGGTTGTAATTCAATTATTATTAAACGCCTAAATTTCCATAGTCATTCTGCAAAAGTATGATGCCTTATATTTACCAGTAAGTGATGACAATGCTTAGTCTGACTTACTTAGGGAAAAGGCAAATTATTATGTACTGTTTGAGCAACTTACTCAAAATTAACTATTAGTGTAGAGGTCAAAATAAAGACAGCCCATGGATTTCCTAATTCCTATTTCTTAATTTTACTAAACACTGCACATAATCTTTGAGTCTGAATTAGAATTGTTTTAATATGACAGTTATCAAATATGGCAGGGTTCAAGTGGAATACTATCACTTTTTACCCAGCAGTACAGAAAAATATTCTATTGGTCTTATGCATGCCCTGACCTGACAGATGATACTGTGCTTAAAATTCACACACACACACGCACACGCACACACACACACACACACACACACTTCCAGCAAATTAACATCTGCGCTCTAGATGACACAATATATGAGGGTGTGTTATACTTGCCTTTGTGTAGATCAGTTGGTATTTAGGGGTGGAGAGAAATCCATTGATATTTATTTCCCATCAACCTAATTTCTTTGTTTAAGAGTCTGTGAAAGGCCAGCTTAAGGTCACCCTGTGGCCATAGGTTTCCATTCGGCAACCTGTGGGTGGGAGCTGCTGTCACCTGTCGAACCCTGTCCCCAGGCTTCAGCTGGGACCTGCTGAACAAGCTGCAGGGAATGTGTGGGCCTTCACAGAGTCTGCAGCCCCCAAGTTCACTAGCACTGTTTCAGGAGCTGGGCATCCCATTGACCCAGAAACCTTGGCTACTGTCTTCTCAGGAAAGGCTGGATCTTCCTTTCTCATCTCCTCTGTCTCTGGAAGAATTCAGGCATGACTTCATAGTGGAGATTGGGGCCATATGCTCTGCCTACACTGGACTCCCTGGGCCGGCATCTGCCCACTGGGGGCTGCCTTAGTATGGCGCAAGGTGACAGCGTCCATGTGACACAGGAACACTGCAGGGCACCTGTGTCACAGAGCCAGGGGCATGTCGGATGCCCCTGTGAGAGACTGGGGGTCTGCCCTGGGATTGCTCTCTCCCCCATCAGAAGTCCTCAGCAAGCTGCTCACACAGGGTTCTAGGTGTTGATAGTAATCAGTGGATGAGCCTCTTTTGGCAACAGCCAACCTCAGGGCAGCACAGGGGCTGGTACTCTTAGGGGATGAGGCCTGACATCAGCTGTGTCTATCTGCAAATCAAGGCAGGTACTGCCCAAATGGGTTTACAGGAATTTGAGGGTACTCTTCTCCTTTATCCGAAAGACACAGGGCTTTATCTGAAAGACACATTGGAAAGGGTTTCCTTTTTAAGGGCAGCATGGAAAGGCTTTTGTTTGTTTTCACTCACTTTACTTGAACCAGACTCCTAGCAGGTATGAATGAAACCTGAGGTCAAGGACCAGACACATCTGTTAGACTTGGACCATGTGCCCTCAGCCTCATGACAAAAGCTGGTTATAAGGGCTAGAAGCACCCCTACATTCATGAGACCCTTGCCCGTCAGGGTGTACATTTATCTTAGAACCAACCAGGATACTATTTGAATAGATAAAAATACTGTCTCTGTTGCCAGAGATGCCTGGATCAGAATGCAGGAAAGAGGAGTACAGTCCATCTTATATCATTCCCCTCTGCAGTGAAAGATCAGATCATCAGTGTGCTTAAGGAAACAGTGACTCAGCAAATTTCTCTCTCCTATCCTGTGCTGTGGATGGTGACTGCAGCCATGAAATTAAAAGACATTTGCTCCTTGGAAGGAAAGCAATGACAAACCCAGACAGCATCTTAAAAAGCAGAGACATCGTTGTGCTGATGAAGGTCCATGTAGTCAAAGCTGTGGTTTTTCCAGTAGTCATGCATGGACATGAGAGTTGGACCATAAAGAAGGCTGAGTCCTCAAGAATTGATGCTTTCAAATTGTGGTGCTGAAGAAGACTCTTGAGAGTCCTTGGACTGCAGGGATATCAAACCAGTCAATCCTAAAGGAAAAAAACCCTGAATATCCATTGGAAGGAATGATGCTGAAGCTGAAGCTCCAAGACTTTGGCCACCTGATGCGAAGAGCTGACTCATTGGAAAAGACCCTGATGCTGGGAAAGATTGAAGGCAGGAGGAGAAGGGAACAACAGAGGACAAGATGCTTGGATGATATCACCAACTCAACGGACATGAATTTGAGCAGACTCCAGGACATAGTGAAGGACAGAAGAGCCTGGAGTGCTGAAGTCCATGGGGTCCCAAAGAATTGGACATAGCTCAGTGACAGAACAAGAACATCCTGTGCTGGGCACAGGGGCAATGATGAAAGAGGGACGGGGAAGACTTCAGCCTCATCACAGGTGCTAGCCCACCTCTGGTCAACATTCTCTCCCCCTCATCACCCTCTTTGTTCTGCTGAAGTTATCACACTGGATCAGTAGATCCCAAAGTTATGTGTGACCATTCCTTGGGCTGGACACTCATCTGGCCAAAGAAACTAACAGGCTAGAAAATCCAGCTGGGCCTGGTTGTATTTTGCCCGCGTCTGTTACAGCATATGGTGCATTCACTTGAAGTGAGTGACAGAGCTATTTAATGTTACAGTTTGTTTGTCTGATGCCCCCACCCAAATAGCACATAGAGTGTCATGTGCTAACACAAAAAGACATTGGCAAACAGTCTCAACTTGGTTAACAATTCATGAATTATAAGAGGAACACTTTCAAATTGGATTTGAATGCCTCAGTTCCCAGGATGGCAGAAAAGGCTGGAGATATTTGGAGATATACATGGGCTTCCCTGGTGGCTCAGGTGGTAAAGAATCCACCTGTAATGCAGGAGACCTGGGTTCAATCCCTGGGTTGGGAAGATCCCTTGGAGGAGGGAATGGCTACCCATTCTAGTATTCTTTCCTGGAGAATTCCATGGACAGAGGAACCTGGTGGGCTACAGTCCATAGCATCGCAAAGGGTTTGACATGACTGAGTGGCTTTGACTTTCATACCCCTTAATAAGCTCCATCATCTTATTCAGGAAGAAATGGAGGCAGAAAGATGAAGTGACCCCCCTCCCACAAGGACTCAGACAGCCACACAGGACAAGGACTAGAGCTAGAACCTTTAGCCCCCACCAGCCTTCCAACCCTGGGCTTTTCCAGCCCAAGCTGTTGCCATATATTCCATTTTACTGCAGCTTCAAAAATCTGGCCCCTCAAAACCTTTCCTGGAATTGGACTTCTGAGCCTAAAAAGGTTTAATGTATGCTTTTGGGAAGGGAGAGCCACAAGCTTTCTAAGTGGTTTGATCCAGTTCGCCAATATTTACACCATAGGATAATCTGCATTGACTTCATAAATAATGTAAATTCCTCCAAAGTGAGTTAACCGTGAACTACGTGGTCTTTGGAAAAAAAAAAAAAAATCCATGTTACGCCACCACCCTGGCAGAGTTAACACCACCATGGAGGACCGAAGGTAACCCTGGGTTGTAGTCACCACTATTGACTGTCCTAAATATGACTATTTTTAAAATACTGTACGCCTCGTTAAGCTGTGCTCTGAAAATGAGAAATTTGCTTTAACTGCATTGTTTTGAATTGCTGAGAGAAGAATCTATCAACCACAAGGTGCCCTGCTGCTGAACTCAGCCAAAAAGCTGTTAATAACTCCAGCAGATGTTTCAGCTTTTGAGGCCAATAGACTGCCTCCCTCCCTCCCCGCCCTCCCCTTTGCAGAATGCGATGCCAACAGGACTGAACTCCGCTGTCTGCGCTGTCTGCGGTTGCCGCCACCGCGGCTGCTGCTGGGGCCAGTGGTCCTGCTGCTGCTGAGGAATGATTCTTTCAACAACCAGTGGCGACAGAACCTCAGCCCTTTAAGGTCAGAACATTGTTGCTTTTTACCATCAGAAGTCTTAATCTTTGGAGGTGGAAATGAAGGGAGGGCGCAGAATTGGTATTCCTGGTTGGTTTTGCCTGCCTTCATGGCCAGTCGTCTTGCTTGGCTTGTTGTGGTTTCTCCCAGCCCTAAATGTCCGTCTGTCAGACTCATCAGCATGTTGGCTTGCTGGGTGGAGGGTCACTTATACACAAGGGTCCCTCTGGTCCTGGAGAGAGGACATTGGGTTGGCAGCTTTATGAAGGAGGCCTCAATGTGTTGCTCAGTTTTGTGGGCTTGTCTGTCTGATACGTGAGGCTCATGAAGCCCTGACCTGAGCAGTCCTGCAATATTAGGGGTGTATATTATAAATACAGCTGCATCCCTGTGAAATAGGTAGAATATGAGGGCATACAGGGCCCCCACAGGCCCAGGTGGGGATGTGTCAACATCTCTGGACCGAGATAAACCTGACATCTTAACCTGAAACCAAATGTATGTTCCAAGGCATTCCAAATGAGAAGAAATGGGAAAATAAGAGGAAAGGGAAGATCATATCCCTCCCCTTCCCCTGACTCTCCCCCACAACCACCGCCACCTCCCACTCACTTATTTGAAAGAAAGTGCTTTAAGGCACCCCAGTGGCAGCAGGGTGACCAAGAAAACACAGGTGCACCACATTTCCGGAGTATCACATTGGCGAGGAACTCATCTGAACCGCACGTCTACACATATCATCACACAGAGAACTGCCGTTTCCAAGAGGGGAAGAATTGAGAGGCAGAATTAAGTTCATAAATATTTTGTTTCCTTATTTTGGTGTAACACAAAGGCAGACTATCCAAGACTCTGTGGACCTCTGCTGTCAGCTTCAACATTTGCCAACCACAGTAATTCAGCCCCAAAATCTCTGCTCTGTGCCGTACTGGCTATAAAAGGAAGTACTTTTTCCCTGGTGCCACTGTCGCCGTACTGTTTCCACCTTCTCAGCACTGTGTACTTCTCTTTCTCAGGAAAAGCTCAGGAATATGATTTAAGGCTTTAAAAAAAACTGGATAAAGTAATAGATTCTGCTGTGACTTGGTCTACATCCTTTTCGGTACACTTGCAGAGTGCTCATTAATGTGAATGGAATTTGCACATACGTATTGAAGGGAAAGCATTGTTGCCCACGCCTATCTATTCTTTATTTTCTTATCAGACCAAGCTCAATACTGTACAACTGGGAGTCCAATGGCATCTTTTTTTTTTTTTAATTATGAAGCATAAGTAACTCAGGTTAAAAATTATTCACTTTGAAATGTGGTGTTCCCACCAGCAAATGAGATGAGCATGCCTGCTTAGACAACTATGATTCCAAGAAGCCAATACCAGAGAAGGACTCTTTAGTAAAATAAGCAACCAATGTGGTAATAATAAGATAGGCTAAAAGAAAAACACAAAAAACTCCTTACTGAATCAGTAGAAAATACATTCTCATTATTTTTTAAAAATTCCGTATTAATCTACCCATATGCATCTCCAGAGGGATGAAAACACAAGATGAGGAAAAGAGAATCGAAAATAATCATGGTTGACTTGAGATTCAGACCTGCCAGCAGTGAATATTGGTAAAAGGCCTTACTTAACTATATGGAGATGTCTTAGGCCCATTTAAATCCAGGCCATATACTTCGCTACGTCTTGAACTTTACCTGGAATCTTCTACTGCAAGAGATGATTTCCAAGCTATTTTGTTCTTGATTATTTCCAGTCCAAGTAAAATGGACAATAAAAAAAAAAAAGATGTTTCGATACTATTTCCATGATGGATGTTCATGACCAAAATAACTCTACCATCTGATGTATTTCACAGTTTTAAGTTAAAACAGACCTGGTATAATATGCTTGTACATCTGGCTCAGGTGCTTCGGTTGCCATATGTTTGTGAAATAATCCAAGGAGATGTTACAATTGCACGTTCCCCTTGGGACCTGAATAAAATGTGCCCACAAAGAGTTACCTAATTATTCATTCCTGCCAGCAACATCCTTGCCTAATAATAAGGGGGTGCTTAAAATGAGACAATAGTGCTTTCAATCTTCAGAGATGTCAGTGCCACTTATTGTTTCAAAAACAGAAAATCTTTCACATTTTTTTAAAATAAGAAAAAATATCCTTGGCCTTTAAAGCAAATAAAATACTCTGCAGGTGGTATATTTGGTATTCTTATGGGAGCAAATTCTGTCATGCTGATCAAGGGAAGCCTTCTCCCAAAATCTCTGGCTGAAAGCCCATGTAGCCCCAGTGGAAATTAGTGACCCCATGATTGATGGTCCCTAAGAAATGACTGCTCAGGTAACACTACATGTTTATGGAAAACTTTATAATTGGCAAATTGTTTTCATATATATTGCCATATTTAATTCTTACAGCAACCTTCTAAAACATACAAGGCATAACATATTTGGTCTTGCCAGTTGATGTACCCATTCTTCATAGCGCTAATTAGCCAGAAAGGTGAGCATCTTTTTAAACCTTAAAAAAAAAATCTTTTAGTCTCAACCAGTGAGCACTAGTGCCATAATGCTTAGTTCTCACTTTAGGCCATTGACAATCTGCCTTCTTTCCTCTTTTCCTGCTACTTACAATCCTTTTATTCCATGACTCTCTTTCTTTTTTTTTTTTTTTTTAATGATTCTCTTTTGATTCAAAATTAAAATTTTCAGTTTTTTAAGGGTTAAAAAAAAGGAGAGGAAATTAGTTTAATAATTAAAATACAGGCTGCCCATGAAGATATAAATTTTAATGTATGCTAGGACAAAGTTCAAATAAATAAATCATGCTCTAGACCTAGCTTAGTCCACCATTAAACCAATTTTAAAAATGTGGCAAAGATGAGGATATCAACCAGTAATCCTCTATTAGTGTGTTAATTGTATATTGACTGAAGTCACAAATTATGTGGAAAATTGTATTTCCACAGCATTAGGCTAAAAGACCCTACATAGCCAGATTAGGTTAGAGGTTCTTTTTCCCTAGAGTGTAAACCTCAGAGTCAAATAGGATACAAGGATGAGAGCTAGGGAGGAGATTGGCCTCAGGTTACCCAGTTTGTAAATGGATATCAATGCCCAGACATCTACCTTCAACATGCTGGTTCAAAACAACAGTTTGTTTGTATGTTTATTGAAGTATAGTTGACATACAATGTTATATTACTTTCAAGTATACAACATGATTTGATGTTTTTATGGATTATACTTCACTTAAGATTGTCATAAAGTATCAGTTGTATTCCCTGTCCTGTATATTACATCCTTGCATCTTATTTATTTTATAGTTATCTGTACCTCTTAATCCTCCACCCCTATCTTGTCCTTCTCCTTGCCTCTCTCCCTACTGGTTACTTGCTTGTTCTCTATAACCATGAGTCTGTTTCTCTTTTGTTATAGACAAGGTATGGAAGCAACCTAAAGATCCATAATAGATGGATGGAGAAAGAAGATAATTTACATGGATGCAAAGAAACATTACTCAATCAGAAAAAAAGAATAAAATTTACCAATTGCAACAATCTGGATGAACCTGGAGGGTATGCTTGTACTTATTTTACTTATTCTTAGTGAAATAAGCCATACAGAGAAAAACAAATACTGTTTGGTTTTGGTTATATATGGAATTGAAAAAAGAAAACAAAAGAATATAACAAAATCTTAACAAATTTTGATTGCTCAATATGTGATTTTTTTCTGTATGTATATTCCCCATGAGAAGAGACAATTACTGTAAGGAAGTGACTGACCTAACCGTTAGTCTCTTATTGGGGTGAGGGAAATTTTAAAAAAAGTTTTAGACGAAGTGTTCGTTTTGCTGAAAAACAAAACTCCACAAAATCATCCTTGTTCATATATCCTGAGAGCAGAAGGAGAAGGCTGCAATAGTTTAAAAAGGTCCGTGCATTCTTGGCCTCAGTCTACGATGAATCTTAGACGAGTGTCTGCAGAGTCCGTGAGACTTGAGGGCTCTATTATCAGAAGCTGAAACCCATCGTCTTTTTTGGTTTAAATTGAAGTGTAGCTGATGTACCATACTGTGCCAGTCTCTGCTGTACAGTGAAATGACTCAGTTTTTACATATGTATACATTCTCTTTTTTAAATACTCTTTTCCATTATGGTTTATCCCGGGAGACTGGAGATAGTTCCCTGTGCTGTAGAGGGGAACCTATTGTTTATTAACTCCAAATATTAAAGTGAATAGTTTGCATCTACCAACCCCCAATTCCCAGTCCATCTCCCACCCTCCTCCCCTTCCCTTGGCAACCACCAGTTTGTGAGTTTGTTTCTGTTTTGTAGATAGCTTCATTTATCCCATGTTTTAGATACCATATATAAGTGTATCATATGGTATTGTCTTTCTCTTTCTGACTTACTGCACTTAGTATGATAATCTCTAGTTGCATTCGTGTTGCTACAAATGGCACTATTTCATTGTTCTGTATGGCTGAGCAGCATTCCATTGCATATATGCACCTTCTTTATCCATTCTTCTGCTAATGAACATTTAGGTTGTTTACACTGAAACCCATCTTCTTGAAGGATAGCGTCTCAGCAGAGCATATGCACAGACCTCATCCAATCCCTTTTCCAACACCTACTTCAGCTAAGTCACTGAAGTAGTTAGACATGGTTAAGGATATTCACAGCCACGATCTAAAGTTCTTAAAAATAAATACATGTCCTAGTGGTGGTTTGGCAAATGCATTCCTATTATAGCATAAGTTGTGGTCAAGGTACATCCCAGTCTGTCTCAAGTTGTTTGTGTTAACCAAGTGGGTGCGTGCATGGATGCTCAGTCGCTTCAGGCCTGTCCGACTCTTTGTGACCCTGTGGACTGTAGCCCACTAGGCTCCTCTCCCCATAGGATTCTCCAGGCAAGTATACTGGAGTGGGTTGCCATGCCCTCCTCCAGGGGATCTTCCCAACCCAGGGACTGAACCCGCATCTCCTGCATTGAGGGAGGTTCTTTACCCACTGAGTCACCTGGGAAGCCCAACCAAGTGCATATTCCTAATTTTAATTTTTGCAGGGCATGCTTTGAGACTCCCTAGGCAAATTTTTTCTCATTCATTGAAATGATATAGTTTTCAAAAATGTATACATTTTCTTCTTTAACTAAATATTTGTTGAGTACCTACTAGTATACTACATGCTATGCATACAAAGTTGAGAAAGCAAGTTCTCAAGATATTTGAACAAGTGAAGCATCAGACTTGCGAACAGGCAAATACAATGAGATTTACTAAATTGGGTGATCCACAAAGATGAATGGCAGATTAGGATAACACATTTAAATCTGTCCTGGAAAACTTCCCAGAGGAAGAAGAAACATGAATACGTGTCTTCCAGACAGACCAAAGATTTTAAAGTGTATGCTGTGAGTCATGAGAGGCCAATGATCAACTGTAAGCAAAGGAGTAACATAATCAAATTTTTGTCTTTGAACTCTGAGGCTACTACAAAGAAGAATTGGAAATGGGAATTTCTGGAAACTGAGCAAATGTCATGAGATGTATTGCAGTAGTTAAGGGACTTGATGGACCTATTCAAGTAGACTGGTGGTCCCACTAGAGATGAGAGCTACAATAGGAGAAAAATAAATTTTAAAATGCATTATTTTGGAATGTGAGAAAGGAGTCAAAGGCTTCCAGACTATTGGCTTGGGTACTAGAGAAAGGGTCTAGAATTCATTAATACACAAAATAAAGGAGAGAATGCAGGTTTTGTGGAATAACAGGGATGAGCATGAAAAGAGGAGCATGTTCAGTTCTGCATGTACTGTGGAATGTCCAGGTGGAATGATTTAGAAAACAGTTTAGAGGAGAACAAGATGGCAGAGGAGTAGGTGGATGTGGAGCCCATCTCTCTCCATGGATACATCAGGAATACATCTTCAGACGCAAATGTATACAGAACACCAGCTGAGGGGGACAGGAGTACCTGACCAGTGGAAAAGAATATATAGACCCATGCAAAACTCAGTACGATGAAGGAACTAGGGCGAAAAATAGGAGTGTTAGTAGCATTGGACCTGCCCTCAGTGGGTAGTGGAACTGAAGCAGGGGTCCGATCCCCACATCGGGGCACTGACTGAGTCAGAGGAGAAACATTTAAGGCTGAGAGTGAAACAGTTGATCTGTGGCAGCCTAAATGGAATGAGAATCAGACAGTCCTTGCCGCAGCCATACATACCCCCGACAGGGACGCAGATCCTCTGGAAGGTGCAGCAGCTGGGAGCTGGAGTCAGGGAGCAATCCCAGGGCGAGCGCTGCTGTTGACTGTGAAGAGAGGAATCGAGGGGATGTGAGGGAGGGGATTGTTGTGCAAAATGCCTGTGGAGGAAAGCCAGGCAGCCACGGAAGCAAGGCAATATTGCTGAGTCACGCATAGGGGATGGAGCCATCACCATAGCCTCTCTCCCCCAACACGCCAGCATTGGCAGCTAAACAATAGAGAGGCTGGCCCATCAAACACCTGATGCACTGAACTACAGAGTAGGACCCCATCCAGGATGCCCCTTTAAGTGCCTGGCGTGCCAATCTACAGAGTAGGGCCCAGCCGGGGGGACCCTCTATGTGCCTGACGCACCGAACAACAGAGAAAGGCCCCAGGCAAGGGAGCCCACTAAGTGCCTGAACGGGCAGTGCTACGGAGAAAGACTGACCAAAGAGGCCTTTTGATCGCCAGCTACAAGAGGCTCAAAAAAAACTCTGATAGGGCCATAACTCCAGTGGCGGAGGCAGTCCGTGTCCCTGCACACTTGGCACTGCCAGGGTCCCTGCAAGCCAAGCAGCTGCACCACCTTCATGCTCAACTCTCACTGGGGCAGTGCTGACACAGGCAAAAAAATAGTCTTGAGCTTATGCACGCAGGGTCACTTTGGCAGTGTCCAACTCTTCATGACCCTGTGGACTGTGGCCTGCCAGGCTTCTCTGTCAGGGAGGGGGGGTGGTGTTCTCCAAGATACTGGAGCGTATTGGCCAATACTGGCTGCCATACCCTTCTAGAGCACTATATTTCCTGCTGCCCTAGCTGCCAACTCCCCTGAGTACCAGGTGCTGCCAGAACCCCTGCGACCCAAGCAGCTGCACCACCTCCACACCTGGCCCTCACAGGGGCAAACCCAAGTCCTCCAGGGCAGCCTCAGGAGCAAACCCCAGTGGACGACCCACATACAGAAGTGGAAATAAAACCACAGTTGAAACCCAGGGGCAGTGTGACTGAGGAAGAAGACCCAAAACCTTTCCACCAGCTGTACAAGCTGCGGATTAAATCCACATAATCAACTAAGTAGACTCTGTGTCTATGAAATATATAAAAGGCCATGGAGAGCTCCCACAAAAGAAAACGCACCAGCTCTGATAGCTGTGGACATTGGACCCAAGAACACACAGAAGTAGGACCAGATTAGAATCTGAGCTGCCCCACAGCAGGTCCAGAGATCAGCGCAGTGTTGGAGGGCATCCTAGGGAGGCGAGGTGGACTGTGACTCCCAGCGCAGGAAAGGACTCTGACAGCAGTGACTCAAGAAAAGCATTTATTATTCTTTTGTTTTGACTGCTTCTGTAGATTCTTTTTTTTTTTTTTCCTTTTATCCACCCCCTCTGTTGTAGTTGTCGATTTTATTGGCACTATGAAATTGAATTAAGCTTTTGAGCTTTTTTTCTCTTTCTCAGTCACATTTTTTTATTGTTGTTATAAACCTCTGCCTCTACATTAGGCTTTTGCAGTTCTGAGGAGTTTTCTTTCTTCCTTTTCTCCCATATTCTTTCTTCTGCCTTTTTTTCTTTTCTCTTTTTTATAATTTTAACTTATAATTTTTTAAAACCTATTATATTTTTCTACATTTATTCCTTTGTTTGCCTTTCCTACTGTCCTTTTCCCCTTGCAGTTAATCTTTAATGCATATGAATCTTCTTCATCTACCTCTGTTTAACTTTGTATATTTATTCTTTTCTTTCTTCCCTTTCCTCTCAATGTATTTCTTAATTTTGTTTTCATTACTTTATTCCCCACTTGGCACCTTGCTTTAGTGGGTTTTTTTTTTTAGTTTATAATTTATTTTTATTTTTATTTATTTATTTATTTATTTTTTGCTTTAGTTTTGTTTTCCAATTTGTGGTTTAGTTTTGTTCTTAACTGGTAAATATAATTTTTTATTTCCTTTGTTTGTTGGGTCAGTCTATTTTACTTTATTTTTGTTGTACTGTTTTGACTTTGCTCATGGGTGTATATGTATATGTGTATATTCCATTATTTTAATTATTATTTGCCTGATTTTGTAACTGCCATTTGGGGTTCATCTTTGCTTTCTCGTTTTGGGGTATTTGCTTTACTCTCCCTTAATGCCATAACAAACCACTTGTGGAATCTTCGTTCCTGACCAGAGATCAAGCCCTGAGCCTTTGGAGTGGGAGCACTGACTCCAAGACCATAGACTACCAGAGAACTGACCCTAGGGAGTATTAAGTAGTGAGAACTCACACAAAGGAAACCACTTGAATGCAAGACCCGGCATCACCCAACCACCAGTAGCACCCCGTGCAGGACACCTCATCTAAACAACAAACAAAACAAAAACACACACCCAGTCATCAGCAGACAGGAGTACCACCTCACTCAGCCTTGCCCATCAGAGGAAAAGCAAACAAACAAACAAAAACTTGGCACAAATCTCACTCTATATGAAACTTACACAAACCACTGGACCAACCTTAAGAGGGCAGAAACCAAAAGGAAGACAGAACTCAACCTTAAAGCTTGGGAAAAAGAGACCTCAAACACAAGTTAAAAAAAAATAGTAAAAAGGCAGAGAAATACTATACAAATGAAGGAACAAACTGGAAACACAGAAGTACAAATAAATGAAGAGGAAATAGGCAAACTACCTAAAAAAGAATTCAGAATAATGATGGTAAAGATGGTCAAAAACCTTGAAAACAAAATGGAGAAAATACAAGAATCAATTTAAAAAGACCTAGAAAAATTAGACTAACCCTTCAGAGACAACACAATTACTGAAATTAAAAATAGTCTAGAAGGAATCAGTCGCAGAATATCTGAAGCAGAAGAACAAATCCGTGAGCTGGAAGATAAAATGATAGAAATAACTTCTGAAGAGCAGGCTAAAGTAAAAAGGATTAACAGAACTAGGGATAGTCTCAGAGACCTCTGGGACCATATCAAATGCACCAACATTCAAATTATAGGGGTCCCAGAAGAAGAAGAGAAAAAGAAAGGGTATGAGAACATTTTTGAAGAGATTATAGTTGAAAATTTCCCTAACATGGAAAAGGAAATATTTCATCAAATCCAAGAGGCACAGAGTCCCATTCAGGATAAACCCAAGGAGAAACATGCCAAGACACTTACTAATGAAACTAACAAAGACTAAACACAAAGAAAGAATATTAAAAGCAGAAAGGGAGAAGGAACCAGTAATATACAAGGGAAACCCATAGGCTTAACAGCTGATCTTTTCACTGGAAACTCTGCAGGCCAGAAGGGAATAACAGGATATATTTAAAGTATTGAAAGGGAAAATCTACAACAAAGATTACTGTACCCAGCAAGGATCTCACTCAAAATTGATGGAGAAGTAAAAAGCTTTTCAGACAAGCAAAAGTTAAGAGAATTTAGTACCACCAAACCAGCCTTACAACAAATGTTAAACAGACTTATATAGTCAAGAAATACAAGAGAAGAAAACAGATCTACAAAATCAACCCCAAACAATTAAGAAAATGGCAATAGGAACATATATATCAATAATTACTTTAAATGTAAATGGATTAAATGCTCCAACCAAAAGACACAGACTGGCTGAATGGATACAAAAACAAAGCCCATATATATGCTGTCTACAAGAAACCCACTTCAGACCTAAAGACACATATAGATTGAAAATGGGAGGATAGAAAAATATATTCCATGCAAACGGGAAGCAAAAGAAAGCTGGACTAGCAATCCTCATATCAGACAAAATAGACCTTAAAATAGAGAAATAAGGAAGAACACTACATAATGATCAAGGGATCAATCCAAGAGGAAGACATAACAATTGTCAATATCTATGCACCCAACATAGGAGCACCTCAATACATAAGACAAACACTGACAGACATAAAAGGAGAAATTGACAGTAACACAATAATAGTAGGAGACTTTAACACCCACTCACACCAATGGACAGATCATCAAAACATAAAATTAATAAGGAAACACAAGTCTTAAATGATACATTTGATGAGCTGGATCTCATTGATATCTTCAGGATATTCCCTCCAAATGTGGAAGAATATGTCTCTTTCTCAAGCACACATGGAACGTTCTCCGGGATAGACCATATCTTGGGTCACAAATCAAGCCTCAGTAAAGTTAAGAAAATTGAAATCATATCAAACATCTTCTCAGACCACAATGCTATGAGACTAGATATCAGTTACAAGGGAAAAAAGTGTAAGAAACTCAAACACATGGAGACTAAGCAACACGTTTCTAAACAACCAACAGGTTCCTGAAGAAATTAAAAGGGAAATTTAAAAAAAAAATCTCTAGAAACAAATGGCAATGAAAACACAACAACTCAAATCCTATGAGATGCAGCAAAAGCAGTCCTAAGAGGGAAGTTTATAGCAATACAGTCCTACCTCAAGAAAAACATGGAATAGATAACCTAACACTACAGCTAAAACAACTGGAAAAAGAAGAACAAAAACCCCCAAAATTAGTAGAAGGGAAGAAATCATAAAGATTCAAGAAGAAATAAAAAGAAATGAAAGAAACAATAGTAAAGATTAATAAAACTAAAAGCTATGTTCTTTGAGAAGATAAACAAAACTGACAAGTCTTTAGCCAGACTCATCAAGAGAAAATGAGAGAAGAGTCAAATCAACAAAATTAGAAATTAAAAAGGAGAGGTTACAACAGACAATGCAGAAATACAAAGGACTATAAGAGACTATTTTGAACAACTATATGGCAATAAAATGCATAACCTGGAGGAAACGGACAGATTCTTATAAAAGTTCAATCTTCCAAGACTGAACCAGAAAAAAATAGAAATTATGAACAACCCAATTACAAGCACTGAAATTGAAGCTGTGATCAAAAATCTCCCAAAAAACAAAAGCCCAGGACCAGATGGCTTCACATGAGAATTCAATCAAAACTTTAGAGAAGAGCTAATGTGTACCTTGTAAAACTCTCAAAAAATTGCAGAGGGAGGAACACTTCCAAACTCATTCCATGAGACCACCATCACCCCAATACCAAAATCAGACAAAGACAACACAAAAAAAGAGAAAACTACATGCCAATATCACTGATGAACATAGATGCAAAAATCCTCAACAATTTTAGCAAAATTTTAGCAAACAGAATTCAGCAACACATCAAAAAGCTCATACACCATGATCAAGTTGGGTTTATTCCAGGAATGCAATGATTCTTCAATATACACAAATCTTGTATACACAAATAATGTGATATGCCATATTAACAAATTGAAAGATCAAAACCATATGATAATCTCAATAAATGCAAAAAAAGCCTTTGACAAAATTCAGCACCCATTTATGATTAAAACTCTTAAAAATTTTAATCTACTTTTGAACCTGCTGGACTAGAAGAAACACAAGCTGGAATCAAGATTGCCAGGAGAAATATCTATAACCTCAGATATGCAGATGACACCACCCTTATGGCAGAAAGTGAAGAGGAACTAAAAAGCCTCTTGATGAAAGTGAAAGAGAGTGAAAAACTTGGCTTAAAGCTTGACATTCAGAAAACGAAGATCATGGCATCCGGTCCTATAACTTCATGGGAAATAGATGGGGAAACAGTGGAAACAGTGGCAGACTTTATTTTTTTGGGCTCCAAAATCACTGCAGATAGTGACTGCAGCCATGAAATTAAAAGATGATTACTCCTTGGAAGAAAAGTTATGACCAACCTAGATAGCATATTCAAAAGCAGAGACATTACTTTGCTGACTAAGGTCCGTCTAGTCAAGGCTATAGTTTTTCCTGTGGTCATGTATGGATGTGAGAGTTGGACCGTGCAGAAGGCTGAGTGCTGAAGAATTGATGCTTTTGAACTGTGGTGTTGGAGAAGACTCTTGAGAGTCCCTTGGACTGCAAGATCAGCCCTGGGATTTCTTTGGAAGGAATAATGCTAAAGCTGAAACTTCAGTTACTTTGGCCACCTCATGTGAAGAGTTGACTCATTGGAAAAGACTCTGATGCTGGGAGGGATTGGGGGCAGGAGGAGAAGGGGACGACAGAGGATGAGATGGCTGGATGGCATCACTGACTCGATGTACGTGAGTCTGAGTGAACTCCGGGAGTTGGTGATGGACAGGGAGGCCTGGCATGCTGCAATTCATGGGGCTGCAAAGAGTCAGACACAACTGAGTGACTGAACTGAACTGAACCTGCCTCAACATAGTAAAGGCCATATATGATAAGCCTACAGCAAACATTATTCTCAATGGTGAGAAAGTAAAAGCATTCCCCCTAAGATCAGAAACAAGACAAGGATGTCTGCTTTCACTGCTATTGTTCAACATAGTTCTGAAAGTCCTAGCTACAACAATCAGAGAAGAAAAAGAAATAAAAGGAATCCAGATCAGAAAAGAAGAAATAAAGCTCTCACTGTTTGCAGATGACATGATACTGTACATAGAAAATCCTAAAGATAGTATCAGAAAATTCTAGAGCTAATCAGTGAATTTAGCAAAGTTGCAGGATACAAAATCAATACACAGAAATCACTTGCATTTCTATATACTAACAATGAAAAATCAGAAAGAGAAACTAAGGAATCAATCACATTCACCATTGAACAAAAAGAATTAAATATCTAGGAATAAACTTACCTAAGGAGACAAAAAACTGTACACAGAAAATTATAAGACACTGATGAAAGAAATCAAAGAGGACATAAACAGAAAGAGAGATAGTCCATGTTCCTGGGTAGGAAGAATCAATATAGTGAGAATGAGTATACTTTCACATGCAATCTATAGATTCAATGTAATCCCTATCAAATTACCAATGGCATTTTTCACAGAACTAGAACAAAACATTTCACAATTCATATGGAAACACAAAAGACCCTGAATAGCCAAAGAATAGCCATTCTTCTTGAGAAAGAAGAATGGAGCTGGAGGAATCAATCTTCCTGACTTCAGGTTATACTACAAAGCTGCAGTCATCAAGACGGCATGGTACTGGCACAGAAATAGAAATATAGGCCAATGGAACAAGAGAGAAGCCGAGAAATCATGCACCTATGGGTACCTTATTTTTTACAAAGAAGTCAAGAATATACAATGAAGCAAAGAGAGCCTCTTCATAAATGGTGCTGGGAAAACTGGACAGCTACATGTAAAAGAATGAAATTAGAACACTTCATAACACCATACACAAAGAGAAATTCAAAATGGATTAACGACCTAAATTTAAGATGAGAAACTATAAATCTCTTAGAGAAAAACATAGGCAGAACACTCGACGACATAAATCAAAGCAAGATCCTCTATGACCCACCTCCTAGAGTAATGGAAATAAAAACAAAAGTAAACAAGTGGGACCTGAGTAAACTTAAAAGCTTTTGCACAGCAACGGAAACTATAAGCAAGGTGAAAAGACAACCCTCAGGATGGGAGGAAATATAGCAAATGAAACAACTGACAAAGGATTAATTTCCAAAATATGCAAGCACTCATACTACTCAACACCAGAAAAACAGACAACCCAATCAAAAAGTGGGGAAAAGACCTAAACGGACATTTCTCCAAAGAAGACATATAGATGGCTAACAAACACATGAAAAGATGCTCAACATTGCTCATTATTAGAGAAATGCAAATCAAAACCACAATGAGATATCACCTCACACAGGTCAGAATGACCATCATCAAAAAGTCTACAAAAAATAAATGCTGGATAGTGTGGAGAAAAGGGAACACTCTTGCACTGTTGTTGGGAATGTAAATCGATATAGCCACTATGGAAGACAGTATGGAGATTCCTTTAAAAACTAGGAATAAAACCATCATTTGACCCACCAATCCCACTCCTAGGCGTATACCCTGAGGAAACCAGGTTTGAAAAAGACACATGTATCCCATTGTTCATTGCAGCACTATTTACAATAGCTAGAACTTGGAAGCAACCTAGATGCCCATCAACAGATGAATAGATAAAGAAGTTGTGGTACATATACACAATGGAATATTACTCAGCCACAAAAAGGAATGCATTTGAGTCAGTTCTGATGAGGTGGATGAACCTAGAACCTATTATACAGAGTGAAGAGAGTCAGAAAGAGGAAGATAACTATCTTATTCTAACGCACATATACAGAATCTAGAAAAATGGTACTGAAGAACTTATTTACAGGGCAGCAGTGAAGAAACAGACATAGAGAACAGACTTATGGATGTGGGGCGAGGGGAGGAGAGGGTGAGATGAATGGAAAGAGTAACACGGAAACTTACATTACCATATGCAAAATGGAGAGTCAATGGGCATTTGCTGTATGGCTCAGGAAACTCAAACAGGGGCTTTGTATCAATCTAGAGGGGTGGCATAGGGAGGGAGATGGGAGAGAGTTTCAAAAGGGAGGGGATATATGTATCCCTATGGCTGATTCATGTTGAGGTTCAGCAGAAAACAACAAAATTCTGTAAAGAAATTATCCTTCAATTAAAAAGTAAATTAAAAAGAAAAGACAATTTGGAGACTTGGAACTGGGGCTCAGAATTGAGACTTAAATGAGAAACATTGTTAGGGACAAGATGCCCCCAAAAGTGACTAAAGTGAGAAAACAAAATACTGATATTTAAGGAGTAGCAGAGAGAAAGAAACCAATCAAGACACCAGAAAAGAGCCACCAATGGAGAGGTAAATCAGGAGAAAGAGAGAGAAACACCATGGGAGACAAAACCAGAGCTTTTAAGAATATAAATTCCAGCAGAACAAGCTACGTGAATTGAGAACTGACTGTGCTTCGCCTGTTGGATGAGTAAGTACACAGGAGTATCTCAGTGCAGGGGTATGGGGAGAGCCAGGTTAGAGTGGAGAAAAGACCACGAGACCATCCAGGTATCACCTAAATCAAATCCCTTATGATTATACAGTGGAAGTGAGAAATAGATTTAAGGGCCTAGATCTGATAGATAGAGTGCCTGATGAACTATGGATGGAGGTTCATGACATTGTCCAGGAGGCAGGGATCAAGACCATCCCCATGGAAAAGAAATGCAAAAAAGCAAAATGGCTGTGTGAGGAGGCCTTACAAATAGCTGTGAAAAGAAGAGAAGTGAAAAGCAAAGGAGAAGAGGAAAGATATAAGCATCTAAATGCAGAGTTCCAAAGAATAGCAAGGAGAGATAAGAAAGCCTTCTTCAGTGATCAGTGCAGAGAAATAGAGGAAGACAACAGAACAGAAAAGACTAGAGATCTCTTCAAGAAAATTAGAGATACCAAGGGAACATTTCATGCAAAGATGAGCTCGATAAAGGACAGAAACTGTATGGACCTAACAGAAGCAGAAGATACTAAGAAGAGGCGGAAGAACTCTATAAAACATTTATACAGAAGAACTGTATAAAAAAGATCTTCACGACCAAGATAATCATGATGGTGTGATCACTCACCTAGAGCCAGATATCCTGGAATGTGAAGTCAGGTGGGCCTTAGAAAGCATCACTACAAACGAAGCTAGTGGAGGTGATGGAATTCCAGTTGAGCTATTTCAAATCCTGAAAGATGATGCCGTGAAAGTGCTGCACTCAATATGCCAGCACATTTGGAAAAACTCAGCAGTGGCCACAGGACGGGAAAAGGTCAGTTTTCATTCCAATCCCAAAGAAAGGCAATGCCAAAGATTCTTCAAACTACTGCACAATTGCACTCATCTCAAATGGTAGCAAAGCAATGCTCAAAATTCTCCAAGCCAGGCTTCAGCAATACGTGAACCGTGAACTTCCTGATGTTCAAGCTGGTTTTAGGAAAGGCAGAGGAACCAGAGATCAAATTGACAACATCCGCTGGATCGTGGAAAAAGCAAGAGAGTTCCAGAAAAACATCTATTTCTGCTTTACTGACTATGCCAAAGGCTTTGACTGTGTGGATCACAATAAACTGTGGAAAATTCTGAAAGAGATGGGAATACCAGACCACCTGACCTACCTCTTGAGAAACCTATATGCAGGTTAGGAAGCAACAGTTAGAACTGGACATGGAACAACAGACTGGTTCCAAATAGGAAAAGGAGTACGTCAAGGCTGTATATTGTCACCCTGCTTATTTAACTTGTATGCAGAATACATCATGAGAAATGCTGGGCTGGAAGAAGCACAAGCTGGAATCAAGATTGCTGGGAGAAATATCAATAACCTCAGATATGCAGATGACACCACCCTTTTGGCACAAAGTGAAGAGGAACTAAAAAGCCTCTTGATGAAAGCGAAAGTGGAGAGTGAAAAAGTTGGCTTAAAGCTCAACATTCAGAAAACGAAGATCGTGGCATCTGGTCCCATCACTTCATGGGAAATAGATGGGGAAACAGTGGAAACAGTGTCAGATGCTTACTCATTGGAAGGAAAGTTATGAGATAGCATATTCAAAAGCAAAGACATTACTTTACCAACAAAGTTCCGTCTAGTCAAGGCTATGTTTTTTCCTGTGGTCATGTATGGATGTGAGAGTTGGACCATAAAGAAAGCTGAGCACTGAAGAATTGATGCTTTTGAACTGTGGTGTTGGAGAAGACTCTTGAGAGTCCCTTGGACTGCAAGGAGATCCAACCAGGCCATTCTAAAGGAGATCAGCCCTGGGATTTCTTTGGAAGGAATGATGCTAAAGCTGAAACTCCAATACTTTGGCCACCTCATGTGAAGAGTTAACTCATTGGAAAAGACTCTGATGCTGGGAGGGATTGGGGGCAGGAGGAGAAAGGGATGACAGAGGATGAGATGGCTGGGTGGCGTCACCGACTCGATGGACATGAGTTTAAGTGAACTCTGGTAGTCGGTGATGGACAGGGAGGCCTGGCCTGCTGCGATTCATAGGGTCACAAAGAGTCGGACATGACTGAGCGACTGAACTGACTAACTGATGTGGAGTCAGAGAGAGTAAGTGTAGGTTGTACTTTGTAAAAGAATAGCTATTAAAGAAAGAAGCATGGAGATGCTTTTTGAAAAGTGGCCATTAAATAGCTTTTGGGGTTTTTTTTTTTGTTTTCTGAATGAGAGAAATGACCATATCTTTATGCTGAAGTGAATACCCAGTACAGCACTGAAGGGAAGAAAAGGATGTGACTGATAAAGCAGATTTCCTAGAGAGGCAGTGTGGAATAATATCCGCTGCACCAGTGGATGGGGCTGCCTTTGATAAGAAAACTGTTTTTTACTAGAGATGAAGACAAAGACAAAAAAGGGATGAATGCAGATGTGGGTGGGCGTATGGGGAAATGGGAGAAAAAAGCCACTCTTGGTAGCTGCTCATCCCTACCTTAGAAACAAGGTCATCCCAAAGAGAGGAGATTGAAAGCTCTGAAGAGTGGTGAAGGTTTGGTATTGTAGTTCGGGGAAATGGGAGAAGCACGTTTGTAATAAGACTGCTGAGTAACATTGCGGGAACAACTGAGATTAGTTTTAGTCCAGATTTATAGCCTCCGTTCTATATGGTTGTGATTTTTCTTTTTCCTCCAGCGAAGCAATGCTCAAGAAATGTTTACAGCTGAGGAGGCACCGAGGGGATTGCCTGAAGGACACGAAGTCCATCCATCTCTCCAGATAGTTTGGATTATTTCTCAAGATCAAGGTAAACCATCCAAATTAAATGGTTGAACTTTATTATTCTGGTCCCCCTTCTTCATGTTTCTAAGTTGCATTTTGGTCTCAGGCCTCAGTTTCCTTGGAGGGAACCCAATGACAGACAGGCATAGGCCAGTCTTTATTGTGAGCACTACAGGGGCTGTGGAGAAAGGGCAACCTCTAACCCATTCATGTTCCACTCATGAGGGCGCAAAGAGTCATTTCCTTTAAGCCCAAATGCCAGGGAACATCTGGGTTTTATACCAGGTTAATCTGGTATAAAGCTAGGCACAGTCCAGAGCCTGGTCTTCACTTTGGAAAACTTGGGTTCACATGTAGAATTCATCATCTGTTAGCTGGTTGACCTTGAGCCTCTTAACTTCTCTGTGCCTCAGTTTCCTTGTCTGTAACATAACAAAATATTTATTCCTACTTCATAAGGCTACAGTGAGAATTAAGTGAGACAGTCAGTGTAAAAGCGCTTAGCACAGTGGCGAATCGTTAAAATCCTCAATGCTTATTAGCCAGCTTTGTTGCTGTTATTGTTATTATCTTCCAAATGTTCTTTTCAGGCTTTGTGTTTTGTCTTTATCCTCGGTGTGACATGTATTTGTATGCATTCATTTACCTCTGGTCTCCACTTAATTTTTTTCCCCTTTTTTTCATTACCCATACTTAACTTATTTATTATCTGATATCTACCTATCACAGTTTTGGAATGAGTCAGAACCTAAGAAAGTGAATTCAAGGAGGTCTTAACCCAGTCAACAACTGTAAAGACTATTCTGTCCATTTTTACCCCTGTTGTAGTATATATTTCAGAGATGAGAAAAAGGATTTAGAACTTTCTTATCCCACATTTGCATCCAGAAATGCAAGTTTCCTTGAAGTCCATTTTGCCTGATATTTACTTTTTTTTTTTTTCAATCATTCTTGTTCAGTGCCTAAAGGCACTTCACCCTAATTCAGTATCAGCTCAAATATTCCTCATTATAAATAAACAACATATTATTGTATTTGCAGAAGAGGGTGGATTACTATAGTCATGGAAGTGGTTACAGTTTGAGGAAGGATAATTCAATAATTCTTAAATATGTTTGAAAGGCAACCTGAGCATATTTTCCTTATCAAACTTTAGCACTTGAAATATATATACTAACCCTTTAGGACTATTCAGTCAAAAGTCAAAAACTTTACTTAGTTTTAAAAATATTCAAGAAGTTTCATCTTGGTGTTAGTATATCAACTTAGTCTATAATGTCATCAGGGAAACATGGAAAATATCCCAGATCCAGTTCTTTGCTTTCAGCTAAATAAGTTATCTGTGAAACCCCTGATATACAAATGTATCTCTTGGCTGTTAATAGCTTCATTTTTGTTTCATTTTTCTTATTGTTCCTGTTGCTGTTTTTGTTGTTGCAAGGGCCAGTTAAGTACCACACATGAGAAGCAGCTTTTGTTTTGTTTTCACTCAGGTTATGTGGGCATGGGATGGTTTATCCCAGGTGTTGATATCAAAAGGAGAGCAAAAGGGTTTAAGGCCAGTTCTCTAAAGAAATATGAGGACCCACCTCCCTGTCCCCCTTCCCTCTCTCAAGGCCAGAGTTGAAAACCAGAGGGCGTGTGTTGGCGGGCTACTCCCACCATCACCGACCATCCCCAAGAAAGCAGTGTCGGAAGCACAAAAAGAGCCCACGTACAATGGTTAGCCTTCAAAGGGGCTCATTTGTTATATTGCTCAGAGCCCCACAGAGTTGCTGCAAGCTTATAACCGCCACTAATTTCAAAGGGAGCTCTGAACTTGCATACGCTCCGCGAGGCTCGGTGCAGAATGAGAAACAGCCTGAGTGGCTTGAAGCCGTGTTCAGACATTTTTTAATGTTCGTCAATGTCTTTGGCACCATCACTTTCACATAGAAACCCACTTACCTCCTGCTGCAAAGTGTGAAATAAAGCCATTTTCAAGCCTGGGTAGGGGATAGTCTGGAAATTGGGCTAAATCTTAAAACCACATGAAGACTGAAAATAGGATTCACAAGCTGGAGCTCAGCTCCCACTAACCCACTTCCAAGGTCAGGTCACCATGGCACCCTGCTCGGTTAGATACTGTCAGTGCCACCTTTGAAGGGTTAAGGCAGTAAACTGTGGTTGTCTCAGGAGCTACCAAACTAAAGGCCCATCTCCAAGGCGTCCCAGGATCGCTGGTCCCCAGAAGAGGAGAGAAGCATTATTTCAGTCCGTGCTTTGTCAGGACCCAATTGGCACATCCCTGGGGAAATTCAAGTTAGGAACTGGAATTTCTTGCCACAGTGCTCGGCCTCAGGAGGTGCTGTAAGTGGCCTCTTGGTCCAGAAGGTTTGTAGGAGACAGATTCGGATCCATCAGAGGTCTTCCCCTGATCACTTGCATAGCGACCAGCTCTTCCCCAGTTGTTTCTGTGGCTCCCTAGTCACTAAGGCAAGGAGAAAGAGATCCCTTAGGGACTCAGAAATGACCTTGTACGCTCCAGGAAACTCTGCGACAGGCAGTTCTCCAGGGAGCCTCTGGACGAGTCTCCATGAGCACCTTGTTGTTAGGATAAAGAAAAAAAGGTGTCCTTTTGGTTCACTGTTCAATGAATATTCATTAAGTCTTGGACAGTGGATTGGATGTTATCTTTTAGTAAGAAAGAGAAAGTTATTTATTTGGAAGAAAAGGAGTTAAATAATGGGACATGAGATGTGGTTTTTAGAAATCCAGAGATGCCCTCGATAAGTTTAAAAATGCAGCCTCTTCTCTAAAGTTCGTAAGAAAGTATTGCTAGGCATTGATATACTCACACGCTCACTCTTTCATCACTGCTTTAACCGGTGCTTACTGAGCACCTGCTCCATGTAGATACAGTTCCACTTGTTGGGGTCAGCAGGGGACAAAGCAGATGAAAGTCCCCTCAGCTGGTGTCCGAGCGGCAAACACATGCTGTTTGTTCAGTCACTAAGTCGTGTCTGACTCTGCCACCCTACAGACTGCAGCCAACCAGGCTTCCCTAGGATAACAAAATAAGTAAGAAAACTTTTAAGTTCATGTTCTTCACACAGTGAAAGCTGTTCACTTACATGAAAGATCTGTGGCCTTAAATGAAACATAAAGTAATGTTTTTTGACCAAAAAAAAAAAAAATTATCTGTGTTTCTGTCTCTCCTCAAGAGGCCTGTGAGTAGATGTAGCCATATATAGACAGATGAGGCTCCACAAGTAGTTTCTAGAAATGTATCAAGTCATATCTATCCACAGTGGCATCCCTAAATGTCCCCATCATCAGTGTAAACACCTTTGAGTAATCTGTCTTCACTTACTGCTCTCCTTAAATACTCATGCAAAATGCCAGCAGGCTGTCTCCCTTCTTTCTGTTGCATCTTCTTATCACTAAAAGGAGACAGCCGCCTCTACCCCTAAAACACAATACACTTGTATATTTTTCCCTCTCATCCTCCTTCCCTTTATCTCTTCTTTTCTTCCTATAGGACCTATGTTGTGCCAGACATGGTACATTCCATAGGCCTCATCTTAACCACACTAAAAAAAAAAAAAAAAAAAAAAAAAACCTAAATCTTAATATGGTTGCTTTTAGAAACACTGAAAAGAACTACTACATAGAATGGAAAGACGTGAAAGTCAGATTTCTCATAGAATATATGAATAATGCCACTGCCAATGGTACTACTGTACCTGAGAGTTTACAAGTCCTTTTAAAGATATGTCATTGTTGTTGTTTAGCCTCTTAAGTCGTGTCCAACTCCAACTCTGCAACCCCATGGACTGTAGCC
This sequence comes from Ovis canadensis, assembly GCF_042477335.2. Taxonomy (NCBI): domain Eukaryota; kingdom Metazoa; phylum Chordata; class Mammalia; order Artiodactyla; family Bovidae; genus Ovis; species Ovis canadensis. The sequence goes on from NC_091246.1 coordinate 70,706,442, forward strand.
CGCTAGATTCCTCTGTCCACGGGATTTTCCAAGCAAGAATACTGGAGTGGGTTTGCTTTTTCTTCTCCAGGGTGTCTCCCCAACCCAGGGATTGAACCCACATCTTCCACTTGACAAGCGGATTCTTTACCACTGAGCCACCTGGCAAGCCCATAACATATCATATAGCCCTCTAAACTTTTGCTTCTCAAAGTGTGGTTCCCAGAGCGGGAGCATCAGCATCTCTCAGAAGTTGCTAGAAATGTAAAATCCCATGCTCTGCCCCCAACCTACTGGACCAGACTCTGCATTTTAACTAGACCCTCAGGTGTATTTTATACACTTGAAAGTTTGAGCATCTCTACTCTAAATAGTCCCTGTGAGGAAATAGAAAATCTCATTGCCTGTTTTACAGGTAACAAAACAAAACAACGAAAACTAGGGGTTAGAAATTTTGACTAGTGAGTAGGTAACCAAATGTTGCAAGCAAGAGAGTTCCAGAAAAACATCTATTTCTGCTTTATTGACTACACCAAAGCCTTTGACTGTGTGGATCACAATAAACTGTGGAAAATTCTTCAAGAGATGGGAATACCAGACCACCTAACCTGCCTCTTGAGAAACCTGTATGCAGTGGAAGCAACAGTGAGAATTGGACATGGACATGGAACAACAGCCTGGTTTCAAATAGGAAAAGGAGTACGTCAAGGCTGTATATCATCACCCTGCTTATTTACCTTATATCCAGAGTACATCATGAGAAACGCTGGGCTGGATGAAGCACAAGCTGGAATCAAGACTGCTGGGAGAAATATCAATAACCTCAGATATGCAGATGACACCACCCTTATGGCAGAAAGTAAAGAGGAACTAAAGAGCCTCTTGATGAAAGTGAAAGAGGAGAGTGAAAAAGTTGGCTTAAAGTTCAACATTCAGAAAACTAAGATCTGGTCCCATCACTTCATGGTAAATAGATGGGGAAACAGTGGAAACAATGGCTGACTTTATTTTGGGGGGCTCCAAAATCACTGCAGATGGTGACTGCAACCATGAAATTAGAAGATGCTTACTCTTTGGAAGGAAAGCTATGACCAACCTCGATAGCATATTCAAATACTTTGCGAATAAAGGTCCATCTAGTCAAGGCTATGGTTTTTCCTGTGGTCATGTATGGATGTGAAAGTTGGACTATAAAGAAAGATGAGCACCAAAGAATTGATGCTTTTGAACTGTGGTGTTGGAGAAGACTCTTGAGAGTCCCTTGGACTGCAAGGAGGTCTAACCCTTCCATCCTAAAAGAGATCAGTCCTGTGTATTCATTGGAAGGCTTGATGCTGAAGCTGACATTCCAATACTTTGGCCACCTGATGAGAAGAACTGACTCATTTGAAAAGACCCTGATGCTGGGAAAGATTGAGGGCAGGAGGAGAAGGGGACGACAGAGGATGAGATGGTTGGATAACATCACTGACTCAATGGATATGAGTTTGGGTGGACTCCAGGAGTTGGTGATGGACAGGGAGGCCTGGCATGCTGCTGTTCATGAAGTCACAAAGAGTTGGACATGACTGAGCAACTGAACTGAACTGAACCAAATGTGGAGTCAAGGACCACTTTTCTTTCCATAACACTGCACTCCCTATTTGAAGGATCTGTTGCATACCTCTGTTTGGATTTGCCATCACCCAGCTCAGCATTTCATAGAAGGATCTGCACAATAATTATAGCCTAATGGTGGCAAGTAGGCCAATGCTAATCTGCTTCTTGACGATATATTCCTCATGTAGGATGGTCTTGCTGCTTCTCATCTGAGAGTTCTAAGGTTAATGATAAGAAAAAAGTTGCATATTTATAATTTTTCTAGTTTTCTCCAGTTCCTCACCAAAGAAGAACATGTTCACTGGATAACAATTTTTGAGGTTTCTGATGTCAGTTTCCTTTCCCCAGCTGGCTCTTGAGTATTTTATCTGATCATCTTGGAAGAAAGGGGAAAGACAGCCATCATATAGCAAGCACTTCCTGGGTACACAGCTCAGTGCTCTTTATGTGTTATTTCAGAATTCTCAGAGAGACCCATGGGTTGACTCGGTTGCCCTATTTTACAGAGGCAGAAGGTGAGACTCAAAGGTGACACCCGTGGCAATCCTGGGGATCAAGCCCGATTCTGTCCTACCGTGCTGGCCTCTTCCTAGAAGGAAGTCTTGTGTGAATGAGTATGGAAGGTGACCCAAGGTGGGGGCAGGCTCTCATTGTGTGTTCAGTCGTTCAGTCGTGTCCGACTCTCTGTGACCCCATGGGCTATAGCCGCCAGGCTCCTCTGTCCATGGGATTCTCCAGGCAAGAGTACTGGAGTGGGGTGCCATTTCCTTCTCCACAGGCTCTCATCACCTTCTGTCTTTGGTCACCACGGATGAAACGGCAGGTACCCATTTCCTAAACAAGAAAAGCAGGTTCCAATTTTCCCCTGCTTTTAAGGGTGGAGTTAACTAACTGGAATGAAATCAAAACAGAGAAGAATCCACTAGAGGGATGCAAGCTAAATATGCAAAACTTCCCCAAAAGAACTCAAAAGCCAGCACAATAGCGTTGCTGGGGTTATATACTTGAAAACATCCTTATCAACACCATACAAGTTGGCTAAAATCCAGACATATGATCTAAGAAAGTCCCTCTATATGAGTCACTTTTAAATTCCTCATGCTTAACAGGGAAGTGGGAAAATGTCACCATATTCTTTAAGAAAAGAATGAATAGATTTCTCAAACTGGTGGGGCTGAGAAAGGCATCTTCCTGGCTCTCAAACAGACAAACGCCCCCAACAGGAGTCCTCTCCATTCCGTCCCAGCTCAGATACACTAGACGGAAATGCCCTCATCTATTACTCTCTGAGAATCTGCAGACAATCTGCATGGAGGTATCTCTACTGGTCTTAAAAAATTCAATCAGATATTATAACCCTCGGATTTTAGTGTACGCTACAAACGTTTAACTGGTTTGGCATTAAGGATGTAAACTTTCCAATCTTTTCCTAGAACCATGACACTACAAAAGGGACTGTTGTAATTAGGAGTAAAACTGTGCTGTCTTCATTAACCAGTAAAGCACTCTCTAAACCCAGGAAGGCTCTACTTGTATTCCAAGAAAAGTCAGGAAAATGGTGCCACCAGAGCCCAATAAAGACATGGGGTCAGCTTGTGCTTGCTGGAATTGACTAGGGTTATGTGAAATGGCTTTAAAAAGCAAGGAAGAGCAAATGCTTCTAGCAGAAGAGATCTGAGTAGAGGAAAAATGCTGAAGAATCATGTTAAGCTCAATCTTGTTTAAAGTTTCATCAGATGATTTCAGTCTCGATTGCCTAGATTCATTCAGCATCATTGCATTGTGATGGAGCCACCCTTATTAGCCAAGGATAGTATGCTAACTGGTTGGAGGCTGCTTCTTTCCTGGTTGTAGCATGTGACCAAAAGAAGGCTTTCTGAATTGCAGCTGGGAGTGATACATCCCAGGTGATGCAAAATAGCTAAGGAGTGTGTATAAAACCAGGCACAGGCTAGTCTCAAAGATGATTACAGGCTTTCCTTTAGTTCTTTAATCTCCACATCCATTTCTGTCCTGTCAGAACCGTCTACTCTGGAGCCTCACTACAGAATCAGTTGCAGGAAGAGCCAAGTGTGTTACTAGCCTGTGCGTTTGGATGCCTAAAGAAATTTGGTCACTCACGTCACCAACCGAGCATGTCCTAAGGGCTTCAGCTGTGAGGCAGTCCCATACATGGGAGGAAGACAAGCACATTCTCAAGGAATTTGATTTATGTTTTCTTCACAGATGCTTGGGACGTGTGTGCTTCCTGGAAAACCACCATGGATCGATTGCATGTAGCAGGCTATCTAGCTGTTATTCTGTCTTTGAGCTGAAATTCTGATCACCCATGTTTCAAAAGCTAATTAAGCTATGGTGCAGTTGTAACAAAAGGACCCTGGACAGGATCTGGGCTCTAGTCCCTGCATCTAGCTGGCTCTTCAGCTCTAGGCAAATGAGCTCCCCACTGGGACGCCACTGCTTGGTCCTGCAGTAGTAATCACTGTATTTATTAAACACTTTCTCTGAGGTGTTCCCTGGTGGCTCAGACGGTAAAGCGTCTGCCTGCAATGTGGGAGGCCTGGGTTCAATCCCTGGGTTGGGAAGATCTCCTGGAGAAGGAAATGGCAATCTACTGCAGTATTCTTGCTTGGAAAATCCCATGGATGGAGGAGCCTGGTAGGCTACAGTCCAGGGGTTTACAAAGAGTCGGACACGGCTGAGCAACTTCACTGTTCACTTTCTCTGAAGTAGGGGTTATGCCAAGTACTTTAACTGGGTGATCTCATTTAAACCTTGCAAACCCCCCAGGAGTAGGTTCTATGGTTACCTCCTTTTTGCAGATGAGGAAACTGAAGCATGGAAAGCTGGATAGCTTGTCCAAGGAGACACAAGTGACATATGCAAGTAGCAGAATTTAATCCAGTTTCCTGGGTCTGTGCTCTTAACCCCTCAGCTGCCTAATTTTCTCATGGCCTCACTGCCCCAGGCCAGGGAGGTATTCTAGAAATTCCTGACTGTATTTAGAGATGATTGGCTTAACTTATATAGTTCATGTATGCTCCTGTGTGTTGTTTACATTTTTACATTTTAAACGTTTCTTGATTTTTCAATCAAAATCCCCAACTTGAAATGTCTGAATGAGTTGTGGAAAGATCACTTCCTCTAGGATTATGAGTGATTTTCTGTCCTTTATAAATTCCTCTTTTTATAAGTGGAGATAATAATGCCTGGCTTATTAGGTTGTTGTGAGGCTCCAAGCAAAACGGCTAGAGGTGGAAAGCGATGTATGAACAGAATTTGTTCACTAGTATATTTAAATACCAGCTCTTTGGGGAAAGACTTTCCTATATATCTGCTGTGATATGAAACACTGTGCCCTCACACTTGTGCGATGCTAAAGTGAGGGTCTTGATCATTACTTTGAATGTGGTTTTCAACTAAAAACAGAATTCTTTTTTTTTTAATTAAAAGTTTTTCAACTTTATTTGCATGCTTACTTTTAAAACTTTTCTATTCTAATATAGCTGATATACAGTGGTGTCTTAGTTTTAGGTGTAAAGCAAAGTGATTCAGTGTTATACATACAGCCTATAAATTTTTTTCAGATTCCTTTCTATTATAAGTTATTATAACACTGAATAAATTTCCCTGTACTATACAATAGGACCTTCTTGTTTATCTGGTTTTTGTATGGTAGTTTATCTCTGCTAATCTCAAGTGTCTATTTTATCCCTCCCCTGCTTTTTCACTTTCATGCACTGGAGAAGGAAACGGCAACCCATTGCAGTGTTCTTGCCTGGAGAATCCCAGGGACGGGGGAGCCTGGTGGGCTGCCATCTATGGGGTCGCACAGGGTCGGACACGACTGAAGTGACTTAGCAGCAATAGCCTTTCCTCTTTTGGTCACCATAAGTTTTTGTGACTGTGTGTCTGATCCTGTTTCATAAATAAGTCCATTTGTATCAGTGTCTTCAGAGTTCACATGTGAGTGATATTGTATTTATCTTTCTGTATCTGACTTACTTCACTTTGTATGGTAATATCTCAGTCCCTCCATGTTGCTGCAAATGGCATTATTTTATTCCTTGAAAAAGAAATCTTAAATGTATTCTTATTTACCTTAGCACCATAAATTGATGTAACAGAAAGAACAGCTTAATGGTGATAGTGAAGCAAAGAGAACTAACATCTACTGAGCACCTAAATTTGTTGTAGGCGTCATCTCAGTGAATTTCCATCATTGCTCTATTGAGAAAGATGTGAGAAAACTGAAATACAAAGATGTTAAGTAGCTTCCATGGGACACGTGGCTTTTCGTCAAGAGCGAGGACTGAAATAGAAGTTTAATCTGTCTCCAGATACCAGGATTTTCACCGTGTCATGCTGAGTGAATTCTCTGTAAGCTTTTTGGTGCTATGTCACTCCAGTCGTGTCCAACTCTTTGTGACCCCGTAGACTGTAGCCCACCAGGCTCCTCTGTCCATGGGATTTGCCAGGCAAGAATACTGGAGTGGGTTGCCATGCCCTCCTCCAGGGGATCTTCGAGACACAGGGATCGTACCCATGTATCTTACATCTCCTGCATTGGTAGGTGGGTTCTTTACCACTAGTGCCAATAGATTTTTTTGAAATTTATGTATATACTGTTCACTTATCAGTATATTAAAGTACCCATATTAGTAGTCAACATTTTCATAATAAATTTCTGCTGATAAACCAAGACCTTAAAATTATGAAGTTCAACTTCTAATCCATTGCTTTTCCAGTTTCTTCTTGGATACTTCCTACCATGTGGAACTCACTATTTCCAATGGCAAACACTTTCATTTTTGAATGCGTAGGAAGTATTGCCACTAGGCCATCCCCTCAGGCATCTCAAACTGAAGATGTTCACAACTTAATTCATAAAGTTGTTTCATAGTTTTATTTATAGTTATTGGGGATCTGAGCGTACCATAGGAGAGTGGGCCCTAAGGGAGCTTTATCCCATCAATAATTCACTAGAGATTACATTTTAAACATCCATTCACTTTTTCATTACTAAAGCCAAAGAAAAAGGTCAGTAAAAATTGTTACCTTGTCTCCTTGGGATTTTCCAGGATCATCTTATCAGAGTTTAGTACCTCATTTGGGTAGAAGACAGTTCTGTCAGTCAAGGTTTCCAGCAAGAAGCTAGTTGATGATACCTTCAGATGGAACCTGGGATGTGTTAATGAAGGGACCCTTACAAAGGTATGGGCAGGGCTCAGGGGAATCAGCAGAGTCTAATGAAGCATCCTGGTCAGCAATAGTAGAGGACCATTAGTCCATGTAGATATGAGAGAGTGAGAGGAAGGAGCAGACCCTTGAACCCAGGAAAGTAGCCTAAAAGAGGACCCCTCCCATTACTCACCCCCAAACCAAAACAAAGTGACCTGAGGTGCAGGCAGGCCGGCCGGCCATCAGAAATTCAACAGGGGAACAGACACCCTGACCTCACTATCCCTCACCCCCAGAGTTCCTACTGGTATCAGTTGGAAGGCAGAAGACAAATGAGCTTGCTAATACAGTCTTTGGGGCACAGAGCAAGGCACAGAAGAGGAGAGAGAGGATCTGGAGGCAGATGGAGAAGTCCAACACAATATTCCACGCAACACCATGTGTTCCCTGAGCCATGTTTTTCTTTCTTACCCTCCTCTTGCCAGCATAGCTTCCCTGGTGGCTCAGATGGTAAAGAATCTGCCTGAAACACAAGAGACCTTGGTTCAATCCCTGGGTCGGGAAGATCTCCTGGAGAAGAAAATGGCAACCCACTCCAGTATTCTTGCCTGGAGAATTCCATGAACAGAAGAGCCTGGCGGTCACGAGGTGGCGGGGGGGTGGGGTGGGGTGGGGAGGAGTCCACCAGTCCGTGGGGTCACAAAAGTCAGACACGACTGAGCAACTAACACTTTTTCCCCTTGCCACTTATTGCCAGCACATTCTCTCATTTCCACCTACTAAATCAGCAACAGGATGGACTAGTTTCAAAGTAGTCTAAGATCATGGAGGGAAATAATACTACTATAACTCTACTAGATTTTACCATGAGAAAAAATTAGAGTTTCTCTCTTAGATGGCACCAATTAATTCTAAAAGAAATTGTGTGACCTTCCTTCTATATTTTTGTGTCATAATTAGAAGACCAAGCCTGCTAAGAAATACATATAAATATATACACATACACACATACTCAGAGGCTATTTAATCTTCACATATCAAATGAACTTTTTTTCCTCTGATTTCCTTCTAAGATTTTAATTATTCTTTGTTAAAGCCTTTATTAAGCTTTAAACACTGGTTTAAGGCCTAAGCTCTGAATTACTAGTCTAATTGCTTTCTCCCTAACTCCAATATGTTCAAAGCTCTGCCTTTTGGGACTTACATCTTAACTACAGTTTTCTGAGACTAAAGTTTTCTGAGCAAAAGGTCTCAGAACCAGATCTTCCAATGGGATCTGCTTATGTCCTTGAAGATAAGAGATCTGGTGAATTGAATTCATTTCAGATAAGCCAAGACCACTGGGGAAAAAAATGGAAATCCTTTCCTTTGTTGCAAAACTCTCATGATGGAGTTGACACACTTTGAACAACAAATTTAAGGAAATGTTTGCACCCTATCACTTGGATGATGGTGTGATGGTCTCTTTTTAGGTATGTTGAGCCTGAGATGGGTTGTTCTGCAGACTTATATAAATCACATGGTAAGTAGTCTACTTCACCATGCACATACAACACCTTTGACAATGGAGCATTGATCAAGACCAGTACACCTCGGTGACAAAGATGACAGATTCTTATGCAGCATGAGCAGAATAAGGACAACATTTTGTCTTAAAAGGTAGCAAAGACATCGCACAGTCACCGGTGAGGCTATCAGGTTCCATAATTCCTTAATGTGTGTATATTTTTCCTCTTAATGTTACTTGTGTGGCTGGCGTGCTGAGAAATACACCTTTTAAATCTATGTATTCAAGTATTTATTCAGTCTCCTCTTTGCAGCAAGTATAGCAATAAGGACATGAGACAGCAAATAAGACATGATCCTTCTTCTTAAAGAACCTGTGGTTTAGTTGGGTGACAATGTCACATCAAAATGAGGGGAGGTTTTGAAAGCAAAATGTTGCCAGAGACTTGGTTCCAATGACGTCTTTTCATTTGTTTCATGCTACAACTCTTACATTGGCAAGGATCCATGAGACCATATGGGAGGAGATATTGGGGTTGTGTATGGGCCACAGGTCGTGACTATTGTAATTATCAATTGAGCCAGTCTCAGAAATAGACTCATACCCCTGTCATCCCCCAGTCTCATGACACCGTGTCTTAAGATTGTGTGTGTGTGTATGTGTGTGTGTGTGTTGACTCTTTGTGACCTCATAGTCTGTCCAGAGATTAGCTCTCATTAACTCTGATGTTGAACTGTGACAGTCTCCTAATTCATTGCCTTGTTTATACTCAAAAGTATCTTCCTTTTATTCTCCCTAGATCCATTCTCTAGCTTCCCTGCAATGCTCTTTGTAAAACATGAGTCTGGTAGCCCCATTCCCCCTCTTAAATGCCTCACAGTTTCCTGTGTCCCCCATGCTAAGACTCCTCAGGGGTACCGTGAGATCTGATTCCTACAGACTCCAGCAGCTTCCCATGGCTCCGGCACCTACACCTTCCCGTGGATTCCACCAGAGTGACTCCTCCGGGATGCTGCATGCAGCTTCTGCTTCACACTTTAGCGCCTCCTCCCTTTACACATGGTGTCACTGGGCCTGGGCCTTCCCCTTCCTAACTCCACCCCTGTTCTGCAGATCTAGCTCCGCTTTTCTCCATCTCTGTCTCCACCTCGCAAGCACAATCATCTGCTCCCTGGACAAGTATTGTCCTTTAGTTGCTAAGTTGTGTCTGACTCTTTGTGACCCCACGGACTGTAGCCCTCCAGGCTCTGTCCATGGGATTCTCCAGGCAAGAATACTGGAGTGGGTTGCCATTTCCTTCTCCAAAGGATCTTCCCAACCCATGGATCGAACAAGTGTCTCCTGCCTTACAGACAGGTTCTTTATCACTGAGCCACCGGGGAGGCCCCTTGGACAATTATAGTAGCTTCCTAAGCAGTCTCTACTCCATGTCTATTCTTGCCTGCCTCCAGTCCATTCTTGACCTCCAGGATGGAGGTGGCCATCCCTCATCCCCTATCTGCCCCATCCCTGTCACCCTTAAGATAAAGAGCAGAATCCTTATCAGAGACTGTTTGTTGTTCAGTTTCTTAGTCTTGTCTGACTCTTTGTGACCCCATGGACTGCAGCATACCAGGCCTCCCTGTCCTTCACCATCTCCTGGAGCTTGCTCAAACTCATGCCCATTGAGTCAGTGATGCCATCCAACCATCTCATCCCCTTCTCCTCTTGCCTTCAATCTTTCCCAGCATCAGGGTCTTTTCCAATGAGTCAGCTCTTCTCATCAGGTATTGGAGCTTCAGCATTAGTCCTCCCAATGAATATTCAGGGCTGATTTCCTTTAGGATTGACTGGTTTGATCTCCTTGCAGTCCAAGAGACTCTCAAGAGTCTTCTCCAACACCATAGTTCAAAAATATCCTTCGGCACTCAGCCTTCTTTATGGTCCAACTCTCACATCCATACATGACTACTGGAAAAACCATAGTTTTGACACGACAGACCTTTGCTGGCAAAGTAATGTCTCTGCTTTTTAATATGCTATCTAGGTTGGTCATAACTTTTCTTCCAAGGAGCAAGCGTCTTTTAATTTCATGGCTGCAGTCACCATCTGCAGTGATTTTGGAGCCCAGGAAAATAAAGTCAGCCACTGTTTCCATTGTTTCCCCATCTCTTTGCCATGAACTGATGTGACCAGATGCCATGATCTTTGTTTTTTGAATGTTGAGTTAAACCTGTATCAGTTCAGTTCAGTTCAGTTGCTCAGTTGTGTCCAACTCTTTGCGACCCCATCAATCGCAGCACGCCAGGCCTCCCTGTCCATCACCAACTCCCGGAGTTCACTCAGACTCACATCCATCGAGTCAGTGATGCCATCCAGCCATCTCATCCTCTGTCGTCCCCTTCTCCTCCTGCCCCCAATCCCTCCCAGTATCAGTCTTTTCCAATGAGTCAACTCTTCACATGAGGTTGCCAAAGTACTGGAGCTTCAGCTTCAGCATCATTCCTTCCAAAGAAATCCCAGGGCTGATCTCCTTCAGAATGGACTGGTTGGATCTCCTTGCAGTCCAAGGGACTCTCAAGACTCATCTCCAACACCACAGTTCAAAAGCATCAATTCTTCGGCACTCAGCCTTCTTCACAGTCCAACTCTCACATCCACACATGACCACAGGAAAAACCATAGCCTTGACTAGACGGAGCTTAGTCAGCAAAGTAATGTCTCTGCTTTTGAATATACTATCTAGGTTGGTCATAAGTTTCCTTCCAAGGAGTGAGCATCTTTTAATTTCATGGCTGCAGTCACCATCTGCAGTGATTTTGGAACCCCCCAAAATAAAGTCTGACACTGTTTCCACTGTTTCCCCATCTATTTCCCATGAAGTGATGGGACCGGATGCTATGATCTTTGTTTTCTGAATATTGAGCTTTAAGCCAACTTTTTCACTCTCCTCTTTCACCTTCATCAAGAGGCTTTTTAGTTCCTCTTCACTTTCTGCCATAAAAGTGGTGTCATCTGCATATCTGAGGTTATTGATATTTCTCCTGGCAATCTTGATTCCAGCTTGTGCTTCTTCCAGTCCAGCATTTCTCATGATGTACTCTGCATAGAAGTTAAATAAGCAGGGTGACAATATACAACCTTGACGTACTACTTTTTTCCTATTTGGAAACAGTCTGTTGTTCCATGTCCAGTTCTAACTGTTGCTTCCTGACCTGCATACAGATTTCTCAAGAGGCAGGTCAGGTGGTCTGGTATTCCCATCTCTTTCAGAATTTTCCACAGTTTATTGTGATCCACACAGTCAAAGGCTTTGGCATAGTCAATAAAGCAGAAATAGATGTTTTTCTGGAGCTCTCTTGCTTTTTCCATGATCCAGCGGATGTTGGCAATTTGATCTCTGATTCCTCTGCCTTTTCTAAAACCAGCTTGAACATCAGGAAGTTCACAGTTCATGTATTGCTGAAGACTGGCTTGGAGAATTTAGAGCATTACTTTACTAGCATGTGAGATGAGTGCAATTGTGCAGTAGTTTGAGCATTCTTTGGCATTGCCTTTCTTTGGAATTAGAATGAAAACTGACCTTTTCCAGTCCTGTGGCCACTGCTGAGTTTTCCAAATGTGCTGGTATATTGAGTGCAGCACTTTCACAGCATCATCTTTCAGGATTTGAAATAGCTCAACTGGAATTCCATCACCTCCACTAACTTTGTTCATAGTGATGCTTTCCAAGGCCCACTTGACTTCACATTCCAGGATGTCTGGCTCTACCAGATTAGTGATCACACCATCATGATTATCTGGGTTGTGAAGATCTTTTTTGTACAGTTCTTCTGTGTATTCTTGCCACCTCTTAATATCTTCTGCTTCTGTTAGGTACAGACCATTTCTGTCCTTTACCGAGCCCATCTAGGGGGCCCTATCAGGCCCCACTTGTCTTTCCAGCTTCATGACCCACTTAGCAGCTTGCTCCAACTACAGTGCCCTTCTTTCATGCCCTTGAAAGTCCTGTTTCCTTCTGCTATAGGTTTTGCTGATGCTAGCCTCTCTCTGTCTCTCTTTTTTTGGCTGCACTGCATGGCTTATGGGATCTTAATTCCCCAATCAGGGATTGAACATGGGCCATAGCAGTAAAGCACTGAGTCCTAACCCAGCTCTCCATGCTAGTCTCTCTTGCCTCCTATTTGTTCCACAGATCTCAGCTTAAGGATTACTCTCAGAAGAAGGTCTTCCCTCATTCTGGTCTAGGTCAAATCTCTTTATTCTGAACTTTCATAGACTGTTCCTTCTCTACATAGCACTTACCTCAGTCTGCAGGGGGTTGTAAGAAATATCTGCCTGTGCCCCAAGTGCAAGTTCCGGAAGGATGGATGGTCTCTGCTGTTGCTTATTATTGAACACCCAGCCCAGTACAGTAGCAGCACAAAGAGGCACTCACAGACTTGTAACCATTTGGTCCAAGACTCTGGCTTCATTTGGAAAGTCCCTGTATCGCTAACATCTCTCTGTCCCCTAGTAGCCTTTGTATGTGTTTAGACCCCACATCTTCGTTCTGTATTATTTTACTTGTCAGTCCCTGGAGGACCTCAGAGTCTAGAAAGAGAAGCAATAGCTTAATTAAGCCTACATCTACTACACTGACACATGGATAGTGAACAATATATTCATCAATAAGTTCTTCTTAATTGAGATAATATTCATATAACATGGGCTTCCCTGGTGGCTTAGATCATAAAGAATCTGCCTGCAATGCAGGAGACCTGGGTCCAATCCCTGGGTCGGGAAGATCCCCTGGAGAAGGAGATGGCAAACCACTCCAGTATTCTTGCCTGGAGAATTCCATGAACAGAGGAGCCTGGTGGGCTACAGTCCATGGCATTGCAAAGAGTTGGATGTGACTGATCAACTAACACTTTCACTTTTCTTTCACACAACATAGAATGCACCATTTTAACCATTTTTAAATGTATTATGCTGGGATATTTATTACATTCATAGCACTGGGCAGGCATCATCACTCGCTTGTTTCAGAACATTTTTATCACCTCCAAAGGAAACCTTATACTCATTTAGTAGTCACTTCCTACTCTCCCCTGTCCCCCAGCCCTGGAAACCAAGAATCTGCTTTCTCTAGAGTCTCCTATCTTGGAAAGTTCAAATAAATGGAATGACACAGTATATGGCCTCTTGTGTTTGGCCTCTTTGACTTAGCATATGTTTTCAAGGTTTATCCATGTGATAACATGTATCTGCACTTCATCATTATGGTTAAATAATATCCCATTGTGTGGATATATTGCATTTTCCTTATCCATTCATCTGTTGATAGACATTTGAATTGCTTCTACCTTTCGACTAATCTGAATAGTGTTACTACAAACTTCCATGTACAAGTTTCTGCTTGAATACCTGCTTTCAGTTCTTTTGGCTATTTGCTTAGGGATGTAATTGCTGGATGAAGTATCTATGATACGATATGATAACTGTATGTTCAGCTGATTGAAGAGCGACCAAAGTGTTTTCCACAGAGGTTGCACCATTTTACATTCCCACTAGCAATGTATGAGGGTTCCAATTATTTTTCCACACCCTCATTTTCTGTTTTGATGGTTGCATTTTTATTATTTTCTGTTATTTACAATTTTTTAAACTATTATCATAGCCAACCTGGTCGGTGTGAAGTGGTATCTTACTGTGACTTTGATTTTCATTTCCCTAATGGCTAATGATATGAACATCTTTTCATGTTCTTCCTGGTCAGTTACATATCTTCTTTGGAGAAACATGTATTCAGTTCCTTTGCCTACTTTTTGATTGGGTTGTTTTTCTCTTTCTTGTTGACTTGTAAGAATTCTTTATTTATTCAGGATACTAGACCCTTATCAGATATATGATTTGCAGGTATTTTCTCTTGTTCTTCAACCATCTTTTTACTTTCTTGAAGTGCCTTTGAAGTACAAAGTTTTAAGTTTTGACAAGTTTCAGTTTGTCTCTTTCTTGGTTTTGTTTCTTGTGCTTTTCATATCATTTCTAAAAACCACTGCCAAGTTCAAAGTCACAAGAAATTTAGCCCTATATTATTTTTCTATACAGTTCTTTTGCATTCTGAAATTATATAATTCCAAATATTATTGACCACCTACTAGATGCAAAGAACCCTTGGGATTTCAGGGAAAACTAGATATTACAGGCCCAAATATCAGAATGGACTTTACTTAAAGGCATTATTTTAGTGTTAGGATTGGGTCCTAAAATTTAAGCTTTGAAAGTGCCAAGATGGAATTCAGTTGTAAGTAGACTAGCGTATTTAGAATAAAAGTCTTTAAATACATATTCAAAAGAAACTTAAATGACCTCTAATTAAAATACATAAAGTGAAATTGCAAGTTCATGAAGGCTGTTAAGATGCTTTTAGAAAAGCTATGGGGAAAATATGATGAATGCCAAGCAGTACCTGGATTAAAGAACACGCCATTGTTTGTGTAGGGGGAAATGTTAACAAGTGCTACATACAGTTGTGAGCTGAACACAGGGAAAGCCATTCTAGATAAGAGGAAAAGGAAAAACTTAATTTTAGTTGAATCCGAAGAAATATAAGCTGAAGACTTGCCCTATACATAGTAAATGCTCAATAAAGAATTTGTTGGATGTGGAAGGAAGTTTCTAGAACAAATGAATACCCTGCCCAGAGTAAGTACTCAATAGTATGTTTGTTGAATACAAAATCAAACTCCAAGGGGGGAAAAAGTGAATTTGATGTGACCTATATAATTGTTACTTCATTAAGAAATGGAATTCCAACATAGATTATTGATAAGGAAGAAGTAATGACATTTCAGAAAGGAGCATTTCTGAAAAGAAGCAAAAGGAAGAGGGAAGGAAACTTACAAGATATAACGATGTACTATAGATAAAGGAAAACCCAGCAATTATGTGCCAATAGTCGAGTATTAAGGGCTTCCATGGTGGTTCAGACAGTAAAGAATCTGCCTGCAACGCAGGAGACACAGGTTGGATCCCTGGGTCAGGAAGAAGATCCCCAGGAGAAGGGAATGGCTACCCACTCCAGGATTCTTGCCTAGAGAATTCCATGGACAGAGGAGACTGGCAGGCTGCAGTCCATGGGACACAATTGAATGACTAACACACCCACACAAGCTTATTTAAATAAGTCAGCTTAGAGTAAACACACCATTTCTCTCTTGTCCTCTCCTTCCCTCCTCTCTGTAAAGCTTTTCTATCTCCCTTTTGTATTCTAAAGAATCTTTTAGCAATAGTAAGAAAGTCAAGAAGACAAAGATTGTAAGCAAGGATACCAATGGACGTGGGAGTGGTATTGTTCATTACTAACAGAGCTGACAGTAGTTCTTACATGCTATGTTTTTCTATTTGTTTAATTAAGGCAGAGAGGGCAAACAAAAGCCCTTAAAAATGTTCTCTATCATGATTGTCACGGTGGGTTCAATACTGTAGAGGTTTGTCAAAACTCACTCAGTTTTACACTTGAGTGTAAGTTACATCTTCATAAAGCTGACAAGAAGGAAATGTGAATGTCAGCCATAAGTAGGTTAATTGTAGTTCAGGGAGAAGTGGGCTACTGACTTCAAGCTGGAGAGAGAGATTTACCAAGCTTAGAGGTCCTGCAAGCTAGCTTTCCCTGTGAAAAACGAGGGGAGAGAGAGATCTATTAACAAGGATGTTGTGGAATTTAAGTAGATTGTGCAGTCTCATCCTGGAAACAAAGTCCTATGTTTTAGAGCAAAAATGAGCTTAATAGCAACAACCAGAATACAAGGGATTTTGAAAATTATGAACGTGGGATCAAGGTGGTTTATGACAGAAGTTATTCTTACATTTTAATGATGATAGGATGGCTGTTATCAAAACATTAAAACCCCAGAAACTAACAAGTGCTGGTAAAGCTGTGGAAAAGTTGGAAAACTTGTGTACTGCTGGTGGGAATGTAAAATGCTGTCCAAAGAAAACACAGACTCTTATGGAAAACAGTGTTGTGGTTCCTAAAAAAAATTTGTCAATAGAATCACCACATGATCCAGCAATTTCACCGCTAGGTATATATCCACAAGAATTGAAAGCAGGAACTAAAACAGATATGATCAGACTCATGTTCATAGAATTGTTTGGAAGCCTAAGAGCAGAAGCAAGCTGAGTATCCATCAATGGATGAACAAATAAACAGCTTGTGGTGTGCACATATGATGGACTATTCTCCAGCTTTGAAAGAGAAGGTAATCCTGTTAAATACTTCAACACGGATGAACCTTGAGGACACCATGCTAAGTGAAATATGCTCTTCACAAAAAGACAAATACTGTGTGTGTAGTCCAATTCAAAAGGACCAAAAGCAGAAGGGTGGTTCCCTGGGCCCAGGGATCAGGGGTGCGGTGCGGTGGCAGTGGGGAAGGGGAGAAGCGAACCTGTAGGCAAAAGGTTGGGAGAGACTTCCATTTTCTCAGAGTAGGGAGGATTCAAGCAGACACTCGCATGGAATTGAAGCCTCGATGTTTCACTGTCTCCTGTGTTCCTCCAACAGCAAAACGAGGGTCTTCATAATCTGAAGACCCCCGGACAGTTGGAGATGATGCTCAGTGTGGCATTTAGGAGAGAAGGAACAAAATAATGGCAACAGGAGGAAAGAGACAACAGAGAAAATGACTGAGACGGGAATCAAATTTGCAAAAGTAAAATTAGAAACCATTTCCTGAGTGGGAGAAGGAAATGAGAATTCAGAATTTGTAAAAAGAGAAGGGTGACAAAACAGCTGAGCAAGAAAGGAAGACATTCTAGAGAAAGGTGCTGGGGCCTAGGGGTTCCAGCTAAGGAACTGAGCTGCTGGCTGGTTAATTTTTGGTTCAAAGATCAAAAAACACCCTTTTTTCTATAGGTTGCACATATTTATTGCCTGAGTGGTAGTTGTGATGAAACACCTTGAAAATTATAATATTTGTATGCAGATATTTTATAAGCAGAAGTCTTCTGATAGAAATAAAAAAGCAGAAAGTCACTATTCAGTCATGTTTTCGGGGATACTTTTTAATAAAAAATTCTTATTTTGTGTCAAGAAGAACCCCGGGGAATAAAATTATTTTGAAAAGAAGCTACAATTCATACCCCTCCTCAAATGGGCAATAACTAGTTGTACATGAATAAACTTTCATATCTAGCTGTTTGAGTAAGTACTTAAGCCTTTCTTAAAATGATTATTCAGGGGAAATTATTCAGTTGGGATTATCCTTACTTTTTATAACATTTTTCTTTCCTGGTATGTGGCTTTTAGCCAGTCCTCTGATTCTTAGAATGCTCCAAAAAAAGATGAATTAAAGAAAAGGAAAGAAATTCAAATAAGTCAATGGGGCTGCTTGGCAGTAGTGAACATGAAACATGTGATTATAAAGAGGATGAAATGAACTAAAATCACGGCCACTGCTTTTTCCCAATAGTACTTGCTATTTCTATACTCCATTTCCATGGAAGAAGGAAAACTGAAATAGTATCATGAAAATAGCTAATATTCACCAAACTAAGCATATGATGTCCCAGGGCCAGTTCTAAGTGCTTTTATATATTAACTCATAATCTTCACAACAACCCTGTAAGGAAGGTACCCTGTAAGAGTCCGTTGTTCAATTTTCAGGACTCTTGTAAGCCTGTTAACAGCTCGAAATCAGCCGAATTATTTATACCTTAGAAACTGACATATATTTCAAAGCAGAGCTTTAGAGGGGAGGGTGAGTATTTAAACATTTTCTACAATGCCATGGCCATTATCTCTCTTTCACAGCTAGGAAAACTGGGTCCAAAAAAGTTAGGTAAGTTTTCTGCTGATGCAACTAGTAGTTGGTAGAGTTAAAAATGCATGCCAGGTAGCACCACTTGGGAGCCCAGGCTTTTAACCATCATACCAAAGTGCTTATGATGGGACTAAAATGTACCAGCTAGATTTACAAAACCCAGGACTAGAATTAGGGATCTTCTATGATCCTCTGTTTAACCATCTGAGTCTCAAGACATCTTCTAATAGAGATGTTACAATTGAAGAATGTTTCACATTTATCTTGGCTGTATCCTAAAGGAAATAGATTATGTGAAAATGCAAAATGTCCGTCGATTAGCCCCTTCCTTCTTTCCTTCCTTCCTCCTTCCTTCCCTTCTCTCTTCCTTCCAAAGTTTATGTCTTTGCAGTTGGAGTGGATTGTTTGCTGACCTCTTAGGACTTTTGGCAGCCCTTGAGGAAGAGCGCAGTGAATTTTCCCACTACTGCTTCTGCTCTGCTTTCCTCGTTACCATAGAAAGCAGAATAGCTGTGCTGACAGTGGGTATCATCAGCAGCATTAATAAATATTTATTGAGCATACCCTTTGTGCTGAGCTCTGGGGATACAGAGAGGTAGAAGATATGGTCCTTGAGCTTGTCCCATAAGTGGCTCAAGTCACAGGAAGAAATTATTAAAAAGAAAGAAAAGAGTAGCCACAATAGGTGGGTCACGTGGAGAAGCCTTTTGGCTAGAGGGTGGGGGGAGGGCAGGTGGGAGGGAGGGGGTGAGGGGCGGGTAGGGAATGCGATAGCACCTGCTCTAAGGGAGGCATTAAAGGGAACATGGGTATTATAAGCAGGGAGAGTGGTTTGAAGGAAGGCACTGGGAAAATTACAGTGTGTGTGTGGAAGAATAAGTGGTACCTTTTGGCCTAAGGGAAAGTTCTGTAATAGAAGATGAGGCTGGAAAGGATGGATTTCTGTTTAAGGAAGGTCCTTTGAGGTTGACGGAGGAGCCCAGCCTTCACTTTTTGAACCAACTTCTTGAGATGGGTAAAGTGGTGCCATGAATAAGATTAAAGTTAGCCAGGGGTGAAGGATGGACTGGTGGAGAGAATTACTAGAAACAGATAATAGTAAAACAAAAATCTGTTATGAAAGGTTTTCCAACAAGGAAGATTTTTATGGAATAATTAGAATTGTAAGCAAGATACAGTTAGAATTACAGATGATGATTTGTTGTTGTTGTTAAGTCACTAAGTCATGTCCAATTCTTTGTCACCCCATGGGCTACAGCACGCCAGACTCCTCTGTCCTCCGCTATCTCCAGGAGTTTACTCAAATTCATGTCCATCGAATCAATGATGCCATCTAACCATCTCATCCTCTGCCAACCTCCTTCTCCTTTTGCCCTCAATCTTTCCCAGCATCAGGGTCTTTTCCAATGAGTCAGCTCTTCACATCAGGTGGCCAAAGTATTGGAGCTTCAGCGTCAGTCCTTCTAATGAATATTCAGGGTTGATATCCTTTAGGATTGACTGTTTTGATCGCCTTGCAATTCAAGGGACTCTCAAGAGTCTTCTCCAGCACCACAATTTGAAAACATCAATTCTTCGGTGCTCAGCCTTCTTTATGATCCAATTCTCATATCCCTACATGACTACAATCATAGCTTTGACTATATGGACCTTTGCCAGCAAAGTGATGTCTCTGCTTTTCAATATGCTGTCTAGGTTTGTCATAGCTTTCCTTCAATAAGAAAGGCTAGGAAGAATGACAACTAAATTCTAAGAAACTGGATCTAGCCAGTGGAATTAAGGCTGTTTTCTCTTTCTTTAATCAAATTTTTTTAATGTGGACATAGTTTATCATTACAGAAAAAATGCACTAAACTTTAAAAACTTGAAAGAAAAAGAGGTGCTGAGGTGGGTATTAATTTTAGATAAAATGATGACTTATACTTTACATTTCTAGTAAGAAAAAGGAAAACAACTCCTATGGTTTTGGGGCAGCTGGGGATATGGGATTGAAGTTTTGGGGAGCAGTCAATACTTGACACTCTATTTTGTGAGCCATAGATGCTTCTGGCTGTTTGTGTAGCAACAGCTGCATTTCCACCGTGACTCTAGCTGAGAACCATGGTTTCAGATTTTACAAGATCCCCTGGTTTCTGAGCTCTGTTTATTCTGCCTCATCCCTTGGTTCCCCCAGTTTAGGGTAAGAATGACTTCTTACCATTGCTACTCTCAGTCCCTCATTTGACTTATCAGCTCTTCCATTACCTGCGTACCAACTTCCCTGAATTAAATTCCTCTGCTTTCCTAGCTGGGCCCTGACTGATACAATTCACTTGTGTACCTAAGCATGTGTATGTTGGGTCATGATATATAATACATTTCATACTGAGAGTAGTTGTTAAAACAGTTGGAAAGCCACAGTCTAGGAAAATAAATTTGAAAGCATGCCATGGATAGTGCTGGGTTTATTTCTTCTGTTGGGTCTTGATGGCTATTACTGACCTGAAGAACATGAACTTGGAGACTTTTTTTTGTCTTTTAAAAAGAGAAACAATCTTGTATAGTAGGAGGCATCCTGACTGGGAGTGAGGAGACCAAGAGTCTAATCTCTGTAGGTGTCCGTGAGCAGGCCATTCAGTCATTGGTTCTAGTATATTGTGCTGACTTTGTGCATGGAACCAGAGGTTCTGAGATTGGCGTGTATTTTTTAAACCAGGGACTACTGTAAGAAGTTTCAGTGTTAGCATGTCGACACCAAACATTGGTATATAATTTGTGACAGTTCATGTGACTAGTGATATTAGCATTTGAAGGCTGTTTGAAAGAATAAAAGTGAAAGTTGCTTAGTTGTATCTGACTCTTTGTGACCCCCATGGACTATACAGTCCATGGAATTCTTCAGGCCAGAATACTGGAGTGGGTAGCCTTTCCCTTCTTCAGAGGATCTTCCTGACCCAGGGATTGAACCCAGGTCTCCCACATTGCAGGCGGATTCTTTACCAGCTGAGCCACAAGGGAAGCCCAAGAATTCTGGAGTGGGTAGCCTATCCTTTCTCCAGTGAATCTTCCTGACCCAGGAATTGAACTGGGGTCTCCTGCATTGCAGGTGGATTCTTTGCCAACTAGGCTATCAGGGGAGCCCACTTTCAATGAACTAACATTAAAAGAAACGAGAAACAGAAAGAGCAGAGAATACATCACCCAATTGGATGTTTGACCAACATTGAGACTTAAACAGCCCTGAGAAGTCCCACATCACAGCACATCCGGGACCCCATTGGGAAAGGGTCCCAAGCAGCACATCTGCTCTGTGGTTGAGACTTCATTTGAAAGAATAGCATTATTTATTAAATGATTAATGTTAATATTTAATTAATTAGTTAATATTAAATAATAATTACTAATGATTATCTAGACTATTATGTTTTCACTATCTACTTTCCTCAGTTGATGAGTAATTATTATGTTAGCATTAGAAATAATAGCTCAGGATTCTTAAGCTCTCAGGAAAATAATCATCATTGATAGGGGCCATAGACCTGCAGAATATCAGGTAACGGTGGTTACAGTTATTAATGTTGGTAAATAAATCACAGCATAAAATGAAGTATCACTTAAAGACAAAAGTCCCCAATAGGTGGATATATTTTTCAAGCAGTTTGACAAAATATAGGCAGAGTGTGAAATGTCAGTGTCTTTAAGAGTCGGACATATCCCCAAACCCTAAGTATTAAACAAACAAAAAAAATGTTATATATTATGATGTTCTTTTTATCAGCAAATCCCTTATTTTCTCCCCTATATATTTAAGGAAATAAATAAGGAAAGTGTATTTAAGGATAGTCTATTATCAAAAGGCCACTAATAGCAAAATAGTAAAATTCCAGCAGACATCACAATGTCCCTGATAAGATAAGCAATTGAATATGCACAATCCCAGACCAAATGTGAGCATTGCCTTTATACCCAGCACTCATTGAAGTCATTGACTGTTCAGTTGACTTTATCTGAAGGGAAGATAAAAGCTTCCTGCGCAGCATTAAACCTTGCCCCATGTAGAATCCAGATGCTCACAACCCCTTCCCCAAACTTTGTATACTTGTTTTATATATTCATCACTTTCTAGCTGATAAAACCATTGAAAACTAAAATAAAACCATATTGTTGTGGGATCTATTTTATCCCTACATGTGGAGAGACCAACTTTTTTTCTTTCTCCCCCAAAGCAGATTATTTATCTCAAGTTCTTTAAAGAGTCATCTAAGGTAATTTTAGTGGTGAGTTCTGTTTTTATATGTTCCTGGCTTATTTTCTACTCTTCTCTTGAATTTATATAGAACTTCAAGTATAGAAAAGTGACTGAAATAAGACAACAGCAGATTGTGCTTTTGTGTACTGAACTTGAAGTAAGAATCTGGTGGGTGACGTAATTCAAGTCAAGCAGCAAAACGGTTGCACACAAATAAAAAGGCAGTCAATGGTAACTGAAAGGATAAGTTTTGTAGCAGCTGAAGGTGGTCTAAGAGTAAAAGACCGTAACAAAATCTAATAAAACAGTATATGAGGTGGATACAGCATATTCTCCTGCCACGGTACTTGGTGGCGAGGCTAGGGGATGAGATACAGGGTCACCTTGGCACAGAAGCATAGTATCACTCAGAGAAACACCGTACCCATCAAAGGGCACTGAGGGCAGGGGCCTGCCAAGCAAAAGTTAAAATCTTTGAACAATTTGTGACAATGACAAAATTTCAGATCCTGAATCTATGTTCTGATTCTTAATGCACAACTGCACAATGTGTCAGAGCCTCAAACACATGTTGAGGATGACATTTGTAAAATCCTACCTTGTCTAGTCAATATTATAAGATGGAGTATTATTGAGAAGGTCCTTCAGGATGAAATTATCCTGCCTTTGAAATTTCTAGAGAAATTTTTTGAGTTCTAGTAAGTTTTTTTTTTTAAGGGTAGACATGTTTGGACATATGAAATGTGCACACCTATTTTATAAAAGTTATGAAAAAAGATTAATTTATCCAATAAGTATTCTAGATCATTGATGCTGCTGGTACCTCTATATCAGTAATCCTTACCAACTTTGGGGAAGATCCCTTTGAGGAGCTGATGAAATGTATGGACTCCTTCCACAGAAAATACACGTTAACATGAACATGGAATTTTGAACATAGCTTCAAGGGATTCTCAAATGTTCTGAAGATCATTTAGATTCCACCTTTCCCCTACCCCATAATGGGTTAGAGACCTGTATTGATGACAAATTACTGGGCAATTTTTACATGAACAGTGCAGATCAGTCTGAGTCTGGAGTTTTACCAAGCTGGCTTAAAAATTCTGACTTCATTCTTTAGTCATCTCCAAGTTGTCTGATCACATTCCTCTTGCTGTTAAAAAAAGGGTGGGGGGAAGAATAGATAGAGCATGATTTATGTATATGTATTCATAATACATGTATTCAGTATTAATATATCAAGTGCATTATAAAACACAAAATAGAAGCTATAGCAATATGAGATTGAGATAATAAAACAATTTTTTTACGTGAAAGTGAAAGTCGCTTAGTCCTGTCTGCCTCCTTGTGACCCCATTGACTCTACAGTCTATGGAATTCTCCAGGCAAGAATACTGGAGTAGGTAGCCTTTCCCTTCTCCAGGGGATCTTCCTAGCCCAGGGATCAAACCCAGGCCTCCCACTTTGCAGGTGGGTTCTTTACCAGCTGAACCATAAGGGAAGCCCAGCTTGCTAATCATGAGTCTACCATTGACTCGCTTGTTAATACCTCAAGGCAAAATATATGCTTGGGTCAGAATTCATCATTATTCATGGTTTAAAAAAAAAAGTGATGGCTAACCTATATTTAAATTTCAAGTAGTCTTGGATAACTGTGAACACTTTAACCTATTTCTTACCAGATCTAAATGGACTGCGTTCTTCTCACTTCCCAGTGTGGCTTGGCGAAGAACCCTCGGAGGTTTAAGTGGCAGATTTGATCCTAACTTTCACTTGTCCTTGCATTATCAGATTTATCTCACTCTTCAATTTCTTTGAAGGAATATTTTCTTTAAAAAATTTATTTATTTTTAGCTGTACTGTGTCTCTGTTGCTGCGCAAGCTTTTCTCTAGTTACCACGGGTGGGGACTACTCTTCGTGGTGGTGAGCAGGCTTCTCACTGCCGTGGCTTCTCTCCTTACAAAGGAAGGGTTCTAGGGCATGCTGGCTTCAGCAGTTGCAGCTCATGGCCTCTGGAGTGCAAGCTCAGTAGTTGTGGCATGTGGACCCAGTTGTTCCGAGGTATCTAGAATCTTCCTGGACCAGGGATACAGGCATTGACAGGTGGACTCCCAGCCACTGGACCACCAGGGAAGACCTGAAGAAATCTTTTAAAGCCACTTGTTTTTCAAACTGATTGGTTAAAACCAGATAACATAATCTGTGCGTACGTGAGTGCTAAGTTGCTTCAGTTGTGTCTGACTCTTTGTGACCCTGTGGACTACAGCCCGCCAGGCTCCTCTGTACATGGGGATCCTCCAGGCAAGAAGACTGGAGTGGGTTGCCATGCCTTTCTTCAGGGGATCTCCCCAACCCAGGGATTGAACCCGTATCTCTTATGCATCCTGTCAGGGCAGCTGCGTGCTTTGCCACTAGCGCCAGCCACCAACATAATCTGTGGAAACTATTAACTTCAGGCAATGTCAAGTTCTCAAAAGTGAAAGGACCAGAGGGAGCATTGCTGTTACCCTCTGCCCTGTGGGCCCTGCTCTTCTATTAAGTAGTCTTCAGATACATTATTTGACTGGTATGTGACTGGTTTACTTGGAGCCATGTAAAGTAGCCAGGGTAAATGAGTATAATCTTTACAAAGCTCTTTTTTCTTTTTCTCTTTTGGTCTTTACATTTTTTTAGTCATTAGAAGAAAAAGAAATAAAATTTCTAATGTTCTTCCCAGATTGCTCACTCCACTTTGGAGAAGCCTATCTTAGGCAAATTACTTATTGCCTCTCAGTTTCTTTATCTGTAAAATGGAGATAATATCTCATAGGGTTAAATGGATTAAATGAAATACATAAAGGTCTTTGCATAGACACCAGCAAATATTTTAAAGGAGAAATAAAAGGGAGCTGCTATTATGATTATTACTACTCTATTACACAACTACCATGTATGTACTCATGTTATTCCTAGCCTAATTTTAAAATGAAACAAAACCTCCTCTCAATGCTGTTTATATGATAGCAAAAGCCATAGCTTCTCCTCACCTCCCACCTACTCCCACCACCCAAAGCAAAACAAACTCTAAAACACATCAGCCATTTCAGCTTGGAAAAATAACATATTCTGAATACTTAATAATCTTGTTCAATAACTAAGACCTGCTAAATTCTCTATGTCAGATGATTTTAATATATATATCTCTCATCCTTTCATTCAACAGAAAATGTTTAAACAACCTACCATGTCCTAGGCATTCGGCTAATTGTAGCAGTTTCAAAGATGAATGGAACTTGCTCTACACCCTCCAGGCACTAACCATCTACTGGAGGATACCAAACAAATAATTGCATCAAAGTGATAAGTGCTATCATGGTACAGACCGGTTGCTATGGGAGCAGAGGAGGACAAGCAGTTTCCTTTGCCTGGGGAGGGCAGAGAGGGCAAGGAGGGCCCTTGGAAGGTATCTGGGCTGTAGCTGAGCTTTGGAGGATGTGCTTGGGGAACCTGCATTTCATTGAGAGTGAACTAATATATCCAGTCTGGCCCCTTAGTTGCCAGGAGGTCAACTAGGCTTCCTGAGCTCACATGTTTTCAGGAGATCAAGAAGGCTAGTAGAGATCTGTCCTTGCACAGCTGTGGCTGACGTGCTAAGAGGTCTGAAATTCATCACAGAATGGATTGGGAATAGACAGAGGCTTTTGAACTAGAGGATGGTATGATCACAAAGAGAAGTGGGGTGGTATTTTGGAGGACTAGCTGTGGAGAATCTAAATTTATTGACTGTTGATTAGAAAAAAGGAGAGAAGTGTTTATTTCTGTAATAAATCCACTTGCTAATTCTGAACTCTTCACTAAATTAAATGTCGCCTGATTCACTTTGTCAAAGTTTAGTTTCCATTACTGTAGATGAAGTCCTCGTTCCCTAAATGGTCTTACTTGCTCCTGTTTGAAGCAAGACCACATTTCAGCCAGCATGAATAGTTTGCTGGATGAAACTTGAAGCTTCCTGACTTTGTGCATATATATATATATATATATAGAGAGAGAGAGAGGGTGCTGTAGGTAGATGTCAATTTTCAAACCCAGTGTCTACTCTATGCAGGATGTCAACCATGGCCAACTTACATAACAAGTGAATGTAGCCATACAGACATGAAAAAAATGACATCTCTTCCTTGATGTCAAACTAGAAAGAGAAAAGCAAGTTCAGAGAAGACATTATGACTCATCAAAGTCCAAAAGGAAAAGCTTTGTGTGAACCTAGCATCCTGTGCAGCCTCCCGGAGTCCTTCTAGCCGCCAACCCTATTTGCTTTTGTGTGATTTTCTGCAAAACAAAACAATCCCATCATTTTCCTCCTTAATATCAGTTGTTAAATTTTACCTTCCTTTGGAGATGAAATTCACGCTATATGTTCTACAATCTTCTTTTCATGCTGACTGAAAGGTGCTGCCTTTTCATTTCTCCTGAGTGTAGGCCTTATTTTATAAAATTCCTACTTGCTGCAGTGCAAGCTACAAACAAGACAATTCTTCAGAGTAAAGACTTGAAGGGTGAAGGTGGTGCTTTCTTAGACCAATGTGAAGGGAAAGGGAGATGCAATATCTATATTTAATCTCTGCTCCCAGTGACAGATTTTATTTTTCCATCCCCATCATTGTGCATGTAATGCACAGATACCAATCCCGCCAAGTACTGCATCAAAATTTTACATGAACTGAAGAATATACACATGTAACAAAAGGAGTATTGTTTTAGTCTTTACTTTCCATCTGACAAAACACCAGAAGGAATGACCAGTCTCTTCCGCTAGTATCTCACTAAAATGATTGTTCTCTCTTTCAAATTTGGGATAGCAGGTGAAAATGAATTCTTAAAAGGGATAAAGGGCACTTACTCACAAGGGAATTCAGATGAAGTCATCAATTTCTAAAAATTGGCATATAAGGTTGGCATGCCAGGGAAATGGATCACCGCCCCCCTTCCAGCCCAAATTAAAACCTTATATTACCTAATGTATTAAGCATCACCTTTGGGTTAAAGCCCTTTTATAGACAAGTAGGTTATCTGGCTATATTATTAGCTGAAATTTATTAGGCAATTGAAAGTTCTGCTTTTACTACATTGCTAGTTTTGTTTAAGATGTCTCACCTAGTTAATAGTTATACTGGCATAACCTCAGGCAGAAAAACAAGTTCTTACAATAGATTCTTCAGGGCATAATATATTCTACTTCTTTTATATGTTATCTTTTGTTGTCTTGAGTTTCACTTTGGGATAGATAGAAAATTATGAAGCTCAGGTTAACAAGCAAGTAGCAAAGCCTTAGAAAACTACAAGGTAGGTGATCCTTGACACTCCCAGCCACCTGAAAACGGTGCCCTTGAGGATTCTTCCTCCACCAGCAATGGGCCAACAACATAAACAATTCTTGCCATTTAATGACCCTGTGCAGCATGCTGCAGCAGTGTTTGTTCCACAGCTTCATGCCTTCAACTTATCCACTGCACAATTTTAAGCGCCCTAGAACTGTATTTCAGACCCAGTTGCCCAAATAGAGCCAATTTCGCAACAGTAAAATGGTGTTAAAATAGGATTTTACTCTAGGGGGGAGAAATCTTGAACCAAATAGTCACAGTGCACTTTGCATGAGTAATTTAAACTGTTACATTACAAAATAAGGGCTATGTCATACTTTTAATAACACTACCATATAGGAACAGTTTTAATGTTGTCAAGCACCTACATTCATCTAAGTCTAAAATAATAGGCCCCTGATTTAAAATCTCCTAACATTCTTTCACACTTCATAAAATAAAATAAAATTCTCTAAGCAAACGCTGACCTATTCATCCAGCCAAAGTACTGTATTTCAAGGAAAATAGGAAGGAGAGGTCTCAAACCCACCAAGCGCCAGCAGTTTGCTGTCTGCAACCGTAACTGGTCTTAAATGTGGGCTGGGGGTGAAGAGACGTCGGACGGGAGAGAATAAGAGATTTATTACCTATCTTAAATCAAAAGCAGATTCCATGCTTTAACTACCCCCTATCGCCCGCCCGCCCCCAAGAGGTTGTTTTCCTTTGTTTTTTGGTATATATCTCACGGGAAGATGATAGGTGAGGGAAGGTCAAAGTGCTGTGTCTGGTCCACAGAGTCAACACAGGGGTTAGGGCGGGTTTGTTTATTTATAAAGCGTTCAGCCTCTCAGCTGTTTTTCCCTCATTGGCATTTGGAAGCTTGCAGTCCTTTAGAAAAGAGACAGATTTGGCAGGAATGTTCTTTGTGCCCTCCTTCCTTTTTACGGGGGAGAAAAGGAACAGATTTATAATTACAGCCTTGGGTGGGGGGCGGGGTGGGGGAGAAAAAGTTTCCGGCAGCAGGTCGATGCCTGTTTTTTTTTTTTTTTTTCATGGTCAACACTGTGCTACAAACAGCTTGGGTGCCACTTGGAGCCTTCCCCCCTTCCCCTCCCTTTACCTCCGCAGGCTCGCTCTGGCAGGCAGAGGCACAGTTAAATTCCAGCACCTTCTTCCCATACCCCTAAACTACTACACGCTATTACTACGGCTGCCCTCCCTTTCACTTAGCCTCCTCCGCTTCCCAGCCTCCCACGAGGAGGCCGGCAGGGGCCCCGGAAGACTGCCGGGGAAGGATAACGGGCGTCCAACTCCCTCCATCAGGGCTTGGGGCTTTCCGCGTCCTGCGCAGTTTTTCTGCTCCAGGCACAAACACGGCCAGGGAGCCGGCGCCTTGCAGACACACACAGATCCACGCATACTGTAGAGCTGTCTCGATCCACATTCTTGCATACCGCCCCCTACTCCCTCCCAGAGCTCCGGGAGTCGCCGAGCGGGGCGAGTGACAGGCGCTTCCCGCCAACCCGCGCCCGGGCGGGCAGGGAGGAGCGGCGCTCTGGACCAACTGCGGCGCGTCTTCCGGCGCCCGCGGAGGCGGTGAGGGTGGGACGCGGGGCGGAGCCGGAGTTTAGGAAGAGGAGGGGATGGCTGTCATCAATGAAGTCATATTCATAATCTAGTCCTCTCTCCCTCTGTTTCTGTACTCTGGGTGACTCAGAGAGGGAAGAGATTCAGCCAGCACACTCCTCGCGAGCAAGGTAAATATAACTTACAACTCCTTTTTCCTCTTTCCCCTCCCTCCGGCCTCCGGGCTGCAGCAGCTGCACAAACCCCTCCGGCACCGCGCCGCCTTCGCCGGGGATTATTCATTATTAACCTAATTATTATTTATTGTGCATGCACGGAGACCAAAACAAACAGGCGGGCCAACCGCCGCAGCAACAACAAAAAAAGCCCGCCTCCTACCCCGCGGGCCTCAGGTGGAATGCTCTTAACGACAGCTCCCGGGCAGCAGTGGAAGAAACGCGAAAGTTTCAACCGAAGCTTGCTGTTCTAATAATAATAGTAATAATTACTACTTCAAGGGTGCAAGGGGAGGAAAATCCCAACAAACCACAGCCTTGACCTTAGGTAGGCAATCAGCGATGCGCTGCCAACGGAAGGTTGCAACACACACACACACTCGGCAAGGTTGCAATCCCCTCATTCCCTTAAAAACTGGGGTTGGGGGGAGGAGGTGGCAGGAGGATCGGGAAGAGTATGGAAACGCTAAGGTTCTACTAGAGCAGTCCTCCCGGGAAGAGTTGGAAGGGGACCGGGAGGAGAGGGCGAGGAGCCCGGGCTGACGGCTGGGCGCCAACGAACGCGGCTGCCACCAGCTTCCCTGGGACTTGTTTAAAGGGCTCCGGCTGCGGAGACAGGAGCTGGTCGCGGTGGGAGAAGCCGGAGCTGGCTCGCCGAGGCAGTGGCAGCCACCGCCGCGGGGCCGCTGCGTGCGGGATCGGAGGTGTCACCTCCACTTTGCGAGCAGGGATGGGTACGCTGACCGGTAGGCAGGCCTTTAGGCAAAGGGGCTGCCGGGGGTCTGCACCCGGGGCACTGCGGACGACCCTGCCCCTGGTACCTGGTGGCCGCGCGGGCTCGGGTGTTGAAGTTCGGGGTGTCCAGCCGCGACCACACTGCTGGGAGGGAGGAAAGGAGGGAGGAGGTCCTGAAGAAGGAGGTCGGAGGTGCTCATTGGGCTGTTATCCTGCCCTCCGCCTTCTCGGGTTTGTTTTCTTTTGGTCTGCATCTTCCCCTAGCTTGGGCTGCCGGAACCTCGGGCGTGGGTCGCCGGCGATCATCCGGATGCTAGGGGAGCACCCGGGCCCAGGAGAGCCACGGTGGCTGCGGGCCGGGGAGGCCATGATCCGGATAATCCTCTCTGCCTGACTGTCACAAACAGGACCCGCGCGCACCCTGTGCAGTGGTGTTCGCTGTAGAAGGGAAGGGCTGGCGCGGGGTAGGGGGTGGGGGGCGGGTGGGGAGGCTGGTGAGGGCAGAAGGCGGGGAGACCGGGAGGGAGCCTGCCCCCAGAGATGACACGCACCGCTTCCTTCTTGTTCCCTGCTTTCGAGTTTGCTTTATTCCCATCCCAACCTGGTTTACTCCCTCCTCTGCTTCCCCCTCCATCTCGCCGTGTTCCCTCCTCCCGGTTGCGTTGCAAAACACGGCCATGCCATCTGCAAAGGTGTCGCGATGCACTTCCCCAAATAACCAGTCCGGCGCGCCAGCCCCTAGTCACCCTCTGTCTGCGGGCGCACACCAAGTGGGGCGCCCTGGGTCCCCTGCACCAGGCCTCGCAGCCTGGGCGCAGTTGCACCGCGCGGGGCGGGGCGCAGCAGTAAGGGCTCCAGGGGGACAACCGCTCCTGGGTCCCGACACTCGGACCGGTTTCCGGCACACGCGGGGAAATTGCCTCCCGCCAGTGTCTGCGCACTCGCCCCCGCCTCCACCGCCTGGATTGCATTATTATTTTTATCCTGGTTGCAGTTTGCAGCCGATCCTGGTGAGCCCGGGGCTGGCCGGACTGCTGGTAGGGGGGGTGGTGGGGGGGCGGGTGGAGGGAAGTTGGACGTGGATCAGGCAGGAAAAAAAAAAGTTTGGCAGGGAGACTAAGGAAGGAGGGAGGGTGGGAGGGGGCGGCGAGCTCCCGCAGCTCGCGTCTCGGCGCCCTCGGGGCCGGCGCGAGTGTGTCTGCGCGTGAGTGTGAGTGTGTGTTGTGCGCTGGGGCCGGTGCGTCGCGAGCAGCGGCGCGGGCAGCTGCTCCTGCTCGTGCCCTGCCCGGGAGCCGCGGGAGGACAAGGCGAGGTTTGGTGGTGGAGGAGTGGTGGGGGTGGCGTGTGCGTGTGGCTGTGAGTGTGCGCGCGCGAGCAGCGGAGAATCAGGAAGTCACAGCAGCGAAGCGCACACAGACATGTTTGATCGCCGTGACATGACGCGCGCGAGGGAGGAAGCGGCAGCGGCTGCGGGGGCCGGGCCGCGGGCTGCAGCGCCGGCCTAGGGCTTGGGCGTGGAGACCCGCTCCCGCCGCCGGCAGGGCCGCCACAGCAGGCTAGGCTAGCCCCGCGCCTCTTTTTGTTCCGTGTCCCCCAGGTAAGGAGCCTGAGCCTCCGCCGCCTGCCGGGTGCGGAGCTTTCCAGTTCTTTCCCTCCCGGCCCCCTCCGGTCTCCGGGTCAGGCTTTCTTGCAAAGTCAGGAGGGCGGGAGAAGCCGGCTCCCGGCCCTCCGATCGATCGCGTGGAAAACTTTCCAGCGGGAGGCACCGCGAGGGGAAGAAGGCCTTGCTGGCTGCTGTCCCTTGTCAGTTCTTTCTCCTCCGGGTCCGGAGAGTGGAGTCGCTCTGCCCCGGGGCTGTTGCACATTCAAACTTCAGGCCTTAAACGTGCCTCCAGCTTTTGCCGGATTTACTCCAGAAATTAAATATTCGAAGTCGTCCGCTTGGTCCTGCCAGGCGTTTGGGTTTTTGAAGAGCAGAAGGCAGGCATGGGAGTCGAGGGGGATGGGGGTGTTGTGCAGAATCCATTCCTTCCTTAATGTCTGCAGCGGGTGTTATGTAATTTTAGTAGCACACGGGTGCAAAGCCCATACTGGGCTTCTCCCCTCCTTTGTTTATATAACTTTTGGGAGAGTTTTGCAAGGTCCCCCTCTCCCCTTCCTTTTCTTCTTTCCGTTCTCAACCTAATGGAGCTTGGTGCATTTGAAAAAGTAAAGCGACCTGGGTCAGTATATTATTGAGAGGTGCTATCCTTAATCTCCTGGTTATTATGCAGACTGTGTTCCTAACTGTGTGTGATGTTAGGGCATAAGGAAGACATCTGTATCATCAGTAGCAGAGTTAAAATTTCAACTTCCATTTCAAAGGACTTTTTAATTTACACCTGGATGTGCTGTGCTTGTTGGAAGAGAATGCTTGTAGGCACAGAAAGATTGTTGTTTTGGTTACTGAATGGAAGAAAATTTCTATCTAAGCGTGTTAAGTAAGACTCAGAAACCTCTGAGAACTGTACTGAAACAAAAGCCATGCCCAGTGTTGGTTGTGTGTATATACTTAACACTTGCACATTCAAATGTTTCAGTATTATCTTATTTGCAGGACCACTGCCCCAGGCTTGTTTGCCTACAATCGCTATGCTAGGCTTCTAGCTTACCTCTAGCTTCCTGGTGAATTGTTAAGAGGTGTGGCAGAGGTTTGAATCCAAGTTGGTGAATTGTTATGCAGATAAAACACCTTTTTCTCTTTTAGGAATCTAATTGTCCTTTTATTCTCCTAGACAATTTTTTTTTTTTTTAAAGCTTCCTAACAACTTGAGTGTTTGCTGGTGGGAAGAGATTTGGAGATACCATTAGGTATCAAAGATATTTATGGATGTGACTTGAAGTAGAAAAGCAAACCTGTACACAGCCACTCCTCTACCTTGTTGGGGGCATTAAAGAGAAAAGTCAGGTGAAGAATATTGTAAAATAAATCAGAGGAGTTTGGGGTATCTGAACCCTTAAAAAATTGGCAGAGGTGAGAGGGTGCCTCCTTCCATGAAGCTTTTTTCTCCTGAGTGACATCAGTTACATCCCAATTCAGGGACTAGCTGCTCTGTGGGGTTTCACAGAAAATATTCACCACCAGAGTGTGTTCAAAGCAGCCTTAGATCTTTTCTTTTGTTCATTTTTTTTAAGTGGTTTTTGAGCATTTCTCGTCAAGTTTCTTAAAAAGTGCTTTGACCAACACCTGGGGCTTGGAATTGACCAAAAAAACCCAAAAATGCCTCTGCTTCTGTTATACTGTTAATGTTTGGATTCTGTTTAAAATATTTCTGGCATTATAACTAGAAAGCAACGCTTTGGCAAAGAGATAATTATTTAAAACTTTTTTCTTTGATGAAGTTTAAGATAACATAAAAGCACATTTCATGCTTTTCTCAGAGATCATTGTGGTACCCTTTATATTCCGGTAATATTTTGACATTTCATTTTAAGGGCTTATTATGTATTGAAACAAGTCCATGAAAGAGAAGACTTTCATATATTATAAAAGTGGTGCCATCCTCCAGTGTTTTCATGTTGAGTTGGTTTTTTTTTTTCCCCCTTTAGAAGTCTTCCTTTGTAAACAAGGCCTTTGTCAAACTCTCCTAGGTCAGCAGCTTTTTGATACTCCCGAGAAATAATAAATCAGTGTTTATGACATCTTGACATGGTGCCATGAGAACTGAATTGTCACAAATATAATGCTAAGGAGTGTTTCCCTACACCAGCGTATTGAGATTGGTCAGACCTGATTTAGTCACCAAAAGTTTTGATTTTCACTGTTTCTGGGCAGGAAGATTTTAGAGAAGTCAGGGACAATTTGTTGCTTAACACGAGTGGCCTTAGAAACTTTATATAAATGAGTCACTTTTCTCTTCTGCAGTATTTCTGGTGAACAGATGAAAAAATTTCCCTAATGTGAAAAGCCATTTTTCGGGAGCTACTTCTGATTTTTTTCCTGTCCATTTTTTTGTATAAAAGAATGATTGCTCCTTTTTCTTAAACATACTCTGTAGGTGGTTTTGAACAATAGTGGATGCTGAATTTTCTGTCATCTTTGGAAGTGTTTGTTTATGGAACTTTAATCTCTAGCCAGTTAATAAAGTCATGGATCATTCTATGAGTAGTTGAAAATAAAATACAGGTGGTGGCAAGTTATTTGGTAGATTATTTAGGAAGGCCTGAGGTGTTTACTTTTTCTACCTAGAAAGTCATGACTATACCAGCGAGTATAGAAGTCTTAGAACTTAGTTCTTCCAGAGCCATTATGAAGCATAGCATATTTATTTGCCTAAAAGATATTTATCACCAAGTTAAGTGGGATCTTGCAACCAGGGTTTGGAAAATTTTACAACTTTATTGCTATTTATTTTTACTTTTCCCCTTCGTATTAATATAGCCCTTTTCTTTGAAAATGTTTAGATATATTAGAAATTTTAAAGATACCGTGAAAGATACTTGAATACTTATAGTTAGCAAAACATATAGCAGAGCTGATGAAATTCAGGAGCTACATAGCTGAATTTTTTGATTGTTGGATAGAAACATTATTTAATTTTAATTATGAGAGAAAAAGTCATTAACTCAATCATTCAGAGTTATGCTTTAGATACAAAATACAGGATTTTTGACTGAAATATGAACATAAGTGGTGGCCTTCTGGACTTCATTGAACATTATTATGTAACTGAAGCCTACTGTGAATTGTGATGTTTTATTAGATATGAGACTTTCAGGACATTCAGTGATCATCAGGAAATATGCCTGTAGAATTTTATACCTTTAAAAATAACACAGTATTCTATGTAGTGTTAGGTGTGTAAGCATCAATCTTCCACTGATACATCGTTTACCTCTGTGCAAGCACTAATATTTTAAAAATGTTTTAGAAACGGACCTAATTTAAATATGGGGTGACCCTTCTGTAGATGAATGAAGTTGCTAGAAGTTGAAATAAAATTTAAGGTTTAAAAACTATTAAATAATAAGTCCCCTCTCCTTTTGTCATTTTGTTTAACCTGAATTCAGAATTGGGGAATTAAAATTACTTAAAAATAGAAAAAAAAAAAAACCCCAAACCTCTGACCAGAAAGCATTGCTGTATGTTATTTTACAGGTGAACACAAGTCCAAGGGAAATTCTATATCAGTTTATGTTAGGATCCTGTTTTCTTCTTTAGGATAACTGTATGTTTCTTTACCTACTTGAGATTGTATTGTCCAGTTTTTATCATCCTACCAGGAGTTAAGTCATTGAACTTGAAACTTTAATGTACATGAGGAAAGCTGGGCAAATAATAACATTGCAAATATTTGCAATTGTTTGGCAGTTTTCTGTTGTGCTGTATTCCTACATGTACTAAAATGCTATTAAGTGGTCTATAATTCCTTAAAAAATTAATGATCTGCAATTGAGAATTTATGTCTTTTAAAGAATGTGCCTGAACACGTATGCATAGTGAATTGTAAACCACACTGATCGCGTGATCCAGGGAGAGATCTGGGTGAGCTCTTTTGAGTCCCCAGGGCAGATATTCTTCGCAATGGGGTAAGATTGTGGCCAGAGGAGGCAAAGGGTGAGGGCCCTGGGAGCTGATCATCTGAGATCGGAAGAAAATCCTGAGATCACAGGCACCAAGCCTAAAAAAAACTGTGAGAAGACCAATGGACCAGTTTTGACCTGCTTGCCCAGAGCAAGAGGTTCCAGTTAGAAGAATTTTCAAAAGATAAAGTTGGAGAAGGTAGAAAGACTTGCTTTCCAGGGGAAAGCATGAATTTTTTATCCGGCATGGGCTGGAGTTCGGAGCAATGGAATTCATGAACAAAAAGTAGAGCTATCTAGCAGATTGTGAATGCAAGTCGAGGTTGGAAATTGAAGCCTTTAGAAGGATCCTCGTGATGATGTACATTCTTCTATGATAGCTCACAAAGTGTTTTCATATGGAATATTTTATTTGCTTCATATCAAAATTGAGGTTGTAGCTGGCTGCTGTTACACCAGTTTTGTAAAAGAGAATTTGAAATTCAGGAGTCAAATAAACCACTCTGTGATTTATTTTTTAATAGCATTAATTATTAACACTGTAAATGACCACTATTCATTTTAACTGCAATGAACTTGAAGGGTTTGTGCTTGAATTTTTGTTGCTGCTGTGAAAGTTGGGCATATCAAAGCTAGTCTATCACATAACCAAGTTTCATTCAGCGCATAATGGTCAAGTTTTACTGCTCAGTCAGCATGCACCATGTCAACCAGAAAAAGGTTTTAAAATATATACTTGTTTAGTGTATAAATAAAATTATCTTAGCTAACAGAGAAGGAAGTGGCTATCATTGATTCTTGTCGGCATCCCAGATGAGGTTGCCATGCAAAGGGGCCTACAGAACCTAGGAAGGATGGGTGGGTGTATACACAAATTAGAGTGTATACACAAATTAGGAGTGTCACACTTTGCTACTAGCTCCTTGGTTTGTCTGTTTGGTTTTTGACCGGTTGCCTGGCAGTTTGGGTTGAGCTAAGTTTGAGAAGTGATAGTTATCTGTCATTACCTGTGATTACCTGTGGACACAAGTTTGGGGGTTAGACAGGTGCTCTCTACCTGAGGGCTTTGTTGTTGAGGGGCTTCTAGTACTTTGAGTTTTCTCATAAACACCCTGCTTAAAATAATGTTTCCTTTGTGGAAACATGGGCTGCCCTCACTGAAGAGATCATCAAATTGCATCCCAGGTAGATGCTTCTGAGAAGGCAGCTCATGGTATGTGCAGGGTTGTAGAGTCAAGAGCCCAGCTCTTGTTGAGGCAGCACCTGGGGCTCATGGGGCTGTAATTAGCCCTTGAAGTTGGTTGTTCTCTCTTGTCCTGCACGGATCTGCCTCGGGGCCCTTGCCAGGTCTGGCTCCGGGCAAGGACTGTCCCAGGGCTTTTTATTCCAAGTAAGGGCGGCAGCTCACATCCTAATTTGTCCCCTTGACTCAACGATGAGGAGTTCTCAGAAGCCCAGAAAACACAGCACATTTTTCACCCAACCACTTTTTAAAACCTCCTCAACTTTGAATGGTAAACTGACTTTGAATGGAGAAAGCTGTTTTCCAAGCTTCTTTAGAGTTTCGGGCCAGCCACG
This sequence comes from Ovis canadensis, assembly GCF_042477335.2. Lineage (NCBI taxonomy): Eukaryota > Metazoa > Chordata > Mammalia > Artiodactyla > Bovidae > Ovis > Ovis canadensis. The sequence goes on from NC_091246.1 coordinate 70,743,744, forward strand.
TAGAATACTCACTCTAAGTCCAGTGTGGTTTTTATCTGTGGCACAAATCATATCATGCACTGTTTAAAGTTGCACGTCTCAGGCCAAGAAGCAGGAGGGCTTTGGGGATATTTCACCACCTATCCAGACAGCCTTGGCCTCTAAAAACGAAACTTCAGGTCGGTTTATTTCTTTTATCTTCCTCGCTATTTTTACCGACTCTCCGCTCACCCATCAAGAACAGCAGCGCTTGTGTTCCAGCTCCAGGGAAGTTGTTACTTCTTGTGGGGGGATTATCAATTCATTTGTAGAGAAAGCTACAGAGAAAACAAGAAATCCTTCAGGATCGGGGGAGAAGGTCTGAATCAGCAAACAGACATAAAAAGAACTCTTATCTTAACTCTCTCCTGAGCCTTATATTTTTAAGGTAATGAACTGGGCCTAACTTTTATTTCTAATATTCCACCTTTGGCCCTTGCCCGTATGTCTTTCTGTAAACACAGCAGTGATAAAGGTCTGCTGGAGAGCCCACGTTCCCTCACTCTTCCTTATTGTGTTTGGAGAACAGTTATTTAAGAAGCATTGTCTAGTCAAGATGGTTCTGTTTCCCCAAACTTTTTCTGTGACTAGAAAACTACAGTTTCTTGTAAACACGTTTATTATCTACTTCAAGCCCTCACTGAAGCACCACCTTATCCATGAAGCCTCCCTTAATTCCCTTCTCTTGCCTCTGCCCTCTGAGATGTAAATCCTCTATTCTGCCTGTGACTGCAATAGACACTCCAGCTCAACCCCTTCTGGTCTTGCAGAAGCTTGCTTATTTGTTTGTTTGTTTGTTTTTTTCTCACTGCTATGTATGGATAAGTCTTGTTTCCCCATCAGACTTGCTGAGCTGTGGGGTAAGCCCTCTGGTCATTCTTGTACATCCTTCATGCCTTGTGCCCAGGGAAAGTCAGGACATTTGAGAATAGATCAGTAATACAGATCTTCCGGTTCTTTGATTAAATATCACCATCCTCTTAAGTTCATAACTTTGTCTCTGCCTCATATTTTCTCAAGGGCTTTTCTTCGCTTCTCTGTCCCTTCATACATTAACATATGATCACAGCCACACCCTAATCCCATTGCGACACCTCCCCCTGTTTCCATCTTTGTTTCTGCACCCTGCGCATTTTGCCCAACCTGAGTGACAGCTCTGCACACTGGTGGACGGCCTGGCTTGCCTGATGTTGCCCTAACTTGGTAATGGGCCCGGAGTCAAGAGATAAAGTCACCCACAGATGAGACTTTGGGCAAGCTCTGTGGTCCTTTTGCGCTCTCCTGTTTTAAACGGGGACATAACAAGATGTGTCCTCAAGTCAAGTCACTAAAATGATTCAGCCCGTAGGGGTGTGTTGGTAAGTATTACTGCAGGCATAGAGGTCTTTCAGCTGATTGGAGTAAACCACAAAGGTAGATGTTTTGTCGCTGGTTGTCTTGGTTGGACTGGTGACCCTTAAAATTCCATGAAGTTGAACTTCTTTTAATATGCAGATGGGTGTGCCCAGGGGCTTTCGTGCTTTCTGCAAAGGGGAGAGGAAGGAGGTTCGGGCAGAGGGAAGATGTCTGCGGTGGCTGGAGTTGTGGGAAGCACCAACGACTTTTATTTTTAAAAGCACACACTCCACGGTTGTAAAGGCAGGGTCAGGACGAAAAAAGACAGGGTGTACTGCTGAAAAATTCTTGGCTAAGAACACAGCGGCCTGGCCCTCAGGGAGTGCTGGTGTGAGGTAGAGGGAAGTGTTGGGGGAGGATGGAGGCGGGGGTGGTGTTGGCAGTGCCAGTGTATGGCCCTGTCTGTGTGTTTCACCTCCTCACACACATGCATTCTCTTCATTATATTGGCCATGTAATTGTGGAACAGGTCGTTCTTTTTGGTGACCATGTAAAACTCACCCCCCCCCCACCAGATAAAAATAGATTTTGAGTGTTAACTTTGTGGAGAGACCAAGAGCTCCCGCCCCATCAAGGTGACCAGAGCTGTAGCCTCTCCCGCATTCATCCTGCCCCCAACCCCACCATCACCACCCCATCTACCTCACTTCATCAGTGCTTGGGAGAAAGAAGAAAAGGCTTTGGATTTCTGGGCAGAGGGGGCAGGAGGATGGATGAGGGAGAAGATGGCTTGATCAGTACTGGACTTTCAACCTTAACCACGGGGACTTAGTCATGACCTGCACCTCTGCTCAAGACTCGCCCCTCTTTGTAATCTCCACCCCCAAGTTGTTTTACACTGTGAGAAAGTCTGATTAGGTCTTGGAGCTGTACAATGAAGTTGCCATCAGAAACGACGAGGAAGGAAAAGGAGGCCAGGACGGTGCACTCATCTCTGAAAGGTGCTCCTCTTTGGGTGCATCTTTGGGGGATGGTGGGACAGCACGAATCCCAGGTCCTGCTGGGAGGGTTACTGATGAGTGCCCCCACACGGAAGACTGGAGGAATCAGGAGATGCTGCAAGTCATGGATTGGCAGATGCACGGAGCCTTAAGATGCTCCGATTCCAAGCTCCAAGGAAACTGAGAAGCCCCAGAAGAAAGGCGCTTTGCCTGGGACCCTGAGGGTTGGTGGTGGCCCTGAGATTGGCGGACAGGAACCCAGGGTCTCTGGGCTCCCAGTCAGAAGCCAGAGAGTCACGTTCAATTTGCACAGGAGTCCAGATCCCTTAGCTGGGCAGCATGAAGCACGCTTGCTCATTCGTTAGACTGTGCTGTTCTTCTGAGCTGACTTCTTGTGTATGTGCTCATCTATGCTATTTCAAGGGCATGCTTCTAAAGATTCTCGTCTTAAGAAAAGTTTCCCATGTGGCACGTTAGCATTCCTCTATATACCCATACTTCCCTACTTCCTATCTCCTATGTTTTCCCCTAAGAAGTTTTTAGTAGTTTCCTATGACAAAAAACGAGCGTTTTTATGGGACTGTATACCATTCATTACAACCTGCTATGAGATTCCCAGGTGAAAATCATTATATATGGAGAAAATCATTAGATATTAAAATATAAAACATGAAAAGTAGGACGACCAGGCTGACTGAGCATTTGTGTCTTCATTGTTCAAACTTGTGGTGTCTTACCATCATAGCCACTGAAGCCAGTTTCAAGGTAAACCATAACAGGAAGTAAGCAATTTCCTTTTATTCACTAGAAAATAAAGGGGTTTATTAGTTTGCTGATATACATGAAAGAACATTTAAACTTGGAGTACCCCTGAATTGACGTCAGCTTCCTAAATTTAAAATGCTGACTGAACATGTGTGTGTGTATGTGTGTGTGTGTTTGTATATGTGAGAGGGTGGAATGCCAAAAAAAAGGTTACTTCTGCCTGCTTTATTAATCACAAAGAGAAAATAATAACATTTGGCTCTCTAGTGAATTCAAGGCTATAATTCACCATTCGAGCTCCCCTGTTGTTTTAGAAACCACTTGAACTGGGTTCTCTTAGTCCCCTCTTGTATCAGCAAAGCAGTTTGAGTGATCCCTTGCTCGAAATCGCTCCCAAGCAGCCTTTCATCGCTTCCTGTTTTAGCCCTAATTCATTTATCAGATTGGCCCAAATCCTTGCCTCCACTGTTAAGATTTCTTTGTTTGAGCATACCTTGAACGCTGATTGCTCTCCGAATTTTTTACTTTTTAATAATTGACTCTATTAATAGTTTGTCCATGCAGTTTTGTCTACAGTTGATTCAGTGTTTTGCTTTGTTTTTTTACTCCACACTGGTTGGATGTGCTGGGGAAACAGGAGCAAGGAAGAGCAAGTCCTTGCCCTCATGGCCCTCACATTCTGGAGATTCCTCGAGAGGTGATGGTAGTTAGCTAAGAATGGAAGCAGTGTGTGTGTGTGTGTGTGTGTGTGTGTGTGTGTGTGTGTGTTTTAGTTTAGTTAGCTAAGAATGGAAGTTGTGTGTGTGTGTGTGTGTTTTAGTTTAGTTAGCTAAGAATGGAAGTAGTATGTGTGTGTGTGTGTGTGTGTGTGTGTGTGTGTGTGTGTGTGTTTTAGTTTCCCCTCTAACCTATCACTTCTCTGTGGACAGAGAGGTGATGGTAGTTAGCTAAGAATGCAAGTAATGTGTGTGTATGTATGTGTTGTGTGTTTTGTGTGTGTGGTTTTTTTTGTGTGTGTGTGTGCGTGTGTGTGTGTTTTAGTTTCCCCTCTAACCTGTCATTTCTCTGTGGACAGAGCCCCGCTGTGGGTGACCAAGACCCTATGGTCTAATTTCAACCCTGCCACTCGTTAGTGGGCACACACGTCCATTTAGGATTTTGTGAGTTCGGCATCAGAATTTTGTGCATACAGGTGTGTGCCCCAGGTGACATAATAAATCATCATGACTATCCTGGGGTCATTCTGGATCATGGAGACATCAGAATTCAGAAAACAGCTTATTTAGTCATTTTGGCTCATATCCAAGAGTCAGTCGTACCCACCCCATGAGGCAGTTCCCCAGTGGGGATGCCGGGAAGTCTTGGCACATAGGAGATCGTATATTGCTTTGCTGGAGAACTGAAATTTCCGCACCTCATCAATGTGCGGAAATCCAGGAGTCATAGATGACTTCTCTTGTGACTCTTGAACCCCACAGAGGGCTGGGATGAATCTCTGGCCTCAGCTGTACATGTGGTCTTCTGTCCATTAACTTTGGGGAGGACCACATCTTAACCTGTCCCTCCTATTCATTTCTGCTGCCGTGGAGGTGGCAGGGGTGGGGAATAATGCTCAGTAAGAGTAACTGCCTGTTGTGCCAGACGCAGAGCTGTGGTTTTATGTGTACTATTGCATTTTAGTCTCCGTGCATAATTGTATACGTGGATATTTGAACCCATATTTGTCCAACTCCCATAACCTCTGTTTTTCCCATGATTGGCAATTCCCTTTCATTCTCAGTTTATGGAATTGTACTTTCCCCCCCTTTTGACTATCTAGAAATCTCTGAGAAGTTTGAATGCCCATTGACTTATGCAAGTGGGTCTTGGTTGGGTACGTCTTTAGGAATTTTATATTTTAACGGCTTTTGGGGGGGCGGTTAATGACTAGTAAGGTGCCCAAGTAATGGAGAGCATCTGTTGAGTTCAGTAATAAATTTCAAGCTTGTTTAGAATTCTGCTTATGTGTTAAATTTTAGTTTCTCCAGTGAGCCTTTTTTTTTCCCCCATCTTAGATGATTTATATCTTTCTGGAGAATCATTTAGAGTTGCTTTTTCTTTTAAACAAGTGGTCTTCATAAAGAGGAGGGCAGATGGATATGTATACGCCCTCTGAAGCATCTGGACCAGACAGGGGAGTTCTGTTTGATGTTTGTTACAGAAGTGGCACCACCAAATACTAACAACTGTTTTATTCTGATCTTAACATCATGTTTAAAACATCCCTTTCTCTTTTCTTCTTTCCAACTCAGTATCACTGTACCGACTGGCAGAGACAGGAGAAGTAGATGTCCACACCCACAGACCCTGGCGCGATGCCCCACCCGGGGCCTTCGCCAGGGCCGGGACCCTCTCCTGGACCCATTCTTGGGCCCAGTCCAGGACCCGGACCATCCCCCGGTTCCGTCCACAGTATGATGGGGCCAAGTCCTGGGCCTCCTAGTGTCTCACACCCTATGCCGTCGATGGGGTCTGCTGACTTCCCTCAGGAAGGCATGCATCAGATGCACAAGGTGAGTTCATTCCCCTTCCCAGTCTTGTCTTCTGAGTCATGGATGGCTAATAATCCCTGATAACCAACCCGTGCCCCCTCTTTTTTTCTATTATGGTTAACAAGAGAATCAGCTAGGTTTTTTTCTTATCTTGTACCTTACCTGGTGACTCAGAGACTAAAGCGTCTGCCTGCAATGTGGGAGACTTGGGTTCGATTCCTAGGTCGGAAAGATCCCCTGGAGAAGGAAATGGCAACCCACTCCAGTATTCTTGCCCGAGGAATCCCACGGACAGAGGAGCCTGGTGGGCTACAGTCCACGGTGTCACAAAGAGTCAGACACAACTGAGCAACTTCACTTTCACTCTCACCTTATTAGAAACATACCTTCTTAGACTCTTTTATGGTTACAGATGTTGCACTGTCAGGAAGACTTGCTCTTGGCTTTTAAAACAGTGTTAGCTATAATATGCAGCTTTGACAGATTCTGTGGATTGGGGGTTGCAGGTATTTTGACTTGGTGAAGAAGTAGGAGTTAAGTCTTACTTTTTTTCCCCAACTACGTCTGTTAAGTAACTTATACCATCTATGAGTAACATACTGAAAATTATCCTTCCCTGAAAAGATCCCATAGGTCCCAAAGAGGAAAAGGGAAAGTGAGTCTTTTCCTAAAGAATATTTTCAAAAAAGCCTTGATAGAAATAAAACAGTTTCTAGGGAATCCTTGAAAATGCACTTTGCTGTCTGCCTGTGAAGTGGCTTTATTCTGGTTTTGGAAGAGGGCTCTGATTTTGCGGAGCCCAGGCCCAGTTGTTATTAAGGTTATAATAATCTGCCATTCGTGAGATTCAGGTTGTTGCTGTGGGGATGATCATAACGGTATGACTTTGGTATTATGGCTTTGTAGGAGATGTGAAACAGAGAAAATGGCCTTTTGAGAAAGCAAACAAAATCTTCTGTGACAATTTGCTTTGAAGGGTAGGAGTAGCCACTGTATATTACCTGAAGGTTAGGCCTGATGAGATGTATGGCCGTTTTACATCTTTTTTGGATGATATCACAGGTAGATAAGGTAGTGAAGATGCTTCTTGGTGTTAAATAGGTGAATTGTGGAAGATACTGGTTTGAAACAGAAAGGTTACTGCAAAAAAGTACAAGTCTTTTCTTTAATTGGTAGAACTGGAGGTCAATTTTAAGGTAAGGAATTTTAAGCTCAGGAAGGAAAGATCCATTTTTCACAAATTTATGTTATTTGATGGTTTTCAAATAAAAAAATTAATATATGCTTATTTTGAAAAGTAAAACCATATTGATCTAAATAAAATAAGTGGTTCACCCCAGGTAACAGCTTATTGTACATACTTTTTTCCCTTAAATTTTGATTAAGACTGTATGATGTTTTTAAATTAGTTAATTAATTTTAATTGGAAAATAATTACAATATTGTGATGGTTTTTGCCAAACATTAACATGAGTCAGCTACAGGTATACATGTGTATCCCCCCCATCTGGAACCCCCTTCTGCCTCCCTCCCCACCCTGTCCCTCTGGGTTGTCCCAGAGCACTGGTTTTGGGTGTCCTGCACCAAACTTTCACTGGTCATCTATTTTATGTATGGTAATGTACACATGTTAATGGTGTTCTCTCTGACCATCCCACCCTTGCCTTCTCTCGCTGAGTCCAGATGTCTGTTTTTACGTCTGTGTCTCCTTTACTGCTCTGCACATAGGATTGTCAGTACCGTCTTTCTAGATTCCATATGTATTTGTTAATATATAGTATTTGTCTTTTTCTTTCTGACTTACTTCACTCTGTATAATAGGCTCCAGGTTCATCCACCTTATTAGAACTGACTCAAATGCGTTTCTTTTTGTAAAAAATATGGAACACTTCATGAGTTTGCATGCCATGCTAATCTATGCATCATTCCAATTCTAGTATATGTGCTGCTGAAGTGAGCACTGTATATACGCTTTTTGCACCTTACTTTTCTCCAGCTTCAACAAAAATACCATCTAAGCATAGATTTGCATATTCAGGTGATATATTTAAATTTTTTTTTCTTTTACCATAATTGAATCATATCATCATTGTTAATTACTTTGAGACTTCTTTTTCATATAACTATATCATGGATAGCCCTATAATATCTCCAATATCTCTCCCTGCTTTTTTGATTTCTTTTAAATACAGGTTTTTAGCTTGTCAGGTATGTATATAAATGCTTATTTTCCATATTTATTAGGAGACACACTGAATATAGAGACATAGCAAAGTCATTGCATTGTCTTGTGTTCATATTGTATTAATTGGGGGATTATATTATAGACTGGATCTGTCAATTGCAAACCTTGGTACAGGTAGGTGAAATAATTCTGGGAGGGTTTAAGGATGCTTTCACCTTCGAAATGAAAGATAAGATTTGAAGGAAATATTTAGCTCACCTTTAAAAATAAACATATTCATAAGTGTTAGGTCATCGTTACGTTCTGAATCATTTTTATTTATCTGATCCCTTCTGTTTTGTTCTCTAGCATCTTTGTCACATTTTCTCCTATTCTCTACCCCCATCGATGCTCTTTTTTTGTTTTGTTCTCATTCTGCAAGTTCTGCATTTTCTCATCCTGCTTTTCTTCGGCCCACAGACCCTCAGATAATTCCCTGGGTGAGGACATGGTGACGTGCCTGGAGTTCACACCTGCTGACCAGATGCTTCACTTTCTGAAAATCTTTTTATAGGCAGCTTTATTCCTTGTCTTTTCTCCTCCGTCTCCCTCTGAGCTTCAGCTTTTTGCTTTTCAACATTGCTGGAAATAAATAAACAAGTGGCCTAAATACATCTGCTGCGTTGCTTTGATTTCCTCTCTATTATTACTATTTAACAGACTCAGAGACACTCTTTATACCAAATTCTTCCCATTTTTCTTCTGAACATCCTCTTTATGGTAAATTTCTCCTCTTTTCAAGTGCGTGCTTTTGACTCTGCAGAAATTAACTTTCCTTTCTCCAAAACTGCAAACACTCATACTTTCTTGCTCAAAGTCATTTGGTTTCTATAAACTCCTGGAAATATTCCTTTCAGGCTGTTTTGAAAATTGCTATTCCAGTTTGGGGAGGAATAGACTTTTCCTTTCTCAAACACATGCTCTGTTGCCCAATTCTGGATTGGATTAGTGTCCATTCAGTGGCAGTTTCTTGGGTGTCTGTTGTGTCCAAGGCCTCAAGCCCTCAAGCCCTCTTTCCAGCCCCTGTGTTCTTCTTTGCCAAACTCTGCCTTTCGCCTTTTTTCTTCCTTCCTCCGCCTGTAGTACAGCTTCACCTACTTCAGCCTCTTTCCCTTTTGGTGCTTACCCCCATTCACTGCTGTACCCTGTCTGTTTTTCTTTTTCCAACTGCCATGGAACTTTCTGGTTTCAACTTTTAAACTTTCCATAGGTTCCTTCCCCTCTGATGAAAAAAAATTACCCAAAAAATAGATCATCACAGACATTTCAAAGAGTCTTTCTTCTTCCATTCTGACTTTGGACTCACTTCAACATACAGCAGGTTTCAGGACTTACTTAAAAGGGTGTAGAAGAATAGCTTATATTTGTCTGCCTTGTCAACAGGACTTCATTTTTATTTGCAGGTTTTGACATAACCAAAAACCTTTCAACTGTTTAAAGCTTTAACTTTTGACTTAACAGGTAGCTTTGCTGATCCTATTGGTGTAGTCTTTTTTATTTATTTTTTTCCCCCCATCTATGAAATCTATGTAGTATATAGTAATATATGTAATATAAATGTGAAAATATATGGCTATCATATGGATAATAGATGACTGGGCCACATTTTGAAGACTTTATAGGATGGGCTCTTAAAGCACCGGATAGAAATATTGTGCCTTACAGAGGTGCCTAACTGATGTCCTATAAATGTTTCAGCCCATGGATGGTATGCACGACAAGGGGGTTGAAGACATCCATTGTGGATCCATGAAAGGCACTGCTATGCGACCACCTCACCCAGGAATGGGCCCTCCTCAGAGTCCGATGGATCAGCACAGCCAAGGTTTGTGTTTGCTACATACCTGCTTTGGGCTCCATATCATAGTCTTTCATCTTTCCTATTGTTATTTTAATTATGACTTGCAAAGAACAGAACTTGTCTAAGGATGGGGTCTGGCAGGTTTCTTTTCCCTGTAGAAATCTCCCCTTACCCCCTCACCAGCACAACTTTATGTTTGATATGGGCAGTTTTCTTTACAAAATCCTAGTAGTTTGACTGGCCACCATGTGTCCAAGCACTCTGCAAAATGCACTGCATACTTTACGCAGAATCTTTGCCCTGATGTTGTAAGATACATTATATCACTCCAATTTTGTAGGTGGAGAAGCTAAAGCTCAGAATATCTACTTTGCTTCCATAAGTTAGCATATCCAGTAAGTGACAGGTCCAAAAGGAGGACCCAAGTCTGCCTCCCAACAACAGCATGGATGGGTGATAGCAGGAGCAGGATGAGCCACCCACGTCCCTTGAATTGTACACTCCTCCTTCATAAGGTGACTTTTTCTGGCAGTGGAATAACCTGTCATCACTGGGGAATGGCTATCTTAGTCTCTTAGGGCTCCCAGAACAAATTGCCACAAGCCAGGTGGCTTAAAACAATAGAAATGTATTCTCCCAAAGTTCTAGAGGCCAGAAGTCCGAAAGCAGGATATTAGCAGGGCTGTGGCTGCTCTGAAGTCTACAGGGAAGAATCCTTCTTCGCCCCTTCCTAGCTTGTGGTGGTCGCCAGCACTGTTTTGACATTCCTTGACTGGTAGATCTGACATTCCAGTCTCTGTGCTGGTCTCCACGTGACATTTAACCTGCATGTCCGTGTATCCAGACTTTGTTCTTTCTATAAGGACACCAGTCACTGGATCAGAGTCTACCCTGATCCAGTACGACCTCATCTTAACTCAGTTACGTCTGCGAAGATCCTGTTTCCAAAAGGGTCACAGTCACAGGCACTAGGGGGTATGTCTTCAGTATAGCTTCATAGAGGACAGGGTTCCACTCCACAGTTGCACCCACAGTAGTGGCCACATCAAAATATGGCAGCTTTGTCCTCTCCTGGGTGCTTTTCCCTCTCATTGTTGAGGGCATATTGAAGATAGTGGAAAGTATATCCAAAGATATAATGTAACCTCTTTTCAGAATCACTATAGGGGCATTTCAGCAACTCATGGAGGCATAGGAGTACATCTTCACTAATATTCCAGCAGGTTTTTGAAGATCCTAGACTCTGATCTGAAATTTGATGGTAGGCAGATGTAAGTGTGACTAAATGACTCGTAAAATCTTGCCCATGTTAGAAAAGCAGACTGAATAATTGGGACTTGTTCAGGCACAGAAGAAAAAACTTGAGCCATTCAGGGGTAAGAATGAATTAAAACAATACTTTCAGGTTTATCATTTAAATTCTGAAGAGCCAGGTGCCTTCACAGAGCTAATGTAGATCTCATTTTTAATACCTAGGAGGTGTAGATGAGTTATATTCAGTGATTCTCAAAGCCAGATGCTGGCTCTGTCTGCTCCTGGCTTTGCAGTACTTCTAATAGTGGGGCCCTGGGACAACGCCAAAGGAAAACACTTGAAATGCATGAATCATAAGTGAGGCTTTTTACTTTTATGTATCTTAAAATTTCTTTCATTGCTTGGTTCCTTTCTTGGACTTGTAGAATGATGATATTTCTTGGAATTTCCAACACTTGGCACAATGTCTAGCACATAACTGGATATTTAGTAAATTTTTTTCAATTAGGAAGAGAAGTGAACTTTATGTATTCAAAAAACACTTTTAAATAGATCGTAATTTTTATATAATTTCAATAAGTTATAATTACTTGAAATGCAGAAGTCTGCATTAAATTAAATAGAATTGGAATTAGAATGTAATATTTTTCTCTAGAAGAGTAAAGTGCCTTGTAAGCTGGGGAATTCATTATTTAAAATATGCTTTTGAATAAGGTAGTATTGGTATAATGCAGTCTTATTCTACATAATGAGCTAAAAAGAATTTAGGCTCCATAATAACATATATCTTTAAAAACTCTGTTGTAGGAAGCCATTTATAAACATACCGGTCTAGAGAGGTGTAGTATTGATCAGAAAACTGCCTGCTTTAACTACCTAGCAACCTATTAGGTTATTTTAAGGTATTGGTTGAGAAGCAAAACCATTTCCTTCAATAAATACTAAATTGTGTACCTTATGGTCCTGATGATAACATTGTTTATTTTTAGTCCACTGGATAGAGAAAGCCTTCAAAGAAAAGTATATAATATTTAATGTTTTGTGTGTGTGTGTGTGTGTGTGTGTGTGTGTGTAAAGAGAAAACTCATATAAAATTGGCATTTGAAAACTCAAGTTTATTAAAAGGAGAGAGGCTGATTGCCTCTCTCTGCAAAGAAATGAAACTGGGGAAATAATGCCCTTGAAGCTGAGGGAAGGAAAACTGCCATTTTTTGACGACTTTTAAATGAGCAAATTAAACCAGATTTCAAAAAGAGCAGATTCTGCATCAACACTGTCATCCTGCAGACAAAGGTATATTTACTCTCAGGCAATTTCTTCACCATTTTCTCAACCAAAGATAATTATGCAAATATGTTATTTTGTTTTTATCGTTTAGATTTTTTTCTGATTTTTCCTGAAGTTTTATGGAATGCTAGTCATGTCAAAAAATAAAAAGAAATCTCTCTCTCTTTAACTGAAAGACTGTCACATTTTTAATGTCATACTGTGATAGAATGATTCTATTAGCATCTCCTGTAAATTCTAGGAAACAATTTTTCCCACACCCCTAGTTTTTTTCTTACCACATTTGAGGGAAGATTTTGTTGTATTGATTAATTCTGGAAAATGATTTTTATTTCACTCTTAGTTTCTTTCTTAGGAGATTTGAGGTAAAACGAATTATTGTACTTAGTACAACTAAGTGTCTCATCCTTATAATTTTGCCATGCCAGGAGACATAGTTGAAAAGAGCGATTTGATGAAGTGTGTTACACAATTACATTTAGATTAGATTGTCTAATGTTTTGGTCAGTTGTATTAGGCATCGTGTGATTTATCACGGGTAAGCTATAATTGGTGACGACCTTAGGAAAGAGGACAGTCCAGAAGGCAGGAGACGTGACCCATTTTAACACCTGGTTGTATCCCTTCTCCCATGAAATGTCAGTAGCTATAGTAGGAAGTTTTTCCTCCAGTGATAGATGCAAAGTTGGCAGAAAGGTGTTAGGGAGGTACTTTCATAATGAACAAACTACCATTTTGCACCAGCATTACAATTTGGAGGTGAATTTTAACCTCGTTAAGAAGGAAAACCGTTAATGATGAAGTTAAGTATATGTTATTGATACTTAAAAATGTTTATTGTTATAAATAACATCCTGGGATTTGAATTTCTGCTCATCTTGCAGATGAGCGGGCTGATTGCAGGGGCATTTTCTTAGGCTAACTTCTGTGATCAACTAGAACCCTAATGCCTTCATGATTTTTGTGCTCGATTACAGAGTAGGGATTTCGGAAATGAGAGTGAGCAGCTTTTCCATTTCTCTTCAGGGCAGGATTACTCAGAATGGAGTTCTACATCTCACCAATTGATAGAACAAAACCTACTCTTGTCTTAGGGGATCAGGCTAAATTTGTTTCCCTCTCCAAATGGCAATTTGAGATAAAAGGAACTGTATCCTTTATTTTCTCTAGTCTTTCAAATGATGATGTTGAGTCCCCAGGCAGCGTGGGTCAGATATTCGTGAGCCTCTGTAATTCCACATAGACACAGAGTGCAGCTTCAGCTCAAACTTGATTAAGTGTTGAAACACACGGCAGATGCCTAATAAACACCTATGTGATGACCTTTAAAATAATTGTGATGCAGGTGGATTTATTAATGGCAAAGACCTTTAATTTAATGTTTTACATTGTGTCTTAGAATGCCTTTGAGTTGATGAGTTAGCCCTCAATTTGAATGGAAGACAATGTTTTGGGGTACAGCAAACCACTCTGTCCTCTCCTTCCTCTTGGATCTCCCTTCAGCAATGTGCAGTCCTATATTTTTCTAGGGATTCTTTGGCCAGACTCCACAGTTCATCTCTTGAAATAAGTTTCTTGAAAATTTTATTGCATTTTGACTTTTCTTTCTTAAGTATTCTTAAGTTTTCCATTTAAGTCTCTTTATCACCCAAACAGATTACTTTCATTTTTATATTACATTGTAAATGGTTCTGGGCTTCCCAGGTGGCCTTGGTGGTAAAGAACCCATCTGCCAGTGCAGAAGACGTAAGAGGCATAGATTTGATCCCTGGGTTGGGAAGATCCCCTGGAGGAGGACATGGCAACCCACTCCAGTATTCTTGCCTGGGGAATCCCATGGACAGAGGAGCCTGACGGGCTACAGTCCACAGGGTCACAAAGAGTTGGACACACCTGAGGAGACTTAGCTTGCAGCACATAAATGCTTCTAGAAGATTTTGGAAGCTTTCAAGCCTTTAACTTATTTTTATATTACTACAACAAAATTAATATTAGACCATGGAAAGAACATATGCCTTGGAATCAGGTGAATCTTGGTTACCAAGATCTAATTGTGTGACATGGTGTAACGTGCTTACTCTCATTTTAAAAAATGAGGTGACAGCACGTATCTTCTGGGAGTGTTGTGAGGACTATAGAAAAAAAAATGTATGCTCCATTCTGCTCACATCCCTCTAACTCTTCTTACCATTTCTGTGCTCCTATCATCCTTATATCTACTGGCCAGACCACCATCTTGATTTTGATTTACCGGCATCCACCTTACACACACAGACACACACACAGACACACACACACACACACACACACAGCATGAGATTAATCTTCAGGCATGCACTACAGCAACTGACTTAACCATACACTCCTTGTTGGCTTCCTTCCCTTATTTTACCTTTCCACACTCTTGTCAGTATCCCTGCACCTTTCAGATAAATCAGCTGCACTCAGTCTTTCCATCAGGCTCTGATTCCAGGGTAAACTTGGCTAAAATAGCATGTACAGTGCCTTGCTTAATGCCTACAACCATGGAGGCCCTCAATAATGGCAAATTACTCATAAAGTGCATAATAATAAACCAAATAATATCCCCGTAAGAGTCCTCATTCTGCACTGCAGTACAGCAGAGAGCTTCAAGTTCTGGTCTCTAGGTTGGAGCTCCTTTTAATGTATAATACTGTCCCCTGTGCCCTTCCTCTAGGTGTACAACAGCCACTACTAGGTCGTGTCACCATCTAGGACACGTGAAAGTGAAAGTGAAAGTCGCTCAGTCGTGTCTGACTCTCTGCGACCCCATGGACTATACAGTCCATGAAATTCTTCAGGCCAGAATACTGGATTGGGTAGCCTTTCCGTTCCCCAGGGTATCTTCCCAACCCAGGTCTCCCGCATTGCAGGCGGATTCTTTACCAGCTGAGACACAAGGGAAGCCCAAGAATACTGGAGTGGGTAGCCTATCCCTTCTCTAGCAGATCTTCCTGACCTAGCAATTGAACCAGGGTCTCCTACTTTGCAGGCAGATTCTTTACCAGCTAAGCTATCAGGGAAGCCTCTAGGACACATCGGGCTATCCACTGCTTGAAATGTGACTAGTCCCATTGGAGATGTACAGTAACTTAATATGGAAACAAAAATGTAAAATCTCTAATAATTTTTATTCTTTGAAATGATAATATTAGGGGTATGTTGGTTTAAATTATATATTATTACAATTTTGTCTGTTTCTTTTAATTTTATATGTATATATATATTTGATATACATAAATTTTAAATTATATATAATCCCATTAAGTTACATGTGCTTTAAATTTCTCTCAGTCAATGCTGTTGTGGAAAATCGTCAAGATCTCCAGGAATGTTTCTCTTTCAGGGTCATGGGGGGCAGCCTGTGACCTCTCCCTTTGTGTTTTATTCCAGGTTACATGTCGCCGCACCCATCTCCGCTGGGAGCCCCAGAGCACGTGTCCAGCCCTATATCAGGAGGCGGCCCGACCCCACCACAGATGCCACCGAGCCAGCCAGGACCCCTCATCCCAGGCGACCCTCAGGCAATGAACCAGCCCAACAGGGGTCCCTCTCCTTTCAGTCCCGTCCAGCTGCATCAGCTCCGAGCCCAGATTTTAGCTTACAAGATGCTGGCCCGGGGCCAGCCCCTCCCCGAAACACTGCAGCTTGCAGTCCAGGGGAAAAGGACGTTGCCTGGCATGCAGCAACAGCCGCCGCCACAGCCCCAGCCCCAGCCTCAGCCGCAGCAGCCACAGCCGCAGCAGCAGGCCCTTGTTAACTACAACAGACCATCTGGTAGGTTAATATGCAACCCAGTGAATAATGCGAGGGTCCAGCTCAGAGAAGGACGGCTAAGCACACAGAAGCCCTGGGCTGCTGTCAGCCCAGGGCCATCTTCTGCCGCACTTTGCTGGCTCCCTTGTCTGCTTTGCTTAGTTGGCCAAGATTCTTGATCTCCTCGGCCGTGGGTCCTAGAGGGGTGCTTCTTAAACCTTTGGAGACTCTGGTCTGAGCTGTGGCTCTAAGCAAAATGTGGGAAGCCCATCCACCCCACCCCCTGCCAGGTTAGGAACCCCTGCACCTGGTGTGTTCCATTGCCAGCAGGCACATCTCGAATCTCCTCTCCTTGAGCTATTTTGTGTCTGTTGACTTATTTATTTCTATCCTTTTGGTTGTGAAAATGTTTGAGGAGGCTTGCAAGAAAGCGTACCCATGGTAAAGAAATTATCAAGTAGAAAATTCAGAAACAGAGGGAAGTAGAAATCAAAGTTGGGAGATCTGCCATGGGGGTGGGGGCCCAGGAGCTCTTGTGAAGGCTGCCATCTGCGCATCCAAGGTGACTGGAACCGCATGGTGGTCAGGAAAGGGGAAAGCGTCAGGCGCCTGGTCCTCGCTGCTCAGAAGGAAGTTGCTCTCCAGTTTCTCAGAGGACACAGCATCTTTTCTAGTATGAGAGTATAAAGTAACTTTCCCAGGTGGGATTATTTTTTTAATTATTACTATTGTAAGGAATACTGCATGATAGGGGCATCAGTAACATTTGTTCATAATAGAGTAACAGAATCCACATGGCCTATTTCCTCTGGACCCCAGCATCAGAGCTGAGGCTGACATTCTGTAAGGAGCTGAGATGTGATAGTCTTTGGTAATGAGCTGGTGGTCTGCTTGATCCCACTGAGAGGATTCAGAGCTCCAAGAAGCTATAGGGTGATCTTCCACGAATGTTGTTTTTTCTGGGAAGATTTTTGTTAGCTACTGGATAAGCACAAGGTTTATGGTTCTGTTCTACTAGAGCTTTGAATTCCAGAGAATTTGAATCTCAGGAAATTTGAATTCCAGAGTGCCTCCTTGTCACTGATGCCCTTTCCTGTGAGTGAATTCCTCTCATTTGGGTCAGCCCTGACATCTGATCATTGCTACTGGTTTGGGATTATTGGTCTTCTTCTTAGGTTTTGGGACTTAGACATTGGGAAAGAGTTCAGATGATTTTTTTTTTTTTATTACTATTGTTCTTCCTTGGAGAAGGAAATAGCAACCCACTCCAGTACTCTTGCCCGGAGAATCCCATGGACGGAGGAGCCTGGTGGGCTATAGTCCACGGGGTCGCAAAGAGTCGGACACGACTGAGCGACTTCACTTCACTTCACTTCTGAGTTTGTAGATGTTTCTTTCCTGGTAGAGGAAACCCTGAGTTGCCTACTGAAAGGGTAAACTCATCTTGTTAATTGTAGATGGAGCCTTAGGAATGGTTTTCTAAAGAGCATGAAAGTACCGTGTCATCTCCAGACTTCTGTGTGTGGGCTGCAATGCTCTGGTAGGTGGAGGATCCCATGGGACCAAACATTAGTGACTATAAATGTTGTACAGGAAACCTGCACATTAGATGGTAGTTTGAACACTCAGTGTGTCTAGCAGCTTTAAAATTGCAAAAACTCTAGCTCTTAGGAATGCCACCAGAGAGAATCAAAAGTGTCTGTCTGTGTATATGTGTAGTTTGTACCTCCTGAGGGCCTGCTAGCAAACCTGGTGCTCCACGCCCAGTAATAAGCCTGTGCACGTGGGACACATCTGGAGCATGGAGACTCAGGATTCGATGCCAGAGGCCTCATGTTCTGCCCCGCCCTGGCACCCTCATGACCAGAAGGCTCACAACAAGGGAAAGGCTCTGTCCCAAGGTCTGTGCTCCACTGTGGGTAGGACGGAAAAGGATCTCAGCTCCTTACCGAGAGCCTTTTATTCATATTCTAGACACAATGTCAACAACATTGGTGACCCTGATATCCTGAGTCTTAGTATACAAGGAGCATTATTAACTAAAGGAGTTCCCAGTAGAGGCTTAGTGGTCACAGTCGGATAGTTGGTAGCTCAGGAGGAGGGAGCAAAGTCTATGCCTCCTGAAAGCCCACTGTGGGACCTTGTCACACAGGCATACTTCCTCGAGCACTGCAACTTGTCCTAGGGTAGTCCCTCATCACGGACCTCAGTGAGGTTTGTTATTTTTAACAATGACCTCGTCACAGCAGGAAAAGATTCCAGGGTATTATTTAAGAAGGCAGAAAGCTAAATGATTTATTTCATCCAAAGTCACAAGAATGAGACCAGATGATGATGTAAACCTTCGAGGATAGAGTTTCAGTTACCTGGATACTTACACACAGCAAATCCTCCACATCCTAACCAACACAGTGCTGGGTGCATTTTCCGGATCATTTCTGGAAGAGAAGGCTCCATTTTATTATTATTTTTTTCCTTTACCTGATGTCTACATCTTCGCTCGCCAGATTCCTGGCATTAGGGGGGAAGCTTGTTTCATTACTCACTGTTCGTGTCTTTTGTATTTCCAGCCATCAGGCTTCTTAGAAATGATATTACTCGGGCCGATATGCCAGAGTAGGCAAAGAGACTGTGGGCAAAGGAGAAAAGAAGACACTTTCCTCAAATAGAGCAGACCCCTTCCTGCCACCAGGAGGGAGGTTACATTTCTGATCTTGTCCGCCAAATCTCAGATTTCATAGGGAAATGATTACCTTCCTTGAAAATGGCTTTTTGGGTGGTTTTTTTTTTTTTTGGCAATGACATCTTGGACAAGTTTAAGTAAGGCCAAAAGAAGTTTTTCTTTATTTAAGAGAATATTACTTTTTTTCATTGTTTATCCCTCTCCTTTTTTAAAAAAATAATAAAGCAGCATAATTGCTTATAAATACCTCTGTCAATATTCCGGGGGGTGGGGGGGGGGATCAATTTAAGTATGTCTACTTTTCCTGGTGGTAGCTGTGATTTTTCTTTCGTCCCATTTGCTAGTGTCACTCATGTGTGAAGAGAGCTTTTTTGGCTGGGGTGATCTGCCTCAAACCCACTCCAAAGTTAGAATTCACCAAAAGCAATACCGCCAGGGCCACCACCCGAAAACTGCAGTTTGACCAGAGGAAGTGTGTGCTGAACAGACGAGTGACTCTAGTCCTTGCCTGCTGCGGGCTCCTCTCAAATCGAATCCATTGTTTTTCTTTTAATTCTGATTCATTTTTCTTTTTGGAGACCAAAGCAAATTTCAAAACAGGAACTGAAAAGGTTTTGGGTTTTTTTTTGCGGTGGGCAGGGAAGCCTTCATGGTAGAAAGCAAGAGTTTTATTGCTGATTTTTTTCAGTGCTTGTCACTTTCCTGCTTGCCCCTCTCATTTTTTTTTTTCTTTTGTCATCTAAAATTTCTTAGTATGCTTCGTTTAAGCCTCATTATTACATTTATCTTTTCAACCTCTGGAATCCACTTAAATCCTTGTCTAATGCACAGATAGTTATTTCCATAAACATCCTTCTGTACCGGAAGATAGAGTGGGAAGTCTGTACAGAAATTCTGTACATGTGAGGCTTAGGTAATTTAAGAAGTTTATTTACCTGTTTCTTAGATTCAGACATCTAATAAAGACTCCTTCCCTCCCTTAGCTGCAATGGGATGACACCCCTCAAGAGTGTCAGGGTGTATATCTACCTTGACTTCTAAAGTGAGGACTGACAGGAGGACACATATTTTGTACCTCAGACAATTCAGTCTAAATTGTTTATATTGGCGAGAGAGTAGGAGATAAGCTAAAGAACGTAATTTGTTTTCGATCTAAAGATATCAAGATGTGAGTTCTTATCATTCTGCAGACCACGAGTGTGCTGGTTGTCAAGAGATGCTTTCTGTTGATACAGAACAAACTCATTCAGGCAGCTCAACGCCTAAAAGACAAGCAGAACACCTCAGGGTTAGGTAGCTGTGTTCTGGGCGTGTCTAATGGCAGGCAGCTGCGTTCAGTCCCCTAGCCTCTGTAAGGAGAATTTTTTGAATAATGTGTTGGCTGGAGGAGAAAATAGACCCAGGCAGTAAATGAACTTGCAGTGTTTAGTTAGAAAGGAGTTTGCCTGTAAGTGACTCTGATGGGGAATTAGCAGGAAGCACAGGGCAGGTTGACTTATCTGAGTATCTGTGCTGAATTGTATTAAACGGTGGAAACATTTTCAAGTTTGCTCTTGAAGAGCGTACTTTCAAAGCTTCTAGCTAATACAGTACCAAATTTCCTTGAAAGCCTTTCTTTTGCTGTAGAGCTTTTCTGAAAAGCTGAGTGGTTAAATTGGGCTTCTTTGCTTTGGTGTCCTTAGTGGCAATGAAAATGACCAGAGCTGAGGGCTGAGCATTCAGCAGCCATGCTGTCTCATTGAATCCTCACTTCCCCCTTGCAGGGGTGAGGCACCAGAGATACCAGACATGCTCTGGATACCTCCCTTTGATTGTGTGTTTTTGAAAACAGTGACTTGAATATACCTTGAGGAGTCGGCATGACTCTACACAGGTATTTACAAGCCATCATGCTAAAGAAGAAACATCCAGAGTAAGTGAAATATGTGCACTCTTGCACTATTATGGCTTTTATTGATAACCTATTCAAATTGTGAAAGGAGGGAAAGCACTCTGAAAACTGAATTTAGGGTAATTAGTATGATGTTCGGAGAAGGCAATGGCAACTCACTCCAGTACTCTTGCCTGGGAAATCCCATGGATGGAAGAGCCTGGTAGACTACAGTCCATGGGGTCATGAAGAGTCGGATATGACTGAGCGACTTCACTTTCACTTTTCACTTTCATGCACTGGAGAAGGAAATGGCAACCCACTCCATTATTCTTGCCTGGAGAATCCCAGGGACGGGAGCCTGGTGGGCCACTGTCTATGGGGTCGCACAGAGTCGGACACGACTGATGTGACTTAGCAGCAGCAGCAGTACGATGTTATCAATAGGACACAGATTTTCTTTTAATTAAAGGTGGTGGTTTTTTAGAGGGCTTCAATGTATTACATTTATTATTTACTATGCTTATTATACCAAGTCTTCCAATAGTTTAACTCTACCAGTTTCTTGAGCTTGTTAGGGAAATTCATAGAATCACACTATTAAAGTAACTGTTAGAAATCTCTATCTCCTCTCTTTTGGCTCAAAGCAACTCAGATTTTTTTTTTAAATCTCCCCTGTTTCAAAGACCCTGAGGGAAAAAATAATCAAAAGTGTCCCTCCATAACTAACAACCCTGAGAGTTAATGTTTATAAACCAGTTTCTTCCATATGAATGGAAGGAACTCTAAATCTGAAATATTGTGAAAAGGTTTGCATTATGTAAAAGACCTCCCATTCAGAAAAAGAATCAGAATGTACTTCGCTGAGAAGGATCTCTTTACTATGATAGTACATCTATAGTGCCTAAAACAAACAAACAAAAAAACAAGAAATGCATTTTTCCCTCCAGAACTTGTCATCAATCCTAGAACAGGGCTACAGATGACCTCAGGAAGTCTCATCCAGCCCTAAGTCTCTGGGAAAGTTTTACCTAATTTCAGAAGGAGGGGAACGAAAGAACACCACCACTACGCACACTCATGCTCACAGACACACACATACTCACACACACTGTAGTTTCCCAGCAGTTTGTTCTAATTCTTCCCATTCCTCTTGTCAGAATGTTTGCTATCCTTGGGTTGTCATTTAAGTCCACTTCTCTCTGGTGTTTGCTGAAAATTGAAATGTGTCTAATTTTTCATAATGTATGTCTTTGGTACATTAATAAGTCACTCTGAAGTATAGAAATGATTATTTTTGTTACCATTTAATAATTTTAATATTTCTCAGAACAGATACAGAAAATACTTGCAAGAATGCCTATTTGAGGTTTTAAGATCTGCTTGCTGAGACTTTTCTTTTAATTTACTAAACTCTGGTAGCATCACTAATTTTATTTATAACTTTGAAATAAGTAAAAATTCATCAGAAGGAGAGATGGAACACTTCTTACTTTAGTTAAAACTCCTAAAGTTTAATGTGGGAAATTGCTTTAAATTAACTAATTAAGTACATTTTAATAAACTTAATGATTACATAGCCCTTTATTCTGATAAGATGAGAAAAATGCTCTCTTGAATCTTAATCTTTGCTAGGTTTTCTTAGGTGGAATGAGTAGATTCTTTATTTCCCCTGCACTGAATGTTTTTAGAAATATTTTCTAACATGTAGTAAGAAATTTAAGTTCCCTAGATGTACTGATAAAGCCTGAAATATAGTTTATAGATCATTAGGGGAAAATGCATGCTTATTTCAGTTCACACAGAGTACTGGTGGGCTGCTGCCTATATTATGTAAAGCATAGGTTCTACAGCTGGACCGTTCCAGATTGGGCAGGAGGGGGTTTGTGGTGTAGTCCGCAGAATGTGATTTTGGGACCACACCCAGATTGCATCTGACCGCTGAGTGACTCCCTTGCTTTTTCAGAACCCCAAATGCACCTGTAATTATTTTAAAAACCCACTGCAGCCCTCCACTAAAAACTGGCTCTCTATTCCTTAATCAGTTTATTACCTAAGAGTCATTTTAGGGCCATTTCCCTTTGGGATAGATGCCAAATTCTTTTTTTCCTTTTCCTTTCTTTTAACCCTTTCCTCCTTTCTCTTCTGGCTTTCCTCATCTTCCTCCCTTCCCTTCTGTTTTCTTCTCTTGAGACCTTCCATTGTCCCCATCCCCAGACCCTCCCTCGCCCCGGAGTGGGGGGTTGTCGGCGGGCAGGCGGGGTGTGGGCACAGGGCACCTTCCCTCCCCAGCTGCCCATGTTGCTATTGTCTTGCAGGCCCGGGGCCAGAGCTGAGCGGCCCGAGCCCCCCGCAGAAGCTGCCGGTGCCCGCGCCCAGCGGCCGGCCCTCACCCGCGCCCCCCGCCGCAGCGCCACCGCCCACGGCTGCCGTGCCCGGACCCTCCGTACCTCAGCCGGCCCCGGGGCAGCCCTCGCCCATCCTGCAGCTACAGCAGAAACAGAGCCGGATCAGCCCAGTCCAGAAACCGCAAGGCCTGGACCCCGTGGAGATTCTGCAGGAGCGGGAGTACAGGTAATGCACCAGCCCCGTGGGTAAGACGATGTGTGCTTGCAAGTACCACCCAGCTCAGATGGCCTGGTGTCTCCTGGTGTGATGGTCATTCTTCATGGGACCAGGGAGAGGCCTAAGGGAAACTGCAGAGGCCAAGACTCAGGCTTGAGAGTGATTTTCCAAAAAAGTCTCAGAAGAGTTTCTTTGCCACTGGAGCCTGGGAAAGGGACCCTCCGGGGCTTCTGGGCCTGATTTTCACTCTCGCAGTCAGAAAATTTTATCTACTCTGATGACACGCCAAGATCAAAAGCTCAGCCCAGAGTTCTTAAAGATACAAGAAAGTGGTCAGCCCACACTCAGACTGTGCAGTATTTTGTCCTAGTCTGTCAGTGTGTCCTTGAATGTTGACTGTGAGTGGCTCATATGTTGATTGTGTCTCCTGATACTAAAGGCCACCCTTCAGAAGGTGTATATAAGGAAATAATGTATTCTTTGATTCAGTTCATGCACTTGTTGGGCAATGGCTTGGTCTCACTTTTGGGGTAGGCCCCATTTAAATGTCTCGGTATGTGGTCCTTATTTTTACTCTTACTCCAGAAGCTTCATTTGGCACATTTATCTGAATCAGGGACGACAAACCTTTTCTCTAAAGGCCTTAGAGCCTCTGTCAGAACTACTCAACTCTACCATTATGGTGTGAACGCAGCCAGGCAATAATGGGGCTGGCTGTGTTCCTGTGAAATTTTATTTATGAGAACAGCTACGGACAGGGTTTGGCCCACAGACTGTAGTTCAGTTCAGTTTAGTCGCTCAGTTGTGTCCAACTCTGCAACCCCATGAATCACAGCACGCCAGGCCTCCCTGTCCTTCACCATCTCCCGGAGTTTACTCAAACTCACGTCCATCGAGTCGGTGATGCCACCCAGCCATCTCATCCTCTGTCGTCCCCTTCTCCTCCTGCCTTCAATCTTTCCCAGCATCAGAGTCTTTTCCAATGAGTCAACTCTTCGCATGAGGTGGCCAAAGTATTGGAGTTTCAGCTTCAGCATCAGTCCTTCCATTGAACACCCAGGACTGATCTCCTTTAGAATGGACTGGTTGGATCTCCTTGCAGTCCAAGGGACTCTCAAGAGTCTTCCCCAACACCACAGTTCAAAAGCATCAATTCTTCAGTGCTCAGCTTTCTTCACAGTCCAACTCTCACATCCATACATGACTACTGGAAAAACCATAGGACAGACCTTTGTTGGCAAAGTAATGTCTCTGCTTTTGAATATGCTATCTAGGTTGCTCATAACTTTCCTTACAAGGAGTAAGTATCTTTTAATTTCATGGCTGCAGTCACCATTTGCAGTGATTTTGGAACCCCCCAAAATAAAGTCTGACACTGTTTCCACTATTTCCCCATCTATTTCCCATGAAGTGATGGGACCAGATGCCATGATCTTCGTTTTCTGAATGTTGAACTTTAAGCCAACTTTTTCATTCTCCACTTTCACTTTCATCAAGAGGCTTTTTAGTTCCTCTTCACTTTGTGCCAAAAGGGTGGTGTCATCTGCATATCTGAGATTATTGATATTTCTCCTGGCAATCTTGCTTCCAGCTTGTGCTTCCTCCAGACCAGCATTTCTCATGATGTACTCTGCATACAAGTTAAATAAGCAAGGTGACAGTATACAGCCTTGACGTACTCCTTTTCCTATTTGGAACCAGTCTGTTGTTCCATGTCCAGTTCTATCTGTTGCTTCCTGACCTGCATATAGGTTTCTCAAGAGGCAGGTCAGGTGGTCTGGTATTCTCATTTCTTTCAGAATTTTCTACAGTTTATTGTGATCCACACAGTCAAAGGCTTTGGCATAGTCAGTAAACCAGAAATAGTTGTTTTTCTGGCACTCTCTTGCTTTTTACATGATCCAGTAGTTAGTAGATCCTAAATGGTTGATTTCAGTAAAAAAAAATGAGTCCAGGAAGAACTGAGTCAATATAAAATGAAGCTAAGATCATGGATTCGGGTGTACGTGTGTGTGAAAGTTACTCAGTCGTGTCCGGCTCTTTGCAACCCCATGGACTATATAGTTCATGGAGTTCTCCAGGCCAGAATCCTAGAGTAGGTAAGCCTTTCCCTTCTCCAGGGGATCTTCCCAACCCAGGGATCAAAGCCAGGTCTTCTGCATTGCCGGCGGATTCTTTACCAGCTGAGCCACCAGGGAAGCCTTGGTTTCGACAGTTAGCCAAAAAGTGTTCTCCGCCACTGAGTGTCTGTGTTGCCTTCCTCAAGGTACATCTGTTTTCTGTGACTCAGTTTCCCCTTATGTTAAAAGAAGGTATTATGCAATATCATCTTTTATAGGGAGAAGATAAAATTACACAAAGGCTTTCAATACATATTAGCTATTATTATTATTTCCCAAGTGTGATTTGACTTAAGACAATGAGGGGTTAAACATTATAGGGAATGTTAGGAAATAATGTCTGTGCTTTCGTGCTATGTTGCTTTAGTTATGTCCGACTATTTGCAACCCTGTGGACGGACTGTAGTCCGCCAGGGTCTTCTGTCCATGGGCATTCTCCAGGCAAGAATACTGGAGTGGGTTGCCATGCCCGCCCCCAGGGGATCTTCCTGACCCAGGCATCTAACAAGAGTCTCTTTCGTCTCCAGCATTGGCAGGCGGGGTCTGTACCGCTGGTGCCACCTGGAAGCCCAAACTAATGTCTTGTTGCTCAGTCACTCGTGTCCTGCTCTGCGAAACCCCATGGACTGCAGCACCCCAGGCTTCCCTGTCCTTCCTTCACCGTCTCCTGGAGCTGGCTCAGACTCATGTCCGTTGAGTCAGTGATGCCATCCAGCCATCTCGTGCTCTCTCGTCCCCTTCTCCTGCCTTCAGTCTTTCCCCACATCAGGGTCTTTCCTAATGAATAGGCTCTTCGAATCAAGTGGCCAAAGTATTGGGAGCTTCAGCTTCAGCATTAGTCCTTCTAATGAATATTCAAGATTGACTGGTTTGATCTCCTTGTAGTCCAAGGGACTCTCAAGAGTCTTATCCAATACCACAGTTCAAAAGCATCAATTCTTTGGCATTCAGCCTTCTTTATGGTCCAGCTCTCACATCCATACATGACTACTGGCAATACCATGACTTTGACTAGATGGACCTTTGTTGGCAAAGTAATGTCTCTGCTATTTAATATGCTGTCTAGATTTGCCATAGCTTTTCTTCCAAGGAGCAAGCGTCTTTTAATTTTGTGGCTACAGTCACCATCTGGGGTGATTTTGGAGCCCAGGAAAAAAAATAATGTCTAGGATCCCTTTAAAAACATTACCTTACTCTTTATTGTAAAACACATGACTACTTATCTATTATTATATTAAAATACTAATTTATCAGTTTTGAGAGTTACTCTGAAAGAAATCGCAGTAACTTGCCATTAAATGTGTATAGCTTTTTGGATAAAGAGTATAACTTTATTCTCACTGCTATTATTAATCCTCAATTAAGAGCTTTTATATTGCTGTTTCCAGCTTTTCATGTATCCCTAGAGAGCTAGATATTCATCATCAATTGATATTTCAGTGTTGATAGGCAGATTCTGTTGGGTGAGTAATTTCTGTGTGGTATAAAAGTCAAATATCAGCACTGTATACTCATTTGGGGCAGAAAAAATATTCATATTCAGTCCTTTCTTTATGTTGCTATTGAATAAAAAAGCCAAAAGCCATTTTAAAAGACAATAAATGGGATAGTGGGGTATAGTTTAAAATTCTGACTTCCTAAGTGCTAACATTTTTTCCCTACCTTGACCATACGGAGCTGCCAGTCCCTTTGTTGAATCGCATGAACCCCATATAACACAGACACTGTACCTAGAAATGCATCTGGGTTTTTTTTTCCTTCAGTTCAGTTCAGTTGCTCAGTCGTGTCCAGCTCTTTGTGACCCCCACGGACTGCAGCATGCCAGGCTTCCCTGTCCATCACCAACTCCTGGAGCTTGCTGAAACTCATGTCCATGGCATCAGTGATGCCATCCAACCATCTCATCCTCTGTCGTCCCCTTCTCCTCCTGCCTTCAATCTTTCCCACTATCAGGGTTTTTTCCAGTGAGTCAGTTCTTCACATCAGGTGGCCAAAGTATTGGAGCTTCAGTTTCAGCATCAGTCCTTCCAGTGAATATTCAGGACTGATTTCCTTCAGGATTGACTAGTTTGATCTTGCAGTCCAAAAGACTCTCAAGAGTCTTCTCCAACACCACAGTTCAAAAGCATTAATTCCTCATATTTTTTTCTTTCTTCAGCCTATATTATGAGGGGGGTGTGTGTGTGTGTGCTTACTGAGTCCTAAATTTTCTTTGTCATTTTTACCAGACCTGTATTTGCAGGGTTTTCTTGTAACAAGATCATTTTAACACTTTTCTGGGAAATGATCTTAATGGATGATCTCCCAAAGTACACGGTATTAATTATCACTGTTTAGCCTGTTCTAGTATGTGGAAAGGTTTTGTCCTCCATACCTGTATCAAGTTAAAAGCATGTGCCCATCAGTATCTTCTGAATTATAAGCATTGCAGAGGTGGTGGAATGGCTAATTGTCATGTTATTATTATTACTTGATAACATGTCTCCTCTTCTGTTAAGCTGCCTGGCTTTTGAAGTGACTGATCTGGCAACCCTGGGTTCAAAAAGCTGGTGGGTGTTTTGGCCTGAAATCTCCCATGGCTGTCTTGAGAAGCTAGGTTTATACTGGCAGAGTTTTGCAGGGGTATCTTTTATCTTCTTTAGTTACAGAGAAAGAGCTGACTTCTGCCTATATGAAGATAAATTATCCAATTGCAGAAATTAGTTAAATGTATTCCTTAAAAATGGTTAGATTAAGTCCCTTAGGCCCTTGTAAAAGACAGCTAAAACCCCGCTTTCCCCCTCTTTGAGAGAATGGCTTACTTATTACCCTTTAGCACTGATAGGAAGAGTCCAGTGTAACTCTCTCTTCTGATTGAGGATTTGAGCAAGGTCTTTTTTTTTTTAAGTCTCTTTTATAATTTTATAAACTTGGTTTGAGCAAAAATCATTTTTCAGAAATTCTTTAACCAGATGTTCATTTCTTTGTTGTAATATCACTTACCTTGTCTATGAAAAATGAAAGAAAATTGTAAGAATCTTTTTTTTTTTACTTTTAAGTCACTTGGCTGCTCTTCCTGTTCATCATGAAATCAGAATTTTGACAAAATTAACTTTGCTTTTTCAGTAATAGCACATGTAAGTTTCTGCATGTGAACACTCTGCCTCAGATCTGTATCAGCTCTTCAGTTAAAAACGCTTTGTTCTCATTTAAATTGGATCCTTTCTTTTAGACCGTCTTTTCCTTATGATGGAACTTTATTGCTTTTCTCTGTAGTGTCAGTACCTTTTTTTTTTTTTTTTTTGGTATTTTGGCATACTTTCTTTGCCCTTATCAATATACTTCACCTCCGTTCTTCCACCTAGAGTTAGAGAATTGATCAGAAGTGCTCCAGGAATTATAATGTTAGCATGTAAATTCTACAGATGTTACATGAGAAAGAAATATATTTCACACTGAAAGGGATTTATTTGAGAAGAGTATCTTTGAATGATGTGAGCCCTCTTTGGTATCAAGTCAGAATTTAGTATGAAAACAGCATACTAGTCCCTCGGCTTCGGGAAGCCAGCCTAGTGTTTTTTGTACTGCCCTGGCCTCCATTACAACCCTGAAAATTCCTTCTCAAAAATTACCAAGAGCCGCTTCATCAGCAGAGTTACCAAAAGTCAGTCTCCCTCTCTCTTTCTTTTAAAAAGTGTCACTCAGCTCCTGGAAGGAACAAAATGTACCAGTGTCATTTTCTGTTCAAATAACTCTCCTACAGGAATCATAAACTTCTCCTCTGGACCTGAACAAATATCTGTCGCCTTTAATGGAACTCTTTTTCTTGCCAGAACAGTAACCCCTCTTGATTTACTGTTCAATCTGTATGAAAAACCTGAGTGACCTAATTCTGCTTCAATTTTCTGTACCTGTGAGGACACTAAATGAGTGTCCTGCAGTTATGCAGTATTACATCTGTTGTTGTTTCGGGAAGTTTAGAATCCTGAATCTCTTTATCGGACTACCTGCTGAATTCCATTGATGGGAAGATGAAATTGTCTGGAGAGGAGCATTATTTAAAATGAAGATTTCTATTAACAGCCACCACCACACAAAGATAAAATTCTCTATGTAAAAGAAGCCCCTCCTGTCCCTTCGCTTCTCCCTCTCCCCACGTGCTGAATTGGATGCATATAATTGTATGTCAGAATCTACCTTTCCTCTTCTCCTATAGTTTTCGCTCTGTACTTCTTGCCTCCCTTCCATAAAAGAAAGAGTCTTTTGTCCTGGAGGATCTGAGATTCACTGACAAATTACTAGGTCCTTTGCAGAAGGCCATCATTTCAGGGGCTTCCCTTCCCAGCTCCCCACCGACTCCTGCTTCCAGGTGACCCCATGCTCCACCTACCCAACTCCCCACCTTCTCACCTCCCTGCTTCTCCTCTCCACTCTGCAACTTCCACCCTCCTGGTCCAGTGTGATTTAATCTCTACACAGTCAGGCCAGTTGTCCTAAGATTATTAATTTAGCCCTAGTTCCACAGTCATTTAGACGATTAAGGAAAAAGCACCCATTCCTCTAATACAGCACTTGACCCACTTTGTCAAGGAGAGTAAAACACAAAGCCAAGGGATAGTTTGAATTCTGGGTTATTCAGATGAAAGAGGACTGCAATAAATATAGAACCAAAGAAGCAGAATAACCGTACCATTGGCCTTTATCTCACCCCGCTACAGTATTTAAATTTCCCTTAGTATGGCCTTAACTCTATACAGTTAGAATTCTTTCAGTTTCCTTTTTTCCCCTTTAAATTATATATTTGAAAAAACTCTGTAATAGATTTTTCTCTTAATATCTTAATTGTTAAGATGCATCACCTGTTGCTGGATTTGGGAATTTGGGGCCATGTGCATATTTAAGAAATTGAATTGGATAAAGGAAGTAGATGTTTGTTTCATATAGAGAAAAGTTAAAAACCATGATTAGAATCCCATGAGTATCAATAGTAAAAGGAATGTGGAAGAAGGTTGGGAGAGTTTGAACAATTTGATCGAAAGTAAATTGATGAATGTTTATTGTTACTGTTTGAACCTAATACGTTTTTAGTCTGTTGCATGGTAAAACCATTTACAAGTACTATTGTTTATGTTGGTATGCATTGTTGAAATAACATGATAACTAGTAACATGTGATGATAATAAATCATTCAGTAAATCAGAATAACACACATATATACCCAATAAAAGAGGAATCTATCATAATGTTATTTTCATGAGAGTGTTCATTGTTCAGTCATGTCAGACTCTTTGTAACCTGTGGACTGAAGCCCACGAGGCTGGCTCCTCTGTCCATGGAGTTCTTCAGGCAAAAATACTGGAGTGAGTAGCCATTCCCTTCTCCACAGGATCTTCTAGACCCAAGGATCGAACCTGGGTTTGCTTCATTGCAGGCAGATTCTTTACTGTCTGAGCAACCAAGTGAGGTCAGTAAAAAAATGACACATTTCCTTTATCATTATTTTTAAAGGTTTGAGAAACGTATTTTTTTTTTTCTTTGTCAAAGCAGACAGCTGTAATTTTTGTTAAAAAAAAAAAAAAAAAAGGCCCTCATTTTGATACCTGGGCTTCCCAGGTGGCACTAGTGGTAAAGAAGCCACCTTCCAATGCAGGAGATGCAGGTTCCATCCCTGGGTTGGGAAGATCCCCTGGAGGAGGGCATGACAGCCCACTCCAGTATTGCTGCCTGGAGAATCCCCATGGGCAGAGGAGCCTGGTGGGCTACAGTCCATACAGTTGCAAAGAGTTGGACATGACTGAAGTGACTTAGCACACACACACACACGTACGCATTCTGATACTTGGGCTATATGAACTAATAAGATATTTTGCAGTGTCCAAGACACAGAAGGTTTTCTTTTTTCGTATCAATATATGGCATCATAAAGGTTGATAAAAGCATGAAACTAATTTTAAACAGAATGTTTAGTTATCAACTTCTGTAGTTGAGTTCCATGAGAGTTTGCAGTAGAAAGTGTACTTTGATTATCTGTGGTGTTGTTGCAGGGGTGCTAGTATAAAGCCAGTGAGGATTTTCATCTTGGCTCTCTCCTTTACTGGCTCTGTGAAGTCCAGATGTTTCTTAGTATCTCTGAACTTCAGTTTTCTCAGTAACATAGTGCTGTTATAGACTTACCTTGTAGATGTATATGTGTGTGTGGGGGAGAGAGAGAGAAAATTAAATTGTGCTTTAAATACACCTGCAATGCAGGAGACTCGGGTTCAGTTCCTGGGTTGGGAAGATCTGCTGGAGAAGAGATAGGCTACCCACTCCAGTATTCCTGTGTTTCCCTTGTGGCTCAGCTGGTAAAGAATCTGCTTGCAGTGCGGGAGACCTGGGTTGGGAAAATTCCCTGAAGAACAGAAAGGCTACCCAATCCAGTATTCTGGCCTGGAGAATTCCAAGGACTGTATAGTCCATGGGGTCACAAAGAGTCAGACCCAACTGAGCAACTTTCATTTTCACTTTAAATGCACCTTAGTGCAGTTACTGTTAGTTTAGTTTAACTTACTACCATTTGCTGTTCTTTCTTTGTCAAAATCTATTCCAAGACAGTTTTGCCTCCAAATTTGAGGGAAGGTGATTCAAGGAGATCCAACCAGTCCATCCTAAAGGAGATCAGTCCTGGATATTCATTGGAAGGACTGATGCGAAAGCTGAAACTCCAGTACTTTGGCCACCTCATGCGAAGAGTTGACTCACTGGAAAAGACCCTGATGCTGGGAGGGACTAGGGGCAGGAGGAGAAGGGGATGACAGAGGATGAGATGGCTGGATGGCATCACCGACTTGATGGACATGAGTTTGAGTGAACACCGGGAGATGGTGAAGGACAGGGAGGCCTGGCGTGCTGTGATTCATGGGGTTGCAGAGTCGGACACGACTGAGTGACTGAACTAAACTGAACTGATTCTAAAAATAGATTTAAATAGCAGGTCATTATTTGTAAGCATAGGACCCAGGTGAACTCTAAAACCAGTTTCTGTGACTTATACTAACAGTATCGCAAATAAATTAAGTGGGATGTCTTTTCTGTTCTGCCTCTATTATGAAGAAGTACCTACAGTTCTGTTCTTTTTTTTTTTTTTTTTAATGATGGCTGGACTGAAATTGCTTGACTGTCCTTTTCTAGAAACTCTTAGTTTTCACATGCTGTTTACTATTTACTGCCACCCCAAACCAGATTTTTTTTTTATGTCTGATTTGCCTTTTCTTGTCTTTTCTCAAGCAAGCATTGCTCACAGAGGAAATGGTTGTGGTTGGCAAGGCTCTTTCTCTCTCTCTGAAAGTTTTGGGTTGGCTGATTTCTGTGGCCTCAGCACCTAAAACTGTTCTCGTTTACTCAGCGTGAATGCCTGTCATCATCAGCATCTTGGAAGGGAGGGCCAGTGGCCCCACTGCCTCAGGACAGAGCTAGAAGTCGGAAAGAGAACTCTGTTGTCTCAGCTCTGTGCTCTGGCTGGGAGCAAGTCAGGTTTTCCCCGGCTGTCACTCTCTCTCTCTCTTCAGAGGGAGCCGTGGGACTTTGACTTTGCTCCTATGTGTACCCCAAGCCTTCCTTCCTGGCTGTTAGAGACAGGTTGTGAAGAAGGCCAGAAGTGTTAAGTAATATAGCACCTGTGTGCATTAGTGCAAAGGGAGCCTTTCTCTGCTTAACATCAGATAATCTGTTTGGGTGTCAGAAATTTGCCATCAGTATCTGCAAGGTGTTCTGCCATGAACGTAAACCTGAGACTGTTGTCTCTCAGTTAAGACAAGGCTATAACATTTATTTTCCCCTCCCCCTCCCCCATTTTATCGTCTCCTTTAGACTTCAGGCTCGCATAGCCCATAGGATACAGGAGCTGGAAAATCTGCCTGGCTCTTTGCCACCAGACTTACGAACCAAAGCAACCGTGGAACTGAAAGCACTTCGGTTACTCAATTTCCAACGTCAGGTAATAACTTTTCCCCAGCGCATCTGAGGTACAGGAAATGAATGTAATTGTTCCAGAGTGTGAACTGTGCGTTTCCTTAAGTCTGTTCAATATTGTTAAAAAGATATAAATTTAGTGAAAGAGTGTATCTTTCTGACCAGCAGCACAGAACTGAAAAGTAATGAAGATGAACTGCTTATTATTCTATTTTTCCTCTTCTGTACATCAGAGACATTTTTTTCTCTCCCATATTATGGTTTCCAAAGTCTGACTTATGGCATTTTGTTACTGTAGATGAAACCTTGAGAACAGATGGAGCAGCTCATGTTTGTCTTTATGATTTCAAAGGAAAACAGGAAGGTGATAGATCAGAGCTTCTTTGTAAAGAGAAATATAAAACCCTTAGCTCTGACTGTGCAAATTATTTTAACAAATATGAAAGGCCCTTAACTAAATTAGTAGCTCATTGTTTATACAAATACATAAAACTGTGTTTTGTAACTGCAGATTATTCATCAACACCTACTTTTGCAGCATCTGATCACGTCAGACCCCAGCACTGACTCATCAGTGATTTTGTAGTTATTGTTCTTGCTATGGTCTTAGTAGTCACTGATTAATAAAGGCAAGCATAGCGATCTATTTTACAATTGCTAAATCTGTAGGAGACTAGGGGGATGAAGTAGAGCTAATGTTCACTTTGGCAAGTTTTGCCTTGGTCCCCTAATTGTCACACAGCCTCATTTAGCCAAAGGGGAAAAGGAATGCTTCCTGGCCAGTCAGATGGGCTTGTTTGGGGAAGGACTCAGGCATGCAAAATGAATTATTAACGAGCAAAAGTAGTTTGGAAGGATTGAATTGCATGACTTGGTCTGTTGGAGGATGTGAATAAAATGCCATGGCCAACTGTCTTGCTGTTATCATGTGAACCTGGAAATACGTTTGCCTTGTTGGTTATAATATCACAAGAGGGCATCATGGTGGCTGGCGGCTACTTGGCTGTAGGTGTGTGAGTAGATTAGAGCTTAATAAAAAAAAACAAAAACTGTGCATTCCATTTGTTTGTTTCTTGTAGGTAACTTTATAAGCCATTTAATACAATTTTATTAAATGACTATCAATCAACTATAATTTCAGGAATAAGATTACATTCAAATTAGCTTTGCTATGCTGGATTCTGATTGGTTTCTGATTTTTGCTTCATTTTATTGAAAAACCTGTTATCTATGGAGTTTTCCAATGATATTAACTGTAATGGATGCTGATTTCAGATTCAATCAAATTATTATTTCAATGCATGTTTCCAGCCCTCACTTTCTACCACCATGTAACATATGATATGAATGAGGTGTTATATTTATGATAATCTGAAAGAAGTCCATGATATAGTAAAAATAAATAAATAAATACCTTTCAAACATCATTGTTAGGAGTGAGAGGAAGCCAAAACTAGTATTTCCCATTTTTATGTGAGACAGTGAATTAACATTGTTTGGTATCTACAGCTACTTCATATGAACAGGAAGCAGTTCTATTCTTTTTGCCCAGTGTCATCAACGTTAATCTTTAAACACAAAGAGAATGTTAGCATGGCACTTAAAATGAAGTAAAAAAAAATTTTAAAGCTTATTAACTAATTAATATCATTAAAATAATTAGAATGAATTGATTTGTTTAAAAACCTAGACATTCTCTACTTATTTACTGTAGACAGTGCTGTACTTGGCTTCTTATCTGAAATTTTTGGAAAGGAAACTTTGAGCGTCTCTGAACATACCCTATACCCTTGGCGTGATGTAGGCCTTGTGTTTATAGTAGGCCAGCTGTGATGGAGAAACTCGGGGAGTCCCTTTTCGGCTCCACCAAACCGAGGGCAGGGGGACAGGGGTCTGGCCTCCGTCAGGGGAGATGTTCTAACCACTCCCCTCCCGACAGCTGCGGCAGGAGGTGGTGGCCTGCATGCGACGGGACACGACCCTGGAGACGGCCCTCAACTCCAAAGCCTACAAGCGGAGCAAGCGCCAGACCCTGAGGGAAGCCCGCATGACGGAGAAGCTGGAGAAGCAGCAGAAGATTGAGCAGGAGCGGAAGCGAAGGCAGAAGCACCAGGTACTCGGGCCCCACCACGCGACGGGCCGAGTCAGAGCCCCTGGGAGATGGGCCCCTGCGGGCGGTGGGGACATCACAGAGGGGATCCCGGGCGGTCCAGCCACACCGTCTCATAGATGAGACAACAGGCCCAGCAGAGAGGTGACCTCCCCGAGGACACGGGAACAGTCAGTACAGGATGAGGGGCGAGGGCAGTGCTCTCGGAATTCCAATCGAGTGTCATAGTCATAACCCCATGGGATGCTGCCGAGGAGGTGG
Source organism: Ovis canadensis (assembly GCF_042477335.2). NCBI lineage: Eukaryota > Metazoa > Chordata > Mammalia > Artiodactyla > Bovidae > Ovis > Ovis canadensis. The sequence continues at coordinate 70,779,275 of NC_091246.1, forward strand.
GTGCAGGAAGGTTTCCTAGGACACAATCCTAGGGGAGAGGGAGCTTGGAAAGAAGAGGGCAAGCATTTATTTTTATAACAAATATAAATATAGTATCCTGGGCTTTTCAAGGGCCCAGTTGGAGGTTTCACAAGGGTAGATATTTTAAAACATTCCTTTCCAGAGATTTGGAAATATTTTGATGTAGGATTTGATTCTCTTGTCATAATCCTATAAATTTTGTTTTTCTGAGCTTAATTTAGTGCCTTGCTTGATTTTGTTTTGCAAAGTGTTGGACTTTAGTGTAAATAAGGTTATGTGTTTCCCCTTCTTTAAGAACTGGATACAAATGATGTGTGGCCATTTTAGCTTCCTATAAAACTCATTTTGGGTGACAATTTAAGCACTACTTTCATAACGTGATTCAGCTGTTTGTCCTCTCAGTAGAATACCTGTTTCCTTGGGGTTTATTCGAGAGTGATTTGCTTTAAATTTCATCATCACCATCTTGTAGGTCCCTCTCAATCTCTGATCTTTTCATTTTCATGTGACCACACCCTCAGGACCTGGGAGGCTTCTTTTCTACAGGCTGGCACTCTCTCCCACCACCCCGTAGCCCACACCTCAGCTGTGGAGACACACCAGCGCACCCATCCCAAATAGGTTCTAGTCCCCCATTGCTGTTCAGGACACACTGCAAGTTTTCTTGGACTGGGTGGAAACTTTCACTGGGAACTGGATGTTCAGCCTTCTCTTCTCCCTGCTGTGGATCCTTTAGGAATACCTGAACAGTATTTTGCAACATGCAAAAGACTTTAAGGAGTATCATCGGTCTGTGGCTGGCAAGATCCAGAAGCTTTCCAAAGCAGTGGCCACCTGGCACGCCAACACCGAAAGGGAGCAGAAGAAAGAGACAGAGCGGATTGAGAAGGAGAGAATGCGGAGGCTGATGGTAAGGACCCTGCCTACGGGAATTCAGGAAAATGCTTTGCTTGCAGCCATCTGCACTGAGAATGTTAAACATGCCGTGGTAGAAGGAGAACGTAAAAGCTGTTTATCAAATATACTAATCCATTCCTTTGAACTTCACAGGGATAAGGTAAAAACACTTTCTTTTCCCTAGACAACACGATGCCAGTAGTCAAGGGCTACCACTGATGAGTACAGTGTTTCCATGTCCTAGGGTGGCCCTGGCACTGCCAGGCAGATGGTAGCTTCTCATGTGAAGACAGGCTCTCTGTTTCTTAGGAGTTTTGATAACCAGACCTGGAAGGATGGAAGTGGCAGTTCTTTTTAAGGTAGTGCCTCCTTTCTCTTATTCTCTCCTTTTCTCCCATTGCCAAAAGCAGAAAGCCCTGGATATTTCACTGTGATTTCTGCCAAATCTTTAAGATGATCACCCTACCATACAATTATTCCTTGGTATCCACAGATTGGTCCCAGGACCCCACCAGATACCAAAATCCGTGATGCTCAAGTGTCTTACATGAAATGGCATAGGACAGTGAGCCTTCTGCATCTGGATGCAGAAACCACAGATATGGAGGGCCTAAGTTAAATTGTTTCATGGAATAGAAAAAGAAGAAAACTCCTAAAATCGTCTTCTAAAGCAAGTGTAATATCAATACTAAAGCACTGTGAAAAATTCCAGTGAGAAGAAAAAGACTAACATTAATGAAAAAATCTTGAATGATATATTAGCAAAGAAAATGCAGCATGGTATTTAAAAAGTGGTTTAAAAAATAGTGCTTCTTTGAGACTAATGACACAAGTTGTTTTGAATGAATATCTCATTAAGTTGTGTCTTGGAATCTAGGAAGATTTTTTTTTTTTTGAAGTCTCTGATGCTTATGCTGCTTATCTTTTTTTTTTTTTTTTTTAATGGTGGAAATGTTTCTTTAACAGTTTAAAAAGTGATTTTTCAGTTAATTTTGAAATACTGCTTTTTTGTTACAGCTGTGTTATTCTGGAATGCTGTTCATGGGTCATTCCATTTCTACCGTTACTTTTTAATGGATATATAAACACAGAAGGAATTGGTTTATATCTTAGGCCTACATATTTGCTTTTATTGGCCACTTATTTTTGGAATCAAATCTCAGAGCGCACCATGGATTTTGGAAAAGTGTGTGTGATGTATATTGATAGGAGACCTGCATATTCTTTGTGGGATGTAATGCCTGAGTATTGGATGAAGATAAAATCATTAGCGTCAACCTGTAATTACGTCCCTGAAAAATTCCAAGTGACACTGTCTTCCTGGCTGGTATTATAGTTTGCATTTTTTGGTCATTAATTTTCCTTTGGATTTCAGAGAGTAAACAACATATTTTAAAATGCTCTGTGTCCAGGTACTGCTAAATCTTGTCATCTTCTCCTGCCTCCCGCTCCTGTTTTGGACGGGAGGGGACTGTCTCAGAGATTGCTAACTAGCTGGGGAGACCATTTTATAGTCATCTGAGCAGTAAGCAATCAAATTTGTCTGATTCAACTGAAGTGAGACTATATTAGAACTTCAGTAACAGATTGGTTTGACACTAATGATTAGGCATTTGCAAATCATTAATTTTTGCAATTAAATGATGGAATATACAGATAACAGAGAAACTGAAGTTTTTTTTTTTATCACTCTTTCTTCAAGTGAGATCAACCATAACCAAAAGCAATTAGAGTTATAATAGCATTCGAGGTTCATGTTCATCCACGGGGCAGACAGCAGCCAGGAGGAGTGATGAAGCTGCTGTCGCTCCGGCAAGTGCTGGAGGGACACCCTTGGACTGAAAACCCAAGCTCCTCTATAATGGAGCTGCCTTCTAAAGATTTTGCCGTGTGTTACTTTTATCCTGCATCACGTGAAGAAAATATTTTGGAGATGTCCTTTTCTTGGAAGGTATAAAAAAGATTTCTTTTGAAACAACCCAGAGTCCATCAGAGTTTTTATTCCATTTAACCTCATAAGTTGCTTAATGGGAAGTACTGTGTCTGTTTTATGGCTCAGCACTCTCAGGCTTCAGGTGCTAAATGACTTGTCTCCAGTCACCTGGGCACACCATGCAGTGCTGATCTGGGACCAAAATCCCCACAACTTGACCTTTGCTATCAACCACAGTGTCTGTCATGCTTTGAAGTATCAGAAATTATTTGTTCAAAACCTATTCAGTTCTTTGCCTCTGGAAGCACTTATGGAAATACTTACGAATGAAAAGCTATTATGGAATTTGCTTCAGGACCATTCAGTTCAGAATTACAGGGCAGAGGTGGGGGAAGGGCAGCAGTGAAACGAGGCATCACGTCATCACGAGTTAATTGTGTTGGTTGCTGTTGGTTATATGAGCGAGTTTACTACTTTGTCTCTGCTTTTGATTATGTTTGACAGTTTCCAACACAAAGTTAAGGGTAAGCTTCAGACGGTGAATCATCAAATTGTTAACACTGTTTGTGCAGTTTAAATAAAGAAGCATGGAAAGTTGGCTCGAAGTGCTTGATCACAGCACACAAATTGTGTAGTTACATGTGTTGATCTGGCCCTGAACCCCCGTTCTTGGGATGTAGTCATCAGTCCCCACCAGGGTTCTCGGACTCGGGAGGCTGGAATCATTCAGTTTGCTGCACGCACCACCAAAGTTCAGACCGTCAGGGGAAGGATGTGTGGGAAAAGGTGTTGTCCACAAACTTTTATTATGTTCTCGTCACACTCTTCTTTCCTTAATAGGCTGAAGATGAAGAGGGCTATAGAAAACTGATCGATCAAAAGAAAGACAGGCGTTTAGCATACCTCTTGCAGCAAACTGATGAGTATGTGGCCAACCTGACTAACCTGGTTTGGGAGCACAAGCAAGCCCAGGCGGCCAAAGAGAAGAAGAAGAGGAGGAGGAAGAAGAAGGTGAGTACGCGGATGCCTGTGGCTGAGCTGGCGATGTGTGTTGGGGACCAGTTTTAGGCCTGTCTTGCCCTGTAATGAGTACTTCTTAGCTACCCTAATGGAAGACTTAGATGATTTTACTGTAAACACTGCTGACATAAATGGGTTGATGAGGCATATTAGACAACATATTGGAGATGGACAGAATGTATATTCAATTCCTATTTCCACTGTTTGACACAATATTAAAAAACTAAGTACACACAGTCGATAGGAAAGGGAAAAACGTGGCCCAAAGAAGGGTTTACTCAAGTGCAATGCGTAGGCCGGGGACTGCTGAGTTAAGAAACTGGAATGAAAAATGAAAACCAAAATGCCTTGTTCAGATTGAAAGGAGCTAGAGGAAGATGTAAGAGAGAGCTTTGAGATACTTTTAGTAACATATTTCAGCCTGTTTGGACAGACAGCTGTTGCCAGGATTGTTCATTCAGTTCAGCTGCCCTAGTGTGACAGTAAGGTAAATGTGCAGGTCGGAGTTTTAGGTCATTACAGGAAACAGTAGTCTTATGTAAAATAATCTGAATTATCATGAGAAGTGAGGGTAAGATGTACAATCTCTGTTCTGCAGATCGTATCTCTTACTTCAAGGGTAACCTGCTTCCGTGTAGACCTGTGAATATATTAGATCCTCTTTGAAGCTTAGGTAGTCTGGTAATATAGTTCTTGGTGGCTATTCTATTTTCATGGTCAGTCCTGATGGGTCTGGGTACAGACATGAGCAGGAAGGCTTTAAAATTGTGAAGATTGAGGACTGGCAGCATTTAATCATTTTTTTCTCTGCACGGAATAATGGAACAAAATGTTTTTCGAAAAATAATTAATTTCATGGCTCCTGACTTCTTATACCTGTTTCATAATTAAGGAGGAGGAATAAATGATTGAGAAGGTGCCTTCTGCACCTGATTTCTTTGGTATAAGATAGCTCCCCTTATTGTGAAGGTGAACGAGGGGTGAGTCAGGGTTTGCATTTCGACATTTCCTTGGTGAGAAATACCAAATTTTCTTGTCAAGGTCGCATTATAGACTTTGCAAAATTCCAGCTCCCAATTTCTAACTTAAAGTTGACACATGGCAAACAGATACAATTCTGTAATATTCTGTAGGTGCGTGCTAAGTCACTTCAGTCGTGTTCAACTCCTTGCAACCCTATGGACTGTAGCCCACCAGGCTCCTCTGTCCATGGGATTCTCCAGGCAAGACTACTGGAGTGGGTTGCCCTGCCCGCCTCCAGGGATCTTCCCAACCAAGGGACGGAACCAGTGTCTCTATGTCTCCTGCAATTGGCAGGCAGGTTCTTTACCACTAGCATTACCTGGGAAGCCTGTATTCCATAGGTGGACCCATGAAATAGAAGTTTTAGTTTTTCCTAATTGGAGAAGACTCTTGAGAGTCCCTTGGACTGCAAGGAGATCCAACCAGTCCATTCTGAAGGAGATCAACCCTGGGATTTCTTTGGAAGGAATGATCCTAAAGCTGAAGCTCCAGTACTTTGGCCACCTCATGCAAAGAGTTGACTCATTGGAAAAGACTCTGATGCTGGGGGGGATTGGGGGCAGGAGGAGAAGGGGACGACCAAGAATGAGATGGCTGGATGGCATCACGGACTCGATGGACGTGAGTCTGAGTGAACTCCGGGAGATGGTGATGGACAGGGAGGCCTGGCGTGCTGCGATTCATGGGGTCGCAAAGAGTCGGACACGACTGAGCAACTGAACTGAACTGAACTGAATCCTAAAGTTTATTCTGTGGAGTCTGTAACAAAAAGGTCACTGTTAGTGTTTTTAACATCACAGTTCATATTCTGTTTGTGATTAAAAGCTAATGACTCAAATTTGAGCTTCTGGCTTTTAGTGAATGGATTGTTGCCATAGTATTGAGGGCTTCCCAGGTGGCTCAGTTGTAAAGAATCTACCTGCCAATGCAGAAGATGTGGTTCAGTTCCTGGGTCGGGAAGATCCCCTGGAGAAGGAAATGGCAACCCACTCAAATATTCTTGCCTGGGAAATCCCATGGACAGAGGAGCCTGGTGGGCTACAGTCCATGGGGTTGCAGAAGAGTTGGACACGACTTAGCAACTAAATAGCAAACAGTCACAGTATTGGATTGCTATATCGTCATAGGCAAAGAAAGAGAGATAATTGAGTAGTAATGATCATGCTTTTGTTTCTGTGTTAATCTTTACAGAGCAGGAACCTGTTGGTATTTTTCATGGTGCTTGCAGCTCTGCATCATCTATGGATTGACTCTCTACTTCCAAACTCTTGCTTTCAGATTTGCTAATAGCACTTATTTTTTCTATTCCATGCAGTTGCTCAGCAAATATTAACTGAACTCTTACTGTGATCTAGGCAGCGTGCTAGATTCTGAGGGAGAGAGTAAAGGGGTGAGGAAAATTTCTCCTGCCCTCCTAATTAAACCAAAGAAGGAGACAGAAAGACATTAATTAAACTATGCACCTCAATATATAAGTATAACCTGTAACAAATGCTGTGAAGGAAGGCAGGGAGCCAGACTACAACCTCATTTCTTGGCAAACGAGTCATAGGTACCCCAAGTGACTCCGGTCTACCTGGTGTCTCTCTCTGGGCATCTTCCGTTGCTGAGCTCACATGATGAAATGTGCAGAATTGTTACTTTATTATCAGCCCTTCCCCTCTTGCCTGGCATGCTGTCAGGATGCCTCGCATCTGAGCACTCCCTACCCTCAGCAGGATCAAGATCAGGCTCAATTTCCTTCCCAGCCATCTTGTTGGGAGACACTGGATAAAGGACAACAAGACACTGGGCTCCTTTCTAGTCCTTTCTGAAAACTGTCTCACAGGGTCTTAAGACTTAGTTCAAAGTGAGTCACCCAATTTCAGATGTACCTTCATTCAAGTGCAAAGAAAATGGATGCTTTCAAAAGCTGATTATTTGACACTTTGGATTATCTGGAGTTCCTCTCCCCTCCATTAGAGTGAATGATTGAGAGTTGTTTGTTCCAGCTTCTCTGTTGGGGAGGGAGGCTGCATGGGGATCTTTAATTCTATGCTATCCCTTTCCCCATTTCCCGTAGAAGTAATATCACGCTGCACCTATCTGCAGGGTTATTTTTTCCCCCTTATTAAGTAAGGCATCCCTAAATCTTTGTTTTGAAACTAGCTTCTTTACCCAGTGAACTAATAGCACTGAACTACTGGCAACACTTGTAGGATAAGATATAGGCCATTCCAAGAACTATGCCATCAAAGATGAGTATGATGGACCTTGTAATTTAATTGGAAAGGGACGACTTTGTTACTTTTCGTCATTTTTTACCCCAGTGTAACGGAGAAGGCCTTTCTTTCTTGGGGAGTTGATTCTGGTTACTTGGTATTAGTGAATAATCAAGTGGGTTTCCTTTAACCTCACATGATCTTGCTTAATTTTTCTCTTCTCATCAATAGAGCCACTTCCATGAAGTATACATTTATAAGTCATTCTGAAACTTCTCTCTCTCAACCTGTCTTCCATTAATGCTCTTGAAGTGGAAGAAAAAGAAGGAAACTCGGTGCATCTACTTGAATGTTAGAGGAGGAATCATTTTTCAAGTATTGAAATAACTAATTCTGTGACACCAGCGCCTGCAGTGGGACAGCATGAACACAGTGCTCATGTGTGCTGACTGTGCCCTTGGAGCCTACTTCCTCTGCTGTGAGGGTTCTTGCCCCTCTACTGGAGGGACCCAAGGTTGAAATGGGGGTGTGTACAAATAGGAGTGAACATGCTCACTTATGACTTGGATCACTATCTAAATCACATGAATACACTGTCTTTTAAATTCAAAACTGCATCAGAAAGCATAGAATACTAATTATTCTTGTTCCCTTGTAGGATATTTCATTAAGAGATCTATAACCCAACTCTTTAGTGTCTTAATCTGTTAGAAGGTGATAGGAACAGTACCTACAGCCTGCATTTGTTCTAAGGATTACATAGGTTATATGCATGCGTGCGCACTCAATTGTGTCTCATTCTGCGACTCCATAGACTATAGCCCGCTAGGCTCCTCTGTCCAAGGAATTTTCCAGGTAAGAATACTGGAGTGGGTTGCTATCTATTTCCTCGTCCAAGGGATCTTCCCGACACAGGGATGAGACCTGAGTCTCTTGTGTCTCCTGCTCTGGCTTGCGGATTCTTTACTACTGAGCCACCTGGGAAGCCCAAGTTTATCTAAAGCACCTTAAATGCTCCCAGGGACATAGTCAGCTAAGTCACTTCAGTCGTGTCCGACTCTGTGCGACCCCAGAGGCGGCAGCCCACCAGGCTCCCCTGTCCCTGGGACTCTCCAGGCAAGAACACTAGCTGCTACTGCTGCTGCTAAGTCACTTCAGTCGTGTCCGACTCTGTGCGACCCCAGAGGTGGCAGCCCACCAGGCTCCCCTGTCCCTGGGACTCTCCAGGCAAGAACACTAGCTGCTACTGCTGCTGCTAAGTCACTTCAGTTGTGTCCGACTCTGTACAACCCCAGAGACGGCAGCCCACCAGGCTTCCCTGTCCCTGGGATTCTCCAGGCAAGAACACTGGAGTGGGTTGCTATTTCCTTCTCCAGGGACATAGTAAGTGCTCAGTAAATATTGGTTATCAAGAAGTTCTGTAGTATAAATGCAGGATAGTGGGTGTCCAAATATGGTTATAGGTTTCTCTGAAAATGAAATCTTCTTTTTCCACTTATTGCATATTCTCTGTGATGTTGAGAGAATAAATGGCCACCATTTTTTTCTAGGTGAAGCTCAGTTAGCTATTACTAAGTCGGGTGTCTTTTGGGACAATGACAGGCCCCTTGGCTGTTGTGGCCTGCAGTGGGAAATAAGGATGTCTTATTTTGGGCAGACTCTGCTTGCCTTACCTCCCCAGCTCCTACAAAGAGAATTTCCTAATTATTTGGCCTCTGCTCTCTGATGGTTCCTGGTAATAATGAGGCATTTCTTACATAGACTTAAGGTATGTTTTTCCTTGGGCTGTGGTCAGGAGCCCCATGGCAGCCTCCTGCCCCAGAATCTAGTGCTAAGTCTGGTCACTTCAGAGGTTCAGCTTCCCCAGCTGTTGACTTCAGGCCAGAATTAAAGTATTTAACTCCCTCTTCCCAAATCTTTCACTGGGGTGTACACCAGCACAACTATACCCTTGGTGTTTATTGTGACATTTCTTGGAAACTCATGATACTAATGGGAACATACTCAGAGAATCCATGGGGGAGCACTGTGCCCAGTCTCTTTTTCATTGTGGCCTTTGGTTTTCTTTCTTTCCCTCTCATCAAACAGTATTATATACACTGTTATATGTGAATCTCAGATCTGTGACGTTTTGAAGGGGGAACCTTTCTGACACTAGTGTATTGATCAATATAGAGATGAAAACTGTGTTTTTCTTTTAGATATCAAACAATTAAAAAACCTCTTGGTATAATGATGAAAACAGCATCAGATGAAAAGCTATAATCTTATTGAGACATTTTATATTCAATTTATTCTCCAGTCCTTCTCAGTTCTTTTATCTCTTTTCCCCAGAGACTATTAGTTTATTGCAGTTTTCCTCCACAAGGAGATTTCTGTAGGTGAAAGAAATAGAAAATTCTAAGGCAGTTTTGGGCATTTGAGTATAGTGTGTTGTAAAGATAGATGAATGCAATGACACAATTTATTAGATTTATTTGATAAGTTTAGTGTCAAAATGGGTGAAACCAGAAGTTTGGATCAAAGTCTTGCTCAACTGGATTGACCAGTTACTTGAGTCAAAATGTTGGAGCTGGTTTTCCTTGCAAAGGCACCACCTAAGTCATGTGCAATTGCTTGTTAACTTGATATTCTTGGGTATTTTTTATTGCCTGTTCACCTGTCTTAATGGTCACAGGTCCTCTTAAGTGACAGTAAAAAATAACCAAGTGGTTCCTGACAATCTCAGGTTTCCCTCAGAGCAGAATGAGTTTTGAAGACGCCAGCACATTTGAATGATATTTCGGTATATTGTAACAACACCTGCTGGGGGATAAACTGTGTTCACTGTATAATATAGTTTGTAAGATATTTGATATAAAACTGTTTCTTTACAAAGCAAGGCTGTTTGTGGCATGTGTTCTGGTAATCTGCATAAAATACCCATTGAAGCCCGTTTTCTTTTCTTTGAATATTTATTCGCTTATTTAGCCAGACTGGGGTCTTAGTTGCGGCTTGTGGAATCCTTAGTTGCGGCATGTGGGATCCTTAGTTGCGGCATGTGGGATCTAGTTCCCTGACCCGGGATCAAACCCATGCCCCCTGCATTGGGCACACCAAGTCTTAGCCACTGGACCATCAGGGAATCCCGAAGCCCATTTTCTTGGGTTCAGCTTCCTCAGGGTTTTCATGTTTGAGGTTTCCTTTCTCTCCTTAGTCACTGATTATGTTATACAGCCTAGGAAGATAGGTACCTGAGTACAAAGCTTTGTTCACGCACATTCCTAAAGAGAGTGTTTGAATTCACATTGGCCTTGGAAATGGGGAAGCCCAGTTGTCTTTCATACGTTCCACCCTCTACCCATGAGGGTAGTTAGTTATCAACTTTTTGCAGGTTGGAAGAAGGCAGTACAAAGTTCCTTTAGCCCTGATTAGTGGCTGAACTGAAGTGGGTTTTGTTTTTGTTTTAATCAGCGGAGATAAGCTGAGGTGTCAGCCAGTAGTTCTGATAGGGTGCATTTAGTCCTGTTCTGCAGACTCTCTGATACAGAACTTCCTCAGGCAGCCGCATCAGAGTGTTTCACCAGGGGCTCGGAGTCTGTCCAGAGTTAGCTCCAGTGGTAGCAGCAGTCACAGTCTGTTTGGAGTTGACCATGAACAAAAGAAAAAAAAGGGATTTTTTGGTATTTTTTGAGGGGAGGGGAGTAGAAGGTTCAGCGCTAGTCTGATGTGAGAATGTGGATTTATGAAAGTATACCCACCAGAGATTCTCCCCAAACTGAAGAAATTTAAAGCATGGTGGGAGAACTTGACATCTCCTGCCATAGAGCAGACTGCCATCTGGCTTCCACCTTGTATAATAGCGCAGTCGAACTGGGCACACAGGGGAAGTATCAGAGAGCGCCGGTTCAGTGAGGGAACTGTGTGTACATTCTTAGCTTTTTTATGACTTGCAAACGTATTGACACCTAATTACAATGGTGGTAATTCACTGAGCGTATGCTAAGTGGAAAGCTTTGTTCTTGGTGTTTTCATTCATTCCTTCATTCACTGTATTTATTTAGTGTCCTGAGTGCCAGAACCCCTTGTAAGGTATGGAAATGCATGTGTGAACAAAACAGACAGAAATCCCTGACTTCGTAATCTTAGGAAGCAATTTTCAGACGGTGCTGTGTCTTATATAGACATAAATAACCCTCAGACTATCATTGATTCTTTTACATTGTGAAAAATGACACTTGCAATGTATATTACATGTAACCTTGGATTATTTGTATTCATAATGGTGATCCGGTCCTGCAGCAGCCCAGTCAGGTGGGAACTGCTACTTTCTCAGAGGAGGGAACCAAGATTCAAGAGATTTGCTCAAGATGACATGGCTAAGTACTCGTGCACTTAGTGACAGAGCTGGGATTCAAACGCAGTTCATCTAATTCCAGGACCAAGTTTCCTAAGTCTAATATTACCTTGCCTCTCAGATTTGATACTAGATGGAAATTTAAAAATTAGTTTAGAGGATTTTAAGTAATAGAAAGTGCTGCTGATGAGGCAGTTTTTAGATAACACCCTATCTGGTTGATAGCATATTCATAGAAGAGTGTTCTTCATAATAGTTTTGACTCTGTTATTTATGATCCTTCAGACTTTTTAATGTGTTATTCATTGAAACGGTGATCCATTTCCACTAGCTAGATGCTGGAAATTGGCTTATTCATTGTCTCATTTGATATTCTTTGTTTGCCAAATTTGTAGCTAATTTCTGATTTGTATGGAGAGAATGGTGGGATTAATTGACTTTCTGCAATTAATTGAAAAAGTCATCTGAATATAGTGCCTGAGAAATCCAAAGATGGACTTTTCAGGGGAGCTGGTAGCAGGGACGGTTCCTTCTCTGGCCTGTCTGCCATTGTTCTCTGAATCCGTAGCCCAGACGTAGGGCCCAGTGCTTTTCCATGATGGTCATTCCTTTTGAGCTTGGAAATATTCTCACTTTGGGGTTGCAGAAATGCAAAAATCAAATTTTGGGGAAATCATAGCCAAAAGGAGCATTTCATTTGGTAGAAAGTGCTGCATTTTTTACGCGTTGTGCTTTGGCGTACATGTATATGTGTATGTTTTATAAGAAAATTATAAAAGAAATTTCAGACATTTATGGGAACTGCCGTTCTTCAGTACAAAGACTGGATTTTCAACCCTAGACATTTTCTGTAAAAGCTGTTTTGTCAAGAGACAATTGAGTTATTTTCACAGGAAGCAAAAAATGTATTACACAATCAATGCCTTAAGTAAACAAAGTGGAGTTAATATTGATTCTGTATCATTATGTATATTTTTAATTAACTAAAGGGCCCAGGGGAGGAAAGCTCATTTTCTTAAATGTCTTGATAAAGGAAATGACTGGAGTTGGTTCCTTTTCTCCTCATTGCACTACACAGAATAACTTTAAAATAAGGCTTCTGTGAAGGTGGTGTTAAAGATTTCACTTGGCAAAGAGGTTGTTATAAATGTAAGAAATTTCAGACTATGTTGTGTTTATTGCAGATGAGGCTCTATCAGGTATGTACAAAATGTGACATAATGCTAGCTTTTCATTTAAGCTGTCTTTGAGGCACATTGAGGTTAATGGGCTAAGATACTGGAATATTTAAGAAATGGAGGATGACAGAATTTTCCATGAGACCACAGAATCTGCACCAAATCTCCCCATATACCCACTGAGGAAATGCTATTATGAAAGCCAATTAGGTAGAATGAAAAGCATTCAGAGAATGCACAGGGTTTTGAATGATTTTGTGTTTTTATAACCCAAGAGTGATTCAGAGTTCATTCTTGAGGGGACATTTTTTTAGAAAACTTGCTAAGGGAATGAGCAAGTTGAACTGATTCAGGATGTGTCTTCCTAGTGCCAAATACAACCACATTTCAGATTGTGACTTCCGTCCTAATGCTGCCACATCTTAAGCTCTTTGCATCCTAGAAGACACAGTCCACCCCTCTCTAATGGGCCAACCCTGAGTCACATCTAGCTTCAGTCACTCCCTGCAAGTTGCCAATAAAATACATACTCTGTCTCGGAGAGTGACGAGAAACACACATAAAAGGCATTAATTCTTAAGCTCTGTTGGATGGGGACAAGTAGTCATGAAATGCTGTTATGTGCCACTGAGTTGCCACGAGGTCCTTCCTGCACCCACCTTCTGGGATCATACCTAACATTTGACATTGTTTTGCAGAAGGCTGAAGAGAATGCAGAAGGAGGAGAGTCTGCTCTGGGACCAGATGGAGAGGTAAGGGATTTTGTACCCATTTTCACTGTGCTCTGCTGAATGATGCCCTGCTATTCTCTGTGTATACTAATTGTGTTTTTCACTCCGCTATTCATTTTTTAAGTAAAAAGAGTAGTCCATTAGCATAGTAGACAATTAAAATAGCATAAAAGGAATACACTAAACAGTAATCTTCCATCTCAGACTGCCAATCAACTGATATTAAGTTTCTTGTATACCATTCCAGAAATTTTCTGTGCGCATATAAGCATGTGTTTATGAATATACAGAATGTGGAAAAATCTTAAGTGATTCTATAATTACATTTTCCCTGTCAATGATGCAGAAGCATAAAATATGACCCAGTTTCTTTCATTTACTTTGAAATTTCATAACTTCATAAGCCAAACAATTTATGTATTTGGTAGCCTATTTTTTTTTAAATTTTCTGTAACCTTACCCTATAGCTTCTATTCATAGGTTCATCAGTATATTTATAAATTTTATTTCTGTTATTTCTGATATTCTCCTGCATCACCAGAATACAGTGATTGATTTATTGGATTTTTTTTTTCTCTGAAAACTCAAGAGTTCTGTGCCAGTGATTCATATGAGCAGGTGTCCCCCAGAGTGGGATGGGAAGGGTATTTGTTTCAAACTGCCTTCTCCTCTCACAGATTCTGACAAATCTGCCTGGAAGACTGGGGTGGGTGGAGGGTTGCCTCTTTCCTTTCCAGAATTACCGTTCACATGAGTCATATTATGAATGTGAACAGCCCAGTGGCAGGTAGAAGGTTGAAACCACTATTCTATGCAGAAACCTCTTGAACAATAAATGTTACTTAACCGCTATAATTCATCACAAGGAAAGAAAAGATTGGATAAAAGTCTAATGTGTGAGAAACACTCAGTGGGCTATTATAGGGGAAGAATATTGTATATTGGGGCACTTAGGAACAACTCTAATTTGTAAAAGCCCAGCCTTACCAAAGCATGCCTCACATGGGTCTGTAATTAACAAGCACACAGGGAGAGATTTTAAGGTGTTAGTGTGGTAGCTCTCTTATATTATCCCCCGGGAAAATTAGCTCATACACCTTTTTTTTTTTTTTTAAATCATGGCACATGATATGTTCTGTTTGCTATAGTGGGCAGTCTTCATCTTACCTAGTTTGTTTTGAAATAATGTTCTGATTACACTCTGCTGTGTTCACTCAGTGTTTCTGCCAAAGTTCTAATTTCAGCTGTAGTGATTCTCAGTTTTCTCTGAGGTATGACACAAACAGTAAAACAAGCTGTGGTATCATAGGTCAAGATAATGGAATAGGATTCTTCCGAGGGAAATGGTAGCATTTCCTACATAAGTTACGGTGTGTCCTACATGAACGTATAGATGACCTTCTACATTAATGAGGAAGAAGCATTGTCTTGAAATGCAGAGTAACAGTGTTCACAACCATTGCTTCAGCACACATAAAAGGAGAGAAACTCTGGAGTAAGCCTTCTCTCTTTACTTTTTCAGGTTATTTTTGTGGATAATTGCTAATATGTTGTTTCTTACTCTGACAGTGCTTTGTCGAGGGAGAAGGGGGAAAGAACCAGTTTTGAGGTGGAGGGGGAACATGGTCATTTCCTGTGGTATATAGAAGATAAACTACAGTACACGGTTTTTCCATTTTAACTCTAAGTAACCATTTAGAAACAACTTTTCGGAATTAATGAATTGCCTAAATGTTTGAATTTTACCACTTTTAAGGAAATAGAAAACTTGAATTACTCACAGATCAAGCGTTTCCAAACAGACATCTCGCCTGGGGGCCTGCTCCTAGATGTGCAGTCACCCTGTAACCAGTAGCATTCGTTTGCATAGGATTACTCCAGTTTTAGACCTTTTTAAACAACTTGTTCTCTGAAGTAGGTTAAACACAGCCTCTGCAATTTCACTTATTCTCTTAATTTTCTGAGCAAACTATTTTTCATTCAGAGTCCAGTGACGCATTTCAGCTCAAACTTGGTGGATCTGCCAGATTTGCGATGAGCAGAGCCTTTTGCTTTATTGCAGGTCCCCATGGTTGGGCTAGGTACCTTATGGTTTGGTTTTGGATAAAATGACATTGTTTCTGCAGAAGCCACACTGGCCATTAAGAGATGACACAAGTGACAATACCTCTTTCTTTTTTCCATGATTCTCTCTGAAACCATGAGTTTGTAGTCGTCTTTATCTGGGGGAAGTATCCTGAATATTCGTTGGAAGCACTGAGGCTGAACCTGCAGCTCCAATACTTTGGCCACCTGATGCGAAGAGCTACTCATTGGAGGAAACCCTGATGCTGGGATAGACTGAGGGCTTGAGGAGAAAGGGGAAACAGAGGATGACATGGTTGGATGGCATCATCAACATAATAGACATGAGTCTGAGTGTACTCTGGGAGACAGTGAAGGACAGGGAAGCCTGGCGTGCTGCAGTCCATGGGGTCCTTAAGAGTCGAACGTGACTTAGTGACTTAACAACAGCAAATTAATATGTGGGGGTTTAAGGGTTCTTAGTTGAAAATGGCAAGAATCAGCTCTGCTTGATTTAAGTAAGAAGGCATCATGTTAATAGAGTATTGCATGGGCCATCAGATCTCCCGAAGGCAATAACCTGACTGGTTATATCAGTTATATGTTACTGTGGTGTACTCTACACCTGGTTAGTGAAGACACAGCTGGCCTTGGGAGTAGGCAAGGCCAATATCACTGCACGGGCAATGCTGCCACTGTTGTGTGCTCTCGTGCCAGTGTGCCCATCGGCCCTTGCTTTCTTCTAGGTCTCGATTCAGAGCCTTGGTGAATGTGCCCAGTTGCAGAGCTTAGGTCTTGTGCCAATACCTTAGCTGCAAGGAAGGCCAATGTTTTCTATTTCTTTAGTGGAAAGTGACCTCCCGCATCCCACCTGGGACTCACCAGGTGACAAAATTTCTAGTGATAGGGAAGGGTTTCAAAAGCTGGATAGCCACAAACTCTAGCACAGAATTGGGAGAATGTCATAACACTAAGCAGTGCCGTGTCTCTTCTTCTGTCTAGCCCATAGACGAGAGCAGCCAGATGAGTGACCTCCCCGTCAAAGTGACTCACACAGAAACTGGCAAGGTCCTGTTTGGCCCAGAAGCACCCAAAGCAAGTCAGCTGGACGCCTGGTTGGAAATGAATCCTGGGTATGGCATGAAAGCAGCATTATTGGTGTTCTTTGGCTTTTTAGATTTTTGTGGTCCTTGTAAAATCTGGGAACTAAAATAACCTGACCATTGCTAAACTGAGGTTACTACTTGCATTTGTCATTTGTCCATAGAATGGACCATATGTATTTGTGTATACACACACACACATAGTTTTATCATTTAAAAGGCTAAACTTGCTCTTCCTCCCTGCTCTTTTTCTTGTAGTTACGAAGTTGCCCCTAGATCGGACAGTGAAGAGAGTGATTCTGATTATGAGGAGGAGGTATGTTTGTGTCTCTGTTCGGAGTTCATTGGCTGGAAAGTTCTCGGAAAATACCTGGGTCCTTCTGTCTCTCTGTCCTCCACTGTTAGCCAACGGGTGACAGCTGGCCTAGAGAGCTTGCCAGAGCTTCGCTGGTTCACGCCTAGTTACACAGTGACTTCTCAGAGGCTCCTCCTGGCCAGTGGGGAAACTTGGTGAATTCTCAATTTATTTGAAACCAAGAAAAGAGAAGCTGGCATTAAATTGGAGGTGGTAGAAAGGTCTTTGGAGGAAAATTGGAGATGGATTACTTTGGGAAAAGCAATTCCATGCTTCTAAGTGGTTTACACTGAGGGTTAAGAGCCTAAAAATGCCTGAAGTCCTTTAGTGCTTAGGCCTGTTTGAAGCTGTAAGTATTGAAATTTGGACCAAAAGGGCAACATGCACTTGGTTTAATGAGTTTATTGATGCTCTTGTTTTTATGTTTTTTTTTTTAAATGGGATTCTTGTTTTAATTCTTTGGATATACTTGTTATCCACCTTTCTCAGTCTCTTGGAAGGAATACTCACTGAATCTAGAACCTAAAATGGTATACTTTTAATATAAATGAAAGAATAATCAAGGTATTTCTAGATCACCTTTAAATTGCTTAACAGTTACAAATAGAAGAAATAAATGAAGATTTTTATCTCCTTTACTAGAGCGTTGCTAGTGTGTAGTCATTAAATCCGATGTTTACCAGTTTAGAGGAATCTTGGTTCAAAGAGCACCATGGCCAGAGCAGAGCAGCCTTACCATTGACAGCTCACCAGAATTTTAAGGCTGTTGTTATTTTCTTCTGTTTTGTGGACCTGTGTTTCCTAAATTAATCTGCCATGGATTAAAGATGAAATATAATAAAAGCTGTTATTTTTTTAAAGCGTACTATTAACAAGCAAATACTTTTGAAGGCATGCTATTTTTTTTTATAGGCTACTCTTTCTCTGAGGTATTTGAAACTTACAAAATCAATTTTTAAAATATCTCTTGTTTACTCGGATGAATGGGCCCATAAATGATCCATTGGAAGAATCTTCTCATTGAGTCTGAGAGCCAGGGAGGGACAGAGACGAAGTAAAGAAGGCTACTCAACCCAAAGGTGCCCTCCTAAGAGTGATAACTGCAGACAGCTCCAGACAACTGGTACCAGAGTGAACTCTGACCTGGGGGTCCAGAGACTGGGGCCTCATCTTGTGGCCAGTCATGTCCCCTCTTGGTGCTCACCTGGACATGAAGGAGCTGTACCCACTCCTCATTTTACCCCTTACAGTTCAATGATCTGTGATTAGAGATTTAATGTTCAGCATCACGATCATTGTCAGTCCTCATTGTTTCATTCAAAAGTGATGGAAAATCATCATTCTCTTTAAGCCTACTTTTAAAGGGAATTCTTCTAGGTTATCTGAAAAGATTTAGCCTTCAACACCAAGTGGATATGATGGATATTTAGTAAAGCTTTCCAACAGGCCAGCAGAACCAAGTACACAGTTCAGAGGTGGGGAGGTGATGAATCCTTTGCCATGTTATTGACAGTGTTTACATATCCAGAGATAGGAAGTGGCCGCACAACACACACCCAGAAGGCCACATGCTTAAAAGCTCCAGTCCCTCCTTCGTGAAGGTGTGTGGGAACATCCAGGGTCCACTGGCATCATCAAAAAGACAACACTAAGCTCTCTTCAGCTGGCTTTGGAAGAGAAGGGTGTAGAAGGTGGCTAAGTTATCAAGAGCAAATGTGGTCTACAGCAGCAGTCCCCAACCTTTTTGGCACCAGGGACCAGTTTCGTGGAAGAGTTTTTCCACAGACCATGGGGATACGGGCAATAGGGAGCAGCTGTGAATAGAGCTGAAGCTTCACTCAATTGCCCGCTGCTCACCTCCTGCTGTGCAGCCCTGTTCCTAACAGGCCATGAGCTGGTACCCATCTGTGACCCGAGGGTTAGGGATCCCTAATCTGCAAGACCCTCTGATGACCAAATATTGATACAGATCCATCTTTCTGGCATGGTTTTTACATATTTACTCTTGGGGAGCAAGGGTTCCAGGGGATTCCTAGAGGGCTTCTTCTGTTCTTTCATTCGGTGGTTTAAACAGCAATGGAACGGTGGGAATTGCCTGGTGTAGGTTAGGGTTAAATTTATGTCCCCCCTTGGTTGTGTTCACTTCACTCGTGAAGTTGAATACTCTTCCCTCTCTTTCCAGAAAATGCCAATCCTAAGGATTCCCTCTTTATTTTTAAAGTGGAATCTTTGTTCCTTTCCCAGGATGAGGAGGAAGAGTCCAGCAGGCAGGAAACTGAAGAGAAAATACTTCTGGATCCGAACAGCGAGGAGGTTTCAGAGAAGGACGCCAAGCAGATCATCGAGTATGTATCTCTCAGAGTTTCGTCTCTTGCACATGTGTTTCGTGAGGGTTATCCTCTATGAATTCTCTTTTAGAGACCTTTGTCTTTAAGGATGGAAAGCTGACTTTGCCCAGACTCCCCTTGAAATGCCACCATCAGAGGTCACCAGCGTGTCCCACTGCTCAGCCCCTTCCTTGGTCCTCTTCTCCTTCCTGACTCCCTCACTCCTGGGTTTCTCGTGTCATAAGCACTTCCATCCCAGATGAAATTTGCCCCTCCAACCGGCAGCCTTTCCCACCTCCTGTAATGGCATCAACACTCCTCCAGAAACCCATGGGGGATGTGCCCTTCCCTTCTCTGCCCTCGCTGCTGCAGGTGCTCAGCCCCCGACTCCCTCAGCCCAGTCTCTGAAACACCTCGGAGTCCTTCCCCTCACCTGAGCACCCAGCTCTTCGCCTCACCCCACCCATCCTCTTACACCGGTGGGCTACACAGCTCTTTGCCTATATCACTCTAATGTTAAAAGAAAAATTGTGGTGAAACAATCTGCAAAAGAGAACATTTTAAAGTGATGAGATTAAAAAAAAAAAAACAGAAATAGACATTCTGATATTTTCTCCTTTTATTCCAGGGCTCTGTGCCCACTTCAGTAATCTTTCCTTTATCCATCTGCCCCCTTCTTCACTGAACGTTTTAGGAGCCCACCCCCACCCCACCACCATAGGAGGCCTCCCTGGTGGCTCAGTGGTAAAGAATCCACCTGCAGTGCAGGAACCATAGGAGATGTAGGTTCGATCCCTAGGTCAGGAAGATCCCTTGGACGGGGGGAGCATGGCAACATACTCCAGTATTCTTGCCTGGAGAATCCCATGGACAGTCCATAGGGTTGCAAGGAGTCCAACAGAAATGAAGCAACTTAGCATGCACACTCGCACGCCCCCTCCGTAGAGTGACACAGTAGCTGGTTAACCTGGTGCAGAGTGTCTTTAATGTCACCTTCTTCCCCCCTCTAATCTGTCTTCCAAGCTTTGGGCAGTGTTCTGTGGGTAGGATTTATCTTTGATTTTCAAGGGCCTAGGACACTTCACTGGCAAAGTGTGAACTTGCAGGGGTGCAATTCATGCTCACAGCAGCCATCTGAAGTCAGGAAGGCCTGTGTGCAAATCCTGATGCCACCATCCTTCACGTGACCTGGGCAAATTCACGAATTCATGAACGTATCTCAGTCTGAAATTCTCCACAGGTGTAAAGTGGGGAAGGTAATAGTAACGTCTGCCTTGCTTGCTTTTTGCGAGGATTACAGATACTATGTTTTACCTGCTGGGCATGAAGTAGGTGTGGGGGCTTCCCAGGTGGCGCTAGCGGTTGAGAATCTGCCTGCCAATGCAGGAGATGCGAGAGACTCAGGTTTGATCCCTGTGTCGGGAAGATCCCCTGGAGGAGGGCAAGGCAACTCACTCCAGTATTCTTGCCTGGAGAATCCCATGGACAGAGGAGCCTGGCAGGCTGCAGTCCATAGCATCCCAAAGAGTTGGATATGACTGAGCGTGCACACATGAAGGAGGTGATAAATAAAGCTCTACTTACTGCAGCTGTTTTTGGCTCTCCATTCATGCACAACTTCCCTGTGCATGACTTTCCACTTTCTCTGCCCCAGGACAGCTAAGCAAGATGTGGACGACGAGTACAGCATGCAGTACAGTGCCAGAGGCTCCCAGTCCTACTATACAGTGGCCCACGCCATCTCCGAGAGGGTGGAGAAGCAGTCGGCCCTCCTCATTAATGGAACCCTGAAGCATTATCAGGTAACTGATGTGGTAACTGTGTATGCTTGGTGACACAGGGAACTGTATTCTTGGCAGACTGCAATCTGTTACCTAATTTTGATTGGATATGTTGTGTGCATGCTAATTGCTCAAGAGAGTTGATGATGGCAGGCGTCTGGGGTTACATTCTTTCTTTTTTCATTTTTGGCCATACTTCGTGGCATGTGGGATCTTAGTTCCCCAGACCAGGGATCAAACCCATGCCCCTCTGCAGTGAAATTATGGAGTCTTAACCACTGGACCACCAGGAAATCCTCATAGTGCTTCTAGTATAGCGATTCTCTCTGCTGTGCCTGTAATTCTTGTTTTAGAACATTCCATCTTACCTTCTTCACTAGGGCATTTACCTATTTTCCCTTTTATGGTTTTGGGATGAGTTGTTTTCAGAAATCCTGACTTAACCTTTGCAATTGGTTTACCCATGGATCTCTTCAGAATGGAAAACCCAGCCACTTTCTATGAGTACAGGGAATATCTGTGTCCCTTTTTGAAGTAAATAAAGTATATTTCTTCAAAATTTTCAGTGGTGGCTATAGTTTAACATTATGAATTCAGCCACCTAAGAATTGCTGTCTACAACATTTACATGCTTTTTTTTTTTTTTTGAGACACAATAAAGGGGTGAGCATCCATGCTTTGATGAAAACAAGGCTGTAAGCATAACAGGTGTTTCTCTTGACCTGTCTGTTATGAGGTCAGCACCTGTCTTTTACCTCCTTCCACTTCATAGTGTTTTCCAAAGCGTGTTCCTTGCAACATTTGTCCTGTGAGATAGACCCCAAAAAGAATGGGAAAATTGGGTTTTGTGGTTAAATATTAATAAATATGGGAAATACTATCAGCTGTAACTTGGATTACTGTATAATTTACTATTCCAAAGTTGGAGATGTATGAGAATGAACAGAGGCCCTTATAAGTGATCAGAGGCGTCACCCAGGGCTTTCAGAGCCAATCAGACATCTGGGCACCCTGGCAGTGACCCCTCTTGGTAGCCCATGCTGTGCATTAGCAACTCATGACTCTGCAAAAATGAATGTGTCATGCACCCGTATCAGCACCCTACAGTGAAGCGAGTTTAGCTTCGTATTGCCCGAATTTCTCTGGCCACCAAACTTTCTTTTCGTATATCATATTCCAGGCAGTGGCACCCCACTGCAGTACTCTTGCCTGGAAAATCCCACGGATGGAGGAGCCTGGTAGGCTGCATTCCATGGGGTCGCTGAGGGTCGGACACGACTGATCGACTTCATTTCACTTTTCACTTTCATGCATTGGAGAAGGAAATGGCAACCCACTCCACTGTTCTTGCCTGGAGAATCCCAGGGACGGGGGAGCCTGGTGGGCTGCCGTCTATAGGGTCGCACAGAGTCGGACACGACTGAAGTGACTTAGCAGCAGCATTCATATCCTGTAAAATTAGGGTCCTTTGGAATACACTTTGGGAAGTACTGATTTGGTCAAAACTTCATTCAGGTTTTTCCATAACATCTTATGGAAAACTTAAACAAGCTCTTTGACCCACCCAGTATGCACCTTAGGCCAATAGCTCTCAAACTTTTGGAACTTGAGTCCAGGGTCCGCTGAACTCTTAGAACACGGCACTGTGTTGGCTGCCATTGTGTGGAGGTAAAGAATACAGCTGCTGCTGCCTCAGTACTGCCCTGATTTGTGTTAAAGCGCCAGCAGCTTATACCCACTACTGCTTTTGCGTCATCAGCGCAAATGTCAATGCAGTATAAAAGGCAGATGATGCCTTCGTGTTAACAAGAAAATAATTTTGCTCTTGTGCTCTCCTCAGAAGGGTCTGGAGACCCTCAAGAGTCCCTGGAGCACAATTTGAGAACCAGTGCTCTGGCTGCAGTGAGGCCATATTCATGCTACTTCCATGAGGTTCAAAGTCGTTGTCATCTGATTTGGCCTGCCTGATGTAGATAGGAACTTGGAGCTGGTTCTGATCACCTCCTGTATGTCTGTGTATGGAAAGTGCACTCTTTAGATTATTCATAAATAACTTTTAAAGCTGCGTTTATTTCCTCCTGCCATCTGAGAACTTTTAAGTATTCTCCATCACTGTCTTTTCAAACCTATCTCCTCCTCTTTCCCTATAGGAATTTTATGGTCTTCCTCTGCTGGCTGCGTAAGATTTCCTGAACATGCCTCACTCTGCCCCTCCTCTGTTTTTTTTTTTTTTTTTTGCTTCATAAAGTTTCTTATTCCTGGACTCTGACTACCTATGTCCACCTGATGAAGTTTCTGCTTCTGTTTTATCTGTTATTAAAACAAATGCAAAATTCAGCCCATTTGCCAATTTTCATTAACAAATAGAGAAAGAAATCCACTCCCATTGAGTGTCCAAATGTGTCTGGCATTTAGCTGACTCCTAAAGGTCGGGTGGGCTCGAGGCCACATTGCAGGCGTGCAGCTCCTCCCACTGAGCACTCTGGGTTCCCACCATTCCTCCTCTGCCCCTCTCTCTCTTGCGCATCCCCTGAGGGCCTCTTTCTGTTCTTCTCATCTCTTGGTATTACTGCTGTTCTGCAAAAACCTTTAGGATGATTCAGAATCTTGCATGGTACAAGGCACCCCAAGAAGCTTATCCAAGTACTTCTTCAAACCATTGTAGCTGCTCATCCCAAGAAAAATTCTGGTCTATACAATTTTATAAATATACCATTCGCACTGCCAACTGCTTCTTGGTACATGAATGGCCTATTGGCTTCTCTTTGTAAACTTCAGAAGGGAGGCATGCATCTTACATATGTAGATACCCATGTGCTGTAGCTCCTTGCCTGGTCCTTTTCACAGAATCACCATTTAATAAATATTGAAAATGGAAGAATCACTTGTCTTGTTTTTACATGAAAGAAATGAAAATTAACGTTTCCCTAAGCATAACTTCATTAGCACGCTAAATTGACTGTAGCAATTACACACACACACACACAGGTGGTGCAGTGGTAAAGAATTTCATGCCAATGTAAGAGACACAAGAAACGCAGGTTTGATCTCTGTGTCAGGTAGATGCCCTGGAGGAGGAAATGGCAACCCACTCCAGTATTCTTGCCTGGAGAATGTCATGGACAGAGGAGCCTGGTGACTGCAGTGACATGGGGTCGCAAAGAGTTGGACATGTCTGAGCACACATACATATGTGTGTGTGTATATATATATATAGAGAGAGAGTTAATCCTCTCATTTAAACTAACATCTGTGATAACGGTGGTAGAAGGGAGTTCGTAGTTGGAGAGGAAAGTTCAACAATTTCGTATTTGCACCCACTCTTTCTTGTGTGTAACGTGGGAATCCAAAGCTGTGTCTCTGGTGCTGTGGTTTTGTACTTAACTGTGCTGAAGGTGTTTCCTGGGGTCAGCTGCCCTTGGGGAGCACTTGCATTGCGGAGTTTCCCTGTGAGGCTGGGAGCTTCTCCGCCAGCAGATGCCCCTGGCTCCCTGATCACTCTGCTACCTCACTTGAGGGGATCCCACCCCCGGGGGCTGACAGGCTCTTTATTACCAAGAAGCCTGTTTCTAATGACCTGTGATCTCCATGCCCAACCTGCCTTCTGGCTTGTTTTTCTTTAATTCTCACATTGGCTTTTTGTTCTTGGAGTGGTTAGAATGGATTTTCATTTGGGTTTTCTTCATCTCCAATAATTCTAGAATGCCATATACTGTGAAATGCTAAGTAGGGATGAACGGTAAAGCTGCTTAAAATCCCCCCCGGAACGCTCCAGCCCATCACTTCTAAATCTGATTAGCACTCAGCACCTGCCAAGCAGCGGGGTGATTACAGGCTCACATTTGAATTTCGTTTTGTGCTGGTGCTTCCCCCACTTTCCTACTGCGGGAAATCCGATGTACAGCACGGAGGAGTTAAGAAGTCGCAGCCCCACTTGAGTTGTATTAGTATTAATTACCTGTGCAGATCTTGGATAATTGAAGCAATTACTCTTCATTTCAGCTCCAGGGCCTGGAATGGATGGTTTCTCTGTATAATAACAATTTGAACGGAATCTTAGCTGATGAAATGGGGCTGGGAAAGACCATACAGACCATTGCACTCATCACTTATCTGATGGAGCACAAACGACTCAATGGCCCCTATCTCATCATTGTTCCCCTTTCGTAAGTAAAGCCATTTATTCTGCAGTTATCCTTCTTTATGTTAGAGCTTGCCCTATTTGTCATTTGTCATTTAAGGCAGAGTTGTAGCCTGTAGTGGGATTATCAAGAGCATATAATCTGGATTTAGATGTTTCATTTCCCACCCTGTCTCCCACCCTGGCCTCTTTGATTGGCTACATAAGCACAAGATGAAGTGATTTTTTCCCCAGCATTTCGTGTTGTTGCAGTCTACACAGCCTGCATACCGCACAGTGGGTCTCATTCTTTATCACACCTAAAGTGGCTCATGAAGCTGAAAGTTTTGATTTTTTTAAGATTTCCGATTTTTTCCTTCTGTTTCTAAAAGGCCACATATATTAAAAAAAAGGTGTATTCTTAAATCTTCCTTTCGTGTTCCCTTTAAAGCAGAGTCTAAATCAAAATCCAGACTCTGAACTTTGTATTAAACTGCCCTCAGTACTGTGGTTTATCTGCAGTGGTGATGCCACTTTGTCAGGAGAGGTCTTCACTGTTTTCCATCACATTCCCATGTCTCGTCCACTGCGTGGTTCCTTGTGGGTTTTGAGTGGACATACCTGTGGGAAGGAATTCCTGTTCAAAACTACCCTCCTTGGATGCAGTGCATCTGACTGTGGTGTGAGGTTTCAGTTCTGTTCACTGAGGTCCTCTTCTAGATCTCACTGCTCATTACAGACTTGGACCTTGAGATAAAGTAAAGATTCTGATTTAGTGTTTCCTTCAAATTTTGCCTAAATGAGAATTCTTCACAGACCTCTTAAATCCATTTTATTTGAACTCACAGCACTTAGACATCCTTTCCATGTTATCTACATCTTGAACATGTATTTTGCTTTTTATCAATATTTTGCATGTTCTGACTCATAGATTACACTGATGGTTTGGGAGATTTTTTTTTTTTTAAGACATTTACTGTTTTCCCCCTGCTCCCTCCTGGCAGATTTATTTAGTATTTTCATGTGCTTTTATCTTTTTTTTTTTTTTCCTGACTCAAATTTCTCTGAATTTGTACGGCTGTTTTTAGAGTCCCCAAATCACTCTGGTAATTGCTGTCTTTTCAGTATTAAAAATGAGATGTTTTTTTGTCCTCTATGTTCATGCATTCTTTAATTTTTTTTTCCTCTCACAGATTTCTTATGAATCCTCAAACTTGTCACGCTTTGTGGCACTTGTTTCTAACTTATCTCTTATTTCCACACCTTTAAAATGAATGTGTAGTTGAGATATTTTATATTCTCTGTCCTCTTTCAAGGTGAGGCCTGAAAGTGAATGAGAGCATCTTTTTAACCACAGACTTTTATACAAACATCTCTCTGTATTTTGTTTTGTTCTACAGGACTCTATCTAACTGGACGTATGAATTTGACAAATGGGCTCCTTCTGTGGTGAAAATTTCTTACAAGGTTTGGAATGTTGTATTTATATATAGTGGAAAAGCAAAAAATAGACCCTATTTTCTTCATTCCATGTGCACATCTGTGAACTGTATTCGGTTGTAAAGTTTTGTCATGTACATCATGTACTAAACAGTGAGAGTTAATCATCCCAAGAAGATTACTGTAATAAACCATAATTACTTTCAGATAGTGAAATGCAGAAGAAAATTGTTAATTATCATATTGCGAGGTTTCTGATGAGAGTAATACAAATGACAAATATCCCATATCCCGCATGCCAGCACCATGCCCACTGTTCCTGCAAAGTTAGGCAATTACCCAGACAGCCGAGCGCCGGCAGGATGCCCCTGTAGAAATGGAGCCTTTCAGCAGAGCAGCGGGTTCTCTGCTACCTTGGGGTCACCATAATTTCCTTTTCTCTCCCTGCCCTCCCTTGGTCTGCAGTGGGAAAGCCTCTCCGCAAGAGTCTGAAAAGTACCCAGACGTGGGCAATTTTGCCAAGTACTTTCCTCCTGGATAATGGATCTATATATGATAATTGCGTGTATGTGCAGTCCTCGGTCATGTGTCTGGGCTCCATTAAGCCATGAGTAGTGGGGGACAACGCACACCTCCTTCCCTGGGGTAATATAGATCTGTATTTTCTTCCCATTCAGGGCACCCCTGCCATGCGTCGCTCTCTTGTCCCCCAGCTACGGAGTGGCAAATTCAACGTCCTCCTGACTACTTATGAGTACATTATAAAAGACAAGCACATTCTTGCAAAGGTATGTTTAAAAAAATTATTTTGTCTCGAATTATGGGCCATCGCAACTGGAATGTAAAATATTCCCCAAATTATACTCACTACTGTAATTTGCTCATTAGATGACTGCCCTCTCCCTCTCTTTCTCTTTCAGAGTCAGATATATTTTGGTCATAGGTTTTTGCTTGCATGTGTGCTGATTTCTGTTGTGTGGCAGTGATCCTGGGACTCTCACCTATCCTGTTGTAGTTAATGAGTTTACCTCTCTTAAAAGAATTTACCTGGGTTCCTTCTGCCCCTCTTTTTCTCTCCAGCAGCTCTGAACATTGTGCTTGTGGAAGAAATGATTGTTTTTGTTGCCCTGGGATATTGTCAGCAGCGGAACTTCATGCCTCTTGTGTCTTTGTCTCTCCGGAGATGAGCAGGCATCTCTCCATATGGTCTTCTCCATATGAACGTTTATCCAAGCTGTAGCTTTTGTGCTCTCCCTGTTTTATGTTTATTTCCAGTGAAATAATGGGCTATGATTGTTTGGATGACTCTGGGTTGTTTCCATGACTGTATATTTGGAGCTGGGAAAAAGTTTTCTACCTGCAACCTACATATCTGCTAATTTATAGGTCCTAAACTGTCCGTTAGCCAAAAAATAGAATCTTTTTTTCCATTTATGTCATCTTGCCTCCTAATATATTCATGTAGAATGATGGGAGTAGTTTCTGTCATGGAGCAAGTAGAACTTCATTTTTTTTTTTTCCTTTAGTAATTTATTTTACGCTGTGGTGTTTTGAAAGCACTATAATCTGCAACTAAGTTATGGCCAGAACTGAACAGAATCACCATTTCTGGGGTCTGTTCAATCTCTGCATTAAACCTTTGCCCTGGGAACGGAGAGTTCCCTTCATGGCATCCTAGGAAATACATAAAGGAAATGTGCTCCCAGGGGAGGTTTAATAATTGAGATGGCACCAGCAACGATGCTATGTGTTCGTCTTCTTCACACTCTGAGATGAATTTGGCAGTGTCAAAAATGACATGTTTTCAGTATAACTGTGGGAATATGTGTGTACATTTGAGATCCTTTTGAGAAAATTTGTATCGTGTCTTCTGCATATGCATTTCAAAATTCATCGGAGACGCCTGGTAACGAGCTGTATTGCCTTTGTTTCTGGAGAAATGAAAATCTAGAAAAGGGTAGTAGTTTGTTTTGAGTGGAAGACCTAATTAGCAGTAGATCTGATAGCAAAATCATAGACCTTCAAATTAGGCAGGAAGGTGGATTTAGAATATTGATTAAGTACATTTTTATCTTCTGGCCTCTTTTATTGGTAAGTTTGGGACAATCGATTGTACAACTTTGATTATTCTTAAGGAATTTTCTTAGAGGAGGTGGAGGAAGTGGGGGGGGAACCCCAAAACACCTCTGGTAGTTTCTTTTACCCGGACCTCCCTTCCTGAGTGATGTTTTATTCTTTTCCCCTGATTTTCCTGGTGCTTCTGCTGAGGAAGGCGAGACTTCATGGAATTCTTTGCTTCTCCTTCCTCTCTAAGAGCTTTGCAACGGGATCCAGGGACATCTGAACGCCAGATGCTCTTCTTGGCCATTGCCACTGTTTTGTGGGGATCGGATAGGCTTTGTGGGATATTCCTCATTGTTCTCACTTTGAGAAACAGTGACCTTGGAGGGGGCTGAAGGGTTAGACGTGAGAGGGGAAGGGGACTGTGTGTAGACTTAGAAAGGGAGATCGTGTCATATGGTCATTCTTTATTTTTGAAGTGACTCAGTCATGCTGGAGGAATATATTGTGTTTAATTCTGAAGTTTTGGCATAAACAGAAGAATGCTATTTTAGTACCGCCGTCTCTGCCAGGGAGTCTGTCCTTTCATTTTAGACGTCTTGAAACCGGGGTCCTAGACCTGTCAGGTCAGGAATACGTGTGAAGCAAGAGAGTCCAGGTTGCTGGATCTTCTAATGTTTTAAAAGAAGCTGGATGTCCAGATATTTAGGTGAAGTATTCCAACTTTTATTCTTAGCAACTAAGTTCAGATTTAAAGAAAGAACAGGAGCCAAGCCCTGAAGGTAGTAGTCAGCCGAGGTAATAGAAAAAGGGCATGAAGCCAGAGGTCTTCTGCTATAGGCACTTGCTGATGTTGTCTTGGAGGAATCAGTCATTAACCTCTGCTTCAAGTGGGGAACTATATTCTGTACTCATCATGAGAAGTGGTTATGTAGCCTTTAAATCTGGCAGGCTGTCATGACATAGCATTGATAGAAGAGGTATTAGATGGGAAGACACAGGCGCTAGTCCTGGCCCAGCTGTTTCTTTCTGGGCCCTAGTTGCCTTCTTTGTGAAAAGGTAATTAGGGATCACATTCTGTCATTTCATCCCATCATTACATGGTGTGTGACATGACTGTCAGGTATAGGAAATAAGACTGTTGAGAGTCTTTTATGCCATAGCCTGGACCAAGCATGAGCTCTTTGGTTTTCCACATCAGCACTGGCCTCTTGGGGATACTTGTGTTTTCCCTTGCTCACCACATGTTGGTGCTTCCTCTTGCGTTACAGATCCGGTGGAAATACATGATAGTGGACGAAGGCCACCGAATGAAGAATCACCACTGCAAGCTGACTCAGGTCCTCAACACGCACTACGTGGCCCCCAGAAGGATCCTCCTGACCGGGACCCCACTGCAGAATAAGCTCCCGGAACTCTGGGCCCTCCTCAACTTCCTCCTCCCCACCATTTTTAAGAGCTGCAGCACATTCGAGCAGTGGTTTAATGCGCCGTTTGCCATGACTGGAGAGAGGGTACTGGCCTAACATTTATTTTCCCCACTGCATGACAAAGAAATGAAATGACGGGACCTAAAGCTGAGACCACAAGGAGGTGTACGGTGTTGTAGAATATCAGGAAGCCAGTCAGTGGGTGGGTATGCGTTCACTCCAGGGATATTTTTCCATCCTGAGAGAATGGATCCAGTAATGGGTAAGTGATCCTAGGATCTAGGGTGTCCTAATCCCACTGTCTTTCGCCAGTGTGGTAACTAGGCCAGCAGAGGGTGTTCCTGACCGGTGGAATGCTTAACTGCTGTGGACCACAGGGAGGATAGATACAGAGATACTTGTTCAGTCTGTTTAACCACAGCTCAACCAACCAAATGTAAACCTTGAAAAAAAATATTTTCTTGTTATAAACTTGGGCTTCCCCTTAAACCATTTCCATGTTAAGAGTTTGTGTGTAAAGCCAAACTAGTGTATAATTATTTTCTGTATGCATTGTTTTCAGATTTTAATGTGAATCTCAGTTTTGTGCGTATATAAATATTCCTCAAACCTTGGAGTAGCTGTTTTCAAGTTTCTTCTTATTATTCCTTTCTCTGCCTTCTCTTAAAAACTCATTTATTAGAAACAGGGACCTGTCCTTTTGATTAGTGATTTCTTAAGTATAGGAATGAAAACACTTAAAATGCTTTACAGATATTTGTGTTGGAACCATTTGGCCCTTTAATTTTGAGGTATATTATAGGTACCCTTGCCTTTTGTCAGGAATTCATTGGCTTGCCCATTTGAAGAAGGTAACATCAATCAGCTCTGCCCCCTAGAGGTTAGTGGAGGAAGGTGAAAGAGAAAGCAGAGGATTTACAAATGGGACTGAACTTGAACAAAATCACAGCAGAGCAGAGCAATCAGGTAGAGGGGCTTAGCAACCCACCAGCATAAACTGTATATATTCTTGTTCTTTTCATGTTCAAGCTCTGTACTGTTGGTATGTTTCTGCATCTGAGACAAAGTTAAGAGCCCAACTTACTGCTTCAATTTTAAGTGCTGTGCTTAGTTGCTCATTCGTGTCCAACTGTTTGAGACCCCATGGACTGTAGCCCGCCAGGCTCCTGTGTCCATGAGGATTCTTCAGGCAAGAATACTGGAGTGGGCTGCCATGCCCTCCTCCAGGGGATCTTCCCAATCCAGGAATCGAACCCGAGTCTCCTGCATTGCAGGCAGATTCTTTACTAGCTGAGCTACCAAGGAAGCCCTCAGTTTTAAGTAAGAACACATTAACTATTACCCTTTTACTCATGTTCAAGTTCAGTCTTCAATCAGCCTTTGTCACAATCATATCCCATCCAATTCTGAGCTGTTAACACTCCCAGTCTGAAACTGGGGGCTCTGAAATCTTTTTCATAGAAGTCAGCATTCAGACAAAGACATCTGTTTAGAGGCTGTTCTGTTACCACCTGGTAGGCAGGTGGGAACAGAATTCTGAGGTGTACATGACGGGTATAAACTTGGCCTTAATGCACATAAAATTTCAGACATATATTGAAACCAATAATAAATATAGTATAAAGAGTTATTACATGAAGTAACCTTTAAAAAAAAAGGATCAAATTCATCTAAGGCTCTCTTGCAGGTGGACTTAAATGAAGAAGAAACTATATTGATCATCAGACGTCTGCATAAGGTGTTGAGACCCTTCCTACTGAGGAGGCTGAAGAAAGAAGTTGAATCTCAGCTTCCAGAAAAGGTATGTTGCAAATTCAAAAGTTGTGATTTCTTCCCTCTGCCATTATATTCAAATTACCTGCCCCTGAAATGGTGTTTCTGAAATAGCAGGCTTGTGTTTTAGTTCCAGGTAACTGGAAAATATCTTAAAGGACTTTTTTGTTGTAGTTGTTAGAGAGAAGCTGGAGGGTTTAGTGTAGAGAGAGAATGGAAATTTGAACATTTCATCTTGGTTTCCAAAAGTTTGGGGACAGATTTTTGAAAATTACCAAATCACTGTCATTACATTTTAGCTTTAACTTACATTAACTTAACATTACATGAATTGACATTCTATTTTAACTTTAGAATTTCTTTTTTTTTTTTTTTTAATTTTACTAACCTTGTTGAGTTCACTCTTGTAGGCGCCATAAAAGTGTTCTGCTTTGAGCCACGTAAGGCTATGAGTTCGGGGCTTGTATCCTTATCAGAAGGCCTAGTAAATGCTTGCCACATTTCCCGGAAATGTGTTTAATGTCAGATGCTTGGGATGTCACTGTTATGATAGTAAGTGAAAAATAGGGTTCTTATTATAGATAACATCATCTAATTAAGATTCTATGAACATCTTAAGGAAATATTTTTCAGATTAGTTTTTGGACACTGATTTTTCAGGGCTTTAGGATGTCTTTTTGAGCCCTTAGCGCCACATTTTTGGACTGGATTTGGGTATTAGTTTAATATGTTTCTCATCGTATTTTGGAACCTCTGGAGTTCCAAACACTGGAGTTCTGCGTTTCATTTTCTTACAGATAGATTATTTGGCATTGCGCACTGTTTGCTGCATGAGCTAGTTTAATGTAACTTTTCTCTTTAGAGGAGCCAATTCTGAAATGTGTGTTTTGCATCATTGTGCTTTTCTGTGTAATGACTCTATTTTTTTGGACAGAATGGTTCATCCTATTCATTTTTAAGTGGGAGCTGGCAAGATATTATACAAAGTTGATTACTTTACCAAGAGAGAATTTTGTCCCCTAATCCCCTATCTTTAGCAGTCAGAGAAAAATTAAATATTAACACCGTTCTTATACCACACTTATCGTAGTGAAAACCCAAATATTTAAGTGTTTTATTTTGCTAGTGAATGCATCTTGGGGATTGAATGCTGTCAATATTTCTTTGACTTCGTATGGTCTTGACATCTTTGGATAACCCTCTTTCTGTTCAAGGTGGACCTTAGTTACTGAATAAGCTGGGGAATGGGTACAATGGTCATATAGCTTCCTTTAGTGTTACTGAGATCCAGAACTTACAGAAATGAAATGTTAAAGATTTTAATTTTCCCCATTCTTCCTTTTGTTTCTTAAGAAGCAACAAATACAATGAAAGACAATTATCTGAACTTACTCATTCATTCATCCCATAAAACTTCTAAATCTTGTTTACTGATTTCCAGGACTGGCTAATGTAGATAGATTTAAAAAATATTACAAGTTGAAAGTATGCCCTGTTTTTAAGAAGTCCATTTGATTAAAATACAGACTTTTGCACCATAAGGATCATGGGATGGTTGGTTATATCACAAAGAAATTCCTTACTTTGCTAAAACATTTATTTCATGGCTCTTTTCACAAGAAAACTTCCTGAGTATTGATTTTTTTTTAATTAGATTTTGAAGAGCATGTTTCCTGCATGAAGTACACTTGTACTCTTTAATACCCAAATTTTTATATTTGAGGTATATTAAACACCCATATATATAGACCTTGTTTGCATTTTGCAAAATTGCATAGTTTACAAAATGAAGGTTTGTGGCAACCCTGCCTCAAGCAAATCTATCGGCACCATTTTTCCAACAGTATTTGCTAACTTCATGTCCCTGTGTCACAAATTTTGGTAATTTTTGAAGAATTTCAAGCTTTTTCATTATTGTTAAATTTGTTATGGGAATCTGTGATCAATGATCTGTGATGTTACTATTGCAAAAAGGTTATGACTCACTGAAGGCTTAGAGGATAGCATTTTCCACACGTGAAGTATTTTTGATTACGGTATGTACAATGTTTTTTAGACATAGTGCTGTTGCACACTTAATAGACTGTAGTGTGGTGTAAACATGACTTATGTGCACTAGGAAACAAAAAAAATGTATATGACTCACCTTATTGCACCCTGTGTGTGTTGGCCTGGAACTGAACCTGTGCTATATCCGAGGTATGTCTGTATAATCTATGGATAAGCTACCTTTTTCCGGAGGTAACTTGGTGGGGTGGAAATCATGGGCTCTGCCTGTCAGAGTGGACCTGGGTCCCCGCTGCTTCTCTGTCTCTTGCTAACAGTGTGCTCTTGGGCATGTTACTTAAACCAGTGGGTCTTAGTGTTCTCAGCAGTGAACTAGAAAATAGATAATACATGCTTTATAGAAGAGGATTACATGGATGCAGTACTCATAATACAATGCCTGGCACGTGTTTAGGCTCCCCTGGGGACAGCTGCTGCTCCCGGAGTCCTTCCTTTCTCTATTGCCCTGCTGTTTCTGTTCCTGACTTTGATTCTGCTTTCCTGTTCACGTCAAGTTTCTCGGTGTCCACTGGTCCTGGCATTTTACCATCACCCTTTTAAGGTGATGAACTAATCCCTTAGCATGTGTATGTAGCTCTTGTTGATGTGGTTTGGCCAGTGTCCACTCTTTGTTCTTTCTACCTTGCTAGGACTTTGATCTGGGGAAAATCTGCCACCTACGTGTTATCCTTGGGGGAAAGGAGCTTTCTTCTGCCACCATCTGCTTGTAGACACAGACATGTATGTCTTTCTCAGGCTGTATAAAGAATCTAGAAAGGCGTTGTGGTGGATGGCAGCAAAAGGCTAAATCTTTTATAGAAGCAACGCTCAAATGTTTCCATGAAAAAGAATCAATTATAGAAGTAAATTTCCATTTTAGTTTTTAATTTAAATATAATAAAATATACTCTTCTTTGGTATATAGATCTGAGTTTTGACAAAGACAGTTACGTTAAAGTGAAGTCACTCAGTCGTGTCCAACTCTTTGCGACCATATGGACTGTAGCCTACCAGGCTCCTCCATCCATGGGATTTTCCAGGCAAGCGTACTGGAGTGGGGTGCCATTTCCTTCTCCAGGGATCAAACCCAGGTCTCCTAGTTATGTTAACTGCATCACAATCAAAATACAGAACAATTCTGTCTCCCAGTGCCCCCACCCACCCAAAATTCCCTGGTGTGGTCACTTTTTAGTCATGCTCTCACTTTGCCCTTAGCCTCTTACAACCGATGGTTCATCCTCCATCCTCATAGCTTTGTGTTTTCCAGAATGTTGGAGGAATAGAATCAGACAATATGTCTCATCAGACCTTCTGCATCTGGCTTTTCATTCAGCATAATGAATTTGAGAAACATCCAAGGTGTTGGATGTATCAGTAGCTGTTTCATTTTTATTAATGGGTAGTATTCTATTGCATGGATGCAGCAGAGTTTATCAGTTTAATTGTAGGACATTTGGGTGGTTTATAGTTTTTGACAGTTGTGCTTGTCTGCTGTGAACATTTGTGTATAGGCTTTTGTGTGAGCATAGGTTTGCATTTCATTTTAGGAAGTATGTAAGAGTGGCTTGGTCATAGACGTGTACATGACTTTGTAAGAAACTT
Organism: Ovis canadensis; assembly: GCF_042477335.2. Lineage (NCBI taxonomy): Eukaryota > Metazoa > Chordata > Mammalia > Artiodactyla > Bovidae > Ovis > Ovis canadensis. The sequence continues at coordinate 70,814,717 of NC_091246.1, forward strand.
CCATATGGTTTCATGCCATAGATTTCAGAACCCAGGACTTTAATAAATTTAATATTATTGTTTGGAAATCTCAATACACAAAGTGATCATGTATCACACAGTAGTCTGGGTTTCCTGTTCTAATAATACATCCTTTAAGGAATAGTGTTTAGGGAGAAACTGAATAAAGGTTGAAAGCTTTTCCCGGGTTATATAGGAGGAGGGTCTGGGCCACTGTAACCACCTGATTTGGCTCCTTGAAGGGACCAGTTTGGTCATTTACCAACATAATGAGTCTTAGGAGGTAATTGTCATGTCCATGAGGTTGGCACCCCAGTTTTACCTGTCCTTTGAAAATAATAGTCCCAGTGGCCGTCATAAGTCTAACCTGTTGGGAGAAGCATCCTTATTACAGAGTCATATATAGATTTTATTTCCTTCAACATCAGCCCATTTTGAGGAACTTTCAAATTCATGCTCTAATCAGGGGCTGTCGAGGCTTTTGGAGACGACTCAGACCCAGCAGCGTTTGAGATGGTGTGATTCTTACAAAGGCTTCCCTCGCCTCATCACTGTCAGTCTGCCCTTTTCTTGATGCGTGGCTCTGACGGCTTGCTCTGTGCACTGCACAGCACTCGGGCGGGGGTGGGAGGTGCAGGAGCTTTACCAGAAATTGGAGGCATGGTGTGCGATGTTGCTGAATGGTGGCATGACAGTGAAGGGCAGCATCACCCACCCCATCAGGTTGAGGGATCCAGGCATTCAAGTGCTTTAGGACAGGGGTCTCCAGAGCACACGTGGGTGTATGTCTGTGTATGTATATGTGGGGTGCTTACTAGTAGTCCACTGGGGTGTGGAAGGAAGATTTTAGAGCTTTTATTTATATTCATTTTTATCCTAAAAAGTAAAAAAAATTATGGTTTTTTGATTTAACATACAGACCCTGGTACCCATGTGGTATTTAAGCCTATGTCACAGAGTCCAGCAGGTGACTGGCCTAGACTGTGTCGGTTATCCTGGGGATGGGGAGCGTGAGGGGGAGCACCCCCACCCAGGACATCGGTCATCCATCCACCCTCACAGTTGGGTTCTTTTGCTCTCTGCCTGTTGTCAGCATTGTGGGTTTCCCCATATCCAGGTAAAGGAATTTTAGGATGATCTCATTTTAACTAACACCCCTGACCCTCAGGATGGATGACAGACTTTTAAAAGATCCCAGGATCACAGGTTGAAAACGAGAAATAGAGTAAGAGCAGGCGGACAATGGGAAAAGTGCAGACCTGCCACCTCTCCTGTTCCTAGTGTGAATTTTCACCAGCCCCATTGTAGAGTGATCAGGGTGCTTGCATGCTAAATCACTTCAGTTGTGTCCAGCTCTTTGCTCCCCTATGGACTGTGGTCTCAGGCAGACTACGGGAGTGGGTTGCCATTTCCTCCTCCAGGGGGTCTTCCCCACCTAGGGATCGAACCCTCATCTCTTATGTTTCCTGCATTGGCAGCCGAGTTCTTTTACCACGAACGCCACCTGGGAAGCCCATAAGGAGCAAAGGTCCTTGCCATAGAAGGAGAGTCAGTCAGTGAGAGATCCCTGTGGATCAGGGTGTAACTGGCTGAAAAGTCAGATGGCATCACCTTGGCCCCTTGAAATGTAGATGTAAAACAAGAGCCTAATATTGACCCATGTTCTGAAACTAACCTGTGTTTTGAGGCTTTAATATTAGCACAAGCATATGACTCATAAATAAATACATGGGCATGTAATTCATAAATATATGGGCATGTATTCAGAAGAGGTACTTTAACATGTATTCTTGGTAAGGGATTGCCATCAAAAAAGCTTAATAAACGCTTGTTTGTGAGAAATAAAAAGGAGGGTTGACTGATAGGTGTGGTGATCAGGGAAGACCTTACAAAGAGCCCTCAGGAAGAGTGAGATTTAGAAAGGCAGCCCTAAGACTATAGGAAGATACAAAGACAAAATAGCTTGGACTCGTTGGGGAAGTTACAAGGAGCAAACGTAAAACACAGTTGTGAAACTTAGAATGGTGATTTTGGTGATGTGTATCACACCAGCGTCTGTGACTCCCTAGTGGTGTGAGGAAGGAGGGTTGAGGGGAGGTCCCCTTTCTGCAGGAGCCGTCAGGTCCTAGGGATGAGCTCACTTCTCTGCTGACTCAGCCCCTGTGGGGTTGTCCGGCCTCCCTGTCTGCATGGCATCACCGTGCGTGCCTCCTTCCCACACGCCCTCCCATCCAGCTCTTGGCAGCAGCTAACTGATGAGAAGGAGGTTGAGGGTGCCGGTCCCCCATGTTGGATGTGCCATCTCCTAGTGCACTTAAAGCTTGCCTCAGCAGTCCTTTCCATTCTCAGGAAGATGTGCACAAGCTGGTGGGCAGTGAGGCTCAGGTAAAGATGAACATCAGGGCAGAACTAGGGAGCCTGAAAGTCTTCTTGGTTATGTTTAACATAGAGCTTAAGAAAGTGCAGTCTGGTTCAATCCTAACTGGATCCTTGAACAGCTGCATCATTTCAGCCCAGTCACCTAACATTTCTGATGCTCAAGTTCCTTATCTGTAAAATGCAAACACCACTAGATTTAACTCTGCCCTACAGCTCTTATATGGTAAAATGGGAGAAGGCACACCAAGCACCTTTGCACAGGGCCTGGTCCATAGAAAGAGCTCAATAATATTAGCCCTCGGTGTCATTTTTATCATTATGCTTGCAAAGTCTGAAGTTGTTTAATATTTTCTTCACCATGATCAATTACATGGAGAGTTAACAGCACTTGAAAAAGTCAAAATACTTTAAAACATGCCACGATCAAGTCTGTAAAACACAAAACCCATATTAAGTGCATCCTTATTTATTAAAACTTGGAGATGTTCTTCTTCTCTGGCCAAGAAGATCATTAAAAACTTTATGGCGGGTCACTTGTTTTTCTTTACTTGTCTGCAAAAGAGCTCATCTTTCTCTAATCTGATTTGGTGCATCAAAACAAGTGGCAAAATGCTATTAATTGCGGTTCCAGCTGGCCTGACAGACCCCTTCTAAAGCAACAGTCGAATGAATATTCAGCTTCTCTTCATCTGTGACCTTCTCACTCTGGTCCTCAGAGCTGAAAATAACCTGATCACTTTTAATCAGTTTGTTAAACATTAGGCAGCTCGCTGATTTACTTTTAATCACATTCTGCAGATTTCTAGGCGTTAATCTGATGTTTATTATGAAAATTATACATTTGTATTCTGGGGATTTTTTTAATAAAGAAAAATAATAATAGGAAATAATTAAGGCAGACTGCGTGCATTAGGAGTGTGTGAGAAGTATTGCAGGTGTGTGTGAAAACACCCACACGTGAATTCTGTCACAGTTTAAAACTGGATTTTTCCGTTGTTCAAGTGGAAGCACACAAGGCCTTGCCTCTAAAGAAGATGATCATAAAGCTGCATTTAATTGTGGAGTCACTCCTCTCCTTCGCCTACTGTCCCCACTAGGTAGTATCCGTATCCTCTCATCCTTCAAAAGCGGAGAGTAATTACCTACAGTCAACCTAGGCGCTTATGAATCTCCTTTTAGGATCAGAATTGAGGGAAGCCAGCCACACAGGATCATTTAAAAAGATATTTTCCCCCCAAAAAATCGGGGGATATTGGCTGGGTACTGGTTTTCCTCAAACTGGTCTGTTTGTATGAAACAGGGTATAGTTGGGAAGCAGAGGAAATGCATATATATGTGAAAGTGAAAGTTAGTCACTCAGTCGTGTCTGACTCTTTGCAACCCCATGGATGGCGGCCAGCCAGGCTCGTCTGTCCACAGAATTCTCCAGGCAAGAATACAGGAGTGGGTTGCCATTTCCTTCTCCAGGGGATCTTCCCAACCCAGGGATCAAACCCAGGTCTCCCACATTGCAGGCAGTTGGACTCTACCATCTGAGCCACCAGGGAAGCCGTGTATATATATACATACACTCTGTATTGAATATATTTGAACTTGAACAGTCTGCCAGCCTCTCTCTCTCAAACGTGGAACAAGTCAAGAAATTTCAGGAAACATGACCCTGGCCTGAGTGACATATCACCTTTTGCAAGTCCCTTCCGTATAATGGTACCTTGAGCAGTGATGACTGTGGGCTCTCCATCACGCCTCCCTCCCCAGTCTCCATGAATCCAAGAAGCAGAAAGAGATAGCTTCATGATTCCAGGAGAGCCACCAGCAGCCATGTCTCAACCATCTTCTTAGGACAGGCACCTTCTCTCTCCTGCTCTTAACCTAGGTACTGTTCTTTCCCCAGGTTGAGTATGTGATCAAGTGTGACATGTCAGCTCTGCAGAAGATTCTGTATCGCCACATGCAAGCCAAAGGGATCCTCCTCACAGATGGTTCAGAGAAAGATAAGAAGGTACGTTGTGGAAGGTGCTACAACTCAAGGTGCTGTCAGCTTTCTTCTTAGGGCTGTGCCGCTGGACACTCCCAGGAAGTATCCCCACGACTGCTGATTTGTCAAAGCAAATTACAGGGCCTTTTGGGGAGCTGTTATTGTTGCTGCCAAAGGAAATCCCTTGGCCTTTTTCCTGTATTGGAGCAGTTAGAAATGAATACCGTCTTGGTGTTCATATCATGAAAATAGTTCTTTTCGTGTAAGTCTGCACACAATATATCTGCCTAAGGGTAGGCTAGCATTTTAGAAGGTTTTAAAAGCCAGTTTCATCCCTGGGCATCTGTGCCATTCTTCTGTCTTCCCAGAATCCTACAGGATGGACAGTCATGTCTCAAAGCCATCCACTGGACATAATTCCCTCCTCTCAGATAACTCACATGGAAGATGGTCTATCTAATTCAGAAACGGCTGTGTAATAGTAACCGGAACTTTGGACAGTAGGAAGTGTAGGCTACCGAGATGACCTATGGCTCTTTGCTCTTTCTATGGAAACCTACTTTTTAAAAATGGGAAATAGCTGATCAATTAATAACGTATATTCTGACTCTCCTCTGCTTGTCCTTAGGGGAAAGGCGGTGCTAAGACACTAATGAACACCATCATGCAGTTGAGAAAGATCTGTAATCACCCATATATGTTTCAGCACATTGAGGTAAGCCTGCGGTCTCCGTTGTGACCCTGATCCTAGTTGTTCAGTTTCTACTAATACTACATTGAAAAAAATTTTTTATAATAAAAAAATAAAGCAAACTTAAAACATGTGGAAGTTGCAACTACATGGTCTGGTAGCTTGATAAGCAGAATTAACAGACATGAGGTTTCTGGTTATGGATTCTCATTGGCATCAGACACTTGGGCATCTGGAATTTTATAGGCAGGAGTTCTAAGTGGTGAGAAAATGCTGTAAACCAGGGCTCATTATGTGGGTTTGGGTAAGTACTGTGAATTGCCTCATTATGGTAGGTGCTCTGACATGGAGGATAATGACAGATACATCCAGCTTTCTCAGAAGGATGCTGTGAAAAAATACTAAAAGAATGGATTTATATTCATTGAAGGGAAATATGTTCCCAAAATATTTGCTCTGTGAAGATCACTGACTTTAGACTGTTTCTTAGATTTGTATTTTTCCTTTCTGGGTTCTTCTATGACGGTGTAAATCCAGGTTTTTTTATCCTGATGCTCTGGTCTCTAGGAAGCTATTTTCAGGGGAGAGGACATTTTCTGCCCTGTTCCTTACATGTGAATGAGTTTCCTAAATTGACAATTTTACCCCAGTAGGAGCCGTTGACCTGAGCAGGAAGGGAAAGGGGTCAGAATTGTAGCCTCCACTTTTCAAGGTTGCCTTGGATGTGTGCGGTCCTGGCAGCAGTTACTGCTGCTTACTGTCCACTGCAGAGGAGCAGGAGGCGTGGGGCAGGACCTGCAGGCTCTGTATTTTTCACTGGTTTATTAACAAATAAATAAATAGAAGGTTCTAGGGATTTAACTTTCAGAAGCATATTCCTAGGAATGAGACTGAAATGTTCTTGACTTTGAAGATTCTTTTTCTTTCTTCTTCTTTTTTTTTTAATCCTTGTTTTTGGTAATCATGCTTGTTAGGTAAGAGTATATACTGCACCTCTGTCCATATCCTGGAGTCCTGTCCCAGCTGTAGGATGAAATTAGAATTAACTCCTGACACTGCTGTTGCTTTAGGGAACAGGCCTTTTAGAGAGTAAAAAGGCCTTGGTTTGAGCAAAATGACAATGGCAACAACTGTAGGGAGGAATGAGGGCAAGGTCCCACTGACAAGCCTCCTTAGACACATAGCAGGAGAGTCCATGGTGTGGCAATGAGTCCATACCCCAGGCCACTTTTACCTCTGTAAAAACCTGCTGTATGTCACTTAGCATCTCCAAGCTATAGTGTATTTGACTTGTCATCAGATGGTGATAGATGCTAGGGCTGGCAGAAGGATAAATGTTTAAACTAAAGAACATACGAAGTGTCGGGTAAACCAGAAATGTGATAATAAACAGGCCATAAGCTATCAGTGTATTAGTGGGGGTGGCTTGTTTGGTTGCAGGCACGCATGCTCAGTCGCTTCAGTCGTGTCTGCCTCTTTGTGACCCTATGGACGGTAGCCCACCAGGCTCCTCTGTCCATGGGAATTCTCCAGGCAAGAAGACTGGAGTGGGTTGCCATGCCCTCCTCCAGGGGATCTTCCCAACCCAGGGATTGAACCCACGTCTCCTGTGATTCCTGTATTATAGATGGATTCTTTACCACTGAGCCACCAGGGAAACCCATGTTGGATTGGGGGAGCTGAAAAAAAGGTCTAATGGTGAAAATGATTGGGATCATATCAGGTTAACCTGTCACCTACCATCTTATATTTTCTTAAAAACAATTTTTAGATATTCAGCAAAAATATACAGGATTTGTCATTGTTCAGTTGCTCAGTCATGTCTGATTCTTTGAGATCCCGTGGACTGTGAAACACCAGGCTTCCCTGTCCTTCACCATCTCCCAGAGCTTGCTCAAACTCATGTCCATTGAGTCGGTGATGCCATCCAACTATCTCATTCTCTGTCGTCCCCTTCACCTCCTGCCCTCAGTCTTTCCTAGCAGCAGGGTCTTTCCCAATGAGTCAGTTCTTTGTATAAGGTGGCCAAGTATTGGAGCTTCAGCTTCCCACCAGTCCTTACAATGAATATTCAGGATTGAATAAGGATTTGAGGACTTCAGACTTATGAAAATTAAGTATCAGTCTTACTTCATCTGTCATACCAAAATGCACTTTTGAAACAAACTGGGTCATATCAGGACGGGTTGGGGGGAGTGCCTTTTACCCTCAAGCTTCTGTTTGGAACACCTGGGAAGTGGGGAGGGGGATCAGAGAAGCTAAGCTTAAGTAACATGCCCTCCTTTCCCTGCCTGTTTACATTTTAAGTAGCAGTCCATAGAAAGACAGACTTTGATTTGCAATTTTTTTAACATGAAAAACTTTTGGGAGGATATTCCTGGAAACAAGACCCACAGTGACTGGCAAAGGTATCATACTTGTGAACCAGAGACTGTGTGTGCAATTTGCTTTTGTCTTCGTTTCACTTGCTTACACATCCTTTGTTCATATTCCTGATAGGAGAAACCCAGTCTCCTAATTGGGCCCACTGCCTCCCTGAGGATCTTTAAACCAGAGAAATGAAAACAGAGGTTTTTAAATGCTGCTGATACCTGACCGTATCACCATCCACTGATACATACAGATGGAAACAGATGGAACCTCAAAAATTGAGTTGAGATTGGCCACCTGTAGGGAGGAAAGGCATGATTCCTGGAGTCAGAGTAGGGGTTTTGGGCTGTGATCCATCAGTGTTCATTTTGCCAGCGGGGCAGCATCCGGAGCGGCCAGGGCCCCTGTAAATGATGAGCATGTTTGAGAGTGGAGCCCAGAAGGAAAGATCTGGTCCCCTTGGAGGAAAGCTTTGGTGATTCAGGAGGGAAGGGAGGCAGAGAAGGGAGACAGCTGGTGGTTAAGTGAAGGTGTGACGTGCTCTCCTCCCTACAGATGGCCTCCCCTTCCATCAAGTAGGAATACGAAAATCACATGGGGAACAGCTATTTATTTCTTCCACCGAATCAGTGAGGAGGGAAATATGTAGTTAAGTTCTGTATTTTAAAAGTGGATGCCAGTTACCTGAGGGGTAGTGTACACTTAGGGCCTTATTTATAATGCAGAAAAGCACAGTGTGGAAGGGATGTTACGACTGCACTAAGCTAAGATCTGTATACTTAGTACATATATCATCATCATGACTTTTACTGCTGAACAGTTCCACAATATATTGATGTGTGTATATTAATCCTGATTTGCTTCTATTAAGCTCTTCCTCTTATCTAGACTCTAAGCTCCTTGGGGGGTAGGTACTTCCTTTACTTCCTTTTTTTTCTGGTTCCCCAGTACCTGCCTACCACAGACCCTGGGCCAGCGAACATTTAATCACTGTTTAATGAGTGAACTAACGCTGTCATCTCAGTATGAGAGTCTAGAGCCTTGCTGAAACTTACAGGATATATTTCTGGCAAAGCTGTAGTCTGAATTCAAAGGCTTTGAGTTCCTGGTTCTTTCCATAAGGAGTATTTTTTTTACTTATTATTTTGTTTAATTGCATTCTAGAAATAGGATGACCTCAGTAATAGAATAATTATTATGTCAATAATTACAGATCTGTTTTTAAAAATCCTTTTTCTTCTCTCTCTTTTAAAGGAATCCTTTGCTGAACACCTGGGCTATTCAAATGGGGTCATCAATGGGTAAATCCTAATTTTTTTTTCTCTTCCAAAAAATGGTTTGTTGGTGCCACCTAAACTTTTCTCTCTAGTGTTTCCTGTCACACAAATACAGTACTGCCAGCCTCCACAGCAACCCCTCTCTTCAGCAGAGGGTGCAGAAGTTGTTAACCAGAACGATATCAGCATTCTCTTTTACTTTACTGGCATAAATGACTACATGCCTTGAGCAAGTGGCTATTCAGAGGACATAGATCTCCTTTAATAGACTTAACAGTGTCATAGTGTTCTAAAAACGTTGTCAGAGCTTCAGAGGGTTGTTACTTATAACCAATAGTGTAGCTTGAGCTCAAAGAGAATTTAACATATGCGATCTCAAGTCAGTATTTAACATTAATGTGCATGAGAGGAAGATGTCTCATCTGCTATAAACATGTACAGCTTTACAGTCATTTGCTGGAGCATGGTCTGTATAAGAAATATTTTTCGTCTGGACCTTGAAGAGACACATGTCTGCAACAACGAAAAAGTACCTTGCATCGATAGAAAGCCTCTTTTGCTTTTTTGGCACCAGGGAGATTTTCTTATTAAGATAAAGGGGCCATTCTTTGATCCCCTGTGTCAGTGGGCCAAGAACCAGGAATTGGAAGCCATGCAGAACCATTGCCACCAGGCTCTCCTTCTCTCCAGATGCGGGGTACACTGCTGCTGCTGTCAGGGTGGCCAGGCCGTGTACTGAAAACATGGCCTCAGCAGGTGTTTGGAGGACAGTTCTCAGAGCAGGGGATGGATGTTGAGAAGACCTGCACTTGAAAAATCTATCTGTTCTCTGTGTCATAAAATCACTGCCAGTGTTACATTTCACTGTTACAGGTTAGAATGCATAGACACTGGAGAGTTTTCTCAACAGCATCCCCCTACAACTAAGTTTTAATAATGTAACACACCGCTGTTGATAAAAGAGGAGAGTGGTTTCTTGGGGAGGAAAAAATCTCTAATTTAGCTCACTAACATTCTCTATCTGACAGCACTCTGCCATCGTATTTTTTTAATGTGAATTTCTATTTTTCATGTGAATTTCCAGGAGTCTATCTCTTCCCCAATCCATTCTTCACAGTGTACATGGTGATCTTTTAAAAAGATGTCAGCTCTCGTGGCCCCCCTGTTTAAAACCCATCAATGGCTTTCCATTTCACTTAAAACTAAAACTAATAGAGCCCTACAGGATCTGTCTAAACCCGCCCCCCACCCTCTTCATCTCTGCTCTCATCTCCCAGTGTCTCCCCTCCACTCCTCGACTTATGCATAAGCCACACACACCATTTTTCTTTTTTCCATTTTTCAGACTCTCCAGATTCTTTTACTCCTCGGGGCCTTTGCACATACTCTTTCCATTTCCTGGAATCTCTTCCTCTCCACTGCTAAGTCTCCCTTCTTCACCTGGCTGCCTTTTGCTCTTTATTTCAGGTTTTAGGCTACATTGTTATTTCTTCATTGGGGTCACCCTTGATGCTCTAAACCAGGAGCTGGCAAATTATTTTCTGCAAAGGGCCAGATCCCCAAATTTTCACTTTTGCTGTCCCAAAAGTCTCAGTTGCACCAGCTCAACTTTGTCATTGTAGCTTGAAAACTGCCATAGGCAAATATAAATGAGCAAGCCTGGCCATGTTCCAATAAAATGTTATTTACAAAAACAGGCTGCAGTCCAGGGCTGACATTTGCCACACACTGTTCTTATGCAAAGAAGGTATCTGTTTTTCTTTTTAGTACTTATCCTAAGTCACTAATTGCCCATTTGGAAAGCAGAGATTCTATTTTGCTTATGCACATGCTCAGTAGTGTGCTTAGCACACTGTAGGTGCTCAGTAAGTATTTCAGTGAATTGCAATGCCCTGAGTTAGTTGTTTTATGAATTTAAATAAGTAGAGATTTAAGGAAATGACATAATATACATGTATGTATGTGTGGGAGGGACAGAGAGAAAGAAAGAGAGTTGAGACAGAGAATGAAACTATGAAGAATATGAGAAGGTTTCCTTTTCTCTCTAGACTCTGTCATCATACCTACAGTATATAATGTACTTTTGTGGGTTTTCTACAAATATATTCTATTTTTCCATGAAACACTCTCCACAGCTTTGGAGTGGCTATGTACTCATCCATTCATTCATTCCGTAGTTATTTACCGAATGTTTGCTCTGCACAAGGCACTGTATGAAAAGCAAAGCTCTGCTGGATCCTTCAAGAAGACAGCAGTAATACTGTCTTCTTGTTTTGCATTTTTGGGTTCAGGGCTGAGCTGTATCGGGCCTCGGGAAAGTTTGAGCTACTTGATCGTATTCTGCCAAAATTGAGAGCGACTAACCACCGCGTGCTGCTTTTCTGCCAGATGACGTCCCTCATGACCATCATGGAGGATTACTTTGCTTTTCGGAACTTCCTTTACCTGCGCCTTGATGGTGAGTGTGTAAGGAATTAGGCTCCACAGCCACGCTATTCAGAGTACAGGGATACTGGCAACTCAGATCCAACTTCAGTCGAAAGCAGGGGTAAAATTGTTGAAGAATTAGCAGAGTGAGGTCCAGCTTCTCTAGATGATAGCAGTTTTTATATCCTCCAGCCTAAAATAAGCTGAAATCTTTGTGCAGATGTTTTTCCTACATTCAAGCCAATGCAAGTGACTTAAAATCATTTATAAGTACCCCAATTAAACTAAACTAAAATTAAAAAACTCTTCTTGCCTTGGGCTTATCTATTCTCTATGTACCCCCCCCTATATAGAATATTTTGATAAACCTTTAGGTTTTTCTGTGAAGGCATATTTTAAAGGGATAAAAGTTATGATTCCCTTCTTTAGAAACAGTATAATAATCCACATAAGATTATATCTATCATTAAAACTTCTCTCATTTTCTAAATAGAAGTATATACATGCTACCTTAAGAGACATGGCTTCATTGTTTGCTGGATTTTGTGAACTGTGCAGAATATTTGCCTGATTTCTAGAGTGACACCATGTCCTTAAAAAATTAGTCAGAAAATATGAATTTAGAGATACTTCCTAAATTGCTGTACGATTTGGATAGCAGCCCTAGTTTTTCAGAGATTAGGGATACCAAAATGTTCTTACTATGGCAGGGGGTGACATTTTCCAAGAGTGGTATATAGGAGCTGGTTTACAGCCAGGATGGCGTTGAATTCCTGCATGGTGTTTCTAGTACCAATTTTTATCTGATGTAGTATTCAAGTTATTGTCAAGTGGGAAATTTAAAGTTTATGTTCCATTAAAAGATGTTTTATTTTCAATCCAACATTTTCTCACCCTCTTGCTATGAACTGGATACAACTGGATATATACCACCCTCGGACCTGCCGTATTTTCTCTTGCTTGAATTTTTAACTAAATTCTCTATATGGTATACCTATTAGGGCATTGTTAACTCTTAAATTAATTATACCCTCTGACAAACTTGATTTTTTAAAGAACTTTACTTCCCTGGTGGTTCGGATGGTAAAGAATGTGCCTGTAAAGCAGCAGACCAGGTTCGATCCCTGGGTCGGGAAGATCCCCTAAAGAAGGGAATGGCACCCCACTCCAGTACTCTTGCCTGGAGAATCCCATGGGCGGAGCAGTCTGGTGGGCCACAGTCCATGGGGTCGCAAAGAGTCGGACACGACTGAGCGACTAACACAGTTCCCTCTCCTTGAGGTCACTGAAAACAGATGAATGCTTAAGTGAGCGTTGATTCTGAATTCATGACACAGCTCTGTCAGCCACAGTCTGTCTTTAGGCACGTCTGCCTTGTGTCTTGTCCTCAGGCTCAACCTGTTCCTTCCTCCCTCTCTTTGAGGGGAAGCCCTCCGTCAGCATTCTTCCTTTGAAAGGCAAGCCCGCCTTCACTGCTGCTCAGGTGAGAGGCCACCAGCTCTGTTTTCCTGAATAGACAGTCCCTCACAGATGTCCTGCAGAACTATTGTTTACTGCTTTGTGGCATTTTGACTGGAATCTCAGCTCCCTGAGGGCTGTGGCCTTGGAATATTTGAGTCTGGAAAACTGGCAAGAAGTGACTTCCTTGAAGCAAATCTTTCTCACGTATCCTGCCAGCTTGAGAGAGTATCTTTAATTGTCTGTTGGTTGATGCCCTTATTTTTATCAATCATAACAGTCAGAAAAGCTCATGTTTATGGAATGCCTACTATCAGTACATGTGGGATACCAGGCAAAGCACTTCCTGTGCATTATTTATTTAATTTTCTCAGCAAACAAGGTATAAACACAATCCCCATTTAACAAATGAGAAAACAGAGGTTTAGAGAGATAAGTTAACTTGCCGAAGTTTACACGTGAGGCAGATGGTGAAACCAAATGGTAACTTTGATCTCTCTAACTGCACATTAATTTAGAATCAGTTTAGAATTAGTTTAGAATCTCTGAAAATGCAGGTTGTTTTCCCAGAGACAATATTTTTAAAAATGATTTTTAACTTATTCAACAATTTTTAATTAATTGAAAATGACCAGACCATTTCAAGAGAACGAGCCACTCACTGATCCTGCTAGCAAAGAGTAGGTTGGAGGAAAGAAGCAAACAAGTTCATTAAGTGTTACAGATGGCATTCAGAAGGCTTCATGGACTTCTAGCTGAAAGAAGCAACAGCCATTTGTTTCAGAGTTAGAGAGAATTCATGGGCAAACAATCAACATACACATGGATAAATTAGTACACCTACTTCCAACTGTACCACCCTCCAACCATATCCCCTTAACCCAATTGTTAAAATGACTTTGGATTTTCATTGCTCAATTTTATATCCCAGATTTTTGACCTCAGGAAAAAAAATTTGATGGCAGATAAGTAGATATTTTTTTCCTGGCAAAGATTATGGTTGCATGAATAGATTTAACTACGATTCCATCATAGTCTTTGTTTTCACTGGAAACAATTTTTGAATGAGAGTAAGCAGTAAAGTTAAGTCCCAGAAGACAACATTTTCCAAAAGCAGCTGAAACTAAGTTAAAATGAGTAATCATAAAAGCCTGACAGTGTGTTCCTTCTGGAAAATTTGCAATTTTCAACACAATTGCCTTTATTATTAACTGTATTCTTGGTTATGCTCTGCATCAAAGTCTAAAAGAACTTGGACTTGATACACTTTAAATCCTGTGCCCATATACAAGCAGCACTTCTTAGGCTGGAAATAAACCCTGACACGGTAGTTTGAATCTCCTTGAGCAGCATGCCAAAGATTGCTGATGATCAGCAAATATCTTGGCTTGGAGAACCTTTGACTAATGGAAATAGTAATCCAGAAAAAAAATTCTGAACCTTGTCATAAGAAATGCCATAGCTTTGCATGAGAAGTGACTCAATCACATCTTTTCCTGGCCTTATAATTTATCAGGTTCCATGTTGTGTATACGGTTGGTCCCTCATTCCTCAGTATCAAGTCAGGGATTGGTTCCAGGACCCCCACAAATACTAGAATCCGCAGATGCTCAAGTCCCTGATATAAACTGGTACAGTGTTTACGTATAACCTATGCACATCCTCCATATACTTCATGTATTTTTATGCCATTTTAATTTTACTTACGTTGTTTATTCTTTGCTGTACTGGGTCTTCGTTGCTCTGCATGGGCTTTCTCTAGCTGCAGTGAGTGGGGGCTTCTCTTTGCAGAGCACAGGCTCTAGGGCACACAGGCTGAGAAGCTGCAGCGTGCAGATTCACTAGCTGAGGCTCAGGGGCTTAGTTAACCCAAGACATGGGGAGTCTTCCCAGACCATAGATCAAACCTGTGTCTCCTGCGTTGGCAGGTGGATTCTTAACCCCTGGACCACCAGGGAAGTCCTTTCATATAATTTAAATCATCTCTAGATTACTTATTATACCTAATACAATATAAATGCTGTGTAAATCATTGCTGGTGCTCAGCTAATTCAAATTATGCTTTGGGGAACTTTATGGTATTTTTTTTAAAATTCCAAATACTTTTGATCCACTCTTGGTTGAATCCCTGAATGTGCAAAGCAAGACTACAAAGAGCTGACTGTACTGTTATCTCTGGGAATGTCTTCTTTCCGCATATTGGAAAGATTTTTATTTGCTTGTTTCTGTGGCTTTTCCTCCTATTTCTGACAGAGGGTGAAATGTGAACCTATAATTTTTTTTTAAAAAATCACTGTATCTGGACAGATGATGTAGCAAAAAGGTTTCATGATAGAATGGAACTTGCCTTCCATTGTCATTGTGAGCACACAGTTCTCTGTGATCTCAGAATGCTGGTTCTGTACATAAAAGAAAGAAGGACACCACATTTTTGAAACATTGTTCAACAAAACACATTTTGTGTCCTTCCCTGCAAATCTAAATTTTTGCAGTTCATCATTGAAGGATTTGACCAGGTTGCTCAACTGGAAATCTGATTTATAAAGTAAAATGAGCTCTAAAGAACATTTCTCCATTGAATGGGGACACCCAAAGGCCCTGGTTTCCAATCCCCGTTTGCTATATTCAGAAACTACATCCCCTCCCCCACCACAGGAGAGTACTTAACTATTTTTATTAATGTGAAAGACAGATGATCCCCCCATATTTGGGAACTTGAACCTCCACAGCAACTCAGTTCCATTAGCTGGAGTCACTTAAATGTTTTAATCCTCTGAAATAAATTGCTGGTATATTTTCATCCTTAAAAAAAGAACACCATGTAGAAATAATATTTGTATAGCAGGCAGTTAGTGACTATCAAGTAATATGCATACATATTTCCCAACAGGCTAAAGCCTTTTTCAAAACTCTGCAGCTGCATTTCTCTGGTAAAATATATTCAGATGGAATATCATAGGGATTTTTTTTTTTCCTTTTCCCCAATGCAGTTCATGAAATGGCCAGGTGAATACATTACAAACACTTTGAGAGTAAGGGACAGATTTGGAATGCAAATCTGGGGACCTTTGTGCTGTTGTTGTTCAGTAACTAAGTTGTGTCCAACTCTGAAACCCCGTGGACTGTAGCCTGCCAGGCTCCTCTGTCCTCAACTGTCTCCTGGAGTTTGCTCAGATTCATGTCCATTAAGTCAGTGATGCCACCCAACCATCTCGTCCTCTGTCACCCCCTTCCCCTGCCTTTGATCTTTCCCAGCATCATGGTCTTTTCCAAGAGTTGGCTCTGCGCATCAGGTGGCCAAAGTATTGAAGTTTCAGCATTAGTCCTTCAAATGAATATTCAGGGTTGATTTCTTTTAGGATTGACTGGTTTGATCTCCTTGCTATACAGGGACTCTCAAGAGGTTTCTCCAACACCACAATTTGAAAGCATCAATTCTTTGGTGCTCAGCCTTTATTATGGTCCAATTCTCACATCCATATGTGACTACTGGAAAAACCATAGCTTTGACTATAGGCACCTTTGTTGGCAAAGTGATGTCTCTGCTTTTTAAGACTCTGTCTACCTTTGTCATAGCTTTCCTTCCAGGGAGCAAGCGTCTTTTGTTTTTATGGCTGCAGTTACCATCCACAGTGATTTTGGAGCCCCCAAAAATAAAATCTGTTACTGTGTCTACTTTTTTCCCCTTTGCCTTGAAGTGATGGGACTGGATGCCATGATCAAGTTTTTTGACTATTGAGTTTCAAGCCAGCTTTTTCACTCTCCTTCTTCACCCTCATCAAGAGGCTTTTTAGTTCCTCTTCACTTTCTGGCATAAGAGTAGTACCATCCGCATATCTGAGGTTATTAATATTTCTACCAGCAATTTTGATTCCAGCTTGTGATTCATCTAGCCCAGCATTTCCCATGATGTACTCTGCATAGAAGTTAAATAAGCAAGGTGACAATATACAGCCTTGTTGTATTCCTTTTCCAATTCTGAACCAGTCCATAGCTCAATGTCTTGTTCTAACTGTTGCTTCTTGGCCCACATACAAGTTTCTTAGGAAACAGGTAAGGAGGTCTGGTATTTTCAGCTCTTTAAGAATTCTCCATAGTTTGATGCGATCCACACAAAGGCTTTAGCATAGTCAAAGAAGCGGGAGTAGATGTTTTTCTGAAACTCCCTTACTTTCTCCATGATCCAACGAATGTTGGCAATTTGATCTCTGGTTCCTCTGCCTTTTATAAACCCAACTGGCACATACAGAAGTTCCTGGTTCATACACTGCTGATGCCTAGCTTGAAGGATTTTGAGCATAACCTTGCTAGCATGTGAAATAAGTGCAGTTGTATCGTAGTTTAAATAGTCTTCGGCATTGCCTTTCTTTGGGATTGGAATGAAAACTGACCTCTTCCAGTCCTGTGGCCACTGCTGACTTCCAAATTTGCTGACACGTTGAGTGCAGCACTTTGAGAGTGTCATCTTTTAGCATTTGAAATACCTCAACTGGAATTCCATCACCTCCACTAGCTTTGCTGGTAGTAATGCTTCCTAAGGCCCACTTGACTTCACATTCCAGGATGTCTGGCTCTAGGTGAGTGACCACACCATCATGGTTATCTGAGTCATTAAGACTTTTTTTGGTATAGTTCTTCTGTTTATGCTTGTCACCTCTTTTTAATCTCTTCTGCTTCTGTTAAGTTCCTTACCATTTCTGTCCTTTATTGTGCTCATCCTTGCATGAAATGTTGCCTTGGAATCTCCAGTTTTATTGAAGAGATCTCTAGTCTTTCTTAGTCTATTGTTTTGCTCTATTTCTTTTCATTGTTCACTTAAGAAGGCCTTCTTATCTCTCTTTGCTATTCTCTGGAACTCTGCATTCAGTTGGGTGACTACTCTCTCTTTCTTCCTTGCCTTTCATGTCTTTTGTTTCCTTAGCTATTTGTAAAGCTTCCTCAATCACTTTGCCTTCTTACATTTGTTTTTCTTGGGTATGGTTTTGGTCACCACCTCCTGTACAATGTTATGAACATCCATCCATAGTTCTTCAGGCACTCTGTCTATCAGATTTAATCCTTTTGAATCTATTTGTCACTTCCACTGTATAATCATAAGGGATTTGATTTAGGTCATACCTGGATGGCCTAGTGGTTTTCCTTATTTTCTTCAATTTAAGTCTGAATTTTGTAATAAGGCGCTTTTGATCTGAGCCACAGTCAGTGCCAGGTCTTATTTTTACTGACTGTATAGAACTTCTCCATCTTCAGCTACAAAGAACATAATCTGATTTTGGTATTGACCATCTGGTTATGTTCATGTGTAGAGTCATCTCTTGTATTGTTGGAAAAGAGTGTTTGCTATGACCAGCGTGTTCTCTTGCTAAAACTCTGTTAGCTTTTGTCTGCTTCATTTTGTACTCCAAAGCCAAAGTTGGGTGTTATTCTGAGTATCTCTTGACTTCCTACTTTTGCATTCCATTCCTCTATGATGAAAAGGACATTTTTTTTTTTTTTTTGGTATTAGTTCTAGAAGGTCTGGTAGGTCTTCACAGAACCAGTCAACTTCAGCTTCTGTGGCATCAGTGGTTGGGGGTGTAGACTTGGATTACTGTGATGCTGAATGGTTTTCCTTGGAAACGAACTGAGATCATTCTATTGATTTTTTAGATTGCCCACAAGTACTGCATTTCGGTCTATATCCAAACAAAGCAGCAGGTAATGCACCTGGCGATGGCTCACCCCATGGTGTCTGATGAGACTCCAAAATAGTGAATAAGCAGAGAATATGAAACCCCAGAATATGTTCTTCATGCCCAAAAGTGAACTCTGTATTCTGGGGTTTCATACTCTCTGCTTATTCACTATTTTGGAGTCTCATCAGACACTATGGGGTGATCCATTGCCAGGTGTATTACCTGCAGCTTTGTCTTTAGTTTATATCCTTTGAACTGAACAGTTCAGAATATCAGCATGAGAACTGACCCAGAGATTCCTTTTTTTAAAAAATTATTTTGGTTTCAAGTCTTGCTAAAGAGTAAAAAAATATTCCATTCACATTTTATGTTTTTACTAACCAGATCATGCTCAGTAGCCATCCAAATGGCAAAATACAGTAGAAATCAATTTCCTTTTGTTTCCATTCTCTTGGGCATAAACAAGTCCCCACTCTAAAGTCGACTGGCAAAGTAGCTTTAAGCCGTTATAATAATCCTTTTAGGCATGTGTGTGTATATTTTTTTAAGTTATTTGGTGTTTTCAAGCATGAAAATAAATCCGGAAAATGTTTTCACCGAGTTTTAGGTTAGTGTGAGAATGTTACAAGATTTGTAAGTTTCACAGATTCCCTATCAGAATATTTAAACTCTTTTCAATATTTTGGAACAATGAGGAGTAGATAGAGCATTCGTTCTTGATTACAGAAAAGTCTCTTACTATCTCTCTTTTTCTTTTTTCTAATTGCAAGATGTTCAGTTTTCCTTTCAAAAGTGCAAAAACCTTAGGGGTTTCCTCACCAATACTAAGAGGAATCTGAGTCTATTTCTCAAGGAAGCAGGCCCTTTTGTCTAGCTCTGTGCCATTTTCAGACAGGAGTTAATTGGCAAATTTATTTTTCTCATCCCCTCAGGTACCACCAAGTCTGAAGATCGTGCTGCTTTGCTAAAGAAATTCAATGAACCTGGGTCCCAGTATTTCATTTTCTTGCTGAGCACAAGAGCTGGAGGCCTGGGCTTGAATCTCCAGGCTGCTGATACTGTGGTCATCTTTGACAGCGACTGGAATCCTCATCAGGTGTGCATCTCTCTGCCTTGGTGCCCTAGCCTCCCTTCTGGAGAAGACTGGGGAGGCTAGCGGTTCCCTCATATGCATTTATGGGGCAGAGCACATTCCTAAACAAGTGGACCGTGTCTCCAAAGGGAAAACAGTTCAGCACATTCTTATGTCTACTTTCTTATATCCCTTGAAACATAGATATTGAGGTGTCTTACACATGCCTTTGGTGTGCCTTTGAAGAGTTCAAGTTTGCAGGACAAAAACTCAAGTTTCCCCTTCATTTTAAGCCCCTCCATCCCCCATCTCCTGGGATTGCCACTGAACAAAGTATATTTGAAAGTGTTAGTTGCTCAGTTGTGTCCAACTCTTTGCGACCCCATGGACTGTAACCCACCAGGCTCCTCTGTCTTTGGAATTCTACATGCAAGAATACTCGAGTGGGTAGCCATTCCCTTCTCCAGGGAGTCTTCCTGACCCAGGGATCGAACCTGGGTCTGCAATGGCAGGCGGATTCTTTACTGTCTGAGCCACCTGGTAAAAATGAGTCCTAGAAAGCTGTAAATAATGTCCCCAAGGTCACACAATTTGTATATTAGTTTTTTATTCTGTGTGTTTTATTTAAAATCATCGTCAAAAAATATTCTATTCTATACACCTTAAACATTTTAAATCAACTATACTTCCGTTTTTAAAAACACATAGAAATATTCTATGAGCAACTACTAAAAAAACAAATAGAATAGGTCTCTTGTGGCAGTTTCGTCTGGGAGGTAGGTAGTATACCTGCCTATAAGATAACTCAGTAGAGCAATATTCAGGCTTCCCGGTGGTAAAGAACCTGCCTGACAGTGCAGGAGACTTAAGACACGCAGATTCGATCCCTGAGTCGGGAAAATTCCCTGAAGGAGGGCATGGCCATCTACTCAAGTATTCTTGCCTGGAAAATCCCATAGACAGAGGAGCCTGGTGGGCTACAGTCCATAGAGTTGCGAAGGGTTGGAAATGAATGAAGTGACTTAGCACACATGCAGGGTGATATTTTTGAGGATTAGATTCATATTGGAACAAATGTGGATTCACAGTAGTAAAGAGAACTGCAGCTCTCACATAGGAAGGTGAATTCTACATCAGCTTAGCCTGGACTCCTTCCTGTACAGGTCTCATGGACTATAAATACGCAGAATCACACCATCTCACTAGGTTGTTGTGAAGATTGGATGGAAAAGGCTTACAGAAGTTGTCTTTATCAGGAAGTGGAGTTCAGATGCATTAGAATTACGAGGGAGCTTTTTAAAAACAGCCATGCCTGCTTGTCATTCCCTGCACCCTACCCTTAATTTTGTAGGGCCTTCCCACTTGTCTAGACTTCTCTATACACAAGCTTCTGGGAGATTCAGACACAGACTTCCTCACACATCCGGGGATCCCTGACTTCAAGAATAAAGCAGTGATTCCAGACCTGTGGGTGCCCACCAGCCTTGACCACTGCATGTGCCCCTGCCATTCTTTCCTGGTGATGACATTCAAGTCGAGTTCCTTTTGAAATTTTCTCACCCTGAAAGGGGTTACAGGTGACCAGCATATAGTGTATTAGTCTTCAGGAGATAGTCTCATATGCCTTGTATATTTTTATATCCCATATTTCTTTCCAAATCACAGGGAGAATTCACATTCCCAGGAGAAACCCACAGTTTTCCTCTTGCCGTGGTAAATGTTCCACAAACATTTATTGAAGGGCTGTTATGCCACGGGCACTGAGCTAGGCTAAGTATCTAGGGAAGGATGTGTGATTCCCCTCCTCCCAGGATGCTTAGTCTGCCTGGCTGTTTACATCACCCTCGTCGCTGCTGCCTAAATATTCAGTGAGATACAGTAACCTGGGTATAGGTGAATGGAGAGTTCACTAGATTTTATCTTCCAGGATAAACACTTCTGTGGCATCTCAGCTGTTCACCCTCATTGGCACAGTGTTTATGCTAAGAATCCAAGGAAATCTAGTTTCCAGAAATGCCAGTATACCATGAGAAAGGATGCTGGGACATCCATGTGTTTCTGTGTCTATCTCTCTGTCTCACACACACACACACACACACACACACACACACACACACACGTTTATGAACAGTAGCTAAAAATGGAACCCCAGAATCAAAGTAAGTTACATGCATACCTAACACAATGCATGTGAATTGAAACTTGGGCAACAAAACACAGACCCCCACATTTCCTCTGGTCTAACTCATCCCAAATTCCTCACACTAGGCCATATATTTCTGCAGATATTTATATATCTGCCATAGGTAGATTCACTTCCACCTGATTTGGTTAACTAGAATGACTAGATTTTTTTTTTTCATGCCTGTCATTTAATCATGGCCATTAGTTTGGGCACACTTTTATTTTTTTAATTTTCAAAAATCAGTGATGTTCGAGTGATACAGATGAACACTAATTTTTCATTTAAAAAGTAGGAGAACTAACTTTTACTAAACAACAACTCTCCCAGATACTATGAGGCACTTTGCATACCTCATTTCAAGTAATCCTCAGAGTATTTTATATGTAAAGAAACCCAGGAAACACAGCCAGGATTCACACCCATGTCTGTCTAAGTTAGGGTTTAAATCCTGGCTTTGGGCTCTTTCAACCTTGTACACTTGCATACCTCCCCCTCCAAATAAAAGTTGTAGAGTTCTTTTTCCATCTTGGCTTCAGCATGTATTGAAGAAACACTTTTTTCCTGTAATTATTCTTTATTGTATTGAATCAAAATTAAGGCACATTGGTGAAAGGGGGTTTATTTGACATAGGTTGACAGGTTGAAGATTTGGCCTTAAAGTTGCTAATTGGAGGCCATTGCTAAAGTCAAAGATAGAACATATGAATGTGGAATTATCACTAAAACCTTCTGGGGTCACCAGGACTCTCATTTCCAAACTTCTAAGAGAAACACGGGGATTATTTTATTTACTTTAACCTGTGGAGCAGGAGCTGTGTTGTTATTACAGAGAGGTCAACAGCATAGTTACTTTGGAGGTCCTTTTCTCAGGCTGTGTTCTTGTCTTCAGATATCATCACACCTAAATCAGTGTGATGGGGTTCTAGATCTCTAAGACTGCAGAAATGGTAAATAATCCATTCAGTGATTGCAATACTTATCTCCTTGTCATAATATTGATATTTCCCCCCTTTTTTGGCATAGAAGCCCACAGGCTTACCTTGCATAAACTTCGTCAGCCTAGAAATAGACATTTTTGCTATTTTCCAAACAGATCATGTTAAACATACCAAAAAACACCACCACCACCACCAACAAAAACCTAATGGCAACAAGCTCCCAAGGGTTCAAGAACTTGTTCCCCTGTTTGTAGGTGGTCCATGCTCTCCACTTCCTCACCTGTCATAATCTGCTGCAAGCTGGACCTTAGTATTTTATGTTTTATCAGCATCTTCTAGGACAGGCTCAAACTATAACCCAGGGGTAAGTCTGGCCAACCACCTGAGTCTGGACCACAATATAAGCAAAGAATGATTCTCACATTTTTACATATAAAATGTGCAATTGAAAAAGAAAGAAAAATGAGTATCAGCCTTCGGTAGGAACAGTTGCTCAGTGTTTGCTCTTGACCCAGGCAGCCTGGAATATTTACCACTGGGCCCATTCTGGAATCGGTATTCAACCCTTCTTCTGGGAAATAATCGAGGTGGGTGGCACAGAACTTGCCAACTCAGCTGCTGCTCAGCCATTCCGGTGAAGATGTGTGGAGAGAGGACCGAACTCAGGGCTTGAAGAGAAGTGTAGGGTTTCCTCCCTAGCGACTCTATACCTTCGGCTTTTAATGATCTGCCTCACTTTCTCCTCTTTGGAAAATAATCTAATTTGGACGAGTCCCAGCTGTCTTCATAGTTTAGCTCTCCCATTCAGATATCTTCTGAGAAGAAACTTTTGCCCAATTAGTCATTTAATTGTAAAGGCCCAGCAAAGACAGGTCTCCTGGGCAGGCTTCGGCCTGTTGCGTCTCAGTGCTGCACGAGTAGCCAGGAAGCGCATCTTGTCGAGATGATGGCCTTACAGCTATGGAGCGTCAGCTCTGTGCAAAACGCCTTTCAAAGGTGCCAGGGATGCAGGGTGCAGGGGACGGACCTTTGCCCTAAAAATGTACACGGATTTAATGGAGGACACATGGAAACAGCTAATTCACATTAGCCCAGAAGCCATTACCTGGACCGAAATACACAAAAGTGGACCAACAAGTTTTTATTATGTGGCCTTAAAATTAGGTAACTCTGCCTCGTAGCTTTATGAAGGATTTTATTTAAAGATTTCATTAAAACCGTATTTTTTTATTACAAGAGTAATATATATTCAAAGCAGAAAAAAAAATTGCCAAACCACATGAAAATAAAATGAAGAAAATGTAACAACACCTATCTGGAGATAAAAAATATTATTGGCTTCTTAGTATTTGTCCTTTCTCCCTTTTCTTGGTACAGATGAATATATGCACATACAGCCTAATGTACATATTCATATATAACTTGCAGTTTTCACATATAGCTTTGTGTCATTAAGTTTTCTGCAGTATAATTTTAATGTATTATCTTGGCACATATGGTAGAAGACTGTAATTTATTTCACCAATCTGTTACTGTTGAATGTTTACTTAATTCTGCTTTTTAAAAAAAATTATAAATAATATATAATGCTGAAAGGTGCAGCCTTATCATAAATCTTTGTGGATATGCATGATTATTCCCTTAGGATGCATTTTCAGAAGTGGAATTTCTAAGTTAAGGACCACAATCAATTTTAACACTTTAGATACACAGTGCCAAATTTCTGTCCCCCAAATGGTGACTTGTTTACCACTCTGCCAGCTTTCCCTTTCATTCCTCCAGACTAAAGGTTGAGTCTTCGATGATTTGAATTAGATACCAGAAAATTTGCTACATGGACAATCATTATATGAACAATGTGTGTATATATGTATAATGTATGTGTGTATAATTCAGCAGTATCTTGATAATCATCTTTAACACCTTCCTTTAACCCTGCAACCAGCTTCCCTGGTGGCTCAGGTGGGAAAGAATCTGCCTGCAATGAGGGAAACCTGGGTTCGATTCCTGGGTCGGGAAGATCCCCTGGAGAAGGAAACGGCAATCCATACCAGTATTCCTGCCGGAATTCCGTAGACAGAGGAGCCTGGCAGGCCACAGTCCATGGGGGTGCAAAGAGTCAGACAGGGCTGAGCCATGAACACTTTCACTTTAACCCTGCAACTTAGGGTTAGTTGTAGTTAATATCCAAGTCATACTTGTGACATCAAATTTATTTTTATCTTTTTAGTTAGGGACAAATCTGGTGAACCTAGGGACACATTAAAAACAACAACAGCAACAAAACTATCTTGAGACCTGGATTTCAAAACCTGAGATGTATTTCAGTTAGCTTGGTTAATTTGAACTCAGGTTCCCTCAGCTAGCAATGACCTTGAATTTTTCGAAGGAAGGTAGCTTGTATATTTTACAAATGTAAGTAGAATCTTGCATTAGTAAAGGTGGATTAAGTAATGCCTCCCTGGTTTCCTCTTGGGTGGGCAACACGGCCGCTAACCCAGACGCATTGGCCCTCAAGCATGTGGTTCTCCAACAGGACCTGCAGGCGCAGGACCGCGCTCACCGCATTGGCCAGCAAAATGAGGTCCGCGTGCTGAGACTCTGCACTGTCAACAGCGTGGAGGAGAAGATCCTCGCCGCCGCCAAGTACAAGCTGAATGTGGATCAGAAGGTGATCCAGGCGGGCATGTTTGATCAGAAGTCTTCCAGCCATGAGCGGAGGGCCTTCCTGCAGGCCATACTGGAGCACGAAGAGGAAAATGAGGTACGGCAGAAAGCCGAGTCTAGGAAGTCAGTGACCCTGAGTCTCGCGAGGGTTAAGAAGGCCTCTTTGTTCTTTAAAGCATTACCTGGGCTGTTGTTAATTAAAATGAATAAATTAGCCGCTATCTTACCTCTATAAATTTCACAGAAAGGCTGTGAAACTTATCCTGACGAGTTTCTTAAAAGCAGCTGCTAGAGGGACCTGAAGGCTTGGCTAGCGGGTGCTTCCCTGGTTTCCGCCAGAGATGCTACCTGCACGGTCGACTGTACTGTGCGTGCTGCCCTCTGCAGGGAGGGTGCAGAACTGCAGAAAGGCCTCTTGAAAGAAGCTGCTAGATGAGACTACACAAAACGGAAGGGTTCCTCCTTGCCTTTTCTCTCTCCATCCTTCAGGGCCCTTTTTCTCTCTTGCTTTTTGATCAGGGATCACAGAACTTCAGTATGTTTGTAGGAGAAGCCCTTGCAGCTGTCTTTAGCTCTTTGAGTCATACTTCTACTGGAAAAAGAGTGACCTTAACCTCCACTCCAAATTCTCCCGTTAAGAACTGACCAAAGACTGATAAAATTACTGACAAAAAAAATCTCTTTTTATCTGCCAACACTGTTCCAAGAATGCATCGATTTTGTTTCTCTCGGGGAATCTCTGGAGAGCTGTGTTTTTTAAGATTGCTAGTCTTAGTCATTCGTTACTAAATTTTCATTCCCAAATGGGTTTGAAAGAGTTAAGAGATATAGTACGTAATCTTTATAAGACTATACAAAATACCAGCATCAGTCCTTATCATAAGATTGACTTGGGATGGACAGATCTGGTTTGGTGTGCCCATGTTTATAAATGGAAAAATGGGTTGGTCATACATATTTATGTGGAATACTATTTTCATTGTGTATATTAGATATACAGTTAACCTTTAAACAACACAGTTTGAATTGTGTGGGTCCACTTACATGCAGATGTTTTTCCATACTAAATAATACAGCACTACATGGGTCTGTAGTTGGTTGAATCTGGGGATGCAGAGGAATCATGGATCCGAAGGGCCCCCATAAGATATACATGGACTAACCACAGTTGTTCAAGGTCAACTGTAGTTTGATTTTGCCTTAAGTAGAATGTTTTTAAAATCTTCTATAAATTATAAGCCAGATTCTTTCAAAAATCTCATTTACTTTTTTTTCTGAAATAAGTTGAAATGTGAAGTAGTTCTTGATATTTAAAAGAATCCTGAAATGAATCTTTTTGCAAATTGAACAGCACTTTTCTGTTATGCCTCTTCACTTGTCAGTCTTATATATTTGATTAGTTATCTGTTAGATTTCACTAAAATGATGAAAATGCATATGTATGTACACTCATATTTTTAAATTTTTGATCTTAAGTAATTTGCTATATTTGATTCTAGGAATTGAATGTTTGATACACATTTGATTCTCAAAATTGAATATTTGATACAGATTTAGAATCAGGTTGTCAGGGTTTTTTTTAAAATTTTTTTTATACATTTGGAAATTTAAAAAATAGAATAATATGCAGAGTTGATAGTCAGCTAGGCATCTCCATGACATTTTGGCTTGTTTTGTTTTATGCAGGCCTTGTGGAAATAACTGTGACCTGCATTAGCTGGAA
Source organism: Ovis canadensis (assembly GCF_042477335.2). NCBI lineage: Eukaryota > Metazoa > Chordata > Mammalia > Artiodactyla > Bovidae > Ovis > Ovis canadensis. The sequence continues at coordinate 70,841,557 of NC_091246.1, forward strand.
TCTAGTGTTGCCTGTAACTTTGCAACCTTCTGAGACCTCAGGGAGATGTTTACCTCTTCTAGTCCTCAGGGCCCTTGCAGGACAATTGGTCCTGTCCAAAACATCCGTGAAGACATTTCATCTATAAGACATTTGACCCACACCAAAAGTTCTTTGATATTTGTCCAGAACCACTTGGCAGGGACCAAATATGCTCATGGATATTGTGGACAGAACCAAAGTTCAAGAACCTTTTGGCGTGGACCAAAATGCCTTTGGACATTTTGGACAGGACCAGACGTCTGCTCACCCTGAGGGCCACCAGGTGGAGCCTTCAGTGGAATCTGATGCCAGTTGCTTCTAACTGAGCAGACTTGCTGGGGCTCCACACCCCTTCCAGGCTGTCTGTGTGTTGGACAGATGTTACCATTTTCTGGATAGCACATGTCCTGATGTGAAGATGTTTGTGGACCCTGATCGCCTGCAGTCAGGGTCTCTGATCCTGAGTATGCAGCAGCCATCACCGTGGTTGATGGATCATGGAGCACTAGGACATAAGGAACCCAGGCAGATGTATGGTCCACTTGCCAGCCAGTTTGTGCTCTGTGAAAGCCAGGCTTCTTGCCAGTTTACAAGAGCATCTTTTCATCTTGGGCTTGGGAGAAGTCCAGCCTGACACTATATAGGCTATGAGGGGATAACATGATCCCAGGAATAGGGTGGACAAAGCCGGAGATCTTTTCACCAGAGGATATACTAACCAAATTCTTTGTATCTTGCAGTCACAGCCCACTCCAACTAGTCTATTTCTTTGTCAGATGAAATATAATAATGTATTTAGACAAATTGCCTTCCATCAAGAGATGAACTAGCATAGGTTTTTCACAAGTAATTTTATCTTGAGTCATCAGTTTTTACGTTACTGACTTGCATTCATTTCTGACACAGTACACCAGACATTACCTTGGGAATAGACAGGGGCATCTCCTTTAAGCTGCAAAACTCCATACTCTTTCTGGAACAAGCTGCCTCATTTTGAATGTATCAATATGACTTGGGAAACTGGATGTTTGAAGTTCTGGGTTTCCCTTTCTTCCTTCTGCTAATACTCTGAAATTCCCCATTTGATTTTTAACAAGCTCACTCAGCATATGATAAAAAGCATTTTGGACTATAAGTTTTGTAGTATCTACCCAACTTCTGGAATCTTATAGAAAAGATTGAAAAGTGTGAAAATTATAGAATAACATTTCTAAAAAATTTTAGAACTGTTGGTTTCTGAGGAATTTTTAGATATGTAATGTGCCTTGGTCTAACATATTATAAAATGAAAATGTGAGGCCTTGGGTAATTGCTTTCTCTACCTCATTTAAATTATTTTCATTAAGAAGAGTTTTGTGGGGCGTTTGTTATTGATACCTTTTGAGTTGTCACAACCATAGCTGTAACAGTAGCATAATAGTGCCCACTGAAATACATTGATTAAACATATTTTAAAGGCTATGTATTTGACACATATAGCCATGTGATTTTTGTGGTCTTGCTTTGTGTCTTATCACTAAGTTTCACATACTCGTGTTCTTCATAAAGCTTTGAAGATAAGCATTTATATTGCGCATAAGGTTGATGGAATTAAAAGAATTAATGCTAGACCCATTCTCATGGGGATTTCCTTATTTAAATCATACATCTACTCTGTGGAGTAAATGTCACGCCCATTTTACAGATGAGGTCATTGAGGCAGGGAGACAGTAAGTAGCCTATTTTGAAAGTAAGGAAATCAAGGGACTTCCCTGGTGGGCCAGTGGTTAAAACTCCATACTCCAAATGCAGGGAACATGGGTTTGATCCCTGGTCAGGGAACTAAGATCTCGCATCCTGTGTTGTATGGCCAAAAAACATAAAATTAAATTAAGGGGATCAAGATACACCCCCCTCCCACCCTCAAAAGAACTGGTATTTCTTAGAGTGTACTAAGTTTCCTGCCTAAACAGTTTTTGCTCTGGAAAGATGTTTTGAATTGCTTGCAAAATACTTATGGCAAGTGACCCTTCTGTTTTCTTTCTGGCTTGAAATGGGGTCCCATTGGTCTGGGGAATCACCTCTGGAGATTCACCTTAGCCACTGGTACCTCACCCCAGTTGTCCAACCTCTCTCCTAAAACCTGTTAACTCATTCTGTTCTGTTCTGTTCTGTTCTTAATCCCAGGAAGAAGATGAAGTGCCCGACGATGAGACTTTAAACCAAATGATTGCTCGACGAGAGGAGGAATTTGATCTTTTTATGGTAATGTTACAGAAAAGCATGGAAACAAATGGCTCATTCCCTCCCCCGCTCCTCTTCTGTTAAACGCATGATGTCTGGGGCCTGTGTGCCCTGGCCAAACTTCATTTGTAAAGCCTGAGCCTTTTCCTTCAGTTCAGAGGCTGCAAACTAGCTGGATTTAGCCTGCAGACATATTTTGTTTGGCCCATGCCATGTTTTTTAAAAATTTCAAGTCTGTTGCCAACACAAAAAGAATCCTGATTTCTGGCTTCTCTTGAAAAATGAGCATGGGCTGTAATACCAGGTCCACCTCTGATGGAAGTGTTTGGCTAGGGCTGAGTAGCAGTTGAACCCTCAGGACAGGCCATGTGGTCCCCAGCTTACCACAGACACACCCCCGCTTCCAGCTCATTTCTAATGCCGGAAGGCATCCTTCAGGGAACTGCCCTGCTCCTCCAGGCAGAGTTCACAGCTATTCCCTAGCTGTCTCCTTAGGGCTCCAAACAAATAAGTTCCCTGGAGGCGGGCAGGGGGAACAGTAGGAGGACAGGAACTGAAACGACCTCCTCTCTTTCCTTCCTGTTGAAGAGAGCCTCCCTAAGCAACCTTCTAGGTATGCGTGCTAAATTGGTTCAGTCGTATCCAACTCTTTGTGACCCTATGGACCGTAGCCCACCAGGCTCCTCTGTCCATGGATTCTCCAGGCAAGAATACTGGAGTGGGTTGCCATGCCCTCCTCCAGGGGATCTGCCTGACCCCAGGATCAAACCCATGTCTCTTATCTCCTGCATTAGCAGGCAGGTTCTTTACCGCTAGTGCCACCTGGGAAGCAACCTTCTAGGTCTGCATCAAGGTACAGCCTTCCCTTAAAGATCTAAATTGGTTGCCTTTCACTGGTATAACACAGATGCAAAGAACCTTGACATTTGAAAATTTAATGTCCATGATGTTTCAACATTGACTTTCCAGGATACATAATCATCTGTACTCTTGCCAAAACCTGAATTTGATGTATGTCTCTGGCCTGCCACAAGGTCAGTAGGGAAGGGAGCAAGTCTCTTAGCTAGTGAGTGAGGCCCTCAGAAGTCATATTTGATTGTATTCTTAAGGCATTAACTATAGCTATCTTATTTACCTCTGTATCCCCAGTGCTCAGACCAGTTACTGGCACATAATAGATGCTTAATAAATATTTGCAAAATTTCAGGCCTCATGAGGATGTCAGCATAGGTCAGGACCTAAAAAGGCCCCGTTCATCTTTTGATCTTTCTAACATTTAGCCTGTCTGTGGAGTGAGTGAATAAATGCTGGGGAACCCCCAATCAGAGCTCCCAAATTTGAAGCCCCCAGGTCTCAGACAGATGACTTGCATGAGGGAAGCAAGTGGACAGGGGTGAGTGGATGGTGGTGAAGGGTGAACCAAAGGGAGTCGCTTTGTCTCAGGAAGACAGAGCTGAAAGTCCCATGTAGTCAGAAATTCTAGCTTTTCAAGAGAAACTAAAAAGTGAGGTTTTTGTATTCACTCTCTGGATTGCAAGATGTTTGCAACTAAATTCGATTTTTTTATTATAATTTAACACTTCAGGCCAAGTAAAATATGACCCTGGGCCAAATATGACCCATAGGGTTTGCAATTTCTACCTCTTCAGCCTAGACAGTCTGAGAAGGGAGTCCCAGCTGTGTGAAAGCTTAGTTATTTTTGTGACTTTTGTCTTGGGAACAATGATTGTGCTCACACGCAATGATTCAAGATAAAGGATAGTTAATTCTTTCTCAGGAAACTTTTTAGTAGCCACAGGACTAGCTCCTACCCTGGGATGCTCACTCTCCCCCTGCCCTTTAAAATGAACGCTCCTACCCATAGTAAGGCCATTTTGAAGAAAAATGGCAGAAAAAAGACTTTACTAGCATGGTCAACACAGGGTGTTCATAAAACCTAAATTTCTTAGACTGCCGATCACCACCGTTATAGATTATTTTCTGTTTGGGGAGATTAGAGATACACTTAGGAAACAGACTAATCTTTTCTCTCCTTGAGGAGCTTATTAAAATGTAGATGACTGGGGAACACCAAGGCAAGCGGCCTTCAGCTTCCTTGGCTGATCACTGATTGGCAATAATTCAGCACTGCTATAGCCGCAGACACTCTTGAGGCCCTTGGAAAGGATAAGCTATCTGCCATTATTCAAATCAGATTAGGCCCAGAGATGGAGGTTTCCATCAGCAGCCGGGAGATAAGGGAAAAGGAGTACTTCTCTTTTCTGCCTTTCTGGCTGGGTATTTGTAAAAATTGAAAGCCTCGGGAAAAAAGAAAAAAATTGGATGTCTGGCCAAGGCTCAGCCTTCTTTTAACTGGGCACAGGTGAAGCTGGCTATGGAAGGCTTTTCTGTAGGCATTTTCATTTTGTGAACATGTGCTGGTTTCTTAAAGGTTGACTTCTCATTTTTGGATAATACTGATTTTTGGTTTGGTTTGCCTTGTGTTGGTTTTTTAAAGTCTTTTAATCAGACTGCTGCCTTTGGCCAATTCACTATTCATTAGCACCTCCACCAGGGGGCAGGAAATCAAATTGAATCCTTGCCAGTTCAGATTAAAAACTGTAGTGAGAAACAAGAATGGAATGTGAGCTAGATTTGGAATTCAAATATTTAAACTCTTAATCCATTATTATTATTATTATTTTTAAGTTAGCTCTGCCAGGCTCCTCTGTCCATGGGGATTCTCCAGGCAAGAATACTGGAGTGGGTTGCTATGCCCTCCTCAGGGGATCTTCCCAACTCAGGGATCAAACCCAGGTCTCCCTCATTGCAGGCGGATTCTTTACTGTCTGAGCCGCCAGGGAAGCCCATAGAGTAATACAGACATATTATTTGAGTTTTGTATCCTAGGCACTGTAGTTAAATAACACACATTATGCAGATAATCTCTTTAAAATAAAACCTTTCTTTTGAACATTTTTTCTTGTTTTCTCCTTCCAAAACTGACTTCAGAAAGTTATCTCTTATTACCTATGAATTTTAACTAAAAGAGATTTTTGACAGGCCCAGATTCATGTCTGAAATGTTGTGCTAACATACTAACATTTTAAAAGCTTTAAAAAGCTTTTAAGCTGCTCTGTTCCCTACAGAGGCATTATTATTTCCCCTTAAAAATAATCATACGCATTAGCATAAGGTTATTGGGTGTTAAGACAAACATATGTAATAGCCAAATGATAAATGAATCTTACTTGCATATGAACTTCAGATTTTGTACTTGTCTTCTGTAAGTAGAAATCTTTGGGAAGAGTTACAGTCATAAGAACTTTAATCTTATTAAAAATTTCATCAAAAATTTTTTTTGTATTCTTCCTAAAAGGAAAAAAAAGCAGTGCAATTTATTTTCTTTTATATTAGAAGAGAATTATTCTCTTATTTGTGGACTAATGCATGGCATAAGTCATTTTACAAGTCTTGGTATGGGAAATGCTAATCATATAAGCAAAAATTGAAGTGGTGATATTTTGCCATCTCTGTACAGTGCCTTAACAAAAAATGGTTTTTCTTGAATACCATCTAATAACTATTAGGAAATTACCTTGAGAGGCCCCTGTTTAGATTGCACTGTTTGTTATCTAAGCATCCTCTGTGTGCTGATTCCAAAGGTTTGTTGGATCTCATTTCTGATACCAGAGCATTAGGAGGCAGGATTAAGAGCAACCTCTCCAGCTAACTATAGCATATGACAGAATAGGACGGCCACATTTATCTACCAATGGGACTCCGCCATGCTCCAAGCCCAGCCCATCTTGGGAATATAATGATTTCCAAAAATGTTGAAATATGAAATGTTGCATAGTTTAAGGAACTTTGAACTTTAGATCGATTCTAGAGGTCCAGTTTGGACTTGAACAGAAATTTCTTTTACATCCTGTTATCAGTTTTAGCACTTTAGAAAAAATTAATATTGAATTCCCATTTCAGTACAGTAGAACTGAAGGAAGAGGGAAAAGGTCAATCATTTAATGGTTAATGGTCTGTTTGTTTTAGAAATGGTCTCGCCAGTGACAGACACATATACCTAATGTATACAGCAATCCAGTGGAGGTTTTGCTTTTTTTAACCATCACATTGTTTAGTTATAGGTTACAGGCAAATACATGGCACTTAATTTATTTACTAATGCACTGGATTTTTTAAAAAGAAAATAGGACATGGGGATATAGGCATTTTGAAGACTGTTGAAGGAAGCCATTTCACTTACATCAGTTGAGATGAGATTTCCTTTGATATCTGTCACTCTGTGGCATAATATTTTCATAAGAGCTAAGCTTTTTGAAACCTGAAGAACTGAGGGTCATTCCTTCTCCCAGAGCTCAGGGTACACCGAAAATTGAATACATTCACGACTGACTGACTAATAAACCAGTTATGTGCTCACATGTCCAAGTCCAACTGAGGGTGGCTATTTTATAATGACACTTGATGACTAACTCTTCCTGGTTGTCTGATTAAAAGCATGAGCCCCATTGAGGTACAGGAAATTTTCTTAATGAACTTTCTCTTTTATATGCCTGAAGAATACTTTTACACCTGTGCAGCAATGAGTTGTATCACCAGGGCTCATATTTTTAACTCATTTTTTTAAAAATTGAAATATAGTTGATATATAATAATATCAATTTCTGCTGTTATATTTTTAAAATACACCCCCAATTAGAATTTTCTCACTGTTACTTAAGGGGGAGCTTTTGCATCCACATAAACTAAGAAAAGGAATTTTTTTAAGGAGTATTTTTTTAAGTACTTAAATAAATTTCAAAGATGGGGACCGGGGAAGGGAAGAGATTTTGGCCTTATGGATGAGCTAGAACAAGTCAGAACACAGAGGCTCCACGGGGGATGCCGAAGGGGCCCTGCAGCCATCGGAGGAGACTCGCAAAGAGACTTACCTGTTGCTAAGTCTACACCATACAGAATCCCCTTGCCCTTTGGTGAGACTTCTGTTCATCCCTCCAGCGCATGGACATGGACCGGCGGAGAGAGGATGCCCGGAACCCAAAACGCAAGCCCCGCCTGATGGAGGAAGACGAGCTGCCCTCGTGGATTATTAAAGATGACGCCGAGGTGGAACGGCTGACGTGTGAAGAGGAGGAGGAGAAGATCTTCGGGAGGGGGTCTCGCCAGCGGCGGGACGTGGACTACAGCGACGCCCTCACGGAGAAGCAGTGGCTGAGGGTAGGTGTGGCTTTCTCCACTTCCTGCTCTGTGGGGCGTTGTTGGCTCGGTGAAATCAGAGGCCTATGGCTGGACCCGTTTGAGGGGGACTGGTTGCCGCTGCTACGGGAAGGGGCTCTTGAACACAGATAAGTCAGTTTGCTCTTGCAGCGGAGTCATTCTGCATTTCGTTGGAAGATAATGAAGAGGTGTTTTGCAACAGCAGGATTGGTCATTGGAAACATAGGATTATGAGAGCTATGAGACCCGCTAATGTTTTATGACTCGTGATTGCCTGGTCATGCCTCACTTAGAGTTAGAATCGAAATGTGGTAGGGGGCTTTAGAAGTCTTTTTCATTGTTCGCCCTCATTTCATGTTCTTTAATCGGAGTTTCACTTTTGCAAGTCTTGCAGAGAGAGTTCAGGACAGCAGTCTCTTCTGACTACATTGCTGTTTCCTAGACCCACGTAACATTAGCACTGCAAGGTGCCTTTGTACTCTCTTGGTTTTGCTGAGGTCCAGAGAGGTTAGGTGACTCTGCAAGGTCACACAGCTGGCTAGAAACAACAGAATCAGTGAGTGCTGATGCATTTGGGGGCTTGATGTTGGCTTGATCTGATCCGTCCCTTGCAGATGCTGCCTGGGGCCTGGGACTCGGGTCACTGACACTTGGAAATGGTATTCTATAGTTTGGATTGTTTTTTGTTACCCTGCTTTGGAAAATGTTGATTCCTCGTTTTGACTGAGGTCTGTGATCTCAGACTGTTTGAGCACAGAAATATCAAACTGCTCCTAGGAGCCACATGTGTGACTGCCCAGGTCAGCGTGACTGTTCCCTTTGAAGGTTTAGCCACACTTTCGTTTTTGGGTACAGACTTAGAACCAAGGCAGACAGAACAGTCTGGGATGTGCATTCCAGGCAGGGCCGGTAAATGCGTGATGGATATAATAAGCATGGTTGGGTGAAAACCAAACAAAATAGAAGCTGTTTTCGTGAGCTGTTCATTTTATCAGAAGCACATGCAGTTTCCAAGCGTTGTAAAACATGGATTTTAGGACCCAGGCTGTACGTAGGTAGGTGGGTGGGAGGACCATGGAGGAAGGGTTTTGAGATTGGATATCTCAGGCAGACAGGTCTTGGCCCCACTTGAGAGGCGGTTTACTCGGGCTGTCTATGATGAGAGAGAATGACCTGAATTTTGAAAAGCTTGACGTCTGTGGTGTCCTGAGAAGAAAGGGGCAAGGAAAGCGTTGCTCCTCTCTATGGTTGAACAATGACATGTGAAATGTAACTTTTGTGTGGTGGTTTTACTGTCACATCCAAACATTCCAGTGGCCTCAGAATATGGTTTTATGAGTTTCTTTTGTTTCACTGTTATGAGGTTGTAGTTGCATAATTAAGATCCATTCGCTAATGGGAAGAGTTTTTGCTTAATACTCATTTCTGAGCTGGGGGGAAATTCTTTTCCCCTTCTCTTTTATGTGAGCAATAAATTAACTACCTGGATATTATTATAGGGGATGAGACAAGAACCTAGGCCAGCATTTTAAAGTCTATCTTATAAATGTATAATTTCCAGACACTACAAGCAAAATAATCGTTTATTGGGCAAGAAGGTAGCTGAATGTATCCTTTTTTAATAATCAATGGAAAACGCTCTTCAAGTAAATAGCGTTATGAATCCTAGAAAGTTTTCAAGGTTAGAATACCTCAGTTTTTTCTCTTCTTCAGTTTATACCACTCAGGATGAGGGCTGTGCTACCACACAGGAGAAACTCCATGAATGCGTGTGAAAATGAAATGATAAACTTATAAGAAGAAAGTGGAAAGTTACTAATTTACCAGTCATGTTAGAGTAGTATTGTGTATTTTGTAGACTTCCTTTTTTTTTTTTTGTCTAGTGTTTCTTCACTTAGTTCACATTCTTTTGTCTAACAAAAGGAACATGTATGTCTAAAAATGGAAAACTAGCTTGTTTTACAAAACTGTGCTGTGAAATTGATGTTCAGAATTTTCACCTTAAGGTGCCTCGCAAGATACCACATCAGCCAAGAAGGATAAAACTGTTCTCAGGGCAGCTTTATTGTAATATTCCTTTTTGTAATCTCATCTCTTGGAAACTGTGTCTCCATATTCAGTGTGAGTTGATAACTTGCCATTAACCAGGCCATGCAATTAATGCAGGATGCCTCGTGGCCTGAGTATTCAAACAGATGCTTACTGTCCATCGTTGTTTACTTGTTCACCAGCAGCCATCCTGTTTAATATCAGCCTATTAAGCTCTTTCTTGATAATAAACTTTTATGCAAGGGGCTCTCATGGGCCTGAATGTGCGGAGATGTTCTCCACTGGCTGATGGTTGAACACACTGGGTGAACCTAAGCAACGCAGCCTTGAAAGGGAACTTGGCAAAGACTGTTCTATAAGAAATGCCGTAACAGGGCTAAAATAATTCTCCCTTCTCCTGGAAATGTTGTACAAAGCCGGCTTGGCAGAGGCATTGGCGATACATAGAATCCCTGAGTTGGAAGACAGCTCAATGGAACAGCTCCCTGTCCCGTGCTTACATCACATCCTCTGCAGCATCCGTGCCAAGAGGCTGACCGTCCGTAGAGGAGACATGCTGCCTTTTGTCTGCACAGCCCTTCCAGTGGTCAGCCCCAACTGTTAGTTCTTCTTCCCTTTGAACAGAATCCTCTTTCCTTATAGCTGCTGCTCGCTGGTCCTGATCCTATTCCCTGGGGGGTGAACAGAACAATATTTTTTCTGTTTTTAGCATCACCTCCCACTGGATGAAACATTTGAGGACTCAAATGCAGTTAGAATGAACTTCCCTACATTGCTCTTTCTTTGGCGCTTTCCTCATCCTCTAGGGCCCAACTTAATTGCCACCACTCCTTTGATCCCTTCACGAGTAAACACTAATCACACTTCTCATACTCTCGCTTTTCTTGGCCTGTTCTTCAGTAACAGCTCAAATCCAACTTGCTAGTTTTCTTGGTCATTGTTGACATACCTGCTTTCCTGATTCATTAGCACGCTGCATCTTGGTTGGACTTCCGTGTGCAAATAATAAGTGCCCATTGATTGCCAAATAGCGCAGGATTGATGTATGAGAATATTGCTGCAGGTAGTGTTCACTCCGGCAGTGGATGGACCTAAACCTGCTCTATTCATGGGCCTGTCCAAAAGAGTAAGTATTTCTCAGGTAAAAATTGAAGGTGGGTGTTTCTGGTTGGTGGAAGCAACCATTCCACCCAGGGCTGTTCAGGGATCGAGGCTGGAGGGACTCTATCAAGCCTCAGCATCTCCATCCCCTTGAGCTGGAATTGGGGAACACAGCAGAGAGTGGTATGTGCTGAGTTCTAAGGACTCTAAGTGAATGGGCCTCCGTGACTTCCGCTCACATCCCATTAGCTAGAGCTCCATCCTGGGACCATGTTAGCTATAAGGGCGGCTGAGAACTGTGGTCTGGCTATGAGCCCAGGAAGGTAGGTGACGAGACAGCAGTGTCTGCCTTGGAACACTTAGTTTGAATTGAAGTGCTACGGCCATTTTCTTTGAAAATTTTATTATGGTTTCATCACAAGCAGATTTTATTTTATAATCATAGTATGCTAAAAATTCCCACAGTGTCCTTTAGACAATCTGTTGAGTTGGAAGATTTAAAAAATTTTTCTGTATTCATGTTATTTTAAGTGAAGAGGATCAAAATTTCAAACAAAGCTCAATTTGACTTTTTTTTTTTAAGGTTTTTAAAGTTGTTTTGAAAGTCCTGTTTCCATTGAGGAAACCTTAATTTCTTTGGTGTTAGGCAGTCTCAAGTGAACTTCCTCTTTTGGGGATAGTCAGGTCAACATGCATGCCTCCCATGGGCTGTTTTTCTCCCCTTCTAGGGGTTCCTTGCCATCTTCCTTCCCAAGATGGCATCTGGATGAAGGTAGAAGCTGGGGTTTTATCATGACATTGGGGCAGGTACCCTGTCTTGTGGATCTCTGCTGGGCTCAGCACAGGACTCCCAGTCTGACTCCTTTCGCTGGAGGCCTTGACATGCAGCCAGTCCCATCTTCTGGTGTCTTTGATGACATGTGCTGTTAAAGTCTGGGGTCCTGGCCAGTCTCCAAGGGTCAGCTTTCCTGAAATCTCATGAAGACTCTCGGCTTCTCTGGTCTCTTGGTGCTCTCAGCTCTTTTGTGCACTAGTTGGGAATCTGAAAACTCTTGGTTGCTTTCTTCCCAGTGTGCTGGAACATCCAGGAGAGTCCAGCCCCTTTTTGTAAAAAAAAAAAAAAAATCACAGTCTCACTACCAGGGAGTTGTCAAGCCTGAAGCTTCTAGAATCTGATAGTTGGGTGAGTCAGGAAGCTCTTTAAAACAAACGATACAAAAATGCCTTACTTTTGCAAAATCTGTCAAAGTATCTGACTATATGAATGTACTGTGAGGGACTTTCCTGGAGCCTTGGGAGGTGCTGGTAAAGTGAGAATCCTAAAGCCCACGCTTCATGGCCTTCATAGAAAATCTACCTCTGGGCATTTTTGCTGCCTCATTGCTCTTGCTCACTTCGCCACCCCTGCAAAATATACCAGGTTTGGGGCCTGAAGAGTGAATATTCCATTTCAGCCCTAGCTAGGTGTATTGCAGGTCAGTCTGGTATGAACTACCTGGAGTTAGACCCCACAAGTTAAAGGGCTCAGTTCCCAGTAAGACTGGGCTTACTTTGGTGGCCAGCCACACTCTGGGGATCCCTGGACCACCTGCACTACTAACCGACTGGCTGTAAATTCAAGGGGTTCTCATGACCCTCTCGGATTCAGTAATTTGCTACAGTGGATCCAGAAAGTACCTCTGGTGGTTACAGCTTTGTTATGAATGATACAAATCGGGAGGGCCACCCAAATGAAGTAGCACACAGGATGGTCTCAGGGAGGGCACCCAGCTTCCCTGCCCTTGCCTCATGGAACCAGAGGGCACCCCTTGTGGCACAGCAGTGTGCACACCAACCAGGAAGCTCCACTGAGCTTCCGTGTGCAGAGTCATCATTGGAATCTCCTCCCCATAGATGGAGCTGGCACAGCGGCTTATACTACAGGTAACGAAGTCCTCAGGGCTCATGTCTTACCTCTCTTCCTCTTAACCCCCTTTTCCTCCTGGACAAAAGGCTCCCTATCCTGCCTTCCTGTCACATTGCAATGTCCCGTACACACGTGGCCTGGCCACGGTGCTCTTCACTGTGGCTTCTAGAGCGGTTCTGGGGATCCCTGTCCAGCAGTCTTACCTCCTAATTCCAAAGAGCCTTCGGAATTGAGAAAACTCCTCTCCATCAGCCTGATTTAGACTGCTGTCTGCTGGTAGAACCGCAAGTCCTATTGTGGAAGTCAGTGGTGGTGTTTTGTCTTTTTTTGTCTTGGCATATTAACTTTGCCCTAATCCTACTCAAGGCAATAAGTGGTTCCCCTGAATAAGGAATGGTCCCTTGAGAAAGTGTGGAAGAGAATATTAATGTGGTTTTAAAAGTATTATGTCAATTACCATTTTGTAGCTTTCCCATGGAGTACCCACAGTGGTAACAGTGCTCAACTATGTATTGTGTGTCTGTGTTTCCATGTAACCAATAATTGGCTCATGCTGATAATTTCTTGGAAGAACATCTTTGAGGGCAGGCATTCATAGACCTAAATTGGCAGACGTCGGATGAGCCCGTTGGGCCAGGTGTTTCTTACGTGCACGGGCTGTGATGTTCCTAGTATGATAATCATGACTGAGGCGGGAGCCCCGTAAAATTGGGGTGTCTGTAAAGCTTAACAGTGGGTGGTGGGTGAATGATGGAATGCCTGGCTTTCCTATTCTTCCTGTTCCTTTGGTCCTTCTGCCAACTTCAGAATCCTTCCCTTCCTAAACATTTAGTGACATCCCAGAATTTATTTAATTGCCGAGTGAGTGATTTGTGCCCCGCAGCACTTGAGGATAATTGGAATGCAGTCTAAATGATGTGCTCTGTATAATATTTCATTGCCAGCCGGATGGAGGGAAGGAACTTTGGAGTCTGCTTTTGTTTCACAGTGGATCTGATGCCTCGAAACTGTCGTTGAAAAGGTCCCTTACTTGGTGGGGTCTCTTCTCATGGTGCGGTCCTTACATATGAGTGTAAGGATGTTTCTTTTGGTTTTGTAAGCTCCTGGTGATGGTATGAGCTCTGTTCCTACAATGCCCTGCACTGTCAGGCCCCAGACCATGTTATCTAAATGATGGGGCTAAGACTCACATCCTTGGATCTTTCAGTCTCACAAGAGAGAAAGTTAGTTTTAGAAGCCCTAGGATTTCCAGGCCTTCAGGAAAGGCAGCACAGAACATCTTTTTCCCCTCAACCAGTCTGTCACCAGATAAGAGCTTGAGTTTCCCACAATTTTGGTGCCAGAATGACATCTTCATAGTTAGGTCTGTGTATGTGTTTAGGTGCTAAGTCCTGTCCGACTGTTTTGCAACCCCATGAGCTGTAGCTCTCCAGGCTCCTTCTGTGCATGGGATTTCCCAGACAAGAATACTGGAGGGGGTTGCCATTTCCTACTTCAGGGGATCTTCCTAACCCAGGGATTGAACCTGTGTCTCCAACATTGGCAGGTGGATTCTTTACCTCTGAGCCACCAGGGACTGACCACCAGAAGAATGTTTGTTGGGTCTCCCCTTCCCACAGTGCTCAGTGGAGACAACAGAGGAAGAGCATCCTGAACCATGAAATAGTTGAGATCAGTGAAGTAAAAAGTGACACCTCCTGGTGGAGTTTACCTGTCTGCCTTGAAAGGCTATGCAATACCAGGGTGCAAATACAGGAGGAGGTCTGTTAGTCAGCTTTCTGTTATAACCAGCCTCTGCCAAACCCTCTGTGGGAAAAAGGCAGGGAAATCCACCAAGAGTTAGCCACAAAGATCTGGAAAAAGTACTGAGAAAGTTTAAAGAAGTTGGGATTTTAAATAAGATATTTGAAACTTTGTTGAAAGATATAATGAGAAATAATAAAAAATATTTCCTGGTCTATACGAAGAGTATTATTCTCTCTCTGGAAATCTTTGAAACAGAATAATGTCTCCTCTGTTTGGGCTGGATTAAGTATGATGTGATACAGCCTGAAATTAGGAGCTGGGGTCTCCTAGGTATAATCACAGCTGAGAGCATCAGAGATTCTGTAAGACGTCCTTTTCTCCCCAAAGACTTTATTCTATACTGGCAAGGTTTGGGAGGGCCCTTCATCTAAGGTATTGTTGTTGCTCAGTTGCCAAGTTGTGTCTGACTCTTGGCAACCCCATGGACTGCAGCACGACAGGCTTTCCTGTCCTTCACTGTCTCCTAGAGTTTGCTCAAACTCATGTCCATTGAATTGGTGATGTCCTCCAATCATCGTATCCTCTGTCGTCCCCTTCTCCTCCTGCCTTCAGTCTTTCCCAGCACCTGGGTCTTTTCCAGCCAATTTCACATCAGGTGGCTGAAGTATTGGAGCTTCAGCCTCAGCAGCGTCTACAGTATAATGTGCTTAATACCTTTAGTATTTTTCCCCTTCTCTCTTGTTTTGTCACTTTGTGTCACCTTCCCTCGCTTTTTGTTTAAAAGACATAAAATTTTATTTTCTTTTTCTTTTCCCAAATGGCATTTTTTAGCTGTTCAAATGGGATCGTCAGAGTTACTGGGGCAAAATGGCTAGCAAGCTGCATTTCCGTTTTTATACACAAGGGAGAGCTAAGCCCCTAGCAAATGGATTTGGGTTTTGCCAAATTCAAGGTCCTTCAGCACTTTAGGAGGAGGTACTGAACTAATTAATGGTGATCAGAGTTGTGAATTGTCTGGGGGAAACATTTGACTGTAGTAAATGAATTTCGACACCTTTCTGTACTTTTTATTTTATTCTTAAATCAACGGGCTAGATTGTTTTCACAGCGATTGGATCTGATATGTTTCCTTTGGTTGGTTTAATGGAAGAAAGTGTCCTCAGAGGATCATCTAAAATACTAAATCCTAAAGGCTGAGAAGTGACAGAGACTTGTTTCAATCGGTTCTTAAAACTGTGATGCCTGGAAATTCTAGTCTCAAGTTTTAACCTTTCGAAATACAGGTTTAGCTCTGAAATCTACCTCAGACATTGAAAGTAACTGTGGGAGCTGGACCTGGCATAGCGATACTGAGGAGCCCACATCAGTTCACGTTATCTTTAACCACTGCTTAGAGACAGATGGCTTTAGGAATATGGCTGCTTTTCTGAATCAAGATTTGGTTCTTGTCCTGTTCTTTTTTGTTTTTGTTTTTTAAATCCATAAAGCTACGACAAGAAATCTTTTTAAAGAATATGTTTATTTTTGACAGAAGATGTATATACCTAAGGTGTGCCATGGGATGCTTTGGGACGGGTATGCACTGTGAAATAACTTCATTCTCCCAGTGAGAGCCGGGGAGGGCACGGCTGTTTTTAGGAAGTTAGAGACAGGATAGGGAACTTTACTGACACAGCTGTATCTTTGATCGCTGCCTCTCAAGGACATCTAGGATCATGGTTAAGAGACTAAACCTTGGAATCTGATGAACCAGGGTTCAAATCCCAGCTCCACCTATTTTGCTCTGTGATCTGGGGTGCCTAGTGTAACCTTCCTGTAGCTTTGTTGTAGAAATGGGTGAAAATCAAGCTCCTTCATATAATTTTCTGAAGTTTGCATATGTGTACCATGGAACCTGGCATATAATGATTACCAAAAAAAAAAAAAAAGAAAATTAGCTATTGAGGAAAAAGTATTAAATTGTTTCAGAGACTACCTAGATGGTAGGAAAAGAAGAAATAAAATAGTTCTGTTGTGTGTCTTGAATCCTAGATTTGGGGCAACAGAAGAAAGGTAAAAGGAGTGAAGAGGCCCCCGTCCTTCCCATTAATGGAATTAAGGAGGGCGACACGATTCCTTACTGAGTATGCTGTGGAGCATGCGCACAGGCTTACTCGCCTCCAGCCAGCCAGCCTGTACTCATGCAGCTATAAACCCTCTGGACTCTGGTTTTCTACGTAACCCTCCGTGGCTGTAGGAAGGGCAGGGGGCTAGCAGTCAGGAAGCTGGTCTGTGCATTCCGGCCCTGCTGCAGCCCAGTGCGCCACCTTGGTCTCTTGATCTGGGTGGAGCTGCGTTCTCTTTGCTGTGCTGGGTCCTCTCCACCTGCCTAAAGACAACCTCGGAAATCACATGAAGCCACTTTCCTTTTCCTTTTTACTGTGCTCTTAGTAATGAGCATCCCCTGCTTTCTGATCAGTGGGTCCATTGGTGGAGGCTGTTAAAAAGCACGTTCCATTCAACACCCATTTATTGAACGGTGAGCAGGTTGAGCTCCACACAGTACAAGCATGGGGAAAGTAGTGTTAATTGTTGAGCTAGTGTTCCTCACCGTGGCTGGCCCGCCTTATTAGAGCAATTAAGAGCCAGACTTGAGAGATGCTATTAGAGATAATATTGCACACTTAGCCACCTTAAAGAGCTTGTCAAGAGCAGGTCTCCAAGTGTACACAGATGGGAATTAATAGAGATTAGAACAGATTGTGAGATGCTCTGACTTGTAGGGCTTTTAACTGTGGAGTAAATCAGCAGAGTTTAAGAAATATCCATCCTCCTTCACCCTCGACTTTAGTGTCATGTCTCTGGGGACGTTATTTATGATTTCTCCCCTTCCCCCCCCCCCATCCTCAGACCCTGGAGGATGGAAGGGCAGCTGCTCTTTGGCACATGGTGTGACCTCCGGACATGGTTGGCAACAGCGTTCATTTCCTGGATGCTTCTGGGAGACCCAAGCCTCCCCAGCAGCCACCCCTGTGCTCCTCAGGAGTCTCCCCACCCTGCTTGGCCTCCAGTGGAGGAAAAATACAACACAGTGCATCCCCCATCCACCTTGACAAAAGAAAGAAGGATTGGGGGAGTTAGATGCCAACATCATGAGCTGAAGGAAGCATGTGACGCTTGCAGATTGCCATTGTTTTAGAGAATAGCTCTCCTCTTTGTTCAGGACAGTTCAGGTGGCTCCTCAGAGAAGTTGGAGGGCACTTCCCAAAGCAGATTGCAGCTGTGACCACCCCCTACCCCCCGCCCTGCTCCCCACATCACCCCTCCAGCAGCCTCCCATTGCATATGTGATTGAATCTAAGCACTTTAACATAGTCTCCAAGGCCATGGCAATCTGGCCTCTGCCTGGCCCTCGAATGTCATCTTCTCTTGCTGTCTGGGTGGCCGCCACACTGGCTTGTCTTCCTGGACCTGTGCACTTCCAGGAAGGTGCTTTCCCTCACTACCAGGTGGCCGGCTACTTGTCCTCATGCTCTCTTCCCAGACAGACCCTCCTCGACTGCCCCACTTAAAGAGCCAGGCCCTGCCAGCAACTGTCACATAAGCTGCGGTAATCTTCTTCGCAGCCCTTGCCACCGTCTAAAGGTTATCTCTTCTTCCACTGGTACCAAGCTCCATGAAAGCCAGGGTCCTCCCCTGTCTAGTCCACGGCCATATCCCAGCAGTAGGGCAATACCTCGTGCACAGTGAGCACTCCATAAATATTTGTGGATAAGTGACTGTACCAGCCAGAGATGAGGGGTCAGAGAGGGTATTTGCTTACATTTCACGTTCTTTTGGTTAAGGCAGTAGAATCCTGTGTTATTTACAAATATGGATCAAGGTAGAAATAACTGGCATTGTTTCCCATTAAGTTCATGATCTGTGTATTCATGTAAAGATTTCTTACTTAAAAGAATTCTAAAGATGTGCTTTTGACATAAGTGCTCTTGAGCTTTTCAAGATTTTAAAGGCTCTGTTCTAATTTCAGAACACATTGATGAGTATTTAAATATGCATAAAAATACAACCATTGCTTCAATCCAGCTATTCCTTGGAAATTCTTATGGATTTTACAACAGCTGTCCTTAGCTTAAGCCCTTATTTCTTTTTAAGCAAAAACCAGATTGACATATCTAATCTAACTCGAAAAGACAAAATAGAAAGTACTAAATTAATTGGATTTTCGTTTCTATTTTTGTACAAGAGAGTGTCCAATGGAAAATGGTGATCTTAAGCATTAGGCTATGTACCTTTTAGATGGATGCCTTTCTTACTTTCTGTTAAGAATGTTGAATTGTTGGAATCACGAGAAATTGTTGACAGGACCGTGAAACTTTCCTGCAGGCAAAGCTTGGTTCCTGTTTTGCCACTCCTACTGAAATCTAATATTTACGATCACTGTGCTCATAGTCCATAAAAAGTATATTCCTAATGCACAGTTGGAGAAGGCAATGGCACCCCACTCCAGTACTCTTGCCTAGAAAATCCCATGGATGGAGGAGTCTGGTAGGCTGCAGTCCATGGGGTCGCAAAGAGTCGTACACGACTGAGCGACTTCACTTTCACTTTTCACTTTCATGCATTGGAGAAGGAAATGGCAACCCACTCCAGTGTTCTTGCCTGGAGAATCCCAGGGACGGGGGAGCCTGGTAGGCTTCCGTCGATGGGGTCGCACAGAGTCGGACACGACTGAAGTGACTTAGCAGCAGCAGCAATGCACAATGCTGTTTTTAAAAAATATTTTTCCCTTGGACCTTGAATATAGAATATTTTCCAAAGATTATTTCCAAAGATTATTTTAAATGATGGGCTTCCCAGGTGGTGCAGTGGTAAAGAACCCACCTGCCAATTGCAGGAGGTGCAAGACAAAGGGATTTGATCCCTAGATTGGGAAGATGCCCTGGAAAAGGAAATGGAGGAGCCTAGCAGGCAGTTCATAGGCTTGCAAAGAGTCAGACACAACTGAGAAACTGAGTGTGTACACACACACACAGACACACATACACATTTAAAATGACATCCTCAAAACTTGAGCTTAATCAAGGCTTCCAGTGGCTCTGTCCTTCTTGCCCAGTTTGCCTCTCCTATTTTAGTGGAATGACAAGCCTGAGGCATCGGGATGTTGGGGCTCTGGTTCCAGATGTGTGTTGTTTTGTTGTGTGGCATCTTAGATAAGTCACCTCACCTCCCTGGCCTGTTTCCTTGTCTGCACATTGGAGTCACGAAGTGAGGGATAGGGGTGAGGAAAAGAGCCTCGCCCATCTCGCCTGCCTGCCTCCTTCCTCGAGTTTTGTCTTTGGCAGCCCTAGAATGGACTGTGTGGGTCTGGCTCCAACTGAGACTCAACCCTCAGGAACTAAAACTCAGAGGGGTTGGGGGTGAGGGATTCTTCTCCTTGTTCTTAGCCAGGCTTTCTCTCAGAAGTGCAGGCTGACGAGTGTCCTATAGCATATTAGTGGACTCAGTGCGTGATCAGTGTCCAGGACTGCCTGGGTGTTAGTAATATTTGGGGAGCTGAGCTGAGTCCTAAGTGCTGATATGATGTATATATGATGGCCAGGACACTAGCATGGTGGAGCCGTGAAGGGAACACCTACCTGCCAAAGGGAGCTACTTTCTCTACTCAGGGAGTTGGGGGCTTCAGCACCTCCGTATAGACCGAGACCAAAGACTTTTCTAGCACACTGTCATCAAGAAGAAATAACCCACCTCATCATTTTTTAAATCCCTTCTACTAAGCAGAATACATAACAGCTGCTGCATGGATTTATTTTGTTCATTGAAACATATCAAGTCTCCTTGCCAAATTATCAAGACCAAATCTGTTTGCATTTACTTTAATTTTAAAAAAATGCACTAATGTCATGGGATATTATTGGAAGGTCTGGGAAGGATATCGTGGCGTCTAACAGACTACAGTGTCAACATTCCAGGGGAATCCCTGGCATGAACATTTGTTTTGCAAAAGAATTAAGAAACCCAGTGTAGGGGTTTTATTTTATTGTGTTACCCAAATCTAATGAATGACTATTTATTAGTAGTTTTATAAATTGTGTCTTTTGCATTTCTGTAGTCAGCACCCAGAGCTAGATATTTTTTTAAGAAAAGTAACAGTTAAAATAGGGCTTCACAAGTGGCGCTGGTGGTAAAGAACGCTCCTGCTAATGCAAGAGATGTAAGAGACGTGGGTTCAATCCCCCAGAGAAGGAGAAAGCAGCCACTCCAGCGTTCTTGGCTGGAGAATCCCATGGACAGGGGAGCCTGGTGGGCCATAGTCCATAGGGTCGCACAAAGTCAGACATGACATAGCATGCATGCATGCAGTGTTTAAAATAAAATTTATTTGGAGGGATTCTCTCCATCATAAAAGCATACTGAGAAATATGGAAGAGGGGTAAGAAAATAGAGTCACCTGTAACCTTGTTGACCTTCACATACCCAGGTTGGAAAAGGAGCCAAGTAAAATCACAGACAGGGATTACTGTGGTGCCGTTGCGTTCAGCTGTATTTTTAACCTGTTATGAGGGTTGGCTCTCCGCAGTTTCAGTAAATCCCAACCCATGATGCCCATCAGGCCCCAGCCTGTTGTCAGCTGCATTTGCACGTCCTTCCAATCACTCTGAAGAACACCCTGTTTTCCTGGGCACCCACTGCTAAAGGGCTTTTTGTTTTTAGAGCCATTAAGACACGTGTGGGGGCATGCCTCCCCACACTGGAATGGCAATTTTTGCTTCTTCTCATAAATAGGGCTTTTATTTCTCCACTTCAGGTTTCACAACCTGTTTCTCCTCACTTTCAAATATGGCTTTTCAGTGTCACAAAGAAAACTGTTAGAACTCAGTAATAAATGAATTCAGTAAGGTGACAGGTTTATTCAGTAAAATCAGTAGTATACAAAAATTAGTTGCATTTCTTATGCACTGACAACAAATTATCTGAAAGAGAACTATCCCCTTTACAGTTGTATCGAAAATAATAAAATACCTAAGAGTAAATTTAACCAAAGAGGTGAAAGACCTATATACTGAAAACTGTCCCTGGTGAAATACATTGAAGAAGACACAACAAATGGAAATCTGTTTGGATTGGAAGAATTAATAATGTCCATATTACTCAAAGCAATAGACAGATTCAGTGTACTCCTTATCAATTCCCAAGACATTTTCCACAGAAATACAACTAACAATCCTAAAATTTTTATGGAACCACAAAAGTCCTAAATAGCTAAAGTTATCCTGAGAAAGAAGAACAAATCTGGGGGCATCACTCCCCTAATTTCGAACTATATAACAAAGCTATAGTAATCAAAATGTTATTTTGTTGGCATAAAACAAGTACAATAGATCAGTGAAACAGAATAAAGAACCCAGAAATAAGTCCATGTCCTGTGCTGTGCTTAGTTGCTCAGTCGTGTCTGACTCTGCGACATGGCCTGTAGCCCACCAGGCTCCTCTGTCCAAAGGATTCTCCAGGCAAGAATACTGGAATGGGTTGCCATGCCCCTCCAGCGGATCTTCCCAACCCAGAGATTGAACCCAGGTCTCCCACATTGCAGGCGGATGCTTTACTATCTGAGCCATATGTAGATAGCCAATCAATTTATGACAGCAGTACAAGAATACACAAGGGGGAAAGAAATTCTCTTCAGTAAATGGCATTGGGATAACTGGACAGCAAAAGAATAAAATGAGACCATTATCTTTCAGTGTACACAAAAGTTAACCCCAAATGGATCAAGGACTTGAATGTAAGATCTGAAGCATTAAAACTCCTAGGGAAGAAAAAAAGAAAGCATAGGCAGTAAGCTATTTGTCACATTGGTATCAAATTTTGTATCTGACTCCGAAAGAAAAGGCAACAAAAACAAAAATAAACAAAGTAAGATGTTTCTGCACAGCAAAGGAAACCATCAAGAGAATGAAAAGTCAGCCTACTGAATAAGAGAGAATATTTGCAAATTATATATCCATCAAGGATCAACATCCAATTGAACAATCTAAGTAGACATTTTTACAAAAAAGATATGCAGGTGGCCAACAGACAACAGCATCACTCATCATAAAGCAACTGCAAATCAAAGCCATAAGATCAGTTCTGCCTCTTAGAATGGGAGTTCTCAAAAAGACAGGAACTAACAAGTGTTGGTGAGAATTTGGAAAAGAGGAGATCTTCCTGCTGGTGGGAATGTTAACTGGTACAGTTCAGTTCAGTTGCTTAGTCGTGTCCGACTCTTTGCGACCCCATGAACCGCAGCACGCCAGGCCTACCTGTCCATCACCAACTCCCAGAGTTCACTCAAACTCATGTCTATCGAGTCAGTGATGCCATCTGGCCATCTCATCCTCTGTCATTCCCTTCTCCTCCTGCCTCCAATCCCTCCCAGCATCAGAGTCTTTTCCAATGAGTCAGCTCTTCGCATCAGGTGGCCAAAGTGCTGGAGTTTCAGCTTTAGCATCATTCCTTCCAATGAACACTCAGGACTGATCTCCTTTAGAATGGACTGGTTGGATCTCCTTGCAGTCCAAGGGACTCTCAAGAGTCTTTTCCAACACCACAGTTCAAAAGCATCAATTTTTCAGCGCTCAGCTTTCTTCACACTGGTACAACCACTATGGAAAATGGTATGGAGGTTCCTCGAGAAATTTAAGATAAAACTATGATATGATCCAGCAGTCCCACTTCTGGGTATTCATCCAAAGGAAACAAGATCACTATCTTGAAAAGATATATGCACCCCCGTGTTTACTGCAGTGTTACTTACAGTAAACAAGATATAGGAACAACCTAAGTGTCCATCAGTGGATGAATGGATAAAGGAAGTGTGGTCTATATATACATGCAGTGGAATTCTGTTCACCTCTGAAAAAGAAAACAGAAGTGCTGCCATTTTCAGTAACATGGATAGACCTTGAGGGGCTTATACTGAGTGACATAAGTCAGAGAAAGACATACTATATGATTTCATATTTATGTGGAATTTAAAAACAAAACAAATGAACAAACAAAACCAAAATCATAGAAACAGAATACAGTGATGATTGTCAGAGAAGAGGACGGTTAGGGAGTAGGCAAAAATGGGTGAAGGGGTCGAGAGGTACAACCTTCCAGTTATAAAGTAACTAAATAGTGGCGATGAAATATACAGCATGGCATATTCAGGCTGTAGTTAGTAATATCGCAGCGCACGCTTGAAAGTTACCAAAAGAGTAAATCCTAAAAGTTCACTTCGAGCGTGATAGATGGTCATACGGAGACTTCCCTGGTGGCGCAGTGGTAAAGAATCCGCCTGCCAATGCAAGAGACACAGGTTGGATCCCTGAGTCAGGAAAGTCTCCTAGAGAAGGAAATGGCAACTCGATCCAGTATTCTTGCCTGGGAAATTCCATGGACAGAGGAACCTAGGGGGCTACAGTCTATGGGGTCACAAAAAGTCAGACACAACTGAGCAACTTTTATTAAGATATTTATTTTTACCTGCACTGGGTCTTCGTTGCTGTGAGCGGTGTCTCTCTAGTTGCGGAGCAGAAGCTACTCTGTAGTTGTGGTGTGAAGGCTTCTCATTGCAGTGGCTTCTCTTGTTGCGGAGCACAGGCTCTAGGCTCTCAGGCTTCAGTAGTTGTGGCACACGGGCTTAGCTGCCCCAAGGCATGGGGGGTCTTTCCCGAGACCAGGGATAGAACCAGTGTCCCTTGCATTGCAAGGCAGATTCTTAATCACTGGACCACCAGGGAAGCCCAGCATTTAGTATATATGTATTTTAATATGGAATGTTGAATGTATTGCCTTAAAGATTTTGAAAATGCGCATCAGTGCAAGTCTGTGGGAGTATGGGGTTTGGTAAAAGATAGATATTAAATAAATCACCTCCCAATTCACAGCCCCTTTGCTCAGTCAGTGTGCCTCCTCCTGGCCTGTTATTTTGGCTGCTTCTGCCTCAGGTCAGATCAGCAACAGATGAGTCTCCTAATGACCCTGGGAGAACTCACTGCTTGCAAATATCAAGAAAGCTCCTGGATGGGATGTAAGACACACCTCATGAACACTGTTAACCCCACCGCTCCTCCAGAAAGGCCTCCTTTGTGGACTTCCTTCTTCCCAGTTTCCCTGGTGGCTCAGATGGTTAAGAATCTTCCTGCAATGCAGGAGGCCCGGGTTCAGTCCCTGGGTCGGGAAGATCCCCTGGAGAAGGGAATGGCAACCTACTCCAGTATTCTTGCCTGGAGAATGCCATGGACAGAGGTACATACAGTCCATGGGGTCTCAAAAGAATCGGACATGACTGAGCGACTAACACTTTCACTTCCTCCCCAGCAGCAAGCTCTGGGTGCTTTCTCTACCCTTCTTGTTGCCTGGTTTCTAGTGGGCCAGGCCCCTCCCTTTCTCCTCCTTACCTGTTCACTTGAGTCATCCATATGGTCCTGCCTCTGAGCTAAGTAGGGGTGATTCATCACTAGTCTGGCTTAGAAGGTCCTTTCTGCCAATGAGGTTGAATATCTTATTTAAACCATTTAACTCCCAAAGCTGGATGGAGACAAAAGATTTTATAATTACCAATTAAAATAGAGATAGTTTAAAGAGGAGGGCTCGAGAAGGGCAAACAAAAACCAAAAATCTTCATTTTGCTCCATTTATCTGGCTTAGTATAATTCATTCTATAATCCTGCAGCCTTCCCTTAAACGGTAATCTTTTAAGCCAGACCTTAGAATGCACTTCCTCGGTAAACCCTGTCATTTTGAGAAAGCAGAAGAGTAAACAATAAAGACTTAATTTTATTTCAGTAAGATTTTGGGGTCCCACTGGTTGAGCAAGGCCTCAATCTAAATGCTTTGGAAGGCTATTTTTATCAAAATGACTTTTTTAAAACTTCCAAAAGCAATTTCAGACTGATAGGAGGTTTAAGACGTTTTGTTATTTTTTTTATTAGACTATAGTTGCTTTACAATGTTGTGTTAGTTTCTTGCTGTAACAGCAAAGTGAATCAGTCATATGTATACATATATCCCTTTCTAAATTTCCTTCTAAAT
This sequence comes from Ovis canadensis, assembly GCF_042477335.2. NCBI lineage: Eukaryota > Metazoa > Chordata > Mammalia > Artiodactyla > Bovidae > Ovis > Ovis canadensis. The sequence continues at coordinate 70,866,866 of NC_091246.1, forward strand.
GGCGCTTCCCTGATAGTTCAGTTGGTAAAGAATCTGCCTGCAATGCAGGAGACTCTGGTTCAGTTCCTGGGTCGGGAAGATCCACTGGAGAAGGGACAGGCTACCCACTCCAGTATTCTTGGGCTTCCCTTGAGGCTCAGCTGGTAAAGAATCCACCTGCAATGCGAGAGACCTGGGTTCGATCCCTGGGTTGGGAAGACCCTCTGGAGAAGGGAAAGGCTACCCACTCCAGTAATCTGACCTGGAGAATTCCATGGACTGCATAGTCCATGGGGTCATAAAGAGTCAGACACGACTGAGCAACTTTCACTTTCACTTTCCAAGTTAGGTCACCACAGTCAGTTCTCATTAGTTACCTGTTTTATACATATAGTGTATATATGCCAGTTCCAGCCTTCCAGTTCATCCCACCACTCCCTTCACCCCTTGCTAACTGTAAGTTTGTTCTCTACATCTGTGCCTCTCTTTCAGCTTTGCAAATAAGTTCATCTCTACCATTTTTCTAGATACCATGATATAAGTGATATTATTCAATACTTGTTTTTCTCTTTCTAACTTAACTTCACTCTGTATGATATCCTCTGGGTCCATCCACATCTCTGCAAATGATACTGTTTTGTTCTTTTTTCTGGCTGAGTAATATTCCGTTGCTTATATGTACCACAGCTTCTTTACCCACCTCTGTATCAATGGGCATTTAGGTTGCTTCCATGTCAGACATATTTTAAGACAAAACCAAAGCTCATACCAAGAAGATTTAAATAAATAGTGACTAAAAGTACCTGTAATATACTATGAAAGAACAGGCGAAAGAGAGGTCAAGTATAGCACTATGAGTGAAATGGCACCTTGGCCGTTTCTTAAAAGGCAAGCATGATTTGGTAGGAAAGAGGGATCAGGAGAAGCAGGGTGCCCATCTAAGGGAGGCATGAAGAGCCGTGGACGTGTGACACAGGCTACTCCTGCCCTGTGTGTTGGGAGCAGAGCGTTTTTATAGGGATGGGAGCAGAGAAGGAAAACGAAGATGAGGCTCTGCATGACCAGAGAATCTGGGCTGTATTCTTTATCCTCTTCATAGAAAGAATGGGGAGTCTGAGCCTTTCTGAAATCTGAGAATGAGTGATCTTTCCCTCCTTTTAGATCAAGAAAAGATAACCATTTTCATTATAAAGGATGAATTTTAGGGGCCCCAGAGAGAGGATGAGGGGAACCCCTAAGGGAGGCCATTATACTTGACCCTGTAAAGAGAAGACCAAACCGAAGGGAAGGAAACAACTGTTTCTATTTAGAAACAACTTATGAACTATTTTAGAGGTAAACCGTGGTGACTGACAGGACATAGGTTATAATAAGGGAAATTGATGATTTTAAAGGTTTCTCTTCCGGATAATTGAGGATGAGAGTGGTGGACGCTGCTGCCCTTCAATGAAATAGAAGGATTCAGAAGAGAAATATTCACTCTGTCAGAAGAAAAGGATTTATTTAATTTGGGACTTTTTGGTAGGATATTGGAAATCTTGATTGGTAAGGCCAGGCTGGAAGGAGAATTTTTAAAACTGAGAGCATTGAGGTCATACTTGAAACCAGGGCCAATTTGGATCTCCATAGAATATTCTGCATTCAAAATAGGGGACTGGACGTGTCACAGGTACCGGCCATCAGTAGTGAGGGGCTGCTCAGAAAGCACTCGACACACGGAGGCCTGTGAGTCTGTCCGCGCTGCTCAGCAGAAGGCACCCCACGTAGGAGCCTTCGCGGGTGTGTCTCACAGCCCCTCCAGGAAAGCACTTTGGAAGCGCCCCAGCGGCAAGTCCTCCTAGGCTCGCTAAGAGACATCTCGCCTGTGGCTGATGAGGACATCAGACATATTAGTGATGCCTGCTGTGTACTCAAAAGGGGCCACTGACCACACACTTACACTGACTGCATAGTTACAGCTAGAATGAAAAAGAAGCAGGCCCAAGAAAAACTGGGAGAATCTGTAGTCACGGGAAGGAAAATGTGGCGAAAAAAGGTAGGAAGTTCCCAAACCAGAGCGTTAAAGGACGGAAAGCTTTTTAAGTAAGGAGCAATGGAAGAGAAAGGAAACAAAACAGGTCTGGAGGTGATGAATAGAAATGGGATATAGGAGGCTTTGGGCAGGTTTGGAAAAACGTCAGTGTTTGGGTTGCTAAAGGAATTTATATGGTCAGGAAGGAGATCCATCAGAATTGATGACTCTAGAAGTTGATGCTGGCAGGGAGGTGAGGAGTGGCATGAAGACTAGAGGGCAATGCAGGGAAGATGAGCGTTTGACACTAGAGCTGGTCACTTTGTGCTTGGTTAATATAGAAGTATCCAAAACAAATGCACTTGAATTCAGTCATAGTACTTGGTAAGCTGGTAGATGACCTAAGAGCAGTTTTCACAGGGAGCTCTGTCTAGAATTTGACTTTGTGTTCAGGTGCCGTTCTGTTCCCTGACTTTTCCCTCCCAAAGCTAGATTCTGTAGGGAAACTGAGAAAAATAAGGCAAGGTCTCTGTAAGGAAAAAAAAAGAAAGTTTCACAGCTGGAGGAAAGTAGGGACAATCATGGATGTAAGGATTTGTGAAAGACACTCCAGAGGGGAACGTGAGAAATCACCAAGTGGGGAAGACGCGTAGCTTGCTCTGGGGAGGTCCCAGGCTTCATCCTGTTATTCTCGCTGGGTTCGCATACCAGGACATCAGGCAGGTCAGAAGGGGAATGACCAGGTCAGGGGCATCCCAAGGCTCCAGGCAAGAGACTTGAATTGATTTCACTGAGGAAAACTTAAGAATGCAAATAGGGCAATCCCCTGATGAAAGGGGTATGTAAAATCTGACCAATAGAGTGTGGCCCATAATAACATCGGAAATACTCAGAATGGAGCGATTACATCCTGTTGCATTGGAGAAGAGGACTGGATGAAAAAAAAAAAGAACAAGCAAGCTAATAGGCCTTTCTTTGTGACCCCTATTTCAAAAAGAAAAAGACAGCAGAAGCCACCTTAACTGAAATAATCAGACCCAGTAGCCAGTCTGTCAATGAAAATATTAGTTAAGGTTAGAAAATGATACACATCTCACTTGTATATAGATGAAAGCTTCAAGGAAAAAAATAAGATATGTCTGTTTGCCACAGTTTTGAGGGAAGGCTTGGGTTTCCTTTGAGTCTGCTTGCTAGAAGACAGTAGCCTATCTTGCCTAAGTAACACCCATTATGTATCACATAGGATTTCCAGTATTGCTATTTTTAGAGTGAGAATCTTTGGGGAGGGGGGAAACCTTTAGCTTTATTGCAGTATAATTGACAAAACTATAAGATATAAAGTATACATTGTGATTATTCGATAGGCATATACATCGTGAAAGGATTCCTCTAATTAACCCACCCATGAGGGAGAATCCTGACACCAACAAAGCACGGTGAAGGCAAGAAAGAAAGTGAAGTCGCTCAGTTGTGTCTGACTCTTTGCGACCCCATGGACTGTAGTCTACCAGGCTCCTCTGTCCATGGGATTCTCCAGGCAAGAATACTGGAGTGGGTTGCCATTTCCTTCTCCAGGGGATCTTCCTGATCCAGGGATCGAACCCGGCTCTCCTGCCTTGCAGGCAGATGCTTTGTCCTCTGAGCCACCAGGGAGTGAAGGCAGGTCCTTTCCAAATTATAGGAGTCTAGCCTTTGCCAACTTCAACAGTATTTTGTTTTTAAGCAACTCATCTTTTATGGAGTCTTTGGTTATGCTCACTGTTTTGTAGAAGTAAGAATCCTATTTCTTTTCACAACTGTGTGTTTTTGCTAAGTCGCTTCAGCTGTTTCAGACTCTGCGATTCTGTGGACTCTAGCCGGCCAGGCTCCTCTGTCCATGGGATTCTCCAGGCAAGACTGCTGGAGTAGGTTGCCATGCTCTCCTCCAGGGGATCTTCCCCAACCCAGGGATCAAAACCTGGGTCTCTTAAGTCTCCTGCATTGGCAGGCAGGTTTTTACCACTAGTGCCACCTGGGAAGCCCACTTTTATGTAGTTCCAATAACAAGCACAACTAGCATCGAAATGTTGGGCAACACAGCTGAGTGTTGGTACGGAGTGAGGTGGCGAGAGCGGAAGGCCGGTGCTGTGGGCAGAGTCTTAGGTGGAGGTCCATCAAGAGAAAATGCTGGCTGTCTTGTTGACTCAGGGGTGCATCTCGTAAGATTTTCTCTAGATGCTCTGTTTCTGGAATGCGTTTTAGGGATCGTCATCTATAAAAGAATGCCACTGCCCATTAAAGCCTGTCCCAGTGTTTGTCTGCCCCATGCCAATTGCTGACACTGTCTTGGTTGACGGGATCTCCGATTCTGTCTGTGTTTATTTCAGCTGGGGATTCCCAGCAAAACTGGGAATAGGCTTAGGGTACCACAGAGCTATGGAAACCAAGCAAGACCAGAAAAGTGCTAAGTGTGTTTGCTAGTAAAACCTGGTCATAGTTCCCTCTGTCTTGTTTATTTGTGCTTTAAAACTAGAGATTCATTGTAAAATTCATTGCATTGCAAATTGCACTTGCGACATATGTATATTGCTTAGCTAATAGGGGCTCAAAATTCTGTTTAGAATTTTTTGCTTTATTGACTTAGTATTAAATAAAGCAGGATAGTCAAACTTGACAAATAATCTTATGTATACTTAGGAGTACCATATAGATACAACTTGAGTAAATCTAAATCTGAAATTATTGTACATTTCCCAATTGGCTTCTCAACTTTAACTGGAACCAGATATTCCTCTCCTGACACTCTTAATGTGTGTGTGTGTGTGTGTGTGTGTGTGTGTGTGTATATATATATATATGCATGTATATATGTGTGTGTGTTTATACACATCTATCTATGTAGCCTAACCAGATACTTGTGTGCGTTGTGTTTATGGAATTTCAGTCTCCTTGGGACCAGCTATTGTTTCTCCTTTACACGGTAAACTCTTTGCACCTTGTGTTTCCTGTTTGTTCATTGTTGATGGTAATAACATCTCAAGTGCATGTGCTACCTCATGACCTCATTCAGCTTCAACTCTCACACCAGTGTGGATGTGCTCTTTCACATTTGTAGTTCAAATTCCTAAGAGAAGTGAACTACCCCAGCCAGTCAGTCTCACTTGGGCTTATGCGGAGACCCTCAGGCCAGGCCCTGCACAAGCCTAAAGACTGGCAATCCCAAGAACAGGGGCCCATTCTCAGGGCCACGGGGTGAGACCAGGGCAGGGAGAAGTTGCCTGATTTGGAACATAGATCCAGGCGGATAAACTGAGAGCAGGACAGCTCCCCTTACACTCCAGGCATGAAAGATGAAGACTACCATCACTTATTCAAAGGAATGTTTTATATACATACAAGCAGTCTTTGCTCTGCCCCATTGCAAAAGTTGGCTTAAAGCTCAACATTCAGAAAGCTAAGATCATGGCATCCGGTCCCATCACTTCATGGGAAAATAGATGGATGGGGAAACAGTGGAAACAGTGGCTGACTTTATTTTGGGGGGCTCCAAAATCACTGCAGATGGTGATTACAGCCATAAAATTAAAAGACACTTACTCCTTGGAAGGAAAGTTATGACCAACCTAGATAGCATATTTGGAGAAGGAAATGGCAACCCACTCCAGTGTTCTTGCCTGGAGAATCCCAGGGACGGGGGAGCCTGGTGGGCAGCCATCTCTGGGGTCGCACAGAGTCAGACACGACTGAAGTGGCTTAGCAGCAGCAGCAGATAGCTTATTAAACGGCAGAGACATTACTTTGCCAACAAAGGTCCATCTAGTCAAGGCTATGGTTTTTCCAGTATTCATGTATGGATGTGAGAGTTGGACTGTGAAGAAAGCTGAGTGCCGAAGAATTGATGCTTTTGAACTGTGGTGTTGAAGAAGACTCTTGAGAGTCCCTTGGACTACAAGGAGATCCAACCAGTCCATCCTAAAGGAGATGAGTTCTGGGTGTTCATTGGAAGGACTGATGCTAAAGCTGAAACTCCAATACTTTGGCCACCTCATGCAAAGAGCTGACTCATTTGAAAAGTCAGCTCTCATTGGAAAAGACTCTGATGCTGGGAGAGATTAGGGGCAGGAGGAGAAGGGGATGGCAGAGGATGAGATGGCTGGATGGCATCACCGACTCGATGGACATGAGTTTGAGCGAACTCCGGGAGTTGGTGAAGGACAGGGAGGCCTGGCGTGCTGCGATTCATGGGGTCGCAAAGAGTCGGACACGACTGAGCGACTAAACTGAACTGAACTGATTGCATTACTTACAAATTTTCATTATCATGATACAGTTAAAAAAAAATCAGTCCCTCAAATAGGAGATTCCAGTTATCATCTGTGTTAGTTTGCCAGGGCTACCAAACAAAATAGCACATACCTAGCAGCTTAAACAACAAACATTGGTTTTCTCATTGTTCTGGAGGCAAGACGTCTCAGATCAAGGTATTGGCAGTATTCTGTGTCTGTGTCCTAATCCTCTCCTCTCAGGAGGATACCACGCATTGGATTAGCACCCACCCTAGTGACCTCAGTTCAGTTCAGTTCAGTTCAGTTGCTCAGTCGTGCCCAACTCTTTGCGACCCCAAGACAGATCTTTCTTGGAAGACCACCTTATCAGGAGCACAAGTGAAGAAAGATGTAGGCTCACACAGGGGCCTTTGGAGTGGGCTCTAGATATTCAGCCAGAGAAACTTAGTAAGGCAAAGTTAACAATGTAATGAAGAAAACAGTCGTGACATAAAGGATGAAGATGTCCCAGAGGAAGTGACAGTTCCAAACAAACAAACAAAAAAACACATTAAAGGAATGTGGAGAGAATTCACAACATTGAAAGGGCAAAGGGTAAAATGTTGAAAGCTGATTCTTGGCAATTTGCCAAGGCTTAGAAAAGGGTCTTGGTCTGTATCCTAAGCTATTTGATGAAAATAAAAAGGCAAGTGCTATCCAAATGTTCTTGATAGATTTTTTTTTTACCATTTTAATGCCATATTTCTCAGTTTTAAATTAGTGTACTAAATACTCATTTTACTATGTTTTTTATCCCCCTGTACATGCATAACCCACAATGAGTTAATGCTTTGACATAAATTTGTCAGTATCATAGAATGATCATAATTTTCCCATTGATTATCAAAATGGCTTTGTTGACTTTCAACTTGTATAGTCATCTTTATGGTCCCTCACTTGCATGCAGAGCAAGGACTGTGTATGTGTGTGTGTCCATCTGTGTGCCATGTATGTAAGCACATGTGTGCATGCGTGCTTCTGTTTTTGCCGAAGTCTTCCCAAGATGCACCGTGCGATGTTCTTGACTGTATTATTCACCTAAGCCTAAGCATAATTTAGCCTCTTCTTGGTGGCTCGGATTTCCCTGATAGCTCAGTTGGTAAAGAATCTGCCTGCAATGCAGGAGACCCGGATTCGATCCCTGGGTTGGGAAGATCCCCTGGAGAAAGGAACAGCTACCCACTCCAGTATTCTGACCTGGAGAATTGCATGGTCTGTATAGTCCGTGGAGTTGCAAAGAGTCGGACACAACTGAGCAACTTTCACTTTCACTTTGGTGGCTCAGAGACATCCTCTGTGCTGTGGAGTAGAGTAACTTCCCAATGTGGGTAGGGCTTATGCAGTCAAACTTCCAGAGTTTACATCCTGTGAGTCTGTGACTCACTGAATTTTTTAATTGAAGTATAGTTGATTTGCAATCTTACATTAATTTGGGGTGCACAGCACAGTGATTTAGTATTTTTACAGATTGTAGTGCATTAAAAGTTATTACAAGATAATGGCTGTAGTTCCCTGTGCTCGGCAGTGTATCCTTGTTGCTCACCTGTTTTGTACAGAGTAGTTTGTATCTCTTGATCCAGTGCGGTATGCTTCATCTCTGCATGCCTGAGTTTCCTCACCTATAAAATGAGGAGGATGACAGGACCTAAGGGGGTTGATGTGAGGATGAAATGAGCAAATGTGTGTGAAGCATGAAGCGCCCGGCAGCATGGTGAACAGCCTGTGAACCGCGGCCTCCGCTGCCCGTGGTGATGGCAGAAGGATTCATGATGCCATGCGTCTTCAGGTTTATTGGAATTGATGCTCTTCCTTCCTCTAAGAAATGGCCTCAAATCACTGTGCTCCTGATTTCTCATGTTGCTTTACCTTTGTGGTCTTCTTGCTTGGAACTTGGCTCTTGGTGGCCTTCTTTGCATCTGCCCCAAGCAGAACAAGTGTCCTATTCTCACCCTTGCCCCCATTTGAATTCCTTTGAATTTGATGCTTTAACCATGGTGGGTTTACAGACAGAGAACTGGTCTTGTGCTGGTAGCCCGTAAGCTTCGCGGACAGCCTGTCACAGGAAAACCCAGAAAAGCATTGATCATTTGACCCCAGGACCTGCACTTCACCATTTGTCGTCATCTCTGAATGAGGTTACACCCCTAATCATTCGGTTTTGCCCATCTGTCACAGAAGCATTAAATTATTCTTTGTAAGCGTTGAAATTATACCACAATTCTTTCTGCATGTCTTCTCCTTTTTTTTTTAATATCCTGAGAACCTCCAGTACACGGGTGGACCAGGCCCCCAGAGGAGCTCTGCTATGGAAAGAATCAGGTGGAGTTTTGGCTGTTAGGAGTTGATAGTGACTGGTGAATGGTCTTGGGGGTAAGAGCTGATGTGTATTTCTTTAATTCTCCACTGTTGCTCTAAGCTTCTTTCACAGGCTCCCAAGTTCTCTCTTGGGCTCTGTGGTTGAGTCCACCAAGGGAGCTGAAGTGTAACACGTGCCTAACAAAGGTGTTAATGTACTATGTCTATAATGTGGCAGGATTGATGGGGCCAGAAGTTTGGGGGACCACCCTCCCCTGCATCTCAGTCATTCTGTGAATAGAGCATTATGTTTAATACTGCCACAAAGGTACACAATTGATCTTGAAGCTTAAATAACTTTTATGGGGTTTCCCTGGTGGCTCAGATGGTAAAGAATCTGCCTGCAATGAGGGAGATGTGGGTTTGATCCCTGGGTTGGGAAGATGCCCTGGAGAAGGGAATGGTTACACACTCCAGTATTCTGGCCTGGAGAATCCCATGCTTATAATTTTAATAATCCATATATTCTTTTCCTCTTCTAACCTCAAATTTCTTTTACCTGAAATAGATACTAATTTACTCTGTCTCACTGTGTAAAGGGTGGCTCCCCTCGCCCCCCTCCTGCACGTGTCCTTCTGTGGCTTCCTTATGCCATCAGAGAGGAAAGAGAGAGCCTTGCATCATTGTTGCGAATGTGATCTAAAGTTGTCAAACAAGAAACTGTAAAGCTCTCAGTACCAGAAATTCAGTTAAACTGAGGCTCCATCTGCTTTCCCTGAGTGGCCAACATTGTCCATCTCATTCCCCGACTTAGGGAGAGCAGGGAACTCAGCTGGCCTCTGATTTGCCTCACAGATGAGTGAATTAAGAAATGGGGGTCTCTAAAATTGTCATCAGTTAATTGAACCCCAGAGGAAAAAAAATTTGTTTTAAAAATGATGCTAAAATTCTTAGCCTTCAGATTAACTTGTTTGATTTCTTGAGTGTTTGAGGCATTTGGTAACAATGGTACAAAGTCTGTGAATAGGTATGGCTTGTGTACAGGAATTTCCGTACATCATGGATGTTTCCTTAATAACACTGAATGAGTGAATAATTGAAGATTTCTGACAAGGCTTCTAGTCACTGGCCAGGACAAGACCAAACGTGCTTCTTGTTGAAATATTGTAAGGTTTTGAGTTTGGAAGGAAAGCTCACAAGATTTCACAGCATTATGTGTTGAGGTGTAAGGAACACGTATGAACCTGCAGTTGTTGGGGATTTTTCCTTAATATTGAGTTTGTTTTCTTTTACAGGGACTTTTTTTATTGGGATAGAAAACCCATAATGTAAAATGCGTAATTTTCACCACTCTCTAGTGAATACTTCGGCACATTATTGTGCAACTATTACTGTTCTCTACTCCAGAAATATTTTCATCTCAAACTGAAATTCTGCACTCATTAATCAGTCAGTTCTCACACATCTATCTGTTTGACCCCTGAGGACCACTGCTCTCCTTTTTGATATACATGGAATTGTACAATATTTGTCTTTTTGTGTCTTGCTTATTTTACCTCTGGAAATTTGATTTTATGCATATTGACCTAACAGATGGCTTGGGGGGTGGTGGTAATTATTGACCTCAAAAATAAAAATTATTTTATCAGCAAAAATGAGCTTATTCAGGAATAGCATAGAATTGTGTTTCAGGACAACCATGCTATAACAAAAATCATAGACAAGTCCAACAAACAAAAGAGAGGAGTGTTCTTTAGTAAATAAAAAGGAAGAAGTTGGGGAGGGTTGTTTGGAGAAAAGGAGGAGTTTGGAGTGATAATGGTTTCTCACCGGCTGGATTGCTGGGGTAGTAGAAGTCTTATAGGAGATGCAATATACAGTTGACCCTGGGCAATGCGGGCGTTAGGAGTGCCAGCCCTCTCTGCAGTCAGAAATCTGTGTGTAACTTAGAGTGGGCCCCCCACACTTGCAGGTCTTCTGCACCCAATTTGGGATTAAACCAACGGCAAATCATGTAGTACTGTAGTAGTTACTACTGATAAAAATTGATGTGTAAGTGGACTCACACAGTTCAGACCTTTGTTGTTCAAGGGTCAACCAAATATCTGTTCCAGTTGGGTCCTGTAGCTGGTGAATCTGTCCTGTTGATGATTCTTCTCAGGGTCTGAATCTGACAATTCTTCCCTTGATTGACATGCAGTGGTGCTTCGTGAGAGCTCCCCCTTTTGGCCTCCTGACTCCATTTTCATGCGGCTTCCCTTTATTAATTTTCATATAATCAAAAACAATTGTCCAGTTTCTGCCATGGATCTGAGATTCTGTATCCAAAATTGCTATAGTCTCTATGAAACCGAGAGATTGAAATGATTGTGGCATTTTGAGCAAGAGCTCCATGTTCAATTTTTGTTGTTGTAAAATATTCCTATTATAAAAATGTTTCTTATCCTTGAAATCTTGAATTTTCTTTAAAATGCTACTCTTTGGTTGTAGTCGCTGCTCCTATTCCCCTGGTTGTCTGGGGGATCATTACCTGTATTATTTGCTTCCAGGTCTTAGCAGGGCTTGAGGGAGGTTTAGTCTCCCTGAATATTGGAATGAAGTTTAGTGGTCGGCAGGAAGCAGTGGAATTGACATGTAATTGGCACCAATCCTCTGTCTTTACTGCTTAGCCCTCAGTTCTGTAACCCTCGCCCCTACTTCCAGCAGCATCCGAGGGCCTTCTGGAATCCAATTAGAGTCCTAAGGGAGAAGGACCCCCAGAGAAACAGAGGGTAAAGAGAAGAAACACACAGAGAGAGACCTTGTCAGGGGGCAGATATTTAAATACCAGACATTTGAATGTAGAATACGGAATTTCCTATTTCATCTCCAAAAAAGATCATCCATGCATTGTCTAGAATTGCTTTTGAATTGCTCCATTCAGTTTTTCTTAAGATGGTCTGTTCCACTGTAAGGGCTGTGCCACATAGCTCGGTATGCTTGGAGATGCTGAGTGGAAAAGACAGCCACAGGGAAACGGTGCACCCAGAGTTGGCTTGTGGCTTTTGTTTGCTCGTCCCTGTTCACCTATTCATAGTCATGGATCCCTTCTGCCGCTGCCTGGTATCGTGGAGCCTCGCTGTACCCTGGGGTTGAGAAGAGTCAGGATAATGCGCACTTTCTGGACTGTTCATCTTTCACTAAGACATAGTGTGTGTCGGGATGACAGAGGGGGGCATGGCTGGACCCACGTGTGGCTTATTCCCGGGTCTGCCATGTGCTCTGTAAGCTGCAAACTGTTTGCTTTAAAACAGCTAATCCTGTACTACCAACCGTCTCCACGGACCGTGTCCTGCATTTTATGTTCAGAACCTACACACACACACACACACACACACACACACACACACACACACACACACCGTCTCCTCCTGCATTTTATGTTCAGAACCTACACACACACACACATAATCTTCTCCTGCATTTTATGATCAGAACCTACACACACACACCATCTCCTGCATTTTATGTTCAGAACCTACACACACACACACACAGGCACACACACACACTGCTTTCTTAACTAATTGAGGAAAGAGCCACTCTGTATCTTATCCTTGAATATCCTGTGTCATGATCATGTATTCTTTAAAAAAAAATTTTTTTTTTAAATTGAAAGAGAAAGAGAAAAAAGGAGGGTGGGGGGAAGAAGGTTGCCATCCAGTGGAGGAAGGAGTAATTCCCAGCTTCATTCAGGAAAAAAAACGCAGGCTGAAATATGCTTAACTATTTTAACTTGGCTGGGGATTTTTATCACCAGAAGGGTTTTTTTCTTTCTTAGCGACTTCGGGAGCCAAATGGGTGCCGTGTGCCTTTAAGGGAAGAAGTGCCTCAGCAAACTTCGCTGTAGTTGTGTCTCACCGTTTGGGTAGGGAAGGAAAGCGTTAATTTCTTATTTGTACACTTTTTTTCCCCGACTTCCTTCCTATTCACTTCATTAAATCTAGAGGCAGTTCAGCATGGGAGCCGTCTGTATGTTGAATTAGGGCTCGCACTCTTGCGCAACACGTCACCAGTCGGAAACTGGGGGTTTGCTTCTGTGATTTATTTCAATATTGTGCTGGTAAAAGGTTTGGAAGGGAATTCTTTGTGGGGTAGTACTTGAGCATTGTGTAGCAAGTTTTGTGTGTGTGTCACTAGCCCCTAGCCCTGAGTAGTGTCAGTGAAGCCAGTTGAATAAATAATTTTTTTTTTTAAGAGGAGAACAATTTAAAATTTTCCATGAATAATTTTACTTTCAGGCTGGAGTAATCTTACTCCACTCTCTTAAGTGCGAGAAGCACTGGGAAATATTTAGTGAATTGATTTCCATTAGAAAAAGACCCTTAGAAATCCCTGAACATAAAGCACTGCATATGGATGTGTTTGGGGTCTTTGGGGAGGAGGGAAAATGTTTTGTAGTTCTCTGCATTCCTGCATAAAACCTTAATTTAAGGGGAATAATGGTCAGTACTTTGTGTGTTTCCTTGTGATTCCAAACCCTAAATTTAATAAGAATCTGCACGTATTAGCAATTGTAATAAAAATGGTCTCCCTGGTTCTTTTTGCAGTTTAATTTGTTTTTGCTTCTTAGCTACTCCCAGATTTAGAGATTGAGAAGTCCAAATATCACAAGCTTATGCTTTGTTCCATTCTTGCAAAATTTAAGGGAGGGGTAAGAGGAGAAATATCCTTTCACAACTTCCCCCCTCTCCATTTATCCCCCAGAAAAGAAAAACAATGAAAAATTTTACAGCATGAAACTGAAAGTGAAGTGTCACAGTTGTTTGGGATTTTCTTTAAAGAGAATAATATATTGTATTAAAATACTTGAACTTGAGAACATGCACATTGCTTTTACTTACATGCATTTAATGAAAGAATTCTTTTATCCAAAAAAAAAAAAAAATCATCTTAAACTGCTCCAAAACCACGCAGCCTATTTTCTTAAAGCACTAAAATAAGCTTTAAAATACCAAAAAAAAAAAAGCATACCTTTTTTTAAAAATAAATTTGAATATTAATTTGTTTTCTTATTGGCTTAATTGTTCAAATGTGAGTAAGAATGAGAAAGCACCTGAGCTAAAAATCTCTAATTCTGCTGCCTGGAATAATCAGGGGGAAAAAAAAATATGATAAGTAGTTGTCAATATTAAAACAGGCTGAAGGAGGAAGGCTTCGGGCCTTGTAGTAGGTAGAATGAAACAGCAGATTTGAGTCTCCACAATCCTTTCAGTATTAAATTTTCAGTAAAATAAAATTACTTGTATATGAAAACATAGCCTTTCCCCAGCTCTCTTTTTTTTCCTGATCAGCTGATGAAGAGACTAGCAGCTCGCTGCTTTGCTGGCTTGTTAATTTTATCCCCACTAACTGTGATTTCCGATAGCCGGCCTGCTGATAGTGGTAAGGTAAATATCCTTTTTCGTTGCCGTCTTGAAGATTCAGTAGAACTACATCCCAGGCATGTGTAGGTGTGTAACACATCAAAAGCCGGTGTTCTCCGTATTTCTGTGTGTAACTGGGTGCTTGAGGAGAGCAATACCATTAACTGTTGACAGCCTTGCATGCTGTATTTATTATTAGCATGTTCAGCCTCCAAGATTTGCGGGACAAATTTCCTTTTCTTAATCTTCGCTTTAGCTGCAGTGTGTTTAGCTGTATAGTGGGTGTCCTGCTTTTAGTCAGATGAATATTAATGAAATAACGTGGAGCTTTTTTTTTCTTCCTTCTTTTTTCTTTTTCCTCATAACTCATCAGACCTTGCCTCCTTCATAGTGGTTATCTGAACACTGTAGGATCGTGATGGAAATTGTCTTTTGATTATTAAGGCCTGGGCTCAGGCTGTCCCTTTAGGATTCTGTCTGTGTGCATGTTGCTTCTCTGGGTTTGCACATTGGAAGATGCATAGAAAGCCTATTTTTTTCTTTTCGAAATCCCACTGGCATTTTTAACATGCCAGGTTGTTTTGTGTTCTGCACCAGGTTTTCTTCACAAAACCTTTCTTTTTCAGAAGGCATTGTACATAAGTGCAAGAAATTATGTCTGAGCTGTAATCACTCTTTATATTGATTGTTATACTCACATGATCATAAATATTAGCCATGTTTGGTGCTGTGGAGAAATGAAGGTAATTGCCTTATGATTAGAGCTCTTTTCAGCTACGAGAAAGGATTGATTAGCATTTGCATACTGGAGGCAATATTGAGAGGCAGGAGGAGCAAATAACAACATCAGTTATTTTGTGTGAGAAACCAATCTCGATATGCAATTTAAAGGTCTTTTTAAAAATTTTCTTTTCCATGGTCAGATTTTGTCTTATCTATTGCTGTTTTTTTCTTTGCAGTTTTTCCTTTCCCTTTATTTTCCTTAAGTTTTGAGATTAACCAGGAGGGGAAAAAAAGTTTAAACTTCTGGGGCTGTCACATGGATCTCTTAGCCCTTTATGAACAGGTTTCTTCTTATACCTGGTTGTTTTTATAGCTATTTTATTATCTCTCTGCATTAGTGCTGCTGGCTCTGGTTTAAAGCAAGCGTTTGCAGGTAATTGGAAAAAAGTGTTTTTTGTTTGTGAGTGTGTGTGTTCTTTATCGGATGATTTAAGTGCGTTTACCCAGGAATGTGGCTTTGTACTTCCCGTTTCTTGTTTACTAATTGCTATGTTAGAAGAAAATCTGGATGGAATTTTGACTTACGTTGTGAATCATGAATAAATTGATGTAAAACCTCAAAGAAGAGAAGGTCAAAGCTTATATGAATGTAAGGATGCAGTCTTAGGGAAATTTTTTCCTTATTCACCCCTTGTTTCAGTTTACCTTTGACTCTCTACAGAAATAAGACAATAAAGGTTCTTTTCCTACATCGAGCTGAAATGTCATTTGGTTTTAGTTATCTTCAAACACTTAAATGTATAAATCTCTTCATATTTGTCACATTCTTTGCTATTAGTGTTTCGGGCCTTCGTGTATTTTGATCAGGAAATAAGACTTGGGTTAAAGATACATTTATCCAATATGGTGGTTTTCTATTTTTCTTCTTACTTCACTGATTACTGTTAATTTCTGCTTTGTTTGTTTGTTTCATTTTATTCTAATTATCTAATTTTTTTTTTCTTTTTAGTATTCTCTTGTCTTGAATTTTTCTCCTTCGTTTCCAATTAACAGGCCATTGAAGACGGCAATTTGGAAGAAATGGAAGAGGAAGTCCGGCTTAAGAAGCGAAAAAGACGAAGAAACGTGGATAAAGATCCTGCAAAAGAAGATGTGGAGAAGGCCAAGAAGAGGAGAGGTCGCCCTCCAGCTGAGAAGCTGTCACCAAATCCCCCTAAACTGACGAAGCAGATGAATGCTATCATTGACACTGTGATAAACTACAAAGACAGGTGAGCACCTCAGTCCCTCACCTCTGTCGTCTTCACCAAGGCCACGCGTGCTGCCGCCTGCAGAGCACGCTCTGTTAGGGTGCACACTGGGTTCTTAGGCCCTTTCTACCTCCCGTTTTATGGTTTTTGCTCCAGGGGTATCAGTAAACTTGGACCCAATTTAGAGAGGCTACACTTGATATTTTGTATGATGTTTTACCAGGTATTATGTAAGATATTTGGAAATAGGAGTTTAGATGACAAAATTAAAAAACAAAACAAAACCCTAAGGGATTTCCAAAATACCATCATTTACATGGAAGGATTGGAAAGAGAGTGAAATTATACCTTTGGCTTGAGTTGTTAGAGGGGAAAACAAAGTCTTAGCATATTTAAGGTGAATATTCACGTTAAGACTTTGTTTTAAACCAAACCGATGCTTCCATCAAGGTATTTTGACGGAAGCATCAGTTTGGTTTGAAACGAAGTCTTGCCGTGAATATTCACCTTAAATATGCTAAGACTTTTTTTCCCCTCTAACAACTCAAGCCAAAGGTATAATTTCACTCTCTTTCTAATCCTTCCATATAAATTTCTGAGCACTTGTTCAAGCCATCTCCTTCTTCCTAATAACCCTACCTAAAGAGGATGGTTTTCCAGCAACTTTATCTCTTTTTCATGAGATAAAGGAACTTTTGAATGTAAACTTTGAGAAATCTGTACCAGACACTATCTCCAGGCCATTTTTAAATAGTAAACAATTATTTGAAAAGCAAAGTAAACCATGTTTTGGGGTGTCAGGCAGCTGTATGTAGTTGATAAATTAGGCTACATTTTTGATTTGGTTTCTATTCAGTCATCATGTGATGCAGTTTTAATAGGAAGATCACATCTCATTTCAGTTGAAAAAACTGATGAGAAAAAACACATTTCATGTCTCTAGGTTTCATAGTGACATGAATCAGTTTCTAGCTACCAGAAACGTTTGACATTAACTCTGTTGCTCTGTATACCTGGAATTGTTTACCACAAATAAGTTGTGTTTTTAGTCCTTCATTGTAACTTTATCACATGTTTTTGTAAGAGGAAGAAAACCTCATCATAAAGATGAAGTGGAACAAGCAGGAAATTTTCAGCCATGGGGTTTTATTAATAGCTCCTTACAGAAAATATAAAGACTTTCTCAGAAAATGGTGAAAGGGGAATAGGAGCAAATGTGTGTGAAGAGAGTCTGAATTTCTCGGTCCTCTTTACCTCCCAGGCGTCTCGGGTTCTCTTCTGCTTACTGTTTTCACTATTTTCTTTTTTAAAGTCATTTCCTTTGAGAATTCTAAAGTGGTCACAAAAGGCGGCCCCGTTACATCACGTCTGGATAAGATGTTCATTGACACGGGGGAGTGACAGTAATCTAGGAAAGGAAGTTTGGCCACGACATCATTCTTTGCCCAGGTGAACACGCAGACTTGTAGACCGAGCATCAGCCGTTCTCTCTGTCAAGTCTCTGTCCCTTCTTGGCTACACTGGTAGGTTGGCTGGAGGCAGAAATGGTTTCCAGGAAGTCAGTTTGGACACTTACACCTTATGTATTAGCTCCTGGCATAGAGAGAAATAAGTAGAGGGTGTCAGTCTGCATATACCTCTAACTTTTTGCCTTTGTCTCTGGAGAGACACGTCTGTGGCTTTGACCAGGGGTGCCTTGATGTCTAACAGGCATTGTGTTCATCACCTGCTAAGTGAGCCTAGGTCTGCTGGAACACTGAGAAGAGCCACAGAAGTCCTTGGAGGTTTAGAAAGTCCTTTTATTCCAGGTGATGGCTGTCTCCTCCTTTCACGGGATGAAAGAGGTCACCACCTGGTGAACCACATACTGCCAACAGATTGTTTCATCTTTCTTTTTTTCTTTCTTTCTGTTTTAAAGCAAGCGCATAAATCTAGCGAGAATTCTTATAAAGCGTCAGGGTTCCCCCGCCCCACCAGCATCACTACCTTTTTTGAAACATCTGAACGTCTGGCAGCAGCACTGTCCCTAGGCTCCTCTAAGGTACCCGTCGGAGCAGAGATGTGGCCATTGCCCCCACTCCCCCGTGGGCTGTCCCTCCTCTGGATGGCCACCATCCCCACTGGCCGCTGTCATCCCTCCAGTGTGGAGTGTCGGTTGTCATTGATCATTGTATTTTTCGTTCCTGGCTCATTTCACTCCCTTAGATCACCTGCCAGCTCTGTAACCTTTTGGGTTTGTGATTTGCTGATGCACAGGGCCATAGGCTGACAACTTTTCCAAAAACCACCCCCAAATACAGAGTCATATGAAGTTCTGTCCCTTAAACCTCAGCTAAGCATAGCACAGTAGTTTAAGCTCTGGTCTTGGCTTAACTACCTGCATTCCAATCCGAACTCCACCATTTACTGCCTGTGGGGCAGCTGGGCAACTGACTTAACCTCCCTGACCCTCAGTTTCTTCATCTACAGAATGGAATGATTACTGTACCTCCTTCTAGCGGTGTTAGGAGGATTTGATGAGTTAATATAGCTCTTTGAACAGTTTAATTATTAATAATCAGCCTTGCAGACTATTTATAGCAAATCAGGTGGGTGAGCGGAGCTCTGAGCACCATAAAGAAAATGTCCTTGCTCATACGATTTTCATACTGTTATTTCCAAAACCAGGAACATGCAGTTTCACTGGGACTGATGATGGAGCATGCCTTTGGTTGTACTACAGAGAGAAGATATGTAAATATTTCAGCATGCAGGCATTGAGTCATTTGTTTTTTTTCCTCTTTCATTGGTTTTATTTATTTTACTTTTCCTTAAAGTACCTGTTCTATTAGCACGCACATTTAGGTATGTTCTGGGAAGTACATTCTACATGTTTCATATGCATTTCGTGTTAGTCATCCTCTAGAAAAAAGGCTTACTCTATGTTTTTTATGTCTCGTACCAAATTTGGCGCTCAAGTAGGAGTCACTCAAATTAGGAGCGCCTTTAATTAGATACATCATATTTTTGGTTTTAGAAAAAGCTGCAGAGAAATGTACTTCTCCATGTGTTGAGATTTGTGCACCAGTAAAGTCAGTGACTAATATAGTAATTCAACCTACCTGTGAAAGAAATACCACCTGGACTAACCTCCTTCCCATCACCTCAGTCAAATGTTAGGGCTCTGACAGTCCTGAAGATTAATAGAATATTAAACAAGAACTGGCATCTATATTTAACTAATATATAAGAATTAATTAGCTCTTAGGAGACAATCTTCTTTTTTTTCCCCCAAAGTTCTTGCATGATTTCGGGACAGATGTAGCTTTATATTTTTAAAAAGAACAAGGGTAATTTAAGTATCTACTTATTGCTTTTGTTTTCAGTGCCAGACCTAATTTTTTTAGGGAGGTACTTTTCAAAAATGTGACACCCCCCCCCAACCCAGAAAAAAGCCAATAATTCTATGTGACACAAATCTGAAATCTTTCTGCAGTAGTCTCTACTAGAGGTAGCACTGGTCTATTATTACCATCCTCACCCTTTTATATCTCCAGTAGAAAACTTGATACGAAGTAGTGTTGGAAGGCTTTGGTTTGATATATTAAGCATGCTTGCATAGAAAGCTTTTAAAATTGTACTCTCAGTTAATATGATATTTAGCCTCAGGGTCTTTACTTCTTGGAAATGGGACTTATCCCAGTCTACATCTGTACCCTCTAAAATCGCCCCTGTGAAGAGATGGAGAATAAGATGGTGAAGAATGGAGTCTGCTGGAGCTATTCCAAGTCTAGAGGCGTGGCTTATAGTTACTTAGATAAGGAGGGAGTTTCCTAGAGGGGATTCTTAGTATTGAAGGGGTTTCAGCTCCGTCTGCTCCAGTTTCCCGGCTGTGTCTCCCTGTGTGACCCCCAGCAGACTATCACCTAACCTCGTGTGGACATGCCCAGCCTCAGCTCACTGTGTCAGGAAGCCATTCACGACACCAAAGGACAGCCCTAAACACGACAGGCATTTCCTATATTAAGACAGACTCAGCCCTCTGACTTCTAGCTATTTGTTCTGCTTGGAACTTCAGAGAGTCCGTCTTCTCATTCTGAGAAATAGCCTTTAAAATATGCATAAACATATCAGCCTCAGGCCATGCTCCTTCAAGTTGAAACGCCTCACTTTGCAGTCTGAGTGAAGCCTGGACTTGGGCCACCCTCTTCCCCCTCCTTAGACACGGTTTGCTTCCTTAGTGTCCCATTAAGAACATGGCACCCAGAACTCCAGAAGGATTCCCATGGCGGCTAGTTGCAGGATGCTCGGTAGCCTTCTTTTTCTGGACACCAAAATTCTGTTACCATCACTCAGGAACATGTTAACTTTCTCCACCAGCCTTGACTCAGAGTTAACTCCCATTGAAAACCTGGCTTGCTGAAAAACTTACTCCCCTGCAGCATATACACACATTTCTTTTCTCACATGAATGCTGCCAAGGTTAGCTAGCCTTCAGCTAACCCTATGACTTTTGTTTTTATCCTATATCTACTTATTCTTATTCCTATCTAGTTCCATCTTGCTGATTTTTGTCCCATCATTCTAGTCCATTGATGTAACACTGAGTTTTATGCCTTAAAAAAAAAAAAAGACACGTTGACTTGTTTTCCCAAGTTGTTGCTGTCATCCAGAGGTTTGCTATAAGCTATTGCTGAGAAACTTCCAGAGGGCAAAGGACACGTCCTCTAAAACATGCCCCTGAAAATCACTTAAGGTTGACGTGCGTTTATTAATCAGTAATCTTTAAAGTTGATAGACCATCTGTGAACTTTACATGGCCATGCTATCATGTCACCTACACTCATCTCTCCTTTCTCAAGGTTATCAAAAAAAGTTAAACCCAAGATATACTGTGTTTCTGGCCTCCCCAATCCATCAACCTAGAAACCCTGCTGAAAGAATGAAATGAGGTTAGCTTGCCATGGCTTTCTCTCAGAGACCCCCTACCAGTACTTAATGATGTTATTTATCTTCTCTAAATGGCCCTGTGGCATCTGAATAATTTCTCCGAAATTTTGACCTGAGGTCCACATCAAGCACAGCCCTCTCGAGTTTCCCTTCTCCTTTTGAAAGCGGGACATTTGCTTATCTCTAGTCTCCTGATTCTGTTTCTATTCTCTGTGATTTCTTAAACATCATTAGCAGAAGCAATCTACTTACTCTTTCAGCATGTAATTAGTTTGCAACTGGACACTTGAACTCATTTGAAGTGGCTTGATAGGCTCTATCTACTCTCCTATCAGTAGCTTTCGTCCGACATTTCTTATGCCTTGCTTTTCAAATCTGAGCATTGTTCACATTCCTGAAGAATCTGGAAACAGGGTATGAGGAGGTTATTGGCACCTCCTCCCCCTCTAGCAGCTGTTTGAAGACTGGCAGGAGCATTCCTTGAGGAGGGGCCCTGCTGTCTCCAGAGGGTCTGGACTTCAGGTGCAGCCCTGCAGAGGGACTTGGGAAGCAGCGGGGAGGTGGGAGACACCTGCCTAACCCTGGTACCCAGCGGGGCATCCGGGCGGTGGCCGAAGGGCGCTTTTCTCCCTGATGCCCGTCAGGCTCTGCTCTCTTCCCCAAGGCTAGTCTGTCTTCTTCTTGACCCTCATTTTAATAAACCCTGATGATATCTTTAGGATTGGTGGAAAGCTTCAGCATGTTCTGAATCTTAGCTCTCCCCACATTGTAGAAAATCATTTATTGATCCTGGAAATATTAATTGCACTCCCCCCACCTCCGCTCCGCCCCCCGCCCACCTCCTTTCCAGCCTTGAGTGCCAGAGGGTTAAAAAACTCATGGTACTTGCTTCCACTAGCTTGCCCTGCGGTGGGGGAGACGGTTCTGAACAGGCAAGCGGCCAGGGGATTTCTGGGAAGTCGGGGTCATGTGAGCCCCTTATATAAGACTATGATAACATTATCTGGTATTTATGGTCCCTTTGAGGGCGTCCCAGGTGGCTCCGTGGTGAAGAATCTGCCTGCAGTGTAGGAGACACAGGTTCATTTGCTAGGTCGGGAAGATCCCCTGGAGGAGGAAATGGCAACTCACTCCAATATCCTTGCCTGGAAAATTCCATGGAGAAAGGAGTCTGGAGGCCTACAATTCATGGGGTAGCAAAGAGTTGGACATAACTGAGCATGCACACACATGATTCCTTTTAGGGGAAAAATATACATCATTATCACATTTACTTGGGACAAGAGAGCCAGCATTTTTACCCTAGTACATTATAGTACCTTTTAAAGGACTTGAGAAACCGCAAACCCAAGGACCAAGAGTACTTGTTTAATTCCTGTACACAGACTCCTTTTTGCAAATGGAGAGTCTCTTGTAGCATTTCCCTAATGAGTGAGGCTGGCTACTGTTTTAAAGGGCCACATATAGTCAACCCACACTCCAGAAGGGATAGACTCTTCCTTTAAAAAGTTCCCTTTTCTTCTTTCAATGTTTTCTTTCCAGAGTGCTCTACCTGGAGTGCATTTAGGTATTTACGATATCAAAGGCTTTCCCTCAGTTATCATCATCCTGAGGCTTCCATCCAAGATGGACTAATCACACCATTGTTCATACTGTCTTTTAAGATATATTTGTAGGAACATACGTTTTTCCCCTGGAGAAGGAAATGGCAATCCATTCCAGTGTTCTTGCCTGGGAAATCCCATGGACAAAGGAGCCTGGTGGGGTTGTAACACAGTCCATGGGGTTGCAAAGAGTTGGACACAGACTGAGCACAGTGTACATTTTTAAAGCCAAATCATACCATTATTTAATAAGCTTTTTTGTTTTGTTTGAACTTTTTTCCCAGTCAGGTTGCTGACCCACATAGGTCTGTCCTTCCACACTCCTTAACGGGATCATTTGAAATTATTCTGTTGGTATCTCCTCTGTTCAGAGCCTCCCTTCCCCGATGAGCTGTCATCTCGGTCAGTCTCAGGTCCAGGAACCACGCGCCCACCCTTCTCCAGTGTATCTGCAGCGTGTCCTGTGATGTGTCTGCCGTGCTATATGTCATTCCCAGAATGTTCTTCACTCTTACATATTGTGACACCACATAGTCTGTTTCAGCTTCTGTATCCCCTTGGTTAAGACCATCACCAACCCAAGATCCCAAATGTGTCATGAAAAGAGCAGTCCCAGTTCTGTGCCTTATTCCTAACATCCCCTTACACACAGAGTTTCCTCAGCATTTCTCCCAGGCCCTTCACTGCTTCTGTGCCCTCAGCCTCTGTCTGCATCAGGCCCTCACCCTCATCACTGGCTGTGTGTGGGATGGCCTGCCTTCTCTCAGAGACATGGAATCCCTCTTGTCAGATGGTTACTTAGGAGCTCGCAGTAGCTCCTCATCGCCTCACCGATGGTGACCAAACTTCCTACCGTGGGAAGGACAGTCTTCCATGACCTGGCCCTAGGACCTTCTTGACTTCATTTGCCACCATGCAGCTTTCCCTTGTGTATCACACATTCCAGCTGACTCTGCTCTTCCAGCACAGCCTTGTACTTTGGCTCCTCTCTCCTGGGTTTATGCTTCGTCCTCTCTGCCTTGCTTCCCGCTCTCCTGGGGCAGAGTGGGCAGTGTCCCTGAGGACGGACGTGTACGTGGCTGTACATGGGCTCTGTATGCCAAAGGCACCATCTATGCCTAGAGTAAGACCTAAAGGGGATGTGGGGTTTTCCCAGGTGTGTCTCACGTCTCAGCTACTTCTCTGAAAAAAGTGGAAGTGTTAGTCACTCAGTCATGTCTGACTTTTTGCAGTCCCATGGACTGTAGCCCACCAGGCTCCTCTGTCCAGGGAATTCTCCAGGCAAGAATACTGGAGTGGGTAGCCATTCTCTTCTCCAGAGAATCTTCCTGACCCAGGGATCGAACCTGGGTCTCCTGCATTGCAGGGAGATTCTTTACCATGTGAGCCACCAGGAAAGCCTACTTGTCTGCCACCACACAAAGGGACACCAGAGGGGCAGTTTCAAAATCCTCAACTGAAGAGGCTTTCCCTAGAGGCCAGGGCCCTCTCTTGTGTGGTGGTTGTCATTTCCAGTTGAAGATCAGCTAGAGATTAACTCTGTAATCCGACTACCAAGATGGTGCTCAGAAACCGAGTTAGGGCTCAGGGCCCCCTCTGGGTGCTGACTGCTGTAGCAAAGTGCAGCATCCTATCTGATGGACACAACAACTGTCTGAGGTAAGTACTCACCCCATTTTATAAATGAGGAGCTAGACTCAGGTAGGCTAAAGCTGCCTTCCTAAGGTCACCCCCACACCCACCAAGCAAATGCTACTGTCTCCCACTGCTTCTAGCACAGCTGATGGAAATATGTAGGGGGAGATGGGACCGGAGTAGCAGGCATTGACTTGTTTGGAAGAGGCAGGAGAAGTCCCCAGTCATCTTGCCAGCGATCCCCTGAGGTGGGCAAGGCAGGTAGGTGATTATACTGAGGCGTGAAGTGTGACATGAACCACCAGAGGTCGCCAGCCTAGGAGGAAGGAGCCGGGCTGGGATGAGGACCCAGGTCTTCTGACTCGAGTGTTCTTTCTACTCTACCACAGGTGTAACGTGGAGAAGGTGCCCAGTAATTCTCAGTTGGAAATAGAAGGAAACAGGTCAGGATCTGTCTTGTATTCCTGTGTCTCTAAATGCAGGTATCCCTTGGCCCACCACCCGGCCTTCGAAGCAGATCCCTCCGACGGCCTCCTGATCATCCCTCCTTGTAGTGGGCGATGGAGGCACAGATGTTCTCGAGCACCTGTTGCGGCTTTTGTTCGTGCTGTGTTTCCATTTGGGCGTGTCCATCCTGTAAATGCGCTTCTTACAAAGGCATCAGGAGCCGCCACCAGCGGGACCCTCCCACCAGACATGGGTTTCTGTCGCTTGCCCTCCTCTCTGAGCGCGGCTTCTGCCTCCCATCCCGCGGGCCTCTCAGCTCTGCGCTGTCTCGGTTTGAAGCTTAATGGAAAGCACCTGGTGCTGTGCGCGCGCGCGCCCCCCGCTGGCCGACCCTGTGCGGTCACCTGTGCGGAGAGTGTCACCAGCTTGGGTTCAGGGCGCGACCTCCAGGCTTACCCGTCGCCTGTGGTCTAAGCAGCCTGTTTAACCTTCGTGTGGCTCTGCTTTTGTCGGGTGGAGAGCAGAAATGCTTTTCTCCTGGAGACTTTGTGAGAATGAGAGGATGTCGGTTGGGAGAGAGGGGTGTGCAGCCATTACCAAGGGTGAAGAGTTGTTATTAGTATAGTGAAAATAACTTCTTCCCCTTTTGGTCAGCCTGTACTTAAAAAAAAAATATCGATACCGTATTTTGCCGTCATGTTCCACTTCGTCAGCTGCCTCAATAATGTCCCTTATGGCGCTTTCCCCCCCAGTTTGGGGCCAGAAGGAAGAAGAATCCAAGCGGCATTGCAGAACAGATTACCGTCCCCGGCTGTGGCGCTCCCTCTGTATAGGGAGGTTAAATATTGGGGTGATTCATACCCCCTGTATCTGTATGGAGATGAAGCTGTTGGACAAGATTGTCGTGTTTTTTGGTATTTCTTAGTTAACAGTGATCAATCCTGGAAGCCAGACACACAAACCATACTGGGTACTAAGAGGTGTCAAGAATGGTGTTCTGTTTTTGCCACTATGAGAAAGAACTCAGTCTGAGTTCGAATTTCAGAAGTGAAACAAGAAACGCTTGACTTCTGGAGTCTTGATATGAACCAACATGGTAAATATTTCCACCATCAGGATGTAGAAAGGAAGCTTTATAGTCTAAAAGGCATAATGTAGGCTAAATGCCTGGTGCGGTGAACAGGAACAGGCAGAAGCTCCTTCACCCCACTGCCCGGGTTCCATCAATATAGTCATGTGACCATGAAAAGGGGATTAATAACTTTAAAGGGTATTAAGAGCCCCCAGGGTCATGCCTAGGCTTTCTGAGGAGACGACATGAGCGTATATAGTTAGGACCCAGATAAATCTTTTGACTGAAGATACATTTAAACTGCAGCTTCCAGAGGCATAGAAGGGGGTGACGTTTGCTTCCTCGGGACTCTTCCAAGTCTGTCTGGCCCCTTACTGTCACGTATGGTGCTTCTCCCCAGAAGCCCGAGTTTAAGACATGTTGTTCAGAGCTTGCATTATGATTAATTTTTAAAAATTCTTTTAAAAAAATCCCTCCATGTGTTCAAAAGCACTGAGCATTTTCTACATGTCAGTCTCTGTGTAAGTATTGAGAATGAGGCGGGGGGTGGGGGTGGGGGAAGGGTAAAATGAAATGCCTTAAAACATAGTTGGAAAGAGTTATATAAGGGAATAACACAGATCTGTCGTCTGAATCGAGTGTACATGCCAGGTGAGAGGGTAGGCGCGGCAGAAGCCAAGTCAGTCGGTGGCTTGTGGGGGGAGTATAAATCCCCTCAAAGTAGCTGGGGGTGGGGTGGGGGAAGCAGGGTGGGGGTAGCGAGGTGAGGAGGCCCGTCTATGTTAGGCAGCCAGGGAGGAGGCAAAGAAAAGCGGGACCCTCTCTAGAGACCCTACACCTCTCAGCATGGCTGCGTCATCAGGTGCCAGGGAAGCGGGGCATAGCACTGGGCAGGGCGGCAGGTGCGAAAGCAAGAGGGCAAGTACTCAGAGGTGTGATTCACAGGACTTTGGGGCAGCCCAGAGGTGAGGTGGAGGAGAACTTGACAAACTCCTGGTTCTCTGTCCTGAGTGGCAAATGGATCTGGTGAAATTTACATTGACAGAAATAGGGCTGAAAAAGAAGGTGGCCTGTGGTACATACTCCATCCTAGGAAATCTAAACTCTCTCCATGGCTATTAACAGCCCTTAATGTTGTGATTATGTTGTTAGTATTGACTATCCCTTAAGGACCAGCCAAGAAGCTCTTTTAGACAAAATTTATTTTTAGCAACATTGGCACCAGACATTTGGTATTTCTTTAAATGGGGGAGGGAAGCTGTGACCAGACCTCAGGCTCAAGCAGGACCCTTTTCATTTAATTAGATTACAGAGAAATTGCCATGAAATACAAGCGTGACCAAGTGGAGACAGAATTTTAGTTCTAGGTGAAGAACCTTTCTTCACTTACTCAGTTTGGGCACTGTGGGCTCAGAGACATGGCTGGCAGTCTGCCTTGCATTTTCCCCTGGAAGAGGGCATGGCAACCCACGCCAGTCTCCTTGCCTGGAGAATCCCATAGACAGAGGAGCCTGGCAGGCTGCGGTCCATGGATCCATGGGGTCACAATGAACTGGACACGACTGAGCGACTGAGGACTAGTGTACTGGCAGTGTGAGTGAGGAAATCAGAGCCTCAGGTGATGTCCCTGGCAATGCTTTTTCTCAAGAGTATAGTCCTCAGATTAGTCCTAGGGCTTCTTGGACAATTGGCAGTGTGGTTAAAGCCCCTGAGGTGTTTTTGCTACAAAGTAGCCAATTGAACTTCCTTTAACTCAGCATTCCCGGAACTCATTTAACCAGCGAAGCCCCCTGTCCAGGGAACACTGTTAATGATCCATTAAGCTCGCCTTCCATAGGGCACACGTGTCGGGAAATGAGGGCTCAGAAGTTGCATTTAGTCCTGAGAGTCAGCTCAGGGAAATGTGGATACCAGGACTTAATTTTGTCCTCCTTAAACAGTACTGATACTCTCAGATGTGTACTGGGATATGCCGCTCTTTGCCTCCTGGTGACTTGACACTTATTAATGATGCTCAGCCAATTTTAACCATGTACAGCAGGTGGGAAGCCCACAAATAAACTTGGCCCATCCGCTTTTTGAGGCACAGAAGGCCTCCCCGGGGCTCCGAGCTTCAGCCTAGCCCAGGAGCCCAGGGTCTCTGCCTCTCAAAGCTTCAGGACAACTAGCACAAGCGACCTCTCTCTGAGGCAGGGGAAAAAGCCCCAGCTAGAAACAAGGAAACTGATTTTCTTACAGGGCTGATAAGCTGTCTTCAAACCACTCTCTGTCTTTTGATTTTAAAATGGATCGTTCTGAAAGAGGACAGTTATTAGGCATAAATGTTCTTGTACATCCATAGGAAAAATATCCGCCTCATTTCTTTAGAATCACACCTCACGTGTCTTCCTTAAGAATTTTCTAAAACGGCCATTAGAGGAAAAAGCACGCTTGGGGTGCTTGCTACAACACACAGGCACATCCCTTTAACAGAGTGACATTTGGTATCTGCAGCTCAGGTAGAGAGCGATTTGATTTTGTTTGCCTGCAAAAGCTTTGTGCTTTTTGAGCTTGATCACAATTCAACCAAAAGCTTTGAAGCGTTTTTTTTGTTGTTGTTGTTTTGTTTTTTACATTACGAAGTTAGAGACCTGGGGAGAAATTGAAGGACAGAATATTCAGTGGAAGGGAAGGTGGGTTCTTACCTTTGGAAAGGAATGCTTCCTTTGAGTCACTTCTGAGTCTCCAAGATGAGGTGACAAAAGCTGAGCAAGGAAGCAGCGTCTCACTGAGACAGGTGGACAGCTAGAATTCCGTGCCTCCACCTGCTGTGATGAAGTGTTGTGGGAAAGAAAGAGAAGAGGAAACTAGATGGCCCGAGTCAATGTTTCTAAAAAGCCAAGTGGCAGATGATGAATCTTCTCAGTCATCTCCTCAAAATGCTTGTCCAAATACACAATAAATAAATAACACTCCAAACCTCATGTCCTGGCCATCGCCTCTGCTTTGCTGTAAGTTCAGTGAGAACTTACTTCGTTGTAAGTGCAATGAGAAAATTCTGAAGGAACAGATAGGAACTTTATACAGTAGATTCTGTTAAAATCTACTTTTTTAAGATAGAAAATTTATGGAATTATTGTTCTATTATTCTGTTTATTTGGCTTTATATGGAAGAGTTAAAAGGTGCCAGGTGACGAACTGTGCTGTTTACGGTGACATAAATAATACTTGGTCATAGGCCCCTCAGACGACGTTTCTCTGGGAAAAATCAAATTAGATTTTTTACTTATAGCATGCTTTCAAAGAAGGTAACCCGGGATAGTGTTTGAGGTCTACTTTATTTATGGATGACAGTATGGTTCCAAATCATATTAGATTGTAAATCTTCATTTTGTTGAACAAGAGCACATTATTATTAATGTATGTTTATGCGCTGACATTTCTCCTTCTGGTCCTTAGTTCATGCCTTTTAAAAAACCTAGTTGAATGTGTATTGCATTTACAATTTGATATCCTGTTGGTTTTTTTCCATTGAATGTCATACTGAGCATTTTCCTGTCTTTTAAGGCACATAATTTAAAACTACATAAGTTTAGATTCTAGCATTCCCTCACTTGTTTTTTCCCCTAATTGTTTAGCATATTGGCTGCCTTATTTTAAATAGTCCTGTGATGAACATCTTTACATGTACATATAATATACATATGTATATATCTTTATCCATATTTCTGCCTAGATTACCAATCACAAAACCATACATCAGAGTACGATTGCATTGAAGACTTGTTAAAGCGTTGGTGCTTTTCTTATTGAACTGAGTGAGCCCTTTAAGTCTCCTAACTTTGGGGCATTTACCTTGCATAAACCTGGGGTAACCTCATTTTGGTTGATAGGCACATTATATATCTAATCCTTAAACAACCCTTGGGGTAATTTTCACAGCTATCCATTCCACTACCAAAAGCAAGTCAGCCCACATCCCATTCTCTTTTGGTATTACCTCCTATATGCCTCAAGAAGCCAGGAAGTCAGATTCTCAAGCTTGTTGGGAGTTACAGTATTGTCCGTCAGTACTCAGTAAGATTCGGATGAGAGGCCTCAGTAGAGAGTGCATGGTGCAGGTGCTCTGACCCCTACTATATGACTGGCTCAGATCTCTCGGGGCTTCCCGGATAAGCAGAGTGCTACTAAGATCTAAGTGCATTTTTAAATGGTATTTACTAAACCCTATAGGAATCTGACCCTACAAAAAGACACATGCTTCCACCTACTGCCCTCCAATGCTGACCCAGTTTTTATGGTTTTCTTCTGAAATGATTTCCCATGTTTGACCCCTTTAGGACTCTAATAATTTTCTGTGAAACCTTTCCAACTACAAGTGGGTGTTCTAAATCATGATGAAATCTTATGGAGGCAAGAAAACCATACACTTTTATATTCATTCATTAAATATAAAAAAATATAAACAAAACCTATTTCAGCCTTAGTTAAGATTACTTTCCAGAAGTATCCATTAGGAATTCTTGTCGGTAGATCAGCTTTGGCAGGTAAAAACACAAATCATGAAGCAGCCAAAAAAATTTTTTTTCAAGGACCCTTAACCACTAGCATTAAACACATACTAGCCAGCATTTTCGGAGAAGGCGATGGCACCCCACTCCAGTACTCTTGCCTGGAGAATCCCATGGATGGAGGAGCCCGATAGGCTGCAGTCCATGGGGTTGCTAAGAGTCGGACATGACTGAATGACTTCACTTTCACTTTTCCCTTTCATGCATTGGAGAAGGAAATGGCAACCCACTCCAGTGTTCTTGCCTGGAGAATCCCAGGGAAGGGGGAGCCTGGTGGGCGGCCATCTCTGGGGTTGCAGAGTTGGACATGACTGAAGCGACTTAGCAGGAGCAGCAGCAGCAGCCAGCATTTTAAAGGAGTAGGTTTCTAAGCTAGTATTACAGTCTTATGCACTCTTCCAGCTTTACCTAAACTGTAATCAGAGGTAGACCTGATATTTATGTGACATTTATAATGTCTGTAGTCATCATTTTTAAGTCCTAGTAGTAGAGATGTGAAATTCTTGCCATTCTGTTTATGGAGGTAATGGGAGAAAAACTGGCTCCCAGATGAAGCACAGCAAAGCAAATCTCGTGTGTGTGTGTGTATAAGCATGTAAACTCTACATGCAGGACTTGCAAACCACCATTAGCATAGTGGCATGTAGGGCTTTTCCATCTCATGTACCGTGACAGCAAAGCCAGGTGTCTCTTTGACCTCGAGAGGAAATGTGTGTGCCTACCAGCACCTGCAAACTCTGTTAAATGCAGTGGGTTCCGTTATCTTTGTATTTTAGGTTATTCTCCTTCTCCACCCCCTACATCTTATAGGATCACGTTTCTTATTCTGTGATAGAATGTTGTATGAAATAGGTGGGAAATCAGACCATTTTGGAGGAGGGGGGCAGGTATCACTTTTGCCACGGCAGACAGCACATTTGGAAATAATAATTTCTGCTCAAGCCTTAAATGTATAAAATGACATAATGGAAAATGCCTTGGGGGTAGGATAAGAAATGGAACACCTTCTGCAAATCATTGGACAATTAGTCCATTGTTATGTACTTTAGGGGAAAAAAACTTCCTGGCAGTGAAGAAAAAAAGTATTTGAGAAGGTATATTGAAAAAGCATTTGTGCAGCTTAAGTTTGAGAAAGAAATGCCAAGAATTCAAAACTCTGTCAGGCTGCCTTCTTTTTTTTTTTTTTTTTTAACCTTTTTAAAAAACCTTTAATTTAGGGAAAAATAAGTTACTGTAACAACATTAGCAAGTGGTCTGGCTACCTCATGCATTCTATGGGTTATATAAAAGCTGAATGTCCTTCAGGACCACCTGACATTTCCTGCTTGGGGCTGAGATGAGAAGTATCCCCTCTGATAAGACGATGGGGGAAGGGTCTGACTGCATGTAAAGTGTTCCCATGCTCTGTGGAGGAGAGAGAAAACCCAGCATACATAGAATTAAGTTCTGAGCAGCAAGGTACCAAGAGTTGTTTAATATTGAGGAGAACAGTTTCTTGATCCTGGATGGATCATGGACTATTTGAAGGGAGTAAAGGATAGAGAACGTTCTAGCCATGGAGTAAGAGGTGGGAGACTTGGAATTTGTGATAAAGAGGGGATCAGCTGACGTACTTGGGAGTACGCATAGAGAGGCTGTTCTGACTGGAAGAGTCACATTAGCAGGACAGGTGGGATTTGCAGAGATGGAGCTGAGGAGGTCTCTGAAAGCCAAACTGAGGGGTTTGAATGGAGATGGTTCTAGTGAAGCCACAAGAAGGTTTCCTTAGATGGCATCCAGGTCTTCCTTCAGCTCCGGTCCTTGGTTCTTTGGAGGTGTTGGGGGTGGAGGGAGCATAAAGAAAGTGAGAGAGGAATATTAAGCCACGTGAGCCTTTGTTTTTGAAACCAAGTAAATTTATGTCATTTTACAGGTATTGGTCCTGAGTTTCAGAACATTCAGCTGTCTCTCTTATTGAGCATAGATAACTCTGGACTTGTCTCCTTCGTAGGTTCTAGAATATGTCGTGGGAACAGGACATCAGACCAAGATTGTTTGAGCCATTCTGTCCCTGATGAAAAGAGCTTTACCACACCCTCAGTGCAAACTGCTTCTTTCCTACTTGTCTAGTAGCGCAGATGAAATTGAGAGTACGTCCATCACAGGTGTACACAGCAAAGATTTACTTGTAATCCGTCAATAGAAAAATGACACCATCTGTTGGCAATGTAGAAAATGACATTGAAGATGTCACTGAGGGTCAGGTGTTAAATCCAAAATTACAAAGAGGTCTGACTGTTGCTAGGGTATAAAGAATGCCAATTATAAACAGAAAAATGAATATCTATAAATTCCTCTATTGCCTTTCAGATATTCATTTACAGACTGGTGAAATGTTTGTGTATTTAAGTCTCAGAATGGGAGAGAGAAAAACAGAACAGAGATTGTGGCCCTGTGTCAAAGGTGACAGCAAATGAAATGGTTTTTTTCACATTCTATATGGGGTAATTTATGGTGGTACCATCACATTTCTCAGCCTCAAATGGGAGGAAGGGGTGGCTGAGGGTAAGCGAACACCTTGGTTCTTGCCACAGTAATCTTTAAAATCCAGCTTCCTATCAAAGTGCGGTGTTCTTATACCTCGTGGGTTGGCCCCTGGCTTCAGTATTCATGAGGCCTGTATATGCATTAAAAAATAAAACTAAATACTGACCCAGTATCACAGAAAAACTCACCCATCCCTTTGACAGGATTTTCGGTTAATTTATGCAGGCCCCTTTGCACTTCAGCATTTTCCCCACTGGTTGCTAGGCAACCATTTGAGTTACTGCGCATGCCTTTTTTATGATAACTGTCATTATGATTATTTTTTAATTATACGACTGGGACTATAGATTAAAACAGCATATTGTCACTCATTCCCTGCTGCTGCTTCTAGCATTCTCACACTCTCCTAGGATTACCTTCCAAAATTTACATGGCAGTGATTTATATTTTTTTCATGTATTTCTGGCTTCACAAAAGAAGTGGAGATGGCATTGTAAGGAAAGTGAGATTTTTGTGAAAAATGACTATACCATATCTCCCAAGCTGTTATTGATCTAGATACGCTCGGTCAGAAAATAGGATCCTGAGCCTAAATTATATCTTGTTCCTTTGATTGTGTCTGCTTCTAACATTAAGTAATGTTAAATGCTTATATTGTATTATAGTCTGTTTCTCAAAATTACAAAATGTGAAGACTTGTTGCTATTAAATGTGCTTTCAAATAAAGCTACCATGAATTGGGGGGGTCGGGGGGAGGGTACAGCACTGATCCCAGGCGCATGAAGCAGCCACACTTGCTAAATATGTTTGTTCTTTTCTGCACAAATTACTTCATACACACAAAATGGAGTTAGGCAAGATGAAGGGGTTCCTCCGGCAAATAATAATAAAGGTACGTGTGGTTCACAGTGTGTAAAAATGCTCTCAAAGGAATAAGACTGCAAAGATAAGACAGCCCTAGTACATACAGAAGCTTTTCATTTGAATTTCCAGAGGATGTTCTAACACACTATTTTCTGAATATACAGTGACTATGAAAACAAAGGGGTATGGAAAGAAAGCCAGTGTTATTTTTTTTATAACCAATTCAATTATTACTCATTTAGAAATGGAATTTTTGGTGGAATGGGATATTTTAAATATTTGTATCAAACTGAAGAGGTTCACTCTGTGGATTTCCCACACATACATGGCAGAAGTGGAGACCTGCTGGTGTTTCCGTGTGATTTTGAAGTTAGCACCAAGGACATGAATCTCTTATAGCGTTAGTGGTAGGATTTTCTTTGGTCTGAAGAGCTCCATGTTTCTATGCATGGGCTGCCATTTGCTTTTTTGACATTTTCTGAAAGAGAATACAGGTTTGTCTCAGTAGTGTGTGACCTGTTATGGTTCTGTGTGTCTCCCCCACCCTACAGTTCAGGGCGACAGCTCAGCGAAGTCTTCATTCAGTTACCTTCAAGAAAAGAATTACCAGAATATTATGAATTAATTAGGAAACCGGTGGATTTCAAAAAAATAAAGGTACATCTTTTGTTTACAAACTTTTATGAAAGTAAATAAAATAGAAATGTAAATAGGTTGGAAAAAATCCTAATTATTAGGACTCGACAGTGGTGACCCATCTTCCTGCCACTGCCCCGCACCGGGGCCTGGCACTTTAAAGGTCAGCATGTTCCTGTGCCTTTAGGTGTACGTTATTTAATCATCATATTGAGAGCTCATATTGATTATATGGCATTTTATTTAAGAAGTCTCAGATTGCTCCCATGATCCCAGTGCCCTTACAGGTTCCCGTCATATGCTCCTCACTGCCCCTTGTAAGAAGGGTGGTCTCTGGATGGCGCCCCCTGGAGTTGTGTAGCCCCACCTTTCTGGCAGGACTGTCTACTGGGAAGACAAAGGGAAGATCAGGCTTTGTTAACCAAGTACTGATTGTTGTATTTCTACCTCCACCCT
The DNA here is from genome assembly GCF_042477335.2 of Ovis canadensis. NCBI lineage: Eukaryota > Metazoa > Chordata > Mammalia > Artiodactyla > Bovidae > Ovis > Ovis canadensis. Next base: position 70,901,552 of record NC_091246.1, read on the forward strand.
CCCCCACCCCTGCGCCACCCCCCCCCACCCCCCCCCGCCCCCCGACTCTGTTTTATCCAAAATTTCCATCAGGAAAGAATTCGTAATCATAAGTACCGGAGCCTGGGTGACCTGGAGAAAGACGTCATGCTCCTCTGTCACAATGCTCAGACATTCAACTTGGAGGGATCCCAGGTGAGACATGTTTAACCTTAAACATGCCGGTGTTGTTGTCAGTAAACTATTTTCATTTGCTACCACCGCTCCTATCCTGGCAGAAGAAAAGGAAAAATAAAAGCCTATCTTTCCATGCTACTTACCTAAGTAAGTCAATCGAGGCTTTGGCATTTTTAAATTAATGCCAGCTCCTTTGTACCATATCCATACTAGTTCCTTCTTGTGCTTCCCTTTTAAGGCCTGGCTTTTAACCAGAGGAGGAATTTAAGTTAATAACTTAATATAATGCCTAAAAGCTAGAGGTACAATCTTTGCTTTTATAGAAATGGTATATTTGGTTATATTTACCTTGGATTTTCTGATTGTAACTTTGCCTCAGGAGCTGAAACTGCTGTTTTGTTTTAGAACAAAAATTATATAGCAGAAACAACCATCACCCCTAATTGTTACAAAAATGCTTTTTATCAGGTCAGCTGCAATTCTCTTTACTTTCTTTCTCTGCAGTTAGTGGGTATAGGAGTCTGTAAGTGTTTCTATTAAAATAACTAATTAGGTAGGACACTCTCGCTTTAATTACACCTCAATTCCACTCACCTTTTGTAGGAACTCTCCTTTCCCCATCTATGCTCTCATACTTATGAAGCAGAAAGAACATGAAGGCAGGCCAGTGTGTCTGCCAACCAAGGCAGTGTTAAACCACCATGAAAGTCCTTAGGCCTCTTTCCTGATTGGGCTTTTTAATCTTCATGTCAGTTCCAGTCACTAAATTGGAGAATGTGGGCCTCCTCAGAATGTGCCTTGAACAGACTATATACCTTTCCAGTTAATGGGACTTAATATTAGTGTTATTTTGACCAAAACAATAGGTCTTGAAAGCAAGCCTTCTTCAAAGAAATTTAAGGTGAAAACTAGGACACAGTTAAGTCCAAGAGTCGATACAGAAGCGTTTTGTGAATGACCACTGAAGGTTTGTGGATAGACTGGAGGTTCTTTACAGGACTGTGGCTACACTGTGATATTCACCCTGACCCACCACCCGCAGTTTGCCACACTGCCTCACCCCTGACCTGGGGTGATAAATGGCCTCTCAATTGGCTTCCTTCCCAGGCCCACCTGGATGTTGGTTTATCTTTTTCTAAGCACCTTCTTATTCTGTCCTCTACTTCCCACCAAGCTTTGAGCTTCCCCACATACTATTAAAATATAGAATGAATTTAATTGCCGTAGTTTGCTTTTGAGGTTATATCCTCACTCTTTGGCCTTATCTCCTGCTGTTCCTCAACCTAAACAGTTCATAGTCCAATAAGACAGGTCCCATAAACACCCACTTCCCCAGATACGCATGCAGTTGTAGGAAAGAATATAAATAGAGTGCCTTGATAGTAACAGCTTGCATAATAGTCATTCCATGTCATAACCAGGAAATTGATGATGGCTCCATCCCAGACACATCTTTGCGATTCTTGCCTCCCCACCTTTTCCTTTGTTCCCCTTTCCTAAAAACCCCTCTTTCTGACCCCTGATAGGATCATCCTCACCTTTAAGATCCAAAACTAAAACACTACAGCTAAACTGTAGTGTCTCTGCCGAAATTCTGCCCCAGTGGCCCCATCCCAGTGTGTCTTCTTTACCATTTTTAAGTGTACAGCTCAGCAGCATGAAGGGTATTTTCACTGTTGTGCAACAGACCTCCAGAACTTTTTCACCTTGTAAAAGTGAAACTCTCTAATCTTTCCACCAAACACTGTTCTACCTTCTCTTTCTATGAATTAGACTATTCTAGACAGCTCATAAGGGAATCACACAGTATTTGTCTGTCTGTGAGTGGCTTGTTACTTCACCTAGCATCGTGTCCTCAAAGTTCATCCATGTGGTACAGCATGTAACAGGATTTCTTTCCTTTTTAAGGCTGGATAATATTCCACCATATGGATAGACCTCATTTTGTTTGTCCATACCTCTGTGATGAAAATTTGGTCTGCTTCTACCTCTCGGCTACTGTGAATAGTGCTATTGTAAACATGGGTCTGGACGCATCTCTTCAGGACCCTGCTTTCAGTTCCTTTGGGTATATATCTGGAATGGGCTTGCTGGATCATATGGTACTTCTGTTTTCAGTTTTTTGAGGAAAAGGGCCATTTTTGAACTTTAGAGTTCTCTCAGCAACCACACAGGGCTATACTCACATATATGCATACACTAGAAATAAAGCATTTATTGCAATACTGTTGGCTGGCGCAGATAAAGTCAGTAATAAATAATGGCTTTCCATTCTTGTTAGGAGAATTGCACCTTTAAAAAAAATGTTGCTATACCACAGTACTTGATGGAACAATTTAAGAAATATAGTTTGATTTTATTTTTTCTTTCTAGATTTATTGAGATTTTAGTGACCTAAGGCACTGTTTTACCTAAGTTTACCATGTACAGTATAATTTTACTTACATAAATCATGAAATGATTGCCACAGTAAGTTTAGTGAATATCCATCATCTCATATAAAATCAAAGAAATAGAAAAAAAATATTTTTCCTTGTAATGAGAACTTAGATTTACTCTCAACATTCGTATTAAACGTACAGCAATATTGATTATATTTACCATATTGTACCTTACATCCCTGTAACTATTTGTCTTATAACTGGATGTTTGTATCTTTTGATTGCTGCTGCTAAGTCGCTTCAGTCGTGTCCGACTCTGTGCGATCCCATAGACGGCAGCCCACCAGGCTCCCCCGTCCCTGGGATTCTCCAGGCAAGAACACTGGAGTGGGTTGCCATTTCCTTCTCCAGTGCATGAAAGGGAAAAGTGAAAGTGAAGTCGCTCAGTCGTGTCCGACTCTTGGCGACCCCATGGACTGCAGCCTGCCAGGCTCCTCCGTCCATGGGATTCTCCTGGCAAGAGTACTGGAGTGGGGTGCCATTGCCTTATCTTTTGACTACCTTCATCCAATTCTATCTTCCCCTACCCCCGCCTCTGGTAACCACAAATTTGATCTCTTAAGAAATAACATTTTTGAACACTAGTCTTGCTGTCAAAAATGAGAGGACATCTTATTGAAGCCCCTTCCCTCTCAAGCATGTGCACACACACACAGACGCTGAAATTAACTCAGCTGTATGTGGACTTTTCCAGTAAGACTATCTCTGTAGATCTGAGTTTGGTGTTTTCCTGTTGGGTGTCAGAGGTGTGGGCACAGGGAAGAAAAGAGCACGCTGCATTTGTGAATCTCAGGCCCTCAGATTGGGGTTCTCAACAGTTGCCATTTTGACCCTTTAGATCTATGAAGACTCCATCGTCTTACAGTCAGTGTTTAAGAGCGCTCGGCAGAAAATTGCCAAAGAGGAAGAGAGTGAGGACGAAAGCAATGAAGAGGAGGAGGAGGAAGATGAAGAAGAGTCAGAGTCAGAGGGTGAGTCCACGTGGTCGCGCCACTTCTTCGGGCTCTGGCCACCTGCGTCGTTTCTCCAGCTGCTCACAGGGCAGATCTGGATTGAGGCCTTGGTCTTCTGTGGCCTCTCTGGGCAACCCTGGCAGTGGACTTAACCTTGCTGGAGCTCCGTTTCCTCCTATGTAAAGCTGAGGTTCTAGATACGCCTCCAACCACACAGGAGCGTAGCACATGGCCAGGCTCACAGCACACACTGAATGTTGCCTTTGGAAATCAGTGTAATAGACATTTTCTACCAGCATGGCTGTTCCTACCAGCTTGCTATTACCCAGCATGGTGGTTCTCTAAACTTGGTGACCGCTGGGCTCCACCCCGGAGTTTCTGATTCCGTGGCCTGCGGTGGGATCTGAGTTAGGGATGCATCCAGCACCGCACTTTGAGGATCACCGCCTTGACTCTCAGACTGTGGTGCATTTTGTCCTTCGTGGATCAGATACTGACCCTGTCTTTTAAGTTTTGATATTTTATTCATCACGGGGGTTTTTTTGCCATGAATTTTGAGCTTTTAAAACATTGCATCTTCTGGTACTTATCTTGGTTACTCAATTTTGGAGTCAAGTTTTTCACCCAAGGCAAGAATGTCCCTAGTCTTAATCTAGTCCCAGCCTTGATGGGTAACTATATTATTTCAAAGGTTAAGGCTGCCTTGAAAACATCTAAAATTTCTTCTTACCTAATTATGTTTTCACCCCATACTTCCTCTCAAAGTAATTATAGTCTTCTAGATAAAACAGTATAGGTATGCTTTAAAACTTTTATTAGATACATGCTTAGTACAGACAACTTGGAAAATATTTTTTTTTTTTTAGTTTTTTATTTTTTAAATTTTAAAATCTTCAATTCTTACATGCGTTCCCAAACATGAACCCCCCTCCCACCTCCCTCCCCATAACATCTCTCTGGGTCATCCCCATGCACCAGCCCCAAGCATGCTGCATCCTGCATCAGACATAGACTGGCGATTCAATTCTTACATGATAGTATACATGTTAGAATGTCATTCTCCCAAATCATCCCACCCTCTCCCTCTCCCTCTGAGTCCAAAAGTCTGTTATACACATCTGTGTCTCTTTCCCTGTCTTGCATACAGGGTCGTCATTGCCACCTTCCTAAATTCCATATATATGTTTTAGTATACTGTATTGGTGTTTTTCTTTCTGGCTTACTTCACTCTGTATAATCGGCTCCAGTTTCATCCATCTCATCAGAACTGATTCAAATGAATTCTTTTTTACAGCTGAGTAATACTCCATTGTGTATATGTACCACAGCTTTCTTATCCATTCATCTGCTGATGGACATCTAGGTTGTTTCCATGTCCTGGCTATTATAAACAGTGCTGCAATGAACATTGGGGTATCAGAAACTGGAAAATATTTTTAAGAAAATAAAATTTGCATAATTCCATCACCCAATATACATTTAATTCCAGCTGCCTTCCAGTTTTTTTCTACACATAAATATTTTATTTATAGAAGTATCACACACTGTTTTGTAGCATGATTTTTGTATTAGAAACATTTTCCCAAAGCAAAGAGGTTTTTATACAGCCATGCATACGAACATCCATTAATGAATGTACTAAGAGAGAGAGTAATCTCACTCTAGATAATGCTGTCTGAACATTCTTACCCATAAATCATTGCACACATTTTAAAAACACATCTGATGCCTACGTATTGCCACAGAGAATGGAGCTGACATCTTTGTCAGCAGAGTACTTAAGTGTTTCCCCACAGCCGCATCTGCTCTTGGGGTTATTCTCTTTAGTGATTCTGCCTTTTAAGTATTAGTTTAACCTTTTTCAGTTTCATCTGGTTACTCCCTAGTTTTTATATCCTAGCATTTGATGATTAAGTCTACATAATTTATTCTAGCTAAACATTTCCATATTTTAGAGCCAGATTGCTAATCTGTTTTCACATAGCTCCCTTCGTATCCCAGCTATCAGTTGACTTTTTCCCTAACCTCTCCTGAGACTTAGTGTATTAACTTTCTATGGCAACTCTAACAAATGACCGCAAACTTAGTGCCTCAGTACAACTTACATTTACTGTCTCACAGTTCTGTAGGTCACACGTTTGCTGTGGGTTTCTGGGCCAAAATCAAGATGTTAGCAGCCTGCATTCCTTTCTGGGGGTTCCAGGGGAGAATCCATTTCCTTGTGTCTCCTTCTCATGTTGCATCTCTTTGACCCTGTCTTCTGCCTCCTCTTCATCCACGTTCTTCTTTTTGTTGTTGAGGTATAACTGATATATTAGGTTCAAATATACAGCATAATGATGCCATATTTGTGTATATTTTGAAATGATCACAGTGAATCTCCTTGACATCCATCACCACATAGTTAGAAAAAAAATTTTCTTTTTCGTGACAGGAACTTTGAAGATTTACTCTTAGCACATTTCAAATGTGCAATATAATATTCACTATACTCACCCTGGTTACCTTAAACCCCATGACTTAGTTATAACTGGAGATGTATACCTTTTGATTCCCTTCACCCGTTTCCCACCTCACCTCTGTGACCACCATATCTGTTTAGTTTTTAATCTCACATATAAGTGAAACTGTACAGTATCTTTTGCTCTCTGATTTATTTCGTTTAGCATAATGCCCTCATGGTGCATCCATGTTGTCACAAACGTCCTTTTTTAAACCATTCTATTTCATATTGCAGTATAACTGACTTGCAGTGCTCTGCTGGATTCAGGGGCACAGAAAAGCAATTCAGTTATACACATACATGCAGCCATTCTCTTTCAGATTCTTTCCCCACATAGATGATTACTCAGTTCTGCTTAATCTACTGCTAGTCTTCTTGGGGGTTCCCTTGTGCCTAAGTTATTTTTGCTGCTGTTAAGGCTTTTTAAGTTTTGACATTTTAATTACAGTATGTCTCAGTGTGCGTCTCTTTGGGTTTTCCCTTATTTAGGAATCCCTGGATATGGACCCTGCTGTGGGTCACTGTGATGGGATAGGGTTTAAGTTTGCTGTGAGATTGTGTCTCAGCCTCCTCTTCGCGCCTCTTACCTGCTTCAGTGTGGGTTTTTCCTCATTGGCCCAGTGTGGCAGTGTCACTCAGCTAGTTTCTGCATCTTTTTCAGAGGCAGTTGTCCCACTTGTAGCTTACATTCAGGGTGTCTTTGGGAGGAGGCAAGCTCAGCTTCTTCCCATGTCATCATCTTGAACCAGGAGCTCCTCTTCCTCCACTCTGAAGGACGTGTGATTAGACTGAGCCTACGTGGTTCACTAGGATAATCTCCCCATCCCGGGGGATTATGGCATGCTCCCTGTTGCGGTGCAAAGTAAACGTATAGACAGGTCTGAGGATTAGGACAGGGACATCTCTGGGAGGCATCATTATTCTGCCTACCACCCTGGTTAGCTAGAACTTGTCACAGGTCTATGTGGTGGTAATGTAGAGCCTTAGAATGCTGTTTAAAGGGCCAGTTTATTAGCCTAGTTGCCCATGGCAGCTTTTTAGGGGGTTTTGTGGAGGAACACAGTCCACTGACTCATGAGCCTGATGGCTTTCCAGTGCCCACCAGTCCCGTGAGTATTTAGATCGTGTTCTTGAGCATGTACTTTCTCGCCTTGACTGCCAGTCTTCTGCCTTTTCCTGACTTCTATGGATTTCCTGTACTCCTGCGTCAGGAAGAACTATACCTGTATAGGTAAAGGTAGTACACTTTTTCTTTCCAAATTCCCATTTTTTTGAATTTATAGGGCTTCACATCTTATACACATTTCCATTACCAGGTAGACCTTCTCATCCCCAGTCTCTTCTTGTCCTAAATTACTCTACCCAAAGCAACATGGCCCTGCCTTATAGCTCATTAAGCAGCAGCCATGTGGGTATCGTAGATGGAAGAAGCCTGGACTAGAAATACTGTTTTGTGCACTAGGATTTGCCAGCTTCTGCCATATTTGGGATGGGGGGAGGGCGGATGTTGTCCCTACACTTCAGAACAGCTCTGTCTCATCTTTTTTGTCAGCCTACACTTCCATGGAAGACTTAATGTCTGGAAATGTTCAGTGGGTCCCTCCCCCTTCACAGAAGTCTGAAAAGTTCTCATCTCTGAGATTCCTTCCAGAGCTGATTGCCTCCATGACAATTATCTATTTCTAGGTGCCTTGAGACCCACCAGACATGATATTCCAACAAAACGAGTTTGAATGAGAGACATTCATTCTCAGTCACCTCATCATCCATTCCTGAAAATGCTATTCTAGGGACGCCTGTCCCAGAACAATGCCGGGACATGATTTTCTATGTACCTTGGGATGTATGCCTGTAATTGTGGTATAACACTTTGACCTCTTTCTTCCAAATGTTTTTTTTCGATCCTCAGAACAGTCCTGTGAAAGTGGAAATGGGTGCCATCTTTCTGTATGTGTTTATACTTGTATTCTTTATATTCTCTGTATACAGAATTATATGGAATTTTATGTCATCTATCTATAGAGATTCATACACACACACAGGGATGACTATATGTGCAAATAGGGATGTATACTACTTTTTCTGGAAATAATCACCAGAAAGAAAACAGTAGGAAGATAGACTAGAGAAGAGGGGAAAAAGCTTTCAAATTCTTTTGTTTTTATTTTCCATTTTGTACCTTGCTGTACTGTTAACTTTTTAAGTCAACTGGAGTTTTATTTAAACAGTAAAATCACTGTTTGTTTTTTTTTTAATCCTTTTACACGTACACTTTTTAATGTCAAAGTTCTCTTTTAAAAAATGCCCATACCCCTCCATGTGGTCAGTAAGGCAGCTTTCACCATCCTGGTTATTAGGAAGATCCCTGTTCAGCCATCAAGAAACCTGGAAAATGACCCAGCCCAGCTTCCCTCCGGGACCCCATTCAGGCTAGTTGCTTGCTTAGGGTGACTGTGTAACTTATCATGCAAAACCAAGACACATTTGCAAGTGAAAGGGTGCTAACTATAACTGGATCAGCCACTGGAGAACAGGCATGAATCAAGGACACTCTGGGCACTTTGGGATGCTGGCTTTGTCATCTGTAGGCTGGGATCATTTTACTACTTGTAAAAAGATTCCCCTGTGATTCCTCATTGCTGCCTGTTTGGTTTTATTGTAGCGAAATCTGTTAAGGTGAAAATCAAGCTCAATAAAAAGGATGAGAAAGGCCGGGACAAAGGAAAAGGCAAGAAAAGGCCAAACCGAGGAAAAGCCAAGCCTGTGGTGAGCGATTTTGACAGCGATGAAGAGCAGGATGAAAATGTAAGTATGGCTGTCTTCGCTGAAGTTGGGAAGCCCTCCCCGCTTCTGTTTCCCTCTCGTACGCCCATGCCCCTTCCACCCTTGATGCTTTATTACTCAGAAATGAAAATGTAAAGATTTGGTGAGATTTCATTATTGAGGGGTGTGAACTGAGCCGCGTGATTTATAACAAAGAATTTGGGGCTTTGTTTATTGTCTTTTTAATAGCCTTCAAAAATGAAATAACTGCTAAATCAAGTTCCCTCTTTCCCTTTATCTTCCCAGTGCTTACTTACAAATAGAGTTTTCTGCATGGCCAGTTAATATTTTATAGCCATACCACCCAGCATACCTAGTGTATAGTGGTATACAGAGGAAATAACCACTACATGAGGCTGAGAAAAAGTGATAGGATGCCAGAGTTTTGGATCTGAGTTGCTACTTCAGGTGCCATACAAAGAACTCAGATGAATTTTACATACCTAGAGGTGTTATTTTTAAAATTTGAAAAATTCAGGGTGCATTGATGGAGCCAGGTCCTGACATAAGGGCCTTCTCATATGGTACCATACTTAATGCTTATAATAATCCTAAGATAGATGTCACTCTCACCTTACTACAGAAATCAGTGCTTACTTGTTATGTGTTTTGCTGCAGGTCATGTAAGTAAACAGCAGAGGCTGATTTCAGACCCAAAGAGCATAGCTCGGTCTGGGGCGCTGTCCTTGACTCTGTGGGCAGCTGAGGTAGCTTCTAATACAGTGCCTTCTGAAGGGCCCTCCATTTCATTCGCTTTCCAAAGGACTTCCAAGTTCCCTGCCACCAATCCCCTTCTTTTGCTCTCTGGAAAGTTAATTTTCCATGTTCAAATGTATGCTAGTTTGATTTTCCTTCAACATGTTTGCCATTGAGGTCTGTTGAGAAAAGTTTAGCATTCTTATCCCACCCCACCCAGCCTGAACCCTCGACACAAGCATTTTCAAACACATTTAAAATCCTAAAATCAAACACACAGTACTTTATTCTCCCTTGCAACGTGTGCATGCTCAGTCATGTCCGACTCTGCAACCCCATGGACGGTAGCCTGCTCTCCATGGGATTCTCCAGGCAGGAATACTGTAGTGGGTTGCCACTTCCTCCTCCAAGAGATCATCCCGACCCAGCAGGTGGATTCTTCACCACTGTACCACTTGGGAAGCCCGTGGATTTTCTAAAAATAGTGCTCAAAATAGAAATCATTAGCCATGAACTTCCCCGGTGGTTGGGAATCTACCTGCCAATGCAGGAGACACAGGCTCAGTCCCTGCTCCGGGAGGATTCTACATGCCGTGGTGCAGGTAAGCCCACGTGCCACAGCTGCTGAGCCTGTACTCTAGAGCCGCAGCTAGAGAAAGCCCTCACACAGCAACAAAGATCCAGCACAGCCATGAAGAAATCATAAGCCGTGAACTTCTCATACCCAGCTGTGAGAGAGCACAGCGCTGGCACAGATGGCCAGCACTGCTTTGGGGCTTCCAAGTAGGAGCCCCCCTTTTCAGCACAGAGACTGTCGATGCGTCTTTACTAGCAGGGTTAACTGTTTCCACAGTGTCATTTCTTTTCCCCATTGCCTCTCGATGGCTTATTGTCTTTCTGTCCTACATTTACTTTTAGGAACAATCAGAAGCCAGTGGGACCGATGATGAGTGATCACTACGGACATTTTTTTGTTGGTAGAACTGAACTTCTTCCCCTCTCTCGTCTCTACCCAGTGAGTTCATTTCTCTTATGGGCACTGGGTCGTTTCTATATCATTATCATCTATAAACTAGCTTTAGAATAGTGCCAGACAAACATATGATATCATGGTGTAAAAAAACACACGCATACACAAACCTTTGTAACATATTGTGACCAAATGGGCCTCAAAGATTAAAACAAACAAACAAGCTTTTGATGGAAAAAATGTGGGTGGATGGTATATTTCTATGGGTGGGTCTAATTTGGTAACAGTTTGATTGTGCCTGGTTTTATCACCTGTTCAAATGAGAAGATTTTTGTCTTTTTGTAGCACTGATAACCAGGAGAAGCCATTAAAAGCCACTGGTTATTTTATTTTTCATCAGGCAATTTTCAAGGTTTTTATTTGTTTGGTATTGTTTTTTTTTACACTGTGGTACATATAAGCAACTTTAATAGGTGATAAATGTACAGTAGTTAGACTTCACCTACATAGACATTTTTCCATTTTATGCTCTATGATCTGAAAAAAAAATGCTTTTTGAATTGTATAAGATTGATGTCTACTGTAAACATTGCTTAATTTTTTCGCTCTTGATTTTAAAAAAAGTTTTGTTGAAATCGCTATTGAATATTGCAATCTATATAGTGTAATGGATGGCTTCTTTTGTCACCCTTATCTCCTATGTTACCAACGTGTATCGTCTCCTTCTCCCTAAAGTGTACTTAATCTTTGCTTTCTTTGCACAATGTCTTTGGTTGCAAGTCATAAGCCTGAGGCAAATAAAATTCCAGTAATTTCCAAGAATGTGGTGTTGGTGCTTTCCTAATAAAGCTATAACTGAGCTCAACAAACACTGCCTCTGGTTTTTGAGTTCTGGGAGATTAAAACCCTGGTGCCTGAGTAAGAGTGTCCTGCAGAGGGCTGGGCAAGCTCTTTCTACAGTGCACATGGTAGGGAAAAAAAATTTCTTCTAGACTTGAGAGTATCCCCTAGAATGAACCAGGTGAGTTGCAAGGGAGCAGAGTTTATTGCTTTCGTGACTTTAGACTTACATAACAGGACTGATGATGCCACGAACTGAGTCACACTAAGCCCCTGCTCAACCTTTTCTAGTGGTTTAACTTCTATTTACTTACCAGAAAATACACAGGTACACCTCAGAGACACTGCAGGTCCAGTTCTAGATCAACACAGTGAACAGCACAATAGAGTGAGTCCCACGAGTTTTTGGCTTCCCAGTGCATGTAAAGTTCAGTTTGCGCTATACTGTAGTCTTAAGTGTATAACAGCATTACGTGTGCAGTAGCTTTATGTCTAAAAAATAACATACATACCTTCTAACCCTCATCTGAGGCTTCAGCGAGTCATGATAGTAGTAATCAGATTACAGGTCACCACACCAAGGATAACAATGAGAAAGCATCAAAACCACTGAAACGTGTCACAGAAACGTGAAGTGAGCAAATGCTGCTGGAAAGCAGGACTAACAGACTTGCTGGAGGTGGGGGTTACCACAGACCTTCAATTTGCAAAAAACACAGTATCTACAAAGCACAGTGAGGCAAAGTGCAGTAAAATGAAGTGTGATTTATACCGTAGTATTTAATAAACCTATATTTATATCAATTTAGAAAGATCTGAAAAGGGCTCATTTTGAAAGACTGGTTCAGGGAACACCCCATAACCTTTCTACTAAGATTCATTAATGACTAATCTATCCCACCCCACCCCCACCCACTTGATTCTTAACCAGTGACAAGGACCAGAATGGAAGCATTTTTGCTTGTCTCTAATGCATTAGTTGGTTGAAACTTCATTTCTTAGAAATGTCTAAGAACTATGAGATTCTTACTTTCATAATATGAGGAACTGCCAGTGCATCTTTCTTTGAATCTTGAAGGAAATATGACCCACACAAAATGCAATCCTCCCGCGAAATTCCCGTCTTTCTAAATGTCCACTCAGGTCTGAATTTCCAGTTAGTCTAAGCACTGCAGAATGTGTTGGTTTCCCTTCTTGGCTTGTTTAGTTTGCTGACCACAGTAGGACTGTAGACTCCCAGGGAAGAATGAACCGCATTAGTTTTTCTTATTGAGATGATTTGCCATTAGTTTAAAGGCACTGCTGTTCTCAAGCCATCCAAACCATTGTCTTTATGGTTTAAGACGTCTGTGGGTGAAGGATCTCTGATCTCTCTCCTGCTGTCTTGCTGTGTTGTTCTCCCTGGCTAGAGTAGAAAGGAAAGGCAGAAGGTGGCTCTTAGAGCACTAGTGAGCTGGCAGGGAACGTGATCATGCGTGACTAAGAGGCATCTGCACATCCGCCTATTTTTAACCTGGTCACAGCATCCACCTTGTCTGTTTCCAGTAGCTGAGCCCAGGGGTAGGCTTCGTTCTTTCCAAAAGCAACAGTTTTCCAGGAACAGAGGAAGGAAGCTGAGAGTATCAGGCAATGTACTTGATCTTTTACTAGAATTATTTAATTACAAGAACCCTGGGAAGAAGGCATAATTCTTATTCCCTTTCTATAAATAAGGATGATGCAAAGGAGAGACTAAATAGCTATGGCCAGTGCCCCAAAGCATAATTTGAAAGTTAAGATTTGTTTGCCTCCAAAACCCATCTTCCTTTCAGCTTCCCTACCTCCCCAGTGAGTGAAGCCTGGAACTGATCTTATTGATAAGCTCCAGGTCCCCCTTTGTTTGGCAGTTGCCAATATTACCAGGCTTACAAATGAGTCCTGGCTTAGCTGTCTGGTTTCCATGACTGAGAATCCACTACCTTGGTTCTTTCTCTTGGTGACAAGCCACTCCACAAGGGTTAATACCTTGTCCTTTACACCCAGCTGCCTTTGGATCCTAAAGGCCCCTGAGATTCCGCTGACTTGGATAGCACTGGGGCCCTCCAGGTGATTCAGATCATGCTAAAATCAAAGGAGCGCTGCTAAAGCTGTCAGATTCTTAATGCCCATTATTTCATTCCTGGGGAACAGTATGAGGCCACAGTGGTCCTGATCCTGATTTAGATCACTGGTACAGGCATATACATCCATCACACAATCATCATTTTGGTAAAACCAATATAAATGGAAATAACTGAAAAGTCTGAATGTTTTTCTCTTTCTGACACAGCTTTTCTGTCTTATAGGTTACCAGGAAGCAAGCTTCAATTGTGCTTAACTTGAACCTCATTCAGACTAATAAACTGTAATACCTGGGGGAAATGTATTTGGTCTTCTTAGCAGTAAAGCTGGAGACATATTCTCCCCTTATGACTAAATGTAGTTCCCATGAGAATATTACAGTAAGAGTCAATCTCACTCTACAGATACGCTGGAGGAATGGCCAAGTCTGTTCCTCTTAAAATTTGCTAAATAAGAGCCACATCAAGCCAGATAAAGTAACATTTCCATCCTTATTCACCCATTCTGTCATATAGTATATGAATCGCAGGGTTCAGTCTCTGTCATACTTGGGGAGAGGTCATCAACAATGAGGCAGCACAGGGCAAGAAACGACGACCGATATGTCTAGGACTGCTGGGTCTATGTCCAGGTGAGCTCTCCTCATCACTGGTGTGGTTTAGGACACTGAGCTTATTAACAGAGGGTGGAAGTGACATGTTCCTAGTGACTAAGCCCTTTATGCAAGAACATATCTGCATTCTGCATCATTTTCAGTAAGAATTTTCCAAAGGGGTTTTCCAAGTTGAAGAAAGCAAGACAACTAAGTCAAGACTATGGGAAAACCGGCATTCCTGTTTATAATCACTGGTTTCTTTTTTTAAAAAATATATATACTAGAAAGAGGCCTCTGTCATTTTTCAAAGCATATTTGATTGAAGTGTAGTTGATTTCCAATGTTGTGTTAGTTTCTACTGTACAGCAAACTGATTCATTCATACATATATATACACTCTTTTTCATATTTTTCATTATGGTTTATCATAGGATTTTGAATATAGTTCCCTATGCTGTACAGCAGGACTTTGTTATTTATCCATTCAGAGGCCTCTTTGTCAACTCAAGAACTGCTGTGAAGCAATGCTTACTGTGAGATTATAAACCTTAGAGAGACTGGACTCATAGTGCCCCACCCGAAAAATATGCATTTTAAGTTGTCTTGTAAAACCTTTAAATTTCTCCTCCAAGATGATAAAATAGACATATGTCCACCACAACCAGTGAAATACAAAGAAAATTAATTTGGAATTCACCCCTACCAGGCAATCAGTTTTAATAGCTTGATGTGATTACTTCTGCCTGTTCTTATTCACATTAAAACACACACGCACAGAAACATACACCGTCAAATGCCAGTTCCCCAGCTATCACCAATGTAACCTAGTAATAAGATGAAGTGGAATTTGCTGCTTACTGTGATAAGGGAACCCACTGCCTTGATTGAGTTTTGGTAGTTTGAGAAGGAAAGTCAAGGTTGGATTTTCTTGAAATCTGATTTTGGTTAAGACTGGGTAAACATTGTGATACACAGTTCAGGACTGTGGAAAGAGTAAGGTAAGGATTTTGAGGGGGGAATCTAAGTCTTAGGGCATAACTATCCATTTATTATGTTGCTTTCTCCTGAAGAGCTGACGTGTCTTATAGGAAGCTTATGCAGTAGACAGTAATTATTTGCCAGGGCAAGGTTCTCCTGGAAAACTTAAATTATGCTAATGATGACAACGGAATTGTAAAGTCATGTTAATATAGATAGTAAGCTGTGCTGGCATTGAATGTTCAGTTTGTTATTTAAGTACTGAAGTACCGTACTAGTCTCTGCAACTTGCCTTATTTTCCTCCACATCAACAGGGATTAAATTCAGTTAAAACTTTTTCTGAGAACATTTATTTTCTTTTTTCTAATAAAATAAATATATGCACATTGTAGAAAATGTGGAAAGTAAAAAAAGTACAAAGGTACAGATAGTACCAGGGGAAAAAAAAAAAAACACTGATACTGTTACCACCCAGAGAGAAGTGTTTAAGACTTCCAGTATCTTGTCTAGCATTTAAGGAGCCTGGAAGTCAGCTATCCCTTTAACACAATAAGAAAATAGCTACGCAAACTGAAAATCAACAGCTCCTCTTAGATCCACCAGAGAACTGAAGTTTGTTCAGGGCAAACTGCTGCCCCTCAAGCTGAAGAGACAGACAAGCAGATACAGAGAATCACAGCCTACTGGAGGAGCAGAAGGCCAGCAGCAGGTAACCAGTACCAGGCTTTTGGTTTTTAGCCGCTAAGTCATGTCCAACTCTTGTGACCCCATGGACTGCTGCCTGCCAGGCTCCTCTGTCCAAGGGATTTTCCAGGCAAGGCTACTGGAGTGGGTTGCCATTTCCTTCTCCAGGGGATCTTCCCAGCCAAGGATGGAACCCATGCCTCCCGCACTGGCAGGCAGATTCTTCACCACTGGGCCACCTGGGAAGCCCAGTACCAGGACAGGAAAACCTAATCTATAATTAACAAATTGCTGAAGGCCTCAGTTGGACCAGACTGGGCAGGGGTGCCCAGTCTTAGGAGGGTTCCCACACTTACATGAGATTTACCTCCTGGAACCCTAGCAGGTTCTCACAGTAAAGACAGGAGAAAAAGCCCCCTCACTTTTAGAGCAGAGAGAGTAGAAAAGTAGCCATATTTAAATATACCTTCTTAACAAGGCCCACCCTTAACAAACTATTTAGCCAACATGGAAGAGTAACAATACCCAAATCCAGTACCTTCTTGTCTCTCCTAAGGGCTGGGGGAACCAATCTGAGAAGCACGTGTGAAGGTCACAGCCCCAGGGGCTCACTAAATCATTGCCACCTAATCGTAGGACTGCAGAGCAGTTCCTCTGCGCTGAGACCCCACCACTACATCAGTAAGTCTGCAGAAGAATGCATGTTGCTCAAGTGCCAGCTCCTGCCCTGCAGCAGTACTGAGGCTAGCTGGGCCTCCGTCCTTTTGTAAATTAAACAACACTGGTTTGAGTCACCTCTCTCCCCGTTCCCCAATGTCTGGGTCCTCCTCAAGCTGTGTGCAAGTTTTTTTTGGGGGGAGTGATTTCCCATGTTGTTCATTTGTTGATTCTGCATAGCACACAGCCTGTCTCTACAGGATGGACCAAGGCAGTTTTAGGATTTTTATTCAGAATCTGGGAGAGATGAGTGGGGGCATCTGGTATGTAAGCACAGCCAAGGTCTTAGCTGAATATATAACAACCCTGTTATAAAACTTGTTGGCTGTTTCTCCCTTGAAAATCAGGGATTTCTCAATGACTGACCCTCCTATGGCAAGGACCTTCCCTCCTTACGGGCCTCCCAGGGGGCGTTAATGGTAAAGAACCTGCCCACCAGTGCAGGAGACTTGAGACAATGGTTCAGTCCCTGTGTTGGGAAGATGCCCTGGAAAAGGACATGGCAACCCACTCCAGTATTCTGGCCTGGAGAATCCCATGGACAGAGGAGTCTGGTGGGCTACAGGCCCTGGGGTCGCAAAGTCGGACATAATTGAAGCGACTTAGCATGCATGCAATGGCACCCCGCTCCAGTACTCTTGCCTGGAAGATCCCATGGATGGAGGAACCTGGTGGGCTGCAGTCCATGGGGTCACTAGAAGTTGGACACGACTGAGTGACTTCACTTTAACTTTTCACTTTCACGTACTGAAGAAGGAAGTGGCAACCCACTCCAGTGTTCTTGGCTGGAGAATCCCAGGGACGGGGGAGCCTGGTGGGCTGCTGTCTCTGGGGTCACATAGAGTTGGACACGACTGAAGTGACTTAGCAGCAGCAGCAGCATGCATGCAATAAGAATGGATACATGCATGACTGAATCCCTCTGCTGTTCACCTAAAACTGTCACAACATTATTAATCAGTTATACCCCAATACAAAATATATATATTTTAAATAAGTCTCCTGTACAATAACAGGGTCATACTGCTCAATGAATTGTGCATCTCAGGTGTTATTTTTATAGAAGATCATTACAGAATGCTAAAAGGATCAATTCTCCAGGAAGAATCACTCTTAAAAAATTTCACTTACTTCCTTTTCCATTTTCTCCTGTTCATTATTAAGATATAATAACACTTTCCCATTTTAAAAACAGAGTTTGGGGAATTACATACAGTAATGTAGACAACTCCACAGTCATGACAGAAAATTTTCTTTACCCTGAACAGTTTTCTCATGCCCATTTCCAGTCAATTTCTTACCCTGACTCCCAGCCTCAGGGCAGTCATTGATCTGCTCTCTGTCACTATCACGTTGCCTTTATTAGACTGTCATCTATAAGTGGAATACGTCATGTAGCCTTTGTGTTTGACTGCTTTCAAGTACAATATCATCTTTGAGATTATTCATGTTGCATATGTAGCCTATGACTTTTTATTGCTGAGTACTATTCCATAATATGATTATCCCACAATTTATCTGTTCATTAACTGATGGATATTTGAGTTGTTTAAAATTCTTGACAATAAGGCCTACTATAAACACGGCTGTACAAATTTTTGTGTGAATATGTTTTCAGTCCTCTTAGTTGAATGCTGAGGAATGAAATTGGGTTAGGTGGTAAGAATTTAACTTTACAAAATAATAGTAACTGGTTATCTGTATGAGAAAAAAAAACTTCAAACTCTTCATATCATACACAGAAATTAACTCAGAATGAATCTAAATGGAACTGAAATTTTAAACTTAAAATATTATGTTTCTAAAAGAAAAATTAGAAGAAAATCTTTGTGATCTTGTGTTAGACAAAGATTTCTAAAACAGGGCACAAAAAGCATGAACCATAAAATATTGAAGAACTGGATTTCTTTAAAATTAAAACCTGTTGCTCTTTGAAAAACAGTTAAGAAAATGACAAGGCAACCCATAGAGTAGAAGGAAATACTTTCAAGCAGTAACTGAAAAAGAACTTGTTCCCAGAATACATATAAAGATCTCTTACAACTCACTAAAAAACTAATTGAAAAAAAAAGGAGGCAAAAGATTTGAAGATACTTCACAAAAGAAATATATGAATGGTCAGTAAGCACATGAAAAGATGCTCAATACACATCATCATCAAAGAAAAGCAAAATAAAATTACAATTAAATACCACTACACATCCACTAGAATGGCTAAAATTTTTAAAAATTGACAATAGAAAGTGCTGACAAGGATATGAAGCAACTGGAACTCAAGCCTTGCCGGTGGGAATGCAAAATGGTTGAATCACTTTGAAACTAATATTTTTTTTTAAACAAAACTATATGATGTACCCATGTATGTATGTGTCGTAATTTACATAATATTTGCTCTTCTAATGGATATTTGAGCTGATACTTGTTGGGATTATTATGCCATTATAAATAATTCTAGAAAATCATTAAACCCACTCTATAATTTTTATCTCTTTTTTTTAAAAAAAGAATTAGTAGAGTTACCTTTAAAGTTATTGCAGAAAACATTTCCCATCCCATTACATTGGATTCTAATAAAAGACAAAAACCAGAGGTGATTGCTTTATTTCTCAGTCATATGTATACTTGTTCAGCAAAACCTTCTGGATACTTATTTTCATAACACTTTCATCATCTTTTAAAGAAAGACCCTACAATTAAAGGCCTAAATGTGAGACCAGACACTACAAAACTCCTAGAGGAAAAGAAAGGCAGAACACTGACATAAATTGTAGCAATATCTTTTTCAATCCATCTCCTGTAATAATGGAAATAAAAACAAAAATAAACAAAAGCTTTTAAGACCTACTTAAAAGCTTTTGCACAGCAAAGGAAACAGTAAACAAAACAGAAAGATGACCCACAGATCAGGAGAAAATATTTGCAAATAATGTGACCAACAAGGGGGCTGGTCTCCAAAATTTATAAACAGCTTGTGATGTTATGTAAAATATATAAACAATATAACATAAACAACAACGTATAAAAGTAGACTGTAGCCCACCAAGCTCCTCTGTCCATGGCATTCTCCAGGCAAGAGTACTGGAGTGGGTTGCCATTTCCTTCTCCAGGGGGTCTTCCCGACCCAGGGATCAAACCCAGGTCTCCCACACTGCAGGCAGACGCTTTAACCTCTGAGCCACCAGGGAAGGTCCCCCCCCCCCCCAAAGAAAAAAAATGGACAGAAGACCTAAATAGACATTTCTCCAAAGAAGACATACAAATGGCCAAAGAAACATGAAAAGATGTTCAACACCACTAATTATTACAGAAATGCAAATCAAAACTACAATGAGGTATCACCTCACACTAGCCAGGATAGCTATCACCAAAAAAAAAAAAAAAAATCCACAAACAATAAATGCTGAAGAGGGTATGGAGAGAAGGGAACCCTCCCACACTGTTGGTGGGAATGTAAACTGGTACAGCCACTATGCAGAATAGTATAAAGATTCCTTAAAAAACTACAGAGTTACCACATAACTCTGCAGTCCCACTCCTGGGGCTATATCTGGGGGAAAAAAAACCAAAACATGATCTGAAAGGATACAGCACCCCATGCTCATCACAGTACTATTTACAATAGACAAGACATGGACGCAACCTAAATGTCCATCAAGAGAGGAATGGATAAAGAAGATGTGGTGAGTATATACAATGGAACATCACTTGGCCATAAAAAGAATGAAATAATGCCATTTGCAGCAACATGGATGGACCTACAGAGTGTGATACTGACTGAAGACAGAGAGGAGAAATATCGTATGACTTTCCTTATATATGCGGCATCTAAAAAGAAATGATACAAATACTTTCTCACTAAACAGAAACAGATTCACACACATATATATGGAATTTAGAAAGATGGCAATGACGACCCCGTATGCAAGACAGCAAAAAAGACACAGATGTGTATAACGGACTTTCGGACTCAGAGGGAGAGGGAGAGGGTGGGATGATTTGGGAGAATGGCATTAAACATGTATACTATCATGTAAGAATCGAATCGCCAGTCTATGTCCGACACAGGATACAGCATGCTTGGGGCTGGTGCACGGTGATGACCCAGAGAGATGTTATGGGGAGGGAGGGGGGAGGGGGGTTCATGTTTGGGAACGCATGTACACCCGTGGTGGATTCATGTCAATGTATGGCAAAACCAATACAGTATTGTAAAGTAAAATAAAGTAAAAATAAAAATTTAAAAAAAAAAAAACAGAAACAGATTCACAGACTTAAGAGAATGTGCTTATGGTTGCTGGGGAAAAGGACGGGGAATAAGGGTGTTTGGGATGGACATGTACACACTGCTATATTGAAAATGGATAACTAACAGGGACCTACTGTATATCATATGGAGCTCTGCTTAATGTTATGTGGCAGCCTGGATGGGAGGGGAGTTTGGGGGAGAACTGATACATGTGTATGTATGGCTGAGTGCCTTTGCTGTTCACCTGAAACTATTATAACATTGTTTGTTAACTGCCTATACCCCAATATAAAATGAAAGGTTTAAAATAAAAGATCCTAAAAGTTACTTTACCTTGTCTTTTTTACCCCTCAAGCCCTTAACTTTGTAAGGGAGATTCTGCAAGCAGATGCTTATGCTCCTTCATTTAGTTGGATATGCAAAAGGCTGCTTCAGAAAATCAAGTACCCATATTTGCTCCTGTCACTGAATTTTGTAAAGAGTCAAGGCTGCTCTGAATGTTCCAAGAAGGCAAAGTTTGGGGACTGCAAGGCCTTGAGAGCAAGTTCTTTGAGCTGGCAAGAATCTCAACACAAGATTATTCTCTCCTCCCAGGCACCTAAAGAATTTTCTCAGCCTGATAGCTCTCGAGGAAGTTGGCTCCTAAAGGTGATACTAGCTCTAAAGTGTCTCTCTGTGATGAGATTGTAAGCTGTTTACTGAGGCTTAATAGAAAAACCACAATTTCCTTCTTTTTGAATAAGTTTGGCATATGCCAAATTATACTGGAATACTTGGAGTCAGTGTGACCCTAAGGGTAAAATCCACCAGAGAGGGACACCATGATAGTACTAATTCAAATTAAAATAATTCCAGAGAATTTATATTTATCCTAGCATTTTAAAGGCTGGCTTATGTGGAGAAACAACAGAACTCCATTTAAGAGTTTTCAATATTATACTGATTTAAGCATGGCTCATATATAAATAAATACTACAGATGGTCCCAACTTAGGATGGTTTAACTTAAAAATTTTTTCAACTTTATGTTGGTGTGAAGGTGATATGCATTCAGTAAAAACCATATTTCAAATTTTGATCTTTTCCCAGGCTAGCAATACATGGTGTGATTCTCTCATGATGCTGGGCAGTGGCAGTGAGCACAGCTCCCAGACAGCCATGAGATCATGAGAGTAAAAACTGATACTCTTAAACCCATTCTGTACTCACATGAATACGTGCATGCTAATGGTGTCTGACTCTTTGTGACCCCATGGATGTAGCCTGCCCAGGCTCCTTTATCTATGGAATTTCCCATGCAAGAATACTGGAAACATTTCCTACTCCAGGGGATATTCCCAATCCAGGGATCGTACTCGCATCTCCTGCATTGGCAGGTGGATTCTTTACCACTATGCCACCTAGGAATCCCTTGCATGGATTACAGTCTTGTTGTGGTAAAGGGGCTTTTATAAGCCAATGAAGCTATGAGCTTGCAGTGCAGAGCCACCCAAGACAGATAAGTCATAGTGAAGAGTTCTGACAAAAAGTGGTCCACTGGAGGAGGAAATGGCAAACCACTCTAGCATTCTTGCTCCAAGAGCCCTATGAACAGTATGAAAAGGCAAAAAGATATGACACTGGAGGATGTGCTCCCCTAGGTCAGAAAGCATCCAGTATGCTGCTTGGGAAGAACAGGAGGGCAATTACTAATAGCTCTAGAAAGAATGAAGCAGCTAGGCCAAAGTGGAAATGACGCTCAGTTGTAGATGTGTCTGTTGGTGAAAGTAAAGTCTGGTACTGTAAAGAACAACGTTGCATAGAAACCTGGATTGTTAGGTTCATGAATCAAGGTAAACTGAACATGGTCAAGTAAGAGATGGAAAGAGTAACACTGACATCTTAGGAATCAGTGAACTAAAATGGACCAGAATGGGTGACTTTAATTCAGATGGCCATGATATCTACTGCTGTGGGCAAGAATTCCTTAGAAGAAAAGGAGTAGCCCTCACAGTCAATAAGAGAGTCTGAAATGCAGTACTTGGGTGCCATCTCAAAATCAACAAAATGATCTTGGTTCATTTCCAAGGCAAGCCATTCAATATCACAGTAATCCAAGTCTATGCCCCCAGCCACTAATGCTGAAGAAGCTGAAGTTGATCGGTTCTGTGAGGAACTACATCTTCTAAAACTAACATTATAAAAAGATGTCTTTTTCATCATAGGAGATTGGAATGCAAAAGTAGGAAGTCAAGAGATACCTGGAGTAATAGGCAAGTTTGGCCTTGAATTATAAAATGAAGCAGGGCAAAGGATAACCGAGTTTTGTCAAGAGAACACAACGGTCACAGCAAATACCTTTTTTCCAATAACAAAAGGGATGACTGTACACATGGATTTCGCCAAATGGTCAAGACCAAAATCAGACTGATTATATGCTTTGTAGCCTAAGATAGAAAAGCTCTACACAGTCAGCAAAAATAAGACTGGGAGCTGACTATGGCTCAGATCATGAGCTCTTTATTGCAAAATTCAAGCTTAAATTGAAGAAAGTAGGGAAAATCACTCAGCCATTCAGGTATTACCTAAATCATATCCCTTATGATTATATAGTGGTAGTGATGAATAGATTCAAGGGATTAGATCTGATAGACAAAGTGCCTGAACAACTATGGACAGAGGTTCATAACACTACAGGAAGCAGTGATCAAAACCATCCCAGAGGAAAAAAGACACAAGAAGGCAAAGTGATTGTTTGAGGAGGCCTTACAAATAGCTGAGAAAAGATGAGAAGCAAAAGGCAAGGGAGAAAGGGAAAGACAGATGAAAGCAGAGTTCCAGAGAATAGCAAGGGGAGATAAGAAAGCCTTCTTAAATGAACAATGCAAAGAAATAGAGGAAAACAATAGAATGGGAAAGACTAGAGATCCCTTCAAGAAAATCAGAGATACCAAAGGAACATTTCAAAGATGGACATGATATAGGGCAGAAACTATAAGGATCTAACAGAAGTAGAAGAGATTAAGAAGAGGTGGTAAGAATAAACAGAAGAACTATACAAAAAAAGGTCTTAATGACCCAGATAACCACAATGGTGTGATCACTCACCTAGAGCCAGACATCCTGGAGTGTGATGTAGGCCTTCAGAAATATTACTATGAACAAAGTTAGTGGATGTGACAGAATTCCAGCTGAGCTATTTAATATCCTAAAAGATGATGCTGTTAAAGTGCTGCACTCAATCAATATGCCAGCAAATTTGGAAAATTCAGCAATAGCCACAGGACTAGAAAAGGTCAGTTTTCATTCCAATCCCAAAGAAGGGCAATGACAAAGAATGTGCAGACTAACATAAGATTGTGCTCGTTTCACAAGCCAGCAGGATTATGCTCAAAATTCTTCAAGCTAAGCTTCAGCAGTATGCAAACCAAGAACTTCCAGATGTTCAAGCTGTGTTTAAAAAAGGCAGAGGAACTAGAGATCAAAATGCTAACATCTGCTGGATCACTGAAACAGCAAGGGAATTCCAGAAAAATATCTACTGCTGCTTCACTAACTATGCTAAAGTCTTGACTGTGTGGATCACAACAAACTGTGGAAAAATCTTAAAGAGATGAGAATACCAGACCACGTTTGTTATCTGTCTCCTAAGAAACCTGTATGTGGGTCTAAAAGCAACAGTTAAAACTGGACATGAAACAACTGAGTGGTTCAAAATCAGGAAAGGAATATGACAAGGCTGTAAATTGTCACTCTGCTTATTTAGCTTATATGCAAGTACATCATGGGAAATGCCAGGCTGGATGAAGCACAAGCTGGAATCAAGATTGCCGGAAGAAACATCAACCGTCTCAGATATGCAGATGATACCATTCTAATGGCAGAAAGTGAAGAGGATCTACAGAAACTTTTTTTAAAAAAAACTTGCTTATTTTCTCCTTTAATACAGTCAGCCCGTGGGGTGTCATTAGGCTAATTTTACAGATATGGAAAAGGAGATTCAAACAAGTTATTAAGTCCTCCAGGCCCCTCCTCCTAAGAAGCACACCTGGGGCTTCCCTAAGCACGGCTCCCCTTAGATCTTCCACTTTCTCTGCTCTAGGGCTTCTCAGCTGGATATGAGAGAGAACAGTTGCCACTGTTTGGGCTTTGTTCTTGGGCTTAGAGCAGAGTCCGAGGTTCAGCAAGCTCCCTCCAGGGTCTTCTGTTTTTTAAAACTCAGGCTTGGCAAGCCTGACCAATGCTTCCATCTGCCAGGGAGCAAGGAAGGGTCTGCCGTGTTTGGCTGCAGGCTCTGGTCATTTGCAAAGGGCCGGGCGGGGCTGTGTCGTGTTTTGCTGTGTTCTCCTGTGTTACTGCATGTGCAGCCCTCTGGCTCATGTTCCAGGGCCCAGGTGGGCACACACTCTGCCTCTTGTTCCCTCTTGGTTTTTTTTCCATGACAGCATCAAAGCTGCCAGTGCAGTCAGGCACATCTGTTTCTGGAGCAGAGCACACTGTCACGTTGTCTTAGGGCAAGAGTGGCGAGAGGAAGGAAGCTGAGCAGGGGGAATGAGGGGGTTGAAACATGAGGAGACGAGCCACGTGTGCCTCCGCTCAGGCTGGTCTGAGGCCAGACCGATGGGAGGCCAATTGGAGGATCCAATTCAGAGTCCAGGAAAGGCAGCATGGGGCCTCCAGGGCAGGAGGCATGGCTGGTGCTGGGGTCGTGGCCTCCCTTCCACGCAGGCCTGAGTTTTGCATGGTTCTATATATTCTTTTCTGCTCATCAGGTCCTCCTGTCTGCTCTCAGCTGGTGTTCTGCATGCACTTCTGTGTCTGAAGGTGTATTCCTGATGTATTCATGAAGAGAGATGTCCTCCATGTCCACCTACTCCTCTGCCATCTTGTTCTCCCAGAATCTCTTGATAAGGGTGAAAGAGGAGAGTGAAAAAGCTGGCTTAAAACTCAACATTGATAAAACTGAGATCATAGCATCCAGTCCCATCACTTCATGGCAAATAGAAGAGGAAAAAGTGGAAGCAGTGACAAACTTTATTTTCTTGGGCTCCAAAATCACTATGGACTCCAAAATCACTTCAGCCATGACATTAAAAGATGCTTGCTCATTGGAGGGAAAGCTATGACAAACCTAGACAGCATATTAAAAACCAGAGACATTACTTTGCCAACAAAGGTCCATCTAGTCAAAGCTATGGTGTTTCCAGTAGTCATGTACATATGTGAGAGCTGGACAATATAAAAGGCTGAACACTGAAGAATTGATGCTTTTGAACTGTGGTGTTGGAGAAGACTCTTGAGAGCCACTTGGACTGCAAGGATATCAAACCAGTCAATCCTAAAGGAAATCAACCCTGAATAGTCATTGGAAGGACTACTGCTAAAGCTAAAGTTCCAATACTTTGGCCACCTGATGTGAAGAGCTGACTCACTGGAAAGAGCCCTTATACCCTAGTATAAGATGCTAAGAAAGATGGAAGGCCAAAGGAAAAGAGGGTGGCAGAGGACAAGATGTTTAGATAGCATCTCCAACTCAATGGACATGAATTTAAGCAACCTCTGGGAGATAGTGAAGGACAGAGGAGCCTGGCATGCTGTAGACCATGGGTTGCAAAGTGTCGAACATGACTTAGCAACAGCACACCACCACCTGGGATTCCTGTACCCATATGATCAGTCTGTTTTCCACCTGCAATATAGCGTCCAATAAATTACATGAGATAGTCAATACTTTATTATAGAATAGGCTTTGTTTTGGACAGTTCTGCCCAACTATAGGCTAATATAAGAGTTTAGAGCACAAAGTCAAGTGGGCCTTAGAAAGCATCACTACGAACAAAGCTAGTGGAGGTGATGGAATTCCAGTTGAGCTATTTCAAATCCTGAAAGATGATGCTGTGAAAGTGCTGCACTCAATATGCCAGCAAATTTGGAAAACTCAGCAGTGGCCACAGGACTGGAAAAGGTCCGTTTTCATTCCAATCCCAAAGAAAGGCAATGCCAAAGAATCTTCAAACTACCACACAATTGCACTCATCTCACACGCTCGTAAAGTAATGCTCAAAATTCTCCATGCCAGGCTTTAGCAATATGTGAACCATGAACTTCCAGATGTTCAAGCTGGTTTTAGAAAAGGCAGAGGAAACAGAGATCAAATTGCCAACATCTGCTGGATCATGGAAAAAGCAAGAGAGTTCCAGAAAGAAAAGCATCTATTTCTGCTTTATTGACTGTGTGGATCACAATAAACTGTGGAAAATTCTGAAAGAGATGGGAATACCAGACCACCTGATCTGCCTCTTGAGAAACCTATATGCAGGTCAGGAGGCAACAGTTAGAACTGGACATGGAACAACAGACTGGTTCCAAATAGGAAAAGGAGTACATCAAGGCTGTATATTGTCACCCTGCTTATTTAACTTCTATGCAGAGTACATCATGAGAATCACTGGGCTGGAAGAAGCACAAGCTGGAATCAAGATTGCCAGGAGAAATATCAATAACCTCAGATACGCAGATGACACCACCCTTATGGTAGAAAGTGAAGAAGAACTAAAAAGCCTCTTGATATAAGTGAAAGAAGAGAGTAAAAAAGTTGGCTTAAAGCTCAACAATCAGAAAACTAAGATCATGGCATCTGGTCCCATCACTTCATGGGAAATAGATGGGGAAACAGTGGAAACAGTGTTAGACTTTATTTTTTTGGGCTCCAAAATCACTGCAGATGGTGACTGCAGCCATGAAATTAAAAGACGCTTACTCCTTGGAAGGAAAGTTATGACCAACCTAGATAGTATATTAAAAAGCAGAGATATTACTTTGCCAACAAAGGTCCATCTAGTCAAGGCTATGGTTTTTCCAGTGGTCATGTATGGATGTGAGAGTTGGACTGTGAAGAAAGCTGAGTGCCAAAGAATTGATGCTTTTGAACTGTGGTGTTGGAGAAGACTCTTGAAAGTCCCTTGGACTGCAAGGAGGTCCAACCAGTCCATCCTAAAGGAGATGAGTCCTGGGTGTTCATTGGAAGGACTGATGCTAAAGCTGAAACTCCAATATTTTGGCCACCTCATGTGAAGAATTGACTCATTGGAAAAGACCCTGATGCTGGGAGGGATTGAGGGCAGGAGGTGAAGGGGGGCAACAGAGGATGAGATGGCTGGATGGCATCACCAACTCGATGGGCATGAGTTTGAGTGAACTCCAGGAGTTGGTGATGGACAGGGAGGCCTGGCGTGCTGTGATTCATGGGGTGACAAAGTGTCGGACACGACTGAGCGACTGAACTGAACTGAGGCTAAACTATGATGATCAGTAAGGTGCTGCTACTGCTAAGTCCCTTCAGTGGTGTCCGACTCTGTGCGACCCCATAGACAGCAGCCCACCAGGCTCCCCCATCCCTGGGATTCTCCAGGCAAGAACACCGGAGTGGGTTGCCATTTCCTTCTCCAATGCATGAAAGTGAAAAGTGAAGTCGCTCAGTCATGTCCGACTCTTAGCGACCCCATGGACTGCAGCCTACCAGGCTCCTCCATCCATGGGATTTTCCAGGCAAGAGTACTGGAGTGGGGTGCCATTGCCTTCTCCAGTAGGGTAGCCTAGTATAATGTGTTTAGACACAATGTGGCTTCTTTAACAACAGTGTTAGGAAGAGACTGTACCAAATTTGTCTAATTCTGGGCATACTTTCCTTTGGTCTGAATCATCCCACATATCCCCAGAAACTTTCTCCAGACTTCCTAGTAACTACTCTCACTTCCTGAGAATCTGAGTCCTTAATAAGTAGCCTAAAGTAGGGGGAGCTTCCCTGGAGTCCAAGAGCAGTTTCCATTGTTTCCAGTCTACTGCTTTTCAGCCTGTAACTCCTTTGACAACTGTCATTTACACACAGCTTCCTGAGGGCATTCTACGCCAAGCTGTACATTCAGTGCAAGGAAAGCATCAAGGAGAGTAGACTCCACTACCTGTTTGCATCTCCCCTAGAAGCAGGAGCTTCCTGTGCCCACTCCATTTCCCCACTCCTTCCTCCACGGTCAGGAGACAATCCAGCTTAACATCCAGCTTAACACTCTGATAAGTGGTGTCTCATTACCTACTGAGCGCCACACTCTTCAGCCTTTTTAATATGGATGAGCAAGTAAAAAATACAGCATCTCTTATTTACAGGATGGATAAGAAGCCCAACGTGGCCTAGTTCTAAGTTGGTTCTGTTTACTCCCAAGCCAGCAAGCAATCAGTGCACCAGATTGCTTATTTATCTGTATACCAGATAAAAAGAGTAAATAAATGCACCAGATAGATACCAACACATGAACACAGCACTCTGTGGCCTCCTTTAGTGGCTGACAGATGTGTATCTAAAGTTAGCACCACTGAGGAGAGTGGCTCCAGGCCCCAAGGTTTTTATAGGCTGTGACAATAACTAGAGATATTCCATGTACATGCAAAGTAAACACTAATATGTTAGATTTTATCAATTCTCAAACTTAATTTTTTCACCTTTAAAAGACATGATCTCTTTTAATTTATGGTGTCATAATTTTGATTGGCAACAGTTTTTCTTTGTTAATGATAAATAATAATCCATTTACAATGGATGATGTCCTAAGACTTAATAAGACAGTCTGTATTTTTTTTTCTTCCTTAACATGCATTGTATACAGCAAAGTGGTATCAACTCTTCCACATTTTGAAGAACATTCATATCAGTGCATAAAGAGCTGCTTCATTCTTCCCAACAACTGCATATATTCCATTATGTTGTTATCACAACTTAACTATAAGCAGTTCCATACTTATCAAACACTCTGGTGGTTTATCATCTGTGTTTATTCATTGTAGCCAAAAATGATACACACTACAAAAAGGCTGAGAGCCAGATGTTACAGAGAAAACCTAAAGGTTTTGTAAAGGATGTGAAAACAGGTCTGAGACTGAAGTGGGGGACGAGACACGACACAGGTCAAACTGCTCCTAGGATTTTAATTGGGGTACATCATGGGAAAGCCACTCACCATCTTCCATTGGAAGTGTGCTTAAAACATGTAAATTCCAAATAATTTAAAAGAAATATCTGCGCTGGAGCTTATTTCACTTGCCCAGAGCTCACTTAATGATCACAGAAGATTAATGCCCATTTCACTGTCCTGAAAGGACACTGGAAATAGTCATTACTCACTGCCTTCCTCAGGCTGACACAGGGCCCAGGGAAACAGATCTGCAAGAGGAGACATTGAAAGTCTTTAACTACTTGATGATGATTTGGATAAGACCGAGAAACGTGTAGTGGGTTCCTGAATATGCTAAAGAATGCAGACCAGGGTGAAAAGAACTAACAAAATGAGGAAAGTGAAATCAAAGCAGCTCCAAGTGTAAGAAATTCTATCCACACTATTTATTCTGCGGCATTCAGTCCTGGCGGCCTACAGTTGGACACAACTGAGTGACTAACACTTTCACTTTCTTTTTTTGCCATTCAATCTTGGAAAGACCAGGATTGTAAAACAGCACCATAATACCAGCATTCCAGTTCAGAATGGAGGCTGCCTCACTCCGTAGGTCATCTTCCTCCTTTCCCATTCCAGTCCTCCTTGGAGTAATAATGACTGCAAGTGCTTGAAATGGTGCACTGCTCTAAGCTTCGAGATGGAGAGAGACAGAGGACAGGTAGATAAGAAAGGCTCATTTAAATATTCACAATAACTTTATGATGTAGCCACTACTATTCTTATTTTACAAATTAGAAAACAGAGGCTTAGAGGGGTGACCTCCACAGATCACCTGTCTAGTAAGCAGTGGAGATGGGATCCAGTCTCCAGGACAACTGCTTCCAGAGTCCTTGCTCTTAACTAGTCAGTCAGTTCAGTTCAGTTCAGTCACTCAGTTGTGTCTGGCTCTTTGCGACCCCATGGACTGCAGCATGCCAGGCTTCCCTGTCCATCACCAACTCCCGGAGCTTGTTCAAACTCATGTCCATTGAGTCGATGATGCCATCCAACCATCTCATCCTCTGTCGTCTTCTCCTCCTCCCTTCAATCTTTCCCAGCATCAGGGTCTTTTCCAATGAGTCAGTTCTTTGCATCAGGTGGCCAGAGTACTGGAGTTTCAGCCTTAGCATCAGTCCTTCCAATGAATATTCAGGACTGGTCTCTTTTAGGATGGACTGGTTGGATCGCCTTGCAGTCTGAGGGACTCTCAAGAGTCTTCTCCAACACCACAGTTCAAAAGCATCAATTCTTTGGCACTCAGCTTTCTTTATAGTCCAACTCTCACATACATATATGACCACTGGAAAAACCACAGCTTTGACCAGAGGGACCTTTGTTGGCAAAGTAATGTCTCTGCTTTTTAATATGCTGTCTAGGTTGGTCATAGCTTTTCTTCCAAGGAGCAAGTGTCTTTTAACTTCATGGCTGCAGTCACCATCTGCAGTGATTTTGGAGCCCCAAAAAATAAAGTCTGTCACTGTTTCCATTGTTTCCCCATCTATTTCCCATGAAGTGATGGGACTGGATGCCATCATCTTAGTTTTCTGAATGTTGAGTTTTAAGCCAAATTTTTCACTCTCCTCTTTCGCTTTCACTAAAAGGGTCTTTAGTTCTTCTTTGCTTTCTGCCATAAGGGTGGTGTCATATGTATATTTGAGGTTATTGATATTTCTCTCGGCAATCTTGATTCCAGCTTGGGCTTCATCCAGCCTGGCATTTCACATGATGTACTCTGCATAGAAGTTAAATAAGCAGGGTGACAATATACAGCCTTGACATACTCCTTTCCCAATTTGGAACCAGTCTGTTGTTCCATATCTAGTTCTAAGTGTTGCTTCTTGACCTGCATACAGATTTCTCAGGAGGCAGGTCAGGTGGTCTGGTATTTCCATCTCTTACAGAATTTTCCACAGTTTGTTGTGATTCACACATTCAAAAACTTTGGCATAGTCAACAAAGCAGAAGTAGATGTTTTTCTGGAATTCTCTTGCTTTTTTGATGATCCAACGGATGCTGGCAATTTGATCTCTGTTTCCTCTGCCTTTTCCAAATCCAGCTTGAACATCTGGAATTTCATGGTTCAGATACTGTTGAAGCCTGGCTTGGAGAATTTTAAGCATTACTTTTAAGCTCTTAACTAGTACTCCACCTAGAACCCCAACCTGCCTCTCAGCATCTCTTCTCTGGGCTGGACTATACACTCCTTAAAGGACACAGTCAAATGGACTGCACATTCATCTTTGGGTGAGCCCTCCTCCTCCTCTGGCTAAGCAATCACACTGAATAAATATATTAGAAGTTTCCCAGGTGGTGCAATGGTAAAGAATCCACCTGCCAATACAGGAGGTACGGGTTCAATCCCTAGGTCAGGAAGAGCCCCTGAGGTAGGAAATGGCAACCAAATACTCCAGTATTCATGCCTGGAAAATCCCACAGACAGAGGAGCCTGGCAGGCTACCATCCACAGGGTTGTAAAGAGTCAGACATGACTGAGTGCGAACACTGTGTTTAGTAAAAATTTTAAGTAATTAAAATTTGAAAATAGCTAGATTTCTCATTAAAAAGCTGTATGGCAAAAACCATTATAATATTGTAAAGTAACTAGCCTCCAATTAAAATTAATGAATTAATTTAAAAAATAAGCTAGACTCCAAGCTTCTGTAGAAAAATTTACAAATAAAATCATTGTAGGGTTGTATTTCTTTCCAGCAATAAGCAGCAGGGGCCCAATCACACAGGCCCTCTCTGGAAAGGTCTTGAAGGCCCACTTCACTCTGTTATGACACTGAGGCCCTTGTTGTAACTGAGACAGCAACCTCCAAACCAAGGCCTCCTGGGCTTTTCTCGGTACCTAAATACACCAAGATCTCTCTTGCCTCTTCACACATGTCGTTCTGTCTGGAACATTCTTACCAACACCACCAGGCCCACCTGGCTCACTCCTTCTTACCCTTCAGGCCTCAGCTGAGATGCCACTCTCTCCCCGAATTGTAAGTGCCTCTTCTGGGTGCTCTCATAGAAGCCTTGTCCTGTCAAAGCTTTCACACATTGTAATTTTCCACCAGCTTGCCTGTCTTGCCCATCAACCTATGAGTTTCCTGAGGGAAGGGAACCATTTCTTTCTTATTCACCACTGTATCTATTGTGCCTCGTCCAGTATCAAACGGGTACATGGTGCCCATAAATATTTGTTAACCAGATGAGTGAACGAAAACATAAACAGCTAGAAGTGATTTAAAATAATATTGCCGAACCTTCAATTCTCCACTGGATGGCTTCAATGGAATCTTAGCTTTCTTCCTAATTCTAGAGACAGCAACAACAAAAAAAAGCAAGTTCTAAACTTTTTCTTACATCTTCAGTGCAAGAAGAAAAACAAATTCAAACTCCTTAATTATTTAAACTATTCCAGTTGCTCAGGCTTTATTTCACTCTGCTTAATGCACTTAAAGCCAGAAATAATTAAATTAAGCACAATAGTACTACAATATCAACTTACAGATTCTGGCTCAATTTTTGGCATATCCTGTGTATCAGCTGCACTGTACCATCACTTTACTGGTTTAAAACAAACAGAAAATTCTTTCTTCCGATTAAGAGAGTCAATATTGTTTTAAGAGATTCTGTCTGGAACATTCTTACCAACACCACCAGGCCCACCTGGCACAAAAGTTTGCAGAAGAGAAAAGAAAGAGAAGAGGAAGTGAGAGAGATTTTTACTCCATATCTGCACTAGCCAGTGTGGACTGGGCATTCAGGAAATTCACAAAGATATAAACGGTTGAAAATTCTTTTTTTTTTTTAAATCGAACCTGGGCTGGTGACTCATTTCATATATGATATTATACATGTTTCAATGCCATTCTCCAAAATCATTTTTAAGAATAGAAAATTCTATTCTTAAAGAGCTCATCATCTAGTACAGAAGATAAGTCATTGCCACAAGTAAGTGTAATGTAAGATAGGAAGAAGCAAGTGTCATATGACTGATGGAGAATGCCATATGAGAATTTGGAGGGGAAAAGTTCTTTCAGCTTGGGGTGAACCCTGGAAATCATGCGTGGTATAGGTCACACTTGGCCTGATCTTGCATTAGCATTTAAAATATCTATGCTCTTCAACAAATCACACTTCTTCTCAAGTACATTCAAAAGTACATTTCAATCCCTTTTCCAAAATGTTTAATATATGAGAAAAGTTAAAGAGAAGAAAATATGAAGCTGTTAAGAGCAGGATTTTAGACCTGGCTTCACAAGGAGCCAGTCTGTGACCTTCAGAAGTTTCTTAATCTTTCTGGACCTAAGTTTTCTCATCTGTAAATTGAGCTGGCAATAAGTGATCTCTGAAGTCCCTTTCTGGCACTAGCATTCAATGAGTGTCTATATTTTAATCCTTTATGCTGATTAGACTTTTGTGGTTAAATGCAATTAGTTTTACTCTGTGCTTCATGATAAATTCAGGCTTTGCAATTCTTCATTATGCACAGAGGCAGTCATGTCTTATTGCTTAGGAGACAAATGAATTGTCAATTTTATATGAAGAAAATGATTAGAGATTATGTGTCTGGAGGGGAAGAGTAACTCTCACATTCAAAAGTGAAATAATAACGTTAGAAGTTCTTAAAAAGACTATTGAAATGTTCTTTGGAGTCAGATAATTAAAGAAGGAAGACTGCATGACTAGGTTCCCAGATGCAGCAGAAATGGGCAATTCATATCATTAAATAGATGCTATTTCATTAGTCCTGACCAGGTGAAGGGAGAGGAAGAAGAAAGAACATGCTGGTATATTTTGTCCAATTTATTAAATCCTTGGAAATGGCATTCAATCTATTGTAAGAAGAGTCTGCTAATTAGCAAGATGAGAATTTGCACCCTTCCTTCTTTATTGTTGCCAGTAAGCACATTTGCTTTAAATCTGAAATCTGTTAGTCGCTCAGTCATGTCCGACTGTGACCCCATGGACTATAGCTCACCAGGCTCCTCTGTCCACAGAGCTTCCTGGCCAAGAATACTGGAGTGGGGTGCCATTTCATTCACCATGGATCTTCCCATCCTGGGGACTGAACCTGGGTCTCCTGCACTGCAGGCATATTCTTTACCATCTGAGCCACCACGGAAGCCCAGTTGCTTTAAAGCAATGCTCAAACAGGGTTTCCCTGGTAGCTCAGCTGGTAAAAAATCCTCCTGCAATGCAGGTTTGATTCCTGGGTTGGGAAGATACCCTGGAGAAGGAACAGGCTACCCACTCCAGTATTCCCGGGCTTCCCTGGTGGCTGAGACAGTAAAGAATCCACCTGGGTTTGATCCTTGGATTGGGAAGATCCCCTGGAGGTGGGCATGGCAACCCATGCCAGTATTCTTGCCTGGAGAACCCCCATGGACAGAGGAGCCTGGTGGGCTACAGTCCATGGGGTTGCTAAGAATTGGGCACAACTGAGCAACTAAGCACAGCATAGCACAATGCTCAAATGAGTGAAATTAAATACCCCAGGAGCAGGTAGATGGAAAATCAATTGGAAAGCCCCTATGCAATATTACTCACCAGTGATATTTCACTTAGTGTTACTTGCTCAGTCATGTCCAATTCTTTTTGACCCCAGAGACTATAGCCTGCCAGGATCCTCTGTCCATGGAATTCTTCAGGCAAGAATACTGAAGTGGGTTGTTGCCATTCCCTTCTCCAGGGGATTTTCCTGACCCAAGAATTGAACCTGGGTCTCCTGCATTGCAGGAAGATTCTTTACCATCTGAAATAAAGTAAATAAAATAAAATAAATAAAGGGAAGCCCTGGCTATATACCAGGTGGTACTCCGTGACATTTCACGGACAAAGATGGAGTTACTCCCAGTCTTATCAAAGACTGGCCTCCAAGAAGCCAGTCTATGGGCACAAAAAAACCCTCAAATCAATTTGTTATCTTTAAGAGTCAGTTGCTTTGCTGAAGCCTGAGAACACGGGAAAGATTCCCGAACAGTGGGATGCCTGAAGCAGCACTGAGGTTTCAGTGTCTTTCCTTTGGAGCTATAGTGTAAATAGTCTTCTCTCTGATCCATGGAATGAAAACAAGTCCAAAGCAAGAGGAAGTATTCAGCTTAGGAACACCCCGGACCTTGGCTCCGTGTTCATCCAAGCCCAGGCACTGGTCTGGCTGCCCCACAATGGCTTTGGCAGTTGAGGCTACCACGGCCGAGGGAGTAGAGCCCAGCAGTAAACACGGTCTGGGGATTTGCTGAAAAAGGACCAGTACACCGTAGGACTTGAGTTGTTTAGAACTGATACTGACTTTGCCCACAAAGAAAGAAAAGAAAGCTAATGTGGGAAACAGGATCGGAGAGGTCACCCAAGGTCATAGAAAGAGTGAATGACAGACAGTGGCCTCAAATGCATTGTCCCGCCTTCTTACTTGGTTCACTGGATAAACAAGGACAGGGATTTTATTTAACTTGGAGGAGAGAGTGGCATGGTGACATTTGGAGTCACACAGACCTGACTGAATCGCAGTGAGCTGTGTGGGGAAAGGAAGGGAATGTGCTTAAAGTGCCTGGAACACCGGTAACAGGCAACAATAGTAGCTTCCTTTACTTCCCACCTCCCGGATCTACCTGTCCAGTGGCAAATCTTACCAAATGGTTTCCATTTTCACTACAAGGTTCAAGAACAGTCTTTCCTGACAATATAAGAGCATGTGTCAAAGACAACCCATATTTACTAAACAGTGATGGATTATTTTTTAAGCTTTTCATCCATTTTTACCAAATACTGATTATACCTGCTTACCTGATTTTAGCTTACGCTGTACTAAGCACAGGTTCAAGTCTTGTTCTAGAATCAATCCTCAAAATGAGCATACAAGGCAGAGAGTATTACACTTTCTATTTTTCATGTAAGGACTGTAGTCACGAAGGTTAAACAACTTACCTAAGGTCACTCAGTCAGTAGCAGAGCCAGGACTGAAGCAGACAGTGAAGTGCCAAAGCCCTACCCTGTTGTTGCTGCCTCTGCAAGGCTGCCTCCCAACAGGCACATGTTGTTCTTTATTAAGTACACAGAAAGCAGATCTAAGACATTATTAATACCGGCCAGAATCAACAGAAACAAAAACACCTAAGCTCACTTATTATTAACTTTAGAGACTAATTAAAATTTATCCTGGGGAAAGGCTATTTCAGAGTCATTACAAATCCTCAACAAAAGAGTAAATGAATTGGCCTGTAGCTAATGTCTCCCCATTTTCACCAGTTGCTGATGTTTCCACAAATGAGCCTCAAAAGAAACTACAGTTCAGTGAATCACATGTTATCAAACATATTGTCATTCATTCAATAAAAATACTTCCAGTGTGAACAGAGTGCTGTGAAAGGCATGCTAACACACGTAGGGAATGAAAGCAAACAAGAAAATGACATTGTCCAAAATACTGAGAAATCTGTGATAACTACTATAGCCACTATGATAAATGAAATAAAATATCACTATTTCACTATAATTTTTTATTCAGTTCAGCACACCAAATATTTCCCAATGAAGAAATTGAAGGGGAATGTTATTCTATTTAAGAAAGCAAACTACAAGCACCCTTACACACTTTAGAAGGACCATTTAATTATAATAGTAGATATCCTGGTTATTAATAGTTATTCAATATTAATATTATGGTTGTTCCTAAGTGTCCATCAACAGATGAATGGAAGAAGATGTAGTGTATACACACAAACACACGCACACACAATGGAATATTCAGTTCAGTCACTCGGTTGTGTCCAACTCTTTGCGACCCCGTGGACTGCAGCATGCCAGGCTTCCCTGTCCATCACCAACTCCTGGAGCTTGCTCAAACTCATGTCCATCAAGTCCGTGATGCCATCCAGCCATCTCATCCTCTGTTGTTCTTTCCTCCTCCCGCCTTCAATCTTTCCCAGCATCAGGGTCTTTTCCAGTGAGTCAGTTCTTCACATCAGGTGGCCAAAGGACTGGAGTTTCAGCTTCAGCATCAGTCCTTTAAATGAATATTCAGGTCTGATTTCCTTTAGACCTGGATGGACTGGTTGGATCTCTTTGCTGTCAAAGGTCTCTCAAGGGTCTTCTCCAACACCACAGTTCAAAAGCATCAGTTCTTCGGTGTTTCAACTCTCACATCCATACATGACTACTGGAAAAACCATAGCTTTGACTAGATGGACCTTTGTTGGCAAAGTAATGTCTCTACTTTTGAATATGCTGTCTAGGTTGGTCATAGCTTTTCTTCCAAGGAGCAAGCGTCTTTTAATTTCATGGCTATGGTCACCATCTGCAGTGATTTTGGAGCCCAAGAAAATAAAGTCTGTTACTTTTTCCCCATCTATTTGCCATGGAGTGATGGGACTAGATGCCATGATCTTAGTTTTCTGAAAGTTGAGTTTTAAGCCAACTTTTCACTTTCCTCTTTCACTTTCATCAAGAGGCTCTTTAGTTCCTCTTCACTTTTTGCCATGAGGGTGGTGTCATCTGAATATCTGAGGTTATTGATATTTCTCCAGGCAATCTTGATTCCAGCTTGGGCTTCATCCAGCCCAGCGTTTGGCATGTTTTACTCTGCATACAGGGCTTCCCTGGTGGCTCAGAGGGTAAAGCATCTGCCTGCAATGTGGGAGATCCGGGTTCGATCCCTGGGTCGGGAAGATCCCCTGGAGAAGGAAATGGCAACCCACTCCAGTACTCTTGCCTGGAAAATTCCATGGATAGAGGAGACTGGTAGGCTACAGTCCACGGGGTTGCAAAGAGTTGGACACGACTGAGCGACTTCACTTAACTTCACTCTTCATATAAGTTAAATAAGGAGGGTGACAATATATAGCCTTGTTGTTGGCAATTTGATCTCTGGTTCCTCTGCCTTTTCTAAATCCAGCTTGAACATCTGGAAGTTCATGGTTCACATACTGTTGAAGCCTGGCTTGGAGAATTTTGAGCATTACTTTGCTAGCATGTGAGATGAGTGCAATTGTGGGGTAGTTTGGGCATTCTTTGGCATTGCCTTTTTTGGGGAATGGAATTAAAACTGACCTTTTCCAGTCATGTGGCCACTGCTGAGCTTTCAAATATTGCTGGCATATTGAGTGCAGCACTTTCACGGCATTATCTTTTAGGATTTGAAATAGCTCAACTGGAATTCCATCACCTCCACTAGCTTTGTTCGTAGTGATGCTTCCTAAGGCCCACTTGACTTCACATTCCAGGATGTCTGGCTCTAGGTGAGTGATCACACCATCATGGTTATCTGGGTCATGAAGATCTTTTTTGTATAGTTCTTCTGTGCATTCTTGCCACAATATCTTCTTAATATCTTAATATCTTCTGCTTCTGTTAGGTCCATACCATTTCTGTCCTTTATTGTGCCCATCTTTGCATGAAATATTCCCTTGGTAGCTCTAATTTTCTTGAAGAGACCTCTAGTCGTCCCCATTTTATTGTTTTCCTCTATTTCTTTGCATTGATCACTGAGGAAGGCTTTCTTTTCTCTTCTTGCTATTCTTTGGAACTCTGCATTCAAAAGGGTATATCTTTCCTTTTCTCCTTTGCCTTTAGCTTATCTTCTTTTCTCAGCTGTTTGTAAGATCTCCTCAGATAACCATTTTGCCTTTTTACATTTCTTTTTCTTGGGGATGGTCATAATATTCAATGGAATATTATGGCTGAGTAATAACTCAGCCACAAAAAGAATGATATAGTGCCATTTGCAGCAATGTGAATGGACCTAGAGATTATCATACTAAGTGAAGTTAGAGAAAGACAAATATCATGACATCACTTACACACAAAATCTAAAAAAAAAAAGTGCAAAAGAATTTATTTGTAAAACAGAAAGACTCACAGACATAGGAAAAAAACATCTATGGTTACCAGAGGGTAAGAGGAAGGCAGGAGGAGAAGGGGATGACAGAGGATGTGATGGTTGGATGGTATCACTGACTCTATGGACATGAGTTTGAGTGAACTCCAGGAGTTGGTGATGGACAAGGAAGCCTGGTGTGCTTCAGTCCATGGGATTGCAAAGAGTCGAACACAACTGAGAGACTGCACTGACTGACTGAGTGAAGAGGAGGAAGGGATAAATTGGGAGTATGGGATTAACAGATGTACACTATCAAATATAAAATAAACAACAAAGATGATTTTTTTTTGTATAGCACAGCGAACTATATTCAATATCTTGTAATAAACTACAGTGGAAAAGAATAAAAAAAGAATACAGATATATACATGTGTGCTGCTGCTGCTGCTAAGTCGCGTCAATCGTGTCCGACTCTGTGCGACCCCATAGATGGCAGCCCAACAGGCTCCTCTGTCCCTGGGATTCTCCAGGCAAGAATACTGGAGTGGGTTGCCATTTCCTTCTCCAATGCATGAAAGCGAAAAGTGAAAGTGAAGTCGCTCAGTCGTGTCCGACTCTTAGCGACCCCATGGACTGCAGCCCACCAGGCTCCTCCATCCATGGGATTCTCTACGCAAGAGTACTGGAGTGGGGTGCCATTGCCTTCTCCAGTATACATGTGTATGCATAACCAAATCACCTTGATATACACCTGAAGCTAACACAATATTGTAAATCAATTATCTTCAATTTTTTTAAAAATGGAAAAAAAATATTACAGTTACTACATTTGTAACTGTCTTGCCAGCCATCCCTCTTTATTTGGAAGGTCTCTTTTACCCCAAAGCCCCAGGGGAGGATTGGATGCCCATTCCTCTGGCTATGGCCAATTGGATCTACTCATGGACTCAGCAGAGCCAACTGAATCCTCCTTCCCTTGGGAATTTGAAGTAAAGACACAGTGGCCATATTTAGGTATTGCTGGTGTTGGGCCAATGATGGAACCAACAGATGAGAAAACAAGAGAATCTAAAGCAGGAGAAAAGAGCAGATGCCCACAGAGTTTCTAGGACAGGGTGATTGGACCCTAAAGAATTCCTAGCTGCGTAATTTCAGTTCCTATGTGACCTGCTTGAGGAAACAAAGACCTCAGACTCATAATTTTAAAAATAATTATATTAATGGCATTGCCTAAAGAAAGCAAGGAACTGTTCTCATATTGTCATGTGGTCAGCAGGGACAAAGGCCCTAAAGATGCTCAGGTTGATGGGAGAACTTAGGTTACTCTGCTTCGATGGGGAAGTCGGGACTTGAGGTGACAAGTTAGCACATCTTAAAAGGGCTATCACAATGTTTGTTATTGAAATAATACAGATCTATCATTGTGTTGAGTTTCAGTTTCCTTCTCTACTGACATTGAGGACTTACTATGGATGGGTTGATTTCTTTATCTGTCTTGGTTATTAGTCCTTACATGTTCAATAAGAACATCTCTTGTAGCCTTCCATTACTTACATTGCAGCCTTAGTTTGGGTTCTCCCAGAATCAGACCTGAGACAAAGATTTGATTGCAAAAAGCTTGGGAAGTGATTCCAAGAAGCACTGGCAGGGGAGTGGGAAATCAAAACAAGGAAAAGAAGAAGCTAATACAAGGTGTGTTAACAAGAAGGTGACTGCTGTAGACTGCTGGGGTGCAATCCCACTGGGGAACTAGGAGACGATGTAGAACATGCTTCAGAGTTGTCCTAACAACTGAGGTATTTATTTATCCACCAATTCCCATGTGACATTGTTTAAGGCTCCTTTGCAGACAGTGTCAAGTTCTCAACACTGTCCTATGTCCAGCGGTAACCCTTGGGTAAACTTACAGTAAGAAGCTATCAGCATGTAAGAATCAGTGAGTGCCAGGGGATATGGGAAGGGTACCCTGAGAGCATCTGCTCCAACTTACAGGGGGTAAGTTAGATGGAGTTCCTCTTCTTTGCAACCAAGCTGTCTCTTACTAGAAAAGTCCCACCAGGAAAGCTTTTGATAGCAGAGTTTAACTCACGGTGTTTCTTTAAAGAAATAAATCTTCATGTCAAAAAAACATACCTTTCATTCATTCTAACTGGCCTCCCCCTTTCAAGCCCCCACTGTCTGAATTAGTGTCATTTTATTGCATTAGTAAAAGTTGATTCTACAATGTAAAAATTTCAATAAAAAGTTATAGGAAGGGAACAGAAATTAGACTTAAATCTAATGGGCCTGACAGTTGCCTTCACTAGCAAATGCTCCTTGCATTAATTATTAATAGGCTTTGACAGTGGTGTGTCGTGAATGAAGGTAGCTGTACAAGTCATCCATCTCCCACACTAAGAATTAATGACAACTCAAGACCAGACAGAGACAGCCAAACACATGATACACAAAGTCTCTTAATATTTACTACAAAAAATAGCAAGAGGGCTAGAAGTCAATGAGAAATAAAGTTTATTTTCCTGTACTGAAAAATGGAACTAACTCAAAAGGCCAAGGCTCAAACATTGATAATTTATCATTTTACCTCAGCATTACTCTTGTTACTACAATGCAAGTTGTCACTTAATACTGCTATGTATTATTAAAGTAGCATGTTAACCCAACTATTGTACCAAGCGATAAATTTGTTCATAAGTTTATAGAATAATGACATAATTCAAGACCATGCAGAGTGAAGAATTACCAGGATGTGGCCCACTGTTTGAAATGAAGGGCCCGATACTATGTTTTCTGACTGAATGAATTAATGAGACATACTACCTTTCAATCTAGGGAATTTCAGTTGTAACAAAGAAAAAGACTAAAAAATGACTCCTTTATAACATTTTTTAAAACCAATTATATCACACTATTTTAATTCACTCATCTATT
Organism: Ovis canadensis; assembly: GCF_042477335.2. Lineage (NCBI taxonomy): Eukaryota > Metazoa > Chordata > Mammalia > Artiodactyla > Bovidae > Ovis > Ovis canadensis. Next base: position 70,943,959 of record NC_091246.1, read on the forward strand.
CTTGTCTGGAGAATCCCAGGGATGGAGGAGCCTAGTAGGCTACCATCTATGGGGTCGCACAGAGTCGGACACTGAAGCGACTTAGCAGCAGCAGCAGAATCCTCAAGCCTCTGTGGGTTGAAATGGACCTTAGAGTACAGTTGGGAACAGTGGATAAAGTGCTAGGTAGAAACTTAGGTGTTGGAATAAACTCTGCCTCTAATTATATGTCATCTTAGATCATCACTTCCCCTCTCTGTTATACTACTTGAGCTCTATTGATCCTTCCACTCTTGTTAGGCCAAGTGGTGTGTCATCAATTCAACCCTTCACATCACTGTCTGTTAGAAGAGTCAGACATCGTATGTTACAGTGACAATCAAGATACAGAAAGCCAGACTGCTCAAATGTTAAGCACTAACTACAAAACCAAAGCCTGGCTTGGGAAGCCCTATGGGTAGAGAATCTGCCTGGGGCCTGGGAAGCCCTAAGGGTAAAGAATCTGCCTTCCAATACAGGAGACATGGATTCAACCCCTGGGCCAAGAAGATCCCTTGGCGAAGGAAATGGCAACCCACTCCACTGTTCTTGCCTGGGAAATTCCATGAACAGAGGAACCTGGCAGGCCACAGTCCACGGGGTTGCAAAAGAGTTGGACATGACTTAGCAGCTAAACAACCACCACCACCACCACACCCTGAAGATAAAGAAATTACCTCTAGCTCTTGGGCTGCCATCTATGGGGTTGCACAGAGTCGGACACGACTGAAGCAACTTAGCAGCAGCAGCTTGCTTTGCTGTGTGATGGGCAGTGGCCTACAGTGAGGCTCCCAAGTCAATGGAGACTGAGGAGTCACCTAGATGGTCTTTTGGCAGGGAGGACTCTAGGAAGGAGAGCTTTCTGGTAGTAGCTTATGCCTCACGTCATGCTAGTTAGCCTCAAGGCTTCGAGCAATGGCCCCCAAACTGGGCAATGGGATGCTCTAGCTAAGTCAGTACATCAATACTTTTTGAATAGCGTGATAGCCAGATTTCTGATAGCCAGAAATCACTATACTCAATCTTTAAGCAGGTTCTCTCTTTTTCTGAAAGCCAAATCTTCAACTCACCTCTGGGACCCTGCAGTGACAGGGGGAATAAGGAATGGGGAAGATCACATCTTGAGACTCTCTCACAAAACTAAAACCTTTATGATGACAGAGTTTGAGACTTAAAGACAGTCAATGTTCTCTACATACCATACTGGAAAATTCTGTCTATGGGCAGAACTGCAGATCTGAAATACACACCCCATAATTTAAAGAAAAATGAGTACATTTTAGAGCACTTTTAGATTCACAGCAAAATTGAGCTGGTATATAGAAAAGGGTTTGAATTGAGAAGGTATATAGAAAAGGGTTTGACTTGCTTTTAATATTATATCCTAAAATCTTGCTATACTTGATTATTAGTTCTAGTTTCTCTTAATTCTTTCTACATTACAATTATATCACCTATAATCAAAGATCATGTTATTCCTTCCTTCCCAATCTGTATACCTTGTATTTCCTTCACTTGTCTTCATGCATTAGCTAGGATTTCCAGTATGATGTTGAAAAAGATGGGGACATCAAGTGTTGTTCCTAATCTTAGGGTAAAAGCTTCAATTAAGTATGGATTATCATACTTATATACATACAAACAATAATGTACATACATATAATTACTCATACTTCATTAATATGATGTAACCTGTAGAGTTTTGGTAGATGTTCTTTGTCAAGTTGAGGAAGTTCCCCTCTATTCCTAGTTTGTTGAAACTTTTTAACATGAATGAGTGTTGGATATCATTAAATGTGTTTTTTTTACATCTAATGAAATGATCATGTGGTTTTTCTTCGTTAGCCTGTTAATGTGAAGGACTATATTAACTGACTTTTGAATGCTAAAGCAGCCTTCCACTCTCGCTGGTTGTGCTGCATGCTGGATTCAATTTGCTAGTATCTTGATGAGGGTCTATGTATCTGTGTTCATAAGATATTGCTTTGTAATTTTCTTTTCTTGTAATGTCTTTGTCTGGTTTTGGTATTGGATAATCCTGTCCTCATACAACGAGTTAAGAAATATTCTGCTCCTATGTTCTGAAAAAGACTCTAGAGAATTGGCATAATTTCTTCTGTAAATGTTTGGAAGAATTCACCAGGGAATCCATCTGGGCCTGGTACTTTCTGTTTTGGAAGGTTTTTAATTATGAATTCAATTTCTTTAACAGAAACATTCAGATCATTTCTAAGTTTAGCAGATTATGTCTTTTAAGGAATTGGGCCATTTCATCCGGTTATCGAATTTGTGGGCACAGAGTAATTCAGAGAGTCTTCTATTATCCTTTTCATGGCCATGGGATCTGTAATGACGCTGCCTCTTTCATTTTTAATATTAGTAATTTGTAATCTCTTCTTAGTCTGCTTAGGGGATAATTGATTTATTATATTTCAGAGAACAAGCTTTTGTTTTTTTTAGATTTTTCCCTATTGTTTTTTTTTTAATTTTTATTTTTACCTTATTTTGCTTTACAATACTGTATTGGTTTTGCCATACATTGACATGAATCAGTCACGGGTGTACATGGGTTCCCAATCCTGAACCCCCCTCCCACCCCATATCATCTCTCTGGATCATCCCCGTGCACCAGCCCCAAGCATCCTGTATCCTGTATCGAACATAGACTGGTAATTCGTTTCTTACCTGATAGTATACATGTTTCAATGCCATTCTCCCAAATCATCCCACCCTCTCCCTCTCCCACAGAGTCTAAAAGTCCGTTCTATACACCTGTGTCTCTTTTGCTGTCTCGCATAGAGGGTTATCATTACCATCTTTCTAAATTCCATATATATGTGTTAGTACACTGTATTGGTGTTTTTCTTCTGGCTTACTTCACTCTGTATAATAGGCTCCAAAAATTTTATTGATTTATCTAATTTATATGATTTATTTTATTCTTACTGAATTTGATCTGCTTTTTCTAATTTCTTAAAGTAGAATTCAGATTATTTAATTTTTTTAAATTTTTATTGAAATAGCTAATTTACAGTGTTCTGTTTCAGGTATACAGTAACATGATCCAGTTATACACACACACACACACATATAAAACTGAAAGTATATATATATATACACATATATATATATATATTCTTTTTTACATTGTCTTTTTCATTAAAGGCTATTACAAGATATTGAGTATACTTCCCCATGCTATACAGTAGTCCTTGTTGGTTATATATTTTATATATACCAGTGTGTGTATTAATCCCCAAACTCCTAGTTTATCCCTCCTATCATCCTTTCCCCTTTGGTAACTGTGAGTTGTTTTCTACGAGCCTACTTCTGTTCTAAGCTCACTTGTACTTTTTTAGATTCCACATGCTAGTGACATCATATGGCATTTGTCTTTTTTGCTAATATGCTACGTGCATTCAGTGCTATACATTTCCTTCTAGGCTCTATTTTTGCTTCGTGCTACAAATTTTGATAAGTTGTGCTTTCATTTTCAGTTTGTTAAAAATATTTTAAAAATTTCTTCTGAGATTTTTTTCTTTAATTCATGCTCCATTTAGAAACATGTTGCTTAATCTGCAAGTACCTTGGGATGTTCTGACTGTCTTTGTGCTATGGACTTTTAGTTTAGTTCCATTGTGGTCTGAAAAGAGACACTGTATGATTTCTATTCTTTTCAATTTCTTAAGATGTATTTTACAGTCCAGAATGTGGTCTATCTTGGTGAATGTTCCACGTGAATACCTGTCAATTACATCCAGTTGACTGATGGTACTGTTGAGTTCAATTCTGTTCTGACTGAATTTCAGCCTACTGGATCTGTCTGCTTCTAATAGGGTGATGTTGATGTTCCCAACTATAACAGTAGATTCATCTATTTCTCCCTGCAGTTCTATCAGTTTTTGCCTCACAGAGTGTGACACTCTGTTGTTAGGTGTATACACATTAGGAATGTCATGTCTTATTGGTGAATAGACCCCTTAATCATTACGTAATGCACTTTCTTTATTCCTGATAACTTTTCTTGTTCTGAGTTCTACTCTCTTTCGTATCAGCATGGCATATCTTTCTGGATTACTGCCTTGTTGTGGTGAAGGGGCTTGCATAATTCAGTGAAGCTATGAGCCATGCCATGCAGGGCCACCCACGGGTCACAGTGGAAAGTGTTGGCAAAACGTGATCCATGGGAGGAGGGAATGGCAAACCACCCAAGTAGACTTGCCGTGAGAACCCCATGAACTGTATAAAAAGGCTAAAAGATATGACACCAAAAGATGAGTTCCCTGGGTCAGAAAGTGTCCAGTATGCTACCAGGGAAGAGCAGAGGACAACTACTAATAGCTCCAGAAAGAATGAAACCGCTGGCCCAAAGCAGAAACAACCCTCAGTTGCAGATGTGTCGTGATGAAAGTAAAATCCAATGCTGTAAAGAACATTATTGCGTAGGAACCTGGAATGTTAGTTCCGTGAATCAAGGTAAACTAGACATGGTCAAGCAGGCTAAATTAAAACAAATTAAAAGATGCCTGCTCCTTGGAAGAAAAGCTATGACAAACCTAGACAGTGTATTAAAAAGCAAAGACAATCACTTTGCCAACAAAGGTTTGTCCAGTCAAAGCTGTGGTTTTTCCAGTAGTCATGTATGGACATGAGAGTTGGACCATAAAGAAGGTGGAGCACAGAAAAATTGATGCTTTCAAACTGTTGTGCTGGAGAAGACTCTTGAGAGTCCCTTGAATAGCAAGGAGATCAAAGCAGTCAATCCTAAAGGAAATCAACCCTGAATACTCATTGGAAGCACTGATGCTGAAGCTCCAATATTTGCCACCTGATGAAAACAAGGGACTCATTGGAAAAGACCCTGATGCTGCGAAAGATTGAAGGCAGGAAAGGAGGGTGACATAGGATGAGATGGTTGGATGGCATTACCAATTCAGTGGACATGAACTCGGGCAAACTCCAGGAGATGCTGAGAGACAAGGAAGCCTGGCATGCAGTAGTCCAGTGGGGTCTAGAAGAGTCTGATACAATTTAGGGACTGAAAAATAGCAACATCTTTATATTTAAAGTGGGTTCTTATAAACAACACATAGTTGGGTCTTGTATTTTTATACTCTCTAACAATCTCTATTTTTTAATTGATGTATTTAGACCATTGGCATTTAAATTGATTATTGATATGATTGGATTAATAGCTTCTAAATTTGCTACTATTTTCTATTTGTTGCCTTTGTCCTTTGTTCCTACTTTTGTTGTCTTCTTCTGCCTTTTGCAGTTTTAAATGAGCATTTAAAATGTTTCTATTATTTCTTTTTTAGCATATCAATTATGCTTTTTCCTTTTTTTCCTTTATTGTTTGCCTGAGACTTTGCCATATTTTCAACTAATCCAAGTCTTCATTCAAATAACTCTATATTGGTTCATGGGTGGTGAAAGTAGCTTATAGTAACAAAATAATCCTAATTCCTCCTTCACTTATATCATTGATACAATGATTCCCTCGTGTCACTGCTGTCATTTGTTCCATGTGTATGTGTACATATAAGCAATATATATGAACACATATGTATATGTATATATAAGCAATATATATTGCAATATACATATATGGACATATATAGCTGAATACAGTGTGGCTGTTATTTAACAAACCAAACCTGTTAGATTAATTAAGATGAAAAAAAATAAAAGATTTACATTTACTTATACCTTCTTTTCTTTATAGAAGAGATCCAAATTTAGTAGATCCAAATTTCTAACCTATATAATTTTCTTTTTCTCTAAAGAACTTCTTTTAACATTTCTTACAAGGCATGTATATTCCCTCAATTTTTGTTTGTCAGAACAAAAATTACTTCTCCATCTTTGAAGGATAATTTTACAGGATACAGAATTCTAGGTTGGTGGTTTTTTCCTCTTAAAATCTCAATATTCCACTCCATCCTCTTCTTGCTTACATGGTTTCTGAGAAGTTGGATGTAATTCTTATCCTTGTCCCTCTACAGGTTAAGGCTTTTCTCCCTCCCTGGCATGTTTCAGACTTTCCCTTTGATTTTCTGAAATATGAATATAATCTATTTAGGTATCGGGGTTTTTTTTTTTTATGTTTTCTGTTTTTCATTTATCCTGCTTGATATTCTCTGAATTTTCTGTAACAGTGATTTAGTAACTGATGTAAATGTGGGCAAGTTCTCAGTCATTACTGCTTCAAATATTGCTTCTGTTCCTTTCTATCTTTCTTCTTCTGGCATTCCTATTACACCTATTACACCTATTTCACCTTTTAGAGTTGTCCCACAGTTTTTAAATACTGTGTTCTCATTTTTTCCCAGTCTCTTTTATCTTTACTTTTCAGGTTTGAAAGTTTATACTGAGATATTCTCACATCCTTTTCCCTAAAGAACTTCTTTTAACATTTCTTACAAGGCATGTACACCCCCTCAATTTTTGTTTGTCATGATGGTGTGATCACTCACCTAGAACAAGACATCCTGGAATGTGAAGTCAAGTGGGCCTTATGAAGCACGACTACGAACAAAGCCAGTGGAGGTGATGGAATTCCAGTTGAGCTGTTTCAAATCCTAAAAGATGATGCTGTGAAAGTGCTGCACTCAATATGCCAGCAATTTTAGAAAACTCAGCAGTGGCCACAGGATTGGAAAAGGTTAGTTTTCATTCCAACCCAAAGAAAGGCAATGCAAAAGAATGCTCAAACTACTTCACAATTGCACTCATCTCACATGCTAGCAAAGCAATTCCTAAAATTCTCCAAGCCAGGCTTCAACAGTATGTGAACCTCCAGATGTTCAAGCCAGATTTAGAAAGGGCAGAGGAACCAGAGATCAAATTGCTAACATCCACTGGATCATCAAAAAAGCAAGAAAAACATCTATTTCTGCTTTATTGACTATGCCAAAGCCTTTGACTGTGTGGATCACAACAAACTGTGGAAAATTCTTTAAGAGATGGGAATACCAGACCATCTGACTTGCCTCCTGAGAAATCTGTATGCAGGTCAAGAAGCAACAATTAGAATGGGACATGGAACAACAGACTGGTTCCAAACTTGGAAATGAGTGTGTCAAGGCTGTATATTGTCACCCTGCTTATTTAACTTCTATGCAGAATACGTCATGTGAAATGCCGGGCTGGATGAAGCCCAAGCTGGAATCAAGATTGCCATGAGAAATATCAATAACCTCAGATATGCAGATGGCATCACCCTTATGGCAGAAAGCGAAGAATTAAAGAGCCTCTTGGTGAAAGTGAAAGAGGAGAGTGAAAAGTTGGCTTAAAACTCAACATTCAGAAAACTAAGATCATGGCATCTAGTCCCATCACTCTATGGCAAATAGATGGGGAAACAGTGGAAATGGTGGCTGACTTGTTTCCCCATCTATTTGTCATGAAGTGATGGAACCAGATGCCATGATGTTAGTTTTCTGAATGTCGACTATAGCTTCCTTGATACTAGACATGATGTACTAGGTAAAAGGAACTGCTATAAGCAGTCCTTTAGCAATGTGGTGGGGAGATGTGGAGGGAGGGAATGCAATCAATAGTGTTACCTCTCAATCTTCTAGTGAGCCTGTGCCTCTGGACTATGAACTTCACAAATGCTTCTCTGTCCCCATCTCCAAACCTTTGGTGGGACATCATGGCTAGAGTGGGATGAAGTTGGGTATTTCCCTCCCCCCAGGTCAGTTAGGCTCTGATTTAACCCCCTAGAAGCTTAGCATCTTGTTAAGTTTCTCTTGACAGCAGGCCTTCTTAAAAAGAACAGAATGCTCTACCATAATTAAAAATGGTTTCTCCTTCTCTCACCCCACCAAAAAAAAAAAAAGAGAGAGAGAGAGAGAGAGAGATTTTTCAAGCTCTTAGAGTTTAAATTCTCAAAAGTGTGGAGACCAGCCTATGATGAAGCCCCACTGGAACTTTTAACTCTCAGACTTATCCACACTGAGCCTTCAGAAACTTTTCAACTATACTGCAGATTTTCCTACACCAGCACTGGTTCCTTTGGAGGTGTTTCCTCACAGATTTCTGCTCCTGTATTTGCCCATCAATCTCTCCAATTTAGGGAGCAGCAATTTTCTCTGTGACCACACCTCTCCTATACATTTAAGAAAAGTTGTGGATTTTCCAGTGTATCTGACTTTGTGCTTAAGATAAGTGGTGACTTTCAGCTCCTTAATATTGCTGGACTAGAAACCTGAGGCCTCCTCCTACTTTTTATTCCTCTACCTGCACAGGTTAGAGATTTGGACTTTGGGAAGGACAGGCATAGTTAAGGTAGTCTTGTTAGAGAGAGATGAGCTGGCCTCTGCAATATGGTAGGGAACCTGGCTCAAAGCAGAGACAGAAATGCCTAGCAGAGAATCCAATGGTATGGTACCTTAGACCAACCACATCCTGTGTCTAATTTGAAGTCTTCCTTTCCACTCATGATTTAGTTATGATTTATGAATAAAGTAAGATTCCCTGGTAGCTCGGCTGGTAAAGAATCCGCCTGCAATGCAGGACACCCCGGTTCGATTCCTGGATCGGGAAGATCTGCTGGAGAAGGGATAGGCTACCCACTCCAGTATTCTTGGGCTTCCCTGGTGGTTCAGCTGGTAAAGAATCTGCCTGTAATGTGGGAGACCTGGGTTTGAAAGATCCCCTGGAGAAGGGAAAGGCTACCTACTCTAGTATTCTGGCCTGGAGAATTCCATGGACTGTATAGTCCGTGGGGTCACAGAGTCGGACACAACTGAGTGACTTTCACTTTCACAAATAAAGTTCAGAAGATTTTCAAAAAAAAGTTACAGACTACTATTTCCTATGTTTTTGGAGAATGAAGAAATGTGGCGAAGGACAGCAAAGGAAACCATAAACAAAATGAAAAGACAATCTACAGAAATGGGAGAGAATACTAATATTTGCAACTGATGCAACTGACAAGGAATTAATCTCCAAAATATACAAAACAACTCATGCAGCTCAACATCAAAAACACAACCCAATCAATATTCCAGTTCAAGATGACAGAGTAGAAGGGCTTGCGCTCATCTCCTCCAGCAAGAACACCAAAATTACAACTAGCCGTCGAACAACCATCTACAGGAGGATGCTGGAACTTTACCCCAAAAAAGATGCCTCACGTCCAAAGACAAAGAAGAAGCCACAGAAAGGCAGTAGAAGGGGCATAACCACAATAAAATCAAATCCCATTCTTGACGGGTGGGTGAGCCACAAACTGGAGAAAAATAATACCAAAGAAGTTCTCCCACTGTCGTGAAGGTTCGGAACCCTACATCAGTCTTCCCAGCCTGGGACTGGGAATCCCCAGGGAATCTGACCTTGAAGCCCAGTGAGATTTGATTACAAGACTTCCACAAGACTGGGGGAAACAGAGACTCCAGTCTTGGAGGGCATAAACAAAGCCCTCCACGCACCAAGACTCAGAGGAAAGGAGCAGTGACCCCACAGGAGACTGAACCAAAACTACCTCCTAGTGTTGGTGGGTCCCCTCTGGGTCAGGAGGGGCTTACCACAGGGGCAGGGGAACTGGAAGCAGCAGTCTGGGAAGGTCCTCCTTGGAAGCTCTTGGAGGTTGCCATTAACCCAATCATAGAGCCCACAGACCTAGACCTGAGGGCTGGTCGCCTCACGACAAAAAACTACCAAAGACGGAGCACAATCCCACCCATCAGCAGATAACTGGATTACAGCTTTACTGAGCAAGGCCCTACCCACAGAGCAAGACCCAGCTTTTACCACCACCAGACCTTCCCATCAGGAAGTTTATACAAGCCTCTTAGCCTCCTCCATCAGAGGGCAGACAGAAGCAGCAAGTAGCAGCACAGCTCCACAATGACCAAAACAAAAGCCGCATTACAGAAAGTTAATCAGCATAAAAAAGCAGAAAGTTATGTTCCAGATGAAGGGACAAGATAAAACCCCAGAATAATAACTAAATAAAATGGAGATAGGCAACCTTCCTGAAAAAGAATTCAGATTCACGATAGTGAAGATGATTCAGAATCTCAGAAAAACAATGGAGGCAAAGATTGAGAAGATGCAAGAAATGTTTTCCAAAGACCTAGAAGAACTAAAGAACAAACAAACAGAGGTAAAGAATATACTAGAAGGAATTCAAAGCAGAATAACTGAGACAGAAGAATGCATAAATGACCTAGAGGACAGAATGGCAGAAATCAGAATATAGAAAAAGAATGAAAAGAAATGAACAGCCTAAAAGATCTCTGTGCTTAGTTGCTGAATCATGTACGATTCTTTGTGACCCCATGGATGGCAGCCTGCCAAGCTCCTCCATCCTTGAGGATTCTCCAGGCAAGAATACTGGAATGGGTTGCCAGGCCCTCCTCCAGGGTATCTTCCTAACCCAAGGATGGAACCCAGGTCTCCCACATTGGAGGCAGATTCTTTACTGACTGACCAGAGAAGCCCAAGAATACTGGAGTGGGTAGCCTATCCCTTCTCCAGGGGATCTTCCTGACCTAAGAATTGAACCAGAGTTTCCTGCATTGCAGGGGATTCTTTACCAGCCGAACTACCAGGGAAGCCCCAAAAGACCTCCAGTACAACATTAAACATGCCAAAATTCGCATTATAGGGTTCCCAGAAGGAGGAGAGAGAAAAGATCTGAGAAAATATTTGAAGAGCTATTAGCTGGAAAATTCCCTAAAATGGGAAAGGAAATAGTCAACCAAAACCAGGAAGCACAGAGAGCCCCAGGAAGGAGAAACCCAAAGAGGAACACAACAAGATACATAATAATCAAACCAACAAAAACTAAAGACAGGGATAAAATATTAAAAGCAACAAAGGAAACACAACAAATAACTTACAAGGGAACTTTTTCAATAGAAATTCTACAAGCCAGAAGGGACTGGCATGTTATATTTAAAGTGATGAAAGGGAAGAATCTACAACCAAGAACACTTTACCCACCAAGACTCTCCTTCAGATTTGATGGAGAAATCAAAAGCTTTCCAGACAAGCAAAAATTAAAAAGAATTCAGCACCACCAAACCAGCTTTACAACAAATGCTAAAGGAACTTCTCTAGGCAGGAAACAAGACAAGGAAAAGACCTCCTATAGAAAATAAAACCAAAGCAATTAAGAAAACAGTGACAGGAATCAAACATATCCATAATTACCTTAAATGTAAATGGATTAAATGCACCAACCAAAAGACACAGACTGGCCCGACAAATGAAAACGTGTATGTACACACTTGCCCTTGCCACATCACTCTGCTTGACTCCCCATATTGTATGTAATTATCTTATACGGTTAGGTTGATCATGTTCCCTTTATGGCTTGCAAATATAATTATTTTTTGACTGGCTTTTGATAAAACAGATAAACATCTTTTACTATTGTGATTATGTAACTATTACTCACTTTATACCATTGTATCATGACTGGGTAACAGAAAAATAATAGAATTCTATATCACCAAAACTACCATTTAATAGAAAAACCTGTAATCACGTTTAAAATCAAGATGCATATCAGAATTATCTTGGAATTTTTTGAAAAACACAAATGCCCAGGCATTACTTTTTTTTTCCACCAGCGCTCCAGATGTGTCTCTAATGAGTAGCCATGTTTAAAGACAACAGGACTTTATGAGGACCTTTTCCTTTTATCTAGTTTGTTTCACTTTTTCCAGTTCATAGTCAGCGCTTCCATTTCATTTAGTTTATGTTTTCCAATTGCTCCGTCTCTTTTTCTAATACATATTCTTTCCAAAGCCTTTATCAAGCATAGTGAAAAAGCTTTTGTATGCATATAAATAATATGCATAATATATATATTTTAGAAAACTTATGAAGTTTTGCCTAACTAAAAACATTCTGACATTTTGATTCCACTTGTTTGACTCAGTATGAATAGAATGTGAGATTTCTAATTTAAAAAGCAGATATGCAACAAGCAACAAAGGTTTACTGTATAGCACAGAGAACTATAGTCAATATCTTGTATAATGGAAAATAATTTCAAAAATAATATATGTGTATATGTATAACTGAATCACAAAAACAAGAATTCTTTTTGAAATTTAGTAATGTTTATCTTTTTGCCAGTTTTTCTAAATGTCCTATGGAAACCTAATAACATAAGAGATACAAAATTTTAAATATTTTGTGTAAGATATAAGATAAATATAAATTAATATAAATATATTAAATTATTAATGACATCATTCAAGATGTCCTATTCTTAGTTTCTGCACTTAATAAAATATTCTCAGAGAAATGTTACTATGTCTCACTATGATTATATATTTTTTTCTTTTCCCTTATATTTCTTCTGAGTTTTGCTTTATGTATCTTTATTTCTTTGTTGTTAGGTACCTAAATGATTTATGATGTCTATCTTCTTTGTGAATTATACATTTTATCATTAAAAATATTCATCTTTGTTTCATTTTAAAATAAATTAATTAGTGGAGAACCACACACGCAAAGAAACAACCCAATCAAAAAAATGGGCAGATGATCTAAGCAGATACTTCTCCAAAGAAGACAAACAGGTGGCCAAAAAGCACGTGAAGACAGCTTCAACACTGCTAATTACCATTGTTGTTCAGCCACTAAGTTATATACAACTCTTTGAGACCCCATGAACTGCAACACACCAGGCTTCTCTGTCCATCACTATCTCCCTGAGTTCACTCAAACTCATGTCCATTGAGTCAGTTATACCATCTAACCATCATCCTCTGTTGCTCCCCTCTCCTCTTGCCCTCAATTTTTCCCAGTATTAGGGTCTTTTCCAATGAGTCAGCTCTTCACATCAAATGGCCAAAGTAGTGGGGCTTCAGCATCAGTTCTTCTAATGGATATTCAGGACTGATTTCCTTTAAGATTGGTTTGATCTCCTTGCTGTCCAAGGTATTCTCAAGAGTCTTCTCCAGCACCACAGTTCAAAAACATTAATTCTTCGGCACCTCAGCCTTTATAGTCCAACTCTCACATTCATACATGACTACTGGGAAAACCATAGCTCTATCTGGAACTTTGTCAGAAAAGTCTCTGCTTTTTAAAACACTGTTGAGGTTTGACACAACTATTCTTCCAAGGAGCAAGCATCTTTTAGTTTTGTGTAGGCACTCACCATCTGCATTGATTTTGGAGCCCAAGAAAATGAAATCTGACACTGTTTCCACATTTTCCCCATCTATTTGCCATAAAGTAATAGGACCGGAAGCCATGTTCTTAGTTTTTTGAATGCTGAGTTTTAAGTCAGCTTTTTCCACTCTCCTCTTTCACCTTCATCAAGAAGCTCTTTAGTTCCTCTTCACTTTCTGCCATTAAAGTAGTATCACCAGCATATCCTTAGATTGTTGACATTTCTCCAGGCAATCATGATTCCAGCTTGTGATTCAAGCTAATTATTAGAGAAATGCAATTCAAAAGTACAATAAGGTATCACCTCACATTAGTCAAAATGACCATCATCAAAGAGTCTACAAACAATAAATGGTGGAGAGGATGTGGAGAAAAGGGAACCTTCCTACACTGTTGGTGGGAATGTAAATTAGTACAGCTGCTATGGAGAATAGCATGGAGGTTCCTTTGGTTCGGTTCAGTTGCTCAGTCATGTCCGACTCTTTGCGACCTCAGGAATCGCAGCACGTCAGGCCTCCCTGTCCATCACCAACTCCTGGATTTCACTCAGACTCACGTCCATCGAGTCCGTGATGCCATCCAGCCATCTCATCCTCTGTCGTCCCCTTCTCCTCCTGCCCCCAATCCCTCCCAGCATCAGTCTTTTCCAATGAGTCAACTCTTCTCATGAGGTGGCCAAAGTACTGGTGTTTCAGCTTTAGCATCATTCTTTCCAAAGAAATCCCAAGGCTGATCTCCTTTAGAATGGACGGGTTGGATCTCCTTGCAGTCCAAGGGATTCTCAAGAGTCTTCTCCAACACCACAGTTCAAAAGCATCAATTCTTCAGCGCTCAGCCTTCTTCACAGTCCAACTCTCACATCCATACATGACTACTGGAAAAACCACAGCCCTGACTAGACGGACCTTAGTCAGCAAGGTAATGTCTCTGCTTTTGAATATACTGTCTAAGTTGGTCATAACTTTTCTTCCAAGGAGTAAGCGTCTTTTAATTTCATGGCTGCAGTCACCATTTGCAGTGATTTTGGAGCCCCCAAAAATAAAGTCTGACACTGTTTCCACTGTTTCTCCATCTATTTCCTATGGAGTGATGGGACCGGATGCCATGATGTTCGTTTTCTGAATGTTGAGCTTTAAGCCAACTTTTTCACTCTCCTCTTTCACTTTCATCAAGAGGCTTTTTATAAGAAACTAAAAATAGAGGTCCCATATGATCCAATAATCCCAAAAGTGGGAGTAGCTATAGTTCAAAAAAATACATGTACCCCTATGTTCATTACAGCGCTATTTACAATAGTGGTGGGGGGCAAGAATAAATTAGGAGGTTGGGATTAATATAACCACACTACTATATATAAACTAGATAATCAACAAGGACCTACTATATAGCACAGAGAACTCTACTCAGTAGTCTATAATAACCTATATAGGAAAAGAATATGAAAAAGATAGATATGTGTATAATGAAATCACTTTGCTGTACAACTGAAACTAATACAACACAGTAAATCAAATATATTCCAATATAAAATAAAAATTTTAGAAGTAAATTAAAAAGAAAATAGAAATATAGATCTGATCATGGCACCACCTACTAAAAGGACCTCAGTGTTAAACCACAGTTCTTAAGACAGACATCAAAATTTTCAACACAGATAATAGGTCCCAGCACAATCTGGCCCCACAAATTTCTTCAGTTTCTTCTGATAATTTCTCTTATTGTCTACATTCCTATCTGATTCGTGTTGTTTGAATTCCTCCTTTATACCATGTTCCGTCCTGCCACAGGGCATTTGCACACACTGCTCACTGTTTGGAATGTTATCCCTTCCCTCTTCACACAGAACCTCCTGCTCATCCTTGAGAACTCAGTTTAAAATACACATTCTCAGCAAACTTCCCTGGCTTCCCCTGACCCCACTTCTGAGACCCCACTTCTGACCCATGACACATCCTCATAGTGCTGGCACACCTCTGAAGCATTTCACATGGTAGCGATTTTTAAGTTTCTACTTATTAATAACAAAGTTATATGTGAATACACTTTGAATAGGGCTTTGCCAGGTGGTGCGAGTGGTGAAGAACCCACCTGCCAATACAGGAGACAGAGGAGACAGGTTCAATCCCGGGTTGTAAAGATCCCCTGGAGGATGGCATGGCAGCCCACTTCAGCATTCTGAAGATTCTCTCTGCCTGGAGAATCCCAGAGGAGCCTGGCAGGCTACAGTCCATAGAGTTGCAAAGAGTCGGACACAACTGAAGCGACTTAGCACACACACACACACACTTTGAATAAACCTAACACGAACAGAAAGCCAAAAATTCAGCTTCATGGTTTTTCACATGGTGAACAAAGCCATGTGTGTTCAAGGTAAGAAACATTTCCAGGATCCCTGAAGCCCCCCTCTGCAGTTACTATACCACTCTCCCCAAGGTAATGACTACTATTTTGATTTATAACACACGAGTGCATTTTTTATTTTAAACATTCCTACAATTCACATAAAGCATGAGCACCCCCCCCACTTCCCTTCCCACAATGAATTTGGTATATATCCTTTTTTTGATATACATATCTACATGTAATTGATACATAATTTTATTTTATCATTACATCCTAATCGCATACCTGTGTAACAGTATCATTTTCTATCTCCGCCACTACACTGTCCTCTCTGCAATGACTGAGTCAATGGCAGTACCTGGTCCTCATTTTCTCTCCAGCTCCTTGTACATACGCGGCCACAGGGTACACTCCACCCAAATGGTAAATATATGAATAGTTACGCCAGGTGCTAAGGCCACCAAAGTGAACAAGACAAACAGGTCCACTGCCCCTACTCTCCTCTAGTGTATAGAGTGTAATTGGCCGGAAAGCTTTTTTAAAGCCTCCCAGAAGTGATGCTTTAAAGCCACAGGGTCTGTTCTTTCTCCCAGAGACAGCCCCTACCTCAGAGAGCTCTTCCCTGCTGACTGACACATCTACCCTGGACCAATTAAGGGGCCTTTCCCTGATTTCTATGTTTTCACCAACTTTCACTGGGCTCAACAGCAACTCCTGGTTCTCATGAGGATGCCTCTGGTTGGGATCTTCTTTCTGCCTTCATCCCACAAAACTCAACACATCCCCAAGAATTAGCTAACAAGACAAACATAGTGGAAGGAGCTTTGTTCTTGGGAGTCAGACAGCATGGGTTCAAGTCCTAATGCTTTCACTTTCTGGTTGACCTTCAGCAAACTGTTCCACCTGTCTGGGCCTGTTTCCACATTCATCAGAGGAAAAGGCTGAACTGACAAAAATTCCAGGGTTCCTTTTCCTCTCTAATGTCCTATGATTTTTACCATGGAAGGTACCTATGCCTAAGAGTACACAGCTGATCCCTCTAAAGATAGTCCTATATCCCAAGGATGATTTAATGCCCCCAAGGGAGACTTAGCACTTCTGAAGGGCTGGTTCGGTTTCTTCATTACACAGGTCAGTCCCATCCCAGCCCTCCGCTTTCATAAGTGTACTACAAACAGCAACGGAAGGGAAGCAAACAGTTCTTTAGGAGGGCTGACAAGGATGGTCAAGAGTATCCTTATAAAAATGTCAGCAAGCTTGGGCATTTTTTTTTAGGAAACTGTCTTTTGAAACACCATGACCTGATTTTCAGGGAGGGACCAACTGCAAAAGCAAGGGGTTTCTTGCCAGGGCAGCAAGTTTTTGACTTCTATTTGATGATTTGAGACTAAGAGAAAAGCAAAACAACAGGAATTTTACATCTTTATATGATTAGATCAGGATGGACTGAGATCCCTGGGAACTGAACCCAGTGTCTGGAGACCAGGCTAGCCAGTCAGCATGCACTGAGGATCAACACACCAGGAGAACCCCAGATTTCACACTCAGGCTGCTTGGCATGTGGCAACTCGAGGGCCCCCTGTTCTGAGCCATTCCAGCATGTCTGGGGCTGCTCAAGTTTTCAGAGTGAAGAATACTCCCTAGGAGTGGGTGTGGCTTAGTTTCAATTCTCCTCACTCCCTGAGACTTGAAGACCTGCCAGACTTTGCAGACTGAGAACATGGGTCCTCATGAGTACTGTGGGCCAACTTTGTTCATCTCTATGTTATTGTCCAATTTCATTCTAACAGAAGCACTCACATTAGATATCCCTGGACTCATTTTACAGGTCAGGAAATTTTAAGTCACTTGCCCAATGTCACAAAGAGAATAAGGTTTCAGCTCATGTCTTAGGATGCCAAGCCTCACGATGTACAATTACATCCAGGAGAGCTACCAGGGGCTGCAGCCTCCCTTCCTCCTGACCTCTTAGGAGGAATGTCCAGGACACATGGTAAAGCCTGTCATGGTAAAGGCTGGATCAGTACTTGTCAGGTTCACTGTTCCTTGTGGCCCCTTAGCTATCAGAGTGCAAATGGGGCTGATCAGGTACCCCTGGGGGGCGCCAAATCACCAGGCTCTTTGTAGGCTTTGCCCGAGGCAGAAAATCTGTTGCAAAAGCAATTCCTCTGACCTTTCTACAAAACAAAGTAAGAGATGGAGCCGGAAAGAACGGACATTGAGTGCAGGTGCGCATAAGGAAGAAGCACATTTTGAGTTTAGGGGAAAAAAAGTACAGGGAAGAAGGAAGAATGGATTTTGAGGGGGGATGGGGAGATTTTTTATTTTCCCCAGAACCCAGCACCAAGCCCAGCAGTACAGGAGTGTGGTTACCCCAGTAAATCAATGTGTGAATGCATGAACCAATCTCATGGGGAGAAGCTCCTCAGAAGACACGCTCCTTTCCCTCTCATCTTCAATTTGGTTGTCAATTACTAACATACCCAGGCATGCCTCATCCGCAAACATATGCTCAAAATTAATCCTCCCAACACTGCAATCACCTTGAGCTATTCTGTATCATGAAACTTTCGGTAAAGAGCAGACTACAATCACTAGTTTGTCTTCTGGTTCGCTTGTGGTTCAGATGGTAAAGAATCTGCCTGCAGTGCAGGAGACCTGTGTTCAATCTCTGGGTCAGCAAGATCCCCTGGAGGAGGAAATGGTTACCCACCCCAATATTCTTACCTGGAGAATTCCATGGACACAGGAGCCTGGCGGGCTACAGCCCATGGGGTTGCACAGAGCCGGACACAACTGAGCTATGACTTACTCTAAGAGAACAGGACTGAATATTATTCTTTTACTCCCAGGGTCTGGCTCATATTTGATGATGTGAACGGGCCCTGCCTTGAGAAGAGTCTCTATGTTCTCTAAATGTGCTCCTCATACTCCTGTGCTTTGCAGTCTCCTCTACACTGATGCCTCCATTGCCAAGGTAAAGCTCCAGGAACAGGATATGCTTTCTATCCTGTTCCATACAAAGCCTGCTCCTCCACCCATGTTCCCACCTAAACTAACTCAGTTGAACTTGGAGTTGGCAACTGATCCAACATCAAGGTACATACAAGCTAGGCAATATTTTATGAGGTGGCCTCAACTAAAAAGTTCTGCCCCTCCAAGAACTAAGTGAGCCAATTACCTCCTTCATGAAGCTGAATTAAAAAATATGGGGAAAAAACAGATAAGAGCAGAAGTAGAAAGATCATGAGAATGAATGGAGATCGTGAATAAGCCAATGTTCTGAGCAATGAGAAGATTAAGAGTTGGAAGTTCTAACAGAGATAAAGGAAGATAAAGATACATCACAGAAGCTGGAGAACAGTTGAGAAATCATGGTAGGGAAAGTAGAGCAGCTAAGGAATAGATGAGTTTCACTTATGTTAGAAAGTTAGTGTGGAGATCCATGAATCTTAAGTCACTGAGACCTTAGCACAAGCAGACTTGGATCTGGACTGGATTGTTGCCAGTCATGACTTAGGGGTGGGCCAGTCCTTTCCAAGGAAAACCTTTAAACTGAAACTTTCAGGGGAAATGTTGTTACTTGCTGGGCCACAAATTAAACCCAGGAAGGTTATTCAGATGTATATGATTTCAAAGATCTCTCAAGGAAAAATTAACATTCCAGAGTGCTCAGAATGTTGAAATTGGCCCTTCCAATATCTTTCCATAGGACACGGAGCAAGTCAAACTTCCCCTGCTTTACAGAAGCATGGGAAAGTAACTTATCTATATTCCAAAGACCCAGTGAAGGCAGGTGTCATGAATCCTCAGCACAATATTCTCTTCACTAAACCTTGGTATCAATGCTTCTTGCCATTCCCTGCCCAGTTCTTCTCTTTTCCTCATTTATCTGGGAAAGCTTACAGTTTCAAAGATGAGCTCAAGGAGCCCTAAGATCACAGCTATTAGGGAAACGCCAGCAAGAAGTACTGGAAAGTCTACTAGGGACTGGACATTGTAGCCCAAGTGTGATTTTGAGCCACTAAGGTACAATGATGGTGGTGGGTCTGCAGGCACTGCCCCAAAGAAAAAAGCATTTAGTGAGTAATGCCTTCACATATTCTGTGGTTTGTGAACATTAATACCAAACAGAGAAGTTCAAAAACACTGCTGCCCTGGACTTCCCTGGTGGTCCAGTGGTTAAGAATCCACCTGCCAATGCAGGAGACGCTGGTTTCATCCCTGGTCCAGGAAGATTTCACATGCCTCAGTTCAGTTCAGTTCAGTCGCTCAGTAGTGTCCGACTCTTTGTGACCCCATGAATCACAGCACACCAGGCCTCCCTGTCCATCACCATCTCCTGGAGTTCACTCAGACTCACGTCCATCGAGTCAGTGATGCCATCCAGCCATCTCATCCTCTGTCGTCCCCTTCTCCTCCTGCCCCTAGTCCCTCCCAGCATCAAAGTCTTTCCCAATGAGTCAACTCTTCACATGAGGTGGCCAAAGTACTGGAGCTTCAGCTTTAGCATCATTCCTTCCAAAGAACACCCAGGGCTGATCTCCTTCAGAATGGACTGGTTGGATCTCCTTGCAGTCCAAGGGACTCTCAAGAGTCTTCTCCAACACCACAGTTCAAAAGCATCAATTCTTTGGCACTCAGCCTTCTTCACAGTCCAACTCTCTCATCCATACATGACCACAGGAAAAACCATAGCCTTGACTAGACGGACCTTAGTCGGCAAAGTAATGTCTCTGCTTTTGAGTATACTATCTAGGTTGGTCATAACTTTTCTTCCAAGGAGTAAGAGTCTTTTAATTTCATGGCTGCAGTCACCATCTGCAGTGATTTTGGAGCCCCAAAAGATAAAGTCTGATACTTTTTCCACTGTTTACCCGTCTATTTCCCATGAAGTGATGGGACCGGATGCCATGATCTTCATTTTCTGAATGTTGAGCTTTAAACCAACTTTTTCACTCTCTTCTTTCATCAAGAGGTTTTTTAGCTCCTCTTCACTTTCTGCCACAAGGGTGGTGTCATCTGCGTATCTGAGGTTATTGATATTTCTCCTGGCAATCTTGATTCCAGCTTGTGTTTCTTCCAGTCCAGCATTTCTCATGATGTACTCTGCATAGAAGATAAATAAGCAGGGTGACAATATACAGCCTTGACGTACTCCTTTTCCTATTTGGAACCAGTCTGTTGTTCCATGTCCAGTTCTAACTGTTGCTTCCTGACCTGCATACAGACTTCTCAAGAGGCAGGTCAGGTGGTCTGGTATTCCCATCTCTTTCAGAATTTTCCACAGTTTATTGTGATCCACACAGTCAAAGCCTTTGGCATCGTCAATAAAGCAGAAATAGATGTTTTTCTGGAACTCTCTTGCTTTTTCCATGATCCAGCAGATGTTAGCAATTTGATCTCTGGTTTCTCTGCCTTTTCTAAAACCAGCTTGAATATCAGGGAGTTCACAGTTCACGTATTGCTGAAGCCTGGCTTGGAGAATTTTGAGCATTACTTTACTAGCATATGAGATGAGTACAATTGTGTGCTGGTTTGAGCATTCTTTGGCATTGCCTTTCTTTGGAATTGGAATGAAAACTGACCTTTTCCAGTCCTGTGGCCACTGCTGAGTATTCCAAATTTGTTGGCATATTGAGTGCAGCACTTTCACAGCATCATCTTTCAGGACTTGAAACAGCTCAACTGGAATTCCATCCTTCCACTAGCTTTGTTCTTAGTCATGCTTTCTAAGGCTCACTTGACTTCACATTCCAATTGTCTGGCTCTAGATTAGTGATCATATCATCATGATTATCTGGGTCATGAAGACCTTTTTTGTACAGTTCTTCTGTGTATTCTTGCCACCTCTTCTTAATATCTTCTGCTTCTGTTAGGTCCAGACCATTTCTGTCCTTTATCGAGCCCATCTTTGCATGAAATGTTCCCTTGGTATCTCTAATTTTCTTGAAGAGATCTCTAGTCTTTCCCATTCTGTTGTTTTCCTCTATTTCTTTGCATTGATCCTGAAGAAGACTTTCTTATCTCTTCTTGCTATTCTTTGGAACTCTGCATTCAGATGCTTATATCTTTCCTTTTCTCCTTTGCTTTTCACCTCTCTTCTTTTCACAGCTATTTGTAAGGCCTCCCCAGACAGCCATTGTGCTTTTTTGCACTTCTTTTCCATGCCTAGGAGCAACTAAGTATATGTCCCACAACTGCTGAGCCCAAGTATCTAGAGCATGTGCTCCACAAGAGGAGCCACCGCAATGAGAGGCCTGCACACAGCAATGAAGACCCAGTGCAGCCAAAAATAAATGAATAAATTAAGTTTTTATTAAGGATACCTAGAAATATCTTTTTAAAAAAAGAACACTGCTGCCCTGCCCTGGCAGATCACCTCCACCTTGCTCAGACCACCAAAGCTGAAAAACCACACATGCTTTGCATTCTCATACTCTGCAGATCATCTCAGCTCAGTGTGGCCTAAGTCCTCTTGGAGGAGGTCACCATTAGATCCACTATAGAGCTGCTGAGCAGACCACCTACAAACTGGAGAACAATTATACCAAAGAAGTTCTTCTACTGTTGTAAAAGTTCTAGGGTCCACAACAGATTTCCCAATCTGGGGATCTGGCAAAGGGAATCAGAACCCCCAGGGATGGGGCCAGTGGGATGTGACTACAGAACTCTCACAGGACTGGGGAAACAGACTCTTGGAGGGCACAGCAAAGAACTGTGTGCACCAGAGCCCAGGAGAAAGGAGTAGGGACCCCAGAGAGGCTGAGCTGGGCCTGCCTGTGAGTGTTTTGGGGTCTCCCACGAGGTGTGCACAACAGTGGCCAGCCACGGGGTCAGGGGCACCGATTACAACAGTCCTGGGAGCTGAGGTGTGCTGCTGTAAGTCCTTTTGAAGGTCACCATTACTGCCATTATCCCTACCATAGTTTGGCCTGAGGCCAAACTATAGGGAGGGAGCACAGCCCCACCCATCAGCAGAACATTGGATTAAAGACTTGCTGAACATGGCCTTCTTTGTGCCAAAGAATGCTCAAACTACTGTACAACTGCACTCATCTCACACACTAGTAAAGTAATGCTCAAAATTCTTCAAGCCAGGCCTCAGCAATCTGTAAACCATGAACTTCCAGATGTTCAAGCTGGTTTTAGAAAAGGCAGAGGAACCAGATATCAAATTGCCAACATCTGCTAGATCATGGAAAAAGCAAGAGAGTTCCAGAAAAACATCTATTTCTGCTTTATTGACTATGCCAAAGCCTTTGACTGTGTGGATCACAATAAACTGTGGAAAATTCTGAAAGAGATGGGAATACCAGACCACCTGACCTGCCTCTTCAGAAACCTATATGCAGGTCAGGAGGCAACAGTTAGAGCTGGACATGGAACAACAGACTGGTTCCAAATAGGAAAAGGAGTATGTCAAGGCTGTATATTGTCACCCTGCTTATTTATCTTCTATGCAGAGTACATCATGAGAAATGCTGGGCTGGAAGAAGCACAGCTGGAATCAAGATTGCCAGGAGAAATATCAATAACCTCAGATATGCAGATGACACCACCCTTATGGCAGAAAGTGAAGAACTAAAGAGCCTCTTGATGAAAGTGAAAGAGGAGAGTGAAAAAGTTGGCTTAAAGCTCAACATTCGGAAAACGAACATCATGGCATACGGTCCCATCACTTCATGGCAAATAGATAGGGAAACAGTGGAAACATGGCTGACTTTATTTTGGGGGGGCCCCAAAATCACTGCAGATGGTGACTGCAGCCATGAAATTAAAAGACGCTTACTCCTAGGAAGGAAAGTTATGACCAACCTAGACAGCATATTCAAAACCAGAGACATTACTTGGCCAACAAAGGGCCATCTAGTCAAGGTTATGGTTTTTCCAGTGGTGATGTATGGATGTGAGAGTTGGACTATAAAGAAAGCTGAGCACCGAAGAAGTGATGCTTTTGAACTGTGGTATTGGAGAAGACTCTTGAGAGTCCCTTGGACTGCAAGGAGATCCAACCAGTCCATCCTAAAGGAGATCAGTCCTGAGTGTTCATTGGAAGGACTGATGTTGAAGCTGAAATGCCAATACTTTGGCCACTTGATGCGAAGAGCTGACTCATTTAAAAAACCCTGATGCTGGGAAAGATTGAGGGAAGGAGGAGGAGGGGACAGCAGAGGATGAGATGGTTGGATGGCATCACCGACTCAACGGACATGAGTTTGGGTGAACTCCGGGAGTTGGTGATGGACAGGGAAGCCTGGCGTGCTGCGGTTCATGGGGTCACAAAGAGTCAGACGTGACTGAGCAACAGAACTGAACTGAGCATGGCGTTGCCCATCAGAGCAAAACACAGTTTTCCCCACAGCCAGTCCTTCCCATCAAGCTTCCACAAGCTTCTTATCTTCATCCGAGGGCAGACAGAACGAAAACCACAATCACAGAAAACTAACCAGACTGATCACATGAATCACAATCTTGTCTAACTCAGTGAAACTATGAATCAAATCCTGAACAACAATCAACTTTTTTCTTAAGAGGTTCTTCTTCCAGAGAACTCTATTTTCTCTCCCGAGACCTGGCAAGGCAAAGGTAGCATGACCTTCATAAGGCAGAGATTTGAGATTCCACTCAAAGGAAAAATCTGCTAATTAAAATAAAGTCCAAAATCTTATTACAAGTAGAAAGGACCTTTAGCTAAATGATTTAGATTCAGAGCTGAAGCACAGTAGTTTCTTTGCAATATACTGATTGCTGTCATCCTCTGCTGGGTTTATCTGGAGGATGAGATGACCTCCAAAATTCAGGAAGAGCAAAACTCTTCAATTCTAGATCAAATCCAAAGCATGTTGTCCAAGAGCAGAAAACATTCTTCCCACACCCTTAAATCTAGAGATACCAAGTGGTAGCTTCTGGGAGAGGGTATTCTATTAACTTCCAGCCTCCAAAATCCACTATGACCTAGTCTATAATCCAAATATATACAGCACGCTGGACATGTAATTGGAGTTTCAAGAGTCCTAATTTTGTCTTCCAACCAGGTTGCCACTTCTGAAAACATGTAGAAACACCAGGTGTCCCAGTGCTTTGAAATTAGTCTAAAAAACCCGGGGACAGGGGGTGGGGGGAATCCATATTCTATTTGAAATAGAATCAAAAGAAACTTTGGAGATCACTGATTTTAGACCCTACTTTACTATCAAGGATTCAAACTTGGAATGCATTTAGAAACTTTGGAAACTATTCTGGAGAAGGCACCAAAAGGAGGTTGGTCCTCGGTCTCACCTCCTGCCGGTTTTGTTCTCCTCGCACCTCTGTAGTGGTTCAGTGAACAATCTGAGCCAGATTGCCAGCCAGAGGTCTGAAGCTCCTCCCTGTGGCTTACTAATTATTCAACCCTTGTAAAAAGATGTGAGAATAAAATGAGTTAATGTGCTCTGAGTGCTTAAAATAGTGTCTGGCAGCTGTAAACTAGTATACATAAGATACAGAAACAGCTAGGTCCCACTGTATAGCACAAGGGATTAGATTCAATATCCAGTGATAAACTATAATGGAAAGGAATACAAAAAGGAATATATATATGAGTCACTTTGCTATACAGCAGAAATTAACCCAACATTGTAAATCACCTATATTTTAATAAAATTTTAAAAAGTTACAAGATCAATGAAGAAATAAAACTGAATAGGGGCTTCCATGGTGGCTCAGTGGTAAAGAATCTGCCTCTCAACACAGGAGACAGGTTCGATCGCTGGTCCAGGAAGATCCCACATGCCTCTGAGCAACTAAGCCTGTGCACCACAACTACGGAGCCTGTGCTCAAGAGCCTGGGAGCCACACCTCCTGAGCCCACGTGCCCTAGAGCCCTTGCTCCACCAACCAGAGAAGCCGTGGCGATGAGAAGCCCACACAGCGCAACTAGAGCACAGCCTCTGCTCGCAGCAACTACAGAAAAGTGCACGCAGCAAAGAGGATTCAGCAGAGTCAAAAATTAAGAAATAGAATTGTTATCTTTTAAAAGTGAAACAGCAGGGGCAGGGGAGCCAGTGTCTGACATACGGTGAGGGGTCATAAGATGCTGGCTAACATAATTAGTCCCTCAAAGGACTCTTTCTAGGATTACGAGATGATACCGAGCTAAGGTTCAGCACAGTGCCTGACACATCATGCTCAATAAATATGTTCTTACGGTTTTACAGGAAGAGTGAGAGAATGGTGCTCTGGGGTCCAGACCATTTGCTGATCAGGAAACAGTGCTGAAGGTTTTTATTTCAAGGTGAGGGCATTTTAAAGTGTTTTCTCATTTACACAATATCGGACATAGAACAATTACCAAAAACCCTTGAACTTCCTTTCAAGAGTGTGTTTAAGAGATTTCCCCAGAGGTTAAAACTCCATGTTTCCACTGCAGGGGACATGGGTTCAATCCCTGGTCTGGGAACTAAGATCCTGAAAGCTGCATGGCCAAATAAATAAACCAAATGTACCTATATTTAAAAAGTGCTTTTAAGAGAATTCCACAGCAATATCTGGGAACAATATTTCTGCTTGGGAGAGGAGAGGAATCCAGACAGGAACTTGGGCCATGTTGGCTACGAACTATGACCACCTCCTTGGTAAGAAGGACCGAAAGATTCCCATCATACCCCATGTTTTGGCTTTCAGCACTCAATGAATATCATCCTGTTTAGTAAACTCCATAAAATTATCAAGCTAGAGTAAGAGGTCACATTGTTAAGAAGTCTGCCATCATGAAATAGTGAGTTACCAGTCTCACCTGAGTGCTGCTACAGTAGGGACCTGGACTAACTGGGGTCTAGCTCTAGTTCAAATCAAAGCTTTGGAGTTCAGAGTGGCACTAGTATCCTGAGAAGACTTCTCTTTGGGTTGGCTTCACAGTACGCAGGTCATTCATACCTCACCCTTACGGAGATGGATCTCAGTGGAAAAAAAGATGCTCCTTCCCAAGCGTCCAGTACAATTGTCATAACGTACTCTCACTGGCCCAGCTGGAGGCTTGGCATGAACCACGGCTCTGTGGCCAGGTTGGTGTCAGAAGGGTGATAAATCAGTCTGACCAGGTTGGGTCATCCACCCACCTTGATATCTGGGACATGGGGTTAGCCCCATCCAAACCACATGAATAGAAAGAGAATGAGGGGGTACACCACAGGGAAAACCTGGGGACTGTTACCAAAATTGAAAGAATTTGTGGATACTGGGCAGGCAAAACCAGTTATCAGTTTTACCTGGCTTTCCTACTACTTGCTGTGTAGGAATTTAGTGAGTCATTTGAACTCTCTAGCACATAGTTTTTCATCTATAAAATGAGAGATTCAGGCTAGAGAGCACAGAAGAATCCTTTGAAGGATTTGTTGAGACAGTTTCTTGGGCCCCATCCCCAGAGATTCTGATTCAATAGGCCTGAAATGGGGCCAAGAATTTGCCTTTCTATCAAGTACCTGGTGACGCTGATGCTGGTCTGGAGACCACACTAGGAGTAACATGGGGCTAGATGACGACTCAGTCCCTGGCATCCTGTGAGTGATGGAAAATCTTCATTCTGAGACTCCCAGCTGGGAATTCTGCTTCTGCCCCTGCTGTGGGAAGCAGCATAAGCTGGACAAAAAATACAAGAACGACAGGGGCGAATTCTCAACTTGGCTCCCATCACTGGGAATACTGACCAAATCGGATGTTACCTAGCAGCCACTCAAGCCAGTGACTACTTTCTCTTGTTTTTGTGGCTGCATCTCAGAGTAGAAGGATGTGTGCTCATCTCCTCCGGTGAGAAAACCAAAATCTCAACTAGCTGCTGAACAACCACTGGCAGGGGACTGTTGGAACCCACCAAAAAAAGATACCACACATCCAAGGACAAAGGAGAAGCCGCAACAAGATGGTAGAAGGGGCACAATCACATTTAAAATCAAATCTCAGACCTGCCAGAGATGCTAGGAGGCAGCAAACAAAACCTTGTGCACACCAGGACCCAGGAGAAAGGAGCAGTGACCCCACAAGAGACTGAGTCAGACTTGCCTGTGAGTGTCCGGGAGTCTCCCTCGAGGCCTGGGTCGACACTGGCCTGCCACGGGGTCCGGGGCACGGGCAGTAGCAGTCCTGGGAGGTGCACCATGCAGGCATAAGGCCTTTAGGAGGAGGAGGTCGTATCTGTACCATAGTTTGGTCTGAGGCCAAACTACAGGGAGGAAGCACAGCTCCACCCATCAGCGGAAAATTGGATTAAAGATTTACTGAGCATGGCCCTGCCCCCCAGATCCAGCTTTCCCCACAGCCAGTCCTTCCCATCAGAAAGCTTCCACAAGCCTCTTATCTTCATCCATCAGAAGGCAGACAGAATGAAAACCACAATCACGGAAAACTAACCAAAATGATCACATGGATCACAACTTTGTGTTAACTCAATCAAACTATGAGCCGTGTCATATAGGGCCACCCCAGATGGATAGTAGACAGTTCTGACAAAACATGATCCACTGGAGAAGGGAATGGCAAACCACTTCAGCACTCTTGCCTTGAGAACCTCCAAAACAGTATGAAAAGGCAAAAAGATATGACACTGAAAGATGAACCCCCTCCCAACCCGAGGTCAGTAGGTGTCCAATATGCTGCTGGAGAAGAGTGGAGAAATAGCTCCAGAAGGAATGAAGAGCCTGAGCCAAAGTGGAAATGACATCTGGTGTCTGTGACTGCTGGTGAAAGTAAAGTCCAATGCTGAAAAGAACAATACTGCATAGGAACCTGGATGTTAGGTCCATGAATCAAGGTAAATTGGATGTGGTCAAACAGGAGATGGCAAGAGTGAACATCAACATTTTAGGAAACAGTGAACTAAAATGGACCAGAATGGGTGAATGTAATTCAGATGACTGTAATATAAACTACTGTGGTCAAGAATCCCTTAGGAAAAAATGGAGTAGCCTTCAGAGTCAATAATAAGAGTCTGAAAAGCAGTACTTGGGTACAATCTCAAAAATGACAGAATGATCTCACTTCGTTTTCAAGGCAAATCATTCAATATCACAGGAATCCAAGTCTATGCCCCAACCACTTATGCCAAAGAAGATGAAGTTGACTGATCTATGAAGACCCACAAGACTGTCTATAACTGACATAAAAGAAAAGATGCTCTTTTTTATCATACAGGACTGGAATGCAAAAGTAGGAAGTTAAGAGATACCTGGAGTAGCAGGTAAGTTTGGCCCTGGAGTATGAAATGAAGCAGGGCAAAGGCTAACAGAGTTTTGCCAAGAGAACGCACTGGTCATAGCAAACATCCTCTTCCAACAACACAAGAGACAACTCTACACATGGACATCACCAGATGATCAATACTGAAATCAGGTTGATTATATTATTTGCAGCTGAAGATGGAGAAACTCTATACAGTCAGCAAAAACAAGACTTGGACTCGACTGTGGCTCAGATCATGAACTCCTTAATATAAATTTAGGCTTAAATTGGAGAAAGTAGGGAAAACCACTTGGCCATTCTAGTATGACCTAAATCAAATCCCTTATGATTACACAGTAGAAGTGACAAATAGATTCAAGGGATTAGATATGAAAGAGTGCCAGAAAAACTATGGACAGAGGTTCATAACATTGTACAGGAGGCGATGACCAAAACCACCCCAAAGAAAAGACAAAATGGTTGTCTGAGGAGGCCTTACAAATAGCTGAAAAAAGAAGAGAGGTGAAAGACAAAGGAGAAAAGAAAGGATAAATCCATCTGAATGCAGAGTTTCAAAGAATAGCAAGGAGAGACAAAAAAGTCTTCCTAACCGAACAATGCAAAGATATAGAGGAAAACAATAGAATGGGAAAGACTAGAGATCGCGTCAAGAAAATGAGAGATACCAAGGGAATATTTCATGCAAAAATGGGCACAATAAGGACAGAACTGGTATGGACCTAACAGAAGCAAAAGATATTAAGCGAAGGTGGCAAGAATACACAGAAAAACTGTACAAAAAGGTCTTAATGACCCAGATAACCATGATGGTATGATCACTCACCTAGAGCCAGACATCCTGGAATGCGAAGTCAAGTGGGCCTTATGAAGCATTACTATAAACAAAGCTAGTGGAGGTGATGGAATTCCAGTTGAGCTATTTCAAATCCTAAAAGATGATGCTGCTAAAGGACAGCACTCAATATGTCAGCAAATTTGGAAAACTCAGCAGTGGCCACAGGACTGGAAGAGGTCAGTTTTTATCCCAATCCTAAAGAAGGACAATGCCATAGAATGTTCAAACTACCACACAACTATCATTTCACATACTAGCAACATAATGTTCAAAATCCTTCACGCTAGGGTTCAAAAATGTGAATCTGGAACTTCTACATGTTCAAGCTGGATTGAGGAAAGTCAGAGGAACCAGAGATCAAATTGCCAATGCCCACTGGATCACAGAAAAAGGAAGAGAATTCCATAAAAACATCTACTTCTGCTTCATTGACTACACTAAAGCCTTTGACTGTGTGGATCACAACAAACCGCAGAAAATTCGTAAGGAAATGGCAGTACCATACCACCTTACTGAGAAACCTGTATGCAGGACAAGAAGCAACAGAATCAGACAGGGAACAATGGACAGGCTCAAAATTGGAAATGGAGTACGTCAAGGCTGTAAACTGCCACCCTGCTTATTTAACTTATACACAGAGTACCTCATGCTAAATGCTGGGCTGGATGTCTCACAAGCTAGAATCAAGATTTCCAGGAGAAATATCAACAACCTCGGATGAACTACCCTAATTAAGAAAGTGAAGAGAAACTAAAGAGCCTCTTGATGACGGTGAAAGAGGAGAGTGAAAAAGTTGGCTTAAAACTCAACCTTCAAAAAACTAAGATCATGGCATCCAGTCCCATCACTTCATGCAAGTAAATGGCAAAAAAAAAAAAAAAAAGGAAACACTGACAGACTTTATTTTCTTGGGCTCCAAAATCATTGCAGACAGTGATTGCAGCCATTAAATTAAAAGATGCTTGCGCCTTGGAAGGAAAACTGTGAAAAACCTAGACAGGGAATTATTAAAAAGCAGAGACATCACTTTGCTGACATAGGTCTGGCTAGTCAAAGCTATGGTTTTTCCAGTAGTCATGTACGGATGTGAGAGCTGAACCATAAAGAAGGCTGAGTGCCGAAGATTTGATGCTTTAGAATTGTGGTGCTGGAGGACTCTTGAGAGTCCCTTGGATTGCAAGGAATCAAACTAGTCAATCCTAAAGGAAATCAGTCCTGAATATTCATTGGAAAGACTGATGCTGAGCTGAAGCTCCAACACTTCAACCACCTGATACAAAAAGCTGACTCATTGGAGAAGACCCTGATGCTGGGAAAGATTAAGGGCAGGAGGAGAAGGGGACGACAGAGGATGAGATGGTTGGATGGCATCACCGACTCAATGGACATGAGTTTGAGCAAGCTCCAGGAGATGGTGAAGGACAGGGAAGCCTGTCAGGGTGCAGTCCATGGGGTCACAGAGTCATAAGTGACTGAACAACTGAACAGTGCCTATAGGTCCCAGTGGTTGGACTGAGTAGGGGGACCAAGAAAGGGCTCTGTCTCCTCAAATCCAGAGCTCCGTCGGGACATATCTGTTTTCTTGATCTCCACTAGTCCTTATTCAAATCGTTCCTGGGGTGGCCCAAAGATACGAAGTTCCATATTCAGAAACTTGCATAAGCTTGGAAGCAGTAGAGGTTTCGAGTTAAGGACACAGATGTTGGTGACAGGCAGACCTGGACTCCAGTATTCACTCACCTGCTCTTTAAAGGCTGCATGGCTTTGGGAAGATTCCTTTCTCTCTCTATTCCTTAGTTACAAAACTGGGTGTGTGTAGCACCAATATGTAGAGTTGTTGTATGGACTAAAATAAATTAGACTATATTTAAGAATTTAGCACAGTGCTTGGCACATGCGTGCGTGCTAAGTCACATCAGTCGTGTCTCTTTGCGACCTTATGGATCCAATGAGAGTCCAATAAATGCTAAACTTGAGGTAACCCTTCAAGTTTAAATCCAAGACGCCCCTGTACACTGCATAGCTTAACAAGGTTCACTCACATCCATCCATTTCCAATTATCAACATCTTCTCAGTAAGAACATCCTATTCCTCTTTCCCCATAGTTACATTTTCTCAGGGTGTCTCAGTTAAAAAGTTCTGGGGTCAAATGTTGTTCAGAAAATGCTAGGTAAAAGAAGGTTTTCTTTTCTATGGGGCTTCTCATAGTCTTTGCTATGAAAGTTTGCATTGAGAATCTCCAAGAGGGACATTCATATTCAGTAGTTCCCAAACTTATTGGACCACGGAAGCCTCATGTCAAGGATCTCCTATTAATACACATTAAATATTCTAGCACTGTACAGGATGCAGGCTGGGAACCTCTGCTCTGGAGCTAAATTCTACCTGAAGTCTCTATAGTCTGATGCACAGGTGTGTTCAGAGATGTACTACTGTTTCTGTGAAACAACACTGTGAATGTCAAGATAAGTAACGTGATTTCCACGGATTCTGATATGTCCACAGTTGAGAGTCAATATTATATTTTAGAAACTATTTAGAAAATTACTTTTCCACCAGAGCAAGTAAACATTTCAATACACAGGTGCTGAAATTGCAGACTCTGCTTTTATCTGAGGCCAGGGCATGGTTAGGGACATGGTGAGAATGTCCCTGCACTCAGGGGGAGGAGAGAATGGAAGCCCAGTTCTGAGACTGTGGGAGGAGGTTAATGGGAGCAAGTAACTCTTCACAGAGGAGTAGGGAGCACGAGAGAGTACCTCCCACTAGTCCAGGTAGCAGCTCTCCTAGACTGTCAATACCTGCTGTAAGAACTTGCAACATCCCCAGAAGGTTTTTAGCTCCCTCCATATTATTAGAGTGTTCTAGGTCAATAGCCAACCAAAAGTGCAGTAGAGATTATACCAGATTTATCTAAGTTACAAAAATGTAATAATGATGATTCAATCAGGAGAGGAACTGGCTGCCCTTTTCAGAATAGCACCTAACTAAACTGTGATCTCTGAAAAAATGAAACATGGAGGATACTCAGGACAATGACTCTAATTTGGAGAGTCTTTGAGCTCAATGAAACTGCCATGTCAGCACACACTCCCTGGGGCTGTGTGCAATTTGCTGAACTCTCTGGAAAACATCAAAGAATTAAGACAACTGTGACAACCCACAAGCTTCTTGTTCCGTATTGCGTGGGTCTGGCTATTACCCGCAGTTGAGACAAGCTGAACTCTAAGGAAGACTTGGGAGTAGAAAACAGGCCCCTCATGTGGAAGGGCTTCATGGTTAAAAAGTAAAGGCCTGGATCTAACTGCCAGCAAGGCTGGGGTTGCCTGCCTCTCCCCACTTCTCCAGGCCCTGGCGCTGACCAGGTGCCCTGTCTTCTGTTAGGACAGGGTTTGAAATGCTCCATCACAGCTAACACAGATCGGGAGACTGCCACTTATATTCACTGAAATGCACTGCTTGCATTTCTGAGAGTGTGGAACAGAAAGATGGTGACTTTTAATTGCAAGAAGTAGCAAGCGTCTTTGAGGCAGCAGGCATACCTCCTGGGAGGCCCTGCCAAGGGAGCCTCCTGCAGCAAACTCCACGAAATCCAGGGCTGAGGCAACTGATGGAGCTCTTGATTAAACCATTTCCTCAGCTGCCCTCTTCCAGGATCTGGCTGTCTTTTCTCAAGCTCCCAGTTGCACTCTAAGGATCGCAAACGGGAGCCCAGGCTGGGCACACTGATTGGCTCCTCTCCCCTCTGCAGTAGGGCTGCTCTAGTCAGACCTGTGCTGCACACTGTCCTGAGAATCTCTAGCTTTCTTGTGCTCTGACAGCAGGTTCAGTTTAAAGAAGTCTCATTTCATTTCTCTTTGTCACTAAAAGGAAGTCCTAAAAGCCACTGCCACAAAGCTTCTGAGAGAAGAAGAAAGAGGTAAGCACTGAAGAGCAAAGAAACACTGGGCTGTTAGAAAGAAGAGTGTCAGTCCTGCTCCTCTGGATTACGGCAGGATTTGCTCGAGACGAACCAGAGGGAAATGGGAATTGGTCATTTCAGATGAGGACTTGATACACTATAGCTCTTAAAGAATGACACTGCCATTAATAAGACATTGGGTCCACCAATCCATCTACCTAACTGTGCAATACCTATCATTCAGCATTGCTTTCCACCAGGGGCATGTAACTGCAAGCAGAGATCTAGGGACACAGGGGCCCACAGGTATCTGCCCTCAATGGGCTTACATCTGAATCAAGAACCAGTACTCATCAACACAGTGTTGGCAGACAAAGAGTCCAGGAGTGACAAAAGTGATCACTTATTTTAACACTGAGAATGAGTCAGTGATTGGAAAACCAAAAAGATAGTCCTGAACTGCAATCCCTCTATGATGTGCAATACTCAATGTGCCTGAATATTTCTTATCTACTTCCCAACTGGTTTGCCCAACTCTTTTTCAGGGACAAGACTCCACATGTGGTGAAAACCACCAGCTAAGACTTGTCAAGAAGGCTGTCAGCATAAACTCAATGAGGGCAGGGCCAGTGTCTTATTCGTTTTGGGGCTCTAGAGATTAAGGTTGGTGATCAGAACATGAGAAGCTAATAATAAATATTTGCTCAATGGCCTTGGATCACACCTTTCCTCTGTCTACACCTTTCTACTTTTACGAAACAGTTCTACATATTTATTCTTTCTGGAAACCTGTGTGGCAGAGCTCTTCAGAAGAGAGATGAAACCAAGGCACAGATGGGTTAAATGACTTGCTCAAGGTGACAGGGAGTGAATGTCAGGGTGGCACTTGAGCAGGCTGCCAAGGAGGGGAGGGGGCGCTTAGGGAAATGGAGAGAAAATGAGACCTTCTAGGCCTTATATTTCTGTCCCTTAACTTACTTACAAGCCTTTAAATTGGTGCTGATTTGGAGCATCTTAATAAATAAAGTTTTTTTTTCAGTTGTAAAGATGAAAATATATAAAGACCACTATAGGTTATGGATGAATAAATGCCCCCTCTAGATTAAAATTCATGCTATGACTTTTTATTAAATTGGTAATACTAAAACTTATC
Source organism: Ovis canadensis (assembly GCF_042477335.2). NCBI lineage: Eukaryota > Metazoa > Chordata > Mammalia > Artiodactyla > Bovidae > Ovis > Ovis canadensis. The sequence goes on from NC_091246.1 coordinate 70,978,571, forward strand.
AGACACCACCATTGAGCATAAAACTCCATCCAAAAAAAAGCAAAACCAATTTTGTTAGGAATGAAAAGCAGAAATGATCACTGTGTAATTGGGATTTACTAGAGAAGCAGTTTATTTTGCTAGGAAAGTAAACATTCCCCCTTCTCCTCAGTACTTACTAAGCAGTAAGATCATCACATCTGATAGCACCCTGATCAATTAACATTACCCCTTAATTAGTCCCTAAAACTATTAACCACATAACCAAGTGTATCAGCAACCACAGGGCTTAATTTTGTACCTCACTATTATGTTTACTGAGGCATTTTGCTCTCATAGAGTAAATTAACACTCCTGAATCTCAAATGGTAGCAAGTTATATTTCTGTCATTATAGTTTATGCTCTAAATATAAATTCTTATTCTCTACAGCATGCATTCTCAACAGAGCCAATATTCCCCCCAAGGTGGCAAAAACTGGTTCTTAGGGTGAGAAGGGTGACAAAATCTTACCTTTTTTAAGTATAAAGCACAGACTTACATACAGTATACAAACACACATACAATGTATCTGTGGTATTGAAATTCCTGGTAGGGAAGGCAATGAGGAAAAACGTACACCTTACTTAAAAAGGGCTTCCCTGGTGGCTCAGTAAAGAATCCACCTGCAATGCGGGAGACCTGGGTTCAATTCCTGGGTTGGGAAGATCTTCTGGAGAAGGGCATGGCAATTCACTTCAGTATTCTTGCCTGGAGAATCCCCATGGACAGAGGAGCCTGGCAGGCTACAGTCCATGGGGTCACAAAGAGTCAGACAGGACTGAGAGACGAGGCACAGCACACCTTAAAAAGGGTCCTTCTGTTGGCGGCAATGTTGAAAAAAAGAAGACTGAGAAACGCTGCTGTGAACCTCACTGGAGTCGTAGAAGTACTGACACCTGAGCCATTCCCAGAGCTTCTGATGTAATTGGCCTGGGATGGGACCTGGGCATGGTACAGGTAAAAACTCCCCAGAGAGGTCTGAAGGTGAGCTTGAGGACCACGGCTCTGAACTGCAGGTGACGTTAAGTCCTGCCACTTTCCAACCTAAGCTACTGTGGATGTGACTAAACCCCTGTGACATCCTTCCCCACAGAGCCCAGGTGTGGCTTTGGAACTTATTCCATATACTTTCCCATCCATTCCAAACATCAACTGCAGTCAATTGAAAGTGACATGTGAAATGAAACCTATTTGCCATCCCTGTTCTAGATGGTCCTCTGGGCTAGAAGAGAATCTACCTAAAATCCTAAGTTTTAGTTCCCAGAAATTTCTTACTGCAGTATGTTTATAGATTATGTCTCATATCCCCCTCTATCTTTCTGTGAATTAAGCGTAAGAAGAAGAGAGAACCGAAACTGGTGGTGAGCGAGAAGAGAGGTTTGTTGAGTACTGAAATGTAGTTGTGCAAACATTTAGCTGTTCCTGGGTAGTGTTGGCTGATATCCTAGTTTTGCAATAAAATAAAAGAGGCAAATTGCCTTTTTTGGATGTAAACAGAAAACTTCATCAGGTCACAGAAGGATCCCCAACAGTCTCATTTCATTGCAGGCCTCTTTTGGAGGATAGTCCTTCAGCTCTATGCGAGCATTTGTGCTTAATATGTGCATCGTTTAGTAGGCATAAACTGAATTGGCATTACCAACAGCAAGGATTAATCTCAGGTTTTAATGAAGTTAGCTCTTCAAGGGGAAGGTCAAATGAAATAATTTCGAGAATAAGAGTTTCTGACTAGCTCTTTAGATTTAAAACATGATGTCTGTTGAGATAAAATAAACAACAAATGCAAAGAAACCTCAGACACCAGAAAAATTACAATTTACCCTGAAATTGATGGTTGAATAAAAACATAAACTTGATGTTTTGATCATTTGAATCTGAACTATTCAAATACATGCATATATACGTGTGCATGTGTGTGAGACAGTAATTAGTTTTCAGGAACAAAATGGCCAATAAAGATTTGGAAAGGTGCGTGCCTCATTAGTCATCAGGGAATTACAATAAAAATAAAGCCAGCAGATGGGCAAAAGTTTTAAAAAGCTGAAAACAGCAAAGTAGGAGAGGATGCAGAATAACAGGCTCTCTCATCTAGTGCTGCTGGGAATGCAAAGTTGCTTCAAGGGCTTGGGAAAAATAGTGTAGTGGCACTTAGCAAAGATGAAGATATCCATAGCCTGTGCCCCAGCAATTTCACTCCTATGGCGTTCCACCAGAGAAATGTTTTCACATGGCATTGGGAGGCATAAATAAGGATACTCACAGCAGCAGCATTTGTAACAGTCCCAACCATAAGAATGTGAATATTCATCCAGGATAAAATGTATAAGTAATGGCAGCATATTTACAAATGTACTCCCGTAGAGCATTAAAACTACTTCTATCCGTAATAATGTAGATGACTCGCAATCATAATGGTGACCAGATAAAAAGACTCCTTTCACATAAATTTCAAAACAGAGAAAATTAAACAATAGCATGCAAGGTGCATATACAGATGATGAAACTATCAAAGGAAGAAATGATCATCAAGAATGCCAGCATGTCAGCACAGTGGTTAAGGAAGAAGAGCAAGATGGTTGGAATCATTAAGGAGGGGTACCCAAGTAAGAGAAATGATGGCTTCCAGGCATAGTAACAATATTCTATTTCTTGACCCAGGTGCTAATCACATATACAGATGCTCACTTTATAATTATTTGTAATACATTTTTATGTGCTTCTCTAGATATATGTTCTATTTCATAATAAAAAATAATTAGTTTCTCAACTTGCTGTGTTCCATATGACTAGTGTATCAATATATTTAAGTTAAGCAATTAAAAAAGGCTTTTGAAGGGAAAGTGGAGCAACCCCAGAATGAAGAGAAGCTGAACAACAGCCTTGAGAGGTCCCAGCAACAGGACAGCTCTAGGGATCATGCCCTGAGGGACCCTCTCTGTAGGACGGTGCTCATCAGATAGCTTGGTCAATTTCCGTAAGTCCTGGGTCTCCCCTAGAGGTCCCAGTTCCTAAAAGAAAGAATAGACTGAGCCAAGTCTTATGCCCCAGTGGTCACATGACCTGCCCCACCAAAGCCCTGTGGAGCCAAGAAGACAGAGAGGAAAGAGACTGTGCAGATGAAAACCAGCTATGCTCACAAGCTGGACACTGCCGAAGCAAATAAGCAGAAAACAGCAGGGTCCAAGGAGGTGTGCAGACAAGAATCACAAGCAAAGACAGCACGGATCCATTTCTCTGATGATGATCAACCTGTTCTGCAGATTTCATCCCACACAAGGAAGGTAGTTAGTCTGCTTCATTTTACTAGCCACAGGACTCCAGGACTGGAAGGCATAACTGGGGCACAAATGGTGAACAGTGCTGAAAGGTGAGACTCTTCCCATGGACTGTGCCCTGATTCACCACCCACCTTCTCCCCGAGAACTGTGTGTGAGCCAAAGATGGCCATTCTGATCGCCCCTCCTCTTCATCTCTCCTTTATGGTTTTCTTTTTAGTGAGCTCAATGGCGGTCAAAATAGCCAGAAAGAGGTAAAAATTGGGTGAGAAATGCCAAGAATCATACTCCTGTTTGCGGGGACCTTGAGGTGGAGGACTCGCTGGTCGTTTACAGGTCCTCAGACTCCTACAGGGGCTTCATTTCAGAGCAGGGGCAGGAGGGAGGGTTGTAAACTGGGGGAGCCATGAAGGGAAAGAGGTGGGAAATATTACCGTGCCAGTAGGCATTCTGCCCACCTCCACTACTTATCCTTTATCAAGCCACCAAGCTAATTTTAAAAACTACACACTGTGTGTGCTAATGTAAGCCTTCCTCCAGCCCTACCTGAACACTGAAAAGCTTTAACCAAATGGTGAGAAATTACACAGGGAAACTGCATTTTTGAAGCAGAATGAGTTGCCTCAAATATAGCTATCAATTTGAAAACTGCATCATAATAAAATTTAAACTAAGTATCTTTATTTGTGAGTTTGGACTCCTAAGATTAAGGATGTGGGTGCCTGCATACTTCCTTCATACACCAGTCACATTGATCAAATAACACTCAAATACATATTTAGTCTTCAGTGAGTACCTATTCCTCTGGAGTCTAGAGCACTTTATAGACATTAGTTGTTAGCATTAATAAAAAGCATCTATCACACGATGCTCCAGAGCTACTACTGTGTCCATTCTAAAAACCACTCATCTGCCTTGCTTTGAGCAAAGCCTCTATTGATGGCTTCTGTGGGTACAGTCTACATCCGCCCTCCCCCATCTGATCTCATTATTTCAGATCCATCCATCCTGGCTGGCTTGGCCTGCAGGTCCTCCTGCCACATCAGTGCAATTGTTTCCTTGCTTCCTTTCTGGGAGCCCGGTTTTGTCCCAGCTTGGCTTGGCGTGTGTGTTTCAGGACCAGTATCAAGGCCCCGTGGTGAGGATTTATAGCTCCCAGAGCCCCTCACTGGGTGACCTTCTCCTGTCGGGCCCATTTTTCTGGAGAGCTTTCTCTTGGGGCCCTGAACAGGACTCTCCAAGTTGGGCCCGAGCACTTGGCAGACAAGCCCCTCGATTGTAGTTGGAGACCTCAGGTCGCTTCAGGGCGGAGCTCGCCTTTCAGGAATTCAGGAGGCTGGGCCTTGCATTACTATGAGAGGGGAAACGTGCTAGGGAAGAGGCAGGCCTTGATGTATGTCCCACTGGACAAAAGCTGCCAGTGTCAGCTTGATTTGCAAAATCAACATTCATGAGTTCGACTGCTTAGAAAGGGGGATTATCTGCAAACTCGGGCCTGAATGGAAGCCATAAATAAGTGATTTCACACCACCAAGCAGGAAGAATATTCCCCCTCCTCAATTATTCCCAACAGCTTGTTCGGCCCCTCCCAGGTTCCCACCGATGGTGAGCCCTCAGTGTGATGTGTTCAAACGATGGAGCTCTTGGAGCCCGGAGCACCAGCCTAGCCATGAGCTTGTGTAAGGGGACAGGATGGAGCAGAGCAGAGCAGAGCTGATGAGCAGCGCTGCTTCACTTCCCAAGATCCAATCCGGGTTTTGCTTGGTGCTGATCCAGAGCCCCATTCCAAGCCTGCTTACTCCAGGCAAGGTTTTCCCTCTCATTCACCGGCTTCAGCCACTCTGCCGGGGCTCAACTCAACACCGATACTCAAATGTGCGTCTGGCATCAAGGCATCAAAGACATTGGGAGGGTCTTTCATCAGCTGCCTGAGGAGGGACGTACTCCCAGCTATCCTCATTTGTAGCCGCGTTTACTCTGAAATGTTAATGTATCTCCTGATGCCAAAAGAAAGGCTGGAAGACGTTTTATTCCATTCGGCATACCCAATGTCTCATTTCGTCTCGCCCTCATCCATCCTTTGTGTGCGCCTAGCTGTGTTAACCCTATGAGGCTCACACTCTTTCTCCCTTACGGTTGTCTTCAGGTTTGTAGTTTGACTTCCTCTTTGGGCCCTCACTAACCCTCCCAGTTCCTAGAGGTAGTTTCATTGTAGGACAGACACAGATGGAGAGCCACAGATTTCAGATGTGGCTTTGAGGTGCGGGGAGTGGGGTGAAGGCAAGAGCTGGGTCAGCTCATGATGCTGCCTGAGTACTGAGCAACCTTGTGGTTGTCAAGTTTCTTGGAAGCTCAGCTTAGCTCCACTGATCCCCTAGCCCGGGGAGATGGACTAGGATGCTGAAGAGCAGAGTAAATGGTTTCAGGGGCATCCCTCTAGGAGGATGGTGCTTGGATGTTTAACACTGAAGAATTACCCAGCAGGCAGCTGAGCAGGTGGGTCCGAACATGCTGTTGGGAATAACTGAGGAGGGGGAATATTCTTCCTGCTTGGTGGTGTGAAATCACTTATTTATGGCTTCCATTCGGGCCTGAGTTTGCAGATAATGGAGTCATTTAAAAAACCTTTCCTCCTGTTTTGGGGAGCCTCCCACTGTTAGGGAAAGAGTCAAACCTTTCAGAGGTTGGAGGGGGAATAGAATGACTCTGAAAGTGGGCAGGGAAAGGGAAGAGGGAGGGGAAGGAGTTGAGGAGCACCCTCAGAGCAGTTCAGGAGGAGGCTTTGTTCCTAGAGGATGGATTTGTGAGTTAGGAGGGAGAACCAGGCAACAGGGAAAAGTTAGGAAACATCTCTGTACTGGGTAGAGGGGAGGGCCTGTAAAGGTCATTCAAGGTGTTGGCAGTCAAGGGTCTGCAGCCTCAAACCATCCCGAAGGATGAGGTCCAGTAAAGAATGTGGGGCTAGGAGTCCATGGGCCTTAGGCTGGGCTGAGTGCAGAGCACACTGAGAAAGTTCTGCCCTGTGGTCCTAGCTCACTGAGGACACAGCACGCACTGACAAGAGAGGGTGGGCTCTGTGTGGAAAACACAGATGTTTGCTGAATGGATATGGAGTTGCAAAGAAGCCTGCTCAGAGTCTTAACACTGAAGGAAATTGTTCCTGGTTGAGTAATTGAGTCTGGATGGCCGGGAGATCGCCAAATCCCCAGGCATCCTTGATCAGGGAGAAGTCCCGCTAGGAGTTCTTTGGGCAATTCCCAACCATGGGTTCCCGAGAAGACTGTTGCCAGTTTATATGCAGCATTGCACAAACATCTCCAGCTGGCCTGCAGATTCTGTTTGATAAAGTTTTCTCCATAAAAGCTTTTTTCTTTCAACAGTCTTTCTGTGCTTTTGAACTTTGATATGCACAAGTTTACTCACTGCTGCATTATCATAATTGCAAACTACTGGAAATGACTTACATATGCAAACATGTATAAATTATGGTGGACACATAATGGAGTACTATGTAGCTGTAAAAAAAAAATTAAAAAGCACAACTATACAAAATGACGGAGTGTGTTCCAGAGTATATCACTAAGTAAAGTATCATCTTGCAAGCAAGATGCAAATAAGCATACATATAAGTGCAAAGTGGGCTAACTTCTATGAGTAGAAGAAGGGAAAATGAGAAAAACATACATATCTGTTTGTCTTTAAAAATGAAAAAAGCAATATAGGAAAAATATACCAGAAAAACGGGATGAAATGAGGGTACTTCCCTGGGGGTTCAGTGATTGAGAATCTACCTGCTAATGCAGGGAACATGAGTTCAGTCCCTGGTCTGAGGATCCCACATGCTGCAGAGCAAATAAGCCTGTGTGCCACAACTACTGAGCCCACAACCCGAGAAAGCCCTTGCATAATAGCAAAGACCTAGCACAGCCATAAAGAAAGAAATACATTTAAAAAAAAGAGGCAGGTGGTGAAGAAAGTGGAAGAGATATGAGAGGAAGTAACACTTCTCTGCATTCATTTGTGTCATTTTGATTTGGGAAATATTGTTAGTATTCTGTATATTTTAACAGTAAAATTTTAAAAAAGTATGGAAAAGGAGAAAATATCCTAAAAAGCAAACCAAAAACAATGAACCTGATTCTATTTTAAATGAATAATCACACTGAAAAGAAAAAAAAAAAAAAAACTAGTCCAAGTAATTTATGAACAAGCATTGGATGACTGTCAGAACTGGGTAGGCTGATGGTTGGAGAGAACTGAATTTAGTATTCAGTAAATACTAAACTTTTATTAGCATTCCTCACAGAAATGACTGTTTCCAGGGCTGAGGCAGGAAAGGTGCATGATGAGTCTAGAACACTTTTTTCTTAAATTGGAGTGGAAGTCACATAGCATCAAATGAACTGTTTTGAAGTGCACACTTCTATGGTATTTGGTACATTCCCAAGCTTGGGTATCTATTCAGTGGGAGCCTGAAGCATCTTATGCTAGGATGTAAAAAGTGCTCAAAACATTGCTAACATGGAAGCAACCTAAGTGTCCATCGACAGATGAATGGATAAAGAACCTGTGGTCCATATATACAATGTAATACTACCCTCAGTCAGAAAAAGGAACACATTTTAATCAGTTCTAATGAGGTGGATGAACCTAGGGCCTATCATACAGAGTGAAGTAAGTCAGAAAGAAAAATATAAATATCGTATATTGACCCATATATACTGAATCTAAAAAGATGGCATTGATTAATTTGTTTTCAGGGCAGCAATGGAGAAACAGACACAGATAATGGACCTAAGGACATGGAGGGAGGGGAGGAGGGAGAAGGTGAGATGTATGGAGAGAAGAACATGGAAGTTTACAATACCATACACAAAACAGACAGCCAATGGGAATTTGCTGTGTGACTCAGGGAACTCAGACAGGGGCTCTGTGACAGGCTGAAGTGTGGGATGGGAGGAAGATGGGAGGGGGGTTCTGTAGGGAAGAGACATGGCTGATTATTGTTGATGTATGACAGAAAACCACAAAATTCTGTGAAGCAATTATCCTTCAATTAATAGGCAAATGACCAAAGCAGTCTTAAGAAAAAAGAATGGAGCTGGAGGAATCAACCTTCCTGACTTCAGATTACACTACAAAGCTACAGTCATCAAGACAGTATGGTACTGGCACAAAAACAGAAATATAGATCAATGGAACAAGATAGAAAGCCCAGAAATAAACCCATGCACCTATGGGTACCTTATTTTTGACAAAGGAGGCAATAATATACAATGGGGCAAAGACAGTCTCTTCAATAAATGGTGCTTGGAAAACTGGACAGCTACATGTAAAAGAATGAAATTAGAACACTTTCTAATACCATACACAAAGATAAACTCAAAATGGATTAAAGACCTAAATGTAAGACCAGAAACTATAAAACTCTTAAGAGAAAAACATAGGCAGAACATTTGATGACATAAATCAAAGCAAGATCCTTTATGACCCACCTCCTAGAGTAATGGAAATAAAAACAAAAGTAAACAAGTGGGAGGGACCTTTTAAACTTAAAAGCTTTTGCATAGGAAAGGAAACTATAAGCAAGGTGAAAAGACAACCCTCAGAATGGGAGAAAATAGCAGCAGATGAAACAACTGACAAAGGATTAATTTCCAAAACATTCAAGCAGCTCATATAACTCAATACCAGAAAGGCAAACAACCCAATCAAAGAGTGCGGAAAAGACCTAAACAGACATTTCTCCAAGGAAGACATACAGATGGCTAACAAACACATGAAAAGATGTTCAATACTGCTCATTATTAGAGAAATGCAAATCAAAACCACAATGTGATAGCACCTCACACTAGTCAGAACGGCCATCATCAAAAAGTCTATAAACAATAAACGCTGGAGAGGGTGTGGAGAAAAGGGAACCCTCTTGCACTGTTGGTGGGATTGTAAATTGATACAGCCACTATGGAAGATGGTATGGAGAGTCCTTAAAAAACTAGGAATAAAATTACCATATGGCCCAACAATCCCACTCCTAGGCATATACCCTGAGCAAACCAAAATTGAAAAAGACACGTGTATCCCATTGTTCATTGCAGCACTATTTACTAGAACATGGAAGCAACCTAGATATCCCTCGACAGATGAATGGATAAAGAAATTGTGGTAAATATACACAACAGAATATTACTAAGCCATAAAAAGGAATGCATTTGAGTCAGTTCTAATGAGGTGGATGAACCTAGAGCCTATTATACAGAGTGAAGTCAGAAAGAGATAAATATTATATACTAATGCATATATACAGAATCTAGAAAGATGGTACCAAAGAATTTATGTGCACAGCAGCAATGGAGAAAGAGACCTAAAGAACAGACCTCTGGACACAAGGAGAAGGGAGGAGAGGGTGAGATGTATGGAGAGAGTAACATGGAAACTCACATTACCATATGCAAAATAGAGAGCCAACGGGAATTTGCTGTATGGCTCAGGAAACTCAAACAGGGGCTTTGTATCAACCTAGAGGTGTGGGATAGGCAGGGAGATGGGAGGGAGGTTTAAGAGGGAGGGGATATATGTATACCTACAGCTGATTCATGTTGAGGTTTGACAGAAAACAACAAAATTCTGTAATACAATTATCCTTCAATAAATAAATAAAAATTAAAAATTAAGAAAAATCTATTAGGCAATCTTATAATTTGTATGGAAATACAAAAGACCATGGATAGCCAAAACAATCTTGAGAAAGAAATATGGAGCTGGAACAATCAGGAGCCCTGTCTTCAGGCTGTAATACAAAGCTACAGTAATCAAGGCAGTATGGTACTGGCACAAAAACAGAAATATAGTCCAATGGAACAAGACAGAAAGCTCAGAGATAAACTCACACACCTATGGTCACTTAATCTATGACAAAAGAGGCAACAATAGAAAAAAGGTCTCTTCAGTAAGTGGTGCTGGGAAAACTAGACAGTTACATGTGAAAAAATGAAAGTACAACACTCCATTTTGTATAACACCATACACAAACTCAAAATGGACTAAAGATCTCAATATAAGCCTGGATACTATACAAAAATCTTCCAGGAACACAAGGCAGAACAGTCTCTGACATAAATTGCAGCAATATCTTTTTTGATCCACCTCCTAGAGTAATGAAGATAAAAACAAAAATAAATAAATGAGATGTAAATGTAACAGCTTTTGCACAGCAAAGGAAACCATAAACAAGATGAAAAGACAACCCTCAGAATGCGAATAAATAATTGCACACAGCAACTGACAAGGGATTAATCTCCAAACAGCTCAATTAAAGTAAAACACAATAAAAACCAAAACATGGGAAGATCTAAACAGACATTTTTCCAGAGAAGACATACAGATGGCCAAAAAGCACATGAAAAGATGCTCAACATTGCTATTAGAGGAATGTAAATCAAAACTACAATGGCGGGGGCGGAAACTACAACAAGGTATCACCTCAGAATGGCCATCATCAAAAAGTCTACAGACAAATGCTGAAGAGGGTATGGATAAAAGGGAACCCATCTACACTGCCGGTGGGACTGTAACTGGCACAGCCACAATGGAGAACAGTATGAAGGTTCCTTAAAACTAACACTACAGTTACTATATGATCCAGCAATCCCACTCCTGAGTGTGTATCTAGAGAAAACCATAATTCAAAAGGACACACGTACCTTAAAGTTCATTGTAGCATTATTTACAATGGTCAAGACACAGAAGCCATCTAAGTGTCAGCAGAGGAATGGATAAAGACGGTGTGGTACATCTATACAATGGAATATTAGTCAGTCATAAAAAAGAATGGAATAATGCCATTTGCAGCAACATGGATAGACCAAGAGATTGTCATAGTGAGTGAAGCAAGTCAGAGAAAGACAACTACCTTTCTCTGACAATGCTTATACATGGAATCTAAGTAATGATTCCGCATATGATTTCACTTAAATGTGGAATCTAAATAATGATACAAATGAACTTACTGACAAAACAGAAATAGAGTCACAGATGTAGAAAACAAACTTCTGGTCAGCAGGGGTGGGGAAATGAGGGAGAGGGATAAATCAGGAGATTGGACTTGACATATACACACTACTATATATAAAACAGGTAACTATTAATAACAAGAACCTCCTGTATAGCACAGGGAACTCTACTCAACACTCTGTAATGGCCCATATGGAAAAAGAATCTAAAAAACAGAGGCTATATGTATAACTGGTTCACTTTGATGTACACCTTAAACTAACACAACATTGTAAATCAACTATATTCCAATTAAAAAAAAATCCTAATAGGAACATGCCCTAAGGAAAGAGGAACTAGCTTGGAGAGGCTTCCACTGCCTAAGTCTGGGACAATTAACACCAAAATAATGACATAGTAATAAACTGTTAAAAAAGAAAGTGGGAATCCACAATCCTTATATTAATAAGCAGATATATAAATAAATGCATGAAAAGGGGTGACCGCTTTTACAGTAGGATATTGGTACTGAACTGCATCCTTAAATGTTGAAGCCCTAACTCCGAATATATGACTGTATATGCAGACAGTGTCTTTAAGGCAGTAATTAAGGTTCAAAGAGGTCCTAAGGGTAAGTCCTAACCCAATAGGACTGATATTCTTATAAGAAGAGAGTCACCAGAGGTGCATTCACATGGTGAACAAGCCATGTGAGGACACCATAAGAAGGTGGCCCTTTACAAGGGAAAAAAAAAAAAAGAGGCCTTGACGGAAGCCTACCCTTCCAGCACCTTGACCATGTACTTCCAGCCTCCAAGAACTGTGAAAATAGACATTTCTTTTCTTGAAGCTACCAAGCCTGTAGTATTTTGTAACAGAAGTCCAAATAGATGAATAAAACACGCAGCGTCAACTGGTAGATGTGGAAGGAGTACTGAACTGGAGAAAAGAAATTATTTTACTACCTTGGTAATAGACTGTTAAGGCAAGAATCATCCAGATGCTAAGTCTAGAGGAAATTTTTAGTGAGAAGCAGGCTATTTGCATGGTCATAAAATGTCTTCCAACAGATTGCCTTTTGGTTGCCGGGGGGCGGGGGGGGAATGTAATTATTCAGAGGAGAAATCAGAAACCACCTTGACCAAGGATCAACATTTATTTCACCAATGAGGGATAGATGGACCACAAGTGCCTCTGGATATGATATCTGGTATAGACTCAACGTTCATGTCCCCTCACAATTCATATGTTTAAACCTAATCCCCAATGTAATGGATTAGGAGGTGAGGCCTTTGGGCAGTAATTAGGTCATGAGGGTGAAACCTTCAGGAAAGGGATTAGTGGCCCCCTTAAAAGAGACACAGAGAGCTCCCTTGTCCCTTTCAGACATGGTGAGTAGATCGATGTCCATGAACCAGAAAGAGGGCTTTCATAAAGTACTGAATCTGCTGATGCCTTGATCTTGAGTTCCCAGCCACCAGAACTGTGAGGAGTAAGTTTCTATTGTTTATAAGCCACGCAGTATTCTGTTATGGCAGCTCAAACTGACTAAGACAATACCTTACAGAGGGGACAACACTACACAGATAACCTTTGTTTGGTAACGCATAGCCTGAATCTAATAATAAGGAAAAATCACACTGACCACATTGTGCTCATTGAGGAACATTCCATTTTGAAAAGGAGAACTGTGTTTTTTAAAATGTCAGTGTCATGAAAAAAGAATGACAGACTGAAGAGATATGTCAACTAAATGCAATATATGGTTCTAGACAGGATCCTGAACCAGAAACTGTCCGGGAGTGGCAGACAGCCTCTAAAATGGTCCCCAATTACCCCCTTCTCCTGACATTTGCACCCTTGTATAATCTCCTCTGAACATGGGCTGAACTTACTGACTTGCTTCCAATGAACAGAATATGGCAGAAGTAATGGAATGCCATTTCAAAGTTAAGTTACAAAACAATGACTGAGGCTTCCCTTTGGGGGGCTTGCCCTCTAACTCTCTCAGGACAGCTGCAATGTTGTGAGCTTCCTTATGGACATGCTCAAGTGGCAGAGAACTGAGAAAGGCCACAGCTCAAGAGCCAGGGAGGCACTGCCAACAATCCCGTGAGTGAGCATAAGAGTGGATCCTTCCCACCATGCTTGCCAAGAGCATAGCCCTAGCCACACCTTGATTGGGTCCTGGTGACAGACCCCGACCCAGAGGACTCAGCTAAGCCACATCTAGATACCTAAAATATGGCATCATAAATATCTGTTGTCTTAAACTGCTAAGATTTGGACTACTTTAGCAGTAGATAACTAATACACTGTATCATTTTACAAAATTTTGTAATAGGAACAGACTATATGAAATATTTCACTTTATATATATATAACTTTTTCTGGCAAAAAGTCTCTTCAATAAATGATGCTAGGAAACTGGATAGCCACATGTGAAAGAATGAAACTGAACCACTATTTTATACCACACAAAAAAAATTAACTCAAATTGATAAATACTTGAATATAAGACCTAACACCATACAACTCCTAGAAGGAAACACTGGGAATAAGCTCCTTAGCAATGATTTTTTGGGATATGACGCAAGAAGCAAAGGAAACAAAAGCAAAAATGAACAATAAGACGACATCAAAGGGCTTCCCAGGTGGCTCAGTGTTAAAAGAATCTGCCTGCCAGTGCAGGAGACCCAAGAGATGGAACAGGGTTCCATCCCTGGGTCTAGAACATCCCCTGACGTGGCAATCCACTTCACTATACTTGCCTGGGAAGTCCATGGACAGAGGGACCTGGCAGGCTGCAATCCATGGGTCACAAAAGACTTGGACATAACTTAGTGACTGAAACAACCACAAGACTACATCAAACTAAAAACTCCTAAAAACAGCAAAGTGAAAAGTGTTAGTTGCTCAGCCTTGTCCAACTGTTTGTTTGTGACACCATGGACTGTAGCCCACCAGGTTCCTCTGTCCATGGAATTCTCCAGGCAAGAATACTGGAGTGGGTAGCCATTCCCTTCTCCAGGGAATCTTCCCAACCCAAAGGCAACCAAAAAAATACTAGAAATCATCAATGAATTTGGTAAAGCTGTATGTTACAAAATACACAGAAATCTGTTGCGTTTCTATATACTAACAATGAAAGATCAGAAAGAGAAACTCAAGAAGCAATTCCATTTACCATCACATCAAAAAGAATAAAATACCTAGGAATAAACCTACCTAAGCAGACAAAAGACCTATATTCTGAAACTGTAAGAGGTAGATGAAAGACAAACAGATGGAAAGATATATACCATGTTCATAGATTGGAAGAATCAATATTGTCAATGTGACTATTCTATGCAAGACAATCTACAGGTTCAATGCAATCTCTATCAAATTACCAATGGCATCTTTCACAGAACGAGAACAAAAAAATCTCAAAATTTGTATGGAGACACAAAAGACCCCAAACAGCCAAAGCAGTCTTGAGAATGAAAAATGGAGCTGGAGGAGTCAGGCCCCCTGACTTCAGACTATACTATGAGGTTACAGTCTTCAAAACAGTGTGGTACTGGCACAGAAACAGAAATACAGATCAATGGGACAGAACAGAAAACCCAGAAATGAGACCATGCACTGAGAGTCAATTAATCTATGGCAAAAGAGGCAAGACTACGCAATATTGGAAAGACAGTCTCTTCAAGAAATAATACTGGGAAAACTGGACAGCCACATGTTAAAAAAAAAAAAATCAAATCAAATCACTCCTTAACTCCATACACAAAAATAAGCTCAAAATGTATTAAAGAACTAAATGTGAGACCAGACACTATAAAACTCCTAGAGGAAAACAGGCAGAATACTCTCTGACATAAATCACAACATCTTTTTAAATCCATCTCCCTAGAATAATGGGAATAAAGACAAACGAAACAAACAGGGCCTATTTAAACTCAAAAGCTTTTGCACAGCAACGGAAATAATATACAAAACAAAAAAACAACCTACAAATTGGGAGAAAATATTTGCAAATGATGTGACAGATAATGGATTAGCCTTCAAAATTAACAAACAGCTTACAATGCTAACAGCATCAAAACAATCAACTCAAAAAATGAGCAGGAGACCTGAGTAGACATCTCTCCACAGAAGACATAGAGTTAGTCGCTCAGTCATGTCTGACTCTTGGCGACCCTATTAACTATAGCCCGCCAGGGTCCTCTGTCCATGGGATTCTCCAGGTAAGAATACTGGAGTGGGTTACCATTCTCTTCTCCAGAGGATCTTCCCAACCCAGGGATCGAACCTGGTTCCCCTGCATTGCAGGCAGATTCTTTACCATCTGAGCTAAGGCCATACAGCACATGAAAAGAAGTTCAACATCGCTGATTATTAGAGAAATGCAAAGCAAAACTACAATGATATCACTTCACACCAGTCAGAATGGCTACCATCAAAAAATCCACAAACAACATATGCTGGAGAGGGTGTAGAGAGAAGGGAACCCTCCTACTCTGTTAGTAGGAATGAAAATTGGTACAGCCACTATGGAGAACAGTATGGAGATTCCTTAAAAACCTGAAAACAGAGCTTCCACATGACTGAATTTCCACTCTTGGGCATATACTCAGAGAAAAAATGATTTGAAAGTACATATGCACCCCAATGGTCCTTGTAGCACTGTTAACAATAGCCAAGACATGGAAACAACCTAAACGTCCATCGACAGAGGAACAGATAAAAAAGATGTGGTGTGTATATACAATGGAATATTACTCAGCCATAAAAAGAATGAAATAATGCCATTTGCAGCAACATGGACGATCGAGAGAGTGTCATACTGAGTGAAGTCAGACAGAGAAGGAGAAATACCATATGACATCCATTATATGTGGGAGCTTTTAGAAATGATACATATGAAGTTGCTTATAAAACAGACTCACAGACTTAGAAAAAGAACTTATGGTTGCTGGGGGAAGGGACAGTGGGGACTTTGGGAATGTCATGTACACACTGCTCTATTTAAAATGGATAACCAACAAGCACCTATTGTACAGCACACGGAAATCTGCTCAGTGTTATGTGCCAGCCTGGATGGGAGCGAGGTTGAGGGGAGAATGAATACATGTATACGTATGGCTGAGCCCCTTCACAGTTTACCCGAAACTACCACAACATTGTAATTGGCTATACCCCAATACAAAATAAAAAGTTTAAAGTTTAAAAAAAAACAGCAGAGGAAACCATCAACCAAATGAAAGGGTAACCTATGGAATGTAGGACAAAATCATATATCTGATAAGAAGTTAATATCCAAAATATATATAAAGAACTCATACAACTCGTTAGCAAACAATCTAATTAAAAATGAGCAGAGGATCCAAAGAGACATTTTTCCAAAACTGACACACAACTGGCCAAGAGTACCTGAAATGATGCTCAACATCACTAATAATCAGGTAATTTACAAATCAAGGCTACAATGAGACATCACCTCATATTCAGAATGACTATTAACCAAAAGAGAAGAAATAATAAGTCTCAGCAAGGATGTGGGAAAAAGGGAATCCCTGTGCCCTGTGTGTGGGAAAGCAGATTGGTGTAGTCACTATGGAAGCCAGGATGGAGATTCCTCAAATATATTAAAAATAAAATCACCATATGTCCCAGCAATTCCACATCTGGATATTTACCTGAAGGAAACAAAATTACTAACTCAAAAAGATATACATATCTCCATGTTTATTGCAGATTTTTGCATAATTGTTCACCGATGGGTGAATGGATAAAGTATATGTGGTATACATACATATTATACATATATATATACACACACATGCATATACATATACAGATATCTATATCTGGAAAACACTGATAAAAAAGAAGTATCAAAAAGAGTAGACAGTATAAAATTTTATCTTGCTTCTAGAAGTGAATCAATGTAAGGTGGCTGAAATTTGTTTTCTTCCCTCATTTTCAATTGATTTTTATGTAAAGCTTTTTATTATAAATTCTATATACCCAACTGATTCTCATAGAATGGTTTCATTGAGTTTTGCCAAACTTTTGTTATCTGTACATCAAACCTATGGTTATAATTCAAACCACAATTATAACCTATGGTTATAATTCAAAATTAGGGGGTATCCCAGAATCCCCTTCAAGCCGGAAGCTGGGTGTCCACCCAGGACTGTCTCGGTTGCCCGGCTGTGCATGCTAAGGGCGCCCAGCAGTCAGCAGTCGTGGTCCAGGGAGGGCAGCTCCGGTCCAAACCCCAACCTGCTGGAGGAGGACTCAACCAAGTGCTGGATCTAGCACTCTGAGTATGTGACTTCAGCTTCACCTTCCCCATCCAGAGAGAGGACTCAGTCCTGCTGACAAGCTTACACACACATGCATATCACCAAAGTGCACATGCTTGCCATATTTAATCACTACTGTGTTCTAAGGGATAATAATTATAATGAAATACAGAGTTGCAGAGTAACAGAAAGTAACAGAAATAAAGGGCTGAAAGTACATTTACAGGCACATCCAAGTGAATCCATACTAGAAGATAGAGTCAAAGAATAAAACCTAATGGCATTAAGTTTTAGAGACCAAATAAAAGTTTAGCAAGATAAACAAGTACTTTGCATGAAATAGGTCCTCAGAATTCTAATTCAAATCAGAAACCTGCCTTAAGGTAGGTGATGGGAAGGGAGTGTGATTAGCTTATTAACATAATACATCAAATCATCAAGGCACATCATAGTTAGAATACCACATAGCTGGCATTATTCTCTCAGTTGCTTTCAACTGAGAAAATAACACACTTCTACTTAACACATTTGCCAATTTAACTAACAAGCTCCTTCCCTCTGGAAAAGCACTGCTGATTGCCTTGGCACAAGACCTCTCGTGGTTAAGTTTATGGTTTTCCTGGTACAGGGAACACTTCTGTTCTCTTCAGTTTAGTTTGCTCAACAAAACTTGTTTGCTCCCCAAATCATTTGTCTGGATATGTAATTGTGTCCCCTCCCTCCCTTATAGAATTAGATATGATGTAACTGGTGAAAGCAATGGCACCCCACTCCAGTACTCTTGCCTGGAAAATCCCATGGACAGAGGAGCCTGGTGGGCTACAGTCCATGGGGTCGCGAAGAGTCAGACACGACTGAGCAACTTCACTTTCACTTTTCACTTTCATGCACTGGAGAAGGAAATGGCAACCCACTCCAGTACTCTTGCCTGGAAAATCCCTTGGGAGGAGGAGCCTGGTGGGCTGCCGTCTATGAGGTCGCACAGAATTGGACACAACTGACGCGACTTAGCAGCAGCAACTGGTGAAAGGAGAGCAGAGTTGCCTTGAAGCGGCCTCATTTGGATGGTTGGAAGGGCTCAGCCCACCTGCTAAGCACACCCAGTAGCACAGAGCATGCCCACTGCCCAGATCAAGTTTCTAAATTGTTGCGC
The DNA here is from genome assembly GCF_042477335.2 of Ovis canadensis. Classification (NCBI taxonomy): domain Eukaryota; kingdom Metazoa; phylum Chordata; class Mammalia; order Artiodactyla; family Bovidae; genus Ovis; species Ovis canadensis. The sequence continues at coordinate 70,997,307 of NC_091246.1, forward strand.
ATATAAAAAAGCCAGGGATTCCTGGAGAAAGGGCTTAGTCCATACCTGGGGTATTGAGAGTGCAAGGTGAACTGGAGATAGATTCATCAAAAGCCCATTAAGTGCCCAAAGGTTGGAGAAGGATGTCAGAGGACAAAAGGGCTACTATCTAAGGGGTTCTAACGGCCAAGTCTGGGATAATCAGAGCATCTGAAACGATGATCATAACAGTGAGGCACTGACTCATCTGTCATCACTGTTGGTGATGCCTGACTCTGAAAACTGGTAATTTAAGCAAAGACTTGAGCATGACCCTGCCTCTAGTGCATTCTCAGCTGATGAAGGAAAGCTCTTCCTTACAGAGTGGCAGTCAATAATTGTAGGAAGAAGAACAGAATCAGAAAATCAGAATAAGAAAATTTCAGCAATCTTCCGAAAATAATTGATTCTGGCAAGGATCATCATCATTGAATTCCCAAAATCACCAGGTTAAAAGTGATTTTGGTAAACAGGTGATTTTGGTAAAAGGTGATTTGGGTAATCACCTGGTAAACAGGCTACCCACATACTGCCAGGTCAGCACACAGGTTCTCTCTTACCCACAACAGCAAGAACATACTTTTACACTGGGGAGATGTGATCAAATAGTCCATCACAAGTGAGTCATCCAGGTATTATTTTTTGGCTGCTCCAGGCAGCATGCAGGATTCCCAGACCAGGATCAAACCCATGCCCCCTGCACTGGGAGCACGGAGTCTTAGTCAACCAGATATTGAGACTTTTGATGTGATGCAACATGAAATATATCTGTGAGGTGTTAATGTCAAAAATGTGTAACCCGAATACACCAAGGCTTTGGCCCTAACTGCTAATTTATAGAATCTACAGGAACAAGATAAACAAACCACATGTAAACAATCCATTAAATCCTTAAAGTCAGACATTCAATAACTAACCTGCTTTATTTAAAGAAAAAAAAACAGTCCTGGGAAAAAATATTCAAGGTGGAAAGCTATTCTGGGCAAATGGAACAGACAAGCACGTATACAGCTTGTACTGTTACTGGGTCAGCAGTGACGATGGAAACACGGACTGAGCATTAGATAATAGGGGCTTATTATTCATTTTGGGGGGTATGTAATGTTACTGTGGTTGTTTTTATGAGATGCATGCTTAATGTTTAGGGGTGAAATATCTGCTACTCTTCAATTGTTCAGTAGAAAAATATGGCAAAATGTTAATTTTTACATGTCTATGAATATACAGTTTTGCAAAACAATTATTGATGAACACAGGTACTTCTGACTTGAATGTTCATTCTTTTCTTTCACATTTAAGACTGAAGTGAAATAACAATGACAAATGTTAGAATCACACTTGTTCATTGATAACAAGTGAGTTTTTTTGCTTAATTTGATGATAGTTATCAAAAAACTGGAGGAATATGCCTTTCCCTCAATTTTTTGGGCTATCTACAATAGACAGCTACAGACATAACATACTTTTAACTATATTAACATTTTCTCCATCACATAAGCCTAGAAAATCAATGAAAAAATAAACCAAACCCTAATATGTAGTATTTGTCATTTTCCATGGTATAAATACTTCCATCACAGACAATTTCAAGCTGTCTAAATAGTGTCATGGATCAGAAAGTTGAGAAGAGAGGTACATCATTGCACAATATATCCACTATAAAGATTCAACAGGTGTGACTTCAAGAGCACAAGTGAAAAAATGCAATATACTAATAGTAATTTTATTGAGGTTTATAAGTTTACTTTGGGTATGTAGGATAATACCTTTATTTTTTTTTTAATCAGAGAATAATTGCTTTAAAAGTTGTATTGGTTTCTGCTGTACAACAACGTGAATCAGCCATTAGTATACATATATTCCCTCCCTCTACACTGCACACTAATACATTAGATAAGCGGCCATGATATTTGCAAATATATATATATATATATGACAAAGAGAATAAAGTGGGTGAGAGGGAGGGAGGAGAGAGACCGACATTATAAAGGAAGAGGAGTACAAGCTTGAATGGTACAATAGGTGGGGCAAATGTTAACATTAGCATATCTGAGTAAAGGATTGAAAGATATATACGGTGCTTGCTGTACTATTCCTGTACCTTTTCTGTATGCTTAAAATTATTTCTAGATAATTTTCAAGTATCAGATCACTCTAACATATCTATAGCAAAACATATGCACAAATAATGATACCATGACTTTTTTATCATGTAAAATGATATATAACACCCCACTTTTTAACTTACTTCAGGTACACCTTATAGGGTTTTCCTTTAATTCCCTATAGTATCGTGAGAGAGGCAAAGCACTAGATAGAACCTTGTTTCTATGATTCTTCTATATTTTGTCCATGACTTTTCTTTATTTCTGAGCTGTCTATTTTATAATTTTGTTCTTAGGAGCCAGAGTGATATTATTCTTTACAACTTTGGGAGAGCTGTTCTTTCCAGATTTTTCTTTTTCTTTTTAACATCAGCTTATTGAGGTACAATTCAGATGCCATAATATTCATCCTTCTCAAGTGAACAATTCAATGATATTTAGTATATTCACTAAGTTGTACAACCATCACTACTGTCTACTTTAGAACCTTTTCATCACTCCTCAAATAAAACTCATCTATACCTATTAAGCTTTCAAACTAGGCTTCAAAAATACGTGAACTGACAAATTCCAGATGTACAAGCTAGATTTAGAAAAGGCAGGAACCAGAGATCAAATTGCCAACATCCATTGGATCACAGAAAAAGCAAACGAATTTAAAAAAAATTAAAAAATCTACCTCTGCTTCATTGACTACACCAAAGCTTTCAACTGTGTGAAAGTCACTCATCACTCAGTCGTGTCCAGCTCTTTTCGACCCCATGAACTGTAGCCCGCCAGGCTCCTCTGCCCATGGGGTTTTCCAGGCAAGAATGCTTGAATAGGTTGCCCCTTCCTTCTCCAGGGGACATTCCCAACCCAGGAATTGAACCCTGGTCTCCTACATTGCAGGTAGATTCTTTACTGTCTGAGCCACCAGGGGTGGTGGTTATATATACGAAAGTCACTCAGTTGTATCTGACTCTTTGCGACCCCATGGACTATATAGTCCATGGAATTCTCCAGGCCAGAATACTGGAGTGGGTAGCTATTCCCTTCTCCAAGGGATCTTCCCAACCCAGGGATCCAAGCTAGGTCTCCCGCATTGCAGGCGGATTCTTTACCAGCTAAGCCACAAGGGAAGCTGTGTAGATCACAACAGCTTGACTATGTAGATCACAACAAACTATGGAAAATTCTTAAAAAGATGAGAATACCAGAGCACCCTACATGTCTTCTGAGAAACCTGTATGTGGTCAAGAAGCAACAATTAAAACTGGACATGGAACAAAATACTGCATTAAAATTGGGAAAGGAGTGTATCAAGGCTGTATATTGTCACCCTGCTTATTTAATTTCTATGCAGAGTACATCTTGTGAAATGCCAGATTGGATGAATCACGCTGGAAATCAAGATTGTCGGGAGAAATATCAACAACCTCAGATATGCAGATGATACCACTTTAATGGCAGAAAGTGAAGAGGAAATAAAGAGCCTCTTGATGGGGGTGAAAGGAGAGAATGGAAAAGCTGGCTTAAAACTCAACATTCAAAAGACTAAGATCGTGGCATCCAGTCTCATCACTTCACGGCAAATCAGTGGGGAAAAAGTGGAACAGTGACAGATTTTATTTTCTTGGGCTCCAATATCACTGTGGACAGTGACTGTGGCCATGAAATTAAAGGATGCTCCTTGGAAGAAAAGCTATGACAAATCTAGACAGTGTCAAAAAGCAGAGACATCACTTTGCCAACAAAGGTCTAAATAGTCAAAGCTATGGTTTTTCCAGTAGTCGCAGATAGATGTGAGAGTTGTGCCATAAAGAAGGTTGAGCACCAAATAATTGATGCTTTTAAACTGTGGTGCTGGAGAAGACTCTTGAGAGTCCTTGGACAGCAAGGAGATCAAACCAGTCAATCCTAAAGGATATCAACCCTGATTTTTCCTCCCAGTATTCACTGGGAGGACTGAGGAAGCTGAAACTCAAATACTCTGGCTACCTGATACAAAGAGCCAAGTCACTGGAAAAATCCCTGATGCTAGGAAAGATTGAGGGCAGGAGGAAAAGGGGGCAACAGAGGACGAGATAGTTGGATGGCATCACCAACTCAATGGACAAGAGTCTGAGCAAACTCCAGGAGGTAGTGAAGGACAGAGAAGCCTGGTGTGCTGTAGTCTATGAGGTCCCAAAGAGTTGGACATGACTGCAACTGAACCACCACAACAAACACCTATGAAGCAGTCACTCCCCATCCTCTGCTTCCTCCAGCCCTACCACCACCACCTGTAACTACTCGTCTGCTTTCTGTTTCTATGGATTTGCTTATTCCATATGTCTTGTATCAGCAGAATCATGCAATATGTCACCTTTTGTGTGTGTCTTCTTTCATTTAGCATAGTATTTTCAGGGTTCTTTCATGTTAATCATGCATCAGTAGTTACTTCTTTTTTATTATTGAATAATATTCCACTGTATGAATTTGCATTCCCATTCATCAGCTGATGGACACTTGGGTTCTTTCTACTTTTGGCCTATGATAAATGATGCTTTGATGAACATTTGTGTACAAGCATTTTTTTGTGGATCTATATTTTCAATCCTTTTGGGAATATACATAGAAGTGGAATTTCTGGGTTATATGGTCATTCTATGTTCAACATTTTGAGATCCTGCCTATATTTTGATGTGTTTTTAGGCCATGTTATCTTTTCCAGGAGTGCCTTAGCCCATCCTATAGCACTGCTATCCTGTGTATGTTTATTTGCCTGAATTTCTCTTTATGACTTTATGATGGGCATACTTCCTCCTGAATTAAAATGGTTTATGAATGCATGTAAGAATTAAAGATTTTAAAATTTAAAAAATAAAAAAAAAATGGTTTATGAACAAAGATCCCCAAAATACAAGCTAAATCTTTCTTCACCAAATGATCCCACTGCAGGTCATCCTTGTTTTTCCCTTTCAATGAAGGACTATTTAGACTCTGAGTAAACCATTTGGGTACCTGCAATTTCCTGCAAGGATCACATTTTAAATATTTTAAGTGTACACCTTGTCTTTCACATAAACCCATGACCTTCTGGACAGCACAGTCCATGCATTTAGCATTTAGGTAACTCACATGCTTCGTTAAGTCTGGTAGGTGAGTTAGCCAAATACTAAAACAGTGACTATTATCTTATACTTCTTTTATGTCCTTCATAGCATAGAGGTACACAAATGTACAAATACTTGTACACAAGTGTTCACCAAAGCATCATTTATCATAGGCAAAAAATATAAACAACTCAAATGTTCATCAGCTGATGAATGGGAATGCAAATTGTGTCATATTCTTACAATGAAATATTACTCAACAATAAAAAGGAATTAACTGATTAATGAATTATTTCCTGATGGATAATAGTTGGGCATAGAAGGTGCTTATGTAATGCTAAATAAATTGGTTTTAAGTTCCTAGGAATTTGCCCTACAGTTATTTATAGTTTGGGGTTTCTTAGCATACTTCCTACTTGACATACATCATTATGGCTGGTACATGCTTGGTACCAGCATTCAATACCAGTCTTCTGGTACGTCTGATGGGGAAAAAAAGAGAGAAATGAGAAAGGTATTTATTTTCTCCTGTTCCACAGCAACTTTTCTGAACTAAATTTTCCTCTTTTTTCAACTTTTCCTCCTGGTACTTTCTCATCAATATTTTTGCCACTTCACTGGGCGGAGGAGAGAAAAATTATGAAATAAAGGTGGTTTTCTGGAGACTCTAGGTGGTGTTCTAGACTCCAGACTTTAGCTCTAAAACACCATGTCTGGACAGGCTCCCTTTCCCACCTTTTCCAAACCACAGCATCTTGTCTTCAACTCTAGAAATCATGAATAGTGCAAAAAAGCCTATCTGAACAGTTCATTCCACAGCATAGTTGGGGAATGGTGCATCCTGGTTAAAGATTCTTCTTATTAGGCAACACATCATCCCTGGCTCACCATTTTTTAAAGAAGCATTAATATATTCAGCACAAGTGCAATGATATAATTTAATCCTCTTTTGATGATTCAGAAGGCATTTTTATATTTTTATCACATTTATTCTATGTATATATACAAGAATGCCACAGAATAGCACATTATGGAGAGTGAAATTCTAGACTACAGAACAATGACCATATTTAAACGCAACGTCCAGAAAGCACCCCTCACTCCCTGTAAAGCAGCAGAGCAATGACAGGGACCATGTGAAAGCAGAAAGTAGAAATGGAACAATTCTATAATAACCATCTTTAAAAGTCACAACTTTCTTCTCTCAGAGCAGAAAGTTGTGCTACTTCTACTTACAAAGAGATTTTTGTCTTGTTTAAAAAAAAAAAACAAACCTAAGTTTGTTCATTGAAACTAAATACAATGAAAAAGTATGCTTTCCCTGGGTCTTAACAACTTACAAAGTTTTTATTCTCACTTATCTTTGCTCAGATCTTTCTATTTGAATCACTCAGGTCTTCTCTTTAGAATTGGGTGACACCTTGTCAAGCTTCAACAGAACCCTCCTCAATCTGTTAGACTGAGGAAGAGATTTGTTAGAAGGATTCTTCCCCTGTGGGATGATTGCTACTTAGGCAAAAGTCATCCTCCTCAGCGTCCTCTCAAGAAATTTGACCCATGAAAGCTATTAAGAGGTTGGACCTTGTCTTCAGTCAGCTATGAACTTGCCTTCTTCCTTCTGCAGACCCAAGTTGTTTACCTGTAATTTTTAATCTATCCTTAAAGGGACTATGAGGATGTATCTGCGTGTCCTGAGTGGATTAAAATTCCTAAATCGGTAAAACAAATGTTTTTAGAAAAAGAATTCTCTGCCATTCAAGAAGCCATGTTAACAAACCAGTTCAGCCATTGAAGTCATCAGGCTACTAGACCAACTCTCAAAACTGCCTACATGGCTCCCCATCCCCACTTGCTTCTTTCAGGTCCCTGCTGTAACGTCATCTTCTCTTATAGCCTTTCTGACTGTTATCCCCATTATACTCAATTCTTTTACTGTGATTGATTGTTCTTTCTACCAGTAGTTATTACCTAATGTGACATATATGTGTTGATGTGTTCTCTTCATCCTCCAGAATGAAAGGTCTTGAAAGGTAGGGACTTATTTCATTGCTTGTTGCTAAGACCTGGAACTCAGCACGTAATAGATGCTCAATAAGTATTTGTTGAATGAGTGAAAAATTATTTCAGCCTCATTAATACTAAGGTAACCTAAGTTTCAGAAATTGCTCGTTTATAGTAGAGGCAGCAAAATTTGTGTTGACTACCACAATGTTTAGTTTAAAACAATGTGGAGGCTACCAGAAGTAGGAGGGTATGAGAAACCAGGTGAATCCTCAAGGCACTAAAATCTAGGACAGGACATATGACAGGTATCCATGACCAACAGCAAAGCCCAGAACCGTTTTCTAAGTATCATAGGGAATTATAAGTGAGTCCAACAAACTGTAAGAATTCAGAGGAAGGAATTTTTCTTTAGAATCAGAGCGGGTGGTCAGGGAAGGTTTCCTGGAGGCACATTTGATTTGCATCTTGAAGGAAGGTGTGAAAGTTAGCTGACAACAAAGTTAGGGAAACAGTCCGCAAGGGATTGCCCTCACTTCTGACACCAATGGCAAGCTCAAGGTGAGTGCTTCTCAAAACTATCCTCAGTTTTGATAAGTCACTAGAAAGACCCACAGAGCTCACTGAAAGTACTACATACACAGAGTTCTGCTTTATTACAGGAAAAGGATATAGATTAAAACTGGCCAAGAAAAGAAGCAGAGAGGGCAGAGTCCAGGAAAAGGATCAATTGCAGAGTCTCTAGCTATCCTCAAGGGGGAAGGAAATGTTATTTCCCTGGCATCAATGGGTGACAGCATGCAGAGTATTACCATCAGGAAAGCTCACCAGAGCCTTGGTGATCCAGAGTCTTTATTGGGGTTCCTAACACACTGGTCTGGCTGACTGTCCATTAGGCTGATCTCAGTTTCCAGCTCCTCAGAAAGTCAAGCTGATACTGTACGACCCAAAGTCCCCAATCTGAGTCACACTGGTGGTGTGGCTCAGTGCCCCAACCCTAAATCACACTGTAACTATCTGATCCAAGGTCCTCAGGCAAAGACACTCCTATCAGGCATTACATGCTAAGGGCTTAGAGGTCACCTCCCATTAACTGAGGAAAAAGGCCAGACTTCTTTTAGGCAAGGTTAAATTCTTTACTGTTTGTTCACAGGGTTCTCAAGGCAAGAATAATGAAGTAGGTCGCCATTCCTTTCTCCAGTGGACCACATTTTGTCAGAACCAAGAGCTGAGAAAAGAAGGGAAGTGAAATGGAAAGATATACCCATCTGAATGTAGAGTTTCAAAGAATAGCAAGGAGAGAGAAGAAAGCCTTAAGTGAGCAATGCAAAGAAATAGAGGAAAACAATGGGAAAGACTAGAGATCTCTTCAAGAAAACTAGAGATACCAAGGGAACATTTCATGCAAAGATGGGCACAATAAAGGACAGAAATGGTATGGACCTAACAGAAGCAGAAATTAAGAAGAGGTGGCAAGAATATACAAAAGAACTGTACAAAAAAGGTATTAATGACCTGGATAACCATGATGCTGTGGCCACTCACCTAGAGTCAGATATCCTGGAGTATGAAGTAAAGGAGGCCTTAGGTAGAATTAGGAGCCTGGAAAATTAGGTCTATGAATCAAGGGAAACTGGAAGTGGTCAAACAGGAGATGGCAAGCCTGAACATTGACATTTTAGGAATCAGTGAACTAAAATGGACCAGAATGGGCGAATTTAATTCAGATGACCATTATATCTACTACTGTGGGCAAGAATTCCTTAGAAGAAAAGGAGTAGCCCTCAAAGTCAATAAGAGAGTCTGAAATTCAGTACTTAGGTACCTTCTCAAAAACAACAGAATGATCTCCGTTCGTTTCCAAGGCAATCCGGTATTCAATATCACAGTAATCCAAGTCTATGCCTCAAACACTAATGGGGAAGAAGCTGAAGTTTAATGGTTTTATGAAGACCTATAAGACCTCTGGAACTAACAAATACCAAAAAGAGATGTCCTTTTCATCACAGAGGACTAGAATACAAAAGTAGGAAGTCAAGAGATATCTGCAATAACAGGCAAGTTTGGCCTTAGAGTACAAAATGAAGCAGAGCAAAGGGTAACAGTACTGGTCATAGTAAATACCTGCCGGGGGCCAGCGTGAGGAATTCCGCCCATGGCAAAGGTCATGAGGAAGGAGGCTTGGCATACGCAAAGGCGTGATCAAGCCTCAGGAAACCCCCTGTTCCCGAGCATCTAACCCCAAAACCAAAGTCTGTTTTATGCTCTCACCTACACCTCTGACTTTACGGGGGGCTCTCCACCATAACCGTTTCTCTCGGAGAAGGAGTAAATGTGCAGCTCCAAGGCGATAAAAATGCTTGGGTGTGACAAGAGTGTTTCAGCTTACGGACTCCTCTGAAGGTTATCTAGCCCACTTGTATAGGTTTGTCCGGCCACATGTGATTGCTTACAGCCTCCCAACCTGAGAGGCATGAGATGTTTTAGACTTACTAAAGGCAAATTCTTTTGGGGAGTTAGAAATTATTAGTATAGTTGGTTAGGAATTATATTGGTGAAGGGTCTCTTCATTTGTTGTGTCAATAATTGCTGCTAATTCCCTGCTCTGGTTGGGACAAGGATGTCTCAGGTCAAACCTCTCTGCTGACAGACTAGCTTGTGTGACAGGATTATCCATACTGCTGCCACTAGGCACATGATTGTTTACTACCTCTCAACCATAATCAGCATAGAGAGTTTTGGAGTATTTTGAGTCTTAATTAGCATAGGACTTTTTCTTCTTGTTGAGTCAATGATTGCCGCCAGGCCTCTATATCCTTAGGCACCTGGGAATATCTTAATCAATGTATTTGGAATATAGCAAAGGAAATATAGTAGTTTTTGATGTTAGCAATACTAGACTTTTTGAGTTAATGGATTTTCTCTTTTGTAATAGATCATTGTACTTTGTTATAAATCACTGTGTCCTTGCTATGTAAGAATGTAACTTTATCATATCTTAAGACTAAATAGATCTTAAGGGGAGCATTGGTGAAAGGATTTTCATTTGTTGGGCTGATGTTTGCTGCTAAATCTCCATGTTCCCTACCCTTATAATGAATATAACTAACATATAGGAGAAATACGTATTAACCTTTAAACATATAGGAGAAATACGTATTAACCTTTAAACATATAGGAGAAATAAGTATTAACCTTTAAGCATATAGGAGAAATAAGTATTAACCTTTAAGATTAATCATGTTAACCTTGGGTTAAATAAATTCCTTTCTTGATTGTAACTCACTACACCCTCACCCTATAGGAATGTAACTTTATTTGGAGGGTGGTGCCTGGTTTAAGAAAAAACACCCTTGGAAGAAATAAGTTTTTTGGTTATCAGAAAGAAAGGATCATAAAATGTCAGCAGGTCTCACTCATGGCCAGAAGATGATGTACCTTTTTTATATACATTTATGTGAAGCACCTGATTTTGATAAAGGTCAGGACTGCTGACCCCCGCGTGACTCTGTATTCATCCCTATGTGTGACAAAAGGTATATAAGCAAACCCAAAAATAAAGAAATCGGATCAGTTTCCGGAAAGACTGATTCCCTCATGTCGTTCTTTTCTGCTCCCCATTTTTCAGGCTAAATTCCCATCTGGAGCGTGGGTGCCCTCCAAGTCTACTTATTTGCCCCGGTTTTCAAGACCACACGAGGAGGAGCCCAAGGAGGGGCACCTTCCGATATTCAAGTGGCACCGGTGGCCCAACGTAGATGGTGCAAATTCCTTGTCTTGGAATTTTATTGGTATCCCACGTAAACCAAGTTATTCAGCCCCTTTTTTTCCACTAATCTTCTAATCCCTTTCTATCTGTAATTAAATACGTTTTTCCAGAGACGCCGACTCCGTCCCCACCTTCGAATCACCCTGGATCCACCGGGACTGGACCCCGGCAAATACCCTCTTCCAACAACCCAAGAGATGACTCTACACATGGACATCACTGGATGGTCAATACCAAAATAAGACTGATTATATTCTTTGCAGCCAAGGATGGAGAAGCTCTATACAGTCAGCAAAAAACAAGACTGAGATCTAACTGTAGCTCAGATCACGAGCTCCTTATTGCAAAAGTCAGACTTAAAGTAGAGAAAGTAGGGAAAATCTCTAGGCCATTCAGATATGACCTAAATCAAATCCCTTATAGTTATACAGTGGAAGTGACAAATAGATTCAAGGGATTAGATCAGATAGACAGAATGCCTGAAGAACTATGGACAGAGGTTTGTAACACTGTATAGGAGACAGTGATCAAAACTATCCCCAAGAAAAAGAAATGCAAAAAAGCAAAATGGCCGTCCAAGGAGTTCTTACAAATAGCTGAGAAGACACTTGAAAGGCAAAGGAGAATAGGAAAGATATACCCACCTGAATGTCGAGTTCCAAAGAAGAGCAAGGAGAGATAATAAAGACTTCTTAAGTGAAAAATGTCAAGAAATAGAGGGAAACGACAGAATGGGGATGACTAGAACCCACTCCAGTACTCTTGCCTGGAGAATCCCATGGATGGAGGAGCCTGGTAGGCTGCAGTTCATGGGGTCACTAAGAGTCGGACACGACTGATGTGACTTAGCAGCAGCAGCAGCAGCAGTGATCTCTTTAAGAAAATTAGAGGTAACAAGGGAACATTTCATGCAAAGACGGGCACAACAAAGGACAGAATGGTAAGGACTTACAGAAGCAGAAGAGGTGGCAAGAATACACAGAACTATACAAAACAGGTCTTAATGACCCAGATAACCATGATGGTGTGATCATTCACCTAGAGCCAGACATCTTGGAGTGTGAAGTCAAGAGAGCCTTAGGAAGTGTTACTATGAACAAAGCTAAGCTACTTCAAATCCTAAAAGATGATCCAGTTAAAGTGTTGCACTCAATATGTCAGCAAATTTGGAGAACTCAGCAGTGGCCACAGGACTGGAATAGGTCAGTTTTCATTCCAATCTTAAAGAAGGGCAATCACAAAGAATGTTCAAACTACGGCAAAACTGTGCTCATTTTATATACTAGCAAGGTAATGCTGAAAATCCTTCAAGCTAGGCTTCAGCAGTACATGAACTGAGAAATTCCAGACATACACACTAGATATAGAAAAGGCAGAGGAACCAGAGATCAAACTGCCAACATCCATAGGATCACAGAAAAAGCAAGGGAATTCCAGAAATACATCTACTTCTGCTTCACTGACTATGCTAGGACATATGCTTGGACAGCAAGGAGATCAAACCAGTCAATTCCAAAGGAAATAAACCCTGAATACTTATTGGAAGGACTGATGCTGAAGCTCCAATATTCTGCCACCTCAAGCAAAGAGCCAACTGGTAAAGACCCTTGTGTGGGAAAGAAGAGGAGGCAACAGGATGAGATGGTTGGGTGGCATCACTGACCCAATGGACATGAGTTTGAGGCAACTCTGGGAGATAGTGAAGGACAGGGAAGCCTGGTGTGCTGCCGTCTATGGGGTCACAAAGTGTCAGGCACAAGTGAGCAACTGAACAACAACAACAAAATTCTTACTGCACAGAAGGGGAGATAAACCTATGACCTGAACATTGGTGAACCCAATAATGGATGACCAATAAGGCTATGGCTGCAGTGTTCCAGAAAAAGTTGGAATTTGTCAGTTTCATGGATAATTCTCATAAAAACATCTACTTCTGAGAAATGGAGGTGGAGAGTCAGGGTGAGGGCTTCACAGGTGATACTAGTGATGAAGAATTCGTCTGCCAATGTAGGGGACACAGGTTCGATCCCTGGGTCAGGAAGACCCCCTGGAGGAGGAAATGGTACCCACTCTAGCATTCTTGCCTGGAAAATTCCATGGACAGAGGAGCCTGGTGGGCTACAGTCCATGGGGTGGCAAGAGTCAGAAACGACTGAGCAACTGAGCACACATCAGAGTGAGTTGTCTGGGGAGTTAGACCCTTCGGCATGGGTAATCCAGATTGTTTATATTACCTAAATGATTTCTTCAATTCTGTTAACATTGTCCATAAGATTTAATGAATGTAAATACTCCACTGATGAAGTATTTTCTGTAATTGAAGGTGATTTTTTAAAAATTTATGTCTCAGAAAAATCAAGCACTAAATAAGAAATGCATCCTCTGACTGTTATCTGTTCCTGAGTAACAAACCACTTCAACACTCAATGACTTAACACACCAGCTGTCTTATTTGCTCCTGACTCTGCAAGTCAGCATGTGGGCTGAATCCAGGCTAGGCACGGGTTTCTCTGGTGGCTCAGCAGTAAAGAATCTGCCTGCCAATACAGGAGACACAGGAGACCTGGGTTCGATCCCTGGGTCAGGAAGATCCCCTAGAACAGGAAATGGCAACTCACTCCAGTATTCTTACCTGGGAAATCCCACAGACAGAGGAGCCTGTTGGGCTACAGCTCATGGAATCCCAAAGAGTTGGACACAACTGAGTGACTAAACAACAGCAACAAGAGGTTGGCCGTTCTGCTGAAGCTTTAGCCTGGGGTCACTGGTGCAGCTCCAGCCAGATGGTAGTGAATAGAACTGAAAGGTCTAGGTTGGCCTCACTCGCCTATCTGGTAATCGTGGGTTAGGGGGTCTTGGTTCTCCTCCCTGTGTCCTCCATAGCAGGCCAGCTCAGACGTCTTCACATGGAGGTACCATTCATGAAGGTCAGAGCAGAAGCTACAAGCTTCTCAAGGCCAAGACCAAGAAGTCTCACAACTTCCCTTCTGCTGCATACTGTTGGCCAAAGCAACCCTCTAGACTAGCCCAGAATCAGAGGAGGAGAAAGAATCTGCTTCTTGTTAAGAGCGCTTGCAAAGAATTTATGGCCATTTAAAACATCATAATCCTAACCACAATTCTTGATTTTTTCCCCTAATGTGCACGTGTGCTCAGTCACTTCAGTTATGTCTGACTCTGCAAGCCTATCAACTGTAGCCTGCCAGGCTCCTCTTGTCCATGGGATTCTCCAGGCAAGAATACTGGAGTGGGTTGCCATGCCCTCCTCTAGGGGATTTTCCCGACCCAGGGATCAAACCCTCGTCTCCTGCATTGCAGATGGATTCTTTACCCACTGAGCCACCTGGGAAGCCCTACATCTCTAATGCAGCTTTGTAAATAGATGGCTAGGCCTCAGCTTTCCTAGAGAAAGAAGAGTTTTATTTATGCCTTGTAAGTAGGAAGTAACACTGGTTTAAATTCTGGGTTGCTTTTTTGTTGCTGAACCACTTGTGAGATTTATGATGTGACTATTTACAAAAGAATAACTCAGATATTCTTCCAATTCTAAACAGTGATATTGATTTTTTCTTTTGGGCACACCAAATAGCATGTGGAATCCTACTCCCTGACCAGGGGTTGAACCTGCATGGGAAGCGTGGAGTCTTAACCACTGGACCACCAGATAAGTCCCTGAGTTGCTTTTTAAAAGCATTTTCAAGGGCATCTGAATGACTGGTCAATATGCAGTGGTACATTCTGAGCCGTCAGTAAGTAGTAGAGGGGTTTTGGTTGTTTTGTTCTTTTTGATTTTATTTTGGTATTTTGTTCACTTATGCAGAGTCTCTTCACAGTGGAAAAACCTTCATCTTTCAGATGAAACTTGCATATTCTATCCAGTGACTCCCAGCCTGCCCACGATGAGCATAAACCTGCATATACCGTGCCCAGCTAATGGGGCTGCTCTGGAATGACCAAGCCTGTAGGGGAGACCCCACCTCTGGAGAACAGCCTTCAGAAGCAATCCCTGGCTTTTGGGAGAGGCTTGGGCCTCCCTAGTGGATCAGATGGTAAAGAATCTGCCTACAATGCAGGAGACCTCGGTTCGATCCCTGGGTTGGGAAGATCCGCTGGAGAAGGAAATGGCTACCCACTTCAGTATTCTTGCCTGCACAATCCCATGAACAGAGAAAATTGGCTGGCTACAGTCCATGGGGTCACAAAGAGCTGGGCACAACTGAGCGGCTAACACTTTCACTTTCCGCAAAACAACTTGAGCCACTCTATAAAGGAAGCTGTTTAATCGATACTGCAGCTGGGCTGTCAAAGGAGTTTAATTCCAAGAGGATGGAGCACTGATTTAAGGATGAAACACACGCACACACACACATCACACACACGGGGCCTGGAGGCAGGCAATGAGCTACGCTGGGGTAGTGAGCTGAGCTGTGGGCTTTCACCAACACTCTGTGCACTGAGACTTCCCTGGTGCCCTGTGACTTCAATCTCCGAGGAAGTAGAATGAATCACTCAGAGAGCAACGAAAATTTTAAATAGTTGTCCTCAATGATCTTTATCAACGCAGGCCTGAGTCTTTTAATAGAACGCTTTATGCCCCCTGTGGTCATTACAATTTTATTTCTTCAAGTGACATTTCCCTTTTCTATCTCCCCTGGGGATTCAGCTGTATTTGCCTTCAGAGTCAGTGGTCAGCTGAATGGCTGTGCTTTCTGATTTGTACCCATTCCAATTTTTCTCTCCTGCTACCCTGCCTACCAGTAGGGCTCAGCTTTGGAGCAATGTGCCCTGCCGCAGAGGAAATAATTAAGAGTGGAAAATAATGGCCCTGCTCACAGCACCAGTGAAATCTTTTCAAGTAATGGACCTTGGAGTTTCTGCCAGCTGGAGAACATGAAAACCACTGCCTGCCCCTGGGAAATGATTTCTTCTTACAGCATCCCTGTCTATCAGTGCATGCTTGCTCCAGCTTCCAAAGCTGCCATCCTTAGGATATGACAGCCAAAACCTACTGTTCTAATATAGGGATGACCTGGTATTTGAAAGGAAGGGAGACCTCGGCCTTTCCTGCTTCAACCTGAAGTTCCCAAACAAATAATAATAGCAAGTATTTACACATCTTAACATCTACCAGGCACTTTTAAAATCATTTTATATACACAGTATTAGCTCATTTAATGCTTATAAAAAACAACTCCATAAGTTAGGTACTATCATCTTCACCTTACATGTGAGGAGACAAGGCTCACAAAGATAGAAAAACTTGAGTCGAACCATTGAGGCAGGCTTCGAAGCCCAGGCAGCTTGCTCTGGAATCCACGTGAGAACACTGCATTGAACTGACCCTTATACAAAAGAATAATGGCTTTCTGATGTGAGGGAAGCTTGTGGCCCTTTGCCAGTAAGAAGTTAGCCCCGTGAGAACATGTCACAGCTTGTCATCTCATTGCCTGGGCTTTTTAAGATGCTTATATTCATCCGGGTCTAACAAGAAAACACTTCAAATATTTACAAAAGAGGAAATTTCCTACAGGACATTGGTTGCTCAGGTGATGGAGAAGTTGAGAGTCAACTAGGGGATGGCAAGATACTTTCTAGTTCATCCTCCACGCCACTGCCAGGCTGATCTTTGTAACCTCAGAATCCTTGCTCATCCTGATGTCCTAGGTTATAAACCTTTGGTATTTCTGCTGTCTGCCCTCCGCCCACCCCAACTGTCCCTTATTTTCTAGCATCTCTGACCTATAGGGTGACTTCATACAATTGCTTTTAAAATTAATTAATTAATTTTAACTGGAGGCTAAATTTGCACTCCTTTTATCTTCACTCAGTCTAGCCACTCAGCCTCTGATGCTGTGTCAGCCAGGGTCCCAGCTGGGAAGACGTTGCACATTTAAATCGATGTACGAGAAGGTTGCACAGGAAGGGGAGTGCAAGGGCAGAGAAGCCCAAGGAAAATGCATAACATAGTGCCCATTATACGGGAGAGTGTTTACCGCGACCCAAAAGGAGAGGGCCCCGTAGAAGCCACCTAAGAGGACCAGAGACCGTTGGTCTAATTTCAGACTGAGAATCAACCAGCCTTCTCAGGAAGGAGACCAGGGGCATATAATACCCTGACCTCACCTTCCTGTTCTCCAAGCTCCTGCTGGGGCTGCCCAATGAGGGGTCACAACTGAAAACCAAAGGGCACCACACCTGTCAAGAGGGTTCACCCAGGTCAGCTGGCCCCATCATCCCAACAGAAGGTAAAGGATGGAAAGGATGGGACCTGCAGGGGCAAACTAAAGATAGCCAGGACAAGCACCGATTCCTGATATCTCTGTTGCCAATGTCAACCATCATCTGAAGACAAAGCCCACATGTTACTTCTTAGTGACCCTGCAGCTCTCCTGTGGTGGATGGTTACTCTTGGTCTCCCAGCATCTTCTCCATCCCTGGGGTCTGCGTGGCGGATGGAGCATGCCCAGTGCATGCGAGTCTCCCTATGGGACTGTGAGTTCCTTGAGTGCACACACCATCTCTTCTTATATTTACAACATCTGCACCGAATGCAAGAGTATTTCTGCACTCAAAAAATTTGTAATGGAAGAAATGAACGAGGGAACCATCTGAGACAACTCTTGTTCGGCACAGCTGACACTTTCAATTAGTTCTGAGATAGCATCTTCTTGCACACAGAGATGTTGCCTCTTTATACAGGCTTTTATGCCCTTAATTAAAAAAAAATTTTTTTAAGAATCAGCCAACTAAAATCTTTCCTGTACAAAAACAGCCAGACTTGATTAACCATGAACATTACCACAAATGCTTATTATATACACAAAAGAAAGGCTCCAATTAAAAATTCTGATTTATACCCTTCAGCCAGGGTCCCAGCTGGGAAGAGGGTGCACATTTAAACCGATGTACGAGGAGGTTGCACAGGAAGGGGCGTGTGCATGTTTAAGACAAGACTTCCTGTCCTGTCACATCTCTTCTAGGAGTCTTAGTAACTGGGGTATGTAGATGAATTTAATGTGATTCTTTTTCACTAACAACCAAGAATGTTTCTAAACAGCTGTGGAGTCTGTTCTAGTATGGGTATCTAATCCAAAACTGGCTCATTTATTTTTAATTTGACTTAAAATTAGTATTATTAATAGTTGGCCAGCAAGTTAGGAGCACAGGGATTTGTGGCTGCATAGAAAACCAAACAAATCTCTTCTTAGAAAAGGGATTCGGATCAAGAATCTGGGTTTTCCTGATGCCTACACCTCTAACAAAAGCTCTGTTCTCTCCTCCTCTCTAGGCTGAGTAGGACAGATTGCTAATGAGGGAAAATTATGAATTTAATCCTTATATGAGGCAGCTGACTTTATGTTTGCAGATTTAAAATGTCTGATCTAGAAAGGGTCTTAGAGGTCATCTACTTCAATTCCTCAATTTTATAAATTGAGGTGGGGGGGGGGGACCAAAGCAAAAGTCAGAGAGGTTAAGCAACTAGCTTCTCGTCATAATTACGTCTACAAACTGCTGTTACCTGCAGATCATCACACACCCATCACTTCTGGAGGAAAGAAATGTCACACCACGTTCTCTAACGGTGTGCATCCAGTGTGTCGTCACTCAGTAAGAAGGGCGGTTTGCTGCTCTAGGTCAGACTTTAAGGACCCACATGCAGCAGACAGCTGTGAGGAGCAGCGTCCTGCTCCGCCAGTTCCCTATGGACGCTCTTCCATCTTGGTTCTTCAGTGTGCCTGCTGATAAAGTGCCTCCCAGACGCCACACAGTTTTCCTGTAATGCTTTGAGAGCACAAGCATGAATAATGACACAGAAACGTGATGCCATGGCTGTTTGCTCTGAGGACGCACTGGACTGAAAAATGTTCTCCCATCAGCAAACCTCTTCCATTTCTAGACTTGCTGATGGTCCCCCAGGAGCACCTATCTGCCGATGAATACTAAGATCCACAGATAAGACCCCTAATCTTATCAGAGCCGTGAGTTGACAGGAGTAACTACTTTCTATATCATGTATTTTATTCACAGTTGTTTTCTTAAGATGATTTTAATGAGGGAGGAGGGGGATGACAGGAGGGAGGAGGAAGGGGAGGAAGCAGCCAGAGGATCTGTACAGTGGATGGGGATGGGTGACGAGAACTGTGTATTTTACTGTCCTGTCATTTGGGGCATTTATTTAAGCCATTTCTGTCTCAGATTCCCTACCCATGAAATGGGACAGGTGGACCAGGTAAACCCTCAACTGTCTCCCAGTTTTAAACCTTCTACATTCTCCTTTAGAGAAGAGGAGCAGCAGCAATAAGCCTGACTATTCCATGCGTGTCACTGATGATCTACAAGAGGAGAACAAACTAGAGATGACTTTCTGTTTTAATGGGGTGAACTCCAGCTGTTCTACCATCTGCTCTGCCTCTTTCAACTGAACTCTATACACATGTATTGACTTACTTTTATCATTTTATTACATTGCTACTCTGTCTTCACACTAGCGTGGTGACTTGGCCGATGATGGCAGCTTAACCAGATGACAGAAGAAAACTAGGTATAACATGCAGCCAGAATAAAAACTGGGCTCTGCGGCCTCCAAAGTCCCCAAAACACACTTCAAAAAATAAATGTCAGGCCTTCCTTGGTGGTCCAGGGGTAAAGAGTCCGCCTGCCCATGCAGGGAACACGGGTGCAACCCCCGAGGCAGGAAGATCCCACATGCCGCGGAGCAATGATGCCCATGCCCCACAACTCCTGAGCCTGTGCTCTGGAGCCCAGGAGCCACAACTGCTGAAGGCCGCCCAGCCCAGAGCCCAAGTTCTGCAACAAGAGAAGCCCCTGCTCGCTGCAACTAGAGAAAGCCCAAGACCAGCAACAAAGACCCAGCAGAGTCAAAATAAATAGAGTTCAAAAATAAATAAATGTCAGGCACCATATTTTAGACTGCCTTGCCTTGTACATCATTCTCCTCACTGTGCAGTTTTTGGCAACTGAAATGAGTTGGTCTTTTCTATGAAACACCTGCATTTTGCATTTCTATATCTGTTATTTTGGCAGGCCTGACGTACTTCTTCTGGCAACTGAACTAGTTACCGTTCCCCTTCATAACTATTTGTATCCACTCATATCCATGGAAACTTCCGGTCTTCGGATAAAGAAGCATTTACTATGTTAAGCCACTGAGATTTGGGGACTGTTACTATAGCTAGAAATTAAACTCTCAATTATAGCTGGAGGCTGGGCATGCAAGTGGAAGACTCTTCTCTTTGGCAAGTAAGCCTCGTCCTGATACCTAAGAGCTACTGACACTCAAGTGAGGCTGACCAATACACTTTTCCAGAGCTTCCACCCCCACTGTGCCATTTATTAGGTACCCAGTGTAATATCCTCTTAACTGTTCTTTCTACCTCCAATCTTGTCCCACTTCTAAGTTATACTTTATGCCATCACTGGAATTATATTTGTAAAACAGTAAATCTAATGTAAAATATTGATTTATTCAGCATTTATATTCACCTAAGGAGGAGCCCAGGAACCAGGCTGGCAAGTAGGGGGAACAGGACGGGGCACCCAGCCTCCCAGCAGGTGCCTCTGCAAGCACCTGCTGAGGGCCCAGCCCTCTTGATGGTGTAGGACTTCTCTCCTGAGTTCAGCAACGGCAAATAACCTCAGCCTTGAATTCAGAAATAGGGAGTTCAGATGCCAGTGGAATCAGCCAGGACAAGCTTATCCTCCAACCCAATCCAAACATTTAAAAAATCATTTCAACTCTCTGTCCTTATGAGTCTTTGCCTACTTGAAGTAAATTATACTTTCACCTTTAAAAAAAGGTATTTTTACACAGTAATTTTTGGTTTTAAACCCAATGATCATGAGGTTTTTGCAAGTGAATAGATTCAGTCAGCATGCAGGTGAGGAGGGCAATCATGGTTTTTTAAAAAAATAGATGTACGTGTATATATATATATGGATATATGTATATATATATGTGTACATATAACTCTGTGTGTGTGTATACATATATTTATATATATATATAGGGGCTCAGATGGTAAAGACTGCCTGTGATGCAGGAAACCTGGGTTCGATCCCTGGGTCGGGAAGATCCCCTGGAGAAGGGAATGGCTACCTACTCCAGGATTATTGTCTGAAGAATCCTATGGACAGAGAAGCCTGGCAGGCTGGGTCAGTCCATGAGGCTGCAAAGAGTCGGAAGTGACTGAGCAACCAACACTTTCAAATATGTATGCATGTGTATTTATATATGTATGAGGGGGCTTAGCCAGTGGCTCAGTGGCATAGAATCTGTCAGTAATACAGGAGACAGGGTTTGATCCCTGGGTCGGGAAGATTCCCTCAAGGAAGGCTTGACAACCCACTCCAGTATTCTTCCCCAGAAAATCCCATGGACAGAGGCCCCTGGCAGGCTACGTATAGTTCATGGGGTCGCAGAGTCAGACATGACTGAACCAACTGAGCGCACACACATGTATCAGTTCAGTCTCTCAGTCGTGTCCGACTCTTTGCAACCCCATGAATCGCAGCACGCCAGGCCTCCCTGTCCATCACCAACTCCCGGAGTTCACTCAGACTCACGTCCATCGAGTCAGTGATGCCATCCAGCCATCTCATCCTCGGTCGTCCCCTGCTCCTCCTGCCCCCAATCCCTCCCAGCATCAGTCTTTTCCAATGAGTCAACTTCATCGCATGAGGTGGCCAAAGTACTGGAGTTTCAGCTTTAGCATCATTCCCTCCAAAGAAATCCCAGGACTGTATATACAGACATAAATACAATGTAGAATATAGAACACACACAGAACATAAATACACTAAAATAAAGTTTAAAAAACACAAATACATATACATTCTTCAGTTATTGCCCAAAATGAGTGTGGAGTTGCTTACTATCTTATCTCAGGGTCTCACCTGAGATTAGGTCTTGCCTAATCAGGGTCTGGCCTGCTGGGTGTGGAGAGCATCCTGCTCCAGTAAGGATAACCTACTGTCTCACCATAGTGCTTGTCCCACACTGAGTGGTATTTAGCACAAGGATGATGAAAATAATTGACTGTGGCCTGCCTGTTGGGTGTCCCTGGCTGGCATTCATGGATCATATCAGTGCTGTGGCTCTGCCGTTCTGTCCCCTGGAGCTTCTGATGATTTTGTGCAAAATGCCTGAAGGCCAGTGAAGCCCCTCCACTGTGGGCCGCCCTCACTGTTTGCAGCGGCAGCCAATGGCAAGTACTCTAGAGCATCCTTGAACTATCCATTTGCCCACTTTGGCTTGGCAGCAACTGGTGGTTGTATTTTATCAATAAAATGTAGCCAGGGTTTCCACAGCACTTTACCCACTCCCCCTACCCCTAGTACCCCTGCATGGAAAGAAAGAGCTGAATCAGAGACGACAACGCAGTTTAAGGCGGTTAGCTGAGTGGTATAGAACAAAGAGACCATGCCAGGCCTCTAGAAGGGCCCTCCTGCCTGGTGACTTGGCCCCTTGGGGATAGGCCATTTCTTGTTTCTGAGTCAGTGACAGTTATTTTTGTGGAACCAGAGGTGTTCTATTCTGTCCCTGATGACATGAAATCAATGAAATCTGTAGATTTGGGGCAGGCTCCAGGGCTTGCCACTTCAGAGCACAACACTGATTAAGGATGAATGTGATCTTGGGAACACCCAAGTCCAAACAATGATACTGACCCAGTGCCAATGTGCGGCTGGGTAAACCCAGCAGCATTCTGGGACCACAGAGAGCTGGGCTCTTTGATTTCTAACCTTTGAACAGGAGGGGAGAAAAGACTTGCTGGAAAGCCTTGCTTCACGCTGTGGCGGTGGTAGTGAGTTCAGGATCAAACAGCCACTTCATCTTCAAAGGCCCCTGAGATTCCCAGCGCCAAAGGGGCCAGGGGTGGGGAGTGTTATTTTCATTGTCATTTGATCAAGGGCTCAAGAAATGTTTTATAAGTCTTGTACCAAGTGGACGGTGCACTTGTCCCTAAAACTGTGCTGTTGAAGACACTCCAACCCGATACCAGAAACAGTCCCAACACTCCATGGAGGAGCTTATGTGGCCACCGCTGCAGAGACCGAGGGTGGCGTGTGCACAGAGGTCTGTCACACACCCCCTCACATGTCTGGTGCCCTCATTTCTTCCCTCCAGCTGCTCTTGAGATGATGAAGGACCCACTAGAAACCTGTGTTTTTCTCTTTGATGTGTGAGCAGCTGCAAGCAAACTCCACAAGTCTCGGAAACTGTCCCGAAGCAGTGACCAGGACACCCTCTCATTCTGGGGAGGTATAGCATGGCCTTCACCGGAGACAATTTCACTGACAAAACATCCTTCAGATAGGTTGCCTGCATTCTTTACAGAAGGCTTCCAGTGCTTTTGTAATTCCTGATATTATGCCAGGGAGAAGACATAAATAGATGCTTATGACTTTTAACATCTCTCTTTGATCAGCCACTAATCTCCTTGCTCAGATCAGACTGAGTACATCAAAACAAAACAAAACAAAACAAAACCCAACCAGGAAACAGTAAACACCAGGATCTGGTCATTCTGACTCCCTCACAGAGGGAGACTCCAGGCAGAATTTGGATCAGATTTAGAGGCTCTTCCTTCCCCCTTTTTCCGATTTCATTACTTTGAGGAAGGAACTTTCTTTGGCTCTCACTCCACTTTTTCCTCTGAAAAATAAATGTGTTTGGCTAGAAGGGCCCTAAGTAGCTATCCAGCTCTAAATACTCCTGGCATTTTTTCCATGAATTACTCATTAGTTGTCACAGTTTGCAATATTTGCAGTGTTCTTGAGGTAAGGAACAAAAATTGAGATTGTTCTCAGGACTCTTCCATTTCAAGAACCTATTTATATATGTTATTTCATTTGTTCTCCCTGTAAAATCATGTCAGTTAGGTTAGGTAGAGAAATACTATGTTCCCCACTTACAGATGGAGAAACTGAAGCTCAGAGAGGTCAGGTGATTGGTCTATGATCTCCAGAGCAGAATAAAGACTGAAATTAAGCCGCATGCATGTGTATGTGTGCTCAGTTGCTTCAGTCATGAAATCAGGCTATGGGACTGCAAAACCCAAGCTCCTTCTCCTCTGCCCAGAAACCTACTTGATTGTTTCATATATTAACTGAAAACTGATTGTATTAAAATATTTCACAAAGTCACTGTGTAGTCTGTAAACCAATCCTGTATTGTATGTTCCCTGCCAGCTCTTATTGGTCCTGTTAAGAGAATGGAAGAGGGTAGTAAGAAAGCTCAAATTCTCCTCTTTTTCTCTCCCCTTTAGCAGCTCCCTGCAGCCTCTAGGACTTTCCCTTTAAAAACAGAATCATCGACAAGGCAGAAGCAGTTTGTCATCCTAAGACCTTTGGAAGAATTGCTTGGAAAATGAACTCTGACAGCTCCCCAGACAACAGGCTGCCGCACTGTTCTCCTCCATCTCCCTTGCATTCTTCCAGAACAAAGCCTCAACAGTTGGAAGGAAAGGGGGCTTGAGCCAATATAAAAAACCATGACCTACACCCAGGCTTCAGAGGTTAGTCTGGGTTTCTCAATGCTCTGCCATGTAGATAAAAATATTTACAAAAGAGAGTAAGAAGGTGGTTACACACCAGGACTCAGATTAGAGTTGGGTCTCAGGTGGGTGAGCACATACAGAGTTGCCCTGGAGTCAGGCTCTTACAATGGGGTGCAAGGTTTTGTTCCCAGGAACACTAATGGAATATAAAGCAGTCTAAAATGCCACCAGTCTTGAAGTGGGTGGAGGGCAAAGGTAGACTCTGAAGTCAGCACCAAAAGAGTAGAGGTCAGTGAAAAAGACCTGGGTGCTGGGGCAGCCTTTCAACAATAAATTTATGTCTCTGGTCTTCTCTTTTCTCCATCTTTTAAAAGGACTGTCAAGGAGCATTCAACTATATGGCAATCGCTGTATACTTTTCACTGTGTCTGATGCTGATGACACAAAAATGGACAAGATGAAATTAACGCATTTGTTAATGGACTAAATTTTGCCTTTTTTCATTACTGTCATGCACTTCAATTCTATATGTGTTTTATTTTTGGCTGTGCTGGGTTTGTTGCTGCACGGGCTTTGCTCCAGTTGCCATGAGCAGGAGCTACTCTCTAGCTGCGGTATGCGGGCTTCTCGCTGCCATCACGTCTCTCGTTGTGGAGCACATGCTCTAGACACACGGGCTGCAGCAGTTGCAGCGCACGGGCTTAGTTGTTCCGCGGCATGTGGGATCTTCTCAGACTTGGGATCAAACCTGTGTCTTCTGCACTGGCAGGTGGATTCTTAACCACTGAGCTACCAAGGAAGCCCTCTACATGTGTTTTAAATCCCACCATTATTATTATTATTATCTTATGTAATCTATATTAATCTAAAATTATCCTAACATATTTCTCTTTTCACTGGTTTCTATTCCAGTGTGCATCTGTGTGATTTCTTTTGAACTCATCTCTCTTCTTCCTAAGGGACCTCTCTTACTTTTTCCCTTTCCTCCCTCCTTTTTCTAAGTGCAGCTTTGGAAGAGATGAAATTCTCAGTTTTTATCTGGTTGGAAAAGTCTTTATTTTTGAAGGCTGTTTTGCCCTGATTATAGATTCTAGGGTGGCAGGATTCTCTCCATACTTTTAAGTCTTTTTTTTTTTTTAATCTTTTTAATGTCATTGTTATTTTCGGGGGGAGGCTTCCATCTGCCTAAGTTTTGCTCCTGTGAAGACAATGTGTCTTCTGACCTGGCAGCTTTTAAGACTTCCCTTTGTCCCTAGTGTTTTGCAGTCTTACAACTATATGTTTTGGTGCATTTAACCCACTTGTATTTATTTTATAGAACTTCTTGAATCTGTGGCTTGGTATCTCTCAAAAGTTTTGGAAAATTATTTTTTCTCTCCAAATACTGCGTCCTTCCTTCAGAAAGGAAGTATTCTCTCACCTCCTTCAGAAAGTCCCATAACAAGTATTAATACGTTAAAGCTTCTCCCTGCGTTTTGTCTCATGCTATTTTCTGGGTTCTACATTCCCTTTTTCTTTCTGTAATGATATGCTTTGGTATTAATATTTCCTGGCAACTCTCAGTTGACTAACTTTCCACTGGACTGCCAGGTATTCCCACTGATCAATAAATCTACTTACTGATATCTTAATATCAGTTACAGAATTCTCATTTGATCATTTTTAAAAACAGATTCCATTTCTTGGTAAAATTCTCCATCTTGTTACCTATTTTCTTGAACATGGTCCAGCCAATGTTTGATTATTTCAGTACCTGACTCACCTATCCATTTGTTTCTCTTTTCTATTTTCATCTCTGTCCTTTTTTTCATACCTTTCACAAATTCTGACTGTTTGCTAGACACACTGTGCAAGAAAAGTTCGAGAGGATTGCATCACATTATCTTCTTTCAGAGAGAATTTATCCTCTCCTTTGCAGGCACCTAGGCGATGGTGAGTTCCCCTCAATGCCATTAGGGACTAAGTAAGCCTCAGTTTACTTCTGATTTTCACCTGCTCCTAGGGAATAGTTCTTTAGGGCAAGGGTTCCCAGCCTCCAGGATCTAATGCCTGGTGATCTAAGGTAGAGCAATGTGATAACAACTGAAACACATGCTGGGTTGCTTCAGTCGTGTCCCACTCTTTGCTACCCCGTGGATTATAGCCTGCTAGGCTCCTCTGTCCATGGATTTTCCAGACAAGGATACTGGAGTGGGTTGCCATTTCCTAGCCTAGGGTATCTTCCCTACCAAAGGATCGAACCCATGTCTCTTACGTCTCCTGCATTGGCACGCGAGTTCTTTACCACTAGTGCCACCTGGGAAGCCCAACGATAGAAATAGAGTGCACAATAAATGTAATGCACTTGAATGGTCCTGAAACCATTCCTCCTCCACCTCAGTCTGTGGAAAAACTTTCTTCCATGAAACTGGTTCCTGTGCCAGAAAGGTTGGGGGCCACTGCTTTAGGGTACTCAGACATGTTTAATATGGCCTATCCTGAATTCCAGTTTCTGTCTTCCCAGGACTGAAAGACTGCAAAGAACACCATTTTGATTTTTAGATGGTATTAACTTGGCTTTTCCCCATCACTTCATGGCAAATAGATGGGGAAACAGTGGAAACAGTGACTGACTTTATTTTGGGGGGCTCCAAAATCACTGCAGATGATGACTGCAGCCATGAAATTAAAAGACACTTACTCCTTGGAAGGAAAGTTATGACCAACCTAGACAGCATATTAAAAAGCAGAGATATTACTTTGCCAACAAAGGTCCATCTAGTCAAGGCTATGGTTTTTCCTGTGGTCATGTATGGATGTGAGAATTGTACTGTGAAGAAAGCTGAGCGCCGAAGAAGTGATGCTTTTGAACTGTGGTGTTGGAGAAGACTCTTGAGAGTCCCTTGGACTGCAAGGAGGTCCAACCAGTCCATCCTAAAAGAGATCAGTCCTGGACTGATGCTAAAGCTGAAAGTCCAGTACTTTGGCCACCTCATGCGAAGAGTTGACTCATTGGAAAACGACTCTGATGCTGGGAGGGATTGGGGGCAGGAGAAGGAGACAACAGAGGATGAGATGGCTGGATGGCATCACTGACTCGATGGACGTGAGTTTGAGTGAACTCCGGGAGTTGGTGATGGACAGGGAGGCCTGGTGTGCTGCAATTCATGGGGTCGCAAAGAGTCAGACACAACTGAGTGACTGAACTGAACTGACAGAACTTGGCTTTTAAGTTTTAAACTAATCCTTAAATTCCTTGAAGGGGGAAAACCTCCAAGTGTTGGGCTCCCTTCTGTTTATCCCTTCTTTCAGAGCTCTGGATTATACAAGCCTTGATGCCTTGGCAGTCACAAACTTAATTTTCTTTTCTTCCTAGTTCCAGAAGATTTCCAAAATCTCAGCTAGCTTCTCAACCTCTCAAATGTCACCCTTTGCCTGGATCCTTGGCCTTTCAGACCATGTCAAGAAATCGGCATCTACCCAGAGGAGAAATGCAGTGTAGAATGTTAGGGTCGCATCCACGTGCTCCCTTTCTTCCTGCCTTTCAGATCCTGATTTTCTTAGTTGCTCTCTTATGCCTTGAAG
Source organism: Ovis canadensis (assembly GCF_042477335.2). NCBI lineage: Eukaryota > Metazoa > Chordata > Mammalia > Artiodactyla > Bovidae > Ovis > Ovis canadensis. The sequence goes on from NC_091246.1 coordinate 71,025,361, forward strand.
CAGAATTTTTTTTTAAATATGAGCTTTCCTGAATCATTAGTCTGCTATAAACTACTGATATTTCGCAGTAGGAAAAACATGAAGAGTAAAGCAGTACCTAGGACCTTTCCAACAGAAAAAGTATCAGGTGCGTGTGTGTAAAATGAGTTATTTCAGTACATTTTTCTGGAAATGACAAACTAAGTTGAATCTTAAAGACGCAAAAGTCCTAGGAATAACAAGGGAAGTGTATATGCATATAAATGACATTTTCATTCATTCATTCCTTCCAGAAAAAACACTTATGATCCTGCTATCTGCCATCCACTGGGATAGGTACTGTACGGGACAATAAATTTCTGGGAGTTTATCAGACATGGAGAAGACAGAGAACTGGAGGAAATATCAATTATTATGTCAAGTTTATCAGACAAGGATCTGTTTGTTTGGAACAATGGGTCTAGGTAGAGAGCAATATAAAGAATGAAAAATAGAGCTGAGTATGAGAGAGAGAGAGCAATACCAAGAAATGAGGTGAGATGCAGAAATAAGTGGTACAAGACCATTTGGGGGAGGGGGTGGATTTGCACAGCAAGTTGCAGAGTTTCACTGCATGTTGAGTTGGGGGAGTCAGACTGTCCTTGGGTGTAAGGAAAACTATCTCAGCAATAGAATATTGAGATGGACTGGAAACCAAGCTAGAAAGCCATTGGGATGGAGACCTCTGGATGATCAGAGTCCAGCAAAGGCGCATCCAGTATCAGAGCTTCCCTTCACGAGATCTGGATGAGCCGAACAGTCTATTTTCAAATGATGCTACAAGATCCAACTGGGCCTCATGCCTTCAGCCCTTCCCTTTCCCTTTGCTGTTTGTCCTCCCTTCCTCTTCCCAGTTTCTTCCTTATTCCTCCCTTATTTTCACTTCTGTTTTGCTTTACTTTTCTCATTAGAAGTCTCTCCATGTGAATGGTTTGGAGTCTTCTACAAAAATGCATTCTGGGAGGGGAAAAAAAGCGAATTCTGGGAAACATCTTGTCATCCTTGGATCTGTACAAACCAACACAAGTGTGTTTGCTGAAGCCCTCGGGGTTTGACTATCCCTTGCACTGCATTGTGGGGCTTAGCTAAAAGAACAATTTTGTGTGAGTGCAACAGGTTTCCCTCATTTCCTTCATTTTGTGACCTTAAAGAGACAGGGAAAAACCAGAGAACCAAAGTCATGCAGTGCTCCCCCTCCAAAGACTGCGATGGAGCTGGGGTTTGAGAACCCATGCTCCTGCATCTGAGTCAGCAACTCAGCCAGCTCAGCTGGACAGCGCGTGCCAGGGCTGCCCCCTGTGTATTAACCTCTGCGACTCCCTCTCCCCATCGCTCATCAGCTGTTTCTTTGCCGCTGAAAGCGCACACAGTTCAGATAATTAAGCACTTGTGAGGCATTTTACATTTTCATCAGTCTATCAACAGTGAATTATTTTTGAATATGCTCAGGCCATATACTCCAAGTTTCTTATCCATAATTTGCAGATGGGCAGGGCTGGCTTCATCATGCATGCAGAAAGTGAGGCTGGAGCTGGCCTCTTACTTGCAGGCCCACTTTTCAAGGCCCCGGGCATAGCTCTGATAATTTTGTGGTTGTAATTTATATTCTTTTTTCTTAATGATAGTCTTCCCCATCCTCAACATCCAACTTTATAAGCTGAGATCCCACAAAAACTGAATCTACCCTCTGGAAAAAATAAAATATTCTCATCTGGAGATTCATAAAATGACAAGTAACAAGACACTGTTTTTACTAGGCTAAGTCTAAAGTCAGTTGCAACCAATACTGTCCTGCCCTGATCCCTCGTTTCAGATGTGTAACTTTAAGTTTGGAGGCAGTCTGCTCCTCACATGTAGGCTAGTTCACCTGTTATAAAGTTCTGTTTCCTCTTTTTTAATTTTTAAAACTATATTTATGTATTTTTCTAGGCTGCGCAGCAAGGCCATGTGGGATCTTAGTTCCCTGACCAGGGATCAAACTCACACCCCTTACATTGGAAGCACGGAGTCTTAACCACTAGACCACCAAGGAAGTCCTAAAGCTCTGTTTCTTGAGTGTGGTGGTCAAGAGAATGTGTCTTGCAGAATGCCAACCACAGGGAACTTAACTGATCAAGGAGCCATCACCAGATTTGCACCAAGGCCATGTTTCACCACAGGCTGCTCCCAGCTACTAACTAGGCACAGTGGGAATATTTGGACAGACCCAGTCCTGGGAGACAGTGGACTCTTCAGTGACTGACTTTGACACAGAGACTCGCTGATAGCATTGCTAACCCTTCTTTAGACTTCACAGAAGCTTACAACACTTCTACCCAACTTCCCTTCCCTTGCTCCTTCACTTGGGGTCAGACTTGTATAACGTCTGATAGCTTTCCCAGGTTTCTCCCCATTTTCTGTCACACAGGTATTTCCCTTAAAAAATGTCTTGGTACACTGAATTCTGTTTCAATATCTACTTCAGAGGATGCAAACCAATACTGACTTATTAACAAAAAACCAGAACTGGAACCGTTAATAAAAGTCCCACTGAATTTTCAGAAATCCGAGGAAAAGAAAATTAAAAAACAAAAACACTGTTATGTATCTCCCTGTCAGTTTTGCCCATACTTGAAATTTTCTTTTCTCCTTCTCCATCTAAATCCTCTACACCTTCCTCAAAACCTTGGTTCTCCATCTTCTGAATTGCCATGGTCCTGGTTCTATGAACTTACACATCACGGTAATCCCCAACCAACTGGTGATGAACAGTCAGCCTTCAAAGGTAAAACCCCCAAATGTAAGATAAGCTCTGGCTTACCACCCCTACATACCATTCTCCTGCAGTTTATAGACCAATGTTTCCTAGATTATGTTTCAGTGAAAGCAAGAGGTAATGTGTATTTTAGGAGAGAAAGGTTCCATGGTCAAATAATTTTGAGGAAAACATCACTGTGTATCATGGCCCTGTCTCAGATATTCAAATGCACACCGGTACACCAAAGGTTTTGAAACAACTTACGAGAATAGCTTTGATTAACTCTATATTCTCCACCCTCATTTGACCATAGAAACATTTTTCCACAAAATTTTTACTAATAACCACAAGCAGCCTCCCTGGTGGCTCAGATGGTAAAGAATCTGCCTGCAATGTAGGAGACCTGGGTTCGATCTCTGGGTCAGGAAGATCTCTTAGAGAAGGGAATGGCTACCCACTCCAATATTCTTGCCTGGAGAATTCCATGGACAGAGGAGAAGGCTGAGAACTGAAGAACTGATGCTTTTCAACTGTGGTGCTGGAGAAGACTCTGGAGAGTCTCTTGGACAGCAAGGAGATCAAATCAGTCAATCCTAAAGGAAATAAACCCTGAATAGTCACTGGAAGGACTGATGCTGAAGCTCCAATACTTTGGCCACCTGATGCAAAGAGCCAACTCACTGTAAAAGACCCAAATGCTGGGAAATATGGACAGGAGGAGGAGAAAGGGGTGACTGAGGATGAGATGGTTGGATGGTATCACTGACTCAATGGACATGAGTTTGAGCAAACTCAGGGAGATAGTGAAGGACAGTAAAGCCTGGCACACTGCAGTCCACGGGGTCACAAAGAGTCAGACATGAATTAGCAAGTGAACAACAATAACCACAAGATTTTATATTTTGCAATACAAGTTGAGAAATATGGCTGAAGCTAGCTCTTTCAGACATGCATGTGTACTAAGCCACCATCCGAACATAATCAACAGGGTAAGGGGAAAACCAACTGGTAATGCAGGCACGTAGGGCACCTCTGGACCTCAGCCATGAGATCCAAAGAAAACAGGGCCAGGAATAGAGCAGGGTAGCATGTACAAGGCAGGACTTGGAAAAGCAGGCACAAGGGTATTAAAAGAGTTTACTTTTAACAGCATTTAAAGGGAGGGGCAACAGATTTTTCTTCAGGAAGTGATGCACAGGAAGCTCCGTGTCATTGCTTGTAGAGAATGGCCTTCCAAGGAAAACCAAGAGCTTCTGAGGTCCTGCCTGGCTTTGCAGGCTCTCTCAGCATCCACACAGTGTGCTCTCCTGCTAGCTAGCTTATACAGCGAGATAAGGGAAAGTGTCTGACCACTCTTCAACTTGCCTCAGCATTCAGCACTCCCACATTCATTCACTCATTTGTCCCACAAATATTGGGCCCCTACTGTGTGCCAGCCACTGTTCTGGGTGATGGGGATGCGGCAGTGAATGAGACCCAACAAGGTGCCTGTCCTCATGGAAGGTACTTTCTAACTGGGTAAACAGACAATAAGCCAAGTAAATCAGCTGAGGTAGAACACTAATAAAGCAGGTGAAAGACTAGAGAGTTCACTAGGCAGAGTGATTGTGTGTGTGAGCTCAGTCGTGTCCAGCTCTGTGCTCTTTCTAGAGATCACAGCGTCCAGCTCTGTATGACCTCACGGACTATAACCCACCAGGCTCTTCTGTCCATGAGATTTTTCAGGCAAGGATATTGGAGTGGATTGTCATCCTTCTCCAATTGATTGATTAGGTATGGCCCTTTGATAGCTTCAGTGATTCTTCTGCTATTTTCAAAAATGACAAGAGAGAAAAGTGCTATCTTGGATGGCACAGGTGTGATCATTTTCTAGAATGAGGAGAAAACAGAGCGAGCAATACTTGGACATCTGATATAACCCTGTTCCCACTCTCCATGGGCAAGCAGAGATGTGAATGTTCCATCTGCAGCTGTCAGAGCTCCGGGTCTAGCACAATTCCTGTTGGTCTGAGCATCTTGAAAATGCCGCTACCTTTCCCGCATCCTCCCATGTAATTACTGAAATGATTTCAGATTAAGATGTTAAAGTCTAAAATGTTTGTGGAAAAAAAATTGGCAAGCTGTCACTTCTGAATACCCAGCTGAATTGCCGAATGAATAATAATGCAAAAATGCTTACTGAAAGAAGAATAAATAAAAGCTCATTGTTGTACAATAAATCCTTTTCTGTGAAACACCACTGAGGAAACTGGCTCTGGGTTTATCACATTTCCCTCCAAGTATTCAGGCCATTTTATTTCATTCTTTCCCGTGCTTTATTCTTTTCCAGGAACTGGTGTATGGTTCTACCCTATTGTTCCTCATGAAATATTAATGCTACAGGAGTGTATGGGGAGCGATGCCAGCAACAGAGCTGTTGATAGGAGCCGCCAGTGACTAGAATGACTGATTAGTTCAGAAAGTGGCAGCCACAGAGGGGAGGAGGTGGGAGAGGGTTGGATTGGGAATTTGGGATTAGCAGATGCAAACTGGTATACACAGAATGGATAAACAACAAGGACCTAGTGTGTAACAAATAAAACTATATTCACTATCTTGTGATAAACCATAATGGAAAAGAATATGAAAAAAGAATGTGTATATATATGTATAACTGAGTCATTTTGCTATAGAGCAATTGACACAAATTGCAATTCAACTATACTTCAATAAAAGATACATTTTTTAAAAAAAGCAGAAAGTGGCAGCCAAGAGGAAGTGTGCATTATAGGTAGAGAAAGTTATTTTATTAGGCTTTAGCCCAAAGAGAAGCCCTTTTATTTATTTACTTTAAACCAAAAAACCTAGATTTAAGAGTATCCACCCTGCCCCTTGCAGAGCAGCTCTGCTGAAGTGAAAGGGGAAGGACACTGACAGCGATCTCCTTACCTTACAATCCACACAGGCCAGACTAGGATCTCTCTGGACGGGCCCTTGTGCTGGTGCACACCTTAGGCTACACCGTGAACCACAGGTCACTGTCACATCTGAAAACTGGCAAGGCGTGCCAGATACTTGGGCAATAACTACGATTCTTCATTCTCTTGGGCTCCAAAATCACCGCAGACAGGGACTGCAACCATGAAATTAAAAGATGCTCGCCCCTTGGAAGAAAAGCTATGACAAACCTAGACAGCATATTAAAAAGCAGAGATATCACTTTGCCGACAACGGTCCCTCTAGTCAACGCTGTGGTTTTTCCAGTAGTCATCTATAGATGAGAGAGTTGGACTGTAAAAAAAGGCGAAGCGCCGAAGAATGGATGCTTTCAAACTGTGATGCTGGCAAAGACTCTTGAGAGTCCTTTGGACAGCAAAGAGATCAAACCAGTCAATCCTAAAGGAAATCAACCCTGAATAGTCATTGGAAGGACTGATGCTGAAGCTCAAATCCTTTGGCCAACTGATGCAAAAAGCTGACTCATTGGAAAAGACTCTGATGTTGGGAAAGATAAGGCCGGAAGAGAAGGGAACAACAGAGGATGAGATGGTTGGATAGCATCATTCATTCAACAGACAAGAGTTTGAGTAAATTCCAGGAGATAGTGAGGGACAGGGAAGCCTGCCATGCTGCTGTCCATTGGGTAACAAAGAGTTAGACATAACTGAGCTACTGAACAATATGATTCTACACAGCCCACTAGCCTGAATATGTGGGATTAAAACATCCACTGTAACTCATTTGATTCCCCAACTCATTCTAGAGAGTAGGATTATTTTCCCTATTTTAAAGATGAGACAGACGAAATTCAGAGTAGTGAAGTAATTTGCCCCAGGTCACACAGCCAGCAATGGGCAGAGCTAGGATTCTAATCTAAGTCTCCCTGACTCTCTAGTTTGGGCTTTAGCCACTCTTTTATACCATTCCCTCTTCTTTACCCAGGTTCAGAGAAGGAGCATTGACCTTCTTCCCCACCCCTCTTCTTCCAATGGCTCCTATTTATTGTGTTAATCTTCTGAATGACCACTTTTCATTTTTCAAATACAAACTTATTCAATCAAAGGAATGCTTTCCTAAGGGTGGGATTCTAGGAGACAGGTTTTTTGGAAGTGTGGTGATGGGGCAGGAATTATGGTGTAAACAGTGTTCCTGGACTGTCTAGTCTACTTGTTCAGATTTGGATGCAGCAAATATTTATCAAAACCCAGCGCTGCTGGTCTCCCTTTCAACCATGCTCAAGGATGCTGGAGTGGGTTGCCATTTCCTCCTCCAGATCTGCAGGATAGAGGTAGCCATTTGAAAGTACAGAAATGTTTAGTTCATACTGCTTCTAACAAGATCAAATTAGGGGGGAAATGCTTTATATTCTGTTCAGTGATTTCCCCAGTGTTAGGAATTCCATATTTTTTAAGCCCTTGCCCTCTCTGTAGAAAGCTGCCTACTCATTTTTGTTGCCTTGTGTTTGCTAATCAAGCATCTTTAAAGCAACGGACTCATTTGTTAAAAATCACCAAAGCATTTCTATAACATCCAGAAAAAGCATCAGATCCAAACCAGAGACCATAATTTCAACCTAATGCAAACTTTTATTTGCCTTTGGGATTGAAATCAGTATGTTCCAGGTTTGCTAATATCAACAGCATCAATGATGAGGGTGACAATGACTAAGGCAATGAAGATGCTCCTGATGCCAAAAGTGTGTTTGTATTACAACTTCTTGAGTTTTATCAGTGCTTTGAAAACAACCAAAACTTGTCAAAAATTCAAGAAATCTTCTACCAAATGATCTGAAGCAATATAATTTCTTTCTTTATTTTCTTTTTGCAGTGTAATTTCTAACCTAACAGTACTACCGTTGAGATGTACATACATTGCTCTCTGGGCAATTAGAGAAGCAGAAAAAAAAAAAAATAAGATAAGAACCTAATAAAGAAATTAAGGTCAATGAGATTCTTTTTCACTGAGAAAAGCCTTTCATTTAAGGCACATCTGTTTTCAAACCTATTTACCATAATTATCATCTCCCCTTTCCTTTCATCTATCTCTGTTTTTCTATTGTTTTTTATTTGGTCTCTCATCTTTCATGCTTCTTTTTAGCAAACAGAGCAGTGAAAGAAACAGCCTGCTAGATAACGAATTGCATTATTAATTTGGTTTGCTTTTAGGGAGGCTGGTTCTGACCTAACATATTAAATGAAGTTCCAGGATTTAATCAAGGAATGGAATCTGTCAGGAAAAAAGAATCAACTCTGCAGGTGAGTAAACTGAAAATAACTTGCATTTGGAGCTCTGTTTTAGGGGTGTTTGGTCCAAGCTCTTCTATGAGGAAATAAAATGAAAATGCTATGCTTTGTTAGTTTAAAAGTCATATCCTTACAATAACTGGGAGAGTAGGAAGCTTTTCTGATTTATTCTGTTCAGCCATCACTCTCTAGAGTCATTTGCACTCATGGACCATTGGGAGAACATTAATTGACTTAAGGAGGCAGTAGTTATTGTCCAGGCAGCATTGTGCATCCTTCTGAATGATTTATCCTGACCTGGGCTCTCCATCTTGCCTCCTCACCACTCCAGCTTTTACAACACAGGATGGATCTACATGCCAGGGGTCAAATGGTGTCAGACTGAAAAGCTTCATCAATTCCAGAACCTTACCAAACCTCCTACTAGGAAATTTAAATGTAGGCACCTTGGCTGGCATCTCCAAGACATACTTGTAAGATATTGTTTATAATTCAAAGTGAAAAGAAAAAATATGTGTATATATATATTCCTACTGCGTCGCAAAAATTAAAGTGGAAAAAGAGCTGTTGATTCTAATTCCTCAACCCAGGACTTCAGATGCCAGTAATGACTGCCAGGAACAAACACCCACAGGGCACAGCCCAGAAACTTAATTGTTTTCTTGTTATTTAATATCTACGGTCCTCAGTGTGCATTGGTGCTGCCAGGCTTATTTACAGAGCCCTGCCTGGAGTCCTCAGTATATCCAAAGTGATGGCTACACATGTGAAAGGTTAGGAAATGCTAATGGAGAGTAAATTGTTTCTCCTTTTCTGTGCTATCTCAGAAAAATTAAGCTCTCCAGCCTTCTCCTTTTCCTCCTTTTCTGTGCTACCTTGGAAAAATTAAGCTCTCCTGCCTCCAAGGTAAGGGCACTGGTTCCCATTTGGGGGGGTTCCGTGTCTGTTGGGCCATCAATGTCTAGTATAAAAAAAGGAAGGGGTTTTGAAGAAGAGGTAAGGAGGGGGATACTCAAAAAAGGAAGTGCCCTGGGGAACTGCGGATCTCCTTAAAAAATGGGGCCTGAGTGGACCTTCAGTGGGTCCCCTGCAGGGGGACTGTTGGTACATTCACCTGGAGGCTGAATCACTGCTCTACGTACTTCACTTTTGCAACAACAGATACATATATGTTTGCCCCACTGCCTGTGCCCAGGAACTAGGTAATGGAAGGACACTTCATTAACATCCTGCACCACACCTGAGTTCAAGGAAAGACTGCCCTGTCTGTGCTGGGGACTTCTGCTGCATCACTTCTAGTTTACCCCCATGGACCCTCCCCACACCCAACTTTGCAGCATAGGTATAAAACCAAGAAAATGAGGAGGGTCCTAAATACCAGAAGCCTGTGTATACGGGGCCAATTAGGGGTAGAGGGAAGTTGTGTATCATCTCTACCTGCCTAATGCACATGACACCCACGGAAAAGCATCAGTAGCTAATGCTGCCCACGTTAAAACAATGAAAAAGATGACAAGACAAATCCTAGACTATCAACTTGTGACTTGGTCCACGTGCCTCTTCTGTTCAGGAGGGATTTGATTCTGCTTGAATTAAAGCACATGACAACCACACACGTGCCGTGCTCAAACCCCTGCTCAGCTCCCCATTTTATATACACAAGTCACCTCACTTCTGCCTTAGGCTCCAGTCCTGTTGGCCAAGGAGTCCCACAGGCTGGTGTCTGGAAACCCAAGAGGGAAACGTATGCTTTTGGGGGAGACTCAGATGGCTGAGATCCTTAATCTGCTGAGACATCTTAGAATCTTATAGAATCAATGATTTATTTTCTGTAGGTTAGTCTGAAAGTAGGGAAAGAGGCAATAAAGCAGGAAATTGGCAAAGTGCTTTTTAATAGTGATATTTGATGACCATTTTTAGGTTTAGGTTTATAAGACTAGGGTTCATGAGAATGTTTTTAAAATTTCTTCCTATACACTCTGCCTTTAAACAGCACCTGGGGTACAATCTCACCGCAGATGCAGTCTTCCCCAGCGTGTAGTTGGAGACAAGGATGCATTTCCAATGCCTGATGTTACCAGCTATCAGCCTACAGGTAGAACTCAACTGTCCAAATACTGGCTTGCCCTGGAGCTAAAGTACTCACTGCGGTGACAGAGATGGAAAAAGCAGCATCTGCCCTCCTCTGCCAGTATCACCAGGCAACTGAGAATGTGTGGGTGAAGAATAAATGTTTTGACCCCTCTAATTATTTCAACTAATTATGGACCCATGGCAACAGCCAATCACAAGCATCTGCTGTATTATTTGTGACCAATAGTCATGCTTTTTCTTAATCTTTGACAAAAATTTATTTCAAAGAGCAAACACCCCAAATTCTCAAAGAGTTTTAACAAAGGACCTTCAGTGTTTCTTAAGGAGACTTTCATCACAGTAGCCTTAAATCCTGCATAGTTTTCCTTCCTTCATCAGATAGGCAGGATGACCTCTAGAAAGAGCAGAGAGCCTCATCACTGCTTACTTACAAATAAGAGACAAAAGTCACTACTGATTCCAATGGCTTCCACTGAGACAGTAAAATGCTTACAGGCAGGATTCTGGAGCATAGGATTCAGGGACCCCTGTAACATGCATCCAGGGACAGTTCATGTGCAAATTTCCATCTCTGCACCCAGGATTCAGGGTGTACAATCTCTCATAATCAGGGTAAGTACTGATTCATGGAGTCTTAAGCCACACAGCCAAATTTAATATAAAGATACAAGGCTTTCATTGCTAGAGTTCAAATACTAAAGTCACATTACAATTTTCCATTCACTTGGGAGAAAAAGAGATGAGACTCTGGGATTTCTAAAAAGTGAGAGGAGGGAAATAGATGTGGCCTGAGGCCTTTTTCACAAACATGAGTAGGTTCAGCTGCATACAGTAAAAATTCAAGAAGATGTGGTTTAACAAGAGTTTTATTTTTCTTTCATGAAAAGGAAATCTAAGGAGGCAGGACTGACTAGAAGACTTCTGCCTCTAATACCAATGTTGTGGGGGTGCTGCTGGGTGCTGGTTCCCAGGAACCAGCTGGGTATCCTACAAATTAACTCAATTCTGACACAGTCTGCCCGGAGGCAGCTTCTGATTCCACAAGTTTGAGGACTCAGTTCTACAAGACCTGCCTCCAAACTCCCACTTCAGAAACCAGTCAAAAGCCCAGGTGTATCTGACTGACCAGCTACAGATTTAAGGTTCTAGCAACTTCTCCTTAGGTCCAATGAATTTGCTAGAGCAGCTCACAGAACTGAAACATTTCACTTACTAGGTAACCAGGTTATTAATATTAAAGAAGAAGAATTCAACAGCCAAATGAAGAAAACCACAGGGAGCTTTCACACTGTCTCCAGGCTCATCGCTCGCCTGGCGTCTCCACGTGATCACCAACCTGGAAGCTCCCCAAACCCTGTTCTTAAGGGTTTCGTGGTGACTTCATCACATAGGCATGGTTGATTAAATCACTGGCCACTGGTAATGGATTCAGCCTCTATTCCTCCCCTCCCCAGAGATCAAGAGGTGGGAAGTAACACCCCAACCCTCACTCACAGTGTTGGTTCCCCTGGCAACCAGCTCCCTTCCTACCCTTTGGAGACCTAGAGGGGCGGTCCTAGAGCCACCTCACTAACATAATAAGACACCTTGAGCTCTCTCACCCCTTAGGAAATTTGAAGCATCTGTGCTAGAAACAGGACAAAGACCAAATATATATTTCTTATAAACCATGATATCACAAATTTAAAGTCGGAAATCCAGATTCCTTCTGTCTTTATGTTCCGCAATCCTTAGGACTTGGCTTCCCAGCCTCAAGATCATCTTATGTTCACAGAATGGTCACTGTGGCTGCAGCTACTGGGCAGCCCTTCTCAAAGTGTGGGCTCCAGACCAGTAGCATCAGCATCACTAGGAACTTTGACAAATGAAAATCCCTGGGCATACTCCACCAGCTGCCTCAGAAACTGCGAAGCAGTTTTAACAAGCAGGGTTGTTAAACAAGGGAGCAGCATTTTAACAAGCAGCAAAAGGCATTTTAACAAGCCCTTTAGCTGATTCTAATACAACCTCAAGTTTGGTACCCATGACTCAGAGAGCAAGGCAGGGGACAATGGAGAAGACGGATGGGTGTCCCTCAGGGGACTCAGGCCCTCATCAGGATGATTCCCAGAAATCCCACCAAATGACTTCTGGCTACTTCTCCCCACACCCCTAATCTCCCCAGCTCCTTTCCTCTGATCCTCCAAACATCAAGGGAACCTAGGAAATGAACGTTTTTGGGGGCTACATAGCCATTCCCAACACTATGGAGATTCATTGAGAAAAAGAAGTTGCAATAAATACCAGGGACGTAACTGGCAGGAGAGTTAAACGTCACTAAAGCACAGGGACCGGGCACATTTTGATGACTGTCCTGAGCGCGGTATGACAGTGGTGAAACAAATTGTTTCAGTGGCTAAATGAGGATGGACCTTCAAGTTGCAATTTTGTACCAAGCAGCAGTAATATCAAACACCTGGATAGCCCATGACTCCACAACATTCAGCCCAGCTGAGCGCATGAAAAGACCAGTAACAAATAATTTTCAAGATAAACAGCATTCCCTCTATTTTGAAACCTTTATATTTTTCAAAAGTCAGAAAAGCCAGCAGCCAAGCTGACAAAAACTTCTTAAGAGTTACTCTGGTGACATCTCTTCACAATCAGCCAAATATAGTTAATATGCGTTCCATATCCTGCAATGAACTAATTGAGAATAAAATTAAATAAAATCAGATTCCAATGCAGAATATTCCCCACTCGCTCCCTCTTTCTTCTCAGTCTTCTGCTTTTAGAAAAAGGGTCAAATGACAAAACTGGCCATCCAAATCAGGAAAATAATAATTAAAAAAATTAACTCACCAGTTCTGTTCACTCGTCAGAATACATCTATGGCCATCTTTTATTCCTCCATCTACAGAAAGAAATCTGTTGGATGCATTTCGTTGTTGAGAATTGTCCTTAGCTGAGCTCCTCAGGGCAGAGGACCTTCTCAGATTTTGAGATTTGCGTGGCAGAGATTTACTGGGTATATTCAATACCTGTGGGTTTCCCTGGTAGTTCAGACGGTGAAGAGTCTGCCCACAATATGAGAGACCCAGGTTCGATCTCTGGGTTGGGAAGATCCCCTGGAGAAGGAAAGGGCAACCCACTCCAGTATCCTTGCCTGGAAAATCCCATGGACGGAGGAGCCTGTTGCTGCTGCTGCTGCTAAGTCGCTTCAGTCGTGTCCGACTCTGTGCGACCCCATAGACGGCAGCCCACCAGGCTCCGCCATCCCTGGGATTCTCCAGGAAAGAGTACTGGAGTGGGGTGCCATTGCCTTCTCAGACGGAGGAGCCTGGCGGGCTACAATCCCTGGGGGTCGCAAAGAGTCAGACAAAGAGTCAGTCTAAATTGTTAGACTGAGCGACTAAGAATTCAACACCTGTGTGGCGTGAGGCCAGAAGACTGGACAGAATAGACTCTGGACGGTGGTACCACCCCTGCTCACCGTCCAGACGGCTCGGAAGCTAGGCTGACCCTCAGGCTTGCTCCAACTGAGGAAAGGGGCCGAGCCTCGGTCCCACGCTGACATGTCATTGGCTGCCGCGGGCGTGGGAGGGCGTCTCCCTTAAATCCACAGCTCCTGGAGGTCTTGGGCTGCGACTTCCACAGCCTGCATTCCCCGCTGCTGAGGAGGGATGGGTGTGGAGGTCTTGAAGAGGGATCAGGGTATCTGGGCGGGTCAGCATAGCATCCACTAAACAAATGATCAGGATATCAATAGATTCTAACGTGAGAAAGTATCTGTAATTATCAAAGACGCTGAGTAAAATCCGAGTCCTCATCACGACCTACCTACAGCACACACGACATAATACCACTTCTTGGCATCACCTCCCAAACTCTCACCCTACCTCAGGACTTTTGCATCTGCTGTTCTCCCTGCTGGACATGCTTCTCTGTAGATAACCCTATGGGTACAGTCGCATTTCAGTCCCGCAGCTACTCAGATGTCACCATCGTAGAGAAGCTTCCTTGACCCTATCTGAAATGTTCCTATCACCTGTAGTTTCTTGTTTATCCTCACAACTCATCACTGCCTGATATTGTAGTAAATATTTCTTTTTAAAATTTTATTTATTTTTAGTTTTGGCTGCCATCTGGCTTTCTCTAGTTGCGGAGAGCGGGGCCTACTGTTTGTCTTCTCATTGCTGTCAGTGGCTTCTCGTTGACCAGCACAGCTCCAGGGCACTGAGCTTCAGTAGTTGTGGCCCTGGGGCTTAGTTGCTCTGCAACATGTGGGATCTTCCCCGAACAGAGATGGAACCCATGCACCCTGCATTGGCAGACAGACTTCCAACCACTGGACCACTAGGGAAGTCCCAGAAATATTTCTTTTTTGTTTGTTGTTTTCTGTCCCTCAGTTACAAAAACAAAAAAACAAAAAAAAAAACCCATGAAGTCAATCGTGCATCATACCCAAAAAGTACTGCCTGGCACACAGTAGAAACACACTACTAGGCAGTGAAGAAAGAAATGAATTTTTCCTAACAAATTCTCTCTGATGAATTTACTAAACTGGAAGAAGTTAGTTTTAGGCAGACATGAAGAGGGTTGCCTTGCTGTTCTCCTGAAATTATCACATATAGTTAATTGGCTATTCCCTAATCCAAAATAAAAGTTAAAAAAAAGAAAAAAGAAATGAAGAGGGTATATAAGAACCTGTAGGTAACCAAAAAATGTTAGCCAGTGCACCTCAGCCCATCCCAACAGGTTCTTTGAAGGAACTGTTACTATGATAGCTTATTGTCTTGCATCAGTTTATAATAAATATTTACACAGTTAATTTACCTGCAGTAAACTATCTGCTTTTCCCATTTGGTATGTTGATGCCTTTATCGCTTTTACATCATTTATTGTGTTTTTATAGCTCAGTCACCTTAACCTAGCCTTTAGGAGGAACAACTATAATGCAACTTGGAACAAAATCAAGTTGCTATTTGAGTTTTTTTTTTTTTCTCACAGGTTAATGAAAACCTTATTTTAGGTTTATAGACTACTAAAGCCAAGCAAATGACTTTAGAAGCCCCAGCAGCAGCATCATAGAGCTTTTGGCTGATGAAGCTAATGTTTGTTCCCTGCCTGCAGGGCAGCTTTCCTCCACCTTGGGTCTGTTTGATGAGTTCCTAGAGGCTCTTTCCAGAGCTTGGGGAGTAGGGAGGAGTGTTTGGAGCTGAGGCAGTGGAAGAGAAGGGAGATGAGGACCCTTAGGAAACAGTCTGGTCTGTGTTCCCTGCCAGGCCAGCTAACTGCCTCGGCGGTGCTGCTAGCCAAAGCCAGAAGTGACAGAGCTGATTTTATAAGGGGCCTTTGGGGACACTCTGACCATACAAAGAGTGGCTGCTGGGACTGGATCACTAAGAGTAGTCCCAGGGTTGGGGGATCCACTCATACCACCATGGCTATTTGGCTTTCCAAGAACTGACAGCTTTGGGGTCACTGGAGAGAGTGCCCTTGGGCATGTACAACTGGCATCCATGATGGGCAGCAGCAAAAGCAGGGCACCTCCTGGGAGTTTTCTTTACGGGCAGGTGGGGCAGAGCTGAAGAGACAAACAGGGAGAGGACTGTGTGGCAATCGTCATGCCAGGTCCCCACAACCACACGGAGACACAGCTCAGAGCCCGCTAGCCATAAAGGGGCAAGGGGCACTGGAGATTTGCTTGAGCATTGTTGGATTCAGAGATTTAGATGTCACCTCTTTATTCACAGCTAGGTGACATTTGGGTTAAAGAGTGATTGGCCCAGAGTCCTTGCAATGCAATTATCCCAGAAAAGCAGCCTCTTAAAGCCTCTTAAAAGGTTTAATTTACATCTCAAATAGAATGCAACTGTTTTTCAGATTCCAGTTTTTTTTTTAACCTTGTTTCTCCAAAGGATGATTTCCATAACTTGAATGTTTGGAAAATCAAGTTCAAGGCTGAGATTCCTCTGAGCATATCAGACTTTGTCCAGCTGCCCTGGCTTGGAAGTGAGAAACACCAGCACCATCTTAATCCAGAAATTTAGTTTCCCATTCCAAATCACTTGACTGCATTTCTGCCTCCATACCTTATATTGGTATTTCATTAGCAAGCTTAAAAGTCCTTCGGAATGACGCTCTTGTGCTTTGTAAAATCTCACCCAGCATCCTATGGGAACTCTAACTCGCTTGTTCATCACTGGGTTTAGGTTGTTTCCTATACTTTCTTTTTCCCTCTCTGAGTACAGGGGACTTCGAATTGCTGTAGCATATTGCAGCCCATGTTTTCCTTTTGTCTGGAGTGTTCTTGCTCTGGTCACTGCCCCCACTTCCCCATCATTCTCCCACCCTTCATCACTCATACTCCCATATACTTGCCTGGAGAAACTCAACACTTGTACTCATTTTTTGCATTATTGATGGCAAGCATTACGGGCAGGTGGGGCGGAGCTGAAGAGACAAACAGGGAGAAGACTGTTTGGCAATCCTCATGCCCGGTCCCCACAACCACACGGAGACATGGCTCAGAGGGACTCCAGGGCACAGAGGCCTTTTTGTCCCCCATTACTTGCAGGCGGGCCTCCAGCTTCCATGACCTTCTCTGAGTTCCAAAAGACAAAACTGTTGCTAATCAAAGGAGAAGCAGCAAGAGGCCCATCCTTGAGGCAGAGGCTCAAAATTAGGAGAGGACCACCGGACCTCAACCTAGGACCATGCATATACCCTAATTTTGTCAACAACCCCATCCTTTAGAAAATGCAGAAGAAAAAAAATATGTGACTGTTAATGCCTTGATGCTTACCACATACTCCTGCCTGACTATATAACCTTTCCCTACTCACAGAGGAGGGGGAAAAGCAGTTCTTGAGTTGTTAGCCTACTGTGTTCCCCCTTTGCCTGGCAAAGTAATAAAGCCACTCTTTCTTTCTTCTCCATAACTCTCTCTGTATTTCTGTTTGGCACAGGTGCACAGACAGCCAAGAATTTGGCAACATTATGTCCTCAAGTCATTTTTAAAACTCTTACCCTTGAAAACCAGTGCCCAGTAATAATGAGATACATGCATACGTGAGGTTGGTGCTATGTAAGTGTAATTGGATGGATGGATAGATGCAGACCAAGCAAATGGTAGAATCCCATTAAGTGACAATTTTAGGAAATAAATAAGAAAGTAGGACTCTGAAGAGGGAAGGGAAAATATTTTGGTTTCCAAAGGGGAAAAAAATATTCTGGGTGTATTGTGATGATTTTTTTCCCAAGGTGTGCTTAATTTTTAACTTCCTAGTAGGGGGTGACTGAGATAAATTTTCGAGGTCCCAACTGGCAATGTGATTCTGGGGTGAGGAGGTTTAGAGCTGGGTTCAAAGTTGACAAAGGAGTACACCAAGGCTGTATCTTCTCATCCTGCTTATTTAAATTATATGCAGAGTGAATCATGCAAAATGCTGGACTGGATGAAGCTCATGCTGGAATCAAGATTGCTGAGAGAAATATCAATCAGTTCAGTTCAGTTGCTCAGTCGTGTCTGACTCTTTTTGACCCCATGAATTGCAGCACACCAGGCCTCCCTGTCCGTCACCAACTCCCGGAGTTCACTCAGACTCACGTCCATCGAGTCCGTGATGCCATCCAGCCATCTCATCCTCTGTCATCCCCTTTTCCTCCTGCCCCCAATCCCTCCCAGCATCAGTCTTTTCCAATGAGTCAACTCTTCGCATGAGGTGGCCAAAGTACTGGTGTTTCAGCTTTAGCATCATTCTTTCCAAAGAAATCCCAAGGCTGATCTCCTTTAGAATGGACGGGTTGGATCTCCTTGCAGTCCAAGGGACTCTCAAGAGTCTTCTCCAACACCACAGTTCAAAAGCATCAATTCTTCAGCGCTCAGCTTTCTTCACAGTCCAACTCTCACATCCAGACATGACCACTGGAAAAACCATAGCCTTGACTAGACTGACCTTTATTAGCAAAGTAATGTCTCTAGTTTTGAATATGCTATCTAGGTTGGTCATAAACTTTCCTTCCAAGAAGTAAGCGCCTTTTAATTTCATGGCTTCAATCACCATCTGCAGTGATTTTGGAGCCCCCAAAATTAAAGTCTGACACTGTTTCTGCTGTTTCCCAATCTATTTCCCATGAAGTAATGGGACCAAATGCCATGATCTTAGTTTTCTGAATGTTGAGCTTTAAGCTAACTTTTTCACTCTCCTCTTTCACCTTCATCAAGAGGCTTTTTGGTTCCTCTTCACTTTCTGCCATAAGGATGGGGTTATCTGCATATCTGAGGTTATTGATATTTCTCCCGGCAATCTTGATTCCAGCTTGTGCTTCTTCCAGCCCAGCGTTTCTCATGATGTACTCTGCATAGAAGTTAAATAAGCAGGGTGACAATATACAGCCTTGACATACTCCTTTTCCTATTTGGAACCAGTCTGTCGTTCCATGTCCCGTTCTAACTGTTGCTTCCTGACCTGCATATAGGTTTCTCAAGATGCAGGTCAGGTGGTCTGGTATTCCCATCTCTTTCAGAGTTGTCCACAGTTTATTGTGATCCACACAGTCAAAGCCTTTGGCATAGTCAATAAAGCAGAAATAGATGTTTTTCTGGAACTCTTGCTTTTTCTATGATCCAGCGGATGTTGGCAATTTGATCTCTGGTTCCTCTGCCTTTTCTAGAACCAGCTTGAACATCAGGGAGTTCACAATTCACGTATTGTTAAAGCCTGGCTTGGAGAATTTTGAGCATTACTTTACTAGCGTGTGAGAGGAGTGCAATTGTGTGGTAGTTTGAGCATTCTTTGGCATTGCCTTTCTTTGGGATTTGAATGAAAACTGACTTTTTCCAGTCCTGTGGCCACTGCTGAGTTTTCCAAATTTGCTGGCATATTGAGTGCAGCACTTTCACAGCATCATCTTTCAGGATTTGAAATAGCTCAACTGGACTAGCTTTGTTCATAGCTATGCTTCCTAAGGCCCACTTGACTTCACATTCCAAGATGTCTGGCTCTGGGTGAGTGATCACACTTTTGTGATTATCTTCACTTAATGGCAAATAGATGGGGAAAAAGTGGAAGCAGTGGCAGATTTTATTCACCTGTGCTCCAAAATCACTGCACATGGTAACTGCAGCTGTGAAATTAAAAGATGCTTGCTCCTTGACAGAAAAGCTATGACGAACCTAGACAATGTATTAAAAAGCAGAGAAATCACTTTGCCAACAAAGGTCCATCTAATCAAAGCTATGGTTTTAACAGTAGTTATGTATGGATGTGAGAGTTGGACTGTGAAGAAAGCTGAATGCAGAAGAATTGATGCTTTTGAATTGTGGTGCTGGAGAAGACTCTTGAGAGTCCCTTGGACAACAAGGAGATCAACCCTGAGTAGTCAATGGAAGGACTGATGCTGAAGCCTGAGCTCCAATACTTTGGCCTGTCTTGAAGATCTGACTCATTGGAAAAGACCCTGATGCTGGGAAAGACTGAAGGCAGGAGAAGGGGGCGACAGAGGATGAGATGATTGGACAGCATCACCAACCCAATGGATATGAGTTTGAGCAAACTCCGGGAGATGGTTTGGCATGCTGTAGTCCATGGGGGTCACAAGGAGTCAGACATGACTGAGTGACTGAACAGCATCAGCAGACTGCCCAGACAGACCACTTTGCCTTTGGTTGGGGAAATGGAGGGGCAGGGGAGAAACCATTAAACTCCTCAAATTCTCAGCCTTGGAAAGGCTGGGTTATTGGTACCATGACCAGGTAGGCATGCTTGTCTTGGATGACTTCACTCTCCTTCATCTCCCCCCTTCACCCTTCCCTCCTTGTCCTTGATCTTCCCCCTCCCTTCCCCTAACACACGCGTGCACATGCGCACGCACACACACCATCGACAGAGGCATTCACAAGAGGGGAGGAGGAAGGCAGGGCCTTTGTGGCCACTGCTGTCCCATCAGCCCCTGCAGGGGCTCCTGGCTTCGTGGGTCTCTGCTCATCACCTCTCAGGGCAGAACAACTTCTCTAAGCAGCTCCCGCCATGCTTGGCTGCTCACCGTTCAGACTCAGCAGCCTTGTCCCTGGCAGAGAGTGTGCTCCCAGAGCTGCTGCAAGGATTTATGCCTCTGCCTGAGGAATCACCAGCCAGGTTTCCCTTTTATTTATTTAAAAATGTTGATGACTCAAATAACACATGGCTACCTTTTGGTTGTAAAGTGTTTAAATCTAAACATAAAAATAAAGTTAAAGTCTGCCTTGGCCATATGCTCTGCCTCCCTCCCCATACATTGCATCCCTCTTCCCAGAGGTAACTGTTACTACCTTTTCTTAGGCATTTAAGCTCATATAAATAATATAGGGGGGGAAAGG
This sequence comes from Ovis canadensis, assembly GCF_042477335.2. NCBI lineage: Eukaryota > Metazoa > Chordata > Mammalia > Artiodactyla > Bovidae > Ovis > Ovis canadensis. The sequence continues at coordinate 71,045,774 of NC_091246.1, forward strand.
TCTTCTTTCATGTCTTAAAGATGTAAACAGTATCACATGAGGTACAGTGTTTGATAAAATGCTTTTTCTCCCACTAATATTTCTGTCTTCGTCAGTGCATGCAAATCGCTTCATTCTTCCCAACTGCTGCGCGTTGAGTGGCTGTGAGTGTCACGGTGTTTAGTTAACCCATCCCTTACTAGTATTTAGGCCGCTTATAGATTTTGCCGCTAGAGGGGACACAGCCATGAATATCTTTGGGCCCTCCAGTTTGTGCCCGAGTGTGAGTGCCTCTCTCCATGTGTTAAGTTTTAAAATGCACCAGCAAATTATCCCTTAAAACAGCTAAGGCAATTTATTAATAGATCCCACCAGCAAGGTCTTTTGAGTACCTTCTAGAACATTCTAAGTAATACCTGATGATTTCATATATGCAAACATTTCTGTTTGGCATAACTTTGTTATTATTATGCACTTAATCACTCACTGGCTTATTCAACAAATGTGTACTGAGTCTCAGCCATCATCACCTACCAGAAAGGTTTGTAAGGCTGGCAGCTTTGCAAGCAGCAACTGGTATGGGTAACGTTAATGTCAGGAAAGGCTCCTGACAGCCCAGCCCCTTGCATCTGCCCACCATGGTCACTGGAAGTGCCTTTTCCTGGGCACTTCCAGCTCCCGTTGCCTACTGAGCTGTTGGGCTGTCAATGCAAACCTGCTCAGGGTGTTGTCACATTCAATGGAGCAACTCATTCATCCCAAGGGTCCCTGTGGATCACTCCTGAGACAGGACTTGGCTGGAGGATTTGGGGATAGAAAACAGCGGTGGGGAGGAGGCAGAGCTCTCAGTTACAGGAAGGGACAAATGAAGCTAGGGAAGCTGGACTTTATCTCCTTTAAAATCTCCCCTACAATCAAACAGGTGCTACTAGATTTGGTAAGACTTTGTTGTGTTTCCCCTCATCTTCTGAAAATCACATACAAAACTGTTACAAAGGACCTAGTGTAATAATACCACTGCTGCTAATAATAATAATGTTTCACCCAAGGGGCACAAGTAGTAAAGAATCTGTGGGCCAAGCAGGAGACACAAGAGAGGTGGGTTCAATCTCTGGGTCAGCAAGATCCCTGGAGAAGGAAGTGGCAACCCACTGCAGTATTCTTGCCTGGATACTTCCATGGACAGAGGAGCCTGGCGGGCTACAGTCCAGGGTCACAGAACGGACGCAACTGAAGCGACTTAGAACAACTGTTACACAGGCCATTACTGTGGGAGCTTCTGAGGAAATATACTGCCAGTTGTAATTGTAAGATGCTACTAATTATGTCACATCCTGCTTTCACAGATGCAAAAATGTAAATCAAAAGTCCTACAGACCTACAGAATCTGGTAATAATCTACAATTCTCAAGTGCCTACTGTGCGCAAGACACTGTGAAGTCCTTTAACATGACTTGTATTATTTATTCCCCACAAAATGTTTTACAGCTGGCTCTCCAAAAAGAAAACGCCCTAATTTGTAGTCTTTGCCAATTTCCATGATGTGAATACTCTCAGGGGTTATTCAACTTTCCACTCGGAAGTCCCTGAACTTAGGGTTGGAAGAGGAGGCACAAAATCAGCCCTTGCAATCTAGTGAGAGCTGACCCCAGCCCAACACGGGAGAGATGCTATGATTTTTTCTATTTTACAAATGAGGTAATTGAGGCTTAGCAGGGGGGTTAGATGAATTGTTCAGGGCCATGCAAGCTTCTCAGGTGGCTCAGTGGTAAAGAATCTGCCTGTAATGCAGGAGATGTGGGTTCGATCCCTGGGTCAGGAAAATCCTCTGGAGAAGGAAATGGGAACCTGCTCCAGTATTCTTGCCTGGAAAATCCCATGGACAGAGGAGCCTGGCAGAGTCCATGGGGTCACAAAAAGAGTTGGACTCAACTTAGAAACTGCACAAACAGCAGTGCAGCTAGCAGATAGGCAAACTGGCCACTCCACCATCAGATCCTTACAACTACCCCTCACTAAGAAAGGCCATGCATAGTGGGTAAAGGAACTAGAATCATTCTTATGGCAACCCTCCCAGATGAGCAGGCAACTTCAGCTGACCCCTAATTCCATCGTGAGGGGCTGGAGCGGTCTTGGGGGTGATGGGAGCACTGAGTCCTATCCCCACGTTGTCTCTGTCTTCTTCCCTCGTGGATATCTTTATATGTTTGCTTAGACTCAATGCACCAAATACGTATTCAGCACTTACCATAAGCAGAGCACTGATCTAAACGCCATCCACTTGGCATCCAACGAGTACAGAGGGTGCTTCTCCCCTCTCTGCTCCAATTTGCCAGTAAAGGAGAGAAACCAACTGTTTAATATATACTGGAACTCTCAAAAGTTCAGGAAATTACCTATGAAAATGGTGAAATGTAATTGAGTATTCATGTTGAAAAGGAATAGTAGGTCAGTTTTAGTACAAAAGAAAATGAAAACCTATTTTTACCATATACCCACCTCCTTTCCCCCAAACATATCACTTAAGCTATTCCAGTAGAGGTCACCAGGGTGAAGATAGAGCACCTCTGACTTTTCTCATTATCCATCTCCTGAAGACTAGCATGAGATCAGATTGCTTGGTTCTTTCAAGCCCAGGAAGGTGCATGGATGCTGAAAAGATGTTGTTATCAGCTGGGTGAGTATTCCAAATGAGGAGCTCAATGGAGAATCCAAACTCTGCAAGCTCACTGACATGGGAAAAAGATGGCTACATCTGTGAATCTGCCACTTCTTGGATCTCTGATTCTGCTTTTAAGGAATATAATATATCCAGATGGGCTTGTCACCTAGCTACACCTATAGCATGCCACTCATTTATTTATTTGCAGCCATGCCCTGTGACCTTTTGCTTTGCCTGGCTGTTTGCCGCATAGCCCATAGGCAGGTGTCACACTCTCAGTGGCTTGATCCCCTTATAAAGACACCACCAAGCACACCAGGGCATGACTGCCTGGGCAGCTGCCAGATGGGGAAATCTACAATGAAAATATTCACATGCTAAAACGGTGCCAAGAGGCAGGCAGTCTTGTGAAACCAACATGGCTTTGGAGACACAATGCCACTGATGAGTAAGAGGCTTGGTGGTATTTATGGAAACCCAGCTGTTGCAGAGGGTGACATTAGCTTGCTCGGCTATGGTTAACAGTCATCTGAGTTTGGGATCACTGAGCCTTAATACTGTATAGAATTTTTTTTTTTTTGATCCCTACTATTCTCTGCTGTTAAACCCTGGTCTTTGGTCTGAACCACAGCTGTATATTTCCGAAGAAAGAGTTCCAATTCTACCAACAAGCATGTATTAATCATACAACCATGTGTTCATTTCCAAACTGGGAATTCAACTTTAGCCAGGAACTGGCCCAGCAGGAGAAGAAAGACCATATTAAAGTTTTGAGGAAGAGGAACTGGTTCTCTCACATGGCTGTAAGTGGTTTCAGAGCCATTCAGTGATGCAAGATAGCAAGAGTCAGCAGAGAGGCTGAGTGAAAACAGAATCCATAGGCTGCCCCTGGGGGTCACCTAGAGCAGAGAACCAGAAAGCGTGGTTAGTAGGCAGGACTGCAGGTGGACCATTGATCTTCTGTTTTACCCACTCTAACACCCAAACGGCAGGAAGGCAGATGCTATTAGTTCTTTTCAGTTCCTATCCTCATTCCATTTTCTCCCTGGAAAAAATGAGTTTCTCTCTCAACACCCTTCCAGCCATATACCTTTTCACATGATTTATTGAATGCCTCTCCTAATGCCCAGCAATGTGCCAGGAATCCTGAGCAAGTAGTTACAGGATGTCCTTTAGAGGTGCACTGAAATCTGCGTGCACCTTCAGGACCTGGAAGAGAGGAGATGGGAAGAAAGCAGCACATTTGGGTGAGACCTAGTTTTCTCACTGAAAGTGGGGGGCGAGCTCTGGCCAGCATCTCTTTCTTCTCTTGCCTGTCTTCCTCTGCTCTTCCTCTCTGCGAGAGAGGAACAACTAGATGAGGGACACTAGGCAGGATCTAGAGAACTCCAGGAAACTCGCTTCTCTGAGCTGCAATGGTTGGACTAGCTGAGGTCATTTGTCTTCCAAATGGGCCCTGAAATCTTAAAGCCGGCATTGGTAGACTGTGCCAGTCAGCCCAAGGGTTTTCACTGACTTCTGAGTTTATCCTCAGACTCTACCTACCTCCCACCTCCCAGGCTCTTTTCCTCAACGTCCAGTGTCCACATATTACTTCTTGATTCTCCAACGTCAGGCTTCCCTGATGGCTCAGTGGTAAAGAATCCACCTGTAATGCAGGAGATGCAAGGCATGCCAGTTCCATCCCCGGATCAGGAAGATCCCCTGAAGGAGGAAATGGCTACCCACTCCAGTATTCTTGCCTGTGAAATTCCATGGACAGAGGAGCCTGGCGGGCTACAGTCCAAAGGGTCAGACATGACTGACAGACTGAGTATACTCTCCAACATTACCATTTGACTGCCATTGACTGAGCTCCACAATGTTAAGGTGCTATTCAGGTTCTCTGCAATTTTTCAGGGAGGCAGTGTCATACTCCATTTCAAAGAAGAGGAAAATAGTCTGCCTGAATATCAGTAGGTAGGAGCAGAGGTCTCAAGGCAAATTTGATGTTGTCTGTTCTTGAAGCCTGTTATGTTTTTCCCTTGGAGTTTTTACACTGGGGATTTTTGTGATAGTGGTTGGGAATGATTGATGCTATAATACCCATAGGGCACATCTGGAACTTTGCCGGGTAACTGATTAGAGTTATTAGGACTTATTAGGATTCATTGGTTTCTGTAGATCTCAGGTTCCCAATTCATGAAACAAGAGGGGTTGGACTGGGTGATCCCACTCCAGCTTCTGTCAGAGTCTGTGAGGAATCCAGCAGACTAATGGTGTTTCCAGGGACACTGGAAACTCTGCCTCTTAGGTTGGAGTCCTGGGGATTTAATCATTGGAGAGTAACTCAGGCTGGACAATGAGCCAGATAAATGAGATTTTCCCAGCCTAGATCACAGTATTTCAGCTCTTTGTCCCCATGAACACATACATTCTTGGAGGTTCAAGAGACTTGATCTTTACTCAGAAAATAAAATATCCCTAACCCATGCAAGCAATTCCAGCCTTTGGAAAGGTATTATAAAGAGACCAAATTTGGGATATGTCCTTGGGAAAAAATGTATTTGAAGAGGTGAGTTTATTATAAAGTTTTATAGAAAGAATGAAATTTAAGCAGGACATGTAGATGAGTTCTTGGGCATTGCTGGAATATAAGCCTAGGAAAGAAAAAGTGATTTTATCTGATGATATGGGACAGAGGTAAAAGCAGTGGCACTTTTACTGCCAAAATAGATGACAGGGCTGATGAGAAAAAAGCGGAGGGCATGTTACAGCAGGCTTGATGAATGTCATCCTGAAATCTAACTTAATATTTGAATGCTATAAATCGTGTTAAGAAATATAAGGCCAAATAAACCTTTGGGACTGTCTGTGACTGATTCAAGGCAACTGAGCTTAAACTGCTGCTGATGAAATGGATGGGGGTAGAATAATGGTATTAGCAATTTGAGAAAATCCTAATAAATCAGAGATGAAATCTGATTTAAGTTACACAAAAAGTCTTGCCAGAGCACATGGGTTCAGTTTGGCTGAAGTCTGAGGTTAAAATGAGAGCTGGACCTGGAGGATGGAACCGCTGCCATTCTAGTTATTGTTGTTAGTGGCTAAGTCATGCCCGACTCTTTTTCAGCCCCATGGGACTTGCCACTCCTTTCCAAGTTCCAGTAAGGTTTTGTCGCGTGACGCAGGGAGTGATGCTCACCACATCAGTAAGCCCTTGTGTTTTCAGATCATGTTCATCTCATCCGAGAAGTCATCTCATCCATCCCCCAGGTACTACCTCACGTGTAAAGATTTCACCGCAAATTATGAATAGATGAGGGGACTTCCCTGGTGGTGCAGTGGAAAAGAATCTGCCTGCCAATGCAAGGGTCACAGGTTCAATCCCCGTCTGAGAAGATTCCACAAGCCTCAGAGCAATTAAGCCCATGAGCCACAACTTCGGAGCCTGGATGCCACAACTACTGGAACCCACGCACCTAGAGCCTGTGCTCCACAACGAGAGAAGCAAGCACAACGAGAAGTCAGGACACCGCAACCAAGATTAGGCCCTGACCGCTGCAACTGGAGAAAACCTTTACAGCAACGAAGACCCAGCACAGCCAAAAATAAATAAATCAATAAAATTACTTAAAAAAAAAAAGAATAGATGAGGATACCAGTGCACATTCTGTCTTCAGAAGGTTCATGGAATTAAATTTCTCTTAGAAATTTAACCTTAAGGCATATATCCATCCAATAAAGAGGTAAGCATGTACCCACTAACAACTGACCCAAAAATGGTAATAGTTGAAGTTGCCAAAAACTTAAATCACTTATCGTCACCAGTAAAGTGGATAAATTCTAAATGTCCTAAATAAACTGTGGTGTATTCGTATGATGGAATACTCTACAGCATTGAAAATGAGCAAACTACAGCTAGGTGGGGAGAAAATGGATGATTCTCATAAAATAATTTTGACCAACACACAAGCAAAAACATACTATACAATTCCATTTTGCTAAAATCAAGCATCGTGAATCTGTTGTTAGAAACCAGAGAATCCTAAACTTTAAGGTGCTGGGAGGGGTAACGCTGGGGAAGAACACAAAGAGGCTTCTGGAAGCAAGGTAGTGTTCTATTTCTTAACTTGGGTAGCAGCTACACGTGTGCTCATTTTGTAAGAGTTCATCAACTGATATACTTGTGAACTGTGCACTTTTCTGTATGTCCCTTATAATTACATTAACATTTAAAAATCGTATCAAGGACATCATGCCTACAGGTGAAAGGTGGATCCTATCTGGGTCCAGACTGTAGTAGTTTATGATAGGACCAATCAATATCTCCCCAGCTTTCTGGATGCAGTTCAGGACACCTCACTTCTAAGCTTTCCTTGTTAAGACAAAATTCTCTAAATGTGTCTCTCCCTGGTGTTCCTGTCACTCTACTTATATTCCCACTTTAATATCTGTCATGAATGTGTTTGGACTAGCTAACTCTGCAAATTGGTTTTCTTTTTTTCCCCACGGACTTTCACTTCCTGATGCAGAAATCATGATTTATTTATCTGTATATCCCTCAGAGCACCTGAAACACTCACCAGCGTATGTTTAGGGAGCATTTGTGGACTCAAATCGACCCCTGCCACACGTATGTTCAAGTCATATGTTGGCCTAATGAAGACAGTCAACATTTAAGTCATATGTTGTCCTAATGAAGACAGTCAACATTTTCTTAATATGGCCGGTGACTTTCAAAGGAGGAACCATTAAGCACAGAACACATCAGATGCTTTTGCACTGTTATCACCATCCTAGAAAGTTCTATATTCTAACCAATATGTGTTGAGCATCTGCCACATACCAGGCTCTTGACTGATGAAACAGAAAACACCCTGAAGGAGGCCCCAGTTAGGAGAATGAAAAATTGAAAAACAGGTATTAGTGTGCTTCAAGTTTTCCCAGAAAAAAAAAAAAATCACAAAAAAAGAGAGATTGCAAAAAAAAAGAATAGCTCAGCAGAAAGAAAAAGCACCAATTCCCTAGAAGTGAAAGTGAAAGTCACTCAGACGCGTCTGACTCTTTGTGATCCCATAGAATAAGTCCATGGAATTCTCCAGGCCAGAATACTGGAGTAGGTAGCTATTCCATTCTCCATGGGATCTTCCCAACCCAAGGATCGACTCCAGGTCTCCCCCATTGCAGGGAGATTCTTTATCAGCTGAGCCACCAGGGAAGCCCCAATTCCCTGGAGTCACATCTTATTTGGAGTTCGCCATGGCTGATGCAGAGGTGGAGTGTGGAGGCTTAGGTTCAGGGCTGAGGCAGGACCTCCCTGTGTCTCTCAGACCGCTCCCACTCCCTTGCCCCTCCTCTGCAGGACACTGGCACATACTCCACTCAGCCACTCCCCACCCCTGGGAGTTGGGCGTTGTCCACCAGCACCCCTACCTCACACGCTCTGTGGTGTGCACACCTCCTACTTGGCTTCAGCCTGGGCCCTAGCATTTACTCTCTTGCTGGAGGCCAGCTACCTAAGGCCATCACCCAACCATTTCCCTTCTGAGAACAAAGGGCAATCAATCTGCCCTCTTGTTCAAGAAGCAAATAGAAAAGCAAGGATGGCCTTAATATCATTCTGCCCTAGAGGCAAACAAGCCAGGTGTTTGTTCCCTCTGAAGGGCTTCCTGTATGGCTCAGGGGTAAAGAATCTGCCTATGCAGGAGATGCAGGAGACAGGGCTTTGATCTCTGGGTCAGGAAAATCCCCTGAAGAAGGAAATGGCAACCCACTCCAGTATTCTTGCCTGGAAAATCCCATGGGCAGAGGAACCTGGTGCGCTGTGGGGTCACAAAAGAGTCAGACAAGACTTAGCAACTGAGCACCTCATTCATCTGAGGGTCTGATCCTATATCTAGGTGAGCAACAACCACTGTGTTGACGGGAGGAGGGTTGCACAACCTCAGTACTCCTGACATTTGGGGCCAGATAATTCCTTGAGGTGGGAATTGTTCATTGTGGGTAATCAGCAACAGTCCTGGCCTCTACCCATTAGATACCAGTGCTGCGATTCATGGGGTCGCAAAGAGTTGGACATGACTGAGTGACTGAACTGAACTGAACTGAGCACGGCTTTAAGAGAGGAAAACTGAAAGTGTCTCCAGATAGTCCCAAATGTCCCTGAGGTGCAAGTGAGGGGTGAAATCACCCCATTCCATCCCCAGTAGAGAACCAGTAACTTCGAGTGATCATGAGCCCAAGTTTCTATACAATGAAATAACTCAACTGCCTAGCTGTGATTTGATTAATAAGTTTTAATTATTAATAGCAATTTAATAGCTATCAATGCTAATAATTTAGTATTCATTATTAATACATTATTAGGGATTAGTCACATAATTACCTCTTGAGGATGGTTGGGATGGTTGAGGAAGGCTAAAGGGAGAGAAAAGCGGGGCCCACTGACTGCAACTAATTTAGACAAAATTATTTTAGGCTGGGAACTTAAGGCTTAGTGTTGCATTCTGCCATTTCATTGGTGAGAAGAGGGGCTGGTACAACACAGCAATTAGGGAAGAAGATCAGAATTAGAATGACCTGGATTCAAATCTTAGCTCTGCCTCTTATTAAATGTGTGCATTCAGGCAAGTTATCTCACATCTCTGCCTAGGAAGATTCATTGCTATACAGATGGTACTGTCCTTAGTGGATGCCAATTCTGAGGCTATATCCACACAGCCTCCCTGTGCCAGGTCTGCAGAGAGGGACAGTACCTGGGCCAGCTGCCTCTTACTGCCTCAGCATCCTCTTCTGCATCCCCACTCCCTTGGTGATCAGAAAGGCCCTCAAGCTTTTACCTTCCCCCAGAAGATACCTTGAAAAAGAGGAAGAGAAACAGCTCTGCTTAAAGACTTTAAGTGAATTTTTGTCCAAAAGAGTTATTCATATAAAGATACTGAAATGGAGCAGGACCCCATGGTCCTTGCCGCCCTCCTTCTCTGCTTGCCTTTTTTTCTGTGGAAAACTTTAGTCAAAGAATAAGTTTAATCAGAGAAATAAGAAATGCGGAAACAGAGGAAAACAGTCAAAAGAGACTAAATAATAATAAGGTAGTCATTAAGCAGAGTCAAGGACCTTTGGTTCCTTCTCAAGGGCTATAGATAATATTCTGAGCCATAGCCTGTGAACTGTCTTAAAGATACCAAAACCCCAGAGAAGTTAACTACATGATGACCAGGCTGTGCCCAGGACAGGAGCTGCCACAGTTCCAAGAATTGGCCGCTAAGAAACGGGAACAAGTGGACCCTGGAACTGAAGATGGACTGTACCTAAAACAAGCAGGATGACACTGGCCAGACCACTGGTGACCAGTGTGAAGATGACTGTCAGGGATGACTGTGCTTTTTCTACATGTGGTCTTCCTCCCCTCCCCCGCCACTTCTGTCTATAAAATCTCTAACCTTCTGCTTGTCGAGGGTGGGGGTAGTCGGCCTTTGGACAGGTGTCTGCCACTCTCCCTACTACCCCCACATCCAGATGCCGGCATCTGAAATAAAGCAAACTTTCCTTTCCACCAAGCTGGCTTGTATATTGGCTTTTGAGCTTTGGGCAGCTGGAGGACCCCCTGCCCCCAACACCTTTCAATTTCATTAAATATTTATTTCCCTAGATCACTCTTCTGGGAGCTTTGAGTTGCTACTAAAGTAGTCTGACTACCTATATGTATATGCTGGAGGCCACGTGTAGGTATCCAGAGGACAGCCCTACCCCGAGTCCAGCCTTCCACCAGCCCAGCGAGGTACTGAACACTGAGAGAGCTATCTCAGACCAGACTTACTCACTCACTAGATGAATTTCACCTAAGGACTTCCTTTCACCATATATGGAGCAGAATAGCTACCAGGTTGAGCCTGGCCCAAATTTCTAATCCACAGAGTCAGAGATAAAATGGTGCTTGTTTAAGCTGACTAGTTTTGGGGTGGTCTGTTCTGCAGCGGTAGTCAGCTAGTAAAGTAGAAAGTAAGGTAGGATGACAGGGAAGAAGAGGATCTCTGAGATGGGAGTGATGGGGCTTAATACGACCTTGGGGAAGGCAGACCACGGTCAAGTGGAGGTGAAGGCCGTGAGGAGGGCGTAGCCAATGCAGGGAGGACAGCAGGAGAGCGGGGCAGTGGGAGCACGGAGAGAGTCCTGAGCTTGTCTGCAGTGATGGGAGAGGCTGATGTGGGTGGAAACAGCAGGAGGAAGAGATTTCTGAAAAGAAAAAAAAAATCACTGGATAATGTCAGGGTAATGCCTGAAACTGGAGACGCTTGTTGCTACCGAGAAGGCAGTTTCAAGGTGAAGAAGGCTTCACCTCTGGTTATTGCTTCAGTGTCAGAGGCTGTTTATTAAATGTGTCATGATTAAAAAAAATACGCTCACTAGTCCAGACTGAACCCTAAGGTGAGTTTTCTTTCTCTGGCAAGAATATAAAGGCGTGACTTGCATAAAATGCATCTCAGCTTTGGGTGGTTTTCTGGTCATGGATTAAACCTGAAACCCACATCCCAAGATTCCCAGAAGGAGATTCTGATTGACCCTGAGGCTGGTCTCCCTGCAGTGTGCCACAGAGCTGTGGTGAGGTTCTAAAATTTCTCTGTTCAAGGTGCCTCTTTTTCAATTTTCAGAATCCCCCTATTAAAGTATAACCATTCTGTTCATTCATTTATTCAACAAATAATTCTTGGGAACCTAGCATGTGCCAGGCACTGTTCTGCATAATTTCCAACATGGGATAAGACAGTGCTGCCCTGGCACTGGTCTAGAGCAGCTTATGCCCTAATGGGAGATGTCAATCGTAAACAAGTGAACCAACACGATGAGGCAAGAGCTATTTTAAAAAAAGAAAGAAACCAGGGCATGTAACCCAAAGTGACTGAAGGTAGGAGACGATAGCTGACGATAGCTGATGAACGATCCTGTAAACCATAGGACCCCATGGGGTCTTCCTGGGACAGACCCCTCCCCATATGCTCTGCTGTAGCTCTTCTCTGAAGTACCTGGATAATAACTGTCTAATGCGCATTTCTCAAGTTGTTTCACAGATGTTAAAACCACCACCACACAGAAGAAATAACTGCTTGATGACCATAAGCATGTAGCCCCCTGACCTACTGACACCTGAAGATTAACAATGCTAACCCCTGTTACCTCACCACCAACCAATCAGAGAACTGTGCGTGAGCTGATCACATACCCAGGACTCCTCTTCCTCACCATACCTTAAAACCTTTTCCTGAAACCCACTGGAGAATTCCAGTGTTTTGAGCACTAGCTGTCTTGAACCCCTTGGAGGGTACCTGCAGTTAGGTGCTGCACTTCCCTTCAACACAACTGCGGTCAGCAGGTTGGCTTTATTGCACACAGCTGAGTGGACCCATGTTGGGTTTGGTAACAGTCATGGAGGGCCTCTCTGGGGAGACAGTGTTTGAGTTGCAATCTGAATCCTAAGGCCTAACCATGTGAGATCCGAGAGAAGGGCTCCCAGGGAGCGGGAAGAGCAAATGCAAAGACTTGAAGCCGAAGCAGTTAGTGTCTGAAGCCCAGAGAGAGAGAGAGAGAGAGAGAGAGAGGCACAGTGAGGGGAAGGGTGAGGGGCAGGAGAAGACATCGGGCAGTCAGGTTTATGTGTTGATCACACATAAGAGGCTAAACCTCTTATCTGAATTCTTATCTGAGGCCTGGTAAGCGGCTGGATTTCTTCTCTCTTTTTTAAAAATTTAAAAAGTTGTTCTTTTTTTTTTTCTCGCTGAACGGCACAGCATGTGGGATCTTGACTCCCCTGGCTAGGGTTCTAACCGGAACCCCCTGCAGTGGAAGCATAGAATCTTAATCCCTGGACCACCAGGCAAGTCCAAGGGGTTGGATTTCCCTTTAAGTTTCACAGGGAGGAAGAAGAGAGAGCAGGGGCTGATTTCTTTTTTTAAACAGATCTCTGGTTGATGGAATAAGTTCTCAAGATCGGTTATGAAGTTATTAAGATCACATCAGGGGTTGGCAGATTTTCTGCAAAGGGCTAGAAAAGTAAACACTGTAGGCTTTGAGGAGGTTTGGTGTCTGCAGCAGGTACTCAGCTCTGCCTCACGCTGTAAATAACACGTGGATGCAGTAAGTGTGGCTGCATTCCACTAAAATAGTTTTGGCAGAGATGGGAGGTGGGCTCGATCGGACCCCTAGGCTGTTGTTTGCAGATAGCTGGATTAGATGATGAGATGGGAAGCAGCAGAGTGCACCCGGAGGAAGGTGGCTCACGTTTAGTGGGGACACAGAGGGCTCCAAGGGCCACGGCCACAGGATCTGAAACGGAAGGGGTGGCCTGATGGCAGCCGCAGAGCTCTCACGTTGCCTGATCTTGCAGGGGCTGCTCCTCTGAGAGCCCGTGTTCAGGCGGTATCCTGGGGCGGTGGGTTTCATGGGAACTGAGACTTAACAATTGGGGGAGCCTTTGTAAGAAAATGGGTAAAAAATGACAAAAACACCAAATTAGGAACAGGGCCTCAGGAAAAAAAAAAAAAAAGCCTGCGAGAGTGACAGACCCTGAAGTTTGAGCTTGATTAGCTTCAGGCTAAATCCGCCTTAGCTTGTGTTTATATTTTTTCCCCCTGAGCTCATAGCAACAAACTGAGCCTCATTATTTTGAGTCAGATTGTTTCAAAAAAGCTTCCTTTAGTGACATCTGGTGCATGACTGATACTTTGAGATACTCAGGATCCTAAAACATGGAAGAGGCAGCTGCTCTGCCTTTACTGCGAGGTCCCGCTGTGTCTGATTTGTCGTTACCGGATGTAGGCGCCGAGGACCACCCCTATTCCACAGTCCTCGTAACACAAACAGCAGCAGCTCACCGTGTCCTCATGTCCTGCTCATGTACTCTTGTCTGTATTATCTCAAATGACACTGGAACCCAGAACGAATGGATGCTGTAGGTCAGAAAGAGAAAAACAAATGTCATACATTAATGCATAAAACACGGAATCTAGAAAAATGGTACTGATGGACCTATCTGCAGGGCAGGAATAGAGACACAGACATAGACAGTGGACTTGTGAACACAGCAGGGGAAAGAGAGGGTGGGGCAAACTGAGAGGAGCACTGAACTATATACATTGTGTGTGTGCGCGCATGGGATCAGTTGCTCAGTTGTGTCTGACTCTTTGCAACCCTCTGAACTGCAGCTCGCCAGGCTCCTCTGTCCTCGGGATTTTCCAGGCAAGAATACTGCAGTGGCTTGCCATTTTCTTCTCCAGGGGATCTTACGGACCCAGGAATAGAACCCGCATCTCTTGTGTCCCCTGCATTGGCCAGCGGATTCTTTCTCACTGTGCCACCTAGGAAGCCCATTCAGCACTAAAAGTGAAATATATACATTGCTGCTGCTGCTAAGTCGCTTCAGTCGTGTCCGACTCTGTGCGACCCCATAGACGGCAGCCCACCAGGCTCCCCAGTCCCTGGGATTCTCCAGGCAAGAACACTGGAGTGGGTTGCCATTTCCTTCTCCAATGCATGAAAGTGAAAAGTGAAAGTGAAGTCGCTCAGTCATGTCCAACTCTTAGTGACCCCATGGACTGCAGCCTACCAGGCTCCTCCATCCATGGGATTTTCCAGGCAAGAGTACTGGAGTGGGATGCCATTTCTTTCTCCAAATATATATATTACCATGTGTAAAATAGATAGTTAGTGGAAAGTTGCTGTGTAACACAAGGAGCTCAGCCTGGTGCTCTGTGACAACTTAGAGGAGTGGGATGGGGGTGGGGTGGGGTGGGATGGGGTTGGGGGGTGGGGGAGGAATGTTCAGGAGGAAGGGGACATACGTATATGTTGACTGATTCACGTTGTTGTATGGCAGAAACCAACACAACACTGTAAAGCAATTATCTGCCAATTAAAATTTTAAAAAATTAAGGATAAATTTTTAAAATGAAAGAAAGAATGGATGCTGAGGCTTTAGGTGATGAAATGGAAGCACTTTTATGGGTTGGATCTATTCTATTGTGTCCTAAAAGATTATGTATGTGAGGATCAACCTCTTCTCTGAATTCCACACATCTTTCTTGGGAAAATACTTGGCTAAGCACCTGTACTAAGTGCTAAATCTCCGAGTCAACTGCATGGAAAGCCGGGGGGAGGGGTCGGCTTGGTGGCTTAGTAGTGGGAAGGGAGAGAGCGGGGAAGAGGGAGGGACTTGGAGCCTGTGGTTGGAGGAAGGACATCTCTCTGCAATGCGCTGTCCCTCTGAATCCCCTCTCTGTCCTTTCCCTTCCTAACAAACTGTCGGTTAAATCAACCAAAGAGAGGGAAGAAGGGAGGACAGGGGTTGGCAGGGAAGAACAAAGGGCTTGATGTGCATGGATCTCTCTAGAAGCAGTAGAAGGAGCTGAGTTCTGCAGCAGGAATGTGGGGAAGGGTGGTGGAGGTATATGAGTGATAAACAAAGCAGGTAAGGAAGATGGAAACCATGGCAACCCACAGAAATTATGGGAAGGTTTAGGTGGCCACAAGCCCTGAAATGAAAGTTGTCTGGAAAGTTAACCGTGTCACTGACATGCAGAGGAGCCTACCTGATGGTGGAGATGGCAGCAGGCACGGGACACCCCTGGTGTGGCCGCAGCCAGCAGGCTCACGATGTTGGTGAGCTCAGGTGAGAATCCCCAGTGTGCGTGCTCAGTCACTTCAGTCGTGTCCCTGACTCCTTGAGACCCTGTGGACTATAGCCCATAAGGCTCCTCTGTCCATGGGACTCTCCAGGCAAGAATACTGGAGTGGGTTACCATTTTCTTCTCCATGGAATCTTTCTGACCCAGGGATTGAACCCATGTCTGCCAACGTCTCCTGCATTGTAAGCAGAATCTTTACCTATTTAGTTACCTGGGAAGCCCTCATAATCCCCAGAGGCCCTGGAAATATCAGAAGATTAAACAAAGGATTGATTTTCTGCCTAAGTAGGTGCATCCCTGGAAATCACAGAGATGTAATGTGACCTCCCTGAAGACCCCAGCAAGGTGAAGCCTAGAGATAGTTGGGCTGTTGGGGGTTACATATTTGCCTTCCCTACTTGATGGCACGGCAACCCACTCCAGTATTCTTGTCTGGAGAATTCCATGGACAAAGGAGCCTGGCAGGCTATAGTCCCTGGGTTCACAAAGAGTCAGACACAACTGAGCGACTAAGCACAGCACACTTGATTGTATAGTTGCGGTGGTAGTCAGCTTGTTATTCATCTTCATAATCCTCCCCTGTCCTTGAGTCACTATGACTCCATCCTAACCAGAGCCTAGCACAGCCACTGGCATATATTGTGTTCACATGGTGATTATATGTGCAATGAATACATGAATAAGGAATGCTCGGAAGTCTGTACACTGGCCTGCACCATCCTTCATTCTTGATCAGGTTTAACTTCTTTCTTGGGCTTTTGGGTCTATCTATCTGCCATGAGAGAATTAATGTTGCTATCATAGCGTTGTTCAGGCTGACATTTAGAATTATAGAATGGCAGAGCTGGAAGGGTCCGTACAGATGGCGTCCAAAGCTTTCCATGAAATCTGAGCACCTTGAAACCCCTGAGGCAGATTTTAGTTAACTCCTATTTATCTGAAAGATAAACAGTCAGGACATGCAAATATCTGGAATCTTTTATACATTCTATGCCATATTTTTATCTGTGAGAGAGTATCTTAGACTCTGTGAGATATCAAATCCTTTCACTTATACTGTCTCATTGAATTCCCACAGTATCTCTTAATTTTTTAAATGAAAAATTTATTTATGTATTTGTTGTTGGTTGCACCGGGTCTTCGTTGCTGTGTATGGACTTTCTCTAGCTGCCGTGTGCAGGCTTCTCATTGGGTGGGGCTCCTGTGGAGCACGGGCTCTAGGCGTTAGTAGCTGCAGCACATGGGCTCAGTACTTGTGGTACATGGACTTAATTGCTCTGCAGCATGTGGATTCTTCCCGGACCAGGGATCAAACCTGTGTCCCCTGCATTGGCAGGCAGGTTCTTATTCACTGGACCACCAGGGAGGTCCATCATAGTATCTTTTTAGGTAGATAATGAGATCTCCCATTTTACAAAGGTTAAGTTACTTGCCCTGAATCATTCAGCTAGCGAACAGCCACCTGAGTTCAAAGTGGTCTACTAATTTTATGTTTAGGGCGCTATGCCTCGTGTATTCCATAAAGGACAAATGGGCACACCCCAAGCATCTCTTGATAAGAAACATCAGTTCCAGGTTTCCTCAATCTCCTGTCACTTCTACAGCTCCAGCGCTACGTGGTAACATTCCAGATTTAAGTTAGCACCACTGTTTCAATAATTCTCCTGAGCTGTGACTGGGTCTGAACTCTACGTTACCTCATGTCCAAAGGCTGTACTAGTTACACATTGCTGCTACAACACATTTCCACACACTTAGTATTTTGGAAGACTTACAGTTCTGGAAGTCAAAAATGCAAAATGAGTTTAACAGATCTAAAAATCGAGGCATTGGTGTTACTGAAAGCTCAGTTTTTCAATACACTAGTGCCAAATTGAATCTCAGAGACAGTTTTGGGTAAACCCGCCACAGTCTGTGGGGTTGCAAAGAGTCGGACATAACTGAGCGACTGAACTGAAACTGAGAAAAGGATAGCTTTATTACTTTGCCAGACAAAGGGCAACACAGGGGACTCCCACCTTGAAAAACTGTGTGCCCCAACCCAGGAGAGTCTGATGAGTTTTGTGGTTCAAGGATGGGTTTGCTGACAAGATTAGGGTGTGTGTAGGGTCTCAGGTGGTTGGTCTTCTAATCTGGGTGTGCGTCTCCTGTCCCTTTAATCTTTTTTAAAAAAACTTTTTATTTTGTATTGGGATATAGCCGATTAACAATGTGATAATTTCAGGCTAACAGTGAAGGCACTCAGCCTCACTTATACATGTATCCATTCTCTCTTATGACTCCTCCTCCACCCAGCTGGCACAGGACATTGAGCAGAGTTCCATGTGCTTTATGGTAGGACCTTGATGGCTATCCATTTTAACTATAGCAGTGTGTACAGAACCTTCCCAAACTCCCTTTAATTTTACCTCAGATGGTGTCTTGGCTGCTCTTGATTAGCAACTGTTGGAATCTGCCTGTTGGAACTCAGGGAAAGTAATGGAGGCTGGAGTCTTGCCTACAAGAAACGGGGAGGCTGGTCACTGGCAAGGCTGGTCTCTTCTGGAGACTCAAAGGGGAAGGCTTTCCTTTCCCTGTCTGGCTTTTGAAAGCTGTTGGCATTCCTTGGCTTGTGGTCAACTTACCCCAGTCTCTGCCGCCATCCTCACATTGCTTTCTCCTCTGACTCTGATTCCTCCGACACCCTTTTATAAAGATCCTTGTGATTATGTCAGGTTTACTGGATAATCCAGGGTCATCCCCTCACCTCAATGATTCTTAATTTAATCACACATGCACAGCCTCCTATGCATGTCCACAGGTTCCAAAGATTAGGTCATGACCCTGTTTGGGGGCCAGTATTCAGTCTTCCAAAGAGGAAGTTTTTCTTTTCCTGGTGTATCAGGCCCAGTGACTTTAAATATATATATATATATATATATATATATTCATTTATTTTGCTGCACCAGGTCTTAGTTGCAGCATGCAGGATCTTCAGATGAGCATCCAAACTCTTAGTTGCAGCATGTGGGATCCAGTTCCCTGACCACGGATCGAACCTGGGCCCCCTGCATTGGGACAATAGAGTCTTAGCCACTGGACCACCAGGGAAGTCCCTAGGCTCGGTGACTTAAAGAGAGATTTAAATTTTTTACTTGTCAAGGACTTTATCAGAAGAGAGAATGGGAGGGTTGGAGTACGAAAGCTCATTGCATTGCCAAGAAGGGGAAAAAAGATATCCAAGACTTTCTAGGGGGCCTGTCCTTTCCTCACAGATGTGCCCCGCCCCCCTTAGTCTCTGAGTTCAGAGCAAAGGCAGAGGTAGGCAGACTGTTGTCCTTGCTATTGCTGTTTAGTTGCTGAGTCATGTCCAACTGTTTGCAACCACCAGATTCCTCTGTCCATGGGATTCCCTAGGAAAGAATACTGGAGTGAGTTGCCATTTCCTTCTCCAGTGTCTCTGTGTCCATGAACAGAGACAAAATTCCTTAGTCCTGGCTTTTGAGCCTCTACCTAGAAGTGAGAAGGATGCCGAAGGCCAGGGTTTGTATGTATGCTGACTAATCTTTGGTATCAGTTTGTGTTGGTGGGGGGAACTGTGGCTTCCAGCTTGAGAACCTTGACTGTCTGTATCCTAGGATGCAAACCTGTCTGAGTGGTCCAGGGGACCCATGGAGCAGACTCACCAGACAGGCCTCTCTGCCTCCTGCAGGACTGGAGAGCCCTGCTGGACAGGACTCTCTTAGTGCCAGAGGAAAGCATGGGAGATTCATGCTTAGAGCACAAGAAGTTAAATGACATTGGGAGGTGGGCAGGGACCACATCTGTCACTCAGATCAGCCCCTGCCCCAGCCCCTCAGGCTCACGGCCAAGGAAGTTAAACAGTGAGTGGAAGCTAAAAGAACTGTTTTTCTCAAATCCCTGCTGGGAGGGCATCAAAAGTGCAGAAAAGCCTTGCTGACTTGGCAGTCCGGGGGTCTTGGGCTTGGGCAGCCTCAGGAAGTGGCATGCAGGGCCCCCAGGGCTTCCTGAGCCTGAGCTGGCAGTGAATAGGGCGAGGGAACAACAGTGAAAGCACATTTTAGGATCTTCCCTTGAAGAGTGGGAGGGATGAAGAGCTTTGAAGGTGGACTGAGGCTCTTGAAATTGAGGCTTGCAGCCAAACCCGAGAACACCTGTGATGAAATAATATTTTAAAATATTACAGCAGGGCTTCCCTGGTGGTTCCAATGGTTAAGAAACCACCTACCAATGTAGGAGACATGAGTATGATCCCTGATCCAGGATGATCCCACATGCTGTGGAGCAGCTAAGCTGCTGTGCCACAACCACTGAGCCCACGCCTAGAGCCTGTGCTCTGCAAGAAGAAAACCTACATATATGAGAAGCTCATCTACTGTAACTAGAGAAAAGCCTGCGCAGCAATGAAGACCTGCTGCTGCTGCTGCTGCTGCTAAGTCGCTTCAGTCGTGTCTGACTCTGTGTGACCCCATAGACAGCAGCCCACCAGGCTCCCCTGTCCCTGGGATTCTCCAGGCGAGAACACTGGAGTGGGTTGCCATTTCTTTCTCTAATGCATGAAAGTGAAAAGTGAAAGTGAAGTCACTCAGTCGTGTCCGACTCTTCGCAACCCCATGGAGCCTACCAGGCTCCTCCGTCTATGGGATTTTCTAGGCAAGAGTACTGGAGTGGGGCGCCATCACCTTTTCCGTAATGAAGACCTAGCACACCCAAAAACAAATAAATGAATAAACAGACTCTTAAAAATACATTAATAGCAGTCTTAATTTTCCTGTTATTTTTCTGTTACCCTACAACCCCCTCAACCTTCCCCTCTTCAAGTGAGGTATTCATTGCCATGGAGAATGGATGTTATTGCAAAAACAGAAAAAAAGGTGTGAGTTTCAAAAGCTTAGCTTTGAGGATACTTAAGGCATGAATAATATGTTTAGACTGATACCTGGTGAGTGAGGGGTAGACATTTTAGCTCTAGATTCCCAGGATTTGGGTGAGGGGTGGAGAAAAATAGAGGGCTTCCCTGATGGCTCAGTTGGTAAAGAATTTGTCTGCAATGCAGGAGACCCTGGCTCGATTCCTGGGTCGGGAAGATCCACTGGAGAAGGGATAGGCTACCCACTCCAGTATTCTTGGGCTTTCCTGTTGGCTCAGCTGGTAAAGAATCTGCCTGCAATGTGAGAGACCTGGGTTCGATCCCTGGGTTGGGAAGATCCCCTGGAGAAGGGAAAGGCTACCCACTCCAGTATTCTGTCCTGGAGGTAGAAATAT
Source organism: Ovis canadensis (assembly GCF_042477335.2). NCBI lineage: Eukaryota > Metazoa > Chordata > Mammalia > Artiodactyla > Bovidae > Ovis > Ovis canadensis. The sequence goes on from NC_091246.1 coordinate 71,066,339, forward strand.
GGAGAAGGAAAGAATGAGTGTATGTTGTGACTTGGTGTCAAGGGAAGGGGGTGTGTTCTCAGTCATCACTCATCTGGAGATAAGAGCACTTCCTATTCAACTGGGGAAGTCCAAGAAGAAAGACACGTTGAGCCTCCTGCCCAAATGGCATCCTAGAGCACAGAAGTGGGAGGGACCAGAGAAGTGGCTGCCTGTGTGATAATTTGAGGCATGTGGAGTCCTATACAGTCTCCTGGTCTCATCCTGGTTCAGTGTGGTGCTGAAAAGTTAGAGTTAGTCGTTTAGTCATGTTCCACTCTTTTCTACCCCATGGACTGTAGCCCACCAAGATTTTCTGTGCATGGAATTCTCCAGGAAAGAATACTGGAGTGGGCTGCCGTTCCCTTCTCCAGGGGGTCTTCCCCACCCGGGGATCGAACCTGCGCCTCCTGCATTGCAGGGCTGTAGCCTTAGAATTGCCCCCCCAGTGGAGCCTGGCTGCAGATGAAAGAGCTGTACCCAAGCTTTCTGTGGAGATGAGGGACAACCCAGGAATAGCTTTGATAGGTAAGTGAAGTCCTGATGGAACTGAAAGGTCTCAGCAGTGGCCAACCTGAAGAGATGATGTCTTCCCTACTCACAATGATTCTGTTTGAATCCTCCCCTCAGATTTACATGCACCCCTAAAAAAGGGAGTAGTATCCCAATAGATTGTGATTCAGTGTATGCTCTTCTGGCATAAAGGGAACTTGAAATAGAAATCAGATTAAGTTGTAGAAAAATAAAGAAAATCCCACTCTGGGCATGTCTGAGTTAGGGGACTGCGCTTTGCAATTTCTGCTTAATAGCGATGCATTTGCAGGTGACTCATGTCCCTAGCTTACAGCAAGGTGTCACTTTGATAAGGCAAAAGTTTACATCTTCTATACAGGGACATGAGTTTTTCATCTGAAGCTACTGGATCACCCACTTTTCAATTGCTCCTATATGTGAAATCACTCTTACTGAGGGTCTGGAAAAACACATCAATTTAATTTATATTTACCTACTGTATTACTCAGGTTTTGAGGGAGTGGTGGTGGTCAGAGCAAATTCTAAGCTATCATGATTTTTGTGACTCTGAAGAACTGGAACAGCCTTGGAATATATATGGGTCAAAGGTCATCTGTGCTATATTTGACATCCCAGAAAACCAGTTTAAGTAGTTTTGTGAATCTTGTATAAAATTTTGAACTTACCCTAAATAAGAGAATACTATGGTGTGCCTCCATGTTCCCATCCCATAGCTTTAATTGTCAACATTCTGTCAGTCTCAAACTATTAAATTTTGAAACAGGCAATGCTTCATTTTAAAAGTGAGGAAATGGTCTTCCCTAGTGGTCCCGTAACTGGGAGTCCTCTTGTCATTGCACGGGACATGGGCTCGATCCCTGGTCTGAAGCCCCCGCAACCTAGAATCCATGCTCTGCAACAAGAAGAGCGATGAGAGACCCATGCATCTCAATGAAGAGCAGCCTCCTCTTGTCCCAGCTAGAGAAAGCCCTCATTCGGAAACGAAGACCTAGCACAGGTAAAGACAAATAAAAATAAATAAATAAATGTGAGGAAATGCTGGGCTGAGGGCATATCAGTGATCTGCCTAGTTCTCTGAAGTATTTGGTACACTAATCAATAGTCAATATTTGATCATCATAACATTCCAGAGCCCAGACATTCTGGATAAGCAGGAGGTCATCTTACAACGATAATTTAACCTGACTCCCCCGTAGCATAGCCTTGTCTCTCCTGACCGATAGAGATTATTCTGTATTTCTTAAAGAAAGCATTTTCAATTAATTAGTGTACCTTCCAGTCTGATGAGATTATGCTATGTCATTGTTTTTTTGGTCAGGTATTTTGATCTCCATTGCAATCACCAGGCCATGTAACAGCATGCTAATGCTAACAGGAAGCTTTTTCTTCTGGGTACAAATAATCATATTTTTATCTACATCTGAATACATCTCTTCAATATTTAAATGGTACTCATGTTTTATCAGCATTTCACTTGTTTTAAACTGCATTCCTGTTTCCCATTAGAGGTAAGGATGGGAGAGGAAAAAGATTTTATGGGAGAAGTTGTGTGTGCGTGCTTAGTCATGTTTGACTCTTTGTGACCCCATGCACTGTAGCCCGCCAGGTTCCTCTATCCATGGAATTTTTCAGACCAGAATACTGGAGTGGGTTGTCCTTCCCTTCTCCAAGGGATCTTCTTGACCCAGGGGTCAAATCTAGGTCTCCTGCATTGCAGGCAGATTCTTTTCTGTCTGAACCACCAGGGAAGCCCCATGGAAGAAGGTAGGTAGTGTTGAATCTGTGGCCTTCTACTGTAACCAGAAAAACAAGACAACCATCTCAATATAAACTTTGAAGAGAAGATTTTGCTGTATGAAATCAACTCATCATCTGAAATGAAGTTTGAGGTCTTTCTTACTGGTGACCCCAACAGTCATAATTCTTAATCTCCTGCTTAAAGAATATTTTAAAAAGCACATCACATGTACCACAGCTTTCTTATCCATTCATCTGCTGATGGACATCTAGGTTGTTTCCATGTCCTGGCTATTATAAACAGTGCTGCAGTGAATATTGGGGTACATGTGTCTCTTTCAATTCTGGTTCCCTTGGTGTGTATGCCAAGCAGTGGGATTGCTGGGTCATAAGGCAGTTCTATTTGCAATTTTTTAAGGAATCTCCACACTGTTCTCCATAGTGGCTGTACTAGTTTGCATTCCCACCAACAGTGTAAGAGGGTTCCCTTTTCTCCACACCCTCTCCAGCATTTGTTGCTTGCAGACTTTTGGATCGCAGCCATTCTGACTGGTGTGAAGTGGTACCTCATTGTGGTCTTGATTTGCATTTCTCTGATAATGAGTGATGTTGAGCATCTTTTCATGTGTTTGTTAGCCATCTGTATGTCTTCTTTGGAGAAATGTCTATTTAGTTCTTTGGCCCATTTTTTGATTGGGTCGTTTATTTTTCTGGAATTGAGCTGCATAAGTTGCTTGTATATTTTTGAGATTAGTTGTTTGTCAGTTGCTTCATTTGGTATTATTTTCTCCCATTCTGAAGGCTGTCTTTTCAGCAGATGAATGGATAAGAAAGCCGTGGTACATATACACAATGGAGTATTACTCAACCATTAAAAAGAATATATTTGAATCAGTTCTAATGAGATGGATGAAACTGGAGCCGATTATACAGAGTGAAGTAAGCCAGAAAGAAAAACACCAATACAGTATACTAACACATACATATGGAATTTAGAAAGATGGTAAGGATAACCCTGTATGCGATACAGCAAAAGAGACACAGATGTATAAAACGGACTTTTGGACTCTGAGGGAGAGGGAGAGGGTAGGATGATTAGGGAGAATGGCATTGAAACATGTATACTATCATGTAAGAAACGAATCGCCAGTCTATGTTCGATACAGGATACAGGATGCTTGGGGCTGGTGCACGGGGATGATCCAGAGAGATGATATGGGGTGGGAGGTGGGAGGGGGGTTCAGGATTGGGAACTCATGTACACCTGTGGTGGATTCATGTCAATGTATGGCAAAACCAATACAGTATTGTAAAGTAAAATATAGTAAAAATAAAAATTAAAAAAAATTAAAAATTAAAAAAAAAAAAGCACATCACAAATTGGGGAAGAGAGTATAGAGAATCATTCAAATCGGAGACCAAATTCCAGCTACTGAACTGCCTGGCTGTGTGATCTTGGGCAAGAGGCCTAATTCTCCATCCTGAGCTATAAAAATGGGAATAATAAAGATGTTGTGATGATTAAAGGAGATGATGTGTGTGAAGTGCTTAGTGCACAGAGTACTTGGCACATAGACTGCTTACTAAATGGTCATTGCTTTTGTTATCACTATCATTTGGCAGGTTTGTGAAATGGAGATAACTCTAAGGTAGAAAAATCCTTTGAAGAGAAGAAAGGCATAGAACCTGGGCTGAATCAAAACCTACTCGCTACTGAGTGATTGAAATATCCAGTATCCACACCAGAGTGGGTAACACAGAGACACAATTTTCTGTGATGAAATTGCTTGTTTCAGCCAGAGGGTGGGGAAAAAAAATAGAATGAACTTGTGTTTGCTATTTTATTGCATCCCGTGAAACACACATTTGTTGAGCACAGAGGAGGAACAGGTGGTGTGGTTGAGAGAGGGAAGTATGCAGAATTCAAACGGGCAAGGATTAGCTTGAATCCTAGCCTTCCCTCTTCCCAGCTCTCATGGGGTCTTGACAACTGGATTTGTGAAACACAAATGCTCAGTGACATTGACAAAGCCAGGACTAAGAGTGACATTGGCTGAGTGGCATGCCTCCAGGGCAGGGCAAACCCGCGCGATGCGCCCCACGAAGGGAGAGAGCAGTGGTACAGTCCAGGGCTGGTGTGCTCACCTGACTCACTGCTCATCAGCCTCATAGCCTGGACCGGGTGTGACCGATTTTCGCCATTTCCTTGGTGCCTTAGTCGGATCAGGATACTATAAGAAAACGTCATAGACCAAGTAGCTTAAACAAATTTATTTCTCAGAGTGCTGGAGGCTGAGAAGTCCCAAATCGACATGGCAGCAGATTTCAGCTTCTGTGAGAACTCTGCTCCAGGCTTGCACAGTAGCCATCTTTCTGTAACACCCTCATCTACAAGAGAGAGAAAGAGGAAGATGTGAGGTGAAGGGTATATGCATTTAAAACACATCAGACTTACCAGTCTTTACCTGCTCACTGACAGTGCGCAAGAATGCCAGGCGCCTCAATCAGTACTATATGCTGTCAAGCTCTCAAGTTTCTGCGAATGTGATGAGGATAGAAAAAGATAGCTCATATGGCTTTAATTTGCATTTCTCTAATTACTAGTAAGGTTGAACATCTTTTCATCTATTTATTGGATTTTCTTGCTTTTCTTCTATGAACTGCTTGTTTACATCTTGAGCTTATTTCTCTGCTGGGAAATTTGTCTTTCATAGCAATTTGTAGAAGCTCTTTATACGTTCTAGATACAAATCCATTGTTTGTTATACACATTACAAATATCCCTATTTGTCAGTTGTGTTTTTAACTTAGTTGATGGTTTCTTCCATTGCTCAGAAGTTACGGTTTTTTGTGTGATCAAATCTGTCAGCTGTCTCTTGGTCAGCTGGGGAATTCTTGGGCCTGACTTTTGAAATGCTGGAATATTATAACTAAGGCATCCTCAAGTCAGAGTCTGGATAGTTCCTTGAACTGAGAGTCTATGTTTTATTTTTGACTCTTCCCATTAATGGTGGTGTGTTTTTGCTTGGAAAAAAAAAAAAAGGTTACACACACACTCAACCAAAACTTGGGGCACTAATCTTTGCTCGTCAGTTCAAAAACAGAAACAAAACAAGACCAGACAAACCCCAGAGTATTCTAGTCTCATAGCAGACAGTCTCATTAAATACACATACATACACACAGACAGAATTCTCTGTGAATATAAAATTTGTAATAAGAATGAAAGGCCACTGTGTATGCTGTGTGTTCATGTAGATACTGTTTCTTAAAAAGCAAGCACTTAGGACTTCCCTGGTGGGCCAGTGGTTAAGAATCTGCCTTGTAATGCAGGGGACGTGGGTAGATTCCACATGCTTCAGAGCTACTGAGCCCCCAAGCCATAACTAGAGAGAGTCTGCGTACTGCAACAGAAGATAGGCGTGATGCAACGAAGACCCTGTGCAACAAAGATGTGACTCAGCCAAGTACATTTTAAAAATCTTTTTTTTTTTTTTTAAAGGCAAGCACTTAAAATGTACTGTGTATTCTATTGCAATCAGTGAACAATAGTTTTTTAAAATGTACTGTGTATTCTATTGTAATCAGTGAACAATAGTTTAAAAACTGTCACTCTATGAATAGGATGATATTTTTGATATTTCTTAAATTGTAAGGCATTAAACTGTAGTTCAGCGATAATAGACAACTTTGTAAAAGGTCAAACAACTAGCTGGTAAGTGGCAAAACCAGCCATGAAACCCAGGTGTTCTGACACCAAGCATAGCACCAAGCATATTCTAGACTGCTGTTCATATAGAGTCGAGGGAGTGGCGGTGGTGGTATCTATCTGGGTGCATTTTTGTCTCTGTATCTTAGATGTGGTGTGTGTATCTGTGTATCTCTGTGTTTGTCTAGATACACGCATGTGTGTGTATGTCTTTGTGGAGAGAGGGAGAGGGAGAGAGAGATTTATTTATTCTAAGGAATTGTGGAAACTGGCAAGTCTAAAATCTGGAGGGAATACTGGTAGTCTGGAGACCCAGGGAAGAGCTGATGCTGTAGCTCAAGTCCAGGGGCTGTCTGCTGGCAGAATGACACCAAGCTCAGGAAGCTCCTCTTCCTCAGGGGAGGCTGGACTTTTTCCTCTAAAGGACTGATTGGATGGTGCCCACTCACATTAAGAAGAGTCCTCTGCTTCACTCAGTGTCTACTGATTTAAATGTTCATCTCATCCAAAGAAGAACCTTCACAGAAATATCCAGAATATTGACCAAATATCTGGTTACCATGGCCTAGTTAGGTTGACACGTGCACTTAACCATCATAGAGAAGGAACTGTGTTTTATCAAGTGCATTTTGGCATGTATTGGATGATTCTTCTCCTCTGTTACTATAGGTGATTTTTTCAATAGGTTTTTTTAATATTAGACTTTCCTTGCATTCCTAAGAGAACTCACACCAGTTTTCAGCCCCTTTATTTCCAATACTTTAAGATTCAAAATAACAAGTTTTGGCATGGATATTGGAACATGAATATAAAGTGGTAAAGTCTTTTTGGAGAATAATTTGACAGGATCCATAAAAAATTTTAAGTACATCTCTTATGACCTATGAGTTCGAATTTGTTTACCTTGTATCTTTGAAAATACCTTTGCATGATGGGCAAGGTTGTTTATTATTGTGTTGGATGTGGAGTGACAAATTGGAAACAATCAAAATATTATTAGGAAGGGGATAGATGAATAATGAAATATCTGAGGACTGGCAGAGTCAAAAGAATATGTTTCTTAAAAAAGATTTATTTATTTATTTTTGGCTGCACTGGGTCTTCACTGTTGCAGGCGGGCTTTCTCTGATTTTGGCGAGTGGGGGTTACTTTTCACTTGCAGTGTGTGGGCTTCTCATTGAGGTGGCATCTCTTGTTGCAGAGCATGGGCTGTAGGGCATGCAGGCTTCAGTAATTGTGGTACATGGGCTTAGTCACTCTGCAGTATATAGAATCTTCCCAGACCAGGAATTTAACCCATGTGTGTCCTGTGCTTTGTCAGGCAGACTCCCAAACTCTAGACCACCAGGGAAGCCCAAAAGAGTATGTTAAATCTATGTATATACACATCACCTGCTTACAATCTTCTGACATTGATAATTTAAAATGAAAGCAAATTTCAGAAGTTAGCATGAAATAACATCACTTACATTTTTTAAGTCCAAATTTCCATATGCACATTATTATATAAATGCAAAGAATATAATTTAAATAATTTGTGTAACATATAAGAGTTGTTATAGAACAGAAATTGTTACATTACAGAAATGTATGAGTTAGGACTCATACATTACTTGCATAATTTCAATTCAATATTAAAAGGTAAAAATGTACAAATTATGCTTTCATGTCAAATATTAGAATTTAGTTTTGAACTTTGACACGTCAACTTGGTATATTAAAAGACATATTACAAAGTGACATAATATTTTAAATTTATATCAAAAAGTTAAATACTGAATTCTTATATTATTTTAAGGTATAAATACAATGTCTAATCTCTGGACAAACAGGGAATATATTTTATATCTGATAATGGAGCTTCATAAGAATTTTCTCCTGGTTTGGATGGCACAAGTAGAAATGAAGCCCAATTTTAGCTCAATGTTACTAATTTGAAAAGCAAAGATAGATTACTCTTTTACAAAATATTAGCTATGTTACAAAACCATCCACAACAGGCTGTGCATTGTGCCTCAATATTTCACAGTAATAACCAAGGAGAGAGAGAGTAATAACAGTGTGATTTAAGAAACATAGTTTCATATAAAAATACTAACCAACAAATGGAAATATTTCTTTACAATTTTATTAAAGAAACTAAAATGTCTTTTAGATAAACAAAAACTGAAAACTATCTTCTGACACTTTTATTGCACTGATCAGTAACATATACAGCTTTCATGAGAAGGTTTTTTGTTTCTGAGAAAATATAGCATATAAAAATAAAATAATCTCACATTTATTTTTATCCTTATGTATGACTTTAAGCTTATTTTTAATAGAATAACGAAAAACAAACAACTGCCTTGCCTCGATGTTTAGATGTTGAGGGCAACTTTCTCAAGAGAATAATCTGTTCCCAGTCAGCTAGATCCCTGGACCGTTGACAATGACATGGATCCAAAGCCATTCTCTCTTGAGAAGGACAAGAGTTCCCCTTACATTTAGATGGTACTGAATGTGTGCCTCCTCCCCACCCTCCATCTCCCCATCCACCCCTACCTCCCCACCCCTGCATTTGTCCACCCTACCTGATTCTCTCAGACCAGAATTCTCTCCATAACCTCACATTTTATGCCTCTTCATTTAAATACCTAAGTCAGCGTCAGCTATGTGATAACTTGTGCCGTCGCTCAGGTTGCCACACTCAGGAGAGTCCCACGATCGTTTGAAGCTCTGCTGTCACTGTCTTGAATGAAATAATGCCATTTATAGCAACGTGGATGGACCTAGAGATTATCATACTACGTGAAGTAAGCCAGAGAAAGATACACGTCATATGATATCACTTATATGTGGAATCGAAAAAAAAAAAACGGATTCAAATGGACTTAGATGCAAAACAGAAATGGACTTACAGACATAGTAAACAAATGTGGTTATCAAAAGGCAAAAGGAGGGGGGATAAATTAGGAATTTGGAATTACCCTATACATACTACTATATAAAAAAATAGGACCTACTGTACAGCACAGGGAACTATACTAAATATTTTGTAATAGCCTGTAAGGGAAAACTATCTGGAAAAGAACATATGACTAAATCACTTTGCTGTACAACTTGAAACTAACACAGCACTGTAAATCAACTACACTTCAAGTTTTTTTTTAAAAAAGTGAGTTGTGGGACAACAAAAAATGTTTGGTAATTGTTCCTTTGAACTTGGGATTTGCGAAGTAAAGCCTGATGGAACAGTGGAATTCACACGTGAGCAGATGAGATGCTCACTGTGTGAGTCTCTCTGTTCTCTGTTGTCTCATTCACCTGTAGTGTTCAAGGAGTTCTCTAGCACAGAACTCCGGGGGGCTTACTATGCATGAAAGTTCCAGATGAGTAAGTACAAGGTAAGAGTGTTAACTCTGCAACTAAGTGGGGATGCTGATAGCCTGGAGAAGCCATACTTGCTGCTCTAGGCAGAACTTGCTTCCAACGTAGAAAGAAGGCAAAGGTGTCCTAAGAAATAAGGATGACAAAGAAATCCTGTCTTACCCACGTTATTTCCTTGGATCAGCCAAACATTTGAGCTAAAGAATGATGACCTTAGAAAAATAATAGGCAAGACAGGGCAATGTGTAGTTCCTTTTACGTTATTTCCTTGGATCAGCCAAACATTTGAGCTAAAGAATGATGACCTTAGAAAAATAATAGGCAAGACAGGGCAATGTGTAGTTCCTTTATCTTTAGTCCTTCCTTCCTTATGGGCAGAAAGGTGGGTGGGGCGAGAGGGTGCCATGCCCCGGGAACTTAGTGTGCTACAGTTTTATAATCAAAGGAAAAGTGAGGAGGGGGAAACGACCCCTTTCTTCCTCATTCTCCAGTAGGCATCAACCTTCCGTCATTAGCCCCTCCTCCATGTCAGGGGGAGGAGTTTTCTCGTCCCTCCACGATCAAGCCAGGACTGTCATTACGTGCTCAGCTGCTAAGATGTGTTCGACTCTTTGCGACCCCATGGACTGTACCCTGCCAGGCTCCTCTGTCCTTGGGATTTCCCAAGTAAGAATACTGGAGTGGGTTGCCATTTCTTTCTCCAGGGGGTCTTCCTGACCCAGGGATTGAGCCTGTATCTCCCACATTGGCAGGCGGATTCTTTACCACTAAGCCACCTGGGAAGCTATGGTTATCCTAAATTCACTTTACAATTAATAGCATAAAGTATACTCAAAAACACTGTGTAAAAGGAAAAGTTTACCAACCATGGGAAGCTGAAAATTAAATATTACTCAAAAGTAAAGTTTATATTAAAAAAACTATGGTGTCATGATGAGAGTTTACTTTGGTGCAGTTTTCCAGCTGTTGATAAATCTTTGATTCTTTATAGCAGGGATGATGATGAGATTGTTTATAAACTGACTCCAAACATTTTCCCTTTGACTTAACAATTTCAAATAATCTCATCTTTTGTTTGACAACTTTGAGGAAGTGCTTTTGAAAAGCTTTTTCTTCTTTAGGAATCGCAATCATTTCATGGACGGTAAGCTGTATAGCTTTGTTTCAAAGAGTATTGCCAGCTTGCATTCGACTCTTTCAATTTCCTCATGTGTAGATGGAGTATCTGATGCAGAGCTTCCTGCATCAATTTCAATTGTCATATTTATGTTCCACTTCTTCAAAAAGTCTTTGAACAGAGTAAGGAATATTCATTGCAATAGGAAGTTGACTTCATTGATGTCACTTTCATTCTCCTCTTGAGGATTTCTGAGGCATAGATGAATGGTTTCTAAATGAATGCAGTTTTGTTAGATTTGAAATTTTAGGGCAGCAAATAAATTTCTGGGTATATCTCAAGGTGTGAAAAAAAATTGAATTTCAGAATTAAAAAATATGGATACATATATAAAGTGTTGCTCCAGTAAAAACATAAGTATTTCAATACTTAATGAAAAGCTTGCACTGCAATTGTTTACATAGAGGACATAAGGATCACAAGATGCTGGCTCACACACAAACACATCTGATAATTTAGCAAAATTCTTGTCCATTTCACAATCATTTCATGATGATGTAAGCCCAGCGTGACATGTGGAGAGAAGGTATTTCTTCTCCTGAGAGCAGAAAAGTGCCCCCGATGTCTGGCCACAAGAAAGCTGATCAGAGCATCAGAAAGTTCGAAAACTCCAAAGTACCCAAATTTAGACTTGGGCACGTGCTGAAACTCACGGCTGCACACTCTGGTCTTAGGGGCAGCTGTGGGGTATAGTTTTGTGTGTAAAACACATTGGCCCCCTTAGAGTCCCTGAGCCAGCTGAGAAACTGGCCCATCCCCAGCACAGCTACATTCAGATTTGAGTCCTCAGAATACTCAGTAATCCTCACAGCACGGCTCTGAATAGCCAGACTCAATGCAGTTGAGGAAACACACAGAGTAAGTTTGGGGGCAGCCAAGTGGGCAATTATGACTGAACAAAGTGAATCAGGGTTTTGTAAGGAGCTTCCAGTAGAGCCTGAATCTGTTGCTCTGCTCCATAAACCAAATGTGAAGTTTTAAGTGAAAATCATCTGCAGTTCTCCAGGTTTCTTTCTCTTTATTTAGATTCCCCAAGCGCAGAGACCTCATGGCTGCCTACTCTACCTTAGCCTAATTTTCAGTGGCCATCTGGCCAGAGAGGGACAGGTCCAGCATTTCCTCCTTCCAGATAGTCAAATCATCCAGGTTCATCTCTGGAAGTTAGGGAGGCTAGAGAGGCTGCTTTTTCAGCAGATCAAATCAAAAGCAGATAGGGAGAGGAAGGTCAGGGCTAAGAGGCCTGACCACTCTCCATGACCTGTTTCCCCTGGGAGGATGGAGCCCATCCAGATGAGTACACTTCCCTGGAGCCGTTGTGTGCTTCCTGGAGGTCGAGCCTGAGTCTGCTTGCCCATGAGCAGTAAAACCCCAATCTACAGACACTAGGTTGTGGTGAAGGAAAGTGCAGCATTTATTGTAGGTGCCAAGCAGGAAGTCCAGGCAGCTAATGCTTAAAAGGCCCGAGTATTCAGGGAAAGGTTTCTAAAGACAGTGTGAAGGAGACGGTTGCAGGGTGCAAATTGGACCATGGACATTCTTCTGATTGGTTAGTGGTGAGGTAACTGGGAGTCAACATCATCAGATTTAGACATGATCTGTTTTGCAGATACTGAAATCCCCACCAGGTGGAAGAAGTTAATAATATGCTGCCCACAAGCCTGCAGACCCCAGGCTGTCTGGAACCAGAAGGTTGATGATGCTGACTCCCAGTTACCTCATCACCAACCAATCAGAAAAATGTCCATGGGCCAGTTTGCACCCTGTTACCCTCTTCCTCATGTCTCAGGGTATTATCTGGGCTTTCCCAGGTGCTCAGTGGTGAAGAATCCGCCTGCCAATGCAGAAGCTGCAGGAGGTGCAGATTCGATCCCTGAGTCAGGAAGATCCCCTGGAGGAGGAAACGGCAACCCACTCCAGTATTTTGGCTGGGATAATCCTGTGGACAGAGGAATCTGGTGGGCTACAGTCCATGGGGTCGCAGAGTCAGACATGACTTGAACATGCATGCAGGATATTATCTACAGCTCTTGAAGAGGAATTAGAAGTCCTTGACTTTAATGGCTAAACTATTATTATTTTGTTTTGTTTGACTGTTTTCCTTTGTTTCTGCATTTTTTTCACTTTGATTAAATTATTCTTTGGCACTCAGGGAAGGCCTGGGAGACTAAGGGTGTTCTATAAACAAGAGGTAGGCAGAGGACATTGGAAAGGGGGTGGAATGGGGGTTCCTGTCCTGGGAAGGCCCCACAGGGTACAGCTTGGTGACATTTGTGCCTCTCACCACACATGACTCTCTAGATTGAATTCTTAACATCTTATGAATCTAAATCCACAGTATGTAATAAACTGATAAAAAAAATTGGAACCCATTTGAAATGTAGTTAATGAACATTTGTGTGCCTTCATATATCAGACATTATATTAGGAGCTGGGGTATAAAGGCAAAATAAAAATTCAAGCATTCAAGGTCATACTGCAGAATGCAATTATTCACATAGCAATAAATGAAGACACAGGCATGGCTAAGACATTTTGAAACTCAGAGGAGATGAGGCAAGGCTTTAGGCTTCAGCAAGGGAGGTGACCTGAGCTGAGTATTGAGAGGCAAGCAGACTTCATCAGGCATGAATAGGGAAAAGTCATCTACATAGAGGAATTGATATGAACGCAGGTAGGGAGCAAGAAAAACCATGACTATGTTTCAAAAGCACCATGTGACTGGATGCACAATTTGTGCATGAAAGGAATGACTTGAAATAAAAGTTGGTAAGTGGGGCTGAAACTCAGCTGCAAAGGGGAATGTCTGTGTCAATTTCTATCAAAATTAACGGAAGCAAGATCTCACAGATTTCAAGCAGGGGAGTGCAGTCACAGTGTATGTTTCAGAGAGTTCACTTGGGTGGCAGCAAAAGAGGAATGAAGGCAGAGAAGATAGTTAAGGGCACCGAAAGGAAGAAAGAGATGGGGTAGCAAGCTTCAGGAAGAACAGTATTGAAGAAAGTTGTTTTTTTTTTAAAGATGGAGGCGATTTTAATGTGGTGGGTTGCAGGTCAGTTGCCATTGGAGATGGAGAGATTGTCAAGATAGGAGAGGGCAGAGATAATTGATGCGGCAAGCTTTTTACCCAACCTTGCCTTAGGTGAGTTACTTGTAAGTAACTACAGGCAATGTGTCATATCAGTTCTTTTGAAAAAGAACACACAAAATATTTAATGCCATTGTATATAGTATAAAAATATGTTGAAAGAAGAGCCGAATAGAGAAATGTCTTCATCTCAGGGTAGATGGAATGACATGGACTAAAATAGTCTATCCCGAAAATGTAAAATGATGAATTAAACAAGATCATATCAAAGGATAGTCAAGTTACCAGTCAATTAAGTGATGTGAAGGGCAGTGACGTGAGAGGGACTGCAGTGGAGAAAGGAGAGACCATGAACATCAGACAATGGCACTCAGAAATCAGTGACAGTCAGAGGAGGGGACCAACACGCACAGGAGATGCCGGTATTTGCTGAAGGGAGAGCAATGACTTGAGGGCTCTTAACCAACGCGCAAATCCTGCTTCTACCCTATCTCCCCATCCCCTTCACCTAAGGTGAACGCTGTGACAGATACACCAGCCGCTGCTCTCAGAGCAAGAGGACAGAAGCGTCTGGAGCCTTTGGAAATGGTTTTGCAGCATTTCTGGGTCTCTCAGGTCACCCCTTGGTAAACTGGCTGTCCACCTTTTTACCCCAGCTGAGCCTCACAAGGTAATAAAGAGTGCTGTACACAGATACAGATCATCTGGCCCTGAGATCCTCGGATTCATCGTGCTCTCTTTCCCTCCATCCCTCCTGCCTCCTACACATGACTCAACACAGTGCTATGCTGCGTGGGTCAAGGAGTGTTTACCTCTCCCAAGTGACAGATGAGGCTGTGATGGGTCCAGCTGTCCTTACACCCATCAGACTCTTCCATAAAGTGTACTCAGAGCCTGGCTCAGTGCGTCTCCAGTTCTAAGGTACCTAAGACTCACCTAGGAGTCTTGCTGTAAAGGCAGGTTCTGATTCAGCAGGTGTGCGGTGAGGAGCCGAGATTCCAGATTGCTAATAAGGCCCCAGGTGTGGCCCATGAACCACACTTTACATAGTGGCCTAGGCACAGTTCCTCAGACTCCTTGGGCTGCTTGCAGGGTGCCTGCTTGGAGATGCGGTAAGGTATCCTCTCTGCCTCACTGCCAGCCTGGTGTCTCCGTAGTCAGTCAGTTCAGTTGCTCAGTTTTGTCCAGCTCTTTGTGACCCCATGAACTGCAGCATGCCAGGCTTCTCAGTCCATCACCAACTCCCAGAGTTTACTCAAACTCATGTCCATCGAGTCGGTGATGCCATCCAACCATCTCATCCCCTGGTGTCCCCTTCTCCTCCTGCCCTCATTCTTTCCCAGCATCAGGGTCTTTTCCAATGAGTCAGTTCTTCACATAAGGTGGCCATAGTATTGGAATTTCAGCTTCAGCCCTTCCAATGAATATTCAGGACTGATTTCCTTTAGGATTGACTGTTTGGATCTCCTTGCAGTCCAAGGGACTCCCAAAAGTCTTCTCCAACACCACAGCTCAAAAGCATCAATTCTTCGGAGATCAGCCTTCTTCACAATCCAACTCTCACATCCATACATGACTACTGGAAAAGCCATAGCTTTGACTAGATGGACCTTTGTTGGCAAAGTAATGTCTCTGCTTTTTAATATGCTGTCTAGGTTGGTCACAGCTTTTCTTCCAAGGAGGTCTCCTAAGAGGTGTCGTTGACTCTGTTTGGTGCTGGTGGGCCCAGCCTACGTTTTTGTGACCACCAACGAAGAGGCCCGGGCTTGAAGAAATTTGTGAGTACAATTTCTCCTTCTTTCTTAACGGCCCAGAAAAGACAGGACTGGTGCTCGTGGGATTCACCCACTTAGCAGAGAAGAATAGACGAGCCCACAGAGAAATCAGATTTCCAAATGACTTTTGCTTATGACCTGATTTTCGTCTTTGCAAAGAGCTCGGGAAATGAGTTGCTTTCCCCATCTAGGCCCTTACCTCCTTGTTGAACTTGGTTTAGAAAAAAAAAAAACAAAAGCTTGAGGAAGTGGGCAAAGTACACTTGACTAGCAAGAGGGATTATGGCAAATGTTTTCTAGAATGTTTATATTTATATTCTGCACAAGGGAAGTTCTTTTTGTCACCCAAATGTGTCACTTTAATTTGATAAACAGTGAGGGTGGAGAGACTGGCATTGAAAAAAGCTTAAAACACTGCATGTTGCTTCCCTTAGTTCTGTTACAGTGGGTTCTTAAGGAAGTTTTATTTTCAGTTCTGTTGGTGTTGATGTTGTTCAGTTCAACAAACATGCATTTAATGTCTGTTGATGAGATCAGACACTGTGCTGGGTGCTGAGCACACTGAAGTGAGTGAGGAGGAGCTGCTGACCTTGGGGAGCTC
The DNA here is from genome assembly GCF_042477335.2 of Ovis canadensis. NCBI lineage: Eukaryota > Metazoa > Chordata > Mammalia > Artiodactyla > Bovidae > Ovis > Ovis canadensis. The sequence continues at coordinate 71,082,344 of NC_091246.1, forward strand.
TCAGTACTCTGGGGGACACAAGCAGAGAGAGGAGATCTCTGCAGCATTGTAGTGCAAGGAGGTAAGAGAACAGTGTGTGGAGTGCAGGTGAGATCTCTTTAACCAGCCTGGAGGTGGAAGGGATGGAGCAGGGAGGCTGCTTTGAATAGACGACACCTGGCCTGAATCTAGAGGCTTGAGTAGGAATTCAACAGATGAAGAAGTTTTAGAATTATGAGTTGTTAAATACTATTTCCTTGACTGTTTTTGGTTCTTATCTTTCGGGCACACAATACAGTAGCATGCCCTTATCCTAAGTGTGGCTGATGGACAGTTGTGCTTGAGCCAGTGAGATGTGAGGGAAAGTGATGCGTGTCTTTGCTAGGTAGAAGCTTTAGCTGCCAGTAGTGATTGACCATTTTCCCATTTCCCTACTGCAGAAACTGTGGAAACAATGTTAAGATAAAGCTGTCATCAGTCTAGACTCTTGAGCCATGACAATGAGCAGAAACATGTTGTTTAAAGCCATGAAATTTCAGAGTGGATGATATGGCAGCAAAAGATTTGTTTGTTCTGGAACTTCCCTGGTGGTCCAGGGGTTAAGACTTTGCCTTCCAGTTCAGGGGGTGTGAGTTTGATCCCTGGTGGGTGGGCTAAGATCCCACATGCCTCACGGCCAAAAACCCAAACATAAAACAGAAGCAACATTGCAACAAATTCAATAAAGACTTTAAAAATGGTCCACATAAACAAAGATCTGAAAAAAGGAAAAAAGGTTGGTCTGTCCTGAGTAATGCAAAAGAGCACCCTGGAAAGGGAATTTTACTTGCAAAGGCTCAAAGACATGCAGTGTCTTTGATATGAAAAGTGCACATGGTTAATAATACCTGAATATGTAATACAGCCCAAGGTAAGTGGGGATTGCAGTGGTGTTTAACTTGTCTTGGGTCTCAGAATAATAAAGACTCATGTGATTGAAGTAAACTGTTGGCCAGATGAGTCTTTTCTAATCAAAGACTTTGATTTTACACAGTTGAATGCAGTTCATGGTTTTCTCCAGGAACCACTTTCCCCAAATTCTTAGGCATGGTTGAATACCCTCTTCTGGAAAGCTTTGGCATTTTTAAAAAACTCATAGTACTAAACATTGTGCAGAGTTTGTGTTATCTTCACTAGACAAAGTTCCTTGATGGCAGAAAACATTTCTGTTTTCCCATGATCCTGTATTAGTGCATAGGAGTGTAATAAGTGCCGAATAAATGAAAATGCAAAGCTTCTTTGTGGGCGTATCTTAGGCACCTCTTCAGACTGTTTGGTCTCACCCGTCTCCCAGTCCATAGGCTACATAGCTCCACCTAAGCCATTGCTATGGCCAGTTGACTCCCTGTGAGACCATTTGGCTCTGCTCCCTGCAGATAACCAACCACAGAGCCTTTTGCTCTTCCTGCCACTTCCAGAGGCACAAGTACATGCTGTAGTTTCCCAAGCACCTGCTGAAAAGGCAAAGCCAACCCTAATAAGTCTTTGGGCAAATGTTTACCTGTGGTAGATAGGAAGGAGCCAGCAGATTAATTCTTTCCCTCCCTACCACGGGCTATAGCGAAGAATAGCCCGTATGGAGGTGTGAGCACACGGCTGAGCACATAAAACCACTGGCTGACAACTCATTGTGAACCAGTGTCCAGGTGGTAGCACATTATACCTTTCACTGCTTTCTATCCTCTGTGCCTAACTCTGTTTTTTCTTATTCTCACTGCCGTGGGCTCAGAAAACATATTAGCCCATCACCTTTGGCGTAGGGGTGACTGTGGGATCTGAGAGCTGTGGGATGGATCCAGGAGAATGAGCACGCATTGTGGGGATGTTTAAGGTTCGTATTAGTGTGAATCAAAAAACATCAGCTGCAGGTAAAGCTACCAACTTAGCTGGCACCATCCTTAGGGAGACCACCCAGATGCCTGGTGGCAGGCAGACTTATTCTGGGTTCCTTCCTCTCAGGAAAAGACCATGACTGACTTAGCAGAACTGACATCCGCTGCAGATGCGGATGTGTGCATTATATCCTGTATATCACCGCCTCAGACTACACATAGTTTATTGCAGATCAGCCCTCTTTCCTTACTCATCCAGTTGGAAATACAGGGTTTCTCTTAGAGTTGCGGCCACCATCACTATTTCACCTGGGGAGAAATGAAGAGGAAAAGAAAAAAAATTGCAAGAATCACCTTCATACTGTTTTTACAACAAGAACTTTAAATTTACTTTCTTATTTTTAACTTTATTTTCAATTGGAGGATAATTCTGCCATATAGCAACATGAATCAGCCATAAGTATACATATGCCCCCTCCCTCTTGAACTTCCCCCCATGCCACCCTTCTAGGTTGTCACAGAGCACTGCATTGAGCTCCCTTTCGTATACAGCAACTGTCCATTAGCTATCTGTTTTACATATGGTAATATATATGTTTCAAGGCTACTCTCTCAATTCCTCCCACTCTCTCCTTCCTCTGCTGTGTCCCCACAAGTTTGTTCTCTATGTCTGCGTCTCTATTCCTGCCATGCAAATAGGTTCATGAGTACCATTATTTTCTAGATTCCATATATATGGATTAATATATTTGTATTTCTCTTTCTGACTGCCTTCACTCTGTATAAAGGCTCTAATTTCATCTACTTCACTAGAACTGACTCAGATGCATTCCCTTTTCATGGCTCTTGTTCCATTGTGTATCAATTTACATTCCCACCAACAGTGCAAGAGGTTGCCTTTTTTCCAACCCCTCTTCAGCATTTATTGTTTGTAGACTTTTTGGTGATGGCCCTTCTGACCAGTGTGAGGTGATACCTGATTGTGGTTCTGATTTGCATTTCTCTAATAATGATTGATGTTGAGCATCTTTTTGTGTATTTGTTGACCATCTGTATGTCTTCTTTGGAGAAATGTCTGCTCAGGCCATCCACCCCTTTTTTTGATTGGGTTGTTTGTTTTTCTGGGATTGAGCTTCAAGGGCTGCTTGTATATTTTGGAGATTAATCCTTTGTCAATGGTTCCATTTGCAATTATTGTCTCCCATTCTGAGGGTTGTCTTTTCATCATTTATAGATTCCTTTGTTGTGCAGAAGCTTTTAATTACTTACATTTGTTTATTTTTTGTTTTTTATTTCCATTACTCTAGGAAGTGGGTCAAAGAGGATATTGCTGTGATTTATGTCAAAGAGTGTTCTGCCTATGTTTTCCTCTAAGTTGTATAGTTTCTGTCCTTACATTTAGGTCTTTAACCCATTCTGAGTTAATTTTTGTGTCTAGTGTAGGAAGTGTTCTAACTTCATTCTCTTATGTATAGCTATCTAGTTTTCTCAGCACCGCTTATTGAAGAGGCTGTCTTTTCTCCATTGTATATTCTTGCCTCCTTTGTCAAAGATAAGGTGCCCATGGGTGGGTGGGCATATGCATGGGCTTTCTATCTTGTTTCATTGATTTATACTTGTTTTTGTGCCGGTACTGTCCTATTTTGATGGCTGTAGTTTTGCAATATAGTTTGCAGTCAGGAAGGTTGATTCCTTCAGCTCCATTCTTCTTGCTCAAGATTACTTTGGCTATTCAGGGTTTTTTTTGTTTCCATACAAATTGTGAATTTTTTTTATTTCTGTGAAAAATGCCATTCGTAATTTGACAGGGATTGCAGTGAATCTGTAGATTGCTTTGGGTAGGATAGTCATTTTCACAATTTTGATTCTTCCAGTCCAATCGAGAACATGATATAGCTCTCCATCTGTTTGTGTGGGACTTTTTTCCCCTTAGTCCCTCTTTTAAGAGAGAGAGGTTTTATCTCAGGATCTTCAGATGTTCATGCTACTGTGGCAGCTGTGTGACTGGCATTGGGACAGGCTGGTGGAGAAGGAAGAGGGGAAAACAGTAAGGATTTTTGCCACACTTGACAGCTTTTAATGAGCCCCTATTGTCAGTCCTTTGGCCAGAAAGATAGATTTTGTGAGTTTTATTGTTCAGTTTCCCTATTTGGCTTGCCTTTGGGTCAAAGCTAGAAGATACACGGAGAACAAACAAAAACTTAAACCGGGAAATTCACTGTTGCCACATCAGCTGTTCAAGTTATCACTTGTTCTACAGAACACCCACCTGCTTCTGTTGACTATTCAGAGTCCTTAAGAAGTTACTATTTTTATTTTGTCTGAAAGTTTACCTCTAATAAGTCATAGCAAGATCTGTCTTTCTATCTTGGCCAAGTCCAGAAGGATTTATTGAAAAGATCAGATTATATCTGTACCCCTCCACCAGCAGCTTTTCTTCTATCTTTCTTGCCAGATCAACTTGAGGCTCCTTTACTTTTTGGTAGAGAGATCACACAGTTTAAGGAAGAATGCATAGGAGTTTGCAAAATGGAGCAAGGACTAGAATAGTAAAATAGTCTTATTTTGATCAACCTGGAAACTTGAAGTTGCCCTGAGCTTTCTAAAATAATGGGTGTTTAAATGAAAAATCAGTTAGGATATAAACCAGAAGTCTGCAATGAAAATGTTACACAACCTGTTGAAGAACTAACACACTGCTGTTGAGGAGGGGAGGTTTGGGAAGGGGAGCTCAGGAAGTATAGACATGGATGGATAGGGCTTGGTGGATGTGGAGATTGCAGCATCCTGAACCTGTGGCATGGGCAGTTCTGAACTTTGAAAACACCCCATTGCTGAGTGATCATTTTTAAAAGCCTGAAAAGTAGAGTCCCTCCTCCCAATCACCAGCATCTCTAAGGACTTCTTATAGAAAATCAAGGCTGGCAAGGAGTTTGGTGGTTCTGCGGTCAGTTGCCAATGCTCTGTTTGTGACATGGTCTTGGACACTCCTGGCCTCAGCCTTCTGTTTCACTGATGGCTTGTGCGCAAGGGGAATTAAGCATTGTGGTGAAAAAGACAAAGAGAATGCCATGTAGTCAGTAGATCTGGGATGTGGCTGTTTATCGTTTGGGGAGACTCGGCTCAGCCACTTGCTTCCTAAGGCTCTACAGCACTGTCTGTAAAGCGGGAATGATAATGCCCCTGTTAAAGGGCTGTGGGAGTAAATGAGGTTGTGCAAAACTGTTCCTCACGCCTGACTCCTCTCCCCTTCCAGGCTCCAGATGAGATTTGCTTTATAGATCACATTATCTACAGTATTACATCTATCTATTGTCATCTGTAGAGATTTTTTATCTTCAAATGGTAAACTTTGCCCATTAAGCATTGCATAGTAAACACCTACAAGAGCTCACTAATGGAGCAGTTAAAAATGATTCAAAATCCACATGTATCATTTACATATAACTGCTGTTTGAAAAATGTTGAAGCTTACTACAGTAGAAGAATCTAAGGCATTTCCTGTCTCTATATTATATAAATTGTTGGTATAATAATCTATCTTCCTATAAACACTTGAAATTAATGGGGCTGGAATTACTAATGTTTTATTTCCCTACTCTAAAGGACTGGGTTACTTTGTTCAACTTTTAAAGCATAATAACCTCTTCTTGGAAAAACTTGACATTAATAGGGCTACAATTACTGATATTTTATTTTCCTACTCTTAAAGGACCGGGTTACTTTGTTATTCAACTTTTAGAGCAAAATCATGACTTTTAATCATTTTCTTCAGACCACACACAGAGACCAGCATTATGCTTTGCACTTAGCAGGGACTTAATAAATATTGGTTAAAGTAATTAATGACCAATATCTCTTGAGTTTTTGACTGCTTCTTATGTCAAATTGAGGGGATTCATTCAACTCAAATAGTAACATCAAGAAGAAAACAGAAGAGGCTGAAAAGCATGGGTTTATTAATTTTCTGTACATTCTAAATTTCGGTCACTTGGAAATCAAAAGTTCTCAGCATAATTACTTATTTGCATCAAGACTGAATCCCTGAGCTGCTTCAACTGCATGTGTTGTCCCACTTCCAGCCAAGCAGTTTCACCAGGTCTGCAGTTTGCAATTATTATGGAAGTTCAGTGTAACACATTATTGACCAGGGGATTTTTGCAGAAACTGCCTGTGGCTGGCAATTTGTAATGTAAGTGAATATTGAAACATATCTGGTCAGTGATGTCCGGGTAACAAAAGATGTATTAATATGTCTCTGCTCAATAAGTCGGTCTGAAGGGTGGGAAAACTCCAAAACAACAAGTAATTTATCACTATTTCCAGTCTTCAGCTTTTTTTCTTCATGGTGACATTCTGTCAAGAAAGATGACTTGGGAAGTTTGAGTAGACAAGGAACATTGGTCGGCAATGAGGCCTGTTGTGATGTGGGCTACAGGGGGATTGGAGGGGAAAGGGAAGGAGGGTGTGAATACTTCCTGAATGCCTGCACCAGCAGCTTTAGGTGATTCATCTCGTGGCCTTCTCTCCACAACAACCTGTGAGGGAATAATAAGTGGTCTTTCTCGAGGGCTTACTCTGGGCCCAGACTTCTACAGTCATCACCACAGTGAAACCTCAGAACAGCCCATGCTGAGCTGTAACATGCGTGTCAGAAGTAAAGCTTGGAGGGTTGACTATCACACAGCTGCTCAGAAGTGGAACCAGAATTTATTTATTTATTTATTTTCCAAGTATTTTTATTTTTTATTTATTTATTTTTTATTTTTTTTTATTTTTATTTTTTAGTTATTTTTTAAATTTTAAAATCTTTAATTCTTACATGCATTCCCAATGGAACCAGAATTTAGAGGCACTTAATCTAACTTCCAAATTTGAACTTTGAAGTTCCCTTCTTCTCAAAATAAAAATACCCTTTTCGTGTTTAAATAATGTATGCCTATGGCAAAAAAAAAAAAAAATCAACGCGGAAATACTCTCAAATATTTAATTTTTGAATATGCAATGCCTTTACATACTTAGAAAAACAAAAACTCTTTCAAAAGAGAAGTGCTGTTGTTGCTCTGTCGACTCTGGAGGCTTTTCATGTATGTATGGATGGCTTTCTGCCTTTGTACAGTCATGATAGCATGGACACACTACACTGTAAGTTGCTTTTTATTTTTTTAACTTAATATCATAGAGTTCTTTACAAATCTGAGCATGAAGAGTGTTCTTTTTAAATAGTTGCATTATGTTCTACTTCATTAATTTATAAAAGCTAATTTCAGAATTTTAACTTTTTTAAAAAAGAATTTTTATTTTGTATTGAGATGTAGCTAATTAACAGTGTTGTGATAGTTTCAGGTTAACAGCAAAGGGTCTCAGCCATGCATACACATGTATCCGTTCTCCTCCAAACTCCCCTCCCATCCAGGCTGCCACGTAACATTCAACTGAGTTCTCTGTGCTATACAATAGGTCTTTGGTGATATCCATTTAAAATATGGCAGTGTATACATGTCCATCCCAAATTCCCCAACTATCCCTTCCCCCCTATCCTTCCCCCCTGGCTACTATAAGTTTGATCTCTAAGTCTGTAAGTCTCTTTCTGTAAGTGAGTTCTTGTGTATCATTTCTTCTTAGATTCTACATACAAGGGATGTCAAACGATCTTTCTCCTCTGTCTGAATTACTTCACTCCATAACCTGATTAAAGTTCTGAGATGGTTCTCAATTTTGTAGGCAGACAACGGTGAAATCAGTTACCCTCTCCTGAGCCACATGTCTTTCCCAGTGAGTGCTAGTGTGTCTGTAGGATGTATTACTGCAGCAGAGGCAAAGGGGAGCATTTGTAACTCTGACAGGTGCTGACCTCTCAGAGGCCCTCTCACCCACAGAGCTTAACATGCCTCTTTCCCCATTGCTTTGGCAATAGTTTTCATCAGACTCTTGCGATTCTGTCAGTCTCATAGGTGAAAACTAAGTCAGGGCAGTTCGAATTATTTCTCTTTTGTATGAGTAAAGTTGACCGTCTCTTCATGTTTGGGATGAGAGACGTGTATTTCCTTTTCCATGCATTACTTGGTCATATTCTCTATCCATTTTCCTATTGGGCGTTTTTTATGTGTTAGGGAGATAGCACTCTCTGATATGAACTGCAAATAGCTTTTCTTCGTTTCTCTCTTTATTTGGTCTTTTATAGTGTTTCTCCCCATAGAAAACTTTCTATTTTAGGTCAAGTTTACCAGTCTTTTCTTTTCTCACTTCTAAATTTGAGTCCTAATTAGAGAGAGCATCATCACTCCAAGATTATAACTCCCCCATGTTTTTCTTTAGGACTTTGATGGTTTCAATGCATTTAAGTTTTTAATCCATTTGGCAGCAGTCCCACTGTGTCTGTTGAAACCTGCATCCAGCTTTATATATTTCTAGCAAGTCCCTTGGAATGCAAGGAGATCCAACCAGTCCATTCTGAAGGAGATCAGCCCTGGGATTTCTTTGGAAGGAATGATGCTAAAGCTGAAGCTCCAGTACTTTGGCCACCTCATGTGAAGAGTTGACTCATTAGAAAAACTCTGATGCTGGGAGGGATTGGGGGCAGGAGGAGAAGGGGACGACAGAGGATGAGATGGCTGGATGGCATCACAGACTCGATGGATGCGAGTCTGAGTGAACTCCGGGAGTTGGTGATGGACAGGGAGGCCTGGTGTGCCGTGATTCATGGGGTCGCAAAGAGTCGGACACGACTGAGCAACTGAACTGAGGTAGTTTTCCAATTATCCCAATATCATTTATTGAACCAGTTTGTGACTGATTTGAGATGTCTTTATCATATGATTTCAAGTCTCTATAGGGGGCTGTGTGTGTGTATACTTTGGACTTCCTATTCCCTTCCATCAATCTATTAACATAGTATTACTGTACTGTTCTAATAGAGATGTTTTTTCCTTAAGAGGTTTTAAAACATGTATTAATGTCTTGTATGACTATTTCCGCCTCCCTCACTCTACCCCATTGTTCTTTTTCAGAGTTTTCCTGATTATTGCAATTTATGTTTTCATGTGAGCTTTAGAATCTTCCCTCCTACCCAGCTGGGGTGTTTTAATTGGGATGTATTAAACTTATATATTAGGTTACAGAAATTTCACACGTGTCATGGTGTGTGTTTCCATTAAAAAAAAAATCTTCCTAGTTCTTCAGGAGTATTGTAAATGTTATCTTAGGGGCCCTACGTATTCTCACTCATCCCTGTTTTGGTTGCCATATTCATGTAGTCTTTTCTTAGATTGTATCATCCATGTGGTTGTGTATGTGAAAGCTGACATTTCTATTTTTATATCCCTAATATCTTTTTGAATTCTCTTATTGGTTATGGTAACTTTTCAGTTGGTTTCATATGGTCATAGCACCTGCAAATAATTTTTCATGTTCCTTTTCAACTTTTAGAATTATTCTTTTTTCATACCCAGTTGTCTTTCTAATACTTGTAGCACAACATCAAGTTTTGTTTTTGACTTTAATGGGAATATTTCTAGTGCTTCCCATTAAGCATAACACTTCCTTTGGTGTTACAACAGAACTATTTTATCTTGTAACAGTCTAATTTATCTAACACTATTTCCTTGCCATTGCTAAAAACTAAGAATGGGTATTTTGTCTGTAATACATTATATACCTTTTTCCCTTGCTTACGTAACCTCAAGGAGTTTTGTCATTGACTTATAAAACTGGGATTGTTATATATCTGTATATATATTATATGTACACACTTATCTGTATCTTGTATTTTCAGTGTATAGCATTTTGTAGAATTTACCAGTTACCTCACATAGATCCAGCTCAGGGTTCCAATGGCTGCATAATCCATTGTTTGGATTTAGCCCATTAATTTAGCCATTTCTGTGTAGTAGGCATTCGTCTTTCCCTTTGTCCCCTACTGTAAATGAATCATCCTTATATATATAGTCTTAAGTGATCGGTTCTTTTATGTCTAAGGACAATATCCTCAGGGTTGAGGGTGCGGAGTCAAAGGTTGTATATAATTTCAATAGCCGCTTTGCTATACTATTCAAGATCTTACAGCCAGAGCTGGGATTCAGTGAGAGCTCTGACTCCAAAGCTCACTAAGCCAAACTACTGCCCAGATGAGAGCCATTAAAAAAAAGCAAGTCATAAGAATTGACTGTGCTCATAGTCACTAGTGAATGCTGTGCTTCATCTAGTGGACAGAATGTAAACATCAGGATAGTCACTCAAGGGAATCTTTATCCTGCAAGCGTGAGATTTTGTAGTTAGGCAGGCTTTTTCTGTGAACTTGGGTGAGTAGTTTTGTCTCTTTTTTCTCTTCTGGTATATGGGAGTAATAGTACCTACCTTACACACTGGGTGGGTGATGCTGGGCCCGCGGAAGGGGGTGGGGGCAGGGAGGGAATGGGAAGTTAGTGCTTAATGGGGACAGATATTCAGTTTGCTGCTGCTGCTGCTAAGTCACTTCAGTCTTGTCCGACTCTGTGCAACCCCATAGACAGCAGCCCACCAGGCTCCGCCATCCCTGGGATTCTCCAGTCAAGAACACTGGAGTGGGTTGCCATTTCCTTCTCCAGTGCATGAAAGGGAAACGTGAAAGTGAAGTCGCTCAGTCGTGTCCGACTCATAGCGACCCCATGGACTGTAGCCTATGAGGCTCCTCCGTCCATGGGATTCTCCAGGCAGGAGTACTGGAGTGAGGTTCAGTTTAGGAAAGTGCAAAATTCCGGAGATGGATGCTGGTGAAAGTTGCATAACAGTGTGAATGCACTTAGTGCCATTGCACTGTACAGTTAAACACGGTTAACATAGCACGTTTTATGTGACTTTTACCCCAATAAAAAATTGAAAAAGACATTGTATTGATTGCCTGGTTACAACAGATTGCCATAAACTGAGTGACTAAAAGCAACACAAGTGTACTCTGTACGGTTTTAGAGGTCAGAAGTCCAAGCTCAGTCTCACTGAGGGAAAGGGGGGTAGGGGGCTCATTGTTTGCGGAGGCTCTAACGGAGAGGGTTTCCTGTTTTTTTTCCACCTTCTGGAAGCTGCCTGCCTTCCTTGGCTCATGACCCTGCCTCCACAGTGCATCTCTGCAGTCTTTGGTTCCACTGTCACCTCACCTTTCCCCTCCTTGACCCCACCTCCTCTCTCTTCTAAGGACCCTTATTCCATTCGGTCTACCTGGATAACCCAGGACAACCTCCCCATCTCAAGGTTCATCCTCGTAATCCCATCTGTAGAGTCTGTTTCTCCGGGGAAGGTGACTTGGGTCACAGGTTCTGGGGTTGGAATGTGGGCATCTTTGGAGGGATGTGTTGCTCTACCTGCCACAGACATATACGTACCCTGTGGCAACAACACCCACCATCTGCTCCTTGGAGGTTTGTCCTAACACTAAACAACACCAGCTTCATTTGCCTTCTCCCTTTGTCCCTAAAGAACTTCATGTTTTCTTGGCTAAATCCCTCTCTCTTGCCCAAAGAGAAAAGATACGATCCCTTTTTGTTCTATACAAGGCGCTTCACTGGCTGCTCAGATGGTAAAGAATCTGCTTGCAATGCAGGAGACCCAGGTTCAATCCCTGAGTTGGGAAGATTCCCTGGAGGAGGGCATGGCAACTCACTCCAGTATTCTTGCCTGGAGAATCCCCATGGGCAGAGGAGCCTGGCGGGCTATAGTCCATGGGGTTACAGAGAGTCAGACACGATGGGGTAACTTTAACCTACCATAAGAGAAAGAGTCTGGGGAGAACACGGTCATTCCCCTTAGCCCCTAATGCCAGAAGGGCTGCATTTAAGTCCTGAGGAGCAGAAATATTTTCAACTCCCTAAAATAGAAAGATTAAGGAGAAAGGGGAAAGGGAGAAAAAAAAATAAAGCTTTTAAAATCATAAATTAAAAAGAACTTGGGTTTCAAGAGGGTGTCTAGGAAAACAAAAACAAGGTATAAATTGATAGATTCTCAGGTATTTTCTGTAATGCAATAAAACAACCATAGGTGTCTCCTAAATGCACTTACCTGTGGGTTAGAAACTTGCAGTCAGGACAGGGAGGGTTTGTGTACCCAGAGAAACTCTGCTGTCTTTAAGGGTTACCCTGAGGCAGAGATTAGAGTTAGCACTCTTGTTCTTGCCTTCACCCCAGAAAAGGTGGCTTCTCTGTTTCTCTCCATGCCTTGGAGTGTAGTGTGTTTGAGTAGTCTGAGATCAGTCAGAGGGTCAGTGAGATTTTGGGAGAGAGATGAGAGTGGAGAAGGAAAAGAAATGTAATAGAAAATAAATCTCTTAGCCTTTGCCCTCCCCCATGTGTTGAAAACATCTTACTTAGAACTCTTTATCTTGAGGAAGAAACTATAGTTTTCAAAAACCATAATCTTTTCCAAATGATGTTCATTCTGTGACCTCCCCTAAATGAGTTTCCATGCATTTACTATCAGAATAAAGAAACTTCCTTTCTTTCCTCCCTTCTCAGTGTGATTTTTCCACATTTTTCTTGATCCTGTTTTCCCATAGCCCTTTTACCCTGCAAAAGGGTGTGTACCTGTGCATATGTGTAAGAAATGAAGAAAAATTAATAAACTAGCAAGAGGATTAGAGGGCAAGTTGTGAAAGGAGGGTGAAGAGCTAAATTTATATAACCTAGAAAAAGAGGCTCTGGAGGAACATGATAAAGTTACACTTCACAGCAGCAATATAAATGAAGGGAGGGAATTATTCAGAGTCTCTGAAGATGACAGGACAGAAGGGCTGGGCCCAAGCCAAGGCTGGAAAGCTGGAAAGGGAGTCATGAAGGATGATCCAGACAGCAGACCTGAGGGAGCTTGTGATGTAGGGACCGCTGCTCGATGCCCAGCTCCCCTCCCCCACCCGGCTTCCAGCTCACATCTGTGGACATGAGGATCCAGCAATTTCATGTGCTCAGTTCAGTGGGGCCACATATGGGGCTTTCCCACCCACAGCTCCCTCCTGGACTGGGAAGGAGTCTGGCCCTGATAGGGATGGTGGGGTCAGAGAGAGGGATTTTGTCTTCAGTGTGGACCTCTGAAAGTAACTTTTAAGAGCCAGACTCCCTTCCCTGAACACAGAAATAATTGCCAGCGTAACACTCCAGTGACTTGTGTTCATTTTTATATTCTATCTTGCTGCGTTTAATTTTTGATCAATTGCAGCTATTTTAATGCTTGTGAAGCTTTCTGTCTAGCCAAGAAAGGAGTACAACTCTTTTTACTCTGAGCTTGATAGCATGGATGTCTGCTAGCTGATTAAAGGGACCCCGTGCTGCCAATACCTGTGGAGCACAGAGTGGTGAATGGAAGACAGGGGTCGAGGCTCCATGTCTTACTTGACCACCGTGTTAGTTCTTTGGAACTGCTTTGATATCATGGTTTGTATCAAGATAAATATTGATCTTCAACTCCATTTCTGGCATGGAACTCCTGAAACATTTGCAATTTCCTAAAGGAAGAAAGCCATAAACGTGTTTTTCTTATGTTACTGAGGTGACTTTTGGACCCCACTTTAGGATGGCAGCTGGTTGCCAGGAGACCCAGTATTGTAATAAGAGGGTTAGAACTTTCAGTTCCACACCTGACTTCCAGAGAAGGACTCGAGGTTGAATCAATTGCCAATGGCCAATGATTTAATCAGCTACAACTATGTAATGATGCCCTGCAAAACCCCCCAAAGGACAGGGTTCAGACTTCCCATTTGGTGAACACATGTTGTACTGACGGAGCAGTGAGCTTGGCGAGAGCATGGACACTAAGCTCTTCCTCCATACCTTGCCCTCTGCATGTCTTCAGTTTGTCTGTTCCTGAGTTACATCATTTTATAGTAAACAAGTGATCTAGTAAGTAAATGTGTTTCTCTGAGCTCTGTGAGCTTCTCTAGCAAGCTAATCAGACACAAGGAGAAAGTTGTGGGAACCTCTGATTTATAACCAGTCATTCAGAAGCACAGGTGATTGGGATTGGCATCGAAGTTGTAGGGGGCAGGGCAGTCTTATAGGACTGAGACTGTGTCTGTGGAATCTGATGCTGTCTATGGATAACAGTGTCAGAATGGAGTTGAATTGCAGGACACTCAGTGTTGTCCCGGAGAATTACTTGCTCGGTGAGGGAAAAACCCTCCTCAGAGATTTGCTTATCAACATGGAGAACCCCACCCCCACTCTTCATTGAAATTGGTGCCAGAACACTTTTGGCTGTGTAACAAATAGCTTAATGGCTTAAAGCAACAACTTGAATCTGGGTGTGACTTAGCTGGGTCGTCTGCTTCGGGCTTTGTCCACAGCCGCAATCCTGGGTTAGCCCAGGATCTCTAGAAGACACTCTTACGGTTGGGTCTGGCCACATCCTCTCAAGACTTGAGTGAGGTTGGGATCCGCTTCCAAGCTCATTGACTAGTTGTGGGCTGGATCCAATTCTTCACCAGCTGTTGGCTTGAGGACTACAGTTCCTTGCTCAATATTGGCCAGACACCACCCTCAGTTCCTTGTTACGTAGGTCTCTCCAGCATGGGAACTTGATTCACTAAAGTGAACAAGCCAAGAGGGCAAGAAAATGAGCGAGGTTACTAGCAAGGCAGAATGCGAGCAAGACACAGTCAGTTTCCTATAACCTATCCTAGGAGGTGACTTCTTCCATTTTCCTGTATTGTGTTTGTTAGAAGCAAACCACTAGATCCAGCCCCAACAGAAGTGGTACATATCATACAGGGAGTGGATAGCAAGAAGTAGGACCATTGGGAGCCTTTTGGAAGTCTGACTAACAATCTTCTCCAAATAAGTGGCCTTGGGTCTTGGTTTAATATGATAACACAACATTTTACAGGTGGTTGAACTAAATCAGGGCAGTAAATTCAGCTGCCTGCCAGAGTCTAGTAGACTATAGTAATCTGTGAAATGGGTCACATGTGAGATGATGAGCACTGAATATGAGAACTCCTGATGGTTAGACTTGCTCTGCTAGGCTTTTGGTATTCAAGATCAAATCACATAAAAAGATAAGTACTGAGTTTGAGCAAACTCCAGGAGATAGTGAAGGACAGGGAAGCCTGGTGTGCCATAGACCATGCTGACTCACAAAGAGTCAGACATGACTTAGTGACTGAACAACAATTAATCAAAAAAGACCTCTCAGTGAAGGACAGGGAAGCCTGGTGTGCCATAGACCATGCTGACTCACAAAGAGTCAGACATGACTTAGTGACTGAACAACAATTAATCAAAAAAGACCTCTCAGTCCAGACCTCTCAGTCCTGTATCTGCAGGTCACCAGTCTGACACAATTGCAGGCAGCATGTTGTTCTAAATGGTTTGCACATAGTAGGGATGCTGTTTTTTTCCTCCTATATTCTTCTCGTCAGAGCAGCTGGCAGAAGCAAATGGTGTAGGCTCTCCTGTAGGTCATAAGTTTCAGCTCTTATGTGGAACAGAGCAACAATAATGACCCTAAAGAGGAAGGTTTCATCAAAACACAGAGTGGTTCTTGATTTAAAAAAAAAAAAAAAAGTGAACATTAGGTACCAAAGGGAAGGTAAGCTGGCTCCCTGGTTCTCCTGGCCCACGTCCAGCCCTAGTCAGAGAGTCTAACCAAACTAACTGGCAGGGGTATTATCTAAAATAAGGTTGAGTCAAGGCAGTACTTTAGGATGATGGGATGTTTGATAAATTATCATGGCTTCAGCAAATACTGAGTACCTGCTCTGTCTGGAGCTGCATTGGCTCTGAGGAAGCCAAGATTCATAAGACCCACTTCTTCAAGTTCTCCCGGTCTATGGAGGACACACTGACAGTACAGTGTGGCTTGTGCAGCAGAGAAGGGTGGATGGGAGGGGACACGTAGGTCTGTTTGGGGTAGGTAGTGATGGCTTCAGAGTGGACAGTGATGTGCCTCTCTCCAAGAGGCATAATCCGTAGCTTCCATTTTTGCTTTTGATGTCAAAATGTTCTATAGTAGGATTATCTCATTACTCCTTCTAACACCCTAGGATTGCAGAAAGTCACAAGTATTATTCTGTCTGATAGAGAGCTGAGGCGGGATCCAACAATATAAACTGAAAGTTCCCCTAAATCCCACTCCAATGCCTAACAAGATCCCAAGGTAGGAGTATACTCCAGTCTCTGGAAGGAGTTGGTTTGCTTAGCCCCACTGTTCTCGAATGAGAAGCTGGTTTGAAATCACAGTTCTCATGGCATTTACACATTGCTGCTTTGGGATTAACTATCATTGAAGTGGCTAGTGATAATAAAAAGCAACTGTAACAGCACTGTACTATTTAATATGATATTTAAAAAATTTTCTTATTTGATAGCAGCAAAGGGGTCTGAGTTTAGAAAGAGGATGCATTATATTCTTTCATCAAGTCTTAGTTCTTAGTTCAGTTGCTCAGTCGTGTCTGACTCTTTGCGACCCCATGAGTCGCAGCACGCCAGGCCTCCCTGTCCATCACCATCTCCCAGAGTTCACTCAGACTCACGTCCATCAAGTCCGTGATGCCATCCAGCCATCTCATCCTCTGTTGTCCCCTTCTCCTCCTGCCCCCAATCCCTCTCAGCATCAGAGTCTTTTCCAATGACTCAACTCTTCGCATGAGGTGGCCACAGTACTGGAGCTTCAGCTTTAGCATCATTCCTTCCAAAGAAATCCCAGGGTTGATCTCCTTCAGAATGGACTGGTTGGATCTCCTTGCAGTCCAAGGGACTCTCAAGAGTCTTCTCCAACACCACAGTTCAAAAGCATCAATTCTTCAGCGCTCAGCGTTCTTCACAGTCCAACTCTCACATCCATACATGACCACAGGAAAAACCATAGCCTTGACTAGACGGACCTTAGTCAGCAAAGTAATGTCTCTGCTTTTGAATATACTATCTAGGTTGGTCATAACTTTTCTTCCAAGGAGTAAGCGTCTTTTAATTTCATGGCTGCAGTCACCATCTGCAGTGATTTTGGAGCCCCCAAAAATAAAGTCTGACACTGTTTCTACTGTTTACCCATCTATTTCCCATGGAGTGATGGGACTGGATGCCATGATCTTCGTTTTCTGAATGTTGACCTTTAATGGTCCATTTGGTCCAAAGTTCTTACAGGGATCCTCTAAATATTAATTGAAGCAATAAATCCAGAATAAAGTGCTTATATGGAATATATGATTACTCTATTTTAGATCTAAGAGTCACTTTCTCTTCTTGTCATATTCTATTTGAAAAATGTTAAAAAAAAAAAAAAAGGCAGCGTTTCCTTTTCTCCTGCCCTAAGCTCTTCCTAGTCCAGGTGCTATTTGTAAAGCTACTCTTTTGTCATTAGATACCTGGCTATTTCCCCCAAAACGTGCATATTAAAGTTATACAGGAAATTGCTTCGATTCTCTGTCTCATTTTGTGTCTGTCAATGAATCCAAAGTGCTGCTTTTCTATGATCAGAGGGAAGGGAAAAAGTTCTGTGCATTTATTCATCTGGGAGCTATATACTCGTCACTCTGTCAGCCCTGAAAGGCAGTTCAGACAGCATCCATTTAGATTGGAGACCAATTAAATAATTATCAAAAGTATCAGGAAGAGAGCAAGGATAAGACTCAGAGGAGCACATGGAATCTGGCAGGAAAACATAATTGCTGTTTTGAATTTTTCCCTCTCTCACTACAGACTAAACCAGGAGCTTCCATTGACCTCTGCATATCAAACAGGGCTTTGGGCAGCTACTTTTGAATTCACCAACCTCCCTGAGCACAAAGGAGTTTCCTGGGGTTTTCAGGCTTAGGAGGAGATGCATTTTCTCCCCTAGTTAAGCTGCCAGACCATTTGGACTTGCAGAAATGAGCCCTCGGTTCAGGCCTGTGGGAGTGTATTCCGGCTGCCTACACACGAGGAGTTTGCTCCTTTGAGCTTTGCCTAGCACGCGCCCAGTCCAGCCTGATGTGGCTGTCATCTCTAGGATGCTCAGGGAGAATGGTAGGTTTCGTCTTTGTTTTCTGTAGGTTTGTTTCTTCACTTTGATTCCTTTTCATCTGTTTCTGCCTTGATCGAAGAAGCAAACCCAGGAAAGTCTGACCCGATACCTTCCGAAAATGAACTAAAGCCAGCTTCATCCAACTTGTGCACCTGGCCGGGGGGCCTCATGGGGCTGCTCTCGAGGGCTGGGCATTATCCTGTGACCTCCCCATTATTGAGAGAGAAGGAAGGCCGTGTGCAGCCATCCTGCTACAGACAAGCCCTGTACCTTCACCCTTGCTAGAGAAACAAATGGTCAGCAGTCGGCCTATTCAGAGTGGGTTTGGAACTCATCATCTGTCTACGAAAATTGGAAATCTCTGAGGTGGCCCAGCACAAAAGGATGCAAATGACAACGGGTCAACAGCAGATGCCGAATAATGGAGTAGGAACAAATAGCATTCATGAGCTTTGTGTCCGGGTGTCTCCCACAAACGGTGCCTCATTCTTCCCAAGTCATTTTCAATTTCAACCATTCCTATTTTTTCATGTCCAAGGGAGGCATGCAAGGGGCATCTGGACTGATTTCCGCTTGAGGTTTGCTGCCCTTGAATTGAAGTGGGCCTCTTCTATTTCTTTACAGAATAGTGACATGTGTCTACAAAGCTTTGTAACAGCCACCCCTCCTGCCCCATGTTGCAGAGATGTCTGTATTTTCATGCTGAGTGGGAGGGATGGCATCGATGGAAAGTTTGCAGAAAAACTTGGAATCCTAAACAAAGAAAGTGTGGGCTTGCCAGGGTTGTCATTGACCTTGAGCTTGAAAGCAAAATACTAGATCTATGATTTTTATTAATTTGAGATCATTCTCTGATGTCAGAAACCAAGGGGAAAGTGTATACAAATACTTACCCACACCTCTTGCCTCCATCTGAGGGGGAGGCACGGGTTCCAGCCAGGATGTCCGGCCTCCTCTGAAACACAAGAGGAGAAAAGTGAAACATGGCCATTTCAATGAAACTGCAGATACAATATCACTGAACTTGTCCAACTCCATCAACACAGGGATAGGTTTTCTCTCACATGTAATCATAGCAAATATTTAATGAGGTCTGATTTCCAAGGACTCAATCTAAGAGCTTCACAGTGTTATTTTACCTGACCCTCTTATTACTGTGAGATGTGTGCTTTAATTATCCTATTTCTCACATGAGAAAATTAGGTGCAAGGAGCTTGAATAAATTGTTCAAGAACACAGAGATAAGCATGGGAGAGCTGGCATAGGACCACAATGAAAGTTGCTCCAAACCTAGGTCACAACCAGGGGACTTTGTCAGCTAGAACTTGACAGAGGCATGTATTGATATTAACAGAAAACAGTAAGTAATCATGAGCCATTATACACGTAGGTTTATTTTCTGATTCCTTCTAGTAGTAATAATCTGGAAGTAGCCAAGCCAGGGTTGGTATAGCTTGTTGCAGTCATTCGATTGCTAAGTCATGTCCAACTCTTTGCTACCCCATGGACTACAGCACACCAGGCTTCCCTGTTCTTCACTGTCTCCAGGAGTTTGCTCAGACTCATGTTCATTGATTCGGTGATGCCATCCAACCCTCTCATCCTCTGTCATCCCCTTCTCCTCCTGCCCTCAATCTTTCCTAACATCAGAGTCTTTTCCAATGAGTCCTCTCTTCGCATCAGATGGACAAAGTATTAGAGTTTCAGCTTCAGCATCAGTCCTTCCAGTGAATTTTCAGGGTTGATTTTCTTTAGGATTTACTGGTTTGATCTCTTTGCTGTCCAGAGGACTCTCAAGAGTCTTCTCTAGCACCACAATTTGAAAGCATCAGTTCTTCAGCCCTCAGCCTTCTTTATGGTCCAACTCTCACATCTGTACATGACTACTGGAAAACCCATAGCTTTGACTATACAGATCTTTGTTGGCAAAGTACTGTCTCTGCTTTTTAATATGCTGTCTAGGTTTGCCATAGCTTTCCTTCCTAGGAGCAAGTATCTTTTAATTTCATGGCTGCATTCACCATCCACAGTGATTTTGGAGCCAAAGAAAGCAATATTTGCCAGTTTCCACTTTTCCCCCTTCTATTTGCCATGAAGTGATGGCACTGGATGCCATGATTTTCGTTTTTTGAATGTTGAATTTTAAGCCAGCTTTTTCACATTCCTCTTTCACCCTCAAGAGGCCCTTTAGTTCCTCTTTGCTTTCTGCTGGGTTAGAGTGGTATCGTCTGCATATCTGAGGTTGTTGATATTTCTCCTGGCCATCTTGATTCCAGCTTGTGAGTTATCCAGCCTGGCATTTTGCATGATGTATTCTGCATATAAGTTAAATAAGCAGGGCAACAATGTACAGTTTTGTCATACTCTTTTTCCAATTTTGAACCAGTCTGTTGTTCCATGTCCAATTCTAACTGTTGCTTCTTGATCTGCACACAGGTTTCTCTGGAGACATGTAAGATGGTCTGGTATCCCTGTCTCTTTAAGAATCTTCCAGTTTGTCGTCATCCACACAGTCAAAGGCTTTAGCATAGTCAATGAAGCAGAAGTAGATATTTTTCTGGAATTCTCTTGCTTTCTCTATGGTCCAACAAATGTTGGCAATTTGATCTCTGCTTCCTCTGCCTTTTCTAAATCCAGCTTGTACATCTGGAAATTTTTGGTTCCTGTACTGCTAAAGCCTCACTTGAAGGATTTTGAGCATTACCTTGCTAGCATGTGAAATGAGTGCAATTGTGCAGTAGTTTGAACATTCTTTAGAATTGCCTTTCTTTGGGATTGGAATGAAAACTGATCTTTTCTTTCTTTTTTAAAAATAAAAATTTTAAAAATAATGTATTTTTAATTGAAGGGTAATTGTTTTACAGTATTGTGCTTGTTTCTGCCAAATATTAACATGAATCAACCATATGTATACATATGCTCCCCCCCAACCTTGAACCTCCCTCCCACCTCCTAACTTCCTGGATGGTGACCCAGAAATCTAAGAAGGAACCAGATCCCCAAAGACAGGGAGTAGTTATACCTATCAGTGGTTGTCTGAGGAGGCTTTACAAATAGCTGAGGAAAGAAGAGAAGTGAAAGGCAAGGGAGAAAGGGAAAGATATACACAACTGAAAGCAGAGCTCCAGAGAATAATAAGGAGAGAGAAGAAAGCCCAAAAGAATGGGAAGGACTAGCGATCTCTTCAAGAAAACGGCACATATCAAGGGAACATTTTATGCAAGGAGGGCATGATAAAGGACAGAGATGGTAAGGACCTAACAGAAGCAGAAGAGATTAACAAGAGGGGGCAAGAATACACAGAAGAACTATACAGAAAGGTCTTAAAGATAACCACAATGGTGTCGTCACTCACCTAGAGCATGAAGTTAAGAGGGCCTTAGGAAGCATTACTACAAACAAAGCTAATGGAGGTGATAGAATTACAGCTGAGCTATTTCATCATCCTAAAAGATGATGCTGTTAAAGTGCTGCACTCAATATGTCAACAAATTTGGAAAAATCAGCAGTGGCCACAAGACTAGAAAAGTTTGGTTTTCCACAACAGTATGAGACTAGATATCAATTACAGGGAAAAAAATGTAAAAAACATAAACACATAGCGATTAAACAATAGGTTTCTAAATAACAAACAGGTTACTGAAGAAATCAAATTAGATTTCTGGGTCACCATCCTAACTTCAGGCCTCCTTAATAGCTCAGTTGGTAAAGAATCCGCCTGCAATGCTGGAGACACCAGAGTTCGATTTCTGCATTGGGAAGATCTGCTAGAGAAGGAACAGGCTACTCACTCCAGTATTCTTGGGCTTCCTTGTGACTTAGCTGGTAGAGAATCCACCTACAATGCAGGAGACCTGAGTTTGAGGCTTGGGTTGGGAAGATTCGCTTAAGAAGGTAAAGGCTACCCACTCCAGTATTCTGGCCTGGAGAATTCCATGGACTGTATAGTCCATGGGGTTGCAAAGAGTTAGACACGACTGAGTGACTTTCACTTTTAGGACCTTCAGATCGTAACTTCATGCCTGCCTTTGATCCTTGAGCCCACTTTATGATACAAAATATTTTTAGGACCTTAGCCATCGTATCTAATTCCACAAAGCTAAGAGTAAGGGAGAAAGGTCAAAATGTACTTGAGCAGCTGTCTACTCCTCCTTTAAGGAGAGTTTTCCTGAATCTCCACCCACCCACTTCTGCTGAGGCTTCATTGCTTGGAACTGAGGTGGCCACACCTACCTATAAGTGAGTGGGGCATTTGACTTTCAGAGTAAGTTGTCACCTTGAATATAATTAAAACTTCATTTTCAAAGAAGGGATGAATGGATATTAGTAACCAGCAGGATGAGCCAAAGTTCTCATGGGCCTTAACTCGAGATCTAGAAAAAACAGCTGTGTAGACTTGGGCTCATCTCTGCAGCCTGCTTGTCTCCTTGCTCCTCTACTTATCATGGGAGCCAAGGAGCCTCCTGGACATACATCATGGCATGTCCTGAACTGACCTTGAGACCCCTTGGTAGGGTTAGGTGTGGAGGACCTTAGAAGCCACTCAGAAAACGAGCCTTCACCAAGAGGAGGAAGGCATCTGTGAGTCTGGGTGGGAGGTAAGTGCAATCCTGAGTAAAGCTTGGCAGCTGGTACTGAGATCCTCTCTGACTCCCCTTCTCTGGGAGTTTGTCCATTTTGGGGACCAAGAGGTTTCTGCCTATAAACTCAAGTGTGACTGTACTATTAAATTCAAGCATGTCAGGACAAATGGCTCTGCTGTGGAGGTCCGTCTGAATGTAAGGCAGACAGAGGAAGCTATTTCTTACTTTTCAAGGCACTGATTTGTCGAGACAACTTGAGGATTAAGCATATGGCAGCCAGGGTTATCTACAGCAATGTGTACCCACAGGGACAGGCACGGAAGGGACTGTAATAGGGATCAGAGGGGCATTGTGAGTGATGGATGTAAGATAATCCTCAATGGCTGGCCAAGTTACCAGCAGGGGTTCTTTTCATGGGGCTGGAAATCATGTCTTGGTCTGGCATTTAGAGTTAGTAACATGAAGATTTAATAGTTAGTGTCATTTATTTATAAACATGCTGAGGCCTGGGGATATTCAAGTTACACTAAGTTCACACAGGTTTCAACTGTGTTTTTTGCTCAAACACCAAATCCTGAGGCTAAAAACCACAACTCAGGTGAAGCTTATGTAACCCCCTTCACGCCCCACTCCTAAATTCTTCTGCCCCATTTCATACAAACTCAAATGGAAAGAGAAAAGAAAAGGAGAGAGAAGACAGAAAAGTAAGACAGCAAGAAAGAAGAGAGGAGAAGGTGAAGGAAGAGAGGCAGGAAGAAAGAAAAAATGTGGAAGAAGTGGGAGAGAAAAGACCCAAACCCTCAAAATGGTGATCATCAGTAGAACTCTGAGCCATAGCTGGCCAACTATGAGCCAACTTTAGAGCCATCCATAAGTGATATCATACAGGATTTGTCTTTCTCTGTCTGACTTGTGTCGTTTGGCATATGCACTCAAGGTCCATCCATGTCATGGCAGAATTTCCTTTTTAATGGCTAAATAATATTCCATTGTGTGTATATACCTACATATATGCCATGTACATACATACACATATAGAAATAAATAAAAATTATTTATCCATTCATCCATTGACCAGATGTTTATGTGGCTTTCATATCTTGACTATTGTGAGTAATGCTGCAGTAAACATGGGTACGCAGACATCTCTTCAAGTAGTGATTTCATTTTCTGTGGATATACCCTATAAGTAGTAGTAGACTAGAGATCTCTTCAAGAAAATTAGTGATACCAAGGGAACATTTCATGCAAAGATGGGCACAATGAAGGACAGAAATGGTATGGATCTAACAGAAGCAGAAGATATTAAGAAGAGGCGGCAAGAATACACAGAAGAACTATACAAAAAAGATATTCATGACCCAGATAACCACCTTGGTGTGATCACTCACCTAGAGCCAGATATCCTGGAATGCAAAGTCAAGGGGGCCTTAGGAAGCATGTCTATGAACAAAGCTAATGGAGGTGATGGAATTCCAGTTGAGCTATTTCAAAACCTAAAAGATGATGCTGTGAAAGTGCTGCACTCAATATGCCAGCAAATTTGGAAAACTCAACAGTGGCCACAGGACTGGAAAAGGTCAGTTTTCATTCCAATCCCAAAGAAAGGCAATGCCAAAGAATGTTTGAACTATTGCACAATTGCACTCATCTCACACACTAGCAAAGTAATGCTCTAACTTCTCCAAGCCAGGCTTCAACAGTATGTGAACTGTGAACTTTCAGATGTTCCAAACTAGATTTAGAAAAGGCAGAGGAACCAGAGACCAAATTGCCAACATCTGTTGGATCATAGAAAAAGCGAGAGGGTTCCAGAAAAACATCTACTTCTGCTTTATTGACTACACCAAAGCCTTTGACTGTGTAGACACAACAAACTGTGGAAAATTCTGAAAGAGATGGGAATACCAGACCACTACTTGCCTCCTATGAAATCTGTATGCAGGTTAAGAAGTAACAGTTAGAACTGGACATGGAACAACAGACTGGTTCCAAATCAGAAAAGGAGTACATCATGGTTGTATATTGTCACCCTGCTTATTTAACTTATATGCAGAGTATATCAAGTGAAATGTGAGGCTGGATGAAGCACAAGCTGGAATCAAGATTGCCAGGAGAAATATCAATAGCCTCAGATATGCAGATGACACCACCCTTATGGCAGAAAGTGAAGAAGAGCTAAAGAGACTCAATGAAAGTGAAAGAGGAGAGTGAAAAAGTTGGCTTAAAACTCAGCATTCAGAAAACGAAGATCATGGCATCTGGCCTCATCACTTCATGGCAAATAGATGGAGAAACAATGGAAACAGTGACAGACTTTATTTTTTGGGGCTCCAAAATCACTGCAGATGGTGACTGCAGCTATGAAATTAAAAGATGCTTTCTCCTTGGAAGAAAAGCTATGGAGCATATTAAAAAGCAGAGATATTACTTTGCCAGCAAAGGTCCATCTAGTTACAGCTATGGTTTTTCAGTAGTCATGTATGGATGTTAGAATTGGACTATAAAGAAACCTGAGTGCCGAAGAATTGATGCTTTTGAACTGCGGTGTTGGAGAAGACTTGAAAGTCCCTTGGATTGCAAGGAGATCCAACCACTCCATCCTAAAACAATATAGTCCTGAATATTCATTGGAAGGACTCATGTTGAAGTTGAAACTCCAATACTTTGGCCACCTTATGTGAAGAACTGACTCACTGGAATGACCCTGATGCTGGGAAAGGTTGAAGGTGGGAGGAGAAGGGGACGACAGAGGATGAGATGGTTGAGCATGGGCTCAATACTTGTGGCACATGGGCTTTGTTGCTCTGCAGCATTTTGGATCTTCCTGGGTCAGGGATCAAACCCATGTCCTCTGCACCAACAGATTCTTAACCACTGGACCACCAGGGAAGCCCCAGATTGAGTTTTTGAAGAAGTACCATACTATTGTCTGTATGGCTGTACCATGTTACATTCCCACCAACAGTAAACATATAAGGGGTTCCTTTTTTACCATGTCTTTGCCAATATTTGTTATCTGTTGTCTTTTTGATGATAGCCATCTAACAGATATGAAGTGATGTCTCTTTGTGGTTTTTTTTTTTGCATTTTTCTGATGATTAATGCTTTTTGGCATCTTTTTATATCCTATTTGCATGTCTTCTTTGGAAAAATGTCTGTTCAAGTCCTCTGCACCTTTTTAAATTGAATTATTTGCTTTATGGCTTTTGAATTGTATGAGTTTCTTCATATATTTTAGGTATTAACCCCTTATCCTGTATATAGTTTGCTTATATTTTCTCCCATTCTCAAGTTTGACTTCTTAATTTATTATTTCCTCTGCTATATGGAATTTCTTAAGTTAACATAGACCCACTTATTTTCATTTTTGTTGCCTGTGCTTTTGGCATCTCATCCAAGAAATTACTGCCAAGACCAATGCTGAAGATCTTTTTCCCTGAGTTTTTTCTAGGAGTTTAATGGTTTGGGGTCTTATATTTAGATCTTTGATCAATTTCATATTAATTTTTGTGAGTGGTCTAAGAAAGAGGTCCAATTTTATTCTTTTGCATGTGGATATTCTGTTTGTCCAAAACTATTTTTTGGAAAGACACTCCTTTCCTCACTGTATGCTCTAGCATCCTTGTCAAAACTTAGCTGACCAGATATGCATGAGTTTATGTCTTGGTTTTCTGTTCTGTTCCACGAGTCTATTGGCCCATTTTTATGCCAATAACATGCTGCGTTGATTACTGTAGTTTTAAAATACAGTTTTATACTATAGCTTTAAATCAGGTAATGCTTCCATTTTTTTTTGTTGTTGTTGTTCTTTCTCAAAACTACTATGGCTATTTGGGCTGTCTAGTGGTACCAAGCAATTTTTTAATATAGTGTTTTCTATTTCTGTGGAAAATGCCATTGGAATTTTGGTCAGGATTGCATTAAATATGGAGATCACTTTGGATAATATATTTTTGCTTTATTATTCCAATCCAAGACCATGGGACACCTTTCCATTTATTTATCTTCTTCAGTCTTTTTCATCAATGTCTTATAGTTTTCACTGTATAGGTCTTTCTCCTCCTTTGTTAAATTTATTGATTTTCATGCTATTATTAAAAGAGATTGCTTTCTTAATTTCTCTTTCAGATAGTTCATTGTTAGTATATTAAAATGCAACTGATTTTGTATCCTGCAACTTTACTGAGTTCATTTACTAGCTCTAACAGTTTTTGGTGATGTCTGTAGGGTTTTTACATATAAAATCATGCCATCTGCCAATAAAGATAATCTCAACTTCTTCCTTCCTGGTATGATGTCTTTCTTCTTGCTTCATTCCTCTGGCTAGGACTTTCAGTACTATATTGAATAGAAATAAAGTAGACATCCTTATCTTAGAGGAAAAATAGTTGCTTTTCACTGTTGAGTAAGACATAGCTCTGGGCTTGTCACTTGTGGCCCTTACTATGCTAAGGAAAATTTCTTCTATCCTCAATTTGTTGAGTATTTTAAGAATCTGCCCACAATGAGGGAGACCCAGTTTCAATCCCTGGGTTTGGACGATCCCTTGGAGAAGGAAATGACACTCCACTCTAGTATTCTTGCCTGGAGAATTCCATTGACAGAGGAGCCTGGCAGTCTACAGTCCACGGGAATGAAAAGTGTCTGACACAACTGATCAACTAACACTTTACTATGAAAAGATATGTTTTATCACATGCTTTTCCTGTATCTATTGAGATTATCATATTATTTTTATTTTTTATTAATATGGTATATCACATTTACTGATTTTTATAAGTTAAAACCATCCGTAAATCCCAAAGATAAATATATGATTCTTTAAATGTGCAGTTAAATTTGACTTGCTAATATATTGAAAAATGTTGCATCTATATTCATCAGGGATATTGGTCTTTAATTTTCTTGTAGTGTCATTATCTTGTTTTGATATCAGGGTGATGCTGGCCTTGTAAAATAAATTTGATAGTGTTCTCTCTTTTTCAGATGTTTTTGGAGGAGAAAGATGGGTATGTATTCTTCTTAAATGTTTGGTAGAATTCACATGTGAAGCTATATGGTCCTGGGCTTTTGTTTGTTGGGAGGCTTTTGATTACCAATCCAGTCTCTTTGTTATTGATCTACTGAAAACTCTATTTCTATTTACCCCAACATCGATGGGGCAGGGCTCAGGGCAATAGAGGCTGACCTTGTAACGAAAAGATAGAGTCTTGACTTAGGGCGATGGTTGGGATATGGAGCATCAGCAGCTCTTGCTCTATGAATGATGAGATGTGGTGGTGTCCTAACCCTGGAGAGTGGGTCCAGCAGCAACTGGGGCTCCTGAGGGCAGATCTCACCACAGCTACAGTTCCAGCCTCGGAGAGTAGGTTCAGCCGTGGAACTCCAGGGAAGCTCCATCAGCTGGGGTCAGCATTGGTAAAGACCGTGATAGAACTCTGTAATAAAGGTTGCAAACTTTCACAGTAGTGAGGCTTCCTGGGTACCCTTGCTCTTCTTTTACCTGTGGGGTGAAATTTTTCTGAGGCAGTCCTTCTTGGTGCAGAGCTGCTTTTGACTGGGAGATGGAGTGATGCAGATAATATACCTCTTACACTTTTCTCTGTGGTCACCCTTGACTTTTTAGCTCTGCTTAATTTGCTACTGCTTCTTCATAGTCCAGAGTTTTCCCTGAGATACTGCCTTTGATTTGTAGTCTACTTATTGTTTTTTTTGTGTGTGTGTTTTTTTTTTTTAAATTTTTCCCCTCTCTTTTTTTTTGGGAGGTGGGGGAGACAAGTATTGAGACCTCCTAGCCCTCCATCTTGCTTAAATGAAAAACTTCTGGCAGAGGAAAAATGGCCTAAGATGGGAAGCCTGAAATGCAAGAAGGAATGAAAAGAAATACAGGGGAAAATATTTTAAATATATGATTATACCTGAAAAAGCTCAGATTGAATAAAATGATAAGACCTTGTCACATAAATTTGAAAAGAAACAAGGTACAAGTAATATACAGACAACAGTAGCATATAAGTAAGGAGAGAGGAGAATTCATAAGTTTAAGAGTATAATAATGGTATTGATTAACTTTAAATGTTAATATTATTTGATATTTGTAATAATCACAAGAAATGGAGAAATAAAATACACAGCTGCCACTGTAGCAAGTGGAAAAATACGTGGAATGTGAAAAGAATAAATCCAAAGAATAAAGGCTATGAGATCAAAAACAAACCATAGAATAGGCCAAAATAAAAAAATTGAAATCACAAAACGATAGATTTAAAACATGTATATAATTAACTACATTAAGTGGATCAAATCCTCCAATTAATAGACAAAGATTGTAGGCTGGATAGAACATGAAAATAATAACAATAAAATCTAACTCTAGGTCATTTTCAAGTCACATACCTAAAATATCAGAACCAGGAAAGTTGACAAATAAAAGGATATGTAAATAGTATAGTTGATTTTGCTACTTCTATATTGAATAAATTTTAAGGCAAAATACATTGCTAGAGATAACTAGGATCCTTCATAAATGTACATTTAAAAGTGTAGAATTACTCGTGTTATGAATTAACACAACCCTCTTACTAAAACTTAAGCAGGACAATAATAAGAAGGGCTGCTCTTTCCCGTTAATATAGATGCAGAAGTCATAAACAAAATATTAACAAACTTAGTCTAGGAATAGGTAAAAAGGACAACACATTAGGACCAAATTGGGTTTATTTCAGGAATTCAAGGTTAGTTTAAAAATCAGTTTAGAATACTATATTAAAATATGAATGGAGAAAAATAATCACATCAGTGGACAATGAAAAAGCTTATAAGATGCAACATCATTTATGATTTAAAATATTTCTTAGCACGTTAGTTGTAAAAATGAAACTACTTGATTCAGATAAAGAGTTTCTACAAAAATACCACTTAACAGATGTCATGCTTAATGGTGAAATGTTGAATACTTTCCCTTTAAAATCAGAAGCAATAAAGTTCCTTTTATTACTATTTCCATTCAGTACTGCACTGGAGATCCTAGTCAGTGCATTAAGTTAGAAAAAATACTAACACTGAAAATAAAACTCATTTTCTCATGGGTAACATAATTTTTTTATTAAAAAAGTATACCAAAAATTGATTAAAATTAATGAGTCCAACAAATTTCCAGATACCTAATGTAATATAGAATAATTATAGTCCTATGTATCAGCATTAAACAGAAATTTTAAAAACTACAAAGCTGTTAGGAATAAATCTAACAAGACATATGAAAGCCCTGTAGAGAGAGAATGATTAAACTTTTTTGAAAAAGTTTAAAGATGACCTAATAAATTCAGAGCTAGAATATGTTTGTGGCTTGAAAGTCTGAAGGTTGTAAGAATCATAGTATCTCCCAGGTTGATTTCTTGATTCAGTAGGACTTGTGGAACTTAATAGATTAATTCTGAAATTTATATGCTACAACAAATGGCCAAAAATAGTCACATATGCTCTTGAAGAACAAGGTGGGAAGAATTGTTCTACCAGTTTCACAACTTCTTTTATAATGAAGACAGTATAATATTGGCGTGGAGATACACAAATACACCAGTGAGACAGCAGAGGTAACCTAGAGCACACATCAATGCACATATGGCCACCATGTATATAGAGGCCCCGGGGAAGAGCAGAAAGG
The DNA here is from genome assembly GCF_042477335.2 of Ovis canadensis. Classification (NCBI taxonomy): domain Eukaryota; kingdom Metazoa; phylum Chordata; class Mammalia; order Artiodactyla; family Bovidae; genus Ovis; species Ovis canadensis. The sequence continues at coordinate 71,112,403 of NC_091246.1, forward strand.
AAAGTTACCTGCAGTCAGTGGTGTTGGGGCAAATGGGTAGTAATAGGGCAAAAGTATTGACCCCTACGTCACACCATAACAAAGTGGATTCTAGTTGAATTAAAGACCTCAAGTAAAAGGCAGACTATAAAACTTTGCAGCATCAACTCAGTGGACACGAGTTTGAGGAAATTCTGGGAGATAGTGAAGGACAGGGAAGCCTGGCGTGCTGCAGTCCATAGGGTCACAAAGGGTCGGACACACCTGAGCAACTGAACAACAATGTGAAGCTTTAAGAAAGTAATGGAGGAGAGTATCTTAAAGATAGGGGAGAATTTAAGACAAAAAAGGCTTAACTAAAAAGATGGACTTAACTACACTAGAAGTCGGGGACTTGTGGCCATTAAAAGACAACATAAATAGAGTGAAAAGGAAAGCCATAGAGTGGGAGAAGCTATTTATGCTACATATAACTTATGGAGGACTAGTATCCAAAGTACTCCTAGTATCCATATTCATATCAGAATATGAAGCTCAAAATATGACCCAGCAAGTCTGCTCCTAGATCTATACCAGCAGAAACTCGTGTACATGTGCACCAGGAGACATGCAAAGGAGTATCCATAGCAGCATGAGTCATTATATTGCAATAATCCAAATATTCATTAACAGTAGAAGGTATAAATAAGGGATGTGATACCCATAGCATAGAGTACAATTTGATGATAGTGAACAAGCTGTTCAATGTAAAAGCATGGATTAATCTCACATGTCTAATGTTGTTGAGCAAGAGAAACAAGATGGAAAAAGCCATATGGTATGACCCTATTCTTGAGAAGTTTCCCCCCCCAAAATTGGCAAAATTGAAATATAAGTGACTTTTAGGTTAAACTATTAACTAAAAAAATGACAGTCACAAAAGTTAGGATAGTGATTACAGACACAGTCGTGAGTGAGAAAGGCATTACAGGAGTCTTCCAGAGTGCTAGTAATGCTCTTCCACTGAATCTAGGTCAGAGGTCAGCAAACATTTTTGGTGAAGGACTAGCTAGTAGTGAGTTTAGGCTTTGCGGGCCATATGGTTTCTGTCACAACTACGCAGCTCTGATAGTAATGTAGACATAGACAGTACATAGAGGAATGGGCATAGGTGTGTTCCAATAAGACTTTATTTATCATAAGATATTCAGCAGGATGGATTGGGCCTGTGGGCTATATTTGCTAACTTCCGTTCTAAGTGATGGTTACATAGGTGTTTGCCTTATGATTATCTATTTTATGCATTTTGGGGGTATGTATGCCATAATTGACAAGAAGAAGGATGCAGACTGATGGAAGAAGTTTAGCTTGGGTGTTTAGCTTTAGGGCTATGGAATCAGAAAACTGGGGTGTGATTGGTGTCTTACAAGTTACTGGGAGTTGGGCACCACATGTAACATATACCTATAAAACGAGGGCTGTGATAATACCTACCTTTGACTGTGTGGATCACAAGAAACTGTGGACAATTCTGAAAGAGATGGGAATACCAGACCACCTGACCTGCCTCTTGAGAAACCTGTATGCAGGTCAGGAAGCAACAGTTAGAACTGGATATGGAACAACAGACTGATTACAAATAGGAAAAGAAGTACATCAAGGCTGTATATTGTCACCCTGCTTATTTAACTTATATGCAGAGCACATCATGAGAAATGCTGGGCTGGAAGAAGCACAAGCTGGAATCAAGATTGTCAGGAGAAAGATCAATAACCTCAGATATGCAGATGACACCACCCTTACGGCAGAAAGTGAAGAGGAACTAAAAAGCCTCTTGATGAAAGTGAAAGAGAAGAGTGAAAAAGTTTGCTTAAAGCTCCACAATCAGAAAACGAAGATCATGGCATCTGGTCCCATCACTTCATGGCAAATAGATGGGTAAACAGTGGAAATAGTGTCAGGCTTTATTTTTTGGGGCTCCAAAATCACTGCAGATGGTGACTGCAGCCATGAAATTAAAAGACGCTTATTCCTTGGAAGGAAAGTTATGACCAAGCTAGATAGCATTTTGAAAAGCAGAGATATTACTTTACCAACAAAGGCCCATTTAGTCAAGGCTATGGTTTTTCCAGTGGTCATGTATGAATGTGAGAGTTGGACTGTGAAGAAAGCAGAGCGCTGAAGAATTGATGCTTTTGAACTGTGGTGTTGGAGAAGACTCTTGAGAGTCTCTTGGACTGCAAGGAGATCCAATCAGTCCATCCTAAAGGAGATCAGTCCTGGGTGTTCTTTGGAAGGATTGATGCTGAAGCCGAAACTCCAATATTTTGGGCACCTCATGCAAAGAGTTGACTCATTGGAAAAGACTCTGATGCTGGGAGGGATTGGGGGCAGGAGGAGAAGGGGACGACAGAGGATGAGATGGCTGGATGGCATCACTGACTCGATGGACATGAGTTTGAGTGAACTCCAGGAGTTGGTGATGGACAGGGAGGCCTGGTGTGCTGCAATTCATGGGGTCTCAAAGAGTCGGACACGACTGAGTGATTGGACTGAATAGATTTACTCTGAGTTGGTAAAGTTAGATGCTTAGTAGAGCTCCTAGCACATTGTATATGCTCAAGAACTTTTTTTTTCCTCTCGTATAAGGGTTTTTAAAGCACATTTAACTACTTTTAACAAGACTGCAAAGACATTCTGGTTGCTATTGAGAAAAATTATCTACTCTGAAAGGAATTCATGAAAGAATAGGAAATATACATAATCTCCTCAACACATAACATGGAAAAGTCATAAGTAAACATGGTATGCTGCCTACTATTTCCTGGAAACACTTTTTCCTTAACATACTTTTGGTGCTAAATAGAGGACTTGTAAAAAATATTTTTAACTATGTTCCAAAAGTAAATTAAAAGAGGAAAAAAGTAGTGTGAAGGAATAAGTTTATTCCTGATTTCCCAAACTGGAATGACTCTGTTTCACACCTCAGGGAAGTTTCATTAAAGGAATTTAAAAAAAAAAACTGATTTTGTTTACGAAAGGGTAGAAAATTTTTTTACATCCTAATTCCAAGAAACTATGAGGATGTTACCTTGCCTGGCAAAAGGGACTTTGCAACTGCAATTGAGCTAAGGATCTTGAGGTGGAATGATTATCCTGGGTTCCCTGGGTATTCTCAGTAGAATAAAAGGGTCCTTATTTGAGAAAAAGGGAGATAGGGGAAGGTCAGAGCCAGAGAAAGACTGGAAGATGCTCTAATGATGGCAAAAAGGGCCACAAGCCAAGGAATGTTAGCCTCTAGAAGCTGAAAAAGGCAAGAAGTGGATTCTCCCCTACATCCTACAAAGGCAAGGCAGCTGTGCCCTGACCTTAATGTTGGCCCAGTAAGACCCATTTGAGATTTCTGACCTCCAGAACTCTAACCCAAATTTCTGTTGTTTTAAGCCACCAAGTTTGGAGTAATCTGTTATAGTGACAATTGACAATTAATAGAACTCTCATTGAGCTAGGCTGAACTTGAACTCATCCCATGCACTTTTTGGGGGAATTTTTATTGTATAATCTAAAAAGTGCTATTGATGACCTCCTGGGTACCAGGGCTAGTTACAAAGACGAATAAACATGATCCTACTCCCCAAAGAGCTTACAGAATAATTATAGAGTACTAGTACTGGGAGACGGTCTCTCAGCTTTCTGCATATCTTACGAGCAGAGTCACAGAACGTCTTTGTTCAAGACTATCTTTTCAAGGATATCTGCCTGTATAATGAACAGCCTTAAAAGACAGTCTATATCTGTAGCCCACAGGGCAGACATGCTTACAGTCTAATACAGAAGACTGAGGTTCCCTAAGCTCAGGGTCCCCCTCTTGGAAGGCAGCCCCCGGAGTGTGTAGGTATCATGTGGCCCCCTTTGTGCCACCTTGGGAGAACTGGGGTTGGAAAACCAGCCCAAGAAAATGCTGACACTCTGGCTGCTGCTATTTCTGTGGAGTCATAAGTGATCCTCTCTCTGTCAGCTCCCATGAAACCTAAGGAAGTTAACCTGTTAGCTGGCAAATAGTCTCAGTCCTTTCACAGTTCTGGACAAACGGTAAAGAGAACAGTGTGCAAGGTCTCTGGGATCACCATGGGGCACAGTCTACCAAGACTGTTTATTTATAATAGAAATGGAAAAGAAAGAGGGGATATGTCTACTAGGCACCAGGTCCTCTGCCAGCACTTTACAAATACTCTCATTGAGTTTTCACACTGCTCTGTAAAGAGACGTTCCAACTGCATATGTCAGCTAGGATAACCTGGTTGCTTCTGATTCAGAGCAAATGGACTCACCATACCCCTATTACCTCCCTTATGACATGCCCTTAAGAAAAGCCAGTGTTCCCTAGAAGATTCCAGAACAAGCGGTTCTCAAAGAGGGCTATATTCCCCTGTTCTGGCAATGGGTGATGACATTTTTGGTGGTCACAGTTTGGGGTATGGGCATTATCAGTGTCTAGAGGCTAGAAGCCAGAGATACTGCTGAATGAAAGTCCTACAATTAATAGGAGCCCATACAACAAAGAATTAGCTAGTCTAAAACGTCAGTTGTGCTGAGGCTGAGAAGCCCTGCCCTGGAGTATAACCATCTCTGACTTTGATTTCCTGAAATCCACTGATTCTTAACCTTACCTTGGTGTTTATCCAAACTTCCATCCTTCCCTTCCTAAAAGAAGATCCCACTTATTCAAAGTTATTGCATGCAGGAGAAAATTTTAAATTTTTGAAGGTATGAGGCAGAAGGTACAAAAATCACATTGTCCAGTAAATGAAACAAATAGTATATTACATAGACCTGCTCTTTTTCTTTAAACATTTTGTTTTGTACTGGGGTATAGCTGATTAACAATGTTTTGACAGTTTCAGGTGAATAGCAAATGGACTCAACCATACCTATAGATGTGTCTATTCTACCCCAAACTCCCCTCTCATTTAGGCTAGCATATAACATTGAGGCCCTGTAGGCGCTTGTTGGTTATCCATTTAAAATACAGCAGTGTGTAGATGTCAATCCAAAACTTCTTAACCATCACTTCCCCCCATCATTCCTGCCCACCCCCATGCCCAGCAGTCATAAGTTCATTTTCTAAATCTGTGAGTCTGTTTTTGTTTTGTAAGTAAGTTCATTTGTCTATCGTTTCTTTTTAGACTCTGCATATAAGGGATGTCATCTCTCTCCTTTTCTGTCTAGGCAGGCTTGCTCTGAAAGTCCCTTCAGCCATCATACCAGTGGGGCTGGAACTTACTTATGGCTCATGTGACCTCATGCAGGCTTCCACCATCTAGACCACTCTCTATCCTACTGGCTCCATTCCTTGTTTGTCCGCTTCTTAGACTACACCCAGAGCTCCAGCTTCCTCTGTATTATGCAGAGCAGGTGTTCAGTTCTCACAAGCCTCTGCATCTAAACTCAATTCCAGACCTACCCCAGTGGCTCTCAAATTGGAGCAAGCCTTAGAGTCACCCAGGGGCCTTATGACATAGCTTGCTGGGTTTTAAGCATGAAGGTGTGGGTGAGAAGATGGGTTTTTTCCAATTCCCAGATGATGTTTATGCCACTGGTCTGGGAACAACCCTTTTAGAACCACTGGGAAAAAAAAATCCATACAAAAGAGCCACTGATTTCTGCAGCAATACAAAGGCCCTACAGAAGCCCTCAGATAAAGGTCTTTCTCTTACTTTGATCTGCCCCCTCTTCAGAAGACAGTATAGTTTTGTAGAGCACTGCCCAGCCTCCTCAGTCAAACACAGAAGAGGAAATTGGGGCTGGGGCTCAGAGAGGTTAAGTAATGAGAAGACTATGACCCAGAGCCCAGGCTAATTCTGCAAACCCTGTCTGTAGTGGTGTTCAATGGAAAGGAAGCCGCTGCTGCTGCTAAGTCGCTTCAGTCGTGTCCGACTCTGTGCAACCCCACAGATGGCAGCTCATTAGGCTCCCCCGTCCCTGGGATTCTCCAGGCAAGAACACTGGAGTGGGCTGCCATTTCCTCCTCCAAGGAAGCAGCAGACCCTTCCAATTTGTGCAATGGTGTAGAGAAGGCTTGGGGAGTAGAATTCACAAATGTAACTCAGGAGTGTATTTGAAAATTGTTCTTGTACCAGCAATGGGGATAAGAACTCACTATCAGTTTTCCTTATAAATAATTCCCTAGGACAAATAAGATAAGAATGCCATCGAATGAATGGCGCTTGCAAGAAGCTCTGATGCGGTGCTTAATGACAGACAGTGGTAGGTGTGCACACGCCAGTGTTGTGTGCAGGAGGAACCTGGCCTGAAATGTCTTAAATCCTGACAAAACCTTTGAGAATTGAGCATAAATGACCTTCAGAATGAAGACAGAACACATCTCAGGATGTCAGGACACTGTACAGTGGCCTCTTGTACAACATGGGTTTAAACTGCTCTGGTCCATTTGTACATGGATTTTTCCCTATGTAAATGCAGCACTACCCTACCTACAGTTGGTTGAATCCACAGATGCAGAACCATGATACAGAGGAAATGCAGATACCAAGGAACCTTGGGTTGGAAGGGTCCATAATAAATTATAGATATATTTTCAGCAACATGGTACATGGACACTCCTTCCTTATTCCAGGGTCAGTGGTACATAATTTTCAGAGAAAACAGCGCAACTATGTTCCTTTTATCATCTGGGTCACTGGAATAGTATAGCCTAATCGTGGCTGAGAATTCAGCTTCTAAGGTCAAAGATTGGTAACTCAGGACACAATACTTCTTAGAAAGTGCTGCTTTCTAGGTTTCCTGATATGTTGCTTTGTGTTTATTTCATCTATATTCTTGACAGGTTTCTACATCAAACAATCTCATTCACAATTATGACTGCCAGGAAAAAAATCAACCCATGAAAATATCAATGTAATTTTTAAATAGAACGTAAAACAAACACCTCAGAGGTGTCTGATTATCATAGAAAATAGAAAATACCAATTGATAATAGGTATGGTGGTGGTGTGAATGTCCCTGGTGGCTCAGATGGTAAAGAGTCTGCCTACAATGCGGGCAGGAGACCTGGATTCGATCCCTGGGGTGGGAAGATCCTCTGGAGAAGGAACTGGCAACCCACTCGGGTACTCTTGCCTGGAAAATCCCATGGATGGAGGATTGTGGTAGCTTATAGTCCATGGGGTCGCAAAGAGTCAGACACAACTGAGCGACTTCACTTTCACTTGTGGTGGTGGTGGTGTTTAGTTGCTCAGTTGTGTCCAACCCTGTGACCCCATGGACTGCAGCACATCAGGCTTCCCTGTCCTTCACCATCTCCTGAAGTTTGCTCAAACTCATGTCCACTGAGTTGGTGATGCCATCCAACCATCCCATCCTCCGTTACCCCCTTCTCCTCCTGCCCTCAATCTTTCCCAGCATCAGGGTCTTTTCCAATGAGCCAGCACTTCATATCAGGTGGTCAAAGTATTGGAGCTTCAGCATCAGTCCTTCCAATGAATATTCAGGGTTGATTTCCTTTAGGGTTGACTGGTTTGATCTCCTTGCAGTCCAAGGGACTCTCAAGAGTCTTCTCCAGCACTGCAGTTTGAAAGCATCAAATCTTCAGTGTTCAGCCTTCTTTATGGTTAAACTCTCACATCCATACATAACTACTAGAAAAATCATAGCTTTGACTATCCAGACCTTTGTCAGCAAAGTGGTGTCTCTGCTTTTTAGTATGCTGTCTAGGTTTGCCATAACTTTTCTTCCAAGGAGCAAGAGTCTTTTAATTTCATGGCTACAGTCATTGTCTGCAATGATTATGGAGCCCAAGAAAATGAAATGTCAGTGTTTCCACTTTTTTCCCATCTATTTGCCATGAAGTGATGGGACCAGGTGCCACGATCTTCGTTTTTTGAATGTTGAGTTTTAAGCCAGCTTTTTCACTCTCCTCTTTTACCCTCACCAAAAGGCCGTTTAGTTCCTCTTCGTTTTCTGCCATTAGGGTGGTGTCATCTGAATATCTGAGGTTGGTGATATTTCTCCTGGAAATCTTGATTCTAGCTTGTGACTCATCCACCCCAGCATTTCATGTGATGTACTTTGCATATAAGTTAAATAAGCAGGGTGACAATATACAGCCTTGATGTACTTGTTTCTCAATTTTGAACCAGTCCATTGTTCACTCTCTGGTTCTAACTGTTGCTCCTTGTCCTGCATTCAGGTTTCTCAGGAGGCAGGTAAAGTGGTCTGATATTGCCGTCTCTTTAAGAATTTTCCACAGGTTTTTATGATCCACACAGTCAAAGGCTTCAGTGGAGCAGAAATAGACGTTTTTTTTGGAATTTCCGTGCTTTATCTATGATCCAGCAGATGTTAGCAATTTGATCTTTGCTTTCTCTGCCTTTTCTAAATCCAGTTTATACATCTGGAAGTTCTTGGTTCACGTACTGCTGAAGCCTAGCTTGAAGAATTTTGAGCATAATCTTGCTAGCATGTGAGATGAGTGCAATTGTGCAGTAGTTTGAACATTCTTTGGCATTGCCTTTCTTTGGGATTGGAATGAAACTGACCTTTTCCAGTCCTGTGGCCACTGCTGAATTTTCCACATTTGCTGACATTATTGAGTATAGCACTTGAACAGCATTATCTTTTAAGATTTGAAATAGCTCAACTGGAATTTCATCCACTCCACTAGCCGTGTTTGTAGTAATGCTTCCTAAGGCCCACTTGACTTCATACTCTAGGATGTCTGGCTCTAGGTAAGTGACTATATCATCATGGTTATCTGAGTCATTAAAAACTTTTTTCTATATTTCATCTATATTTTCTTGCTACTACTTCTTAATATTTCTGCTTCTGTTAGGTCCGTACCATCTCTGTCCTTTGTTGTCCTCATCTTTGTATGAAATGTTCCCTTGGTATATCCAGTTTTCTTGAAGAGATCTCTAGTGTTTTCCATTCTATTGTTTTCCTCTATTTCTTTGCATTGTTCACTTAAGAAGGCTTTCTTATCTCTCCTTGTGGTTCTCTGGAACACTGCACTCACATGAGTATATCTTTCCTTTTCTCCTTTGCCTTTCATTTCTCTTCTTTCTGAGCTGTTTGTAAGGCCCCCTCAGCCAACCATTTTGCCTTTTTGCATTTCTTTTTCTTGGACATGATTTTGGTCACTGCCTCCTGTACAATATTACGAACCTCCATCCATAGTTCTTCAGGCACTCTATCAGATCTAATCCCTTGAATCTATTTGTCACTTCCACTGTGCAATCATAAGGGAATTGATTTAGGTCATACCTGAAAGGCCTAGTGGTCTTCCCTACTTTAGTTTAAGTCTGAATTTTGCAATAATGAGCTCATGATCTGAGCTGCAGTCAGCTCCAGGTCTTGTTTTTGCTGACTCTATAGAGCTTCTCTGTCTTCAGCTGCAAAGAATATAATCAATTTGACTTTGGTACTGACCATCTGGTGCTGTCCATGTGTAGAGTCTTTTCTCGTGTTATTGGAAGAGGGTGTTTGCTATGACACATGTATTCTTTTGCAAACTCTGTTAGCCTTTGACCTGCTTCATTTTGTACTTCAAAGCCAAACTTGCCTGTTACTCCATCATAGGGCACTGATTATACTGGCAAGTATATTATATTATATTGGTACTGATTATATGGTACTGATTATATTATGGTTGCTCATATTGGCTCTTAGCTAAAATGCTGGAGATTCCAGTTACAGCTTTATAAAACTTCAATGGATTTTCCTTCCCAGCATCCAGCTCCAAGCTTTATGGGTTCAATTGCTCAGTCGTGTCCGAGTCTTTGTGACCTCTTGGACTGTGGCCTGCTAGGCTCCTCTGTCCATGGAATTTCCCAGGCCAGAATACTGGAGTGAGTCGCCGTTTCCTACTCCAGGGGATCTTCTCCACCCAGGAATTGAACCTACGTTTTTCAAGTCTCCTGCATTGGCAGGTGGATTCTTTACCACAGTGCCACCTAGGAAGACCTATATATACATAGGCCTTACTCATTGCAGTTTTGTTTAATTTTGTTTTGGGGCTCTGTCTTTGTAGCGCCAGCTAGCTACATGTGTGTTTGCCTTTGTATAGGCGTCCTATCAAACTTCTAGTTCTAAAATGGACTCTTGCCCCTCTACCCCTCCATGGAAGGTTGCTGAAAAATCAGGAACCTAACTTACTTCTGGTTTCTTCACCTCTCAGAGGTCTATTTCTTCTCTCAACAAATTTGGTTGAGCACCTATAAAATGTAAGCTTTTCTCCAGATGCTGAGCTACAGCTATGCCCAGACTCTAGCACCCGACCCGCCTGGTGCCTCCAGGCTGAAAAGCTTGCTGCTTAGTCAACTGTAAGCTGCTTTCACCCAAGATCTACGTCTGCTCCATCTGGGTATCCATCAGTTCCTAGGAAAGAGCCTTTGTCACAGTAGTAACTTAATACTGTAGCTGTTTGCTATATAATAAAGGTGTAAAAAGTAAGTTGTTTCAGAAAATATATCAGTTTTGCCACAATCTTTGCAGATCTTTTTCTTTGTGTGAGGGCAAATCAATCTAGTAAAAATACAAAAATCTCTAGACACTAAACTCTTCTAGCCATTAATAGGTGCATGGGAATAAATTTTCCAACCAACTGACTTTCACATTTGAACTGAGAGAGAATAGAAGGGAATGCCTGCTCTGGATCATCCAGGATTACTTAGGACAGAAGTGGCAGTCATTGGGGACACCCAGGGATCAAGAGTGCCCAAGAGGGTCAAAATAAGAGTAGGAAACTTAAAAGACAAACTTTGCTAATCTCATAACTGAAAATTACTGAGAATTCTTACAAAGAGAAAGATATCTGACCCAGGGAATATTTTAAATGTTTGCAAAGAGCCTCTGGCAATAACTATGGCAGTTGCAGATCATATATCTTGTCCCATTTGGGAGTTGGTGGACAAAGATGAAATGTGGTTTCTTCCCTCATTGCAGGGAAAGAGCCTGCCCTGCAAACACACACTCAAACTGATTTATCATCAGATTTACAGAAAGTGACCTAGTGGTGAATTCCCTTTTGAGCGATATTAGCTGCTAGAATTCTTGGTTTTGTGAAAGCAAATATTAGCAAGTTTAGAAATATGAGCAAAATTCAAAATGTGAGCCACAACTTGGAGGTAAATGAAAATGTGACATCCTTATAAAGAGACCCTGTTATCTCTCCTTATTGACAGCCTATTTGTTAATCATTCATGCAAATATTAATGGAAAACAGATGAGGAATCAATTTGTAAGAACTGATATTTGTTTAAAAAAATGTATAAAGGAACTTCTACTACAGTAACAGAAACTCAACTATAGATCCTGAATCTTTTCAAAATTTGGAGTTGAATTGGCCTGAGAGCTAAAGTAAAAGTGAAAGTGAAGTCGCTCAGTCGTGTCTGACTCTTTGCACCCCATGGACTGTAGCCTACCGGCCTCCTCCATCCATGGAATTTTCCAGGCAACAGTACTGGAGTGGGTTGCCATTTCCTTCTCCAGGGCATCTTCCCAACCCAGGGGCTGAGCCTGGGTCTCCCTCATTGCAGGCAGATGCTTTACCATCTGAGCCACCAGGTAGAACTAAGAGTATAACAAGAATTGGGTAGGACAGATTTCAGGTAGGACCTGGTCATTTTCCATAGGACTTATTGACTTGCCAACCTGGAACTTGGGTACCTTAGGTTTTATTTTCCTTTTGGAAACTTTTGAGTCTCTTTGGCCAGGTTACTTTTATCTCTTAGTGTCTAAAGCAAGAAAGTAAATAATGGAAGGAAAAGAACATCTACAGTTTTGTTAAAGCACACATACGTGTACATTGCACAATTACTGACACAGAAACATGTGGAAGTACTTCGTCTTGCTTTTATTAAAATGTCTTAGAATAGTTTAAGTAGGGTATCTATTTAGAGAAACAGACTAACTTTTTAAAATTCAAGTTTAATTACTTCATTTCCTTCCTTAAAAAATTTCTAGAGATCCCCATTGACTTTGGATTAAAGTTAAAATTCTTGGCATCTTTTACTCTTTATAATCTATTCCTTAGCCTTATCTCCTGGCAACCCCACCCCCCACCCCAACCATGGGCCCCTGCTGTCTTTCTTTTCCTGGTATAAAGAGTACCCCCTCTGGAAATTCTACCCTGAGTCTCCATATCATGCCAAGCACCCCTCCTCTAAATCCCCACAGCACCCTCTGCATAGTTCTGTCTTATCTGATAGTGATCTGTCCACGTGCCAGTCTTCTTTCCTAAACTGTGTGCTCTCTAAGGATGTCCACATCATCCCAATAGCACTAGGATATAGCTCAACACAGCATCAGTTCAACATGATGACTCATTAAACTGAATAGAATTGCATCAGTTAAAGCATTTACTGTATGTGAGCATGGCTAAAAGCCACCCAAGTGGAATGGAAGCTGAGATGACTCCCCTGACACAGGGCAAATGCCCATCTGGATAGACAACATCTCAGAGATATACCCCTGTGCTAGAAGAAAGGTGGGAGCAGAGGTGACAGGTTCTGTTTTCCCCCTCTGTTTCCCTCTTGCATCTGGCCCTCTCGTTTCTTCTTCTTTTTCCTGCTTATTTTTCCATCCAAACACAAATGCACTCACAGGCACCCACCACACAAAATGGTCAACTGCCCACCAGGCTCTTTTTTATTAATTGTATTTGTTTATTTTTAATTGATTAATGATTGCTTTACTTTTTTTTTTTTTTTTATTTTTTTAATTTTTAGTTTTTTATTTTTTAAATTTTAAAATCTTTAATTCTTACATGCATTCCCAAACATGAACCCCCCTCCCACCTCCCTCCCCAGAACATCTTTCTGGGTCATCCCCATGCACCAGCCCCAAGCATGCTGCATCCTGCGTCAGACATAGACTGGCGATTCAATTCACATGATAGTATACATGTTAAGACATACGGATGGCTAACAAACACATGAAAAGATGCTCAACATCACTCATTATTAGAGAAATGCAAATCAAAACCATAATGATTGCTTTACAATATTGGTTTGACTTCTGCCGTATATCAACGTGAATTAGCCATAGGTGTACATATGTCCCCTCCCTCTGGAACTTCCCTCCCACCTCCCATCCTTTCTGACCCCTCTAGGATATTACAGAGCCCCAGTTTGAGTTCCCTGTTGCTGCTGCTGCTAAGTCACTTCAGTCACGTCGGACTCTGTGCGACCCCATAGACATCAGCCTACCAGGCTCCCCTGTCCCTGAGATTCTCCAGGCAAGAACACTGGAGTGGGTTGCCATTTCCTTCTCCAATGCATGAAAGTGAAAGTGAAGTCACTCAGTTGTGTCCGACTCTTAGTGACCCCATGGACTGCAGCCTACCAGGCTCCTCCTTCCACGGGATTTTCCAGGCAAGAGTACTGGAGTGGGGTGCCATTGCCTTCTCTGTGAGTTCCCTGAGTCATACAGCAAATTTCTATTGGCTATCTATGTTACATACGGTAGTATATATGCTTCCATGCTACTCTCTCCATTCATCTCACCCTCTCCATTCTCTCCCCTGCTCTTGTCCATAAGACAGCTCTCTATGTCTGCATCTGCACTGCTGTCCTGCAAATAGGTTCATCAGTACCATCTTTCTAGACTCCATGTATATGCATGAATATACGATATTTGTTTTTCTCTTTCTAAATTAAAAGACACTCCTTGGAAGGAAAGTTATGACCAACCTAGATAGCATATTGAAAAGCAGAGACATTACTTTGCCAACAAAGGTCCGTCTAGTCAAGGCTATGGTTTTTCCAGTGGTCAGCTATGGATGTGAGAGTTGGACTGTGAAGAAAGCTTAATGCCAAAGAATTGATGCTTTAGAACTGTGGTGTTGGAGAAGACTCTTGGGAGTCCCTTGGACTGCAAGAAGATCCACCCAGTCCATCTTAAAGGAGATCAGTCCTGGGTGTTCTTTGGAAGGAATGATGCTAAAGCTGAAACTCCAATACTTTGGCCACCTCATGTGAAGAGTTGACTCGTTGGAAAAGACTCTGATTCTGGGAGGGATTGGGGGCAGGAGGAAAAGGGGACGACAGAGGATGAGATGGCTGGATGGCATCACCGACTCGATGGACATGAGTTTGGGTGAACTCTGGGAGCTGGTGATGGACAGGGAGGCCTGGCATGCTGCAATTCATGGGGTCACAAAGAGTCGGACACGACTGAGTGACTGAACTGAACCTAACTTACTTCACTCCATATAATACATTCTAAGTTCGTCCACCTCACCAGAACTGACTCAAATGTGTTCCTTTTTATGGCTGAGTAGTTTTCTGTTGTACAAATGTACCACAGCATCTTTAGCCATTCATCTGTCAATGAATGCCTAGGTTGTTTCCATGTCATAGTTATTGCAAATAGTGCTGCAATGAACATCAGGGTACATGTGTTTTTTTCAGTTTTGATTTCCTCAGGGTATATGCCTAGAAGTGAGATTGTTGGGTCATATGGTGGTTTTATTCCTAATTTTTTAAGGAATCTCCACACTGTCTTCTATAGTGGCTGTACCAATTTACTTTCCCACCAACAGCGCAAGAGCATTCCCTTTTCTCCACACCCTCTCCAGCACTTGTTTGCGGAATTTTTGATGATGGCCTTTCTGATTGTTTGAGGTGATATCTGATTGTAGTTTTGATTTGCATTTCTCTAGTAATGAGTGATGTTGAGCATCTCTTCATGTGTTTATTAGCCATCTACATGTCTTCTTTGGAGAAACATCTGTTTAGGTCTTTTGCCCACTGTTTGATTGGGTTGTTTTTCTAGTATTGAGTTGTATGAGCTGCTTGTATATTTTGGAAATTAATCCATTGTCAGTTGTTTCATTTGCTATTTATTTCTCCCGTTCTGAGGGTTGCCTTTTCACCTTGTTTATAGTTTCCTTTGCTGTGCAAAATCTTTTATGTTTAATTAGGTCTCACTTGTTTTTATTTACATTACTCTAGGAGGTGGGTCATGAAGGATCTTTTTGTGATTTATGTAAGAGAGTGTTCTGCCTATGTTTTTCTCTGAGTTTTATAGTTTTTGGTCTTACATTTAAGTCTTTAATCCATTTTGGGTTTGTCTTTGTATATGGTGTTAGGAGCTGTTATAATTCCATTCTTTTACATGTAGTTGTCCAGTTCTCCTAGCACCACTAATTGAAGAGACTATCTTTTTCCAATTGTATATTCTTGCTTCCTTTATCAAAGATAAGGTACTCATAGGAGCATGGGTTTATCTCTGGGCTTTCTGTCTTGTTCCATTGGTCTATCCTTTTGGGGTTTTTTTGCCAGTATCATATTGTCTTGATGACTGTAGCTTTGTAGTATAGTCTGAAATCAAGTAAGTTGATACCTCAACTTCCATTCTTTTTCCTCAAGATTGCATTGGCTATTCAGGGTCTTCTGCGTTTCCATATGAGTTGTGAGATTTTTTTTTTGTTATAGTTCTGTGAAAAATGCCATTGGTAATCTGATAGGGATTGCATTGAATCTGTAGATGCATTTGATATTATAGTCATTTTCACTATATTAATTCTTCCAACCCAGGAGCATGGACTACCCCTCCATTTATGTCGTCTATGATTTCTTTCATCAGTATCTTGTAGTTTTTTGTATATAGTTCTTCAGTCTCCTTCAGTTCAGTTCAGTTCAGTCACTCAGTCGTGTCTGACTCTTTGTGATCCCATGAATTGCAGCATGCCAGGCCTCCCTGTCCATCACCAACTCCTGGAGTTCACTCAGATTCACGTCCATCGAGTCAGTGATGCCATCCAGCCATCTCATCCTCTGTCATCCCCTTTTCCTCCTGCCCCCAATCCCTCCCAGCATCAGAGTCTTTTCCAATGAGTCAACTCTTCGCATGAGGTGGCCAAAGCACTGGAGTTTCAGCTTTAGCATCATTCCTTCCAAAAAAATCCCAGGGCTGATCTCCTTCAGAATGGATTGGTTGGATCTCCTTGCAGTCCAAGGGACTCTCAAGAATCTTCTCTAACACCACAGTTCAATTTTATTCTTTTTGTAGAAGTGGTAACTGAGATTGATTCTTTAATTTCTCTTTCTGATTTTTCATTGTCAGTATACTTGATTTTGTATCCTGCAACTTTAGTAAATTCCCTGATCAGCTCTAGTAATTTTCTGATAATATCTTAGGGTTTTCTATGTACAGTGTCATGTCATCTGCAAATAGGGAGAATTTTACTTCTTCCTTTCCAATCTGGATTCCTTTTATTTCTTTTTCTTCTCCAATTGCTGTAGCTAAGACTTCAAAACCTATGTTGAGTAATACTGGCATGAGAGTGGACACCCTGGTCTTGCTCCTGATCTTAGAAGGACAGACTAACTTTTGACTGGAGTATGGGAAAGATTTAGAGACTGACTGGCTTTTATGGAGAGCTAACATAGAGTAGGAAACACAGATTTAAATGCCTTCAAGAGCCCAGCAGCCAATGTAACTATGTGAAAAGCATTAAAACCAAAAATTAAAAAAAAAAAAAACTGTAACAAAAACTTTGCTGGCCACTGAAACATGGTTGGCTGATATATTTCACTGACTGGTTTTCTAGTTTGGGATCTCTGGCCTAGACTCTTGGTGAAAACTTTAATAGTAGTCCCGGGAACCAACAGCCTGGAACTCAAATCACAAATGCAAAGTATTTAGAGGAAGAATGTATTAAAAGAAAAAACATGGGGCCCCAGCATAATCACTGTTGGAAAAATGTGCTTCCTAAATACAAAATGACTCTAGATAAAGCTGGTAACTCAATGTACACAGACATACAGCACTTCAGAGGTCAAGACCTGCAGAACTTCATGTTTATAGGTCCAAACATGCTGAGTCTATTTTGTGTGTTCTTGGTTCTCTATTTGCTTACCATCCATAAGCTACATGTGGGGCAGATACTGGGATGGAGCAATGAATAGATATGGCTGGGGTTTTTTTGTTTTTGAATTTTTGATTTTGTATTCTTGAGAGTTTAATTTCTTTCCATGTTTTTGATTAAAAAAAAAAACTTTAAACTTTTTATTTTGTATTGGGGTTTGATCTCTGAGTTGGGAAAATCCCCTGGAGAAGGAAATGGCAATCCACACCAGTATTCTTGCCTGGAGAATTCCACAGACAGAGGAGCCTCGCGGGCTACAGTCCATGGGGTCGCAGAGTTGGATAGGATTGACTGACTAACACTATAGCTGATTAACAACGTTGTGGTAGTTTCAGGTAAATAGTGAAGGGACTCAGCCATACATATACAGGTATCCATTCTACCCCAAACCCACCTCCCACCCAGGCTGGCACATAGCATTGAATAGAGTTCCATGTGCTATACAGTAGGTCCTTCTTGGTTATCCATTTTGAATTTAGCTGTGTGAATGTCATGCTCCCAAAGTCCCTAACTATCCCTTCCCCCTGACAACCATAAATTTGTTTTCTAAATCTGTGAGCCTCTCTCTGTTTTGTAAGTTCATTTATATCATTTCTTTTTAGACTCCACATATAAGGGATGTCGTTTGATATTTCTCCTTCTCTGTCTGACTTACTTCAGTCAATATGACACTGTCTAGGTCCATACATGTTGCTGCAAATGGCATAATTTCATTCTTTTTCATATGTTCTTTTTCAAAGCAGTATTCCATTGTATATATGTACCATATCTTTATCCATTCCTCTGTCTTTGGACATTTAGGTTGCTTCCACGTTTTGGCTGATGTAAGAGAGGTGGGTTCAATTCCTGAATCAGGAAGATTCCATGGAGAAGGAAAGACAACCCACTCTAGTATTCTTGCCTGGGAAATCCCAGCAGGGTTTAGCCCATAGGGTCACAAAGAGTTGAACACAGCTGAAGTTACTTAGCTTGCATGCGTGCATGTCTTGGCTATTGCAAACAGGGCTGCAGTGACTATTGGGGCACATGTGTCTTTTTGGATCATGTTTTTCCCAGATATATGCCCAGAAGTGGGATTGCAGGGTCATTTGTTAGCTGAAATAAGATCATTCCTTAACTCCATACACAAAAATAAACTAAAAATGGATTAAAGACCTAAATGTGAGAGTGGACACTATTAAACTCCTAGAGGAAAACAGACAGAACACTCACTGACATAAATCACAACAACATCTTTTTTTATTCATCTCCCAGAATAATGGAAATTAAAAACAAAAATAAATGGGACCTACTTAAACTCAAAAGCTTCTGCACAGCAAAGGGAACAATAAACAAAATGAAAAGACAAACCACAGATGGGGAGAAAATATTTGCAAATGATGTGACAGATAAAGGATTCGTCTCAAAAATTTCTAAACAGCTTATGATACTTAACAGCATCAAAACAAACAACCCACTCAAAAAATGGGCAGAAGACCTGAGCAGACATTTCTCCAAAGAGGCCATAGAGATGGCCAACAGGCACATGAAAAGATGTTCAACATTGCTAGTTACTAGAGAAATACAAATCAAAACTATAATGAGATATCATCTCATACCCATCAGAATGACCATGATCAAAAAATCGACAAATGCTGGAGAGGATATAGAGAGAAGGGAACCCCTCTACAGTGTTGGTGGGAATGTAAATTGGTCCAGCCACTATGGAGAACTGTGCGGAGGATCCTTAAAAACAGACATGATTGTTATTCTCCAGGACTTACATGTTAGCAGAGAAAGGCATTCAGTCATCTATATTAAAAGTGAAATGAAGTATCACAGCGAATAGTGGGGTCTGCAGAAGAGAGTCGCCATTCCTATCTGAGGAAGTCAAGACAAGTCTCCTCAAAAGGATAACTATTGAGTTGCATCTTTACAGGTGGATGAAGTGCTGTTTCCTGGGGAGATGGGGCCACAGAGAGAAGCTTGAACACAACAATTGAAACACGACTGTGCCTTGGGAAACCATCGCCATTGTTGTTCTGTCACTAAGTTGTGTCAGAGTCTTTGTGACCCCAGAGACTGCAGCATGCCAGGCTTCCCTGTCCTTTGCTGTCTTCTGGAGGTTGCTCAGATTCATGTCCATTGAGCCAGGGATGCCATGCAATCATCTTATCCCGTTCTGCAGGGTTTGAGAGAGAAAAATAAAGACTAGAAAAGCAGGCAGAATCCGTATTATGGAGGCCTTAGAGGTCTGGCTAAGAATTTTGAACCCTAATCTGGAAGAAAAAAAGAGTATTTGAGGGTATGGCAGGATGATTTATTGTAATTATTAATTTACATTTTCCATGTACCTTCCTTCTGTCCGGAAGGTGTGTGCATGTGCACTTAGTCACTTCACTTGTGTCTGACTCTCTGCGACCCCATGGGCTGTAGCCTACCAGGCTCCTCTGTCCATGGGATTTTCCAGGCAAGAGTACTGGAGTGGGTTGCCATTTCCTAGCCTGAGCTTTTCTCTTCCCTCACCCTAGGGCATTGGCAGTGCCCAAAGGAGAAACTGTTGGAAGAACAATATTCTTTTTGTTGTGCTCAAAGCCTCATATTTTAGAGGAGATTATGTTCAACATCCTAGCTGGGGAGGGGAAGGAGGAGAGGACCCGGGAAAGAAAGGCTGAGGAAGGAGAGATTCCCTCTGCCTGGGAGAAAATAGAGATTGTTACCTCCCCAGAGGTCAGAGACATGAACCTGATGACCTGGATGGCAGGAACTCGAAGAGATGCCTTAGAGAAACCAAACCTAGGTACTGTTGCTCTCTCCTAAACAAGTAGCTCAGTAGCACAACACCTGGAGAGAGGCCCATACTTCAGGGCCTATGTTGACTTGGAGAATGGGGCTATGGGTGGCAACCATGACAGACTGAATGTTAGAAGCCATCCATTTTTCTGGGCACCATGGCTCCAGCTTCCTGTCTTCATGGACTACTCTAAGGAAAGAGAAGGACATCCATTGAGTCCTGTGTGACTGAATTTCCTGCCGGCTATAAGAACAGGGGCTTAGAATTAGATTTAACTGAATTTTTAAAAATGTGATGTTCATCAAACACTCAGATCTGCAAAGTAAAGTTTACATATACACCATGAAAAATTTTACAAAGGAAATAAATAACATGCCCAGACCGGTATTACAGGAAGGATAATGTTTGAGAAAGTTTCTGACATTGATGAACTTTATTGCAATTGGGGAATCAGGTCTTTCCAGAAAGCAGTAAAAGGGGACAAGGGACCAGAGAAAAGGTACCCAAGGGAGACAGAATATGAGTCTTCTAGAAATATAAGCCCCACCTCCCACCCCAGAGAGGAGGGGCATATCCTGACATCCGCGCCAGTGGATATACTGTGAACACCTGTGGAGACGATGATGCAATGCAAACTGCCCAATTCAGTCTTGAAAATGTCTGTGTCAGTAACATGTATTTTTTAATGTTGGCCACAGGGTGCAAACTTTCGATTATAAGATGAGTAAGTTCTGGGGATCTAACATACAGAATAATGGCTAATTAATACTGTGATGTACACTTGAAATTTGCTATGAGACACACACACACAGACACACACTCGCTAGCAGTGAGGTGATAGATGTGTTACTTAATTTGATTGTGGCCACTCTTTCACAATGTATAAGTAGTTTATATCATCACACTGTTGTTGCTGTTCAGTTGCTGAGTCATGTCCAGCTCTTTGTGACCCCGTGGACTGCAGCATGCCAGGCTCCCCTGTCCTTCATTATCTCCCAGAGTTTGCTCACTCATGTCCGCTGAGTCGATGATGCTATCTAACCATCTCATTCTCTGCTTCCCCCTTCTTTTGCCTTCAATCTTCCCCAGCATCAATTGTGCACCCTAAATATATACAATTTTTGTCAATGATACCTCATTAATAATACCTCAATAAACAAATACACCAATATTTGTTTATTATACCTTATAAAAACAAATAAGTTTTTAATAAAACTTAATAAGTTTTTTAATCTTAGAAATACATGTAATATGCACAAAATAAATTTTTGTTGTCAAATATGTATTTCAAAGTCTCACATGTGATCATAGGTTTAAAAAAATAACCTCAGCATTATTGGGTCCAAGTTCATTCCTTCAGGCATAAAGTATTATTGTTCCTATCTAAAAAATTAAAATTTCAAAGAGTTCATTTAAGTATTTATTCAGTGTACATGATCTGAGCACGACTATATCCCAGACCTGGCATTGAGAATGACCTTGGAGAAGCTGAGTGATGGCAAGCAAATACATAAGTAAAAGTTGATAACGCACATCTTGATAAGTGGTGCACACTTGTACATTTTTCTTTGGAACATCTGCCTCTGAGAATGACCCATTTTCTCTGAAAACTCTCCTTCCTCTCTCTCCCCTCAGTACTGACCTCTGGCAGATGTGTTTTGCAATTTAATTCAACAGTCTGGTTTTAATTAATTGTACCTGTTGTGGTCACTGGACTAAAGAGGGTACAATTAAGTTCCCTTTTCAGGGAATTTAGAATGGGCTTGAGTAATGGTTTCTTAGTCTGAGTTTGTCTCACAGGTCAAAGACAGTTTTAGTAGATTATGTATTTCAATGAATTTCATCAAAAATTTCTAAATTATTCACATAAAGTTCAGAATAACTTATCTTTTTATATCTGCAGCATCTACAGCAGGAGCCTCTTTCATTCCTGAAATTGGTTATTTGTGCTTTTTGCCTCCTCTCTCCCCAGATCAGTCTTGCAGTATTACAAAAGGTTTGTGAATTACGTTCAGTTCAGTTCAGTTCAGTCGCTCAGTCGTGTCCGACTCTTTGCGACCCCATGAATCGCAGCATGCCAGGCCTCCCTGTCCATCACTATCTCCCGGAGTTCATTCAGACTCACATCCATCGAGTCTGTGATGCCATCCAGCCATCTCATCCTGGCTCGTCCCCTTCTCCTCCTGCCCCCAATCCCTCCCAGCATCAGAGTCTTTTCCAATGAGTCAACTCTTCACATGAGGTGGCCAAAGTACTGGAGTTTCAGCTTTAGCATCATTCCTTCCAAAGAAATCCCAGGGTTGATCCTTTTCAATAACTAATAGTTGACTTTGTTAGTCCTCTCTATTTTAGGCTTGTTTCTGTTTCATTAAATTTTGCTCGTTGTTTTTTCTTTCTTCTATTGTCTTTAATTGTATGGTTCTTTTTCCAAATATCTTGAGATGAATGCTTTGCTCATTAATTTTTAACCCATTTTCCTCTCTAATTAAAATATTCAAGGCTATACATTTCCAACTACTGTTGAAATTGCATCCCATATGGTTGGAAACTTTTGCTACAGCTGAGCTGAAAATCTTCCAAATTTACATTATGATTTCTGCTTTGGAATCATATATGGGTTTTTGAGAATGGTGTTTCTTAATTTCCAAATATAAAGGAAAATTTCTAGGCATCTTTCTGTTATTGACTACTAGTTTTGTTGTACCATGGTCAGAGCACAGAATTTCAATCCTTTGAGATTTGTATAGTGTTGTCCAAGATGTGACCAATTTTTGTGAATGCTTCATGTTTCTTGGAATAAGTGTATATTCTGCCATTCTTGAGCACAGTATTCCATTTTTGTTGCTGTTCAGTCACTCAGTTTTGTCCTGCTCTTTGCAACTCCATGAGCTATAGCATACCAGGCTTCCCCACCCTTCACTCTCTCTCTGATTATCTATTAAATAAAATTTGTTCATGTTCAAATCTTCTATGAGAGCTTTGCTTTTTGGTTTTTGGCCTTTGTATTTCATTAGTTCTTTTTTGTAATTGTATTTCTGGCCTTGCTTGGTTTTTGTTGCTGTGTGGGGGGTTTTCTCCAGGTGTGGTGAACAAAAGCTGCTCCCTAGTCATGGTTTGCAGACTTCTCACTGCATAGTTTGCACACTTCTCATTGTGATTACTTCTCTTACTGCATGCAGGGCATGGGCCCTAGAGCATGCGGGCTTCAGTAGTTGTGGCACATGGGCTCAGTAGTTGCAGCTCCGCAGCTCTAGGGAACGGGCTCAATAGTTGTGGTGCATGGATTAAATGCTCCATGGCATGTCGGATCTTCCAGATCCAGGATCGAACCCATACCTCCTGTATTGGTAGGCAGAATTTTTTTAAACAACTGAGCCACCTCTATTTCATTAGTTCTTAACAGTGTGTTAATATCTCCCAATGTGATTGTGGATTTGCTTATTTCTTCTTCAGTTCAGTTCAGTCGCTCAGTCGTGTCCGACTCTTTGCGACTCCATGAATCGCAGCGCGCCAGGCCTCCCTGTCCATCACCAACTCCCGGAGTTCACTTTTGCTTTTTTCTTTTTATATTTTGGTTTACATATATTTGAGGCTATATTATTATGGACATATAGTTTTAAACTGTGTTATATCTTCTTGGTAAATTTAACTTGTTATAAACTGCTTGGCTAACATAGTTTTTTAAGCCTTTATTTTGTCTGACATTAATATACATGTACACTCCTTTCTCTTGTTAGCACGATACGTCTTTTTCTGCTCTTTAACATTTTAACCTTTTGATGCCGAAAACTTGGTACGCTGGTACAGGATAAAATCTTGGAGACATGGTTTGGGTGAAGTAGAAAAGAATAGCTTTATTGCTTTGCCAAGCCAAGAGGGACACGGCATGCTCCTACCTCTCAAAAAGTCTTGTGTGCCAATCGGGAAGGATTTGATGAGAAGTTTAACTGACATTTCACACTTAATAGCAACAGTTCAAGGGTGGGGTTGCTGATAAAATTAATGTGTGTGCAGGGCCTGCATTCCTTTTACCTGGCCTTAGGTGGTCTTCAGATGAGCTTCTCTGGTTTTCAAGGCCATCACAGTGTGTCCTCCTCTCTGGAATGAGGATTGCTTCATCTCTCATTTATTGAGGGTTTCAGTTAAATTTGGAAAACTCAGCAGTGGCCACAGGACTGGAAAAGGTCAGTTTTCATCCCAATGCCAAAGAATGCTCAAACTACTGCACAATTGCACTCATTTCACATGCTAGTAAAGTAATGCTCAAAATTCTCCAAACCAGGCTTCAGCAATACGTGAACCGTGAACTTCCTGATGTTCAAGCTGGTTTTAGAAAAAGCAGAGGAACCAGAGATCAAATTGCCAACATCCGCTGGATCATGGAAAAAGCAAGCGAGTTCCAGAAAAACATCTATTTCTGCTTTATTGACTATGCCAAAGCCTTTGACTGTGTAGATCACAATAAACTGTGGACAATTCTGAGAGAGATAGGAATACCAGACCACCTGACCTGCCTCTTGAGAAATCTATATGCAGGTCAGGAAGCAACAGTTAGAACTGGACATGGAACAACAGACTGGTTCAAAATTGGAAAAGGAGTACATCAAGGCTGTATATTGCCACCCTGCTTATTTAACTTCTATGCAGAGTACATCATGAGAAATGCTGGACTGGAAGAAACACAAGCTGGAATCAAGATTTCCGGGAGAAATACCGATAACCTCAGATATGCAGATGACACCACCCTTATGGCAGAAAGTGAAGAGGAACTAAAAGGCCTCTTGATGAAAGTGAAAGAGGAGAGTGAAAAAGTTGGCTTAAAGCTCAACATTCAGAAAATGAAGATCATGGCATCTGGTCCCATCACTTCATGGCAAATAGATGAGGAAACAGTGGAAACAGTGTCAGACTTTATTTTGGGGGGCTCCAAAATCACTGCAGATGGTGACTGCAGCCATGAAATTAAAAGATGCTTACTCCTTGGAAGAAAAGTTATGACCAACCTAGATAGCATATTCAAAAGCAGAGACATTACTTTGCCGACTAAGCTCCGTCTAGTCAAGGCTATGGTTTTTCCTGTGGTTATGTATGGATGTGAGATTTGGACTGTGAAGAAGGCTGAGCACCGAAGAATTGATGCGTTTGAACTGTGGTGTTGGAGAAGACTCTTGAGAGAGTTCCTTGGACTGCAAGGAGATCCATTCTGAAGGAGATCAGCCCTGGGATTTCTTTGGAAGGAATGATGCTAAAGCTGAAACTCCAGTATCTGGCCACCTCATGTGAAGAGTTGACTCATTGGAAAAGACTCTGATGCTGGGAGGGATTGGGGGCAGGAGGAGAAGGGGGCCACAGAGGATGAGATGGCTGGATGGCATCATTGACTAATGGATGTGAGTCTGAGTGAACTCCGGGTGTTGGTGATGGACAGGGAGGCCTGGAGTACTGTGATTCATGGAGTCGCAAAGTGTCGGACACAACTGAGCAACTGAACTGAGCTGAACTCAGTTCTGTAAAGAGCTTGAAAGGTGTGTATCCCTTGAGGCAGCATCAGTGCCCTGCCCCAAGCTACACTGTTGTTTCTTGACTGCTCCTCCCTTGCCACTGCATTCCCTCCCTTTCCTGGCTAAGAAAGAAAGAAGTGAAGTCACTCAGTCTTTGAGACCTCATGGACTGTAGCCTACCAGGCTCCTCTCTCCATGGGATTCTCCAGGCAAGAGTACTGGAGTGG
Organism: Ovis canadensis; assembly: GCF_042477335.2. Taxonomy (NCBI): domain Eukaryota; kingdom Metazoa; phylum Chordata; class Mammalia; order Artiodactyla; family Bovidae; genus Ovis; species Ovis canadensis. Next base: position 71,137,753 of record NC_091246.1, read on the forward strand.
GTTGCCATTTCCTTCTCCAGGGGATCTTCCCGACCCAGGGATCAAACCCAGGTCTCCCGCATTCCAGGCAGATGTTTTAACCTCTGAGCTGCTAACAGTTGTTCAATTCTGCCCTTTGGAACTAAGGGAAGGTCATGGAGGCTGTTCCCTACAAACAAGAAATGAGGGAGACAGGAAGGCTTCCAAGCCCAGGAGGCCCACAAGGTCCCATTTCATTTCACTATCCATATTCTTTTATGTGACTCATAAATAATATGTTGTTAGGTTTTTTCCAGTATGTTGATCTTTATCTTTTAACTAGAGCACCTTAAAGATACCATTCCAGTATATTCTAGCTTTCATTTTTACCACTGAGATATTAGCTTTCAATCTGTTATTTGGACGATATATCACTTTTTCTCTGTTCTCAGGCTTTGTCTGTAGTGTCTTACAGCTTTTCAATACTGTGTCATTGTGTAGATTTCTTTTAATGTATCCTGCTTGAGGTTCATTGGAATTCTTAGGGAAAAAAATTTATGGGTCAGGCACTGCCTCTGTTGTCAAAAGCATCTTGTTATTATACTTTTAAATATTGCCACTACCAGATTATCTTTTTCCTTTCCTCCATGAAATCTAATTAGAACTATAAATTTTAGACCTTATTTTTTTCTTCAAGTCTTTTAAGCTCACTTTTATTTTCCATTTTATAGTCTTTTATGGATTGTGGGTAATTTTTGAGGCTTCAAATCATTAACTCTTCAGCTAAATTAATTTTCTGTTAAACTTGAATTTTAAAATTAAAAGTATTGTTTTTTGGTTTTGTTTCTTGGTTTAAAAAAAAAATCTGCTTATAGTCTTGTTGCCTGTAGACAATTTTAACTTTGTCTTTTATAATGTAAACATAGTACCTGTAGTTATGTAACTTGTATCTCTGATAATGCCAGCATTTGAAATATTTGAGTCTTTTGCTGTCTTTTGTTGATGTTCTTTGTGTTTGTGAAGCACTACTTCGTGTTCTTAAAACATTTGTTTTTTGTGCGTACTTTCCTTGGAAAAATTGAGGATTATGATAAAGGTTCATTCCTCTGGACAGAATTTGCTGTTTCTCTGCCATGAACCCATGAGCACTAGTTTGAGTTCCTTTAATAATACGTTTTTTAAAAAGGTTAATCATTTGTGTTTGTTTTTGAGCTACTTGGGTGATTTGAATTGGGGCTGCAAATTCATATCTGATTGTTTATTTGCCTGCCCTTATATTAAAAGTACAGCCATCTGGGGGTGTTCCAGTCTTATGAGAGATTACATATTGGATGCCCTCCTTTGGGGAGGTCTGAGCTTTCTCTTTTATCCCTTATGCATATGATCCCATGAATACTTAGACTCAAGTTTATCAGGTTTAATAAATGTCTTCAAGGCAGAAGCAACTTCTGTTTTCCTCTTGCATCTATGGGTTTCTACATTCACTTGGATTTTGCACTGATAAAATCTATTTATCTTTTATCCCTCTATTTTCCTCTTAGATACTTTTAAAAGGTGTTTTCTGTATTTTATCATTTATTTCAGTTCTCAGCATTAGAAGGGTTAGTCCAGATACTAAGCTAAATGTGTTTCGAAAAGAGAAGTCCACTTTACTTTTGAATGGTAATTTAATGTTAATCTTTAAAAGTAGTTTATTTTTCTTTTTAAAAAATTTATTCATTTATTTTACTTGGGGCATAGTTACTTTTCAATATTGTGATGGTTTTTGCCATAGATAAATATGAATCAGTCATAGATATATACGTGTCCCCTCCATCTGCACCCCCACTCCCACCTCCCTCCCCACCCCATTCCTCTAGGTTGTGCCAGAACACTAGCTTTGGGTGCCCTGTGTCCTACATCAAACTGGCACTGGTTATCTGTTTTACATATGGTAATGTATGTTTCAATGCTATTCTCTCAAATCCTCCCACCCTCTTATTCCACTGAGTCCAAAAGTCTGTTTTTGTGTCTGTGTCTTCTTTGCTGTCCTGTGTATAGGATCATCAGTACCATCTTTCTAGATTTTGTATATATGCATAAATATGTGATATTTTTCTTTCTCTTTATAACTGACTTCACTCTGTATAATAGGTCTAGGTTCATCCACCTCATTAGAGCTGACTCAGATGTATTCCTTTTTACAGCTGAGTAATATCCCATTGTGTATATGCACCACAACTTCCTTATCCATTCATCTGCCAGTGGACTTCTAGGTTGCTTCCATGTCTGAGCTATTATGAATAGTGCAGTAATGAATAGCACTAATGTAGTGTAAAGGTACATGTGTCTTTTTCAATTCTGGTTTCCTCAGGATATATACACAGTAGTGGGACTGTTGGGTTATATGATAGTTTTATTACTGGTCTTTCAAGGAAATTCCATACTGGTCTCCATAGTGGTTGTATTAGTTTGCATTCCCACCAACAGTGCGAGAGGGTTCCCTTTTCCCCATATCCTCTGCAGCATTTATTGTATGTAGACTTTTTGATGATGGCCATGCTGACTAGTGTGAGATGAAAACTCATTGTGGTTTTGATTTGTATTTCTCTAATAATAAACAAGGTGGCTCAGAGGTTAAAGAGTCTGACTCCAATGCAGGAGACCCGGGTTCAATCCCTGGGTCGGGAAGATCCCCTGGAGAAGGAGATGGCAACCCACTCCAGTATTCTTGCCTGGAGAATCTCATGGACAGAGGAGCCTGGGAGGCTACAGTCCACAGGGTCACAAAGAGTTGGACACGAATGAGCAACTTCACTTTCACTTTCAATAATAAACAATGTTGAACATCTTTTGATGTGTTTATTAATCATCTATATGTCTTCTTTGGAGAAATATCCGTTTAGGTCTTCTGCCCACTTTTTGATTGGTTTATGCCTTTTTCTGGTATTGAGGTGCATGGGGTGCTTATATATTTTGGAGATTAATTCTTCTTCAGTTGTTTCATTTGCTATTATTTTCTCCCATTTTAAGGGCTATCTTTTCACCTTGCTTATAGTTTCCTTCATTGTGCAAAAGTTTTTAAGTTTAACTAGGTCCCATTTGTTTATTTTTGTTTTTACTTCCATTACTTGGGGAGGTGGATCATAGAGGATCTTGATGTGATTTATGTCAGAGAGTGTTCTGCCTATGTTTTCCTCTATGAGTTTTATAGTTTCTGGTCTTACATTTAGCTCTTTAATCCTTTTTGAGTTTATTTTTGTGTATGGTGTTAGAAAGCGTTCTAATTTCATTTTTTTACATGCAATTGACCAGTTTTCCCAGCACCACTTGTTGAAAAGACTGTCTTTTCTCCTTTGTATATTTTTACCTCCTTTGTCAAATATAAGGTATTTATAGGTGTGTGAATTTATCTCTGGGCTTTCTGTTTTGTTCCATTGATCTGTATTTCTGTTTTTGTGCCAGTACCATACTGTCTTGGGCTTTCCTTGTGGCTCAGCTGGTAAAGAATCCGCCTGCAATATAGGAGACCTGGGTTTGATCCCTGGTTTGGGAAGATCCCCTGGAGAAGAGACAGGTTACCCAGTCCAGTATTCTGGCCTGGAGAATTTCATGGACTGTGTAGTCCATGGGGGTCATAAAGAGTTGGACACAACAGAGCAACTTTCACACACATACTGTCTTGTGAGCTCTAGTATATAGTTATACTATATAACTTTGTAGTATAGTGTGAAGTCAGGAAAGCTGATTCCTTCAGTTCCACTCTTCTTTCTCAAGATTGCTTTGGCTATTTGGGCTCTTTTGTGTTTCCATATAAATTGTGAAATTATTTGTTCTAGTTCTGTGGAAATTATCATTGGTAATTTGATAGAGATTGCATCGAGTTTATAGATTGCTTTGGGTAGTATAGTCATCTTCACTATATTGATGTTTCAAATCCAAGAACATGGTATATCTCTCCATCTGTTCATGTTGTCTTTGATTTCTTTCATCAGTGTTTTATAGATTTCTGTATAAGGGTTTTTTGTCTCTTTAGATAAATTTATTCTTAAGTATTTCATTCTTTTTGTTTCAATGTTAAATGGAACTGTTTCCTTAATTTCTGACTTTTCATAGTTAGTGTTTAGGAATACAAGGGATTTCTGTGTATTAATTTTATATCCTGTATTCATTGATTAGCACCAGTAATTTTCTGGTGTCATCTTTAGGTTTTTCTATATAGAGAATCATGTCATCTGCAAACAGAGTTTTACTTCTTTTCCAATCTGGATTCCTTTTATTTATTTTATTTCTCTGATTGTTGTGGCTAGAACTTCCCAAACTATGTTGAATAGTATTGGTGAGAATGGGCATTCTTGTCTTTTTCCTGATTTTAGAGAAAATGTTTTCAGTTTTTTGCCATTGAGATGATGTTTCCTGTGGGTTTGTTGTATATGGCTTTTATTCTGTTGAGGTATGTTCCTTCTGTGCCTTCTTTCTGGGAGGTTTTATCAAAAACAGGTATTGAATTTTGTCAAGGGCTTTCTCTACATCTACTGAAATAATCATATGATTTTTCTCTTTCAATTTGTTAATATGGTGTATCACATTAATTGATTTTTGAATACTGATGAATCCTTGCATCCCCAGGATACAGCCCACTTGATCATGACGTATGATGTTTTTAACATGTTGTTGACTGTTCTCTAGAATTTTGTTGAGGATTTTTGCCTTTATATTAGTCAGTGGTATTGACCTGTAATCTTTTTTTGTGGCTTCTTTGGTTTTGGTATCAGGGTTATGGTGACCTCATAGAATGACTTTGGGAGTTTTCCTTCCTCTGCAATTTTCTAGAAGAGTTTGAGCAGGATAGGTGTTAGCTCTTCTCTATGTTTTGGTACAGTTCACCTGTGAAGCCATCTGGTCCTGGGCTTTTGTTTGTTGGAAGATATTTTTTGTTTTTGACAAGCTGATTAAAGTTAGTTTAGAACATAAATCAAGGATTGACTCACATGTTTTCAGTGTACATGTTCATATGGAGACAAAAAGAAGCTGCTCTAATTTATTGATTCTCTTTTGAAATTATTTTTTTGTATGTTGCTGTTGTTGTTTAGTTGCTAAGTCATGTCCAACTCTTTCAAAACCCCAAGGAGCCCACCAGGCATCTCTGTCCATGGGATTTCCCAGGCAAGAATACTGGAGTGGCTTGCCATTTCCTTCTCCATGCTGGAAGGTTTTTGATTACAGTTTTGATTTTTGTGCTTGTTATTGGTCTGTTTATATTTTCTATTTCTTCTTGGTCAGTTTTGGAAGGTTATACTTTTCTAAGACTTTGTCTGTTTCTTCCAAGTTGTTCATTTTATTGGAGTATTGTTGCTCATAGCAGTCTCTTATGATCCTTTGTATTTCTGGGTTGTCTGTTGTAGCTTCTCCTTGCTCATTTCTAATTTTATTGATTTGAGTCATCTCCCTTTTTTCTTAATGAGTCTTGCCTATTTTGTTTATCTTCTCAAGCTAGCTTTTAGCTTTATTGATCTTTGCTATAGTCTCCTTCATTTCTTTTTCATTTATTTCTGCTCTGATCTTTACAATTTCTTCCCTTCTACTAATTTTGGTATTTTTTTGTTCTTTTCCTAGTTGCTTTAGGTGTAAGGTTAGGTTGTATATTTGATGTCTCTTGTGTATCTTGAGGTAGGCCTGTATTGTGATGAACTTCCCTCTTAGCACTGCTTATACTGACTCCCATTGGTTTTAGGTTGTAATGTTTTCATTGTCATTTGTTTCTGTGCATATTTTGATTTCCTTTTAGGTTTCTTCAGTGATCTGTTGGTTATTCAGAAATGTGTTGTTTAGCCTTCCTGTGTTTGTGGGTTTTTTAAAATTTTGTTTCCTATTGTTAATATCTAATCTTACAGCATTGTGATCAGAAAAGATGCTTGAAATGATTTCAGTTATTTAAAATTTACCAAGGCTTAGTTTGTGGCCCAGGATGTGATCTGTCCTGGAGAATGTTCCATGTGCACTTGAGAAAAATGTGAAATCCATTGTTTTGGGGTGAAATGCCCTATAGATATCAATTAGGTTCAGCTGGTCCAATGTATTGTTTAAAGCTTGTGTTTATTTATTATATTTTCTCTGGATGATCTGTCCATTGCTGTGGCTGGAGCATTAAAGTCCCCTACCGTTACTGTGTTCCTGTTGACTTCCCCTTTAATAGTTGCTGGTATTTGCCTTTGCATTGAGGTGTACCTATGTCAGCCGCATATATATTAGTAATTGTTATATCTTCTTCTTGGATTGATCCCTTGATCATTATTTAGTGTCCTTCTTGTCTCTCATATTGGTCTTTATTTTTAAGTCCATTTTATCTGATATGAGTATTGCTACTCCCACTTTCTTTTGGTCTCCATTTGCATGGAAAATCTTTTCCATCCCTTACTCTCAGTCTGTATGTGTCCCTAGGTTTGAGGTGGGTCTTTTGTAGACAGCATATATAGGGGTCTTGTTTGTGTATCCATTGGGCCAGTTTATGTCTTTTGGTTGCAGCATTTAACTCATTTATGTTTAAGTTTATTATTGATAAGTATGATCCCATTACCATTTACTTTATTGTTTTGGGTTTGTTTTTATAGGGCTTTTCTGTATTTCCTGTCTAGAGAAGTCCTTTAGCATTTGTTGAAGAGCTGTTTAGTGTTGAAATCTCTTAGTTTTTGCTTATCTGTAAAGCTTTTGATTTCTCCTTCAAATCTGAATGAGATACTTGCAGGGTAGAATAATCTTGGTTGTAGATTTTTCGCTTGCATCACCTTAAGTATATCCTGCTTTTCCCTTCCGGTTTGCAGTTTCTTTTGAAAGATCAGTTATTAGCCTTATGGGGATACCCTTGTAAGTTATTTGTTGCTTTTCACTTGCTGCTTTTAATATATGTTGTGTTTAATTTTTGTTTGATTTGTTTCTCCTTGGGTTTATCCTGTACGGGACTCTCTGGACTTCTTGGTTTTGGGTGGCTTCCCCATTTTATTTCCTTCTCCATTTTAGGGAAGTTTTCAACTGTTATCTCCTCAAGTATTTTCTCATGTCCTTTCCTTTTGTCTTCTTTTTTGAGACATCTATGATTTAAATGTTGGAGTGCTTAAAATTGTCCCAAAGATCTCTGAGGCTGTCCTCATTTCTTTTTACTCTTTTTTCTTTATTCCATTCCATTTCATTTATTTCCAGCATTATATTTTCCAGCTCACTTATCCATTCTTCTGCCTCAGTTACTCTACTCTTGGCTCTCTCCAGGGTGTTTTTCATCTCAGCTATTTTATTGTTCATTGCTGATTGACTATTCCTTACTTCTTCTAGGTCCTTTTTAAACATTCCTTGCCTCTTCTCATTCTGTGTCCCAGTCTATTTATCTGTATCTCTATCTTGTTTTCAAGATTTTGGATCATCTTTCCTATCATTATTCTGAATTCGTTTTCAAGTAGACTCCTTATCTCCTCTTCTGTTTGGTCTGGTGGGTTTTAATCATGTTCCTTTGCCTGCTGGATATTTCTCTGCCTTTGAATTTTGCTTAGTTTTCCATGTTTGGGGTCTCCTTTCTGTGGGCTGGAGGGTCATAATTCCTCTTAATTGTGGAGTCTGCTCCCTTTGGGTGGGGTTGAACTAGTGCCTTGTGAAGGTTTCTTGGTTGGGGAAACTTGTGCCTGTGTTTTAGTGGATGGAAATGAATTTCATCTTTTCCACCACGGCAGCCATAAGTTTATTTTCTAAGTCTGTGAGTCTGTTTCGATTTTGTAAGTAAGTTCATTTGTATAATTTCTTTTTAGATTGCACGTATAAGGGGAGTCATATGATATTTCTCATCTGTTAATCATTTTTTAAATGTACAGTTCATTAGATGTTGTTATTGTTCAGTCACTCAGTCATGTGCGACTCTTTGCAACCCCATGGACTGCAGCATGCCAGACTTCCTTGTTCATTACCAACTCCCAGAGCTTGCTCAAACTCATGTTGATTAAGTTGGTGATGCCATCCAAAGATCTCATCTTCTGTCATCCCCTTCTCCTCCTGCCTTAAATCTTTCCAGCATCAGAGTCTTTTCCAAGAGTCAGCTGGTCACATCAGGTGGCCAAAGTATTGGAGCTTCAGCATCAGTCCTTCCAATGAATATTCAGGACTGATTTCTTTTAGGATTGACTGGTTTGATTTCCTTGCTGTCCAAGGAACTCTAAAGAATATTCTCCAGCACCACAGTTCAAAGGCATCAATTCTTCAGCACCCAGCCTTTTTTAGTGTCCAACTCTTACATCCATACCTGACCACTGGAAAAACCATGGCTTTGACTATATGGATCATTGTTGACAAAGTAATGTCTCTGCTTTTTAATATGCTGCCTGGGTTTGTCATTGCTTTTCTTCCAAGGAGCAAGCATCTTTTAATTTCATGGCAGCAGGCACCATCCTCCATGGTTTTGGGGCCCAGGGAAATAAAATCTGTCACTGTTTCCATTCTTTTCCCGTCTTACTTGCCATAAAGTGATGGGAATGGATGCCATGATCTTAGTTTTTTGAATGCTGAGTTTTAAGCCAGCTTTTTCAATTCTCCTCTTTCATCTTCATCAAGAGGCTGTTTGATTCCTCTTTACTTTTTGCCATAATCTCTGCATATCTGAGATTATTGATATTCTCCCAGAAATCTTGGTTCTAGCTTGTGATTCATGCAGCCAGGCATTTCTCAAGATGTACTTTGCATTTAAGTTAAATAAGCAAGGTGACAATATACAGCCTTGATGTACTCCTTTCCCAAGTTTGAACCAATCTGTTGTTCCATGTCCGGCACTAACCGTTGCTTCCTGACCTACATACAGGTTTGTCAGAAAGCAGGTAAGGTGGCATGGTATTCTCATCTCTTTAAGAATTTCCCACACTTTGTTGTGATCCACATAGTCAAAGACTTTAGCATAGTCAATGAGCAGAAGTAGATGTTTTTCTGGAATTCTCTTGCTCTTCCTATGATCCACTGGATGTTGGCAGTTTAATCTCTGGTTCCTCTGCCTTTTTGAAATCCAGCTTGTACATCTGGAAGTTCTAGGTTCACATACTGTTGAAGCCTGGCTAGAAGAATTTTGAGCATTACTTTAGCCAGCATGAGAAATGAGCGTAATTGTGTGGTAATTTGAACATACTTTGGCATTGCCATGCCACCTTACCTGCTAGGAAATTCAGGTATGACCTAAATCAAATCCTTTATGATTATACAGTGGAAGAGACAAATAGTATCAAGGGATTAGATCTGATAGAGTGCCTGAAGAGCTATGGACAGAGGTTCATAACACTGTACAGGAGGCAGTGATCAAAACCATCCCCAAGAAAAAGAAAGGCAAAATGGTTGTTTGAAGAGGTCTTACAAACAGTTGTGACAGAATGTGGTCCACTGGAGAAGGGAATGGCAAGCCACTTCAGTATTCTTGCCTTGAGAACCCCATGAACAGTACGAAAAGGCAAAATGATAGGATACCAAAAGAGGAACTCCCCAGGTCATTAGGTGCCCAATATGCTACTGGAGATCAGTGGAGAAATAACTCCAGAAAGGATGAAGGGATGGAGCCAAAGCAAAAACAGTACCCAGTTGTGGATGTGACTGGTGATAGAAGCAAGATCTGATGCTGTAAAGAGCAATATTGCATAGGAACCTGGAATGTCAGGTCCATGAATCAAGGCAAATTGGAAGTGGTCAAACAACAGATGGCAAGAGTGAACGTTGACATTCTAGGAATCAGCAAACTCGAATGGACTGGAATGGGTGCATTTAACTCAGATGACCATTTCATCTACTGCTGTGGGCAGGAATCCCTCAGAAGAAATGGAGTAGCCATCATGGTCAACAAAAGAGTCCGAAACGCAGTACTTGGATGCAATTTCAAAAACGAAGGAATGATCTCTGTTCATCTCCAAGGCAAACCATTCAATATTACAGTTATCCAAGTTTATGCCCCAACCAGTAATGCTAAGAAACTGAAGTTGAACAGTTTTGTGAAGACATACGAGACCTTTTAGAACTAACACCCCAAAAAGATGTCCTTTTCATTATAGGGGACTGGAATACAAAAGTAGGAAGTCAAGAAACACCCAGAGTAACAGGCAAATTTGGCCTTGGAATATGGAATGAAGCAGGGCAAAGACTAATAGAGTTTTGCCAAGAAAATGCACTGGTCGTAGGAAACACCCTCTTCCAACAACACAAGAGAAGACTCTACACATGGACATCACCAGACGGTCAACACCAAAATCAGACTGATTATATTCTTTGCAGCCAAAGATGGAGAAGCTCTATACAGTCAACAAAAACGAGACCAGGAGCTGACTGTGGCTCAGATCATGAACTCCTTATTACCAAATTCAGACTCAAATTGAAGAAAGTAGGGAAAACCGCTAGACCATTCAGGTATAACCTAAATCAAATCCCTTATGATTATACAGTGGAAGTGAGAAATAGATTTAAGGGCCTAGATCTGATAGATAGAGTGCCTGATGAACTATGGAATGAGGTTTGTGACATTGTACAGGAGACAGGGATCAAGACCATCCCCATGGAAAAGAAAGGCAAGAAAGCAAAATGGCTGTCTAGAGAGGCCTTACAAATAGCTGTGAAAAGAAGAGAGGCAAAAAGCAAAGGAGAAAAGGAAAGATATAAGCATCTGAATGCAGAGTTCCAAAGAATAGCAAGAAGAGATAAGAAAGCCTTCTTCAGCGATCAATGCAAAGAAATAGAGGAAAACAACAGAATGGGAAAGACTGGAGATCTCTTCAAGAAAATTAGAGATACCAAGGGAACATTTCATGCAAAGATGGGCTCGATAAAGGACAGAAATGATGTGGACCTAACAGAAGCAGAAGATATTAAGAAGAGGTGGCAAGAATACACAGAAGAACTGGACAAAAAAGATCTTTGTGACCCAGATAATCATGATGATATGATCACTAATCTAGAGCCAGACATCTTGGAATGTGAAGTCAAGTGGGCCTTAGAAAGCATCACTACGAACAAAGCTAGTGGAGGTGATGGAATTCCAGTTGAGCTGTTTCAAATCCTGAAAGATGATGCTGTGAAAGTGCTGCACTCAATATGCCAGCAAATTTGGAAAACTCAGCAGTGGCCACAGGACTGGAAAAGGTCAGTTTTCATTCCAATCCCAAAGAAAGGCAAGGCCAAAGAATGCTCAAACTACTGCACAATTGCACTCGTCTCACATGCCAGTAAAGTAATGCTCAAAATTCTCCAAGCCAGGCTTCAGCAATACATGAACCGTGAACTCCCTGATATTCAAGCTGGTTTTAGAAAAGGCAGAGGAACCAGAGATCAAATTGCCAACATCTGCTGGATCATGGAAAAAGCAAGAGAGTTCCAGAAAAACATCTATTTCTGCTTTATTGACTATGCCAAAGCCTTTGACTGTGTGGATCACAATAAACTGTGGACAATTCTGAAAGAGATGGGAATACCAGACCACCTGACCTGCCTCTTGAGAAGTCTGTATGCAGGTCAGGAGGCAACAGTTAGAACTGGATATGAAACAACAGACTGGTTCCAAATAGGAAAAGGAGTACGTCAAGGCTGTATATTGTCAGCCTGCTTATTTAACTTATATGCAGAGTACATCATGAGAAACACTGGACTGGAAGAAGCACAAACTGGAATCAAGATTTCCGGGAGAAATATCAATAACCTCAGATATGCAGATGACACCACCCTTATGGCAGAAAGTGAAGAGGAGCTAAAAAGCCTCTTGATGAAAGTGAAAGAGGAGAGTGAAAAAGTTGGTTTAAAGCTCAACCTTCAGAAAATGAAGATCATGGCATTTGGTCCCATCACTTCATGGGAAATAGATGGGGAAACAGTGGAAACTGTGTCAGACTATATTTTTTGGGGCTCCAAAATCACTGCAGATGGTGATTGCAGCTACGAAATTAAACGACGTTTACTCCTTCAAGAAAAGTTATGACCATCCTAGATAGCATATTCAAAAGCAGAGACATTACTTTGCTGACTAAGGTCCTTCTGGTCAAGGCTATGGTTTTTCCTGTGGTCACGTATGGATGTGAGAGTTGGACTGTGAAGAAGGCTGAGCACCGAAGAATTGATGCTTTTGAACTGTGGTGTCGGAGAAGACTCTTGAGGGTCCGTTGGACTGCAAGGAGATCCAATCAGTCTAATTCTGAAGGAGATCAGCCCTGGGATTTCTTTGGAAGGAATGATGCTAAAGTTGAAACTCCAGTACTTTGGCCACCTGTTGCAAAGAGTTGACTCATTGGAAAAGACTCTAATGCTGGGAGGGATTGGGGGTAGGAGAAGAAGGGGATGACCAAGGATGAGATAGCTGGATGGCATCACGGACTCGATATACGTGAGTCTGAGTGAACTCCGGGAGATGGTGATGGACAGGGAGGCCTGGCGTGCTGCGATTCATGGGGTCACAAAGAGTCAGACGCAACTGAGCAACTGAACTGAACTGAACTACAAATAGTTGAGAAAAGAAGAGAAGTGAAAGGCAAAGAAGAAAGGGAAAGATATACCCATCTGAATTCATAGTTCCAGAGAATAGCAAGGAGAGATAAGAAAGCCTTTTTGAGTGAACAATGCAAAGAAATAGAGGAAAATAATAGAATGGGAAAGACTAGAGATGTCTTTCTCTACTTTCTTCAGTTTAAGTCTGAATTTGGCAATGAGGAGTTCACGATCTGAGCCACAGTCAGCTCCAGGTCTTGTTTTTGCTGACTGTATAGAGCTTCTCCATCTTCGACTATAAGAAATATAGTCAATGTGATTTTGTTATTGACACTCTGGTAATGTCTATGTGTAGAGTCTTCTCTTATGTTGTCGGAAGAGGGTATTTGGTATGACCAGCACATTCTCTTGGCAAAACTCTGTTAGTCTTTACCCTGCTTCATTTTGTACTCCGAGGTCAAAATTGCCTGTTACTCTGGGCGACTCTTGACCTCCTACCTAGGCATTCCAGTTCCCTATGATGAAAAGGACATCTTTTTTTGGTCTTAGTTCTAGAAGGTCTTGTAGGTCTTCATAGAACCATTCAACTTCAGCTTCTTCAGCATTAGTGGTTGGGGCATAGACTTGGGTTACTGTGATATTGAATGGTTTGCCTTGGAAACAAACTGAGACCATTCTATCATTTTAGAGATGGCACCCAAGTACTGCCTTTTGGACTCTCTTGTTGACTATGAGGACTATTCTAGTTCTTGTAAGGGATTCTTGCCCTCAGCAGTAGATATATTGGCCACCTGAATTAAATTCACTGATTCCAGTCCATTTTAGTTCACTGATTCCTAAAATGTTGATGTTCAGCCTTGCTATCTCCTGTTTGACCACTTCCAATATAACCTGCAGAGAAGGCAATGGCACCCCACTCCAGTACTCTTGCCTGGAAAATCCCATGGACGGAGGAGCCTGGTAGGCTGCAGTCCATGGGGTCGCACAGAGTCGGACATGACTGAGTGACTTCACTTTCACTTTTCACTTTCATGCATTGGAGAAGGAAATGGCAACCCACTGCAGTGTTCTTACCTGGAGAATCCCAGGGACGGGGGAGCCTGGTGGGCTGCAGTTTATGGGGTCGCACAGAGTCGGACACAACTGAAGCGACTTGGCAGCAGCAGCAGCAGCAATATAACCTGATTCATGGACCTAACATTCCAGATTCCTATGCAGTATTGTTCTTTACAGCATCTGACTACTTTCACCACTAGACACATCCACCAGGTATAGTTTCCACTTTGGCTTAGCCTGTTCATTCCTGCTGGAGCTATTTCTCCACTCTTCTCCAGTAGCATATTAGACACTTACTGACCTGTGTGGGGAATTCTTCTTTCAGCATCATATAGTTTTTCCTTTTCATGCTGTTCATGGGGTTCTCAAGACAAGGAATGTGAAGCAGTTTGCCGTTCCCTTCTCCAGTGGGCCATGTTTTGTCATAACTCTCCACCATGACCCATCCATCTTTGGTGGCTCTCATGCATGGCTCACAGCTTAATTAAGTAGGCAAGGCTGTAGTCCATGTGATCAGTTTGATTAGTTTTCTGTGACTGTGATTTTCCTTCTGTCTGCCCTCTAATGAATAAGGATAACAGGTTTGTGCCAGCTTCTTGATGGGAGGAAGCGCCTGTGGGGAAAACTGGGTCTTGCTCTGGTGGGCAAGGCCATTCTTGTTGTTGTTGAGTCTCTCAGTCATGTCCGCCTCTGTAACCCCATGGACTGCAGCATGCCAGGCTTCCCTGTCCTTCACCATCTCCCAGAGCTTGCTCAAACTCACGTCTATTGAGTCTATGATGCCATCCAACCATCTCGTCCTCTGTCATTCCCTTCTCCTCCTGCCTTCCATCCTTCCCAGCATCAGGGTCTTTTCTAATGAGTCACCTCTTCAAAATTGGTGACCAAAGTATTGGAGATTCAGTCCTTCTAATGAATATTCAGGATTGATTTATTTTAGGATTGACTGGTTTGATCTCTTTGCAGTCCAAGAGACTCTAAAGAGTCTTCTCCAACACTTCAGTTTAAAAACATCAATTAAAAAAAATAAAAATAAAAATAAAAACATCAATTTTTTTGGTGTTCAATCTTCTTTATGGTCCGCATCTCTGCATGACTACTGGAAAACCATAACTTTGACTATACAGATATTTGTGGGCATAGTAATGTCTCTGCTTTTTAATACACTGTCTAGGTTTGTCATAGTTTTTCTTCCAAGAAGGGTCTTTTAATTCCATGACTGCAGTCACCATCTGCAGTGATTTTGAAACCCAAGAAAATAAAGTCTGTCACTGTTTCCATTGTTTCCTCATCTATTTCATCTATTTGCCATGAAGTGATGGAATAGATGCCAAGATCTTAGTTTTTTAAAATTTTGAGTTTTAAGGCAGCTTTTTCACTTTCCTCTTTTACCTTTATAAAGAGGCTCTTTAGTTCTTCTTCACTTTCTGCCATAAGGATGGTGTCATCGGCATATCTGTGGTTATTGATATTTCTCCCAGCAGTCTTGATTCTAGCTTGTGCTTCATCCAGCCCAGCATTTCACATGATGTACTCTGCATATAAATTACATAAGCAGGGTGACAATATGCAGCCTTGACGTACTCCTTTCCCAATTTTGAACCAGTCTGTTGTTCCATTTCCAGTACTAACTGTTGCTTCTTGACCTTCATACAGGTTTTTCAGGAAGCAGGTAAAGTGGTCTGGTACTTCCATCTCTTTAAGACTTTTCCATAGTTTGTTGTGATCCACACAGTCAAAGGCTTTAGTGCAGTCAATAAAGCAGAAGTAGATGCTTTTCTGGAATTCTCTTGCTTTTTCTATGATCCAACAGATGTTGGCAATTTGATCTCTGGTTCCCCTGCTTTTTCTAAATCCAGCTTGTATATCTGGAAGTTCTCAGTTGATGTACTGTTGAAGCCTAGCTTGAAAAATTTTGAGCATTACTTTGCTAGCATGAGAAATGAGTGCAATTGTGTGGTAGCTTGAACATTTTTTGGCATTGCCCTTTTTTGGATTGCTCAGTCTTTAATCCAATTTTCTGCTGATGGGTGAGGCTCTGTTTCCTCTCTGTAGTTTGGCCTTAGGCCAAACTATGGTAGGTGCAATGGCAGTAATCATGACCTCCTTCGAAAGGACTTATGCCATGAGCCTGGGCTTCTCAGGACTATTGCAGTCAGCGCCTCTGACCCCATGGCAGGTCACTGTCACCCACGCCTCTGCCAGAGACTCCCAGACACACACGGGCAAGTCTGGCTCAGTCTCTTGTGGGGTCACGGCTGCTTTCTCCTTGGTCCTGGTGCTCACAAGGTTTTGTCTGCGCCCTCCAAGAGTCTGTTTCCCCAGTCCTGTGGAAGTTCTGTTATCAAGTTCTTCAAAATCAGGCTCCCTGGGATACCCAGTACATTTGCCTTATCCCCAGGCTGGGAAGCCTGTTGGGCCTAGAACTTTCGCAGCAGTGGGAGAACTTTTTTGGCATAATTGTTCTCCAGTTTGTGAGTCGCCTGGCAGGCAGCTCTATAGTGGAGCTAATGGCGACCTTCTCCAAAAGGACTTATGCCACACACTGTGCCTTCCAGGACTGCTGTTGCCAGAACCTCTGTCCCCGCAGCAGGCCTCTGCTGACTCATGCCTCTGCTGAAGACCCTCAAGCACTCAAATGCAGGTCTGGTTCGGTCTCTGGGGCAGGTCACTGCACCTTTCCCTCAGTCCTGTTGTGCATAAGGTTTTGTTTGTGCCCTCCAAGCATCTCTGGTGGGTATGAGGTTTGATTTTAAATGTGATTGTGCCTTTCTTATTGTCTTGTTGGGGCTTCTCCTTTGCCCTTCGTTGTGGGGTATATTTTTCTAGTGGGTTCCAACATTCTCCTGTCAATGATGGTTCAGTAGTTGCAATTTTGGTGTTCTTGCAGCAGAAGGTGAGCGCATGACCTTCTACTCCACCGTCTTGGAACTGAAGGTTCACAACTCCAAGCATTCACATTTTTGGGCAATGCATGTCTAGAACTCTTCTCTTCTTGCAAAACTGAAACTTTGAACCCATTAGCCAGTAATTTCCAGTTTCCCCCTACCCTCATCCCCTGGCAACCACCATTCTACCTTTTGTCTCTATGGGTTTGCTCTAAATACCTCATGTAAGTGAAGTTACACAATATTTGTCTTTTTGTGACTGATTTATTTCACTTAGCATAATGTTTTCAAGTTTCATCTGTGTTGTGGCATGGGTCTTTTTCTGTTGTATGTACACACCACATTTTGTTTATCCATTCATCTCTTGATGGATATTTGAGTTGCTTCTCTTTTTCAACTAATGTGAATAGTTCTGCAGTGAATGTGGTACATATATCTCCTCTAGACAATTTTTTCAGTTCTTTTGAGTGTATACCCAGAAGTGGAATTGCTAGATCATATTCTTTGTTTCCTATTTTTTAGTAGGAAACACACTGTTATGGAAAACCCACTGCTTACATTCCCACCAATAGTACCTAAGTATCCTGATTTAATCACATTATTGTCAACATTTGTTATTTTTTTTTCTTTCTGTTTTTCTTTTTTGATGTGTAGCAATACAGACTATGAGGTTAATTCTGTTACTTTTTGTTTTTAAATCTATTTGAAGTTATGTTTATAATTTCACAAACATTTAAATTTTATAAAGGATTAATTTACCTCTTTATAGAATACCTATCTCTCTCTTTAATGATACTTCTTGCTTTAGAGTGTATTTTTTCTAATTTGTAGTAATGCTACATTGAACTTATTTTCTTTGGTGTTTGCATGTATATATTTTTCTAATCCTTTACTTTCAAAGTCTGTCTTAATGTTCAATGTGTAGCAGATAATCAAGTTAAAGATTTTTAAAAATCTAATCTGATAATTGTAGTCTTTTATAATTGGCATGTTTTGTCCACTTACATTTAGTGCAATTATTAACATATAAACCTGGATTTGGATTATTGATACCCAGAACTCCAGGCTCTTTCCAACAGGATCCATATTGCAGTTTAATGTTACCTTCCATATCCCAGCATTAGTTTCTATGCTCATCATTTTGATTATATATATATTCTGCTTTTTTGGAATCTAAAATATTTCTCAGCCTTTTTATCAAGCTCAGTTACACTCATTCAAAACTTTTCATTATGCATTTGTTCATATTTATGTCAGGAAGGAGAATGGAGAAATCCACATTTAGCTCACAATAATGCTGAAATCATAAGATCCCATGCCAATAAAACAACAGGTCTAGAAAGTGTCAAAAGTCCCTTACATATCTGAAATTCTCTTACTTTCTGTGCTAATGTTGACTCTTTATTGAGCCCATCTTTGCATGAAATCTGCCTTGATATCTCTAGTTTTCTTGAAGAGATTTCTAGTCTTTCCCATTCTATTGTTTTCCTCTATTTCTTTGCATTGATCACTGAGGAAGGCTTTCTTATCTCTCCTTGCTATTCTTTGGAACTCTGCATTCAAATCGGTATATCTTTCCTTTTCTCCTTTGCTTTTTGCTTTTCTTTTTTTTTTCACAGCTATTTGCAAGCCCTCCTCAGACAACCTTTTTACTTTTTTGCATTTCTTTCTCCTGGGGATGATCTTGATCCCTGTCTCCTGTACAATGTCACGAACCTCATTCCATAGTTCATCAGGCACTCTATTAGATCTAGTCCCTTAAATCTATTTCTCACTTCCACTGTATAATCATAAGGGGTTTGATTTAGGTCATATCTGAAAGGCCTAGTGGTTTTCCCTAATTTCTTCAATTTGAGTCTGAATTTGGCAATAAGGAGTTTATGATCTGAGCCACAGTCAGCTCCCAGTCTTGTTTTTGCTGACTGTATAGAGCTTCTTTACCTTTGGCTGCAAAGAATATAATCAATCTGATTTTGGTATTGACCATCTGGTGATGTCCATGTGTAGAGTCTTTGTATTGTTGGAAGAGGGTGTTTGTTATGAACAGTGTGTTCTCTTGGCAAAACGCTATTAGCCTTTGCCCTGCTTCATTCTGTACTCCAAGGCCAAATTTGCCTGTTACTTTAGGTGTTTCTTGGCTTCCTACCTTTGCCTTCCAGTCTCCTGCAATGAAAAGGACTTCTTTGGGTGTTAGTTTTAGAAGGTCTTGTAGGTCTTCATAGAACCATTCAACTTCAATTTCTTCAGCATTACTGGTCAGCGCATAGACTTGCATTACCGTGATATTAAATGGTTTGCCTTGGAAATGAACAGAGATCATTCTGTCATTTTTGAGATTGCATCCAAGTACTGCATTTCGGACTCTCCTGTTAACTATGTCAGTGACTCCATTTCTTCTAAGTGAAATGGTATGGACCTAACAGAAGCAGAAGATATTATGATATCATATCTGGTCCCATCACTTCATGGCAAAAAGATGGGGAAACAGTGTAAAGAGTGGCAGACTTTAGTATTTTGGGCTCCAAAATCACTGCAGATGGTGACTGCAGCCATGAAATTAAGAGATGCTTACTCTTTGGAAGGAAAGTTATGACCAACCTAGACAGCATATTAAAAAGCAGAGACATTACTTTGCCAACAAATGTTCGTCTAGTCAAAGTTATGGTTTTTCTAGTAGTCATGTATGGATGTGAGAGTTGGACTATAAACAAAGCTGAGTGCAGAAAAATTGATGCTTTTGAACTGTGGTATTGGAGAAGACTCTTGAGAGTCCCTTGGACTACAAGGAAATCCAACCAGTCCATCCTAAAGGAAATCAACCCTGAATACTCATTGGAAGGACTGATGTTGAAGCTGAAACTCCAAAACTTTGGCCACCTGATGCAAAGAGCTGACTCATTTGAAAAGACTCTGATGCTGGGAGGGATTGGGGGCAAGAGGAGAAGGGGATGACAGAGGATGAGATAGTTGGATGGCATCACCGACTCAATAGGCATGAGTTTGAGTAAACTCTGGAGTTTGCAATGGACTGCATGCTGCAGTCCATGGGGTTGCAAACAGTCAGACACGACTGAGCAACTGAACTGAACTGAACATTGAGTCTATCTAATGCATGTATATTCACTTGAAATTCCTATAGTCCTTACCTGCTACTAGTTCCTTAAATATCAGAGCATTTTATCATAAGAGTTTCCAACAAAAAGAATAATATTTTATAACTGCATATTCATAAAATGCTGGGCTCAGGAAAATTTCTGTCTGAAACTCTTAGTGAGCTTAGCTCAGTGTGATGGAATTCTTTGACTAACTTCCATTTTAAAATGTAACCTCTGTGTTGGTTGTCATAGTCATTAAATATGTTGACAGTTATTTCACCTCTTTTTTCTTTGAAACATATGGTAGCATTGCCATTCTCCTCCCTTTAAAATTTTAGATGTAGCAATACGACTTGCTTTGGCCAATGAAATGTGAGACAGTGTCACTTCCTGGTGGAGACTTTAAGAACTAATGTGTGCTTCATCAAGTTCTGTTTTTCTTCTCTCATAGAAACTGGCAATGTCCCAGATGGTGTTGCTTCCTTAGCATAGGTACCGAAATGAGATTTATGCAAAGTAGAGTTTCTAACTGACTGATAATTGACATGGAGTCTGAGTGAGAAGTAAATTTTTATTTTCTGAGATTTTAAGGTTGTTTGCTACAGCAGAAAAAATTAGTCTTTCCTGGTTGATTAAAAAATAAGGGAAAGATTATTTTTCATTGAACTTCCCATATCCTGACACAGTAAGTGTTTGTGAATTGTTGAGTCAGATTTTAAAATTAGAGCTCTCTAACCCCTATGGTAACACTGCAAAGATGGACATTCTCCAGTTTTTTGTGAGACTTCATCTTATATCCTTGATATAGTCTATCCATTTTTCCCCCTAGCTGGAGGCAAAGAGAATTAAATTTGACTTGGTCACAACTAGAATGTGGTCCACTGGAGAAGGGAATGGCAAGCCACTTCAGTATTCCTGCCTTGAGAACCCCATGAACAGTAGGAAAAGGCAAAATGATAGGACACCAAAACAGGAACTCCCCAGGTCATTAGGTGCCCAATATGCTACTGGAGATCAGTGGAGAAATAACTCCAGAAAGGATGAAGGGATGGAGCCAAAGCAAAAACAGTACTCAGTTGTGGATGTGACTGGTGATAGAAGCAAGATCTGATGCTGTAAAGAGCAATATTGCATAGGAACCTGGAATGTCAGGTCCATGAATCAAGGCAAATTGGAAGTGGTCAAACAAGAGATGGCAAGAGTGAACGTCGACATTCTAGGAATCAGCAAACTCAAATGGACTGGAATGGGTGCATTTAAATCGGATGACCATTATATCTACTACTGCAGGCAGGAATCCCTCAGAAGAAATGGAGTAGCCATCATGGTCAACAAAAGAGTCCTAAATGCAGTACTTGGATGCAATCTCAAAAATGACAGAATGATCTCTGTTCGTCTCCAAGGCAAACCATTCAATATCACGGTAACCCAAGTCTATGCCCCAACAAATAACACTGAAGAAGTTGAAGTGAAACGGTTCTATGAAGACCTACAAGACCTTTTAGAACTAACACCCAAAAATGATGTTCTTTTCATTATAGGGGACTGGAATACAAAAGTAGGAAGTCAAGAAACACCCAGAGTAACAGGCAAATTTGGCCTTGGAGTATGGAATGAAGCAAGGCAAAGACTAAAAGAGTTTTGCCAAGAAAATGCACTGGTCATAGCAAACACCCTCTTCCAACAACACAAGAGAAGACTCTACACATGGACATCACCAGATGGTCAACACCGAAATCAGACTGATTATATTCTTTGCAGCCAAAGATGGAGAAGCTCTATACAGTCAACAAAAACGAGACCAGGAGCTGACTGTGGCTCAGATCATGAACTCCTTATTGCCAAATTCAGACTGAAATTGAAGAAAGTAGGGAAAACTGCTAGATCATTCAGGTATGACCTAAATCAAATCCCTATGATTATACAGTGGAAGTGAGAAATAGATTTAAGGGCCTAGATCTGATGGATAGAGTGCCTGATGAACTATGGAATGAGGTTCATGACATTGTACAGGAGACAGGGATCAAGACCATCCCCATGGAAAAGAAGTGCAAACAAGCAAAATGGCTGTCTGGGGAAGCCTTCCAAATAGCTGTGAAAAGAAGAGAAGTGAAAAGCAAAGGAGAAAAGGAAAGATAAAAGCATCTGAATGCAGAGTTTCAAAGAATAGCAAGAAGAGATAAGAAAGCCTTCTTCAGAGATCAATGCAAAGAAATAGAGGAAAACAACAGAATGGGAAAGACTAGAGATCTCTTCAAGAAAATTAGAGATACCAAGGGAACATTTCACGCAAAGATGGGCTTGATAAAGGACAGAAATGGTCTGGACCTAACAGAAGCAGAAGATATTAAGAAGAGGTGGCAAGAATACACAGAAGAACTGGACAAAAAAGATCTTCATGATCCAGATAATCATGAAGATGTGATCACTCAGCTAGAGCCAGACATCTTGGAATGTGAAGTCAAGGAGGCCTTAGAAAGCATCACTACGAACAAAGCTAGTGGAGGTGATAGAGTTCCAGTTGAGCTGTTTCAAATCCTGAAAGATGATGCTGTGAAAGTGCTGCACTCAATATACCAGCAAGTTTGGAAAACTCAGCAGTGGCCACAGGACTGGAAAAGGTCAGTTTTCATTCCAATCCCAAAAAAAGGCAATGCAAAAGAATGCTCAAACTATTGCACAATTGCACTCATCTCACATGCTAGTAAAGTAATGCTCAAAATTCTCCAAGCCAGGCTTCAGCAATACGTGAACCGTGAACTCCCTAATGTACAAGCTGGTTTTGGAAAGGCAGAGGAACCAGAGATCAAATTGCCAACATCCGCTGGATCATGGAAAAAGCAAGAGAGTTCCAGAAAAACATCTATTTCTGCTTTATTGACTATGCCAAAGGCTTTGACTGTGTGGATCACAATAAAGTGTGGAAAACTGTGAAAGAGATGGGAATACCAGACCACCTAACCTGCCTCTTGAGAAATCTGTATGCAGGTCAGGAAGCAACAGTTAGAACTGGACATGGAACAATAGATTGGTTCCAAATAGGAAAAGGAGTACGTCAAGGCTGTATATTGTCACCTTGCTTATTTAACTTCTATGCCGAGTACATCATGAGAAACACTGGACTGGAAGAAACACAAGCTGGAATCAAGATTGCCGGGAGAAATATCAATAACCTCAGATATGCAGATGACACCACCCTTATGGCAGAAAGTGAAGAGGAGCTAAAAAGCCTCTTGATGAAAGTGAAAGAGGAGAGTGAAAAAGTTGGCTTAAAGCTCAACATTCAGAAAACAAAGATCATGGCATCTGGCCCCATCACTTCATGGGAAATAGATGGGGAAAGAGTGGAAACAGTGTCAGACTTTATTTTGGGGGGCTCCAAAATCACTGCAGATGGTGATTGCAGCCATGAAATTAAAAGACGCTTACTCCTTGGAAGAAAAGTTATGACCATCCTAGATAGCATATTCAAAAGCAGAGACATTACTCTTCCAACTAAGGTCCGTCTAGTCAAGCCTATGATTTTGCCTGTGGTCATGTATGAATGTCAGAGTTGGACTGTGAAGAAGTCTGAGCGCCGAAGAATTGATGCATTTGAACTGTGTTGTTGGAGAAGACTCTTGAGGGTCCCTTGGACTGCAAGGAGATCCAACCAGTCCATTCTGAAGGAGATCAACCTTGGAATTTCTTTGGAAGGAATGATGCTAAAGCTGAAACTCCAGTACTTTGGCCACCTCATGCAAAGAGTTGACTCATTGGAAAAGACTCTGATGCTGGGAGAGATTGAGGGCAGGAGGAGAAGGGGACGACCGAGGATGAGATGGCTGGATGGCATCATGGTACGATGGCCGTGAGTCTGAGTGAACTCCGGGGGATGGTGATGGACAGGGAGCCCTGGTGTGCTGCGATTCATGGGGTTGCAAAGAGTCAGGCACGACTGAGCGACTGAACTGAACTGAACTGAGAAATCATTTTGTTTTTTCTTATATAAATTCATTTATTTTAATTGGAGGTTAATTACTTTACAATATTGTATTGATTTTGCCATACTTCAACATGAATCCACCACAGGTATACATGTGTTCCCCGTCATTTTGTTTCATACAAAGCCCATTGGGAAAGAATACAAAGGAATTTTTTCCCA
Source organism: Ovis canadensis (assembly GCF_042477335.2). NCBI lineage: Eukaryota > Metazoa > Chordata > Mammalia > Artiodactyla > Bovidae > Ovis > Ovis canadensis. The sequence continues at coordinate 71,161,344 of NC_091246.1, forward strand.
GTAGGAATAAATTTCCTATTATAACTAGGTAGGCTACTGGCCTATTAGAAATGGTACTAGGTAGGAGAAGAAGCAAGGGTTTTTTTTTTTTTTTTTTTTTTTTTTTCATTTCAAAATAATTGGGAAAGAAATCTCTCTGGTCACAGAATTGTGTGCTTGGGAGTGACTTTGGCATTCACCAAGTTCACTTCATTCCCTTCCCATGGTCTTGATCACTGCCTCAGTACAGTGTCTCAAACCTCCTAGCTCAGAGAAAGTTCTTTATTCCTAGAGGGTATGAGGTCATTTTTGTTCTATGAAGTTAGATGGATCTAACAAGAGAAAGTCATATTCTCTTGGTCAGATAAATATTTTAAAGATTTTTTTCTCAATAGGTGCAGTAGCCATGTTATTTATTGTTCAAACACAGAGATGTTTCAGAATCAAAGAGGGTATTATTACCAATTAAAACTGGACATCTTTCTTTGGGATTGGAATGAAAACTGACCTTTTCCAGTCCTGTGGCCACTGCTGAGTTTTCCAAATTTGCTGGCATATTAAGTGCAGCATTTTCACAGCATCATCTTTCAGAATTTGAAATAGCTCAACTGGAATTCCATCATCTCCACTAGCTTTGTTCGTAGTGATGCTTTCTAAGGCCCACTTGGCTTCACATTCCAAGATGTCTGGCTCTAGATTAGTGATCACACCATCGTGATTATCCAGGTCATGAAGATCCTTTTTGTCCAGTTCTTCTGTGTATTTTTGCCACCTCTTCTTAATGTCTTCTGCTTCTGTTAGGTCCATATCATTTCTGTCTTTTATCGAGCCCATCTTTGCATGAAATGTTCCCTTGGTATCTCTAATTTTCTTGAAGAGATCTCTAGTCTTTCCCATTCTGTTGTTTTCCTCTATTTCTTTGCATTGATCGCTGAAGAAGGCTTTCTTATCTCTTCTTGCTATTCTTTGGAACTCTGCATTCAGATGCTTATATCTTTCCTTTTCTCCTTTGCTTTTCGCTTTTATTCTTTTCACAGCTATTTGTAAGACCTCTCCAGACAGCCATTTGCTTTCTTGCCTTTCTTTTCCATGGGGATGGTCTTGATCCCTGTCTCCTGTACAATGTCACGAACCTCATTCCATAGTTCATCAGGCACTCTATCCATCAGATCTAGGCCCTTAAATCTATTTCTCACTGCTGGCGATGGAATGAAACACCAGCACTGCAGAGTGGTTTGAATCTTTTTACTTTAACTCCTTGCTTTTTACAGCTGCTTTACTTTATATCTTTTGCACAACAATCTACAGGGCAAGTTGCTAAACACCATAATTTAGCGACTATACAGTGCGCAGGCGCAGGGCGAGATAATCTTTACCTTAACTTATTTACTGCAGCTAAGACTTTGTTTTGGGGAACTTCCTTATCAACTTAGAATCTGTTTGTCCCTGGGTCTGTTCCTTTTGAGGAATCAGAGAAACATCCTTGTGTGCAAGAAATGTTCTTTTCCCACGGGAACAAACAGAGGATTTTTAGCTGAACATCTCGTTTGCAAGAATGTTCAGCCCTGGTTGAGAGTCTCGTTTGCAAGCACTTCTCAACCTTCCTTATACCTTGTTCCCTACATCTCACTTCCACTGTATAATCATAAGGGAATTGATTTAGGTCATACCTGAATGGTCTAGCGGTTTTCCCTACTTTCTTCAATTTGAGTCTGAATTTGGTAATAAAGAGTTCATGATCTGAGCCACAGTCAGCTTCTGGTCTTGTTTTTGTCGACTGTATAGAGCTTCTCCATCTTTGGCTGCAAAGAATATAATCAATCTGATTTCGGTGTTGACCATCTGGTGATGTCCATGTGTAGAATCTTCTCTTGTGTTGTTGGAAGAGGGTGTTTGCTATGACCAGTGCATTTTCTTGGCAAACTCTATTAGTCTTTGCCTTGCTTCATTCTGTATTCCAAGGCCAAATTTGCCTGCTACTCCAGGTGTTTCTTGACTTCTACTTTTGGGCTCCAAAATCACTGCAGATGGTGAGTGCAGCCATGAAATTAAAAGACACTTACTCCTTGGAAGAAAAGCTATGACCAACCTAGATAGCATATTCAAAAGCAGAGACATTACTTTGCCGACTAAGGTCTGTCTAGTCAAGGCTATGGTTTTTCCAGTAGTCATGTATGGATGTGAGAGTTGAATTGTGAAGAAGGCTGGGCGCCGAAGAATTGATGCTTTTGAACTGTGGTGTTGGAGAAAACTCTTGAGAGTCCCTTGCATTGCAAGGAGATCCAACCAGTCCATTCTGAAGGAGATCAACCCTGAGATTTCTTTGGAAGGAATGATGCTAAAGCTGAAACTCCAGTACTTTGGCCACCTCATGCGAAGAGTTGACTCATTGGAAAAGACTCTGATGCTGGGAGGGATTGGGGACAGGAGAAAAAGGGGATGACAGAGGATGAGATGGCTGGATGGCATCACTGACTCGATGGATGTGAATGTGGGTGAACTCCGGGAGTTGGTGATGGACAGGGAGGCCTGGAGTGCTGTGATTCATGGGGTTGCAAAGAGTCAGACACTACTGAGCAACTGAACTGAACTGAACTGAAAACAGGACATCTAGCATGCACTGATATTTGCCTGGGAAAATTGCATGAACACCTTATAAACACAGACTTATTAATGTTCATTTCATAACAGAATCAAGGCATTAAGTCCTTTGTTCTGAGAGGAGCTGGGTGACTGAGCAACAGAAAAGCCAAGAGAAGGAAATTTCATCCCTAGTTGGGCATTTCAGTGAGTAACATCATTCTTCCATTAGCTGATCACCATTAAACTTTCTGCAGATATAACTCTAAGTGGGGACTTTGATATCTTTGTACAAATGCGTGAACTGTTTGCAAGATCCATTCCTTCCCAGCAGTCCTCCACCCCAAGACCCACATTAAATGTTATTTCCTCTGGAAAGAGCATCCTAAGATGTGGCTGGTATTTGGTGACTAGGTTTCCCCATCACAGTGTACATACTTCTGTGTAGACTATGCACACTGAATTCTGATTCTGTGTGTGTGTCTGCCTTCCCTCATGGGCTGCTTAAGGGCAAAATCCATATCCTCTTTTATTGTGTCTTCCTAAGAAAAAACATTTTTTGACCAAAATTGACTGCTGAGGAAATTATTGAAAGAATGAAACCAGAGAGCTATTATACTTATTTAGAAAAAGATTATGCTTACAAGACCTTCATAGCTTGAGCATGAGAAAAGGGAATAGAAAGGCTGAACTGGTTTACCCACTGTTTGCTGATTCATAAGAGGAGGAAGGGAAGAGTGATTTAGAGGTGGAGGCAGGGGAGAAACAAAAGGCAGTGCCTCCGTGTTAATTACGCTTGGCTCTGGTGCCATTTCAGAAGGGAACTCGCAAAGCTGTTAAGTGCGAGAAGCTGTGTGTTTATTACTTGAGGGGAAACAAGGTAATATAGCCATCTTTAAGGGAGTTTTAAAAGACTTTCCCAGAACAACTTCTAGGAATGAAACTGCATGTAGATCAGATCCACCAAGTGACAATTATAAGCATTAGAGAGGCAGAGTACTCATCTGGTCAACCCTCTCCACAGGGCATTCATTTTTATGTAGCTCCTGTCACTTCCCAGAAGTAAGTGGACCTCAAACAGAGCAGAAACACTGCTTTGAAAAGAGAAGGCAGATACTCGGCTCCTAATGCTATATGGCCTTGGTGAGGGATCTGAAATTGACAAATGTTAAATTCGCAGTAGAATGCTCCAAGCCAGAATTACTAATATATCTGAAGCCTGATCTCCTGAGAAATCATATGTATTTGTGTAGAGAGGGGATCCCTCTCTTCTGGGTCAGGAAGTGGGTGGAGAGGAGATCCATTTGCTTTCTTAAGCTGTTTTATAGGAATTGAAAAGCTGATCTCACTGAGGAATGTGGCAAGACAGAGCAATTTTTATCAGAGGTAGTACTGTCTATGAAGAATAGCACAAGGCACAGAGACTTTTAAAGTTCCTTTTGGCTTTAACCTTGAGCTGACATGTTGAATGGGTTAGAAACACTAAGCATCGGTGTTTCCCTCCAGGGCTAGAGTTTTCATAGCACTAGGGTATAAGGAGGGCTCTCAGGGTCTGTGGGAGGTGGTGGCAGAAGGAGGTGGTGCAGAAAGGACATCCCATCTCTCTGTACTGAGTCTGCCTTCCCCTCACCTTCCACTCATTCTCTTCCTTCAATAAGTGTACCCTGGGCTTCCTCCACTAAGTTCATGGCACTGTGCTAAGCAGTGGTAAAAATGACAGCCTTGTCTGTCAAGATCTCCCAGTCTTGTGCGGAAGGCAGCTACAACAAATCATCATTATTCACTGTGACAGTTATGCTGTGAGAAACGTGTGCAGGAATTTGTGGGAATATTGAGGAGGGAGTTGCTGATTCTGTGTGATTACAAATACAGAAGAATTTAAGGTTGGGGAAGGCTTCACATATGGCTCCCCATTGTAAAACCCAGCACTGCTGGTGTGGCATTCTTGGTGTCTCCAATGTCACCTTGGGCTGGGGTAACAAAATACCACAAACTGGGTAGCTTATAAAGCATAGGAATTTATTTGTCACAGTTCTAGAGGCTGGGAAGTCCAGGATCATGGCAGCAGCAGACTTTGTATTTGGCAAGGATTTCCCAGTTTGTAGACTGTTGTCTTTTCTCTTTTTCCTCAGACAGCAGAAAGGGCAAAGGATATCTCTGTGGTCTCTCTTAAAAGTGCATGAGTTCATTCATGAGGGTTCCGCCCTCATGACCTCATTACCTCTAAAAAGCTCTGCCTTCTAATACCACTACTTTGGGCATTAAGTTTTCAACACGTGAATTTTGAGAGAGCACAAGCGTTGGGTCTGTAGCCACGTGTCTCCACTGATCAGTATCACCACCCATGTTGCCTGACACCGTCACAGGGCTCCATCCACTTTGCATCGCTCTCACCTTTGTCCTGTTTGTTCCCTGGCTAGAAAGTGCTTCTTGGTTCTAATCTGATTCTTACCCATCAAAGATCAGCTGAAATCATACCTCCTCTGTGGGGCCTTCTCTGAGGTTCATAGCGCACTGTGCTCTCCCCATTCTGGAATTGCTATTTGGAGTTCGACTTTGATACTTGATATCTTGATACTTTGTTACTTTATCCTGCATTGTGACATCTCTTATATTATAGCTCTTCTATTATCGATTTAATAAGCAGACTTTTCTCAACTAAAATTAAAAACAGTAAGTGGCAGAATCCATTATCTAATATTCCATATACATTGTAGTAAAGTGTAGGACATAGTATCAGTAAATATTTATCGAAAGAATAAGTGGAAAATATAGGCTTTTTGCTCTACGGATGACATTTGGCATGAAATTGTCTTTTTTTTCCTTCTGAGCACCCAATTCAATATGAAATACCTTCTTTTCCTGTGGCTACTAGCTGGGTAATGGTATTTTTTTCCTGAAGGGCATTCAGCTTGTTACTGAGTAGCACTTCCCAGCGGGGAACAAACAGGACAAAGCTGAGAGTAGTGCAAACTGAACACTAAATATTTACTTGAGAGTTCACTATGAATCTCTACTTGGTGCCAGAGAAACTGAAATTAATATACCCTAAAAACTCACCAAGAGCCAGATATCCTGGAGTGTGAAGTCAAGTGGGCCTTAGGAAGCATCACTACAAACAAAGCTAGTGGAGGTGATGGAATTCCAGTTGAGCTATTTCAAATTCTAAAAGAGGATGCTGTTAAAGCGCTGCACTCAATATACCAGCAAATTTGGAAAACTCAGCAGTGGCCACAGGACTGAAAAAGGTCAGTTTTCATTCCAATCCCAAAGAAGGCCAGTGCCAAAGATTGTTCAAATTACTGTCCAGTTGTGCTTATTTTGCATCATAGCAAGGTAATGCTCAAAATCCTTCAGACTAGGCTTCAGCAGTACGTGAACCAAGAACTTCCAGATGTACAAGCTGGATTTAGAAAAGGCAGAGGAACCAGAGATCAAATAGACAACAATTGGTGGATCATACAGAAAGCAAAGAAATTCCAGAAAAACTTCTGCTTCATGGACTACACTAAAGCCTTTGACTGTGTGGATCACACAAACAGGAAAATTCTTAAAGAGATGGAAATATCAAACAACTTTACCTGTCTCCTGAGAAACCTGGTATTTGGGTCAAAAAGCAAGTTAGAACCTTACATGGAACAATGGACTGGTTCAAAATTGGGAAAAGAGTACAACAAGGCTGTATATCATCCTGCTTATTTAATTTATATGCAGAGTACATCATGCAAAATGCCAAACTGGATGAATCACAAGCTAGAATCAAGAATACTGGAAGAAATATCAACAACTTCATATATTCAGATTATATTGCCCTAATGGCAGAAAGTGAAGAGGAACTAAACAGCCCCTTGATGAAGGTGAAAGAGGAGAATGAAAAAGCTGGCTTAAAACTCAGCATTCAAGAAACAAAGTTCATGGCATCTGGTCCCATCACTTCATGGCAAATAGATGAGGAAAAAGTGGAAACAATAACAGATTTTATTTTCTTGGGCTCCAGAATCACCGTGGACAGTGACTGCAGCCATGAAATTAAAAGACACTTGCTCCTTGAAGAAAAGCTATGGTGAACCTAGACAGCATATTAAAAAGCAGATATCACTTTATCAACAACAGTCTGTATAGTCAAAGCTATGGTTTTCCCAGTAGTCATGTATGGATCTGAGAGTTGGACCCTAAAGAAGTCTGAGTGCCAAAGAATTGATGCTTTCAAACTGTGGTGCTGGAGAAGACTTTCGAGAGTCCCTTGGACAGCAAGGAGATCAAACCAATCAATTCTAAAGGAAATGAACCCTGAATATTCATTGGAAGGACTAATGCTGAAGCTCCAATACTTTGGCCGCCTGATGCAAAGAGCCAATTCATTGGAAAAGACCCTGATGCTGGGAAAGGTTGAAGGAAAAAGGAGAAGGGGTGGCAGAGGATGACATGGTAAGATAGCATCGCAGACTCAGTGGACATGAATTTGAGCAAATCTGGGAAACAGTGAAGGACAGGGAAACCTGGCATACTGCAGTCCACGGTGTTGCAAAGAGTTGGACACAGCTTAGCGGCTGAACACACACACAACAAAAGAACTGACATCTAAATGAGATAAAGTGGGTTAAGTGAGGCTGGATTTAGATGCTACTTCTGATTCTTGATATTTCTATGTGTTACCCTTTTCTTTTTCCCTATTGGCACCAGAGGTTTTTAGAATCCTCGCTTTGTCCCTGGTATCAAAGATAATGTACCTTGATATATTTTGTTAATATGTGGCTTTAATTTAATAAAATTTAAAAGGGATAAAGGATAAGTGCAATAAAGCATGAGGAGTTTTCTGTTAGGCAAGGGGCCTAACAGAGAGTCAGTTCTCTCTCGATGGTAAGTAATGCTTTCATGAGGCAAAGAATATTTATTCCCATGTTCAGCAGGGAATGATGATGTGGGGTGGGAACTTTTGGGCTTCCCAGGTAATAAATAAACTTTTGGGCTTCCCAGTAATAAAGAATCCACCTGCCAATGTAGGAGACGCATGAGTTACCAGTTCGATCTCCAGGTCGGGAAGATCCCCTGGAGTAGGAAATGGCAACCCACTCTAGTATTCTTGCCTGGGAAGTCCCATGGACAGAGGAGGCTAGTGGGCTGCAGTCCATGGGGTCACAAAGAGTCAGACACGCTGAGCGACTGAGCACGCATGGGGACTTTTAGGGAAAGAAGCATAATAAGAAAAGGAATAGAGCTCTCTAGAGCTCAGGACATTTAATGCAGCCACATATCCCACAAGTTTTAGATCCAAGTAAGGAGCCCTAGACACCAGCTGGTTATTAACTGTCTTATCTGCTTTGTGCATTCCTGACCTGATCCCATTGTGACCTTGTGTGTTTGAACACATCTTTATTCTACCCTTACAGATGATTTGATGGATACTTTGGCAGGAGATAAGAGTTCTTGGCTGGAAGTAATTGTCCCTCCGAATTCTGAGGGCATTTTCCACTTGTTTCTAGCTTTCAGTGTGCCTGGAGTTAGATCCCATTTCTGATTCTTGATGTTTTTATGTGTGACTTTTTTCTTCCCCTTGCCTCCAGAAGTTTTTAGGGTCCTCTCTTTGTTTCTGGTATTAATAATACTGTATCTTGATATGTTTTGTTGTTGTTAATTTGTGACTTTAATTCAATAAAACTTAAAACTTTTAATGTTTTAATGCATGATGGGCCCTTTAAAAATTGAGATTCATGACCTTGTATTATTTGTTTAATCATTTTCTACTCTTCATGTTCTCTCTTCTCTTCTTCTGAAATTTCTATTGGGTAGATTCTTTTTTTTTTTTTTTTACTTTATTTTATTTTACAATACTGTATTGGTGTTGTCATACATTGACATGAATCCACCACGGGTGTACATGCATTCCCAAACATGAACCCCCCTCCCACTTCCCTCCGCATAACATCTCTCTGGGTCATCCCCAAGCATGCACCAGCCCCAAGCATGCTGTATCCTCCATTGGACATAGACTGGCGATTCAATTCTTACATGATAGTATACATGTTTCAATGCCATTCTCCCAAATCATCCCACCCTCTCCCTCTCCCTCTAGGTCCAAAAGTCCGCTATACACATCTGTGTCGTTTTTGCTGTCTTGCATACAGGGTCGTCATTGCCATCTTTCTAAATTCCATATATATGTGTTAGTATACTGTATTGGTGTTTTTCTTTCTGGCTTACTTCACTCTGTATAATCAGCTCCAGTTTCATCCATCTCATCAGAACTGATTCAAATGTATTCTTTTTAATGGCTGAGTAATACTCCATTGTGTATATGTACCACAGCTTTCTTATCCATTCATCTGCTGATGGACATCTAGGTTGTTTCCATGACCTGGCTATTATAAACAATGCTGCGATGAACATTGGGGTACATGTGTCTCTTTCTATTCTGGTTTCCTCGGTGTGTATGCCCAGCAGTGGGATTGCTGGGTCATAAGGCAGTTCTATTTGCAATGGGTAGATTCTTATCTTCTGAACTGCTTCTCAATTTTTACATCCTCTCTCTCATTATCCATCTCTTTGATCATTTGTTCTACTTTCTGAGATTTTTTTTAACTTCATCTTCCAACTATTTTGCTGAATTTTTTTTCCTGAACATAGTAATACATTTTTCTTAGTCATAGTAAGGTCTGTTTATTTTAATTGAAGTACAGTTGATTTATGATATATTAGTTTCATATAGCATAGTGGTCCAGTATTTTTTATTGATCATACCTCCATTATGTTATTATAAGATAATGGCTATAATTCCTTGTGCTATAAAATATATCCTTGTTGCTTATCTATTTTATACACAGTAGTTTATTATTCTTGTGCACTGGATTTGTCTCTCCCCTCTTTGGTAACCACTAGTTTTTTTTTTTCTAAGTCTGTAAATCTGTTTCTCTTTTATATATGCATTCATTTGCATTGTTTTCTTAGATTCTACACTTATGTGATATCATACAGTATTTGTCTTTATCTGTCTGACTTATTTAACTAAACATAATATTCTTCTTTAGGTTCATCCACATTGCTGCAAGGAGCAATATTTCATTCTTTTTTTGTGGTTGAGTAATTTCCATTGTGTGTGTGTGTGTATATACACACACCACTTTCTTTATCCATTCATCTGTTCATGAACGCTTGGGTTACTTCCATGTCTTGGCTACCATAAATTATGAACAGTGGGTACTCAGTGTTTTCTTCCTGTTATCCTATTTTGATTTACTATTTGTTATTTCTTGTTTCAAGTGATTTTTAAATAGCATCCCATTGTTTCATCGATGTGAAATGTCCTCTTATTTCTCTCAGAATAATATATAATTTTCTTAAGGAGATGCCCCAGCAAGATAGTAGGAAGGGCAAAATCTCATTTAGAATCAAACCTTGTACCCACCAGAGATGCTCAGAACACTCAAACAAAACCTTGTGTGCACCAGGACCCAGAGAACCCACAGAGACTGAACCAGACCTGTCTTTGAGTGTCTGAGTGTCTCCTGCAGAGGCATGAGTCAGCAGTGGCCTGCTGCAGAAGCAGGGAGTCTGGGTGCAGCAGACCTGAATCACACAGCATGTGGCATAAGCTTTCTTGGAAGAGGTCGCCTTTAACCCCAACATAGAGCCACCGAGCAGATGACCACAACCTGCAGAACAATTATACCAAATAAATTCTCACACTGTTAAGAAAGTTCTAGGACCCACAGCAGATTTCCCAACCTGGGGATCTGGCAAAGGGACTGAGAATCCCCAGGGAATTTGACTTTGGAGGCCAGAGGGATTTGATTACAGTACTTAAACAGGACTGGGGAAACAGACCCTTGGAGGGTACAAACAAAACCTTGTGTGCACCACGACCCAGAAGAAAGGAGCAGGGACCCCACAAGAGACTGAGCCAGACTTGCCTGTGAGTGTTCAGGAGTCTCTGGCAGAGGTGTGGGTCAACAGTGGCCTGCTGCAGGGTCAGGGGCACTGAATACAACAGCGAGTGCACAAGTCCTTTTGAAGGACTTTTGAAGGAGGTTGCCATTATCTTCATTACCCCTACCATAGCTTGCTCTCAGGTCAAACATCGGGGGCGGGGGTGGGGGGAGACATAGCCCCACCCATCAACAGAAAATTGGATTAAAGATTTACTGAGCATGACCCCACCCATCAGAACAAGACCCAGTCTCCCCCACAGTCAGTCTCTCCCATCAGAAAGCTTCTATCAGCCTCTTATGCTTATCCATCAGAGAGTGGACAGAAAGAAAACCACAACCACAGAAAACTAATCAAATTGATCACATGGACCATAGTCTTGTCTAACTCAATGAAACTATGAGCCATGCCGTATACGGCCACCCAAGAAAGACCAGTCATAGTGGAGAGTTCTGACAAAATGCAGTCCACTGGAGAAGGAAATGGCAAACCAGTTCGATATTCTTGCCTTGAGAAGCTCAAGGACAGTATGAAAAGGCAAAAAGTTATGACACTGAAGGATGAACTCCCTGGGCTGGTAGGTGCCCAATATGCTACTGGACAAGAGTGGAGAAATAACTCCAGAGAGAGTCAAAGCGAAAACAACACCCAGTTGTGGCTATGACTGGTGATGGAAGTAAAGTCCAATACTGTAAAGAACAATATTGCATAGGAACCTGGAATGTTAGGCCCCTGAATCAAAGTAAATTGGAAGCAGTCAAACAGAAGATGGCAAGAATGAACATAGACATTTTAGGAATCAGTGAACTAAAATGGACTGGAATGGGTGGATTTAATTCAGATGACCATAAAATCTACTACTGTGGACAAGAATCCCTTAGAAGAAATGGAGTAGCCCTCATGGTCAAAAGAGTCTGAAATGCAGCACTTGGATGCAATCTCAAAAACAACAGAATGATCTCAGTTCATTTCCAAGGCAAACCATTCAATGTCACAGTAATCCAAGTCTAAGCCCCAACCACTAATGCTGAAGAAGCTGAAGTTGAACGGTTTTGTGATGACCTACAAGACCTTCTAGAACTAACACCAAAAAAAGATGTCCTTTTCATCACAGGGGACTAGAATGAAATAGTAGGAAGTCAAGAGACATCTGGAGTAATAGCAAGTTTGGCCTTGGATTTGGCCAAACAGCAAGTTTGGCCTTCATTTTGGAGTACAAAATGAAGCAGGGCAAAGGCTAATAGAGTTTTGCCAAGAGAATGCACTAGTCACAGCAAACACCCTCTTCCAACAACACAAGAGAAGACTCTACACATGGACATCACCAGATGGTCAAATCCAAAATCAGATTGATTATATTCTTTGCAGCCAAAGATGGAGAAGCTCTATACAGTCAGCAAAAATAAGACCAGGAGCTGACTGTGGCTCAGATCATGAACTCCTGTTTGCAAAATTCAGACTTAAATTGAAGAAAGTAGGGAAAACTACTAGCCCATTCAGGTATAACCTAAATCAAATCCCTTATGATTATACAGTGGAAGTGAGAAGTAGATTCAAGGGATTCGATCTGATAGAGTGCTTGAAGAGCTACGGACAGAGATTCATGACATTGTACAGGAGGCACTGATCAATACCATCCCCAAGAAAAAGAAATGCAAAAATGCAAAATGGCTGTCTGAGGAGGACTTACAAATAGCTGAGAAAGGCAAAAAGTGAAAGTGAAGTCGCTCAGTAGTGTCTGACTCCTTGCGATCCTGTGGACTGTAGCCTACAAGGCTCCTCGGTCCATGGGATTCTCCAGGCAAGAATACTGGAGTGGGTTGCCATTTCAAGGAAAGATATACCCACCTGAATTCAGAGTTCCAAAGAATAGCAAGGAATCAGTGCAATGAAATAGAGGAAAACAATAAAATGGGAAAGACTAGAGATCTCTTCAAGAAAATTAGAGATACCAAGGGAATATTTCATGCAAAGATGGCCTCGATAAAGGACAGAAATGGTATGGACCTAATGGAAGCAAAAGATATTAGGAAGATGTGGCGCGAATACACAGAAGAACTGTACAAAAAAGATCTTAATGATCCAGGTAACCATGATGGTGTGATCATTCACCTAGAGCCAGACATTGTGGAATGTGAAGTCAAGTGGGCCTTAGGAGGCATCACTACGAACAAAGCTAGAGAAAGTGATGGAATTCCAGTTGAGCTATTTCAAATCCTAAACGATGATGCTTTTACAGTGCTGGCTCAATATGCCAGAAAATTTGGAAAGCTCATCAGTGTCCATAGGACTGAAAAAGGTCAATTTTCATTCCAATCCCAAAGAAAGGCAATGCCAAAGATTGTTCAAACTACTACACAATTGCACTCATCTCACTCACTAGCAAAATAATGCTCAAAATTCTCTAATCAAACTGATCTCATGGACTACAGCCTTGACTAACTCAATGAAACTATGAGCCATGCTGTGTAGGGTCACCCAAGATGGACAGATCATAGTGGAGAGTTCTGACAAAACGTGGTCCACTGGAGAAGGGAATAGCAAACCACTTCAGTATTCTTGTCTTGAGAACCCCATGAACAGTATGAAAAAGCAAAAAGATATGATGAAAGATGAACTGAAAAGATGATCTCTGAATACTGAAAAATGAACTCCCCAGGTCAGTAGGTACCCAATATGCTGCTAGAGAAGAGTGGAAGAGTCTTCAACAGTATGTGAACCAAGAACTTCAAGATGTTCAAGCTGGATTTAGAAAAGGCAGGGGAACCAGAGATCAAATTGCCAACATCTGTTGGATCATAGAAAAAGCAAGAGAGTTCCAGAAAAACATGTATCTGTACTTCTTTGACTACACCAAAGCCTTTGATTGTGTGGTCACAACAAACTGTGGAAAATTCTTCAAGAGATGAGAATACTAGACCACTTTACCTGCCTCCTGAGAAATCTATATGTAGGTCAAGAAGCAACAGTTAGAACCAGACATGGAACAACTGGTTCCAAATTGGGAAAGCAGTACATCAAGGCTTTACATTGTCACCTCGCTTATTTAACTTATATGCTGAGTACATTATGAGAAAGATGAGGCTGGATGAAGCTGGATGAAATCAACATGGCCTGGTGAAATATCAATAACCTCAGATATGAAGATGACAACACCTCTATGGCAGAAAACAAAGAGGAACTAAACAGCTTCTTGATGAAAGTGAAGGAGGAAAGTGAAAAGGCTGGCTTAAAACTCAACATTCCAAAAACAAAGATCATGGCATCCGTTCCATCATTTCATGGCAAATAGATGGGGAAACAATGGAAACGGTGACAGACTTTATTTTCTTGGGGTCCAAAATTACTGCAGATGTTGACTGCAATCATGAAATTAAAAAACACTTGCTCCTTGGACAAACCTAGACAGCATATTAAAAAGCAGAGACATTACTTTTCCAACAAAGGTACGCCTTGTCAAAGGTATGGTTGTTCCAGTAGTCAAGTATGGATGTGAGAGTTGGACTGTAAAGAAAGCTGAGTGTCAAAGAATTGATGCTTCTGAACTGTGGTGTTGGAGAAGACCTTCAGAGTCCCTTGGACTGCAAGGAGATCCAACCAGTCCATCCTAAAGGAGATCAGTCCTGAATATTCATTGGAAGGACTGATACTAAAACTCCAATACTTTGGCCACCTGATGCAAAGAACTGACTCATTTGAAAAGACTCTGATGCTGGGAAAGATTGAAGGTGGGAGGAGAAGCACCTAAGCAGCCTTTCTTGTTCTCCTTCTTCCACAAGAGTGTGGGGCTAGGCTTACCTAGCCCACGGATATACCAATGCATATGGTATATTATGGTTCAGCACCTTCTACATCCTGCTGAAACAAGATGGGTAAGATGGAGGAGGAACAAGATGGTGGAGGAGTAGGTAGACATCGCATACATCTCTCTCCACTGATACATCAGGAATACAACTTCAGACACAGAAATGCAGGAGTGGTCCTGATCAGTGGAAAAGAAAATGTAGACCCACGCAAAACTCTGTAGGACAAAAGAACTAGGGGGAAAAAATGGAAGTGTTAGTAGGATTGGACCTGCCCTTGGCAGGTGGGGGACCTGAAGCAGGGGTCTGATCTGCACACTGGGGTAATTGTCTGAGCCAGAGGAGAAACATTTAAAGCTGAGAGGGAAACAGCTGATCTGTAGCAGCCTAAATGGAATGAGAATCAGACAGTGCTTGCTGCAGCCATACATAAACTGGACAGGCATTCAGGTCTGCTAGAAGGCGCAGCATCTGGGAGCTGGAGTTTAGGGATTGTGAAGCAATTCCAGGGCGAGGGCTGCTGTTAACTGCAGAGAGACTGGATGGAGGGGAGGGGAGGGAGGAGATTGTGGTGGGATATGCCTGTGGAAGAAAGCCGGCCAGCCGTGGAAGCAAGGCATACTACTGAGTCATGCATAGGGGGTGGAGCCATCACCAAAGCCTCTCTCTCCCCTCATGCCAGCATTGGCAGCTGAACAATAGAGAGGCTGGCCCATCAGATGCCTGACGCATTGAACTACAGAGTAGTACCCCACTCAGGGTGCCCCTTTAAGTGCCTGACATGCTGATCTACAGAGTAGGACCCCCTGGGGGTGGGGAGGGGTCTCTATGTTCCTGATGCACCAAACAACAGAGAAGGACCCTAGGCAAGGAAGCTAAGTGCTTGAATGGGTGGAGCTACAGAGAAAGACTGGCCAAAGAGGTCTTCTGATTGCCAACTACAAGAGGCTCGAAAAAAGACTCTTATAGGGCCATAACTCCTGCAGCAGAGGCACACTTGGTGCCACCAGGGTCCCCACAAGCCAAGCAGCTGGGCTACCTTCACACTCAACTCTCACTGGGGCAGAGCTGCCACAGGCAAAAAAAAGTCTTCTGCTTATATGCGCAGGGTCGCTTCGATAGCGTCCGACTCTGCGACCCTGTGGACTGCGGTCTGCCAGGCTTCTCTGTCAGGGAGAGGGGTCCTCCAGGCAAGAATACTGGAGCGTATCGGCCAATACAGGTTGCCATACCCTTCTGCTGCTGCTGCTGCTAAGTCACTGCAGTCGTGTCCGACTCTGTGTGACCCCATAGACGGCAGCCCACCAGGCTCCCCTGTCCCTGGGATTCTCCAGGCAAGAACACTGGAGTGGGTTGCCATTTCCTTCTCCAATACATGAAAGTAAAAAGTGAAAGGGAAGTCGCTCAGTCGTGTCTGACTCTTTGCGACCCCATGGACTGCAGCCTACCAGGCTCCTCTGTCCATGGGATGTTCCAGGCAAGAGTCCCGGAGTGGGGTGCCGTCGCCTTCTCTGGCCATACCCTTCTAGAGCACTGTATTTCCTGCTGCCTTAGCTCCCAACTCCCCTGAGTACCTGGTGCTGCCAGAACCCCTATGACTAAAGCAGCTCACCACCTCCACACCTGGCCCTCACAGGGACAAACCCAAGTCCTCCAGGGCAGCCTCAGGAGCAAACCCCAGTGGATGACCCATACGCCAGAGGTAAATAAAGCCACAATTGAAACCCAGGGGCAGGGTGACTAAGGAAAAAGACCCGGATCCTCATACCAGGTGTACAAGCTGCAGATTAAATCCACACTATAAACTAGGCAGACTCTGTGTCTGCGGAATATATAAAAGGTCATTGAGAGCTCCCACAAAAGAAAACACACTGGTTCTGATAGCTTTGAACATTGGATGCAAGAACACAGAGGAGGAGCAGATTAGAATCTGAGCTGCCCTCACAGCAGGTCCAGAGATTAGCCCAGTGTTAGAGGGCATCCTAGGGAGGTGAAGTGGACTGTGACTCCCAGCAAGGGAAAGGACTCTGACAGCAGTGACTCAAGAAAAACATCTACTATTCTTATGTTTTCACCTGTAGATTCTTTTGTATTTTTTTTTCTTTTTCTTTTTTTCCTCCCTGCCACCCCCTGTTGTAGTTGTCGATTTTATTGGCACTATGAAATCTAACTAGGCTTTTGAGCTTTCTTTTCTTTTTTTAAAATTTTTTCTCAGTCACGTTTTTTATTGTTATAAATCTCTGCCTCTATATTGGGCTTTTGCAGTTCTGGGGAGGTTTTTTTTGTTTTGTTTTTTTGTTTTTCTCCTTTTTTAAACTTAAAAAAAATTTAAACCTATTATTATTTTTTCTACATTTATTCCTTTGTTTGCTTTTCCTAATGTTCTTTTCCCCTTCCAGTTAATCTTTAATATATATAAATTTCCTTTCAGTTCAGTTCAGTTGCTCAGTTGTGTCCGACTATTTGTGACCCCAAAACCGCAGCATGCCAGGCCTCCCTGTCCATCACCAACTCCTGGAGTCCATCCAAACCCATGTCCATTCTGTCGGTGATGCCATCCAACCACCTCATCCTCTGTCGTCCCCTTCTCCCTCCTGCTCTCAATCTTTCCCAGCATCAGGGCCTTTTCAAATGAGTCAGCTCTCCGCATCAGGTGGCCAAAGTATTGGGGTTTCAGCTTCAACATCAGTCCCTCCAATGAATACCCAGGACTGATCTCCTTTAGGATGGAATGGTTGGATCTCCTTGCAGTCCAAGGGACTCTCAAGAGTCTTCTCCAACACCACAGTTCAAAAGCATCAATTCTTTGGCACTCAGCTTTCTTCATGGTCCAACTCTGACATCCATACATGGCTACTGGAAAAACTACAGTCTTGACTAGATGGGCCTTTGTTGGCAAAGTAATGTCTCTGCTTTTTAATGTGCTGTCTAGGTTGGTCATAACTTTCCTTCCAAGGAGCAAGCGTCTTTTAATTTCATGACTCCAGTCACCATCTGCAGTGATTTTGGAGCTCAAAAAAATAGTCTGACACTGTTTCCCCATTTATTTCCCATGAACTTATGGGACCGGATGCCATGATCTTAGTTTTCTGAATGTTGAGCTTTAAGCCAACTTTTTCACTCTCCTCTTTCACTTTCATCAAGAGGCTTTTTAGTTCTTCTTCACTTTCTGCCATAAGGGTGGCATCATCTGTATATATGAGGTTATTGATATCTCTCCCAGCAATCTTGATTCCAGCTTGTGCTTCTTCCAGCCCAGCGTTTCTCATGATGTAGTCTGCATATAAGTTAAAGAAGCAGGGTGACAATATACAGCCTTGACATACTCCTTTTCCTATTTGGAACCAATCTGTTGTTCCATATCCAGTTCTAACTGTTGCTTCCAGACCTGCATATAGGTTTCTCAAGAGGCAGGCCAGGTGGTCTGGTATATTCCCATCTCTTGCAGAATTTTCCACAGTGTATTGTGATCCACACAGTCAAAGGCTTTGGCATAGTCAACAAAGCAGAAATAGATGTTTTCCTGGAACTCTCTTGCTTTTTTGATGATCCAGCGGATGTTGGCAAGTTGACCTCTGGTTCCTCTGCCTTTTCTAAAACCAGCTTGAACATCTGGAAGTTCACAGTTCATGGATTGCTGAAGCCTGGCTTGGAGAATTTTGAGCATTACTTTACTAGTGTATGAGATGAGGGCAATTGTACAGTAGTTTGAGCATTCTTTGTCTACCTCCATTTAACTTTGCATATCTATTTTATCTTTCTTTTCTTTCTTTCCTTTAGTCTCAACATATTTGTTAGTCTTATTTTCATTGCTTTATACCCCAATTGGCACCTTGCTTTAGTTTTGTTTTCCAGTTCTGCTTTAGTTAGTTTTGTTCTGGTAGACATAATTTTTGGTTCCCTCTGTTCACCAGGTTAATCTACTGTACTTTATTTTGCTGGACTGTTTTGTTTTTGCTTATGGGTGTATATATCTCTGTGTATATTCAGTCACACTTTCTATTGTTGTTATAAACCTTTGCCTCTACATTGGGACTTCGCAGTTTTGTGGAGTTTTTCTTTTATTCCTTTTCTCTTTCTTCTTACATTTTTTTCTTTTCTCTACTTTATAATTTTAATTTTTAATTTTCTTAAACCTATTATATTTTTCTACATTCATTCCTTTGTTTGCTTTTCCTACTGTTCTTTTCCCCTTGCAGTTAAGCTTCAATGTATATAAATCTTCTTCATTTACCTCTATTTAACTTTGCATAGCTATTCTTTCTTTCTTTTCTTTCTTACCTTTCCTCTCAACATATTTGTTAGTTTTATTTTCATTTCTTCATTCCCCAGTTGGCATCTTGCTTTGGTTTTGTTTTCCAGTCTGCATTTTAGTTAGTTTTGTTCTGGTAGACATAATTTTAGGTTTCCTTTGTTTGCTGGGTCAATCTATTGTACTTAATTTTTGTTGGACTGTTTTGATTTTGCTTATGGGTATATATGTATATGTGTATATTCTATTATTTTAATTATTATTTGCCTGATTTTGTAACTGCCATTTGTCTGGGGTTCATCTTTGGTTTCTTGTTTTTGGATATTTGTTTTAATCTCACTTAATGCTATAACAAACCACTTATGGAATCTTCATTCCTGACCAGAGATCAAGACCTGAGCCTTTGGAGTGGGAGCACTGACTCCAAGACCATAAAGTACCAGAGAACTGACCCTGCTGCTGCTGCTGCTGCTAAGTCACTTCAGTCGTGTCAGACTCTGTGTGACCCCGTAGATGGCAGCCCACCAGGCTCCTCCATCCCTGGGATTCTCCAGGCAAGAACACTGGAGTGGGTTGCCATGTCCTTCTCCAATGCATGAAAGTGAAGAGTGAAAGTGAAGTCGCTAAGGGGTATCAAATAGTGAGAACTCACACAAAGGAAACCACTTGAATATAAGAGCTGGCATCACCCAACTACCAATACCACCCTGTGCAGGACACCTCATCTAGACAACAAACAAAATAAAAATACACACCCAATCATCAGCAGAGAAGGTTACCACCTCATTCAGCTTTGCCCACCAGAGGAAAAACAAACAAACAAAATCTCAGCACAAATCTCATGCTATAAGAACTTACACAAACCCCTGGACCAACCTTAGAGGGCAGAAACCAAAAGGAAGAAAGAATTCAAACTTGAAGCATGGGAAAAGGAGACCTCAAACACAATATGTTTAAACAAAATAATGAAAAGGAACAAACTAGAAACACAGAAGTCCAAATAAATGAAGAGGAGATAGGCAAACTCCCTGAAAAAGAATTCAGAATAATGATAGTAAAGATGATCAAAAACCTTGAAAACAAAATGGAGAAAATGAAAGAATCAATTAACAAAGATCTAGAAGAATTAAAGAACAAACATGTAGAGACAAACAACATAACTATAGAAATTAAAAATACTCTAGAAGGAATCAATAGCAGAATATCTGTAGCAGAAAAACAAATCAGTGAGCTGGAACATAAAATGGTAGAAATAACTTCTGAAGAGCAGAATAAAGTAAAAAGAATGAAAAGAACTGAGGATAGTCTCAGACTTCTGGGACAATAACAAACATACCAACATTTGAATTATAGGTGTCCCAGAATAAGAAGAGAAAAACAAAGGGTATAAGAAAATTTTTGAAGAGATTATAGTTGAAAATTTCTGCAACATGGAAAAGGAAATAGTCAATCAAGTCTAAGAAGCACAAAGGGTCCAATACAGGATAAACCCAAGGAGAAACACACCAATACACATACTAATCAAGCTAACAAAGACTAAACACAAAAAAGGACTATTAAAAGCAGCAAGGGAGAAGCAACAAGTAACCTACAAGCAACCTAACCCATATGCTTAACAGCTGATCTTTCAGCAGAAACTCTGCAGGCCATAATGGAATGACAGGATATATTTAAAGTATTGAAAGGGGAAAACCTACAACCAAAATTACAGTACCCAGCAAGGATCTCATTCAAAATTGTTGGAGAAACTAAAAACTTTTTAGACAAGCAAAAGTTATGAAAACAGCTTTACAACAATGTTAAAGGAACTTATATAGCCAAGAAATACATGAGGAGAAAAAAGATCTACAAAATCAACCCAAAACACTTAAGAAAATGGCAATAGGAACATACATATTAATAATTACTTTAAATGTAAATGGATTAAATGCTCCAACCAAAAGACATAGACTGGCTGAATGGATGCAAAAACAAGACCTATATACATGCTGTCTACAAGAAACCCACTTCAGACCTAAAGATACATATAGACTGAAAGTGAGAGGACAGGAAAATATATTCCATGCAAATGGAAAGCAAAAGAAAGCTGGAGTAGCGATCGTCATATCAGCCAAAATAGACCCTAAAATAAAGAAGATTATAAGAGATAAAGAAGGACACTACATAATGATCAAGGGATCAATCCAAGAGGAAGACATAACAAGTGTAAATATCTATGCACCCAACATAGGAGCACCTCAATATGTAATAAGACAAACACTAACAGACATAAAAGGAGAAACTGACAGTAACACAATAATAGTAGGAAACTTTAACACCCCACTCACACCAATGGACAGGTCATCAAAACAGAAAATTCATAAGGAAACACAAGTCTTAAATGATACAATAGATGAGATGGATTTCATTGATATCTTCAGGACATTCCATCCAAATGCAGAAGAATACACATTCTTCTCAAGTGCACATGGAACATTCTCCAGGATAGACCACATCTTGAGTCACAAATCAAACCTCAGTAAACTTAAAGAAATTGAAATCATATCATGCATCTTCTCCAACCACAGTGCTATGAGATTAGATATCAGTTACACGAAAAAGACTGTAAAAAACACAAACACATGGAGATTAAACAAGACATTTCTAAATAGCTAACAGGTTACTGAAGAAATTAAAAGAGAAATAAATAAATTTCTAGAAACTAATGACAATGAAAATGTGACGACTCAAAACCTATGGGATGCAACAAAAGCAGTCCTAAGAGGGAAGTTTACAGCAATCCAATCCTACCTCAAGAAACAAGAAAAACATCAAATAGACAGCCCAACTTTACACCTAAAACAACTGGAAAAAGAAGAACAAAAAACTCTGAAAATTAGTAGAAGGAAAAAAATCATAAAGATCCAAGCAGAAATAAAGAGAAATGAAAGAAACAGTAGTGAAAATTAATAAAAGTAAACAGTGGTTCTTTGAGAAGATAAACAAAATTGACAAACCTTTAGCCAGACTCGAGAAAAAGAGAGAAGAATCAAATCAACAAAATTAGAAATGAAAAAGGACAGGTTACAACAGACAATGCAGAAATACAAGGGATTATGAGAGACTACTATGAGCAACTATATGGCAATAAAATGGATAACCTGGAAGAAATGGACCGATTCTTAGAAAAGTTCAATCTTCCAAGACTGAACCAGGAAGAAATAGAAATTATGAACAACCCAATTACAAGCACTGAAATTGAAGCTGTGATCAAAAATCTCCCAAAAAACAAAAGCCCAGGACCAAATGGCTTCATAGGAGAATTCTATCAAACATTTAGAGAAGAGCTAATGCCTATACTTCTAAAACTGTTTTTAATAATTGCACAGGAAGGAACACTTCCACTTCATTCTATGAGCTCACCATTACCCTGACACCAAAACCAGAGAAAGACAACAACAAAAAAGAAAACTACAGGCTAATATCATTGATGAACACAGATGCAAAAATCCTCAACAAAATTTTAGCAGATTGCAGCAACACATCAAAAAACTCATACACCATGATCAGTGCTCAGTCGTGTCCGACTCTCTGCGACCCCATGGACTGCAGCCTATCAGCCTCCTCCATCCATGGGATTCTCCAGGCAAGAATACTAGAGTGGGTTGCCTTTTCCTTCTCCAGGGGATCTTCCTGACCCAGGGATCGAACCCAGGTCTCCCACATTGCAGGCAGACACTTTAACCTCTGAGCCACCAGGGAAGCCACACCATGATCAAGTTGGGTTTATTCCAGGAATGCAAGGATTCTTCAATATGTGCAAATCAATGTGATACACCATATTAACTAATCAAAAGATAGAAACCATATGATAATCTCAATAGATGCAGAAAAAGCCTTTGACAAAATTCAGCACCCATTTATGATTAAAACTACAAAAAATGGGCATAGAAAGAACCTACCTCAACATAGGAAAGGCCATATATAATAAGTCTACAGGAAACATTATTCTCAATGGTGAGAAACTGAAAGCATTCTCCCTAAGATGAGGAACAAGACAAGAGTGTCCACTCTCACCACTATTATTCCACATAGTTCTGGAAGTCCTAGCTATAGCAATCAGAGAAGAAAAAGAAGTAAAAGGAATGCAAATCAGAAAAGAAGAAGTAAAGCTCTCACTGTTTGCAGATGACATGATATTGTACATAGAATATCCTGAAGATAATTGCTAGAACTAATCAGTGAATTTAGAAAAGTTTCAAGATACAAAATCAATACATAGAAATCACTTGCATTTCTATATACTAACAATGAAATGTCAGAGAAATTAAGGAATCAATCCCATGCACCATTGCAATAAAAATAATTAAATATCTAGGAGTAAACTTACCTAAGGAGACAAAAGAATTGCACACAGAAAATTATAAGACACTGATGAAAGAAATCAAAGATGACATAAACAGATGGAGAGAGATTCCATGTTTCTGTGTGGGAAAAATCAATATTGTGAAAATAACTATACTTCCAAACACAATTTACAGATTCAATGTGATCCCTATCAAATTACCAATGGCATTTTTCACAGAACTAGAAGAAAAAATTTCACAATTCATATGGAAACACAAAAGACCCCAAATAGCCAAAGCAGTCTTAGGAAAGAAGAAAGGAGCTGGACGAATCAACCTTCCTGACTTCGGGTTATACTACAAAGCTACAGTCATCAAAACACTATGGTACTGGCACAAAAACAGAAATATAGACTAATGTAACAAGATAGAAAGCCCAGAAATAAACCCATGCATCTATAGGTACCTTATTTTTGACAAAGGAGGCAAGAATATACAATGGGGCAAAGACAGCCTCTTCAATAAATGGTGCTGGGAAAACTGGGCAGCTACATGTAAAAGAATGAAATTAGGACACTTGCTAACACCATAAACTCAAAATGGATTAAAGACCTAAATGTAAGACTAGACACTATAAAACTCTTAGAGTAAAACATGGGCAGAATACTCTGACATAAATCAAAGCAAGATCCTCTATGACCCACATCCTGAGTAATGGAAATAAAAACAAAAGTAAACAAGTGAGACCTGATTAAATTTAAAAGCTTTTGCACAGCAAAGGAAACTATAAGCAAGGTGAAAAGACAACCCTCAAATAGGAGAAAATAATAGCAAATGAAACAACTGACAAAGAATTAATTTCCAAAACATACAAGCAGCTCATACAACTAACACCAGAAAACAAACAACCCAATCAAAAAGTGGGAAAAAGACCTACACAGACATTTCTGCAGAGAAGACATACAGATGGCTAACAAACACATGTAAGGATGCTCAACATCGCTCATCATTCAGTTCAGTTCAGTTCAGTCACTCAGTCATGTCTGACTCTTTGCGACCCCATGAATCACACTATGCCAGGCTTCCCAGTCCATCACCAACTCCTGGAGTTCACTCAAACTCATGTTCATCGAGTCATGATGCCATCCAGCCATCTCATCCTCTGTCGTCCCCTTCTCCTCCTGCCCCCAATCCCTCCCAGCATCAGGGTCTTTTCCAATGAGTCAACTCTTCCCACGAGGTGGCCAAAGTATTGGAGTTTCAGCTTCAGCATCAGTCCTTCCAATGAACACCCAGGACTGATCCCCTTTAGAATGGACTGGTTGGATCTCCTTGCAGTCCAAGGGACTCTCAAGAGTCTTCTCCAACACCACAGTTCAAAAGCACCATCAATTCTTTGGCACTCAGCTTTCTTCACAGTCCAACTCTCACATCCATACATGACCACTGGAAAAACCATAGCCTTGACTAGATGGACCTTTGTTGGCAAAGTAATGTCTCTGCCTTTAAATATGCCGTCTAGGTTGGTCATAACTTTCCTTCCAAGGAGCAAGCATCTTTTAATTTCATGGCTGCAATCACCATCTGCAGTGATTTTAGAGCCCCCCAAAATAAAGTCAGCCACTGTTTCCACTGTTTCCTCATCTATTTGCCATGAAGTGATGGGACCAGATGCCATGATCTTAGTTTTCTGAATGTTGAGCCTTAAGCCAGCTTTTTCACTCTCCTCTTTCACTTTCATCAAGAGGCTCTCTAGTTCTTCTTCCCTTTCTGCCATAAGGGTGGTGTCATCTGCATATCTGAGGTTATTGATATTTCTCCCAACAATCTTGATTCCAGCTTGTGCTTCTTCCAGCCCAGCATTTCTCATGATGTAGTCTGCATGTAAGTTAAAGAAGTAGGGTGACAATATACAGCCTTGACATACTCCTTTTCCTATTTGGAACCAGTCTGTTGTTCCATATCCAGTTCTAACTGTTGCTTCCTGACATGCATACAGATTTCTCAAGAGGCAGGTTAGGTGGTCTGGTATTCCCATCTCTTGCAGAACTTTCCACAGTGTATTGTGATCCACACAGTCAAAGGCTTTGGCATAGTCAACAAAGCAGAAATAGATGTTTTTCTGGAACTTTCTTGCTTTTTCGATGATCCAGCGGATGTTGGCAATTTGACCTCTGGTTCCTCTGCCTTTTCTAAAACCAGCTTGAATATCTGGAAGTTCATGGTTCACCTATTGCTGAAGCCTGGCTTGGAGAATTTTGAGCATTACTTTACTAGCGTGTGAGACGAGTGCAATTGTTCAGTAGTTTGAGCATTCTTTGGCCTTGCCTTTCTTTGGGATTGGAATGAAAACGGAGCTTTTCCAGTGCTGTGGCCACTGCTGAGTTTCCACATTTGCTGACATATTGAGTGCAGCACTGTCACAGCATCAGCTGTAAGATTTGAAACAGCTCCATTGGAATTCCATCACCTCCACTAGCTTTGTTCATAGTGATGCTTTCTAAGGCTTACTTGACTTCACATTCCAGGATGTCTGGCTCTAGGTGAGTGATCACACCATCTTGGTTATCTGGGTCATGAAGCCCTTTTTTGTACAGTTCTTCTGTGTATTCTTGCCACCTCTTCTTAATATCTTCTGCTTCTGTTAGGTCCATACCATTTCTGTCCTTTATGGAGCCCATCTTTGCATGAAATGTTTCCTTGGTGTCTCTGATTTTCTTGAAGAGGTCTCTAGTTTTTCCCCTTCTGTTGGTTTCCTCTGTTTCTTTGCATTGATCGCTGAGGAAGGCTTTCTTATCTCTCCTTGCTCTTCTTTGGAATTCTGCATTCAGATGCATATATCTTTCCTTTTCTCCTTTGCTTTTTGCCTCTCTTCTTTTCACAGCTATTTGTAAGGCCTCCCCAGACAGCCATTTTGCTTGTTTGCATTTCTTTTCCATGGGGACCCCTGTCCCCTGTACAATGTCATGAACCTCCGTCTATAGTTCATCAGGTACTCTGTCTATCAGATCTAGTCTGTTAAATCTGTTTCTCACTTCCACTGTATAATCACAAGGGATTTGATTAGGGCATATCTGAATTGTCTGTTGGGTTTTCCCTACTTTCTTCAATTTCAGTCTGAATTTGGCAATAAGGAGTTCATGATCTGAGCCACAGTCAGTTCTTGGTTTTGTTTTTGCTGACTGTATAGAGCTGCTCCTGTGAAGAGTCCCTGACCTCGGACGTGGGGTAGCTCCTCTTGGCCGTTCCTGCGCTGTGGCAGCCTGGGGCTCTGGGTTGTGGTCCGTTGTAGCCACTGCACTTCATTAGAGAAATGCAAATCAAAACCACAATGAGATATAACTTCACACTGGTCAGAAAGGCCATCATCAAAAAGTCTACAAACAATAAATGCTGGAGAGGGTGTGGAGAAAAGGGAACACTCTTGCACTGTTGGTGGAAATGTAAATTGATACAGCCACTATGAAAGATGGTATGGAGATTCCTTAAAATCTAGGAATAAAACCACCATATGACCCAGGAATACCACTTCTAGGCATATACGCTGAGGAAACCAGGGATGAAAGACACATGCATCCCATTGTTCACTGCAGCACTATTTAAGATAGCTAGAACATGGAAGCAACCTAGATGCCATTGACAGTGAATGGATTAACAAGTTGTGGTACATATACACAATGGAATATTACTCAGCCATAAAAGGGAATGTATTTGAGCCAGTTCTGGTGAGGTGGACGAACCTATAACCTGTTATACAGAGTGAAGTGAGTCAGAAAGAGAAAGATAAATATCATATTCTAACACACATATACAGAATCTAAAAAAATGTTTCTGAAGATTTTATTTACAGGGCAGCAGTGGAGAAACAGACATAGAGAATACTTATGGACATATGGAGAGGGAAAGAGAGAATGAGGTGTATGGAAAGAGTAACATGGAAACTTACGTTACCATATGTAAAATAGATAGCCAACGGGAATTTGCTGTATGGCTCAGGAAGCTCAAAGAGGGGCTCTGTATCAACCTAGAGTGGTGGGATGAGGGGCAGATGGGAGGGAGGTTCAAAAGTGAGGGGATGTATGTATACCTATGGCTGATTCATGTTGAGCTTCGACAGAAAACAACAAAATTCTGTAAAGCAATTATCCTTCAATAAAAAAATTAAAAGAAAAATGGGTAAGATGTCTGCTCTCCATGTTTTGTTTCTTGAAATTTATCCTTAAAAGCTTTGGAGATTCTTTTTTTATAAAAAAAAAAATGTGTATATATTTTTACTAGTGAGATGACATGATCAGATTTGGAATTTTCAAAAAAAAAAATCATACTGTAGCAAAGAAGGTGACAAGCCTTTGGGTCATTGTTGTCATCAGTAATTCCATCAAGAAAATATGACAGTCAGAATCAGAGCAGAACACATGAGAATTGAGAAAAGAAAATGCAAGGAATATTAAGGAGGTAGGAACCACTGGCCTGGGAAATTGAAAGCTGTGGGGAAGGGAAGGGAGGTGTTGAGGATGTTTGCTGAGTTTCTTAAAAAAAAAAAAATTTTTAAATTGGAGTATAGTTGATTTATTGGGTTGGCCAAAAATTTCATTTAGGTTTTTCTGTACCATCTTATAGAACCTTGAATGAATTCTTTGGCCAACTCAATACAGTATTGTGTTAGTTTCAGGTGTACAGCAAAGTGGATTAGTTTTACATATATCTGGGCTTCCCTGGTAGCTCAGCTGGTAAAGAATCCACCTGCAATGCAGGAGACCCCAGTTCAATTCCTGGGTCAGGAGGATCCCCTGGAGAAGGGATAGGCTACCCACTCCAGTATTCATGGGCTTCCCTGGTGGCTCAGATGGTAAAGAATTTGCCTGCATGTGGGAGACCTGGGTTTGATTCCTAGGTTGGGAAGATCCCCTGGATGAGGGCATGGCAACTCACTCCAGTATTTTTGCATGGAGAATCCTCATGGAGAGAGAAGCCTGGCAGGCTACAGTCCATGAGGTCAAAAAACTCAGACACGACTGAGCAACTAAGCACACACGTATACATATATCTATTCTTTTTTAAACTCTTTTTCCTTATAGGCCATTACAAAGTATTGAGTAGAGTTCTTGTGCTATACACTGGGTCCTTATTAGTTATCTGTTTTACATATAGTAGTGTGTATATGTCAATCCCAATCTTCCAGTTTATCCCTCCCTGACCTTACCCCCTGGTAGCTATAAGTTTGTTTTCTACATCTATAACTTCTCTTTTGTAGATGTTTTTTTTTTAGATTCCACATATAAGCAATACAATGAGTTTCTGACTGATGCAAGTGATAGCAAATAGAACCTTTCACTGAAACATATTCAAAAGAAGAACAGATTTCAGAGAGGAAGTTACTGTTAATTCTCTCCTAGAGAGTTCTCAGGCTTCCCAGTTGGCACTAGCGGTAAAGAGCCCACCTGCCAATGCAGCAGATGTAAGAGGTGCAGGTTCATTCCCTGGGTCAGGGAGATCCCACGGAGAAGGGCATGGCAACCCACTCCAGTATTCTTTCCTAAAGAATCCCAAGGACAGAGGAGCCAGGCAGGCTACAGTCCATGGGGTCGTAAAGAGTCGGACACGACTGAAGCGACTTAGCACAAGCACAGATGGATTCTCAGTTACACGGGGGGAGAGGTATTCTTCTGGGAATCATGAATGTGCTTGGCCTTGTCCCAAACTCCAGCAAAAAGAAACCACAAGGATATATCCAGCTTATTGAAGCTGCTTGAAAACTGTTCCTCCTACTCTGGCTGTGAGCTCAGCTGATGGAGGAAGGCCCAGATACAATCAAGCTAGTTCTGTCCCTCCCACTGGGGCTGGGGAAGTATGACAGCTGGTGGCGATTGTCAGCTCAGCAACTCTGGAAGTAGGCTGTCCTCATTTTGCTCCAGCTCATGATGACAAGTAAGAATGACGGGGGCTGTCCTGTGTTCGACCTGAGCAAGATAACTCATCCTCGATGGAGCCCTGAGAGAATCTGGGAGAACTGACTCTGTAAAGGAACCATTTTCTTACTGCTGTGGGAGTCACCTTCCTCACTTTCTGTCTTAACTTTCAGATCACAGTATTTGCATCGCATTCTCTTTCTGCACTACGTGATCTGCTTGGAATAGTTACATTAGGGGTCATTTATCAGCTGTAGTCAGTACATGTTACTTGCTGAGATTCTGGAAATGATATGTACTTCTCTGTTGTTAATGTTTGGCTCACACTAAATCTCATTAGTGAGTTTAGTTGTTGAGAGTTTAATATCAACTTCAGTGCCAATGTTTTTGCCCTGTGAACAGTCAAGCCGGTGAAGGCTACTGCTCTCTGTCTTAAGCTGATGAGCCCTAGTAAGGATGGAGGATGGCACGTGAGGCCATCCCATTATCTCTTGAGTCTCTGGTTGCCCAGGCAACTTTTCCCACGACTGAAAGTGGCAGGTCAGTGCTTTTCAGTGTTGCTTCCCTCTGTCCTGTGTTAGCAGACCACCTGGCCTCTCCCTTTTGTTTTCTCAAAGCGTGTGTGGGAGGAACTCGGTCATTGTGGCCGCTCCCGATGAGCCTTCTCTGTTGATTTCATATCTTTTTGAAAAAGTTGTATAGAATTGAAAGCACAATTTTGCATGTGAAATTACTAGCACAAGGCAGCAAATGGCTATAGTAACTGGGAAAAGAAGTGGGTATTGAAGAATACATTTAAAAAGCTGGGGGCCCAGGAACAGAGGGGTTCTGAACTAAGATCTTCAGCTGAATAAGTCATATGCGTCTATAGAGAAGTAGGGAAACAGACTGCAAAATTGGAAGCACCATGAATTCAAACAAACATTATGGAGCCTACGTTTGCTTTGTTGGACAGATTGTTAAAGGACAGGGAAATGATAGATAATCAACAGAAGAAATTTTATAAAATAGCCTAGAAAATAGGACTTCAGTGATAGTGGAGGGAGACACTGCATCTTAACTTACAGAAAGAAGCATTCACTGGCCAAAAATGAGCTTGCTCTTAGTTTGTTTTTTTAACTAGCCCACCTTTCAGGAGGTAATCATGGAATATGATGGATTAAATTCAGTGTTCAAATTCTCCTAATGTACAACCACATACAAATGCGGGCTCACACACATGTATACTAATTCATTCCAGTGTGGCGCAAAGCTGCTTCGCTAGTTTTCACAAAGTACTGCTATGCAGTAATTAAAAATCTGGTCTGGAGTAAAAAGTCTGAGAGTCATATCCCAGATCTCTAAGCTGCTAACAGATTTAGTGAAAATGATTTGGTCTCTGAGCCTCAATGTCCTCGGAAAAGGGGGGGATGATTAAAGGAGAAAAAGCTACAAGGCACCAGCCTGGTGCCCAGTACACCCCAGCTGCCACACTGTTATTTGCAGAGAGTTGCCTACAAAGAGCCTGTGACTGAAGCACAGCCACATGGTCTCACTTCCTTTGATTCCTCATGGGAAGGGCTACTTTAGTCTCTGCCTCCCTGCGTTTTGTTGCTGGCCGGCACACAGCCTCTTGGCTCTGGGTCTACGGAGGAAGTTTGGCTGTTTGCCAGGCCGCGAGGAGGATTCCCCCCTTAGGGACTGTGCCACAGACACAGAGATGCTAATGAGAGCTCTGCTTAGCTAGGACTGTGAGCTCTCCTGGCAACTGGGGGAGGGCAGAAGCACCTTGCACAACAATTAGCTTTTCACAGCCATTAGCAGTTTCTAGTCATTAGCACTGCAGAAACGCTGCAAATGACACTCAGGAAACAAATGCCACTGTGACTCAGAGCCAGGCTTCTGAGCAGCATCAGTCCCCCAACAAGGCAGGGCTCTTAGAGGGTGAGACCCCCCCAACCCCTCCCCACTCAGCAAAAGGGACCTGTGACCCAATGCTCCTCTGTCCCCTCCCATCATATCTTTGAAAAGGGCTTCATCGAGCCTATTATTTGTTTCAGTGAAATGTAAGTCTTTCTGAAGGACAGTTCAGAAGACTTAGTGCATAATAAAGTGACTGGATTCCTTCACAGACCAAGAAACTTCCTAAACTGGGCATGAGTGATTGAAGTGAGAATCAAATGAAACCCCAGAGCAGTGAAATGATTTAACCCCAAAGCTGTTCATAGCAACACTGCTAAATACTGGGACCATCTATATCTCTATATAAGTGAAAGTTGCTCAGTCATGTCTGACTCTTTGCGACCCCATGGACTATACAGTCCATGGAGTTCTCTAGGCCAGAATACTGGAGTAGGTAGCCTTTCCCTTCT
Source organism: Ovis canadensis (assembly GCF_042477335.2). NCBI lineage: Eukaryota > Metazoa > Chordata > Mammalia > Artiodactyla > Bovidae > Ovis > Ovis canadensis. The sequence continues at coordinate 71,192,466 of NC_091246.1, forward strand.
CCAGGGGATCTTCCCAACCCAGGGATCGAACCCAGGTCTCCCACATTGGTAAAGAAACCCAGGCAGACTATTTACCAGCTGAGCCACAAGGGAAGCCTGCTCTAATGGAAAGGATAGGTTAAATAATTGTGTTATTCCCATTCAGTGGAATATAACACAACCTTTTAAAATAATATACTGGAATTTGTAGACAGATTATATTTAAAAGGTTATGAAATAGTATTAACATACGACTTCATTTTTTGTGAAAATAGTAACTTCTAAAATTTCAGCCTTGGTTGTTCCTGAATGCTAGGAATGGAAATAATTTTTAGTTTTCATTCTTTTGCTTCTCTGCTTCATATAATTTTTCCAAAATGACTATATATGCCTAATTCTTGTGAATCTGAGAGAGAAAAAGCAGAGAAAGTAAGCCGTCTGGCTAACTGGATTTAATACAAATGCAGCATTTTTCAAGTAAATATTTTATTGAAGTAATAACCTAATTGCAGAAAAAGACACAAATAATAAGTACACCGTTGGATGACTTTTCACTAAGTGCATAAACCCAGACCCAGAATAAGTCTTAAATACAGCAATGGGTCTTCTTTGGTTCCACAACCAGGAGTCTGGACAGTGAGCAGTAACAGTAGGGGTTCAGCTAAGAGGCACTCAGTGAACCAGACTGGCAAATTGAAAGCCCTTAATGGTAACTCTGGGGCTTCCCAGGTCACATTAGTGGTAAAGAACCTGCCTGCTAATGCAGGAGACATAAGAGATGTGAGTTCAATCCCTGGGTCAGGAAGATCCCCCTGGAAGAGGGAATGGCAACCCACTCCAGTATTCTTGCCTGGAGAATCCCATGGCAGGCTACAGTCCATGGGGTCGCACAGAGTCAGCACTGACTGAAGTGACTAAGCACAGCACACACTCAGTGCTAACTCTGGAAAGAAAGGTGGTAAATATTTTATAGATGTAGTAACTAGAACAAAGGGAGTAAGAGTAACTGGAATCCCACAGCTCCTCAACAGGGAAGCTAAGATTCCTTCCCAAGCCATCAGGCTCTGGGATCAAGGCTTCTCTAAGAAGGAGAAATACAGCTGCAGCAACCAGCAGAAGGCCAGGGCGATCCCCTAGGGCTTGATGACTGGACATCAGAGGAGGGGGAGAAAATGAATGCGAGAGGGCAGTAAGGTTTATGTTTGGAAAGAGGGATAGAAAAGCCAGTTCCTGGCAATTCTACAAAAAGTGGACCAATGGTGAAAGCGGTAATTCCTGGTTTGTTAGCTTTGTGCACTTGAGAAACACTGGGCTGGATGAAGCACAAGCTGGAATCAAGATTTCTGGGAGAAATATCGATAACCTCAGATAAGCAGATGACACCACCCTTATGGCAGAAAGTGAAGAAGAACTAAAGAGCCTCTTAATGAAAGTGAAAGAGGAGAGTGAAAAAGCTGGCTTAAAGCTCTACATTCAGAAAACGAAGATCATGGCATCCGGTCCCATCACTTCATGGGAAATAGATGGGGAAAGAGTGGAAACAGTGTCAGACTTTATTTTCTGGGGCTCCAAAATCATTGCAGATGGTGACTGCAACCATGAAATTAAAAGACGTTTACTTCTCGGATGAAAAGTTATGACCAACCTCGATAGCATATGAAAAAGCAGAGACATTACTTTGCCAACAAAGGTCTGTCTAGTCAAGGCTATGGTTTTTCTAGTAGTCATGTATGAATGTGAGAATTGGACTATAAAGAAAGCTGAGTGCCGAAGAATTGATGCTTTTGAACTGTGGTGCTGGAGAAAACTCTTGAGTCCCTTGGACCGCAAGGTGATCAAACCAGTCCATCCTAAAGGAAGTCAACCGTGAATATTCATTGGAAGGATTGATGTTGAAGCTGAAACTCCAATACTTTGGCCACCTGATGTGAAGAGCTAACTCATTTGAAAAGACACTCATGCTGGGAAAGATTGAAGGCAGGAGGAGAAGGGGACAACAGAGGATGAGATGGTTGGATGGCATCACTGACTCAATGGACATAAGTTTGAGTAAACTCTGGGAGTTGGCAATGGACAGGGAGGCCTGGTGCACTGCAGTCCATGGGGTCACAAAGAATCATACACGACTGAGTGACTGAACTGAACTGAACTGAATTCCATGTAGGACTGAAGATAACCTTGAGGCTGCTCATCCAGGGATGCTGAGCTCAAGAGCTCAGCCCTTTTTCAGAAGTCACAGTCAGCTCAGGAAGAGGACAAAAATCTGATTTCTTTTTTTAGAATTTGCTGATTCAAAAGGAAGCAAGGCACTACTCATAATCCCCCCACTTTAAACATGGTGCCCCAAATCATCACCCAGTTATCAAATGTGTTTACTGCTTGAAATAACTGCTGGGGGTGAACCACACAGAGGGTGCACACTGGGCAAAGGATGACTTTGGAGAATAGGGGGTAATATTGAGGATCTTGAGTGATGACTGCAGAAAGTTCCCTCCCAAAATAAACTCTGCTGGGGAGGACTGAGCTTGGGAAGCTTTCATGGACACCATCTGTCAATGATACATGCCTGGGAATGTGGTTTTCTTAATTAACTCAGTGGTAGTACTATGCTAAGAGGGCTAGATATGATAGCTTGTCAATACCTCTATTCAGGTTGTAACATTCTGTTCTGTCACTGTAAGCTTTTCAAGGATAAGGGCCATGTTGTGCATCTCTACATTTCCAATGCATCATAAAGTGCCTGGTAGATAAGAGATGTTAAATAAATGCTTACTAAATGTATCAAACACACACCCTAGGTTTTCCAGGAGAATACCAATTTAAATGTTCTGTTGATTATGTACTCCGATTTAAGTTTAGAAACATTGATCACCAGAGAGTTAGGTCTAAATGTGGCTGATGGGAATTGCTAGGAATTCTCAGCAGCTATTTCTCAGCAGTAGCTGCAATATCTATCGTTTTTCAAAGTCTTAATCATTCTTTGGCCCGAGAAAAGGTAGGATCATACAGAAATGAAAAAGTTCCTGGCAGGGAGGAAATCAAGACTTTTATAAAACTTAAAATTGAATCCTAATCTTCATGCTTCAGTGACTGGAGTTTTTTTTAATCCCTTATATACCTTTGCAAAGGCATTTTTTAAAATATTACTAAATGCCAGGATAATAGTCTGGAGAAGGCAATGGCACCCCACTCCAGTATTCTTGCCTGGAAAATCCCATGGATGGGGGAGCCTGGTAGGCTGCAGTCCATGGGGTTGCTGTGAGTTGGACATGACTGAGCAACTTCACTTTCACTTTTCACTTTCATGCATTGGAGAAGGAAATGGCAACCCACTGCAGTATTCTTGCCTGGAGAATCCCAGGGACGGGGGAGCCTGGTGGGCTGCCGTCTATGGGGTCGCACAGAGTCGGACACTACTGAAGTGACTTAGCAGCAGCAGGATAATATTCAATGATAATAATATGAAAATTAATAAGAAATAATTCAGACATAAATTACAACATGAATTGGATAGTGTTTGTATCAATAATATATCTTTGGCTACAAGAAAAAGAAATAAAATAATGGTTAAAACAAAAGAAAATTTTAATCATCTCATAAAATCAAAGTCTAGAAGAACATGTTTCCAGACTAGGTTTTTTTCCAACTATATTGTCAGAACCCTTGTTCTGTCTTTTCACTGTTTTATCCTGTGCCCATTGACTTGTCACCTCATGGTCACAAAATGGTTGCTGTTACCCCAAGCACCATGTTCTCACACCATTGCATTCAAGTCAGGCAGGAAGGAACGTTCTGTTTGTAACAGGCAATAAAAATGTTCTGAGAAGATCCCTTCAACAAATTACCGCTTTGGTCTCAACGTTCAGAACTGCGTCACAAGCCACTCCCAAGTCTATCATGGAGAGAGGAAGAGGATTGCCACATTTGGTGTACTCCAATTATGCCTTAGTTTCTCAGGCTAGGGGAAGGTTTTTGTTTCCCTTGAGCACACTGCCAGATGCAGAATTGGGGATCCTGTGATCCAAAGAAAAAGACGGAAGGAGACGGCAACCAACTGCACTTGCCACCTGGTTAAGCACAGAGTTGTGTCGGTCCATGTACTTATCTTCTCTTATTGGTGACACGTTCAGCTCCACATGCCTTCCTAGCATAAGGCCAAAAGCCCGAGGCTACTAGAAAACCTGGCCTTTCAGTGATCCTGCCCTGGCCTTGACCGCCCCAGTCTGAGCTCAGCTGGGCCCTAATCTTGAGCTCCCATAATCTTAAGCTTTCACAGTTCTAACCAACTTCACAAATTGTAGCTTGTTGATGTGAGTGAGAGTTAAGAATGCTGCAGGGGAGCGTGAGAGTCAGGTCAACAAAAGACATTGGAAGTGGATTTCCTTCCTCATACAGGGTCTCTTGTAGGGACCCTGAACTCCAATGGCTTCTCCCAAGTGGGCTGGCCCAGCTTCAGGTGTCACTGAATGTCATTTGAGAGGAAGAACCAGTAGTTCTTCTTTTCTTCCTGAACAACACTGGTTATTGATTTTAGGATGTAGGTGAGAGAGAAATACAAAGTGATTTGAGTCTGGAGTGGAGTGGGGAAGGTGATTGGAAGAGATCTCTTTGGGGAATGTGACTTTGGTCAACACACCCACTGGCACTGGTTTTACAAGGCCACATTCTACACCGCTGCTATATATAATGTGATATGATATAATACTGCATGAATATAGTATGAGAAATATCAATAACGTCAGATATGCAGATGACACCACCCTTATGGCAGAAAGTGAAGAGGAACTAAAGAGCCTCTTGATGAAAGTGAAAGAGGAGAGCGAAAAAGTTGGCTTAAAGCTCAACATTCAGAAAACAAAGATTATGGCATCTGGTCCCATCACTTTATGGGAAATAGATGGGAAAAGAGTGGAAACAGTGTCAGACTTTATTTTCTTGGGCTCCAAAATCACTGCAGCCATGAAATTAAAAGACACTTACTCCTTGGAAGAAAAATTATGACCAACCTAGATAGCATATTGAAAAGCAGAAACATTACTTTGCCAACAAAGGTCCATCTAATCAAGGCTATGGTTTTTCCTGTGGTCATGTATGGATGTGAGAGTTGGACTGTGAAGAAAGCTGAGCGCCGAAGAATTGATGCTTTTGAACTGTGGTGTTGGAGAAGGCTCTTGAGAGTGCCTTGGACTGCAAGGAGATCCAACCAGTCCATTCTGAAGGAGATAGCCCTGGGATTTCTTTGGAGGGAATGATGCTGAAGCTGAAACTCCAGTACTTTGGCCACCTCACGCGAAGAGTTGACTCATTGGAAAAGACTCTGATGCTGGGAGGGATTGGGGGCAGGAGGAAAAGGGGATGACCGAGGATGAGATGGCTGGATGGCATCACTGACTCGATGGACGTGAGTCTGAGTGAACTCTGGGAGATGGTGATGGACAGGGAGGCCTGGCGTGCTGCGATTCATGGGGTCGCAAAGAGTTGGACACGACTGAGGGACTGAACTGAACTGAATGTAATAAAATATAACCTAACAGAGTAACTCAAATTTATTGAACATTCACTGTGATGGACAGGGTATGAAGTACTTTCTTTGTATGATTACTTAGAATCACATTCATGGTGGAAGTTTCATTATTATCCAGAGATTGGTAACTTGCCCAAAGCTACTCCATTAGACAGTAGACGCCAGGACTCAGGACTATCTGCCTCAAGAACCCCCATCCCACCCTCCAATTCTTCACTTTGTCCTCTGCTTCCAGTTTGCCTTTTCCTCACTAGGTGTGAAGGAATACTGTGGCGAGAAGGCCAGGTGTTAGCAAAAGATAAGACAGAGGGTTTAAATGAAACAATAGCTCATTTGGACTCTGGATTGGGAAAAAATGTTCAACTGGTTAACAAAATAAAAGAAATAGCAGCAACAAGTTATTTTAATCCTGCCCAAATGTTTAGAGAACAAAAGAGCAAAGTTAAATGTTTCTTTTTCTACAGAGTTCAGGAGAATAAAGAACAGAAAAGGAAATGCCTTATTGATAGGAACTATATAAACAGATGAGCCTTTTTCTCCAGCATAGAATTTATGCAAATTTATGCATGCATTATCAAGCCTTTGCAGTTCCCTTGTGTTTCCACAATCACTCTCTACCTAGATACTTCATTTACTCATTAACTCAAACACTCACTTATTCTTTCACTCATTTATTTACCTAGTCATTTGTCAGATATTTATTCCATCTCTTCCATGCACTGGGCCCCAAGGAGGAGAGTGGAGGGTTAGAATTAGAGGAAGAAGGAAAAAGAAAAAAAAAGTACTGTCTCCTGCCTTAAATGGAATGGAATTTAAATACGTTCAAAAGAAAAGGCAGTTTTCCCCTCTGTATCTATTTTCTGCTCCTCACTGTCTATGAATAGTTCTCTGCTAAAGACAGACCTCCTTTAGTTCTCTGGCATGGCACTGCTGTGCTGGGGGGAGTTGCCTGTCCCTAATTTAAAACTAGGATACTGTGAAGAATGGAAGACATTAGGTGTGTCTTCTGTTTATCTGCCTGATTGGAGCAAATCCTGGTTTAGGGACCTCCTGTGAGGTTCTGAGACATCAACATCCTATGGAATTTTGAAGATATCAAAGCTTTCATGAACTGATCAACCCATGTTGGTACCTTTAAGCTTTCCTTCCCACCTGTGGAGGGGCTAGGCTGGGAGTACAGCAGTGCCTGCGGCAGTCTTCATTCTCCAGCTCCGCCCAAGGGCTGCCCCCAGCTGATCGCCATGCCCTGGTCCGGCCTTTCAGCTTGACCCACAGATTCTAACAAAAGTCTCACCTCTCCAGTGTCTTTCTTGTACACCAAAAAACCAGTGATGAGCACCAATCCTGAAATAGTTCTAGAAATGTCCACACTTCTATATGGCCTCTTAGGCTTCTTGTTAAGAGAAGGCCCCCAAAGATTGGAATTTCAGCCCAGCCATGCCATTCTGAGGAGGTATTCCAGATCACTGAAGATGACCTGTATCAAAAATGTCTCCCCACAGTGATGGCAAATGTCCTAAGCAATATTCTGTGTCAGAGGCAGTTCATGTCCATAAGGGGAATCCAGTTGTGATAATGCTCCAGGAAGAACCCCACCCTCTCCACAGCCTAGATATTTGTTTCTGCTCATTTCTGTGCCCAAATTTTCTCCTCTACAAAAACAGTTCAGACTAAGATGGGGCCTCAGGTCCTATTGAACTTGAACAGTCTATGACTTCTGAGTACTTGTTGTATCTGCTTTAGCAGTTTGTAGCAGGAACTGGACTTCAGAGATATAGCATGTCCTGATGTTCACTCTGGTGGGAAGTGAATTCAGTTTCCCTGGTACATGCATCCCAGGCATCTCTGGCGTCTGCTGTGCAGGGGCCAGGGGTAGCTGGCATGCCCATCCCAGTCCCAGGGAGGGGGGAATGCAGCAGCTACTCCACTAAAGGACACTTTGGTCTCCACGGGAGTCAGCCTGTCTTCTTGGCAGAGGAGCCACATCCGTGTGTGCCACAGCCTGGGAACAATGCCCCGGGGGCCTGTGATCCCAAGCACCCATGAATGGAGGCAGGGGAACAGCCAGTCCCGGCGTGCCTGTGTCCTATTTGATCTTAGAAACTTGGAAGCCTTTAGGACCTGGAAGTGCTCACGCCCAGGGGCCATGCAGTGTGGTGGAAAGAGAACTGGCCTGGCGATTAGAAGTTCTGGTCTGAGTCTCAGCTCTGCCCTCGCTGGCTACGTGACTAGGAGCAGGTCTCCTCACCCTGCTGAGTGTGGGTTTTCGTGTCTGTCCAATGAGGAGAATTAGGTCTCCCCTGATGACCTCATAGGGCTGATCTTTGTTGGTTGCTCTCCTGCACACAGTGTACAACAGCTCCTCCCGCCCCCGCCGCAGCCAGTAATGTCTTCATCACAGTCTAATGACAATATTACACAGGAGATGATAAAATTAACATTAATTTTTGTAGCAAATAGAACAACAATTATTGCTACCAGCTATTGAGCTCTTATTATGTACCAGACACTCTGCTAAGGACTAGAGAAATATTATTTCACTCGCCAAGGTCACATGGCTGGTAAATCTCGTGGCAGGACTCAACCCAGACATCCCTGACTCCAGAGCCAAGATCTTAATTTAACCCAATGCATGCTTCGCTTCCTTCCTCGTGACCAGACAGCCTGGTTTATTCAAGTCCTGGCTGGCAGAGAATGAGTGAGATGTGTGGACTTGTCTACTCACCTTGATAAGCTAGGTAAATTAGTGAAATGCTTTAAAATGGCCAAACACAGTAACTTTGGAATATCATATGTTAAAAGATACTTAAGGTGCAGGGTTAAATAAATGCATGTGTTTTTTTAATGTGTGTTTTCACTAATAGTTAAGCAACACTGCCTGCTGCCTTATGTCAGACTTTTTCATAGGCTGGTGCAGGGTGGCACGCATCCCAACCACACAACCCCCACCTCCAAATTCATCCTTTCAAGACTTATTTTCCAAGCACCTACTCTGTGCCAAACTCCCAAGAAGTGCTTGAATTCAATGATGAGTGAGGTGGTTTTGTCCTCAAGGATTACTCTGGTGGAGACACTGATAGACATACAAGCAGAGCAGGACAGTTCTTGGGATGCGAGTTGGGGCTATCCAGGGTACTAAGGACAAACAGAACCCGAGAAGCTAATCCGATCTGAGTGCGCCAGGGAAGCCTTCAAAAGAAAGGTGACAAAGAAGTTGAGTGGGAGTCAAGCTGTTGGAAGCAAAGGGACAAGAAGATGGCAGGGAGGAAGGAAAGGGGCAGGACAATTTAGGAAGTCAGAATAGTCCTGTGCGATGGGTAAGAGGCAAGAGAGGTGCGACCCACTCAGGGAACCAGAAGGAGTTCAGAGTGGCTGGAGAAGAGTCCAAAGATGGGAGAGAGAGCTACCAAGGTAGGTGTATCATGCAGGGCCATACACCGTGCAAAGAAGATTGGACTTTATTGTAATGACATTGAGAATTAAAAACATTCAAACCGGGTGTTAGGGAGGTGGGTCTAATCTGATTTGTGTGTTAGAAAGAAGATTCTGGCCCCAGTATGGAAAATAGATTAATGAGGGGTAGGGGAGGATAGAGTTTCCCAGGTAGCTCAACTGGTAAAGAATACGCCTGTAATGGAGGAGACCCCAGTTCAATTCCTGGGTCAGGAAGATCCCCTGGAGAAGGGATAGGTTACCCACTCCAGTATTCTTGGGCTTCCCTGGTGGCTCAGATGGTAAGGAATACACCGGCAACATGGGAGACCTGGGTTCGATCCGTGGGTTGGGAAGATCCCCTGAAGGAAGGCGTGGCAACCCATTCCAGTAGTCTTGCCTGGGAAATCCCATGGACAGAGGATCCTGGTGGGCTAGAGTCCATGAGGTCACATAGAGTCGGACACAAGTGAGCGATCAAGCACGGCACAGGGGAGGATGGCAGCTAACAGAAGACAGAACTAGTTATCTCCTGGAGTAATTCACCCAGAAGGTGAAGATGACTCAGCCTGGGGAACTGGCAGTGGAAATGGAGAGAAGCAGATACTATGAAGAATGTTTAGTGAGGTGACATGATTTAGTGATTGAATGAAGTTGGGGGGTAGGGCATGGTACAGGGGTACAGGTGGGGACCTTCCACCTCAGTCCCTGAAAATAAGGGCCGGTCTCTTTTGTTCCAGGCTCTTTTCAGTTAAGATGAAATGGCTCTGTGTCTCCAAATTTCTGAATCTATCATCCTATGCTTTTTTGACATTTCATCTCTCCTTTGGCCGCACATTTTCCTTTCATGCTTCAGTATGATGACAAAGGTAATGTGAACTGCAGCATGAAACCCAGAACTGTCAGTGGCTTAGCACAATAAAAGTTTACTTTTTGCTCCTGCAAGAATCTTCCCAGGTGAGCCAGTGGCTTTCCTCCATATGCAGGTTCAGGAAGCAGGCTTCCTTCTATCTTACAGCTTGGCCATTCTGTAGGGCCTTTGTGTTCTGGTTTAGCAGAAGGAGCAAGACAGAGTGAAGAAAGTAACCTTGCTGTGTAGAACTTCATTTATACACCCAATAGTGAGAACTCGTTGCATGGGTGTACTTTATATGGTTGTTTACTTTATATCAACATATCTACATGAAGGGGGGATCACTAAGATTTCCTCTGTCACACCAGCAGGTCTAGATCCTAACTCACTTTTTCCTTATTTTTATTTACCTGCTTCTTCTACTAGTTGGCAGTTCCTAATCACAAGAATGATGCGTTTCATTCCTCTGGTTTAGACATTGAAGGAGAATGATATTCTTCTAATGCACTCAAAACAAAATAAACAGGAAAAAGGCAGTTTCCAAGCTGCCCATCTCAGATAAACCCAGGACTGTTGCGCTGCCATTGTGCAAAGCACACCTGAGAAATGAGAGATCTGGGTTCAAGTTCTGGCTCCGTCAATAATTTACATCATCACTTAAGTCACTTTGTCTCTCTGGGCCCCAATTTTCTCATCAGTAAAAGAAATGGACTGAGCTGTTTCTCTAAGTGTGTACTCAAGAACATTAGTTCCATGAAACAGTCTGTGAAAAACTCTTTTCTGGACAAAGAAGTTTGGGAAATTCTGTGAATCTTAAACCTTTCCTTAAGGATAGTTGGGGCTCATAGGTATATGAAAGCTTCTGAGAAACTCTATGCTAAGGAATATTGTTTTCTTTAAATTAACATTTCCTAATCTTGAGAGGTGGAATTTACATACCCAAGTACTAATATACATGGTTAATGTTTTACAACTAAACAGTGGATCAATGATACAGAGAGGCTTGGATTCAGGTTAGCAGAATGAGTTCTCTCAGTAACTAAGATTCAATCAGGTGAAAAGGAAAAGCTGGGAACTATGGTAAGGAGGCATTGAGGTACTGTGAGGATGCCAAGATGTTTCTTTTCTATCATTGCGATTTCCCCACAAACTACCAAGGACCAGTCCATGGACAACTGAACATCTGCATAGGGGTGAGGTTTGTTGTTATCCCTGTTGCTATTGTTCAGCCACTAAGTCGTTCCAACTCTATGCGACTCATAGACTGCAGCACGCCAGGCTCCTCTGTTCTCCACTATCTGTTGGAGTTTGCTCAAATTGATGTCCATTGAATCAGTGATGCTATCTAACCATCTCATCCTCTGTCACCCCTTTCTCCTTTTGCCTTCAATCTTTCCCAGCATCAGGGTCTTTTCTGATGAGTCAGTTCTTCACATCAGGTGGCCAAAGTATTGGGGTTTCAGCTTCAGCATCAGTCCTTCCAATGAATATTCAGGATTATCTGAATATTCTGGGGTTATCCCGGGAGACTCTGCCTAGACCCCTCCTCTGTTCCACGTGCACCTATCTCCTGTAGACAAGCCACTAGTGAAAATACTAGATGCTCATAAGCCCCGCAGATCAATAAAGGACTTTGCCCCTTTGAGGGATGATGATAATTAAGGGAAATTTGCCTCCAGATTAAGAGTGGGTCAGGAAGAGCCATCTGAAAATCCCTTCTTACATCAGGGTGAGGGGTGAAGATCCCATCCCCATTATGTTTCTTTAACCACGTGAGACTGTGGTTGATGTTGTTTTCCTACCCTGAAGCCCCACAACCCACCTAAGCTCATTTGCAGGGGTAGGACCAGTCCCAGAAAGCTGAAAGCTTCCCCCTCAAGCATTTGCATCTCCTTTTCTAACCCAAAGGATTTTTTACTTTTTCAACAGACACTTGTTTCATAGCAAGCAGACAGAGCCTCCATACCACTCCCCAATGGGGGGAAGACATGATCTGGTAGATACCTGCCTCAGTCTCCCTGCACTCCTGTGGGGCAATTTTGAGACATATTCTACTTTGTCTTTCCAGAGCATGGACAGTGGCCCTGCACCCTAATGGTCCACATGACATGAATGACCCATGCTTTATGATACATTTTATTGGCTTTTCTTCCTTCCACGTCTTACCTGGGATAGCCACCTAAATAAACTATCTGAACCCAAGTCCTTATGTCAGAGTTTGTTTGGGGAGAATTCACACCAAGACAAACACTTCCTCATGTGATATGTGTCAGGGGACCTCTAGAGTCCCCTCTTGCTCTAATAAAATTCAGTGCTCATTTATTTGGCTATTTGAGGTAGCCAAGTCCTAAGCCAGTTCTCATTTCCCTAGAAACAGAGAGAGTGGAGAGGGGTTTGACCACATTCTGACTTTAGTTCTTCTTCTAATTACTTAAGTCTATACTGCCACAGGTGGAGAAGGCAATGGCACCCCACTCCAGTACTCTTGCCTGGAAAATCCCATGGACAGAGGAGCCTGGTGGGCAGCAGTGCATGGGGTCACTAAGAGTTGGACACGACTGAGCAACTTCACTTTCACTTTTCACTTTCATGCATTGGAGAAGGAAATGGCAACCCACTACAGTGTTCTTGCCTGGAGAATCCCAGGGACGGGGAGCCTGGTGGGCTGCCATCTATGGGGTCACACAGAGTTGGACACGACTGAAGTAACTTAGCAGCAGCAACAGCAGCATACTGCCACAGGACTGGAAAAGGTCAGTTTTCATTCTAATCCCAAAGAAAGGCAATGCCAAAGAATGCTCAAACTACAGAACAATTGCACTCCTCTCACATGCTAGTAAAGTAATGCTCAAAATTCTCCAAGCCAGGCTTCAGCAATACGTGAACCGTGAACTTCCTGATGTTCAAGCTGGTTTTAGAAAAGGCAGAGGAACCAGAGATCAATTTGCCAACATCTGCTGGATCATCGAAAAAGCAAGAGAGTTCCAGAAAAACATCTATTTCTGCTTTATTGACTATGCCAAAGCCTTTGACTATGTGGATCACAATAAACTGTGTAAAATTCTGAAAGAGATGGGAGTACCAGACCACCTGACCTGCCTCTTGAGAAACATATACCTAGGTCAGGAAGCAACAGTTAGAACTGGACATGGAACAACAGACTGGTTCCAAATAGGAAAAGGAGTACATCAAGGCTGTATATTGCCACCCTGCTTATTTAACTTATATGCAGAGTACATCATGAGAAACGCTGGGCTGGAAGAAGCACAAGCTAGAATCAAGATTGCTGGGAGAAATATCAATAACCTCACATATGCAGATGACACCACCCTTATGGCAAAAAGTGAAGAGGAACTAAAAAGCCTCTTGATGAAAGTGAAAGAGGAGAGGGAAAAAGTTGGCTTAAAGCTCAACATTCAGAAAACGAAGATCATGGCATCTGGCCCCATCACTTCATGGGAAATAGATGGGGAAAGAGTGGAAACAGTGTCAGACTTTATTTTTGGGGGGCTCCAAAATCACTGCAGATGGTGATTACAGCCATGAAATTAAAAGACGCTTGCTCCTTGGAAGGAAAGTGATGACCAACCTAGATAGCATATTCAAAAGCAGAGACAGTACTTTGCCAACAAAGGTCCGTCTATTCAAGGCTATGGTTTTTCCAGTAGTCACGTATGAATGTGAGAATTGGACTGTGAAGAAAGCTGAGCACCAAAGAATTGATGCTTTTGAGCTGTGGTGTTGGAGAAGACTCTTGAGAGTGCCTTGGACTGCAAGGAGATCCAACCAGTCCATTCTGAAGGAGATCAGTCCTAGGTGTTCATTGGAAGGACTGATGCTAAAGCTGAAACTCCAATAGTTTGGCCACCTTATGCGAATAGTTGACTCATTAGAAAAGACCTTGATGCTGGGAGGGATTGGGGGTAGTAGGAGAAGAGGATGACAGAGGATGAGATGGCTGGATGGTATCACCAACTCGATGGACATGAGTTTGAGTGAACTCTGGGAGTTGGTGATGGACAGGGAGGCCTGGCATGCTGCGATTCATGGGGTCGCAAAGAGTCGGACACGACTGAGCGACTGAACTGAACTGAACTGATAATTCCTTGAACGATTCTTCCAGAGAAGCCCAGAGCAGTAGGAAACTGTGAACTGAAACTGGTCTGGGACATTTTTATAACCTCAAAACAGGAGTGAACATACTTTATACAAGTTAAACATGTTATAATTATCTTTTACTTATAGAGAGCTTTATTGATTTATAATTTATATGCCAGATGATTCACCCAAAGTATTGAGTTGGCCAAATGTTCCTTCTAGTTTTTCCATAAGATGTTACAGAAAATCCCAAACAAATTTTTTGGCCTACTTAGTATAAAATTAAATGATTTTTAGTATATTATTACTTCCAAGGGCTTCCCTGGTGATACAGATGTAAAGAATCTGCTTGTAATACAGGAGACCCAGGTTCAATCTCTGGATCAGAACAATCCCCTGGAGAAGGGAATGGCAACCCACTCCAGCTTTCTTGCCTGGAGAATCCCATGGACAGAGGAGCCTGATGGGCTACGGTCCATGGGATTGCAGAAACACTACTTGCAGTGACTTTCACTTTTACTTCCAAAAGAAGCCCCATACTCATTAGCAATCTCTTCATTTCATGCCTAGCAACTCAGCCCTAGGCATTCACAAAACTACTTCATGCGTCTAAAGATCTTCCTAAACTGGACATTTCATATAAATGGAATCATATGATATGTGGTCCTTTGTGATTCGCTTGCTTTACTTAGCATAATGTGTCCAAAGTTCATCCATGTTGAATCATACAGGCTATTTTATTCTTGTTTACGGTTGAATAGTATTCTGTTATATAAATACACCACATTTTGTTTATTCATCAGAGGGGCATTTGGATTGCATCCACTTTTCGGCTATTATGTGTAATAATGAGTTTCTATGAATATTCACATACAAGTTATTGTGTGGACATTTGTTTTCATTTTTCTTGAATATATACCCAGAAGGTGAATTGCTGGGATAACCCTAAGTTCAACCTCTTTAGAAACTGCCTGTTTTTCAAAATGACTGCACCATGTTACATTCCTACGAACAGTGAATGAGGGTCCAATTTCATCAACATTTGTTTTTATTTGTCTTTTTTATTATAGCCATCTTTCAGTTCAATTCAGTCGCTCAGTCGTGTCCAACTCTTTGCGACCCCATGAATCGCAGCATGCTAGGCCTCCCTGTCTATCACCAACTCCCGGAGTTCACTCAAACTCAAGTCCATCGAGTCGGTGATGCCATCCAGCCATCTCATCCTCTGTCATCCCCTTCTCCTCCTGCCCCTAATCCCTCCCAGCATCAGGGTCTTTTAAAATGAGTCAACTTTTCACACGAGGTGGCCAAAGTACTGGAGTTTCAGCTTTAGCATTTAAAGTGGTATCTCATTGTAGTTTTGATTTCCATTTACCTAATAAATAATGATATCAAGCATCTTTTCATGTGCTTATTGGCCATTTGTATATCTTCTTAGGAAAAATGTCTATTCAGATTCTTTGCCTACTTTTTAATTGAGTTGTTTTTCTTTTATTATTGCATTGTACGAGCTCTTTATCCTTTATCAGATACATGATTTGCAAATATTTTCTTCTGTTTTATGAACTGTGTTTGGACTTTCTTAGTGGTACTCTTTATTGTACAAAAACTTTTAATTTTGATGATGTCCAACTTATCTATTTTTCCTTTTGATGTTTGGCTTTTAGTATTATACCTAAGAAACCATTGTGTAATCCAAAACCATTGTGTAATCCAAAGTCATGAAAATTTGGGGGCTTCCCAGGTGATGCTAGTGGTAAAGAATCCTCCTGCCAATGCAGGAGGCATAAGAGACATGGTTTTGATCCCTGGGTTGGGAAGATCCCCTGGAGTAGGAAATGGCAACCTGCTCCAGTATTCTTGCCTGGAAAATTCCATGGACAGAGGAGCCTGACGTGCTACAGTCCATGGGGGTTGCAGAGTCAGACATGACTGAACACACACATGCACACACATGAAAATTTATGCCTATGGTTTTTTCAAAGTATCTTCTAATCTTAGATTTTATACTTAGGTTTTATATAGTATTATATAGCATTAGTGTGATTTAATTTTTATATATAGTATTGTGATATAGGGGTCCAACTTCATTCTCTGACTTGTGGAAATCCAGCTGTCCTGGTGCTATTTGTTGAAAAGACTATTTTTTTCTTTATTGGGTTTTCTTATCCTTCTTGTTTCTTGTCATTGGATCACAAATGTGAAAATAAAATCAGGACACTCACTTCTGTTTACTTGATCTGTACATTTAGATTTAGGCCAGTGTTACAAGTCTTGATTGTTGTAACTTCATAGCAAGTTTTAAAATTGGGGAGTGTTACATCTTCCAATTTTGTTTTTATTTTTTTTCCCCCAAGATTGTTTTGCCTCTTCTGGGTCCCTTGAATTTCCAGATAAATTTTAAGGTCATCTTGTCAATTTCTGCAAAAAAGTTAGTTTAGATTTAATAGGCATTGGGTTGAATCTACAGATCAATTTGAAGTGGTTTGCCATCTCAACAGTATTAAGTCTTGCAATGCATGAACACAGGATGCTTTCCTTTTAATTAGGTCTTTAATTTCATGCAGCAGTATTTTGTAGTTTTCAGAGCATAAGTTTTGCAGTTCTTTTGTGAAGCCTATTTCCAATATTATATGCTTTTTGAAGTTATTATAAATGAAATTACTTTCTTAATTGCATTTTTTGAATTATCCACTGCTCTTGTGTAGGCATACAGTTGATTCTGTATATTGATCTTACAGTCTGCAACCTGGCTGAATTCATTTATTAATCCCAACAGCTTTTGATGGATTCCTTGGGATTTTTCTATACACATGTTCATGTCATCTACAGAGAGAGTTTTACTTCTTCCTTTACAATCTGATGCCCTTCTCTGTTTTCAGGCTAATTTGCCCTGGCTGGAACCTGTGGTATAATGTTGAATAGAAGTGGTGAGAGCTGTCATCCCTGTCTTGTTTCTGATTTTATTTTATTTTTGTAATTGTATTTAGTCATTTATTTTTAGTTTGGCTGGGTCTTCACTGTTGCAAGGGCTTTTCTTTAGTTGCAGTTCAGTTCAGTTCAGTTGCTCAGTCGTGTCTGACCCTTTGCGACCCCATGGACTGCAGCACACCAAGCCTCCCTGTCCATCACCAGCTCCCGGAGTTCACTCAAACTCATGTTCATTGAGTCAGTGATGCCATTCAACCATCTCATCCCCTGTCGTCCCCTTCTCCTCCTCCTTTCAATCTATCCCAGCATCAGGGTCTTTTCAAATGAGTCAGCTCTTCGCATCAGGTGGCCAAAGTATTGGAGTTTCAGCTTCAGCATCAGGCTTTCCAATGAACACCCAGGACTGGTTGGATCTCCTTGCAGTCCAAGGGACTCTCAAGAGTCTTCTCCAACACCTCAGTTCAAAAGAATCAATTCTTTGGCACTCAGCTTTCTGTACAGTCCAATTCTCACATCCATACATGACTACTGGAAAAACCATAGCCTTGACTAGAAGGATCTTTGTTGGCAAAGTAATGTTTCTGCTTTTTAATATGCTATCTAGGTTGGTCATAACTTTTCTTCCAAGGAGCAAGCGTCTTACAATTTCATGGCTGCAGTCACCATCTGCAGTGATTTTGGAGCCCCTCAAAATTAAGCCAGCCACTGTTTCCACTGTTTCCCCATCCATTTGCCATGAAGTGACAGGACCAGATGCCATGATCTTAGTTTTCTGAATGTTGAACTTTAAGCCAACTTTTTCACTCTCCTCTTTCACTTTCATCAAGAGGCTCTTTAGCTCTTCTTCACTTTTTGCCATAAGGGTGGTGTCATCTGCATATGTGAGGTTATTGATATTTCTCCCGACAATCTTGATTCTAGCTTGTGCTTCTTCCAGCCCAGTGTTTCTCATAATGTACTCTGCATAGAAATTAAATAAGCAGGGTGGCAATATACAGCCTTGATGTAATCCTTTTCCTATTTGGAACTAGTCTGTTGTTCCATGTCCAGTTCTAACTGTTGCTTCCTGACCTGCATACAGGTTTCTCAAGGGGCAGATCAAGTGGTCTGGTATCCCCATCTCTTTCAGAATTTTACACAGTTTATTGTGATCCACATAGTCAAAGGCTTTGGCATAGTCAATAAAGCAGAAATAGATGTTTTTCTGGAACTCTC
The DNA here is from genome assembly GCF_042477335.2 of Ovis canadensis. NCBI lineage: Eukaryota > Metazoa > Chordata > Mammalia > Artiodactyla > Bovidae > Ovis > Ovis canadensis. Next base: position 71,210,498 of record NC_091246.1, read on the forward strand.
TTGCTTTTTTGATGATCCAATGTATGTTTGCAATTTGATCTCTGGTTCCTCTGCCTTTTCTAAAACCAGCTTGAACATCTGGAAGTTCATGGTTCATGTACTGTTGAAGCCTGACTTGGAGAATTTTGAGCATTACTTTGCCAGTGTGTGAGATGAGTGCAATTGCATGGTCATTTGTACATTCTTTGGCATTGCCTTTCTTTGGGATGTGAAAACTGACCTTTTCCAGTCCTGTGGCCACTGCTGAGTTTTCCAAATTTGCTGGCATATTGAGTGCAGCACTTTCACAGCATCCTCTTTAAGATCTGAAATAGCTCAACTGGAATTCCATCACCTCCACTAGCTTTGTTCGTAGTGATGCTTTCTAAGGCCCACTGACTTCACACTCCAGGATGTCTGGCTCTAGGTAAGTGATCACACTATCATGATTACCTGGGTCATGAAGATCTTTTTTGTCCAGTTCTTCCGTGTATTCTTGCCACCTCTTCTTAATATCTTCTGCTTCTGTTAGGTCCATACCACTTTTGTCCTTTACTGAGCCCATCTTTGCATGAAATGTTCCCTTGGTATCTCTAATTTTCTTGAAGAGATCGCTAGTCTTTCCCATTCTATTGTTTTCTTCTATTTCTTTGCACTGATCACTGAGGAAAGCTTTTTTTTTTTTATCTCTCCTTGCTCTTCTTTGGAACTCTGCATTCAAATGTGTATATCTTTCCTTTTCTCCTTTGCTTTTTGATTCTCTTCTTTTCGCTGCTATTAGTAAGGCCTCCCCAGACAGCCATTTTGCTTTTTTGTAGTTTTTCTGCTTGGGGATGGTCTTGATCCCTGTCTGCTGTACAATGTCATGAACCTCTGTCCGTAGTTCATCAGGCACTCTATCAGATCTAGTCCCTTAAATCTATTTCTCACTTCCACTGTATAATCATAAGGGATTTGATTTAGGTCATACCTGAATGGTCTAGTGGTTTTCCCTACTTTCTTCAATTTTAGTCTGAATTTTGCAAACAGGAGTTCATGATCTGAGCCACAGTCAGCTCCTGGTCTTGTTTTTGCTGACTGTATAGAGCTTCTCCATCTTTGGCTGCAAAGAGTATAATCGGTCTGATTTCAGTGTTGGCCATGTGGGGACGGGGGCTGGTCTGTAGCTGTGGTTTGCAGGCTTCTCGCTGTGGTGCCTTCTCTTGTTGCAGAGCACGGGCTCCAGGGTGCAAGGGCTTCAGTGGTTGCAGCTCCCAGGCTCTAAAAGCACAGGCTCAGTAGTTGCAGCACAGAAGTTTAGCTGCTCTGCAGCATGTGGGACCTTCCTGGACCAGGGATTGAACCCCTGTCTCCTGTAGTGGCAGGTGGACTCTACCACTGAGTCCTCATGGAAGCCCTTGCTTCTGATTTTTGAGGGAAACATTGAGATTTTCCCCTTTTAGGATGATGAAACATGGACCAAAATGTGGCCCACCATGAGTAAATTGGAAATGCCAGACATGCCTTGATTTAGTGTAGAGAAGAAAGAATTCAAAGACTTAGGGAGCTTGGAATGTTAGAGTGGAGTATTCATTTAAGACTTACTTATTCATAATGTGAGTATCCAAAAGATAGCCCTTTCACTAGTACTTTGAAAAATACATTTGTGAGGGGAGCTCAGTGATCCCTCTTCTCTGTAGGTCAGACTTTACAGTTGGTACTGCAGTCACTGAGTTGGGAAACCTAAATGCAGTGGAAGTAATTGGATCCAGGAATGGCAGGGGCCAAGTGAAGACACTCAGCTACCAAAGGCAATGGCGTGGCTACCGTCATGAACAGCAGAGTCAAAGCAGCTATCAGAATAGTCTGACTTGTACAGGCCTTTGGTGCTGGCTAAATAATCATGGTGTCTCTAGAAGGCTTCCCTGGTGGCTCAGTGGTAAAGAATCTGCCTGCAATGAGGGAGATGTAGTTCAGTCCCTGGGTTGAGAAGATCCCCTGGAGAAGGGAATGGTAACCCACTCCAGTATTCTTGCCTGGAGAATTCCATGGACAGAGAAGCCTGGAGAGCCACAGTTCATGGGATCGCAAAGGGTCAGACACGACTGAGCAACTAACACTTTCACTTCCTTAGATGTAAAAGAGATAGAGTACTTATTCTTGATCTGTATAAGCAGAAAATTTCTAAGTCAAGTGAGCAAAAGTCTAATGTGAATCATAAAATAGAGTCATGGTCCTTCAATCAATTCTGAGACTTGAGTCAGTTTTCAGGCCCAGAGGTCCTTGAGTGAGGGGAAAGCCAAATCTCCTTGAAGAAAAAAATCTCATTACTATAAAGCACTTATATCTTGCATCTACCAAAATTTATAGAGCTCACCCCTAAACAGTATGGAGGTTATGTGTGCTGACCCTCCATGCAATCAAAAAATCCAAGTTTAACTTTATAGTTAGTCCTCCATATTCACAGTTCTACACCCATAGATTCAATGACCTTTGGACTGAGTAGCACCACAGTACGTATTTATTGTAAGAAATGCACATATAGGTGGAACCCATGCAGTTGAATCTCCTGTTGTTCAGGGGTCAACTCTACTGTTAATCTTTCTCCCAGACTTCTTCTAAGGGAACCTATGGCCTTTTATGAGGGTAACTGCATATTGGGGAAAAGGAAATAATCTGAACACTAGCTCCAAACTGACTCTAATTCCAGGTGACCCAGAGTCAACTGTGGAGCACCAGAGTAGGGGTTTATGGTGGTTGGTGATCAATGGAGTTTTAGCATTGGTCTATCTCACAGTGGTTCCCAGGGGTTCCTGAATGTAGCCTGAGAATGCATAATTGGAATAGATATACATTGCAGCTGGCAGAACCTTCACACTAGTTCCTTTTTGCTCTAGGTTTCTCGCAGGTGTCCTTTTTCAGATTGAGAATGTTCCTTTCTATTCCTAATCAGTTGAGTGTTTTTATTATGAAAGGATGTTCTACTGTGTTAAATGCCTTTTCAGCAACTATTGAGATGATTATGTGATTCATCATTTTTATTAGTATAACTTCAATGTTTGAATGTTGACCCAATCTTTCATTCCTGCAATAAATTCCACTTGGTCTTGATGTATAGTCTTTTTATCTTGATGATGATTTACAACCTTTTAAAATGTTGCTTAATTTGGTTTGCTAATATTTTGTTGGTTTTTATCTATATTCATAAGAGATAATGGTCTATAGTTTCTTTATTCTTGTGATATCTTCATGTGGTTTTGGTATTGGGGTAATATTTAACTTCATAAAAGGAACTGTTTCTTCCCCTTCTGTTTTTTGAAAGATTTTATGAAGTATTGGTACTCATTCTTTAAATATCTGGTAGTATTGACCAGTGAAACCATCTGGTTCTGGGTTTTTCTTTGTGTATAATTTCTTTTATATTATTACTAATAATCTATATCTGTTCAGATTGTCTTTTGCTGCTTAACTCCTTTTAGTAGTTTGTATCTATCTAGGAATTTGTTTCATCTATATTATTTAATTTGTTGGCATACAGTTGTTCATAGTGTACCCTTATAATTTTTTCATTTCTGTAAAGCTGGTGGTTCTATTGGTAGCTCTGTTCCCTCTTTCATCTTGATTTTAGAAACATGTCTCATCTCTTTTTGTTAGTTTAGCTCAAGGTTTTGTCAATTATTTTTTTCAAAGAACCTTTTGGTTTTGTTTTTTTCCCCATTGTTTTTCTCTTCTTTTGGTAATTTCTACTGTAATCTTTGGGCTTCCCTGATAGTTCAGTTGGTAAAGAATCTTTATTATTTATTTCCTTTTGCTTGTTTTAGAATTAGTGTGCTCTTCCTTTTCTAGTTTCTTAACATGGGATATTAGGTTACTGATATGAGATTTTTCTTTTTTAATACAGGCTATAAATTTCCCCAAAAGCTTTGTTTGCATAAGTTTTGCTATATTGTATTTTAATTTTATTTTCATTTCAAGATATTTTCCAATTCCTTTGGAATTTCTTCTTTGACCTGCTGGATATTTAGGAGTGTTTTTTAATATGAACATACTTATAAATTTTCTAAATTTCTTTCTGTTATTGATTTCTAGGTTCATTCTGTTGTGGAGATCATCATTTGTATGATTTAAATCCTTTTAAATTTACTGAGGCTTGTTTTACTGCTTATCATATGGTAGACCATGGAGAATCTGTGCCCTTTTTGTTGTTGTTCATTCACCAAGTCATGTCCAACTCTGTGATTCCCTGGACTTCAGTATGCCAGGCTTTCCTGTCCTTCACCATCTCCCGGAGTTTGCCCAAATTCATGTCCATGAATCGGTGATGCCACCCGACCATCTCATTCCCTGTTGCCCTTTTCTCCTTCTGCCTTCAATTTTTCCCAGCATCAGGGTTTTTTCCAGTGAATTGACTATTCTCATCAGGTGGCCAAAGTATTGGAGTTTCAGCATCAGCATCAGTCCTTCCAATGAATATTCAGGGCTGATCTCCTGTAGGATGGACTGGTTTGATCTCCTTGCCTGTCCAGGGGACTCTCAAGAATCTTCTCCAACACCACAGTTTGAAAGCATAAATTCTGTGGCATTCTGCCTTTATGATACAGCTCTCAAATCCATACATGAGTGCTGGAAAGACCCATGGCCTTGATTATATAGACCTTTGTCGACAAAGTGATGCCTTTGCTTTTTAACACACTGTCTACATTTCTCATAGCCTTCCTGCCAAGAAGCAATCGTCTTCTAATTTCATGGCTGCAATCACCATCTGCAGTGATTTTTAGAGCCCAAGAAGAGGGAACGTGTCTCTGCTTCCATCTTTTCCCCTTCTTTTTGCCATGAAGTGATGGGACCAGATGCCATGATCTTAGTTTTTTTTTAATACTGAGTTTTAAGCTGACTTTTTCACTCTCATCTTTCATCCTTATCAAGAGGCTCTTTAGTTCCTCCTTTCTTTCTGCCATTAAAGTGGCATCTTATGCATATATAAAAGGTTGTTGATATTTCTCCTGGCAATCTTAATTCTATCTTGTAACTCACCCAGTCCGGCACTTGTGAAGAATGCCTGTTCTACAATTGTAGGCAAAGGCTTCTGTTGGGTACTGTTGGTTTATAATATTGTTCTATACTTCTATTTGTTAATCTTCTGCCTTATTGCTCTATCCATTATTGAAACCGAAGCATGAAAGCCTCCAACTCTTGTTGAATTTCCTGTTTCTTGCTTTCTTTCTGTGAGTTTTTGTTTCATGTATTTTAGACTATTTTTAGGTGGAATGTTTATAATTGCTGTATCCTCCTGATGTATGGATCCTTTTGTCATAAAATGTCTCTCTTTATTTTTATTAACATTTTTGTACTAAAGTCTATTTTGCCTGATGTAAGTATAGTCAACCCAGTTTTCTTATGTTTACTGTTTGCAAGATATAGTTTATTATTTTTCTCAAAATTATTGTGTTTTTGAATCTAAACTAGGTTTCCTTATAGACAGATATAGTTGAGTGTAGTCTTTTCATTGTCTGACAGTTGCTCTCTTTTAATTGAAATGTTTACTCCATTCACACTTAACATTATTATTGAAGTGGTTAGTTTTACATCAGCCATGTTCCTTTGTTTTCTATATGCATATTTCTAGGGCTGCTATAACAAAGTACAACATAACTGGTGCTTAAACAACAGAAATTTGTTGTTACACAGTTTTGGAGGCTAGAAGTCTAAGACCGGGTTGTTAGCAGGGTTAGTTCCTTCTCAGGACTGTGAGAGAAGGATCTGTTCCAGATCTATCTTCTTCTTCTTCTTCTTTTTTTTTTTCAAGAGTTGGATATAGATTTTATTCATTTATTTTTTCATAGATTTTATTCATTCATTTACTTGGATATAGATTTTATTTTTTTGGATGTAATTTTTTTTTTACTTATGAAGTTTTATATAAGAATACATTGAGTATCATTCTATTGGCAATGACAACTGAACAATATTCTTAAAACTGTTCTTGAGTAGCTAATAATTATCAAAGATTGTAATTGTACAATACAAGTAGTATAGAACAAAATGCAATTATTGGAAGGCAATTGCTCTGCAGTATTGTGTTGGCCTCTGACACTCATCAACACAAATCAGCCGCAGGTATACATATGTCCCATCCCTCCTGAAACCCCCTCCCATTTCCCACTCCATCCCACTCCTCTAGGTTGTCACAGAACACTGTGTTAAGCTCCCTGTTTTACAGAGAAAATTCTCACTTGCTATCTATTTTACATATAGTAATGTATATGTTTCCATACTATTCTTTCATCCCTCTTCTTTGCTTGAAGATAGCCATCTTCTCCCTGTGTCTCTTCATGTCATTGCCCCTCTGTTTGTGTCTAAGTTTCCCATTCTTAAAAAGGATTTTAATCATATTAGATTAGGACTCACCCTAATACCTCATTTTAAATTGATTACCCAGGTAAAGACCATATCTCCAAATAAAGTCACATTCTGGAGGTTAGGACTTCAACACCTAAATTTTGGAAATATACAGTTCAACCCATAACAATATTTTGTCTTCTATTCTTCTTTTACTACTTGTTTTTGCATTAATGAATATTTTCTAGTATAATATTTCACTATACAGTTGACCCTTAACACAAATTTGAACTGCACAGATCCACTTAGACACAGATTTTCCCAAGAGTGAATATTATAGTACTGCACAATCCATAGTTGGATGAATGTACAGACTTAGAACTGAAGATACACAGGGACAACTGTAAGTTAAATGCAGATTTTCAACTGCAGAGTGTTGGAGTACAGGGTTACCCTGTATTGTTAAAGGGTCAACTGTATATTTTTGTTGTATTTTCTTAATTGTATAGTGATTATGAATACCATAGACATCTTAATTTTCAAACTCTGCTTCAGATTTGCCAACTTTATTTCAGTGAAATATAGAAAAGTTGCTCCTTTAAGTTTTATAATCTCTTCTCCTCTTTTGCTGTATTATTGTATTTGTATAATGTCAAAAATCTAGCACCACATAGTTGTAATTATTTATATAATTTTATGTGTTTTAAGTAGGTAAGAAAAGCGAGAAGAGCAAACATATACTTACAGAATTTGCGGTATTAACTCTTATTTGCCATTTCTTGTTCTCTTCACTTGTTCCTGTGTTTTAGTTAGCATATGAGGTTCTTTCCTTATTACAGGATACCACTATTTTTTGCTATTTTATACAATCAAGTATATTCCATTTCCATTATATAGTCCCCCAAATATAATTATATAGATATTGCTTTGCACAATTGCCTTTTAAATAAGAGAAAGGAGGGAAAATATGCCCCAATACTTTCTTCTGTAACTACAGAATTACCTCTGTCAGTACTCTTTTTTAAACATAGATTTAAATTACTGTTTGCAGCTACTTCCTTTTAGCTTGAAGAACTTTCTTTAGTATTTTCTGCTTGCAATAAATTCTCTCAGATTTATTTATCTGGGAATGTCTTGATTTTTGCCTTTATTTAAAATTTTTTTTGCTGGATATAAGTGTCTTAATTGTCCTTTTTTTTTTTTTTTCACTTCAGCATTTTAAATATGTCATTCCATTGCCTTCCAGTCTCATTGTTTCTAGGGAGAAGTTAGCTGTTAATCTTTTGGGGTCTCCTTTGTACATGATGAATTCATTGTCTTATCTGCTTTCAAGATTTTCTTTCTGTTTTTCAGCATTTCAATTATGAAGTGCCTGGCTGTGGATCTCATTGCCTGCATCCTGCTTGGAATATGTTGAGCTTCTTGGATGTATAGATTACTGTTTTTCATCAGATTTTTAGAATTTTCAGCTACTATTTTATATTAATTGTTCATCCTTCTTTTATCTCTCTGTTATTTGCATTGAGCAACCTGTATCAACCTATCTTCAAGATCATTGATTCTTCTGCAAGTTCAAAACCACTGTTGAGTCTCTTTAGTGGACTTTTCCTTTCGGTTATTGTATTTTCAATTCTAGAATTTCCATTTCATTCATTTGTGTAGTTTCTGTCTCTTTGTTATTCTTCTTCTTCTTTTTTTTTTTTTTTTTGGTGAGACTTTGTCATCATCACACGTTCCTTTACTTTTTAATGCATAGTTTCCTTTAGTTCTTTGAACACACTATGACGGATGTTGTGAAATCTATTAAGCCAGACATCTGGGCATCTAGAAGTGATTTCTGCCTCCTCCACTCCCCCATCTGCCACATATTGGTCGTACTCTCCTGCTTATTTACATTTCTCCCCCCCCCCCCTTTTTTTTTTTTTTTGCTAAAAAGTGAACATTTTAAAATAATATATTGTAGGAACTCTGGATCTGATTCCTCTTCCCTCAGGCTTCTTGTTATTGGTTTGCTTATTTGCTTAGTAACATGGCTGCAGTATTTTTGGAGTATTTTAGTAATTCCTGTTTTTCATGTATTGTGAAACCTTTGATGTCATTCTTAAGAGGATGCAGGCTTAGGCATGGGCACAGTTGTCCTGAGATGATTAGTTTTAATAGGGCTCTCTTAGTCTGTTTTTCTGATCTCTTTGTTAAGCTGTTTCCTCTCTGTTGATATCCACACCCAGCTGTTAGGTACCACTAATTGCTAGCTGATTTTTGTTGTTTATAATGTCCTAATACATACGTTGCTCCACAGACTGATACAATTAAATTTGGACCTCCTTATAGAGCCAGTATTTCAGGTGTTTTTTGATTCCAGGAGGGCTCATCTTAGCAATTCTCTCTTTCCCTGGTTTTCTCTGATAATGTAGCCAGCCTATAGTTTTTCTTCTTGCTTTTTTGGGGCTGCCAACCTCCTATGAATTCAGTTCAGTTGTTTAGTCATGTCTGACTCTTTGCGACCCCATGGACTGCAGCACGCCAGGCTTCCCTACCCATCACCAACTCCCGGAGCTTGCTCAAACTTACGTCCGTTGAGTCAGTGATGCCATCCAACCATCTCATCCTCTGTTTTCCCCTACTCCTCCTGCCTTCTGCCTTTCCCAGCATGAGGGTCTTTTCCAATGAGTCAGTTCTTCGTATCACGTGGCCAGAGTATTGGAGCTTTAGCTTCAGCATCAGTCCTTTCAATGAATATTCAGGACTGATTTCCTTAAGGATTGGCCAGTTTGATCTTCTTGCAGTACAAGGAACTCTCAAGAGTCTTATCCAACACCACAGTTCAAAAGCATCAATTCTTTGGTGCTCAGATTTCTTTTTTCCTGTGAATTGCTTACCCCCAGAACCTCCACTGTTGCTTGAGAATGACTTTAGGATTGAATTTCTCCACATTTTGTTCCAGATAAATTGAGTTTCTTTGGGAAAAGCCTTTACATCTCATATTCTTTTGGCATGCCTCTCCCTCTAAGCCAAATATCAGAGCCACTGCTGTGGATTTGAGAGCAGAGACAATGACCTACTTCTCTTAGAATACCATTCCTGCTCTAATGAGGAGGGCCATGGGCAGAGGCAGTAGGACCAGTGTGAAATATTCCTTCTGTGTGCAAACTGTGGTGAGGGTGATTGGTCTCAGTAGTGTCAGCCCTGTTTGCCTGGGATAGAATCAGTGGGGCTACAAAAGGAGCTGGATGGAGGAAGGGGGACCCTAACCTCATGACCATCCTTGTCTGAAGATTAGCCTTTGCAGCAGCTGACTAGGGGAGGGTGAGAAACATTGGCAACCTTTCAATCCCAGAGAGATGCTCGAGTGCTTGAGTGGTAGCTTGGTAGAGAGGGAGCCCCCTCTGAAGCGGAGTGTCCATTGTGCTGTGCTGTGGGGGAGGCGCAAAGAGGGGAATAGGTCCTGACTCAGGTGACGCAGGTTCTCACTGCTCTTTCCAAGATTTAGCAGATTTTCTTAAATATTTCTTCAATTTCTATATTCCCTTAGGCAATTTACAGAGATTTTTAAAAAATAATTTTGTTTTTTTAAAATTTACTATTTTTTAAAATAATTTTGGCCAATTAGGTTATTTTGTTGGGCAGTGAGTGTGTAGAGCTCCTTATATTGTCATTCCAGAAGTCATTTCTCTCCAATTATCTTTAGATGAAATTTTTTTACTAATTAGGGTAAAGGAAACAAATTGGTATAAATACAAAGAGTTAGAATAAACCTGCGGTCTAACTAATTTGACTGTTGGGGTAATTATTATTTACAAATAGATTATTTGTAGCTCATTAACTGTGAACTTGCTTCATTTGTGTTGTAACTCTTCAATCAGAAAAATATATTGAGTGATGAGATGCTGATGTGGTTTGACTTTTAAAATAAATTCCCAGATTTGGATATCAAATTTCAGTGGAGCATTAAATAAGCATGTTAGAGGTTTGAAGAATTGGTGATTATACACATTTTCTATAATGCAAATACTTTAGTGTCTTAAATGTCAGTGTGCTTATTTACCCAGAGTCTGTGTGGGTTTTAATATGTCTGCTCTACACCATATCTCATGTTTGCAGAACTGGCACAGTAAGAAATTATTTTATCTTATAGAACACATAGTCTCTGATTTAATTAACCAATAAATACTTATCCACTGCCTCAAAAGTTACTGTACTAGAAGATACAGAAAACTCCACAAATGTAGTATGAGATACTTGTCCCCAAGGAACTAATTACTGAGCTGGTAATGTATTTTCTAAGTACAAGGGGAAGAAAACTTAAGATAGCAGAGTTCAGTGACAGATGAGTGGTGTTGAGGAATTCAGAGGTCAGACCCTTTATGATTGAAGTCATGTAGTTTAGTTAAAACAGTGGCTTAAAGTAATAGCATCTCCCCCTCTTTCTCATAAATCTTTAATTTGCGCAAGACTCAAGGGGAAGGCTTGTCTCTGCTCCATACAGTGATATCTGGGGAGTATCTGGTGGGTAATGATGATTAGCTGAGGGCTGGAGGATTTGCTTCCAAGATGGCACCTTCATGTGACTAGTAAGATGATGCTGGCTTTTTGAGGAGCTCAGCTGGAGCCAAGAGCCAGGGATCTTGGTTTCTCTCCTGGAAGGTTCTAGAGAAGTAGAAAGGAAAATGATGACTTAGAGGTCACTGGAATTATGTACATTAGCATCCAAGAATATTAAAGTTTGTGGGGAAGGAATCAAATTGCAAAAGATGCGGAAACAGGAGAATCAAAGCAGGTTCATCTCTAGTGCAGAATGTAAGCACTAAAAGGCAGGAGAGGAATTGATTGGTGGCAAGAGACAGTTCAATCAAATAAAGGCTTTCTTTCAAGCTAAGAGAAATCAATTATAATAGAAAGTTGAGGAGAAAGAAAAACATTCAGTATGTGGCCTGAATTAGATAAGGTTTCTAATAGTATTGCATTTGAATACTACCTGGAATTTCTCAAGAATTTCTGGGACTCTTTTGGACTCTTGACTTGTTTAGATGCTTCTGCATCACTAAGAAAAGAGGGTCTGAGGTTTTTACAGCATTCCATCTTGATATAATCTGAATCCAGTACTTCCAGAAGAGAATAAGTAGTTCTTGATTCCTCTCTCCTTAGAGAATTGTTCCCTCTGGAGATCAAGAAAAGGCTGAGCCATACAGCAAATTCCATTGGTTATCCTGTATGGCTTAGAAAACTCAAACAGGGGCTCTGTATCAATCTAGAGGGATGGGATGGGGAGGGAGATGGGATGGAGGATCGAAAGGTAGGGGATATACGTATACCTATGGCTGATTCATATTGATGTTTGACAGAAAACAACAAAATTCTGTAAAGCAGTTATCCTTCAATAAATATAAATTTAAAAAGAGAGAAGCCTGAGTGCTTCTTGGCCTGCAGCAAAACAGAACAGGGCTGGAGGACAACCACAAGTATAACACTGAATAGAAATGTGCATTGAAATTGCAATAATTTTCTTCAAAGAGCTTATGTGACTTTATTCATAATCATTTATTGGGTAGCCATAGCTACCTGAGACTGGAAAGCCCATAGAGGACCCTGCTGATAATTTGCCTATTTACTGCCAAGAGGTCTCATTGCCAAGAGATGGCTAGGAGGCGGCTTAAGTGAGCTGCAGCTGGGAGCCATGACTTCTAAACAGCAACTGCTGCTGCTGAGAGTTCCTGCTATAGAAGGCTCCAGGGTAGACTGTTGAGTGAGAACCAGCTTCAGTTCCTGGCAGCTGTCACTGATGGGAACCCAGCCTCGATTGGGCTTTTCCTAAAGACATCACTAATTTGCCAGGTGCTGTGAGCCGCTGAGAGAAAACTCTCCAGGGAGCTGAATTTAGATTCAGAAATAGGGAGCATTTTTGGAGGCCAGTGGCAAGCATTGGCCTTAACACTGGTGGGAAGAGCAGATAATGTAGTTGAAAGAGCATGAGTCTTGAAGCCTATTAGAAATGGGTTTGTATCCATGCTCTGGTACTTAGTGTTTGTGCCCGTGTATGATTTGTCTGTTTCCTTGTCACTGACATTAAAAAAAATCATGTCAGGATATTAGAGAGTGGGCTGAATGAGGTAAAACAGGCAGTAGTACTGGTATACGAGGTACTCAGATTGTGAGTACTAGTACTAGGTACTGGTCTATTAGGTACCCAGATTGTGATAGCCAGCAGTGTTCTTTCCTATCTGAACCACATGTGAAATGGAAAGCATGAAACTTTAAGGCCTCAACCAATTGTTGAACTTGCTTCTTGTATCCCTATGGAAATAATTTAGGAGGGTGGTGTTTGGGAAATTTGTTAAAAGTGTGAGAAGCAGGTCCTGTGCCTGTGAGAGCCAGCACTCTATTATATGGGTTTGGGATTGATCCTAGACATTTCATATTAGAAGTCAGCAATCCCATCCTATGCATTTCTAACAATGACTCCAGGACACATTATCATTAAACTGTTGAAAGAATTATAGTCACAAAGGATTTTGTTTCTGGAAAACGTTTTCAGCGTGTCTCCTTCACCTCATCTATAAAAGATGCAAGCCAAATTTCTCTTTTAAAAATCCACTGCTTGATTAATTTCCCTTTGCCCCAGCTGTGTAATAGCTAGATGATTTGGGTATCACTTTGCAATTCAAAATCTGAGCTTTCCAAAAATGCTTCTTGATTTGATGGTTCCAGGTGGCTGAAGAAATGGACATTAAGTGATTGCTCATGGCTTTGAAAGATCATAATCTTCTTCCTTCAGCAGGCTGGAGAATGTCAATATGCACCTGAACTTTAAGACTCATATTTTTTCTGATTATAGATACAAACTATGTGACAGCAGCAAGTAACTCATTTTCATACATATCTAATGCTCAATTAAGTTAGGACTCAAAGCTGATGGGCACCTCTGTGGCTGGTATTTCAGAGGTGTATTAATATCAGTGCTATACTGTCTTTCTTTCTTAACTCCAGCCTCAGAGGAATTTAAACAATCTGGCTGGTGGAGAAAGGGGAAAGTAATTCCTCACTATATACATATATAATCATTTACACATTCAGAACCCCCAAAATGTGCCATTTTTCCATAATTAGAGTTTTGCATATAATTCATTTACTAAAGATAAAATGACACATTTCAAAAAATACTGTAAAAATTGTAGATATGAGCATTTGAAACATTGTTATATAATAAAAATCCATAAAGTTCATACAAATACTGCTATTTTTGGTGTAGCATCAAATCATTGATCCACCAAGACACAGTTTTGAACATTTTGAAATATTTTCATCTAGTGTTTGGTACAGATAAAATACTTTACAATTAAAATGCTTTTCACATATATTGCACTGTTAATTCATTCAAGCTCAGTGAAGTAAATTCAGATATTTGTTTTGAAAATATTTATTGAGTTCGTTTTGTGCCAAGCCTTGAACTAGCATTGCATTTTAAAAGGTCTCATTATATCTGATGTACAAATAGTAAATTTTAGACACATACATGCATAAAATAATTACAGAGTGTTATGTATTATAAAGGAAACTGTAGGGACAGTGGATTTTATGAGGTTTCAGATTGAACAATCATAAAAGGACTCCCAAGGATTTAAGCAAAGTACATTATGTAACATCACAATTACTAAGCATCTCACCTAAGGTCAGGTGGGATGGGATATTGGTATTTGCAAACTCACAAATACATGAGAGATCTGGTCCAATGGTAACTATAAAGGCTGTGGAGTTGGCTGGCTCAACCAAACCAACTGCTTATTCAGGAAATAATATGCAATTCAAAAGGTCTGTCTCATAGATTTCAAGAGATCCTCCACCACCACAGGCAGAAGGCAGACTGGGCTGAAAATCAGGCCCAGGACCTGAATGTGAACAATAAATTACAGAGAAGCCCTACTATGCAGCTCCACCAAATCTCATATGCTAGTCAGGGTTTGATAAGGAAAGAATGAGATACTGGGGCCTAGAATGGGGACATCTAGATGGAAGAACTAGATGCTGTCAGAATCCCTTGATCCCTCTGGCTCTTTGGAAGTGGTCCGTAATGGAATAATTCCTTGCCTAAAAATTCTACAAATGCTTCCCTTGAGGCAGATGTCTTGCTTTATAGAAACATTTCCTCAAGGTTTATCCCCACTTCCTTCATGATAATCCAGGTCAATAACCAGGATCAACTCCCCAAATTTCCCAACTAGTAAAATAACATTGTGACGGTTAAAAGAAAGTGATATATATATATATATATATATACACACACACATATATATATATATATTTTACATTTCTGCAGTAACCAGTTATCACACATTTGAAAAACTAAATAATGCAATTTACAGTTTTACATTTCTTTAGGCCAGAAGTCTGGCAGAATCTCAAGGGGTTAAAATCAAGTTGTCAGCAGGACTGCTTTCATTTCTAGAGGCTCTAGGGTAGGATCCACTTCTTGTCTTTTCTAGCTTCTAGAGGCCACCCCCATTCCTTGACTTAGGTCCCCTTCCTCCTACTTCAAAGCCATTAAAGACAGATTGAGTCCTCACTTCACATCACTCTGATCTTCTCTTGTATTTTCCTCGTCTACTTATAGGACCCTTATTATGTTGGGCCCACATAACCTATATAATCTAGAGTAATCTCCCTAGTTTACGGTTAGCTGATCAGCAACCTTAATTCCATCTGCAACCTTAATTTCCCTTTGCCACATAATGCAGCCAATGTACAGATCCCAGAGGTTATGATGTGGACATTATTAGGAGGTCATTATTCTGCCTACCACAATATGTAGAGATGCTAAGATCAGTTTTGGGACATTGTAAATGGTCAGTAAATGTTTGCTGTTATTTCCTGCTTCTCTTCCTGGGCTTCTGCTTGCAGGTGGAGAAAATCACAGCTGTGTGAATCAGAGGCATCTCAAACCCAAGGCTCTCCCCTGCCATCAGAGATTTATTTCCTCCTTTCTACTTACTTCCCTGATGTCCCCAAGCTACCCTTTTCCTCCAGCCTTTTCGCTAGTCTCTGTGTCCTATTAGTAGGGGACTTTGTAGCCTACTTCAACACAAAACTGAAGCCCTCTGGCTTGAACTGTATCGTCCTGTGGTGCTCCTCCCTCCAAGTTTGGCCACCACAGCTTCACTTCTTGGATCTTTCCCCAGTGTCTTGGAGGGTTAGAGGTCTTCCTCTAGGGTTAGGGTTAAGGTTAGAGGTCTCTTCCTTATGGCCAACTCTTCCAACCCATATACGTGGCCTCCCATCAGCTCAAGGACATTGCTTCATCATCTCTTCTCTCTACTTTAAAAAAAATTTTTATTACAGCGTAGTTGATTTACACTGTTGTATTAATATTAATTCCTGTTGTATAGCAAAGTGACTTAGTTATACACATATATACTTTGTTATTATGATTTATCACAAGATATTGAATATAGTTCTCTGTGCTATAAGAGGACCTTGTTGTTTATCCATTCTATGTATACTAATTTGCATCTGCTAATTAAAAACTCACAACCCTTCTCTCCTCCACCTCCCACCTTGGCAACTGCAGGTCTGTTCTCTGTATCTGTGAGTCAGTTTTTGTTTTGTAGATATGTTGGTTTGTGTTGTATTTTAGATTCCACGTATAAATGATATTACATGATATTTGTCGTTCTGACTTCACTTAGTATTATAATCTCTGGGTCCATCCATGTTGCTGAAAATGGCATTACTTCATTCTTTTTAATGGCTGAATAATATCCCATCACATTCTCATATCTTCTCTATCCATTCCTCTGTCAGTGGACATCAAGGTTGCTTCTATGTCTTGGCTATTGTATACAGTGCTGCCATGAACATAGGGTACAGGTATCCTTTCGAATCATAGTTTTGTCTGGGTATATGCCGGAAAAAATCCAGGAATAAGACTGCTGGGTCATATGGCAACTCTATTTTTAGTTTTCTGAGGAACCTCCATACTGTTTTCCATAATAGCTGCACCAAGAGGCTTCCCTTTTTTCCACACCCTCTCCATCATTTATTGTTGTTGACTTTTTGATGATGGCCATTCTGACTGGTTTGAGGTGATATCTCATTGTAGTTTTGTTTTGCATTTCTCTAATAAATGATGATGTTGAGCATCTTTTCATGTGCCTCTTGGCAATTAGGTGTTTTCTTTGGGGAAATGTCTATTTAGGTTCTGTGCTTATTTTTTGATTGGGTTGTTTGTTTTTGATACTGAGTTGCATGTGTTCTTTATAAATTTGGGAACTTAATCCTTTGTTGTTCACATCATCTGCAAATATTTTCTCCCATCCTGTAGGTTGTCTTCTCATTTTGTTCATTGTTTCTTTTGCTGTGCAAAAAGTTTTGAATTTAATTAGGTTCCATTTGTTCACTTTTATTAATTTTTCTTGGAGTATGGTTGCTTGACAATGTTGTGTTTCTACTGTACAGCAAAGTGAATCAGGAATATGCTTACATATATCGCCTGTTTTTTGAATTCTCCTCCCATTTAGGTCACCACAGAGCATTGAGTAGAGTTCCTGTGCTGTACAGTAGATTCTTATTAGTTACCTATTTTATACATAGTATCAATAGTGTATGTATATGTCCATCCCAATCTCCTAATTCATCCCATTTAATTACCCCCTGTTATCCATGCATTTGTTCTCTACATCTGTGTCTCTATTGCTGCTTTGCAAGAAAGGTATCTCTACCATTTTTCTAGATTCCACATATACATATTAATATACAATAGTTGTTTTTCTGATTTGTTTCACTGTATGACAGTCTCTAGGTCCACTTATGTCTCTGCAAATGGTACAGTTCTGTTTCTCTTCATGGCTGAGTAATATTCCACTGTATATACGTACCACATCTTCCTTACCCATTCCTCTTTTGATAGACATTTAGCTTGCTTCCATGTCTCGGCTATTGTAAATAGTGCTGCCAGTGAACTTTGGGGTGTATCTGTTTGAATTATGGTTTTTCTCTAATAAATTAGTGAGGCTTCCCTGGTGGATAAGTGATAAAGAATCCTCCTGCCAGTGCAGGAGATGCAGATTTGGTCCCTGGGTCAGGAATATCCTCTGGAGAAGGAAATGGCAACCCGCTCCCATATTCTTGCCTGGGAAATCCCATGGACAGAGGAGCCTGGTGGGCTACAGTTCATCTGGTCACAAAAGAGTCGGATATGACTTAGTGACTAGACAACAACAATATTCTAAGTGAGGATATCTTTTTCTCTTTTTCTCTGTGCTTTACTGTTGAGTGTTACCTTCTCCTTGAGTTGCTGTCTATAATTTCATGCTTTCCACAACGCTTGGCACTATTTTCCCATGATTCCATTGGCACCTCTCTCATCACGTCTTGATTTCCTTCAAAACCTCCTAGTCATCCCCTATCCATTAATCTGTGAGTATTCCAAATCTTGTCATTGGTGCCTTCTGCTCTTATTCCACTGACAGTTTTTCTCCATCTCATAAACAGTGCTTTGTTCATCGCTCTAAGACTCAGTATCTTCAGGAAACCGTTCTTTGACCTCCTCAGTGCCTTTTCTCTGAGTTTCCATAGTAGTTGAGTATCTCTGTCTTAGAATTTACATAATACAGTGTTGAAATTTTATTATAGTTTTACTGGTCTTCTCTATTGTATTATAAGTTTCACTTGGGTACAATATTTTAGTCATCTTTCTTTCTTTGGTACCAACTACAGAGGCTGACACACAAGTAAATCTCAACATAAATTTGGTGAGTTTTTAAATCTAAAAATAGAAAAATAATGGTGAATTTATAATGTCCTGGGCTTAATCTTTCTTTGTCCACTAAATCTACCTTCTGCTGAAAGAGCTATTTTCTGTTATGTGAACATCTTCTAGAAAGCAAATTAACAATTGTATAACAAATATTAGTAGTGTTATTCTCTTTTGCATATGTATTTACAAAGCAAAAGAAACTTTGTTAGGCTAGTTAGTGTATAAATGTAAACAATTTGATGTAAAGTAACTTCTAATACTGGTTCTAAGTTGTATCTAAAATGCTTCCAAACTGCTTGCTCAACACATTTTCAGAACCCCATTTATGAAAATGTTCTCATGTTTGCACAGAGTTTATGTATCTATGAACATTCACAGCATGGCTTTTTGTAATGGACAACTGATGGCAAGCTCTGGAAGTCCAGAAATAAGGTCAGATTTGCGCAATACTTAATACAGCCTCCATTCAGTAGTCTGTTTCACTGACAATGAAATTTGGTAACTTAGTTCTTAAATTCCCTATTCCTATTAGGAAATCATGGAGGAGTAGACAGCTTTTTAAAATTTCTGACCCTCCTCTTAGCTCAGTTGTAAAATTATTAAGGTGTTCTGGGATGGTTGCTCTGTTTTACTTGTAAGGGGCATATGTCTTATTGGTAAATGAAGTGATGTATCCAGATGCTGAATGTAATTTTCCAAAGTTCGTTGGCATCAGGTGTTACACAAACTTGGAGTAAACTGCAGAGTACAACTGCAGCTTCCTTTGGAGCTTTCAAATCTGGGCAATACTGAGTCAGGATAAAAAGAGTTCAGTAGAATCAGTTTGTGGTTCAATCTATTTACTGGGTCATCCTTTTCTAAATGAAGCCATGTTGAGAAGTCCATCTACACAATACTGGATGGCTTCAGAGAATGGTGGAAACATATTTGAGTCACTATGAGGTAACTCTTGTTTTTTCACTTAGCATCGCAGGATGGAAATTGTCCCAGCTTGCTTTGTTAGTACAGGAAGCCCTCAATAAATATTTGGTGAAATAAATCAGGGTCAAATTGGGTCCCCAATGCTGGGATTAAAAAAAAAAAATAAGACACATTCCACCCTGAAGGAGTTCACAGTTTAGCAGAAAAATCAAAGAAGCTAACAAAAGGGGATAATAAAATGTGATATAAGCAAAGTGCTATGGGAGCCTAATAAGGGGTAAGATTAATTGTTAGGTGGGATCAGAAAAGATAGCATCCTTCAAGACCCAGTAGGCAGAGAAGTCAGGGGAGAAGGGAGAGAAGGGAGGGTGTCTTAGGAAGCATCTATTAGCTCACAGTGTGTGAGAGCATGGAGAATATTCATGAAACTCAATGTAGTTTAATTTGGACAAAACATGAGGATGCTGCAGGGTTGCGATGGCATTAAATTAGGTCTGAAACAACAGCTTGAGGTTGGGTTGTGAAAAGCATCATAAATCATGCAAAGGAGTTTGCATTTCATTTTCCCCACTGAAAACCTCCATTTTTAAAGCTCCATGTTACCTGGAAGACTGGGTTTTCCAAAAGCTGTTCCTGGACATGCTAGTTTTCTAGAATGTTAATAGATGTTAAACTAAAACTCCTATCCAGCTTTTAGTTAAAGGTGGAAAGGTAATTATCTGGAGAAGATAGTATGGAGCCCGCTTAAGAATTTCCTGAAATGTGTGCAGTCTGAATGTCTTGAATCAAATTAGACTGCGTAACTAGATCCTATAGTTCTATCTCCTTCTTGAATAGATTTTAACATTTGCCCTTCAGCAAAATGAGACTGGCTTGCCCTGAGAATTGTAACAGGAAACTATTTGATGTGACGTTTCTGTGTGCTTCACCTGAATAGCTGGTTTGTTGTTATCTTAGAGGCAATGTGAGTGTTGTTATTGATTGTGTGGCCTTTTGTTGTCATAAACACTAGGTAGCCTGGAGCCAAATCTGTGGCTCACCACCAAAGAAGGGTCCTCAAGGCATGCATTCTTGGGTAACAACTGAACCCAGGATTCTCTTTGACTTTCTACATTCATATTCCTTTTAGTAGAACACCTTCATCTATTTATTTGACCATTTTGCAACTTCTCTCTGATCTTTTGGGGAAAAAAGCTGAGATTAAGAAAGAGTGAATATATGTCAATTACCACAGTGCCTGGCATACAATACATATGAAATGAGGTCTTTTTTTTCTTTTGATTTTGTATCAATCCTACCTACTCCACTACACCATCCTCCTTGTTGACAGAAATATAAAGGTAGCATACATGATTGCTGGAAATGATTTTCAGATGTTATTTCCCTGATCTTAAGTCCCTTAAGCAAAACAGAATTAAATGGATGAAAATGAGGTGAACAGTTACCAACTGCAAGTCCCTGAGCCTTGTATTGAGAAAGAGACAAGTCAGTAAGTCAAAGAGATGGTAAATGGAGCTTCTAATCTGATGAGAGAATTATGATATCATTATGGGCCCTAGGATTCATATATTGCGAATAATACAACCTAACTTAAAGAGTCATTGTCAGGATTCTGACTTTATATCAGTAAAGTGCAAAAAAATTGTGCCTGTATGGAGGTACTCATACCAAGCACTATAATTAATAGTTAACTTAGTTAAAACCAATAATTAATTTAAATATTAATGCTTTAATTAATATTTATTATTAGCATAAATTTTAAATTAATAAAAACTTAATAGTAATATTAAAATTAATACTTTTATTAGTGCTATAAATTATTTTTTATGTGGGTGCCTCCAGAATGTATAGTCATCAAGAGCTCTAAAAATTCAGAGTAGAGAAAAATTACTTCCTGCTGAAGCCATCCAGGAAGGCTTCCTGGAGGAGGTGGGATTTGAATAAGACTTTAAAGGATGGAGAGATAATTCAACTAGGTAGAGAGGATCAGGGAGAGTTCAGTTCAGTCACTCAGTTGTGTCTGACTCTTTGCGACCCCATGGACTGCAGCACGCCAGGCCTCCCTGTCCATCACCAACTCCTGGAGTTTACTCAAACTCATGTCCATTGAGTCAGTGATGCCATCCAACCATCTCATCCTCTGTCGTCCCCTCTCCTCCCGCCTTCAATCTTTCCCAGCTTCAGGGTCTTTTCAAATGAGTCAGTTCTTTGCATCAGGTGGCCAAAGAATTCTAGTTTCACCTTCAGCATCAGTCCTTCCAATGAATGGAAACTAAAAAAAAAAAAAAAAAAAAAAGGATTTCTCATTGTGGTACAGTGATGAAGAATCCACCTGCCAATGCAGTAGACACAGGAGTCACGGGTTCAGTCCCTGGGTTGGGAAGGTCCCTTTGAGAAGGAAATGACATCCCACTCCCATATTCTTGCCTGGAAAATTTCATGGATAGAGGAGCCTAGTAGGCTATAGTCCATGGAGCTGCAAGGAGCTGGACATGACTGAGTGCATGCGTGCACACACACACGTAGAAAGGCAGGGTGTATTCCATCAGGAAGAGACCTCGGGAGCACGGAGGACTGGGAGAGGGTTGATGGGTGGCCGGGCTGACATAGGCTCCTGTCCCCTTGCATCCTCATTCTCCACAGGTCAGCACTAACATCCTGCCTCACAGTGGGCTCCTCCCCACCAGTCCCCTGGAAGAAAACCCATGCTATTCTTTGAGAGACACACTGAGCACCCTTCTGACTCCTTTACCTGCCTGGTAGCCAGTAGGAAAATTACCTCAGGGTGTGATAATCACAGGGAGCTACAGAGACCCTGTCCATTCTCCCAGGAAATTCCTACACATGGACTCAAAAACTGTGATTCTATTTTGGGCAGTGGAGTGCTTCGGAAGAAAAGTGCAGGAAATGCGAAAAGAGACGGTGGCAGCAGAATTCCCATCTGTGCAGACACTGAAAGGCCTCTGTCACTGAATGTGAGAGAGGAACTCAGTGAGTTCCTGCAGTGATGGCTGGATGGGCTCCAGCAAGGAGGCTGCAGAAGGCTGTAGCCAAAATGACTGCGAGGTTTCAGAGACAGGGTTCCCAGGCTCCTTCCCCACACTGATCTGCTTAAAGAGAAGAAAATGAATTTTTAAAGATGCCCCAGAGTCTGGAATTTCTAGAGCTCTTAAAATTTGGGGGGGGGGACCCTATCAGTTCACATACGTTAATTTCGATAAATAAGCACAATCCTTTTATCAAGAGGAAGAAAATCAATTTTAAACTGCAGCTGGGAAATGTGATCTAGTATACGGGATGTTTGATAGATGTGCACAGGCCAGTAAGCTTGTGCCTATTAGTAAGAGAATTAAAGATTTTAAAATTAAAAAATATATATATATAAAATAATTTTTTTAAAAAAAGCAGAAGGGTGAAGATCGCAAGCAAAGAGTGAAATTCCAATTATACCCCGACTCATTCTAAAATCACTGAAGCATGCCGAAATTCAAGTAGAGAAGTCAAACTATCCACATTAACACCTGCTGATACCAAAGCAAATGCTGAACTCTGTATGGGAGAGCTTTCTTTCTCTTTTTTTTTTTTTTCTCTTTTTCAAATAAATTTTCCTTCCTGCCCTGAAACACTGTTCTGAGTAAGGAAAAGAGCATCAGTCAAGCTGGCAATTCATCTGAGTCAAACCTATCGTCATTTCTGTCATTGTCCTTAACGCCACAGAGAAACATGTTTCACAAAGGGAACTTTGCTAAATTATATTTTTTATTAAATAGGAGATACATGCACAAATCATAAATACACACCTGGATGAAAATTCCACAGTCAGCACCCAGATCAAGAAATGGAACACTACTGGGGCCCCAGATGCCCCTCTATCAAGTTACTCTGTTCATTTGAGAGTAACTATTCTCATGATTTCTAGCACCATAGATAACTTTTACCTGCTTTTTGAGCTCATAAAAAAGAAATTATACATTGTTTACTCTTATTTCTGGCTTCTTTCGCTCAACATTATGTTTGTGGAATTCATTCACAGTATTCAGTCATCCAATCTCACTGTTGTATGGGATTTACTTATTTAAAATGCCATGATTTACTTACCTATTCTATAGTTAAGAGACATTTGGGTTATTTACAGTTTGGGATTAATTCAGAAAATGCTGCTTTGAACATTCTTGTACATGTCTTGCAAATATTGGGATTATATCCAAGAGCAAATTTTTTGTTGGATATTATTTTTGAGTGCTTACTATTGTCTAGAAACTATGAAAGTAGGCTTGGCACTGGGATAAAGTCATGGAAAAACCCAGCCCCTGCTTGCAAAGACCTCAAGACCCCATGAAGGACAAGCAGTGGGCTGGCAAATACTCTTAGCTGTAAGGGCCATGGGTGATACGGCCTTGGTCTGAATGAACAGACAAGGGAGGGAAAAGGGAAGCAGTGGCAAGGAAAACTTCTCAGTGAGATGATGCTCAAATTGGGTTTTGAAAGGTGAGGCATTGATTGGGTACCAAGTGGAGAAGGCAGGGGAACAGCCTGTGGAAAAGCAGAGGCAAGTGAGGAGGCAGGTCAAGTCCAGGGACAGTGTTCAGAGCAATAGAGTCAGGTGAGAAGTCTGCGGTGACAGTGGCTGGGTAAGTCGGGGGCATATCGTGGAGGACCCGGCTAACCATCTAAGGAATACGTATATTATCCTGAATGTGTTGGGGAGTCACAGAAGATGTGGGGACCACAGAGTGATGAGATCAGTTCATTCAGGCAGCTCCACAGAGGCAGGCCTGGAGAGGGAGAGCTAAGAAGCTGGAAATGGGCCAGAAAGCATGCTTCATCTGGAAAGGGAGGAAGAAACACAGTATTTTAGCAGATGGAAACTTGGTGATTTTTGAAGAAGGTCTGGCATTGGTCTAATATCGTGGCCAAGTGGAACCAGCTTCTAATGGAATACTGAGTGTGTGTCAGGGGAGGGGTGGATGCGTGTGGGTGCCATGTTTTGATATGCAGAAACCACACAGAGTAATTCATGCAGAAAGCTTTGGGGACCAGCAGGCCTCCTGCTGACATCCAGACTGGTGCAGGCAAGGAGCCCTCTGCTTGATGGCAGAAAGGCAAAGCATATGTGTGAGGAGTTCCAGCCAAAAAGCCAGTACACTACAACTTGGGTCTGGAACAGTGGTGCCAAGATCTCATCACTCCCCATTCTCTCCAGAGACTGAGATGGAATGCTGAGTGGAAAGCAGCCAGTTCTCATCCCACCCAGCTCCCTGCTAGACTCCTAAAAGGATTCTAGAAAAGTTTCCAAGCCTCTTTTCATGATTCACATCATAAATTCAGAAGTATTTGTCTATAAATGTGACCTAATGTAGTGGTCTGGCTGGAGCCTGGAAACTTGGCATGAAGACTCAGTGTAGACATTTGACATGAGAGACATGTATAAAAGAGGGTGGAAAGATGCTTACTCTATTAAATTCAATTTTATATTTAAAAATAAATTTCTGAGAATAAAACTGGTAATATATTAGAAAGTACGAAAACTTCATAAAAGTAGAAAGCATTTGCCCCATCTTCCACTGGCCAAAGAAAACCACTGTTAGGAGGGATTTTTCATCCCTTCTTCCTTTTTTCCTTTATTTACATCCTTTATTCTTCTAATTTATACATAGTTGTAATCTTTTTGCCATAATAGGTATTATCTCTTATTAAAAAGTGTCATGAACAAAACTTTCTTATTTATATTAAAAAATAAGCTTTCATTGCAAAATATATAAGCAGTACTATGCAAAAGACAAAAATTATCCATAAGTTCCAACCACCCAGAAATAATCATTAACAATTCTTAATTCTTTCTTGACATTTTAGTGTTATGATCTATAATTTAACAAACATATTATTTTACCTGTTTTTCATTTTTGTTATTAGTTATATATTATTAACATGTTTTCTAACTGTATTCCATTATATAGCACCATATTTTATTTGTTGTGTTAAGTTGCTCAGTTGTGTCTGGCTAAATAGTTCCTTTTTGGGGATATTTAAGTTGTTCTCAAGTTTTTCATAATATAAACAATGTTATACTTGTTTGATTTTATTAAAAATATATTCTTTATATGGATTTGCTGAACCAAGAAAAGAATTTTTAAGATTTGATTACATATTACTAATTTTCTGTCTAGAAACCATGTACCAACTTATACCACCAACAGCAAAGTTATGCCCATTTCTCCACAACTTCACCAACACTGGGTATTATCAGTCTATTTTTTTTTAACTAATTTTTATCAAATAAGTGAAAGGAAATTTTATTATTTCTTTAACACTAATAAGGTTAACTGTTTATGTGCCTGTAGTACATTTTTATTTCTTCTGTAAACCACCTGTTCAAAATAATTTTTAAACCGGCATAATTCTATCATTATTTATCTAAGCATTTTCTGTCAAAAAGAGAAAACAAATATATGTGTAAGGAGTTCATGGCAACCCACTCCAGTGTTCTTGCCTGGAGAATCCCAGGGATGGGGGAGCCTGGTGGGCTGCCATCTATGGGGTTGCACAGAGTCGGACACGACTGAAGCGGCTTAGCAGCAGCAGCAGCAGCAAGGAGTTCAAGGCAAAAAGCAAATGTATTTCTACATGTGTCTGAAAAAAACATGTCGCGATCTTAGTGATCTCTGTCCCTTCTGGAGACTTGCAGGTTTCCATATGTAAGTATGTAATGCTGGAATGAATACCCTTGAATATATAGGCTCTTTACACTTAATTTTTATTTTATGTTGGTATAGAGTTGATTTACAGTGTTGTGTTTCAGGTGTAGGGCACGGTAAGTCAGTTATACATATACATATATCTGTTCTTTTTAAGATTCTTTTCCAATATAGGTTATTACAGAATACCGACCAGAGTTCCCTGTGCCATAAAGTATATCCTTGTTGATTATTTTATATATAGCAGTGTGTATATGTTAATCCATAACCGCTAATTTTTCCCTCCCACCCATGTCTCCCCTTTGGTAATAAGTTTGTTTCTGAAGTCTGTGAGTGTTTCTGTTTTATAAACAAGTTCATTTGTATCAACATTTTAGATTTCAGATATAAGTGATATCATATGATCTTTGTCTTTCTGTCTGACTGACTTGGTATGGTAATCTCCAGGTGCATACATGTTGCTGCAATGGCATTATTTCTTTCCTTTTTATGGGCTGATTAATATTCCCTGTATACATGTACCGTATCTTTTTTATTCATTAATTCCTCTGTCAATGAACATTTAGGTTGCTTCCATGTCTTGGCTATCGTGCTGCAATGAACACTGGGGTGCATGTAACTTTTTGAGTTACGGTTTCCTCCACATATATGCCCAGGAGTGGGATTGCTGGATCATGTGGTAGTTTTATTTTTAGCATTTTAAGTAACCTTCATACTCTTCTCCATAGTGGTTGTACCAGTTTACATTCTCACCAACAACGTAGGAGGGTCCCCTCTTTTCCACACCCTCCCCGACATTTATTGTTTGTAGATATTTCTGATGTTGGCTATTCTGACCAGTGCGAGGTGATACTCACTGCAGTTTTGATTTTGCATTTCTCTGATCATTAATGATGTTGAGCACACTTTACCTGTGCTTTTTGGCCATCTGTATGTTTTCCTTGGATAAATGTCTATTTAGACTATATGCCTATTTTTTTGGATTGAATTGTTTTTGTCATATAGAGGTCCAGAAACTGCTTTTATATTTTGGAGTTTAATCCCTTGCCAGTATCTTTGCAAATATTTTCTCCCATTCAGGGGGTTGTCTTTTCATTTTGCTTATGGTTTAAAAGTTTTTAGATTTAATTAAGTCCTATTTGTTTATTTTTGTTTTTATTTCCATTACTCTAGGAGATGACTTGAAAAAGATACTGCTGGAATTGATGTCAGAGTGTTCTGCCTGTTTTTCTACAAGAGTTTTATAATATCTGGCCTTTTTAGGTCTTTAATTCATTTTGAACTTATTTCTGTGTATGGTGTTAAAGATGTTCTAATTTAATTTTT
The DNA here is from genome assembly GCF_042477335.2 of Ovis canadensis. Taxonomy (NCBI): domain Eukaryota; kingdom Metazoa; phylum Chordata; class Mammalia; order Artiodactyla; family Bovidae; genus Ovis; species Ovis canadensis. Next base: position 71,237,483 of record NC_091246.1, read on the forward strand.
TAAAAAACATCTAGCTTTATAGTTTTCCCAGCACGGCTTATTAAAGACTGTCTTTTCTCTGTTGTATAGTCTTGCCTTCTTTGTCATAGATTAGTTGACCATAGGTGAGTAAGTTCATTTCTGGGCTTTCTATTTTGTTTCATTGATCTATACTTCTACTTTCATGCCAGTACTATAATGTTTTGATGACTGCAGCCTTGTATTATAGTCTAAAATCAAGGAGTCTGATTCCTCTAGTTCCATTTTTCTGTCTCAGTATTGCTTTGGCAATTTGAGGTCTTTTGTGTTTCCATATGAATTTAAAGTTTTTTTGTTCTAGTTCTGTGAAAAATGCCATTGGTAATTTGATAGGGATTGCAGTGAACCTATAGATTACCTAGGGTACTATAGTCATTTTGACAATATTGATTCTTCCAATCCAAGAGCATAGTATATCTTTCCATCTGTTTGTGTCATTTTTTATTTCTTTCATCAGTGTCTTATAATTTTCAGAGTACAGGTCTCTGGCCTCTTTGTTGTTGTTCAGTTGCTAAGTTGTGTCTGAATCTTTGCAACCCCATGGACTGCAGCACACCAGGCTTCCCTGTCCTTCACCATCTCCCAGAGTTTGGTCAAATTCATGTCCATTGAGTCACTGATGCCATCCAACCATCTCATCCTCTGTCTCCCCCTTCTCGTCTTGTCCTCAGTAATACCCATACCCAGCATTAGGATCGTTTCCAGTGAGTCGGCTCTTCACATCAGTTGGCCACCATATTGGAGGTTGGGGTTCAGCTTCAGCATCAGTCCTTCCAATGAACATTCAAGGTTGTTTTCTTTTAGGATTGACTAATTTGATCTCCTTGCTGTCCAAGGGACTCTCAAAAGTCTTCTCCAACACCACAGTTCGAAAGCATCAATTCTTTGGCATCCAGCCTTCTTTATGGTCCAACTCTCATATCTGTGCATGACTACTGGAAAAACCATAGCTCTGACTAGACAGACCTTTGTAATCAAAGCAGTATCTCTGCTTTCTAATATGCTGTCTAGGTTTGTCATAGCTTTTCTTTCAAGGAGCAAGTGTCTTTTAATTTCATGGCTGCAGTCACTGTTCACAGTGATTTGGAGCCCAAGAAAATAAAATCCATCACTGTGTCCATTTCTCCACATCTTTTTGTCATTAAATGATGAGACTGGATGCCATGATCTTTGTTTTTTGAATGTTGAATTTTAAGCCAGGTTTTTTAACTCTCCTCTTTCATCTTCACCAAGAGGCTCTTTAGTTCCTCTTCATTTTCTGGCATTAAAATGGTATCATCTGCATATCTGAGGTTGTTGATATTTCTCCCAGCAATCTTGATTCCAGCTTGGGAGTCATCCAACCCAACATTTGACATGATGTAATCTGCATATAAGTTAAATAAGCAGGGTGACAGTATACAGCTTTGACATACTCTTTCCCTAGCTCCAGGAGTTGGTGATGGACTGGGAAGCCTGGCATGCTACAGTCCATGGGGTGGCAAAGAGTCAGACACAACTGAGAGACTGACCTGAACTTTCCCAGTTTTGAACCAGTCCATTGTTCTATGTCTGGTTCTAACTATTCCTTCTTGACATGCATTCAGGTTTCTCAGGAGACAAGTGAGGTGATCTGGTATTCCCAGATCTCTTGAAGAATTTTCCAGTTTGTTGATTCACACAGTCAAAAGCTTTAGTGTAGTCAGTGAAGAAAAATAGATGATTTTGGAATTGCCTTGCTTTTTCTATGATCCAGCGGATGTTGGCAATTTGATCTCTGGTTCCTCTCTCTTCTCTAAATCCAGCTTGTACTTCTAGAAGTTCTCAGTTCACATACTGTTGAAGCCTAGCTTGAAGGATTTTGAACATAATCTTGCTAACATGTGAAATGTGAATTGTGTGGTAATTTGAGGATTCTTTGGCATTGCCTTTCTTTGGGATTGGAATGAAAACTGACCTTTTCCAGTCCTGTGGCCACTGAGTTCTCCAAATTTGCTGACATGTTGAGTGCAGCACTTTCACAGCATCACCTCTTAGGATTTGGAATAGCTCAACTAGAATGCCTCCATGTCCGCTAGCTTTGTTCATAGCAATCCTCCCTAAGGCCCACTTGACTTCACACTTCAGGATGTCTGGCTCTGAGTGAGTGACCACACCATCTTGGTTATCTAGGTCATTAAGATCTTTTTTTGTACAGTTCTTCTATGTATTCTTGCCACCTCTTCTTAATCTCTTCTGCTCCTGTTAGGTCCTTGTCATTTCTGTCCTTTATGTGCCCACCTTTGTCTGAAATGTTCCCTTGGTATCTCTAATTTTCTTGAAGAGATGTCCAGTCTTTCCCATTCTGTTATTTTCCTCTATTTCTTTGCATTGTTCACTTAAGGCTTTCTTATCTCTCCTTGCTCTGGAACTCTGCATTCAATTAGGTATATCTTTCCCTTTCTCCTTTGTACTTCTCTTTTCTCAGCTATTTGGAAGGCCTCCTCAGACAACCACTTTGCCTTCTTGCATTTCCTTTTCTTGGGGATGGTTTTGGTCACCACCTCCTGTACAATGTTACAAACTTCCATCAATATTTCTTCAGGTACTTTACCAGATTTAGTCTCTTGAATCTATTTGGTACCCCCACTGTATAATCATAAGGGATTTGATTTTTATATGTTTTATATTTTTATGTATTTTATATATATATTCTATGTAATCATAAAGAACTTGCCTTCTTAGGTAGGGTTATTCTTAGGTATTTTATACTTTTAATGCCACAGTAAACTAGATTGTTTCCTTAATTTCTGTTTCTGACCTTTGGTTGTTAGTGTATAGAAATCCAACTGATAGCTGTGTGCAAATTTTGTACCCTGCAACTTTACCAAATTCATTGATGACTTGTACTTTTGTGGTAGCATTTTAGGATTTTCTAAATCCTAAAGATTTAGGATATAACAGGTATCATATCATGTCATCTGCAAACAGTGACAGTTTTGCTTCTTCTTTTCCAATTTGGATTACTTTTCTTTTTCTTCTCTGATTACCGTGGCTAGGACTTCCAAAATTATGTTGAATAAAAGTGGCAAGAGTGGACATCTTGTCTCTTTCCTGATCTCAGAGGAAATGCTTTCAGCTTTTCACCATTGAGAAATATGGTTTGTCACATATGGCCTTTGTTATGTTGAGAGGTAGTTTCCCTTTATGCCCACTTTCTAGAGAGTATTCATCATAAATAGGTGTGGAATTTTATCAGAAGCTTTTTCTGCAACTATTCAGATGATCATTTGATTTTTATTCTTTAATTTGTGATGTGGTGTATCACACTGATTGGAGATATAGAAAAATCCTTGCATCCCTGAGAGAAATCCCACTTGATCGTGGTGGTGTTATTTAGTCAATCAGTCATGTTGGACTCTTGTGACCCCAGGGACTGTAGCCCACCAGGCTCTTCTGTCCATGGAATTTCCCAGGCAAGAATACTGGAGTGGGTTGCCATTTTCTTCTCCAGGGGATCTTCCCAACCCAGGGATCGAACCCATGTCTTTTGCATCTCCTGTATTGGCAGCTGGATTCTTTGCCATTGAGTTATCTGGGAAGCCCCTTACAAGAGTTAAGCAACCACTAATCTGAGAACAGATGTCCATAAAGGTAGACTTAATTTCTTATGCTGGTGGTTTTGGTATACTGTCCTTTTGTATTTAATATGAAATGTCAAGTAAGACAGAAGGCATGTATTACCAAACACTGAAAATTTGAAACATTCACGAGTCTCATCAAACACACACCTAAGATTCTGAAAGTATGAGGAAGTCTGACGTGCCCTCTGATTCTAGTCGTATGTTTACTAGAGAAGACAGAAATGGGAAAAGATTTCAGAGGTCAGAGATACTTTGCCTTTATTTGGGGTGAGGGAAGGAAATCATCTGACACCATTTAGCATGGATACCTGGAGATTAAAAACTAATAAAACTTTGGAAATTATCCTTGGTTATGGATCCAGCCTCTCCATTTTTTTTGGGGGGGGGGGGGAATCTCACTAAAATACACTAGAGAACAATGTGTTTGAGCATAAGAATGCGCAATGTGTTTATGAATTTGGTGCTAAGGAAAGAGGGTTTTAAACATACTTGACCTGAGAAGATGATTTAAAAGGCATATTCCTGAACACTATCCAAAGCATCTGGGGTAAAACCATAATACTATAGCTTAATGTGCTTCTCAGGTGATTCTGATGGTAAGTGAGAATTGTCTTCTAGTCTCTATTTTATTGACATCCTGTATTATTCTAATCATTGTTCCTTTGTATGTTATCTTTTTTCCCTATTTGCTCTTCAATTAGAGTTTGCTTTTCTTTAGTGTTCCACTCTTCACAGGATTAGCAGTGGATTTCTATATTGTGCAAGACTCAGTGTGGTTCTTCAGTCTGAAGTTTCATGGCCGTTATATTTTATTCACAGCTTTTCATTTGGAATTGTTCTATTTGGTTGTTGTTTATATCTGCCTGTTCTTTTTAAATTCCCTGTTTTTGTTCATGAGGGTTTTGTATTTCTTTTATCTCTTCAATGGTTATAAATATACTTAATTTATAGATAGCTTTAGATTATTACATCTCAGGTTCTTGTGCTTATTCCTCCCACATGTATCTGCTGACTCTTTCTTGTGGTGAACCACTTCCTTGGTTAGACTGTACTTCTTAATTGTGAGCATATTTTCAGCCAGGTTGTATTTCCTTGTGGAACCCCTGTGTGTACTATACTATTTGGTAGTAACTATTCAGAGAAGTTTTACATTTGATTCTTCTGAGAATTCCAGGAGTTTCACTGGTATGAAATATTTCCAGTATCTACATAACTATCCCCATTTGGGGTTCCTATGTTATGAATAGTCTAAAATGTGGATCCTAGCTCTGTGTATAACTTAGATCTTTAAATTGCCATTTATCATGGGGAAGTTTTTCCCATCCAGATATCTAATCAGTGAGAACTTTGCCAGTTGCTTTTGTCATAAGTGAATGAAGCATCATAGTCACCTTCTGTAGTGAGAGCAGTTCTTTCTCAGTCCTAGCTTTATGCATGAATTTCACAGTGCTACCTCCTCACCTTTCACAGACCCAAGGGAAAGTTATTCTAGTCATGTGTTTAAAAACCACAACCTCTAGCTGTTGGGTCCTATCCAACGCAGACATCCTGCTGTGTACTATAGGATGTCTAGTTGGAACTAGAAACCTGCATTAGTCAGGTCTGAAGACTACCAGCCAGTGCAGTAGAGAATACATGACCTTTGATACTGGAACCAGAGTTTGAACCGTTTATTATTTATTTTTGAGTAAGCTCTACTAAGTCACATATTCGCTCTAAGCTTTTATTTTTCTCATCAAGAAAATAGCAGTAATATTATTACTGATTTTTCCTTATACGATCTTCCTTAATGCTCTAAATTCCTTCCTTTATAAATTCAAGCCATTTTCTCCATCCATTCCTACAAGAGTTGAAGCAGATTGAAAGTTTCTTTAGAGGCAAAACCATAGACTATTCAATATTTTCTCTTATAAAACGAATAATGAAATAGTGAGTGACCTCATTAATTTCCTTTTTTCTAAATTTTTATTTTTACTTTATTTTACTTTATAATACTGTATTGGTTTTGCCATACATTGACATGAATCCACCATGGGTGTACATGAGTTCCCAAACATGAACCCCTCTCCCACCTCCCGCCCCGTATCATCTCTCTGGATCATCCCCGTGCACCAGCCCCAAGCATCCTGTACCCTGCATCAAACATAGACTGTATATCAAACATAGCGATTCGTTTCTTGCATGATAGTATACATGTTTCAATGCCATTCTCCCAAATCATCCCACCCTCTCCCTCTCCCTCAGAGTCCAAAAGACCGCTCTACACATCTGTGTCTCTTTTGCTGTCTCGCATATAGGGTCATCATTACCATCTTTCTAAATTCCATATGTATGTGTTAGTATACTGTGTTGGTGTTTTTCTTTCTGGCTTACTTCACTCTGTATAATCGGCTCCAGTTTCATCCATCTCATTAGAACTAATTTTCTTTTATTAATGTACTTTTTTTTCTGTACCAACTGACTGAGAAAAACTGGTTAAAAAAAGAGACACACCTGAGGTTGGAAGAAATGATGCATTTCATTTCTCAAATTTGCAAGAGTGAAGTGAGGGGTGGACTTACATCTCTGCAGAGTTCCACGCCTTAGACTTCCCCTCCCCCTCTCCCTAGAGTGTGTGTGTGACTGAAACGTATATTGGTTTAGAGGTTCTGCTTGGATAAATGTTTCAGAGCCAATAAATCTGTCACAGTAGCTCTCAGGCTGAGCCAAGGTGAACGATCGCACAGTAATTTCTGCAGAGCCTCAGGGTACCAGGCAGCACAAGCAGGGAGGTCACCAGATGCCTCCTCACCTTATGCCCAGAAGCAGAGACGTCACCCCACAGGAACAGGCGTTTTCCCCACATGCTGCATCTACCGGGTGGTAAAATTCCTTGTCAAACAGCAGAGCAATCAGATGTAAAACACAGAGGAAAAAACAGAAGCACATAAAAATAACTGGTTCTCACAGTGATTCTGGTGATTGGTAGACTCCAGGTGAATATAAGTGCTCTTTATGCAAGGCAACGTGGTGGTGTTCCTCAAAAAAGGTTAGTGTATACCTCCTTTGTTTCAGCTGCATATGCCATAGACACCCACTCACACAAAAGCACTAGGTTGTCCATGATGGTTTAATTTTTTGCAGTTTATTTCTAGTAATGAAAAATCTGGAAGAGAATAAAAATTCTCATAAGATAGGAGTTGATAAGCTACATCATACAATGGAGTGTTCTGTAAGTACTCAAATTATACAGATCTCTATACACACAAATGGAAGATTTCTGAGATATACTCTTCATAGTGACTGGGAGCATGAACTTTGGAGCCAGTCTGCCTGAACTCAAACGCTTGTGTGACACTGGGCAATTAGCGTCCCAATTCTGTGCCTCAGCTTGTTCACGTATAAAATGAGGGTAGCAGTAATATGTAAGCAGTAGAGTCATTGTGAGCATCAAAATGAACTCCTATGAAAAGTGCTTATAACAATCTTGGATTCACATAATAATACTAAACTACTAATTATGTGAGCTATTACGTTAGTATGAGCTGTTATGAGTAGTAGTGGTAGTAACTAAGAAGCTAATGCTAACTGCTTATGTCTGGGGCTTATACTTGTGGGACTTGAAGTGAAAGAGTAGAACTTTCCATTTTCATTTTAGACCATTTGGATTAGTTACAGTGAACATAATACTTATATTAAAGAGTCATTAAAAGTATTCAGAAGTATATTGGATAAGAAGACTGCTGCTTTGAAAGTCTGATATGTAACAAACAGGGACTTAACCAAAATCACAATTACTGAGGGCTGTATTTTTAAAACATTAGAGACTGATTAACGTAAGCAATCCCTTACACTGAATCCCTTGTGGCTGCATTGCATTGTACACTTAGCAAAATGTTTTCACGTTCATGAGTTGATTCAATCCAACTAACTGGATTATTAATGAATTCACTTAATCCTTGTAAAGTGAATGTTCATATTTATTATTCCAAATAGAGGAAGAGAGAGAGGAAGTGAAGACAGTTGGCTGTTGGTTGTTTGGGTTTTGTTATCATTTTTGTTGTTTCCTTGCTCACAGCAAAGCTGGACAGGCTACGAGATTGAAGCTTAGAGTATTAAGGGCTTGCTTAAACTCAGACAACTTCTGAGTAATAGAAATGGAGAAAACCCAGGTTTCCCAAGGCAAAGCTCTTTCTACCAAACCATAATTACCCTGTAAACATGCTAGATTTACAATTCTACCCATATACAGAAACTATCAAGTATTTAGTTTGGTAAGAAGGTGGGATTTTAGTGGATCAGCAGGAGAAAACATCTAAAAAGTCAGTTCTCCAAGTTTATAAACAAAGCTTATGACTGCCCCAGGAAATTATGACCTGTGTGAATGGCAGCTGACAATAGAACATATAGTTGGCTCCTGTCCAAAGCACCCTCAGGTGAGATAATGCTAATAAGATATGACCGTAGGGTGAGATGATAAACAGATGAAATTGGTAGAGCCAAGAGCGTAATTAAAGATAGCTGCTTTGGGATGTGGCTGAGGTCACTAAAACAATGAACAAATTTTTAAAAGTAAGCCAAATAGCAAGATAACTATAAGCACCTTTAGCAAGTTGCTTTTCTCTCTGGTTTCTTACCTCTAAAAGTGAAGAGGTTGGACTAGCTGACCTCTAAGATGCCTTTCATCCGTCTATTCATCCATTCAACAAATAGGCATTGAGTGATTTTTTTTTGTTTGTTTGTTTGTAGATCCAGGTACTAATGATACAAGCTGAATGCAACTGATGAGGTCACTTTTCTCAAGGAGCGGTGGGGGCTGGACAAGAAAGAAAAGTATCAGACAGTGATAAGTGTTACCCAAAGAATTAAAAATAGGCTGATGGTAAAGAAAGTGATTGAATGAGTAGTCTAGGTGGGTCCCCTATGAAGGATTCTCTGAGGAGGTGACTTTTTACATGAGATTATTGAATGTGCCTGTGAGAATGAGAGAAGCTCCTAGGCAGAAGAGCTGGTTCAATGACTCTAAGGAAGGAATGAGCTTGTGTTGTGAGGAACCAAATGAAGGATTGATAGACAAGTGAGAACATGTATGGTTCTGTAAATCATAAAGAGTTTGGAGGATTTCAGACAGAAGCATGGTCCGCTTTATGACTCTAAAAGTTTACCAGGATTGCTATGTACAAGCCTGGAAGCAGGTATCCCAGGTAAGAAGCTACTGCAGTAGTCTAGAAGAAATACTATGATCTCTTTAAGGTAAGAGTCAAGAAAATGCAGAAAATTGGACAGATTTAAGACATTTATGGGAGTAGAATCAATAGTATTTATAAATAAATGGCTTTTGTGGGTTAAGTGAAAGAAGAATTCAAGGGTAATTCTCAGATTTGGAGCTTGAGCAAGTGGCTGGATGTTGGTGCCATTTTCCAAAATGGGAAGAAATACATAAAGGCCAGTTAGGATGTGTACAGATAGCAGTGACTCTGGAGTTTGACAGTGGTCATGCTAAGCACTGGATGTCTATTGAACATCTGTATAAAGATGTGAGAGTAGGCAACTAGAGTCAGGAGTCATGAAAATACAATATATTGTTTAACTGCGTGTGGCTTTTGTGACCCCATGGACTATAGCCTGCTAGGCTCCTCTGTCCATGGGATTTTCCAGGCAAGCATACTGGAGTGGGCTGCCATTTCCTTCTCCAGGGGATCTTCCCAACCCAGGGATTGAACCCAAGTCTCCTGCGTTGGCAGGATGATGCTTTACCATTGAGCCACCAGGGAAGTCTGGAGATACAATAGAGTTGAAGATAAATGTGCAGGAGTCATTAGTGTAAAAATATGAACTAGATGGAATCACCTAAAGAGACCTGATAGACAGTAGAGATGGGGTGAGTAAACAGGATCCTGGAGTACTCTTGACCTTGAGGAGGTCAACCTAATAAAGGAGGAGAGGAAAGAGTGGCTAGTGTGATAGGAGATAGAAACACAACCAGGAAAATGTGCTACCAAGGGAAACTTTAAGATGCAAAAAGCAATCCAGTGTATTAAATGCTGTCCTTGGACTGCAAGGAGATCCAACCAGTCCATTCTGAAGGAGATCAACCCTGGGATTTCTTTGGAAGGAATGATGCGAAAGCTGAAGCTCCAGTACTGGGGCCACCTCATGCAAAGAGTTGACTCATTGGAAAAGACCCTGATGCTGGGAGGGATTGAGGGCAGGAGGAGAAGGGGACGACTGAGGATGAGATGGCTGGATGGTATCATGGACTCAATGGACGTGAGTCTGAGTGAACTCTGGGAGATGGTGATGGACAGGGAGGCCTAGCGTACTGCGATTCATGGGATCGCAAAGAGTCAGACATGACTGAGCGACTGAACTGAACTGAGGAGGTCTAGTTATAATAACACCAGAAAATCAAGTATTTGATTCCACACGAAGGAAATCATGTTTAAGGATCCAGCTATGTCTATCACTACTGTGTTTCTAGATCTTGAGGACTGGGGGAGGAATTCCTGGCAAATGTATTGTTGAGAGGTCTAAAGCGTTGAATTGAAAGTCCTATCCAGGACAGCCTAGTCACCTAGGCTAGGCTAGGTTAGTCACCTGTTCCAATATGTAGAAAATTTCATCAAGAGGATAAACAAACATGTGGTTTCAGCAGAATCACTGAAAAAGGAGACGAATGTACATCAAGATAAATGTAATTAATATGTATGTAATTATCTTAATGATTAGAATAGATCTAATTAGAATGGATCTAATCAGAATATAATATAAGGATATTATATAAATTGGCATCAATCCAGAAGTCAAGTTTATAATAACTATCATGTAACTATTAGGTTTTTTAACCTCAACAGTTGATGTTTCTGTATGTGGCAGAAACTGAAGAATGATTCTTCTATTGGTTAGACTGCCTTCCTGTAGGAAAATAACTTATAAAGCTGAATACAGGTAGAAAGAGAATTCTGAGGACGTAGGTCAGCAAGAACCAAACAGCTCTACCTTAAGATGAGTATGAATTTAGTAGTGGGGAAGAATTTGATAAGCAATATAGTGGGGAGACAGAGTTGAAGCTGCAGACAGAGCAGGAGGCGTTTTAGGAACCACATGCCTCACATTGAATTTTTAGTTGTTTGTGCTGCCATAATAGAAATTGTCTCAGTCTTCTCAAGACTTTAATTTTACATAAATAAATACATTATATGCTTAGATATACATTAAATCCTATAGGTCCTGACATTTAGAAATCTCTCAATTAAAAAGCCAACTCATCACCCAGCTATTCTACCATGCACTGTACAGTCAACAAAACAAGTCTAAGCACCCGAAGCATCCAGAATTTATTTTAACCTAACCTTAAAAAAAAATAAGTACAGAAAACCAATGATTACTTGACAGTTGAAGAAAAAGTCTGAAGTAAAAGACATCAAAATGGAAGCAAGGAAGAAAGAAAACTCAAAAGACATAGCACACTAAAAAGAAAACTTTAATAGAATTATATTTAATGACCTCAGAAAGAGAGGATAAGCTATTGTTAAAACAAGGTCAGGATACTATTGAAGGAGGAAACAGACAGAATAGGCTCCATCTTGAAAGCAGGACTCCATCTTGGGCCGGACTGTGGACTTTGAGCTATATGCCCTGTATCTGTGGAAATGATATACTAACTGGAAAACCAGAGCCCCCCCTCCACCCCCCGGATGGAAGAGCCCCGGGACTCATACCTAGACTCTCTGTCACCTAAAAGAATACCCTAATTATCTGTGTAACCAAACAGAATCATAAATTCTCTTATGCTTATTGGGGTATGACCACAGGCCTATTGATAATTGTCCATTGTTAACTACCTAGGCTTAAGGGATATGAATCACGGGTTTAAGGCATACGTATCATTATCATGGGTTAACTTTGATTGTATCTTTCTTTTCCTTTGTTCAGACTAGTTTCAGAGAATTTGGGGAGGTAGGTTTGAGCACATACACTTAGGGTATATGAGGTTTTCACAAAAACTGGTTGGGGTCCTTGGTTACAACACTATGAAGAAAAAGGAATAAGCAGACACTTTTATTAGCATAATAAAGTTTTAAAAATATAAAATTTTAATTTAAATTTAAAATTATATGGATAAAAATATATTTATATGTTTATATATATATGGAAAATAAGAAAATATCTCAAAATCTTTAAAATCTAGAAGAGAAAACAAGGTTAAACTAGAAGGTTTAAATCAAGAGGCCCAACATCCTATGGTAAGGATCCAGAAGGGAAAAATGTCAAAAGGAATATTACAAGAACATTTTATGGACCTGCAGAAAAGTCCTATTGAGCACCCAGCACAATAAATGAGAAAAGACCCACCAAGTTGTAAATTTTAGAATATCAGGAAGATAGTAAAAGTTTCAAGAAAGAGAAAAAAAACAAGTCACAGATATACCTAGAATAAGAAGGCAGTGACCACCATATCCAGTGCTATCAAACTAGAATACAAACATTTTCTGACATTTAAGATCTAGAAAGTACTTCTCTCCCATGTACCTTTTCTCAAGAAGTCTTCTAAAGGTCTTGTTGTTATTCAGCAGCCAAGTTGTATCCAATTCTTTGCAATCTCATGGACTGCAGCACGCTAGGCTCCTCTGTCCTCCACTATGTCCAGGAGTTTGCTCAAATTCAAGTCCATCAAACTGGTGATGCTATCTAGCCATCTCATCCTCTGCCACCCCCATTCTTTCAATCTTTCCCAGCATCAAGGTCTTTTCCATTGGGTGGCCAAAGTATTGGGGAGCTACAGCAACTTTCCTTCCAGTGAGTATTCTGGGTTGATTTCCTTTAGGGTTGACTAGTTTGATCTCCTTACTTCCCACTGAAGCAATAAGATACACCAAGAAAGAAGAAATGATATCCAGAAAACAAAGAATCAATACAGAAAGGAGATATAGGAAATTCCCCAGAAAATAGTAAAAATAAACCCTACTATGATAGCAGAGACAGCTGTAGTAAGTAAGCAATCCAGATGAATGTGAGAGGACAGGGACATACAGGAGAAAGAGCTCTATTTAAAAAACATTTACCAACTGCTTATCTGGTTGGTTCGCTTACATAGTTTTTTCAAAGGCTATCTTGTTGGAGTTGGGAACGTGGATGCAGAAGCCAGATTGGCTGGGCTCAAATCCTTCCTCTGCCACTGTGGTCAGACAGAGAGCCTCCCTGTGCTTCACGTTTTCTATCTATAAAATTGGGTCACAATGTACTTCCCTCATAGTTATTTCAGAATGGAAGAAAATATTTTCAAATGAAGAGACTGACAAGAGATTAATCTCAAAAAAAGAAAAAAAAAGAAAATCAAAAAATGGGCAGAAGACTTGACAAACCAGTATGTTATACTCATACATTGTTCTCCTAATCTATGTTAATGAAACTATATATTTGTATGGAGATCTGCCTTTCTTCAAGATTCATGTCAATCATTTTATGGCCCAGGATGACTCACCTGGTGCCAAGGTTATCTTGAAGGAGGAAACAGCCAGAACAGGCTCCATCTTGAAAGCAGGACTCCATCTTGGGCCAGACTGTGGGCTTTGAGCTATATGCCCTGTATCTACGCAAACGACATACCAACTGGAAAACCAGACCCCCCAGATGGAAAAGCCCCAGGGCTCATACCTAGACTCTCTGTCACCTAAAAGAATACCCTAATTATCTGTGTAACCAAACAATTATAATTTTATTATGCTTATTAGGGTATGACCACAGGCCTATTGATAATTGTCCACTGTTAACTACTTAGGCTTAAGGCATACAAATCACAGGTTAACTTTGATTGTATCTCTCTTTTCCTTTGTTCAGACTAGTTTCAGAGAATTTGGGGAGGTGGATTTGAGCACGACACTTAGGGCGTATAAGGTTTTCACAAAAACTGGTCAGGGTCCTTGGCTAAGAGGAGACTCTGCCTTGGGTCCGCCGGTGTAATAAACTGCACTCCACTATCTGCATTGTCCTTCCAGTAAGTTTGTTTCCTGGAACGCGTGGCTACAACATTTGGTGCGCTGGCAGGAAACTCACTTTGAGGAGACAAGTCCCATTTGGGACTACTCCGCGGCCTTGCGGCTTGAATCTTCTGGAGAGGGAAGGTGCCTCGCCCTTCTGGAAGGATTCTGCTTCTCAACACCTGGACCTTTCACATTAGCAGGTAGTGGATGGCAGCAGGGGAACTGAGCAGTCAGGTGAGGAGGAACCCACCCAGCAGGGTGGAAGAGGGGGCCTGATCACCCCCCCGGGAGGGACTAGAAGGGGCACGGACCCACAGGAGCCTGGAGTCAGCAGGTAGTGGCGATTGCTTGGTACACAGGTAGATAAGCGTGTTAGGGCTTAGGAAGGAAATTTGTGAAGGTCATTTAGGAGGTGGTGTCCATGCCGTCTTGGGGAAAATTATTACCAAGCAATTGCCAGGGGATTATTAGGAGAGGAAACTTGGTCTTTGTGTGCTCGTACTCTGCCCTCCCCAAGGAGGTGTCCCATCTGCTGTGAAATTTTTGACCCCCTCAGAATTATCAGGCTAGAAGAAGGAGTATGAATGGGCTTTTCTGGAGATGGCCTGAGACATGGGATATTTAACCCATCTGTGTTTTCATCCGCACCTGATCAACGCAGAACGGACTTAAAAAGTTAGGGAGAAACAGTCTTGGACCATGTGGTGTTCTGGTTCAGCCGTGCTGACCAGCAGGTAAAGACGCCAATCCCCCTTCTCCCTCTGGGATCTGGCAGGTAAGGCTCTTCTCATCCCAATTAGGAAGGAGGTAGAATGGCAATTTAAGTGTTTCATTGAGTGGAAATATCAGAAGTACATAGGGTACAAAGAACTTCATAGACAGAATGAAAAGGAAAAGTAGAAGAAGGTCTGAGAAGGTAAGCAAGATGGGGGAAGTGAATCTAAGGCAACTGTATTGGAGTGCATGACTAAAAATTTAAAGAAGGGATTTGGAGGAGACTATGAGGTGAAGAAGACACCTAACCACCTCCACATACTCTGTGAGGTCAAATGGCCCCTGTGGGAGTAAGATGGCCACCAGAGGACACCATGAACTTAAAAATAGTGGAAGCAGTCTATAGAGTAAGTCTCAGGAGAGCTGGGACACCTGGATCAATATCCATATGTTGACTCATGGCTAGGGTTAGCTCAAGACCCTCCTCCTTGGATGAGGTTCTGTATCCAGAAGGGAAAAGGAAAAATATTAATGGCACAAAAATTGACTGAATAAATAAAAAGAAATTCTACAGGATTTGGACAGTGATGACCTGACTTCTCTGCCATACTGGATAATGATGCACCTGCCTCCCAGTGCTCCACCAGGGCCGGAGTCCGCCTTAATGCCCAATCCAGGGCCAGATGAAGTTCCTGCAGCAGCCGCTCCTCCTCCGCCAGCTCTCCCGGAGATCATAGAGCCACCATTTCGGCAGGCTCTGATCCCAGCGATGGAGACCTCTGGTCAACGCCCCCGGGATTCCACCTCAGCTGGATCTCCTAGATTGTACCCATCTCTCCTGGTGAGTATTGATGGAAAGGGGGAAGAAAACACAGGAATTAGACAGAGGCTGCGCTCTGCCAAGGAACAGGGGGAAAGTACCCTACTACAGATGCTCCTCAGAGAGCTACAACAGCCTCCGGTTCAGGAAGCATGTGGGCACTACCATCCGTGCCCTGTAGCCTATTATTACCAGCCATTTTCCTCTACGGATATATTAAACTGGCAGAGGCACACTCCACCATACTCGGAGGAGCCACAAGCCATGATTAGGCTAATGGAGATTATTTTTCAAACCCACCGCCCTACATGGGATGACATAATCCAACTACTAGTCTCCCTTTTCAGCACTGGGGAAAGACACAGGATCCTAACTGAGGCCAGAAAGTGGTTAAGAGAAATAGCACCCGAGTGTACTGCAAACCTGCAGCAGTGGGCAGAACTAGCCACCCCTAATGAGAGGCCCAACTGGGACTGTAACACAGAGAAAGGGAGGGGCCACCTGGAGAGATATCGGGTGGCTATTTTACAAGGTCTCAAGAGTGGGGCCCGAAAACCTATAAGTAGGGCAAAACCCTCCCAAGTGATTCAAAGGGAAAGCGAATCACCCTCTGAATTCTACGAAAGACTGTGCGAGGCCTGTAGACTTTATACGCCAATAGATCCAGAGGCTGCTGGGTCTCAGATGGTAATAAATGCAGCCTTTGTGTCTCAAGCCTACCGCAAAAATGTCAGATGGGGGGGACACCAAGTTACTCATGAATTTATATACATCCCTGAACCCAATACCTTTGTTGGGAAGAGACTTGCTGTCTAAATTGGGGGCACAAGTGACCTTCCCCCCCTTCCACAAAAGACCCACTCTACGAATGGGCTCAACCATCTATTTACTCTTCCTCTCGGTAACCCCTCAGGATGAATGGAAGTTGCACGATCTCCCAGAGGGAAAACTGGATGGGCTAAACAGTCGAGAGAGAGAGTTAACTCAACAATTCCCTGAGGTCTGAGTGGAAGACAACACCCCTTGCCCCCCGCAGCCCCCCAAAACAAGTCCCACTGGTAATAGAGCTTAAACCCAGTACAATTACGTCAGCAGGCACCTTGGGACTGCCAGACCTTGCTCAGCCATTTACTATTCATGTGACTGAAAAGGACAAGGTGGCTATGGGACATGGGACAGACCTGTGGCTTATCTCCCAAAATGGCTGGACAGTGTTGCCACTGGGTGGCTAGGATGCTTATGGGAAGTTGCTGCAGTTGCCTTACTGGTCTGGAGGCAACCAAGCTGACTTTGGGCCAAGATTTGATCGTAAAAGTCCTGCATGAGGTCAACACTCTTCTGCAAGGGGACCCCCATAAATGGCTGTCAACATCCCAGATTACTCAATACCAGGGACTGTTATGCCCCATGTTACTATTGAGCCTTGTCAGGCCCTGAATCTGGCTGCTCTCTTTCTTGTGGGAGAAGGTGGGCCCTCACATGATTGCAAGGAAATATGCCAGCAGCCCTGACTTGAGAGACCAGCCAATCCTGGACCAAGATTTGGTCCTATACACCAATGGCACCAGCCTGGTGAAACAAGGACAACAACTGTCAGGATATGCAGTAGTCATGGAAGAAACCATCGTTGAGGTTAGCTCTCTGCCATCACACTGGTCTGCTCAACGGGCTGAACTATATGCTCTAATTCGGGCCCTCCAGCTGTCAAAAGGTAAGAAGACAAACATTTATACAGACTCCAGGTATGCTTTTGCCATACTACATGTACACAGGGGTCTATATAAGGAGAGAGGCCTTTTGACAACTAGTGAAGAAGATATTAAAAATAAGGAAGAAATTAAGACCCTATTAGATGCTGCCTGGGAACCAGAAAGGGTTGCAGTCATACACTGCCGAGGACATCAAAAAGAGGATACCCCCCAGGCTCAGGGAAACAGACTGGCAGATATGACCATTAAACAAGCAGCCGAGGGCTTGGGGGTGACAAGTGAAGTCCCTATTAAAGCTCTCGTATTGGCAGAGCTGCCTGAGCTAACACTGGACTCTCCAAAATACACCGAAGCCCAAAACCAACTAGCCAAAGCAGAAGGGGCCATCAAGACTGAAAAGCGATGGTGGGAATTGCCAAGTGGCAAATTATTGGTACCAGAGGAGCTGGCACCCACTCTGGTAAGCCAAACACACCAAGCGACCCATCTAGGCCTGATAAACTGGAAGAGCTAATTTGAAAATATTTCTTGATTCCCTACCTCTCTTCCCTATGCAGGACGGAATCTCAGAACTGCACTGCCTGCTCACAGGTCAATGCTGCCTCTAGACACAGAAACTTCTGGGGATTTAGCCAAAAGGTATGCTGCCCTTTGAACACCCGGAAGTGGACTTCACTGAAATGAAACCTCATCAACACTACTGTTACCTGCTGGTCATGGTATGTACATTCTCGGGATGGGTAGAAGCTTTTCCTACCCGGACTGAAAGAGCATCAGAAGTAACCCAGTGCCTGCTTAGGGAGATAGTTCCCAGATTTGGATTTCCTATCAGCATTGGATTGGACAATGGCCCAGATTTCATAGCTGATTTAGTACAAGTAAGCAAAACTTTAAACATCAAGTGGAAATTACACACAGCATATAGGCCCCAGAGTTCTGGGATGGTGGAAGGAACCAACTGGACACTTAAAAGAGACACTCTCCAAGTGGGTCATAGAGCCTGACTACTCCTGGGTGGGCTTGTGTCTGACGGCTCTGCTCAGACTCAGGATGACCCCATGGTCCCATGGCTATTCTCTGTATGAAATTGTGTATGGGAGGCCCCCTCCCATAATAAAACAGATGTCAACAAATTTGCCTCAGGTAAGGGGAGATGAGATTTCACAGCCATTGGAACAACTGGGTAAGGTAATAAATCAGGTAACTAAGTTTGTGCAAGAAAGGGTGCCGTTTCCCCACTGGGGAACAGATTCACGAATTTGTGCCTGGGGATCAGGTGTGGGTCAAGGGCTGGAAACACAACTCCTTGGCCCACATTGGAAGGGTCCATATACTGTTGTGCTAACCACCCCTACGGCAGTTAAAGTTGCAGGTGTCACTCCCTGGATCCACCACATGAGGATGAAGAGAACATACCACGCAGACCCAGAAAATGCTGAGTGGACTGAGCAGAGGGACCCCACTGACCCTCGAGAGATTAAGATCATCCTTAAGAAGAAAAAGGAAAAGATCCTGGATGAGCCCCTTCAGGATGAAGCTGCATAATCAACTCCTGCTGCTTGGCCTCATCAACGTGATTTTGAATTTAACTTCTGTTTCAACTCAGGACAATGTTTTCATCTCATGGACACATTCCCACGCGGCCTTCCACAACACCTCCAACTGCTGGGTATGTGGGGCTATGCCTCCGTCTGTGATGGATGGACTTCCTTGCTGGGTGTCACCGCTCCGCCAAGGAGATTTTAAACCACTATGCTCTTTCCTAGGACAACAAAAAGAGACTTTCCTTCCTCTTGTCAACCATAATCTCTCCTTGCTCTCTTGGTGTAAGCCAGACCTACAGTCAATAGACTTGGCTCATGGGGTTACATTTGATGTAAACATCAGTTTCGTAGAAGTAAGAAAAGCCTATACCTCATATTTAAAGAACAAAAAGGAAAAAATCTCCCTGACCAGCAAGGAAGGACAGACCTCTAGGTATGTTGAACAATTCTACCAAGTCTGGGATGAATATTTCTGGATGACCCCAGAAAAGGGTCAATTAATTACTCCTACCGCTATATTCTGGAACAAAAAGAACAAAAGGTAGGGTTCGGTGACCATCCATTAGACCTAAAAGAACTAAAATACATGGGGTATCTATCCCCCGAACAATGTAAACAAACATTCGAAGTCACATACCACCCCAACCAGTCCATCCACTGGCCAGGCTCTGATTGGAAATATAACCCTGGAATCCGCTGGGTGGCGCCCAACGGAACACAATGGCTTTGTGGGCCTAACCTTTGGTCCTGGTTACCAATCAGCTGGGTAGGCCGCTGCACACTGGGATTCACTTTTGCCCACGGCAGCATAAAACCTAACCTACAACAAGCCCCGGTAAATCTACCTTATTTACATGCTAGGTGGACAAAGTCTGTGTTTCAGTGGTATGAGCATACTGCTGCCTTATTTGTACCTTCTGTAGGGACAACAGCTATAATGATTAAAGTAGAAGCCTTGACTAATTTCACAAAACAGGCCCTCCTAGATAGTGCTAAAGCCATCCAAGCCTTAAATGAAGAACAAATCTAAATGAGAAAAGCAGTAATTCAAAATAGAATGGGCTGGTGCACTGGGATGACCCAGAGAGATGGTATGGGGAGGGTCGTGGGAGGGGGGTTCAGGATTGGGAACTCATGTACACCCGTGGCGGATTCATGTTGATGTATGGCAAAACCAATACAGTATTGTAAAGTAAAGTAAAATGTAAAAAAGACTAAAGTACAATTAATTAAAGAATATTGTACACATAGATATGGGCCATCTTTTTATTAAGAATTTCAACACCATCAGTTCAGTTCAGTCGCTCAGTTGTGTCCGACTCTTTGCGACCCCATGAATTGCAGCACGCCAGGCCTCCCTGTCCATCACCAACTCCCGGAGTTCACTCAGACTCAAGTCCATCAAGTCAGTGATGCCATCCAGCCAGCTCATCCTCTGTGGTCCCCTTCTCCTCACCATAGCAATACTAAATTGTGTTTTAGTTTCTTTATGTATAAAAGATGTGCTGAAATATGCATGCCTCAACAGTTTTTATTTTATTGAATATGGCTGTAGGTGACATCCTTCTATATAAAAACAATCTGCACAGCATCACATAAAGAATACAAACATCTTAAGTTCATACAGTCATTTCTCTAAACTCCTTAAAGAGAAATTTAAATCTTTGCTCAACACTAAAATTCAACAAAATGCTTGAGTTTCTCAGGAAATAAAAAATAACCAATTTCAAAAAAAAAAAAAAAAGAATGGTTTTGGACATGCTCACAGCTGCTCAAGGAGGGACTTGTGTGCTATAATTAAGTTTGAATGTTGTGTATATATTCCTGATTTATCTGCCAATGTATCAGCTGCTTTAGATGACATGAAAAACCAGGTAAAAGCAACATGAAATGAAAACATTCCTTTTTGGACTTCAGTCCTATCTGGTGAAGGGTGATTGGTGGAAAACTATACTCACCATTGTTATAGTTGCTTTGATAGTTCTGCTTTGTGGACCCTGCATTTTACAAAGTATTATGAACTTTGTAACCCAAAGGTTGGTGTCGTTCTCCCAAATTGGTGGTCAGAGAGCCAGGGTGCAATATATCCCTATGAGTAATGCTCATACTATGAGTTAAGAGCATCAAGAGGGGGTAATGAAGGAGGAAACAGACAGAACAGGCTCCATCTTGAAAGCAGGACTCCATCTTGGGCCAGACTGTGGACTTTGAACTATATGCCCTGTATCTATAGAAACAACATACCAGCTGGAAAACCAGACCCCTCAGATGAAAGAGCCCCAGGGCTTGTACCTAGACTGTCCGTCACCTAAAAGAATACCCTAATTATCTGTGTAACCAAATAGAATCATAAATTCTATTTTGTTTATTGGGGTATGACCATAGGCCTGTTGATAATTGTCCACTGTTAACTACCTAGGCTTAAGGCATATGAATCACGGGTTTAAGGCATACAAATCATGGGTTAACTTTGTATCTTTCTTTTTCTTTGTTCAGACTAGTTTCAGAGAATTTGGGGAGGTGGAATTGAGCACATACACTTAGGTATATAAGGTTTTCACAAAAACTGGTCAGGGTCCTTGGCTAAGAGGAGACTCTGCCTTGGGTCCACCGGTGTAATAAACTGCACTCCACCATCTGCATTGTCCTTCTGAGTAAGTTTGTTTCCTGGAACGCGTGGCCACAACATTCTCAAAATGCCTGTTGTGGGTGAGGGGCTTGGTGCCATTCTCTGAATTTTGAGACATTTCCTTTCTTTAATTAGCAGACTGCTAGTAGCTATGTAGCATTCAGCTAAAGACTAGCAGGGGGGCACTCTTTCTGCCCCCTTCTGATGTCTATGTCAGAAGCTTTCTCTATCTCTTTTATACTCTAATAAAACTTTATTACACAAAAGCTCTGAGCGATCAAGCCTCATCTCTGGCCCCAGATTGATCCAGAGGCCAAGAATCCTGGCATCTTTTGTGGTTCAGCAACAACCTTTCAATATCCCCTCACATCCAGTTAAAATGACCATCATTAAAAACATCTACAAACAAAAAATGCTGGAGAGGGTATAGAGAAAAGGGAACCCTCCTGCATGGTTGATGGGGATGTAAATTGATATAGCCACTATGGAGAACAGCATGGGGGTTTCTTTAAAAACTAAAAATGGAGCTACCGTATGACCCTACTGGTCACATACCCTGAGAAGACTCTAATTCAAAAAGACATATGCTAGTATCAGAAAATTACTACAGCTAATCAGTGAATTTAGCAAAGTTGCAGGATACAAAATCAATACACAAAAATCACTTACATTTCTATATACTAACAATGAAAAAAAAGAGAAATTAAAGAATCAATCCCATTCACCACTGCAACAAAAAGAATTAAATAACGAGGAATAAACTTACCTAAGGAGACAAAAGAACTGTACACAGAAAATTATAAGACACTGATGAAAGAAATCAAAGATGAGATAAACAGATGGAGAGATAGTCCATGTTCCTGGATAGGAAGAATCAATATTGTGAAAATGACTATACTACCAAACACAATCTACAGATTCAATGCAATCCCTATCAAATTACCAATGGCATTTTTCACAGAACTAGAACAAAAAATTTCACAATTCATATGGAAACACAAAAGACCCCAAATACCCAAAGGAGTCTTGAGAAAGAAGAATGGAGCTGAAGGAATAAACCTTCCTGACTTCAGGTTATACTACAAAGCTACAGTCATCAAGACAGTATGGCACTGGCCCAGAAACAGAAATATAGACCAATGGAACAAGATAGAAAGCCCAAAAATAAACCCATGCATCTACGGGTACCTTGTTTTTGACAAAGGAGGCAAGAATATACAATGCAGCAAAGACAGCCTCTTCAATAAATGGTGCTGGGAAAACTGGACAGCTACATGTAAAAGATTGAAATTAGAACACTTCCTAGCACCATACACAAAGATTAACTCAAAATGGATTACACACCTAAATGTAAGACCAGAAACTATAAAATTCTTAGAGGAAAACATAGGCAGAATACTCGATGACGTAAATCAAAGCAAGATCCCCTATGACCCACCTACTAGAGTAATGGAAATAAAAACAAAAGTAAACAAGTAGGACCTGATTAAACTTAAAAGCTTTTGCACAGCAAAGGAAACTATAAGCAAGGTGAAAAGACAACTCTCAGAATGGGAGAAAATAATAGTAAATGAAACAATTGACAAAGGATTAATTTCTAAAATATACAAGCAGCTCATACAACTCAATACCAGAAAAACAACCCACTCAAAAAGTGGGAAAAAGACCTAAACAGACATTTCTCCAAAGAAGACATACAGATGGCTAAAGAGCACATGAAAAGATGCTCAATATCACTCATTATCAGAGAAATGCAAATCAAAACTACAATGAGATATCACCTCACACTGGTCAGAATGGCCATCATCAAAAAGTCTACAAACAAATGCTGGAGAGGGTGTGGAGAAAAGGGAATGCTCTTGCACTGTTGGTGGGAGTGTAAATTGATACAGTCACCATAAAAGACGGTATGGGGGTTCCTTAAAGAACTAGGACTAAAACCACCATATGACCCAGCAATCCCACTCCTAGGCATATACCCTGAGGAAACCAAAATTGAAAAAGACACATGTATCCCATTGTTCATTGCAGCACTATTTACAATAGCTGGAACATGGGACCTAGATGTCCTAGAACAGTAGCATGTCCTAGATGCTATATAGATGTCCTAGAACCCAGAACAATAGCAACCTAGATGTTCATCGACAAATGAATGGATAAAGAAGTTGTGGTACATATACAGAATGGAATATTACTCAGCCACAAAAAGGGATGTATTTGAGTCAGTTCTGATGAGGTGGGTGAACCTAGAAATTATACAGAGTGAAGTGAGTTAGAAAGAGAAAGATAAATATCACATTCTAATGCACATATACAGAATCTAGAAAAATGGTACTGAAGAATTTATTTATAGGGCAGCAGTGGAGAAACAGAGAATAGACTTATGGACATAGGGAGAGGGGAGGAGAGGGTAAGATGTATGGAAAGAGTGACATGGAGACTTGTATTACCATATGTAAAATAGATAGTGACAGGAATTTTCTGTGTGGCTCAGGAAACTCAAACAGGGGCTCTGTATCAACCTAGAGGGGTGAGATGGGGAAGGAGATGGTAACGAGGTCCAAAGGGAGGGGTATATGTATACCTACAGCTGATTTATGTTGAGGTTTGACAGAAAACAACAAAATTCTGTAAAGCAATTATCCTTCAATAAAAAAATAAAGTAAAAAAGACATATGCATTCCAATGTTCATTGCAGCATTATTTATGATAGCCCAGACATGGAAACAACCTAAATATCCATCAACACGTGTGGATGGGGAAGAGGTGGTGCATATATGCAATGGACTATTACTCAGCCATGAAAAGGAACAAAATTGGGTAATTTGTAGAGATATGGATGGACCTGGAGCCTGTTATACAGAGTGAAGTAAGTCAGAAAGAGAAAAACAAATACTGTATACTAATGCATTTATGTGGAATCCAGAAAAACGGTATTGTCCTGGTGCGCTTAGTCACTTAAGGCAGGAACAGAGGCGCACATGTAGAGAACGGATGTGTGGACACGGGGTTGGGATGAACTGGGAAACAGGGATTGACACAAATGTGCTGCAATGTGTAAAACAGACAGCTAATGGGACCCTGCTACCCAGCACAGGGAGCTCAGCTCAGTGCTCTGCGGTGACTAGATGGGTGTGATGGGGAGTTGTGGGGAGATCTAGGAGGGAGGGGTATATTATACGTAGAGCTGATTCACTTCATTGTACAGCATAGATTAACAGCATTATAAAGCAATTACAGTCCAATAAAAAATTCGTACCTTGAATCTTATGGGCTTATAGAGGGGCTGAAAGTGAAAGTGAAGTCATGTCTGACTCTCTGCAATCCCATGGACTGTAGCCACCTGTCTCCTTTGTCCATGGAATTTTCCAGGCAAGAGTACTGGAGTGAGGGCTGGGAAACTGTAAAACACACACAGAGAAAACTAAGTACAGTTTTTTTGAACATAAGTAATTTATCAGCTCTAGGGAAAAATAATGAGTGAATAAGAAAGGAAACATAATAATAGTAGGCTTCTCGGCTCAACAGTGACTATTCCAAAGTCAGAAACTGCAGACGAGTGAGAACTGTAGTGTGACAAACTGGAAGGTCAGAGGAAGGATAAAGGATGTGAGAGAACTCTTTACCACAATAGGAAGTGAATAGAGGTAGCATTCTATTTGGAATGAGGAATTAAATACCAAAAAGAATGAGGAAATATGTTTAAAATAGCCCTGAAAGAATAGGACATTGCAACGATGGCCATTCGGGTACCATGGTAAATGACTGAGTGGGTGAGACAGACTCAAGGGGAGCAGTGGCGGCTGCTGGGGTCCCAGAGCACCAGCTTCCATGAGGAGCCTCAGGGTTAGGGGTCCACCGTGAGGTTAGCACCACTGGCAACAATGGGAGGAAGAGAAGAGCTGCCCCCTGAGCATTCTAACCCAGAGACCCTGAACATGGATCTTCCCCATCCCGGGAAGGTTCTTGGCCTGTCTGGAATAGGGCCCTGCAGGGCAACCTAATTCTAACAATTGATGGGGAAGACTTACCTTTTTGACCTCCACCACCTTGGCTTGACACTACCACGCTTCCTATATATTCACAAAAAAAAAGATTACATTTGGGGTTGAAATCATACTTTCTAAAACAGAAATCATGACAAAATCAATATTTGAAGACACCTAACTGACACACAAATGAAGCGATAAATATTTCTGTTGTGCTATGATATTAAGCAGATTAAAAGGATTGTGCCCAAGAACAACCAGAAGAACGAGAGAGAAGGCGTACAGGCTGCCCATGCAAGGGTGAAGCGTAAGGGAGATCTGATATTGTCTGAGCTGCAGCTGATGTTTCAAAGACAAGCCAAGCAGTGAGTACTCTGATGGCTGCCCCACAGGTATCAATGCTGGCTGGCACGCTTCCACTCCAGTGACCCATCCCTGGGGTTTGCCTCCATTCCTGAAATGGCCCCCTTTTCACACAGGCCCCACACTGTCTTCAAGGGCTGAATAAGACAAGGCTAGCCAGCATGGAGGAAGTCACTTAATAAGCACTTTCCTGTCCTGGGGACAGATGTGTTTGGATTTCAGTGAAGGAACTAAAATCCCAGCAGCTGAGCTGGAGGAGGCTGCTCCAGAAGCCTGGAGGGAGATGTAGGGGTCTTATGTTTTGTACCGTCTCTTGGCAACCCTCCTGACTGCTGCTGACCCGTGGCAGAGACCCAGCTCCTTTGCAATGGGCCTTGAAGTGATCACATTTCCATCTGTGTCCAGAAGAAAGAGTGTGGTAAAGTCACAGGGACTCACTCCTTGCTTGGGTCACAGAAACACCAGACACCAGCTGAGAATAAAAGCCCACACAAAATAGAAATCCAGAGGCATTTTTCAGCAGCCATGGTAAATGAGGATTTTTTAAGAAACAAAGTAAGTACAGATTTTTTTTTTTTTTAAAGAATGTCTGAAATCCTAAGTAAATGGCCTTTGATTTACAATGCCCATGGATTTTTGGTGTTTTCAACAATAAGCAGGAATACTGAGTTTGGGGTTTTTTTTCAATAATAAGCAGGAATATTGAGTTTGGGGTTTTAATTCCTTTAAGCATTTTCCTATAAAATGATTTCTTAAAAAAGCATTTTCTAGAAAGTATTTCCACTTTCTCCCTTTTTTGCCCTCTAGGTTAGAGCTATGATAAAAAAAGAAGGGAGAAGAAGGGAACAAATATTTGTAATGTGCTCATTTTGTGTTGGCATGGGCTCAGAAGCTTTGCCTATATACCGAGTTCCTTCTCACGAATCCAAGCCCAGACCTTTGTTTCCTCGTATGTACTGCCAGTAACAAAGAGATCACATTCCATTTATTCACGGAATTCATCTAGGACAACACCATCAGTTCAAACTGTGAGAGCGAATGCACTTGTCTCTAAGTTATCAATTAAGATTCGTGCTGCGACTCATTTCTCTATTTTGCCAAGTATTTAAAAATCCTCATTATTTGCTGCTCCTCACCTTGCCCAGTGAAAGTTGGCAAGCACTGTTATCCTCACTTAATAACCCATGTTACCCAGGGAATAGCCTGGCTTAGAAGCTATGATGCCCAAAGCTCCTGGATAAGCGCTCTGAGTCTCCTGTCTAGACTTGATGAATAATTCACGGGTCTAGTTGGTGGAAGTCCAGTCAGGAGTCTGGCAGAGTTGATTGCTTCAGAGCCGTGACATCCAGGGCCCTACTCTTGCCTCATTTTCCTTCTCTCTCTCTGATGCTTCAGCTTAAGGGAAATCTCTTCTTTCCCTATTTTTTAAGAGTTAGGAAAGCACAAGATTCAGATCCCAGCCCTCTACTTGGTTGTTCTCTTCACGCATTCAGTCAAAAAAGGAATGAAAGTGGGTCATTTGCAGAGATGTGGATGAACCCAGAATCTCTCATATAAGGTGAGGGAAGTCAGAAAAAGAAAAACAAATATTGTCTATTAATGCATACATGTGGAATCTAGAAAAATGGTACGGGTGAACCTATTTCCAGGGCAGGAAGAGCGATGCAGACTTGAGAACGGAGATTTGGACAGAGGGTGGGGGGGAAGGGGAGGGAGGATGAACTGGGAGATTAGGATTAACATATATACATTACTGCTGCTGCTGCTGCTGCTAAATCGCTTCAGTCATGTCCGACTCTGTGCGACCCCACAGACAGCAGCCCACCAGGCTCCCCCGTCTCTGGGATTCTCCAGGCAAGAACCCTGGAGTGGGTAACATATATACACTACCATGTGCAAAATAGCTAGCTGGTGGGAAGCTGCTGCATAGAACAGGGAGGCCAGCTTATTGCTCCATGGCGACCTAGATGGATGTGATGGGGGTGGGAGGGAGATTCAGGAGGGAGGGGATATATCTATACATCATATAGCTGATTCTCCTCTCTGTACAGCATAAACTAACACAGCATGGCAAAGCAATTATACTCTTAATAAAAAAAATTTTTTTTTAATTGAAGTATTTGGACTTCTAGGACACGGGCATGTCAGCTGCCTGTTGGCTTTCAGAACTATTTCTGACTCTTCCTCTATTCTGCTGTGTACTACAGGCTCCCTTGCCCTCTAGCTTCTGGTAGTTACTTATAGTTAATAATAGGTACGGTATAAAGTTGGAGAGAGAGAGAAAAAAAAAGGAAGATCAGATCTTTCTTTCTCTCCTTCTCACCCTTCCTTTCTATGAGTTTCCAGATCCTGGATCCCGCTGGTCCCCTCTCCAGGCACCCCTGTGTGGTTCTAGCTCCTGTCAGACAATGGGCTCCCTTCCTCCCCTGCCCCTCCAACCCTGGTGGAGATAGCAGCTTCCTTTGTTTCTCCATTTCTTGCCAATTTTCCATTACCCTTTTAACCAATTATCTGTATTAAATCCCATCTGCCTGAAAGATGCAGAAGACTATTTTCCTGGTTCTATCCTGACAGACACCATTCTTAGTTACAAGCTATAGAAACCAACCTTGACATGTTGGCAAGAAAGAATTTTGCTATGAAAGATATTGGAGAGATCAAAGGATCTCTGGGAGGACTGGAGAGCCAGGCTCAGAAACTGCAAGGGAAGGAGCAATGCTCGCAAATCTTCAAGTGACATTGTGTGGGTGCAGGCATGTTTGAGGTCTTGGGTCCTGCCATGTGCCACCACCAACACTGGATATTGGAAGGTACCATTCGAATTGTTGTCTCTGTTCCCATCTCTCAACAGAATCAGCTCTAGGCTCTTCCTACTTCTCTATGACATTTGCTTCCAATTTAGAGAGAGTAGAGATGGATACATCTGATGGTCAATGCCCAGGTCATGTGCCCACTTGTGGCCACAAAAGTATCTAACATTTTCCATTCCTATCATGCTAGATGGGCTCTTTTTAGGCAGAATTCCCTAAATACAGGAGAAAAACTTGGCAGCCAGAGAGACCTTGAGGGAATGAGTGATAGTTGGTCAGTTGTGTCTGACTCTTTGCAACCCCATGGACTGTAGCCTGCCAGGTTCTTTCATCCATGGAATTCTCCAGGCAAGAACACTGGAGTGGGTAGCCATTCCCTTCTCCAGGGGATCTCCCCAACCCAGGGATCGAACACAGGTCTCCTGCATTGCAGACAGATTCTTTACCATCCAGGTCACCAGGGATGTTTACTATTAAGAGACATTCCTAAGTATAAAGACAGATCAACTTAAAAAGTATCCACAGATAGATGGTTTACTTAATCTTTTAATCTATAGATAATACATTAGAATATATAATGAATCCATACACCTTTTCCAAAGGAATACCCGAGACAGAAGTAACAATAAAGTTATAAATGACAATCATCAATCAGATGAAATTTAGATGAAGCTTATCTCTCTCGAAGAGATGCAGACTGGGCGGATTCAAATGTAAGTAGTTTCTTTGGGAGCTATGGAAATCCCTGGGATCGCTGGTAAGGAAGTGGAAAAAGAAAGATGAGAAGTGAGTGAGTGACAGTTGCTCAGTCATGCCTGACTCTTTGCAACCCCATGCAGCCTGCCAGGCTCCTCTGTCCAAGGAATTCTCCAGGCAAGATTTCTGGAGTGGGTTGCCATTTCCGTCTCCAAAGATAAAGAAAGGAGTGTAAATTATCCATTGAGTTATTGCTCTGGGGTAACCGGATCTAAATCCTCTAAGGAGAAAATGGAGCCAGTGTAGAAGACATGCCTCAGAGTCATCCCAGGTGCTGGAAGCTGAGGTTTTCTATACCAACTATATACCCCATGCCACTGAGAGCCGCTGCTGCTGCTGCTGCCTAAGTCACTTCAGTCGTGTCCGACTCTGTGCGACCCCATAGACGGCAGCCCACCAGGCTTCCCCGTCCCTGGGATTCTCCAGGCAAGAACACTGGAGTGAATTGCCATTTCCTTCTCCAATGCATGAAAGTGAAAAGTGAAAGTGAAGTCGTTCAGTCGTGTCCAACTCTTCACGACCCCATAGACTGCAGCCTTCCAGGCTCCTCCATCCATGGGATTTTCCAAGCAAGAGTACTGGAAAATCCCATGGATGGAGGGTGGTGCTTAAATTCTCCTGCACTCGTATGCAAACTGAGTGGATCTAATCAGAGAAAAGCTTCAGGCAAATATAAGCTTCCAGGGAGAGGAGTTAAAAGTTGGGCAGGTGTAAGCTGAAAAGGTAAGGGAGAAATGATGTAACAGGGAACCGACCCCATCTGCTATGGGGGTAAGATGAATATAAAGGTCCACTAGGCACTGCTCAGCATTAAATATACCACAGTATCTACGATGGAAGCATTCCTGACTTCACGATACTGGTGGTCTCAAGACATGGGAACAGGCAAGCACAATACAGTGGGGAGGAGAGCAGTAATAGAGGCCGCCTACACAGCTAGAGGTGGACCTCGGGCCACTGAGACCCAAGAGGACAAAGACAGTATCCTACTCATTTTCGCATCTCCGTTGTCTACGATGGTACCTAATCTGTATATGCTTTCTGACTCAGTACTGACCTGTCAGATGCGCTCTTGGTGTGTTACACTCTTTGTCTCTGTTTCACGCTATAACCGAACAACCTAGGAGTGTCAAGGTACTCATAATTATTCCTAACCATCAGACTACCCCCAGTCATTCTTCATATATGAAAGTGAAAGTGAAGTTGCTCAGTCGCGTCCGACTCTTTGTGACCCCATGGACTGTAGCCTGCACCAGGCTCCTCCATCCATGGCATTTTCCAGGCAAGAGTACTGGATTGGGTTGCCATTTCCTTCTTGGTGTAATTTCTCCAAAAGTTTTGCCTACACAGTGGGCCTCATTTCCAAGCCTAGGCTATCCCAATCAGAGAACTTGGATGCTCACTGGCAACTCATTCTTATGTATCTTTAGAAACTAAGCTCTTGGAGAGCAGGAAACATATCGGTTGTGTTTCACAATGTACACTCCGTGTCCAGGCTAGTGCTGGCACATTCTGTATGTACAAGCTTCATTTACACTAATGATTTCTTGGATGACTTGAATAAATGAATAAAGGTTATAGATGTTGACTAAGGACCAGTTGCACATCTAAGACATGGCAGAAGCGAGACTTGAACTGCAGTCTGTCTGACTCCCAAATATCTCCTATATTTTGCTGCACATTAAGCAACTTACCTGTCCATGGCAACTAGAAAATTTAACTTGGCTTAAAGATTACTATTCTGAGGTCAAAAGTAATGGGATAGGAAGTGTGTAAGAACTTACTATAAGCATCAGGCTAAGGGATTATCAAGCAAAACTCTGGACCCAAAGTTGGAAGAAGGTTCTTAGAGGATTTGACAGGACTGGACAATCTTTAAAATTCCCAGAAATGAGAACACTCTTTAACACCATACACAAAAATAAAACAGATTAAAAACCTAAATGTAAGACCTGATACTATGAAACTCTTTGAGGAAAACATAGGCAGAACACTCTGATATAAGTTGCAGCAATATCCCTTGGATCTGTCTCCTAGAGTAATGGAATCAAAACAAAAACAAACAGGACCTAACTAAGCTTGTAAGATTTTGCACAGCAAAGGAAATCATAAAAATAAAAAAAAAATAAAACAAAACAAGAAAATATACAGAATGGAGAAAATATTTGCAAATGACGTGACCAAGGGATTAATGTCAAAAATATACAAACAGCTTTTGCAGCTCAATATCAAAAAGCCCAACCAAAAAATGAGCAGAAGACCTAAATAGACATTTCCCCAAAGATGCCATACAGCTGGCTAAGAGGCACTTGAAAAGATGCTCAACATCACTAATTATTAGAGAATGCAAATCAAAACTACAATGAGATATCACCTCACACTAATCAGAATGGCCATCATCAGAAAAATTTTTTTAAGTTTAAAGAAAAAAATAGTGGTAGAACTACCATATGACCCAACGATGCCATTCTGGGGCATATAGGTGAAGAAAACCATAATTTGAAATGATACATGCCCCAAGTGTTCATTGCAGCACTATTTACAACAGCCAAGACACGGAAGCAGTCTACATGTGCATCAACAGACGAATGGAGAGAGAAGATGTGGTGCACATATACAACATACTATTACTTGGCCATAAAAAGACGAAGTAATGCAATTTGCAGCAACGTAGATGGACCTACAGATTATCATACTAAGTGAAGTAAGAGACAAATATCGTATGATATTGCTTACACACAGACTCTAAATAAATGATACAAATGAACTTATTTATAAAACAGAAACAGACTCACAGATTTTGAAAACAAATTCATGGTTAGCAAAAAGAAAAGGTAGGGCAGAGGGATAAATTGGGAGTTTGGGATTAAAATATATACACATTTATATGTAAAATAAACAAGCACAAAGTAGATAAACTGCATGGCACAGAGAACTATATTCAATATCTTGTAATAACCTATAATGGAAAAAATCTAAAAAGGAATATGTGTACATATACATATATATAACTGAATCACTTTTCTGTATACCTGAAACAAACATTATAAATAACAATATTGAAATAAAAATTAAAACTTTTTTTAATATTATACCTTTTTAAAAAATAAAATTGGTGATCTTATTGGAAGGGAGAATATTGGAGGAAGGAGAGGCAGAACATTCTCTGCAGGATAGTGAGATACTCGAAGGAGGCAGGAAGTCTGGATAGTGGCAGCAGATATGGAGGAAACAGTATTAGAGCATATACACACTGCTATATATAAAATAGAAAACCAACAAGGATCTACTCTATAGCACAGGGAACTCTGCTCAACAGTCT
Source organism: Ovis canadensis (assembly GCF_042477335.2). Lineage (NCBI taxonomy): Eukaryota > Metazoa > Chordata > Mammalia > Artiodactyla > Bovidae > Ovis > Ovis canadensis. The sequence continues at coordinate 71,269,721 of NC_091246.1, forward strand.
GTAAAATCCTAAATGGGAAAAGAATTTGAAAACAAGCAGATACACGTATTGCTGACTGTACACCTGAAACTAAGGCATTGTTAATTAACTATAGCTCCAATATAAAATGGACTTTTAGACTCTGTGGGAGAGGGAGAGGGCGGGATGATTTGGGAGAATGGCATTGAAACATGTATACTATCAGGTAAGAAACAAATTGCCAGTCTATGTTTGATACAGGATACAGGATGCTTGGGGCTGGTGCACGGGGATGATCCAGAGAGATGATATGGGGTGGGAGGTGGGAAGGGGGTTCAGGATTGGGAACTCATGTACAGCTGTGGCTGATTCATGTCAATGTATGGCAAAACCAATACAGTATTGTAAAGCAAAATAAAGTAAACATTTTTTAAAATTAAAAAAAAATTTAAAAATATTTTACCATTCCAAGGTTTTATACTTAATCTCTAGGTGAAAATGCCCCCTCTAACATCAGTAAGAACTGACATCGTTAGCTTACTACACTGATTTTAAAATATTGGAAATAAAGTGATAGTAAGGCACCTGATCCATCTTTTGTTGCTCCTTTAGGCACTGCAGAAAAAGTCATCACCAACTTCTGGGTGTCAGACATACATGGAACCATGTTCAAATTAGAGGAAGAGGGAGGTATAGTTTTGAAATCTTCAGTCAGAGCAATTCTTCTGCCTTATTTATCATGTTCTCATTCTTTCCTTTTGTCAGAATCAAAGTCTTGCATCCTCCATGCAGGCACTTCCCACACTTTCTTGATTCCAAAATAGCCAAGCAGCAGCATAAATTTAATAACAGTGTTTGGTTTGTGGGGGGTGGGAGGGAAAGTGTTCCATGAACTGTCCATAGATTACAAGGTACACAGCTCATTTTTAGAGTGCTAAAATGTGGCCCCAAGAAAGTCTTGGAAGTAACAGACAACATATGTAATTAAATATAACATATTCAAGTAGTATTAATGAGGAGCCTATATATTTTGTCCAAATGTGACTGCTAGATATAACTACAAAATAGTGGAAACAACAAAAAGAGTTTTCACAGTAATTACAGTTTTGAAGAAGTAAACATGCATTTTAAAATTTCCTTGAAGCATGTAAACTATTTGGATTTGTTTCTGAAAACTGATAAATTGAAAGATTAATAGACTAATTAATATTTACATGTATAATAAAACAGGTGCTTTGACCATCAGTGTAAACTTTCTTGGTAAAAACTGAACTAGATCTAATTTCTGTGTTAACTCTTTGACTTCTGGAGGAAAAAAATGTCTGTGCACCATCACCTTTTAAATGGAGATCCATAAATGCAAAACATCAGATTAACTGTTCATTAGTCACCTTTTGACTTGATCGCTGATTCAGAAATTCAGAAGTGGAACACTGGGTTGTAGTCATCTAGTTCTCACTGCTTCATTATAATGGTCCAGCCAAGCCCACCCACGATGCCCATCAACAGAGCTAGACAGGCAGTCAAAGGAAAACACCTTTCTCAAAGGATCAGCACCTCATGAACCCCTCAAGGATCTCACTCTACAATATGAGATACCACAGGGAGAATTAAAACCAGGACAAAGACATTGAATGTATATACCAAATTAGGAGGAGGTGTGGAAGAAAAACAAATACTTCTGCTTTATTGACTATGCCAAAGCCTTTGACTGTGTGGATCACCACAAACTCTGGAAAATTGTTAAAGAGATGGGAACAAGGGACCACCTGACCTGTCTCTTGAGAAATCGGTATGCAGGTCAGGAAGCAACAGTTAGAACTGGACATGGAACAACAGACTGGTTCCAAATAGGAAAAGGAGTACGTCAAGGCTGTATATTGTCACCCTGCTGATTTAACTTATATGCAGAGCACATCATGAGAAACACTGGGCTGGAAGAAGCACAAGCTGGAATCAAGATTGCCAGAAGAAATATCAATAATCTCAGATGCAGATTACACCATCCTTACGGCAGAAAGCAAAGAACTAAAGAGCCTCTTGATGAAAGTGACAGAGGAGAGTGGGAAAAGTTGGCATAAAGCTCAACATTCAGAAAACTAAGGTCTTGGCATATGGTTGCCATCACTTCATGGCATATAGATGGGGAAACAGTGGACACAGTGACAGACTTTATTTCTGGGGGCTCCAAAATCACTGCAGATGGTGACCATAGCCATGAAATTAAAAGACACTTGCTCCTTGGAATGAAAGCTATGACCAACCTAGACAGTATATTAAAAAGCAGAGACATTACTTTGCCAACAAAGGTCTGTCTAGTCGAGGCTATGGTTTTTCTAGTAGTCATGTATGGATGTGAGAGTTATACTATAAAGTAAGCTGAGTGCCACAGAATTGAGGCTTTTCAACAGTGATGTTGGAGAAGAGTCTTGAGAGTCCCTTGGACTGCAAGGAGATGCAACCAGTCAATCCTAAAGGAAATCAATCCTGAATATTTGCTGGAAGGACTGATGTTGCAGCTGAAACTCCGATACTTGGCCACCTGATGCAAAAAACTGACTCATTTGAAAAGACCCTGATGCTGGGAAAGATTGAAGGCAGGAGGAGAAGGGGACAACAGAGGATGAGATGGTTGGTTGGATGGCATCACTGACTCAATGGACATGAGTTTACTAACACTGGAAGTTGGTGATGGACAGGGAGGCCTGGCATGCTGCAGTCCATGGGGTCACAAAGTCAGACACAACTGAGCAACTGAACTGAACGGTGGAAGAAAAACACTAAGATCAAGAATACAGCAATACAGTGGGGGTTGGGGAGGGGGTGGCAGAGATATATGGCAGAAACCAACACAAAATTGGAAAGGAATTATCCTCCAATTAAAAATATTTTATAAAAGGATAAACAGGCAAAAAAAAGAACACATGCCCAAATGTTACATCATGGAGACTAAGAATAGAAAATACCCTGATATTCTGCAGCCTTGTCTAACTCAATGAAACTAAGCAAAGCCCATGGGGCCACCCAAGATGGGCGGGTCATGGTGGAGAGGTCCGACAGAATGTGGTCCACTGGAGAACGGAATGGCAAAACACTTAAACATTCTTGCCTTGAGAACCCCATGAACAGTATGAAAAGGCAAAATGATAGGATACTGAAAGAGGAACTCCCCAGGTCAGTAGGTGCCCAATATGCTACTGGAGATCAGTGGAGAAATAACTCCAGAAAGAATGAAGGGATGGAGCCAAAGCAAAAACAATACCCAGTTGTGGATGTGACTGGTGATAGAAGCAAAGTCCGATGCTGTAAAGAGCAATATTCCATAGGAACCTGGAATGTCAGGTCCATGAATCAAGGCAAATTGGAAGTGGTCAAACAAGAGATGGCAAAGGGTGAACGTCAACATTCTAGGAATCAGCGAACTAAAATGGCCTGGAATGGGTGAATTTAACTCAGATGACCATTATATCTACTACTGCAGGGAGGAATCCCTTAGAAGAAATGGAGTAGCCATCATGGTCAACAAAAGAGTCCAAAATGCAGTACTTGGATGCAATCTCAAAAACAACAGAATGATCTCTGTTCATTTCCAAGGCACACCATTCAATATCACAGTTATCCAAGTCTATGCCCCAACCAGTAACACTGAAGAAACTGAAGCTGAACGGTTCTATGAAGACCTACAAGACCTTGTAGAACTAACACCCCAAAAAGATGTCCTTTTCATTCTGGGGACTGGAATGCAAAAGTAGGAAGTCAAGAAACACCTGGAGTAACAGGCAAATTTGGCCTTGGAATGGGGAATGAAGCAGGGCAAAGACTAATAGAGTTTTGCCAAGAAAATGCACTGGTCATAGCAAACACCTCTTCCAACAACACAAGAGAAGACTCTACACATGGACATCACCAGATGGTCAACACCGAAATCAGACTGATTCTATTCTTTGCAGCCAAAGATGGAGAAGCTCTATACAGTCAACAAAAACGAGACCAGGAGCTGACTGTGGCTCAGATCATGAACTCCTTATTGCCAAATTCAGACTTGAAGAAAGTAGGGAAAACCACTAGACCATTCAGGTATAACCTAAATCAAATCCCTTATGATTATACAGCGGAAGTGAGAAATAGATTTAAGGGCCTAGATCTGATAGATAGAGTGCCTGATGAACTATGGACGGAAGTTCATGATATTGTACAGGAGACAGGGATCAAGACCATCCCCATGGAAAAGAAATGCAAAAAAGCAAAATGGCTGTCTCAGGAGGCCTTACAAATAGCTGTGAAAAGAGAGGCGAAAAGCAAAGGAGAAAAGGAAACATATACCCATTTGAATGCAGAGTTCCAAAGAAGAGCAAGAAGAGATAAGAAAGCCTTCCTCAGAGATCAATGCAAAGAAATAGAAGAAAAGAACAGAATGGGAAAGACCAGAGGTCTCTTCAAGAAAATTAGAGATACCAAGGGAACATTTCATGCAAAGATGGCCTCGATAAAGGACAGAAATGGTATGGACCTAACGGAAGCAAAAGATATTAAGAAGATGTGGCACGAATACACAGAAGAACTGTACAAAAAAGAGCTTCACGACCAAGATAATCATGATGGTGTGATCACTCACCTAAAGACAGACATCTTGGAATGTGAAGTCAAGTGGGCCTTAGAAAGCATCAGTACGAACAAAGCTAGTGGAGGTGATGGAATTCCAGTTGAGCTATTTCAAATCCTGAAAGATGATGTTGTGAAAGTGCTGCGCTCAATATGCCAGCATTTTTTGAAAACTCAGCAGTGGCCACAGGACTGGAAAAGGTCAGTTTTCATTCTAATCCCAAAGAAAGGCAATGCCAAAGAATGCTCAAACTACCACACAATTGCACTCATCTCACATGCTAGTAAAGTAATACTAAAAATTCTCCAAGCCAGGCTTCAGCAATATGTGAACCATGAACTTCCTGATGTTTAAGCTGGTTTTAGAAAAGGCAGGGGAACCAGAGATCAAATTGCCAACATCCACTGGATCATGGAAAAAGCAAGAGAGTTCCAGAAAAAAGTCTATTGCTGCTTTATTGACTATGCCAAAGCCTTTGACTGTGTGGATCACAATAAACTGTGGAAAATTTTGAAAGAGATGGGAATACCAGACCACCTGACCTGCCTCTTGAGAAACCTATACCTAGGTCAGGAAGCAACAGTTAGAACTGGACATGGAACAACAGACTGGTTCCAAATAGGAAAAGGAGTACGTCAAGGCTGTATATTGTCATCCTGCTTATTTAACTTATATGCAGAGTACATCATGAGAAACACTGGGCTGGAAGAAGCACAAACTGGAACCAAGATTGCCGGGAGAAATATCAATAACCACAGATATGCCGATAACACAAAAGAGGAGAGTGAAAAAGTTGGCTTAAAGCTCAACATTCAGAAAACAAAGCTCATGGCATCTGGTCCCATCACTTCATAGGAAATAGATGCAGAAAGAGTGGAAACAGTGTCAGACTTTATTTTGGGGGGCTCCAAAATCACTGCAGATGGCGACTGCAGCCATGAAATTTAAAGACGCTTACTCCTTAGAAGAAAAGTTATGACCAACCTAGATAGCATATTCAAAAGCAGAGACATTACTTTGCCACAAAGGTCCATCTAGTCAAGGCTATGGTTTTTCCAGTGGTCACGTATGGATGTGAGAGTTGGACTGTGAAGAAAGCTGAGCACCGAAGAATTGATGCTTTTGAACTGTGGTGTTGGAGAAGACTCTTGAACGTCCCTTGGACTGCAAGGAGATTCAACCAGTCCATTCTGAAGGAGATCAACCCTGGGATTTCTTTGGAAGGAATGATGCGAAAGCTGAAACGCCAGTACTTTGGCCACCTCATGCTAAGAGTTGACTCATTGGAAAAGACTCTGATGCTGGGAGGGATTGGGGGCAGGAGGAGAAAGGGACGACAGAGGATGAGATGGCTGGATGGCATCACTGACTTGATGGACGTGAGTCTGAGTGAACTCTGGGAGTTGGTGATGGACAGGGAGGCCTGGTGTGCTGTGATTCATGGAGTCGCAAAGAACTGGACACGACTGAGCGACTGAACTGAACTGAATCAACCTCAGGGCCAGAAGCACGCTCAGAACCCATCTTAACGTATTTCCTCAAAAAACCACTCCAGACAATGGGAAATAGAACCAAGATTGAATTATTTGCCCCCACCCCTGCTGCTGATATCTCCCATTTATCTTATATCCAGGCTACACTGAGCTACTCACCATTCTGAAGTGTGCCAGGCAGCTTCAAGCATCTGTGCCTGTTTCTTCTGTTTCCTCTATCTATAGATATTTTTGTACCCTATGTGGCTGCACACACAAAAAAATTCCACTTTTATGAGGCAAGCCCCATCCATATCCTCTAACCAGAATTAATTGTTAATAGGTGTTCCTTTATTTCAAGAGTTTCAGCTAGAGGGGCCTGAAGGACCTAGAAGAAAAAGTTTACCAAATAATGAAAGTAATGGTTATATATAACACATTTCAGCCCCAACACAAAGCTGAAGAGGAAAATAATGATGAGATTTATGAACCAGAATTTCTTTCCTCATTTTGCTTATAAAGCTGTAGCTTCTACTATAAATATATAAAAGTTTAGGGTAAGCCTGGATTCCTATTGTAAAATGTAATAAGGATAGAAATTCAAGCATAATATCACTTTGTTTTGAGCTATAAAAACTCTATCAAGGTATAACATCTTACCTTACAAAAGTTACTTCAAAAGTTAGCAAATGTTCCCATTCAGTCAATCCCACCCTGGGCCAACACCCAGAATTATAAGAGGAACTTTTGAAGAGTATGGATTTCTTGGCTTCATTCATGGCCTGTGAGCCAGCATTTTGGGAGAGTGGGTCCAAGAATCAGTATTTTACAAAGGCTCCCCTAGGTGAACTGAAGACAATCAGGTTTACTGACTTAACTGATGGTTTCAATAATCGTCTGAGTCGGGCATATCAGTAAATGTTCATTACAAGGACACATCAATAGACATAAGTATTCAGGGGTCACAATATCTGAATTCTATTTATGATGTCAGTTTCAGGAAAGATATAGGCACCAAGTTTGCTTTGTTTGCTCCTTTGGCATTGTAGTGATGGGAGAAAAAGGACTGGAAAAAGTTTTAAGTCTCTAGCAAATTCCTAAAGAATGAAATGTTGACTGAGCTTAAAAGAAATGTTTCATGGCTGTCTTCAGTCTAAACAAGAAAATATTTGGGGGCAAAACTTTGTTAAAATTCACTTTGACTAATTTATCCAACCGTGAATAAAGACTGTTTTTTTCACACTTTAAAAGGCAGTGTGAAAGTCTGTTTTTCTTTTATTTTTCACATGTCAATCACCAAAACAGCTTAGTTTATAAGACTTTGGTTTCATGATGACTACATCTTCTTAAATGAGAGAAGAACTTGGTTATGTTCAAAGAAATAAAAATTAATAGTAATAGAGTTCCTAAAAATTAAAATCCCTACAGATCTAATTTACTGCTGATTTGCGGCTAATAATTCATATCGTAAAATAAAGGGAAATGTGAACCTAGTAGGCTCCAATAATTGGTTGTTTTCCGACAATTCTCTAAGTGTTACTCTATGGGTAATCTATACATACCTGGTGATTAGTCCACTGTTAATATGTTTTCTTGCGTGCATGCCACAGTGGGAAGCAAGGACACTAGGGATACAAGTGAATCCTTAATGAACCTTAATAAAAAATGATAAATGCATCTGACTTTTCACACATTAAACTTAACATAGCCTTGAATAAAGTGTGGCTGGTAGGTTATAAGAACACCGATGTGCATTTAAGGAGAATATCTGAAATTGTGTTGCAAACCATACATTTTCATGAACCTCTTTTCTGTGCTCTTTTGTTGTATTTGAGAAGTAAGCTCAGAGGCAAAAATAATACACCAGTTTCCTGAGTCCAATCAATAAAAATAGACTTTACCTGTCCCTATAATGTGTCAATCTGCCTTTTAGGCTATGATAAATTTGACACTACTTAGGAAAGCTGATTTTAAAACCATGGATGTGCTAAGCATGAATAATACTGCTACTGCTGCTAAGTCGCTTCAGTTGTGTCCAACTCTGTGCGACCCCATAGCCGGCAGCCCACCAGGCTCCCCCGTCCCTGGGATTCTCCCGGCAAGAACACTGGAGTGGGTTGCCATTTCATTCTCCAATGTATGAAAGTGAAAAGTGAAAGCGAAGTCGCTCAGTCGTGTCCAAACTCCTAGTGACTCCATGGACTGCAGCCTACCAGGCCCCTCCATCCATGGGATTTTCCAGGCAAGAGTGCTGGAGTGGGTTGCCATTGCCTTCTACAATACTGAAATTCTTTTGGTTCCTTACGTAAGAATTCACAGCTCTCACAATACATGAACATGGTTTTCAGAGTGAAGGTAAAGTTGCAATACTCACATTCAGCTGGGCAGCCAAGCAGCTCTGGGCTGTTTTCCATCTTTGCTCTGCGGCTGTGTAGTACAGATCACGTCAGTGAAGAGACGACTTACTGGGCCAGGCTGTATTTTCCAAAAATGGCTACATTAGTATTTTCAGTCCCATGTGCTCTTGTAGAACTTGCTACTTGCCCATGAAGAGATAGAGTTCATTTTTCCTTTTTTCCCTTGATGAACAGAATGTGAAGAAAGTGATCTCTGTGACTTTGGAGGTTAAGTTAAAAAAATTGACACAGCTTCCACCCAACTCTCTCTTGGGACACTCACCTTTGGAACCTGGCCACCATATTGTGGGAAAGATGAGCAGCCATATGGAAGGGCCACATGGAGGTTTCCCAGCCATATCCCAGACAACAGCATCAGCTACCAGACACCTGAGTGCCCTTCAGATGATTCTGCCTTCAGCCTTCCAGTCACCCCACCTGATGTCCAGTAGAAAAGAGACAAAATGTCCCTATCACACCCTGACTCTGCCCCACCCAAACTGCAAATCTGTGAGCAAAATAAACACTATCATTAAGCCACAGGAGTGGTTTGTTTTGCAGCAATTGGAATACTTACCAAGTGTCTTGATTCTATTTCATCTTCTATCAACAGCTGAAGTCACTTTCATCAGGAAAACAATAACTATTTAATAATGATTCTGTCTACAATGAGTCATATATTCTGGTAGCTGCTGTTTGTCTATCTACTATGTGTTTGGTCACCGTTGGACTGACATCATATGAGACAGCTCTGCGTGTGCAACTTGGACAGTGCAAATTTATTTAAAAATTATAAAATTAATTCATACTCATGATTCAAAATTCAAACTGTACAGATTTTTAGTAAAGAAAAAGTCCCATTTTGTTAACTTCTCAATCACATCTTTTTGAGGTAACCATACCAAATCCAGTGTGTATCCTTGCAGACCCTTCTCTGCTTTTCTTTACCTTTATACATACACACTCACTTACTCATAAATATGTATCTTGGGCAACCTCCCGTGCCACCCAGAGATGACAGTTTCTTCTCAGTATGTTGTTAAAGCACTATCATACATAATACCGATGATAATTATGATCAGGACATAAAGATAAGGATAATGATTGCCATGCTTGAGTTCTTGTGTGCCAGGTAATATAGAACATGGAGAGATTGAAATTGGCAAATATTAAAAACCAGGGCTTTTGTTTCTAGAAAACTAAATCTTGTTCTTAAACCAGCAAAACCCATGTTTGTCTTTGCCAACTGATTCTCCTCCAGCGCTTAGGAAAGTGTCTAGCACATGGAAGACTCTCTATGAATATTTGTTGTATGACCAAATTAATTAATGTTTTCACCACAAGCTCCTGGCAACCTTGATTCCAGCTTGTGCTTCAACCAGCCCAGCATTTCTCATAATGTATTCTGCATATAAGTTAAATAAGCAGGGTAACAATATATAGCCTTGACGTACTCCTTTCCCTATTTGGAACCAGTCTGTTGTTTCATGTCCAGTTCTAACTGTTGCTTCTTGACCTGCATCAGATTTCTCAAGAGGCAGGTCAAGTGGTCTGGTATTCCCATATCTTTAACAGTTTTTCAGAGTTTGTGGTGATCCACACAGTCAAAGGCTTTGGCATCATCAGTAAAGCAGAAATAGATGTTTTTCTGAAACTCTCTTGCTTTTTCGATAATCCGACAGCTGTTGGCAATTTGATCTCTGGTTCCTCTGCCTTTCTAAAACCAGCTTGAACATCTGGAAGTTCACAGTTCACGTACTGTTGAAGCCTGGCTTGGAGAATTTTGGGCATTAATTTACTAGCATGTGAGATGAGTGCAATTGTGTGGTAGTTTGAAGATTCTTTGGCATTGCCTTTCTTTGGGATTAGAAATGAAAACTGACCTTTTCCAGTCCTGTAGCCACTGCTGAGTTTTCCAAATTTGCTGGCATATTGAGTGCAGCACTTTCACAGCATCATCTTTTATGATTTGAATAGTTCAACTGGAATTTCATCACCTCCACTAGCTTTTTTCATAGTAATGCTTCCTAAGGCCCACTTGACTTCACATACCAGGATGTCTGGCTCTAGAGGAGTGATCATACCATTGTGATTATATGAGTTGTAAAGATCTTTTTTGTATAGTTCTTATGTGTATTCTTGCCATCTCTTCTTAACATCTTCTGCTTCTGTTAGGTCCATACCATTTCTGTTCTTTATTGAGCCCATCTTTGCATGAAATGTTCCCTTGGTATCTCTAATTTTCTTGAAGAGATCTCTGGTCTTTCCCATTCTGTTCTTTTCTTCTATTTCTTTGCATTGATCACTGAGGAAGGCTTTCTTATGTCTCCTTGCTATTCTTTGGAACTCTGCATTCAAATGGGTATATCTTTCCTTTTCTCCTTTGCTTTTAACTTCTATTCTTTTCTCAGCTATTTGTAAGGCCTCCTGAGACAGCCATTTTGCTTTTTTTGCATTTTTGGGGGGGATGGTCTTGATTCCTGTCTCCTGTACAATGTCATAAACCTCCATCCATAGTTCATCAGGCACTCTATCAGATCTAATGCCTTGAATCTATTGCTCACATCCACTGTATGATCATAAGGGATTTGATTTAGGACATACCTGAATGGTCTAGTGGTTTTCCCTACTTTCTTCAATTTAAGTCTGAATTTTGCCAACAGGAGTTCATGATCTGAGTCACAGTCAGCTCCCAGTCTTGTTTTTGCTGACTGTATAGAGCTTCTCTATCTTTGGTTGCAAAGAATATAATCAGTCTGATTTCACTATTGACCATCTGGTGACGTCCATGTGTAGAGTCTTCTTTTGTGTTGTTGGAAGAGGGTGTTGATTTAACTTATACGCAAAGTACATCATGAGAAACACTGGGCTGGATTAAGCACAAGCTGGAATCAAGATTTCCAAGAGAAATATCAATAACGTCAGATATTCAGATGACACCACTCTTATGGCAGAAAGTGAAGAACTAAAGGGCCTCTTAATGAAAGTGAAAGAGGAGAGTGAAAAAGTTGGCTTAAAGCTCAACATTCAGAAAACTAAGGTCATGGCATCTGGGTCCCATCACTTCATGGCATATAGTTGAGGAAACAGTGGAAACGGTGACAGACTTCGTTTGGGGGGGCTTGAAAATCACTGCAGAAGGTGACTGCAGCTACAAAATTAAGACGCTTGCTCCTTGGAAGAAAAGTTATGACCAACCTAAACAGTATATTAAAAAGCAGAGACATTACTCTGCCATCAAAGGTCCATCTAGCCAAGGCTATAGTTTTTCCAGTAGTCATGTATGGATGTGAGAGTTACACTATAAAGTAAGCTGAGTGCCAAATATGATGCTTTTGAACTGTGGTGTTGGAGAAAACTCTTGGAGATCCAACCAGTCTATCGTAAAGGAAATCAGTCCTGAATATTCATTGGAAGGACTGATGTTGCAACTGAAATGCCAATACTTTGGCCACCTGATGTGAAGAACTGACTGATTGGAAAAGACCCTGATGCTGGGAAAGATTGAGGGCAGGAGGAGAAGGGGACTGCAGAGGGTGAGATGGTTAGATTGCATCACTGACTCAATGGACATGAGTTTACTAACTCTGGGAGTTGGTGATGGACAGAGAGGCCTGGTGTGCTACAGTTCATGGGGTCACAAAGAGTCAGACACGACTGAATGACTAAACAGAACTAAGCACATGTACTGTGGAAATATATGTATGTGCCCAGAGACACATGGGCATATATAGATTTTCACTGAGAAATCTTCATACATAATGGGCTTTTCTGGTGGCTTAGTGGTAAGGAACCCATCTGCCAGTGCAGGAGACAGGGATTCTATCCCTGTGTCAGGAAGATGCCCTAGAGAAGGAAATGGCAACCCATGGCAGTATTCTTGCCTGAAGAATACCATGGACAGAGGAGCCTGGTGAGCTTTAGTCCATGGGGACACAAAAGGGTCGAACACGACTTAGCAACTAAACAATGGCAACTACATACATAATAAATATTTCCTTTAAATAGGACTGGTGCGGGGGGAGGGTTAGCGGGAGATGAGGAAGAAAGTATAAATAATGAAACCATGTATAAAATAGATATACGTGCTTTAAAGCACAGGATTCTTAGCTTCACGCTCTGTGATGAACTAGATGGGTAGGATTCAGGGGTGGGTGGGAGGGAGTTCCAAGAGGGGGTGATCCATGTATACATATAGCTGAATCACTTCATTGTATAGCAGAAACAACATTACAATGCAATTATACTCCAATTAAAAAAATAAAACTATGCTTTAGAGAAAGAAAAAGATAGGATTCCAGGCTTTGTTTTCTGTCAGTGGAAGAAAAATCATACCTGCAAGGTGGCTGCCACCAAAATTAACCAGCTACCCAGATAAATATAAGCAGCTTATACATTTTAGGCCTGAAAGACCCAAGAAGCATGCTAATGATCAGGTCAGGGACAAAAGCATTCCTGGAGAGCAAAACTATGGACATTATTTAACCATCATAACATGAGCCAGGTTTCAGGTCACTGACAATAATTATGATTTGTAGAATGATAGATGTCAGCATGGCACTTCCCCAATTCCATCTCTCCTTAAAATACAAATGCTTCCCAGAGTAGATTTATCTTTTCAATTAACCTTCTTGTGGGTGCCAAGAAATTCTTTCGGGTTAGGCTGGTATGAAGGAGATGAATGATAGTGGTATTGGTGTTGATTTACTTATCAGTTATTCTTTAGGGCTGGTCCTTTCCAGTGCTGGGCTAACAGATGAATATTTAGTTGAATATTCTTTTTTTTTTTTTTGAAAGCTTTTTTTGAGTTTTTGAAATTTCAGGAAATGTTGAGACTCCCTGTCCTGTTTCTATGAAAAAAATTAGGGTATTATAAATAATGGTGTGGCTTTTGTGAGAGGCATACTCACCACTGAAAAGTAGATATCCTGTGATTCCTTGCTTCTGAGACATACCAGGAATTTCCAACACTGAAAAAATGCAGCCATCATTCTTATAGTATTTCCAAAATCAAAGGTACTGGGAAAATGCAAAGAAGTCAGGAGGAAGCCATGTATTCCCCTGTAGAAATAAAAAACAATAAAATTAAAGGAATGCCTAAGAAAATTTTTAGCATGCCATGGCTTTTGCAGATCAGCAAAACAAATTATTAAGAAATCTTAAGAGTGGAAAAAAAAATCAAAGGAAGGCACATTGTGAAAGTGCAAGAGTGAGTCAATATTAGTAAAAATCTATTAATATAATTCACTAAGTTATAAGCCAAAAAGAAAAATTACTTTCTTCTCTTTCTCATCGTACCCCTCTTCCCTTTCTGACCTATTCAGCCCAAAAGCCAGCATCTGCGGCCAGGAATAAATGGGTGTAGATTAGATCTTGAGTGCTGTGAGAAGGGCAAACACAGGGGAGGCAGCAGCGGTGCTAAACAGAAGATTGTTTTTACACAAGAATTTTATCACATATGTAACACTCTTAAGGATAATAAAGGTCAGATTTCTTACTCTCAGAGGATGGATATGCAAATGTGGAAAGGCAGAAACCTCAAACTACTGAGTTGTATTGACGTAAAAGTATCACTATAAAGAAGCACAAGCTGGAATCAAGATTGCCAGGAGAAATATCAATAACCTCAGTATGCAGATGACACCACCCTTATGGCAGAAAGTGAAGAAGAACTAAAAAGCCTCTTGATGAAAGTGAAAGAAGAGAGTGAAAAAGTTGGCTTAAAGCTCAACATTCAGAAAACGAAGATCATGGCATCTGGTCCCATCACTTCATGGGAAATAGATGGGAAACAGTGGAAACAGTGGCTGACTTTATTTTGGGGGGCTCCAAAATCACTGCAGATGGTGGTTGCAGCCATGAAATTTAAAGACGCTTACTCCTTAGAAGAAAAGTTATGACCAACCTAGATAGCATATTCAAAAGCAGAGACATTACTTTGCCAACAAAGGTCTGTCTAGTCAAGGCTATGGTTTTTCCTGTGGTCATGTATGGATGTGAAAGTTAGACTATAAAGAAAGCTGAGCACTGAAGAATTGATGCTTTTGAACTGTGGTGTTGGAGAAGACTCTTGAGAGAGTTCCTTGGACTGCAAGGAGATCCAACTAGTCCATTCTAAAGGAGATCAGTCCTGGGTGTTCATTGGAAGGAATGATGCTAAAGCTGAAACTCCAATACTTTGGCCACCTCATGCGAAGAGCTGACTCATTGGAAAAGACTCTGATGCTGGGAGGGATTGGGGGCAGGAGGAGAAGGGGACGACAGAGGATGAGATGGCTGGATGGCATCACCGACTCGATGGACATGAGTTTGAGTGAACTCTGGGAGTTGGTGATGGACAGGGAGGCCTGGCGTGCTGCAATTCATGGGGTCGCAAAGAGTCGGACACAACTGAGCGACTGAACTGAACTGACTGATGACTATAAAGTCATGGCTTTCAATATATGGATGGATGGATGAGTGAGTAAGTGAGTGAAGTCACTCAGTTGTGTCTGACTCTCTGTGACCCCATGGACTGTAGCCTACAAGGCTCCTCTGTCCATGGAATTTTCCAGGCAAGAGTACTGGAGTGGGTTGCCATTGATAAACACAGATATTAACAACATAGAGAACCACACAGACATAAGAGAGTGTACATATATAGGAATCTACATATATTCTTTAGCTCAGCCCACTGAGAGGGATGTGAAGCAGTGAAACGCTTCAAATCAGAGAGAATTCCTTAGAGATCAACTCTTGGTTTCTAAGTAGCATTTTCTTCTAAGAGGAACCAGAGCTTCTTGGGAAAATGGCTGATTCTAGGGCTGGAGAAAGCAGAACACAAAATAAACTGGAGCATTTTCTTACACCAGAGAATCATTTGGAGTCACTCACAGCATGAAGGGGATATACTACAAGGACACAGATGCCAATTTGAGACGATCCATGGGTCAAATCTGGGGTAAACTGACATCAAAAAGGTAATTTTAGTAACAAATCATAACATGGCAAATTAAATGTTAAAACATGGGTTCATACTAATAAATGAATACAACTTTGATGATGAATGGATTTTTATACTCTTCCAAAGTAACTTTCCATAAAATAAAATTATTCAGAAGGGAAAGGAATAATAAATTTATAGGAGAGAAACCTGACAGATAATACCTTAATCAACTGATCAAATTGAACATCACTGGTAATGGGACAAATCAAAATCATGTATCACCTGATAAGATACAATGCAAAGAACACAGTATTCCTTCCGTGAGATTTCCAGCTCCGATGCATAAGCTGAATGTAATCATGGGGAAATAGCAGACAATAAAATTGAGAATAAACTACAAAAGAACTGGCCCATAATTTTCAAAACTGTCAAGGTCAATAAAGCCTAGAAAAAGACCGAACCATATTCCATATTGAGGAGACCAAGGGGACATGATAAGTGCAAATACAAGTATTTTCTTTAATAACAGCTTCATGAAGATAAAATTCATAACACATACATTTCACCCTTATAAAGTACACACTTTGATATTCTTTTTACTATGTTCACAGAGATGTGCAACCATCACCACCACTTAAAAACACCTTTATCACCCCAAAAGAGAAGCCTTGTACCCAGTAGTAGTCACCCCTATTCCCTCTCCCAATATCCCCCAGTCCCTAGGAACACTAATCTACTTTTGGTCTATGGATTTTCCCGTTCTTGGCCTTTCATATAAATGGAATCACATAATATGGGATCTTTTGTATTAATATAATAACTGGCTTCTTTCATTTAGCATAATATTGTCACTCAGAGGTAGAGCATATGATTGCACTTTATTCTTTCTTTTGGCTGAATAAAATTCCATTATATGGAGCTAACACATTTTGTTAATCTATTTATCAATTGATAGATATTTGGGGTTGTTTCCGTTTTTGGACTGTTATGAATAATGCTGCTATAAATGTGTGTATACTTCTTTGTACGGGTAGCATGTGATTCTGAACTGGATATTATTGGGATGTGGTTGGAACATATGACAGAGCTTGAATGGAATCTACATATTAGATGTTAGTCGTGTTTCAGTGTTTAGTTTTGGTGGTTGTATTTTGATAATGCAAGAGAATATTTCTGGTTTGTAGGAAACATACACAAGGTACTTAGAGTTTGTGAATATTATGTCAGCCACAAACTCTCAAATGGTTCCAGAAAAATAGTTATTTATATTATAGTCTCAACTCTTTTCTAAATTTGCAATTGTTTCTAGAGAGAGAGAGAGAGCTCACGAGGGAGAGACCACATTCATATAAACAGATGCTAAAATATATTTGATAAAATTCAAGAAGTATTCTTTTAAATTGTAAAAATAGCTGAATAAATTGACATTAACTTAGCAAATGCATATTTGTTTTGATACATATCTCAAACAAAAAGCCAGTATCATGCTTAATAATTAAACATTAAGGTATTCCTATTAAAGTCACAAACAAGGATGTCCATTATCACCGCTATTATATACCATTGTCCTTGAATTTCTAACTTGCACAATATGAAATTCAAATATAAGTTCAAAAACATTTCAAATGAATATGAACGTTTAGTAAGTAAGCTCACCAGTTAAATAACACATACACATACAAAACATAATTTTTCAATAAATCAAGAATAATCTGATAGAAGACTTAATCCATGATTCATCTACTTATAATGAAATAAAAAGCCAAAAAGCAAGTAAACTGAGAAAATTGGGGGAGATAAATATTCTTTGCACTAAAATAACTACTCCAAGCCATAAAGCCATTAAGAAAAAATAAAAATGCCATAGTAGAAAAATGAAAACTGGTATGAAAAGTTAATTCTCCAAAAGAAGATGGCAATAGACAAGTGAAAAAAAAAGTTCACTCTCACTAGTTATTAAAATGCAAATTAAAACAACAAAATATTACTTGTTTTTGTTCTTCAAACTGTTAAAATTTTTATGAGTGCAAGTGTGTAGAGAAATTGGTATTCTTGCTGTTGCTGATAACACATCCACATTAGTACAGTATTTCTAGAAGACAATATCACTTATACAAACTAAACTTTAAACATGCTATCTTTTAGTCTAGTAATTTCACTTCTAGGAATTCACCTTAACAAAAAATGTAAATATATTTATGTTCTTGACTCACAGACATAGAAAACAAACTTATGGTTACCAAAAGGGAAAGAGTGCAGCAGAGAGATGCACTAGGAGTTTGAAATGAACAGATTTATACTATCTTATATAAAATAGGTAAGCAACAAGGATTTACTGTATAGCCTCAGATGGTAAAGAATCCACCTGCAATGCAGGAGACCCGGGTTCAATCCCTGGGTTGAGAAGATCCCCTGGAGAAGGGAATGGCAACCCACTCCAATATTCTTACCTGGAGAATCCCATGGACAGAGGAGCCTGATGTGCTAGAGTCCATGGGGTGGCAAAGAGTTTGATGTGACTGGGTATACAGCAAATACATAAGGAACTATATTCAATATCTTATAATAACCTATAATTGAAAAGAATCTGAAGAATATATATATAGACATATATATAACTGAATCACTTTGCTGTACAAATTAACAATACTATAAATCAACTATAATTCAATAAATTTTTTTTAAATTTAGGTTCATGGATGTTTATTAAAGCATTAATCATAATGACAAAAAAATCACAACCTAAATGTCCAACAGCAGATGACTAGTTGACTAGTCTATAAAATTTTGATATGACTATAAAAATGTTATATGAAATGTGTTCACAGAGGACAGTTCAGCACTATTGCAAAATGCCATCCACAATACATATCCATCTCTATGCTAAAAACAATTGGTTTATACATATCAACCTGTTAATAATGGTCATTTTGCTCGTTCACATTTTCCACTTTTCCCAAAATTTATTTCTATAACCAGAGAAGTCATCACATCTTCTTTAAAAAAGAAAAATAAAAAAAAAAGGTCCAGAAGTGTTAAATAAGTCAATAACACCCAGTGAGAAAAAACAGAGCTTTTTCTTTTAAGAAACATTTTATTTTGTATCAGGGTATAGACGATTAACAAACTATGTTGTGACAGTTTCAGGTGAACAGCGAAGGGACACAGCCATGCATACATAAGTTGTCAATTCTCCCCCAAACTCCCCTCCCATCCGGGCTGCCACATAACACTGAGCAGAGTTCCATGTGCTATACAGTAGGTCCTTGTCTCTTATCCATTTTAAACATAGCAGTACGTACATGTCCATCCCCAAATCCTCAGCTATCCCTTCCCCGCCTCCTTTTCCCTGGCAACCATAAGCTTATTTTCCAAGTCTGTGCATCTGTGAGAATAACAGGGCTTTTTCTTATCAACCAAGTTCTGATCTGGATCTGAAGTCTCAAGTGACTGCCAACCAACCACAACTGAGGACTCTCTGGAAGAAGTGGAGGTAGGTAATAAGCCCACTTTACATTTTGATATTTGGACGAAGCTTGGAATGTTGTGCTCAGCTAGGAGAGGTACACAAAGGTACACAGTTTCCTGGAGAATCTGGTTTTCTCCCTCTGGGAGAGAACCAGAGGGTTCTATTATTAACAGCATAAGGAGATGAAGAGCTTTAATCCATTGAAAAGAAGAATTAAGGGGAAGATATAAAATGCTCTTCAAATTTTCCAAGTGGCTGTCATGAGAAAGAGAGATTTGATTCATTATCCTAGTGGTTCCAAAAACAGAACAAGAACCAATGCACAGAAGTTTCCCAGATAGTATCTGGGGACAAGGGAAAACAGTAAGATGGAACATGCTCTCCAGCTCTCCAGCTTTTCCACCCACTTAGGCTTCCAAAGTCTTTTGCTACTCCTCTTCCACGACCTACTGAATATCCATGTTAATAATTTGTTCCTAATGGCAGAAGACCTAAGGGTGATTTGTGACAGAGTGGTATAATATGCTTGCAAATTAATATACTCTGATGAATGATTATATTCCATATTGGTGGGAATTTATTGGAGGAGGAATCCTCCTGAAATTCATTGACAGGTAAATGAGCGTGAATGCAACCATGTATACTCTCCTTGAACCCAATGAATGAGAACAAATCAAAAGCTCTGACCTTCCTATCTGATTCTCATTCATCAGTCCTACACTTGAGATGGCAATCTTAGGCTGCCTTCCCATATTTCAGACTACTGCCGAGGGAAAAATGGCATCCTGCCTTCCAAGCAGCACCTTCACATTATTAGTCCTGTCCTCTGGGACAGCCCTATTAGAGACATGACCTTCCAACTCTCCATTGCTGGTAGTCCAAAACTCCTAACAATAGTGGAGACATAATCAGACCTCAAGCATAAGACAAGAACGACAACTGGATCTTAAATGATGGGAAAATTAGACTTCACTTCCCTGGTAGCTTTTTCTTCCAACTCACAATCCTTTATCCTGTGGAATAACCAACTGCCTCCAGCACTCCATAAACACAAGCCTTTCCACACCTTCCTGTTACCTCCATCTGGAATGCCCTTTAGATTTGGTATTGCCTGGATAACCTCTGTCCATCTTTGACTCGGCTCAGGATGCATCTGCTCCTCCAGGCAGCCTTCCTTCAATCCCAGGCTCCATGGCATGCTTCCCCGCTGCATCCCGTTTGAATCTCCACTGTATCATCTTAGACCAAGTGCTGGCCAAGAGAAACCTAACAGGGGCCATGTATATTTAATAGCACCATTTTTAAAAATTAAAAAGAAACAAGTGAAATTAATTTTAAGTATTTTATTTAGCCCAGCATATCCAGGGCTTCCCCGGTGGCTTAGATGGTATAGAATCTGCCTGCAATGCAGGAGACCCAGGTTCAATCCCTGCGGTTGGGAAGATTACCCTGGATAAGGAAATGGCAACCCACCCCAGTATTCTTGCCTGGGAAATTCCATGGACAGAGGAGTCTGGTGGGCTACAGTCTAGTATTCTTGCTTGGGAAATCCCATGGACAGAGGAGGCTGGTGGGTTATAGTCCACAGGGTTGCAAACAGTCTGTCACGGCTGAGCAACTAATACACCCACAATCCAGAATGTTATCATTTCAACAGGTAATATCATACTAAAAATTGTCTATTAGCTATTTCACATTCTTTTACCATTTCAAGTCTTCAAACTCCACTGTGTTTTTTACATGTAGAGAACATCTCATTTCAGACCAGCCACATTTTAAGAGCTGAATAGTCACTCATGGCTAGTAATAACTGTGCTAGACAGCCAAACCTTAAACTGAAATAATCTGCTTATGGGTTTGCCTTCGTTACTGGAAGACAAGGCACTCAGGGACAAGGTCAGTTTCTTGCCTGTGGTTTCATCAGGGTTGCATCAGTGCCTGACATACACTGAGTGTTCAGCTAATGTTTGCTAAACTAAACTGACCTGAAAGTATTTTGAGAGAAGGTGGAATTTTAGCAGCTGCTCAAATGAAGAGCAGCTTATGTGTACTTATAATAGTAATGGTGATAGGAATAATGGCTGCTATTTTGGTCTTGGACCTCATGTTCTATGCTTTTTAACTATATTATTTAGTCTTCACAACAACCCCATGTACTAGGTAGCATTATTACCTCCACTTTATGGCTAAAGAAAATTGCCCAAATCATACTGCTATTAAGTGGAAGAGCCAGGACTTCGTGAAATAGTTACAGAAAAACAAAGCAAACAACAAACACACACCCCATAATAAATACAAAGTTGAAAGAAAATAAGTGATATTCACAGATGTGATAAACCTACTCCAATAGGTAAACCTACTCTTGAATCTCCTTTACCAACTTCACCACCATCTTTTTGAGGTTTCATGATCTGCTGAGTTTACCTTATCCAAGTGTACCTCTTTCTAAGCTCCTGAACCAGATCTTTCTGATTTTAAATTACATATCTTTCTTTTTTTTTTTTTTTTTGCTCTTTTTTATTTATTTTTACTTTACAATACTGTACTGGTTTTGCCATTCATTGACATGAATCCACCACGGGTGTACATGAGTTCCCAATCCTGAACCCCTCTCCCACCACCCTCCCCATATTATCTCTCTGGGTCATCCCAGTGCATCAGCCCCAAGCATCCTGTATCCTGTATCGAACATAGACTGGTGATTTGTTTCTTACATGACAGTATACGTTTCAATGCCATTCTCCCAAATCATCCCACCCTCTCCCTCTCCAACAGAGTCCAAAAGTCTGTTCTATACATCTGTGTCTCTTTTGCTGTCTCGCATACAAGGTTATCATTACCATCTTTCTAAAGTCCATACATATGTGTTAGTATACTGTATTGGTGTTTTTCTTTCTGGCTTACTTCACTCTGTATAATCAGCTCCAGTTTCATCCACCTCATTAGAACTGATTCAAATGTATTCTTTTTAATGGCTGAGTAACGCTCCATTGTGTATATGTACCACAGCTTTCTTATCCATTCATCTGCTGATGGACATCTAGGTTGTTTCCATGTCCTGGCTATTATAAATAGTGCTGCAGTGAACATTGGGGTACATGTGTCTCCTTCAATTCTGGTTTCCTCAGTGTGTATGCCCAGCGGTGGGATTGCTGGGTCGTATGGCAGTTCTATTTCCAGTTTTTTAAGGAATCTCCACACTGTTCTCCATAGTGGCTGTACTAGTTTGCATTCCCACCAACAGTGTAAGAGGGTTCCCTTTTCTCCACACCCTCTCCAGCATTTATTGCTTGTAGACTTTTGGATTACAGCCTTTCTGACTGGTGTGAAATGGTACCTCATTGTGGTCTTAATTTGCATTTCTCTGATAATGAGTGATGTTGAGCATCTTTTCATGTGTTTGTTAGCCATCTGTATGTCTTCTTTGGAGAAATGTCTATTTAGTTCTTTGGCCCATTTTTTGATTGGGTCGTTTATTTTTCTGGAATTGAGCTGCAGGAGTTGCTTGTATATTTTTAAGATTAGTTGTTTGTCAGTTGCTTCATTTGCTATTGTTTTCTCCCATTCAGAAGGCTGTCTTTTCACCTTGCTTATAGTTCCTTTGTTGTGCAGAAGCTTTTAATTTTAATTAGATCCCATTTGTTTATTTTTGCTTTTATTTCCAGTAATCTGGGAGGTGGGTGATAGAGGATCCTGCATGTCTTTCAAGATGGCCTTCTTAGCTGCTTGCATTCTGCCTGTCTTGTCAACATGGCAGTACTTTTCACAAACCACTCCAGTGAACAGTCGTCTTTCTCAATGCCTAAGCCTGTCCCAGGGTATTGAGAGAGAGTGGGGTATAAACTATTTTCCTCCACACACTTCCCCAGAGGACCCCTGCATCTCGCTCACATGGCCTGGGGCGAGGAGGTTTGGGAGGGAGGTGAGCCATCACTGCTGATGTGTGCTTTGCGTACAGAAACTAGGCTGAACTGGGCTTAAGAAAAATGATAGATTTCCAGTTTTGTGTGTGAGTGTGTACAAAAATTCCATTATCTCTAAACCACAGGAACCAGAACCACATCTGGCAAAGGAAATAAAGCTGGAGACGCAAGGAAAGAATAGATTAGGAGAAGCCTTGAACGCAGGCCGCTGCATTTAGATTTGATGTGGTGGGAAATAAAGAGCCCTCAGGGGTTTCTGAGCAAGGGAGTGATGTGATGAAAACAGTGATTAAGGAAGATGAAATGCAAGCGGGACAAATTAAAGGGCGGGACTAGGATCTGACAGGAGGCAGTCACCCGGGTGCTGGGAGACAGACAGTGAGAGAGAAAGCCAGGGGAGTAGGAAAGGCAACCGTGATTCTCCATGAATGAACAGACACCATCCTGAAGTCACTTTACTACCAAGTTACCACCAGCTCTTTATGCTCTTACCCTATTTGGAAAGGCAAAAATAAACCCACGAGGAGCTGAGTGTTTTCATTAAAATGATAATAAAATTTCATCTCTGTGAATGTAATGGTTTAAATGTATGTGCACCCTGCTGAGTAAATGGGCTTCACCGTGAGCCAGCGGAACAGTTAGCAGGCAGAAATGGAACTCAGAGAAATTGATAGTAGAGCTCCATTCACAGAATAAGCAAATACGGTTAAAACAAAGCAGTTTTTTAAGGAGAAAGATAAACATCATATGATATCACTTATATGTGGAATCTAAAAAAATATAATGCAAATAAACTTATTTACAAACCAGAAACAGACTGAGACGCAGGAAACAAATTTACGATTGCCAAAGAGGGAAGGGGTAGGAGCAGGAGGGATAAAGAGGAGTTTGGGAATAAGAGATGCACACAACTATATATAAAACAGGTAAATAACAAAGTCATACTATATAGCACAGGAAACTACATTTGATATCTTGTGATAACCTATAATGGAAAGAATCTGAAAAGGAATATATATAATATACAACGCTTTTGAATTTCGAAGCTGGAGAAGACTCTTAAAAGTCCCTTGGACAGCAAGGAGATCAAATTAGTCAATCCTAAAAGAAATCAATTCTGAATATTCATTGGAAGGACTGATGCTAATACTTTGGCCACCTGATGCAAAGAGTAGACACATTGGAAAAGACCCTGATGCTAGGAAACATTAAAGGCAAAAGGAGAGGCAGGCAGCAGAGGGTGAGATGGTTAGATAGCACTGACTCAAGGCATATGAATTTGAGCAAACTGTGGGAGAGAGCGAAGGACAGGGAACCCTGGTGTGTTGCAGTCCATGGAGTCACAAAGAGTCGGACACGACTTAGTGACTGAACAACAATATATATTTTTATATATAAAACTAAATCACTTTGCCGTACACCTGAAACTAACACAACACTGTAAATAAACAATACTACAATAGAAAAATCCTTTAAAACAGCCTCTTCTGGATGTAGCCCATAGAACAGAGTACACTTCGCTGTCCCACAGGGGCAGTCCCAGCCAAAAGTGCACTGAACTTATTGCCCTACAGTACTCTGAAAGCATCCTTTCCAAGTCATATTCCACAGTGTTAGAAATCCGTAAAGAACTTGGGTTAACCAACACTTTTTGCCAATGCTCTATGCCCTAAGTCATCACGTGCTCTAGTACTGGCTGCAGTTTTAAAGGGTCCAGAGATGCAAACGTTCTTTTCATTCAAGTTTACATCTGGAAAGAGACTTGAGAACATCTAAACCCAAAGTTTCAGAATATTTTTGAGCTGCACACAATGGAAATACAATGGATAAATATTGAAGTGGGCTCCTTGGGTTGGGACTGTGGTAAAAGGCCCCAAATTCCACCTCCTCATTCTCCTCCTTTTGCTCCTCTAAACCACCCCCCCCCCCCCCACCAACCTACAGCTTACACACATTAGAACAGAACCTGAAGCCCTCCTCAGGACTTTGGGACTGAAGGGAAAGTAGTTTGCAAAACACTGAAGAATCTAGTATTTTTGTTTTATTTTGACTTCTTGTGACAGATGAAAAAATTGAAACCCAGAAAGCTAAAATGGAATTTCCATTTCCAGCCACTAAATAACTCAAAAAGCTGCCGCTTAGAAACCCCTAGAATGCTGGCTATATGCAAATATCCCTTTAAACACATCGAATGAACTCACAAAGGCATAAACTCCTCAATTTGAAAATGGGTATAACCTGTGACCCGGCAATTTCATGGCCAAGTATGTGCCCAGAACAGTGTGGAGATGCACTGCTGGGCCATGGAATCACTTTAGTAAATTGCAAATGGCCTATTTTTTTGGTATGTGAAATAGACTAAATTAAACTGGATCATAGCTGAATAGACAACAAGAGTGTTATTTTGAGGAACTTTTTTCCACATACAATGTGTACACAGATACACAGAAATGTACACTTGTATGTTTTGGGTTTCCATGTAAAGTGTATGTTTTACTGTGAATATAGACAGAACATTTTTGAGAAGCTTTTGTATGTTAGTGCAGAAAATGAACAAGAACACTGGTCAAAGCATTGCTCACCATAGTGCAAAATTAGAAACAATCTAATTACTCAACAGGAGAATAGAGATAGATAGATAAATAGGTAGACTGATGTCTATTCACCAATCATTAGAATACATGCTACTTAAAATGAATGGACCAGAGATTTGTTGCTGAAAGCTAATGCTAAATTCATTAAAAAAGCAAGTTGAAGAATGATATATAGATAAAGTTTTAAGTTTTAAAACATGCAAAACAAAGAGTACCCCCTGTTGAAAGATACATGTGTATACAGAAGAAGTACGAAAGATGCAAATTCAGGACAGTGTTAATCTGTGGGGTGGGCGGAAGGGAATCAGGGGTAAAGGAGAAATCCACAGGTCTAAAATGAACTCATCCCAACGTTGGGGTCGCTTAGAACTCGACAGCACCCACAGTTTTGTTATTGAATTCTCCCTATTTTTTGTTGTTGATTAAAAAATATTTTGTAAGTCACAGATACTTACCTGAGACCAGATTGCTGACTGGTGGGATCACCTGGAAGAAAGCTAGGCAGGACCCTGAATCTGATTTCCGAGTCAGTCCTCTTTCCCATGGCTCCCAATTCAGGATCTGTTTGCAAATGAAAGATTTGCATCATTTTGGTGTGAATCTTGGCAACTTATTTTTACCTGGGAGATACTGTTTCCTACAGTCCACGAAGGCCACATTTGCTCTGACTAGAAATAGCACAAAGCACACTTGCTCTGTGAGGCTGAGCTGTTGCTTCACAGCTTGTCACTTGGCTCTGTTTTCCAACTTCGCTCATGCATTGAAACAAAACACTGAGCCACTGAAAGGTCGGTAGAAAGATGATCTAAACATGCAGAAAGTATAAGCAAAAAGAGAAAGAAAAGCAGAGCAGAGGGAAGACTCAGCTGCATGGGAGATCTAGACAAAGTCAGGGGTCACCACCAAATCAAAGTCAGAATACTGCTAAAGAGCCATAAAACACACAGGGAGGGTTATTTTAGAAGATGGAAAGAACTTGAAATAATAGCATCTCATACCTTTCACAATCTAATACACAATCTCATGGGAGGGGGTTTATTAACATTTTTTCTAGTCTGTTTTAAGACAAAAACAACACAACAAATGATACCTTAGCAATGGCTGGCAGAGATTTATTATGCTTCAGAAAAGTTCACGGCAGTGGTTTTTATCATTGGGTCCTTTATGCTCTTCAAGTTACATAAGAGGCTCTTTCTTCTTTTTCTTCTCTAAACATAACTTCTGGGTCAGCTTTAGCTTTTCGAGTGCATAAGCCAGAGCTTTCTGCTGTTCAAAAAGAAGATAACTCTTGAGATAGAGTGCCAGGAATACATCTTACTCTGGAGTCAAGCATTAAACTGTATGGGAATATGTTTTTAGACGCTTCTCACCCTGGAATGCCTATCCATTGTCATGAGCTAAGAAAGTATTCTTTTCAAGCCTTCCCTGGCAGTCCAGCGGCTAAGATTCCACACTCCCAATGCAGGGGGTCTGGGTTTGATCCCTGTACCACAACTAAAGGTCCCCCATGGCACATTTAAAATTTTGAGCAGCCAAACAGCTAAATAAATTTTTTTAAAAAGAGAGAGAGAGAAATTACTCTTCATACTGCTGGAGAAAACTCAGACCTGTGACAGAATTCCTTCTGTTGTCCTGAGAGCAAATGTAACAACTAACATTTACTCAACATTTACTCTTCTAAATACTTGATCTCATTTAGTCATCACCACCTTCTCAGGAAGACACTACTGCTACCCCGTTTTGTAGATAAGAAAACTGAGATATCAGAAGGTTAAGTATAATAATATCCTTCAGGTCACCCAGGAGAAGTGGTAGGGCCGGGATTTGGACCCAGCCAGTTGGTTCTAATAGCCGGGGCTTCTATGCGCCACTCTGTCCAGGAGGTGGTATTTAAAATAAATGAAGGTGGTTATTGAAATGACAGCACTAGGTTCTGTTACAGCCAGGAGCCTCTGCTTCAGATATAGGAACTTTAAGAGGGAAGTATTTACACACTAGTGAAGGTGACCTCAGAATCCTTTCATTACGCTTGTAGCAACCTAGAACATTGGCTTTGGGGCTCCTGTGTATTCTACCTTATCTAAGTTATGGCTA
Source organism: Ovis canadensis (assembly GCF_042477335.2). Lineage (NCBI taxonomy): Eukaryota > Metazoa > Chordata > Mammalia > Artiodactyla > Bovidae > Ovis > Ovis canadensis. Next base: position 71,297,155 of record NC_091246.1, read on the forward strand.
ATTTCTGTTATGTTCCTCAATCCCCAGAGGATGAAAGTAGTGATGGATTTGGAAATGATATTAGATAAAAGTCAGAAGGCTTAAGCTTGAGTTCAGTATTGCCACTTACTAACTAAGTGGATGCATTTTCCTCATCTGTGAAATGAGAAAAAGAATGCTTGCTATATAGGGTAGTGAGAGTGGAACCAGACAGAGGCAAGGAGAACTGTGATCGTACACTTTCACATTGTTGACCCAGGAATATTTTTCCCGTTGTTCCATAAGTCAAAGCAAAACAACAAAATGATGTAAACATCTGTGAAAGACCCATGTGGATACCCAAAAACTTTCTATTGTAAAATTAATGTTAATTTTGATTAAGTCATTTTTCCTTTTTATTTTTCATTTCTTAAGAAGAGGGATATCGATCACTGAAGTCTCATCCAACTTTGATATTTTGTAATCCATTTCATCCTAGATCTAGGAGAAGCAAGCCAGGTTTTTACTTATTTTTAAAATTAATTAATTTATTTTCAATGAAACAATGATGAATATTTTTAATTATAAAAGGCATAATTTCAGAATGAATATAGATATCTTACACCGTTGGACACCTTAACAGCAAAGAAACAAAGAGACATAAAGCAAAACTCAGAAGAAATATAAGGCAGAAGAAAAATATATAATCATAGACATACTAACATTTCTCTGAGAATATTTTATCAAGTGCAGAAAAAATAATAGGAGCATCGTGAAGATGTCATTAACAATTTAAATATAATAGATTTATATTTAATTAATTTATATACTCATATCCTACACAAATATATATAAAATTTTTTATCTCACACGTTGTTATTGGAAAATAATGAGCCAGGGCTTTTAAATGGTAATTTGGCTACTTGTAGTCCACCTTACCTCCTAAAGTGAACACACGCCTAACATCTAACCAGTCATATAGGATCCATGAGAAAATCTGACAGCTCTAGTAATTAACTGCCCCCAAGTTCAAGTGTTAAGGAGAGTTGAATTCTACACCAGAACTAGGTGGCTATCTGGTTTAGCTGGCAACCTGCCAGAAGTAGGGATGGTGGCATTCCAACACTTTCGTTCTGGGTCATGCCAGACATGTAAGAAATGCCAGACAGGATGATCTTGGAGGGTGCTTCAAGCCCTACGATCTCATGTGACTGCTTCACTGATAAGTATCACTTGAAAATGATGTTGGGTATGACCAGCTGTAGCAAGCTGGGAGCCAGAGCCAGGTCTTTCCACAGAGAGACACATCAAACGTGGCCAGTACCACTCGAGGAAGTGACTGGAACGTGGTCTTGAAGCAGCTGCACGCCAGCTGAATGGTCTGCCAGACCCTCCAGTGGAGGGCCCATCCATTCCAGAGGAAGCAAGGTCCCCAGGGAGCCTATGTGCTGCACTGAGAACAATGGGCCACTCACCAAGGGCAAGGGCATGATCAGTCATTACCCAGGCTCCCCGCCCCCAGCCATCCCATCCCGCCTGAAGCAGATGCTGGGAACAGTCATCCAATCAGCAGCCTTGAGATCCATCACAATGCCCGTGAGCTGAGTGGCGGGAACGGTCACAATGAGATAAGCATGGGTGGCCTCCCGAATCACCGTGCACTGGACACCCATTAATAATTCAGTCTGTGTATCCAGCCCACTATGCTCACCCTGCCAAGGGCCTCTGCACTGGCCATTCCCTTCAGAAAACCATGGCCCCCAGGTCTCATACAGCTGGCACCTTTATGCAATTCAAGTTTTATTTCCAGTGTTACTTTCTTAAGTCTTCCACACTCACACCCTCCCAGACTCGCTATCACAACATTCTATTTCATATAGCACTTCTTAGTACTTGGAATGATTCTGTTCCTTTACCTTTCTGGTTTATTATCTATTTCCCCTTTAGAATGTTAATAATGAGAACCCAAATCTCCTCACTCTTCTCCAATCTATTCCCAACATGGAGAAAAATATCTAGCAGATAATAAGGGATTGATAAAAAATTAGTAAAACTAATGTATGAGTTAATTCTCTCTAGGACAGGTGTGTCCCAGTGCCAAGAGGGCTCCCCTCACTGTGCTCTGCCATGGTAGTAAGATTTCAAGGCTCCAGGGGAGATTCCGTAGACACCTCTAAGTATGCCCCCATTTCCTGAGCTATCTCTGTCTTCTCCCCCATTAAAGCTCTGAGAATCACTCTTTGACCTGTAGAAACTGGCTCCCAACATCTATATTTATTCTATATAACTTTTCACTTAGGAATGATTTAGGTTGCAAGTAACAACAATAACAACAACCTATTATAGCACACTGCAATGACAACAAATGAATCGTTTTCTCAAGAACCAATCAAGAGGTATTGGGTCTGGTGTCAGTGTGACAGCTCTATTATATAGACACCTTGGCTTTCTCTCCTTTAAACCCCCTACTCCTAGTATACCCCTTTCATCTGGTGCACTAGGCATCATGTCTGAACTCCAAAGAAGGGGAAAAACAAAGGGAGAAAAAACCATGCCATGTGAATTTGTTGTTCCTTCTTATTGGGAAAACAAAAGCTCTCTCAGAATCCATATCCAGCCCTTTTCTATTTACATCTCCTGCCCTAGTTTTGGGTCTCAAGGCCATCTGCAGACCAGTTCCTGACACAGGGCAATGAGATCACAGTGACTGGTTTAGACTCACACCGTATCTCCTGGGGCTGGAGAAGGGACCCATTTTCTATGAGATCAAGATGTTGCCACATGCTCCTGAACCAACAGATACATCATAACTAAATGGCCTTAGAGTGGATATTTCACCCAAAATTGGAGCTGAGAGTCTGGGGAACTGAGTGGAAAGCAGACCCCTTGGCCATCATGCTTCTGAACTTTCTGAAGATTTGACTCTCCCAAGTGTTTAAATTCCATCATATGCTCAAATATCTACCCACTATATTCTCTTTTTTCCTTAACCTGGCTCAAAGATTGTTTCTGTTATTCAACACCAAAGGGTCTTTGTTACAGGAGCATCTAAACCCCCAGCATCCAGCAAGGCCAATCAGGAGGAATGGTTGCTTCAGGGTGTCAGACATTCCACTCCTATCCCCCTCAGGAAAGGCAGCCCTTTGGACCAAATGCTCTGCTCCCCTCAAGGTGATCCACATGCTTAGACATTATGTCATCAGCCTGACAACTTCCTCCTCTTCACCTTCAGACTATATTTGTGAAGGTCCCCAGTAGACAGGGAGGCTTGCTGGGTACTAAAGGCCTGCCTCGTGACAGAGGGATGGGGTTTGTGCAATAACACCCATGCTAACTGGTGGAGATGCCACATCTCACATCTATGGTATCAGACTTTCTGATTATGAGCCCAGCACTTTCTTTTAAGCTATCTGATTATCCAGGACACGGACACACACACACACACACACACACACACACACACACACACACACACTCTCACTCTCTCTCTCCCCCCCTTTCTCTCACATGTGGTTGTGTTAGTCACTCAGTTGTGTCCGACTCTTTGCAACCCCATGGGCTGTTGCCTGCCAGGCTCCTCTGTCCATGGGATTTTTCAGGCAAGAATACTGGAGTAAGTAGCCATTCTCTTCTCCAGGGGTTTTTCCCAAACCAGGAATTAAACCGAAGTCTCCTGCATTGTAGATGGATTCTTTACCATCTAAGCTATCAGGGAAGCCGTACATACGTCCACTCCCCACAATTAAGAAAGATCTTCATGAGTGAAAAACCTGGCTAGGCTATTTTAGTACTCCATCTCTGCTAATCAGCCACAAGGAATATTTCGCAGAGATTACAAGCATTGTGAGTCACTCAAGTATCCAGAGAGAGAGAGATCTCTGCAGCTCTCTTGCTATATTACCTATAAACTTGATCTAAGTTCTTTTATTTTTTTGCCACACCACACAGCATGTGGGATCTTAGTTCACCAACCAGGGATCGAACTCCTGTCCCCTACATTGGAAGCACAGAGTCTTAACCACTGAACCACCAGGGAAGTCCCACCAAATTCGTTTCCAGTGTATATATTTCTTTGACTTAAGTAAGTTTTGTACAAGATTTCTCAAAATGTGCTGCTTACAACATACAGGTTTACATGAACAAATGGTTCCCTGCTCAGAAGACTTTGGAAATACCTGACTAAAGGAAGCTCAGTGCTGCTTCTTGCAAGATGCTGCCAAGCCTTCAATATTCCAATATACACCATGAACAGCTAAAAGAGGGATGCAGTGTGTGGCATCTTCCAGATTTCTTTAACCACTAAAATTTCTTCCTTGGTATATACCGAAAGGCTGGTGATACAATAGATACGCTTTGGTAAACTGCTAGAAGGGAGTACAGAGGGCAAATCCTAGAAATGAACACCTCTTTGGCTCAGACGGTAAAGAAGCCACCTGTAATGCGAGAGGGTTCAATCCCTGGGTTGGGAAGATCCTCTGGAGAAAGGAATGGCTACCTACTCCAGTATAATTACCTGGAGAATTCCATGGACAGAGGAGCCTGGCAGGCTACAGTCCATGGGGTCGCAAACAGTCAGACACTTCTAAGCAACTAACACTTTCACTGCAGTACCTCTTTTAAATACCAAGAGGCATAGTTTAAGAGCTGGTGAAGTAGGCCATGTGTAGGTTTACGTGTAGCCCTATTGGATGTCAGTAGATAGTTAGAAATGCCACTTCATCTGCTGTTCCCAAGTTCTACATCACAGCAGCCATCCTGGGCGGAAAGTCTGAGAGAGCGTGTACTTGTCTTCTTGGGCTGAACATGTTAATGTTATGATCAGAGGATCATCAGGTTTTCCTCCTTCAAAATGAGGATGTGAGAACAGGAAGAATGTGGTTGTCACCAAAGAGTCCAACACCCCATTATTTTTTTTCCTGTTCCGATCTTAAATCAAAGCAGTTTTCATTAATGCAAGGATAAGCAAACCACACTGACCTTGGATATATGAACTAAAAACTTCTAAAACAAATTTGTCTTATTTAAATCCACCTTTTCTAAAAGACCACTTGGTATAATCTAACAAAAATAACCTGTCTACCAATGTGCAAATATTTTGCTAAGATATCTGGTGCCACTTGGGCTGCTTTATAACCATCACAGGCTTTAACCATCCCTACACTGACAAAATGATTTTAGGAGAATTAAATAGCAGGATTGGCAATTGTTCTGCCAAAGCTTCATCCATAAGACATCTAGAAGGAAAACTTACTTCCCTGGAAGCCTTTTGCAGGGACAGAGAGATCCAAATAAAGAGGAAAATAACTGCACAAATGCATTTATCAACACAATGCCATTTTATAAACTGTAATTTATAGAATAAGTATGGGAGAACCTAACACTCTAAGGTTCAATAATTTCAGTGATGTAATACAAGTCTCATTACTTATCTTTATCCCCAAGATGACTATTTTCAGGCTTTATTAATAAGGATCCTTACTATTTGAAGTTTACTTTGACCTTATATTTCATCTAAATTGAATGATTTGAAATGTCTGAGAAAATACAAGGTTTAAATCACATCTCTGTACCCTACCTCTGTGAAAAATAAAATGGTTTTCTTTGCATCCATGGGAAAAAGAATATTAAATGGCGCATGGTGTAGCCATTACCACGGCTACATTAGGTGGGTGAAAAATACCTAACAAAGACATCAAAAGATCAAGATTCAAGTCTGTCTTTAGACAGCTATTGTAATAAGTTGAACTGTATCTCTTCACCAAATTCATAACTTGGAATCCTAAGCCCTAGTACCTTAAAACTGGACTTTCTTTTGGAGATAGGGTCTCTATAGAGACAATCAAATTAAAATGAGGTCATGAAGGTGGGCCTTCATCCAGTATGAATGGTGGACTTCTAAGAGGAGGAAATTTGGACACAGACACACATAAGTGGGAATGTGGTGAGAACAGAAGATGGCCACTGATAAGCCAAGGAGAGAGGAAGCCTGGAATAGGTCCTTCCCTCACCGTCATCAGAAGAAACCACCCCTGCCAATACCTTGGCTTTGGATTTCTAGCCTCCAGCACTGGGAGAATACAGAACATACATGTCTGTTGTTTAGTCCAGTCAGTTGTGGGTACAGTGTGACAGAGCCCCGGCAAATGAATACGGCTGTGTTCTTAGCCAAGTCTTCTAATATTTCTGTCTCAGTTGTCTCATCTATAGCATTAGGAGGTAGATGAGCTTTGAAACTGCTGTATCTCCAATAGCTAATGATCAAGGATGAAGGAGATGGCAACCCACTCCAATATTCTTGCCTAGGAAATCCCATGGACAGAGGAGTCTGGCAGGCTACAGTCCATGGGGTTGCAAAGAGTCGGACATGACTGAGTGACTAACACTTTCACTTTCAAGAATGGACATAGACTCTCATCAGTTCTTCTGAGATGTAAACATGCACCATCTTCTGAGAAAAGCTCTCCCTCTTGTCTATAGATCAGTGGATTACAGACAAACTGAGATCATCTTTGATAACCCTGTCTGGTCATCCTAAGTCATATTTAGGTAATGACACTGGGAAGCAAAATAAGGAAGAAAGGAGGATCAAAGTTAACTCTGATTTTTGAAAGGCTAAGCAGGAAAATGCAATGGCACCCCACTCCAGTACTCTTGCCTGGAAAATCCCATGGACGGAGGAGCCTGGTAGGCTGCAGTCCATGGGGTCGCTGAGTCAGGCACGACTCAGCGACTTTACTTTTTCGTTTCACTTTCATGCATGGAGAAGGAAATGGCAACCCACTCCAGTGTTCTTGCCTGGAGAATCCTAGAGACAGAGGAGCCTAGTGGGCTGCCATCTATGGGGTTGCACAGAGTTGGACACAACTGATTCAACTTAGCAGCAGCAGCAGCAAACTTATAAGCTTATATCTTCAAGAAATTCATCATTTGTTAGATAATTAGCGGGAAGCTGTTGTATAATGAAGGGAGCTCAACTCAGTGCTCTGTGATAACCTAGATGGATGGGATGGAGTGGGAGGGAGGTTCAAGAAAGAGTGGATTTATGTATACTTACGGCTGATTCTGCCCTTATGGCAGAAAGTGAAGAGAAACAAAAGAACCTTTTGATGAAGGTGAAAGAGGAGAGTGAAAAAGTTGGCTTAAAACTCAACATTCAAAAAACTGAGATCATGGCATCTGGTCCCATCACTTCATGGCATTCAGATGGGGAAACAATGGAAACAGTGGAAGATTTTATTTTCTTGGGCTTGAAAATCACTGCGGACAGTGATTGCAGCCATGAAATTAAAAGATGCTTGCTCCTTGAAAAAAGCTATGACAAACCTAGACAGCGTAATAAAAGGCAGAGAGATTACTTTGCCAACAATTTGTCTGTCAAGTCAATGCTATGGTTTTTCCAGTAGTCATGTATGGATATAAGAGTTAGACCATAAAGAAGGCTGAGCACATGGTATTTTTCACAGAACTAGAACAAATAATTGCAAGATTTGTATGGAAATACAAAAAACCTCGAATAGCCAAAGCAATCTTGAGAAAGAAGAATGGAACTGGAGGAATCAACTTGCCTGACTTCAGGATCTACTACAAAGCCATAGTCATTACGATAGTATGGTACTGGCACAAAGACAGAAATATAGATCAATGGAACAAAATAGAAAGCCCAGAGACAAATCCACACACATATGGACAACTTATCTTCCACAAAGGAGGCAAGAATATACAATGGAGTAAAGACAATCTCTTTAACAAGTGGTGCTGGGAAAACTGGTCGATCACTTTCTAACACCACACACAAAAATAAACTCAAAATGGATTAAAGATCTAAACGTAAGACCAGAAACTATAAAACTCCTAGAGGAGAACATAGGCAAAACACTCTCCGATGTAAATCACAGCAGGATCCTCTATGATCCACCTCCCAGAATACTGGAAATAAAAGCAAAAATAAACAAATGGGATCTAATTAAAATTAAAAGCTTTTACACAACAAAGGAAACTATAAGTAAGGTGAAAAAACAGCCTTCTGAATGGGAGAAAACAATAGCAAATGAAGCAACTGACAAACAACTAATCTCAAAAATATACAAGCAACTTATGCAGCTCAACTCCAGAAAAATAAACGACCCAATCAAAAAATGGGCCAAAGAACTAAATAGGCATTTCTCCAAAGAAGACATATGGATGGCTAACAAATACATGAAAAGATGCTCAACATCACTCATTATCAGAGAAATGCAAATCAAGACCACAATGAGGTACCATTTCACACCAGTCAGAATGGCTGTGATCCAAAAGTCTACAAGCAATAAATGCTGGAGAGGGTGTGGAGAAAAGGGAACCCTTTTACACTGTTGGTGGGAATGCAAACTAGTACAGCCACTATGGAGAACAGTGTGGAGATTCCTTTAAAAATTCCAAATAGAGCTGCCTTATGACCCAGCAATCCCACCGCTGGGCATACACACCGAGGAAACCAGAATCGAAAGAGACACATGTACCCCAATGTTCATCGCAGCACTGTTTATAATAGCCAGGACATGGAAACAACCTAGATGTCCATCAGCAGATGAATGGATAAGAAAGCTGTGGTACATATACACAATGGAGTGTTACTCAGCCATTAAAAAGAATACATTTGAATCAGTTCTAATGAGATGGATAAAATTGGAGCCAATTATACAGAGTGAAGTAAGCCAGAAAGAAAAACACCAATACAGTATACTGACACATATATACAGAATTTAGAAAGATGGTAATGATGACTCTGTATGCGAGACAGCAAAAGAGACACAGATGTATAGAACGGACTTTTGGACTCTGAGGGAGAGGGAGAGGGTGGGATGATTTGGGAGAATGGCATTGAAATATGTATACTATCATGTAAGAAACGAAGTGCCAGTCTATGTTCGATACAGGATACAGGATGCTTGGGGCTGGTGCATGGGGATGATCCAGAGAGATGATATGGGGTGGGAGGTGGGAGGGGGATTCAGGATTGGGAGCTTGTATACACCCATGGTGGATTCATGTCAATGAATGGCAAAACCAATACAGTATTGTAAAGTAAAAGAAAGTAAAAATAAAAAAAAATTGAGAAAGGAAAAAAAAATAAAAATAAAAGTCATGGGAAATATTAAAAAAAAACAAAAGAAGGCTGAGCACAAAAAAAAAAAATTGATGTTTTTGAACTATGGTGTTGGAGAAGACTCTTGAGAGTCCTTTGGACTGCAAGATCAAACAAGTCCATCCTAAATGATATCAACCCTGAATATTCACTGGAAGGACTGATGCTGAAGCTAAAGCTCCAATACTTTGGCCACCTGATGTGAAGAGCAGACTCACTGGAAAAGACCCTGATGTTGGGAAAGATTGGAGACAAGAGGAGAAGGGGACAACAGAGGATGAGGTGGTTGGATGGCATCAACAACTCAATGGACATGAGTTTGAGCAAGCTCTGAGAGATGGTGAAGGACAGAGAAGGCTGGTGTGCTGCAGTTCATGGGGTTGCAAAGAGTCAGACATGAACAACAACAACAATGGCTGATTTACATCAGAAGAAACCAACAGAACACTGTGAAGCAATTATCCTCCAATTGAAAACAAATTAGTAAAAGAAATTCATCGTTTGAAAAAACTGGCTTATAACAGATTCAAAGAAGGTGCTGTGGTGGGTTCAGATGAAAAGATCAGTAATAAATGTAAATCTCGTGACATGGCTCCCTATGTTAGAACCTCTGTAGAGTAAACAAAAATGCACACATTTGGTGCTGTTTTTACAACTCATTTCTGGTGTTCTTTCTTCATTTCCCCCACCTCTCACTCCATGTTTATTATGAAAGAAAAGATGTTTCAGGCATAACTGTTGAACTTCTGGGTGCTACTATCCTATTCCATCTCAGCAAAAAAGAAACAGCTAATAATAATGAATCTGTGCAACCTTTATCAACCTCCCATCAGCCTGTATCATCTTGGTATAAATCCCAGGCTATTAATGCACCTTCAAAGCCTAGAATACAGTTTAATGCCAGAATCACAGTTGGTAAGAAGAGCATTTTGGCAACTGAAACTGCAATTCTAAATGCTATAAAACAGAACTGATGTCCTAGTTACCCTTCGCTTTACCTTGCTGAATGTACACTCTCCTGCCAAAGAAAATATGAAGATAAGCATTCTATTCTATGCGATGATCTTATCATTGCTAAGAAGCAATCATAGGGTGACCTTCTTAAGAAGCAACTGGCTAAATTACACGAAATAGTAGCATCAACAATATAAAAACAAAAATCAACACACTTAGCCAACATCAATCTCACAATTAAATGGACAGTGCTTGTAATTAGTTGGGGTTCCGATAAGATGGAATACTCGAATCAGAATAATTCAAAGGCTTCTGTACTAAGGAACTTTTACAAAAGTGTACTCAGGGTAAAGTAAAACCACAAGGGACTTTGGGCAATAATCAGGGTTGGGGGCTGAGGCACTGTTGCCAACTCTAGGCATAAGGGGACAAGGAGGAGGGGTTGGGTTGGCAGCACCCGGAGAAAGAAAGTCATGTAGAGAAGACTGTCATGAAGAGAGCAGTGGTTTTCCATCTAGGGACACTTCCAAAGTGTCCCCAACAAGACAGGAGTAAGGAGGACACTGTGCGAGGTGTCCCCAACAAGACAGGAGAAAGGAGGATAAATACCCTGACCTCCTCCTCCTCCTTTTAGTGTTCTGCCAGGGCCCCTACTGATCAAATCCAACCAGAGACAGAACAGGGGGCCCACTGAAGAGGTCTGCTAAGAGTCAGCCTCTGATGGTCAGGGTGAGGAGATCTGGAGGGACAATTGGGTGATGCACCGCAGGGTGCTTCCTAACCCAACGCACTCACAGAAATACTTATAAATTCTATAAGAGCAGAAATGTCTCTTCTTGTTCACCATTTTATCCCCAACTATATCGCTCCAGTATTCCTGCATGAAAAACCCCATGGACAGAGGAGCCTGGCTGGCTGTGGTCCATGGGGTTGCAAACAGTCAGACATGACTGAATCGACTAAGCACGGCATATCATTCCAACTCCTATTTTCCAATTCTCTGACAGCAACTGGGTGTCTAATAATTAAGTTCAATGTGACATTAATTACCCAGAGTTAGCACAGACCCCACCAGTTAAGGGCTCAGTACCATTTTAGACACCAGCCACAAATGGGGTCCCCAGACAACTTTCACTTCTGCCTGCTGCTGCTGCTGCTAAGTCGCTTCAGTCGTGTCCAACTCTGTGTGACCCCAGAGACGGCAGCCCACCAGGCTCCCCTGTCCCTGGGATTCTCCAGGCAAGAATACTGGAGTGGGTTGCCATTTCCTTTTCCAATGCATGAAAGTGAAAAGTGAAAGTGAAGTCACTGAGTCGTGACCAACTCCCAGCGACCCCATGGACTGCAGCCCACCAGGCTCCTCCATCCATGGGATTTTCCAGGCAAGCCTAGCCAACTATAAATATGGAGGTTCCCACAACCCCACTCAGGTTCAGTAATTTGCCAGAGTAACTCCCAGCTCAGGGAAGCTCTCTACTTTCTATTACAGCTTTATTGTAAAGAATACAACTCAGGAACAGCCAAATAGAAGAGTTGCATAGGGAAGGTATGGGGGTAAGTAGGGCACAGGGCTTCCATGCTCTTTTTGAGTGTACCACCTTCCCAGCACATCAATGTGTTCCCAATCTGGAAGCGTCGTGGCATAGGCATGATTTACTTAATTTCAAGCCACTGGTACTTGAACTCAGTCTCCATTCCCTCTCTCCTCCCCAGAGGTCAGAGGTGGGACTGAAGGGTTCTATCCCTATAATCACATAGATTTTTCCTCTGGGACCAGCCCCCATCCTGAAGCTGTCTAAATACCCCATCTTTAGTCACCTCATTAGAATACAGAAGACACTCCTATCAGTGGAAATTCCAAGGAATTTAGCATGCCAGGAACCAGGAAAAAGGCCAAATCTATTTTTTTCTTAATCATGCCACACCAGCATGTTGTATCACCATGTCTGGCACGTAACAGATACTGTATTTGTTACTGAATGATGCAGTCTCCACTGTGTTAGTCTACAGTTCTTTCTCTTTTTCCTTCTGGGTTTTTGAAAGATTACTAAAATGTTTAAGCCCAAACTATACATGCCTTTAAGCTTCTCCTTCCCCTCTAGGCAGATAATCTAGAGAAGACAAACCCTGAGTGGCTTCTAGAACCCCAGGGCACTCCACACCTCTAACACCCAAAGCATAGGGAGGCTCAAAGGAGACACATATATTTTAGAGATGGAATCTAAACTGTTGACAAACAATCTGCTCCAGTCTCTTCAGGGTTGTATGTCTTTTTATCACCTTCACTACCAACAGATTCTGTGGCACTGAATAGATGTAGGAAGCTAGGGCTAGACCTTTGTGGGGTGGTAAGCTATTTTTGTTGATATAAGGTATCATACAACATGTCACCAAAAGAACTTTATTTTGTTCTGGATCGTTTCCCAATGATATGAGTCCCACCTTGTGCTTTTAAAAAATCCCAAGGTGACCAACATTTTACATGTCAGGGGAAACTGGATCTCTATCAGGAGAAAATCTGAGATTAGGGATGAAGAAAATGCAGAATGGAGTAGGGATAGTCTAAATCCATTAACAGAAAAAACAAAAAAAAAATCACTGAAAAACAAACAGATCTATTCAAAGCTGATATGACTTGAAAATACGGTACAAAATCTCAGTTTAAATGAGGTTTGGGGGAAGCGCATTTCCATCGGATGGAAGGACATTTTCCATTCATCAGCAGCCCTAGCTATTAAACTGATAGACTGTAAGTTTCCTCTATAGCAATAGCCTTTTTAATAATAACATAAATGAGCCAAGCTCTATGACCAAACTTTGACGTCTCAACCTAAACAGTTATCCAAAGGCTTGATCAGGTCCTGATCAAGAATATGTTTAACCTGCTCACACATTCCTGGCCCATCTTTCTGTGGAAAGGGGCTCCTAAATTTCTTCAGCTGAGTGTGGTCTCTAGCCACTGCATGCTCTGCACATGTGATGCCCCCTTTGATCAACAGGACACACTATCATCACTTCAGGCACTGATCAGAAAATGCATCTAAGGACAGACTGGGCTTCCCAGGTGTCTCTAGCAGTAAAGATCCTGCCTGCCAATGCTGGAGACATAAGAGACACTAGTTCCATCCCTGGGTCGTGAAGATCCCCTGGAGGAGAGCATGGCAACCCACTGCAGTATTCTTGCCTGGAGAATTCCATGGACAGAGGAGCCTAGCAGGCTACAATCCATGGGGTCACAAAGACTCAGACGTGACTCAAGTGATTTAGCATGCACATGCAGGAGCTTGCTAGACACACCTGATAGCGGAAAGAAATGCCTAAGGCAGTTGTTCTAAACCCAGTTGATTGTTCTAAATGACCTAGGGAGAAGGGAAGACAAGAATGGCCAGAGGGCCTTGGAAAGGAAGAGAGTGAGAGAGAACTGAGTGGATATCTAGGCCCACCCAAGTACATGGAATCATATCTGGAGGTATCCTTTTTAAGACACATTAATCTACCCCCTCACCACCACACTCCATCATACAATGGAAGAGACAGACTAGTTTTCCTTTTCCTGTCTCTAAACAATACACTGGATTAGGTAGACTGGAATTACATAGGGAACTTTTTCAAAATAAGTTACATGAGTAAGATTCTGCTTACCTACTCACCCCGCCATTCTGAGGAGCCTCATGTGCTGGCACCAGATAAATTTTGCAAGAGCTCTCTAGGTTATTTTGACCCTCTTCTCTTCTCTTCATCCTGCCCCAACCCCAGTTAAAAATCCACTAAACACTAGTTTCCTATTACACTCAGTTACCAGAAAGAAATGTATTTGGGTCACATATCTTAACTTCCTGCTAACATACCTTAATGGCATTAATATTTAACAATACACACTTGACTTAGATAAAAAATGCCTGATAAGGGTTATCTACTTGAATTTTACATTGTTATACCTTCTGGAAAATCAGTTTAAATCATCTAATAACCTTACTCAACATCCATTACATAGACCTTCACAAAATACCATGTCTGACAAGAGATAGTCCCCCTAGCAGAACATGTCTATGTCTTTCTAACAAACAGGTATAATGAGGTATTGCAAAGCATCTGCCCTGGTGCCTCAGCTGCTAGAAAACAAGCCTTTTTTTTTTTTTTTTTAAGTAGTAACTAATACTGGTGAGGATCCTTAGAAATGGCTTGTAAGACAATGTTACTGACAGAATGTTCTGTGATAAGTGTGCTACACCTACCCTGTCCAATTCTACAGTTAATAGGTACATGTGACTTGTGAGCACTTTAAATTGTGACTAGTGTGACTGAGGAGTGAATTTTAAATATTATTTAATTTCAATTAATCCGATGCAAATAGCCGACTCACTGGAAAAGACCTTGATGCTGGGAAAAATTCAAGGCAAGAGCAGAAGAGGATGGCAGAGGATGAATGGTTGGATGGCATCACCGACTCAAAGGATATGAGTTTAAGCAAGCTCCAGAAGACAGTGAAGGACAGGGAAGTGGGGCATGCTGCAGTCCATGGGGGTCACAAAGAGTTGGACACAACTGAGCAACTGAACAACAACAATATACATTTAAATAACTGCATGTGGCTATTGGAGAAGGAAATGGCAACCCACTCTAGTATTCTTGCCTGGAGAATCCCATGGACGGAGGAGCTTGGTGGGCTACAGTCCACGGGTTGCAAAGAGTCAGACACGACTGAGCAACTTCACTTTCACTGCCTATACGGAGCCACATGGTTCCAAGACCACTTTTTATATTTAAGTAGGATGACACAAGAAAAAGAAATACAAAAAGGCAAAATGGTGTCTGAGGAGGCCTTACAAATAGCTGAGAAAAGAAAAGAATCTAAAGGCAAAGCAGAAAAGGAAAGATATACCCATTGAATGCAGAGTTCCAAAGAAAAGCAAGGAGAGATAAGAAAGCCTTCCTCAGTGATCAATGCAAAGAATAGAGGGAAACAATAGAATGGGAAAGACTTGAGATCTCTTCAAGAAAATTAGGGATACCAAAGGAACATTTCATGCAAAAATAGGCACAATAAAGGACAGAAATGGTATGGACCTAACAGAAGCAGAAGATATTAAGAAGAGGTAGCAAGAATACACAGAAGAACTATACAAAAAAGATATTAATGACCCAGATAACCACAATGATGTGAGGACTCATCTAGAGCCAGACATCCTGGAATGCAAAGTCTAGGGCCTTAGGAATCATTACTATAAACAAATCTAGTGGAGGTGATGGAATTCCAGCTGAGCTATTTCAAATCCTAAAAGATGATGCAGTTAAAGTGCTGCACTCCATATGCCAGCAAATTTGGAAAACTCAGCAGTGGCCACAGGACTGTAAAAGGTCAGTTTTCATTTCAATCCCAAAGAAAGGTAATGCCAAAGAATGTCCAAACGACCGCACAATTACACTTATCTCACATGCTAGCAAAGTAATGCTCAAAATTCTCCAAGTGAGGCTTCAACTGTATGTGAACCAAGAACTTCCAGATGTACAAACTGGTTTTAGAAAGGGTAGAGGAACCAAAGATCAAATTGCCAACATCTATTGGATCATAGAAAAAGCAAAAGAGTTCCAGAAAAATCTACTGCTTTATTGCCTACACCAAAGCCTTTGACTGTGTGGATCACAACAAACTGTGGAAAATTCTGAAAGAGATGGTAATTCCATCATCTTACCTGCCTCCTGAGAAATCTGTATGCAGGTCAAGAAGCAACAGTTAGAACCAGATATGGAACAATGGACTGGTTCCAAATTGGGAAAGAAGTATGTCAAGGCTGAATACTGTCACCCTATTTAACTTTTCTTGTGAAATGCCAGGCTGGATGAAGCACAGGCTGGAATCAAGACTGCAGGGAAAAATATAAATAACCTCAGATATGCAGATGACACCACTCTTATGGCAGAAAGCAAAGAGGAACTAAAGAACCTCTTGATGAAAGTGAAAGAGGAGAGTGAAAAAGTTGGCTTAAAACTCAACATTCAAAGAACAAAGAGCATGGTATCTACTCACATCATTTCATGGCATATAGATGGGGAAACAATGGAAACAGTGACAGACTTTATTTTCTTGGGCTCCAGAATCACTGCAGATGGTGACTGCAGCCATGGAATTAAAAGATGCTTGCTCCTTGGAAGAAATGCTAAGACAAACCTAAACAGCATATTAAAAAGCAGAAACATTACTTTGTCAATAAAGGTCCATCTAGTCAAAGCTATGATTTTTCCAGTAGTCATGTATGGATGTAATAGTTGGACCATAAAGAAAGCTGAGCACCAAAGAATTGATGCTTTTGAACTGTGGTGTTGGAGAAGACTCTTGAGAGTCCCTTGGACTGCAAGGAGATCAAACCAGTCAATCCCAAAGGAAATCAGTCCTGAATATTCATTGGAAGGACTGATGCTGAAGCTGAAGCTCCAATACCTGGCCACCTGATGTGCTGACTCATTTGAAAAGACCCCGATGCTGGGAAAGATTGAAGGCAGGAGGAGAAGGGGACAACAGAGGATGAGATGGTCAGATGGCATTACTGGCTCAATGGACATGAGTTTGAGCAAGCCCTGGGAGTTGGTGAAGGGAAGCCTGGTGTGCTGCAGTCCACGGACAGGGTCACAAAGAGTTGGACATGACTGAGTGACTGAACTGAACTGAATTGAAGATGCCTCAAAAATCTTATAGTAGTTTCAACTTGGTACAAATGCTATGTGTTAACTGTAAGCATCCTCAGCTTTTAGTAATATTATTCAAAAGGATTTCCAGGGTTGACTATAGGAACTTGCTTGCTCTCAACAGAAAGCAAGGTCAGGTCATATGCCTGATGCAGCCTGATCAAACTGTGCCTTCATGCCTGGGTTCTTATTACTGGACTGCTGGGACCCTATGGCAGAAGAGCAGACCTTCCTCTGAGTGGGACCACTGTAACCCCTCTGAATGGGCACTGTGGATGTTTACTCTCCCCTCAGCTCAGACCCCTCCACTGTTCTAACCTCACATGGTAAAGAGAAGGCAGGAGTTTGGCCTTGAGGCTTTCTTAATTCACACCTGGAAAGTGTGTTCCCTTTCTGATGAAAGGTCCAAAGGGTTTGCAGGGTCTCTCAACCTCAGCACAGTGACATGTTGAGCACTGTGCTTCTGTGTTATGGGGACTGTCCTGTGTGTCTGAAGATGTTTAGGAGCATCCCTGGTCTCTACCCACTAGATGCCAGTAGTGTCCCCCCAACCTTGCCAGTAGTGCCCACCCAATATTTCTACAGACACTGTCAAATATCCCTGGAGGGCAAAAATCTCCCCTGGTTGAGAGTCACCAGTCTAGGCAGTAAGTTCTTAAACTATGGGCTATTTAATAAAGAAGATGAACTTTAGTTTTCTGTTCAGTTTTTAAAATCTCTAGTACCTGGCAGATGCCTGATACTGTGATAAACACTCAAGTATTGCTTGGATGCATGAATAAACAGCCAATGTTATTTTTTAGCTTTGTAAATATCTCCCTCAGTGCCTAGAAGACTCAATCAACAAGTATTTTCTGGCTTATTAATTTCTTCAAGGTTTAAAAAAGTAGCAATTTCTATGAATGACTACTTTTGAGGAAGGAAAATGATGGGAAAATACATCTTTCTTCATAACTTAATGTATATGAAGCAATTTCCTGGCTTGTTATGATTTTTAGTAAATCAAGTAAGTCCAAAAATATAGTATCACCAGTTCCAAATTAAGTGTCATAGTTTAGGGGTTGCACAGAGTCGGACATGACTGAAGCGACTTAGCAGCAGCAGCAGCAGCAGATATGCAGATGACACCACCCTTATGGCAGAAAGTGAAGAGGAACTAAAGAGCTTCTTGATGAAAATGAAAGAGGAGAGTGAAAAAGTTGGCTTAAAGCTCAACATTCAGAAAACTAAGATCATGGCATCTGGTCCCATCGCCTCACGACAAATAGATGGGGAAACAGTGGAAACAGTGAGAAACTTTATTTTGGGGGCTCCAAAATCACTGCAGATGCTGATTGGAGCCATGAAATTAAAAGACACTTACTCCTTGGAAAGAAAGTTATGACCAACCTAGACAGCATATTAAAAAGCAGAGACATTACTTTGCCAACAAAAGTCCATCTAGTCAAGGCTATGGTTTTTCCAGTAGTCATGTATAGATGTGAGAGTTGGACTATAAAGAAAGCTGAGCATCAAAGAATTGATGCTTTTGAACTGTGGTGCTGGAGAAGACTTTTGAGAGTCCCTTGGACTGCCAGGCGTTCCAACCAGTCCATCCTAAAGGAGATCAGTCCTGGGTGTTCCCTGGAGGTCCCTGGTTGAAGCTGAAACTCCAGTTCTCTGGCCACCTGATGCAAAGAGCGATGGCATCACCGACTCAATAGACATGAGTTTGGGTGGGCTCCAGGGGTTGGTGTTGGACAGGGAGGCCTGGCATGCTGCAGCTCCTGGGGTCACCAAGAGTCTAACACAACTGAGCAATTGAACTGAACTGAACTGAAAACTCTTTTTAAAAATTAAAGTAAAAATGCAGAGGAAGGAACACTTCCAAACTCATTCTATGAGACCACCATCACCTGGAACAGACTGGTTCCAAATAGGAAAAGGAGCACGTCAATGTTGTCACTCTGCTTATTTAACTTATATGCTTACTTAACAACATGGGAAAGGAAATGGTCTATCAAGTCCAAGAGTCACAAAGAGTCCCACACAGGATAAACACAAGGAGAAACACACCAAAACACATACTAATCAAACTAACAAAGACTAAACACAAAGAAAGAATACTAAAAGCAGCAAGGGAGAAGCAACAAGTAACATACAAGGGAAACCCCATACACTTAACAGCTGACCTTTCAGCAGAAACTCTGCAGGCCAGAAGGGAATGGCAGGATATATTTAAAGTACTGAAAGGGGGAAATCTACAACCAAGATTATAGTATCCAGCAAGGATCTCATTCAGAATTGATGGAGAAATAAAAAGCTTTTCAGACAAGCAAAAGTTAAGAGAATTCAGTACCACCCAACCAGGCTTACAACAAATGTTAAACAGATTTATATAGTCAAGAAATACAAGAGAAGAAAAAAGATCTACAAAATCAACCACAAACAATTAAGAAAATGGCCAACAATAGGAACATACATATTAATAATTACTTCAAATGTAAATGGATTAAATGCTGCAACCAAAAGGCACAGACTGGGTGGATGGATGCAAAAACAAGACCCATATATATGCTGTCTACAAGAAACCCACTTCAGACCTAAAGACACATATAGACTGAAAGTGAGAGGATGGAAAAATATATTCCATGCAAATGGGAAGCAAAAGAAAGCTGGAGTAGCAATCCTCATATCAGACAAAATAGACCTTAAAATAAAGATTACAAGAGCTAAGGAAGGATACTACATAATGATTAAGGGATCAATCCAAGAGGAAGACATAACAATTGTAAATATCTATGCACCCAACATAGAAGCACCTCAATACATAAGACAAACACTGACAAACAATAAAGGAGAAATTGACAGTAACACAATAATAATAGGAAACTTTAACACCCCACTCACACCAATGGACAGGTCATCAAAACAGAAAATTATTAAGGAAACACAAGTCTTAAATGATACATTAGATGAGATGGATCTCATTGATATCTTCAGGACATTCCATCCAAATGCAGAAGAATACACCTTCTCAAATGCACATGGAACATTCTCCAGGATAGACCACATCTTGGGTCACAAATCAAACCTGAGTAAATTTAAGAAAATTGAAATTGTATCAAGCATCTTCTCCAACCACAAGTCTATGAGACTAGATATGAATTACAAGAAAAAAAAAGTCTAAGAAACACAAACACATGGAAATTAAACAACATGTTTCTAAATAACCAACAGGTTACTAAAGAAATAAAAAAAATTCTAGAAACAAATGACAATGAAAACACGACATCTCAAAACCTATGGGATGCTGCAAAAGCAGTTCTAAGAGGGAAGTTTACAGTAATACAATCCTACCTCAGGAAACAAGAAAAACATAGAATATACAACCTAACTTTACAACTAAAACAACTGGAAAAAGAAGAACAAAAACACCCCAAAATTAATAGAAGGAAAGAAATCACAAAGATTTGAGCAGAAATAAATGAAAAAGAAATGAAAGAAACAGTAGTAAAGATTAATAAAACTAAAAGTTGGTTCTTTGAGAAGATACACAAAATTGACAAACCTTTAGCCAGACTCAAGAAAAAAAGAGAGAAGAATCAAATCAACAAAATTAGAAATGACAAAGGAGAGGTTACAACAGACAATGCAGAAATACAAAGGACTATAAGAGACTATTATGAACAACTATATGGAAATAAAATGCATAACTGGAAGAAATGGACAGATTCTTACAAAAGTTCAATCTTCCAAGACTGAACCAGGAAGAAATAGAAATTATAAACAACCCAATTAGAAGCACTGAAATTGAAGCTGTGATAAAAAAAATCTCCCAAAAAACAAAAGCCCAGGACCAGACGGCTTCACAGGACAATTCTATCAAACATTTAGAGAAGAGCTAATGTCTATCCTTCTAAAACTCTTTCAAAAAACTGCAGAGGAAGGAACACTTCAAACTCATTCTCTGAGACCATCATCACCTGGAACAGACTGGTTTCAAATAGGGGGAGTATGTCAAGGATCTATATTGTCACCCTGCTGATTTAACTTATAGGCAGAGTACATCATGAGAAATGCTGGGCTGGATGAAGCACAAGCTGGAATCAAGATTGGTGGGAAAAATATCAATAACCTCAGATATGTAGATGACACCACCCTTATGGCAGAAAGTAAAGAAGAACTGAAGAGCCTCTTGATGAAAGTGAAAGAAGAGAGTGAAAAAGCTGGCTTAAAGCTCAACATTCAGAAAACTAAGATCATGGCATTCAGTCCCATCACTTCATGGCAAATAGATGGGGAAAACAGTGGAAACAGTGTCAGACTTTATTTTAGGGGGCTCAAAAATCACTACAGATGGTGACTACAGCCATGAAATTAAAAGACTCTTACTCCTTGGAAGAAAAGTTATGACCAACCTAGACAGTATATTAAAAAGCAGAGACATTACTTTGCCAACCAAGGTCTGTCTAGTCAAGGCTATGGTTTTTCCAGGAGTCATGTATGGATGTCAGAGTTGGACTATAAAGAAAGCTGAGCACCAAAGAACTGATGCTTTTAAACTGTGGTATTGGAGAAGACTCTTGAGAGTTCCTTGGACTGCCAGGCATTCCAACCAGTCCATCCTAAAGGAGATCAGTCCTGAATATTCATTAGAAAGATTGATGTTGAAGCTGAAACTCCAATATTTTGGCCACCTGATGCAAAGAACTGACTTATCTGAAAAGACCCTGATGCTGGGAAAGATTGAAGGTGGGAGGAGAAGGGGATGATGGAGGATAAGATGGTTGGATGGCATCACCGACTCAATGGACATGAGTTTGAGTAAACTCTGGGAGTTGGTGATGGACAGGGAGGCCTAGAGTGCTGCAGTCCATGGGGTTGCAAAGAGTTGGACACAACTGAGTGACTAAACTGATCACTCTGGTACCAAAACCAGACAAAGACAACACAAAGAAAGAAAACTACTGACCAAAATCACTGATGAACATAGTTGCAAAAATCCTCAAAAAATTTTCGCAAATAGAATTCAGCAACACATCAAAAAGCTCATACACCATGATTAAGTTCAATTTATTCCAGGAATGTGAGGATTCTTCAATATATGCAAATCAATCAATGTGATACACTGTATCAGCAAATTAAAAGATAAAAACCATATGATAATCTCAATAGATGCAGGAAAAGCCTTTGACAAAATTCAGCACTCATTTATGATTAAAACTCTACAAAAAATGGGCATAGAAGGAACCTACATCAACATAGTAAAGGCCATATACAATAAGCCTACAGCAAACATTACTCTCAATGGTGAGAAACTGAAAACATTCCCCCTAAGATCAGGAACAAGACAAGAGTGTCCACTCTCACCACTATTATTCAACATAGTGCTGGAAGTCCTAGCTACAGCAATCAGAGAAGAAAATGAAATAAAAGGAATCCAGATCAGAAAAGAAGTAGTAAAGCTCTCACTGTTTGCAGATGACATGATACTCTACATAGAAAACCCTAAAGATAGTATCAGAAAATTACTAGAGTTAATCAGTGAATTTAGCAAAGTTGCAGGATATAAAATCAATACACAGAAATCACTTGCATTTCTATATACTAACAATGAAAAAGCAGAAGGAGAAATTAAGGAATCAATCCCATTCACCACTGCAACAAAAAAGAATTAAATAACGAGGAATAAACTTACCCAAGGAAACAAAAGAACTACACACAGAAAATTATAAGATGCTGATGAAAGAAATCAAAGATGACATAAACAGATGGAGAGATAGTCCATGTTCCTGGGTAGGAAGAATCAATATTGTGAAAATGGCTATACTACCAAACACAATCTACAGATTCAGTGCAATCCCTATCAAATTACCAATGGCATTTTTCATAGAACTAGAACAAAAAATTTCACAATTCGCATGAAAACACAAAGACCCCAAATAGCCAAAGCAGCCCTGAGAAAGAAGAATGGAGCTGGAGGAATCAACCTTCCTGACTTCAGGTTATACTACAAAGCTGCAATCATCAAGACAGTATGGTACTGGCACAAAAACAGAAATATAGACCAATGGAATAAGATAGAAAGCCCAGAAATAAACCCATGCACCTATGGGTACCTTATTTTTGGCAAAGGAGGCAAGAATATACAATGCAGCAAAGACAGCTTCTTCAATAAATGGTGCTGGGAAAACTGGACAGCTACATGTAAGAGAATCAAATTAGAACACTTCCTAGCCCCATACACAAAGATGAACTCAAAATGGATTAAAGACATAAATATAAGACCAGAAACTGTAAAACTCTTAGAGGAAAGCATAGGCAGAATACTCGATGACATAAGTCAAAGCAAGATCCCCTATGAGCCACCTACTAGAGTAGTGGAAATAAAAACAAAAGTAAACAAGTGGGACCTGATTAAACTTAAAAGCTTTTGCACAGCAAAGGAAACTATAAGCAAGGTGAAAAGACAACTCTCAGAATGGGAGAAAATACTAGCAAATGAAACAAGTGACAAAGGATTAATTTCCAAAATATACAAGCAGCTCATACAACTCAATACCAGAAAAACAAACAACCCACTCAAAAAGTGGGAAAAAGACTTGAACAGATATTTCTCCAAAGAAGACATACAGATGGCTAATAAACACATGAAAAGATGCTCAACATCACTCATGATTAGAGAAATGCAAATCAAAACTACAATGAGATATCACCTCACACTGGTCAGAATGGCCATCATCAAAAAGTCTATAAACCATAAATGTTGGAGAGGGTGTGGAGAAAAGGGAACGCTCTTTTGGTGGGAGTGTAAATTGATACAGCCACTATGGAAGATGGTATGGAGAGTTCTTAAAACACTAGGACTAAAACCATCATATGATCCAGCAATCCCACTCCTAGGCATATACCCTGAGGAAACCAAAATTGAAAAAGACACATGGATCCCATTGTTCACTGCAGCACTATTTACAATACCTAGAACATGGAAGCCACCTAGATGCCCATAGAAAGATGAATGGATAAAGAAGTTGTGGCATATATACACAATGGAATATTATTACTCAGCCATTAAAAGGAACATACGTGACTTCTGATGAGGTGGATGAACCTAGAACCTATAATACACAGTGAAATCAGTCAGAAAGAGAAAGAGGAAGATAAATGTCATATTCTAATGCATATATAAGAAATCTAAAAAAATGGTACTTAAGAACTTATTTACAGGATAGCAGTGGAGAAACAGACATAGAGAATAGGATTCTGGACATGAGGAGAGGGTGAGATGTATGGGAAGTGTAACATGGAAACTCATATTACCATATGTAAAATAGACAGCCAATGGGAATTTGCTGTATGGCTCAGGAAACTCAAACAGGGACTCTGTATCAATCTAGAGGGGTGGGATTGGGCAGGAGATGAGAGGGAGGTGCAAAAGGGAGGGGATATATGTATACTTACGCTGATCATGTTGAGGTTTGACAGAAAAAAACAAAATTCTGTAAAGCAATTATTATTCAATAAAAAATAGATTAAAAAATTTTTTAATCTCTCAAATTTGCTTTTTGTCTAACATCATTCTTATAGTCTAAAATAAATATAAAATAAACAGCAAGTAATAAGTCATTAGCAAATAAACAAAGTGAGAAATGCACATTAAAGTGATTTATAACATAATGTACATTTATTTAAGAATGTATTCCAATATCAAACGGCACAGTTCAACAATGCAAAACCGCAATTACTTTTGCACCAACCCAATATAAACCAAGAGTAGGAAACTCAGCTGTAGGAAAGGAGCCTATAGAATTTACAGCAGTGGGTGCAAAGCAATTTAGGACTAATTAAATGTAAGAGAGTTCCAGAAAAACATCTATTTCTCCTTTACTGACTATGTCAAAGCCTTTGACTGTGTGGATCACAATAAACTGTGGAAAATTCTGAGAGAGATAGGAATACCAGACCGCCTGACCTGCCTCTCGAGAAACCTATATGCAGGTCAGGAAGCAACAGTTAGAACTGGACATGGAACAACAGACTGGTTCCAAATAGGAAAAGGAGTACGTCAAGGCTGTATATTGTCACCCTGCTTATTTAACTTTTATGCAGAGTACATCATGAGAAACATTGGGCTGGAAGAAGCACAAGCTAGAATCAAGATTGCTGGGAGAAATATCAATAACCTCAGATATGACACCACTCTTATGACAGAAAGTGAAGAGGAACTAAAAAGCCTCTTGATGAAAGTGAAAGTGGAGAGTGAAAAAGCTGGCTTAAAGCTCAACGTTCAGAAAATGAAGATCATGGCATCTGGTCCCATCACTCCATGGGAAATAGATGGGGAAACAGTGGAAACAGTGTCAGACTTTATTTTTCTGGGCTCCAAAATCACTGCAGATGGTGACTGCAGCCATGAAATTAAAAGATGCTTGCTCTTTGGAAGAAAAGTTATGACCAACCTAGATAGCATATTCTAAAGCAGAGACATTACTTTGCCAACTAAGGTCCATCTAGTCAAGGCTATGGCTTTTCCAGTGGTCATGCATGGATGTGAGAGTTGGACTGTGATGAAAGCTGAGCGCTGAAGAATTGATTCTTTTGAACTGTGGTGTTGGAGAAGACTCCTGAGAGTCCCTTGGACTGCAAGGAGATCCAACCAGTCCATTCTGAAGGAGTTCAGCCCTGGGATTTCTTTGGAAGGAATGATGCGAAAGCTGAAATTCCAGTACTTTGGCCACCTCATGCGAAGAGTTGACTCATTGGAAAAGACTCTGATGCTGGGAGGGACTGGGGGCAGGAGGAGAAGGGGACGACAGAGGATGAGATGGCTGGATGGCATCACGGACTCGATGGACGCGAGTCTGAGTGAACTCCGGGAGTTGGTGATGGACAGGGAGGCTTGGCGTGCTGCGATTCATGGGGTCGCAAAGAGTCGGACACGACTGAGCGACTGAACTGAACTGAAATGTATTGTAAGGCTTCCCCATGTGGCACAGTGGTAAAGAATTTGGCTGCTGATGCAGGTTTAATCCCTGGGTCAGGAAGATGCCCTGGAGTGGAAAATGGCAACCCATTCCAGTATTCTTGCCTGGGAAATCCCATGGACAGAAGAGCCTGGTGGGCTATAGCCCATGGGAGTCACAAAGAGTAGGACACAGCTGAGCATACATGAACGCATTTGATCTATGCTTAAAACTGATACACTTTCAATTTTACCACATTTTAGTGGCCCAAACAAGGCACAAGCCTAGATTCAAGGTGTGGAGAAATAGTCTCCAGCTACTAATGGAATGAATCACAAAGTCACATACATGATATAGGAGAGGAAATCACTACAGCTGTTTTGGCATCAATCTTCCATACCTCCCTTTTTCAGGCTCTTAAAACCTGAATTAACAAGCAGAGGTCACTTGATAATTACATAATTAAATCTGACTGCATAGTGTTCAGGCGTTATTTCAATCAAGCTCAAAAGAACTTGATCAGTTGCCCCAAATCCAGAATGTATCAGAACACCAGACTGCCCTTCTCCCTCTCCTGCCCCACCCACACCCCTCAAACGTCTATCTGGAGATTACCTCTCAGACTGGACTCTTTCTGCGGATGCCTGCCATTAAGCCCTCCCATTCTGCACTGCTTCTCGCTGGTTTCACTCTTCTGGTGACACCTGCTTCCATATAATGGATTTATTTTCTATAGTCTCTATAATAATTACTATGTTAGGTGTTTAGTCAATAAAAATTTAAATCTGCTCAAGTTGATGCAGGGAAAGAGAGAGGAAAACATCCTCTCTTCATCTGCCACCTCTTCCTCAGGGGTATCAGTACAACAGCACTCTGAAATCTGGAAGAAGAATCATTTCCTTTTTGCTTTCATTAGCTATTGCTATAATAACTGGGAATCTCTGGCCCTGTTGGTTCATAATTCAGTGGAAGAGCCCAAATGTCTGTGGACCACAGGTTTCCTGTAACAGCAGGAACGATTCCTCAGCTCTTTCAGAACTGAAACCTAGATATTGTGCAGAAATTCAAGGAGCCCAAACCCTGTTAGAGTAAATTAGCATTTAGGTATCTGACACGCTTTGGAATGAGTCTTTCCATACAAATCCGTTTTCTAGGCCGCTATTCCATTACACAGTGCCCTTCTTAGGAAAGCCCGAGGGAGAAATTTCTCTCTGATCTCAGGATGGGAAATAGCTGGGCTGCTTCTTAGTACTTGAGTGGTTTTGTGGTGGCTGTTACTACAGTTAATGAGCATTGTGAGGGCATCTCCTTAGTGTGGTGCCGAATCTGAGACCCATCTCTAATAAATCTATAGGACTTCAGGTGTGAATTTTGGATATTAACCCCACACCTAAATTTGCCTTATCTTTCCTATAAACTCGCCATTCCACTTCCCTCATTGAATTACTTTTATGGTTTTTTTTTGTCCTATTTGAGATACTTATATAAGCAGATTAAATGCTCTTCAGAGCTTCAGAGAATAAATAAGAAAACAATAAGTGCCGGTTTCTCAAGAAATGTATATGATTTTAGACACTTTTAACAATTCAATTGTATCTATTTTGCTAGATCTCTTCTTTTCCCATTTCAGACACTCTGGCTAAGTTAATCGTACTTCTCCAAGGTTCATTATTATCTTTGGCTTCAAAAGACTGCTCATACTGTTTTTCTTTTTCTGCCTATATCCTACTGCTATCCCTTACCTGTCCCAAGGCAACCATTTCAATGTGCTCTATGCATGTCCTTTTGTTAGTATGTGTCCTTATAAAGCACAGTTTTGTATATGTGGATCTTAATGGTGTATAAATATTATTGTTGTAAAAGTCAATCTCCTTCTTTTTTCATCCAGCACTATGTTTTTAAGGTTCATATATTTTCTCTGGGTACATCTAGTCTGTTACTTCTCTCTGCTGAATAGCACAAACAAAACACTTCCTGCCTCTTATTCCCCAAAACTGCCTCCAATCCCCTATTGCCACAAAAACACTGTGAAGACAGTGCTTACACATGGGGTGAATGCTTTTGAGAAACAAAAGTGTGCTGGTCATAAGTCCACCAGGACAGCACATGCACACACTATAACTGTCCCAGACAAGCTAACACGCCTTGCCACCTTACTCCTACAGGACCTTCATAAACTCTGTAAGAAGTCGTCCTTGACATGGACCCAGGAGCGGATTTGCTGGGTCAAGAAGTATACCTCGACCTAATTTGCTATCACCATCAGAGTCCTCTGCAGAATTTCTACACCAGTTCATAGTCCCATTAGCAGTGCATAAGGGTTCCTACAGTCCCACATCCCTGCCAACGCTTGGCATTATCCTAAATTTCCCAGTCTAGTACAAGAAAACTGATGTCTCCATTTATCTTTCATTTTTCTGTCAACTAACGAGTTTGAATGGGCTTCCTTGGTGGCTCAGTAGTAAAGAACCCACCTGCAATGCAGGAGATGCAAGAGATGTGGGTTCAATCCCTGGGTCAGAAGGATCCCCTGGAAGAGAAAATGGCAACCCACACCAGGATTCTTGCTGGGACAATCCCATGGACAGAGGAGCCTGGCAGACTACAATCTGTGGGGTCTCAAAGAGTCAGACACAACTGAGCAACTAAACAATGAGTTTGACCATTTCTTAATATTCTTAGCTTTTGTATTTTTTTTCTTTCTGTGAATTTTGACTCGCACATATTTATTTGCCCATTTTCCCGTGATGTATCTTTTTTGTTGATTTGCAACAGATAGAAACTTTTCTAAAGTGAGCACACATTTCTTTGTCTCGTAGCACATAACTAGCACTGCTATCCTTTCTGGCAGAACTAGAGTCACACAATGACAAGGATAAGTAACAGTGCAGGGATCATAAGATGCTATAGAATCTAGTTATATGGGTACAAACCAATCGTTATGGACTGAATCAAGTTCCCCAAATGCATATGTTGAAGCCCCTAACCTCCAGTGTGACTGTATTTGGAGAGGTAGCCTTTAAGAAGGTTCAGTTCAGTTCAGTTCAGTCGCTCAGTCATACCTGACTCTTTGTGACCCCATGGACTGCAGCACGCCAGGCTTCCCTGTCCATCACCAACTCCCCGTAGCTTGCTCAAACTCATGTCCATTGAGTCGGTGATGCCATCCAACCATCTCATCCTCTGTCGTCTCCTTCTCCTCTCACCTTCAATCATTCCCAGAATCAGAGTCTTTTCCAATGAGTCAGTTCTTTGCAGCAAGTGGCCAAAGTATTGGAGTTTCAGCTTTAGCATCAGTCCTTCCAATGAATATTCAAGACTGATTTCCTTTAGTATGGACTGGTTGGATCTCCAAGATACATGAGGTCATAAATGTGGGGGTCCTACTCCAGTGTGGCTTGTGACCCTGTAAGACTAGAAAGAGACACCAAGCAGGAAGGGTACACACAGAAAAGGTCAGGTGATGATACAGCAAGAAGGTAGTCATTTGCACACCAAGGCAAGAGGCTGCAGGAGAAATCAAACCTGACGACACCTTGATCTCAGACTTCTAGCTTTCAGAACTGCAATAGAATAAATTTCTGTTATCTAAGCTACCCCGTCTGTGGGATTTTGTTATGGCAGCCCTCACAGACAAACATGCCAATCAGCATGTAGGAAACACCTTTAGATTGAGTCATTTGCATCTAATGACTTTCTCTTATGATGCCCAGCTGTGTGATATACCAGACAGTGTAACCTGGCTGTCTTTCCAGAACATTATTTACTGAGTCAACTGAAAAAGTAGTCATATTCCAGATAATTTCTTCAGACTCTAGAAATTTTTTCCTACTTGCAGGTATCAATGTCATCTGTCTTAGCAGCATCTTCCAAAGCAGCACAAACAATAGATTGTGGATCCTGCCAGCTGACTGTCTACTCTCTTATATAACTCACCTTGCTTACTCAAGGGTTTGAGGGAGGATTATTTCATCATTTAAGAGTACAAATAGAATTTCAGTAGAAGGGGTTTGCTTAAAAACCTATCAATTCTTTATCCTCCAAGGAAAATAACCCTTCAGAAGACATAGTGCCAAAAAAAGGATGGATTTCACATAACACCAATCAAATTGGCAATGGTTGTGTAGAGTATCATGTTGAGAAAAATGCAAAGGTAAGTATAAACTCAGTAGATAAAAGTGCCATGATGGCTGGATAAGCAGGGTCTGCCACAGCCCCGGGTGTCAGGTGGGGTAGGCCGTAGGTTTGTCATCTCTGTCTGTGTAGACCTTCACTTCATTTTCAATGTTCGTGTGCTTAGTTGCTCAGTCGTGTCCAACTCTTTGTGAGCCCATGAGCTGTAGCCCAGCAGGCTCCTCCATCCGTGGGGATTCTCCAGGCAAGAATATTGGAATGGGTTGCCATGCCCTCCTCCAGGTGATCTCCCCAACCCAGGGATGGAACCCAGGGCTCCTGCACTGCAGGCAGATTCTTTACCATCTGAGTCACCAGGGAAGCCCTTTAAATGCTTGGCTATGGAAAAAAAAAAAGATTTCTGATGAAGACATCCTTCAAAATTTCATCTTGAATATTACGAATCTGATAATTCAGTATATTATTTACAAGATGAAGAAAACCAGGGACTTCTCTGGATGGCCCAGTTGTTCAGAATCTACCTTGCAATGCAGGGGATGTGGGTTCAATCCCTGGTTGGGAACTAAGATCCTCCATGCTGCAGAGAAACTAAGCCCGTGTGTCACAACTACTGAAGCCCACACACTCCACAGCCCACACGCCACAACTAAGATACAACACAACCAACTAAATAAACAAATACATGTTTAAACAATGAAGAAAACCACTTTGGGATATCATCTCTCAACTCATGTTCTTTTCTGGAAAATATTTGGTTAATAGCAGAGTCAATAACAATGGCAGCCTTGAGCCACTTTATATCTATTAACTCAATTAAACTACACAGAATCCCCATTTTACAACTAAGGCCATTGAGGCCCAAAGAGGTGAAGCAACTTTTCAAAAGTCTTGGAGCTATTGAGTGGGGATTCAAACCCAGAAGTCTGATCACTTTTAAATATTAGGTAATTTCAATCCCTCACAAAAGATGGTAAACACCTTAATAGGAATTAATGCTATTTTTCACAATGAGCTGACAATAAACAAGGCTTCTTATCTCTAGGTGAACTCATGGTACTAATGTAAAAACTAAAAAGTATGGAACTAATTAGGAAAAAATGTTGTTTATCCACCCATGTGTGTCTAGAGTGTTTGTGATGTGCCATGTCCTATGGTGAGCTTTATATAGATCATCCCATTTAATCCTCTAAACCATCCTATGAAGTGGTTATCCCCACTTTACAGATGAGGAAATGAAGGCAAAGGCGTGAAATGACTTGCTTCCAAATCACACAACTGACAAATGATGAAGCTGGGATCCCTGTCTATGTTGTCTGACTTCAGGAGCTCAGCCTCAAAACCACTTTTAACCCAGAATCCCAAATTTACAGTTTTCCTAGGTGGGCCTCCAGGTTAGATACAGGTAAAAATCTTAAGCTCATTTAAATTTCTTACCTCTTTGGGCACTTGGAAATACCAAAACTTACTGTGTGACGCTTGGAGTGCTTTATAAAAATTAATCAGTACGTCATCTCTAGGAAACTGTTCAGGATATAGACTGTGTTCAGAAATCAGGCATTTCTCCTCCCAGAAAAGTCAATGCATTCTTTTTCAGCTACATAGTTTCTTTTTAAAAACAAAACAAAACAAAACTTATTCTCCAGTATGATATCCTCTGATTCACCAAGGTGCTCAACATTTGTGTTATTCTTAAAATCTTTTGCTTCCATAATTTACAGTGGCCCAAAGATACTAGAAGGATCTATACTTTACCCAACTGGGGAAAGTCTGTCATGGGTCCTATAGGATGGTTTCAGGGACAATGCTAATTATTTTGCTGCTTGTGTGTATCTTATCGGCAATGTGTATAATCTCAAACATCGTGGTCAGATCCTCCAAATCTGTAGGAAATTGACTACAAATCTGTAGGCAAGTTGCCATCATAAACTCTACTAGAAATTATTTATAAACTCTAATTTAACACCATGTTTCAGCCTTCTGCAGAGCTGACTTCTATCTTGCTGGACTGTTCCCTATCAGACTTCAAATCTCCAAGTCACTAGACCTTCTGGAGAACACCCCTGAATTTCTAATGCATGCCCTGTGACTCCACAGTTCATAGAACTGGTCCAACTTTTCACTGAATGATGTCCTCCACCACCACCACTGGAGAGCTGACTTCCGGTCCTCTAGAGCAGCGCACTCCCTTAAACTCCAGATGCTTACAAGAGTTTCTCTTTTCCCCACTGCGGTATTGCTTTATCATTCTCTCTCCCTCTCTTCGCCGCTGTATGTCTTTTCACTGTTAGTACCATGTCTGGTGCTTATAACCTTCAATGCCACTCTGCTTTCTCTACCCTCCCACTCACAGAGTTTCACTTTATCTTTTGACTTCTATCTTCTCCGCACAGATTGCTTCTCTCATGCTCCCTGGCTTTGGGCCGAGCTGAGAATCCCCTGGAGCTGCTCTCTTTCAGTTTGGCCCTACTGAGTGGCTTCCCCTCGCACTCCCCACTTAGAGAAACTCCCTGGAATTACCTGGCAAAGTTGTTTATGTGTGTGTGTGTGTGTTTCTGGGGAGACACACTGTGGCAGACCCTATGGACTACTACACAATCCACAATTCCCCATGCCCTTGACCTCCTTTGTCAAAGAGGCTGAAAAGGTCAAATTTTCGATTTCTCAACTTTCTCATTTGACCAAGAAGGAAAACATGCCTTTCTGAACAAACAACAAAGCCTCACTAGGAGAAAGTCACTTACCCTTGTTCTTTCCCATTATTCCTGCCTAGAATGTGGATGTAAAGGTTAGATGTGCAGCAGCCATCTTGCAAATGTGAGGCTGCAAGCCAGAAGGCAAAGGCCTGCATGGAAGACAGAAGGGTAGAAAGTTGGACAGCATTTTAGTCCCTGATGGCATCCTTGAGCCATCATCCCAGCTCTGAATTGTCTCCTCCAGACTCATATATGTTACGAATTATATACACACATACAATTTTTAAAAGGAGAGATAGAAGTATAAATAGGAATTCTGAAATTTTCTTCATGATAGATTATCTTGCATGTACCTGAGAGGCAAGCATCCCATATTGGAGACCTCTGCTAAATAACCAAGGCACTACTATATTAACGGAAATCAGTAAAACTTAAAACAGCAGTAATGAAAGAAAGAAAGACTCTTCACAAACCCATGGACTGTAGCCCACCAGGCTCCTCTATCTATGAAATTCTCCAGGCAAGAATACCAGAGTGGGTAATCATTTCCTTCTCCAGCGGAACTTCCTGACCCAGGGATCGAACCCGGGTCTCCTGCATTACAGGCAGATTCTTTACCATATGAGCCACTAGGGAAGCCCATTATATTAACAGAAATCAGTAAAAGTTAAAACAGCAGTCATGAGGAAGGAGGAAAGATACCCAGAGAAGTGTATTACAAGACAGGGTAACACTGTGAGGTCATTTGTGTTTTGTATATAAATGACTACAAGGAACTTACGTAGAAGGTTAATTAACAGCAATTGCTTTAAACTATTGTGCATTCATAGTTTTTAGCAGTGACCATGTACTAATTTGCAATAAAGGGCAAAAAGGAAACATAAATGTTATTTTAAATACCCTGATAGTTTAAGACAGACCTTCTCCACTTTACAAAAACACTTCAAGCTGCCCTTGTCGTGGCGCTGAGCATCCCCCTGCCCTGCACAGACACGCTCCACCATGAGCCCCCGCCTGTGATGACAGCCAGGCAGGTGGAGGTGAGGGCCCCAGGTGAGATGATGGCTCAGGTCCAGTGGCCTCCAGCCTGCTCTGGGGTGGGGAGGTGATCAGAGTGGAGAAATGAAGGCCCTGTGGGCTGTCGCCCTTGGTGACCAGACCACCCTCTCATGTACCAGTCATTTACGCCTTGCCTCACTCTGCTTATCACAAAATTGCCCTAATTCCCATCCCTGCCACAGAATGATGCGTTTTTATCCTTGGAACACCGTCTTGTACACTTCTACCTCTTCAGAGCTGGAGAAGTACAAGTTCTAAAAAGCTGAGGCTATGTCCAAGGTCAAACAAGAGATTTCAGCAGCAGAGTGGGCACCAGAAGTCACTCAGTCATTAGCGGTCACCATACAGAACCCTCTTTGCAGCCGGGGCGTTGTCATCTTTCTTACCTGTACAAAAGCCCTACAAGATAGGTGCTGTCATCTCCATTTTAAAGCTGACGAAACTAAGGCTCAGACAGATCATGTGATTGTCCAGGGATAAAACACAAGCAGAACCAAGAGGTGAACCCAGCCCTGTCTGGCTTCCAAATATGGGCTGTTTCCACCATTTCAGCTGACTGCACATATTGCTTATCTGATCTGTTACAGATGTGCCCACAAAGCAGTTTACAACCATCCCTCTATAGGTGTCCTTAGCTATTGGAGTCTCAGGAAATCCATTTCGGTGCCACCTCCCCCTCTCCCTTGGTATAGGAAATGCTTCCTGAAAGCCTGCTCTCTCTGCAGCTGGTGATATTTGATTTGATTAACACCCTGGGACCTATCACCAGACTTAAAGATGATGCTTAATTAATTGCTTACGTTAAAGAGCTGGCACTTTCAGCATTTGGTTCACACTTCCAGCCTCAATCATGTTTTCGTTTCAGCAATAATATTTACATGATTAGCAAATAGTCAATTCATACTCTGGTGTGGACCTAAGCTGTGTGTGGGGCTTCCCAAAGCAGATGTCCTTGACAGGTGTAAAGAAATCTGCCTTTTTTTTTTTTCTAACAGCAAAAACCATGAACAAGATCTTTTGCTTGTTTCCCAATGAAAAATTGTGTCTGGATCAACAAATATTCATGGAGCACTGACCTAGCCTATGTGTCAGTCAACATTTGCAGGGCCCCATGGGGGCTAACAAGCAGTGCACTAAGAAGTCACATTAGATTTAATTCTGTTTTTGCTTTCCTTTTTTCTG
Source organism: Ovis canadensis (assembly GCF_042477335.2). Lineage (NCBI taxonomy): Eukaryota > Metazoa > Chordata > Mammalia > Artiodactyla > Bovidae > Ovis > Ovis canadensis. Next base: position 71,331,888 of record NC_091246.1, read on the forward strand.
TTCCAAGACCTAGATGCTTAGATTAGGAAAAGACATGAAGTTTCAGAGGCATTCACTAAGTTCTCCCAGAATACTATCATTCAAAAGGAAGAAATACATGGCCTACATGATATTATGATTAAGTGAGTTTGTGATGTTAAATGACCCCAGGATGCAAACAGAGGTAAAACTGGAAAGGGGTGATATGCCACAAGATTATCCTATGAATAATTTTAATCAAGAACCTAGATAATGATACAGAAAAGCAAGATTATATCTTCTGATAGTTGGATGTTGGAAGGAATAAGACATCATTTTGGATGACAAAGTCCTTAACAGACTGGACAATGGGTTGACTTCTAACACCGTGAAATTTTGCAGAAACAAACGCCATGGAATTACCAGAATCAGCACTGTATAAGGAAAGCAAGGCTTTGAGAGGCACCATCAACCACAAGCTTCACAGGAGGCAACAGTGTAATGTATGACTCATGCGTCACTAATGCGTCCGCTTGACTGCAGGTGTCAGGAACCAAGATGGAGGACAGTGAAAGCTCTGCTCTCATTTTCACTCCCCAGCCCACCCTTAGGTAGTGCATTCAGCTGTAAGCAGGTTGACCACGTATGATAATATCCTAGTCAGGACAGTTTTCAGAATAAAAGGGTTTGCAGGTGATAAATGGGTCTGGAAAATGACTCTTGGGCAAACTGGGACCCACCTAGTTATAAGGGATATGGACAGATTGGAGGGGATTCAGAGGAGAAACTGGAGGAGAGGAAGGTCTCAAGAGAAGAGATTATGGTATATCTTTGAAGAGAAATGTTTAGCCTGAGGAAGAGCCAAGTGAGGTTTATATGTAAGCTACTCTGAGATATTCAAGGGGCAGCAAATGAAAGAGGTGTGGGACTTGTGGATTATGGTCTTGAGGGATTCTACTGTGAGGCATCAACTATAGAGAAAATGATTGCTTCTCAGGGGTATTTGAACCCAAGAGGAGGGAATGAACAACTGCCTTATTACAGAAACATTTTGGAAGCCTACCTAGGTCCATCCATCAGTTTCTGTTCATGTGCCTAGTTAGTTCTCCAGACAAGTTGCAGTGAAATAGGAATCATTCCTTTTTAGTGAAATCCAGCTTCTTTTCTTTTAAAATATGGTTATAGTTTAAATGTATGGTGGCTCTTCTCTCTTTTTTCAAAGAAAGCTTCTTTTAAGGAAATTAGACATACAAGGTCTGTGATTCCCTGGACTCCTCTCTATAATTTTATATATGCTTTTTTCAAAATATTATTTAAATAATTTTCTTAGATATTCTTCTTTGTAAAGACCAACACAAACACCATATTACACTGAATCTAAGACATCACTAAGGGTTTAGAGGGAACATACCGCAACATAACAGAAGCTATTTATGACAAACCCGCAGCCAATGTAACACTCAAGAGTAAAAAGCTGAAAGCCTTCCCATTAAAATCTGAAAAAAGACAAGGACACTCATGCTCACAATTTCTATTAAACATGGTATTGGAAGTCCTTTGGACTTCAAGGAGATCCAACCAGTCCATTCTGAAGGAGATCAGCCCTGGGATTTCTTTGGAAGGAATGATGCTAAAGCTGAAACTCCAATACTTTGGCCACCTCATGCGAAGAGTTGATTCATTGGAAAAGACTCTGATGCTGGCAGGGATTGGGGGCAGGAGGAGAAGGGAACGACAGAGTATGAGATGGCTGGATGGCATCACTGACTCGATGGATGTGAGTCTGAGTGAACTCTGGGAGTTGGTGATGGACAGGGAGGCCTGGTGTGCTGCAATTCATAGGGTCACAAAGATGGACATGACTGAGGGACTGAACTGAACTGAACTGGAAGTCCTAGCAATAGCAATCAACAAAAAAAAAGTATCCAAATTGGAAGGGAAGAGGTAAAATTGTCATTATATGCAGATGCTGCTGCTGCTGCTGCTAAGTCGCCTCAGTCATGTCCGACTCTGTGCGACCCCATAGATGGCAGCCCATCAGGCTCCCCCATCCCTGGGATTCTCCAGGCAAGAACACTGGAGTGGGTTGCCATTTCTTTCTCCAATATGCAGATGACATGGTACTATATACAGAAAAACCTAAAGACTCCACACAAAAACTACTAGAACCGATAAATGAATTCAGCAAGTAGTAGGATACAAGATTAACATACAGAAATTGGCTGCATTTCTTTATACTAACAATGAAATATCAGAAAGGGAATGTGAAAAACACGATACCTTTTAAAATTGCATTTCAAAAAATAAAATATTTAGGAAAATCTGAAAAGGAGATGAAAGACTTATATGCTGAGAACTATAGAACATTAATAAAGGAACAAGAAGATGCAAAGAAATGGAAAGATATCCCGTGCTCTTGGATTGGAAGATTTCACATTGTTAAAATGGCTATACTACCCAAGGCAATCTACAGATTTAATGTGATCCCTATCAAACTACCCATGACATTTTTCACAGAACTACACCAAGTAACCCTAAAATGTATATGTAATCATAAAAGACCCCCAAATTGCCACTCCTGAGGGGGAAAAAAGAAACAGGCGGCTTAACTCTCTTAGACTTCAGACAATACTACAAAGCTGCAATAATCAAAACAGCATGATATTGACACAAAAACAGACCTATGAATCAACAGAACAGAAAGGCCAGAAATAAACCCACACTCCTACGATCAATTAATCTTTAACAAAGGAGGTAAGAATATACCATGGAAAAAAGACAATCTCTTCAACAAGTGGTGTTGGGAAAGTTGGACAGCAACATGTAAATCAATGAAGTTAGAACACACCTGCACATCATACACAAAGATAAACTCAAAATGGCTTAAAGACTCAAATATAAGACACGGTGCTGTAAAACTCCTAGAAGAGAATACAGGCAAGACATTCTGACAAAAATCACACCAATGTTTTCTTATGTCAGTCTCAAGGCAAAAATAAACAAAAGCAAAAACAAGCAAATGGGTATTAATCAAATGCACAAGCCTTTGAACAGCAAAGGAAAGCATAAATAAAAAGAAAAGAAAACCTACAGCCTGGGAGAAAATATTTGAAAATGATGCAACCAGAGTGGTTTAATTTTGAAAATACACAAATAGCTCACACAACTCAATAACAGACAAAAAAAATAAATCCAATCAAAAAAGTGGGCTGAAGACCTAAGTAGACACTTCTCCAAAGAAGACATACAGATGACCAACATGCACGTATAGAGATGATCAACATCACTGATAGAGAAATGCAAGTCAAAACTACAATGAGGTATCACCTCATACCAGTCAGAATGGTCATCATCCAAAAAAATCTATAAATAATAAATACTGGAGAGAGTATAGAGAAAAGGGAACCCTTCTACGGTATTGGTGAGGATGTAAATTGGAGTAGCCACTATGGAAAACACTATGGAGATTCCTCAAAAAACTAAAAACAGAGTTGCCCTATGATCTAAAAACCCCACTCCTGAGTATATAACTAGACAAAACTATTTAATATAATTCAAAAAGATACATACATGCCTATGTCCATAGCAGCACTATTTACAATAGCAAGGACTTGGAAACAACCTAAATGTACATCAAGAGATGAATGGATAAAGAAGATGTGGTTCATATATACAACAGAATACTATTCAGCCATAAAAAATAATGCATGCATGCATGCTCAGTCATGTCTGACTCTTTGTGACCCTATGGACTGGGGATCTCCAGGCTCCTCTGTCCATGGGATTTCCCAGGCAAGAATACTGGAGTGAGTTGCCATTTCCTGCTCCAGGGGATCTTCCTAACCCAGGGATCAGGCAGATGGATTCTTTTACCACTGAGTCCCACGGGAAGCCCCTTAAAAATAATTAAATAATGCCATTTGCAACAACATGGATGGACCTAGAGATACGACGCTAAGTGAAGTAAGTTAGAAAGATAAATGCCATATGATATTACTTATATGCAGAACTTAAAATAGGACACAAACTTATCTATAAAACAGACTCACAGACATAGAGAAGAGACTTGTGGTTGCCAAAGGTAAGGGTAAGTGAGGAAAGGATGAAGAGGGAGTTTGAGATCAGCAGATGCAAACTATTATATATGGGATGGATAAACACAAGGCTCTACTGCATAGCACTGGGAACTATATTCAATATCACATGATAAACCATAATGAAAAGAATATGAAAAAGAATGTGTGTATGTTTATATATATATGTATAAAAAGTAACTTCACTGTACAGCAGAAAATAATACATTGTAAATCAACTATATTTGAATAAAGTAAGTTCTGATGAAAAGACACCATTGATTATAAAATGCATCACTATTATATAACATTAGAGAGAGAAAAAAAATGCTACCAATTAACTATACCCCAAATTTTTTCATATTTCAATTCCCACTTCCCTAGGTCAACTCAAAATTGTCAATTTGTTCCCATTTTCACGTGATATTAGTATCTTTGTCATCAAGAACATTGAGAATGCAGTATTTCTTATAAAAGCAAGAACATTGAGAATGCAGTATTTCTTATAAAAGCATTCCACTATTATCTCTGGAATTTTCTCCCAAGCAACTAACACTTGATCTGAAGGTTTTGATGTTCCTGCTTTTTTGACCTAACCAGCAAACAACAAGAGTAAGTTTTAAAACAACTAGGGGGTCGCCGGAAAATGGCGGCGGGAATGGCAGGGAGCGATACCTCGCCTCCCGGCCTGCCTGACGGGGCCTGCAGGCCCGAGCCTCGCGTCCCGCCAGGCCCTGGGGCCTAGTGGGCCCGCGAGGAGGAAGTCCTTGGGGGGAGGCCGGAGGGAAACCCTGAGGGAACAAGTGCAGAACAGGATAATCGCTTCAGCAACAAACAGAAGAAGCTACTGAAGCAGCTGAAATTCGCAGAATGCCTAGAAAAAAAGGTGGACATGAGCAAAGTAAATTTGGAGGTTATAAAGCCTTGGATAACAAAACGAGTAACGGAAATCCTTGGGTTTGAAGATGATGTTGTGATTGAGTTTATATTCAACCAGCTGGAAGTGAAGAATCCAGATTCGAAAATGATGCAAATCAACCTGACCGGGTTTTTGAATGGAAAAAATGCTAGAGAATTTATGGGAGAACTGTGGCCCCTACTCTTAAGTGCACAAGAAAACATCGCTGGAATCCCTTCTGCTTTCCTAGAACTGAAGAAGGAAGAAATAAAACAGAGACAGACTGAACAAGAAAAGTTGGCATCTATGAAACAGCAAGATGGAGACAAGGATAAGAGGGATAAGGAAGAAAAAGAAAGCAGCAGAGAAAAAAGGGAGTGGTCTCGAAGCCCAAGAAGACGCAAGTCCAGATCTCCTTCCCCTAGAAGACGATCTTCCCCTGTCAGGAGAGAGAGAAAGCGCAGTCATTCTCGGTCTCCCCGTCACAGAACCAAAAGCCGGAGTCCTTCCCCTGCTCCAGAGAAGAAGGAAAAAACTCCAGAGCTCCCAGAGCCCTCAGTGAAAGTAAAAGAAGCTTCAGTACAAGAGGCCACTTCTACTAGTGACATCCTGAAAGTTCCCAAGACTGAACCAATACTAGAGCCTAAAGAACCTTCTCCAGAGAAAAACTCCAAAAAGGAAAAGGAAAAGACCCGACCAAGATCTCCGTCACGTTCAAAGTCAAGATCCCGGACACGTTCTCGCTCTCCTTCTCATACTAGACCAAGAAGGCGCCATAGATCTCGATCAAGATCTTACTCACCTAGAAGGCGGCCAAGCCCAAGAAGACGGCCATCTCCTCGAAGAAGGACCCCACCGAGACGAATGCCTCCTCCACCAAGGCATAGAAGGAGTAGATCTCCAGTGAGACGAAGAAGGCGTTCGTCGGCATCCTTGTCTGGGAGTAGTTCATCATCTTCTTCGTCTCGTTCCCGGTCCCCGCCAAAGAAGCCTCCGAAGAGGACATCCAGCCCTCCTCGAAAAGCTCGTAGGTTATCTCCTTCAGCAAGTCCTCCGAGGCGAAGGCATAGGCCATCACCTCCAGCTACTCCGCCGCCAAAAACTCGTCATTCCCCAACACCCCAGCAGTCAAACCGTACAAGGAAAAGTCGTGTTTCTGTCTCTCCAGGGAGAACTTCAGGTAAAGTGACAAAACATAAAGGTACTGAGAAAAGAGAATCCCCTTCACCAGCACCGAAGCCTCGGAAAGTAGAGTTATCTAAATCGCAAGATAAAGGTGGCAAAATGGCTGCAGCAGATTCTGTGCAGCAGAGGCGCCAGTATAGACGACAGAACCAGCAGTCTTCGTCTGATTCTGGCTCCTCCTCTTCCTCAGAAGATGAACGACCCAAAAGGTCCCATGTGAAGAATGGTGAGGTAGGCAGGCGACGGAGACATTCCCCTTCCCGGAGTGCCTCTCCATCACCTCGAAAGCGCCAGAAGGAGGCTTCCCCTCGGATGCAGATGGGAAAGCGATGGCAATCGCCAATGACTAAAAGTGGTAGACGGAGGAGAAGTCCCTCCCCACCGCCCACCAGAAGGCGACGTTCTCCTTCTCCTGCTCCTCCGCCTCGTCGACGCAGGTCTCCCACACCACCACCACGACGAAGGACTCCGTCTCCTCCTCCACGTCGTCGCTCACCTTCCCCAAGAAGATACTCTCCTCCAATACAGAGGAGATACTCTCCTTCTCCACCTCCAAAGAGAAGAACAGCTTCGCCCCCTCCCCCTCCTAAACGAAGGGCATCACCATCTCCACCACCAAAGCGTCGGGTCTCCCATTCACCACCTCCCAAACAAAGAAGCCCCCCAGTCACCAAGAGACGTTCGCCTTCATTGTCATCAAAGCATAGGAAAGGGTCTTCCCCAAGCCGATCTGCCCGGGAGGCCCGGTCACCGCAGCCAAACAAACGGCATTCGCCCTCACCACGGCCTCGCGCTCCTCAGACCTCAAGTCCTCCACCTGTTCGAAGAGGAGCATCATCGTCACCCCAAAGAAGGCAGTCCCCATCTCCAAGTTCTAGGCCCATTAGGAGAGTCTCCAGGACTCCGGAACCCAAAAAGATAAAAAAAGCTGCCTCACCAAGCCCTCAGTCGGTAAGAAGGGTCTCATCTTCCCGATCTGTCTCGGGATCTCCTGAGCCAGCAGCTAAAAAGCCCCCAGCACCTCTGTCACCTGTCCAGTCTCAGTCACCCTCCACCAACTGGTCACCAGCGGTACCGGTTAAAAAGGCTAAAAGCCCAACACCAAGCCCATCACCGGCAAGGAATTCAGACCCAGAAGGAGGTGGAAAGAAAAAGAAGAAAAAGAAGGACAAGAAACACAAAAAGGATAAGAAGCACAAGAAGCACAAAAAACACAAGAAGGAGAAGGCTGTAGCAGCCGCTGCTGCGGCTGCTGTAACCCCTGCAGCTGTAGCTGCTCCCACAACCACATCAGCACAGGAAGAACCAGAGGCAGAGCCAGAGCCTAAGAAGGAGACTGAAAGTGAGGCTGAAGATAACCTTGATGACTTAGAAAAGCACCTGCGTGAAAAGGCCCTGAGATCAATGCGGAAGGCTCAAGTGTCCCCACAGTCCTAGGTGGAAATGTTTGTTAGGATGTAAATTTTATTTGGTTTGTACGCAATTCAATTTCAAAATTGCTAAAATGTGTTTGAGCTTTAGACTATAACATTTGTTGTAATAATTGCTAGGTTGAAGTTCACCATGTAAAAAAAAGGGCATGGATTTACATTGCAAAAGGTGTCCACAGTGTATTAGTGACATTCTTTCATTGACAGCTGACATAAATTCATTTAGAGTGAAATATTTTAAGCCAAAAAAGAAAAATCCCCTTTTTAAAAAAGGGGGTTTAAATATTGTTGGCATTCTTATGGTTCCTTTAAGTACCCCTGGCTATTCCCAGAGGTTTTTCTTTCTACTTTTTCTTTCCTTTTTCCTTTTTCTCATTTGAGTCTTAGCACCCATTTAAGTTATGATGCTTTCAACCTTGATGGTTTGCAAGCTTGCCCAGAAATAAGACCACTGTTGAACTACCACACAAGTATAAATGAATATTTTAATGCCACGATCTTTCCTGTTGCCTGTGGAGTCTCTGCTGAAATGAATCAGGATTTGAGCTCTAAGATGAGACAGAAAATGAAAGCATGTTGTTTGCCAGGACACTGTGGGTTTATATAGACGTGTAACAAGTTGATTTGGAACACTGGAATTTCATTCTCTTCTCTTTTTTTGTAAAGGCAATTAATTAGCCCCAGGAAGGATCCTTCAGTTACATAAAATTTTGTTTCATGAAATGTCATGGCTCCATTCATAATTTTGTCTTGTTCCAGTCGGTATATACAACTTTCAGAGCTCTTGTATTTGGAAAGCTGGAAGGGCCCAGACTTTGAAATAGTGTCTTGTTTTCACTGTTTTTGTTTTGTTTTTGTTTCTGTTTTTTTTTTTTTTTTACTAAAGCTATATAAAGCTTGTGGATTAAACAGAATAAATTTCTAAATTAAAAAAAAAATAAATAAAACAACTAGGATTTTATTCTTTGTTCAAATAGTCCTTAAGTTATTTGCTGACTGAAACAATGAGGAAGTGCTGTCTAGTTATGCCACCAAGAATAACAACAAAATTTGCTCTGCGTAGGCAATGACAGCTCCATCCCAGCTGGAACCCGGCCAACAGATGCCTGGGATGTTAAAATGTGACATATGGAGGCTTGGGATAACACACAGTAATTCCACCTCCCTGTCTACTTTTTCCTAGGTTATGCCCTTTGCCCACTAATCCCCTACCTGCTTTCATTATTGGCCATGATAACCTCTGCCAGCTCTTGCTCCTGCAGCTGAGAGTCTCTTCAAGTACTCTCCTGGGTTGTCCTTATTTCTATTTTATGCCCAAGTTCATCTACTTTGGAAGTATTCCCCATCTTCTCATTTTAGTTAGTTTTCCATTATATGCCAATCAACTGATAGAACACAAAGCAAAAATGAAAAGGTCAGGCCAGATTTTGCATCTCAAAAGAAGACACACTTCATCTCTCCCTGTTTTTATTGAGCAGCACTATAAAGCTTTAAAGACATAGCTCTTAGGTCTTGCTGTGAAGTGAAATACTTTGTAGAGATTTTTAGACTGTCGATTCCAGTGGGGTATCCCAAGACCTACCACTGATTCTTGGGGTTGGGAGTGGAATTCGGGGGTGGAGGGAGGGGAAGGAGGCACTTGTATTTTCAACAGAGCTCCAGAGTAATGTGGTGCATCATCTAGGTTGGAAATTTGAAGAGGACATTAGGCATTTTCACTTTCTCATGTATACAAGGGTAATTCTTTCAGCAAACACCAACACAAATTTGAAACCAAGAGCTCTCACTCTAAGTGTTCAGTAAAAACCAATTCATATGGGCAGGCTAGTTTTATTCATTTGAACCATAATATTTGTACCAACCTATATTCAACATGCTTAAACTAAGGGGTATGAAGGGCTTTGTGATGACTGGGGAAGTGCATGGTGGGAGCACATCTGGAAACAGAGGATGAGATTTCCTTTTTCCAGTCTTGCAACAATCTCCAGTGCTGACTGATGCCACAGGGAAGGAGATCTTGTCCTCCACTCTAGCTACAGCTTTCCAGGGCCATTTCAGGAGCAAGATGATCTGGGCATAATTCTGGTTCCCTGATTTGAGGACAGTCTGTCTTCTGAGAGTGGAAGACTGAACTTGTGTGGGCCTACATTCAGGAAATACACAAATCCCTGCACCAAAGGGCCCAGGGAATGGTTTTTAGGGCTTCAGGGGAGTCCCATTGGGAGACATTCTCTTCCAATCATCTCCATTTTTAGCAAAGGTTCTACTGAATTTTAGGTAAGTGTGAAGATCCCCCATCTTGTGTGGATAAAAGTAGGTAAGCAGTGATTCTACAGTTGACTCCATGGCCTTTTTGGCCCAGAGAACTCAGAATGCAGTTTCCACACTAAAACCCAGATTGCCTCTCACTCACCTCTTGGATCCAGGGAACTCTTGCTCATTAACAAGAGTCTGAGAGTCACTGTCTCCTCTGAATTTCTTTTCCTTTTGGGCCCATATCAGAGGCTACAAGCAAGAACACAGAGAAACAAATCATTGCAAGCCAGTGCTGATGGCTGCAATAAATATTGACACTGTACTTTTTCTCTTACTTCTTTGTACTGAACACATACTCTGTGCCTGGCCCTTTATCTACATCATCTCATTTACTCCTCACCACAACCTGTGAAACAGGTTTCAGTGGCCCCTAGTTGACTACACAGCAGCGAGAAGATGCAGGGTAAGCACCACCCATAGGGCCAGGCAATAAGGGCCAAATCCAGGAGTGAATCTCAGATCTGATTCCAGAGTTGAAGGTCTCTCACACATCGTTTGTATGTGAAAGGCAGTGAGGAAAACATAGATTGATGGAGGGAAGGAAGGATGGCTAGATAGATAGATACAAAAGTAATACTACGTAAACCCATATAGATATATACATATAATGGAACACATATTATAGAAAATAGGTTGTGTTAAATGGGTATACTCCAAACGATTCTTTAAAATGTTTTGTATGTTAGAAGAAAAAAATCTGAAATCAAGTATTGGGGAAAAAGAAGAGAGTAAGGGAATCAAAGACACAACCAATGAAATCTTCCTTCAAGGATCTGTTTCATGTTTCACTATTTGTTCTAGAATCTTAAACTCAGTTTAGCTTAACAAATAAGTATTGAGGCTTTACTATGTACCAGGCACCAAAACACCTGCCAGTCTAGGATGCTGAATTCATGGGAGGTGCTATTAGGACAGAAGACAGAACAATTCTGGGGTTCATAGCCAGCAGCTGACCCTAACTTAACCCACAATACAAGGCTGACTTTGATAAAGAGGGGTAATGAATAGGGGAAGTGCTATAAGAACATAAAGATAGATAAAATAATAACTGAGAAGTCTGGGAAAGATGCCTGGGAACAGATTAAATGTGAATTGTGTCTTGGAAAACAAGAAAGATGTCAAAAGGTCTGAACTATTTTTACTCACAACACTTTCAACCCCAAACACATGGGTTTTTTCCCCTGACACCAGCCAGTCCTCTGATACCACTGGGGTGTCCTACAACGGATTCAATTCTGACACTATCTCCTGGAGGTAGAGTCAGATCCCACAAGGTAAGGGCTCAGTCCCTCCAAGAATGTCCCCAGTTTCGATGCCAACAGAAGGCTGTGAGTCCTTTGTTATACTTTGGGGGCACTTTTGAGCGCAGAGGACTCCATGTAACAGCTGTGTGCAGTGTGCACTCCACTCCTTGAGGCAGCCTCAGGCTCTCTGCAAGTTAGACACTGCTTAGCCATTTCTCTCCTGGGGTTTTGCAGTCTCCTTAGAAAGTCATGACAACCCAAGCTATCTGGGGCTTCTGTACTTACCACCTTTCCCTCTGAGGAGCAGGGTCAAAGCCTTTTTTTTGGAAGAGAGAGGGGCCAGCAGCTTCTAAGACCCTTCTCTGCTCCCATCTCCTCTCCCACCCACTTTCCTCCTCCTCACCTCCCACCGACATCTAAGAGCTCTTCCCCCTCCACTAAATCTAGCCCTCTCCTCACCTCCTACCAGCACACCTGGAAGACTGCATGTTCTCTCTGAAGCAAGATGCTGTGGTCCAAATTATCTTATACTTTCTAGGCCAAGTGCCATTAGAGTCTTGACTTTTGAAAATCAAAAGCTTTTTTCCTCCCAGTTCTTTGGTGAATCTCCTTTTCTCTCTGATACAATAAAGATGCTCGAATAAGGTTGATGGGAAAGGTTAAGGCAACAGGAGCCGCCAGAAGGGTGCAGAGGGGTAAGTCGGTTCCTATGTTAAAAATATCACCCTGCCAGTGTTCTCACCACCCTTTAAAGCTGGTTCATCCCTTCAGCAAAGGGCACAGTGCACTCTGCATCCTCCTTCATAATCATAACTCCTCCCTGTTCTTGTGTCTCTGAAGAATTTAAGTTCCAGGTGACCTGATCTAGACCAGGCTGCAGATGGAATCCCAAGGGAAGCCCAATCCCTAAAAATGATGCATCTCACACCTTAGAGTTACTTGTAACTCTCTGGAGGTTTTCTCAAGAAATTCAGTAGATGGATTCCCAAACTGCTCATCACCAAAGTGTATAATAGTTTTGAAATAGAACCATTTGTTTATGTGAGTTGTATGGCTGGTACGCCTGCCATACAGTCTTTGAAAAATTCTGACACAAGATCCTTGAGTTAGGGCAATATACTTTGTGAGTTTTCTGTGCAGGTCATCACCACAGAGAATTAAATATTTCTCATGGTCCCACCTGACCACACACAGTTGGTCTCATGCCCTGTTTGTGAAGACATCTGCTCCTTCTCACCCCTGGTGGCATGCCTTTGGCTACACACTGGAGTCCTTTCTTTGGTTTCAATTACCCTCTCTGGTTCATATGACAGTCCTCTGTATCAATCATGGGGCCTGAAAGAGAAACAACTTGTCAGTTAAATCAGTCAAAAAATGCAGATGTCTGAGAAAAATATCAACTTGATGCTTTCCTTCACCAACTACTCACCCTAAGTAAGGACCTAGGAAGTTCTACTTCTGAAACCTAACTACATATTAGAGAAACCCCTCAGTTCAAGTCAATAAATACCCACAGGGCCTTTTTCCACCATAAACCCACACAGATAAAGTCAGATATGCCTCTTCCCACAAAGCAGAAACAGATTTTCCTTGTCATAAATTAAAATCCTCCCTTATGGCCATGGATTTATCAGCAGACTTGCTTATAATGGTCACCTTATGAATGACAGCTGGGAACAATAAATCATTCCTGTTACAAAGGCTGCTTGATATGGTTCAAAATGGCAGAATCTCTGCTAGAATGAACCTTCTCTGGACCCATAAAAATCCTTCTAGGGAAAAAGTGGAGGGGAGCAGCGGTTGCAGCAGGGTGGACACACACTTCCAGGATCTGAAGGGAAACATTCATCAGCTTGTGGCTTCACCACCTTACATCTACTCCTCAACAACACCCAGAAGAGGTGTTGACCTCAAATATGCTGAGTTTTTTCACCCACTCAGAGCTGAACATTAACTATTGATATTCAACCAAACTTTTATTAGTGAAAAACAAGCCTAAGATCATCCGGGGAGTCTGTGTGTGCTGATACTGTACTCCTTCTGTTCCTCCTTTCCAGCAGGAACGGAGGAAGATTTTTACTTCAAAAACACAAATTTAAGGGACTTTCCTGGTGGTCCAGTGGTTAAAACTCATGCTTACTCTGCATGGGGTGCAGGTTTGAATCAATCACTGGTCAGGGAACTAAGATCTCACATGCCCATATGACCAAAAAAACAAATTTAATACATATGACCAATAATGCTATACAATATGAATAAAACATTGATTGGGTTTTGCAATCCTGAAAGCAGTAAATTGCCAACAGCTCAAGCACTGATCACTTAAACAAGATCCTGAAATACATTTATTTAATTTGGTGTATTATCAATCACTTCTACTGTCTTCTTGGCACTGGGCAAAAATGCACAGGCAATTTCTCTCCCAATATCCTCCCAACTATCCCCAAAATAAAAGCACATGTTAAAAAAAAAAAAAAAAACAAAACCTCTCTCACCTAACCAGACATTTTCTGAGAAGCACATACAGTATTTTAAACTCAACACAGTACTCAGATCTGTTAAACATTTTTCAACACCCCTGAAAACTCCACTGAAGAAAGAGAATCTACATTCTTTACCCAGTCTGCCTGACTTAAAGTAGCATAAGGCTAGAATTATCCACATGTAAAGTTAAACAATGAAATTCCCCAAGTATATACAAGTTGTGAGAATCAATAACTTCTTCTCAAACTAGCAAATTGGTTTCAAGTGTTTGGTTCACTGGTTACATCCAACAGATACGAATAAAAGGCTACCTTCCAAGTGAAAGAAAAGGGGGCAAGGAATTCTTGAAAAAAATGTGTTCTCATCAGAATTCCTGTGTTTCATACAGCATGGATGGTGTCTGTAAAACTCTTTGGAAAGTTTTTTGCTTTTTTTTTTTGCTGTTTAGTTGCTAAGTCATGTCTGACTCTGACCTCATGGACTGTAGACCTTCAGGCTCCTCTGTCCATGGGATTTCCCAGGCAAGAATACTGGACTGATTTGCCATTTCCTTCTCCTGACCCAGGGATCAAACCTGTGTCTCCTGAATCTCCTGTTTTGGCAGCTGGATTCTTCACCACCGAGCCACCTTGGAAAGTATGCTGGGACTTAAATTCAGGCAATCCTCTTTGTTGGAATTTTAATTTAAAAAGCTTTTCTCGGAGCACTGTGTACTACCTCATTTCGTGAAAACAACTTACTGCCATGTAATTGCTTATATAATTTGATAACTTCGGGATTTCAGGTTTTCCTTAACTTTGCAACCAGATTATCTTTCCTAAAATAAAACATATTTCCTAGAAAAGTTTAGCTAAAGTAATTGGCTCTTCTACTGAGCTATGGACTCTGGGAATATTTGTCAGAAAATCTGGTCATTAAACTAGCACAAAGTTCATGTCCCTCATCCTTAGTCAGTCAGCCTGTGTTTTCTCTCTTTTCATTCCCTGAGTGCCTTTCACCCTTCTCTCCAGCAGTGTCTAACATCATCCGCATAAAGCTGACTTCACTTCCCTGCTCATTCTAATCTTTCTACCTTTGGATCTCCTCTTCTTTCTCTTAGGGTGGAATGTTTATGCAGAAATTCTACACTACTTCCATAGTCTAGATGCAAAAACGCCTTCTTCCAGTGGAGTAAGCTGTATCTTCTACTTAAATGCATACACTTTCAAAGGGAACATACACAGAAGAAAGGAAAGGGACTTATGCTAGGCAGTCCTATCAGCTGGCTTGTGAGGCTCTTGTTCCCCTAAATGGTCCCCAAGGCTCCCTTCCATTCCCATCTTCCCAGTCCCATGCTCACTATTAGAATGGCAGACCTCAGGACATACCTGTCAGAGCATCTTATACAAAGTTCTGGAAGTTGCTAGTAATTGGAGTCCTTTTTCCTTCCATATCCCTAAGTCTCTCTCAAGGGCTACAGGGTCTTGGTATATTTCAAGGTTTGAAACTACTGTTTTAGTTTTGTTATTAATTTTTTGAGGCATCTCAAAAAAATTTCCACAGTGGCTATACCAATTTACATTCCAAACAACGGTGTGTGAGAGTCACCCCTTCTCTACATTCTCTCCAACCGTTGTTATTTCTGGACATTTTGATAATATCCACTCTAACAGGCATGAAGTGATAGCTCTTTGTGGTTCTGATTTGCATTTCTCTAATATGTAGTGATGTTGAACAGTTTTCATGTGTTCGTTGGCTATCTTAATTTCTTCTTTGGAAAAAAATGTCTTTTCCGTTCCTTTGCTCATTTTGTAATTGGGTTGTTTCAAGTGGCTATATGGCATCTACCATATAATACAGCTACTTCACTTCCAGGTATTCATCCAAAGAATATGAAAACACTAATCAAACAAATAAAATACCCACCGCTATGTTCACCCAGCATTATTAGAATAGCCACAACACGGAAACCACCTAAGTGACCACTGACAGATTAAAAGATAAAGAAGATGTGTTTTGCACACAATGGAAAACAACTTAGTCATAAAAAAGGTGAAATCTTGCCATTTGTTACACATGGATGGAACTTGAGGGCATTATGCCAAGTGAAACAAGCCTGATGGAAAAAGACAAAAACTTTGTGATTTTGTGGATATTCAAAATATAAATAACTAAACAAACATATAGATACAGAGAACACAGTAGTGGCTACCAGCAGGGAAGAGAGTTAGTGGGAGGGCAAATGGGTAAAGGGGGTCAATAGCATGATGACAAATGAAACCTAAACTTTTGGCAGTGAGGACACTGTAGTGTATACAGAAGTCAAAATCATATACATGAAACTTATGGTATAATCAAAACAATAATTTTAAAAATTTGAACTACTGTTTTAGAGACAGTACTTTCTAGAGTCAACAGGCCTTTGTGAGATATCCTAAGCATCCTACTAACATTAATTATATTTTAGCTACTGATAAACACACACCTACTTGTAAAAAGGATTTTAGTGTTATTATTAATACTGTTCATGAGTAGCCTAGTACTGAAGAGAAACTTTGAAATTAAAACAACTAAATTTTATACAGGATGTGAACCAAGAACTTCCAGATGTTCAAGGTGGATTTAGAAAAGGCACAGGAATAAGGGATCAAGTTGCCAACATTCGTTTGATTATAAAACAAGCAAGAGAATTCCAGAAAAACATCTACTTCTGCTTCATTGACTACGCTAAAGCCTTTGACTGTGCAGATCGCAACAAACTGTGGAAAACTCTTAAAGAGATGGGAATACCAGATCACCTTACCTGCCTCCTGAGATATCTGTATGCAGGTCAAGAAGCAACAGTTAGAACCAGACATGGAACAACAAACTAGTTCCAAATTGAGAAAGGCTGTATACGTCAAGGTTGTATGTTGTCACCCTGCTTATTTAACTTATATACAGAGTATATCATGTGAAATGCCAGACTGGATGAACCACAAACTTGAATCAAGATTGCCAGGAGAAATATCAATAGCCTCAGACATGCAGATGACACCACCCTTATGGCAGGAACCAAAGAGGAACTAAAGAGCCTCTTGATGAAAGTGGAAGAGGAGAGTCAAAAAGCTGGCTCAAAACTCAACATTCAAGAAACAAAGATCATGGCATCCAATCCCATCACTTCATGGCAAATAGACAGGAAAACAATGGAAATAGTAACAGATTTTATTTTCTTGGGCTCCAAAATCACTGCAGATGGTGACTGCAGCCATGAAATTAAAATATGCTTGCTCCTTGGAAGAAAAGCTATGACCAACCTAGACAGCATATTAAAAGGCAGATACATTACTTTGTCGACAAAGGACCATCTAGTCAAAGCTATGGTTTTTCCAGTAGTCACGCATGGATTTGAGAGTTGGATTATAAAGAAAGCTGGGTGCCAAAGAATTGATGCTTTTAACTGTGGTGTTAGAGAAGACCCCTGAGAGTCCCTTGGACTGCAAGGAGATCAAACCAGTCAAACCTAATGGAAATCAGTCCTGAATATTCACTGGAAAGACTGACGCTGAAGCTGAAACTCCAATACTTTGGCCACCTGGTGCAAATAGCTGACTCATTTGAAAAGACCCTGATGCTGGGAAAGATTGAAGGCTGGAGGAGAAAGGGATGACAGAGGATGAGATGGTTGGATGGCCTCACCGACTCAATGCACATGAGTGTGAGCAAGCTCCAGGAGTTGTTGATGGACAGGGAAACCTGGTCATAGGGTCCCTAAGAGACAGACATGACTGAGGGACTGAACTGAATCTTTGAAAAAGGGTTGGAAAATTGGAGGCTGTTTTGTTTTGGGTGTTTTCCTTTTTTTTTTTTTCTTGTTTTTTATTTCTTTTACCTTTCTACATATTATTCCTTCTACAAATGTTTCTTAGTCTCCTATTGGTCATCCTATGTATTAATATTAATGGCTAGGACTAAAACAATAGGCTAAAGCAGAGACTTCCTGCCCTTGTGAAGCTTACAGTCTAGTAGAATAGAGAGATGACCAAATAATGAAAAAAAAGTTTAAAAAAAGTTAAATAGCTACTATGACAAAAGGAAGAAAGTAGACACACAGTGCTCCACTGGGAATAATTGATCTAGTCAGAGAAACCAAGGAAAGCTGGGTAAAGGTGGCGGAAAAGAATGTTCCAAGAAAGGGAACAACTGTGCACAAGTCCCATGGTGGAGGAAGCCTGGCACCCCAAGGAGCTGAAAGGATGTCCAGGCGGGAGCATAGACAGGGTGGCAGGTGGGCACAGATGAGGCAGATGGGCACACGGCAGCTACATGTTACACAGCTTCAAGCTGTGTCTTGCTTAGTCATGTGACTCTTTGCAACCCCATGGACTGTAGCCCACCAGGCTCGTCTGTCCTTGAGATTTTCTAGGCAAGAATACTAGAGTGGGTTGCCACTGCCTTCTCCAGGAGCTCCTCCCTATACGGCTTTACGGGGAAGAGCAAAAGGAAATCACTTTAAGGTGGAAGGAGTAATATGATCAACTGGGCATTTTTAGAAGATGACTCTAGTCCCAGTGTGGCAAAACACTGGTGGTCAGCAGTCTACTTACAGAAGGTCACCACAGGAGTCTTCACAGGAAATGATGGATGGAGACAGACTCGAGAGGTTTTTGGGTGGGAAAAGCGACAGGATGTTGGGGGATGGGTTGAATATGAGGGTTGATGTTCAGAAAGCATCAGGTTTCTCACATATCCCATTTTAACTATCTGGTCCTTAACTTAATCCTTGACTATTGTCTATGGTCTTTAGACACTTATTATTTTTCTTTCTGCATGTTCTCACTTCATCTTGAATGGAAAATTCCTCTTACTTCAAAACTAACAATGTACAGAGCCCTTCAGCGTTATTCTACCAAGCCCCCCAAATCTATTTTTAATAAAAATGTAATTTCCATTTGATTTATGTTATAATTCTTAAACTAAGTTTGGTCTCTCCCCCTTAAATATTTTTATGTTCAGTAAAACTTCCTTCACTGAAATGATAAATTTGAATTTTAATATAGTGGTAGAAGACTCTTAGTTACATGGAAGCCAACCTTGAATCAACTCAAATACAAAAGAGAATGGTTTATGAACACATGAGGGTGCCTCACAGATCAAATGCAGAAGTGCAACCAAGACTGTCCATTCCAGAATGGGCTGGAATCCCTTGGAAACTTTACTCAATATTCTGTTTGCTCCTTTCTAGATGCTGGCTTCAGCTTCTTACTTTGAAAGTCCAGCTTTCTCCAACATTCAGTCTATAAGATAGCTCTATTACAGTTCTTATATTTTTATATTCTGGGTTTAGCCACAGAGACTGACCCTTAGCCCCTCAGTGTCCCAATTCCAAATTTCAAGGAGGGGAACTTGGCCCTGATAGAGTCGGGTGATCAACCATGGTCAGTTAACTATGACTGGATGTGGGTGGGTATAAGAATTCAGGGAACAAATAGCCAATGCCAATTCTGAGTTCCCAGAGAACGAAGAACTGTTGTGAATTTGGCAGACACCCCATGTGGAGAAAGAGGGAAACAATAGCTCCTTCACTTCAATAAATATGTGCTAAGCACCCATCACATACCAGAGGCAGGCTAGGCTCATGGACGCAAAACTAAGTGCAGCTAATTCCACCTTCAGGGAGTCTAACACCCCACACTGCCTATGAATACCCTGGTCTCCATACATGGTCACTAATCTATACCACATATCTAAAAGCTCAGTGTACTATATGGAACCCACATGCAGGATTTCATTCTGTGGAATCAGCATTTAGTGCTCATCTTGGACAAAAGCAAAACATTTGCAGACAAAAAAAAAGAGTTAAAGTTCCATTTCCAGTTGTTGTCAGATGCTACTAAGCAGGATAAAATAAAAAATTTATTAATGCAGATAACTTTGGCACTTCTATTTACCAACATTCATCTATCTCCAAGGGATAAATGTATCTATCTATGTATGTACCAGTAGAAGAAAAAAGTGTTAATTGAAGATCTACAGCCTGGAAGTCAAGTTGCTAGACAGGCCCGGACCACAAGTATAGACAGCACATCAGATTCTGAGCTGGAAGACCCATGTCTCATCATACCAGCTCTGTGACCTCAGGGGGCCACACACCCTGAGGAGCTTTACCTATAAAGTGAGGCTCTTACCTCCCTAACAATGGCAGCAGAGGGAAGTAGGAATTAAAAGGAAGAGTAAGAAGGTAGAAAATGAAGCACTGAGAAGGCAGTCCAAATAGGAATGAGGACCAAAGGGAAGAGAAAAGTGGTCCAGGCCACATAAAGATTCCTTCCAGACCAATGTCTGGTGACCAGACAGCTAACCCATAGGCCATGAGCTTCCAATTTCTCCATGCGTAACGTGGCTGTCTCTTTGCAGGTTGAGTTGTGCTCAGTCTTTCTTTTTCAAACAAAAAGGAAAAAAAGCTACCTAGTTAATGTAGTAACTTTCACCTATGAAAAGAAATGTTAATATTATTTCCTTTGGCTTCCTTTTCCAGCCCAATTTTCCCTTCCCTCCTATTGCCTCTCAAACCTTTCTTTTATGTTTTCATGAGAAGCTTAAATTCAAATTAGCTGTCTCTCTGGAAAGCTTTCATCTTCTCTTCAGTTTCTTGAATTATTGTCCTCTATTAGATTTTATTTTTGCCTTTTCAGACTTCACTAAACCTCCATTCATTTGCATGAGCATTGCTGTCCCTTTAAAGGGCTATAGATATTTGAGCCTTATACAGGCTATCAGGACTTCCCTTATGGCTCAGCTGGTAAAAAATCTGTCTGTAATGCAGGAGACCTGGGTTCAATCCCTGGGTTGGGAAGATCCCCAGGAGAAGGGAAGGGCTACCCACTCCAGAATTCTGGCCTGGAGAATTCCATGGATCACAAAGAGTCGGACACGAGTGAGCGACTTTCACTTTCACTTCTCGGTGTTGTTTTTGAGTTCCTTTTTTAAAAGATCTTTTTTGATGTGGACTGTGTTTAAAGGCTTTATTGAATTTGTTACAATATTGTTTCTGTTTTATGTTTTGTTTCTTGTGGCCCTAAGGCATGTGGGATCTTAATTCCCCAACTAGGGATCCAACCTGAACCCGCTGTATTGAAGGCGACCACTTCAAAGCACTACAGGAAAGCTGTCTGTTTTTGAGTTTTCTATTGCTATCTCAGTACAATCCAAAATGGACAGCAAGTGATATTAAGCTACTTTTAGTTTAATAAGTAATGAAAACATCATAAAAACATTTTTTAATTTTAGAATTCATTCCTCTTTTATTTAGAACATGCCTTCTCAATGATGATATTATCCCAAGAGGATGAAAACTGACTCATGTGGCAAAAAATCAGCTTAGATATCACAGTGGTTTGTGGCCCTCCCAACCCTGACCCTCTTTAACTACATAAACAGATATACAGCACACCTGTAGCATTAAAATTTCATGGTGGGAGAAAGCAGTTAAGGAAAAAAGTGTCTGCAAAGGCACCTCAGTGGGGAAATAATTCTTTAAAAAATTTTAAAGGTTGAGGAAAACCTATACCTGTATAGCTTAGTTTACTAAAGCATTAAACACAGTCTTTCATTTAATCTCCACAAATCCAAGTGAACAGGGTACAAGCAACCTCTTTTCCAGATATGTAAATTGATGATCAGGGAGCTTCCTTCCTTATTGTGCAAGTGTGATGGCCAGTTCCCACTCCATCTATGACAGTACAGCTCATATATTTCTTTAGAGCAGGGCTCCTCAACCTCAGCACTACTGACGTTTGGGGCAGGATAATTCTTTGTTGCAGAAGACTTTCCTCTGCAATGTAGGCTGTTGAACAGCATCCCTGGCTTCAACTCAGTAACATCCCCTCCACCACCACATCCACCAGTGGGGACAACCCAAATGCCCCCTGGGGAACCGGGTGGGGAAATCACTCCTGGCTAAGAATCACTTATTTAAAGCCTATTGATAAAAAGAGACTACCATCTACTGTTTTTATTGTCATGAGAGCTAACAGCTATGGAGCTTTACCAAAATACCAGTTATTTCATACATACTGACTCCGTTATTCCTCCATTAATGCTATGGAGTGGAGAGTAGCATCCACCATGCCTGTTTCACAATAAGAAAAACAACTTGGAAGAACTATAGTCAGTAAACTGTGAAACTAGGATATGTAGATGCTGGAATTGCACTTATATCACTGCTGCTGCCGCTGCTGCTAAGTCATTTCAGTCATGTCTGACTCTGTGAGACCCCATAGATGGCAGCCCATTAGGCTCCCCCATCCCTGGGATTCTCCAGGCAAGAACACTGGAGTGGGTTGCCATTTCCTTCTCTAATGCATGAAAGTGAAAAGTGAAAGTGAAGTCACTCAGTCATGTCCAACTCTTAGCGACCCCATGGACTGCAGCTCACCAGGCTCCACAAAGAAGTGTTTAAACTATTGACCCAAGTATAACTATTTGGTTCATGGAAAATAATCTACATTATGATTATAATGTTGACTTTGAATTTAAACCCAGAAGTTGCTGCAAATGGAAGTTTCCATTTTATGTATATACACACACCACATCTTCTTTATCCATTCATCTGTTGATGGACACATGGGTTGCTTTCATATCCTGGGTATTGTAAGTAATGCTGCTATAAACATTGGGGTACATGTATCTTTTTGAATTAGTGCTATCTTTTTTTTCCCTGATATATATCCATGAATGGCATTGCTGGGTGATACAGCAGTTCTATTTTTAGTTTCTAAGGAACCTCCATACTGTTTTTCATAGTGACTGTATGAATTTACATTCAACAGTGTTGTTCAACAAGGTCCCTAAATTCAAACTGCTTACACATTAGCAGAAGAGAAATGCCATGTCCACAGTTAATTGGAGATTAGACTGGTGGTTCTCAAAACTCTAATTCTCTAATAAGACTGAATAACCATTTCCAAATTTTCAAGGATAATTAAATTTAGAGAGAGAATTTAAAGTATTTTTGCTTTTACATTGTCCTTAAGTGTTGGATATCTGCCTTTTCTTGTTTCTAATAAAACTACAAAAAGAAAAAATATGAACAAATGAATGGATAGGAAATAAACATTTGGATCAAAATTTGGAGACTGAGTAGCTTAATGTGCTTAAAGTATTTTGTGGACAAGCTAGTCATGCAATTATATTATTTCCTGTTTATATGATAGAATTAAATATGAGTAGTTCATGACTTCCAAATACTAAATAAGATTAAACTAGATTGATTTCCAGAGTGGGTTCTGCCTCTCATTTTCCTTTATAACCCCTAGAAACAGGCATGGTATACAAACCCTTTATGGTATTAATGGGTTTATTAATAGTTAATGAGTACAGTGAAGAAAGAATCTTGAAAAGAATAAGAAAACAAATGATATGAGAATTCAGAGGAGAGACTCCAGGGTGAGTTGATGAGATGGACTGGCTAATTGTTCACTAAAAAATTTCTCTTTTTTTCCTCCAGGTCACATAAAGTTGGAGATTTCCCAGCATGCCTTGCACCTAGGAGTAGAAATATGATTGCTTTACATTCAAGAAAATGTGGTCAGAAGGTAGGACCATTACTCAACTTGGTCCATAAAACAAACTGACTGAGAGGAGAGGATTTTGAGAACTTGTATAGGTGGAGCCACTAGCTACAAGTAGCCAGGCTCCCTGAAATATTACCTGGAGGAAAACTGCCCAATCAGCAACAGTGCTGTGGACAGTTCATGGGGAAGAAAAATATGTGTTATATTAGGTCACAGGAATTTGGGAGCTCTTTGTTGTTTTCGTTAGCTACCCTGACTAATACATTTGGTGCAACGTGAAGCCACCCCAGTGCTCAAAACAAACCATGACACTAAAATCTTTTTCAGATAAGCTGCTTCATAAAATTTCTAACTAATATTGCCTCTGTTCTGCCTCTAGAGACAACAGTACCACTGTTATTAGGATACAGTTGAAGAAAGCTGGGCGCTGAAGAATTGATGCTTTTGAACTGTGGTGTTGGAGAAGACTCCTGAGAGTCCCTTGGACTGCAAGGAGATCCAACCAGTCCATTCTAAAGGAGATCAGTCCTGGGTGTTCTTTGGAAGGAATGATGCTAAAGCTGAAACTCCAGTACTTTGGCCACCTCATGCAAAGACTTGACTCATTGGAAAAGACCCTGATGCTGGGAGGGATTGGGGGCAGGAGGAGAAGGGGACGACCGAGGATGAGATGGCTGGATGGCCTCACTGACTCGATGGACGTGAGTCTGAGTGAACTCCGGGAGATGGTGATGGACAGGGAGGCCTGGGGTGCTGTGATTCATGGGGTCGCAAAGAGTCGGACACGACTGAGCGACTGAACTGAACTGAAGTATATGAATAAAATAGAAAGGTCACACCTGAAATAAGATTGTGGGATAAGAAAATTCCTTTGAACCAACTTTTCAAGGGAATTTTGGTTGAAGGGAATGAAACACTTTACCAAAAAAAAAAAAAAAACAAAAAACAAAAAACAAAAAAAACCTGTCTTCACATCCATGTATGTTTAAATACAACAAAGAGCATGCTTGTTTTCACAATGGGTAGGAGATAAACATTAACATCCGGAAATACAGCAAGAACAAAAACTTGTCTGTGAGAAAATATGAATCATGGTTGCCCACCAGACCCAGAGCATTTAACCTAGATGCCACCCTGTCCTATCCCATGCCATCCCATTTCCAATTAAGGCTTCTCAAGCACCTACTGGGTGTGAGTCACTGTGCCTGTCACCAAGGACATGAAGATGGAGGAGGCAGCTGCTGTACTCAGGAGATACTCTGTTCAGGAGACAACTGTGTACATAATCAGTTCTACAGTGTGAAATAGACATTTCTAGTCTATCCAAATAGGGCATTCAGTTCAGTTACTCAGTCGTGTCCAACTCTTTGCGACCCCATGAATCGCAGCACGCCAGGCCACCCTGCTCATCACCATCTCCCGGAGTTTACTCAGACTCACATCCATCGAGTCCATGATGCCATCCAGCCATCTCATCCTCGGTCGTCCCCTTCTCCTCCTGCCCCCAATCCCTCCCAGCATCAGAGTCTATAGTGATAACCAAAAATCAGTGCTTATCACTACCTGGGGTGACTTCCCACAGGCAATGCTCCTCAAGTGTCCTTAGCACCCCTCCCTTGAAGTGGAAGCTTCTTTGACTTGACTCCAATTATATATAAATTAACAGCCTTGACTGAACACTAGCTAATTATCCAGATATGAAAATACAATATGCAAATGACACCACCTTAATGGCAGAAAGTGAAGAGGAACTAAACAGCCTCTTGATGAGATTGAAGGAGGAGAGTGAAAAAACTGGCTTAAAACTCAACTTTCAAAAAACAAAGTTGATGGCATCCAGTCTGATCATTTCATGGCAATAAGATGGGGAAGAGGTGGAAACAGTGACACAGTTTACTTTCTTGGGCTCCAGAAACACTGTGCCCAGTGACTGAAGCCACAAAATTAAAAGATGCTTGCTTCTTGGAAAAAAAAAAAAAACTATGACAAACCTAGACAGCATATTAAAAAGCAGAGACATCAATTTGCCAACATTATGGTTTTACCAGTAGTCATGTGCAGATGTGAAAGTTGGACCATAAAGAAGGCTGAGCACCAAAGAATTGATGCTCTCAAACTGTGGTGCTGGAGAAGACTCTTGAGAGTCTCTTGGACAGCAAGGAGATCAAACCAGTTAATCCTAAAGGAGATCAACCCTGAATATTCATTGGAAGGACTGATGCTGAAGCTGAGGCTCAAGCTCCAATACTTTGGGCACCTGACGTGAAGAGCAGACTCATTGGAAAAGAACCTGGTGCTGGGAAAGATTGAAGGCAGGAGAAGAAGGGGGCAACAGAAGATGAGATGGTTGGATGGCATCAGCGACTCAATGGACATTGAGTCTAAGTAAACTCCAGAGATAGTGAAGAACAGGGAAGCCTGGAGTGCTTTAGTATTCATGGGGTCACAAAGAGTTGGAAACGACTTAGCAACTGAACAACAACATAGTGCTATTGTCTATGAACTTACTGTTAATGAATCAACAAAATACATTAAATATGGTATTTTTAAGCAGAAACACAAATAAAAACAGATTATGTATTGACCAATTGATAAAAAGGTTTTGACCAGAGAACTACAGGAAACTAACCCTGTATTTCCCCAGGGAGCAACAGTTCAGGGATTTTATAGGGCATAACTACTATGAATAACAAGACTTGAATGCATCTATTTTACCAGTTATTTATTTAATATATCACTATGTACCCACGGATAGTTATATTATGGGTTACAATCTAACACTATCATTAATTTATTGCTCAAACTGTTCCATCCTTAGCTATTGGGAGAGTAACTTTAAAATGGAAAAGTCTAATAGTGACTCTCTTGGCCAGGCAATCAAGATCAACATCACCTTGATCTTGATTGGTGATGATCAATCATCAATCAACATCGCAGTTGTTGTGATATTGAATGTATGGTGCAATCTGATGTACTGAGAGAGATGAGGAACCATTTCTGTGGTATTCTTGATGGGGACATCAGTCTAGTCATAAGATTCCAGACAGGCCTGAATCAAGTGTCATGCCACAAAATGATCTATACTCTTTGGAGGTGTCAAGGTCATAAAAGACAAGGAAAGACTGAGGAACTATTGCAGACTGTAGGAGACCAGGGAGAAATAAAGGTGTGGAATCTTAAATTGGATCTTGGGAACAAGCACAAGATCATAAAGACATTAGCTGGACACTTCAATGTGAAGTCCAAATGCAGTCTTTAGTTCATGATACTATCCTGCTGTTAATTTCCTGATCATGATAATTATACAGTATAATTATAATTATACATGTAAGATGCTAACATTGGGGTATGCTAAGACAGGGACATACAGGAATTCTCTATTCTTATAATTTTTCTGTAAATCTAAAAGTAATTCAAAAGTTGACCATTGGATGGTCTTGCATAACCATTGGGTGAGCAAGTTGGAGAGTTGGGAGAAACAGCATCTCAGAGACTATATATTAGGAAAGTGTTCAATTTTTCAGAGTCTTTCTAGATTGAAAATCCTTTGGGGAATGGTGGAGACAATAAATACCTTCCTGCTTTACAATATTAACAAGATTTGGTTCTTCCAAGACAGGAGACTTCATTCTCAGCTGTTGACCTTGGGCAAGCCACAAACATAGTTTCTTCTTCCATTAATGAAAGGGCTAAAATGAATAATCTTATTCTTATGTCTGTTGTATAATAAAGTCTTATTATTCTAAATTAATCTTGTTATTTAGCATTTCAAATCATATACTGTAAGAATATCCTTTAAGAATGCCTATTTATTCTGCTTTCTTAGTAATAAGTAGCAGTGGTGACCTCTCACAAGAAATACAGGAATTAAATGGCAACAGTTTGAAGAAATTCTGCAGACGTGCTCCCCAAAGCCCATTTAGAAAACAGATATAGTTTACATGTTCACAAACAATGTAAATATATCTAAAGAATCAAGAATTATGCAGCCCTCTAAAATGTGTAAGTCACTAAACCATTATACAGAAAAGCAGATTATAAATGTGATAATGATTTCAGGTAACATTTTCCAACATAAATATTTTTAGATGGACATAAGGTAGACCTTCTAATTATAGTCCAGAAGAATATTATTTTAGAAGACATGAGTCACTAACAGAAAGAAATACACTTTATATACTGATAAAATATAACATTCAGAACAAACAATAAAATATTTATACACCTTGAATCTACTTTCTATTATAAAGGAAATAGTTGTGTCAGATGTTGCCAAATTGGCTGAGAACTTTGACTTCTGGTCACGTCATAGTTAATACCGTTGGGGAAATATTAGGAGACAGAAATGAGATAGAAAACAATGGATTTGATATTCATGAGTGTGTAATGGCCACTTTTACAGGGCAATAGGAGTGAGTGGAAAGAGAAGTTGAGCATGACTCCTTCATGGGTTAATGAGATTTCTCCTCTTCCCTTTCCACCTGAAAATTCATCAGCTCACTTAGACGGTTAAAGAAGGAATGAGAAATGAGGAAAAGGACTAGAATGGAGTTCAGTCTATGGCATTTTATATGGGTTATAATTCCCTGATCCATTTTATAGAAAGCAAAAAAGGTACTGTTGAGAAATTAAAATTTATGTGTTTGAACCATTATTAATACACATTAAATTATTTTTCTCAAAGATAACCTAGCTTTAAAAAAAATTAATCCTCTAATTGCTAATAAATTTAATTAAAATAATGAAATCTAATGAAGTAGAACAGTAGCCAGAATAATATATCATTAATATCATGGGTTCCTCTCTGCCTACATTTTCATTCTTACTTACTTTGGTCAAGTAATTTCATTCTCTGAGCCTTATTTCCTCATTTAACATGAGAACAATGGGTCATACTTCATAGGATTGTAATGAAGATTAAGTGAAATTATGTGCATAAAATGCTTGGCATAGATCCAGTACATAGTGTAAGTATAAGCTATTATAATGCAACTTTTTATAGAGAAATTAGATGCAGGTATATATATATATAATTAACATATAGATTAAGAAGACAGGAAAGAAATACAGCAAAGTATTAACAGTGGTTTTCCTGCATGGTAGGGTTATGGGTGATTATATTTTCCTTTATTAGTGTTATTCTGCCAAATTTCCTAGTATTTCTTCTATACTCAGGAAACTCATGTCGTCTTAAAAACCAAATACAGTGAACAAGACCTGTAAATTGACATATACATTCCTTTATGTCCTTCTTCCTTTTCAATAATATATATAATATATTATCTAGTCATTTCTGAACGAGGAACAAAGATGGGTATGGACAGCTCACTTCCACTTGATCATAATTAAGCTGGGATATAAGGAGTCTTCAAGGATAGGAATGAAATGATAAAAATCGATGGGAGAAGGTGGAGAGATCCAGGGAGCATCAGATCTTGAAGAAACAGAAACAGGAGAGGATGAACTAAGAGAAGGAACACTGCCAAAATTCTCACAGACCAGAGAGGCTGCCAACAGAGCATCAGAAGAAAGAAAAGACTAGATACTTAGTGCGGAGTGTCTTTATGCAACAGTTATCCATCAGAATTGTTTTTAACCTATTGGATATCTTAAAAGGAAAAGAAGAGCCTACTGTGGCGAATGACCCTTGCCATGCCATGCCACGGAGTAACCATTCTCGATGGCTCTTTTCCAATCATGCTCACAGGTTAATGGTTATTTGTATTTCATTTCAAAATTTTGTGATGAGTTATGGCAATGTTAATGGTATAAATTGCCTAAGGATGCAAATGGAGGGGGAAAAAATGGAGAAACAAGGATTCAGACTGCTTCAACCTGGGTTGACTATCTGTGACCACCAACGTTCTCAACAGTCAGCGAAGTGTCTGGAATTAGATTTGCAAGGATTATTCAGTTACCACATTTGTGAATTAAGGAAGCCAATATTCTTATTTTACCAGCTTTCCAACTTTCTTAAAGTCTACTAAAATCATTTAAGACAAACAGCTTTACAAATGTATGGTTAGCAAAAATCTTTCTTGTGAGTCTATTTCCCTTTTGTTGACTTTTTTCCTGAAGAAATTTCCAGAATATACCAGATTATGCAAGAATATTTTTTATAAATGAATATTTCTAAATAAAATACAACTAGAAATGTATAAAAAATTTTGTGAAGACACTTCTGACAGTGTTAAGGATTCAAACAACCAACAGGTTAGACAAGAAGCTTTCTATTCACCCTTTCTGCTGCTGCTGCTGCTGCTGCTGCTGCTGCTGCGTCACTTCAGTCGTGTCTGACTCTGACCCCATAGACGGCAGCCCACCAGGCTCCCCTGTCCCTGGGATTCTGCAGGCAAGAACACTGAAGTGGGTTGCCATTTCCTTCTCCAATGCATGAAAGTGAAAAGGGAAAGTGAAGTTGCTCAGTCCTAATTAAATGTCCAGTTTATTCTTCATGACCAGGGTTCCCAGTGTATTACCTACACAACCATAAAACTCACCCCTTGTGGAACTGCCAATGGCCTCACATAACTAGGTATGACTAGGGTAGCAAGGTAGACTAAAGAGTAACCTCTACTGCCCTTATCTTGGATTATGAATTTCCTTTAACAAAACATGATGGTACCGATCTACTCCTCATCACTGAGATGTATTTTCCAGTGAGAGTAAGTTATTTATGCTTACTCAGCCATACCCATGACTACTCAATCTTCCCCAGGAAACAATCTGCCCCTGATGAAAGTTTCACCCTGTAACCACAGGAGAGAATCAAGAATGACAATAAAACTAGGGATTGAGTCCATGACTTGGTTTCATTAACTCTATGAACTAGATAGCTGCCCATCTGTTGGAAAGGGTACAGATTAGGGTGAGTCAGTTGCAAAGAATAATTCCAGCAACTTTTATTTTTATGAATGACTAGAGGCTATTTATTGGTAAATTATTAAGAATATTATTAAGAGTTGCTAAATGTGTTATTAATAAACTAAACTTAGTATACTGCCAGAATTCACTATGGATTTATTCTACATTCAGCTAAGATGGCTTTGTGCCAGGCAACCCTGGCCAATATTCAAAAACTCCCACCAGGGATGCTCCATAAAGAAATAAAATCCCTGTACACTTTTAGAAAGGATATTTCAGGAAGACACACCACTGTAGATTTGAGCTGGTCAGGTTTTTAATTATTGTTAATTTTCCTCTTTAACTATAAATGCTCTTAGTTTAGTATCTTCATTACAAATTTAGTTTGTCGTGGGTGGTTTGGCTAATAACATCTACCGTTTGAAAGTGTTTTCAGTCCAGGACCTATGCTGGAATCTTTACATCTCATATATTGCTCTTAAGACCCCTTTGAGACAGATAATAGTACTGTACTCATTTTACAAATATTAAACTAAAGCACAGAGAGGCTAAATATATTGCATGGCATCACAGAGCTGGAAACCACAGAGACAGAATTTGAACTCAAGGATTTCTACTCTAGATTGGGGGAGGTCAGAAAACTTTTTCAGGAAAGGGCCAGATGGTAAGTATCTTAGGGTTCATAGGTCATATGGTCTCTTCTCATCCGTGCTACTATAGCTCCAAAGCAGCCAGAGACACTATGTAAACAAATGGGCATGGCTTTGTTCCAATAAAACTTTATGTATAATAACAGGCAGCATGCAGAATTTGGCCTATGGGCCATAGTTTCTTTGTTTCCTTTAGATCCCTCACTGTTAACTGCTATACCATTACCATATGCTTTCTTGGCTTCCACTGAAGTACACATGAGTTCAGGAGACTAAAATATTCTAATAGCCATACTGAGACACGCAGTTCAGTTCAGTCGCTCAGTCGTGTCTGACTCTTTGCGACCCCATGAATTGCAGCACGCCAGGCCTCCCTGTCCATCACCAACTCCCAGAGTTCACCCAAACTCATGTCCATCAAGTCGGTGATGTCATCCAGCCATCTCATCCTCTGTTGTCCCCTTCTCCTCCTGCCCCCAATTTCTGCCAGCCTCAGAGTCTTTTCCATCATTGGAAAGAGTCAACTCTTGAGTCAACTCTTTGTACGAGGTGGCCAAAGTATTGGAGTTTCAGCTTTAGCACCAGTCCTTCCAAAGAAATCCCAGGACTGATCTCCTTCAGAATGGACTGGTTGGATCTCCTTGCAGTCCAAGGGACTCTCAAGAGTCTTCTCCAACACCACAGTTCAAAAGCATCAATTCTTCGGGGTTCAGCTTTCTTCACAGTCCAACTCTCACATTCATACATGATCACTGGAAAAACCATAGCCTGGACTAAATGGACCTTTGTTGGCAAAGTAATCTCTGCTTTTGAATATGCTATCTAGGTTGCACAAAGGCATTACAATTCAAATATTAATCATTTATGCCTTTATTAATAAAGATATAAAATATGTGTTTCTACATTCATTGGAGATAGAACATTTTTTGTCTTTTCTTGAACTGCACATGTGATGAAGATGAGCATAATAAGACTATTTGATTAAGTCCACAGTCTAGGTTGTAATGGTGATGTAAAAATCTATACATAAGCTTATCATTCGGTTTTAAAGTAAACTTATGATCCACATATTTTGGAGCCAATGGCTTTATATAAAGGTGGAACACATGAAGTAGAGAGGCCAAAGGATCTTCTGAGCTCCCTAGAATGGCTACAGTCCAAAAGTGTTTGAGAGTCATCACTCTAAAGAACTGAGCAAGGGAAGCTTCTGAGACTCAACTATGTGGGAGGAGATCCCAAATGGTTACCGTGAGGAATGAGGGCATTTTATTACAGTCAGCACCAGTTTAACTCAATGGTTCCTATTATGAATTGTGCCCCCTACTCCTGCCCCAAATCCCTACACTCCAATGTGACTACAGCTGGAAACAGAGCCTCTACTGAAGTAATCAAAGTTAAATAAAGTCATAAGGTAGGGCCCTCGTCTGGTAGGCCTGAGGTCCTTATAAGAAGAGTCATCAGAGTTTGTGTTCTCTTCATGTGGCAGAGAAAAGGCCACACACAACAAGAAGACAGCCATCTGTAAGTGAGGAAAGGGCTCTCATTAGAAACCAATCCTGCTGGCACCTTGAGCATGGCCTTTGAGCCTCCAGAACTCTGAGAAAAGAAGTGTTCACTGTTTAAGCCACCTGGTCTGTGGTTTTCATTATAGTGGCCCCAGCAGACTAACAAAGTTCCTAATTTATAATGTAAAAAAATTACACTAATTTCCACAAAGTATTAATTGGCTGAACACTCACTATCTGTTGACTGAGATTATATATAAATACATATATCAGTTCAGTTCACTTCAGTCACTCAATCGTGTCTGACTCTTTGTGACCCCATGAACTGCAGCGTTCTAGGCTTCCCTGTCCACCACCAACTCCCGGAGTTCACTCAAACTCATGTCCATTGAGTCAGTGATGCCATCCAACCATCTCATCCTCTGTCATCCACTTCTCCATCCTTCAATCTTTCCCAGCATCAGGGTCTTTTCCAATAAGTCAGTTCTTCACATCAGGTGGCCAAAGGATTGGAGTTTCAGCTTCAGCATCAGTCCTGCCAATGAATATTCAGCACTGATTTCCTTTAGGACGGACTGGTTAAATCTCCTTGCAGTCCAAGGGACTCTCAAGAGTCTTCTCCAACACCACAGTTCAAAAGCACCAATCCCTCAGCACTCAGCTGTCTTTACGGTCCAACTCTCACATCCATACCTGACTACTGGAAAAACCATAGCTTTGACTAGACGGACCTTTGTTGGCAAAGTAATGTCTCTGCTTTTCAATATGTTGTCTAGCTCTTGGTCATAACTTTTCTTCCAAGGAGCAAGCGTCTTTCAATTTCATGGCTGTGGTCACAATCTGCAGTGATTTTTTGAACTCCCCAAAATAAAATCTGTCACTGTTTCCATTGTTTCTCCATCTGCCATGATCTTAGTTTTCTGAATGTTGGGTTTTAAGCCAACTTTTTCAGTCTCCTCTTTCAATTTCATCAAGAGATGCTTTAGTTCTTTGCACACAAATAATTTGATGCTACTAGTAACAAGCACTACTGAACTCATCATATCAGTATATAAAAGGCTTTGGAGAAAAAGTTGTATACACATTTAGGAGATATTCTTTTAGTCAGGCTACAGATAATGTTCAACACTGACATGTTTTCACAGTCAACTCCCTACAATAGTAACTTAGTGTTGGTGGAGTAGTAACATTGACCTCCTGGCATCTTTGTTCTTTTGGGTAGGAATCATCTATTCCCAGACCCTTTTAATTAAGTTTGAGAAACACTGCTTACAAACTCTTCCTTTGGAAAATTTATTATGACTCATACAAAAGGCCTTGAAATTCTGCATCAAAGAAACCAGCTAAAAAAAAATTTAAGTCTGGCTAAATTTGCACTACCCTTGGCTCCGATTCTCTCTCTCTCTCAGCTGCCTCCTGACTGAGGCCATGGCACACACAGAATGACGTGTCAGTTACAGTCTGAGAAAATGGCCTAATTGCAGGGCTCCCAAGAGAAGGTCAGATTTTAGGACATGGAACAACCATAACAGCTATGGGGTTGAAAGCTGACCTGTTGCTATGTAACTTAAACCATCAGTGTTATTTGCCCAAGATTAGAAATTCAATGAGAAGCAACAACATCTCCATCTTACAACTCTTTCTCTACCCCTTGTGGCATTTACCATTATAACACCTTAATCAATATTGTGAAACAGAAGAAGGGTCTAGACCAAGGGTTTCCAAACCTGATTCATCATCAGTATTACCTAAGGAGCTTCTAAAACTATGGGTACTCAACCCCATCCTTTTCTCATTTGCCTTTTGGTTCTTTTCTTTTCTCAGTTATTTGTAAGATCTCCTCAGACAACCATTTTGCCTTGTTGCATTTCTTTTTCTTGGGGATGGTATTGGTCACCATCTCCAGTACAATGTTACAAAGAAGAGAAAAGAAAAGATAAACCCATCTGAATGCATAGTTCCAAAGAACAGCAAGGACAGATAGGAAAACATTTTTAACTGAACAATGCAAAGAAATAGAGGAAAACAGTAGAATGGGAAAGACTTGAGATCTCTTCAAGAAAACTGGAGATACCAAGGGAATACTTCAGGCAAAGATGGGCACAATAAAGGACAGAAACAGTAAGGACCTAACAGAAGCAGAAGATATTAAGAAGAGGTGGCAAGAATACACAGAATAACCAAACAAAAAAAGATCTAATGACCCAGATAACCCTGATGGTGTGGTCACTCACCTAGAGCCAGACATTCTGGAGTGTGAAGTCAAGTGGAAAAGTGCTGCACTCAGTATGCCAGCAAATTTGGAAAACTCAGCAGTGGCCACAGGACTGGAAGAGGTCAGTTTTCATCCCAATCCCAAAGAAGAGCAGTGCTAAAGAATGTTCAAACTACTTCACAATTGCACTCATTTCACATGCTAGCAAGGCAATGCTCAAAGTTCTAAAAGCTAGGCTTCAACAGTATGTGAACCCAGAACTGCCAGACATACAAGTTGGATTTACAAAAGGCAGAGGAACCAGAGATCAAATTGCCAGCATCTGTGGGATCATAGAAAAAGCAAGGGAATTCCAGAAAAACATTTACTTCTGCTTCATGGACTACGCTAAAGCTTTTAACTGTGTGGATCACAACAAAGTGTGGAAAATTCTGAAATAGATGGGACTATCAGACCACCTTACCTGCCTCCTGAGAAACCTATATGCATATCAACAGTTAGAAGGGGACACGACAACAGACTGGTTCAAAACTGGGAAGGAAGTATGTCAAGGCTGTATATTGTCACCTGCTTATTTAACTTATAATAATTTATTACTTCACATGATACATCATGTGAAATGCCAGGCTGGATGAAGCACAAGCTGGAATCAAGATTGCTGGGAGAAATATCAATAACCTCAGATATGCAGGTGACACCACCCTAATAGCAGAAAGCAAAGAGGAACTAACGAGGCTCTTGATGAAGGTGAAAGAGGAGTGTGAAAAAGTGATTCGGGAGAATGGCATTGAAACATGTATATCATATATGAAACGAATCGCCAGTCCAGGTTTGATGCATGATACTGGATGCTTGGGGCTGGTGCACTGGGACAACCCAGAGGGACACGACGGGGAGGGAGGAGGGAGGGGGTTCAGGATGGGGAACACGTGTATACCTTTGGCGGATTCATGTTGATGTATGGCAAAACCAATACAATATTGTAAAGTAATTAACCGCAAAAAAAAAAAAAAGACTAGTAAAGAGATTGAATCAGTAGTCAGAAGCCTCTCAAAAAGTAAAGCCCAGAAACAGGTGGTTCACTGGAGAATTCTGCCAAATATTGAAAGAAGAATTTACAACAATCCTTCTCAAACTCTTCAGAAAAAATAGAAAAGGAGGAAATACTTCCAAACTCATTATATGAGGTCACAATTACTCTGGTATCAAAGTCAATGATACAACAAGGAAAAAAAAAAAGCTACAACTATGCTTTAACATATGAAAAATAATCAATGTAATACACCACACAAATGGAATGAAAGATAAAAATCTCATGGTCATCCCAATTGATTAAAATAATGTACTTGACAAAATTTAATACCCTTTTGTGATTAAAGAAAAAAAAATGTTCACCAAACTAGGTACAGAGGAAATTCTTTCAACATAATAAAGTCCATATGTGAAAAGTCCACACCTTACATCATACTCAGTGGTTGAAGATGAAATGTTTTCCTCTAAGATCAGGAAAAGGGCAAGCAAGTCTGCACTAAAGATTCCGTCCCCCCCAAAAAATCTGTTAAAACTAATAAATGAATAAAGCAAAATGCAGTAAACAAACAAACAAAAAGAAAAAGTGGCTTAAAACTCAACATTCAAAAAACTATGATCATGGCATCTTGTCCCATCTCTTCATGGCAAATAGATGGGGGAACGATTGAAACAGTGACAGGCTTTATTTTCTTGGGCTCCAAAATCACTGCAGACCATGACTGCAGCCATGAAACTCAAAAGTACTTGCTCCTTGGAAGAAAAGCTATGACAAATCTAGACAGCATATTAAAAAGCAGAGACATCACTTTGCCCAAAAACGTCCATCTAGTCAAAGCAATGGTTTTTCCAATAGTCAGGTATGGGTGTGAGAGTTGAACCATAAAGAAGGCTGAGTGCCAAAGAACTGATGCTTTCAAACTGTGGTGCCGGAGAAGACTCTTGAGAGTCTCTTGGACAAGAAGGAAATCAAACCAGTCAATCCTAAAGGAATTCAACCCTGAATATTCACTGGAAGAAGTAATGCTAAAGCTGAAGCTCCAATACTTTAGGCACCTGATGTGAACAGCTGACTCACTGTGAAAGACTGGGGGTAGGAGGAGAGGTGGTGACAGAGAATGAGATGGTTGGATGGCATCATCAACTTAATGAACATGAATCTGAGCAAACTCTGGGAGATAGTGAAGGATAGGGAAGCCTGGCATGTTGCAGTCCATGGGGTCACAGAGTCAGACACACCTAAGTGCCTGAACAACAACAGCCCCATCTTGATCATCTCTGAGGGATAGGGATTGAAGACATGAAATTTCACTACGCTCACCCTGGCAATTCTGCTTCAGCTGTCTTCGTACCATTCCTCAGATTCGCATCTGAGAGCTACATTAATGAATATAACCAATAGCCCCAGTTAACGGCCACACACATCCTTGCTTTGCCCTATAACTCTGCAACACACTGCCACTTTGAGCTGGCCTAAATCACTTGACCAACAGGATTTTCACAAACTTGATGCAAAAAAAGTGTTTTTAGCAACCTGATGCATGGATAACTGTATGCTTGCACGTTTCTTCTCTTCAACTCTGTCACCACAATGAATATCCTAGGCTAGCCTGCTGGAAGGATAGGAGGGGCCTGTGGAATAAAGCTGAGTCATTCCAGCCAAGGCTAGGCTAGGCCAGCCATCACCCTCTACTCATCAGCGCAGATGCATAAGTAAGTCCAGCTAAGATCAATCATGAGCAGCCCAGGTCAGCAAAATCATCCAGTGAGCTATAAACATGGGGGAAATAATAAATGGCTATTAGATTAAGCCACTAAGGACTGGAGTGGTATGTTCCACAACCTGTCCTTGATACACAATGGTGGTGCAGAATAATCGGAGGCCAGAGCATCTAAATTAAAGGCTGGGCACTAATAGTGCCAGAGAATCTTGCAGAACTTTTCCATGAATATTCTGTAGGATGTTGCTAAAAAGAAGAAAGGGGGTTTTCCAAGGTCAGGTTTCTGAGAAATGCTAAG
This sequence comes from Ovis canadensis, assembly GCF_042477335.2. Classification (NCBI taxonomy): domain Eukaryota; kingdom Metazoa; phylum Chordata; class Mammalia; order Artiodactyla; family Bovidae; genus Ovis; species Ovis canadensis. The sequence goes on from NC_091246.1 coordinate 71,369,294, forward strand.
TTACATTTAGCTGGTTTCCTTCCTGAAGAATTTTAAAGCCTTTCAAATGAGTCATGACAAATCTTCCAAAGGAAGAGATTTTAAGCAATGTTTCCCAAACTTACTTGACCACAGACCTTTCCCTACACCCCCATCCCCAAGCTGAGCATCACACAAAATGAATATCCCATATAAAGCACACTTTGGATATGATATAAGACGAATTGGTCTTTGTCTTGTTTCAGTGTTGTTTCAGAAGGTAGAACTGCACTTAAGGCACAACAGCTACATGGAGCAGGATGGGGACTAAATAAATTCAAGCAAGGGCTCGTCAACAGTGACAGTGATCCTGTTATGCCCAAGTCGCGAAATCTCCCAATGACCACCAGGGAGCCGATATCCAATATTTTTATTACCAAGCTCGAGCTGGGGCTCCCACCGATACCGACGCAGCAGCTATAGGGAGGAGCCCTGAGCTCTGGGTTACATTGCTTATATAGGGTATTATCGCACGAAAATTTCAAAAAATGGGAGTCTCCAGGTCTGATTGGTCATCTTCTGGTGAAGGGTTAGGTGTTGAGTTCTGATTGGTTCTCCTTTCCCGGGCTTGACTCGAATTTCCCCGGGCTGGCCAAGGGTTCTGATTGGTTCGCAGGTGGTGGGGTGAGGTCAGGGGATTTCCAAAGGCTCTTTTCCCAGAACCTTACAAAATGGAGTAGCTTTGATTCTTCATTCCCCCCTTCTCTAGGATCCAGGACAGACCCAATCATGGGTCTGAGGTCAGCTCTATATTGTCTCCTGCTAAGGGGACCGTTGGTAGGGCCGCATATTGGGATCTGAGTACCATGAGCTGCACTGTGTTGATGCAGTTTTTAATGAAGGCCACTAGTTAGTTTAGTAAGCATGGCCTGAGGGTGAGTAGCAGTAACAAGATAATCAGGGGCCCCACCAAGGAGGATATGAGAGTTGTGAACCAGGGGGATGAGTTGAACCAGGATTTAAACCAATTTTGAGACATTTCTTTTTTTTTTTGACTCAGCCCTTTTCTTATCTTGGCCAGTGACTCCTTGACTACCCCTGAGTGATTTACATAAAAACAACATTCTTCCCCTAACGCAGCACATAGGCCCTCTGAGAGACTTCATACTCAAGATACTTTTTGGGAATTGGGGCAGAGGTCTCTTTCTTCTGTAACTTCTTCCTGCTGTGCATGGGTGTAGGCCTGCCTAATAGAGCAGAAGTCTCTCTCTACCTGATCTAAGTTGGGGTTTTCCACATCTGAAACCAGCTTCTACCCTTGTAGTAACAGCAATTTAGTTGGCCCCTCGCAGAGATGAAATAGACAAGGGCCAAACAGGAGACCTAACAGGATGGTCATCTCTGGTCCACAGAAACAGAAGGCAACATTTGGGGTGAGCGTTGCAGGCTTTGTGACCCCTTCTGATGGGTTGGTGGTGAGGCAACAGAGCTGTGCTCCAGGAATCTTGTGTTCAGTCTGAAGTTACCATCTTCCATCTGAATGGGGGCTCAAAGACATTGTTATGCATATTTCTTTGAGTAGGAACCAGGATTCTGTCTGGAGGCTGTACCAACCTTTGATTGTTTCTATTTTTGTAGACCCTCCCTTCCCTGATTAGCAATTGTTTGAATCCATGCTTTGGAATTCAGCGAAGGCCAAGGAAGTTAAACAAAGTCTATATCCTACAGATAAGAAATAGAGAACACAGAACAGATCTGCACTCCAGAGCCCTACAGAGTCTCGCTCAGTTTTAATTTTAGGGAATTAGGCAAATATGACTGTGATAACTTCCTGTCAAAATGGGGCATAGGACTGCCCCAGCTTGGAGTATAGACACTGAATTGGAAGTATTTCTGAGTTCCAAGTTTTAGATCTGAGTCTTGTATGATTAAAATCTTAATCTCATTTCTTTTTAGAAGAATAGGTCTGAAACCCAGTCTGGACCTGGCACTTCAGGGAAACTTGTAGCCATGTAGCCAGTTGCCTAGTTTTATAAAAAGTAAGGTTACTAGCTTCCAGCAGACATTGTTTTGAAAATGGTGGCATCCAAGCCTGACACGACTCAGAAAACTCAAGGGTTTAGCAATACAAGGTCTAATCTGAAAGTACACCCATAGCATCACCTAGTTATTTCGCAGGATATCTGAACCATAGCTACCCTATTTTGACTTTTAATTGTAAACTTTTCCTTAATAGCCAAAGCAGATTTCACTGTTAATGACGTCACTGTTTCTCTAGGTATGAGAAGATGTAAGAATTGGGACTCATAAAATCTTTTCCTGAAAAGATCTAACTATCTGAAGGCCTGTTCTGCCAGTTTTTCCCAGAGCACAGAGTGCCTCATTCCTGATTTTCACCCTGAACTCCTTTTTCAGGGGCGTTAAAAGTCAGCAGTTGCAGCGGCCATGGTTTAATCTTTGTAGATGCAGATGGCGAGTGTCAGTCTTCAGTTGGCAGAGCCCCTTTTTGCTCATAAACTTGATCATGATTATGAGGGGGGCAGTTCATGACCATTTTATCCCATGGTGCTGAGAGTGTCCATTCTCAGGTAAACAGGCCACTCAATGTGCTGTTACTGGACTAGGCCATAAAACAGTATCTAAAATTTTCTGGACCACCTGTCTTACTAGCTTTTTGGTCCAGGAAAATATTTCCTCTTGTTGCTTCTTGCCATATCTAGAGTTACACTGTTACCATCATTGATCTCATACGGGACTATATATTATTCTATTAGAGGCCTCACACACATACAGTGTAAGAAACAGCAATTTTGTAAAACAGGTGAAATACAAATAACATAGCCAGCAGTATTAGTAAAGTCACAAGTAAGACTTATGTTAAGAACTTCCATTAGACGTAGCCCAGTATATCTTCAGGTTATCTGACTTAGTCTGCCCTGTAGAGTCTTTATCTTCCAGGGAAATTATATATTGGCACCATCAATAAGGAACATAGCCCAGTTTTCTAGTGTCACTAGACTGATTATCTTTAGTATGATTTAATTTTTTAAGTAAATTTTCTCAGGGCCAACCAGTTAGTCTGGTAATAGAGAAATCTACCAAGGTAACCCAGAACTAGACACAGGTTATTGGCCACAAACCCAACAATTGGATTGATTTTGAAACTAGCATAGGATCAGGCCTATGACAGAAAAGCATTTGACTTATATGCAAAGGTCTAAGAAGTCAAGAAAACATCGAATCAGGTCCAGCATCTTGGGGAAGCTGTCTCCCTCTGATGTCGTCGTCTTCTCATCCTGGTGTAGTGTAGTTTCTCCTGATTAAAAAAAAAAAGTCCTTCCATCCATGTTGGAGACGACAGTCCCTTAAATTATGTCTTTTTCCAGTCCTGGTTGCAGGTCATGAGGCATCTGATCTTCATCCAAAGATAGATTACTGAGATAAGCTTCAGAAACAAACTTAGGGTGTTCTTCAAGAATTCAATTAAATTTTACATTAACATTACATAACAGCAAAGAACTATCTAAGAGATGAGTCATACTAGATGCAGACCTCCATTAACAAACTGGTATTTAACATTTCGAAATATCTTTTTTTTCCTTAGTTACCCTTATTTTTATTAAATATAATCAAATTAAGGCTAGTTTGCTTGCAAAATAGGTCTGTTCTCACTGATTTTGGTCTGATTTCTATAACCATAATTGATTATAGGCTTTTTATTTTGCTGAAACATTTCAGTAAGTAAGAACTTTTACTTTTTGGAGGAGTCAGAAAATATAATTGTTTTGTTTATAACATTTAATTTTACCAAAGTATAGTCATAATTAGTTTGAGAGGAAGATTTCCGCTACTCCCTGAAAACATAAGATTCAACCCCATAATTTTTCAGATAGAAACCATAAAAGTTATAAGCATATTCACTGGTTCATTTAGTCCTTTTGCTAACTTTTGTGAAGTCATCAGGTTTTCCATTAAAATACCAGGACATATCAGAATGTTAAAAACTCCATATAATTTTTAGGATATCTGTATTAGTAATTTTACCCTACATTATAATATGAGCAGATTTATTACTCATTTGATAATCTTTTTTTAATGTAATTTAACCAACCAAATAAACACAGTTTAATATCTCTCTTTGGGATGCTTCAGGGGCCCTCTGAAGCATCCCAAAGTTAGCTAGAAGCCAAAAGTGCTTCATAGAATGATTTAGGAAGTTTTGTCAACAAATATCAGAAAGGTTTCGAGCACTCAGCCAGATGGGACTATAGGTCACTGTGAAACAATAGCTATTCACTCAGCCAAAGTAACAATATGGGATTTCAGAAGCAAATACAGAACAGACCGTTTAAGAAGCAAATGAACTTAAATCTATTGTCAAATGCAGTTCAACATCTAAAGAAAGTGTGTCCTTTTAACAGAGAGAAAAGCCAAATTCAAGTTTTTGCGCCAGCTTATTTTTAGTCATTAACAGTCCCAAATTTCTTTAGCTTCTTTGTAAGAGGAAACTAATGTTCAGTAATAAATGTTTCAAAATTTTACTCAATTTGGAAATGAGCTAGCTAGTCAGTGAACTTCCATCACTTAGTTTAGCACAACCCAATTCAAGTTACCCCAATTTGGACAGACTATTTCAGACAGACATTCCTAAAGCATAATTATTCTTAATAGAGTTTATCTAAATGCTCATATCTCATTTACATTTTTTAGAAGGTTTTTTTACTTGAGGTAATTTTCTTGTTGACAAACTTGTAACAGATATAATATTTAACTCATATTAAACCTAGGTACAATGAAAATATTTTACTTAACGTTAAGTACTCTAAGACATGTTTATATTAAATAGGTCAACAAACAAACATTAATATCAGGTATTCAACACTGAATATTTCCCAGTTCACATAAACCTGGAATTTATTGTTTAATTTAGAACTACTTGGTTTGTAAGCACTTACCTTTTTTAAGCCAAATAAATAGAGATCATATACAAAAATATTACCAAGACATATTTAGACAGACACAGTGTAAGACCTAGCTCTAAGACTTTTTTTTTTTTTCTCAGTGTCAGGAGTTAGAGATGGTCTAGATAAGTGTTCCTGAGAGCCCTGGTCTCAAGGCACAGGGAAAGAAAATCAAGTTTTAACAAAATGGCGGCAGGTCTAAACCACGGGGTTGCCAGACAAAGCAAAATTTCCTTTTCCAGGGGATCTTCTCGACCAGGGATGAACCCAGGTCTCCCAATTGCAGGCAGACGCTTTAACCTCGGCTCCACCAGAGAAGCCATTAAATACAAAAATACAGTCTCTCAGAAAACCTCCTATAGAGACACAGAACTTCAGATCCAAGTACTAACATCAAAGATTTCAAGGAAGGAAAGGAAGCCAGGTTGAAAAAGAAGGGAGAGGAGGCGGGGGCGGGGGGGGGGGCGGGGCGGGAAGGGGTGGCCTTACAGACGTCTCCTGCCACCTACAGATACCCAGGCGTTCCGGGACTTTTCCCTGGGCCTCCAGAGAAGGGAGGATTGGAACTCGGCCCTACCAGAAATCAGAACCAGAATTCGAGTTCTCTGCCAAGAGGAGGTGATCAGTCTCCAATCCTCAGCTCAGGCTGAGGGCCCTTCGACCAGATTCCTGCGTCCAGGACCGGGGGACTAGAAAAACAGGGAAGGATAGGAAGGGTTAAGGAGAGGAGACAGAGAGGGAAGGGGAGAGAGATCAATAAAGTCTCTTGTTCCTTACCAGTCGGGGCACTCTGGCCAGTTGTCCACGTCAGGAGGAGACCAGGGACAAAAGGGTCCCAGTTGGGCCACTGGGTCTGGTCCATTGGCAGGTAAGCTGGCCCCTGAGTACCCCAAGTGGTCAGGATGTCAGTCTCAGTGAAGAAGAGTCCCTGCCAGAGTCACCATTTGTTGCAGGAAGAGGGACCCCTTCCAGGGCCCAAAACTGGGCTCTTGTCTAACACTCGGAAATGAATTGTCCGAGGAGACACATGTGCTGACAAAGGGAACTTGGTCAGGGTGTCCGATCCGTGGTCAGAAGATGATATTTCGGACTCGGTGTAAAGTTCCTAAGTCAGAGGTGCCTTCTGAGGGCCAGCCTACATGGAAGGTCGGCCATTCTGTGCTGCAAAAAGTGATTAATTTATTCCTTTTAATTTCTACACTGAGGTCATGAGCGCGCATCTTGACCTCCTTAAAATTATCAGCAACCAAGGATAGAGGTGTGGGGCTAGAATGGTGTTGCCCCATCATTCCTGGATCAGTCAGATGTTGGTAAGTTAACACAGACAATACGAACAGCCACACAAACAGAAAGAGAGACAGGAGAAATACACCTCCGGGAGTCCGGAGGTAAAACCGAACGACGACGGCCTCCAGCCGTTCAGCGGGAGCGACCTGCTATCGTCTACAGAGAACAGGGGCACTCTGTCCCCCCACGCCGGGGTCGGGGAAGTCTCCCAACGACCCCCACCGGTGACTCTCCGGCGCGTCTGCCTGAGTCATATACCCGTCTCAGATACCAGGTCCTACCAGGAGTGAAAAGAAAGACAGAAAAAAGCTTACCGGCTGCAGATGACTCTCCGGATTGGTCTTCCCGTGGAGCCGGTGGGAGATCCCGGACGAGCCCCCAAATGTTATGCCCAAGTCGCGAAATCTCCCAATGACCACCAGGGAGCCGATATCCGATGCAAAAGCAAGAGAGTTTTTATTACCAAGCTTGAGCCGGGGCTCCCACCAATACCGACGCAGCAGCTATAGGGGTTACGTTGCTTATATAGGGTATTATCGCGTGAAAATTTCAAAAAACGGGAGTCTCCGGGTCTGATTGGTCACCTTCTGGTGAAGGGTTAGGTGTTGAGTTCTGATTGGTTCTCCTTTCCCGGGCTTGACTCGAATTTCCCCGGGCTGGCCAAGGGTTCTGATTGGTTCGCAGGTGATGGGGTGAGGTCAGGGGATTTCCAAAGGCTCTTTTCCCAGAACCTTACAAAATGGAGTAGCTTTGATTCTTCAATCCAAAGATGGACTTGCCTGCCTTGTGAAACAGTGGCTCAAAACTGAAAGCATTCAAAGAGAAACAAATGAAGTTCAGTAAATTTTTGTGATTACTAGTTACCTTAAGGTTCTAATTCAGTAACACGCTCAAAAATTCAGATTACTTCTATCAGTTAAAAGTAGTAAGATAGTCACTTTTATGTGTCAACTTGATCAAACACTGGCCTAGGTGTTACTGAGAAGATATTTTGCAGATGTGGTTAACATTCATAATAAGCAATATTTAAATAAGCAGATTACTCTCCATCCTGTGGGTGGGTCCACTTAATCAGTGGAGGGCCTTAAGAGCAAAGACTGAAACTTCCTATAAAAGAGAAATTCTACTTAAGACTGTAACATAAAAACGGTGCCTGAGTTTACAGCCTGCTGGTCTGCCTCGTGGATTTGTGAGCCCCATAATCATACAAGCCAGTTCCTTAGAATCAGTCAATTGATCAATCTCTTTTCTCTCTCTTCTATCTTCTCTTCTCTTCTCTCTCTCTCTCTCTCTCTCTCTCTCTCTCTCTCTCTCTCTCTGTACTTCTGTTTCTCTGGAGAACTCAGACTAAATACAGTCAGATATCAAACATCATTTATATTTTATCACAATCCTAGATTAGAGTCAGCCTCTAAAACTTCTACCCTGACTGCTTCCCAGTACCTGCCCTGGGCAAATCAAAGTGTTCGGTTTCCCAGATTTCTTATTCGGTTCCTGTGAGGACTCTTCTGGATAGTCAGCTGAGAACTACAGCTCATAATTGCATTACAGTGATAGCCAGGAGGTGACATTTCTACTATTCCCTTTTTAAGGGGGGCAGATTTTATGAGTCACCTTGGGTGGTATAGTCATTTCACAGCTGTGTAATGTTTGTGAGGAACTGACAGTCCCTCATGAGCCACAGGGACCCAACTTGGCAGGGCCCCAGCACCTATTTATGGCCTGAAATACAGGGGAGGAAGTCACCGGAGATGGTTCTCTCTTCTGGAATTGAGTCAGACAGATGATAACACTCCAGGTCAGAGTTAACACCAAGTCTGATTTACTGCATCTCATCTTGACTTCCTGGGAGCCTAACCGAACTACTACAAATCCTGAGCTGATATCTAAGACTTATCTATTTAGAAAAAGAAAGAAGAGAACCAGAGATCAATTTTTTAAAAAAGAGGATTTTAAAATAGGAGGAATCAGTAAGGAAAAGACTAAGTGTAGGGAACAACCACCCTGCAAGGTTAGGCGCCAGGTTCAAATATTCATCAGAAGACTTGCCACACTGTAGCACTGGCCATAACTACTCCTTGCGGACAGATTCTCTTGCCCATCCATCCTGTATTTCCCGCGCCTAGTTCAATGCCTGGTACATAGCAGGAACTTAAAACAGACTCACTGAGTGAATGAGCTAGTAAAGACATAAAGCACTTCACATCCAGAGAGCTAGAGAATCCAGCCAGGATTATTTCCCATTCCATGAATGCTCTTAGAAGCCTGGCATGATCCTGCACCTGATACTATGTCTTTCTAAGCTTGCCCTAGTACATACATGCAGTTTTTGAGTTCTTACATTCTCTAGGGCTGGAGTCCTTTTAATTGGTGCATTGTGTTATTTATCTGGGGCTGGCATAACAAAGGACCACAGACCAGATAACTTCACCAACAGAGATGTATTTGCTCACAGTTTTAGAGGCTAAGTCTGAGATCAAGGTATTGATAGGGCTGATTTCTTCTGAGGCCTCTCCCTTAGGCTTACAAGAGAAATGGCTGTCTTCTCTCTTTGTCTTCACGTGGTTTTTCCTCTCTGCCTGTGTGCATCCTAATCGTCTCTTCTTATAAGAATACCAGTCTTAATGATTTAGGGCCGAACCCAATGACCAAATTTAATTACTTTAAAGGCCCTATCTCCAAATATAGTCACATTCTGAGGCACTAGGGGTTAGGCATATGAATTTGAGTGGTGAAGGGACATGCAAATACAGGCTTAGCTCAGAGATCTTGCGGGTTTGGTTCCAGACCACAGCTATAAAGCGTATATCCCAACAAAGTGAGTCACATGATATTTTTTGGTTTCCCAGTGCATATAAAAGTTATGTTGATACTATACTATATTCAGGGTGCAATAATAGCATTATGTCTAAAAATGTAAAGTACACACCTTAATTTAAAAACACTTTATTGCTAAAAAATGCTAACCATCATATGAGCCTTCAGGGAGCCCTAATCTTTTTGCTAGTGGGGGGTCTTGCTTCCATGCTGATGGTTGCTCACTGATCAGAGTGGTGGTTGCAAAAATTTGCTGTGATGGTGCCAATTTCTCAAAGTAGGACAGCAATGAGGTTTGCCTCATTGATTGACTTGTCTTTTTATGAATGGTTTCTCTGTGGCATGGAAGACTGATAGCATTTTACACACAGTAGAACTTCTTTCACAATTGGAGACAATCTTCTCAAGACTTGCCACTGCTTAATCAACTATGGTTATGCACTATTCTAAAATCCTTTGTTATCATTACAACATCTTCATAGCATCTTCACCAGGAGTAGATTCCGTTTCAAGCAACTACTTTTTCATTCATCCTTAAGAAGCAGCTCTTCATCCATTAAAGTTTTACTACGCTTGCGTGCACTGCTTCAGTCCTGTCTGACTCCTTTGCAACCCAATGGACTGTAGCCCTCCAGGCTCCCCCATCCATGAGATTTCCCAGGCAAGAATACTGGAGTAGGGTACTGTTTCTTTCATTGGATCTTTCAGACCCAGGGATCGAACCTGCACCTCTTACATCTCCTGCACTGGCAAATGGGTTCTTTACCACTAGCGCCATCTGGGAAGCCCCAAAGTTTTACTGTGAGTTTGCAGCACTATGAGATTGCAGCAATTCAGCCACATCTTCAGGCTCCACTTTGAGTTCTCTTGTTGTTTTCTGCACTATCTGCAGCTACTTCCTCCATTAAAGTCTAGAACTTCTCCAAGTCATCCATGAAGGTTCAAATCAAGTCTCAAACTCCTGTTAATTCTGATATTTTGACTTCTTCCCATGAATCATAAGAAGAAGGCAATGGCACCCCACTCCAGTACTCTTGCCTGGAAAATCCCATGGACAGAGGAGCCTGGTGGGCTGCCATCTATGGGGTCACACAAAGTTGGACACAACTGAAGCGACTTAGCAGCAGCAGCAGCATGAATCATAAATGTGTATAATGGCATCTAGAATGGTGAATCTTTTCCAGAAGATTTTCAATTGACTTTGTCCAGGTCCACCAAAGGGATAAGTATTTATGGCAGTCATAGCCTCATGAAATACTGTATTTCTTAAATAAGAAGACTTGAAAATCTAAATGACTCCTTGTTTATTGGGCAGAAGGAATGTCTCAACAAGCATGAAGACAACACTAATCTCATTGTATATCTCCACTGGATCTCTTGGGTGAGCAGCTGTGCTATAACGAGCAGTAATATTTTGAAAGGAATAATTTGTTGTAAGTAGTAGGTCTCAAAAGTAGGCTTAAACCATGTTGTAAACAGATGTGCTACCAGGTTTTGTTGTTCCATTTACAGGGCAAAGGCACAGTAGATTCAGCATAATTTTTAAGGGTGATAGGATTTTTTGAATGATAAATGAGCACTGGCTTCAACTTCAAGGCACCAGCTGCATTAGCCCCTAACAAGAGGGTCAGTCTGTCCTTGAAACTTTGAAGCCAGGAATTGACTCTCCTCTCTAGCTATGAAAGTCCTAGGTGGCATCTCCTTCCAATGTAAGGCTGTTTCATCTAGAAAATCTGTTGTTTATTGTAGCTACCTTTGTGAATTATCTTAGTTAGATCTTCTCGATAACTTCTGCAGCTTCTACATCAGTACTTGCTGCTTTGCCTGGCACTTTAATGTTATGGAGATGACTCCTTTCCTTAAACTTTATGAACCGACTTCTGCCAGCTTCAAACTTTTCTTCCACCGCTTCCTCACCTGAATCAGCCTTCATAGAAGAGAGTTGGGTCCTTGCTGCAAATTAGGTTCTGGCTTAAGGGAATGTTGTGGCTGGTTTGATCTATCCAGATCACTGAAATTGCCTCCATTCCAGCAATATGGCCATTTCACCTTTTTAAGCATTTCTGTCTTCACTGGAATAGCACTTTCAATTTCTCCCAACAACTTTTCCTCTCCATTCACAACTTGGCTAACTGCTTGGCATAAGAGGTCTAGCCTCTAACCTGTCTCAGCTTTCCACATGCTTTTCTCACTAAGTTTAATCATCTTTAGCATTTGATTTAAAGTGGGAGATGTGAAGCTATTCCTTAACACTTATAGGCCATTGTAAGGTTATTAATTGACCTAGTTTCAATACTGTGGAGTCTCAGGGACTAGGGAGGTCCAAGGAGAGAGAGAGATGGGGGAACACTGGTCAGTGGTATAGTCAGAACACTCACAACGTTTATGAATTTCATTCCCTGTCTTGTACGAACATGGTTCATGGTACAACATTGTGACACGAAAAATCACTGAACATAACAAACATAATGCTAATGAAACAGTTTGAAATATTGCAAGAATTACCAAAAAGTGACACAGAGACGTGAAGTGAACAAATGTTTAAAAAAATGTTTCTGACAAACTTAATCATCACAGGGTTGCCATGAAATCTTCAACTTGTAAAAATATCTACAAAGTGCAAAAGCAAGGTATACCTGTATATATGTGTACACACATACACAAACACACGATATATACGTTATATATATATGTAAACATTTTCATAGCTTTAGGGTCAGGAAGAGAGGCTCTTTCCATCCATTCTACCTCAGTATCTTCTCTCTCACTGCATCAAGCCCTCATTAAGCATGAAGGGAGATGAACTGCAAGGTATATTGTCTGTGTCTTTCCTCTAATTGCTCATTAAATCACTTTCAGATTAATCAATTTCTTTTTCATTGATCTCAATTTTTCATGTCTCCTTTAATAATTCTTGAAATCTGACAGAAATAGGAACTTCATATGAGTCTCGTAGTGACCCACAGTGAAGTCACTAGATCCTTCCTGAGGACTGGCCTTTCGTCTGTGTATCACAGCATATAACACATTACCTGGCTAATAATAGGTGTTCTAAAAATATATGGTTAAAATGATGTATGTAGGAAAAAAGATTTCTTGCTAGGTTCCTGTTTTCAAGTTCCAGAGTCACATTTGCCCCCTAAGAGATATTCCCACATGCTGACTCATGCTGAATCCATTGTACCTTACTTTTTTAAAAACATACTTATGTAAAGTCATTTATTTCCTGGAGTTTCAGCAGGCTTGTGTTTGCAGCTGTTTAAAGTAAAACAGGGGCTAGAAGACTTTAGGATTTATTTACAAAAAAACAAAAACCAAATGGCATCAACTTATGAGATAGTATGATCCATTCAGAGATGAACCCCACTGATTCACAGACTGGCAACCAGCCATGGAGCACACGACTCCCAACTGCTGGGGCAGTTTGGTCAATAGGCACACACCTGTCAGGTCAGTCTGGCTCCTGACCTTGCCTTTGCCCTGGTTTAAAAGGCAGCATCAAGAAGCAACCATGGGCACTTGGTTATTTCTAGAGTCCTCCTTGTCTAACACATATCAATCTCTAGACATTCATATGACAGGGAAGAAATCCATCAATCAGTAGACCTTACCGTTGAAAATCTTGGAAACATCACTTCTAACCTTCTGTATCTTGGGCCTGTAGCTGGTTATTTGACTCTGATCCTTGAATGAATGATTCTGATCTGGTTAACTTCCTTCTTCTGTCTTCAAGTCTGCATATACTCTAGTTCCTGTTACGGCTATCTATTGGGAAAAGGATGAGTTTATCTGTTGTGGTAAGGATGAGGAAATGAATAATAACTTCTACAACATAGTGACCAGTCATCAAGTTTATGACCTGTCAATTCAAAACAGAATACCAAGAAAACAGAAAATAAAATCCACATCCTCTATGTTGAGGTTGAGGAGTCCTGATTGATAGATATATGGATGGGCCACAATTTAGCTTCTTGAGAAATTTCATTATCAGTTGTAAAATCAGTTATAACCTAATGATTCTAGGCTGCCGCTGAAAACCAGTAGCCAAGTCTTGAAAGGCCACCTTCCAGCACTCACTGACACCGCCCTGTAACTTCCAGGACATCACTAGATGGGGTTTGACACTGAATTCCATATCATGAGGACCAAAATTCAAAACTCAGCTCTGTAATCAATACATGTATATGTATGGCTGAGTCCTTTGCAGTTCACCTAATAGGTCAGCTAGTATTAATTAATCATTAATAATTAATTATTAATCAGCTATACCCCAATACAATATAAAAAGTTCAAAAGAAAGAAAACACTCAGCTCTGCAGTATCTACATTCTCTAAACAAGTTACTACGCCTGCCTTTCCAGTTTATTTACAAAATCAGAATACAGGCACCTAACCCCTAAAAGAAGTGCCGTGAGGATTCAATAAGATAAGGAATCATCCTGTCAATTAGCCAACAAATATTTACTGAAGGCACTGTAGTGGCTAGACACTGCTCTAGGAACTAGGGGTCAGCTGTGAACCAGCCCTAGTGTGGCATATCTTTTAGTGGAGAGAACTGGACGAAAAAAATCACAGAGCAAATAAATGAGTAGGGCAAGGAGAGACAAGGAGTAATACAGTATAGAATAAAAGGTTCTCATTTGAAAGAGGACATATGCCCAGCCCTCAGAATGAAGCGAGAGACAGAGACACGCACACACTCGGGGAAAGAACAGGCCTCCCTCCAACCCCTCTCCCCAAGGATACAGCAAGAGCAGAGGGCCTGAGGCAGGACTGTGCTTGACATATTGAAGGGGGCATCTGAAGGCTAGCATAGGTGAAACGGGCGAGCAAGGACAAGATGGTAGAAGATGAGGTCAAGAAGGTTGCCTTGTACCAGGTAGAGCCTTGTACCCAGTGAATCAACATTTGGATTGTATTCTCTCATAGGAAGCAGCTGGATGATCTGAGCAGAAGAATGATATGAGTCTACCTGTGTTCTAAAGGACCACTGTGGCTGCTGTGTTAAAAAAGCCCAATAGACAAGGCTGGAAGAAGGGAGACTGGTTAGGAGACCATGGAAGTGTCTAGGTGAATAAGAGTCAAGGCTCGGGCTAGACTGACAGCAGTGCAAGCAAGAGAAGTAATATCGGGGTGTATTTTTTGGTGGACCTACTAGGCTTTGCTAACAGATTGGATGTGGATAGCAGATAAAGCGCTAGGTTGCTGTTGTCGTTTATTCGCTCAGTCACGTCCAGCTCTTTGTGACCTCATGGACTATAGCCTGCCAGGCTCCTCTGTCCATGGGATCTTCCAGGCAAGAAACCTGGAGTGGGTTGCTATTTCTTTCTCCAGATTAGATGTGGACAGCAGATAAAGCACCCGGTATATAGTGTTATTCAGAACCTTTTGATCTGGGGGGCTACAGTGGAGGCATCCTCAAAACACAGATCTAGAAGGGTAAGACTACATCCAAGCATCAGCTCTACAATCAGGACATAAAGGCTCAAAACTGAGATCTGCAGTGTCACTTTAACAAGACAGCCCAGTACTACTGCCAGCAAGATAAGACCAGACCTCAAAGGTTTTAATATAGCTAAAGAAGGGATATATCAGCCAAATGGGGGTTTTATACATGAAAACATACATAAAAAGGGAATTACAGAGGCAGAAGCTGACTGTACCTTTCCAAACACCATCCAGAGTATGGGAAGCCTTGCCAAGTGATGTCAGTTATTATGGTCCCATTGGCAAGGCCACCTCTATTGCAGGGATTGATACAGGGAACTGCAGCCAACGGACTTCGAGTATCCTCAGCTTTTGGCAAGATACGTCTCATTGCGGAGATGGATGCTGATTGCTTGGTAAGTACGGCAGGCAGTAAAAAGGGAAACCTGGCTATCACAGTCACAATAGAGTCCAGAAAATGACCATTAACAGGATAGAAGGCTCTAAGACAAAGGCAGACAAGTCAGAAAATCACTGTTCCTTGGCCCAGGTGAAGAATTGTGGTCAAACATAAAGTTCTCTCTTGTATGGAACCCCCAATCTCTATTACCACCTTTAAATTAAAGGGCAGTAATATTTGCCATGCGTAGACATGCTTGGATAAAAAAGCACCATGATAAATTTTTTCAACCTTGGTGCTAAGTAGTGAAGAACTTGATGGATTATTTTCAACAGCTAAAATATCAGCACTAAATTTTGTTAGCTCTTGCATAATTCAGTTTAAAAGAAAATTGTTCTTTGGAAATGGTATCCTACTGATTGACCCTAAAAAGTACTTATTGTTTATTGCTGCATGAGATTTATCAGGTTTTGGAAACCCTACCATTCCATGGAAATGGATATTTCACAGGATTGATTACAACCCACAGACCCACCAATATTTTAAGTATGTTGACAAAAAAACAACTCTAAAATAGATTACAGTCTGTTCAGTGCCCTCTTAAATAGAGGACATTGAAAATATTTCATCCTTTTCTTAATGAACCAGATTCATTACTATGAACATGAGCAATCATGAAGGCCTCAGAAACCACTGACCTCCAAAGAGTAACATGTTCTTAAACTAAATGGTCCCTCTGAAAAATGAACTATTACAATAGTTTTTCTTTGGCCCCTCTCTATCAAAGAATTACTTTGTGTTTTGGCTACTGCCAGTATGTCTGACTTTTCCAGAAAGCTATGCACTGAATTTTATCCCCCTAAAATTGTTATGCTGAAATCCTAACACTCAGTGTGATGGCATCTGAACATGGGGCCTTTGGAAGGATAATAGGTTTAGATGAGGTCATAAGGATGGGCCCTTCATAATGGGATTAGTGTCCTTATAAGAAAATACTTCACTCAGTCGTGTCCAACTCTCTGCAACCCCATGGACTATAACCTGCTAGGCTCCTGGGGAATTCTTCAGGCAAGAATTCTCCAGACAAGAATACAAGAGTGGGTAGCTATTTCCTTCTCCAGGGGATCCTCCCGACCCAGGGATCGAACCTGGGTCCCTTGCATTGCAGGTGGATTCTTTCCTGTCTGATCCACCAGAGAAGCCCCATAAGAAAACACACCAGAGACTTTACTTTCTCTCTCTCCTCGCATGCACGCTCTGAGAAAAGGCCAATGAAAAGCTAACTCTCTGCAAGCCAGTAAGAGGGCTAGGAACCAAACTGGACTGTACCTTGACCTTTTTCTTCCAAGCTTCCAGAATTGAGAGGAATAAATGTCTTGCTTAGGTCACCCCATCTATTGTATTTTGTTATGGCAGCTCAAACTGACTAAAACACAATACAACCACATTTCCACTTCTGAGTCACTACTTCTAATCTGGACTTCCTTGGTGTTGCAGTGGCAAAGAACCCACCTGCCAGTGCAGGAGATGCAGGTTCCACCTTTGGGTCGGGAAGATCCCCTGAAGAAGGAAATGGAAACCCACTCCAGTATTCTTGCTTGGGAAATCCCATGTGCAGAGGAGCCTGGCAGCCTACAGTCCCTAGGATCACAAAAGAGTCAAACGTGACAAAGCAACAAAACAATAACAACAACACTTCTGATCTACTATGAACCACTTGACCAAAGTTTGCTTAAAGCAAAAGTTTGAATGTTATCTATGGAGGCTATTTCATTTGTTTTGACTGCTCAACTGTCTTCATCATCTACTCTCAAATTCCAAGTTAAATTTTGGCATTCCAAAGTTCAGTGTTTACATTTCTTTTCTAGGCTAATAGCTGAAAACTGGTTAATAAAGTTAAAAATCTGTACTGATAGTAATTTATTATTTTTTTAAGGAAGGGGGAAAATGTTTAATTGTCTCAAATCTGAGTTAAGGAAAAGACTCTCAAAGCCCCTCTAAGTTCAGAGAAATGTTCTCTTTGAGAAATCATGATGATATTCTTTCTGACTTTTAGCATTTTTGGTGTGAATGGATGAAAGATTTGGCAAGGGTGGGAGTGAGATGGAGAAGCAAATAGAAACTGTATATGTAGAATTTATATTGTCTTTAGGGATATAGTTAAGGTGATATTTTTAGACATTTGGGAGTTTGGGAGAATTGAGGGTAAGGGAGGACTATTGCCAATGAAACTTCTGGAATAATAAAAGTAATTAGTACGCAGTTCACATCAAACATATTATTACTGTGGTTGGGTGACAAGGTAAGCATAAACTGCAAAAGACTATTATTCTGAGAGTAAATAATGTAATTTCTGACCAATTTTAGCATTTGTTCTAGGTAGGGAAAGCTACTAGTTTGCAGTAGGAGTTGGGACTCCCTTGAGTTGGTTTTTTCTGTTTTTTAATAATTTAATAATGAGTGGTGAAGATGCTTAACAGAATGGGGACAAGGAATACTTGATGAGGAACCTTCTTAGGAGATAAGATTTTAAGATTATCAGTTGCTAACAAGGCCCTGAAGAAGAAAAAAAAGTACTTTGCAAGTAATGACTTGTTATTTCATGTACATTTTATGCCATGTATATATTATGATGACTCCTGGATATAAAAGAGGAAAGGAAATAGAGCTTAGTTATAAAGTAAATAAAGAAGAACATTGACTTATTTCAACTTCCACCTTGGATGCAGAGCCAGGTGCATCAAGTGGGTACTATGTACAATGAATGTAAATATTTTCTAAGCCAGAGGCTAGGACTTTAGGAGTGGCAACTGAAAAATTAAAAATGAAAAAGCAAGAAAGAAAATTATGTGATTCTCCCTTGCCTGTGTTATAAGCACAGGGCCCTGTGTGGAAGTGCCATTAAGTGCCTACTATCCTCCAGCAAATTTTCTAACTTGGCCAAGCACAGTAGCTTGGACGCAATGGGGCAGCTTAAATGTCTGTGCAAGAAACAGCTACATTTGTAAGTTTCCTAAGCAGTGTCATCTAAATTATTATAGCAGTCTCCTGTGAGATTTCATTACTCTTAATAATTTGTAGATAAGGAAGGCAGAACTCAAGAAGTTAAATGCTTTCCCAAGATCAAATCGTCAAGCAGGATCAAAGATGGGTCCCCAATTTAGATCTGACTCCAAATTCAAAGCTCTTTTCCCTGACTACACAGCAACCATATAAACCAAACAAGAGGCATGTGCATCCCCCAGCACTGGGCTTGACCACAGCCTGGCAACACAATAAAAATTAGCTCCAGAGTAACAATCCACATCCAAAGAACTGGTTTCACACTACACCGTTTAGCTCCCAGCTTATTTCCAATGCCTCAATCCACCCAAAATTACAATGACATTCTGGTTTAGAAAGAGCATTTCATCACGCACCTATCATGAACCCTTATTCACTGGAAAACTACGTAGCATTTACTCAAAAGTTCTTCGACTGTCATTCATCCCTCAGTTTTCAATCAGAATGACAGAGCTTGTTTGCAGTGAATGACACGGTAATTTTCAGTGAAGCTCAAGTTTACGAACTTGAAGTTACAGCAAATGTGTAAAGTGAGATTGAAAACACCATCGCATCAGCTTTTCAGAGTTTAAAGATTCTTCAAAGCATAACGAAGAATCACCAAGCTACTCATATGTGTCATTAGTTTAAATGGAAAATAATTTCAAATGCTACTTTTCCATGGATATTTTGAACAAGAATTTTGTTTCCCAGAGATTTCTTATTTCAGCTCCACCTGGAGAATTTTTCTATCCTATCCTACCACACAATCTGACTTACCTCCATGAAAGATTCCAGGGGTCTCACTCTTCCTTGAGTCACTTTGGCCTTGTGTAAATCATCAAGGTTGGCTCTTAATCCATGTTCATCTGTCATTTCTTCACATGTACGTCATTGTTCCCTCTCCTTTGTTCCTTCCCTGAGGATAAGGACTGCGTATTACATATTTCATACTGTAACAAAACCCTACAGACAGATAAAGTAACAGCACTAGGTCTTAAAAGTAGCAGGTATTACTATATGGAATTTAGAGGTAAATTTAGTGGTATCACTGATTACACAGTGGTAGAAGGGTTGAAAAGCCAAAAAACTGTAAGGCAGCCCACAAGTCAGCACCAGCTGGAAGTCCTATCACTGTTGGGGCCAGGGGGAGGGGGTGGGAGGGGGAGAGGCGGGGGAGGTGCAAACGATGGGAGGAGGTGTTACCACAGCCCAGAAGCCAGAGCGTTTCAGTAAGAGCTGGAACCATGCAGGAGACCCAGCTACTGCCAGAGACACCGAAGGAAGCAAAAGGAGGGGTAAGAAAACTCTGACTTCTCTGTCTTACTCTCACCCCCCAATTTCCTACCGTGCCTTCTTTGAGTGCACCTACTTAGGGGCCAAAGAGTAAAAGAGAGTGTATCTGTGACACAAACCAGAATGAGAAAAGAATCAGAGAGTAAACAAGCAGCTTAAAGAAACAGGGATTAAAAGAATTGAATCGCCAGTCTATGTCTGATGCAGGATACAGCATGCTTGGGGCTGGTGCATGGGGATGACCCAGAGAGATGTTATGGGGAGGGAGGTGGGAGGGGGGTTCATGTTTGGGAATGCATGTAAGAATTAAAGATTTTAAAATTAAAAAAATAAAAAACTAAACTGTTAAAAAAAAAAAAAAAAGAAACAGGGATTAACAAATTCTTATGGTAGATACAGAAATCAATTAATCCATAAGGAACCATCATTTATTACAACTTGAGTTTCCCTTTTAAAATGATTAGTATAAAAGACTACAGGATGAAAGGTTAAGATGTGTATAGAGTAGTCTTGCTTTTAGCAATGGGAGATCAGGAGATTTGGACCAATCTTCTCTCTGAGGATAACTAATGTACATACACACAATACATATACATATTCTGCTTGAAAGCACTGGATACTGAGCAAGATAGTAACGATCCAGTGTTTGGATTTTCCCTCTGATAGAATTTACTGACTCAGGAAGAGGCAGCCAAAGGGCTATGCAGTACTGTTCCGCAGCTTCATGGAGATAAAATCACAAATGTTGTAGTCTTAGGCTTGGTAAGAGAGTCTAAAACAAAAGTGTTAGTTGCTCAGTCATGTCCAACACTTTTCCCCTCATAGACTGTAGCCTGCCAGGCTCCTCTGTCTATGGAATTCTCCAGGCAAAAATACTGACGTGGATAGCCATTCCCTATTCCAGGGGATCTTCCTGACTCAGGGATCGAACCCAGGTCTCCTGCACTGCAGGTGGATTCTTTACCATCTGAGCCACCAAGCAAGCCCAAAAGAGTCTAAGTCACCCTAACAGGGTAAACCAGAAGGAGACTGGCTCTTACAGCTATTTAAGTTGAGCTTTGAATCATCTTCATCCCCAAAATTGGATTAAGATGATTTCAAATTTAAGAGCTGCCAGCCATGTGGTAGAAGAAAACATAAGTCTTCCTCTAAGAAAGAACTTATCTTACACATCAAGTTATTTCTGCGCATAATTTTTCAATACAGCTTCTGAAACCCAATAAAATAACAGCAAGAAGACAAGAACAAGAAACATAGAGCCAACAGATGATGGAAAGAGACGCACAGTAGATCCAGATATTAGACTTATCAGGCATGAATTTTAAGATAACTATAGTTGCTAAGTGATGATAACTGTTGAAATTGGGTGATGGATTTTTGTGGGTTCTCATATATTTTCCTCCACTTTACAGGATATATTGTGATTTTTTTTTCCATGATGAAAAGAAAAAAATTCTGTGAATCAATCCAAAGAAAATCCTAGTTGGCTCTTTTGTCATCACCACATCAGAAACACACTGAACACCACTGTCAAGGGAAACATCACATCATCTTTCTGACATTCATCAGAGTTTGGTAAGTCATGAACAGCAATGAAATACTGAAAGTAGAAAGACAAAACTATATTTACTCTTTCAAGGAAATAAAAGGCCAGATTGTGAATTCAGCACAGAATAGCATTTACTTTTAAAGGACATTTCAAATTGAAGAACAACTAAGTAGAAATTCTAGAAATGAAAAATACAATAGCCAAAGTGAAGACCTCAATGGCTCAGTTTAGAGCAATTTATGCACAACTGAAATCAGACTTAATGAACTAAAACTAGTGACATAAGAAAAATGCTTAAAGAGGCAAAAAGTTGGAAAATATTTTTCAAATAGGGTAGGAAAATATTGAGAAGCTCTAATATACTTCTGGAATCCTAGAGAGAAAGGAAAGCAATAAATGAGTCAAAAACAACATATTAAGAAACAGTGGCTAAGAATTTTCCCAAATGATGAAAAACAATAAATTGAGGATTTGAGAAGTCCTACAAATTCCAAATAGGGTATGGAAGTCCTCACGTAGGCTTTACTAGCCAAACCACAGTAAAACTGCTGAAAACCAAAAACAAAGAGATATTTCAAACGCAGTTAGTGTAGGTGGGTCATGTAGGAGACCCAGTTCAATCCCTGGATCAGGAAGATCCCCTGGAGAAGGAAATGGCAACCCACTCCAGTATTCTTGCCTGGAGAATTCTATGAACAGAGGAGCCTGGTGAGCTATAGTGCATGGGGTTGCAAAGAGTTGGGCAGGGCTGAGCAACTAACACTTCCACTTTGAGGGTACAAAGAAAACTGCCTTTAAAGAAGCAGTGAGACCAACAACCATCTTCTCAAAACATGAAAATGAATACCAAGTGAAATTTCTTCAAGGTAGGTGCCTTTTGGTGCTTCCCAGGTGGCGCAGTTGGTAAAGAATCCACCATGCAGAAGACATGTTCAATCCCTGGGTCAGGAAGATCCCCTGGAGAAGGAAATGGCAACCCACTCCAGGGTTCTTGTCTGGAAAATCCCATGACAGAGGAGCCTGGTGGGCCACAGTCCATGGGGTTGCAAAGAGTCGGACATGACTGAGCACACACGTAGTATAGGCGCCTTTTGAGAGGAAAAAGGAATGACTGGGAAGAGACAAGAGGAGGCCCTAAGGGCTGCTGTTGATATTTTACTTCTTGACCTTGATGTGCTTACAGATATTTACTCCATGATTAACCACTGAACTATATATTTTTATGGTTAGTGTAGTTTTCTGTATGTTTATCATAGTTCATAATATGTTTAAAAAGCAGGTTGTGGTTGAAAGAACTCTAATTATTAAATAATCATGTAATAACTGTCAGGCTGTGCTTAGCTCTTTTGGAAAGCAAGCTATATTGTACAGTAAAATTTTAGGCTACAGAAGGAGAATCCCAAATATTTGAGATTAAAAAGTTCTATGAAGCCAAGGTGTGTAATTGAAACCAGTCTATCCTCTTCTTTCTTGTTTGTGATCCTGAAGAAGCCTGACTGTAAAGACCAAATACATATGCTAATCACAAACAGTCATATCAATAATATGTTAAATATGCTTTCAAAGTGCTTAGTGGAAACCTTTGAAAGCCATTTGCCTCCAAACCCTTAACCATACACCATCCGCTGCTTTTATTATTTGTCAAGTTTTGCATTACTGAATTTAATAAACAAAGGGGCCAGACTAGGTCTTCTATAATTATTTCATCATTAATCATGCCATCTTTGATCATTGACTTTTCTCTACAATAAAATACGTAAGCCATCAAAATTATAGGATGGAAATATATTGATGCCATTCTCTCTAGATGTGGTAAGCTGCATCCATGCTGCCTCTTATACTCCTCAGGGTTGCCATGAAAATGTAAGCTAATTGCACATAGTAAGAGTTTTAATTGATGGGTACCTGACCATTACAGCAATTTCCACTTCCAGAAGCATCCTAGCTGACATTGTTATAGATTAACATAACTGAAAAAAGTGGGACTAATTGGAGCAATTAATTAAAAATACACAATTAGCTTCCACGGCAGAGATATTTTTTCAGTTTTCACCCTCATTGCTTGAGGCCTATTAGGATTGTATGGAGTCTTACTACATGGGGGTTGTCTGTGCTGATAATTAAAAAGGAGAGACTTGGAAAGAGGGGGAAAACAGAGGGGACAACTCACAGGCCAACCAGGTGATGGAGTCTGGC
The DNA here is from genome assembly GCF_042477335.2 of Ovis canadensis. NCBI lineage: Eukaryota > Metazoa > Chordata > Mammalia > Artiodactyla > Bovidae > Ovis > Ovis canadensis. The sequence continues at coordinate 71,392,227 of NC_091246.1, forward strand.
CAGTTTCCCTCGGGATGAGCCAAGAGTAGAGCAAAGGTCGGGAGCCTGAATGAGAACACAAGGTGGTGTCTAAATAAGAGCCCCAGAAACTGAGGGGTTTCATTCTCTTACCAGTTCCTCTGTCTGAAAAGAAGGAAGGTAACTAGCGCTTGTCTGTCTACTTCCTAAGGATATGGAGCAGAGTCAGGGACGACTTCAGTATTGTCAGGAAAAGAACACTGCCCCTTTGCCCTTCACCCTCACTGCCATCCAGCCTGAGGTTGGAGGACCTCAAAGTTTGGCAGCTGGTTCCTAGAATAAAATCTGATTTCTCTGGTCCCATGTTGGAGTGATAAGAAGGATTCAGCACATTTCTAGAAGGACGTGAAGAATCAAGAAAAGGAGATATTCTCATCCACTCACATCCTGGTCTCACAGCAAACTGACCTAGCTCTCACCTGAAACATGCAGAGAATGTGCCAATGAGCCTGAGCTACAGGGTATATCACAGAAATTCCTTTTTTATACTTAAAATCAAGATGTCAGGGTGAAGCTTGCACCACAAAGGAAGCTGAAAGTGAATGAGTAAAGAGTAAAGATTCTTATTGGTCAAAGTCTGAGAAAGGTCACTACATGATGTCACGAGTCCATCCACAGAGGACCTGCCCGGGTTTTCCTTGGCACCCTTTCCCTGGGCACTCTGCTAGGAAGTACCATCCTACATAGGCTCGATTCTTCCCATGATCTCCTCTGCTCCAGTGAGATGGAGCTAGAATCCCAGTGACAGTCTATGTAAAGAGGATGCTCCAGTGAGCAAGTGATATGACTTAGGCTCCAAAGAGAGCTCTTTGTCACAGCTGTTTTCACGCTCTGGTACATGTCACATCTGAAAAAGAAGATGGACTTGATGATTCTTGGTTACAAATAAACCAGGTCACTGTTTCAGCATTTTAGTTCAAGCACAGGATTGTAGATACATGTTTTTCTATGATACTTCCACAGACTGAAGATGACAAGTGTAGTGGCAAAATACTGACCAGTTCCATAAATTCCTACATATTTAATAGAAACAAATAGTGAATGCTAGAAAACAGTGCAAAACCATTCTAAAAGTCGCTTAGCTAAAAATTTGAATAGGTAATGCTAGTGATGATTATATAGAGGAAAAGGTAAAATTTACCTTTATTTTCCCTCTTGATTCAACACTTAGCTATTGTAGCAATGTTGATACATTTCTCTTTAACCTCAAACATATTTGCATTTTCTTTGCCATCCTCTGGCTGAACACACATAAATCATAGCTACTTGTGCTTGGTAAATATGTTCATCACACAGGCAATCAAAAATTTATGATGCTTCAGTGACTGATGAAAAAATGCCAAAACATTTTAATTGCTTTATATACCCATGGCTTCAAGCTCACTCTAACAAAACCAATTAAGGCACTGGCATAACATTTGGCGGCAGCGAACAAATAGATGTAACCTCAAATTACATTCATTACCAAAATTGTTTCCGTTGTTAAGGATGAGAAAAATTGTGTTGAATTAGAATATTATAGATGATAGTTAGACCAAGAGGTACCAATAGGGTGCTTAGAAATCAGCCTCCCTACCTTACCAGAATTGTAAAAATAAAAACAAAAACAAAAACCCCAGAAATTCACAAGAAACAAAATAAAAAAGGAAGCAAATAACTATTATTATTAATATATGTCTGTGGGCCCAAAATCAAAGGCAAAAGTGTGGAGAAGTTGGTATAGACAATAACTTCTCATTTTTTTTCTATTTGAATTCAGCCTAAATAGCTTTAGACTAAAGTAAACTGACATACCAGTACAGGAAGGAACATAATCAGAGACAGATAATAAGAAGCAGTGACTTTCCCCAGTTCTTGGCCCAAGAACTGACCCCAACCTGACCACTGCCCAAGGAAGAAGAGAATAAAAGGGAGATAACAAGCTAGCTCGGCCTTGCCCTGTTTAGGAATGGTCTTGCACTTGAAAATTCAGCTCTTATACAGAAAAAAATAGGAAATAACAAGCTACAATCAATGGCTAAATGTGATACTAGGAAAGTATCATTTGGGTGAATCAGGAAAGCTCTCAGCTGAGAGTAACAGAAAATCCATCTAACACCGACTCAACTAAGAGCATGTTTAACCCTCAGCAAAAGTCTGGATGCAGGCAATGGTTAGTGTCAGTCCACCAGCTAAAAGATAGCAGAGCCATGTTGGCTATTCTCTTAGTCTTTCTCTTGGCTCTCTTACCTCATGGTTGCAAAATGGCCTTCAAAATCTAGGCATCATATCTGAATTCAAGGCTAGAAGTAAGGGAAAGGGGTTTCAGGATCACTACACTTTTATTTGGAAAGTGCAACGCTTCCCCAAAGCTGCCAGCAGAATCTTGTTTCCGTGTAATCGGACAAAACTATGTCCTATGGCCACTCTTGGCTGTGAAAGAGTATGAAAAAGTTAAGTATTGGGATGCGGGGGAGGGACTTCTCTTTCTTCCAGAGAAAGAGTGAGTTGTGGGGCCAGAGGCAAGACAGAAATGAGGAAATAAAAGCCTTTAAGGACATAAGGTAATCATCTGGCATCAGATTTTCAGGTAACATCATTAGAAGCGAGGAGGAAATATTCCCTTCTGTACTTCTCACACACAGGAAAACATTTCACCAAAGAGCAGACTCTCTCACGCCAGCTTACCCTAACAGGATGAGCGTCAATAGTTTCCCTAGACTAACAACTAAAAGGGCCCAGACATGCCTGGAGCATCATAAAACCTGACAGGTCAAACTACGCACAGGCCTTCTGTAGTAATTCTACCAAGTCATGTACAGTCTTCTTCAGTTCAGGCCTTCCGGAGTATTTCTATCACACAGAGTCTTCTTCCGTATTTTTCTCTACCAAATCACAAATCAGACGGGGAAATAATGGTTACCCCAAGATAAGGACAATGGATGGCCTGGTGCAGAAAATGCCAAAATCAATGACGTACTTGACAAACGACTCAACAGTGGTTAGAACGGCAGAACAATTACTATGTGCTACTTCTGAAGCAGCCTCAGAGGTAGAAAGTTCAGAGATGAAATAGGAAAAAGGAGAAAAAGCCCTGCAAAAGTTTTCTAAAAACTAATTGGTAAGATGGAAGGAACAGGGGGAACTATTTTGGTGCAGAGATGACCTCATTTTTCCCCCCAAGTATGTGCAGATCCACTTGGGGCAGAATATTTTGGCCAGACTCTAATTTCACAGTATGTTTTTCAAACTAATGAGGCAAACATATACCACTTAGATCCTAATGTGCTGTGATAGCAGAGAGCTTTGAAGCATTTTTCATTTGCTCATTAGCAAAGTGGTTATGAACCCTTTCTATCAACTAGATGCACTGAGGAACTTTTAAACTTATATTCGCATTGGTCCTCCAACTCCCCAGAAATTCTGATTTCATTGGCTCAGGTACAGCCTGTTTTATGTTTGTTTGTTATTTAAAACTCTTGCATGGATTCCAAAGTAAAAGCCAGAGTTGAGAAAAATTGGATTAAAAATAATACTCAATGGCATTGAGGGTACAGTCAGAACATAAAAACACTAATGAGTGAAAATTAGTATCATCTGTCTGACATGCAAACCAACAATAAGTTAGATGCCTAAACTAATTGATTCCCTTTCTAAGAATATATCCTAAAGAAATGGGCAAAGAATCAAAGATTAATATACTAAAATGTTCACTGCAACATTAGTTATTATCAACTGTCTCCAACAATGAATACAATTGAATTACCTGACTCATTTGTTAAAATGTTTTCAAAGAAAAAACTTCCAAAGTGTTAACAATGGTCTCATAATGGGATTATATCCATAATAATCATTTTTAATAGTTTTATGCATTTTCTCAAATCTATATACACATGTTAATTTTAAAATCAAGAAAAAACCAAAAAACATTTCTTTCCAAAGTCTTCGGTTTCAGTATTTGTGGGACCCTCATTTGGCTGGAAAAATCTGATTACTGCCATATTCACTGCGTACAGGGCTTTTAGTTTGAAGTAAAACTTAGGTTTCCATCATTAAACGATCAGATCAAATAAGCTGTAGAGAAATATTCAAAATACCTTTTAGAGAAAACTTTCATAGCTTCTTTATAAAATTAGCTCTATTTCATGAAAAGTATAATCTTCAAAAATATAATTTTAAAGGACTATAGCTACATGCAGTCAGTAGGTATAATGAAATTAGCCCAAATTTTCTAAAACATTGTTGCCAAAGATGTTATTCTCCTAGGAGAAATTTAACCAGAAATGTTTTTGAATATGTTAAATATATAGGATAATCCATAATAGATTAAGCAACACAGGAAAGCTGTGGATATTCATTTATAAAGGTGTTTGTTCCTGCAGAACTGGACACTCCGCTTTCTCTCCTTATTCTGTACTTCTCATTTTGCCCCCATGATCCTTTCCCCCGAAAAGAAAGGTAGTTCCCTGCCCCTCTGAACTCAAATATTTACAATATTTACACTTGCTTTATTTAGTTTTGCTTCATGGAAACTCACGGCTGGGCCAAGCACACTGCAGCATTGGTTTCCAATTTCACATTCCCCAGGAAAAAACAGCTGGCTCAATGTCATGGTTATTGAGTTAATTGCTGTTTTGATGACTTAGGGTAATGACTTGCATAAGCCCCTAATTTAAACCTTCAGAAAATGTGCACAAGCTCTGCTGGGTATAGACAAGAGTCCAGTCTGAGTCACCAAGCTACAGAGAAAGATGGCTGCTGCCACACCAGCTGGGGAAGGAGGAAGAGAATCTGGCCACGCTGTTAGCACTCAGGGGTGAGGACCACTGGCTATTTGTTTAGCAGCCATAGGTAAGGAAAAGGGCTCTTTCTCAGTAGTTTGGGGGAGTCCAGTGTGACTACTGTTCAGGTCATGAGGCTTGAATTTGCTAGAGGAAGGAACACCTAGAGGATGGTTACCTCTAGACACACAGAGGAATATCACTGGGATTATGCTCAGCCAATAATGCACAAAAGGAGACAAACTAAAAACCGGTATGGTTAGAGTCTCCATTTGTTAAAGGCAAAGAAAATGGGCTGTAGACTGCAACCTAAGCAGGCCCAGCAAAGGAGTTGAGTGTAAATGAACTCAGAAAAACCTATAAAGTAGGTGGTTGGAAGAAAAAGAAAATAAAATAGGTGGTTGGATGCGGGTACTTTCCACCTGCTGTACACTATGTGCTGAGCTGCTCTGCAGGGCCCACCCAGGTCCTATCTTTGCTTTCACACACATTGTGAGTTAATTTCTACTAGCTCCAAAATAGTAAAGGCAAGGCTGGCTGACAACATCCCAAGTGTTGACCCTCCTTGGGTCTGTCTTACATTTTGGATGGAGAGGAGAGAGGGTATGGGGAAATTCAGGAAAAACACTGGTTGAGCCTGGCAGGACAAGCAGATCCTTCATCCCCAAGACCCCAACAGCAGCTTCTATGAAGGGACCTAAGGCAGCTCCATTTCTCTGTCATCTTCTAGGGGTTGAGGGAAATGAAGACAGAAACTGTAATAGAACTAAAGGGACCTTAGAGGTCACATGAGACTCACTTAAATTTCAATGAACAAATCAAGACAGCATGTCTTCTCTGAAAAGTCACTGGTGATTCTTTTAACCTTCATAAATACTTTACCCCTATCACAACTCTGCCAGAACCCTAGAACTTCAGAGGGATCTAAGACTGCAATCCTTGAAAGAATACCCATAACCATATTGTTATCACAATGAGTGAACATTTATTATGTTCCAGGTACTGTATTAAAACTTGAGGTTGAGTATGTCATCCTCATTGTCTCCACTATCAATGATTCCCAGATACAGAAACAACCTTAGAAAGTGGAAGGTTTTAACCCTGATGACACAGAAAGAATGGGGATCCAAGATTAATCCCAGGCAGCCCCATGACAGAACCACTCACTGTAGGAGGCGGGGGTGGGGGCAGGTAAAGAAGCGGTAGCAGAGGTGAGTCAGTCACACCTGAGTGCTGACACTATATCAGCCTCTTTGCTAAGCACCTTTCACCCACTTCTGCTATTACAACATCTTAAAGATAAGCTTGTTTCATCAACTCCTAGCTTACACATAAGAAAACTGAAGTTCAGAGGGGTTAGATGATTTCTCTCTGGTCCTCCCAGAGAAATAAATGCTGGAACTAGCATTAGAATCCAGACAGCCAGATTCCCCAGTGTTTTTGGACCCAATATTTTTGCAGCTACCAGGAAGAAAAGCTCACTGAGAGGTCTGGCTGGTAATTTGAATCTTGAACATATTCTAATCTCTAGAAGGATAAGGAAAGTTTCATTTTGTGTTGGCTGAGGTTTTCTGTTATTTGATTTCTTTTTCTTAAAAAGCATGAAAAAGGGACAATTATGAGGGTCTTCCAACACTGTAACTCCACCTTAAATAGAGATGGTATAACAGCACAGAGAAAAAGTCAATCAATCATTCTTCCTCATGGACCACAAGTTTAATCACGAGGGGGATGTAAGACCAAAGACCACTAAAAATAGTACATATAAATTAAAGAGGGTTGTTCTTGAGTACCATTATCTTTTTCATAGACACAACATAAAAAAAATTTCTTCACAGTAAATACAAACTACAGCGTGAGACCTGAATTCAGATGCTTGTTGGAGTCTATTACACACAGTATTATTTCCCTGGTATTTGATGAAAGTGAGAAAGGATGATGAACATTTTGGCAGGCTTTATACTGGGCTGATCAATATTTTCCATTTCCCCATTTATATGCTCCTACAACTCACCAGGCGAGAGGACAAGTTAACCAGATATGGCAGGAGAGAAAGGGTCAAGCAGAACCCATAAGTCAAGGCAAAAAGAGAAGGGAAAAATTAATGGAAAGAAGCTGGAGGAAGAAGAGAGGGTTAGAGAAACACAGCAACAAGCTCACAAAATAGCTTTTGAAGTGACCAGTACACATATAATGGAGGTGGCAGAGTGAGTGAGAGAGCACCTTAAAGGAAATCAGTCCTGATGCTGAAGCTCCAATATTCTGGCCATCTGATGTGAAGAACTACTCATTGGAAAAGACTCTGAAGCTGGGCAAGATTGAAGGCAGGAGGAGAAGGGGGCAACAGGACGAGACGGTTGGATGGCATCACCGGCTCAATGGGCATGAGTTTGAGCAGGCTCTGGGAGATGGTGATGGACAGGGAAGCCTGGTGTGCTGCGGTCCATGGGGCTGCAACAAATTGGACATGACTGAGTGGCTGAACTGACTGAACTGATCCACCCCACACCAGCCCAGCGTTGTCTGTGTGTCTCCACATGACTGGTAACAACCCCAGAAGTTTCAGGTCCCAGACACACCACAAAGAGGAGACCCAGAAGGGAACTTTGAAACTCTAGTCAGTTTCAACATCCAAGATTTGTCTCAGTACGCCAAGCCCTAGCTTGTGCTCCAGGCTCCCTGACACCGCTGGGTTTGAGTGCCTTGCTTACTGGGTCCCCACTTTCCCTAAAGACTTGAAAGTTGGCAGTAATGGAAGAAAGGTGTGAAGATCTCAGGATAAAGTCAAGTCTTAGGTGGATTACCAGCAAATACCTGTCTCCTGGCATGCTCTGGTGGGCTAGGATGGGGAACTGTATCAGAGCCCATTGCTAAGTTTCTTCAACTAAATTAAGCAGAGCTTTGGGACAGATTTAAGAGTATCAAGGCCAAACCATCACACAACCATGGAATCAGGAAACACCCACAAGGTCAGTGTTAGAAACATGGACATCAGAATCCATAAAAAGCCAAGAGAGTAATGAAGAATGAGATCAGGAATGGTGAAGACTCAAGTCAGGCTTCCTAGGAAGAAAAGGAAAAAGGTGGACAGTCACCAAGGATCTAGGTGCTTGTACAGATGGGAGAAGAGACACACACAACTCCAGCAAGAGCCTATGCCTTCAAAGGACCTGCTACACCTGTTCCATTCTCTTACAGTTGATTCTTCCTCATGAATGTATCCCTAGGGGCCCCTCAATCTGCTTGCTTTCCCATACTTTCTGGATGAGAATGGATGTCTCTTAAATTTGCTTCTGGGCTACCCACCACCCCATCTACATACAATAAACTAATAACCCACAAATCAACAGGATGACCTTCTGTGAAGCTCCAGTTGACACAGCTATGCAGACAAAGAAGAGCCATCAGATGAGCCTGTGGCCTCATGAGATACACACTTGATAAGTTATCCCTAGGAAGGGCAAGAAAGAATATGACACCAAGGCATCAAAAAGGACTTTGTTTCATTTGGAGTTTGAAATGTTAATTAGAAGTTTTACATGTTGGAAATAAGTTGTTATATGATGTTCAGTGCTTTTCAATATTTTTTTAATGAATCAAAATAAAAAACAAAAAATTATGAGAGAGGAAGGGCGGATTGCGGGATAGACGGGGGAGGGGCAGGGCTGGAGGGGAAGGAGAGGAAAGGTGGAGATCGGATGGGAGTGAGAGGGAAAGAAGAAACAGTCCTGTGAGGCTCTGTGAAGCTGAGTGAACAGAGGGGTCAGCTGACATTGAAGCCAAGCTGCACTGAGGTCCTTTCAGATATCCAAACAAAAGGAAGAATGAAGTTTTAGAAGCCATGAACACACAGACATTCTTAGAATCCAAAGAAGGACCCAGAGAAGTCTCAGAAACAGTATAACCTGAGCCTCCAAAGGAAAGAAGAGAATTATGGTCAACAGGTAAATTTCATCAATGTTCTCAGAATTTCAGGGACCTGGTAACGATATGAAACTCCCATCAAATGCTTTCAATTAATTTGTCAAGTCTAGCAAGGCAGAGTTTTTCTGGTTTAGAACAGAAGCTCAGGAGAAAACAGAATTCACTTTGCAGTTAAATTCTGAACCAATCTGTCAGGAAATGGACCTTTTCTATGATGGAGCCCCTGGACCACATTTACATTTCTGAAATAGAAATATGAGCAGTAAACATACCACCTGGGAACCGTCTACCTCCTATGCTAGAAGCACAAAAATCCATTCCCTCTTGTGCTAAGAAAGAAAACTGGACTTTTTTTTCTCTCATAAGACTTGAAATATTCAAAACTAGCAGCTTATCAAATTTTCAGTGTTGGAGAAAAGAAAAAATTTCAAACATGTATTGATTGTTTCCTCTCATTAACTGAATCCTGGTAATGGCAGAGAATTCATAACTGCCGGCCAAATACATCCTCTCATTAACTCCAGCCACTTAATTATGTCAATTGAAAGGTTCTAATTTTATTATGTCTTTTCAGATACTTAAATTCATTTATTGGGAAAGGAAGAATTTAGAAGGTTCAAGTCACATTTGGTTAAATTTCCTCAGAAGAAATCATCTTTTAGTACAAAAGGGATTGTCTGAAACAATCGACGGTAGATTCCTGCCCTGACTTTTTAAGGCTGTCAGAGAACAAAGCAACCACCCTACACTGGGTCTGATTTCTATAAGCCACACTTGATAGGAAGAAAAAAGCTTAGTCTCCTCACTTGACAGTCACACTCTGGTCCGGGGAGAAGGTAAAATCCAACCACAGCATCTGGCTAGCAGAAAACTACCTCAATGTAAGAAAATGCATTTATGTATCCCTTCCTGGAACAGAAGGTGATTCAGAGTTGCAGAGGAAAAAAGTGGCACATTTCAAAGCCTTAGCATAAAGGGATAAGGAAATCTATACAAGGTCAACGAAGAAATATCTGAACCTAGAGGTCATTCAAGACATGAGTCCAGTGCGTTTGCAGTTGTTTCCAGGCATCAGAGATGGTTTGTTTCCGGGACGGAGAAACACAAAATTGAGCAAAATGAGCAATACATTACTGGGAAGTGTTTGTATATGGGGACTAGTTTAAATGTAAACATCACTAACTCTATATTCAAGAATGAATTTTTGCCCCTTCTTCAAAAAATATAGAAAAATTCTTGACCATGAAAAACGGGACTCTCAGGAAAGCTACTTTAAAAGAGGAAAAAATCTCCCAAATAGTATCACTCTGGTCTCTTTACTGACCACCAATCCATTTAAATAGCCTCTTTTCCTAATTTTCCCAACGTGGTATTTTCTCTCAGCATGTGGGTATACAACACTTCACGTTAGGCCTGGAACCATGGTAGGAATCATATCAGAGCCCCCAACATGCTCCAGTAATATAAAATACAATCACTTATTTTCTGCTGCTCAAATTAAAAAAAAATGATATAAAACTATATGCAAATTCTGATTTTATTAACATTAACCATGGTGGATGGGGTAGATGGGGAAGGGCGAACATGCAAAACTGCTTAATAGCAGTTATCTTAAGGTAGTAAAATTATCATTCATTTTTTTTCCTTCCCCCAAATTATCTACATCTTCTCTGATGTAGTTGCCCTTCAACATACAGAAGTAGACAGCCTTCTCTTCTGGCTCCCATACCTTTGGGTTTCCTTTTTTATATTTACAAAAGAATGTCATCTCTGGCCCAACTCTCTGAAGCCTGTGTCTCTGCACTTTCCTATCTGCAAAAAACTGCCTTTCAGTTACTCATCCAAGATGACCTCCAACTCTTTGCTGCTCAATATTTTGCAAAAGTTCATTTGAAAATACATAGTAGAAGTGGAGAATTGCCTGAAGACTCTTTCTTTTCCTTTCTAGAATTCTACTGTGGCAAAATGCCAGCCATGAGGGATGTTCTATAAAGCAGTCCTATATAATTCAGTGGCAGTCACTGAGGGCATTTGAGGAAATTGATCACCAGAGCTCAAAATATCCTCTTTATTTGTACCTCTGAGAACACTTAATTCTGTTCTCAGTGCCAGGGATAATTGAGCTTCTAAGAAACTTTTTTAAAAAATCATGTAACCAAATTAGACTTTCCTCTTTGCTCTGGTTGCTGGGATGCCCAGAGCCAAATTTTCACCCCACAGGCACACATGTTCTACACTGAACTTTGCTTTCTTTCTCGTTGTCCTTAGTCCTCATTACATTTTATATTCTTACCTTTTTTGGTTATTTTTGGCTCTGCTGGGTCTTTGTTGCTGTGTGTGGGCTTTCTCTAGTTGCAGCAGCTGGAGGCTGTTCTTCTCTGCAGTGCACGGGCTTCTCATCGTGGTGGCTTCGCTTGCTGCAGAGGACAGGCTCTAGGCACACAGGCTTCAGTACGCAGCTCAGGGGCTCAGTAGCTGCCGTGCATGGGCTCAGTTGCTCCACTGCACGTGGGATCTTTCTCAGACCAAGGATCAAACCCACGTCTCCTCCATTGGCAGGTGGACTCTTAACCACTGGACCACCAGGGAAAACCTATTCTCATTTTTTAACTGTCTTAAAGTCTTTATGAAACAAGAGAGTTATAAGAAAAGGACTTGACTTAATGTTATAAAGAAAAATGAATTTGAAAAAGTGTCTGTGGCCTGATGGAAGCATACGATCAAAACTTCCTTTTACTCTTCAGTGAAGAAGACAGTCACAGCCTCTTCTTTGGCAAAACAACACTGATAAAGGAAAAGAACACTTCTCCAACCTTCAGTGTTTTCTCTAAGAATCCTGGGCTGTTTTCCATAAGAAAGCTGGATCTCTTTAAGAATTTCTGAGCTAGCAAAATGTTTTCATAAAATACATCCCAACAGTTTTTCTCAGTGATTTGTCCCAGGGAAATGTGTGTGCATGAGAGGACCTGGCTGTTTGTTTTGCATCAACACAAGCACATATTAATATTCACTTTGAAGGGAAACAGTATAGATAAGGAAGAATCCCGTGAATTTCTGTCCTAGGCCTTTTCCAAACAGAGTAGTAATTGGTTCTAACTCTGCTTAGCTAGGGACAAGTCAACATGAGATGGCAAACCTGTAATTCCAAGGCAGCCACTGCATATACCTCCAACAGTACAAAGATTATTGTATAAATGATCATAATGTTCTGGGTAGTCCCTTGGGATTCAGCATGAAGCATTAAGCAGAAATTTCCTTATGTATTAAGGGTAAGAGGGAAGATGCTTGCTTTCATATTTCAAACATTCCATGCAATATGAACCAGAGTTGCCTTGCTTACCCCCTAAATTACTTTCAAGAAAGATTCCCATCACTTTTTTTTATAGAAATGGAGCTCTACCTCATCCTGTTCTATGCAACCTCAGCTGTGATGAATGCTTTTCCACATAAAAATAAGTCCTCAAAGGATGACTGCATGACCATAAGCAGCAATACAGATTAATGGATGCTATGTGCCTGAAATCCTGCAAAGCTTTTTACTAGAAGATCTCATTACTCTTCACCACCAACCTTCAAGACAGGTCTATGCCCATTTTTATGCTGAGACTCAGGCTGCTAAGTACTTTGTCCAGGGTCACACAGTTACCAGATGACTGAAACAGGATTAAAACTCAGATCTAACTCCCGAGTTCAGGCCCTTAAACATGAGTTGATTGGGACTCCAGTTGTCCAGAAGAGCAGAATGTCTACATTCTCTTTCTAGTACCTGCCCACTCCAGTGGATCTAAGAACTTCCCAGGCGTTTCCTCATAAACAAGGGGTCTGTTCATCCTGCTTGCTCCTAGGTAACCCCTAGAACCAGAACTCCAGTGTCTCCTTTGACCCCAGAAGACCATAACAGCTTCCAACAGAAGATGGTCATTTTATAAAACAAAGGCTGGAAACCTGGTGCTATGGACTTCTTGTTTGTATCACCCCAAACTTCATACACTGAAGCCCAGGAGGTAAGATCTTTGCAGATAATCAAGTTTAAATGAGGTCATGAGGGTTGAGCCGCCACGATGGCACTAGGGTCCTTGTAAGAAGAGAAAGAGAAGGACTTTCCTGGTGGTCCAGTAGTTAAGAACCCACCTTGCAAGGGATGTGGGTTCAATCCCGGTAGGGGAGCTAAGATTCCACATGCCATGCAGCAACTCAGCCTGTGTGCACAACTGGAGAGCCTGTGTGCTGCAGCGAAGACTGACATGGCCCAACGAGCCCTCCCCCTGCCATGTGAGGACACAGAGAAGGTAAGCCAGGAAGAGAGGCACTAAATCAGTAGGCACATTTATCTTGGCCTGCCCAGCTTCTAGGACTTTGAGAAACAAATTTCTGGTATTTAGGCCACCCAGTTTGGGGTATTTTGTTATGGCAGCTTAAGCTAGTAGACCTGGGATCCCATGAAGTGCAGTAAAGTCTTCCATTGGCTATCAATGCCTTCACTGGAAAGCCTGGTCACTTCCAACTGTCTCTAGAACAGTGAAGGTAAGCTTGACCTCTACCCTAGTGCTTCTCAATAAGAATGGCATGACTTCCAGAGGGTATCTTAAAATTAGAAGGGCACATTTTGGTTGTCACAATGACTGAAGTTATGTTACCAGCTTTTAGTGGGCAGGGCCAGGGATTCTAGACATCCTGCAAAGCAGGTAATACCTCTTACTCATCAAGAACTATGACCTACATGACGCAAACACCCAAAAATACTCCACCAACCATAAAAGTTTTCTCCCTTGTTTATAATTATCGGAGCTTAGATTCTGTTTTATGTATAAGCACACAAGGTCTTGGCAAGGTTTTAACTTATACTGAAATCTCCAGGAATGCAGCTATCATGTCCAGTAAACAGAAAATTATTGGGTGTGTTTAGAACATCACCAGTTGTGCATCACTATTTCAGAAAATCATATCACTGAGAGCAAAGCCACTTGTAATATGGCAGTCTTTAACCCACTGTACCTGTACCAGTTGGTGTATATGGCCACTTTGCTCACAAAGATTCCACACATATAATATCTGACTTTGTATTGCATCTTCTGGTATAGTTTGGCCATATTGCTTTATTACAAATTGGTGTCCATTTTTTCTTTATATTATACTTAGGATATTATGATGATTATTTTTTGCAGATTATAAGTGTGTATATGCTGACTAAGGTCTGTCTAGTCAAGGCTATGGTATTTCCTGTGGTCATGTATGGATGTGAGAGTTGGACTGGGAAGAAAGCTGAGCACCAAAGAATTAATGCTTTTGAACTGTGGTGTTGGAGAAGACCTTCAGAGTCCCTTGGACTGCAAGGAGATCCAACCAGTCCATGCTGAAGGAGATCAGTCCTGGGATTTCTTTGGAAGGAATGATGCTAAAGCTGAAACTCCAGTACTTTGGCCACCTCATGCAAAGACATGACTCATTGGAAAGGACTCTGATGCTGGGAGGGATTAGGGGAAGGAGGAGAAGGGGACGACAGAGGATGAGAGGGCTGGATGGCATCACGAACTCGATGAACATGAGTCTGAGTGAACTCTGGGAGTTTGTGATGGACAGGGAGGCCTGGCGCGCTGCGATTCATGGGGTCGCAAAGAGTCGGACACGACTGAGTGACTGAACTGAACTGAACTGATGCTATCATCTATGACTTTCATTTCAAGATAGAGAAGGAATGTTTTAAGATATTTCTTATTAGAGAGGAAAACTGATAGCACTCAGTTTTAACGAACACTCCTCTTCCACCAAGCAGAGCAATATGGACCTTCAGATAAAAAGGAGGGTTCCCTACTCAGAGTTATCTTGGCTAAGGGCTCCACATGCCAAATGTGACTTGGGCTCGCAATGGCCATCTTTCTAGATTCACCCAGCTGGGCCATTTGCTCCAGGCCAAACCCTTTGCTTTTGGAACAAGGCAACATCCAGCACCTCGGCTCACGTTCAACACCTCTTTCTACCCTGAGTGCTTTTACAGAGGGCTTTTCATACTCCTATAGATTACTTAGCCCACCCTAAAGGTTTCTATAGCCTGAAATGACTAAGAAAGGGTTGAGATTTTGGTTCCTTCCTTCCCAGGAAAATCCCAAAAGTTCTTAGGCAAATTTATTAGTACTTCTCCCTTCCCCTCCTTCATAAGCACTTTGTGTTTTGGAGCCAGATGAAATGCTCTAAGAGATAGGGAGGGCAGGAACTGTCTCCTTCCCCCAGCTGAATAAGTTAGGCCCAGAAGGAGTTCAGGAGTTTATTCAAGGACACAGAGCTCCTGAGCAGCAGAGCCTAGAATCCAACTCCAGGTTTTGAATCCAAATGCCAGCACAGGTCGGGTCACATCAAAGCAATGAAAATGGAAACAGTTACAAAGCTTCCCTGGGTCAAACCAGCCCCAAGCCAAACAAAATATATTTTACAACAGGCTGTAAAATATATTCATTCTTTCTTAAACAAAGTAACCAGAGTCACTCCCTGCTCCCCATAAGCAAAGAGGTTCAGTTCAGTCGCTCAGTCCTGTCCGACTCTTTGAGACCCCATGAATCGCAGCACGTCAGGCCTCCCTGTCCATCATCAACTCCCGCAGTTCACTCAAACTCATGTCCATCGAGTCCGTGATGCCATCCAGCCATCTCTTCCTCGGTCGTCCCCTTCTCCTCCTGCCCCTAATCCCTCCCAGCACCAGAGTTCTTTCCAATGAGTCAAGTCTTCGCATGAGGTGGCCAAAGTACTGGAGTTTCAGCTTCAGCATCATTCCTTCCAAAGAAATCCCAGGGCTGATCTTCTTCAGAATGGACTGGTTGGATCTCCTTGAGGTCCAAGAAGTCTTAAGAGTCTTTTCCAACACCACAGTTCAAAAGCATCAATTCTTTGGCACTCAGCTTTCTTTCCAGTCCAACTCTCACATTCATACATGATCACTGGAAAAACTATAGCCTTGACTAGACGGACCTTTGTTGGCAAAGTAATGTCTCTGCTTTTCAACATGCTATCTAGGTTGGTCATAACTCTTCTTCCAAGGAGTAAGTGTCTTTTAATTTCATGGCTGCAGTCACCATCTGCAGTGATTTTGGAGCCCCCAAAAATAAAGTCTGACACTGTTTCCACTCTTTCCCCATCTATTTCCCATGAAGCGATGGGACTGGATGCCATGATCTTCATTTTCTAAATTTTGAGCTTTGAGCCAACATTTTCCTCTCCACTTTCACTTTCATCAAGAGGCTTTTTAGTTCCTCTTCACTTTCTGCCATAAGGGTGGTGTCATCTGCATATCTGAGGTTATTGATATTTCTCCTGGCAATCTTGATTCCAGCTTGTGCTTCTTCCAGCCCAGCATTTCTCATGATGTACTCCACAAGGAAGTTAAATAAGCAGGGTGACAATATACAGCCTTGACATACTCTTTTCCCTATTTGGAACCAGTCTGTTGTTCCATGTCCAGTTCTAACTGTTGCTTCCTGACCTGCATGTAGGTTTCTCAAGAGGCAGGTCAGGTGGTCTGGTATTCCCATCTCTCTCAGAATTTTCCACAGTTTATTGTGATCCACACACTCAAAGGCTTTGACATAGTCAATAAAGCAGAAATAGATGTTTTTTCTGGAACTCTCTTGCTTTTTCCATGATCCAGCAGATGTTGACAATTTGATCTCTGGTTTGTCTGCCTTTCCTTAAACCAGCTCGAACATCAGGAAGTTCATGGTTCACGTATTGCTGAAGCCTGGCTTGGAGAATTTTGAGCATTGCTTTACTAGCGTGTGAGATGAGTGCAATTGTGTGGTAGTTTGAGCATTCTTTGGCATTGCCTTTCTTTGAGATTGGAATGAAAACTGACCTTTTCCAGTCCTGTGGCCACTGCTGAGTTTTCCAAATTTGTTGGCATATTGAGTGCAGCACTTTCACAGCATCATCTTTCAGGATTTGAAATAGCTTAACTGGAATTCCATCACCTCCACTAGCTTTGTTCATAGTGATGCTTTCTAAGGCCCACTTGACTTCACATTCCAGGATGTCTGGCTCTAGGTGAGTGATCACACCATCGTGATTATCTGGGTTGTGAAGACCTTTTTTGTACAGTTCTTCTGTGTATTCTTGCCACCTCTTCTTAATATCTTCTGCTTCTGTTAGGTCCATACCATTTCTGTCCTTTATCGAGCCCATCTTTGCATGAAATGTTCCCTTGGTATCTCTAATTTCCTCGAAGAGATCTCTAGTCTTTCCCATTCTGTTGTTTTCCTCTATTTCTTTGCATTGATCGCTGAAGAAGGCTTTCTTATCTCTTCTTGCTATTCTTTGTAACTCTGCATTCAGATGCTTATCTTTCCTTTTCTCCTTTACTTTTCACTTCTCTTCTTTTCACAGCTATTTATAAGGCCTCCTCAGACAGCCATTTTGCTTTAGTACTTTCAGTTTGGACAGTATCACCAATAGTGGCCAGAAATCCTTCTAACACATACACATACACACACACGTGAACGTACAGACTCCCACTTGTTACTGACTCAGCTACTTATTAATGGAACATACCCAAGCAATTTAGAATTTTATGGAGGGGCTGCAGGGATCATATTGGAATTATCGAACATCCAGCATTCCTGAACTCAAAGGTCCTGCAGAGCCTGGGAAAGAGCAAGAATTTTTGAGAATGCCACTTTTGTGTGTGTATTCCTCATTACAGCAGGACAGGAAGGTCTCTTCCTGCTCTGAAATTCCACGTCACTTTGACACAGGCTATTCTTCGTTCCCTTCCTGAACATGGGCACCTCAGTATTTCTCATTGCTGGGCACCCCTGAACTCCATGAGAACATACAAGATGCTGGTGGAACAGCCCCCCCAACTCACTTCTTGGAACTAATGGAGACCTGTGAGCAGCAAGCAGTTCTGTGAGTGAGGAGGGCTATGGGCTCCTGGGACCCAGAAACCAGTCTTTGCTACCCACAACAGGAGCACCTCCAGGCTGCATGCATGGGAGGGCTGTGGACCCCTAGAACCCACCCATCAGGGTTCATCCCTTAAGAATGGCAATTGTTCTGCATAATTTCTATCAATGAACAAGTACCACAGATCACTTTCAGTGGTTAAATTACACACAGTGGAACCCCACTGTTAACTTCTTTCCACAAAGCAACTTTAGCACAAGATAAGTGTTTGTGTCCAGTCCCAGACTTTACATTGCCAAGTTATACAAGGATTCTGGTACCTCACATCTATGAGAGGTCCATGCTTCAAAGGACAGAACTTATTGAAGGCTTCAAGCTTTTGGCATCTCAGTTCTAATTCCAGTAGGAATTTCAGTAGGTTACAGAGGGTACAGTCAGTACAGGCTGGGGACAGATCATTCTCATGTGTGTATGCATAGAAGCCTGCCAGTGTGGGCTCCATGGCTGGGATCCCAAACATTACAGGAATGTCAACACGGTTGAACAGACTAGACAGAACCTTAGAAGGTTAAAATCACTACAGAAGGGAAAAATTATACAGCAAATAAAGAGTAATGTTTTGTGATCCTCAACCTTATTGAATATGACAACACGCATATAAAGGCTAATATTTCATAGACTCTGTCTCCCATGACACTAGCAACCAAAGACAAAAATAAGCCCTGAGAAAATGCGTGACCATAGCAGGGGCTTCTGGGGAAGAGGGGGTGATGATCTCACAGGGACAGGTAGGGGAAGAAGCCCAAGTGTGCCTTCTAAGGAGGTTAGCCTTTGGAAGGAAAGATACAGAAGTTTCTCAACAAGAGTAATGTGTACAACAGAGAAAGCTGAGAAGGTGGAATTTGACAGTCCACCTACGTGTGATCCTTGAACATATTGGTAGGAAATGCACAAATCTACTTACATAGAGGTTTTTTCAATAAATACACTGGAAAAAATTTTGGACACTTGTGACAACTTGAAAAACATGCAGGCAAACTGCAAAGCCTAGATATACAAAAAATTAAGAAAAATGTAGGTCGTGAATGCATGACACATATGTAGATACTGGTCTATAGTATAAACATATGTAGATACTAGTCTATAGTATACTAGCATAAAAGTGGGTGATATTTAATAGAAAATCAATCATGTGTTAGTTTCCTTACTGTTATAACTTGGCTTTCAAAGAATTTCATTACCATACGCTATGCCCCTCTCTCTAATAACTGGAGAAACTGCATATCAGCCTATCATCACAGGTAAGTGTTGTTTTTAAATGTAACAATGTTTCTAATACAATACAATATCCAGTATGAATATGGCTAATACTGTATGCCGTAAAGGTTTTATAATGATTCATTCACTAGTGTATACACTGGGCTACTGTGAAGCAATTGCATTGATTATACTAGGCTACCACAGAGCAATCATACTGCCGTTTCTTCATTATCAATGCATGAATTATTACACTTATAAATACATATATATTTCTTTGTATATTATCTTCTTACTTTTGATGCTAGTGTTAGTAATACATATAACATCTACAATGTTTCCCATCATATGAAAGGTGTTTCCCTGATAGCTCAGTTGGTAAAGAATCTGCCTGCAATGTAGGAGACCCCGGTTCGATTCCTGGGTCAGGAAGATCCACTGAAGAAGGGACAGGCTACCCACTTCAGTATTCTCGGGCTTCCCTTGTGGTTCAACTGGTAAAGAATTTGCCTGTGATGCAGGAGACCTGGGTTCAATCCCTGGGTTGGGAAGATCCTGTGGAGAAGGGAAAGGTTACCTTTCAGTATTCTGGCCTGGAGAATTCCATGGACTCTACAGTCCATGGGGTCATGATAGTGTTAATAATATGTATAACATCTACAGTGTTTCCTATCATATAAGACAGTATTGACATAGGTTATTAACAGACCATTCATCTTATAAATAGACAATGTAAATATACAGTATGGATAAAAACAGTATAGTACTGTAAATGTATTTTCTCTTCCTTATAGTTTTCTTAATAACATTTTCTTTTTCCTGATTTACTTTATTTTGTGAATAAGTATATAATACATTTAACATGCAAAGTATGTGTTACTTGACTATTTAAGTTATCAGTAAGTCTTCTGGTCAACAGCAGGCTATTAGTAGCCAAGTGTTCCTGGAATCAAAAGTTATATGCAGATTTTTGACTGCACAGGGTTGGAGCATTTGGCACCCTGAACCCCTGAGTTGTTCAAGGGTCAACTGTATAAATAAATGCCACAAACCTTCACAGTCTCTTATTCAGTCCAATTCAATCAATCAGACACTTCCACTATACCTCCAGGAAGCTGTTTTCCTTTTTTTTTTTTAATTAACAAGGAGGTATTTGGAAAGAAAAACACAGCCCACCAAAAATCTTGGTAACCACACAAAAAGGCACAGAGTTTGCTGCTGTGATTGTAAACCTAAGTACACTGCCATGTCTGGATACAGGACAGGTATTTATAGAATGATTTAAATGGCCAGCACCTTTTCCTTCCAGAGATATTTCAGTGATTAAGAAAATAAAGATTCTAATGTAATAGCTACTTTATCTGACAAGGTACCACAACTGTCACTGGAAAAAGACAAACTGAAGCCAATTCATATCAGAGTCAAAGGAAATGGGAAGAGAATTTGACCTACTGATAAACAGTTCCTGTTTTCACCTTCAGTTTCTAAATAAACCTTGCTGCAACATTTCTAGTAATTCTTCCACTGAATCTTCCCCTGAAGTGGACCTTGATTTAAGGAAATATTAGATCTACAAGGCACCTTTCCATTCCTCTTTCTATCCTGTGAATTTTCTGCCATAGGCAGGACCTCCCAAGTTTCTTAAGAGAGCCAGGCAGAAGGCAGGGCAGGGATTGAGAAGCAGAATGAAGAAAACAACAATAAGTAAATTTATTGGATGTGATTAAATTTCCCTTGTAAAGACAGAAAGAAAAATAGTAACAACTGTGTTTGTTTTTTTCCTTCAAGTTAATGGAATTCTAATGACCACCTTTTGCTATAGATCCTAATCAGAACAACAGAGGAGGTATGTTTCCATTTCTCTCTTCAAGGAATCTCTAAGACTCCAGGTTTTGCTGAGGTGAGACAATTTGGTGTTGCCATGATAACACAAATTCTTCTTGGTGTCTCTTGCTTTGTTCTATCATTTTACTTTTGCCTTGCTCCCCCAAAATGGATGGAAGCCAGATTTAAGCATGGCCACTTGGGAAAAGCCCCAGCAAGATGGTAGGTGCTGGAGCAGCAGCTGCGCAGTGCTGGAGCGACTGTGAGGAGATACCCCACATCCAAGGGCAAAGGAGAAGCCACAGCTTCTCCTGGGGTAGGATGGTAGGAGGGGTGAAATTGCATTTAGAATCAAACCCCGTACCTGCCAAAGATGCTCAGAGGGCTGAGACAAACCTTCTGTGCACCAG
This sequence comes from Ovis canadensis, assembly GCF_042477335.2. NCBI lineage: Eukaryota > Metazoa > Chordata > Mammalia > Artiodactyla > Bovidae > Ovis > Ovis canadensis. The sequence continues at coordinate 71,413,306 of NC_091246.1, forward strand.
GACCCAGGGACCCCACAAAGACTGAGATAGAACTGTGTTTGAGTGTCTCCTGGGGAGGTACAGGTCAGCAGTGGACTGCCCTGGGGGCAAGGGCTCAGGGTGCAGCAGACCTGGTGTGGCATAAGCCCTCTTGGAGGAGGTCGCCATTGACCCCACCCACAGAGCCCCCAGAACTTACACAGGACTGGGGAAACAGACTTTGGAGGGCACAAACAGAACCTTGTGTGCACCAGGACCCAGGAGAAAGGAGCAGTGACCCCACAAGAGACTGACCCAGACTTGCCCATGAGTGTCCAGGAGTCTCTGACAAAGGCGTGGGTCAGTGGTGGCCTGCTGTAGGGTTAGGGGCATGGAGTGAGGCAGTCCCTGCATGGGACATTTTGAAGGAGGTCGCCATTATTTTCATCACCTCCACCATAGTTTCAGTTCAGTCAGTCAGTTCAGTTGCTCAGTCATGTCTGATTCTTTGTGACCCCATGAATTGCAGCACGCCAGGCCTCCCTGTCCATCACCAACTCCCAGATTTCACTCAGACTCACGTCCATCGAGTCACTGATGCCATCCAGCCATCTCATCCTCTGTCGTCCCCTTCTCCTCCTGCCCCCAATCCCTCCCAGCATCAGGGTCTTTTCCAATGAGTCAACTCTTCACATGAGGTGGCCAAAGTACTGGAGTTTCAGCTTTAGCATCACTCCTTCCAAAGAACACCCAGGACTGATCTCCTTTAGAATGGACTGGTTGGATCTCCTTGCAGTCCAAGGGACTCTCAAGAGTCTTCTCCAACACCACAGTTTAAAAGCATCAATTCTTCAGTGCTCAGCTTTCTTCCCAGTCCAACTCTCACATCCATACATGACTACTGGAAAACCACCATAATTTGGCCCCAGGTAAATAACAGGGAGGGAACACAGCCCACCCTTCGACAGAAAATTGGACTAAAGATTTATTGAGTATGGCTCTGCCCATCAGACCAAGACCCAGTTTCCCCCGAGTCACTCTCTCCCATCAGGAAGCTTCCATAAGCCTCTTATCCTTCTCCAACAGAGGGCAGACAGACTGAAAACCACAATCACAGAAAACTAACCTATTTGATCACATGGACCACAGCCTTATCTAACTCAGTGAAACTAAGAGCCATGCCATGTAGGGCCACCCAAGACAGACGGATCGTGGTGGAGAGTTCTGACAAAACGTGGTCCACTGGAGACGGGAATGGCAAACCCACTTCAGTATTCTTGCCTAGAGAACCCCATGAACAGCATAAAAAGGCAAAAAGATAGGACACTGAAAGATGAACTCCCCAGGTCTGTGAAGTGAAGTCGCTCAATCGTGTCCAACTCTTTGCGACCCCATAGACTGTAGCCTGTCAGGCTCCTCCATCCATGGGATTTTCCAGGCAAGAGTGCTGGAGTGGAATGCCATTTCCTTCTCCAGGGGATCTTCCCGACCCAGGAATTGAACCCGGGTCTCCCACATTGCAGGCAGACGCTTTACCATCTGAGCCACCAAGGAAGCCCAGGTCTGTAGGTGCCCAGTATGCTTCTGGAAATCAGTGGAGAAACAACTCCAGAAAGAATGAAGAGAAAGAGCCAAGGCAAAAACAACACCCAATTGTGGATGTGACTCGTAATGGAAGTAAAGTCCAATGCTGTAAAGAGCAATATTGCATAGGAACCTAGAATGTTAGGTCCACAAATCAAGGAAAATTTAAAGTAGTCAAACAGGAGATGGCAAGAGTAAACATTGACATTTTATGAATCAGCGAACTAAGATGGACTGGAATGGGTGAATTTAACTCAGATGACCATTATATCTATCACTGTGGGCAAGAATCCTTTAGAAGAAATGGAGTAGCCATCATAGTCAACAAAACAGTCCAAAATGCAGTACTTGGATGCAATTTCAAAAATGACAGAATGATCTCTGTTCATTTCCAAGGCAAACCATTCAATACCACAGGAATACAAGTCTATGCCCTGACCAGTAATGCTGAAGAAGCTGAAGTTGAATGATTCTATGAAGACCTACAAGATCTTCTAGAAGTAACACCCAAAAAAGATGTACTTTTCATTATAGGGGACTGGAATGTAAAAATACCTGGAGTAACAGCCAAATTTGGCCTTGGAGTACAGAATGAAGTAGGGCAAAGACTAATAGAGTTTTGCCAAGAGAACACACTGGTCATAGCAAACACCCTCTTCCAACAACACAAGAGAACACTCTACACTTGGACATCACCAGATGGTGATGTCCGAAATCAGATTGATTATATTCTTTGCGGCCAAAGATGGAGAAGCTCTATAGAATCAGCAAAAACAAGACTGGGAGCTGACTGTGGCTCAGATCATGAATTCCTTATTGCCAAATTCAGACTTAAATTGAAGAAAGGAGGGAAAACCATTAGATCATTCAAGTATGACCTAAATCAAATCCCTTAAAATTATACAGTGGAATTGACAAATAGATTCAAGGGATTAGATCTCACAGAGTGCCTGAAGAACTATGGATGGAGGTTCATGACATTGTACAGGGGGCAGAGATCAAGACCATCCCCAAGAAAAAGAAATGCAGAAAGGCAAAATGGTTGTCTGAGGAAGACTTACAATAGCTGTGAAAAGAAGAGAAGCTAAAGGCAAAGGAGGAAAGAAAAGATATATCCTTTTGAATGCAGAGTTCCAAAGAATAGCAAGGAGAAATAAGAAAGCCTTCCTCAGTGATCAGTGCAAAGAAATAGAGGAAAACAACAGAATGGGAAAGACTAGAGATCTCTTCAAGAAAATTAGAGATACCAAGGGAACAGTTCATGCAAAGATGGGCTCGATAAAGGACAGAAATGGTATGGACCTAACAGAAGCAGTAGATATTAAGAAGAGGTGGCAAGAATACACAGAAGAACTGTACAAAAAAGATCTTTATGACCCAGATAATCACGATGGTGTAATCACTCACCTAGAGCCAAACATCCGGGAATGTGAAGTCAAGTGGGCCTTAGGAAGCATCACTATGAACAAAGCTAGTGGAGGTGATAGAATTCCAGTTGAGCTATTTCAAATCCTAAAAGATGATGCTGTGAAAGTGCTGCACTCAACATGCCAGCAAATTTGGAATACTCAGCAGTGGCCGCAGGACTGGAAAAGGTCAGTTTTCATTCCAATCTCAAAGAAAGGCAATGCCAAAGGATGCTCAAACTACTGCACAATTGCACTCACCTCACACGCTAGTAAAGTAATGCTCAAAATTCTTCAAGTCAGGCTTTAGCAACACGTGAATCGTGAACTTCCAGATGTTCAAGCTGGATTTAGAAAAGGCAAAGGAACCAGAGATCAAATTGCCAACATCCACTGGATCATGGAAAAAGCAAGAGAGTTCCAGAAAAACATCTACTTCTTGTTTATTGACTATGCCAAAGCCTTTACGTGGATCACATCAAACTGTGGAAAATTCTTCAAGAGATGAGAATACCAGACCACTTGACCTGCCTCTTGAGAAATCTGTATGTATTTCAGGGAGCAACAGTTGGAACTGGACATGGAACAACAGATTGGTTCCAAATAGGAAAAGGAGTATGTCAAGGCTGTATATTGTCACCCTGCTTATTTAATTTATATGCAGAGTACAGCATGAGAAATGCTGGGCTGGAGGAAGCACAAGCTGGAATCAAGATTGCTGGGAAAAATATCAATAACCTCAGATATGCAGATGACACCACCTTTATGGCAGAAAGCGAAGAAAAAGTAAAGGGCCTCTTGATGTGAAAGAGGAGAGTGAAAAAGTTGGCTTAAAATTCAGCATTTAGAAAACTAAGATTATGGCATCTGGTCCCAACACTTCATGGCAAATAGATGGGGAAACAATGGAAACAGTGGCAGACTTTATTTTTTGGGGCTCCAAAATCACTGCAGATGGTGACTGCAGCCATGAAATTAAAAGACGCTTGCTCCTTGGAAGAAAAGTTATGACCAACCTAGACAGCATATTGGAGAAAGTAATGGTACCTTGCCTGGAAAATCCCATGGACAGAAGAGTCTGGTAGGCTGCAGTCCATGGGGTTGCTAAGAGCTGGACATGACTGAGTGACTTCACTTTCACTTTTCACTTTCATGCATTGGAGAAGGAAATGGCAACCCACTCCAGTATTCTTGCCTGGAGAATCCCAGGGACGGGGGAGCCTGGTGTGCTGCCATCTATGGGGTCACATAGAGTCAGACACGACTGAAGCGAAGCAGAAACATTACTTTGCCAAAAAATGTTCATCTAGTCAAGGCTATGGTTTTTCCAGTGGTCATGTATGGATGTGAAAGTTGGACTATAAAGAAAGCTGAGCACAAAAGAATTGATGCTTTTGAACTGTGGTGTTGGGGAAGACTCTTGATAGTCCCTTGGACTGTGAGGAGATCCAACCAGTCCATCCTAAAGGAGATCAGTCCTGAATATTCATTGGAAGGACTCACGCTGAAGCTGAAACTCCAATACTTTGGTCACCTGATGCGAAGAGCTGACTCATTGGAAAAGACCCCGATGCTGGGAAAGATTGAAGGTGGGAGGAGAAGGGGACAACAGAGGATGAGATGGTTGGATGGCATCACTGACTCAACAGACATGAGTTTGAGTAAACTCCGGGGGTTGGTGATGGACAGGGAGGCCTGGCATGCTCCAGTCCATGGGGTTGCAAAGAGTCAGACACAACTGAGCAACTGTACTGACTGACTTCCAAAAAAAGAATAAGAAACAGGAAAAGCTTACAGTGTGCCTTCTTAAAGCATGAGACACAGAGCTCACCAAGGGACCACAAGGTAGACTTCAACTGGCCATGTTTCGTATTAATACCAATCTTTCTGTGAGATTTAGAACTCAACCAGGCTGGGACACTTGCTTAAGCTGAGTCAGGATGCTGAGCTCTGCTTGAGCTCCTTCCAAACTGATGAAGAGAGATTATTCTCCTGCAAGTCTGTCTAGTCTCCTCCCAGGGAGAAAGGATGTTGTATTTGTCGAGTACTTTGAACCTTCTCAGGAGAAAGACAGTGCACAATTTCAAGACACTCTTCTCACGCTATGTAAGACAAAACCATCATTATTTGTTATTGTCTCATGTTCAGAAAACTGTTCCACTAGCCAGACAAGTCCTATGGAATCACTATAAAAAGAAGAGACCTTCCGGGAGTTCGCGATTTTCTATGGAGTGTTTTGCATAGTCTTTATGCTCAGTCAGCCTGCCCTTTCTCCCCTCATCTCTTTGTTCTTTGTGGGAACCTCTGACTAACAGAATAGGGGAGTGAAGGAAACTCAAGACAGAAACCTCAACAATGACTCATCGACCTTTCTGTCACTTATTCACCGAAGAGATACCTTTCTGGACTTCACTGAAAGAACCTGATTAAAATACCTGTTCCCACATTTCAATTTCATTTCACAAACATGGCAACTGTTTACACTGTAATTTTTGTTTAGTATTTACATCAGGAAAGGAATAAGTTTTGATTGCAAAGAAGGATATGGGTGACCTCGGGATGTTATGGTTAAGAAGGTGAAAGGTAAGGACTTCCCTGGAGGTCCAGCAGTTGACTCAGTGCTTCCCCTGCAGGGCGCATGGGTTTGACCCCAGGTCAGGGAACCAAGATCCCACATGCTACCTGTGTAGCCAAAAAGCAGAAGAAAAAAAATGATGAAAGGGAAGTATTAGAGTCAACAGAGTTCTTAGCCAGGTCTCATTTCCCAAGCTCCCTCATCCAGTGCTGGTATCCTCCCCAACTTCATCTCCAGCAGACCGCTGATGTGTGCTTCCAAGCGGCCTTCTGTTTTCTTCTTCCCAAAACAAATCCCAGGAACAAGGTCTGATTTGGGTCATTAACCATCACTCGTCCTTCAGTTTGGATCAGGAACCATGAACCTTTCTTCAACTCTAGAAGGAAACCTCTCCCAAAGGGTAAAGATTTTCTGTTTCCCTCACAAGTAAGAACTGTCCATCCAGTAAAACAATCAGCCCCCAGAAAATGATTATGGTAAACATACTCCCTGAGAGAATTCCATTTCTCTTGGGGTGGGGGAAATAGTGCTTAAGTTCTCAAAATGGAATTCCAGTTTCTACCAAAGCTTGTGTGTGTTCCCACCATGGTTTAGCAAAACAACCACAACCCTCACATTTTATCCTATGAGATGGTCAGTTGAAATCACTGTAGCTTAATGTTCAAAAAGATATCTTCTCTGCCACATAACTTATTCAAAGGCTCCTTTAAGATTTCAGTGGAAGACCCAGCTCTTGCTTAAAGTGCCTGCCCAATTACAATGGATTCCCCTTAACTCTTTGATCTGTCTATTCATTTATTCCAGACTTCTGACTCTAGGAATCATTAAGTGGTCTTTACTCTCTTAGATGGCAAACTCTGTCGTGCCTCATAATTGAGTGGGCACTCGATAAATGAATGCTGTAGTGCTCAGAGGAATAATACACTTCCTATTGGCAGCAAACCCAAAAGAAACTTCCTTAGAAGAAAGGACTGTCAATTACCACTTAACAAGCCTGAATTTTGGCTCCTGTAGAAAAGGCAAACAACACAATAGCAACTCACTCCCCAGTGGCAGCCACATCACTATCTGGTTGCTGCCCTCCAGTCACCTGGCATGCAAACTGGGCTCCAGAAGGTGCTCGGCAAGTCCTTGTTGGGAGGCTGATGCGTAAAGGCACGAGGCTGGAGATAATCCATAACCCATCACTGACAGGTAGATGCCAGCTGGGTCCTAGCAGTCTGGCTGCACAGTGCTTCTGACCTCCCATGGTCCTTGGCTCTCTTACAGCGGACAAATCTGGCTGAACGTGGGAGGCCAGGCCAGGGGCAGCACACACAGCATGAGGACAGGGAGGCTGTTCTGGAACGCTGGCAGGGGATTTGCTTGTGTTTCCTCTGCAGCAGCCACCAGGACATCCCTGTCTCCCTCATGGTGCATTCCACTCAAATTTCCCCACCCAGCTTTCCCTCTGTCTCCCATGGGCAGGACACCAAGTGAGTTATAATTAGAATGCAAATCACTTGGGAAGCTTTAAAAATGCTCATGCCTAGGCCCTGTTTCCAGACACTGTTGTTGAACTGATCTCAAGTAGGACTCCAGGGTTGATATTCTTAAAAGTTCTCCAGGGGATTTTTAGTGTGCAGACAGGGTCCAGAACCACTGCCGTCCAATGTCCCAATCCTGGGCCTGCACCCTTAATCCCCTTGCCTCTCTTTCACACAGGAGCCACTGATAACAACAGCAATAAATGTTATTACTATTAGCAATGGTGGCTAATAATTCCTGAGCATTTATTATATGCCAGGCAGATTTCTGATTTACTTGTATGAGTGCACTGAATTGTTATGAGTGTACTTGTTATCCCCATTTTTCAGGTGAAGAAAACTGGGGCACAGAGAGAGGTTAAATGACTTATCCCAAATTTCACAGCTAATAAGTGCCTGAGCCAGGATTTGAGCCCAGGAAGACTGGCTCCAGCATCTTCTCTCATGACTGTTAACCTACACTGGCTCCCTGTACACATTCAATGCACAAAGGCTTACAGGGACCACATAGGGTGATCTCTAGATACTATACAGACATGGTCACCTTCTCAAATAATCATATTTCTGAAGACAAATATCTGATCCAATCATTTCTTAATCCAAAGCCCTGAATGGTTTGGGTTAGTATCCCTAACTGCTTATGGGATACAAATTCAAATGATACACAAATACCTTCCTCAACTGTACCTGGCTACCCCTCTGGTATCTACTCCCACCTTAAGCCACCTCATCCTTCAAGAGTCCAGAATTACTTGTCCCTCCTCCAAACCACCACAGAACCCTAAAAGTGGGCTTGAAAACCAAGGATTCCCTCCATACTCCAGATGCAGCTGTCAGCATTCAAACTCCTCACAAACATCTTTCTAAAACGATTTAGAGACACTGGGACTAAACCTTCTCAAAGAGCCAGGTTGCATACCCATTTAGAAACTCAGTCCTTCAAGAAATGCAAGCAGCAATATAATACAAATTTAAACTATGCACATAGCCAAGTAAAAAACATTAGATATATCAACTATCCACTTGCACAAAACCCCTAAAAGTTTGAAAATGGAATTAATCATGGTGAAATGGTACATACTTTACAACTCACTGACTGATTAGTTGTAACTTGCAGGTTAAAATTCTTATGTTCTAATAAGCATCTCTACTTAACTAGCACAGTAGGGACCACATAGCCCCTGTTTTCCAAAACACTCCAACTGTAAGAGTGTTAAACTACAACCATACATTCTAAAACCTCTTATAAATCACACTGATGACAAATGAAAACAATCAAATCTGGGACAAAGATCACAGGAATTAATTATCACCGAAGAAATGGTCAAGTATATCATTCCTGAAATGAAAACACACGCAAAATAAAAACTTTTCAAAGCACACCTCAATTCAGTTCAGTTCAGTTGCTCAGTCATGTCCAACTCTTTGCCACCCCATGAATCGTAGCACGCCAGGCCTCCCTGTCCATCACCAACTCCCAGAGTCCACCCAAACCCATGTCCATTGAGTCGGTGATGCCATCCAACCATCTTACCCTCTCTCATCCCCTTCTCCTCCTGCCCTCAATCTTTCCCAGCATCAGAGTCTTTTCAAATGAGTCAGCTCTTCACATCAGGTGGCCAAAATATTGGAGCTTCAGCTTCAACATCAGTCCTTCCAATGAATACCCAGGACCAATCTCCTTTAGGATGGACTAACTGGATCTCCTTGCAGTCCAAGGGACTCTCACGAGTCTTCTCCAACACCACAGTTCAAAAGCATCAATTCTTTGGTGCTCAGCTTTCTTTATAGTCCAACTCTCACATCCATACATGACCACTGGAAAAACCACAGCCTTGACTAGATGGACCTTTGTTGACAAAGTAATATCTCTGCTTCTTAATATGCTGTCTATGTTGGTCATAACTTTCCTATAAGGAGTAAGCTATGAGTTCACAATGCTGCCAGAATATGGATGGCCTGAACTGATCTATCTCAATTTGAATGCACTCTACTGTTGTTTTTTTCCTAGGTCTGTAAATCTACACAGTGCCCTCTGATACTGCATTCACTGTTGTTATCAACTGGACAAAACCCAGTTTTGTTTTTGTTGTTCAAAGAGAGAACATCTTTTTTGTGAGTCATCCGAGTTCCAAATAATGTTCCCCCACCCTGTTTGAGGCAAAAAATAATCTCATACATTTCAGAATCACCAGACTGTACCTAAGTCTAGCCCAGGATGTCTCAACTGTGGCACCATTGACATTTTGGACCAGATAATTCTTTGTTGTGAGGGCTGTGCTGTGCACTGTAGGGTGAGCAGCAGCAGCCCTGGGCTCAGCCCCATAAACCACTACAGTAGTACCTCTCCTTGAGGCAGAACAACTTAAAAATGTTCACTGGGGGCAAAACTGTTCCCAAGTGAGAACCACTGGCCCATCATCATACTCAACTCATTTTGGAGTTTCTCTCAAACCATAACTGTTTTTACCACATTTGGCCACATTTTTACTTTCTAAAATTCTTCAAAAACTATCTGCAAAAGTCTTTGACTTTGGAATGTTAAGAAAAAAATTGTTCTTATGAGATTGTAACCCTCAATAAAGATTCATTTGTAATTAACTGACATCGAGTGCTTTATTTCAGGCTGAGGTGGGGTGGGAGGTGACTGGGTCAGGATGTCTAAGAGAGCAGTTGTTTAAGATTAGTCCTTAATGACACCTGCATTCCTCTCCCAAAACCCATCAAGAGAGGTGAACATGTTATTTCCACTGGAAATATGTCTGCAGGCATAGTTTTGCCCAGTATGTACATCATATGCACGCTACTTCCTTCAAGAGGGCACCTCTATCAACTAGTTACTTGTTAACAACACAAAACTCAATCCAAACTGGCTTAGGCAACAAAGGGAATTTATGGGCTAAGGTAAGTGAAAGCCCTACAGAATGAAAGCTTTCAAGAGAATCACACCTGGGCTCCAGCTCCAGCTTGGGTGCTGTTCCCCTGATGCTCTCAGCTTCCTCTTCTCCATGAGTCAGTTGTTCTTCAAACTGGCTTCTTCATAGTGGCACAATGGCTACAGAAGTTCTGGTTTAATGTCCACTGCTTATAAGAGAGTGCCTTTCAATAGAGGAAACATGCCTTAACATACACCTCACCGTACCTGAACAAAGACAATACATAACAAACCTACAGCTAACATCATAGTCAATGGTGTTGAAAGCATTTCCTCTAAGATCAGGAACAAGACAAGGATGTCCACTCTTGCCACTTTTATTCAACATAGTTTTGGAAGCCCTAGCCTCAGCAATCAGAGAAGAAAAAAATATAAAAGTTATCCAGATTGGAAAAGAAGTGAAACTGTCACTGTTTGCAGATGACATGATACTATATATTGCTGCTGCTGTTGTTGTTTAGTTGCCAAATCATGACCAACTTTTGGCAATGTCATGGACTGAGCATGCCAGGCCTCCCTGGCCTTCGCTGTCTCCCAGAGTAGCTCAAATTCATGTCCACTGAGTCAGTGACGCCATCTAACTATCTCATCGTCTATTGCCCTCTTCTCCTTTTGCCTTCAGTCTTTCACAGCCTCAAGGTCTTTTCCAATGACTCAGCTGTTTGCATCATATGGCCAAAGTATTGGAGCTTCAGCTTTAGCATCAATCCTTCCAAAGAGTACTCAGGGTTAATTTCCTTTAGGATTGACTGGTTTGATCTCCTTGCAGTCCAAGGGACTCTCAAACGTCTTCTTCAGCACCACAATTTTAAAGCATCAATTCTTTGGCACTCAGCCTTCTTTATGGTCCAACTCTCACATCAAAATCTTAAAGATGCTTCTAGAAACCTACTGAAGCTCATCAATGAATTTGGTAAAGCTGCAGAATACAAAATTAATACACAGAACTCTGTCGCATTTCTATACACTAAAAATTAGGTATCAGAAAGAAAAATTAAGGAAAAATCCCATTTACTGTTGCATCAAAAAGAGTAAAATGTCTAGGAATAAACCTACCTAAGGAAGCAAAAGATCAGTACTCTGAAAACAAAAAGATAGTTATGAAAGAAATCAAAGATGACACAAACAGATGGAAAGATATACCATGTTCTTAACTGAAAGAGTCAATACTGTCAAAATGACTATACTACCCAAGGCAATCTACAGATTAAATGCAACCCCTATCAAGTTACCAATGGCATTTTTGCAGATCTAGAACAACAACAACAACAAAATCTTAAAATTTGTATGAAAAACACAAAAGAGCCCAAATATCCAAAGCAGTCTTAAGAAAGAAAAATGAAGGTGGAAGAATCAGGTTCACTGACTTCAGACTATGCTACAAAGTTATAGTTATCAAAACAGTAATGTACTGATACAAAAACAGAAATATAGATCAATGGAATAGGATAGAAAGCCCAGAAATAAACCCACACACCTATGGTCAATTTATCTACAACAATGAGGCAAAACTATACAACAATGGAGAAAAGAGAGTCTCTTCAATAAATGGTGCTGGAAAAACTAGAGAGCTACATGTAAAAAATGAGATTAAAAATTCTTTAACACCATACACAAAAATAAACTCAAAATGGGTTAAAGACATTAATGTTAGATTGAATACTATAAAACTCTTAGAGAAAACATAGGCAGGACACTCTGACATAAATCATAGCAATATTTTTTTGAGCCATTTCTAGAGTAATGGAAATAGAAACAAAAATAAACCAGTGGGACTTAATTACACACAAAAGCTTTGGTACAGCAAAGGAAACCATAAAAAAAAAAAAATGAAAAGACAACCTACAGAATGGGAGAAAATATTTTCAAAGATGCAATCAACAAGGGATTAGTACCCTAAATTTATGAACAGTTCATGTGGCTGTGTCAAAAAAACCAAATACCCCAATCAAAAAATGAGCACAAGGCCTACAAACACATTTCTCCAAAGACGACATATAGGTGGCCAAGAGGCACATGAAAAGACTCCCAATATCACTAATTATCAGACAAGTGCAAATCAAAACTACAATGAAATATCTCTGCACACCAGTCAGAATGACCATCATCAAAAACTCTACAAACAGTAAGTGCTGGAGAGTGTGTGGAGAAAAGGGAACCATCCTATACTGTTGGTGGGAATGTAAATTGGTACACCCAATATGGAACAGTATAGAGGATCCTTAAGAAACTAAAAATAGAGCTACCATGGGAAGGAAATGGTAACCCACTCATTTATTCTTGCCTGGAGAATCCCAGGGACAGAGGAGCCTGGTGGGCTGCCGTCTATGAGGTCGCACAGAGTTGGACACGACTGAAGCGACTTAGCAGCAGGAGAGCTACTGTATGACCCAGAAATCCTACTTCCTGGGCATATATCTGAGAAAGATTACATGCACCCTAGTGTTCATTACAGCAGTATTTACAATAGCTGAGACATGGAAGCAACTTAAATGTGCATCAACAAATAAATGGATGAAGAAAACATGGAACATGTATAACCAATGGAATATTACCCAACCATTAAAAATGAAATACTTCCATTTGCAGCAACAGGGACAGACCTAGAGATTATTGTACTAAGTGAAGTAAGTAGACAGAAAAAGACAAATATCGTATGATATCCCTTACACAAAGAATCTTTAAAAAATGATACAAATGAACTTATTTCCAAGACAGAAACAGACTCACAGACTTAGAGAATGAACTTGTGGTTACTAGAGGGAAGGGTGAGGGGGATGGATAGATTGGGAGTTTAGGATTGACATGTACACATTGCTATATTTCTAATAGATAACCAACAAGAACCTACTGCACAGCACAAGGAACTCTGCTTAATATTCTGTAATAACCTAAATGGGAAAAGAATTTGAAAGAGAATAGATACATGTACATGAATAACTGAATCACTTTGCTATATACCTGAAACTAACACAACATTGTTAATAAACTATGTTGTAATAAAAATAAAAGTTAAAAATAACAGAAATAACAATATTGGGGAAAGGTTGAAGAAAATAAGTTGGTAAAAAGGAAAAAAAAAAAAGAGTGCCTCTCTAATTAAGCAAAAATCCTGAGCTTCATTATAACTGGATTGCCTGGAGTAATGTACTTAGGGCTGAAGCATCCAATCAGAGTGGACAGAAGGCTAGAGGATGACTCCCTGAGGCCCTTGAATGGATAACAGTAGCTGAAGAGGGCTGAGAAGGCAATGGCAACCCACTCCAGTACTCCTGCCTGGAAAATCCCATGGATGGAGGAGCCTGGAAGGCTGCAGTCCATGGGGTCACTGAGGGTCGGACCCAACTGAGCGACTTCACTTTCACTTTTCACTTTCATGCATTAGAGAAGGAAATGGCAACTCTAGTGTCCTGGCCTGGAGAATCCCAGGGACGGGGGAGCCTGGTGGGCTGCCATCTATGGGGTGGCACAGAGTTGGACACAACTGAAGTGACTTAGCAGCAGCTGAAGAGGGCAGTTATGCTGATGGACTTAGAGTGATGGTTCTGACCAGTGACATAGTACTAGGGGACTTGTTAGAAAGGCTAATGCTCTGGCTCTACCCCAGACAGGCTGAATCACAAATTCTGGGATGGAGCCTAGCAATTCATGTTTTAACCAGTCCTCCGGGTGACTCTCACGAAAGCTAAAATTTATAAGCCACGGGTTTAAAACCAGCAGATTCTACCTGGAAGCCTAAAGAGGGATGAGTCTCATTTAATCCACTGGCCTCCACACAATTAGAAAATGGTGAGGTGGAGGTCTGCAAAGTTACCATCAGAATACTTTAGAAGGAGAATGCTCCACAAGGGACAGTTCATTTCACTTCTTACTTCCTACGGTGAGGCTATGAAGTAGAAAACACAGTAATCAGGGCTTCAGTCTAGCAAGAGGGCTTGAAGATGACTCCTGTATTTATTAGTTTCCAGCGTTTGAAATAAAAGAAAAACCCAACACTAACCTTCCCCTTGCCTGTGGGCTAACTCACCCTCCATGGGAAAATTGGTCAAATCTATACATACAGGTGTGAGAGGTAAAACTGCTTGGCAGTTAAGACTTGCATTGAAGAAGACACTCTCTAGGAAGGTTTCTTAATCATTGCGGATCCTGAGTTGCCTGGAGAAAGGTTACACATACAGCTTCTTGGGCTCCACACTGGATCTATGGAGTCAGGGTCTCCGAGAGAGGGGCCTAAGAATCTACACGTTTAACACACATTGCCAGGGATTCTTATGGATTGATCACAGCTGGAAAATACTGTTCTAAAAGCTACATTCAGAGAACTGGGGGCGGGGGGGTGGGAATCGCATGAAAGAATTATGCAAGTATTTCTGACTGCAAGTAATAGCTTCTTCTTGTTTCTCAGTGTCTTCTCTTACTACCAGGGCCTCTAACTGTTCTTCCTCTAGTCTTATTCTACACTGTTTCCCAAAGGAGTCATTCAACAGACCACTTCACACCAGAGTGAACTTTCTAAAGCACAATGAATGCCCAAAATCTCATCACAGTCTATCACGGTAGTGGTTTCCCTCCAGGGAGAAGGCTTATGAGATGGGGACATGCCTGGATAGAGGTCTGTTACTGTCAATATTCTATTTCTTGGAGGCAGTACTGGGCTCATGAATACTGGTCTTTGGTTTTGCAAAAGTAAAATCAACAAGTAAAAACAGGCATAACTGAACCAATTATAATAATGTCAATACAATCCTGTGACCTGAGGATATAACTAAAAATGTTCTTAAAAGAAAAGAAATAGACATGTTAACAGTATCTCTGGTTACTGAAAGTATATTTTAAAAGCAGTTTTTCTCTGCATTTTATAATTGCTCCACAGTAAATTGTATAACTTAAAGAATTTTTTTTTTTAATGGGGAAAAAAAAAATCCATCGCAAGTCTTCACCATGGCCTACAGGGTCAAGTCAAAAATATTGGCATAAAAGGGGTTGGGCAGGGCATAAATAAATCAGGAGTGTGGAATGAATAGCTATGCACTGCTATATAAAAAAACAGATGTGCAAGGACCTACAATACAGCACAGAGAACTATATTTAATTAATCTTATAACAACTTATAATGGCAAAGAATCTGAAGAAGAATATCCATGTATTCTCATGTATAACTGAATCACTTTGCTGTACACCTAAAACTAAAGCAGCGTTATAAATCATCTATGTGTGTATGCTCAGTCACTCAGTTGTGTCCAACTCTTTGTGACCCCATGGACTGTAGCCTACCACACTCCTCTGTCCATAGGATTTCCTAGGCAAGAATACTGGATTCGGCTGCCATTTCCTTCTCCAAAATCAACTACGCTTTAACTGAAAGAAAAAAAAAAAGATTGTGGGGGAACTACCCTGGTGGTCCAGTGGTTAAGACTCTGTGCTCCCAATGAAGGGATCAGGGTTCAATCCCTGGTCAGGGAACTAGACCCTACATGCCACATACTAAAGATTCCACACACCACAACTAAGACCCGGTACAGCCCAAACAAATACATTTTTAAAAATAAAAAGATACTTTTAATGAAAAAAAAAAGTGTTGGCATTACATACACATTTTCATAATCCAGTCCCTGCCTTTCTTCCTTAGCCTTACTTCCCTCTGTTAGCCGACTGGAACCCCAACATGGAACTATTCAGAAGCCCCTGAATTTCCTTCAGCACTCATGTTCTTTGCCTTTGTTCCCTCCATGCACCAGGGTCTTCCTTTACCCAGAGTATCACTCAAGCTAACAAGAGGTCATGCTGAGGTAAGAAAAGCTCACTAAATAAAGACAACAAAGGTTTACTTCTCACTCAGTGTCAGGAGGTAGCCAGTTCTTTCTCAAAAGACTCAGATGGTAAATATTTTAACACTTTGTGAGCAACATGCAATCTCTGTTGCATTTTCTTCTACATTTTTTATAACTTTTTTAAAATATAAAAACCATTCTTATTCAAAGGTCATCCAAAAACAGGTCCCTGGCCATTTACTGACCTCTACTCTATATGACCATGGCAGAGACATGCAGACAGCAGAGAACTCGTCATTCTAGTCATTCAGAGGCCAGGCTCACGGGGCAGCCACTTCTTGAGCACTTCTGGTCTCATGCAAGTCCCATCAAATGCTCCAGGCCAGAAGCGGCACCTTAACACTTCTGCTCACAAATAACTGGCCAAAATTGGTCTTTCAGCCCCACCTAACTCTATGGGAGCCAGAAAGTGCAATCCTATCATGTGACCAGCAGTAAAGAGAACTGGAATTGTTTGGTAAAAATATGATTTCAGCTCAGAGACAAGTGCTCTGGAAAGCCTTTTCTGATTCCTTTCTATGCCAGTCATATTAGCTACTATTTCCTTTTAACCTTACAACACCTTGAAGCCTAAGCATGTGCTATGCATAGGGTATTACAATCATGGCAGTTTGCCTCCCCACCATATCCTGAGCTTTACCCAAGAAGCATCTCTGCATACCCACTGCCTAGCATAGTACCTGCTACCCAGGGATGCTCAGTGTGTGTTGCTTCAACATTTGTTGCTTCAACAAATGAATGAAGGTGGTGGATTGCAGGAATGGGGTTGCCTGAGCATTTGCCTGTAGGCTCTGAATCCAGCAGCATCCACCTCCCTGAGCCTATTTAGCTCAACTCTACCTGTCTCCACTCATGATAAATTCATCGGTTACTTTCTATGTTCATCAAATTCACTCTTCCTTACAACCTATCCTTCCAGTAATCAGCACTTTGCAGAGAGCTGGCCCTTGAGGCCACAGAGCACTCTGACTTTATGTGAGCTGGTTTTGTGTTCTGTTTGTAGGTCAGAAGGCAGGCACAGAGAGGTACTGAGATTTGCTCAAGTGACACAGCCAGTGAAAGTTATGCTTCCTTTGGATTCAACAAGAGAGCTGCAGGATTGCACATAGAGCCGCAGCTAAGTTCACCAACAGTTTGTTTATATCCTTTGGAGATATAGAAAGTAAAATGTGTTTGTCAAAGGTAAATCTTATTATACCATAAAAGTGTTCATCTTATATATATTTAGCTCTGAGTATTAATAAAATATTAAGAGCTGCATAACTATGTTAACATTGTACCTTTTCATATTTCTTCCATGCATCCCCTCTACCACCTTTTCTCTGTCAGTGACATAGCTCACTATCACATGTTCTTTCAGAACCCTGAGATCATTGAAATTGCCACACGCCTCTTTTTCCATCATCCCTTAATGCCTTGCATGCATCTTTACTACTAATGGCATAAAGCAGAGTTCAGCTCAATTTCACAGGCAACACAAGTGTGGCTGCTGCAGTTTGTATCAAATGTATAACCAAGGATGAGCAAAATAGAGTTCAAAATGAACTGTGTGTAAGTCTCTTCCAATACATAGAGTTAAACCCCTTCATGTTGACCAGTCACAATCTGGGTATCCTCTAGTCCCAGCAAAGCGTACTCTGACCTGGAATTTTCCTCTCCATCTCCAGGATGCAGTAAGTTTCTAATAAACATCCCATCTAATGTTAACCTTGATAAATGCCCTGGAGCACCAAGACAAGAGGATTGCAGCTAGGCAGGACCCCTCTACTTCTCATATCATCAATAGAATAGTCAGAGCTGGTCCTATTGAAATGGGCAGAGTTTGAGTCACTGGAGATCAAAACTTTTAATAACATATATAAACTCAAGGCTTTCCTGGTGGTCCAGAGGTAAAGAATCCACCTGCCAATGCAGAAGACACCAGTTGAATCCCTGGTCTGGGAAGATTCCACATGGCCAGGGCAGGGCGGGGTGGGGAACAACTAAACTGGTGTGCCCACAACTACTGACGCCTGTGTGCCCCAGAGTCCGTGCTCAACAGAAGGCAGCGCAATGAGAAGCACACGACCACAACTAGAGAAAAAACCACTGTGCAGCAAAGAAGACCCAGCACAGCCCAAAATAAATTTGAATATATATATGTATGTATACATGTACACACATACACACACATATATATATGTATACATACCCTTTATTTAAGAAGGTGAAATAGCTCCGTGTGTCCTCCCAGTCTGGTTAGATAGGGACAAGCAGGGGAAATTGAGTAAGAAAACCAAAGTACACAAAAAACCCAGTATTGCCAGACACAAAACAGGATTCAATCCTTTACAGAAGTCTTGCCTTTGCTTCCTTTTCTCTTTCCGTAAGCCTTGTAATTGAATGTTGCAAACTATGTCAAGAAGAATAAACCTACGGGTTTCCCCTCCCCCAAACAAGAAAAGGTTAAGCGTTTAATTACAGGCCCTCCAACTATCATTTGTGCAATTAGCAATTAACTAGAATCGTTGATGGGAGAATGGAGAGCTGTACTAGCGTGCAGCTCTCCTCCTCATCCCAGGCTGGGTTATTTTAGTCCCACTCTATTACAGAGGACAAACCACAACCACAAGCACTCTCCTTACACACACGCTCCCACATAAAGACACATTGAATTTTTTTTTCCAAGCAAAAATGGCATCTCAGCGTTCAACTGAGACAAGCAGCCCCAACCCCACATCAGAGTACCCCAAACGTTTAGATCCACTCCTCTTCATTACTCTGAAATGGAGAGGAGACCCAAGGAAGAAGCTACCTACCAGCCTCCTAGTACCAGCCTCTCTTTGGGGAACAGGAGAGGGTGGTATAGAGAGATGCGTGTTGCCCCTGGAAGCTGCAAGTCCCCCTCCCCGAGCTGTAAGCCCCGTTAGTGAGAAGGCAGTGGCAACAGCCTCAGTAGTTGCATCAGTACTAACTGCTGCTGCTGCATTTACTGTTGGCGGCTGCCGGGAAGGTACGGTAACGACTGTAGGGAGCGCACAGCTGCGGCGGCAGGTTCCCTGGATCAGGAAATTAGGGCAGGCACCGGGGATTGGAGGCGAGGGCGGTGCGCGAGCCAACCAGCGGCCGCCCCGGGCCCCCGTGAGCTCCCGGCGGACGCGCGGAGCAGCCAGGCCCCGGGAGCAGTCTGGGTGGCAGCGGCGGCCACGGCCACGGCCGCTTACGCTCACACCCGCACGCAAACTCACACACACCCCCGGCGCAGGCACCTGCCGGCCGGGAGCTTATAAGAGGAGCGCGTCGAGGGGGAGGAGGGCTGAAGCCGCCGCGCCCGCGCCCCCCCCCCCCACCTCCCCGCTGACCACTCCCCCTCCTGCCCCCTCCTCGCTCCTCACCCCGCGCTCCAGCCGCCGCCAGTGTGGGTTCTCCGAGACCCGCTCCGTTCTCTTCTGTCTTCTCCGCTCTCGGCTCCCCACCCCATCTCCCTTTCTCCCCTCCTCTCCCCTCGGCTCTTCTGCAGCGCCTGCATTATTTTCTGCCCGCGGGCTCGGCTCGCACTGCCGCTGCAGCCCGGGGAGGTGGGTAGGCGAGTGGGTTAGCTGGTGAGGGGGGGCGGAGATCGTGCAAGTTGTAGAGGAGGGGGTGCCTTCTTCTTCCCTGCTCCCTTTCCCCCCCTTTCGAACTCCTTCCCCTCCTCCCCTTCCCCTCCTCCCCTTCCCCTCCTCCCTCCCCGCCCCCACCTCCTTCCTCCTTTCCGAAGGGCTGGTAACTTGTTGTGCGGAGCGAGCGGCGGCGGCGGCGGCGGCGGCGGCGGCACCATCCAGGCGGGCACCATGGGCACGTCCGCGCGCTGGGCGCTCTGGCTGCTGCTCGCGCTGTGCTGGGCGCCCCGAGAGAGCGGCGCCACCGGAGCCGGTGAGTGAGGACGCGCCCCTCAGCGGGCTGCCGGGACCCAGCCGGGGCGCCAGGGGGCCCCAAGGCGCGGGTCTCCTTTTGCCCACCTCCCCCCACCCCCTCCTAGGAGGCGCCTCTCCGCTCTTGTCGCCTCTCTCTCTCTCCCTCCCCACCCTGGTGGCGCCTCTGAGCTGTCAGCACCGCGGCTCTTTGGTGCCGGGCTGGTCGGGGTGGGGGGGCGGACAGTGGGGTTTGGGGTGTCCTAACGCCTTTCCCGAACTAGTCTTCATTCCCTTCCGCTCCTTCCGCTCAAGCCTCTGCTCTGTCTCGTTTTTCACTCTGCTGGGCCGGGGATGGGTGATGTGGGCTTCTAAGCCATTGAACAATGGTTGTATCTCCTCTGCCAGGCGGAGTGTTAGGAAGGAGGCAGAGGGCCGGGTGGGCCGAGACGTGCGCTGCAGTCCGGGGCACGCTCCTCCGACTTCCAGGGAGGGTTGGGAGTGGGCGGCGGATGAGGGAGGGCTCCTCTGGGGATGCGGGGCGCCGGGTGCCGACCGGCTCTGGAGTCCCCAGCGGCGGTGAGGGGGCGTATGTTCGGTGGGCTGAGGCCGAGAGTCTCCAGCGAGCCGCGAGAAGTGCACAGCTTGCGCACCCGGACTGCGACTCCCCGGGCACCGGGCCGCCTCTGGAGTGAGGGTTAGAGGACGAGTGAGGCTTGAAATAGGACTCCCCTCTAGATGTTTCTCCCCTCTTCCCCTTTCCACTCTTCGGGCCGCGATCGTAAACCTCTCGGTCTCCAGGAGAGCTGAACGGGGGAGGGGAGTGGAACGGAGACTTAATCAGGTTAGTTTGCTGAGCCTCGTTCCCGGTGAGATTTCCTCGAGAGGAATCGAGTCCTAATCTGGCGACTGTAATTAGTCCTCATTCTAAACAATAGATCAGAGGGAGTAGCGCTGGAGCTAGGAGAGCTGGTGTGCGACTGTGGTTTGCAGGGGGTGGGGGTACTGCTGTCGGGTCCCCAGGGTCTACCTCACTGGGCCTGGAGCCCTGTCCTCAACCACGCTCCCACTTGGGGCCGCGCAACTTTCCCAGGCAGGTGTCAGCAAGCCCTTCTGAGAGGATTCGGTGAAAATCCTCGCGGGTCCCCGAAGCTATCTCGACCTGACACCAAGGGGCTGGCTCGCCAGCTCTGGGGAGTTGGGATGGAAAACGGCCCGCGCCTTAAGTACCCACTCCAGAGTCCCTAGCTCCTGTCGCCCGGTGGCTTGGGAGGCCTGCCAGCCTGCAGTCACGAGTCTCCTAAAGTGAGAGAGAACTTTAAAGTGTGTGGCCAAGCAGCCCCTCAAGCAGTACTTGGAGCGGGGGTTGGAGGAAGGGGGGGTGGCTGAGTCTCCAAATGCCCCCCCCCTGCCCTTAGGTTCTGACTGTCCCGAGCGTGAGAAGCTGGGACGGGCTTTTCTGCACTCTGCGATTGGCTGGCAGCCCGATCACGTTTAGATTGGTCACGTGACTCCACGGACTGGTGATTTAGCAGCTTGAGAAATGTTATCTTTAAGGGAACGTGAAAAATGGACAGGCTTCAATGGACTGCCCTCTCAAACTCTTTCCCTTGCCTGGACTCCTTGAAAAAGGCGTGTGTGTAGTGAAGATGGCCTCTGATGTGTAACCAGACGGAGCTTGGAAAAGCCCTGCTTATGAAAGTTTTCAGACTCTAACATTAATCATTAATGGATGAGCAATACTAACTTACTAAACGATTTCTCAGAGTAGTGCCGTGACTTGCATTACACCTTTCATATCGTTTCAAAAGATTAAGATACACCAGAATCTACTGATGGTGCTCCGGGAAGGTGGGAGAGATGATTCATTTTTGCTGTATGTTCTGTTCATATTCTTTTAAGATATAATAACTTTTCATTGGAGTTTAACTTTATCTTAAAAAATGCTAGGAATTCACCTAAATTGTCAAAGTAAGTTAGTTGAAGCCATATATTCACCTTGTATCAGGTAGGTGAGTGTCCCTTTTGCTCCCCTAGGTCACATGTGAAATACGTGACAAGCCGTGAACAGTGGAGAATAGAAGCCCATGCAAAACTTAAATTCTTCAAAGGAAAGGAGACACATCTTTTGTGAACTGGAGGAAATTTAGGGTTGGCTGAGGTAGATATTGACCTGAACTAACCCAGATTGGCTCCTGTCTGAAGTTCAAAGCCCCAAGGCGTGTGGGCTGACTTTTTGACCCTGGTCTTATACAGTCTGCCCCAAACATACTCATGATGCTGGTTTAAAATACTCTAGGACAGAGGAGGTGTGCTCAAAGACTTTGGCAAAAAAACTTAAGTTAGGCTAAACCACCAACCAACCCTGGGAGCTGTAGGACATTTTTGTCCAGCTTAGATAATCAAGATTAGGGTCTAGAGTACCATATATTCATTAAGGCCAGAGCCTAGGAGAACCAAGGTTTTGTGAGAGCTATTCAGATATGGCTAGCTACCAACAAAAGAGTAGACAGAACTTCTGTTGTGGGGAGTGGGTTGGTGAAATTGGTAGTGCCTGAAGGGATAGGAGAACAGAGGGCTGGGGAAAAATAAATCTGACTTACCCAGATAGCACCAAGAGAAGATGTGACAATGATGACCACAGTCCCCAGCTAGATTAGAGTAAGCATGTGAGCAGGGACTCTGGAGGAGTGTCACCAGTCAAGCTTTCCTTGGCAGTGACAGCCACCAGCGGTCTGGAGCAGCACTGTCCCCCAGATCGTCCCACTGCCCACTTCACGTGACATCTAGCTATGTACCTGCCTACCTGCCCTGAGTCATTCTGATTCTTTGCTCAAACTGTTTGAGTCGCTAGGTTCCTAAAGCGTGTATATAAAAGGCCAAGTTCAGAACAGCTGCCAAATATCAGGACATCAGTATAACCATACTGCATATTTTAATTATAGCCACCTACATGCTCAAAAGAAGTCCTTCTGCCTTTTGAAAAATCAGATAACCATAAACTCCATTTCACTTGAGTAATTTTGTTACAACTCTACAAGAGGTGAAAAATAGTCACAGTCCCCTTCTGTTCCAGGAGGAGTGTCAAACTGATCAAGAGCAAGAACTCTTAGAGCAGAACACAGCCATAAAATTAAGGGAACACATAGCCCTCCAGCTGTATAGCTTCAGGTTTTGATCTTGACACCAGAAGATGTGGAGCACAGCCTAGAAATAATGGAGATCATTTTCTAGTGTTTACAGAATGTGAATAAAGTCATCCCTCTCAGTAGAGGGAATAATGATCAAATTTAGGCAGTCACCTGTACAATTTCAAGTCATAATTAAATTTACTTTGGATACTGACCTTTCTTTGGAAAACCACCGTCACATACTAGTCTGTGCAAATTAAATCCCTTAAAGAACTATGAGAAGGACCATAAGCTTATGATCAAACTTCCTGCCTTAGAAACATTTCTCAGCACAGGCTAATACAGCTGCTGTCCAGGTGGTTAGACTCTGTATTGCTTAGTTTGTTCCTGTCTGTGCTTAGGTCACAGCACAGAGACTGCTTTCATGACAAAGAGTCCAAGAATATGTTGGGCAGAGGTGATGGATGAGATGTACCTGATGAGCAGAAGTAAGTGGTTCAGGGTAGTTGTGTGGCCCATCTAAAGAGTTGTCTGGCTAGGAAATCTGGAGATTGATAGCTCTTCATAAGAATTAAAGGCAGAGAACCCTTGGAGAAGGAAACTGCAACCCACTCCCATATTCTTATCTGGGAAATCCCATGGACAGAAGAGCCTGGCAGGCTACAGTCCACGGGGTTGCAAAGAGTCAGACATGACTTAGTCACTAAACAAACAACAAAAGGCAGAGAATGACTTAGTTCTGGAAAAATCTGGCTTTATAACTGAAAATTCTCAGTTTCACTCTGTGCATTATTTCAGTCTAAACTGGTGTCTCTTTGCTAAGTTCTTCTGTTGGTTTGCAAAAGAAAATCTAAACATCATTAATACCACTTAATGATGGTATTGAGCCCCTGGTGGTTCAGACAGTAAAGAGTCTGCCTACAGTGCAGGAGACCTGGGTTCAATCCCTGTGTCGGGAAGATCCTCTGGAGAAGGAAATGGCAACCCACTTCAGTATTCTTGCCAAGAGAATCCCATTGACATGGGGTTATAAAGAGTTGGACACGACCAGTGACTTCACTTTCACTGATGGTATTAGATGCCATTAGACACATTATGATGCTTAGATAGACTAGATGCACTGCAGGGACTAAATGAAATGGCAGGTGATACCATAAAGTTAGCATACTTTCCTCTTCATGTGATGTTTCCTGAAAAAGTTTGGGCCTGTTGGCTATTTGTGGATGCTAAATTAATAAGAGAATGCCTGCTGGATGCTGTGAGAGTAAATACAGAGATGTGGCTAGAAATGGCTTACTCTTTGCTTAGAGCCTTTGCCCACTTTGTACTTTAAAAATGCTACATGGGTAGGTAAAGCAGGGAAAGGGTATTCATGGCCCTGTATTTAAAGAGATAACTTTGGGGACAGAACTGTAAGACAGGACCACTGGCTAGAGTTGTTGACCTTGCCACCCTACCTTGGGTCATCTGAGTTGGCGTTACTACCTGGTTGCCTTTATATATTTTGATGTGGTGACTGTGGTAGGGAGTGGGGTGGGGTATCTGGTAGGGCCTGCAATTTGCCAAGCAAGGGAGATGATAAAAACCTTGGTGATAGACATTTGGAAATTAAATACTTCATGTTATAATTCTTCCCCCAAATACCATGAGTAAATAAGGTTTGTTTTATAGACCACCTCTCATCTTTAGTTTTCTTAAGACACCTTTCCTAAGTCTGAGTTATTAACTGATCTGTAGATTCACTAAGTAGGGGGTAGATTGATGCCAGCCTTTTTTGTCCAGTTGCTCAAAACCATATGCCCTCCATTTACTGAGTGCTAACCATATGCCATACAGCCCCAGACATAGGGGACACAATGACCAGGGAGCTCGGCTCTTCTTTCATTAGTCTAGCGGGGAAGTCAAACCAGGAAATCTGTGATCCAAAGACAGCCTGGATAGAAGCTCTGGATGGGAGCAAGCAGACCCAGTGGTTAAGACTTAATCATGAAAGAGGCAGGTAGCAACTGAGAATTGCTGGAGGTCCCACACGTCACGTGGGCCACAGCTTATGAAGTTTCTCAGAAACTACCAAAAACTTAAGACTCTCATTCCATCCCTGCAGATGATTCTACAAAGGTGATAGGGCTCCAATGACAATGTATGCCTGCCAGCATTACCAAAGAATGCTACAATCTGTCAGAGATAAAAGTCCCTGAAACTTCTAACAGGGTGCCGCTGCTAACTTTCCCTGCACGCTGTGTTGGAACCTCTCTGCTCACGTGGAAATGAGGCTGGTGTACCTACCCTGACACACTCATTCTGCTGACGTTGCATGATAAAGTATCATGAAGATGAGGTGAAAGTATTCTTGTAGGCATAGGGAACTGTAGCCTTTGAAACCTAGGAGTCTTTCAGAGTATTCTAGCTAGTAAAACAACTGCTCACACTTGGTTTCAAGCTCAGAAAACCTGGAAAGAATGATGTGGGGGTGGGGGGAGAAGTCTGTAGACCAGTTTCATTAGCGAACTAATAAATCAGCAGATGTGTCAGAGAATACCCACTAGTGCCTAAAGAATCTTTCGATGTCAGGCACCAGGTCCCAAGAGAGAAAGACACCTTGCAGGCCCTGCCTTGAGGGATCTCCATCCATAGAGATGGAAACAGGTAGGTGAGTACATCCCAGTATGTGAGAGCTATGTGACAGGCACAGGAGATGATGAGAAAGCCTTCAAACCACCCCCAAGTTGGTCAAGAAAGGACTTGAAGATATCGTTCAAGGATGACATTTGAGTGGGGTGGTAAGCAAGACGGAAAAGCTGGAGAAAATGGATAGGGAACCAGACTCAATCGTAGAGCCGTGGAGAAGCCTGCCAGTGATCCCATCCCTGGCATTCCAGGCCTTCCTCGGCTGCCTGATTCACCATTTTGATGTGAAGAAAGAGCGTGGCAGCCTGGAGGTAGAGGAACAGGAGATCAATTTAGATTAGGTGAGAGCTTGGACACAGCCAGGGCTTGATGGCAAAATACCAGGGGAGAAGGATCTAGGCTTGTTACTGAACTACTGATTTAGAGTAAGCAGTGGGTCAATCAAAGATGAGGCACAGGGGGAGGGGAAGACGGATTTTTAGAAGAACCTCTTCACTGCACATGCCTTCATGGTATCAAGGTAGATTTTATCTAATAGCATAAAGGCTTTACGCCAGGGATGTCATCATAATATCTGCTGTTAGACTGACTGCTGTCACCTATGTCCACCGAGTGATGTGCATAAGGGCTTATGGGGCGGGTACTGTAGAGAGCAACACTGAGAATGAAGTGGTCAAAGTAGTCACTGGCTCGTCGGAAGAATCTTAGCCTCCTGACCTTCCCACGGTGGTTTCAAAATGTGGTCAGGAATCAGCAGCGTCGACATCCTCTGGGAACTCAACAGAAATGCAAACTCAGGCCCCACACTAGACCTCCTAAACCAGAATCTCTGGTGTGGGGGCACATGGTGTTTTAATAAGTATTTTGCAGTCTAGTCAAGGCTATGGTTTTTCCTGTGGTCATGTATGGATGTGAGAGTTGGACTGTGAAGGCTGAGCGCCGAAGAATTGATGCTTTTGAACTGTGGTGTTGGAGAAGACTCTTGAGAGTCCCTTGGACTTCAGGGAGATCCAACCAGGCCATTCTGAAGGAGATCAACCCTGGGATTTCTTTGGAGGGAATAATGCTGAAGCTGAAACTCCAGTACTTTGGCCACCTCATGCGAAGAGTTGACTCATTGGAAAAGACTCTGATGCTGGGAGGGATTGTGGGCAGGAGGAGAAGGGGACAACAGAGGATGAGATGGCTAGACGGCATCACCGACTCGATGGACATGAGTTTGGGTGAACTCTGGGAGCTGGTAATGGACAGGGAGGCCTGGCGTGCTGTGATTCATTGGGTTGCAAAGAGTTGGACACGACTGAGCAACTGAACTGAACTGAACTTGCAGGCTTCTGATACCAACCTGACCTTGAGAAACACTGACTTTTCCCACCCACAAAATGAATAACTTTCCAAATGTATCAGGAGGGCCTTTGCTCACTCTAGACCAGAAATCCAAGCACTGTGGTTCTCTAGGAAAAGACCTGCAGGAGATACTGAGGCACCTTTTTTTTAAAAAATCAAAATAGGGATAGGGAAGGAAGCAAGGGCTCTGTCTCAACTATAAGGCTGTGTTAGGATAGGGTCAGCCTGACAAGTGATACTACCTCATTCTGGATTAATTTAAACTGACGCTACTACCCAGATCACAAGTCAGCAGAATATTCTGGAAGGAAGTGGTCCCGGTCAGGTGCGCTCTTTGGTATGCATGCTCAGTCACATGGTGTCTGGAGCCAGACTACCCAGGTTCAAATTCTAGTTCTGCCCAAGGTGATCTTGGCAAGTGCTGTCCTTCCCTTTTCCAAACAGCTTCCCTGATGTGTAAAAGGGGAATGGTAGTTTTGACAGTGTAGTATTGGAGAGCTAAATCAACTGAAAGAGTGAGGTCTTAGACTAGTGTTTGGCTAACAGTTAAAAAAAAAAATTAAGTTATTTATCCATGATTCTCAAGATCATCTCAATCCACTGTAAATAGGGAAACTGACAATTGAACTGTAGGACTGAGTGAATCAGAAGGATTAACCTAATTATTTCACAGTGTTTAGTTGACCCCTCCTGATTCTCAGAGACTGACTTAAAGGCCAGAACACAGCTCAGACCCTCTTTCCCATTTCCTCTTACTAACCCTCTTCCCTTGGAGGAAAACTTCTGTGCTGACTTGGAAAGCTGCTTGTCCTAAAATGAGTTTTAGCCTAAGAATAGAAAGATTGGCGTTCAAGTGGCAAGCAGTAGAAGTGAGCTCAACTAAAAATAAATGCCCTTGGCGGCCCCAGAAGTGCCAAAACAAATGGACTGAAGAAATCCCAGGAGATGATAATACCCGTGTGCTCAGCAACAGGAGGCCTGTGAGAGATGGGAACATGTGGCCTTGCTAGTTCCAGCAGTGCGGCAGCCACAGCCCCTCTGTACAGAGTGAAGTTCATGTCTGAGCTTGACACAGGAACATCTCTTTGTTGTGGGCGTTTCTTTTGGACCGCTCCTGCAAAGGTGCCACTCGGAGCCCTACAGAAAACTCTGGCCCATTTGGAAGGCTTGGCATTTACTGTAAGATCTATACAGTTTTTTTCCCCAAAGCTTACGTACTGTTCTTCCATATTAACCCTTACAGGGACAATTAGACAACAACAGCAGGCTGCCTGTTAAATACATGAAAACCCCTGAGTTTCTTGGAGCCAGTGAAATGCCAGCGTATCTGGGTAACAACGTTACCTATTTAGGTAATAAGCAAGGCTTCCATTTGTCGAGTCTGGTATCAATTGTGTGACAATAAGCAAGGAATCTTCAGTGTTTCTGGGCATTCAGTCATTACAAATGTAAACAGCCATGTGGAGGACTAGGTCCAAGTGACTTCCAACCCCCTGGCCCAGAGGCAAGGGTATTCATCCAAAGTATTAGAGCTGAAAGGAGACCCAGATCTAGTCCGACTGTTTGATCTCTTAAAGCTGTAGGACCCTTTCCAAATTCTTACACAAAATTTCAATGTTGAAAAGAAATACTGGTTGAAACAGAGACAGAACACCCAGGTTCCCTGCTGTCATAGCCTTTCCCCTCACTTCAACCACCTCAGTGCTGCAGAAGCATTCCTGTGAACCCCATGACTTTGAGGAACCCACTAAAAATCCCATTTACTCTGACTTTTCACCTTTCTGAGCCAATAGACCCTGAAATAGAGAATGCCTAGCGCTTGTACTTATAACTTTTTTTGAGGCATCATTGGCTTTAGCTTAGCCTAAGCATTAAAAAGACCTTGGGTGTCAACGATTTCAAGCTCACCCTGTTCCCTTTATGAAAGTATAATACTGAACTGGAGACTTAACTGTCATGGCTGGAAATAGACTACAAGGCCACAATCCTGTAATCCCCCCAAAGCTTTGCAAACCAAAAGCTTCTTAACTCATTTGGTGCTTCCTGGAGCTCTGCACGGCAGCATTCCTAGGTGGGCACCACAGGTGTAAAGGGAGGATCTTCTTGAAACCTGGACAGAAAACTCACTGCGCTGCAACCAGGTGACTGAGCTGTCCCCCAACACTGCCCATCCCTGTACAACACAGGGAATTAAACAGAACTAGGAAGCCCTGTTGGAGAAGGCAATGGCACCCCACTCCAGTACTCTTGCCTGGAAAATCCCATGGACAGAGGAACCTGGTGGGCTGCAGTCCATGGGGTCACTAAAGTGTCAGACAGGACTGAGAGACTTCACTTTCACTTTTCACTTTCATGCATTGGAGAAGGAAATGGCAACCCATTCCAGTATTCTCGCCTGGAGAATCCCAGGGACAGGGGAGCCTGGCGGGAGGCTGTCCATGGGGTCGCACAGAGTTGGACATGACTGAAGCGACTTAGCAGCAGCAGCAGCAGCAACAGGGAGCTCTGTGGCTCAAACAGTAAAGAATCTGCCTACAATGCAGGATACCTGGGTTCAATCTCTGGATTGGGAAGATCTCCTGGAGAAGGAAATGGCAACCCACTCCAGGATTCTCGCCTGGAAAATCCCATGGACAGAGGAGCCTGGCGGGCCACAGTCCATGGGGTCACGAAGCGTTGGACACTGAGCAACTAACACACGCAGGGAACCCTGTCTGCCCAGGAGCAATCTCCCAAAACAAAGTGCTTAGGAAGTAAGAAACTGAGGCATGGCCATGTAGCTTAGCATCTTTCTTCTCTCTTTAAAGAAAGGACCCTTTATAAAGTCAGCTAGCTTTACCCAGCCCCACCTCAACCCTGCTCCTCTTTTAAACAAGCAGGGATGGCTGGTTAGCAGCATACTCCACTCCAACCCATTATTTACCATTCTTGATGGAGAGCCATGTGTGCTATGGTAAAACATAGCTTTATGACTGACCTTTGGGCAGAAGCTTGGGTGAAGGGGAAACATCTGAGATTTTAAAAAAAGGTAGAAATTAAACTTCTGTTTTGTCTAAAGGTATTGGAATAAACACTAAGAAAATGCCTGCGTCTGTCCTATGTCCACTCAGCAGCCACTCTTGAGGCAGCGTTGCTGGGGTTTTAGCCCAGTATTTGTTACTGTTGATGACTTGTATGTAACAGTTGCATTCAGAGAGCCTCCTTAAGGTGAGAGTGGACTAAACAGCAGCCTTAGACTATTGTGTGCCCGTCTTTAATCTCAGAGCAGCTTGAGTGTCTATAAAATCTGTAGCTTCAAGACTCATTTTTAAAGAGATCTGCCAGGTACCTAACCCCGAAGTGGAAAACTATTATCTGTTGTCTACTTTAAAGTCCTGTCCAAGTCAGATTATATGGTTATCTTTTCCATGTTTTTTGCATCTCATTTTGACCAAACAGCTTTTGGTAACGAAAACCTTTTGAAAAGGTATTCTAAGTGCAACCTGACTTTTCTGTCATATATGTATATTTCTGTTCTCTGACTATAAATTGTTCTTTTTTTATTTTAACTTTTCAAATAAAGTACTCAAAGTAGATTCTCACCACTCCCACAGCCTTCAGAGGTAGTACGGATAAAGTACTATAGCCAGTGGGCCCTGGTTCAGATACCCCCCAGCATTTGGTTTCAGTCCCTGGTCGGGGAACATCCAAATGAATAAATAATAAAAAATGGTTAAGATTGAAAACTTTAAAAAACCCAAAAAACTGGGGCTGGGCAGAATTCCCTGGTGGTGCAATGGTTAGGAGTTAGTGCTTTTACTGTTAGGCTCTGGATTCAGTCCTTGGTCAGGAAATTAAGATCTTGCAAGCCATGTGGTGGGGCCAAAAAATTAAAATGTTTTAAAAAGTGAAAAATGAAATATAGGTAGGAAGTGCCATTGAGTCACACCCCTTTGAATCTGGCTCCTAGCTTAACTAGACTCATGAGGGCAGAATGATACATATAGTTTTGAAACGAGCACATTCAGTACCTAAGTAATCACACACCCATATAGTAAACTAGGACCAACTTTTAATCTTCCTGGGAACTAGCCACAAAGCCTAGAATGCTCCCAGACAGTAGGGAGTAGCTGATAGTAGGGAGGCCAACTAGAGCATTGTGTACATAACACAAGAGTCCCAGTCTGTGCTTGTCACTATAGCATCTGTTCTCATTCCTGCATGCCACAGCTGCAGATGCTGGAAGGTGCAGGAAGGCTCAAGGCTTTCTGCTTGGAAGGCCTCCCGAAGGATTCTACATGAACTGTATGCCTCCATTGGCTGGTTTTCTCGAATAGTTGCAGTATATCAGCATTTAGCACCCAGATCTTTGCCTTTTGTCTCAAGGAAATTACATCCTCCAGGAGGACAAACCTGCTAATGATAGGAAACACCTGAATGTTAGCTGCCCCACCCCTGGCAAAAAACTGAGTGCCCTACTTCCAAGTGTTCATTCTTGCCATTATACGAATTATATTCGTCCACTGAGCACAGGAAAACAGGCTAAGAGAAACAATACAGGTGTGTGGCTTCACCCTGTTTTGCTGTTCTCGCATCACTAAGTTAAAAATGATTTCCCTTTATTTAGGTGTGCAGAAAAGGGAACCCTCCTACACTGTTGGTGGGAATGTAAGTTGGTACAGCCACTATGGAAAACAGTATGGAGGTGCCTTAAAAAACGAAAAATAGAACTACCATATGATCCTGCAATCCCACTCCTGGGCATATATATGGAGAAAGTCATAATTCAAAAAACTACAGGCACCCCTGTGTTCACTGCAGTGCTGTTTACAATAGCCAAGACATGGAAGCAATCTAAATGTCCATGGACAGAGGAAAGGATAAAGACGATGTGATATGTGTATATTTGATTAGCCAAAAAGTTCATTTTAAAAACCCAAACAAACTTTTTGGCCAACCCAATACAATAGAATATTACTCAGCTATTAAAAAGAAATGAAATAATGCCATTTGCAGCAACATGGATAGAACTTAAGATTATCATACTAAGTGAAGTTAAGTCAGACAAAACACATATCATATGATATCACTTATATGTGGAATCTAAAAAGCGGATACAAATGAACTTGTCTACAGAATTGACTCACAGACTTTAAAAACAAACTTATGGTTACCACAGGGGAAATGGGGGAGGGGTAAATTAGGAATATGGGATTAATATGTATACACTGCTACATATAAAGGAGATAATCAACATGGACCTAATGTATAGCCTAGGGAACTCTACTCAATATTCTGTAATAACCTATGTGGGAAAAGAATCTGAAGAAGAATGGATATATGTATAACTGAATCACTTTGCTGTATACCTGAAACTAACACATTGTAAATCAACTCTCATATAAAAATCAGATTTAAAAAAATTATCTCCCTTCACCTCTTAACTATATCTTCTTCATGCTTTTTATCTTGGAGTCATTTTGTAAACATATCTTTTTCCAATTAGACTCAAATTCTAAGACAAGGAGCCATGTATTAACCTCACCTCTATCCTTGCCACCTCTTCTAAATCTCCTTTACTTTGCTCATAATAGAAACATCATTGATGAGTAACAATATAGAATGTGGGCAAGAAATGCCATTAAAGGATTAGGATTTGGCTGCATGATTATAGTGACACAAAATGACTTAAACAATTGAGAGAAATGAGTCCACAGGTGAACCCCTGCCCCACCACCGGCAGTTTGTAGGCAATCTATGTTCCCTATATCACTATTCCAGCCTCCATGCCTAGTTTTCAGGAACCAGAAAGGAACAAAATTGAGGAAACTGGATCCCCTGTCCCTTTGAGGATATTTCCCAGAAATGTATATACCATTTCTGCTTACATCCATCAGCCAGAACATCCGATGGCTATGACTCCTGCAAGAGACTGGGAGATCTAGTTTCATGTAGATAGTGTGTGCTCAACTAAGAACTCATTACTGTCAGCCACTGCCCCAAGGCCCATGCAACTCCAGCCCCTACAGTGTTACAGCCTCTGAGGCTGCACCTGTCCCTCTGAGAGGACGCCTATCCGTGGGTTTCAGGTAACTAGCATCTCTAACTTACCATCCGGGTGTCCCAGCTTAGCTAAGTGTTCCCTCCTGCTTTTAGGAAGAAAAGCCAAATGTGAAGCCTCCCAGTTCCAGTGCACAAATGGCCGATGTATCACACTGCTGTGGAAATGCGATGGGGATGAAGACTGCACGGATGGCAGTGACGAGAAGAACTGTGGTAAGTAAAGAGCCGCACAGTCTCACCTGTCTCCTCACTAGGACTTGGGCATTTTACTGAAAACGGACGACATTATCTTTGCTTCTACAGATGTGTTAAGATTCTGAATCCACTCCTAAGAACTGCTTTGAACCAGAGTCCAAAGATTCTATACTTTCTGGTCTAGGAGGAATACAACCGATTCTGTGAGGTTATTGACCTGAGTATGGAATCGTGAAGATAAAGTGGAGTTCCTATCAAATGAAAGGACCTGGTTGATCTTAGATCAGGCAAACTTTTGCTGTAGGAAGTTAGGGAAAGGGAGGGGAGGACCAGGAATAGAGACAGAAGACTGCTTAGAAAAGACTTTTTTAAAATTCTCAAATGGTTTTGACCCCCAAAAAGCAAGCCATGGACAGTAAGAAATCCCTTGCAGCTTCAGAGATTAACTAATTCCTGTCATATTTAGTCAACTTCATCTAGCATATTTAGTTACTAAGTGTAGTCAACTAGCCTATTTAGTCAACTTCAATTTGGATTCTACAAGCCATGTTCTATGAGTCCCAGTAACTCATAAGTCAGCCCAGATCAAAGATCAAATAAGGATTCTTTTACAAGTCCTTTTCTCCAGAGATGCTTATTTTAAAGCACTAGACAGGATGGGAGACATTCTCTTCCCCCAAGAAAACAGGGATATACCATTATACTGATCGATCAGCATTTATTAAAAGATTATTGTGAGAAATGACTGCTTTTGCAATTGGTGTGACCTCTCATTAAGCCAGGACAGCTGTGAACTACATGCCATGATGGCATTTAGGGACCTTGGATACAAGCTGAAGTTTGCTTTGTGATCCCTTTGTGCCATGTCATTAAATTGCTGAAGCAAGGTTGTTCATGAATGTCGGTGATAACGTTGTCTTTTACCTTTTAAAAGGTGTTACATAAAGATATCTGCTATACAAATGAAAAATACGGAAGAAAAATAGAAGCTAAGTGTAGTTCTCATCAACTGCTATCTTGTTAGGCCCTTGCCTACTTCTTCATGCATCATTACTAAAATTCAGTAGTATAAACATCCTGGCAGGCTGTCCTGTGCTTGAGCTCTCAGAGCAGTATCTTGGATGCCTGCATGCCAATATGTAAATTAGTAGCTCATTTGGAAGCAGAGTAAGTCCATTCTGCAATCTCAGGCAAGAAGCTTATCTCCAGTCTCAGGACCAAGAATAGTTCTATGCGACATGTTTACATCTTTGCATTCCAGTGCTAAGATCTTAATCTACTCTACAAGATATTCAGCTCCATGCTCTTTCTGTGTTACCTGGATAATATAATTCTTTCACTAGTTTTCTCACTAAAGGACCTCACTCTTGTCAACCGTGCTCTTGCTGTAATTCTTCTATGCTAAACTATGTATTTGGCAAAACCCTTTTATGTTCTTAGAGAGTAATTATTATCTCCATGTTTGGAAGTTCTGAAGTCTTACTTTACCAGCTGACTACCTCAGTAGAAACTAACCTGAGTCATTGTAGGGGTCATCACTGGCTTTTCCTAAAATAGTCTCCACATCAATCAGTTCTAGCTACATCACAGAAGACTTAGAAGAGATAAGGAGGTAGGTGTACATACAATCTAGATCACACAAAATGGGAGAAAGGAAATATATACTTGGCCATAATTTGTCTCTACCTTCCAGGTATGAGAGTAGAGAAGGAAAGTGGGAGCTTTGCTCAGGAAGCTGTGAATGCTTATTTGGAGATGTTCTGCCATGAAAGGCTACACAATTACTTAACACTTCTAAAGCTACTTCCTATTTTTTCTGTCCAACCTCTTGATGTTGAACTTGGTTACAACTTCAGCAGGGCTTTTTCTTTCAAGCATGTCAACTAGCATATTTAGTCAACTCAACTTGGATTCTACAAGCCATGTTCTATGAGTCCCAATAACTCATTCTTCTACAGGTGTTAGGCTGAACTGATAAATCAGTAACTCAGATACCCTCAATATGGAACTAGTAGTTCTGTTTCCCATGACACATCTAAATTTCTATCCATCTCTCAAGGCCCAGTTCAAATAGCCCATCTTTACCCTCCCAGTCTGTGTTCAGAATGGAGAGAGAGAAACCCTAGCAACCTACTGACCCTATTTGGCTTTTGTTCATTTTGTAATACAACCAATCGTTTCTATCCCTGTAACATCTTATACTTTGTAAATTCATGAAGTGTCTTTATAACCATTCCCTACTCTCTCTTTCACAACTTCTGAAGAGTATCACAGGGTGAATTACAATAACCGAGACCCTCTGGCATCTTTCTACAGGCTCAGGAGAAGATGGGCCTTGGATATCATTTAAACCATAAACACTGGGGTTTGAGCATTTCAGTGATTTTAGAAGCAGGTATAAATCTGAAAAGTAATATGGCCTTTCTTGTTCCCTTGACTAACAATTTTAGGATATAAATAATCCTTTTCAGATCATAAGTGATCATCCCATCTTGAGTTTTAGAAGTTGACTATAATCCTGTCTCTCCACTAACAATGCTCATTGCTCAGTTGTGTACAACTTTGCCACCCTGTGGACTGTAGCCTGCCAAGCTCCTCTGTGTGTAGAATTTTCCAGGCAAGAATACTGAAGTGGGTTGCCATTGGCTTCTCCGGGGGATCTTCCTGACCCAGGGATTAAACCTGCATTTCCTCTGTCTCCTGAATTGGCAGGCGGATTCTTTACCACTGCACCACCTAGGAAGTCACCCCATTAACAATATCTGAGGCCAACCCAGAGCAGCCCTCTGGTTTCATGTACTCTGAATTGAGAGTTGTACCTGGCTTAAACCCCTGACTTGAAGTGGCCTCTTTCATATTTTCAATAAATTGTTGACTTTTAGCCGATTTTCCATTCAGAATATTTGTTAAAGAATGACTTAAACTGGAAATTCAAGTAGAAAGTATAGGCACAGGGGCAAAGAAGAATATAGCCTAAGAAGGATGCTCTTGGAATGCCCTGTGTGGTTCCTTGTCAAGACTCATCTTACTCCCTGGGTAGGGAGTTCCTCATGGGTAGGGTGACCAACCTGCCTACACAGCTTTGCTTAGCACAGTCCTGGAATGATGTTTATCTTCTCGGTAAAAATAAGAGTACCCTCTTTCTACTGAGACTATGTCAATTTGGACAAATTACATAGTCACCCTAATTAAGGAGAAAAGTCTGCCATAGTAAGAATTAGTAGCAGAACTGATACCTTGTCTCAGGCTGTTTAACTCTAGTCAGTTATGAGGACTGGCAGCTTCCATAGTAAGTTCAGTGACTTTTAGCTGGTTGATGTGAGCCCACCCTTCGGTTGCTAAATACAACTTCTCTTACACTCAGATTTGAGCTTCCTATATTTCTTATCCAATCAGAAATATTGGTTCCTCTGCCCCAATACACCTGTAGGGGTGATGGTATTCGGTACTGGAGCTTGGCCTTCTGTCTCTATGCTAAACCCATGTATTGTTACAAGGTGCCCCTAAAACAGTTAAACTGTGAGCCAGTCGTAAGATGAAATGTTTGACTGTTAAACCTATGAAGCACTTAAATGACTTGGAAGAAATGCCTGAAAAGAATGACCTTATTACTCAATCTCAATGTTATAAAATGGGAAAGAAGTTCATTGGAAGGGATCCCTTAACTTCAGTGTCCTCCATGGCTCTCAAATGATCACCTTCCTCCTCTAGGGGAAAGGGAGGGAAAAAAAGATTTTTCTAAGGTCCTGCTGGATATTGGCAGTTGACTGCTAATTGACTTAGCTTTATTTTTAGAATAAAGTATCTCAAATGCAGTTGTACCCCTAATGGGAATGTAGGGTTCTTGGGTGAGTGACTTCAACTTTAACCCTGCAAATCCACTTCTGTAGTGAAGAAGACATGCGCTGAGTCTGACTTTGTATGCAACAATGGCCAGTGTGTTCCTAATCGATGGCAGTGTGACGGGGATCCTGACTGTGAAGATGGTTCTGATGAAAGCCCAGAACAGTGCCGTGAGTGTGACTCGCTTTGGACTTGAACTTTCCCAAGCTGTTCCATGTCTCATAGCTCTAAGTACTGTATACTCTAAAACTTGCTTAGTTTTCATTGCCCTTCTTTAAAGTTAGGCCAGTTGACTCCAAGGTCAGTCAGATCATTATCAGTCAATCTTGAATAATATTAAAGAATGTTCTTCCTAATCTTAACAAGACTGACATTCTCTTGGGTAGCTTCACTATTGAACATTTAAGACTGAAGCCAGAAGATTTAAGAACTCCTTGACTAGGTGCATAGATTTCAAATATTCGATGATAATGACACTGAGCAGATGGTACTCTGGTCCTGGAAGCTAAGTCAAGATGTGAGGGTCCCCTGTGCGCCAGGTATAAGCTTTTAGATACAGAGTTTCTCATGAGAAAAAAATCTACTGCTGAAGGGCTAAGGTGACTACAAACAGGGTGATAAGAGTGATTTTAAGAAACATGTAACCTAAAGTTATTTAAGTAGGGAGCTTACAGCTTGTTCTTATATAAGAGAAACTTCATAGGTATGCAAATACACATGTGTCCTTAGGCTTGACATTCAGGAGAAAGTCTATGACATCACAGAGGAAGATGATGGGGGATAGATAAATTAGAATCATTTGCATATCCTGGTGAAGAAAGTTCTCATGTTCCTTCTAAGGCAGTAGAGGCCTGCTAAAGCACTGAAAGTGGAAGTCTAATATGAACAAAGTTTAGTTCTGGAATATAAGATTACAAAGGAAAATTAAGCAAAAAGGAAGAGACATGTGTTAATTGCAGTTATCCAGGCAAGAAGTAAGGTGAATAATAAGAGCACTGGCCAAAGGAGGTGAGTTAGCATAGGTGAAGAGGGGTTCCACAAAGATCCAGCTCCAAGTTCTAGTGGGGGACAACCCTATAAAGTCAACAATTAGAGGGTGCCCCTACTTCACAAGATGATAATCTGAAGGAGGCCTGTGAACAAGACTTCATAGGTATTAGACCATCTGGCTTTTAATGAAGTTGGCATTCGTTGCCAATATCTGGGTGTGTCACTTGATACCCAGCAAATACATAATAGTCACGGAGCAGGCCAGCCAAGGAACCCAACCATGTCAAACAAAACAAACGCCAGGAGTGCACACGCCACAGAACCTTGACAGTGTAGCACGCTCAAGGCTTTCAGGTGGACTGCCAGGTAGTCTAGGCTGGCCTGGCTCACCAGCCATGGAGGCCACGGAAGATCTGCCCAGGCTCCAGCTAGTCAGTCGAATTTCAGCTGCGTGCCTGGCCACTGAGTCACAGATGTCACCACTTCCAGGCAGCACAGGAGCAGCAGCTTTGTGCTGATGAGTTTGGAGGCTCTTTTGAGACTGTATGTCATCAACAGATATGAGAACATGCCGCATAAATGAAATCAGCTGTGGCGCCCGCTCCACTCAGTGTATCCCAGTGTCCTGGCGGTGTGATGGTGAAAATGATTGTGACAGTGGAGAAGATGAAGAAAACTGTGGTAAGAAGATCAGTGTTGAGTGGCTTAACCCAAAGACCCTCTTGCTCCAAGAAGGGTGGGCGTGAAGGTGCAGTTGACTTGACTTGCTTTCTAGTGACTTCACTACCTGCTCAACTCCTTGTCTTTCCTAACTGCCCTCAAACTCAGAGAAGTGTGCATGGTAACTGACCATTGCTTGCTTGGCTGGTTCTTCTAGGCAAATAGAAATAAGAAGGTAAGTCCTCCAAGGCACTTCCATGTCGAGATGGCTCAGTGAAGCAGCAGTTGTGTGAACTCTTGTCTCAGTTAGGACAGCAGCTCGTGGGCCTTCCTCACTTGGGCTCCATCAAACGAGGAGACTAAAGCCAGCAAACACATCCCCAGGTCCAAACTGGATCTGCCTAGTGGCATAAATTACTTGAGTCTCACACAAGCATTCCTCAGCCCCCAAACTAGATTCTCTTTTAACCTTTCCAAAAGCTAAACTGAAACAGAAGGACAAATTAATGTCTTGCTGGTGATACCCAAAGAAATTTCTAACCAACCAGCAGTACCTTTGTCTCCTATCACAGTTCCTACCTGTAAAAACTAACTCTGTTTCCTAGCCTTTCATGTTTCTACTCTTGGAAAACGTGTAATAAAATGCTCCATGTTAAAGGCGAGGCCCTGGGAAAGTCTTTAGGTTGAACAGACATTGTGTTGAATGTTCTTTCAAGCGTCTACCTTTTTATAGGGCCTTTAAAACCACAGCTGTTGAGCCTGACATGCATAGGCCTCCTGATGCAGTAAGTGTACAATGAGTTGAGGGCACTTGTGGTTGAAACACCGGTCTTGTGTGTAGAAGTCACATCCCAAGGTCATTACCATTGCACCTAGTCCAATGAGTTTTGGCACTGAATCCTAGAACTGAGCTTTATGTACTGGTAAGCCGTGGAGCTGCCAAGTGTTTCCCTCTGCAATCTAGACTTTGCTTCCCAAGAGAGTCGTGGTCTCCACCCCAATTACCACCAAATTTTGACCTTTATTAATTTGGCAGGAATCTGAATCAAAGTACGAACTGACTAGCTTATCATTATCTAGCACACTTGGCTGCTAGATTTCAGTTCTAGCCCCAAAAGTGACTTTCTAAAACTTTTCAAGACCTGTTACTCCTGATCCTGATTGGAAGGACCAAAAGAGAAGGAACCGTGTATGGTGGCATAATACACGGAGGCTTCTTTTTGGTGATGGTGTCACAGTGCTTATTAGCAGTGAATACATTGCTCATGTACCTGATGCCTGATCATCTCAACTCAGGATGTAGCCTGGCCTGATGAGCAGTGTAACCATTTAAAGAGAACTCATGTCCACCTTTCCCAATGAGGTATCTTGTAACAGTTTAAGTTATTAATTGCTGTCACTTTAAGATGCTTCTCATCCCAAATGAATTTCTAGTCTTCATCTATTTTCTCATTCCTTCCATTTCTGTTCCTCTTCAAATGTCCTTGCCTGTTTTACATGTTAAGGCTGTTTCCCAGTGTTCTGGGAAATATTGGTATAATCCAACTTTCACTGTTAAATTAGGTGAAAAAGCTGGGGTTCATGATCCATGACCTGCATGTTAGATTTGGGGACAAGAGGCTTGAAAGGACAAGTCCTGATGAGTCTTCAATGGGACATCTTCTCTCTCAATAGGCAACATAACGTGTAGCTCTGATGAGTTCACCTGCTCCAGTGGCCGCTGCATCTCCAGGAATTTCATGTGCAATGGCCAGGATGACTGCAGTGATGGCAGCGACGAGCTGGACTGCGCCCCACCAACCTGCGGGCCCCACGAGTTCCAGTGCAGCACCTCCTCCTGCATCCCTATCAGCTGGGTGTGCGACGACGACGCAGACTGCTCGGACCAGTCGGATGAGTCCCTGGAGCAGTGCGGCCGCCAGCCAGTGATCCACACCAGGTGCCCGGCCAGCGAGATCCAGTGTGGCTCTGGCGAGTGCATCCACAAGAAGTGGCGATGCGACGGGGATCCCGACTGCAAGGACGGCAGCGATGAGGTCAACTGTCGTAAGTCACTTTCCTGTCCGTGAGGCATGCTCAGCTCTCACCCAGGTATCCACCAGGGACACTTTGGCTGACTTCACCCCATCCCATTCTCTCCCCCTGTAGCTTCCCGAACCTGCCGACCTGACCAGTTTGAGTGTGAGGATGGCAGCTGCATCCACGGCAGCAGGCAATGTAACGGCATCCGAGACTGCGTGGACGGTTCTGATGAAGTCAACTGCAAGAACGGTAGGTGTCCCCTGGTTGTGGGTTGTTAGTGCAATGATTGCTCTGATCAGACCCACTGATGGAATCTCTCTTCCGTGTCTCGGTTTGTAGTCAATCAGTGCTTGGGTCCCGGGAAATTCAAGTGCAGAAGTGGGGAATGCATTGATATCAGTAAAGTGTGCAACCAGAAGCAGGACTGCAGGGACTGGAGTGACGAGCCCCTGAAGGAATGCCGTAAGTGAAGGGGTTGCGTGAGGACAGAGTTGGACAGGTTAAGTAGACCCAGCAGAGCTAATGCGGTTTGGAGCCTGCCTAATGCCTGGGTAAACTACTTTAATGAATTAGGTTCAGTGGCTGGGCTTAAAAGTGAAATGTTATGACTTAAAAGTACTGACAAAGTAGTTCATAGTTTCACCCCCTTAATGATAACCAATCAGCAATAGAGAACCTTGACTAAATACTGCTTAACCAACTGTTAACTTGCCAAGAGATTGGGTTTACTATTCCCCCAATACAGGCCGAGATGTATATCTGCAAGACACAATATTAGATCTTGAAAAATCATGGGTTTGACTAGACTATCTAGACCAGTTATCAGGAATAGCCTGGATTTTAAATGTTAATAGATCAAATATCAATTTGAGTATTGAGTAACTCTACTACCTTTTTCTTTCAGATGTAAATGAGTGCTTGGTTAATAATGGCGGATGCTCCCATATCTGCAAAGACCTAGTTATAGGCTATGAATGTGACTGTGCAGCTGGGTTTGAACTCATAGATAGGAAAACCTGTGGAGGTGAGTTGAAACACAGAGCCTGAGAACAGGGGGTGATGGGAAAGGTCAGAAGATCTCTGTAGGATCTCATCTAGGAATAGCAAGACTAATTCTAATTTCCCTCCTAGATATTGATGAATGCCAAAATCCAGGAATCTGCAGTCAAATTTGTATCAACTTAAAAGGCGGTTACAAGTGTGAATGTAGTCGTGGCTATCAAATGGATCTTGCCACGGGCGTGTGCAAGGCAGTAGGTAAATGGACTTAGACTGGTGTTGCTCTGGTACCTTTATGAGCAAGTGCTCAGCCAGTGACTACAACAGCCAAATGAAATATGAAAATAAAATAGTACTTGAGAGCAATGCTAGTAAATTCACAGTGCAATTGCATATGTTAGATAGCAAACCATTGCCCCAGATGCCTGCCTTGGTCAATTCCTTTTGCATATGTATCATGAATACCTGCTTATTCTCTGCTTCCAAAACTTGAGTGCAATTCAAATAAGTAACTTATTCATCAGCTGCCCTGTTTTGTTGAATGCTGTGACCCAAGGACGGTCTTCTTAAACAGTAGGAAGCGCTCGCAGGCCCAGGGGCATGGACTTTGGCAAGAGTACTCCTGAAGTGTTCAGCAGTGCCCTCACTTTTTAAGTGCTCCTCTATTGGGAGGAAGTAACTTGGAAGGACTTTGTCTTCTTTCAGCAAAACTAAATTAACCTGACTCCTGTCTTGCAGGCAAAGAGCCAAGTCTGATCTTCACCAATAGACGAGATATCAGGAAGATTGGCTTGGAGAGGAAAGAATATATCCAACTAGTTGAACAGCTGCGAAACACTGTGGCTCTCGATGCTGACATCGCTGCTCAGAAACTATTCTGGGCTGATCTAAGCCAAAAGGCCATCTTCAGGTAACTTACAGTTCCATTCTTGGTGTCTTGGTCTAAGTCATTGTCACTGGCCTTTTGAAGGTTTGGAGGAATTTCCCTCATCCTCTAGTTCCAGTCTAGCATTGAATGTCAGGAATGTTAGAGCTAAGGGGCTTCCCAGGTGGCGCTAATGGTAAAGAACCCACCTGCCAATGCAGGAGACTTGAGATGCGAGTTCAGTTCCTAAGTTGGGAAGATCCCCTGGAGAAGGGCATGGCAACCCACTCCAGTATTCTTGCCTGGAGAATCCCATGGACAGAGGGACCTGGCAGGCTACAGTCCATAGTGTCACAAAGAGTCAGACACGACTGGAGCAGCTTAGCACACATACACATTAAATCTAAACACTGATTCTTTAATTATTAAATTACTATCAGTTCCTCATTTGAAACTAACAATCACCTGCAAAATAAAAGATGGCTACAATTATAAGATTATAACAAGTAACATCTTAATTTCTCTGATGTTCTCCCTTTTTTTTTTTTCCAGTTGAGTTAGTTCATAGTTGCTACAACTAGAATGGCAGTGGTAGCTTTTTCTTATTAGGAACTGTAGAAACTCAGATGATAGTTACTGAAGCAGATAGCTTCACTTAAGAGTATGGTGTTCTTGCAAGTAGAATGCAGACCAACAACAAGATCACCTACAGTGTTAGTAATTTGGAATCGGTAAGCAGCATGGTTATATAATTTGAGTGTTGAACTATGGGGTTACTAGAGTTCATTCTGAACAAAGTAGTTGACCATTTTGTGAGCAGAAAGTCCATTCTCCAGGCTCCGATGGTGTCAAACTCTTAAATTTCTTGTGACCTATTCTGTTTCAGTGCCTCAATTGATGACAAAGTTGGTAGACATGTTAAAATGATCGACAATGTCTATAATCCTGCAGCCATTGCTGTTGATTGGGTGTACAAGACCATCTACTGGACTGACGCGGCTTCTAAGACTATTTCAGTAGCTACCCTAGACGGAACCAAGAGGAAGTTCCTGTTTAACTCTGACTTGCGAGAGCCTGCCTCCATAGCTGTGGACCCGTTGTCTGGGTTTGTATTCTGTGTTTTTCATCACATAGACTTTCAGATGCTATCTGTGTAGGTCAGGAGCTTTCCTCGTGCCTAAAATAGTACTGAAATCCCAGGATTTAACAGCTCCCTACAACAAAGAATTATCTAGTACAAGATGTCAGTGGTGCCATAGTTGAGCAAGCTGGGAGTGAACTCATCTATATGACAGGCCTTCCCTGAGCAGATGACTGCTAGTTCACGTGAATGAAATAACAATTCTGATTTGAGATACATCAAAAGCTGTATTTAACCCTTATGCCCACCCAGCTTCTGTGCATGTTTTACACTGAAGTATAAAGAAAGTAATGGCAACCCACTCCAGTATTCTTGCCTGGAAATATGGATATATATATACATATATATATATATATATATATGGAGATATATATATATATATGTATATATATGGAGATATATATATACACACACACACACACATATACACACATTCTGTTTCATATTCTTTTCCCTTATGGTTTATCGCAAGATATTAAATACAGTTCCCTGTGCTATACAGTGGGACCTTGTTGTTTATCCATTCTATATGTAATAGTTTGTATCTGCTAATCCCAAACTCCCAGTCCACCCCTCCCCTCTCCCCCACATCCCTCTTGGCAGCCATAGTCAGTCTGTGAGTCTGTTTCTGCTTCACAGATAGGCTCATTTCTAAATGCAAGTGATTTAATTTTTGTCTGAACACTTTTATCAGGTTAGCTCTGAATGATCCAACCTAAGTAGTCACATGAGTTGTGAGGATTTTGGTAACCACGTTATCTCTAGGCTTTCATCTAAGTGTGCAAGTTGTCTGAAAGTCCAATGAAAATAAATAAACCTCTCTAGAAACATTTCACTGAGGACTTCCTCCAAATTGCCCCTAAATAATATA
The DNA here is from genome assembly GCF_042477335.2 of Ovis canadensis. Lineage (NCBI taxonomy): Eukaryota > Metazoa > Chordata > Mammalia > Artiodactyla > Bovidae > Ovis > Ovis canadensis. The sequence goes on from NC_091246.1 coordinate 71,457,727, forward strand.
GGAAAGCAGCTATTAGCAATTTGACCAAGGCTGTAGTAATCACAATTGACTCCCATGAAGCCTCCCTAGAACATAGCCCAGCCCTGAGTGTCTGTAAAACTTGCCAGATACTCCTCTTTTACTCTCTTGAAAGCATTGGCCTTTCATAAAGGAAATATATAACCTGTGACTTTGGGCTGAAGTTTAATGTCAGAGTTACATAGTTTAATATCAGAGTTACATAGTTTAATATAGTTAATAATGAGCTTGTTGATCCAGAGTGTTAACTTTTGTTTACCCAGAACATAACTTTGACCCTGAAGTGGTACAATTTATACTCTAGAGTTTCCCGTTTACTCTTTGAACATGTATATCTCAAGCTGCAACTTTATTCCTTCCAAACCACTAAAGCTGATTTCTAATTTAATTCTTCCCAGCTTTGTTTACTGGTCAGACTGGGGTGAACCAGCTAAAATTGAAAAAGCAGGAATGAATGGGTTTGACAGACGGGCGCTGGTGACAGCGGACATCCAGTGGCCTAACGGAATTACACTTGGTATGTGCTTTCTTCCTTCCTCAACCACGGTTCAACTGTCTGCAGAGTGTTACTAATCTCTATAGTGAACGCTGGACTATAGCAGACAACTCTAAGGTTCCTTCTTAAGCAGGGATTTGTGATGAGAAGAACCAAACAGTGCAAGTGGAATGGTGGACTTAGCAAATCACTTGCTCCATAATTACTAGCTTTTCTACCCATCTGGGGCTAATCTGTGACATGAATTAGGTGAACTCTCATCATAAACACTCCCGACCTAGGTGCCTTGCATTTCCTGAATTTCAGGGTACTTCTGGCTCCTTAAGGGGAGAACAACAAAATGCTGGCCTCTTTTAATACTTCTATGATGTCACTAATACTTGAGTCAGTTACTTTGACAATCTCAGGTACCCCTTGAGTCCCCCCAGGTGTATGTGGGTGCAGATTCTGCATGCTGCTTCACAAGATTTGGGGAACCCTGTTAAGAACCCCAGCTAGGGGAGGAACAGTGAAAGCAGAGTGCTGGATTCCTTAGATATTTTAAATGGAAGCAGACCAGTTCTGACTTCTGACCATTCTTTTCCTACCAGACCTTATAAAGGGCCGCCTCTATTGGCTGGATTCCAAATTGCACATGTTATCCAGTGTGGACTTGAACGGCCAAGATCGCAGGATAGTCCTGAGGTCTCTGGAATTCCTAGCTCATCCCCTGGCACTCACAATATTTGAGGTAAGATGTGTGTCTCACATTTAAGCGTATACCTCTGAGTTACTGTAGCAGCTTGGAGAGAAAGAATAGGGGAAGGAGGGAAGGATGGAGGGGCATGACTTGAGAAACCTAAACCTAAACCTGGGCCATCACCTGAAACCTGGGCCAGTGGACATGCTGATCCCTCATAGCATTTTAAGAACCTGAACTTGCTTCTCTTAGAGTTTTACATCTGACGTCCCAACCCAGCCTTAAATAAATTTGATCCATTAAATTGGCAGTAAATAATAATGACCTTAGAGACTGACTCATGTTGATCCTACATGTACATACTAATTTGGGGGTTCTGTTTTAGGATCGTGTCTACTGGATAGATGGGGAAAATGAAGCAGTCTATGGTGCCAATAAATTCACTGGCTTGGAGCTGGCCACTCTAGTTAACAACCTTAATGATGCCCAGGACATCATTGTCTATCACGAACTTGTACAACCATCAGGTATCGTGGGGAAGCAGAGCCCCTCTGGCTACTTTCAGGGCAGCAGCCTGACACAGAGCCCTCTGGGTATCAGCAGCTCCCTAGTAACTCAGCTTGCTCCGCGATGGAAATTTCCCCCCACTGGACCCTCCCTCCAGCCCTTCAGACCTGGTGCTCAGTATAGTCTAACTTACAGGTCAAAGAGCTTCAGAACTTCAGCTTTTAGCTTCCCTCCCAACTGTCAGCCTCCTGACTTTTATATCAATCCCTTCCATCCCCCCTTGGCATTCATTCCTTCTTGCTACAACTATTGCACTAAGTAGCTTTTATGCCATCACCTTTCCCTCTCTCTCCACCGTGACACCTTTTGTATGGAACTGTATAGATGCTCAAACACCTCTGGGCATGTGGTCTCCTGCTCAGAATACATGACTGGTTCTAGCTAAATGAAACCTCTAGGCCTCCCCGTAGCTGGGTTCCTCCCATTCTGTGGGAGTGAGACAAAGCCAGAAGAGCATGCTTCTCCCCTTCCTCTGAGCCTTGGCTGCAAGCTTTGGACCGATAGTGAAGCTAGGTCTGCTCACTCACCTCTTTTGCCACCTCCTCCCTCCATGCATCTATGTACAGCATAACTCTTTTCCTACTTCCAAGAAGTTTTCTGGCTCTGTGTGTCCTTAGAGCATGCTGCCTGTACTACTATTTATCCTTCATGAGTATTGGCTTAACTTTAGGGGTTGACAGAGCAATCCTTAAAGACAAGGGCTCATGTCTTCAGCATCTAGAACCAAGCTTTATGTGTAGAAGGCACTGGAAGACCCATTTTGAAAAGACTTTTCTTTCTGAATAGGTAAAAACTGGTGTGAAGAAGATGTGGAGAATGGAGGATGTGAATACCTCTGCCTGCCAGCCCCACAGATTAATGACCACTCTCCAAAATACACCTGTTCCTGTCCCAATGGATACAATCTAGAGGAGAATGGCCGAGAGTGCCAAAGTAAGGCTTTCTTCCTTTTCAGCCATAAGCAGGACCTACAACAGGCAATAGGATAAAACACTAGCTATGAAAACTAGCCTGGATTTTAACAATTCTGTTTTAACTCACTCTTGGAATCAATTAGAGAACGTATCTGCTACCAACTCTACCAAGAGTTCGCATCATTCCTTGAGGACTGACTTCTAACTCACATAAAATGAGTTTATAGGTGACTGTTCACTCCAGCACTCTTGCCTGGAAAGTCCCATGGACGGAGGAGCCTGATAGGCTACAGTCCATGGGGCTACAAAGAGTCGGACATGACTGAGCGACGCGACTTCACATACCGATTTGTACCAATTAGTCCCATAACAGCACTGACCCAGCCAACTTGCAGATTCTTAAAGTCTTAACATTGTCCTCCAGAGAAAGGGTCTGAAATGAGGCTTAAAGAATGCCAGGGTTCCAAGAAAACTTCTGGCCCCAGTGGGTGACATTATCTTAAACGCATACTTAAATGAAGCTTGCATCTTGGTCTCCTGTCCTTAGCTTTTGACTAAGTGGCAAATTAAAACTTACATGTTGTGAATTAGGATCTCGTAATGTGAGGGTTTTATTAGCATGATACTGAGTCCCTGCAGGGACAAGCTCAGTTTACTGAGAAAGCAATTACAAAACAATTTGACAGTGAAACTATTATGCCTGGTAATATGGTTTTGAGAGCATTTCTTGCAACTTCCAGGAACCTGGGACTTTGCCTAGAGAGGTCATTAAGTGTGGCTGTATATCTTTTCAAATTGTCAAATTCCCAGTGCTTACAGTTCTGCCCAAAGACATGTGTATCTGTGGTTTTGCTGAGGTTTCCCTTAGTTTTGACACATCCACCGTGCAACTCGGTTCAGCAGTGGTTTGTCAATTTCCCAATGTTAAAATAACCCACCACATGGCTTGTCTGGACTAAAGAGCGAGCCACTCTGGAACCTTGGCATTAACCAGGTTCTTGGTTTTATAATTCAGGTACTGCAACTACTGTGAATTACAATGAGACAAAAGATACCAACACAGCAGAAATTTCTCCAACTAGTGGACTAATTCCTGGAGGTATTGGGTTCAGTACTGCAAACGGTTAATCTCAACTAACAGCCACACTCATTGTACCTGTCCCTTATATCATTAATGCAGCCTTAACTCCTTGTTCTGCCCCTAATTGGTAACCTGTATTTAAACTCCAAAGACTTAGAACCTGCAGCTCTTAGCCTGACCTGACTTAGTAAGACATCTGTGAGGGAGCTGTTCGTGAAATGGCTATTATAACATGAGACTCTCAAATACTTCTAGAGCAGTTGTTCTTGGTATACAATTGGAGTAGATACTGAGCAGCAGTGGTGGATGCAAGAGGGCATGAGGCTCTCTACCAGGTGGGTGAATTTCTAAGTCTGAATTCAGATCCTCCTAAACGGATTCCCTTTATTCCCCTGTAGGGATCAATTTGACCACAGCAGTATCGGAGGTCAATGTTCCCCCTAAAGGGACTTCTGCTGCCTGGGCCATCCTTCCCCTCTGTAAGTACATTCCCTACACATCTGGGTCCAAGGAACTTCATAGATACTGGATGGCTGTTTCTAGTCCATCTAGAGAGGCCCTTCCTGTAGCTCCTTGTACTGTCACAGCACTCTGGACACTGAATCACCCTTGCCCCCTCCCCAAGCTGGCATGCTCGTTTAAGAGTCCATAACCTTCTCTACAGTGGTGTCCTTAGCACGGCAACTGGCAGGCATGAATGTTCAGTTGTTATGTACAAGGTGCTCATTGCTTTCTACTTCAGAGTTGTTTGTCTGGCTTTATCCCCTTTCATAATAAGTCCCTTCCAGTGAAGAGCACTTTTCTCTTCCCCTTCGAAATATGTATAATGCTTCATACAGAGGAGATACATGAGTTCTTAAATGATTTGTTGAGGAGTTATAGAAGGTACATTAAAAATAGTTAAGCCTTTCCAAGCCCAGCAGAAGAACCTCTAACACTATTCTAGGGCATGTGAAGTGTGAGGCACTATGCTACAGTGGTCTCTTTATCCTAAATTATGGGATTCCAAGCTTAGCTAACTCATCAGGAGGACCATCTGAAGAACTCTCCAGAAGCTTCTGAAATTTGAACTCAATCAGCCTGGGGAGGAGCCAAGGACTCCACAACTGCCCAGACAGAGGTGTCTAGCTATGCATCAGAGGCTATAGAACAATACAACCTCTGGTCTGATCTTGTTTTAAGCTCCTACCCCATTTATATTCTAATTTCTAGTCATCCCAGCTTCCTAAAACATGAAGAGTTTATTAGTTAACAATCATGGATTCTTTAGCATCCTCCTTTTTTGTATGTTTTGAGACTAGACCTTGGTTAGTCACCTTCTAACTTTTTTTCAGTGCTCTTAGCAATGGCAGCAGTAGGTGGCTACTTGATGTGGCGGAACTGGCAACATAAGAACATGAAAAGCATGAACTTTGACAATCCTGTGTACTTGAAGACCACTGAAGAGGACCTATCAATAGACATTGGTAGACACAGTGCTTCTGTTGGACACACGTACCCAGCAGTAAGTCAGCTCTGTGTCTTTATGTACATGACTTGCAGTCAGACATTTTAGAAAGGAGGCCACAACACAAGCTGTGATTGTCTGGGCTGGAAAGAGCCATTAGAACCATGGAGTCACCAAATATTGGGTTGGTCAAAAAGTTTGTTTGGGTTTTTCATAAGCTATTATCAAAAAACCCAAACAAACTTTTTGGTCAAGCTGGTACTTCATCTACTCCCTGAAGATTAGACAGTCTAGCCTGTTAGAATTTAAGTCAGTTGACAACTGTCTACCCTGAACAGAATGACAAGTCAACTTAAGGACATCATTGTACAATTTAAGATATTTGGGGTTATGGAAGCTACATGTAAATATTAGCATGAACCAAAGATCTCCTTTTTGAACTTAAAGCAGGTGCCTGTAGGGTGGATGACTTAAAGTCAGTGTATTGAGCAAGGTTCATGTAGCCAAGATGACCAAATGCTTGAAAATCACCTATCCCACTTCATAGAGCTATCCTTCCTTTCAACACTGGAGTCAGTCACTTGATCTTCAATTGAAACCAACATGGATTGTTTAGCCTTCACTTTTGGAACAGTCTGAACAAAACAAGTGCAGAGCTGTGGTGAAGCAAGAGTGGTTGTCAGTTCATGCCACATGTGTGTCTTTTCACATTTTTATCCATAATCTAAGCTCATTCAGGAGAATAGGCAGAATCAGTCACACTATTTTCTCTCTCTACCCAGCAAATATAGTTGAATTCAAGTTAAAATGCATTAGTGATGCAACTCAGTACAATTTGGGGTCTGGCTTCCCTTCTGGGCACCTTTGGTCTCTGAATGAACAACTCAAAAACAAGTTTTGCTTTAGAAAATGAAGTTGCTACCAACAAAGGAATCACCAAACTCATGCCATGCTTTTTCTGTTCCACAGATATCAGTTGTAAGCACAGACGATGATCTAGCCTGACTTCTGAGACAAGTCACGACCTTTGAGGTCTGAACCAGTGAAGCCCCCCACTTTGGAATGGTAACCAAGCCAGCAGCTGAAGCCTCTTTCTTCCTCCCATCGGGAAGAACATCAAGATATCTTTGCGTGGATCAAGCTTGTATACTTAATCATTTTTATATTACTTTTGTAAATATTCCCATCCACATTCTCCTTCAGTTTTGGATGTGGTTACCAAAAGTATCTGTAACCCTTGAATCTCTAGACAGTATTGCCACCTCTGGCCAAATATGCACTTTCCCTCGAAAGCCATATTCCAGCAATGAAACTTGTGCTATAGTGTATACCACCTGTACATACATTGTATAGGCCATCTGTAAATATCCCAGAGAACAATCACTATTCTTAAGCACTTTGAAAATATTTCTATGTAAATTATTGTAAACTTTTTCAATGGTTGGGACAATGGCAATAGGATAAAACGGGTTACTAAGGTGAAATTGCCAAAAAAAAAAAAATTTGTAAACTAATTTTGTACGTATGAATGAAATCTTTGACCTCAGTGGAGGTTTGCAAAGACTAAGTGTTCAAACTACTGTACATTTTTTTTCCAAGTGCTAAAAAAAATTAAACCAAGCAGCTTAACCATGGTTTGTGCCTATTCATCTAGGATGAACTTCTGTAAACAGCCTGAGTAGTATCAGGTGTTCTAACTAAATATATGAGCTCTAGATCTTGATGTTGTATAATGAAGCCTATAATATGGCTTGTTTCTCTTACAATTAAGTACTAAAAGAATGAGGTACCACTTAATACTTGCCTCCCCAAATATTTCATTTGGTAAAAGAAGCTAGTTTAGCCGGTTCCTAGAACCCTTTGAGGAAATTTCCTACTCCAGTTAGTTTCCTGATTCAGTAACATATGCTAAAGATTTCTATCAATTCTTTCTGTACTTGTCTCAGATTTCTGTGTCCTAAAATTGTGTATCATTCAAGGAAAAGTGCCTTCCAATGCATGGGTAAGAACTTTCTTCTTTTACACATCTACACCATCGACCCTGAAGACAGCTAGGGAGGTAACAGTCAGTGTCATTCTTGAACAGTCTAAAGCAGTGGTTCTCAGTGGGGTTAAGGTCGGCATCTACATCATCTGGGAACTTGTTAAGCACGCACATTCTTAGGCCCTACTCTGGACCTGCTCAGTCAAAAGCTCTGAGAGCAAGGTCCAGGAATATGTGTTTTCAGAAGCCCTTCAGGTGATTCTGATGTAAACTAATATTTGAAAACCACTATTTTAAAGTGACTTCATGGAGAATCTATAAGGTGATCTAATCTGTCAGGCTTGCTGGCATAGGATGAATTCCTTCTATGGACAATTTTCCAAACGTTTAATATGAAGAGTAGAAAAGGACACTGGTAGAAGAAAAAGTAGCTGACAACTTGTGTAAGATTTCCATCAGATGGGCCATTTCTTTCTCTTAAACCTCAGGAAGCCAGCAAGCAAGGGAAGAAACAAAGCTTTAACCCTGGGAAGATACTCCCAGCCCAAAGCAAGGTGATGGTCCACTGCAGAAGGAGCTGCAATCTTTGCAGATTGATCAGTGCAGTAGCCAAAGGAGAAGAGAAGAGATTTTTGAAGAGCTAAATGGATCAGTGGATGAGTCAGAGTCCACTTGCATATGGAATGTAAATAAGACAGTTGTCCTTTGGCTTGTGGCTTAGGTGAAGAGATCAATAATCCTAGATGAGAAGGTGCTTCTGTCATCTTGTTTAATAGATACCCTCTTGTGATTCCAGTCAAATGGATGAGAGTGAATTCTGGTGTGGACCTTTTTTGTGGGGGTGTGGAGGTCAAGCACACAGAGGAAAAGGATGAAGTTGTGAAGGTAGGCATCTCTGCCTGCCACCTGTTGCTTCATCTGCAAATAGTCATTACACTAAACAGGATGTGGCCTGCTCCTGTGAGGTGTCTGGAGCATCTGTTTACGAGTAGGTGAGCATTCATCCTATATAAACTCTAAAGGCCATTTGGTTGACTGGGACTTTGACCTTCTTCTTGTATAAAACCCACTGATAGGTTTATTCATTTAGAGCAAAACAGAATTCCTTCCTTGGAAGCTTAAAGACACCAGTGTTTCCCATTATAAGGTTTTTACAATATTAGTCCACTATAAAGCCCAAAGCCATAGATTTTAAGAATAAACCCAAGCAGATCCTCCATCATCTCCTGGATTCCAGTCCCTGGTAGGACTTCCAGGTTTTAGGTCCCAATTTCCAACCTTCAAAGAGTCTATAGCATCTCATTCTTTCACCTTGCTCTCTACAGAAGTAACCAAGGACAGAAACTCTACCTTAAGAGGTGCATACTCACTTGAAGAAATGTGGTAACTAGATATTTCTATGGAAATTAGAACAGTTACATGGCTAATCAATTCAGCATGAAGTAATAGTTCATGGGAGACTAGAGCCTTGTGCATCGGGAGCCACACAAGAACTTTAAGACTCCAATGTAAAACCTATTGGCATAAGTTTGCTATGTCTCTAGAGTTTAATATGGGAAATGAGAATTAATTAAGAGGTAAAGTATGAAGCTTAGCAGACACTAAAGAAGGATGTTTGAAGTTAAATGAGCCTGTCATGCAAGTCACAGAAAGGAAGCCCTCTAGAGACTTTACCAGCTGCTACAAAGACTGATGATAAACAGATCTGTGGCCTCTGGTAAAGAAATTCAGTCAAGGTTTTGAGTCCAAATTTTTAAATGGCCTTTGCAAGCTATCTGTTTGGTAAGAAATATTCCTAGTTGTTCAGTCAGCTCTTAAAACATTCTTACAGCTATTTTAAAGCCTCGGTATCATTACCAAGCCTCTGGTGTTCTATTCTTGATGAACACAAGGCAAAAAACTGGAGACTTCAACTCTGACACTTGCTTCTGTTCCTTATATCTTTGGAAATCTGATAACCCTTCTCAAAAAATGAGAAGACAGGCTTTAAATAGCAAAGATATAGGGCACTGGAAGAACTGCCTCTTCAGTTAACACTTAGAAGACCTAAATTGAAGACTACCTTTTAACTATCCTCACGCCCAAGCAGAAGATCCTGATGGGGGTATGCGCCTGTGTCATGCAGTCTAACTGGAGTAATTTCCTAGAATTCTCACCTTGGAAAGCAGTTTATTATTGTGAATCCAATAGAAGTTGGAATTATTGCTTTTAATGGTGGGGAAGCTCTTAAAACACATCTACACTTTGGCTGTAACAACTTACATCCAAGAATGAGGACTACAACCTGTTGGTCTTTATCACTCATTTGGGGTCCTCAGCTTAAATGGACCTAAATTGTGGAAGTTCTGGAAAACATAAAAAATGATCTTCACAACAACCTGAATAGGTAAGTATTATCTCCAATTTGTAGATATGAAAACTGAGGTGGCAAATAATGGGTGATTCCAAACCCTGTGTGCTTACTGGCACTCCTCTCAGACAAAAAGGCAGTGCTGTGTAAAGGTTAAGTTGAATGTCACATTGTGTGTTTGCTGAGTTTCCTTTACTAATGACCTTGGATGCTTCTGCATTTTCTCAGACACCCATAGTAACTGGCTTCCAATATGGCACCATGAGGAGGGTATAACACTAGCACCTCCATGTCAGGTTGGCACAGAATAAATGTTTGTTCAGTGCCAGGCCTACAAGATGCTAAAAGTTCCAGAATTATTTTCCTTGGCAATGGGAAGTAGAGTAGATCACTGGATTACAAGGTGAAAGATAAAGAGTCCCCAAAGGAATTTATAACATGCAACATCATTCCTGTGTATGAAGACATTGGGGAAAACAAACTATTACACAACATATCCTAAATATTAAGGTTCTCATAAGGACATACCTGCCCAAGAAGACAGAAAGAACTGTGACTTGAGTCCATGGGTTGATGATGCAATACCTAACCCTGGGTCTTAGGTATTCTAGAATCTACCCATGAGACCTGGGCATTGCTCACATTTCACACATGCACAGAGGGGAAAGAACTCTTGGAATGAAATGACTGGCTTTGACAAAACTCTTGTTTTTTAAAATGTCACTTGATACCAAACTATGACTTAAGAGTATGTAAGGCCTCAGAAGTCCAGAGCGTACAACCAGTTATCATGCTCAGGATCTTCAGAATTCTAGAGGCACATGTTGGAACACATCCCATCCTGCTGACCTGTAGATAAATTTTTATTAATAAACTGTACATGTAACTTAAATAAAGTTTATTTTTGAGAGAATTGTTGTGTCATTGTTTTTTAGTCACTAAGTCATATCCAACTCTTTGGGAACCTCTGGAGTATAGCCCACCAGGCTCCTCTGTCCATGAGATTTCTCAGGCTGAAATACTGGGTTGGCTTGTTATTTCCTTCTCCAAGGGATCATCCTGGATCAGGGATGGAGCCCACATCTCCTGCATTGGCAGGTGGATTCTTTCCCACTGAGCCACAAGGGAAGCCCAAATTGTTAATAGCCTTTCCTTTTTCTAAAGAACTTTTCCAAAAGTTTTTACCCAAATCTTTCTCCTTTCCTCAACTGAAGATGGCTCAGTTACTGCTTTCTGGGAAACAGATCTGGATACATCAAGCTGAAAGAATAAGAGACACCCCATTTCTGCCATTTTTAGAGGTCAATTTAGTGTCTCACCACAGGCAGCCAATATTTCACCCTCTCAAACCTTGCCTCTCCACCTCTCATGAGAGAAATGAAAATCAAAGCCACTATTACCAAGGAATGTTGGGCCAGAGCTTCATCCCTGAGGATGACAGAGAACGGGCCCTGAAGGGAGGAAGCCCCAGGGTGACAGGACAAGGCAGGCCTTGACAAGCAAGAAAAATCATTTTGATACTTTCTGCTCATCAGCTCTTAAGAAGTCTGTATTGAAACTCATTTATGATAAGGCTAAATTTTTGTGAGCCTTAGAGATAAATAATCCATCTGAAACTTTCCAAGCAATGGCTCCTAAATGTTTGGGTGCTAAACCTTGAAACTGGGATGGGGAATAGTGAGAAGAAAATAAGGAAATTGAGGGGAAGAGAAACTGTTAAAAAAAAAAAGTCTCTAAAGGACTTCCCTGGTGCAGGCAATGCAATGCAGGGGGGGTGATCGCTGGTTAGGGAACTAAGATCCCACATGCTGTAAGTGCAGTGAAGTTGCGCAGTCGTGTCAAACTCTTTGTGATCCCATGGACTGTAGACTACCAGGCTTCTCCGTCCATGGAATTTTCCAGGCAAGAGTACTGAAGTGGGTTGCCATTTCCTTCTCCAGGGTATTTTCCCGACCCATGGATTGAACCCAGGTCTCCTACATTGCAGGGAGACGCTTTACCATCTGAGCCACCAGGCAAGCCCCACATGCTGTGCAGTACAGCCAAAAAAAAAAAATTTTTTTTTAAAGCTCAACAGAGAGTCCTTAATGAACTTAAGATTCACTTAATGAATGAAGTGTTGAGTGAATACCAGCTTTGCAGTGAGAGAAATGTAAATTTGGGTGTTTCCTACTCTACTAGACTAGCTACAGTCATAGGTAAGCTGCTTACCACCCAAACTTTTGTTCTTCTCTTAAAATCCTAACCTCTAGTTGCATAGAGTCTTCCTAAGGCAAAAAGGCAACATTTATAAAATGCTGTACTCAAATAACAGCTGCTATTTCCTTTCCAGTGCCAAAAAATTGTAATTTATTTCTCCAAAAACTATCATAATTCATTTTTTAAAAAAGTAAAGTTAAAATTCTTCACTTGTGTCTGTTTGGAGATCTGATTTTGGGCTGCACTCATACTAATCCTATATGCAAGTATTCCCTCTGAGGTCTCCCCTTGAAATTCTAGCCTTTGGAAATATTTTTCATTCCAGGAAATCAAGATTAATGGTGCTGTACCTATGAGCTCTGCAGAAACCCTCATATGTGTGACCTTCTGCTGATTAAAGAGCCAGAATGACTAATTTAAGTTCACTGGTTATACACAGAAGTCTGTTTAACCAGTGGGGGAAGAAGATATTAAACTTTGCACCTCTCCAGAAGGTGAGATTAGCTTGATCTTTGGATTTATCATGCTAAGCTAATGTGATGGGCCAGTAATCTGAGAAATGTGGAAGAACACTAAATTGCAGGTTTGAATATTTAATTAATGCTCTAGGCTCTTATTTAGAGGAATTTCTTGCCTCCTGGTTGATTGAGGGCAGAGTATGGTTTAAACCCATTGTCATTTATGTTTTCTTAAATTCACCCATTTACAAGTGAAAGTTAGGCTGAGAATAATTCTTTAAAACTAAAAGCAAATTTGCCTTTTTACCTGATCCCAAACAATGAGTACTGTGATTTCCCAAAAAAGGGCTTATAAATGCTGGAGGATGATTTTAGATAATTAGATAAGAACAGACATTTCTTCACTGGCTTCAGGGGACCTACAGGACAGTTTCAGAAAGGTTCTAGAACTTTATAATTGGCATATCCTAAATTGATCATGAGAGATTGCAGCCACAAAATTGAAAGACACTTGATCCTTGGAAGAAAAGCTATGACATCCAGACGCCTTCACAGCTGAATTCTACCAAAAATTTCAAGAAGAGCTAACACCTATCCTACTCAAACTCTTCCAGAAAATTGCAGAGGAAGGGAAACTTCCAAACTCATTCTATGAGGCCACCATCACCCTAATACCAATACCTGACAAAGATGCCACAAAAAAAGAAAACTACAGGCCAATATCACTGATGAACATAGATGCAAAAATCCTCAACAAAATTCTAGCAATCAGAATCCAACAACACATTAAAAAGATCATACACCATGACCAAGTGGGCTTTATCCCAGGGATGCAAGGATTCTTCAGTATCCGCAAATCAATGTAATTCACCACATTAACAAATTGAAAAATAAAAGCCATATGATTATCTCAGTAGATGCAGAGAAGGCCTTTGACAAGATTCAACATTCATTTATGATAAAAACTCTCCAGAAAGCAGGAATAGAAGGAACATACTTCAACATAATAAAAGCTATATATGACAAACCCACAGCAAACATTATCCTCAATGGTGAAAAATTGAAAGCATTTCCCCTAAAGTCAGGAACAAGACAAGGGTGCCCACTTTCACTGCTACTATTCAACATAGTTCTGGAAGTTTGGGCCACAGCAATCAGAGCAGAAAAAGAAATAAAAGGAATCCAAATTGGAAAAGAAGAAGTAAAACTCTCACTGTTTGCAGATGACATGATCCTCTATATAGAAAACCCTAAAAACTCCACCAGAAAATTACTAGAGCTCATCAATGAATATAGTAAAGTTGCAGGATATAAAATCAACACACAGAAATCTCTTGCATTCCTATACACGAATAATGAGAAAGTAGAAAAAGAAATTAAGGAAACAATTCCATTCACCACTGCAATGAAAAGAATACTTAGGAATGTATCTACCTAAAGAAACTAAAGACCTATATATAGAAAACTATAAAACACTGATGAAAGAAATCAAAGAGGACACTAATAGATGGAGAAATATACCATGTTCATGGATAGGAAGAATCAATATAGTGAAAATAAGTATACTACCAAAAGCAATCTACAGATTCAATGCAATCTCTATCAAGCTACCAGTGGTATTTTTCACAGAACTAGAACAAATAATTTCAAGATTTGTATGGAAATACAAAAAACCTCAAATAGCCAAAGCAATCTTGAGAAAGAAGAATGGAACTGGAGGAATCAACTTGCCTGACTTCAGGCTCTACTACAAAGCCACAGTCATCAAGACAGTATGGTACTGGCACAAAGACAGACATATAGATCAATGGAACAAAATAGAAAGCCCAGAGATAAATCCACACACCTATGGACACCTTATCTTCGACAAAGGAGGCAAGACTATACAGTGGAGTAAAGACAATCTCTTTAACAAGTGGTGCTGGGAAAACTGGCCAACCACTTGTAAAAGAATGAAACTAGATCACTTTCTAACACCACACACAAAAATAAACTCAAAATGGATTAAAGATCTAAATGTAAGACCAGAAACTATAAAACTCCTAGAGGAGAACATAGGCAAAACACTCTCTGACATACATCACAGCAGGATCCTCTATGATCCACCTCCCAGAATTCTGGAAATAAAAGCAAAACTAAACAAATGGGATCTAATTAAAATTAAAAGCTTCTTCACAACAAAGGAAACTATAAGCAAGGTGAAAAGACAGCCTTCTGAATGGGAGAAAACAATAGCAAATGAAGCAATGGACAAACAACTAATCTCAAAAATATACAAGCAACTCCTGCAGCTCAATTCCAGAAAAATAAATGACCCAATCAAAAAGTGGGCCAAAGAACTAAATAGACATTTCTCCAGACATACGGATGGCTAACAAACACATGAAAAGATGCTCAGCATCACTCATTATCAGAGAAATGCAAATTAAGACCACAATGAGGTACCATTTCACACCAGTCAGAATGACTGCGATCCAAAAGTCTACAAGCAATAAATGCTGGAGAGGGTGTGGAGAAAAGGGAACCCTCTTACACTGTTGGTGGGAATGCAAACTAGTACAGCCACTATGGAGAATAGTGTGGAGATTCCTTAAAAAATTGCAAATAGAGCTGCCTTATGACCCAGCAATCCCACCGCTGGGCATACACACCAAGGAAACCAGAATTGAAAGAGACACAAGTACCCCAATGTTCATTGCAGCACTGTTTATAATAGCCAGGACATGGAAACAACCTAGATGTCCATCAGCAGATGAATGGATAAGAAAGCTGTGGTACATATACACAATGGAGTATTACTCAGCCATTAAAAAGAATACATTTGAATCAGTTCTAATGAGATGGATGAAACTGGAGCCAATTATACAGAGTGAAGTAAGCCAGAAAGAAAAACACCAATACAGTATACTAACACATATATATGGAATTTAGAAAGATGGTAATGATAACCCTGTAGGTGAGACAGCAAAAAAGACACAGATGTATAGAATGGACTTTTGGACTCTGAGAGAGAGGGAGAGGGTGGGATGATTTGGGAGAATGGCACTGAAACATGTATACTATCATGTAAGAAATGAATCACCAGTCTATGTTTGATACAGGATACAGGATGCTTGGGGCTGGTGCACGGGGATGATCCGGAGAGATGATATGGGGTGGGAGGTGGGAGGGGGGTTCATGTTTGGGAACGCATGTACACCCGTGGCAGATTCATGTCAATGTATGGCAAAACCAATACAGTATTGTAAGGTAAAA
The DNA here is from genome assembly GCF_042477335.2 of Ovis canadensis. Taxonomy (NCBI): domain Eukaryota; kingdom Metazoa; phylum Chordata; class Mammalia; order Artiodactyla; family Bovidae; genus Ovis; species Ovis canadensis. The sequence goes on from NC_091246.1 coordinate 71,473,175, forward strand.
TTAAGTTTAAAAAAAATTTTTTTTAAAAGAAAAGCTATGACAAACCTAGACAGCATATAAAAAAGGAGAGCCATCACTTGACCAACAAAGGTCTGTTTAGTCAAAGCTATGGTTTTTCCAGTAGTAGTGTACAGATACAAGAGCTGGACCAGAGAGAAGGCTGAAACCAAAGAACTGATACTTTCAAACTGTGGTGCTATAGAAGACTCTTGAGAGTTCCTTGGACACCAAGATCAAACCAGTCACTCTTAAAGAAAATCAACCCTGAATGTTCATTAGAAGGACTGATGCTGAATCTTTCATACTTTGGCATCTAATGTGAACATCCAACTCACTGGAAAAGACCCTAACACTCAGAAAGACTAAAGGCAAAAGGAGAAGGGGGTGTCAGAGGATGAGATGGTTAGATACCATCACCGACTCATTGGACATGAATTTGAGCAAACTCCAGGAGATAGTGAAGGACAGGGAAGCCTGGCATGCTGCAGTTCATGGGGTCGCAAAGAGTTGGATGTGACTGAATGACTAAACAAAAACAAATTGATCATCAGTTTGGGGGAAATACAAGTTCTTGAACTTTTAATAAAAATGAGGAAGGATGTATGTGAACCAAATTTTTCAAAAGATACCTCTACACACACATACACACACTTCATTTGGCCTTATTGCACTTATTTGTTCAATGCTGCCTATCTGCCCAGCTTTGTTCTGGATTCTGGGGAACCAGTGGAGAATAAGACAAGCAAAAGCCCCGTTGTTCATGGTGCATTCTAACTGGAAGCCAGGAATTGGACAGACATTAATAAGTCAGGTAGTGATAAGAACTCCAGAGAAAAACAAAACAGAGCAGGGGATTAGAGAATGAAAGAATGAGCTATTTTAGAGACAGCAGTCAAAGAAGCCCTCCAAGAAGGTGACTTGGGGAGAGAACCTGGTGGAAGCAAGGGAGTAGTCCACTGAGGACACTGCAGAAGTCCTGAGGCAGGAGCTTTCTTGTCTCATCTGTGAACAAGCAAAATGGCCACGGAGGCAGAGGTGACCAAGACAGACAGGGAGGGCAGAAGGGAGCAGCAAAAGCCAAGTGATATAGACTTCACAGGCTGTGGTGGAGATTCGGGATTTCAAGTGATGGGACAACCTGAGAGGGTTTGGGGGTAGTGGAGGTACATCCCATTTTAAAAGGATCATTCTGGCTGCTTTGCTGAGAATAGGCGGCAGGGGTGGAAGCAGGGAGATAAGTTAGGAGACTATGGCAGTAGACAGGTAGATGGCCATGGCTTGGGCAAGTCTGGTGGGGATGGAAGAAAGCGCTAGTCCACATGCAGCTGGTCAAGGCAGGGTGGGGGTGCAGGGTACGTGCATAAGCCGCCTCCCTGGAGGGGAGAATGTGTTATAATATCTGGTCCCCACATTCAGGAAAAGCTCACTGGTTGCTATCTCAACCGTACTCTCTTGCCTGCTGGGTATCAGCCTGGCTGCACCCTGACTGGGCAGGGATGACAGGCATGACCACAGCATCAGTGGAAACACTCAACGAGGCTGCATGGAAGCTAAGGGGAATGCCACGCCGCTCCTCCCTGACAAGCGAGAACAGAAGAGCCTGGAGCATAAATTCCAGTCTGCACAAATACACGTGATTCACCCATTCAAAGGGAGTCCTCCTATCTGCTAGGGTCCTTTTCTGTACAGAGTTCTGTGCTGGCTCTTAAGCAACTTCCTGTACAGATATGTGTTCTATAGTCACACAATTTTTCAATGTAATGGGTCTAGATAGGACCCAGCATTTCCCATCTATCCAACCACCATGTATGTTCCCTGTTACCCATCTGGTCTCTAAAGGCATTGGATTATCGAAACTACTTCCCCCAGGAAATTTCAGGATCCAGGTATTTGTCAGTTGAGAGGGATCCCAGTGTCATTGAGTTGGATACTTGCCTGATACAATTGGTAACAAGTCCGCATAGGGGAAAAGTGTGTGTGTGTCCTAGTCACATCGGACTCTTTGTGACCCCAGAGACTGCAGCCCTCCAGGCTCCTTTCTAACTGGGATTCTCCAGGCAAAAATAATGGAGTGGGTAGCCATTTCCTCCTCGAGGGGATCTTCCCCACCCAGGGACTGAACCCATGTCTCAAATGTCTGCCTATATTTACCCAGCAAGGAGAACCCATTCTTCAGACAGTGTCCTACGTAAGTCACCCACAGAGTCACAGTTACTCACCTAATAAGCCTAGAAATTCAACAAGAGTTTGAGTCTTAATATTTAAAACAATTTTTTAAGGAATCTCCACACTGTTCTCCATAGTGGCTGTACTAGTTTGCATTCCCACCAACAATGTAGGAGGGTTCCCTTTTCTCCACACCCTCCCCAGCATTTATTGCTTGCAGATTTTTGGATCGCAGCCATTCTGACTGGTGTGAAGTGGTACCTCATTGTGGTTTTGATTTGCATTTCTCTGATAATGAGTGATGTTGAGCATCTTTTCATGTGTTTGTTAGCCATCCGTATGTCTTCTTTGGAGAAATGTCTATTTAGTTCTTTGGCCCATTTTTTGATTGGGTCGTTTATTTTTCTGGAATTGAGCTGCTTAAGTTGCTTGTATATTTTTGAGATTAGTTGTTTGTCAGTTGCTTCATTTGCTATTATTTTCTTCCATTCAGAAGGCTGTCTTTTCACCTTGCTTATATTTTCCTTTGTTGTGCAGAAGCTTTTAATTTTAATTAGATCCCATTTGTTTAGTTTTGCTTTTATTTCCAGAATTCTGGGAGGTGGATCATAGAGGATCCTGCTGTGATTTATGTTGGAGAGTGTTTTGCCTATAACCCAGCAATCCCACTGCTGGGCATACACACCGAGGAAACCAGAATCGAAAGAGACACATGTACCCCAATGTTCATCGCAGCACTGTTTATAATAGCCAGGACATGGAAACAACCTAGATGTCCATCAGCAGATGAATGGATAAGAAAGCTGTGGTACATATACACAATGGAGTATTACTCAGCCATTAAAAAGAATTCATTTGAATCAGTTCTGATGAGATGGATGAAACTGGAGCCGATTATACAGAGTGAAGTAAGCCAGAAAGAAAAACACCAATACAGTATACTAACACATATATATGGAATTTAGAAAGATGGCAATGGCGACCCTGTATGCAAGACAGCAAAAAAGACACAGCTGTGTATAACGGACTTTTGGACTCAGAGGGAGAGGGAGAGGGTGGGATGATTTGGGAGAATGGCATTCTAACATGTATACTATCATGTAAGAATCAAATCGCCAGTCTATGTCTGACGCAGGATACAGCATGCTTGGGGCTGGTGCATGGGGATGACCCACAGAGATGTTATGGGGAGGGAGGTGGGAGGGGGGTTCATGTTTGGGAACACATGTAAGAATTAAAGATTTTAAAATTAAAAAAAATAAAAAACTAAAAAAAATATTTAAAACAAAAAAGAGGAAGGAGGATATTCTGTTTTGGAAGACAAGAGCCCCCTAAGACCCCCAAATCTGAGAAAAAGTATATATATATATATATATATATATTTTTAATAGTGTAAGATCTTTCCTCTTTCAGAGGAAAAGTTTCTTTTTTTTTTAAGCAAGGTGAGTCTCTGAAGAGCACCCACGCATGTCACAGAATAGAAGCCAAATATTAACAAACAGCTTAGAAACAGAAAACAAGCTCTTGGCAGACGTCAGCACCTGTTTTCATTCAGAAAAGAGAACCAACCTTTCCCATCTGAGGACCCAGTCACCTCAGCACAGGATGAGGCTGGGCTAGAGGCTACGTGCCGTTCTCCCTGGCTTCTTCCTCCTCTGCAGCGGGCACTGTGTTCCCAGCTCTCTGCGCACTGTCTCCATTAGGAGGCAGATAAGATTTCCACAGCCCTAATGAATCGTGCCAACTCGCCAAACTCGCATGCCGGTTGGCATGAACTCTCTAGTGCTCTCAGAAATCAGTGACATGAAGGTGCAAAAAAAAAGACAAGACCCAAAGTAATTGTTGTTTCCTTTGCCTTGGCAAGAGGGCTGGAAATGTCTTGGGAAATGAAAATTTTATACTGCTGCGAGAGAAGGGAAATCTTTGGAGAGGCCGAAGGAGGTCCTGGGCTGGGTTTGGGGAGTGAGGGATAGATCGATGAATTGCTCTGAAATAGAGGCCTCAGGAGGGGGGTGGGGAAGTGCTGGGAATCAGGGAGGCGGAGAAGAAGGCGGGGCTACCGGGTGCGTGCACGGACCTATGGGGCTCCATTGCCGGACACCAGGAACACCTAACAGGCAATTGGAGACAGCTGACAGTTTCTGTCCTGTGAACCCTTCAGTCTCTCCAGCCCTTCAGGAAAGTGTGTGGCACAGGCTTCACACCTCGTGTGAGTGGCTTTTGATGAAAGTCTTGGAAAGTCAGTCTCAGATGCAGATTGACTTGACAGCGGGACAGGGACCTACAGAACAATCCAGTAACTGAACTGAACTCAGCAGCTGCCAGAATTTAGAAAGGAGAAGCCCCCTGGGACCCTTAGAACTCTTTAGTGGGAACCATGGGCTTTATACACAATGTGGGGTGGAAGTTGAAGCCCATAGCATCTGGAGCTTAAGGGGCAGTCATTCCAAGTGATGCTACAAATGATACCATGTAATAGGTGGGGTCTAGCGGCTTTTAGATGATGTGAGCTCAGTATTTGCTAGTCAGTGTACAGAACTTATCATAGCAACAACCCGTAAGGGGCTTGGAGTATTTTAAATCATGGAGTCACTTTTTCAAACTGCCAATGTGACTGTGACACTCCCTATCTCAGATGACCACTTGCTGTCGACAGAATGAAAGCTGGAGTCCTCCGGCTCAGGCTGGAGACCACCATGACCTGACCTCTGCTACTCAGTTCTCCTCTATCCTGTGATCCCCCAGGCTAAGCTTCATGCTCCAGTAGCACTGAACTGTTTGTGACCCCTGCCCTGCTCCACAAATGGCTGCTTCCCATGCAAAGCTGAGTCTCGCTCAAGCTCTTCCCTCTGCTTTGTGTGCTCTTCTCTCTCCTCACTGGGCTCTTCTTCTTCTTCTTCTAAGACTTAGTTCACACATCACCTTCTCCAGGAAACCTTTCCTGCTGCCTCAATTTGGCTCATGTGTCTCTTATCAACCCACATATAATTCCACAAGAGCATGTACAATTCTTATGTAGAGATTATCTACTTTTATGTGTATAACTTCCTGACTGAATGAAATAAAAGCTTCTCTAATGTAAGAATTTAGTCTTGGTAATCTTTGTCCCCTACCCTCATTCCCACCAGGGTGTATAGCATGGAGTGGGGCACCTTTTAACACAAATACCATTCATTAAACTTAATCCCACAAATGCAGGCAAGATTTTGTAAAATAGCATACCAGCCTTCAGGTGAGCATAATCTCAAAGAAATACCCTTTAGAGGTCATTTACCTTTGCCAACATATACACTGCACACAAATTGGAGGTCCTTTTATGAACTTAAGTTCAGGGAGCACAAGGCTGTTTTTTAGTCATGTATTTCGCTCACATAATAAATCTTACATCTTTGAGTGTAGACTGAATATTTTGAAACAGAAAAAATCATTGAGTAGGGACTTTGCTGCAGGTCCAGTGGCTAGGACTCCTCACTCTCAATGCAGGAGGCCTGGAACTGATCCCTGGGCAGGGAATCAGATCCCATATGCTACGACTAAGAGTTCACATGCTGCAGCTTTAGATTCTGCATGCCAGACAAAGACTGAAGGTCCCGTGTGCCACAACTAAGACCCAGAGCAGCCAAGTAAATAAACAAAATCACTGAGTGTTCTTCTAGGGACCACAGCAATTTGTCATGTTGGTTAAAAACATTTTGAGACCCACCCTCCCAGCCATCCTAGCGAGGAACTCATACAGAGCATACTTCAAGCCAACAGCACCATCTTTGAAATAAATACATAACCAGCCCAGGGAATTACATCTAGGTTACTATATACTGCTGAAACTATTTAAAAAGTTATTCTGTAACTTGACAATCACAACTGTTACTTCATTTTAGCATTTAGAATTAATTTGCCAACACACAACTTAAATAGCATGTCTACAAAAAAGCTCAGTCCCACAAGCCTGCCTGTATTCTTGGGAAAGTGTTATGAAATTGGAGTTCCAATCTTAGTGTTGCCACTTACTTGCTTTACAATCCTGGTAACTTCTCTTCTAGCTCCAAGACTCCATTTCTTCATCTATAAAATGAGTCAATGATAAAATCTGACTTAATTATCAGAGAGTTCAAAGTCAGCACTCACAAAGCCTGTGACTTACTAAGCACTACTACACATACAGAGGATTCTGGGTACTCTGAAACACAGATGATTGGAATGAAGCCTTTCTTATTTATAGTTAAGTAGCAAGGCAAAACTGTGCTCAGATGTTGCAAACAGACAGTAAGCTCTCTGATTGCTAGGAGATGGAGAAATTTGGGGGGCTGCCTTGGTGTGAAAAAGGAGGGATTGTTTTTGTGTCCATTAGAGCAGGCCAACCTCTCCAATCTCTGGAACACAGACCAGTACCTCCTGTCAGATCAGTGGCGGCATTAGTTTAGAATAACGTGCACAATAAGTGTAATATGCTTGAATCATCCTGAACCACCCCACCCATCCCCAGTCCTTGAAAACACTGTCTTCCACAAAACTGGTCCCTGGTGCCAAAATGATAGGGGACCGCTGCATTAGGGTACAATTTTTTTAAGAATCACACCCCTTGTTAAGTCTGATAAAAACCAAAGGATCTGCCCAGAAAAAAAAGAAAGAAAACCTACATTTCATTTCAGGGATCCTTGTATCTCCTTGTGCCTATCTATGGATTCTAAAAATGTCCATACCCCAGGGCACGAGGCTCTGGTTTATACATTTAAATAAATGCATATTTTCCATGACTATCTCCTTTTCCCTAAGATTCTACACATATGCACTCTGAGATATCATCAATTATGACTTTCTCAGGGTATATGCCCAGTAGTGTGAGGTGATACCTCATTGTAGTTTTGCTTTGCATTTATCTAATAATGAGTGGTGTTGAGCATCTTTTCATGTGTTTATGAACCATCTACATGTTTTCTTTGGTGAAGTGTCTATTAGGTCTTCTGGGGTGGGGTGGGATGGGATGGGATGGGATGGGATGGGATGGGGTGGGGTGGGAGGTGGGAGGGAAGTTCAAGAGAGGGGACATATGCATACCTATGGCTGATTCATGTGGATGTATGGCAGAAACCAACACAATTTTGTAAAGCAATTATCCTTCAATTAAAAATAGATATTTGAAAAATAGTGTGTTAATGGATAGAAGTAATTAATACCTTATTTAATAACAAAACCTAACAGATTTTTCTATCTGTGGAGCTATAATATTAGGGAGTTGATTTACAAAATACTCATCACCAGGAATATAATGTTAGCTTGCCCTGTGTTACATATCAGGTGTGTGTATTTTGAGTTCTGCAAACGAGGAATTGCTTTGTCACCATATCTGTGTTTCACTCAAGAGAGGAAGTGTGCCATTAACAGTAAAAGTGGGGAGCCAGAGTTAAGAGATTTCAGTTCTGATTTTAGTTTTGCCACTCACTTGCTTTGTAATCCTGGTAAATTCCCTTTCATCTCCAAGCCTCCATTTTTTATTTTTACCTGTAAAATGAATCAATGATAAAATTTGACTAAGTCACTTCACATAATTGTCTTAAGGATCAGAAGAGGTAACAAATGGGTACTATCTCAATGTGAGTTGTTTTGTTTTTTTTTTCCCCAGGGCTGTTTGGAAAAAAAAAAAATTGCCTTACGTACATTTCATAGGTTCACTTGCCAGAAGGAAATTTTATTGAAGCTTGACATCACAGACTTTTAATTTACAATGAAAATCACTATACACAACGTTTGGTGTTTAAAATAACACCACCCATATTGACAATGCCAAGTCATTCACACTGATGACAAATGAAAGGCATTCCCTAATTCATTGAATCTTCCATTGATGTCAGTTGTGTCTCCCTCCCAAAAGCATTGTATTATATTAGAAAGGTGTACCTGCTTTACTAATACATAGGCATTGTTTGAGTTGCAATGTAGAAGAAAATGCTGAATGATTTTCTCATAAACTTATATTTGAGGAAGTATTTTTCACTCATGAATTGAAAATAGCTTATAAAATATGATGGCTTCAATCTTAAAACAAATTCCTCTTGTTATTTTTGCAGTTTGTGTTACTAAGCTCCTTGGTTGGCACCGGCCTGTCCTATTCCAAGAGCTGATGCAATAAAGTGAAATTCATTGAGAGTGGCTGCTGCAATCAGATGATCAAGTTGCAATACTGTTCTTAAAAAAAAAAATAGTTAACAGTGTAGAAGGAAATAAGTAGAATATCATGCCCAGAAGATGGTGCTTGTTCAAAATGACAACAAATTTACAGCAAATTTATAGAGCTGTGTTATGAAGAAGCCCTTAAGATGTGTATTTCTTTTATGAGTCCTTAAACCATAAATAAAATCTGAAATAATCACTTTCCTTTAAAAAACAAACAAAAAAAAAAACTCCAGTAATTTTTAAACTGTTGCACTGTAACTCTGGTTTGGGCATTTTTTAAAGCCAGACTGGACTTATTTAGTTGATTGAGAAACCTTGGACACCAAGAGTAATTTTTCAGTGATAGTATTTGTACCACCCCAGTCCACCGGGTTGCAAAGAATCGGACACAACTGAGTGACTTCACTTCACTTCAGACCATCTCCAGGCTTTCCAAGTGGCTCAGTGGTAAAGAATCTACCTGCAATGCAGGAGATGTGGGTTCAATCCCTGGGTCGAGAAGATCCCCTGCAGAAGGAAATGGCAACCCATTCCAGTATTCTTGCCTGGGAAATCCCATAGACAGAGGAGCTTGATGGGCTATAGTCCATGGATTCCAGCTGAGCACCCATGCACAGAGCCTCTCTGTAAGGAAAGGCACCTGCTAGTCTATGCAAAGTTTCCATCAAATGGAGTCACTTCCATTTTTATGTGAGGAATTCCCTCAAGCCTGTGAAAAATCGAGCAAAGCTTTATCTGCAGGAAATTTGGAAATTAAAATGTTTTTCCTGCTGCTTTTCTCTAGGCTTTCACTGCCAACGTATCTCCTGCCCACAGCTGCCAGATTCATCTTCCCAAAACACACTTTTCAGACATCATCCTTTTTACCATGGGAACTACTGAAGGTTTCAGAGTGAAGGCCAAGCCCTTGAGCCTAGTATTTAAGGTTCTCTAAATGGCTTTTCAACTAAATTCAACCAAATGTTCAAGAAGGAAATAATACTATTTTTGCCCAATCTCTTCCAGAAAATTAAAGAGGAAGATGTATTTCCCAAGCCATTTCAAAAGATTCCGATACCAAAACCAGGCAAATATTATGAGAAAACATCAATAACCCTTATGAACATTCTAAACAGAAGGGAAGGGGGCAGGGCACAATCTTTAAAAGAATGACATAGTCATAGGACATGACAAAAACTGGTTAGAACCAACTAGGTCCTGATGGGGGAAGATTCAACTTCCGGTAGACCTTGAGCCTCATTATATGCTTATTGTAATGCTTTCATATTCTAAATGACACACCTACCAGTGCGGTGATGGCCCAATTCCTGGAAATCCATTTGGGTGATGGCCCAATTTGAGCGATGGCCCAATTCCTAGAAATCCCCACTCCTTCCCCAAAATAGCTAGAATAATCCTACCACTTATTAGCCTATGAAATTGCCCAGCCCATAAAATCTAACCACATCATGTTTCAAGGCCTCTTGCCTTCTGAGATGGCTCACACACTGTCTATGGAATATGGTTCTCCCAAGGCCATTCTTGTCTTTTGAGACCAGCTGCATTCTGTCTATGGAATGTGTATCTCTAAATAAATCCACTTCTCACATATCACTTAGTCTCTCGCTAAATTCTTTTTGCCGCAAGACATCATGAACCTGAGCTTCATTAAGTCCTGAGACCAGGTGTGTGAGCTCAGATAAAAGACATTCAAAGATGTGGGTTCAAGTCCCAGTCTGGGTTTAGGTTGGGTTCGAGTCCAGCTCGTCGGTTTGAGTCCCATCTGAGTTGCATGATTTCACATTGATGTAAAAATTCTTGGCAAAATATTAGCAAATCACACCAACAATAAAATGAAAAGGTTAATATAGCATAACCAAATGGGATTTTTTCATATTCAAGGATGCAGAGCTGCTTTATAATTTGAAAATAAATTTACTTTATAATATTCACAGATTTTTTTTCTAAAATATAGTTGTCTCAACAGATGCAGAAATATGATCTGACAAAATATAACATCAACTTCTAATTTAAAAAGACTCTAAGCAAACTAGGAGTAAAACCTCCTCAACCTTAAAAACAGCATTGCCAAAATGCTTACAGTAGCTAACATTTTAATAATAAAAAAACAATGTTTTTCCCCTAAATGCTGCTCCCAAAGATGTTTGCAACTTACTCACTTTCTTCATTTTATATGTCTCCTGACCTCAGGGTGTTTTTTTGTTTTTTTTAGTTTCCTAAGTTCATGCCAGAGATGAGTGCTTCAGTAACTTATGTCAGAGAGTTTGCAGCCCTCTTCCTAATTTGGCCATATAGTCATGCAGAAGCACCTGGGAGCCACAGAGATGAAAAGATTAGAAGTAGAAAACAAATAGCCAGAATAATATAAAAACTATTTCCTGACAGTATTTATCAGATGGGACAAATTGTTTTTTGGAAAAGCAGCTTTCTGGTCTTATTTTGAAAGGGCTCTATCCTCTGGATTATTTTATGAACACATCCCTTGTCTTACTACTGAAATATTTAGAGAGAGAGAAAGCATACAGTAAGAAAGTTTTTAGTTTTGTTTTAATAAAAACATAATCACATTACACATCTCTTACAACCTGCATTTTTTTCATTTAGCTATAAATAATGACAACTTTCCTGTGTCATCTGTTTTGTCTAAAACTTGCTTTTATATGTTATACAACTGTGCCACAATTTACTTAACTTTTTCCCTCTTGATTGGCATTTTGCATCAAATTTTTTCTAAATTTGGCATTTAAAAGAGTACTTCCATTTCTTCCCACCCATATAGAAAACAAGAAACCCCTTTGATTTTTCTCATAGCCCAGATGACTAATCCTGATAGAAATCTACAAGTTTACACTCTGGAATGAATAAACCAGAAAGACTTTGGATGAAAACAGGGTAATCAAGTTGAGAGTCAACATTGTCCTTTTTAAGAATCCCAATTGTGTTTGTTCCCAAAATGACTCAGCCATATTTATACACCTGTATCCATGCACACACATGGGCACACACACACACAGGCATCACAGAAATGTGGTGGTTTTAATTTGACCAAGAAAAGGATCTTTAGTTGCTAATGGTTAGAATTACCTCTAAAAATGGCCAGGTCCTGGACTGAGTCATGGATGATGGATGGGGAAAGCCACCAGCCAGCCAGCTCACCTAGTGCTTTAATCAGCATTTTTCAGCATTTTATCCCCATACTCTTACATTTAAATAAACAGCCAAGGGTCACAAAAATTTTAGAAAAATCTCCCACAATAAAAAACTTATTAAATTAAATAAAGGGGGGAAAAAAGGGACTTTAGGAGAAAGAGTTTCAATGGAGAAAACAGATGAAACTGTCCAAAAGTATTTCTATAATTAATAGCTTTAAGACAAAAGATATTACAGGCATAAACCAAAGGCAGGATGCTATATAAAAAAAGAGAATTTTGAGAGAATATGAAAAAGCTCTTGGAAGTTAAACACTGTAACCAAAATTAAATGACTCAAAGAGGACTCAAAGTTGAAGAAAAAATTCCAAAAAGTAGAACAAAAGACAAAGGAGAAAATAGGAGACAAAATATATGAGAACTAGAGGATGAGTTTAGGAGATCCAACACTCAGAGAGTTTCAGATAGAAGATTTGGAAAAATGAACGAAAGAATATCATCAAAGAAATAATATATAAGTACTAAGAAAAAGACATGAGTTACCAGGTTGAAAGGGCTCACTTAAAGGTCCAGCCAGTGTACACACACACACACACACACACACACACACACACACACACACCATGACATAGCACCACAACACTTCAGAAAACCAAGGATGAAGTTTATAAATATTTCCAGAAAAATAAAATAGGTCACATATAAAAGATCAGACATCACAGTATCATTGAACCTCTCAACAACAATGCTAACACTAAAAGAAAATGTAGTAAAGGCTTTCATATGCTGAAGAAACATTAATCTAGAATTCTATACACAAGCTACTAGTCAAATGTGGGTGTGAAGTTAACACATTTTCAGACATGCAAGGTCTTAAAAAGATCTATCAAATAAATAAAAAGTTAAGTGATTATTATTTCCAAGGAAATAAAAAGTAGTTTTACAAGAATAATAAAAATACTGTAAGTTGTACAAGAAAAATAATAAAAATACTACTGCTGGGAATAAGATCTACATTCTAAAAATCTAAACTTTAATTGTTAATAGAAGGCAAAGTTGTATAATGGAAAGATGTAAGGAGAGAGAATGTGGAGGTAGAAAATTGGGAAAGTGAGTAAAATCTTCATGGTTTATTCTAAATCAATTGATAATATATAACTCAAGGGGGGAGAAACACGGTATAGCAATAAAGTCTTATCATTTAGAAAGCAGAGTGAAAGATTAACAATAACAGCAGTAACAACAACACCTGCTTCTGAGTGGCTGGGCTCAGGGGTGAGGGAGACAACTATTTTTCATCATAATCATTACAGGACTTTTTGACTTTTAAAACTATACCTACAGAATTTATAAATAAAAATGACTATAAAAGAGAGAATGAAGCAAGGGCTCCAATGGCATCAACCCACAGGATTGAGGAAGTTCCTTTATGCTTTGGTATAAGGAAGATAAGATGATGTTCCAAGAAACAGGTTGGACTCTGAATTCCCTGATGCAATGAGGAATGATGTACAGGTTGAGTCAGCAATGCCAGAGGCACAACAAAAGGAACAGGAGCTCAAGTTGAAATAGCTAGTTTTCAAAACACACACCAGGATCAGGAACTGCTTTCTCTATGGGAACTCTTCCCTGAACCCAGCCAGGGTTAGAGATCTAGGCCCTGGATCAGAGAACTGCATTTTGCACAATGGAAGCCATAAGAGAGGATGCTGGGAAGGTTAGTGAGCATACAAAGGTAGAGAGAAAGTGAGAGAGATATGAACTGCCCATTTATTGCCTGTGCTATAGCTTTCCCGGTTATCGCTGTTCAGTCGCTCAGTCATGTCTGACTCTGCCACTGCAGCATGCCAGGCTTCCCTGTCCTTCACTGTTCCGAGAGCTTGCTCAAACTCATGTCCCTTGAGTCAGTGATGCCATCCAAACATCTCATCCTCTGTCATCCCCTTCTCCTCCTGCCTCCTATCTTGCCCAGGATCAGAGTCTTTTCCAATGAGTCAGCTCTTTGCATCAGGTGGCCAAAGTACTAGAGCTTGAGCTTCAGCCTCAGCATCAGTTCTCCCAATGAATATTCAGGATTGATTTCCTTTAGGATTGACTGGTTTGAGCTCCTTGCAGGGTAAGGGACTCTCATGAGTCTTCTTCAACACCACAGTTTAAAAGCATCAATTCTTCAGCACTCAGCCTTCTTTGTAGTCCAATTATCACATCCATACTTAACTACTGGAAAAATCATAGCTTCGACGGATCTTTGTTGGCAAAGCAATATCTCTGCTTTTTAATAAGCTGTCTAGGTTTGTCATAGCTTTTCTTCCAAGGAGCAAGGGTCTTTTAATTTCATGGCTGCAGTCACCAACTGCAGTGATTTTGGAGCCCAAGAAAATTGTCTGTCACTGTTTCCCCTTCTATATGCCATGAAGTGACAGGACTGGATGCCGAAATCTTAAGCAGAAAAGAATCTGCCTGCAATGCAGGAGACATGGGTTTGATCCCTGGGTCAAGAAGATCCCCTGGAGAAGGAAATGACAACCCACTCCAGTATCCTTGCCTGGGAAAAGCCCCCACAGAACCCTGGCAGGCTATAGTCCACGAGGTCGCAAAAGAGTCAGCTATGACTGAGTGACTAACATTCACAAAACATTTTACATACATGATAACATTTATTCTCACATCATCATAGTGCAGTATTTCTGTTATCTCCACTTTACCAGTAAGAAAGCTGGAAATCTGAGAGGTTATCTAATTTGACCAAAGTCACACCATTAGTGAGTGGTGGGGCTTGAATTTGAGCTAATTCTGTCTGATGCTAAAGTCCTCCGTACCACATCAGAGGAAGAGTCAGAGAAAAATGATGGAGTTTCCTTTGCTTCCTGTGTATATCAGACTGTCAAGTTTTTCAGATTCACATACTTACAGAGCGAGCTTACGGTTACCAGGAGGGGAGGGGTAGATTAGGAGTTTGGAAATGACATATACATACTCCTACATTTAAAATAGATAATGAAAAAAAATAAAAATAAAATAAAATATATAATGAACAAGGACTTACTGTATAACAATTTGGCTCAATACTACTAAATACTACTAACTGGGAAAAGAATTTGAAATTGATACATATATATGTATAACTGAATCACTTTGCTGTGTACCTGGAACTAATACAACATTGTTCATCAACTATACTTCAATATAACATAAAAATTAAAACAAAAAAAGTAGTATAATACTAAAAATCAAGTATACTTCAATAAGTAAATAATTTTTAAAAACTGTCAGTTTATTTTTTAATTGTGAAAACATACTAATATAAAATCTGCCATTTCCACCATTATATGTATACAATTGAGTGGCAATAAGTACATTCACAATGTTGTACAACCGTTATCACTATTTCTGGAAACTTTTATCATCCTGAATAGAAATTTTGTACTCATTAAATGATGACTCCCCATTTCCCCTTACCCAGCCTCTGGTAGCCTCTAATTTTGTTTTCTTTCTCTATGAATTTGTTGACTCTATCGTAAATAAATGGAATCATACAATATGTTCTTTTGTTTATAGTTTATTTCACTTAGCATAATGTTTTTGAGTTTCATCTATGTTATGGCATGTATCAGAATTCCATTTTTAAAGGTTGAATAATTTTCCATTTCCACTCTATGTACATACCACATTTTGTTTATCCACTCATCTACTGATGGGCATTTGAGTTGCTTCTATCTTTTGGCTATTGTAAAATGCTACTATGTACATTGGCGATCGAACATCTGTTTAAGTTCCTGCTTTCAATTCCTTAGGGTATTTACTGTTTGTTCATTTTTAAGCCTTTCCTTCTCCTTTCACCTTGTCCTCTGAAAGTTCCAAGTTTTCTCAAACTTCTCCTGATCCATTCTTCCACTCCCATTTCATGCTTCAAACTTCTAAGCCCAAGGGGGAAGAACAGAGGAAATTACATATTTCCAACAGCACCTCGTACTCTCTGGACTTGCTTAATGATCAACGCACTTGCATCTTTATTCATTCATTTTGATATTATTCAACAAATATTTTGCACACTCATCCTGTGCCTGACACTTTTCTAAGTACTTGTTGTTGTTGTTTATTCACTAAGTCATGTCCGACTCTTGCAACCCCATCAACTGTAGCCTGCCAGGCTCTCTGTCCGTGGGATTTCCCAGGCGAGAATACTGGAGAGGGCTGCCATTTCCTTCTCCAGAGAATCTTCCCAACCCAGGGACTGAACCCATGACTCCTGCATTGGCAGGTGGATTCTTTACCACTGAGCCACCAGGAAAGCCCTCTAAGTGCTTGGGATACTTCAATTCATGATCTCTGCCAATATTGAGCTTCCATCCCACCTATGGTTTTTGGTAACCCAAGTTTTTTATTTTATTTATTTTTAACTGAAGGATAATGCTACACTATTTTGTTGGTTTCGCCAAACATCTCCATGAATCAACTGTAGGTCTACTTCTGTCCCCTCTCTCTTAAACCTCCCTCCCACTTCCCTCTCCATCCTACCCCTCTAGGTTGTTACAGAGCCCCGGCACGAGTTTCCTGAGTCAAAGAGCAAATTCTCATCGACTATCTATT
This sequence comes from Ovis canadensis, assembly GCF_042477335.2. NCBI lineage: Eukaryota > Metazoa > Chordata > Mammalia > Artiodactyla > Bovidae > Ovis > Ovis canadensis. The sequence goes on from NC_091246.1 coordinate 71,489,251, forward strand.
TTACATATGGCAGTGCGTATGTTTCCATGTGTAACCCAAGTTTATTAGAACATTTTCAAATCATAAGAATGGTTTTTATGGGAGAGGAGAAGATAAAAGAATGTTAGTTATTCAAGAATGCATTTCTTAAATATGAACAAACTGGTGGAAGACAGGGCCCTTCTGAAAAGATTTGGACCCTTCAGAAGGAATGGAGTGATTACTTGACACTCTCCCAGCCATTGGCTCCTGCCATCCTAGGAAATAATGAAAGCAGAAAGTCAGGAAGAGAAAGAAGGAAGAGAATGAGGCAAGAGTCTGTTCCAGCATTAGCACATTTGCTTTACTAAGTCCTATTTCCAGGAGCAAGCTACCAGGGTGTTTGCATCTTTTCATTATGACATTTGAAAGTTAGATCCCCTGGTGATTTTACCAAATCACTTAGGAGATGACAGTCAGGTATTTTCTGCTGGACTCCGTGTCCACTGAGGATTCTAAAGGAAGTTTTCAGACTCTAACAAATCAAGAAAGATGACTTTTGCAACTGGGCTCCCTAGAAAAAAACAGCCTCGTTCATTTCTCGTTACAATTCTAAAAAATTTCTGGTGTCACTATATATAGTACACTGCTGAATGCGCAAGCTATTTTAGAAAGAGCCATGTATCTCTTGGCTCTGAAGTAACTTGAAAAGCATTGGTGCCGTTGCAAACTGGAGCATTATGTGTTCCCCAAAAGGCATGAACTTAGGGTTCAGCAACTGGCATCCACCCAGATGCAAGTTGTGGATGTGTGCAGCCCCAGCTGGTCTTTGGGCAACGCAACACAGGGGGTCCTGTCATCATCCCCTATTCCTAGTTCTTCCTCACTTTTGGATGGGCTTCCCACTTGCTATTGGTCCTTCATGCACCTAATCTCAGATTCCTTTGGCTTTAGAAGCCACAGGCTAACTGCTTTGCCCACTCTTGCCACTGACTGTTCAGCTAACATCTCGGTCACCTACTTATACCTCCTCTTCCCGAGGAGAGACTTAGACTATACTCTCCCCATTCTCTAATCCAGACAATACCTTGACAGGTGACCCTGCAGGCATTGAGGTTAAGCTTACAATGGTAAGGTCTCATATCGAAGGAGACAGTGAGCTGTAATGAAGAACTCCTGGTCTTGGATTTAGAAAACTTGAGTTCCCCCTCAAGATCTACATACCCCTTATAGGCTACATGACCAAGGGACTTGGGTAAGTCCAAACTTTCTATGTCAGGCACACAAGACACTTTATTGTGGGATTCCTGATAAATTTCCTGGTGTCATCTCTTACCACTACCTCCATCAATCCCTGTGATCCAGCCATTCAGTTCCAGTGGTAAATCTTCATGCTCTGCAAACCTTATTGTCTTTACTACATTTCACTTCAACTTTCCCTACACTTCATGTCACTTCTCCTTTTACCTAACTCTTGCTCATCCTTTGGAACACATCTCAGGGGTTTTCATTGTTACAAAGCCTTCACTGTCATTATACAGCCATCCTCATCCTCTTCTGGCCTTCTTCTCTGGAATTCTTGGGCTCAGACACTGTGCCATATTTGATTGTGATATTACACTTACCTGGCACAGAGAAGTACTTAAGAAATGTTTGTAGAATGATGAGAGTTAACATGCTTCCCATGCCTCCTCCCATATAAAACTTACAAGATCTGTATTAATATTCCATTTGGCAGGTGCCAACCGAGGCTTCTCATCTGTTGGCTAATTATCTGGTTGAAGTCATACAATTACTGGGTGACGCAGATGCTTTGTGAACTCAGGCCTGCTTCATTCCAAATCCCAATCTCCTATGACATCACGCTTCTATCACATAGAACTAACCTCAATGATGGACTTGAGGTATTCAAGAAACCCTAATATGGACTTAGCCCCCTTTGAAACCTTCTAGATCGTAACAGAATGAAATATGCCATTTATCACACCTCCAAGTAATGGCTTTACACTTAACAGTGGATCTATGTCTGTGAAAAACTGCAGAACCACTTCTGCACTATTGTAAGATGAAATTTTCACCTCCTCAAAACTTCAATAAAGAGAGAAGGAGGGGAAGTGGGTGGGAGGAGAAAAAAACATGCAGGGGAAGAAGAGAAAGCAAAACAAAGAAGAGTGGTTATAAGGTGAAGAAAGTTATGACAGCTCATAACTCAGAATGTTATGATCACATAACCGAATGGACAGGCTTCTTTGCTGCAACTGGTAGGACCTGTCAATCAAGGTTTCAAAGACCTTTTCTTCTGGCACAGTCATCTAGCCGCTGTTTTTTTCTGTAATAACCTCATTCATGTGGTTGACCTCTCCTGTGCTTTCTGTAAGCAAAGAGATCTCTGGAATAAGAGAGGGTTATGGATACCTGTCACTAGATTCCTAGAAAAATACAGTGTAACTAAAAATTAAGTTTTCAGGGTCTTTGAGCCCAGTCCTTACCACAAGCAACTGCCATTACTATAACCCATGGTGTGTGTGTGTGTGTGTGTGTGTGTGCGTGTGCGTGTGTGTGTGTGTGTGTCTCTGTCTGTCTGGGCTCAAAAGAGAGAGAGATTGTGTGCTGAGGCAGAGATGAGATGCATCCAGCAATTAACCAATATTGACAGGTCTAATAATAGTTTATCCTCAGCTAATCTTATAATGTACTCCCATAATATGACAGCTAATCATGCAGAGGTCTGAACCTCTAGCAAGCTTGCCTCAGCACCTAACTTCCTGTTATGGGTGGGGCACCAGGTACGTAATTGACTGTTCTCTATTTTAAAGATACTGACACAGCTGTGGCTGCTTTGCCTGTATTTTATTAATTCAGTTATTAATGCTAGAACCTGGTTCTTGCCATGAATTTTAGATAAAATATGGAGCAGAGAGCTTTTGCCTACAACATTAAAGGAAAATTAAAGTTAAGAAAAAAAACACTTAACCAATTACAAATGTTAACCCATCTGAAAGTGGAAATATTCTATTCTATCTAGCCCAAAAAATCATTTTTAAAGCCGCCCAGTTCTGTAATATTGCTACCTGGTTTATAAAATTTGCAATAGGTATGCTTTTTCTTTTGTTATTAATATTAGACTCTGTCCTATCTAAGGAATAGGGAAGTTTTTGCTTTTTACAATTTTCCATAGCATGAGAAAGGATAATAAAAATGCATCTTTATTTTCTACCCATTAAGCTCTAACTTATAAGCAATAAAGGACTCTTCATTCTCACCAAAGTTATCTGTATAATAACTATATAAGTGACATATTATTAGGATGATTTTGACTGCATGTAACAAAAAACATGACTGTTCAAATCATAGAGTTTCTTGTTTCACTTTTCACAAAATCCAGAAGCTAGTTTCCTCAGGGCTTGAAAACTGTCATCATGGATTCAAATTCTTTCCATATTTCTGCTCTATCACTCTAGGCTTCTCAGCTTGTCCTCAACAGGCTCCCTCATGATTGTATTAATAAGTTGGTTGCAGTTGTCCCAGGAGGTCAAGTAGGCATGACAACAACGGGGATTTTGCTTTATTCAAGGAGTCCCTTCTTATAAAGGGGAAACTTTCCTAGAGTCCTGAAGTAATTTTCCCCTAATTTATTATTACAGCCAAAATTAAATCTCACAACCATGCTTAATCCAATCCAATCACAGGCAAAAAATGTGGAATCACTAGGACTGGCCAGTGCCACTTTTCAGCACTGGGTCTTGAGAGCATATCCCCTGAAACTTAGGGAAGTGGAGGAGGGTAGCAGAGTTCTATTCCAAAGAAGGATGGAGGAATGACCTTTGGGTTGACAACAAGAATCTCCAACAAACGCAAAAGCTATCTGATACGTTCATCTTTCATTCATTTAACAAATATTGCCTGGCAATGGCAGCAGCCCACTAAATATCACACATTGTTCTAAGTATCAGGAGAACATCACAGCAAAAAAAAAAAAAAAATAGACACAGTTCTGACTTCCTGGACCTACTGATCTACTGGGCATTTCTTGCTTATTCATAGTTTGTATGGTTCTAAAGCTGGAAGTGACTATGGGGAGCCAGTATTTCAACCCTCAGTTTTAGAGGTCAAGAAACAGAAGCTATGCCGTAAGTCATTTGCTGGACCAAGTGTGTTAGTCACTCCATTCTTTCTGACTATTCACAACCCCATGGTCTGTAGCCTGCTATGCTTCTTTGTCCATGTAATTTTCCAGGCAAGAATACTGGAGTGGGTTTCCATTCCCTTTTACAGGGGATCTTCCCAAACCAGGGATCGGACCTGGGTCTCCTGCATTGCAGGCAGATTCTTTACCATCTGAGCCATCAGGAAACCCGAGAATACACCTAATTTTGGATTATCTGCTGTTTGCGCTTTTTGAGGCAGTGATTATCCTGGCTACAGAGGCTATATGTATATTATAAGTTTTCAGATATTGGTCCAAACTTTGATTTATTATACAACAAATCACTTTAGGGAGAACCACTTAGGCTATAAATGATTCTCCAAAAGATTCATGTGGATGACATCCATCTGCTAATAAAATAAAATTTAATAAAATTAGTTCATAACCTTCTGGAGGGGTAATCTCTTTTTAAATCATGAAGTTCAAAGGTCTTCCTCTCATATCTTATTGTAAATTCAGTCCTTTCCAACTCTGGGCAGTGCCAGTCAGCCCCTGAGAGTGGTCAAGGAGTCTCTAGTCTGCACTTCTAAGGGTCCATTTACAGCAGCAGTCCCCAGCCTCCAGGACCTAATGCCTAACGATCTCAAGAGGAGTTGATGTAATTGTAAGAGAAATAAGGTACACAATAAATGTAATGCACTTGAATCATCCTGAAACCATCCCCTCCACCCACTGAGTCCATGGAAAATTTTTCTTCCATGAAACTGGCCCCTGGGGCCAAAAAGGTTGGCACCTAGACAGCTGCTCTAGGATCCCTGTTAACAGGTATCTGCTGAGCCACCCAGGGTTTTGGTGTGGTCTGTCTGGACATGCCCTGTAATGAACTGCAATGAAAGTGATCAAATCTCTGCTCAGAAATGTTAAATTTATGCTGAATTGTTAGCACTGATTACTCCTTTGTGAATTTATCCTACAAACAGAATCACAGAGGTACACCAGTGTACAAGAATATCCACTTTAGCATTACTGTGGAAGGCAACGATCAGAAATAACCTAATGCTCCTCATTACATCACAGCACAGGCCTGAGTATCAGGTGGCCAATAAAATGGAAGTAACTCTATGAACTGACATGGGTTGACCACCAGGAGACTGGAACAGAAAAATCTCAGTGCAGAACATCATACGTAACATGAAGGCTGTTCCCGGCATAAATAAATATACCAGAAAACAGAAGGAATGTATTGAGTATGTATAGAATGCCTCTAGAACATGGGTCACCAAACTATAGTGTGCTTAGTCACTCAGTTGTGTCCGACTCTTTGCAACCCCATGGGCAGTAGCCTGCCCGGCTCCTCTGCCCATGGGGATTCTCCAGACAAGCATACTGAAGTGGGTTGTCATGCCCTTCTCCAGGGAATCTTCCCAATCCAGGAATTGAACCCAGTTCTTCCACATTGCAGTAAGATTCTTTACTGTCTGATCCCCCAGGGAAGCCCAAGAATACTAGAGTAGGTAGCCTAATCCCTTCTCTGGGGGATCTTCCTGACCCAGGAATCAAACCAGGGTCTCCTGCATTGCAGGTGGGTTCTTTAACAGCTGAGTTATGGCTAAATCCAGCCCACCATCTGTTTCTGTATGCTATGAATGGTTTTCACATTTTTCAATTGTTGGAAAAAATCAGTAGAAAACTAATACAATTTCATGAAAATGACATGAAATTCAAATTTCAACGTCCGTGAATAAAGCTTTATTGGAACACAGACAGATCCTCTGTATTCAACAGTAGAGTTGAATAGTTGTGACAAAAACTGAGTCTTCAAAGAGCAAAACACAGTTGACCCTTGAACAGTTTGGGGTGGGGGATGTTAACCCACATATAGTTTCTGGCTGGCCCTCCATATCCTGGGTTCCTCTGCATTCAAAGATTCAACTGACTGTGTATTTACTACTGCAGTATTTACTACTAAAAAATTTCTCTCATTGAAAAATAAGTGGACCCACAGTTTAAACCTACATTGTTCAAGGATCAGTTGTACTTATTATTTAACCTTTTACAACCCCTGTTCTAGAAGAATAACTAGTTTCCTCTTGGGAAAGATATGGGATTACAAAGACAAGGAAGGAGAAACCGATTTTACTTACTTTTTATAGTTTTACCCATTTTTGAATTTTTATATAATGGGCAAGTATTATCTAATTTTAAAAAACTCATAGAATTTTAAAAAACATGACTGATTTTAAAATTGTAGAAAAGAATAATTGAGCTAAAATATCAAAAATAGTTGTGGAAGACACAGAGGCAGAGAATTCTGGAAAGACAGTGCATTGATGTATCCTGTCTTTCCTACACATACAACTTCATAGCAGCTTCATCTCATTTCCTGTAAGGCTTGCATCAGTTCATGCAGTGGATAAGGGAACTGACAGGAGGGGGCTGCTTTAACCCTCTGTGCCAGATGAGAGGCAGGGAAGGAGTGGGGTGCACAGCCCAAGACGGTCTCAGAGCAAGGCTCGGAAGCAGTCAGCTTTAGGGGAGAGCTTGATCCCCAGGGATTCCTGGACCCCTGCAGGAAAAGCTGACATCAGGCAACCTGAGCACCCCCAGACGTGGGCCAGTTTCCAAAGACTGAAGGGGCTGAGGAAAAGGGGAATGGGCAGGCTAAAGGTTCCCACTCCTGGGGCTGAGGCCGGCTGTGGAAAGCCTCCCTCCACTACCCAGTGCCTTGACAGGGAACTGATGGTTTCCTGCTGCGGCTCTGCCAGCCTTCAAGGTCAGAGCACCACACCTTCCAGGGCTCTCAGGCTCCCACCCCACCCTCCAAGCAGGCAAAGGCATCCCAGCAGCTGAACCCCAGCAAGCAGCAAAGAGAAAGAACCGACAGTAAGAGAACTGGGTGGTCAGAGAGAGGCAGGGCCAACAAGGATTAGGGCAGGGCTCTGATTAAATAAAGCTTACTGGAACAGATGGAGGGCAACCTTAAAAAAACTGTAGGCAGGTGGATGGACCTAGAGTCTGTTATACAGAGTGAAGTCAGAAAGAGAGAATCAAATATCATATAGTGATGCATATATGTAGAATCTAGAAAAATGGTTTGGATGAACCTATTTGCAGGGCAAGAATAGAGATGCAAATGTAGAGAACAAACTTGTGGACACATAGGGGAAGGAGAGGGTGGGGTGAACTAGGAGTACAGCAGAGACCAACACAACATTGTAAAGGAACTGCTGCTGCTACGTCGCTTCAGGCGTGTCCGATTCTGTGCGACCCCAGAGACGGCAGCCCACCAGGCTCCCCCATCCCTGGGATTCTCCAGGCAAGAACACTGGAGTGGGTTGCCATTTCCTTCTCCAATGCATGAAAGTGAAAAGTGAAAGGGAAGTTGCTCAGTCGTGTCCGACTGTTCACGACCCCATGGACCGCAGCCTACCAGGCTCCTCCATCCATGGGATTTTCCAGGCAAGAGTACTGGAGTGGGGTGCCATCACCTTCTCCATGTAAAGCAACTAAACCCCAATAAAAATTTCAATAGTAATAACAATATGAGCACTAAAGATTCAAGGTCAGCACACAAAAAAAGACTTAATTAAAAAAAAAGAATCTGTACATCATCATAAGATGATCCCTCTTGATACTCAAATTCAGTGGCCTGGACAGTCAACAGGGTGAAGTAAATAAAACCACAATGCAAAACACAAAGATCTCGTAATCACGAGGGGTAAAAGGAGAAGCTTGGACAACAGACCTAGGAAACCAACCAATCTTCATGGCAGGCATCCCAGAAGGAGAAAAAGAGAAGAAAAATAAAATATCTTCTCTGAAAAAAAAAATGAGTTCCAGAAATAGAGAGCTTAATGAATTTTAGGCAAAATTACTGAAAGAAGAGAGCCATTTATCCATGTTCTGGCAAAACTCCCAAACTTCAAGGGTAAAGAGAAAATCTTAAAAGCTTCCAGGTAGAAAGAAAAGTTCTCTTAAAAGTAAAAGAAAATCTACACGCTTGAAAATTTTTTATCTTAGTACTATTTAAAAGTGAAGAAAAGTTACAGATTTCTATCAGTAGATGTATAACTAAGAAAATGATAATCTATGTGAAATTTTATACAGCCACTTAAAACAATCATTAAAGTGGGTGAAGGGGGTCAAAAAAGGTACAAACTACCAGTTATAAAATAAGTCGAGATGTAACGTACAGCATGATGTCTACATAGTTGACAATACTAGATTATATATTTGAAAGTTGCTAAGAGAGTAGATCTTAAAATTCTTATCACAAGAAAACAAATATGTAACTATGTGGTGATGGTTGTTAACTAGACTTATCACAGTGATCATTTTACGGTGTTTACATTTTTGAATTATGTTGTACACCTGAAACTAATATACGTCAATTATAACTCACTTTTTTTTTTAAAAGAAAAACTTTAAAAATCTATAGTTACATAGAGAAGTATAGATGTAAGGTAAAACTGTACATTATAAAGTGTGTGAGGGCTCAGCCTTGGCTGACTCTTTGCGACACCATGGACTGTGCCTGCCAGACACCTCTGTCTATAGAATTTTCCAGGCAAGAATCCTGGAGTGGATTGCCATTTTCTACTCCAGAGGATCTTCCCAACCCAGGGGTCGAGATTAGAAAATTATGAAATCCTGTGTGCAGTGTGATTAAAAGTTTTAAAATCTACATGGAAAGGAATAAAAGGGATAACAGTAGAGTAATTAATAGGATTGGGTATTTTTCCCTCTTTGTTTTATAAACTTTCTATAATGTAATATCAATAATTTTTTGAGTTAAGTAACAGTTAATGTAAAGTTTATTTTTTTTAAAGAAGAAAGTTGTATTTTTTAAATTAATTTATTTATTTTAATTGGAGGCTAATTACTTTACAATACTGTAGTGGTTTTTGCCATACATCGACATGAATCAGCCATGGGTGCATATGTGTTCCCCATCCTGAACCTCCCTCCCACCTCCCTCCCCATCCTATCCCTCTGGGTCATCCCAGTGCACCAGCCCTGAGCACCCTGCCTCATGCATCAAACCTGGACCGGAGATCTGCTTCACATATGATCAAATACAAGTTTCAACGCTACCCTCTCAAATTATCCCACCCTCGCCCTCCTACCCACAGAGTCCAAAAGACTGTTCTTTACATCTGTGTCTCTTTTGTTATCTCGCATACAGGGTTATCGTTACCTTCTTTCTAAATTCCATATATATGCATTAGTATACTGTGTTGGTGTTTTTCTTTCTGGCTTACTTCACTCTGTATAATAGGCTCCAGCTTCATCCACCTCATTAGAACTGATTCAAATGCATTTAAAGAAGAAAGTTATATTTTTAACAAGTAACATGAAAAATCATAATTTTAACCTGTAGATGCTCAAGTTCACCTACAGCACAGGCCTAGCAGCTAGACCTGATGACGTGGGCAGGGCTCCAGGATCAATATGCTAACATTAATCTTTCAAACTGACACTGCCTGGGATAGGGGTTTGCCCTAAAAGTTTTGAGGGATTAAAATTCTTTTCTTGCTATATGGAATAAAAGAGGCCTCATTTTCCTTAATAGCCTGTGAGTTTGAGCAGGTTCAAGCCAAAGTCTGAAAAGAACATCTTGTCCCTCTTTGAAGCTCCATTCCCCACCTAGTGGGGTGCCCTCCTGATGAGCCTCCTCTATCCCTGCAATGTGAGAAAGAAAAAATCAGGCCCTGATGGCAGACAGCAGGCCTGGAAGAAGCAAACAGAACTGAGTGTGGCTAGAAGACAAGGTCAGACAAAGTCATGCTATCACTGTGATAAAGTGAGACAAAAATAAATCCACTCAATAATCACGTCTGAGCGTAGACAGAAATGAGGTGCAGATGCCACCAAAAAAATCAACTACCCTCACCTCAGCTTGTCAGAGAGGCTTCCGTCCAATCACAGCTACCCCTGCTTCAAGCCTCCTCGTGTTCCAGAGAAAAACTAAGATACTCAGTCAAACAAATGCCCCAAGTTCCTGATAACACTCAGTCCCTTCTTCCTTGAATTCCCCCCACCCCTCACCCAAATCACCTAACACTAGCTCCAATCCTGTAATATAAACCTTCTGGAATCTTCTTCCCAAGACTGCCACAGTTCCTGCAGGTGTGCTGTCTCCCTCAATGCAATGAGCCAAAAAGCCCTACCCAGTTCAGCTGCAGGTGTGTTCCCAGGCGTCTCTGGCTTTGGGACACTGGCAAATGGAATTGCACCTTTACTCCCTGGTTGGGGGCATCTTCAGGACAAGCAATCAAAATTTGGTTGGCAACCTAGTGTAAGTTCTTGCCATTGTATAAAAACTGAATTCCTGGAAAGGATGTGGAAAAAAGAGAACCCCCTTGTATTGTTGGTGGGAAAGTAAATTGATACAGCCATTCTGAAGAGTAGTATGGACATTCCTTAAAAAATGGGAATAAAGCTACCACATGACCTGGCAATCCCACTACTGGGCATAGACTCAGAAAACTGTAATCGAAAAAAACACATGCACGCCAATGTTTACTGCGGCACTGTTTAGGATAGCCAGGACACGGAAGCAAACTAGATGTCAATTGACAGACAAATGGATGAAGAATTGGTACATATATACAATGGAATATTATTCAGTCATAAAAAGGGATGAATATGAGTCAGTTGAACTGGCGTATATAAACGTAGACCCTGTTATACAGAGCGAAGTATATCAGAAAGAGAAAAACAAATATCGTATATTAACACATATTGATGGAATCTAGAAAAATGGTACGGATGAACCTATTAGAGACACAGATGCACGAACAGAGACACAGATGTAGAGAACAGACTTGCGGACCCAGTAGGGGAAGAAGAGGGTGGGACGAATTGGGAAAGCAGCCCTGAAACATACACTCTGTATGTAAAACAGGTAGCTAGTGAGCCGCTGTATAGTACAGGCAGCTCAACTCAGTGCTCTGGAACAACCTAGAGGGCTGAGATGTGGGGAGGGGAGGGAGGTTCAAGAGGAAGGGAACGTATGTACACTCAAGGCTGACTCACATTGTTGTATGGCAGAAACCAACACAACATTGTAAAGCAATTATCCCCCAATTAAAAATAAATTTTAAAAAATAAAAGCAACCCCCTGCCCTGAATTCATTGCTCCTTGCTACCTAGTGTTTATTCAAAGCTCACTTGAGAAAAATAGTAGGATGGAAGCATGTTATCCCCTTCCTGCTCTAAGACCTCTGAAACCTACACCTAAGTTCAAGGAGCTCAGCAAAGAACTCTGCCCCCAAACCCCACTGTTTGGCATCCATAGACCTGCCTTCTCTGAGTTCAGCTTTGCTGTAACCCTAGGAGAGCTTTCACAAAACCTCATCTATTGGCCACTGTCAAGGGGTTGAGATGTCAGTTTGCTTCCATACCATGTGGACTGGATAGCTGTGAAGTTTCCATCTTTTTCAAGTGGGTTTCTTGAAAAGGGAGCCAAATCTGTAGCCAGACTAGCCTGCTTTCTGCCACTGGTGTCATTCCTGGCATTTAAGTGTGAGGTGGGGTGAAGAATAAGGAGACTCGTCCAACTGTCTGGGAAGTTCATGCTGGGGAGATAATCACAGGAGGAGAAGGTGGAAGGGGACTTGGAAACAGAAGCAGATGCTCAGGCTCCACAGAGCTCTCATCTGTCCCCCCCTTTTTAGTGTGTCTAACAAACACAGCTGTCCTGGCCCCCACGCTCAGGATCATGGACAGAGGTGGCGGAAGGGGGGTATATTCATTTCCTAAGGCTGCCACAGCAAAGGACCACAGACCAGTGTCTTCAATAACAGAAATTATTTTATCACACTTCTGGAGGTTAGCAGTCTGAGTGCAGATTGTGGACAGGGTTGGTCGTTCAGTATTCTCTCTCCTTGGCTTGTCCGCGGCGTTTTCCTCCCTATAGCTTTACATGCTCTTTCCTCTGTGCACGCCTGTGTCCTAATCTCCTCTTCTTCTAACCACACCAGCCATATTGGATTAGGATCCACTCTGATAACCTCATTTTACCTTAATTATCTTAAAAAAAAAAAACCCTATCTCCAAATACAGCCACATTCTGAGCAACCGGCAGGGCTAAACACAATTCAGCCCTTAACAGTACAAACCTACAGTAGCTTCTGGGGAAGACACAAAGCACACGGCAGCTAAAACATTTACGAGGGTCACCATGAAAATGAAAGTTGTCTCTAGGAGATATGGCACACTGAAGGAAAGAAGCTGGAAAGAGTGATCTTTTGATCACCTTCCTTGATCCCATGAAAATTTTCTCTGTTCTAATTGCTTATTGGAAGAGTTCATAGATGCTGCTAGCATATCATCTCAAAGTCTTTCACTGAGAAAGCATCAACTGAGTTCTATAAAAGTCAGGTTTTTCTTAATTCTCAGTATCATCTGCAGAAAAAAAAAAAAAATGCTGGCTGCTTTTCTCTTGATCTCCATTAACCCTAGGCTGGCTGTGTGATGCAGGGCCTCTCTGCTTCTCTAATCTGAGCTTTCCGTTGGTTTTAGCAGCTGTGCATGTACTGTAGAAAGAGCATCTTCTTTGTGGACATATCACTCCTGGAAATATCACCAAACTCCAGGCTGATATGGGAAGAAAATGTCACACCCTTTGTAAGAGAATGAATTACTTTTGGTTGTGGGTCCCTCTGAAAAATGAATCCTTCTTTAGGTAAACAGCATAGAGCCTGTGACGATTTCCGTGCAATCAACTAAAGACTCCCTTCCCAAGAATAACTCCTGACATTATAATTTAATCACTTCAATATTGGGTTTCTTAGATCAACAAGCAAATTCTCTCCCTGCCTTTACTGAAATCCCTTCAGGTTGACTTTTGCCTTCCTGTGGACCCCATCCATGCAGTATTTCATCCCATTCCTGAAAGTTATACCCATTATAAATTCAGTTGATTGAAGCAGCCCTCAGTTTTCACTCTAAGTAGATATTCTTTCTAATATAAAGACATTAGACGAATAAAAGCAGGTCTCCACTTCAACTCGAGAAGGCTTGAGCTTGAGCTATAGAGAATAACTGGGTGTTACTAAGAAAAGGATTGAATGAGAAAAGTCCAGGTATCACATTCAAGGCAGGCAAGGCCAGGAAAGGACTGGAAATTCAGGGGACAGCTTGTGAGGCATTTCAACACCCCAGCATGAGGTGATAGTTCAAGTTCTCAAGCTCCCCAAAGCTGTGAGAAAATACACGATCCTGGGAACAAAGGCAGAATCTTCAGAAATGACCACGGGTAAAGGAGAATTTTTAAAAAGTAGACCAACCAAAAGAGTAGGACAAGGGCTATTGGGAACAGATGACATAATCAAAGTTTTGAGCCAGAAAACAGTGAAACCTTATAGCCCAAACTGCTTGCACTCAAGATGAGGCCCCAGACTTTGAAGGTGAACTCAGTGTCCCCAAATCTTCAGTCCCAGACTCTTTCCACAACCCCTGCTGGAAGAAACAGCAGGATAAGCAACATAGAAATAAGCCAGCAAGTTCCTGGCGGATAAAATGGTCCTAACAGAAGCTCTGTGCCTCCAACGCCTCCCCACAATCAACTCCCTGCCCCATTAGCTTTCTGGCCTGTCCCTGTTTCGACACTGATGGGGTGCAAAGCCATGATATATGTCATCACTGAAGCTGCTCAGCATCACTGCCTGGCTCCCTCCACTGACAGGGAGGCACTGATTTAGTGATACTGCCCTTCTTGGTGGCAGCAAACTGCCAAGAGTCTGAAATGAGAACTAAAAGTCAATAACCTTGCCTATCCCGAGAAGATGAGTGAAGTCAGGACATTAAATAATTCTTTTTCCTGTATTCTCTCCTGATCCCTTACTAGGAAAGAAACAGCTTGCTTTCAGGAAGACCTCATGGATTAGTGCCTACAGTGCAAGGCCAGACTTGGCTTTGGGAGGGAAGAAAGGTGAAGGCAGGCTGGTGGGGGCAGGGTGGAGGGGGGGCACACGCCCTGCATTTAATGGTAGTCCTGTCATTTACCAGCTCTGGCTGTCATTGAGGGTTTCTGAGATTATTTCCTCACCAGCAAAAAGTCAGTATGATAATGCATTTTCTGGAGGTTGTAAAAAAGAAAATGTATGATAATTCTGACATGGAATGCATTAAAAAAAAAAACTGTAACTATTACTGTCATTAAGAGAAGGAAAGAAAAATTCTTGACCATATTCTGTGTGCCAGGCTGTGGCCAAGTACTGTTGACATAAATTTTCTCACGTAATCCCCATCTCTGCCTTATGCAAGGCATTTTATTTTACTGGTTCAGAAAGGTACAATTATTAGCCCAAGGTCATTTGGCTGGTAAGCAGTGGCTCTAGCTGTCACCCCCAGATCAGTTTCTTTCCAAGGCTTCTTCTAGTAGATGACAGGTTTAGTGAGGTTTTAGTGGCCCAGGTCAAGGCATTTGGCAAAGGATGCTGCTATTTCCCTGACCCCGCACCACTTCTCCATTACTCAGCTGGTCTGAAAGTCAGCAGAGCTATGACTTTGAAGATAGGCTGGTCACAGCAGTTCTTAGGGCAACTCAAAGGGGCTTGGGGGCATGCTGGCACTAAGTTCTGTTCTCCTTACATTGAGTCAAGCAAAATCCTATTTTTAAGTTGTTTCACCCAATTCTGAACACTCCTTCTCTTTGGATAAATGAAGAGTGAGTACTAAAATTTTAAGCTATGAATTTGTCCTCTTACACATACACACATATAGATCATGTGTGTGCATGTGTGTGTGTGTTTATACACACATAATACTGGAGTTCTGTGTTTCTTTGCATGTATGTGTGAAAGTTTGCAGCTTCAGTTTTTTTCCTTTTTAGCACCAGACTCATGACCTACACTTCAGGATCCTTTCCCAAGGTGAAGAGGCCTCCTGCACCATAATTATTTCTTTGTAAACATAACTCATGAATGTCCTTCTAACTTCCATCAGGAAGGTCCTCCGGTATTCACACAGCTCCTCATGGCCTACATATGAAGTCACCCTTTCTTCCTAACCTTCAAAATACCTCTGAAACCTTACTTCCTTTGCTTGAAACAGAAAAATAAAAATCTGCAAATAAGGTGCTAAATTTGCATAAATAAATTATAACCTCAAAGGCGGCAAGTTTTGAACCCAAGCCTCTGGTGTTAGCCCCCAACACCCTTAAGCACTGCATTCTACAGCCTGCTACCAATGCCAGCCAAGCAGCATTTGAAACAAGAGTGATTAGAAAATGAACTAGATATTACAAGGTCTGGTGGGGGGTGGGATGGGGAGCTACTGTTTAATGGGCACAGAGTTTCAGCTTGGAATGATAAAAAACGTTCTGGAGATGGATAATGGGGATGGTTGCACAACATTGCGAATGAGCTAAATACCACCAATTACACACTTAAAAATGGTGAAGATGGTCAATTGTATGTATGCATATTTTTCCATAATTAAAAAAAGAAAGACAAAAGAAGAAGCAGTGATCACCACTCTGTGGCAATTCATTTAACTTTTTTAGTTTTCCCATGAGTAAAATGGGGATATTAACACCTACCTTAGAATATTGCTGTGATGACTAAACTCTAACATACACAGTACACCTAGCCCCCATGTAGCACACTGTGATGCTCACCCTATAGCCACTCTCTTTGCTTTGTCCAATGCTAATATCCCCATGCATTTCAACTCCTTGAGCTCAGCTAGAGGAGGTGGGGAAGGTGTGGGCTAAATGGGAAGCCTATTTGCTATTTAGAGCTGGTTGACCATCTGCAAATTCCCAGCACTTAATAGATGTCTCATAACTGTTTGTCCAGGGAATTCTCTGATGGTCCAGTGGTTAAGACTCTGCGCTTTCACTGCTGAGGGCCTGGGTTTGATGCCTGGTTGCGGAACTAAGATCCCACAAGATTGTGTGGCATGGCCAAAAAAAAAATGTTTATCCAACTTAATTGGACTGAATAGATAAACCACAAAGGGAAAATAGAAGGATGTGATGTCCTGTTTTAAGACAGTTCTTGAGCCATGTACTGGGGACTCTTAATCCACAGGGGATATAAAGAATATTTGTTGTTCATGAGGCAATTCTGTGGTTCACTTGATTTCATTCCAGATTTAGGCTATTTTTTTTAAGGCTGTTATTTTATGTGCAGTTTTACTATCTTGAACAACTGGAGCCAATGGGAAATTGGTGTTTGGGGGGCTATCTGTAATGTCAGTAAGAGGCACAAGAAGCAGATTCACAGGGTATAACTTACTTAAGGCCCAGTGGGGGATTACACCTAAGTCTGAAAAAGAAAATAGACATTAACTGGATCCACCTTTTACTTTTAAGGTGGCAAAGAGTCTATATAGGAATGATCATTATAATTATGTAATTCGCTACACTGCTTTTAAAACAAAAGCAAGGCGCATAAGATGTGCCCCAAATCTACAAATTCTAGATGTACATAGTACTTTCATTTTCTGCTCTGGTTGGTTAAGTGAAGATGAGGAGGCTGAGTGGAAACAGAAAAGGAAATAATAGAGAGAGAGAGAGAAAAGAAAGAATTACAGAATGGATCAGACAGAGAAGCAAGAAAAAGGAGAAACCATAGAGGAAGGAGGCATGAGTACAGAGAGAGAGAGAAAAAGAGAGAAGAAAAACAGGGTGATAAAAAGTTCTCAATTGGTTCTGAGGCAAGTGGAAGTGTCACCGACTTTCACATCCTGAGGTCACGATTGACCTTGATCATTACCATTTGATGGCCACAATGTTCATGGTCCTCCAAGTCCTCCCCTTGTGTTCCCTGTCTCTGAAAAAGGCTCATCATTCACTCATATACTCACAGGAACCCTGAGCATCCTTGAGCCCTCTCTCTTGTCCTCATCATGGTTGCCATGTTCTGCTAATGTTAACATCTGTGTGTATTACAGATCTATTCACTTACCTCCATCTCTACTGCAGGCCCCTCTCCTTTCTCACCTGGAAAGGAAAAGTGTTGCCCATCAGATCTCTGCCCTCTACTCCAGCATCTATGCTACTGGCAGTGATTTCTCAATGGCAAAGCTAGTCGTCCTGGCTAAGATTCTTTTTTCTCTAGTAACAGAAACTCACTCAAACAGGCTCACATGCTAAGTATGGAAATCTATAGTACATACACTATGTAGAGGTTTTTTTTTTTCTTTTCTCTCCTGCAAGAATTGTCTCCTCTTCTGTGATTTTCGATGGGTATCACTTGGGGAGAAAGAAGAGAAGCAGCTTCTAAAATTAAAGGAAAGCAGAGATTGGAAGGGAAATGTGACTCTAAGCAGTGAACTCCTCATTCTGAGCCATGCAGCCTGAAGCAGCTGGGCCTCCTGGGAACCTACAGGGCTGAAATAGTGACAGCCCAGGTCAGCCCAGGTGCAGCCCCTAGGCTGAATGTGGTACAAATCACAGTCCCTCAAACTCGGAAAACCACTATGCCAGGGGTCAGGGCACTCACCAGCCATATCACTGAGGCCAAGACTGGCCATAATGAGGGGAGGCCACCAGACACAGGGAGGACAACTAGCTTCAGGGCTACAAGACAATGCAGGCAAGCTGGCCTTCTGGTCACCGGTAAACATGTGGATATGTCTGGGGCTTCCCTGGTGGCTCAGATGGAAAAGAATCCACCTACAGTTCAGGAAACCCAGGTTCAATCCCTGGGTTAGAAAGATCCCCTGGAGGAAGGCATGGCTACCCACTCCAGTATTCTTGCCTGGAGAATCCCATGGACAGAGGAGCCTGGCGGGCTACATCTAGGGGTCTCAAGAGTCAGACATGACTGAGCAAATAGCACATACACAAAAGAGAGACGGACTGAACTTTCTGCAAATCGGGGAATGTGGGCCAGATCATTTGATTGCTTGAGTAAGATTATTTTCACAGCCCACCAGCTATAGTCAGGCAGGCCTATCAGAAAAAGAACACACAGCTGCTGAGAAAACACCCCTGCTGAGGAGCTAAAGGGATGAAATTCATCCTATGAAGGAGATGCAGGGCCTGTCACCACCCCCAGACTACCAACTGTGCCATCCAATCCAGAAACTCTTCAATTCCCTTCTCAGGAACCACACTGACAGTTCTCATACTTTAGCCAACATAAAAGTCACCTGCTGCTGCTAAGTTGCCTCAGTCGTGTCCGACTCTGTGCGAGTATTAAAACACAGACTCCTGGGCCCCACCCTGGGATTCTGATTTAGTGGTATGGGATAGGGCCAGAGAATTTGCATCTCCATGGGCTACAACCCCAAGTAGCATTATCCTACAGGATAGAGTCCAGACTTTTCTAACATGATCCAGCCTCCACTCCCGGTTCTCTCTTCTCTGTAGCATCCTTACCTGCCACTCCGCTGCACTGCACATCATACACCAGCACTGTGCTGTACAGCATGGTATTTGGAAGAGCTCCACAAGACTTTGCTTCCAGGGTTCTACTTGCTCTTCTCCCACAATCCCTCAATTTCTCCCAAAGGAAGAAAACTTACTGTGAGTTAGACTGACTCCAGAATACTAACTGGGCCATGTTTGCTAGTGAGTGGGTGCAAAGGTCAAGCTCTCAATGTGCATCTCTCTCTTCTGTCTACTCCATGTGGAAGGGCCAAGACTCCTGCCCACCCCCACCCCCGCTGCCATCCCACCCCCCAGCCAGGTCCCTGTGAGGGCGCTCTGGTCGATCGCTCTGGCCATCCTCCTTCCCTCCCACCCAAGGAAAGCAGCGGGCTGACCTCTAAGAAGAGCAGGCTGAGCCCTGGGTATCAGTGTCTCCCGGTCTCACTCTCTCTCCTGTTTTCCCATACTACATAATAAAAGCCAGTTTCCATCCAATCTGGACCTACTTATGCCTTCTCAGTTTATACTGAAGTGTGAAGGGGAGGCTGCTGCAAGGTGAGTCAGTCTTGATAGGGAAGTCCCTTAAGCTGAACCAATGTGTGTCAATGTCCTTTTGTACAGTCAGTGGTCTGGCAGGATCCACAATATTCAGATGTGGGAGGAAAGAGGGTCCTCAAATTTTGAGCTCAGGACCCATGTTCCAATCAGTATTGGGATTTGGAGGGAAAATCCAAGCAATAATAAATAAGTAAAATGATATTCATCTTTTCTTTGTCACTATTCTTTGTTGCAAGGTCTCTGCATCTATGTCACTGGGAGGGTAGCAGTATACCTGGATCCACTGGCCTTTGTGTCATCATAATGCTATTCAAATCCCACTCTTATTCCTTACAGGACCTGTTTCATGATGGAAAAGACAGCCCAGGGTCCAATGCCTGGCCCTTTCACAGCCAAACAGAGATTTCAAAAACTGACCTCACAGCACTGTTGGGAGGTGTAGCTGAGAAAAAGAACTTTGAAAAGTGTTTAAAGAGTATGAAACCTCAGTCATTTTGCTGAAGTTTTATTCTTTTCAAGGAGCACCAAGCCTGTGTCCAAGTGCTCAGTGCCAAACTCCTGGTGCCCCTTCTGGGTCAACCAGTTATTCTCGTCTGGATGACCCTCTCCCAAGGCAAGAAAGTCAAATCTGGAGCCCAGGCATTGTCAACCCCTGTCCAGATGGTTTTCCTCCATACGACAGGATGTTAGCCACAGGCTGCATCTTCAGCCACAAGCGTAAAATAGGACTGCTCTGTGTCTGATTAGCTCCAAATATATTAGCCAGGAATCTTTGCCTTTTGGACTCTCACATTGCATGTGGGAATTCACCCATGACGATATCACATCATTTTAATAAGAACTTCTGACAGCTGACTGGTCAGTATGAAATACATCCTGGGGTAGACCAGGGGGAGATACCACCAAGACCTCCTCCTGAACTCATGGCCACTTCAACAGGCGCATTTGGACACCCTCCTTTGCTGCTTTCTGCAGATCACCAAGTTCTCCTCTGTGTTGTCACATTATACTTTATGCAGTTGTATGCACTGACCTGTACCCTAACTTCTTCTGTACAAAAGGACATTGACACACATCGGTTCAGCTTAACGGACTTCCCTATCAGGACTGACTCACCTTGCAGCAGCCTCCCCTTCACACTTCAGTATAAACTGAGAAGGCGGAAGTCGGTCCAGATTGGATGGAAACTGGCTTTTATTACGTAGTGCACACTCACAGGCCTTGTCTTATCTTAACTTCAAAACAACCATGCAATTAGGGCATCATTAAATCGTTTTTATCAGTTGAGGAAACAAAAGACGGAGAGGTTAAGCAACCTATTCCAACTTGGTCACACAGTTTGTGTTGGAAACCAGAATTCAAATGGACAGGTCTGACTGATCAAGAAGTTATTTGTCAAGATAGGAGCACAGAGACATCCTTTGTTTTCTGTTTAACTGCCACAGCCAAATCACCAGCAAGCCTACTTTCATCCCCAAGCCCCAGGTGTGCCTATGGTCTGGTCTCTCGGCAGCTTCTTAGAAAATACAGTGATTTCTAAACCAATGACTTTACTTGCTCCTCACCACATCCGAAGTTCTTGAGAACAGGACACTTCAATTGTTCTGGCATCTACTGTCTTTCTCTCTCTGAACTGGGCGGGAGCACTCACCCTGCACTTGGGCCCACCCTGACGCAGCAGTACATCCCATTCACAGCATAAAGAAAGTGGAGGAGTAGAGCATGCAGATTTTATTACAGAAACAGTGACCCTGAGTATTAGTCACACAACTGTGGCTGAGGGGTATGAGTTGAAAGGATAATGCAAATAACCTCCCCAAACTATTCACCTATATTCTCATAAAACGGCTGACAAAGAAGGCAATGACTAACGTGATTTAAACTTGCATGTCGCAGTTGTCCAGAAAACTATTCCAAAAACAGCTTTTAGGTGGGGGAGGAGAAAACAGATTACAGAGGTGAACAGGACCTGAGACAGACGGATTTCAACATTCAGCTTGATCCCCAAAACTCATCTCCATTTGCCATATTCTTCCTCATCTTCAGGCCCTGGTTCTCACATTCAGCTGGGAATTAGCATCTTCCTGGGAGTTTTTGAACATGCAGATTCTCAAGTCTGCTGTCAGATCTAAAGAATAAGCATCCTTGCAGAGTGGAACTAGGAATTTGTATTTACTAGGCTTTCACTTCTGTATCATCAGTTGACTCTAATGCAACCAATCACTCCAGGAACTGGCTGTTTTAACAGACACTGACACATGAAACAGCTTTCTGGAAGAAAAGTGTCCTTTGCAATAACTTGGAGCTCTTCACTGTTTGAAATGTCTCTGAGAAGTCCGAAGACGTCTTCTGCAGAGGGACAGCATCCACCCCTTAGTACAATTCACCTCTTCTCTCTCAACTCCCATGAGCCACCTGTCTACTTTTAACATCTCTTCTGTGTAAGAAAATGCTAATAACTTTGTAGCATGATGTTTCCATTTGTATTCTGGACCAAAAAGGAGGAAACACTCTGCTGACAGGCACACCGCTCACTTTCCCTTGGTGATACTAATGCTTATTATACACAGAGAAAGTGGGAGCCTGGCACCAGCTTCTCTCTTTATGCTCTGCTGCAGCTAAGCTCAGACCCTGACTACGATTAACAATAGAAAAAGGACAGCAAGCAATTCACTTCCTATTCCCAAAGCAACGTTAAGTAAGCAAAGGTTTGTGGCCAGCTCCTCTTTGTGGAATAGTTGTATCAAATAACATTTGTACAGCACTTTACAGTTTCCAAATCACCTTCCCTTTCAATACAATCTCATCTCATCATCAGAATAACCGAGAGCAGTAGGTAGTATTTCCTTTGTTAACCTGTAGCGGCTGAAGCTCAAGTAGTTAAATGACCTATACAAGTTTACACAGCTGGGAAATGGAAAACCCACTTTGGAACCAGGTCTTTTGATTTCACCTCTGTCCTGCCTTGATAAATGCCTAACAAATATTGCTGAATGAATAAATGAAAGGATAAACGGATAGATGGGTGGATGATCTTTTATGAAACACACACAATGGTAAAGATTCCAATTAACTTTAATACACACTATTGGCTGTAACAAAGGATGATGTCAAAACCTAAACTTCCCTGTCAAAACTTCCCTGGTGATCCAGTGGCTAAGATTCTGTGCTCACAATGCAGGGGGCCCATTTTGATCACTGGTCAGGGAACCAGATCCTGCATGCTGCTACTAAAAGATCTCACAGGCTGCAATGAAGATCAAAGATCCCACACACTGCAGCTAAGACCAAATGCAGCCAAACAAATATTTTTTTTTAAAACCCTGAAGAAAAACTCAGCATTGGAAATGGACTTTCAAACATAAACTGAGTGTGTGAATTTGCTAGTTTGACTTTTCTCAGTAAGACATTTGTCTTCTAGCTATTCCACAGGAAGAACAGCATGGTGAGGAAGACTGTGGCAGCAGAAAGCTTGAGTTCGAACCCCAGCTCTGCTGTTTATGAGCTTTGTAACGTAGGACAGGTTACTTCTTTGCACCTCAGTTCTCTGCCCATAAAATTGGAATAATAACAATCAAGTACCACTTACAGAGCTGGTTGAAGATTTTAAAAATTAGATCTATGCAATGTATTTTGAATTATACCTGGCACACAGCAAGTTATCAGACATTTCCTTGATACATTAGTAAAAAATATCTGCTCATACACAATCAATTCTCATCTGTTTATATGTGGATTATTCATCGGGTTTTAGGTTTTAGCTTGGTTTACACCCATAGTGATCTGTAGCCTTGATACTCTGCTGCCCTTGAGGAAGAAGAAAGGAATTCACTCTTGCAGAGCAAGTATCACATACCAGGCACTAGGTCAGACCCTTCACACGTGCTACCTTACGTAATTCTCACCGCTCCATCATGAAGTTGCTGTCATTGTCCCCATTCCACAGATGGGGAAAATCTAAGGCCTGGAGAGCTTAATAAACCCTAGCTGGTAAGTAGAATGGAAGGTTAAATCCAGGTCTTTCTCTTTCCCAAGCCCTTGCTCTTTCAGACTGTCTCATACTCAACACAGATATGAATGCTATCCTGACTAAATTCAAACCGTAACCACATGCCTTCCCCCAAATCATGCCATATTGTTGAACGAATAAATGAAGAGACATGCCATATGTCTCCGTCTAGCTCCAATCTTGGGGCAAATCCCGATGTCCTAGAGCAGTGATCCCCAACCTTTATGGCTCCAGGGACTGGTTTCATAGAAGACAATTTTCCCACACAACAGAGGGGTGGGGTGGGGGTGGGGGTGGGTGGTGAGTGATGAGGAGTGGCTGTAAATGCAGATGAAGCTTTGCTTGCTCTTCTGCAAGCACTAAGCACTCACCTCCTGCTGTGCAGCCCGGCTCCTAACAGGCCACACACAGACTAGAACCAGCCAGTGGCCTGGGAGTCAGGGACCCCTGGCCTAGAGGAACAACTTCCTGGGAAGTCATAGGGCATAGCAAGATGAACCACTCAGCCAAGCCACTATCAATCCAATGCTTTTACTCAGGAACAAAAGTGTGTCCTGTGATTCAATATGCTAAGTACTATGATAACAGTACTTACCTGAGACAGTGACTATGATGATTGAGTTGTAAAAGCTCTTACCGCCCATCAAGGTTTCAATAGCTGTCAGCTGTAACAGATAGGAAAGCATAATGCTTTAGTGCATGAACTTGGGAGCCAGACCGCCTGTGCTCGAATCCCGACACTGAATCACTCACTGGTGTGAACTTGGGCAAGTTGCTGAATCTGTGCCACAGCTGCTCACCCGGAGATAACAGTAACACCTACCTCAAAGGGCTGTTGCGAGGATTACATGAGCACTATAAGTGAGGCCTTAGAACAGTGCCTGGAACATAGTAACTACTATGTAACTGGGTGGTTTTATTATTAAGAAAATGGGAGGCTTCACAGGGGAAAAAAGAGTTGGGGAAACATGGAAACAGACACTTACGTATACTGTGGGTGGGGTTTTAATATTAATGCAATTGATTTGGCAATATCCAACAGCATTTCGAATATTTTTGATTTGTGGTTCATCAATTCCATCCAAGGAATGTAAACTCCAGATATACCAGAGTGTGTGTGTGTGTGTGTGTGTGTGTGTGTGCGCGCACACACATTTGTGTGTTAAGGGAAATACCTAGGGATAAGCGAAAACTCCTTTAACCCAATAAGGCTATATCTATCAGAAGCCTAGGAAGCAACATTCACAAGCAGTATAGAACCACAAAATCCCCTTAAAATCAGGATCAGGAAAGACATACCCCCATCATCATTTCTAGTCAACGTCATACTAAAGACTAAGCCAAATGCATTAAGAGAAGAAAAATGAATAAGGATTGGAAGGAAAGAAATAAAGCTGCCATTAAGTGAATATAAGATGACTGTCTACATGAAGTTCAATAGAGTTTATAGAGAATTTATTATTATTAACAGCAATGAGAGAGCTTAGCAAGGTAGCTAGTTATAAGAATAATGTAAAAAAATAAATTCCATTTCTGTCTCTCCAGCAGCAACAAAAATAAAAGTTTTCAAAACCTCTATTAGTTTTGAAATATATTATTCCGAAACAAACTATCCCAAATTTTAGTGGCTTAAAACAGCTAACATTTATTATCTCTCATTATATCTGATGCTTTGCTGACTACACGAAAGCCTCTGACAGTATGGATCACAGCAATGTATGGAAAGTTCTTAAAGGGATGGGAATACCAGACCACCTCACGTGTCTCCTGAGAAACATGTATGCAGTTCAAGATGCAACATTTAGAACCTTACATGGAATAACAGACAGTTCAAAAGTGGGAAAGGGTTCAAAACTGGGAAAGGAGTACGTCAAGGCTGTATATTGTCACCCTGCTTATTTAACTTCTATGCAGAGTACATCACCCACTCCAGTGTTCTTGCCTGGAGAATCCCAGGGACAGGAGAGTCTGGTAGGCTGCCGTCTATGGGGTCACATGGAGTCGGACACAACTGAAGTGACTTAGCAGCAGAGTACATCATGCAAAATCCCAAGCTGGATGAATCACAAGCTGCAATCAAGAATGCTAGACGAAATATCCACAACCTCAGATACCCAGATGATACCACTAATGGCAGAAAGTTAAGGGGAGCTAAAGAGCCTCTTGATGAGGGTGAAAGAGGAGAGTGAAAAAGCTGGCCTAAAATTCAACATTCAAAAAACTAAAATCATGGCATTCAGCCGCATTGCTGCTAAGTCGCTTCAGTCGTGTCTGACTCTGTGTGACCCCATAGATGGCAGCCCACCAGGCTCCCCGTCCCTGGGATTTTCCAGGCAAGAACACTGGAGTGGGCTGCCATTTCCTTCTCCAATGCATGAAAGTGAAAAGTGAAAGTGAAGTCACTCTGTCGTGTCCGACCCTCAGCGACCCCATGGACTACAGCCTTCCAGGCTCCTCCATCCATGAGATTTTTCAGGCAAGGGTACTGGAGTGGGGTGCCATTGTCTTCTCTGTTAGCTGCATTACTTCATGGCAAATACATGGGGGGAAAGTGGAAACAGAGACAGATTTTCTTTTCTTGGGCTCCAAAATCACTATGGATAATGACTGCAGCCATGAAATTAAAAGACACTTGCTCCTTGGAAGAAAAGCTATGACAGCATATTAAAAAGCAGAGACACCACATTATTAGAGGCCCATATAGTCAAAGCTATGGTTTTTCCAGTAGTCAAGTGCAAATGTGAGAGTTGGACCATAAAGAAGGCTCAGTGCTGAAGAATTGGTGCTTTCGAGTTGCGGTGCTGGAGAAGACTCTTGAGAGTCTCTTGGATTGCAAGGAGATCAAACCAGTCAATCCTAAAGGAAATGAACCCTGAATATTTATTGAAAAGGCTGATGCTAAAACTGAAGCTCCAATATTTTAGCCACCTGATGTGAAGAGTCAACTCATTGAAAAATACGCTGAAGCTGCAAAAGATTGATGGCAAAGGAGAAAAGAGCAATAGAGGATGAGATGGTGAGATAGCATCACCAAGTTAATGGACATGAATTTGAGCAAAGTCCAGGAGATAGTGGAGGACAAAGGAGCCTGGCATGCTACAGTCTGTGGGGTCACAAAGAGACAGCCACAACTTAGCAACTGAAAAACAACTATATCTGAGGGTTAGGAATCCGGAAGTTGCTCATCTGGATGATTCTGGCAAAGCGTCTGTCTCTCAAAAGACTGCAGTCACATGTTGGTGGGGCTTTAGTCATCTGATCCTTGACTGGGGCTAAAGGATCCATTTCCAAGATGGCCCACTCACATGGATGGAGGTTGGGTATTAGCACGCCTCAGTTCCTTCCAGATGGACCTCTCTACGAGACTACTTGAGTATCCTCAGGACATGGCAGCTGCCCTCCTGCACAGAAGGTGATCTGAGAAAAGACAGGAGTAAGCCACAGTACCTCTTATGAATTAGTCTCTAAATTAATTCTGCTTTATTGTTTCATTAGCAGGAAGTCTCTAAGTCCATTTCACACCTAATAGGAAAATTAAGCTCCATTTTTTAAAGGCAAGCACTTCACAGAACGTCTTGACAGACTTTTAAAACTACCAGAGATATCATTTTGAGCAGAAAAATCTAATCTACTTAGGAATAAATCTAATGAAAGATGCTTAAATCTTTAAGGAGAAAAACTTTAAACTTTAGTGAAAGACATTAAAGAAGACCTAACTTAATGTGGAGATATATGTTAGGTAGCCTCAAAAGCAATTCTCTCAAATTGATATATTAAATCAATTTGTTTCTAATCTAAACCTTGGGCAGAATTTTTTTTTTTTTTTTTGAGCTTGAAAAGCGTATTCTGAAATTCATATGGAAATTCAAAGGCCCAAGAATAGAAAACACACTCCTGAAGAAGAAAAAGTACAAGGCTGAAGAACATGCTCCACATACATCAAAATGTCTCATGAAGTTTGATAGCAATAGCAGTGAAAATAGTGTGGGATTGTCTCAGAAATAGACGAACTCTGCAGTGGACAGAATAGCAATCCCAGACACAGATCTATACAGCCATAGAAACTTGATGCATGCCATAAGGAACACAGAAAATGACTTGGTATAGTATAGTATTTATTTATTTATTAAATAGTATAGTATTTAATAAATAATGCTGCCATACTGCTTATTCACAGAGAGAGAAGATGAAACTATATCTTTACCTCAGAGCAAATCTTTAAATAAATGAATCTCAAGTAAATTTAAAACTTGAATGTAAATGTCAAAACTCTGAAAGTCACAAAAGAAAATATACAAATATGAGTTGGTGACCTTATGATATGGAAGGGCTTCTTAAGCAGACATAAAAATGATAGCCATGAAAATAACTGATAAATTTAACTATATGAAAATGAAAAACACTGAACAACCAAAAAATTTAAAAAAAGAAGGATAAAGAAAGTGAAAGAGACAGGCCATGCATGGTAAAAATACTTTTACCAAGATTCACAAAATGTGTTTCCATACAACAGAAGGGAAGAGAAACTATTCTGGACAATTCTTGAACATTTATATCTGGCTAAAAGCAAGGACGTGGGAATGAACTTGGTGTATTTGGAGGATAATTCAGAATGCTGGTAATCTGGCACTTTCAATCATTCTGCCAATTCTTATTGGGTACTTTCTATTAATAAGAGAGTCCCATGGGCGGAGGAGACTGGTGGGCTGCAGTCCATGGGGTCCTGAAGAGTCGGACACGACTGAGTGACTTCACTTTCACTTTTCACTTTCATGCACTGGAGAAGGAAATGGCAACCCACTCCAGTGTTCTTGCCTGGAGAATTCCAGGGATGCGGGAGCCTGGCGGGCTGCCGTCTATGGGGTCGCACAGAGTCGGACACGACTGAAGCGACTTAGCAGCAGCAGCAGCAGCAGCATGCTCAGCTACACGTGAGTTATAATCCATGGAACTGAAAATGATTTAATAGCAACAAAAGACAGAGTAAAAAATAAAAGTAATAAATCATGAATGTCACCTTGAGTGACACCTTGAATGTCACCTATACTTGTGTCATTAATTGGCAGACATGGAAACTGAAGTCCAAATAGGAGATGTGATTTGTTGAAGTTCTTAACAACTAGTAAATGTAAGTTGGGACTAGTTCTCTTGATTTCCTCAGCATACTCTTCTGCCTCTCATATTATAGTATGAGGGAGTTTAGACTGTACTCCTTAGTGTAGTCTAATTCAGCACTTCAGGAGATTTCATAATATAATTAATATACACATGATTAGAGGCATACAACTTGAGAAGAAACTAGGCATTGTGATGATGCGAAACCCTATTACCATTTTGTTAGACAATGAGCATAATACATCCAAACAAGGGAATACCAGACAGTCAATAAAAAGATGATGTAAATCTAGAAATGGATCTGTATATGGAAGAATGACTGACATAACATTAAATAAAGATTATAGAAAGTTACATTTATCATATCCTATATATGTAAAATTATATATATAAACACAGGTATGTGAAACTATACCATGTGTAAAATTATATACACAATTATATATGTATGGATATATATGTATGTATATACATATAGTGTGGGTATGCTTGTGTTAGTTGCTCATCCGTATCTGATTCTTTGCGACCTCATGGACTGCAGCCCCCCAGGCTCCTCAGTCCATGAAATTCTCCAGGCAAGAATACTGGAGTGGGTTGCCATTCCCTCCTCCAAGAGATCTTTCTGACTGGGGATTGAATCTGGATCTCCTGAATTATGGGCAGACTTCTTCTGTCTGAGCCACTATATCAGTTCAGTTCAGTCACTCAGTCACGTCCGACTCTTTGCAACCCCATGAATCACAGCACGCCAGGCCTCCCTGGCCATTACCAACTCCCGGAGTTCACTCAAACTCACGCCCATCGAGTCGGTGATGCCATCCAGCCATCTCAACCTCTGTCGTCCCCTTCTCCTCCTGCCCCCAATCCCTCCCAGCATCAGAGTCTTTTCCAATGAGTCAACTCTTCGCATGAGGTGGCCAAAGTATTGGAGTTTCAGCTTCAGCATCAGTCCTTCCAATGAACACCCAGGACTGATCTCCTTTAGGATGGACTGGTTAGATCTCCTTGCAGTGAAAGGGACTCTCAAGAGTCTTCTCCAGCACCACAGTTCAAAAGCATCAATTCTTCGGCACTCAGCTTTCTTTATAGTCCAACTCTCACATCCATACATGACCACTGGAAAAACCATAGCCTTGACTAGATGGACCTTTGTTGGCAAAGCAATATCTCTGCTTTTCAATATACTATCTAGGTTGGTCATAACTTTCCTTCCAAGGAGTAAGCGTCTTTTAATTTCATGACTGGAGTCACCATCTGCAGTGATTGTGGAGCCCAGAAAAATAAAGTCTGACACTGTTTCTACTGTTTCCCCATCTATTTCCCATGAAGGGATGGGACCAGATGCCATGATCTTCATTTTCTGAATGTTGAGCTTTAAGCCAACTTTTTCACTCTCCTCTTTCACTTTCATCAAGAGGCTTTTTAGTTCCTCTTCACTTTCTGCCATAAGGGTGGTGTCATCTGCATATCTGAGGTTATGGTTATTTCTCCCTGCAATCTTGATTCCAGCTTGTGCTTTTTCCAGCCCAGCATTTCTCATGATGTCCTTTGCATATAAGTTAAATAAGCAGGGTGACAATATACAGCCTTGACGTAGTCCTTTTCCTATTTGTAACCAGTCTGTTGTTCCATGTCCAGTTCTAACTGTTGCTTCCTGACCTGCATATAGGTTTCTCAAGAGGCAGGTCAGGTGGTCTGGTATTCCCATTTCTTTCAGAATTTTCAACAGTTTATTGTGATCCACAGAGTCAAAGGCTTTGGTATAGTTAATAAAGCAGAAATAGATGTTTTTCTGGAACTCTCTTGCTTTTTCAATGCCATTGTACAGGTATATATAAATATGCAGAGATATAGTGATTTCTGGATGAGTGTTGTGTTTGTTGAGTGTTTGTTGATGAGTGTTTGTTAAGGGTAGTATTTGCTAGAATATGAGATGGATTTTATTTTCTTCTTTGTACATTTCTCCATTGTTGATTTTTAAAATATTGATCTAGTATCTTTTTTAAAGCAATGAAATTTAAAAGATAGATTTCTTTCTGAATAACTTCAAATATCAGGAGCATGCTAATGGGTTGAACACATATTCATGATAGAACATGGACAATGGAAATAGAGAGCACAGCAAGACCTACTTATCTAGCAAAAGGGATGGGAAAACAAACCTGCATGTAGGACCAAGTGATACAACTTCCTAAAATAATCTGAAGGAGCTTGCATCCTGGATGACACACTTAGTCTCCACCAGCCTTGGACTTCCAGGGCTTCAGGCATCTTCTGACAGGAGAAAAACGATGCCTGCATATACAACCTCCTACTTAGCATGCTTTCAGTTACATGCAGCTGAATGAATTTGTAAAAGCTGCATGCAATAAACTGCCTCAAATTGACTTTGCTTAGTCATAGTTTGTGATGTCCCCATATAGCAGGAGCTAAAATTGATTTTTGCCAAATTAAAAATAAATCAAGAGTGAAATTATGAGGGCAAGGAAAATGATTATCTTTGCTGAAAGACTAAGCTACTTATTAATCACAAGCCCTTTAGCAGCACCAAGCACAGAGTTACATACAAATAGTTCCTATGTCCACTATAATTATTTTTATTTATTCTGTAACACTTTTGGCAATACCTTCCTAATCCTGTTCCAACTTGTCTGAAGTCCAGTATACTGACTGTTCTCGTGGAGTTCTTGAAAATTAGCTGCAAAGCCTTAAAGTTTAATCTACAACAACTTAAGTATACGACCACAAACATACCAGTTTACATCTAATATCTATGCTTTCCAGTGAGTGTAACTCACACAAACATGTACATCACTTAAGGTCTAACTCTTCTGTTCCAATTATATGAATAACCTTTACAATCAGAGATACAATATTTTAGAAAGCTGCACAGAAAGTACTTACCTACCCTATGCGATTCTGCCATGACTGATAACTATTGATCTGTCTTCCTCCCCCCAGAAAAGGTTTGGAGTAAAACTACACAGGCAATGTGAATAATGTAATTGAGTCATTATTAATCACTTGTAATCCCTTTCCTTTGCCACATTTATTAATCCTTAAAGGTTTTCAGAAAATCGTTCTATTCCAAAATTCTTCACATACCATCTGTTTAGGCACATTCCTCGTATTCTTACTAGGTTTTCACAGATGCCACTTTTTAAATCAGCAAATCTCCTCAGGAGCATCATCTGGCTCCCATCACCCCTACTTCAGGGAGCCCCTAGTCATCACAGTAATACCAGCATCAGAACAGATGTTCCATATTCTCAGGCAGATTTCCCTCCCTCCATAGAGTTTCTGAATGCAAATTTTGAGATGGGGAAAAAAAAATCTTTTGGGTGCAAGAGTTTTCTGCAGTTGCTTCCTCTGTGTCAAATGCAGGCTGCAACCCTCATTTCTGCTCTTCTGGAGAAGACATGGTCAGAGGGAATCTCTTTTCTCAGGGTATAGGGAGCAGAAATGAACACACAGAGACACAGACCAGAGAGAATCCTGGAAAGCCAAAGGCAACAAGATGCAAAGTCGAGTTATACAAGGCTTAGTTCTTGTTTAGGTTTTGGCTGCCCTGCACAGCATGCGAGATCTTAGTTCCCTGACCAGGGCCCCATTCAGTGGAAGTATGGCGTCTTAACCACTGGATCGCCAGGGAAGTCAAGGCTCAACTTTGTGAAGGTCAACTGGGTCTACTCTGCCATGGAAATCAAGCAACACTCTGATTTGTGCAGAAGGGAACAGATTGTCTTTGGAAGATATGTGGAAATACAACTGTGACTCAAAACATAATGGAAGACTGAGAATTTTTCCATGGAATTAGATCACTGAAGGCAATTACTTTGGATAACTGATTTGTTAACTGCCAGGATCTGATACAGAAATTATCCCAAAATACTCTTTCCAGATCTGTAACTTGCTTGTTCCACGTGAACACAATCTCAAAGTGAAGCTACATGCTGCAGTGATACTGGAAAGGCCCTGGTATGAAACAGGGCTCTGCCCTTCTTCACTGTTGTTGGGAATGTAAACTGGTACGGCCACTTTGGAAAACAGTATGGAGGTTCCTTAAAAAATGAAAACTAGAATTACCATATGATCCAGCAGTTCCACTCCTGGGTATATATCCAGACAAATTTAAATTTGAAAAGATATATGGCAGCGCTATTTACAACTAAATGTCCATCAGCAGATGAATGGATAATGAAGATATGATATATATATATCATGTGATATATATAGTGGAATACTACTCAGCCATAAAAAAGAATGAAATAATGCCATCTGCAGCAACATAGATGAACCCTGAGATCATACTAAGCAAAGTAAGTCAGACAGAGAAAGATAAATATCACATGACATCATTTAAATGTGGATCTAAAATATGACACAAATCGCCTGCCTACAAAACAGAAACAGACCCACAGACATAGAGAAGAGATTTTTTGCTGCCAAGGGGGTGGAGGGAGGGAAGGAATTGGAGTTTGGGATTAGCAGATGTTTATACAGAGAATGAATAAACAACAAAGTCCTACTGTACAGCACAGGGAACTATACTCAATATCCTATAACAAACTAATGCAAAGCCCACCTCCCCCCCCCAAATAGGGTTCTAGAATCAGACATGTACTAACTTGCTCAAGAGCCTGGTTAAGTGGCCTGTTCTATCTGACACCTCACTTCCTAATCTCTAATGTGAACAGTTGAACTAGATGACTACTAGGTCTCTCCCAGCCTGAAAGTAGCACGATGCCTTGTGCACAGTACGAATGCTCATATTTTATGATGAACTGCTTGTACCCACTTCCAAAATAGTATAACAGATGTCAAGATCTACTGGATCAGCTGGAGCAAAAAGAACAAAAGGAACCACGTTGAAAGACTACGTATGTTTCAGTTCAGTTGCTCAGTCATGTCCCACTCTTTGCGATCCCATGAATCACAGCACACCACCACCTAATCTTCAGACTCCATTCAGTTCAATTCAGTTGCTTAGTCGTGTCCGACTCTTTGCGACCTCATGAATCACAGCATGCCAGGCCTCCCTGTCCATCACTAACTCCTGGAGTTCACTCAGATTCACGTCCATCAAGTCAGTGATGCCATCCAGCCATCTCATCCTCTGTCATCCCCTTCTCCTTCTGCCCCCAATCCCTCCCAGCATCAGAGTCTTTTCCAATGAGTCAATTCTTTGCATGAGGTGGCCAGAGTACTGGAGTTTCAGCTTTAGCATCATTCCTTCCAAAGAAATCCCAGGGCTGATCTCCTTCAGAATGGACTGGTTGGATCTCCTTGCAGTCCAAGGGACTCTCAAGAGTCTTCTCCAACACCACAGTTCAAAAGCATCAATTCTTCGGCACTCAGCCTTCTTCACAGTCCAACTCTCACATCCATACATGACCACTGGAAAAACCATAGCCTTGACTAGACAGACCTTAGTCAGCAAAGTAATGTCTCTGCTTTTGAATATACTATCTAGGTTGGTCATAACTTTTCTTCCAAGGAGTAAGTGTCTTTTAACTTCATGGCTGCACTCACCATCTGCAGTGATTTTGGAGCCCAAAAAATAAAGTCTGACACTGTTTGCACTGTTTCCACTGTTTCCCCATCTATTTCCCATGAAGGGATGGGACCAGATGCCATGATCTTCGTTTTCTGAATGTTCAGCTTTAAGCCAACTTTTTCACTCTCCTCTTTCACTTTCATCAAGAGGCTTTTTAGTTCCTCTTCACTTTCTGCCATAGGGTGGTGTCATCTGCATATTTGAGGTTATTGATATTTCTCCCGGCAATCTTGATTCCAGCTTGTGTTTCTTTCAGTTCAGCATGTTTAGTAGAAGCAATAAACAGACTTCAGATATCAAAGCAAGGTTTTTCTGAGTGAGAAACATTGCTCAGGGCTGCATGACCTGCCACTGAATTACAGAGGAGAGGACGGCGCCCAGAGTGGCAGATAGATGAGTCTCAGAGTCCAGATCCAGGTCTACCGGCCAATCACTGAGTAACACCAGGTAGAAAATCCAAATGTCAATGTATGGCAAAACCAATACAGTATTGCAAAGTAAAATAAAGTAATAATAAAAATTAAAAAAAAAAAGAAAATCCACATCTCTGAACTGCTGCTTCTTCATCTTTAAAAGAAAAATTAAACAGGACAGATATGCTTTGGGAAAGTGGGGTGTACCCTCCAGATTTAAGTCTGATTACAAGACATTGACAAAAAGAAAGTTTAGTTACTGTCTTCTCTTCTCCCCATCACTCATTCTTTCTTTCTCCAAACTCACAGACAACTTTAATTCAGGTAGAAAGAATGTCAACTGACTAAGACACTTTGCAATCAACAACTGTTCCCATTCATTCCACTGTTCACCTATGACAAGACAGGTAAAGTTACAGAGGAGGAGGTCAGCAAAATCTCAACCATTCAACTATTGGAAGAAATTTGTCAGGCTCAGCAGAGACCTAAAAAAAAAAATAACTTTTTTTTCTTTTTTATAAGTTGGGGAGATTGTTGTTTTTTAATTTCTTAGTTTGGGCTCAGGTACTAATCATCCATATCTTTACCTCAACTTTCCCCTGAACAACTACAGTCTTAGTCATGTTCTGGCAGCGACCTCAAAGATCTTCAAGAAAAACAGCTTTCCAACTAAATCCTAAACTTCTTGCCTTTTCTCTCTCTGCCTTTTAGGACTAAGTCTGCATGAATTTGCTAAAATGTATTCGGCTAGCTTGTTCTTTCCATTTGCCTCGGTTTCTCCCTTTGAATACTACTCTCATCCCAAGCCATCTGAATCCCTTCTGTCATGCCCCCCACACTCAAGCCTGCCCTCTACCTATTGACACTTTTCCACCCCATCCCCTGGCTCCATTCATTCCTCTCAAAATTACTTTCTCTCTGTCTCATTCCCTTTCAGTCTGGGAAGTGGTAGGCCAGTTTATGGCGTCAAACTCCTATGACCATGAGGTTAGTCTCTTCATTGTTCTTTGCGGCTCTACGAATTTAAGAGAGATTGACTCAGACACAGATAGTATCGTAACACTGCCCTGCCCAACATGGTAGCCACTAGTCACTTGTGATCCTTTAAATTAAATAAAATTTAAAATTCTGTTCCTGCTTATAGTCATGTTTTAAGTCAAAAGATTATTTCTAACAACATAGAAAGTTCTATTAGTCAGCACTGCCTTCACATAAAGGAATTCGTTGTAATGGTGAGTTGCGAATATGACCATTATTTCTGGACTGAGAAACTCTACAGGTGCTAAAAATGAATATATTTGTGTGTTATCAGTATATAATCAAGAGTTGGGGTAGGAGGTAGCTGGATGAGGGAGAGACAACTCTCTTTTGACAAGTATATTAGGCCTTGATTTGGGCAGAGGCAGGCCAATTGAAAATAGAGGGGCATTCTCTTTTTTGGCTCAAATGGTAAAGAACCTGCCTTCAATGCAGGAGACCCAGGTTGGATGCCTGGGTTGGAAAGATCCCCTGGAGAAGGGAGCGGCAACTCACTCCAGTATTCTTGCCTGGAAAATCACATGAACAGAGGAGTTTGGCGGGCTACAATCCATGGGGTCGCAAAGAGCCGGACACGACTGAGGAACTAACATCTTTCTCTTTTTATATTCACAGGAAATCCTCCAGCAACCTATTTTACAGGTGAGAAAACTGAGACAAAAAGGTGTTAAGAAGTTTGCCCCAAACTTAGAAACCAGAATGTAAACTCGAGTCTGCTTGAATCCCAACATTCTTCCAATTGTACCATGCTGCCTGTCAACCTCTGTTACCAGGGAAATGGGACTCCCAGTAAAGGTTCCCAGCCACTGGGTCTCAGGGCTTACTAGTTTTCTTTCCCCTTCAAAGTAGGGCTTGGGGGCATGTAATATAGAGCAATAAATATTTTTTAACACTTCCTTTTGAGATAATCCTAGATTCACATGCATTTGTGAGGACTAAGACAGAGATCTTGAATATCTTTTCAATACGTGTGTATATATATATATATATCTAATATGTTTTTGCTTTGTTTTTTAGTATTTATTTCTTTGGCTGCACAGGGTCTTAATTGTAGCAAGTGGAAACTTTGTGTTTATTAAGATTTTATTTATTTTTAATTTTATTTTTTGGCCATACTTCAGGGCATGTGAGATCTTAATTTCCTGACCAGGGATCAAACCCATGCCCCCTGAATTGGGAGAGTGGAGTCTTAACCACTGGACCACCAATTTATATTTTTAATCTTCTACAGACTGGATCCGCTATAAGACTATCTTTATCCTAGAAGAATTTAGAAGCTATCAGGGAACACATAAATAAATAATTAATATAGAGCCTGTTAAAACAAAAATGCAATGCCATTTTCATCTTTTGATTACGGAATAAGGATAATAGCAGTAACACAGTAGCAAAAGCACACTGACAGACACATTCCCATATTTATTGGTTAGAGTGTAAAGTGAGGCAAACTGGAAAGCAGGTTGGCAATACACGTGAAACATTTCCATCTTTCAGCCAGTATCTTTTGAGCCCTGCTATATATGTGCCAGGCCCTGGGCTAGACCCTGGGGAAAAACGGAAAACAGAGCAGACACTGTCCAGCCCTTCTGGAACTTACTGTCCTGTCTTGTTTATAGGCAGATACGCTTTGGTGAGAAGTGCTGTGATAGGCAAAGTACAGATGTTATAGAAATGCATATGAGGAAAGCTGAATTCAGCCTTAGGCAACTAGGGGAGGCATTCCTCAAGCAGAGGACAAGGGAAGATAGCCTTCCATCCAGTGAGTGATAAACAGGAGCTGGCCAGAGGAAGGAGACAGTGTCACGTGGAGAAAGAGTGTCCTAAATGGAAGAAGCATGGGAATGCCCACAGGAAGGCTCAAAATGAAGAAAGAATGGCCTAAAACATCTGGCAAAACTACCCTAAGGAATAACCTAGAATACCAAAACAAACAAACCAATAACCTTTAAAACAGATAGACTTTTTACCACATCATTAGTTAAAATAGTAGAATATTAAAAAATATCTATTTCAGTAAAAGATACTTGGCTATGTTATGGAGGGAACACCCACAATACGGAGTATTTTGTAGCCATTTAAAATAATGCTTACAGTGCTTTTTTAAAAAATACTGAAAATACTTATGTTAAAATGCTGAATGAAAAAGGCAAGAAACATAATTTTATATCTAATATGACCACGATTGTGCTACATATATATCAAAAGAGGGCTTCCCTTGTAGCTCAGCTGGTAAAGAATCCACCTGCAATGCAGGAGACCCCAGTTTGATTCCTGGGTCAGGAAGTTCCCTGGAAAAGGAATAGCTACCCACTCCAGTATTCCTGGGCTTCCCTGGTGGTTCAGACAGTGAAAGAATCTGCCTGCAATATGGGAGACCTGGGTTCAATCCCTGGGTTGGGAAGATCCCCTGGAGGAGGGCATGGTAACTCACTCCAGTACTCTTGCCAAGAGAATCCCCAAGGACAGAACAGCCTGGTGGGCTACAGTCCATGGGGTCACAAAAAGTCACACATGACTGAATAACTAAGCACAGCACAGCAGCATAATCAAATGAAGGAGACAAGTTAAAAGATTGATAGTGATCTTTTTTTTTTTTTAATATGTATGCTGTCAAAGTAAGTGTGGTAGGCTTTTGATAGTGAGATTACAGATGATTTTCATGTACATGCTATTTTATAGCATGATGTTTACTTAGTCTGGGGCAGAGCCCAGCCCCACCATTTCCTATCTGTGTAGCCCTGGTAAGTCACATAACTTCTCTGTGCCTCAGTTTACTCATCTGCAAAATAGGAATAATTATAGAACCTATGTAACAGATTGTTATAAACATTATCATAGTAGTTTCTCAGCATGCTGGCTATTAATGTATATTAGTATTCTGTTAAATATAGTAGCATTCTACTTTCTATTTGTAAATTTTTCTTTGATGCACTTACATGACTTTTATGAAGGGAAAATCACTTTTCATGAAAAGAAGTGCTTCATACTGTAAGCTAGCGGTATGTGTTATCTTAAATGAGAACACTGAGAACAGGCAGCTCACCCATTCCGAGGAAAAAGAGGGATGTGAGAGAACGGTCTCTGAGAAGGTGAAATCTGAGCTGATTTTTAAAGACCAAGGACTTAGAGAGGAGAAGGGCAGTGGAAAATTCTAGACAAATGGGACATCAAGCAAAGACTTAGAATCTTAGGAATCTCAAGGGAGAAGGGGGCTGGAAGATTAGCCAGCCCATCTTTCCACCCACTCGGGTCTCCTTCTGCTGCATACCCTACAGATGCTGACATGCATTCAGGGAGGGGGAGCTGACTGCTTCCAGAACAAATCCATCCTCTGGCTGGATAGCTCTCTTTGTTAGGAAACGCCTCCACATTTAGACGCTCATCTACCACTGCACTTGCATACATACACATCCGAGAAAATCCAAGTCACACGTTCACACCAATACACACACGTGAGAGTGTTGGTCACCCAAGTGTGGTCCATTAAGGCAAGACTCCTCAGTCTACCGCATGGCTGTGGTGTTTGTGGCTTGACTCTGAGACACCTTACAAACATTACTAATTCTATAACTTTTAAATGCAAAAAGTCAGGAGAGTGTTCAAGTTTTAGGTAAAAAGTAGCACATGATTGCAATAGAGGAAACAAAATATAAAAACAGTGATGCTATCACTTTCATAATAGCATAATTCATTCTGAAGGAAAAAGATGACTTTTAGCACCACATGAAAATTCTTGTAATGGTACAGCCTAGAGAAGAGATGGTGCTGGAAAATGGACAAGTGTGTATCTGGAGAAAAAGCATCAGTATTGTATGCTGGAGAACCCTGGAAATTCACTAAGCAACTCAAGAGGCCAGGCCTGACCTCTGAGGCTTTATTGCAAGCTTTAAGTCTAAGCCCTGTTGGAAGCGAAACACCATCTGCCGACGTTAATCTATCGAGTGCAAACCTTGTAGCAACTGTTACCTGTCCCAACACCTCTGAAACACAGTTAGAACTGAACTACATGATAAAGATAACACAACAAATCCAAGAGGAAAAGATAAGATTATTCAATTAATGCATTTGAACATCCAGATAAAATCCCATAAAACAAAGCTGGGTCTCTACTTCACTGTCAATGTCAAAATTAATTCCAGATGGATCAAATTCTTGCATGAAAAATGAAAATATAGCAAGTAAATTTTTTAAGAATGGCAGAGAGGCAAAGACATTTTAATATGACATAACACCCAGAAGTCATAAAATAAATATCTTACATGGAAAAGAATTTCACCAAAGGATAACAGGAAAAGTATTTGTAATTCATATCTCAGACAATGGGTCTATTTTCATAATATAGAAAGCTCTCCACTGATCAGTAAGAAAATAAAAACAACTCAGTGAAAAATAGAGAAAGAAATACAGCAGCTCTTAATCACATGAAAAGATGCTCAGTTGCATTCATAACAAGAGAAATATAAAGTAAAATTAACTCATGCATCATCTTTCATCTATAAAGTGGCAGAACACAGGAGTGTGATAATACACTTTAATACACTGATGAGCTGTCAATTAAGAAAGATTTCATGAAGGAAATCTGACACCATCAATCAAAATTACAAATACATGGTCTTTGAGGTAACAATTTATCTAACAATTTATCTTTCATACATCCTAACACATGTAAAATAGTGTGGGTACCAGGTTATTAGCTGCATCATTGTTTATAAAAACCAAGATAGAAAACAACCTGAAATCTGTTACTATCAAACTACTAAAGGGCTACCTTCAAGATGAGGCAGATACTTAATGTTCAGATATGAAAACACTTCTAAGATATATGGTTAACTGGAAAATAGCAAAGTGAAAGTGGAAGTCGCTCAGTCCTGTCCGACTCCTTGCAACCCCATGCACTATGCAGTTCATGGAATTCTCCAGGCCAGAATACTGGAGTGGGTAGACGTTCCCATCTCCAGGGGATTTCCCAACCCAGGTCTCCCACATTGCAGGCAGATTCTTTACCAGCTGAGCCACAAGGGAAGCAAAGTGAATCGCCTACTATAATTTGTGTTAATAACAAAGAGCTATTCAGATGATGTAGATGGAGCTAGGTTTTTGCTTGTATATGTTTAGACTATTTCTGGAAGGGTAATCAAAACCTCAGAGGTACACTCAATAATAGCTAGAAGTTTGAGTTGAGGGAGAAAGAAATTTTCTACTAAAATGCATCTTTGTACCTCTCAAATATTTTGTCATGAACATATATTAGCTATTCAAAATATTAATAAATCGAATTCGGCAACAAATTCCTGCTTGCAACTAATCCCTTCCTCCTCTCCGATACCCCTGTATTTTTCACTCACTTATTTGTTGTGCTTGTATATGTATTTGTATCACCTATAAAACCAAGAACATCTTGAGGGCTGCAACTCTGTCTCTATCAGGTTTCTATCTCCAGCATCTAGCACAGTGTCTTAGACACAGCAGGAGAATTTTATTTTAAGTGACGTCTTGAAGACCGATGAAGACTTTTTCATGGAAGAAGTCTGGTTCCTTGATACAGCAGCTGAGCAGGGCTGCAAGACCTTAAGAATATTCTACCTTGCAACATGTCCTGATTCTTTAAAAGAAGGGAGAGAGAGACAGAAAAAAAAGAAAAAATAGAGAGACACAAAGAGAGAGAAAAATTGAGACAGACTCAAAGATCAGACTAGACTTTAGAGCAGTGCTGCTAGGAGGAATACATTTGGGGGAAAAAAGTATGATCATGTGACTAGATGGGAAAGAGATCATTTAAGATCTTCCATAAAGAGCCTCTTGATGAAAGTGAAAGAGGAGAGTGAAAAAGTTGGCTTAAAGCTCAGCATTCAGAAAACGAAGATCATGGAATCTGGTCCCATCATTTCATGGCAAATAGATGGAGAAACAGTGGAAACAGTGGCTGACTTTATTTTCCTGGGCTCCAAAATCACTGCAGATGGTGATTGCAGCCATGAAATTAAAAGACGCTTGCTCCTTGGAAGGAAAGTTATGACCAACCTAGATAGCATATTCAAAAGCAGAGACATTACTTTGTCAACAAAGGTCTGTCTAGTCAAGGCTATGGTTTTTCCAGTAGTCATGTGTGGATGTGAGATTTGGACTATAAGGAAAGCTGAGCACCGAAGAATTGTTGCTTTTGAACTGTGGTGTTGGAGAAGACTCTTGAGAGTCCCTTGGACTGCAAGGAGATCCAACCAGTCCATTCTAAAGAAGATCAGTCCTGGGTGTTCATTTGAAGGACTGATGCTGAAGCTGAAACTCCAATATTTTGGCCACCTGATGTGAAGAGTGGACTCATTGAAAAAGACCCTGATGCTGGGAAAGATTGAGGGCAGGAGGAGAAGGGGACAACAGAGGATGAGACAGCTGGATGGCATCACCGACTCAATGGACATGGGTTTGGGTGGACTCTGGGAGTTGGTGATAGACAGGGAGGTCTGGCATGCTGTGGTTCGTGGGGTCACAAAGAGTCAGACATGACTGAGTGACTGAACTGAACTGATGATCTAAACAAAAGGCAAATGCTGAGAGGAAAAGTAACTTGTCAGGAAGTCCACTTTTTAAGCATTCTATTGTCATTTCTGTCCCTGTTCATGGTGGGTTTACCTAAGACAGAGGCTGCAACTTCAACAGTTGAGTGTCAAGGCACAGGTGTCTACATTCTTTAGCAAATTCCGTTGATGCCATCTCAGCACACCGACACTGCTCGCTTCCTAAGGGCAGGGTTGGAAGACACTTTTATTAGCAATCATCTCTGCCACCTTCTGATTATCTACAGATTTAAGGCCACATAATCATCCCCTGCGTCACAGAGAGGAGGGGGGTGGGTGGAAACTAAGAGTCTCTAAATCCCTCCTAACACTTGCTTCTTCCCTACCAGCAAGATTAGAGCAGTCAACAGCTGCGGGCATATGTGCCCAGAACAGACAGGCTGGACTGGGCTGTCCAGGGCCTGAGGAAGGCCAGTTCTCAGGGCAATGCTGGGGACCCCAGGTCTGTTGGTCCAGGCGTGTCTCTCTGAGACAGCAGAGGGCACGTGACCAACTCCTAGGGGCAGTGAGCAGGCTAGGAGGGCAAAGCCAGGGCTCCCATTCCTCCAGCTATGCTGAAACAGACTGAGAGGAGGCGGTCCTGGGGCTACAGGTCCTGGAATACTACAGAGGGTGAAGACGCGACCCAGGAGACGGGGAGTCAATCCCACCGCAGGAGCATCTGCTCCGTGGGGGGCCGCTCGGGTTCCCAGGCCAGCATCCCACCGTGGACCGAGGGCAACTATAACTACTACATCGAGGAGGATGAGGATGGGGAAGAGGAGGAGGAGCTGTGGAAGGACGAGCCGGCCGAGGAGGAGGACCGACAGCCAGGGGAGGCCGCCACCACCGAGCGAGCGGAAGGCGGCGGCGCCGACACTCCGCTCGTGTCCACCACGCTGAACGTGAACGTGGGCGGCCACAGCTACCACCTGGACTACACGGAGCTGGCCTGCTACCCCAAGACGCGCCTGGGCCGCCTGGCCACGTCCACCAGCCGCAGCCGCCAGCTGGGCTTGTGCGACGATTACGAGGTGCAAACGGACGAATACTTCTTCGACCGCGACCCTGAAGTATTCCAGCTCATCTACAACTTCTACTCGTCCGGGGTGCTGCTGGTGCGCGACGAGCTGTGCCCGCGCAGCTTCCTGGAGGAGCTGGGCTACTGGGGCGTGCGTCTCAAGTACACGCCGCGCTGCTGCCGCATCTGCTTCGAGGAGCGGCGCGACGACCTGAGCGAGCAACTCAAGATCCAGCGCGAGCTGCGCGCCCAGGCGCAGGCAGAGGAGGCGGAGGAGCTCTTCCAGGACATGCGCTTCTATGGGGCGCAGCGGCGCCGCCTCTGGAACCTGATGGAGAAGCCCTTCTCATCCGTGGCCGCCAAGGCCATTGGGGTGGCCTCCAGCCTCTTCGTGCTCATCTCCGTCGTGGCACTGGCACTCAACACCGTGGAAGAGATGGAGCAGCAGCCGGAGCGCGGCGAGGGCGGCGGCAACCCGCGGCCCTTTCTGGAGCACGTGGAGACACTCTGCATGGCCTTCTTCACGCTCGAGTTCCTGCTGCGCCTGGCCTCCACGCCCGACCTGCGGCGCTTTGCGCGCAGCGCCCTCAACCTGGTGGACCTGGTGGCCATCCTGCCGCTCTACCTGCAGCTGCTGCTCGAGTGCTTTACCAGCGAGGACCAGCTGCACGTCAAGGGCTCGCCGCGGGAGCACGACCTTGAGACGATGGGCCGCGTGGGCAAGGTGGGCCAGGTACTGCGCGTCATGCGCCTCCTTCGCATCTTCCGCATCCTCAAGCTGGCGCGCCACTCTACAGGTCTGCGCGCCTTTGGCTTCACGCTGCGCCAGTGCTACCAGCAGGTGGGCTGCCTCATGCTCTTCATCACCATGGGCATCCTCACCTTCGCCGCCGCCGTCTACTCCGTGGAACACGACGTGCAGGGGACCAACTTCACCAGCATCCCACACGCCTGGTGGTGGGCCGCGGTGAGTACCATGGCCCGTGACCTTTTCCTCTCGCTTCCCCAACTTGGCAGAAGCTGCTGCTCTCCTTCCTGAGTGATGCCGCCCTCCTTGCTTTGTTCCATCATCTTTCCCCTGCCTTGCTTAATGGTCACTGCCTTCTCGTTCTCACTGTCCTCAACCAGAAAATATAAAGCAGTAGCAGCAAAACAGGTTGGGTGTTAAAAGGCTCGAAAGACATAGTCCAAGAAGAAAGACGAAGTCCAAGAAGCTTGACATGGTCCTGACGTGATTCTAGGAATCTCCAAAGCTAAATTTAGTTTTAATACCCCTGAGAAGCTGATTTTAAGCAACAGTGATTGTTCACTGATGAAGCCTGACGAACTTCATCATCATCACTCGTGTTATCTGTCACTTACTGAACACCTGTTGTCCTGAATGGTTTATAATGCTTAACTTATTTCAGCATCACAACCATGTGAAGTGGCTAGGATCACTGTTTTTCAAAAGGAAAAAATTGCTTCAAGTGTTGAAGGAAACTGTTGGTGTCTGCAGGGGAGGAAACAAGACTTGGCTGAAGAGTGTCAACCCTCACTGAAATTTCACCAGTTCTAGCTAAATCTGAGCATCTAACTTTGAAACTTGCTCTGGTATCACAAAAATTATTTCTGGGCTTGGCATTATTGCCCCATTTTACAGCTAGAGGAATTAAGGTGCAGAGAAATTGAATGTAGACACATAGATAATAGCAAAGTGAGGATTGAAATGCAAGCCTGCCCAACTGCAAAACCCATGCCCTTTCCCCACCAAAACCCATGCCCTTTCCACACCCCAGCACTGCCCTTCTCAAGCTTGAGTTTTTCTGCATTCCTTGCTTAATTTGAA
This sequence comes from Ovis canadensis, assembly GCF_042477335.2. Taxonomy (NCBI): domain Eukaryota; kingdom Metazoa; phylum Chordata; class Mammalia; order Artiodactyla; family Bovidae; genus Ovis; species Ovis canadensis. Next base: position 71,533,778 of record NC_091246.1, read on the forward strand.
GTTAGTGCGTGAGTTATTTCTGTCATTATTTTCTTTGGTGTTTGCCTTTTATAATAATTTATGCCAGTTACTCAAATATCTGTTTCTCATGTGCTAGACTAAATCCTTGGAAAAATCCCTGAATTCCTGGAAATGTTGATTGGGTCTTAAGTCAATGAATGAACTGACATATGTGCATAGGAAGGGGCTTTCTTGGTGGCTCAGTGGTAAATAATCCACCTATAATGTAGGAGCCATAGAAGATGCAGGTTCCATCCCTGGGTCAGGAAGATCTCCTAGAGATGAACATGGCAACACACTCCAGTATTCTTGCTGGAGAAGTCAATGGACAGAGGAGCCTGGTGGGCTATAGTCCATAGGGTTGCAAAGAGTGGGGCATGACTAAAGCGATTTAGCACACACACACGCCATGTGCACACATAGGAAAGAACTAGGTGTATGCTTTCCTTATTTTTTAATTAGCTTGTTTGTAATGCTTTTAAAGACAATAAGCAAATATAACCAGTTTTGGCTGTGTTAGAAAATAGATACTTTTGACATTAATATTGGATATGTTATAACCCACAGTCTGGTGTAAAATTCTGATGTGAACCTACTCAGGGCTCCTACTAATAGTGTAGCATAGTAAGATGGAAAATTGAGGTTTAGGTTCCAGTCACAGATCTGCTAAGAATTAACTGACCCTGCATAGTGTGTGGCCCTTTCATTAACTGTGAAACCTCGCCCCCTTTCTCCCTGGCCTCAGTCGTCTCATCTCTAAGAGGAAAGGGTGTAGAGCTCTACAGTTCAGTGAGTCTCACTTCCCTGGAAAGCAGAGCACTCACATGTACAACAGGGTTTGTGAGCTTTCCTTGGTGACAGGATGATGTTCGACTCTTCCAAATAAGCATTTGAGACAAATGCTGCTCCTCTGATCATATTCCAAATGATGAAAGGTCATCCCCATAGTAGATAGCCATGTGTACAGATGGAACTAACGGAGCATGATTTATCCATTATTGGATAAATAATGGATTCATCTTATTAAATAAATAAATTTTTTATTTATAAAAAAATTGTTTATAAATTTTGGCCAATGCCTTGGCCAAACACATGCATTAGCAAACAACATTGATGTTAGAGATGAGTAAAGCAAGGAGGGAAAAAAGAAAATCCACAGGCTGATAACATAAAACCAAGTTGTAGAAAGTCAAGTTTTCATTCAGCCAAATATCTTAGAAGGCTAGTGTTTGTAAGCTGGACTTAGTGGACTCTTTGATACTGTATTTTTAATGCACAAAAGGTTTTTTTTTTACCTTTTGTATATTAAAATTTATAATGAGAAGTCTGTCGCTACTGAGTTTCCTCTTTAAAAAATTTTCCTGAAGTGAATGCCTAATAATCTCCTTTAATGTCTTGATCTGTTTGATATATAATACTTAAAATATTTTCAACTTATCCCCCTTTTTATATTAACTAAAAGCTGATATTTTCAAAGATTGGTAATTTGGTAATTTCAAAGTTGGTATTTTCTATCGATTTGACAATAAAAATTGAATTATCATTCAGTTTCTATCTGTAACAAAGTTTACCAATTATTACTTTTACCAGTGTGATTTTTCTTTTGTTATCTCTATAAGGCATGGTTTTCATAGGCCAGAATTTGCACATGTCAACTTGCCATTAACCAACCTTAACCTTTGCCAATGGCATTCATCCATTTTGTTCTCTAAGAATTAGTTATACTAGTAAAAATCATTATGAATTAGACAAAAGACTGATTGCCTGTATTTGTTTCTGAACTAACCTATGAAAACAATGAGAACAACTCCCCTTGAAGATTCCTCAGGGCCAATATATTATTAACCCAATTCATCTATATATTTCTGATAACATTGCATATTGTATACTAAGGGCCCTTATTTGCAATAAAACAAAGAGAAAAGATGCAAAGTAAAAAGATACATAAGATTAGGAACAAATCTTCATGTAACCCTCAAAAATCCATTTTCATTCACTGAGCAAGATTTTTTTTTTCCCTCATGGAGTTTGCATCCTAATGGAGAGAGATAATAAATTATTTCAGATGTCAGTGTGTTTTCATAGGATAGAGAGTGATCTGGGTGGTAGAATCTACCTTTGATATAATAGTGGAATAGTCAGAGAAACCTTCCTGGAAAAGAGGACATTTATTAAAATTTGAGTGGTGAGCAAGCTGTGAGTACTGAGCCCCCGGGGCCTAGAATCAGCAAGGTGCCACAACTACTGAAGCCCATGAGCCTAGAGCCTGTGCTCTCCCACAGGAGAGTCACCGCAGTGAGAAACCCGTACACTGCAGCTAGAAAGGAGCCCCCGCTCTCCGCAACTAGAGAAAGCACTCACACAGCAACAAAGATCCAGCACAAACAAAAATAAATACATAAATATAACAGTGTGCACATATATTAAAAAAAAAAAGAGAGCTTGACTGGTGAGAAGCAGCTCATCTAAACAGGCATGACCGAGCAGACAGGAGAATCTGAGAAGCAGAATCCTAATGTATAATTATGATATCATACATCTCGTAACTTAAGGAATTTTGAGCACACACCCATGATAACTGTGTAGTTATTCGTAAGTTATAAGCTATTTGTTGCTGTAATAATGATGCATTACAAACCACCCCAAAATTCTGTGGCTTAAAATGTCCAGCATCTTTTTGGCTCATGAGTTTGCAAGTCAGCAACTCGGGCTGGTTTCAACCACAGGATTCTTGTCGTTTGGACTGGTGTCAGCCACTCATGTCCCAGTCTGACGGTCAGCTGCTGACATCTGGGATGAAGAGGGCGACTACGTCTTTCCTCATCCAGGCAGCATGTATCCATGGCTGTGGCAAAGGGCAAGAGAGAGAGAGTGTGCAAGCCCAATCATGCAAACCCTGATAAGCTTTTGCTCTTGTCACACGCTCAACACATTGGCCAAAGTAAGACACAAAGCCAAACTCCGAGTCAAAGGGCAGAGCAAATTAGCCCACTCACTGTAGGAAAGCACCACAGAGTTGTATGGCAGAGAACCTGGATACAGGAAGACATAGAGTCTTGTAATATAATCAACCTACTGCATTAAGGTATTACTTCTCAAATACATTGTATAGTTCAGAAAACATACACTCCCACATTGAAAATCTAAAGATGAAGTAAAGAAAAATAGTACTGATATTTGCTTGCCCGCTGCAGTGCTGGAGCCTCTGTGGTATATTCACCCACATTAGGAACGGGTTCTCTCATCCCTCCTTCCATGCGTTTTTAGTGCTCTCGGACAACCCAGCATCTGACTTGTTTTTAATAATCTCCTCTGTCTCTATGCCAAGGATCCTGCAACTTTCCTCAGTAATTCAACTCAGGGTTTTTAAGAGAAGCATGGCAATTTTCATTATTGTGGATTCTCCTATAGCTGCAGAACAAATCCCTCATGGACACTCATGTCTGGAGATGCTCATGCAGTAGCTCATCTGTCAAATGTCGGTTATTTGTAAGCATAATGTTATAGGAAACATATGTAAAGTACGAGCCCGTATGCTATCCATAGTAAATAGAAGCTACCATATCCGACCAGTTGATAGTCTTTATCACATGGAAACAATCATCTCGGCTTCCAGATTCATTTAGGGGAAAATAAAACAGAAGTGATTCTTTCTCTCCTGAGGAAAAGAGAGAGACAATGAGATGCACAAGAGGGTCAGCTGTTCAATCCTGGGAGAGCTTCTGAGCATGCAGATAAACAGGCTCAGGCCTGGAGGAGCTCCAGCCGTGTGGAGGCTCCCTGGGTTGCCTGGGTGTGGGAAATGCATGGCGCAGCTTAACAAGCACAGTTAGCTCTGTGATCAAGCTGTAAGCATCGGCCTCGGTTGCAGCTGTGTTTCTGAGGAGAAAAGCAACAACGGGACGGTTGAACAGACCGTTTCCTTCTGAGCTTGGCAGAGCAAGTTAAAGCTGCGGAAACCAGATAGGAAATTATATCTTAAACTCATGTCTTTAAAAACTAACAAAATCTCTTAAAAAAAGAAAATTTATCTCTGGCTGAGGCATCACAAAATTGTGGCCCATAGACTTTGTTCTTGCTTCCGTTTTCCTCAAGCATGTTATCATTTCTTTGCAAATAGGTGGCTCTTACAGGATCACTGAGATTCATTTTATTCTTGTCACCTGCTTGCTTGGAGAAGGCCCATTTGAAAGGTGAATCAGGAAAACAGAAAACAAAACCAGGGTATTTTAAACAGAGGGCATTTGATACAGGGAGATTGATACATAGGCTGGAAGAGCAAAAGGGCGAAAATGAAAGATTCATAAGTATAGGAAACAATATTGGCCCCAGAATTAGGGGAGCAAATAGGAGAGGGTAGAGTTACTGGAGAAGGCAATGGCACCCCACTCCAGTACTCTTGCCTGGAAAATCCCATGGATGGAGGAGCCTGGTGGGCTGCAGTCCATGGGGTTGCTAAGAGTTGGACACAACTGAGCAACTTCACTTTCACTTTTCACTTTCATGCTTTGGAGAAGGAAATGGCAACCCACTCCAGTGTTCTTGCCTGGAGAATCCCAGGGACAGGGGAGCCTGGTGGGCTGCCATCTATGGGGTCGCACAGAGTCGGACAAAACTGAAGCGACTCAGCAGCAGCAGGAGTCGCTATGGCTGTGGCCGATGACAGGACACCCAAGATGGCACCACGAGGCTGGTGCTGGGTTTGCTGAGAGAGGCCTGAGCCGTGGCTCTCTGTCATTGTTGAGGGATGATGACAGAAACCAGATGCAGCAAGAGAGACCCTCGCTTCCTCATTCCATCTTCCAGGCTCCCAACAGGGTCTCTCATTGGCAGAACCTCACCACAAGACAGCAGGCAAGGGAACCTGGAAAATGTGGTTTGCATCCTTCCAGTTGCTGAATTACAGAAGAGCACCCAGAAGGGAATGGGGCTTGAGGCAGAGAAATAAGGAGTAAAGGTTTGGCACAGAAGGCACTGAAGTTCTCCTGGCTCCTTCAGAAATAGCACAGGAGCCATCAACTGGGCAAAGGCTCTTAGGCACCCTGGGGATTTTTGGTCTGGTGGACTCCTGATTTTGAGGTGGTCGCCTTTTAGCTCTGTAAGCTCTCCCTGTTGGCCAATATAACTCGAGTGGGACATGATAGAATTGTAGAGGATAGGGAGAAGTGCCAAGTAAGCTGAGAATGTGAAGGCATCATCATTCTTGTATGCCTTTCTAGGGACAGAGTCCAAACTGGCCTTAGCTTCTAGACAGCCTCCCCCTTATAGTACAATTCATGCACATCTCAGAACTTTCATACACACACGAGACTGGTTGTGCTCTTCAAGGAGATTACCCATGACCTCATTCTAACAGGGCTTCCACTGATCAAAACATTTTTTGAATTCCACTGAGGAATTGTTCCACTGAGCATGTGTCAAAACATCTGCGACATGTCCACTTACTTCTTCATAGTGGGGTTAAATCTTTCCCTTTATGAGGCTGGATTTAATGTTTTTAAATAGTCAAGACCCTTGATTTTAAGACCAGCCCTAAGGTTAATCCTCAAGGCGGATAAGAACACTTGTTTCAAGATCATACCACTGAATTCTCTGTATAGATTATAATCCCAAGAAGGAATTCCTAAAATATTTCTAGTAGCCACAGCCGCATGAGTAGGCTAAGTATAGTTTTTGAAGCTAAATTCGTTAAAGGACAACATGAAGTATGCAATAGTCTGAGCCAGAAAACATTAGTCTTGACTACCTCAAATTCTTTGGGAATTAAGAGGAATTAATTCTTTGGCAAATCAGTTTTGTTCCTTGAAATCATTATTCCTGGATGTAGGGATTACTGGGTGCTAAGACATAATCTTGGAGTAGGAAACGGCAACCCACTCCAGTAATCTTGCTTGGAAAATTCCATAGACAGAGGAGCCTGGTGGGCTATAGTCCATGGGGTCACAAAGAGTCAGCCACAACTGAGTGACTGAATACAAGATGTAATTCATGACGAGGTCACTATGAAGGAACTAAACATTCCTTGCTGAAGGAGAAGTTCAAGTATAGTTATTCTAAAGTTTCAGAGACAAATGGGATGCTTGTCCTCCTTGTAGCATTTAGCAGGTCAGGATTTGCTGCCCAGTGGGTGAGCTGCTAGGGAAAGGCTACATTCTGGCTTTGGGAACCCAAGAGCTAGGAAAAATATGTTAAGTTTTCAACAGAATGGTAGAGTGGCTGAGCCAGTCAATTTTTTCAGTGTATTAAGACGGATGGTGGAAATTTCGGTCACATGTCCAAACCCAAATCCTGCTAATGAGAGAACTTGCTCTGTGAGGTCACTGGAGTCACTCTGGGACCTTCCATTTTTAATGCTCTCTCAGGGAGAAATGGTTTGGTCTGTGGAATGTAGAGAAGAAGTTGCCATAAGCCAAGGAATCCTGGGTTCCTCTGGAGCCAAGAAGCAAGAACCAGATCACCAGTTAAGTCAGATTATCCCCCAAACAGGCAGTGCATAAATTAGCTCTGCATTTTGAACAAACTCTTCAGAATCAGTCATACAGTCTCCTAGCAGAAGAGATCTCTTGTCTAAAAATAGAGATCCAAGACATACAAAAATATTTAGACCATATTATGCACATCAAATATTGAATCTTTCTTCAGCCAATTCTCTTTGCTTCTGACTTTTCGCTCAAAGTTCAGCCAAGAAAAATTAAAAAAGAAAGAAGTTGGGGTTGGGAGAGAATCAAAGCCAACTGTGGGGACTGAGCAAAGGTTTAAATTAGGCACTTTGTCTCAGTTATTTTCCTTCCTGTGTATCCGCATGTTTCCAACCCCCCCACCCCTTCCAGTCCTGGATCCTTGAGGGGCTGGTTTAGATCAAAGTCTCTGCTTTGGCCTTTCATGGGTGCTTCCTGATCTGAACTACCCCTTCCTGTCACTCACCCTTTCATCCAGACTCCAGCTAAGTTGACTGACTAAACACAAAGAGGTGTGAGTAACAGGGTTAGTGACATATGGAAGCTGTTCACACACCTGGATAGAGAGCTGATGCAGTTTTTTTTAACTTTTTATTTTATATTGGCTTGCAGCTGATTAACAATGTTGCGATCATTTCAGGTGCACACCAGAGGGACTCAGCCATAGGTATCCATGCATCCATTCTCCCCTCCCCTTAGGCTGCCACATAACATTGAGCAGAGTACCACGTGCTGTGCTATAGGTCCTTGCTGGTTACCCATTTTAAGTATAGCAGTGTGTACACATCCATCTCAAACTCCCTAACTATTCAGGTTCGTTTATGTTCTGCGAGGCCAATGACAAGAAACACACACACATACACACACAACGCAAACTTTTCTTTTTTACGATTAGCCCATGATCTTACTTTATCACTGTCTCTCATCACCCTTTAACCAGAAGGTAGGCAGAGGAGATTCTCTACTGGAGACGTGGTGTCCCATCCAGTCTCCCCCAGCAGCATTCAGCATGAGTCTCTTCCCCAGGCTAACATTATCCCTGATATCCCAGTGCCAGACTCCTTCAGGTGGCGCTGGTGGTGAAGAACCTGTCCGTCAGGGCAGGAGATGTAAGAGACGCGGTTTCGATACCTGAGTGGGGAAGAGCCCCTGGAGAAAGGAATGGCAACCCACTCCAGTACTCTTGCCTGGAAAATTCCATGGACAGAGGAGCGTGGCGGGCTACAGTCCATGGGGTCACAGAAGAGTCAGACACAACTGAAGTGACTCAGCAGCCACTCCTTTAATTCCCTAACAACCCTCAGAGGTGCACACTATGATTCTCTCCACATTTCAAAAGAAGAAACTGAGGTAGAGAGCATTCAGGCCACTTACCCCAATCCCACAGCTGTGGCCCAGGGCTACACCTGCTTCCTAACCTAGTCTACACCCTCCTGCCTCTCTTAGATGCAGGCTTGAATTTTCCCACTAGGGGAGGAGCATCCCCGGACCCCCCACCCCCTCCAATACACACACATCCTCTGCAGGTCTCTCTCTGGAGATGGAGTAGTGAGAGGTGGTGTGTCACCTGTCCCAAGAGGAGTTGCAACCTCCTGCTTTGATGGGCTGCATGAAGCTCTGGTTCTTGTCAGGGCCACCAGATTTGCCCAGCTGGCCTACTTGTCCATTTCATTCTAACTCATCAATCACACTTTAAATTCAAACTGACCCTTACGTCATCGAAACAAAAAGGTTTACATTTCTAAGCTAGAGGCTGTCTCTGTACAGACCCATAGGGTGATCAGATCTGTGCATTTATAACCGTATGCTGGAAAATTGTGCAACAACACAAATCGACGAAGCTGACACTGCCCCCTAGAGTTGTGCGAGGCAGTCTTTTCAACTGTAATCAACAGCCCTGCCTAAAAGACTTCTAGTAATTCTGCCAAGAGTCTGGGGACTAACGGGAGTCTCAGTATATGAGGCATAAAAAACAGGCCCCGAGAGATTTTCCTGGGCTTTCTCTCGCTACACTAACTGATAACTAGTCCCGTGGGTATCTGCATGTTAAAACAGAAGCTTGTTAACCTAAATACATCTCTAATTAGTGGAATTTAAAGCAGTGACAAGTGTGATGGGAAGGATTTCATGCAGGGTGAACATATTTGTGGTCAGTGATGTCTTACAAAAGTCCCTTCGAAGAATAATGAGTATGTTTCTCCAGACATTGGCAATTAAAGCACCTTGAAGATAAAATATCTCATTCGAACTGCCTAATAGCTCTGAGAAGTATGAGTTCAGTTCAGTCGATCAGTCATGTCCAGCTCTTTGTGACCCCATGAACTGCCACACAGCAGGCCTCCCTGTCCATCACCAACTCCCAGAGTTTACCCAAACCCATGTCCATTGAGTCGGTGATGCCATCTAACCATCTCATCCTCTGTTGTCCCCTTCTCCTCCTGCCTTCGATCTTTCCCAGCATCAGAGTCTTTTCCAATGAGTCAGCTCTTCACATCAAGTGGCCAAAGTATTGGAGTTTCAGCTTCAATATCAGTCCTTCCAATGAACACCCAGGACTGATCTCCTTTAGGATAGACTGGTTGGATCTCCTTGCAGTCCAAGGGACTCTCAAGAGTCTTCTCCAACACCACAGTTCAAAAGCATCAATTCTTCGCTGCTCAGTTTTCTTTATAGTCCAACTCTCACATCCATACATGACCACTGGAAAAACCATAGCCTTGACTAGATGGACCTTTGTTGACAAAGTAACATCTCTGCTTTTTAATATGCTGTATGAGAAGTATGAAAGTTGCCCCTATTTTAAGGATGAGAAGAGGACAACAGAGGAGGCTGATTTTAATGTCTTTTGTGTGCCTGATAGTATGAAGCACTTTATAATCTTTTTTTCCCTGAACTTTAAACTTTTTATTTTGTATTAGGGTATGAAGTAAAGTGTTAGTCACTCAGTCATGCCCAACTCTTTGCAACCCCATGGACTGTAGCTTACCAGGCTCCTCTGTCCATGGAATTCTCCAGGCAAGAAAACTGGAGTGGGTAGCCATGCCTTTCTCCAGGGGATCTTCCTGACCCAGAGATGGAACCTGGGTCTCCCACACTGAAGACTGATTCTTTACCATCTGAGCTACCAGGGAAGCCTGTGTTGGGGTGTAGTCAATTAGCAAGGTTGTGGTAATTTCAGGTGAAAGTGAAGAGATTCAACCATGCATATACATATAATCATTTTTTAATGTAGCCTTCATGAGAACCCTGAGACTTAGTTATTATCCTCCTGTTTTTTTAAATTATTTTTAAAATTTTAATTGGAGTATAATTGCTTTATAATGTTGTGTTGGTTTCAGCTGTACAACTCCATGAATCAGCCATAAGTATACACGTATTCCCTCCCTCTTGAGTATCCCTCCCGCCCATCCCCCACCCCACCCTTCTAGGTCACCACAGAGCACTGAGTTCCCTGTGCTGCACAGCAGGTGCTCATTAGTTCTCCATTTTATACAGTCCTCTCGCCTGGAAAATCCCATGGGTGGAGGAGCCTGGTGGGCTGCAGTCCTTGGGGTCGCTAAGAGTCGGACACGACTGAGCAACTTCACTTTGACTTTTCACTTTCATGCATTGCAAAAGGCAATGGCAAACCACTCCAGTGTTCTTGCCCGGAAAATCCCATGGACGGAAAAGCCTGGAAGGCTGCAGTCCATGGGGTCGCTGAGGGTCGGACACGACTGAGCAACTTCACTTTCACTTTTCACTTTCATGCACTGGAGAATGAAATGGTAACCCACTCCAGTGTTCTTGCCTGGAGAATCCCAGGGATGGGGGAGCCTGGTGGGCTGCCCTCTATGGGGTCGCACAGAGTTGGACATGACTGAAGCGACTTCCAGCAGCAGCAGTGTATATATGTCAACCCCAATTCCTCCCACCTCCTCCCTTCTCCCCTTGGTGTCCATGTGTTTGTTCTCTATGTTTCTGTCTTTATTTCTGCTATACCATTTTTCTAGATTCCACATATATGTTAGTATATAATGATATTTGTTTTTCGTTCTGACTTACTTCAGTCTATGTAACAGCCTCTAGGTTCATCCACATCACTACAATTCACTCAATTTCATTCCTTTCTGAGGTTGAGTACTATTCCATTGTTTATCACTACCATACCTTCTAGCTTCCTGTTTTGGATGCAAGGACCAAGGCTTAGAAATTCTGAATGCTTTGCCCAAGATCACTCAGCTGGGAAGGATCAGAGGAACCTAGGTCTGACTGGTTCTAAGCCCAAGCTCTTTTTAGTACATGTACCATGTAGGCAAGCCCACGGACCCTGTTCTAAATCTGGCCCCAGATGAAAGAGGCAGAGACCTACATTCCTTGAGCCTGTTCTACGCTGGGAACTTCATGCGCATGCTCCTCTGTGCCCTTCACAACAACCCTTTAGAGTAGGTATTGCCTCCTCTGTATTGTAAGAACATGTATAAGTGACGGTCAGGATTTAAACCCAAGCCTTTCGGCTCCAAAGCTTGTATTCTTTCCATGACACAAGTCTTGGAGGCAAAATTCCTGGTACCTTCGAAAGCTGGCTCCACGGGGAGCTGTTACACGACCCACAGGCACCTTCAGGGGGATGAAGACACCTTCCTACCTGGTTCTCCTGCTTTTCCTACGTCTCCCTCTCGATGCTAACAATTCCATTCTACTTTCCCTCCCTCACAGGTGAGCATCTCCACTGTGGGCTATGGAGACATGTACCCCGAGACCCACCTGGGCAGGCTCTTCGCCTTCCTCTGCATTGCTTTTGGAATCATCCTCAATGGAATGCCCATATCCATCCTCTACAACAAATTCTCTGATTACTACAGCAAGCTCAAGGCTTACGAGTACACGGCCATACGGAGGGAGAGGGGGGACGTGGAGTTCTTGCAAAGAGCCAGAAGGAAGATAGCAGAGTGCTTGGCTGGAAGCAACCCACAGGCCACCCCAAGGCTAAATAATTAATATTTCTTAGTACCTGTGGCTGGTTGAAGCCATGACTTCAAGGCTTCATTCCACTTTCCTTTTTTTTTTTTTTTTATTATAGGATTGACAGTGAAAGGGTATGTGAAGCAGACACACACAAAAGGCATTCAGTTCACAAAGTTCTACCTCTAGAAATGTTCATTTTGGCCCAAACTCAGACTGCCTCCTGCTATTCTTTAGTGATGTCGTGTAAGAGTCTGACCTGCTCAATGACACTGATATTGAAAACTCCTCAAGAGGAGCAACAGTTCCTTGTATTTCTCTTGTAGCTTCTTGTGGCTTTTCAGCAAATACTTTTGGACTTGAGCTGACTTGAATTTCCTGGTTGAAATTAAAAAAAGAAAAAACCACATTCCTAATTGTTTTGAGAGAGGAGTGTTGCAGCAGGAACGTTTAGACCAACCTCAGTCAGAAATCCAGGTCTCCCAGCTGTTCGATTTGGGACAAGTTACTTTTAACTGTCAGAGCCTCAGTTTCAACTTTAAGTTATACTTTAAAAGGAAAGCTTACCTTACAATATCAGCATGGGGATTAGAGATGATCCTTATAAATGTTCAATAAATGGTAGCTGTTAAAATTGTTAGAGCAGGTATTGTGTGGTCAGTTCTTGACTGGTGATTCTCATTCAAGGGAGATTTTGACAACTTCTCCGCACCCCTTGCCCTAGTACATTTGGCAAAGTCTAGAGATGGTTTTGACTGTCAACACTGTGACAGAAGATTAGAGGGGCTACTGGCACTAGTAGGTAGAGACCTGAGTTACTGCTCAACATGCTCTGGATAACCCTATCACAAAGAATTATCTGTCCCAAAATGTCAGCAGTGCCAAAGTTGAGAATCCTGGGCAAGCTGTAATGTGGGCGCCCCAGACTTGACTTGTGAAACATGCCTGAGGGTGTTAACCCCCTCCCTTGACAGGAGCCCCCACGTGTCCTCACCTCTCAGAGCCTCCTCTCCTCCTTTCCATGAACAGACAAAAGCAAACAGAAAAATCCTCTGCCTTTGGACAACTGTTCTGAGCTAAGCACTGAATGAAGTGAATTAAGTGAGCATGGCCCTCTGTTATGGATGCAATCTGTGGGTCAGAAAACCAATTCCTACAGGTTCTTTCTCTCCCTGTCCCCTTGTCCTTTCAATTCTTTCCTCCCTGCACAGGACTGTTGGCAAGTAAAGTCCTGGGCATTAGAGGCACTTTTGAATGGAACAAAAAGAAATTTCCTCTGTAACAAGGGGCTTGCCATGCTGACCATCAGTTTTGTCCAGGGCATGATCAGACCTCCACTTGTGTTGTAAAAATAAGAGTAACCAAGGGATTTCCCTGGTGGTCCAGTGGTTAAGACTCCATGCTTCAAATACAGGGGACATGAGTTCAATCCTGGTCAGGGAATTAAGATCCCACATACTACATGGTGTGACCAGAACATTAAAAAAAATTTTTTAAGTTTAAAAAAAAAAGAGTAAACATTTTGTGCATTCTTACACTCACAGGCACTATGGACTGCACTTTAGAATATATAACTCCACTTACTTCTTCATCCATCCCTACATGAAGTGTTATATTCTCTTTTATACTCAGGAAGAAACAGACTCAGAGAGGTTAAGTAATGAGGCCAAGTTCACACAAGCAGTAGATGGTGGGACTGAGCTTTGGCCCAGGTGTGTCTGATCCCTAAAGCTCTTGCTGAGAGTCTAAACTGTTGGTTCTCAAACTGCATCAGCAGCAAGTGGAGGATTTGTTACACACAGTGTGCCAGGCACCCCCTAGACTGATTCAAGAGGTCCAAGTGGGGCCCAAGGATGTGCTTTTCCACCAAGTACCAGGTGATGCTGATTGCTGCCGGGCCACAGACCACATAGGAGAACCACAGTCTAAGTCACTCCACTCTGCCCCTCCCATGAGATGCTCTCAATATGAAAGTAGGGTGTATCTGGTGCAAACTAGATCTAGCTTTCTTCAGTCCTAAGCATCCTTAACAGGCTTCCCAGGTGACTCAGTGGTAAAGAATCAGTCTGCCAATGCAGGAGACCCAGGTTTCATCCTTGGGTCAGGAAGATCCCCTGGAGAAGGAAATGGCAACCCATTCCAGTATTCTTGCCTGGGAAATTCCATGGACAGAGGAGCCTGGTGGGCTACAGTCCATGCAGACATGACTTAGCAACTAAAACAACAACAACAACACATCATTAACATCATTATAATGACCTGGTACCTAAAGGATGGACAGAAGTCTTACTATTGGAAGGCAGCTAAATAAAGCAGGATGTCCAGGTAAATCTGGATTTTAGATAAACCACAAATAATTTTAGTAGAAGTGCATTCCAAATATTGCATGGTTTATAGGCTTACTAAAAAATTATCTGTTGTTTATCTAAAATTCAAATTTAACTGGGTATCCTTTAGCTTCATCTGCTAAATCCAACAACCCTATACTATTGCTTTCAAGAGACAAAGGTTTCTCGTGTGGATGCAAATTACCCCCCAGGTCCTAAAACCCTACCCAAACATCAGGCCCCTCAGCCAAGGGGGACTTCTCTCCTCTCTTGCCAAATAAAAGAGGGAGGAATTTCAGATCGGGCTCCTTGCCAGAAACAATCATGAAAACAGGGTTACAGCGTGCAGGAGGTCTGGTGCACAGCTTCCAGAACCAGCTGGTGTGCTCACCGCCGCAGCCAGCCCTTCCTCGGGAGGGGTGTGCTGATGAAATGCATGTTCTGGGGCTGTTGAGGGCATGAGGGATAGGAAGAGCCAGTGTTCATCACCCCTCCCTCTGCTCAAGACCCAGAGGAAATGACCCTGACCCTTCTGAGCAGGACAGGCTCCGTGAGAGACAGGGGCAGCAGTGGCAGAGGGAAGGGTGGGGCGGTCTTGGTGAGGAGGATGAGCTTTTCCAGGTCCCTGGGAGGGAATATGGGCGATGGCAGAGGCCCCCTCCTCCCAGGCTCACTGGCCCTATCTGCTTAGACAGCTGTGCTCTGCCTCCTGAGACAGCAGGACTGACCAAAGGGTGAAAAAACAAAAAAGTAGAATTTCATGAGCCCAACCATGCACCAGGAACAGAATCAGTGTTATTTCACTTAATACTTGAACAGTCCTAAGAAAGCAGTTTTCCAGGTGGTCCCTTAAAAAGGCTCAGCCACAGTGTCCTTGACAATGAAACTGGATTCAGAATCTGACTCTGCCAACCACTATGAAGTTTAACAATATAAAAGTGCTATTTTCTTTAAAAAAAAAAAAAAAAGATAAATATTGGCAGTTTCCTATCATGTAACTGAATAGCTGTGTGGTCCCTTAATTTCTCTGAGCCTCAGTTTTTGCAGCATTAAAATAGAGATAGTAGTAGTGTCTTCCTTAGGGTTGTGGAAGTGATTAAAGGACATAATGTCTTTAATTACCTTAGCACCCTGTTTAGCACATATTAAGAACTAAATACATGTGGCTGCAATTATCATTATCTCTGCTATTTTGCTGGATATACAGAAAAATATGTAATAGAAAAATTGTACCAGCCCAAAGAAGGTTGTTTATCATCAGGGAGAGAATTCTGTGTGTGAACTCAGAATCCTGTCACCAGCCATCTTGCCATCCAGGGCTGTGCACAAGAATCCAGACCAGTCTGTCCAATAAAATCATCAATGATGATGGAGACATTAAGCACTGCATAATGGCCACAAGCCATGTGTGGCTACTGAGCCCTTGAAATGTGACTAGTGTGACTCAGGACCTAAATTTTTCATTTTATTTAGTTTAGTATAATTGACTAGTAAAATAATACTTGTTTCAGGCGTACAACACAGTAGTTCAATATTTTCATAGATTCTACTTTATACAAAGTTATTATAAAATACTGATTATATTCCCTGTGCTATGCACTACAACCCTGTAACTTGTTTCTTTTATACCTAGTAGTTTGCACCTCTTAATCCCCTCCACTTGTTTTGCCCTTCCCCCACCCCTGCCCCCCTGGTAACACTAGCTTGTTCTCTGTATCTGAGTCTGCTTTTTTTAAAAAAAAAAAACAAAACTCTACAAGTAAGTGAAAACATATAGTATTTTTCTT
This sequence comes from Ovis canadensis, assembly GCF_042477335.2. Taxonomy (NCBI): domain Eukaryota; kingdom Metazoa; phylum Chordata; class Mammalia; order Artiodactyla; family Bovidae; genus Ovis; species Ovis canadensis. The sequence continues at coordinate 71,549,294 of NC_091246.1, forward strand.
TCTCTGACTTTTTTCACTAAGCATAATACCTTCCAGGTCTATCCATTGTCACAAATGACAACACTTTATTCTTTTTTATGGCTGAGTAACATTCCACTGGGTATATATCCCACAATGAGGTATCACCTCATACCTGTCTGCATGGCTATTGTCAAAAAGACAAGAAATCACAAGTGCTGGCAAGAATTAGGAGAAAACGGAACCCTCATACACTGTATGGAGTTTCCTCAAAAAATTAAAGATAGAACTACCATGCTGCTGCTGCTAAGTTGCTTCAGTCGTGTCTGACTCTGTGCAACCCCATAGATGGCAGCCCACCAGGCTCCCCCATCCCTGGGATTCTCCAGGCAAGAACACTGAAGTATCCAGCAATTCCACACCTAGGTATTTAACCAAAGAAAACATAAACGCTAATTCAAAAAGATATAAATACCCCAGTGTTCATAGGATCATTATTTACAATAACCAAGATATGAAAGCAACCTAAGTGTCCATCATCAGATGAGTGGGTAATCAATTTCATAAACAGCCACATATGGCTACAGGCTGCCAGAGTTGGCAATGCAGTTAAAAACATTTCGTCTTTCACCCTCATGGAGGCATCTGCTCTGAGGTCAAGAGGACTGTGTGGATTTTGGGGGGAGAGTGGTACCAAGAGAAGAAATTAAGACAACCCCCCTGGTCTGGCCCAGAAGCTTAGACGGGTTTCCAGGACAACACAGATAGAACTGGAAGCAGAGGTTGTCAGTTCAACTGGTGGGCTGGAATGGCCTCTTTTGTTAAAGAGAAAAGAATATAAAATTTTCTAAAGCAGGCACACCAACAGCAAAAGAGCGCTCCTGCTGGCTCAGCGGTAACGGATCCACCTGCCAGGGCAGGAGACATGGGTTCCATCCCCGATCCAGGAAGATCCCACATACTGCTGAGTAGCTAAGCCTAAATCAGCGCGCCGCAGCTACTGAGCCTGTGCTCTAGAGCCCGCGTGCCACAACTGCTAGGGCCCGTGTGCCCTAGAGCCGGTGCTCCACAGCAGCAAGAGCCAGCACAATGAGAATCCTGTGTGCCACAACTAGACAAAAGCCCGTGCAACAGCAAAGACTCAGCACAGCCAAAAATAAATACATACCTAAAATTTTAAAAGAGCTCTAAAAGGACCATCATCATCATTTAGTGACTCCCAACCTTCACCCCGAGGGCCTACAAGTGATGGAGTTCTCCTGCTCTTGCTAATCCCTGAGCATCTCACCACCCCTTGTTGGCTTCCTTAATCCTGACCACATGTCTGTAAACAGAACTGTTAAATGATACAAGGAGGATATTAGAACAAGTTGGTTCTAATACCCCATCAGCCTATACATAGAAACCAAAATCTCTGCCAATACATGCTTCAAAGTTAAAAAAAAATCTAAGCACAATGACAAATAGCCAGCTAGCATTTCCCAAACAAGGCTCAGGCTATACCCAGCCAAATAATGTCCTTGCTTTTCTTCTGTCTTTTCTCTTTAAGTCTTTCCTCTAGCTCCTGCTGGTGGAAAGTGAAAACGAAAGTCGCTCAGTCATGTGTGACTCTTTGGGACCCCATAGACTGTAGCCCACCAGGCTCCTCTGTCCATGGGGTTCTCGAGGCAAGAATACTGGAGTGGCTGTTCCCTTCTCCAGGGGATCTTCCCAAGCCAGGAATTGAACCCAGGTCTCCTGCATTGCAGATGGATTCTTTACCATCTGAGCCACTGGGGAAACCTCACTGGTGGAAGACTCCTAATCATCACTTCTGGTTTGGCACTGCTCAGTTCAAATCTATTTTTGCTAAAAAAAAAAAATACTTACAATTTATAGTATGTGTCACTGGATCTTTTAAAAGAATCTTTATTAAATCTCTTTGATGAAATCTCTGAGTGTGTCATCTATTTTCCATTTGGATCCTAATCCACCTTGCCTAGCTTAATAAAAACACATTGCTCATATTCCCTAAATCACTGCTGAAAAGATGAGATGTTTATCTGAGGATCTGAATCTCCCCAACATATCAGCCCAGACTGAGAAACAGAGCCCTTGGATTTAAAGACTAGGAGCCGTGTCCAGTTCACAGAAATCCGGTAGCACGGTGATGACTGGCTCCTTTAGCTGCCAATAAGTGATCCATTCTTCCCGTCAAAGGCCTCCAGCTCGACTCTCCTTAGGGGCAATTTTCAATGACTCAGTTTGTTGAACTGCCTTCCTCAGCCCCATCCTACACATATAAACGGATTCTCATGACTTCATGATGGAACAGTGTGCATACAGTAAGTTGCAATATTTGCAGCTAGGAACACACATTTTGGTGGCCTCTGAAGACATCAAGAAACCATCCTGAACAGTCTACTACCTTCCCTCATACAAGCTTCATTAACCTTGCTTCATCAGTGATGTAACTGAAGCACAGAGAAGTTAAGAAATATGCCCAGAGATGGCAAACATCTGTTTTTCATGCTGCCACCCACCCCGTGCCCACAGCAGACATTGTTAATCAATCTCACGTTACTCTTTCCCATTGGAAAGCTTTCTTACTGCAGCTCTCCAGCAGCCAACACAAATCTGTCAGAGTTGACACTCAAGACATGTTTGCCATCCTCACACATGCTCAGACTTTAAAAATTAAGAAGAGGGACTAGAAACCAGTCTCTGAGTCTCCTAGTACACTGTTCTTTTTAAAGGATTTCTCTGTAAATCTAGAAAACCTGAGCAGACTGTGTTCATGCTATCCTTAATACCTATGATGCCTTTGTTAGGAAACATGCCCGAGCCTCCAATTCTACCTTACCATAATGAGATTATGATTAGCTGATACATGAATGCTGTCCTTGGCACACTCCTATCATATACTAGGTACTCAGCTCATGGTAGCTCTTATCCATTCTTTATAAACAATGCCATTAACATCCACTATCCAGAGCATGCCCTTCATGGTGGTCATTAGGGTCCATGTCATTGAGCTGTTAAATGCTTTCATTCTCCTGGAATATACGCATGGTAGATTGTATTTCTCCACCACATTCAAGTTATGTGTGGCCAAGTGGCTTGCTTTGGCCAAACACATGTGAGCAAGAGAGACATGTATAACTTCTGGACAGAAGCATTTAATTGCTGCATCTGTATTCCAGTCTTCCTTTCTTTCTGACTTGGTAATTATGGAAACAGATTTCAAGATGGAGTATCCATCAGCTCACAGCTCTGAGTGACAATGATCAGCAGAACTTGGGTTGACCCCATCTTGACATGTAGTGAGAAATACTCTTCTGTTGGGTAAAGCTACTGAGATTTTGCAGTTGTTTCTTTCTGCAGTCATAACCTAATCCACCTAGATGAATACTCTTTTCTCTAGCAAGGTTCCAGGGAAGCTGAACTTCTCCATTTCACCACAGAGAAATGACTTCAAATAACCATGTGTCTTAAAGGGTCATATCCCCAAAGTGACTGCTACACACCACTGCATATAATGCTACCTAAAATGTATTAAATGGCCCTTATGTGCCAAACAGTGTTCTGGGCACTTCATGGGGACTAATGGGCACACTTAGAACAGTTCTGGCACAGAGTAAACATGCTAATTCACGTTCATCTGCATCACTGCCCTCATTACCATTATCACACATCATCTCCAGTCCTGATCTCCTCTCGATAGAAGAGGAAACTAAGGCACAAAGCAGTTAAGTAACAGGAGCATGGCTTCAGAGGCAGAAAATAACACAGTAAAGATTTGCACTCGAGTTCACTGGAGACCGATCCTCATTCTTCCCTTGCTACTGCATACACATCCGGATGAAGCCCACCAAACTGTGTGGTGCACATTCCTGGGCCCCGCCACTTCCCCCTGGCGGGGTGGGTGTCCCACCATCAGAACTATACCCCTTGGTTCCACCACTTGCAACAGCTGGAGCCTAATTCATTGAGAAGGCAGAGAAACCAGCATCCTTTAGGCCAACTTATCCAAGGAAATGAAACCCTGGCATTCAGGAACAGGGTCATGCTTTTCTACCAGCTGCAAGATTCACCGTCAGGAGGGCTTTCAAATTTCTTCAACATCCCTAGGCTGTCATTTATTCCTTTCCAGAAGTAGCACAGGTCCCAGGACCAGTGGTAAGTTTGCCCAGCCCTGTCCATCTCCCAAGGACATCAGAGGCCAAACAGAGAGGGAGAAAGAATCTCAGCATGGACAGACCCACCAACCACCCTCCACTCACCACATCTTCCTCCAGGCCATTTATTTCATTAAAGAGCAGGGTGCTCAAGGGAATCTCCAGAAAGGGGGCAATTTCATTCTTCCCACATAGTAAAAATTAAAATTCTTTCCAAAAAAAATGATGTGCTCTGTTCTTTTTGAGAAAGCTAAGGAGAGGAGAAAAGGGGTCAAGGAGTGAGAGGTAAGAAAATGTGAGGGAGAGAGGGAAAGAGGAAAGAAAAACAGAACAATAAATCGAATAGGGAAGACAGGGAGATTAAGAAGGGAAGAAAAAGAAGACAGAACAGAGTAAAGCAGCAGTGAGACTGGCTCTGTGCCTTCATGAGATCAGCAAACCCTCTGAATTTTCACCTTTGCTCAAAACTGGAGTTGGTACTATTTTGCCAGTCACCCACATCTCGGTGTGTCCTGGCGTCCCTTCCCTATGCTCCTCCCCATATCCTGAGAAAAGCTACTCACTCAGTAGCTTTCACAGTCTAATCCCTACCCAGAGTTCATTTTGAAAGAACATGGAGTAGGAGGAGGAACTTTGTAGTCTGACTGGACTGAGTTCAGAATGCAGCCTTAGCACATATTTTCCCTTCAACAAATATTTACGGATAACCATCTGTGTGCCAAGCACTGTTCTAGGCACTGGGTTACAGTGAACAAAACGCCCTGCCCTCATTAAACGTCCACCCTAGAGGAGTAAATAAAAATGAAAATCTATATTATCTTAGTGTTAAGTATAACGGAGGCAAATAAACCATGAGAGAATAAGGGGTAGTAATATCAGCGGGAGGGTCCCCAGGGAAGTCCCACTGTGAAGGACGCTACTGAAGCAGAAGAAGGTGAGGAGTTACCCAACCCCTAGGTATCTGGGGAAGAGCAGAGCAAATGCCCTGGGGCAAGAACACACCTAGCGAAGGCATGAGGAATAAGCAAAAGGCAGACGGTTCCATGCAGTGTAGCCCTGGTGCGGTGAAGGATTTTAGAAGTTCAGACATGAACTGGAAAAATAGAAAGTGATGAACGAAATATGGGACAATTGAAACTGACTTTAGGGAAAGGCTGCAGTTCCCTTAATGACAGCTTCTAGGATAAGACCAGGGGAGTGAGTGTCTGAAGTAAGACAGCACATACAACCATTAAAGAAGGCTAGGTGAAGGACCTGAGAGGCAAGGCCCTGGAAGTCTCATTGCTGAAAGCTTTTTTTTTTTTGGCCACACCACTCAGCATGTGGGACCTTAGTTCCCTGACCAGGGACTGAACCAGGGTCCCTTGCAGTGGAAGCTCAGAATCTTAACCAATGGACCACCAGGGAAGTCCTGGAAGTCTCGTCTACAGAAATGTTAGGGTCACCAGGAATGAGAGAGGAGTGGTGTTGGAGAGGGAACCAGGGCCCCCTCTACAAGGAATTAGAGGGAGGGCCTGGAGATCAGTAGATGGTGGTGATCAGAAGGGGAAGAGGTCTAATGATGTGCAATTTACATTTAGTTCAGAGCAGTTAGGGAGAAGGCAGGCAGAGTGATCTGGAGGCAGCAATAAGGAGCAAGGACAGCAGGCCCAGTAGGGAAGGGCTGTTGGACAGAAACCACTTGATTGAAGCGCAGGTGAACAGGATCTTTCAGGAGAGTCAAGTCACAGTGAGGTTCATTGTCATCTCACTGGCATTTAATGTGCAGAGGGGCCAAGGATGCTAAAAGCCCTGCAAAGCAGAGAACAGTCCCATGAGAGGACAATCCATCTCGACCAATAGTGCTCCCATGGCAAAACATGTAATCTGATTATGGAGGCAAGAGCATTCAACATCCAAAGGAAAGGCTAAGCGCGCAGAGGGAATTGCTGACCCCAATTCCAGGGACCAGCAGGGAAATACTGTAGAATTTGGAAAGGGGAGGAGACGAGATCAGAAAAGGGGTATCGGAGTGAAAGTCAGGGGGCTGAGGAAGGCCCCAGCAGTCCCAGGCTTCCTGTGCTGCTTCAGTGGCTTTAGTCGTGTCTGACTCTTTTGTGACCCCATGGACGGTAGCCACCAGGCTCCTCTGTCCATGGGGTTTTTCAGGGAAGAACACTGGAGTGTTCCTCCTCCAGGGAATCTGTAGCGACTGTCATAACCATGGCTGAAGGGGCAGGGAGATGGTCCTGCCGGTCTCGGGGCCGGTGTAGTGATGCAGCCCTGAGCAGAAGGGAGGGACATGCGGTCCTGGATCCACCCTGCATCCTTCTGATGCAACTGTGGAGTCTCACTAAGGGCTGTTCTAATCTGGAGCACCTACAGCTTGGAACTGCCTCTTGGCCCTGAAGACTGGAGGAAGGAAGGCCCTTCAAGGGCATTCCAAATGTCTCGATTCCTGCCAAGGCTAAGCTCTGTGTCCTTGGGCATGTTACTTAACCTTGCTGAGCCTGTTTTCTCATCCATAAAGTGGCCCCCAAAACCTATCTCACAAGGTTGTAGCAAGGCTTAAAATCAAAGCCAGAAAGTGTCTAGCCCAGTGTGTGATAGGCGCTCACTGCTGCCAGGCCCACAGCCGGTGGCTCAGGCTGCACATGCCTGAGTCCAAATCCTGACTCTGTTGCTCACTGACCGTCTAACCTGGGCTAGTTGCTGAACCTCTCCAAGCCTCAGTTTCCTGCACATGAGATTGGGAGAGTAATTCCGGAAGTATAAGGTGTCTGGAAGAAATACATGAAAGATGATGTAGTGAGCTGTGAAGTTTTGCCTTCTCTTCACTGGAAAAGACGCCCGAGCATAACAAGGTAATTTTCTTCTTCTAACAGTCTCTCGAGTGAATCAGCAGACCTAGGTGTTCACAGCCCCTGGCCTCAAGGAGAAGCTGGAACTCCTTTTGGAAGTTTTCAGAGCTGATACTAAGGGCTTCCCGGGTGGTGCTGGTGTAAAGGACCTGCCTGCCAATGCAGGGGACGTAAGAGCCATGGGTTCAATCCCTGGATTGGGCCAATCCCCTAGAGGAGGGCACAGCAACTCACTTCAGTATTCTTGCCTGGAGAATCCCGTGGACAGAGGAGCCTGGGCAGGGGGCTAGAGTCCATGGGGTCGCACAGAGTTGGACATGACTGAAGCGACTTAACACGCACGCACTCAGGCCTTTGTTTGGTAGGCCATAGCATGTCAAGGAGGAGGGCAAGATGAGCAGTCTAAATCCAGGGAATGAGAGGTGAACATTCTGAGACAGGAGGAGAGGAGGCCCAGGGTCTGTGAAGGAATGGCAGAGGCTTAGCCTCATCCTAAGGCCGACTCGGGGAGGGGAGGACAGCCACCCAGAGGGTGCATTTGGAGGCCTTACTCCTGTCTCAGCCCACCACACTGACAGCTGCTTCTGCAGCCTGAAGTCACATTTTCTGTAAAGGAGTACATTACATTTTCTTCCCTGTCTTGTATTTGGCTCAGAGTGTAGCAGTCCACCCACGAGACATAGTCAGACAGTTTCAGAGCCCAAGTCATCCTGCACAGGGGTGTCCCTGGGGGTCACTTCACCCTCTCAGCAGAGGGTGATGGGGTGTGGCAGATGCTGGCAGTGCAGCTGCCTTGCCAGATGGCTCCAGGGGGAAGGGAGGGAGGGGAGGCTGGGAGGAAGGCCCCCAGCGCCTGGTGCGTCCTGCTTCCCTACACCCTCCCCCAGCCTCGAAATGTCACACCCTCGCTTCCTACTCATTCCTTGGTGACTTGGGGCCAATCATTTGGGAAAAAGTCACTGAAGGTTAGGTCAGTTCCCTGGGAAGTGAGAATCGTTCCTATGGCCTAGGGTTACTGTGGCTCATGTGAATAACATAAACCCTTGAAATGGACGTGGCAACTAGTAAGCACGGAATGAATGGCAGAGGTAGTGGTGGTGGTGGTCAGAGAACTAGCAGTACTAGTAACACTACTAAGACAACAGGCAAAGTGCTGGCTGGCTCAGATTTAACCAGTCCCAAGAGTCCTGAGGCTGCTGCTCCGCTCCCAGCTTTGCCATAGACTGCGCTGGGGCAGTTGGGTTGCCTCCCTTCTCTGCCTTGGTTTTTGCACCTGTCACATGGGTACGGTCCCATCCACTTTAGAACAAGATCTTCCAGCTGGAAGGGTCCTTAGAGAACATCTGGTCCAGCCCTTTCTTCTCTGCATCCCATTTCACAGAGGCCAAAAGAAAAGCAGCCTACCTAATTCATGCAAAAATACTCTTTCCAAATCCATAGAAGCTCAGTTTATTCTGTTTCGTTTACTAGTATGGGTTGGGAGGATTGGGGACAGCAAGGGGCAAGTGATGTAGAAATGTGACATTCTCTTCCTTTGACAGGCTTTTAATTTACAGGGAAAATGAGATTAAATCCATGAGGATAAAAAGTTTTTTTAATGAGACATGTATGAGAAGTTCTCTGAAAATACTAAATACTTACACAGACAAATTGTGCAGACAGGCCTGCAAGACAGCTCCCAATGACCCCACCCCTTGCCTAGTCTCTCCCACACCATCCCAGCCCTGATCAATGAGATCTACAGGACAGGCAGAAGCGATGCTATGTCACACCTGAGATTAGGTAACAGCAGACTGCACCTTCTGCCTTGGGCTCTCTCTCAAGTCACTAGCTCTAGAAGAAGCCAGCTGCCATGTTCTGAGGACCATCAGGAAGCTCAGTGGGGAGGCCTGCATGCTGAGGGAATCCAAGCCACTAGCCAGACAGCAAGTGCGGCCTATGAACAACCCCATCCCAGGAATGAACTTGAAGTAGACCCACCAGCCCCAGATGATTGCAGGACTGGGGTGACAGCTTGATGGCCACCTCATAAGAGACTCTAAGCCAGAAGCACCCAGTTAAATCTTGCCTGCATTCCTGTCCCACAGAAACTAGGAGATAGCACATACATGTTGTTGCAAGCTGCCAAATTTGGGGTAATTTTTTATGCAAGTTTTCTAATACATAAAAACAGACCACCACCATTCTTCACAGAACACCCACTGCATGCCAGACCTGTGCTCCACAAAGAATAGATAGCAGTTTCCAGACAGAAACACCAGCTAGGAATTATGACAGCCCTGGGCTGATGGGTCTCTTGGGAGCAGAGGCTGGTACGTGCTAATGGGGAGGACGTAGAACCCTCAAGAGAGCCTATCAAATTCTCGTCACGGTTTCTTCCCAAAAGCGAGATCACAGGGCTCATGTGTGTGCCTGCATGAATGCAGGCGAGAGAGGGACGTACACACAAATGTCAGGATGGGGCAGGGCTCGTAGGTGGGGCCGTCTTCCACAGGGGTATTGCTGCTGCTGCTGCTAAGTCGCTTCAGTCGTGTCCGACTCTGTGCGACCCCATAGATGGCAGCCCACCAGGCTCCCCAATCCCTGGAATTCTCCAGGCAAGAACACTGGAGTGGGTTGCCATTTCCTTCTCCAATGCATGAAAGTGAAAAGTGAAAGTGAAGTGACTCAGTCGTGTCTGACTCTTAGTGACCCCATGGACTGCAGCCCACCAGGCTCCTCCATCCATGGGATTTTCCAGGCAAGAGTACTGGAGTGGGGTGCCACTGCCTTCTCTGACAGGGGTCTTAGAAGGAGACAAATTCTGAAAGGTTCCACAGAACAGGAGGGACCTTCAGTTGTTCCCACGGGAAAGCCTGGCTGCCTCTGTGAACTAGGTTTCAGTCCTACCTATATCACATATCGGGTGACATCAGTCTAGTGACTTCCCATCCAAAAGTGGAAATAAACTCTCCAAAGGATGCAGTGAAGTTCAGATGAGAAAATATACTTTGGAAACTATAAAACACTGAGTAACATAAGGAAAATACAGTGAGGTGTTGTATATAAAGTCCCTAGAACACAGCCTGGCTCACAATATAAGGTTCACAGATGGCAGTGTTCCCCGCGCCCCCCCCCCCCCCCACCGTTGATAAGCTCACCTCTGGTAAAAGAAGAAACAAGCAAAAAAAGTGATGAAGCAGGTGTTTTCTGACGTGTAGCCTGGGCCCCACTGCCACAGGAAGCCCCATCAATGCCCTGTCACACCTCCACCCACCCCGGCCCTTCCCCACCAGCAGGACTCACCCAGGGGGATTGGCGGGCTCTGGGTGACACTGCAGAGACCAAGCAGGATCGATTGCAAAGCAGGGGCAACAGGTTGGGAGGGTTTGACAACTTCCTCTCACGGGGATCTGAGGAGACAGAGACCGCCAGAAGGCATGGGATGGAGTGATAAGCAACAGGAAGACTGAAAGGGCAGGAAGAGAAACCCAGAGTTCCCTTTAATCCCTCTGCTAGGGCCTGGATCCTGATGATTTCAATCTCCACCTCTAGGATTAAGGGGGCAAGGCAACACACATCTGCACACTGGCGTGTTTCTGAAGAACTGCAGTTGAGGTCTGCCCCAGGTGGAGGTCACTAGGGTGGGCACTAATCCAATATGACTGAGTCCATTGAAAAACAGGAAATATGAACACGGAGAAGACACACATAAGGAGAATGCCATGTGATGGCAAGATCAGGGTAATGCTTCTGCAAGCCGAGGAATGCCAATGATTGACAACAAATCACCAGAATCTCCAGTGGTTGAGAATCCACCTTCCAGTGCAGGGCACACAGGTTTGATCCCTGGTTGGGGAACTAAGATCCCTGATGTCATGGAACACCTAAGCCCGAGCACTGCGTCTACAGAGCTCTTGCACTCTGGAACCACAGCTAGGGAGAAGCACACAGGCTGCCACAAATATCCCGTTGCGCTACAGCTAAGACCCAATGCAGCCAAAGATGAGTAAGTATATTTTTTAATATGAAATAAGTTTTTTAAGAAAGAGGAGGAGGCATGGAACAGAACCTTCCATCATAGCTATCAGAGGGAGCCAACCCTGCTGAGACCTTGATCCTGGACTTCTAGCCTCCAGAACTGGGAGATACATTTCTGTTGTTTAAGTCGTTCGGTCTGTGGCACTCTGCTGGAGTAGCCCTGCTAAACTAACACAAGAGCATTTGGCGTTATAGCACAAAACCACAGGGCCAGACAGACCTGATGTGAACCTCTACTCTTACCAACAGCATGTCCTGGGCCACTTAGGTGCCACAGTGGGCCTTGGGTTTTTAACTGTTAAATGGGAAATTCCATACACTTTATGTACAGTGACTGAGAAGCAAGTAACAAAGGCAAAGCACGCAGTTACAATGCCTGGCTCCCGGTAGCCACTCAGCAATGGCCTTCACTAAAAGAAATGATAGCTCAGCTCGAATTCCTTCACCTCTCTAAACCCTGCACCCTCATGAGCAACACAGAAGAACCAGCTATCTGTCAGTCTATGAAGATACCGAATGCTGTGAAGGCAAAAGGCTCCGAGACCCAAGTATAGTGGATTTATTTGGCTATGTAACAGACTGCCACAAACTCAGGAGCTTGAAAAATTACCATCTCAATTCTATGGATCAGAAGCTCAGAAGAACTTGGCTGGAGTCTCTGCTTAGGGTCTCACAAAACCAAAATGAAGATGCTGCCCAGGGTGGGCTCTTACTTGGAGGTTCTGTGCATTAATTGCTTCTGAGCTCGTTGTAATTGTTGGCCAAATTCAATTCTTTGCCTTTGTGGAACTAAGGTTCCTGGCTTTGTCCTGGCTGTTGGTTAGGGATCTCTTTCAGCTCCTCAAGGTCTGTGATCTGTTTCTAGTGACAGCACCTGGGTTACGAAATCTGTAGGTTTTCTACACCAAGCAATTCCCCTGTTTTTTGGTGGACACCAACTGGATGTCCAACAGTCTAATTCAATTCCTATCTTACCTGTGGAGGACTCCAAAGACTAACGGCTCAGCACAAGATGCCTCCACTTCAGACTCCAGTAACAAGCCCAGGCAAGCCTGTACTTCTAGCCACCCAACTAGCTATAAAGTTGGGGGGTTCCCATAACCCCCTCCGCAGGTTTGATAATCTGCTAGAACAGCTCACAGAACTCAGGGAAACACTACTTGTGTTTACTGGCTTATTATAAAGGTTATAAAAATGATGAAAAGAAAGCAGCCTGAAGAGGTATGTAGGGTGAAACTGAGAAGAGCCCTGAGCACGTAGGCTTCTGGGGGGTGAGTCAGCCTCCCAGTAGTGGGATGAGCTCACCAACCTAGAGGATTCTGGATTTGAATGGAGGTTTCATTACAGAGGAAGCTAGATTCCCTGGTGGCCCAGACGGTAATGGGTCTGCCTCTAATGCAGGAGACCTGGGTTCAATCCCTGGGTCAGGATGATCCCCTAGAGAAGGAAATGGCACTCCACTCCAGTATTCTTGCCTGGAAAATCCCACAGATGGAGGAGCCTGGCAGGCTACAGTCCATGGGGTCACCAAGAGTCAAACACAAATCAGCGACTTCACTTTCTTCCTTTTTCGTACAGAGGCATGCTTGATTAAATCACCAACCATTAGTGGGTAACTTGATAGGCAGTCCCTCTCTCCTCCCTGGAGGTTAGGAGAATGGAATTGAAAAGCCCAACCCTCTAATCCCAGAGGAACCTCCCAGCATCCTGATGCTATCCAGAGGCCAGTCAAGAATCACCTCCTTAGCATAACCTCCAGTGTGGCTGAAAGGGGCTTGATTAACATGAAATACTCTTCTCACCCCTATCACTCAGGAAATTATAAAGGTTTTGGAAGCTCTTTGCCAGGAATCAGGGATGACAACAAAATATATAATTATATCATAACATTAAAAGATCCTTCCACAAGGCCCCCTCCATCTTGGCAACAGAGAATTGCCCTCCTGTCAAAACTGCCTCATATTTCAGTTTTCCTGACGTCTTCTCCTGCCCCTAGCTGGAGAAAAAATGCACTGCTTTTAAAGAGCTTTTGGGGATGAGATTAAGCCCATTTGGGTAATCTCCCTTGTGCCATGTGGCATAACCATCACAGAAGTAACACCAGCAAACAAAGGTCACAGACATCATCTTAAAAATTCTGCCCATCATACAGCTATTCTTGGCTGTACCACTGAGTGGATGAGTGACTGGACAAGTCCTTGTCCCTTTTGGACTACAAATTCCATTTAACTCTAATATGCTATACCCTGCCCCCACAATTAAATTACACTTTCTTAACTTTATAGGATGTGTCCTGATTAAGGGTAACAGAGAAACCTTTGCTCTCTGAGAAGGTTTACAAACTAAACGCAACATTGTTCATCCTTTATTGCAGATCACAATGGTCCGCTATCTTTAAAAATATTGATGCTGGGCCCCCGTCTTCAGAAACTCTGACTCTCAGGAAATCTAGGCAAAGACAGACAAGGAGGACATGGCCTTCCCTATGGTGGGAGAGTAAATGAGGAGGGATGGGAGTCTTCTGCTTGCGTTTCGAGTCTTTTAAGGATGCGATAGATAGGGCTGAGGGCAGTGGCAGCTAGACCCAAGTCACATGATTTCAATTTTGTATGTTTCCTCCTAGTGGTGTCCCTAGGTGTGAGCCGAGGATGTAAGTTAGTGAACACATGTCTACATGCACTGAAACACTGTGCTCCAGACACAGAACATTCTGGGAGAAGCCTGTCTAGCTCCAAAGCCTGAGTTTACACTGTCTTGGAGAAAAATGAATGGAATGCAATTTTTTTGTTTTTGTCTAAGTACCCCAAGTAGGTATATATGTGTGTAAATACATATACACACATATATTTAGAGAGAGATTATATAAAATTTCTATTCGATAACAATTGGATAGTGGACAGCTATATTCTCTACCAAGTTCTTGTTATACAGAATTTTACCTTGTAGATTTTAAATGCATACAATTTACATGCTAAAACAAATTGTGAAAAATTGTGTAATGGGAAAAGGACTACTGAGTGTCCCTTCAAAAGAATGTGAGGTATTTAGAGCACCTTCCAGGGTTATCTGATTCTGAAGAGCTCTGACCTTCCAGCGCCCTTGACTATTGTGCAGTGCTGTAGAGAAAGATGTTAACTTCTGGAGGTCTAACAAAATACAGTGATCCTCGTTAATAAAAATGCCAAATTCTGCTGGATGAAGATACAGCAAAGTACTACCCTTTGCATGTTGAACAGTTTTCTACATTACAATCAAATTTTATGACATTTCATTGTATGAAGGAAAAAAGTAAGGCCCCTTTCCTCTCTCTGGAGGAAAAAAAACCAACTATTTTCCTTTGAAGAAAGCAAATGGGGGTTATAGAACCGAGTAAACAGGGGAGTCATAGTCAGTGAGCAAGGATGCAGGTAGGTCTTAGAAACTGTGAGTATGAGGGTCCTTTATGGTATCCTTTTCCAGAGACACAGGGCTCAGATAAAGTTCAGCACTGTCAACACCATACAGCAGAATGCAGCAATAAGGGCACCATCCATCTCTCATAATAAAACCGCACTGAATTCTGAAACTAATACAACATTGTAAATTCAATAAAAATTTAAAAAGAAAGCAAAAAAAAAAAAAACGGATTAGTGTTTATCTCACTGAAGAGGGGGAGGCAAGTTAGGGATATGAGAGTAAGAGATACAAACTCCTATGTAAAAAAAGATACACAATACGGATATTTTGTACAGCACAGGGAATTACAGCCATTGTCCTGTAATAACTTTTAATGGCGCACAATCTGTAGAAATGCTGACTCACTACATTGCACACCTGACACTAATATGAAAGTATAAATAAACAACTATACTTCAGGAGAAGGCAATGGCACCCCACTCCAGTACTCTTGCCTGGAAAATCCCATGGATGGAGGAACCTGGGTGGCTGCAGTCCATGAGGTCACACTGAGTTGGACACGACTGAAGTGACTTAGAGCAGCGTACTTCCGTTAAAAAGAAACTACAGTGAATCCAAATTTTTGATCTAATGTAAGCTGGAACACTATCCATCGTAATAGAAGTCTTTATTTGGGGGAGAGTCTTCTTTAAAAATATCTATACCACAAACTTTTAAGTTGCAAATTGATGTTTCTCTACAAATATGAAAGTCCTTTGACACAGAATGAACCCAAAGTACAATTGGGCAGTATCATTTATAGCATATGATTTATTTAAAACTAAAGAAAAGTACTTGCCATTTTTCAAATTATAAATTAATTGATCTTTGATATTATTAAAAAGGTCTTGAATTCTTTGGGCAATTCTTTGTTTAATTCAAGGTCTTTTAACTTTTATAAAGTACTTTTTGGCTTCTCATAATTTCCTAACAAAGTTTCTATAACTGAAATATTTTTTAACCATTTCTCCACCGAAAAATATTTGTGTATATGTTTATGTACACATGCAAGAGTTCAAAGTTACAAGTTCAAATCCTGTTAAAAATTATTAAAAAACATTTTGAACATTTAATTTTTATTTCAGATAACTAATATTGTGAGGGTTTTTTTTCCTTTGACTTGTAAGATGAAATTTCACTATTATTGGCTTAATATGTCTCTTTTTACACAACAAACATCCTTTTCATTTTGTTCTGCTGTAGCAAATTGCAACTGCCATTCTTTGTGAAATTTGCAACATACCTCCTTCCAATGTTTTAAAAAAAACTCTTCTAGTATATGCTATTGAAATTCAGACTTAGAAACCTAATTCCCAATGTGATGGTATTTGGAGATGGGGGCTTTGGGAGGTAATAAGGTCACAAGGGTGGAGACCTCCACAAGGGTGGAGACCTCATGAATGAAATTAGTGCCCTTCTAAAAGGGACCCCAGAGATTTCCTTTGCCCCTTCTGTCATAAATAATTTGACTGCTTAAGCCCATCTCATGTGGTATTTTTTGTTATGGCAGCCTAAACCAATTAAGACATCATAGTACTAGTTTCTCTGTCTCCATTCAGTATTTTTCCCCCTGTGAGGAAGTTATCTTTTTATTGTTAGAATTTAAGTCAGTCACACATTATTGCAAACATCTGGAACAGAGAAGAAAACATTTCAATTCTATTTCAAAAATGCCTCCAAGACCAAGCAACAGGATTCCATAGTCAAATGAACGGCATAAAAGTGCAATGGAGAAATGCATAAAAACACTTAGATTATTTCAGGTGGTCAGAGTATAACGACATATTTCACTTTATGTGACGAATGTACTAATTCTCCAGATTATCTTCAGTTCGGGATCACAGACTACTTTTTCTTTTGACAACTATTTTGGTATTTTTGACATTTACACAATCCAAACAAGGGTTTTGCACAAATGCAACATCCAACTCAAATGATAAAATGACCACAGCACATAATAAAAGTGCTCCAGAGACAGAAGACAAAAGTTAAAAGTAGTGTTGGTGCCATAGCCTTGCAGTTCTTGTATTTCTTTATCGTTAAGGTTGTTGTTTAGTTGCTAAGTTGTGCCTGACTCTTTTGTGACCCCATGGACTGTAGCCCACCAGGCTTCTCTGTCCATGGGATTTCCCAGGTAAGAATACTGGAGTGGGTTGCCATTTCCTTCTCCAGGGGTCCTTTCATCTTTGCATCAGTAGTACATCTTTATTTTAAATTTAAAAATTTTTATATGTATTATTCTAATTAGAAAAATGATTTTACATGGGAATTACTATAGCTCACGTTGTCTACATACAATGTTAAAAAATCATACTAAAAAAATCATACTATATCAACACATAGGAAAAAATTGGTTGAACTGAAGCAGTCCATTGTCACTGACTAGATCAGTGATATGTGCATGTGTAATATCAGAAAAAGTGCCCATCCACACACCACAGACATCATATATTAAGTGATACAACAATTAAGAGTTTAGTCCTGCTGAAACAATACATTTGTGTCTAACGGCAAAATTCTTTACACTGTTTTGGTTTTCAAATTAAATTTTAAAAAATCAGGTTCTCAATCAGCCTTACTAAATTTCAAGTGTTCAAGAGCCACATCTGGCTAGTCAATATTATATTGATTAGTGCAGTTTAAAAAAGGAAGAGAGCTTTGGGGACCTACCAGGAGATGCAGAATTTTGAATACGGAAAAAACACAAAAGACGACTTTAGTTTTGTTGCTGTGTTATATGGTATCCTCCCTTTGTTGTTCCCTCAAAAAAATATACTTAAGGCCTCTGAATCAAATTAGAGATGGTTTTGAGTTACTTTATTTGTCTGCTTGGACTGCTACAACAAAATACCTCATCTAAAGTCTTATAAGGACACTGATCCTATCAGACCAGGACCCCAACCTTACCTCCTCATTTTACTTTAATATTTCTTTTCTCCAAGTACAGCCACAATGGAGCTTAGGGCTTAAACATATGAAACTGGAGGGGACAAACATTTACTCAATGAGAGTTATACAGACTAACAGTAGTAGGCATAAAATTTTATTTTATTCATTTATCATTTAAAATTTTAGACATTTTAAGAATTTTTCTGACTAGAGGGCCACAGAAAGCTGGACCCAATGAGAATCCAAAAGCTGGTCCAGAGTTTTTAAAAAAATATAATATCTTTTTGCACAATTTGGGCTAGCTAATATGTAACTAAAAATGTAACTTTCCTTTAATTACTGCATTGGCTAGCTGGTTTGAGTAACTTGCGCACTTCTGATTTAAATCCAGTCTTAATTGGGAAAATGTGGAAATATGGATTATTCTCCTCCTCTCTCTCATCCTAAAATCACACTAGGCACACAGGAGGTTGTGTAACTTCATGATGTGGTGGATGGGGGCAGGGTGGGCAACTGGCCACAGTTGTTTCTCTGAAGGCATCTTTCCCTGAAGTAACTCATCCATCTGCTCTTTGCTCCTCATCTCTTAACCTAAGGAATACACTGTTCAGGTACTCTTGTCCTCGGACATCCTGCCTGCGGTGGATGTAGGCTGTTCTGTGCCTTTCCCATGCCCGCACAAAGGCCCCCAAGCAGCCCGCAGTCATCCTGGCAGCACGACAGGAGATCAGATCTAGGGTGCCATCAAGGCTCTCCTTGCCTCAGCATGCCACTGTTTCCATTTTGCTGTGACCAGCGTCCCATACCTGGGGCTCCTTAAGACTCTTGCTGCTGCTGCTAAGTCGCTTCAGTCGTGTCTGACTCTGTGCTACCCCAGAGACGGCAGCCCACCAGGCTCCCCCGTCCCTGGGATTCTTCAGGCAAGAACACTGGACTGGGCTGCCATTTCCTTCTCCGATGCATCAAAGTGAAACGTGAAAGTGAAGTTGCTCAGTTGTGTTTGACTCTTAGCAACCCCATGGACTGCAGCCTACCAGGCTCCTCCGTCCATGGGATTTTCTTGCAGTCTCTCTCAAATACATTCTTAGAAATGAAGATAGAAATTTTGTCTACAGAGGTCAATTATCTGAGGTTTCGCACTCCCTTCAACCCAATCAGGTAAGAAGACTGTGGGTGTCCTTCTCAAGAACCTGTAGCAGTGGCTCACCCTCACTCTCCTCTGACAGTCTTCTAAAGTAGTGTATCATTTCGCATTCTTACCAGCAATGAACGTGAGTTCCTAATTCTATACATCCTTGCCAGAGTTGGGTGTTGTACAGTACTTTGAACTGTGGCCATCCCAATAGGTATGCAGTAGTACGCTGCAGGCTAAGTAGCTTCAATCATGTCCAACTCTTTGCAACCCCATGGACGGTAGCCCACCAGGCTCCTCTCTTCATGGAATTCTCCAGGCAAGAACCCTGGAGTGGGTTGCCATCTCCTTCTCCAGAGGATCTTCCTGACCCAGGGATTGAACCTGCATCTCCTGTGGCTTCTGCATTGCAGGCAGATTCTTTACTGCTGAGCCACCAGGGAAGCCCCTTCATGTATTCCTAGAAAGGGGTAGCATTTTCTTGTTGTTTTAATTTGCAATTCCCCAGTGACATATGATGTGGAACATTTTGTCATATGTGTATTCACCATCTGTATATCTTTCTTGGAATCTTTTGTTCACTTTTTAGTTGGGCTGTTTTTTATTATTGAGTTTTAAGTGTTAGTCCTTTGTATATTTTAGATACAATTCCTTCATCAGATATGAGGGAGTTTTCCCCAGGCTGTAAGCTAACAACCATAGTTTTACAGATGTTGGCAGAAGACACAAGATTTTGGTGTCGAGACAAAGGACTTTACTACTCACAGCACGGCAAGTGGCATGAGTGTCTTGCTCACATCGGCTTGTCTTGCCCTCAGTTCCCTGCACGATAACACAGAGCGGTCTGGGGGGAGAGGTACTGCACACACAGTAGGTTTGTGTCACAACTGAAGAACTCCAGCCTCAGGAAGCCCAAATCTTTTCTAATGGGCTGCAAGGAAACTTGCTTAACTTTCACCTGAGAGGGAGAACCTCCTTTTGTTACACTACACTCTAAAAATAACCAAACCTTTCCCTTTGACTTGGAGACACTCTATCTTTCAAGGTTGTCTGTTAGTCAAATGTCATTGAAAAGATTGTTTGGCACAAAAGCTGTTAGTGTCTTTGCTCACAAGACTGTGCAGAAATTGATCAAGAACTGTCTCCCCCTAGTCATGACTCAACACCTCTAAATATCTTGGCATGTGTGCTCTAAATAAATTCTCATGTATAATTACCATAACATCACAAATGAGAAATTTGACAATGATTTCTTTTTTTTTTTTTTTTAATTTTAGTTTTTTATTTTTTAAATTTTAAAATCTTTAATTCTTACATGCATTCCCAAACATGAACCCCCCTCCCACCTCCCTCCCCATATGACAATGATTTCTTAAGTCACAACTCCAACAACTCATTAATATCCAGTCCATATTCAAATTTTTCCAAGTATGCCAATAACCTATTTTATGGCTCAACTAACAAATCCAAAACATAATTCTATCAAGGTTAACCAATATACTTGGTTGTTTTGTCTCTCTAGTATATTTTTATCTAGCACAACCCCTTTGCCATTACTTTTTGCTATGGGGAAATAGGTCTCACATTCTGAATTTGTCTGATAGCTTTCTTGTGATATCATTTAACCTGTTCCTCTTTCCCATGTATTTCTGATAAATTAGAAATTGAGTCTAGAGACTAGGTAAGATTCAGACTAAACCACTTTGGCAAAAATACTTCTTAGGTAATGTTCATTTTAAATACAGTGAGAAAGTATCACAGGAGGAGGCATTTAATGTCAGCTTGTCTTGCTACTAGCTTTGATTACTTGGATAAAGTAATCAACTTGCCAACTGTAAGACCTCTCCTTCAAAGGTTCATTCTTCTATTTGAAATCTATAAGCAATCTTAGATGTAATTCTCGTGTGTGTGTGTGTGTGTGTGTGTGTGTATTTAGTTTACAGTCATGTCTAAGTCTTTGCAACCCCACGGACTGTAACCTGCTAGGCTTCTCTGTCCATGGGGATTCTCCAGGCAAGAATATTTGAGTGGGTAGCCCTGCCCTTCTCCAGGAGATCTTCCCAACCCAAGGATCAATCCTTGTTTTCCCACATTGCAGGCAGATTCTTGGCATCAAACAAATGGCTGATTCCCAACAGGTTGTAGCATCCATTGAAGTTTCTTCCCTGAATTAATTATTCACTAGGGTTAGGCTTTACTACTAATCAAAGCCAACCTTTTAAAATTAAAAGAAGTGAGAATGAAAGCAGGGAAGGAGGAAGAAGGAACATTTCTCTTCCGTAAAAATGTGTCTCCAAAAATGGACAGCTGTGGCTTTCAAGAGCTCATTTTGGAACACTAAGTCAAGAATTTTACTCTGTTCTTAAAGGTCGCCAGCATCCATCCTTCTCTGGGGGTGTTGGCCCTGATCCCAGAAGGAAATATACAGGGAATATTTCAAATATTATCTGACTATACTTAAAGAACCACCTTTTCCAACAATGGAAGTAGAAAATCATCAGTGGATGCCAGAAGCCAAGGGCAAAGGTTTGAGAAGAAACATAGTATTTACATAGTCTCAGCATGCATTCCTCCAAATCACTTACTAATTTAAGAAGAGGAAGTAGCTCAAAGTTACCACCACCAAAAACAGGACACACTGAAGAAGCCTCGGTGAACATTGAAGTGTTCCTCGGACACAACATCATTTATGTGCTACTCCTGCCTGGACATGGCAAACTCTGGGTTAAATCAGGCAAATCAGGGACAGGCTGGAATAACTCTTCTGTGCTCTTAAAAAATGTGACAGTCAACGATGGCAAAGGAATGCTGAAGAACTACTGCAGATTAAAGGAGATTAGAGAGGCATAACAGCTAAATACCATATGTGATTGTGGACTAGATCAGGGACTGAGAAAAAGAAGCCATAAAGGATTTTATTGGGATAATTGAGAAGACTGGAATATAGACTGTAGATTAGAAAACAGTGTTATATCTCTGTCAAATTTCCTGATTGAGAATTTTACTATATTTATCCCCTTCACGGACCACAGCCTTGTTGTGGCGAATGGGCTTGCATAACTCATTGAAGCTAAGAGTCACGCTGTGCAGGGCCACCCGAGACAGATGGGTCCTACTGGAGAGTTTTGACAAAACATGGTCCACTGGAGGAGGGAATCGCAAACCCCTCCATTACTCTTGCCATGACAACCCCATGAACAGTATGAAAAGACAAAAAGATATGACACCAGAAGATGAGCCCCCTAGGTTAGAAGGTGTCTCATATGCTACTGAGGAAGAGAGGAGGGCAATTACTAATAGTTCCAGAAAGAATGAAGTGGGTAGGGCAAAGCATAAATGACTCTCAGTTGTGGACGTGTCTGGTGGTGAAGGTAAAGTCCAGTGCTGCTAAGACCACTACTGCAAAGGAACCTGGAATGTTAGGTCCACGAATCAAGGTTAACTGGACATGGGTTAAGCAGGAGATAGCAAGAATGAGCATCGACATTTTAGGAATCAGTGAACTAAAATGGATAGGAATGGGTGAATTTAATTCAGATGACCATTATATCTACTACTGTGGGTAAGAATCCCTTAGAAGAAATGGAGTAGCCCTCATAGTGAACTAAAAGTCCAAAATGCAGTACTTGGATGAAATCTCAAAAATGACAGAATGATCTCGGTTCATTTCCAAGGCAAACCATTCAGTATCACAGTAATCCAAGTCTATGCCCCAACCATTAATCCCAAAGAAGCTGAAGCTGAGCGGTTCCATGAAGACCTATGAGACCTTCTAGAAGTAACATCAAAAAAGATGTCCTTTTCATTATTGGGGACTGTAATGCAAAACTAGGAAGTCAAGAAATACCTGGAGTAACAAGCAAGTTTGGCCTTGGAGTGCAAAATGAAACAGGGCAAAAGCTAACAGAGTTTTGTAAAGAGAACACACTGGTCATAGTAAACACCCTCTTCCAACAACACAAGAGATGACTCTGCACATGAACAACACCAAATGGTCAATACTAAAATCAGACTGATTATATTCTTTTCAGTCAAAGAAGGAGAGGCTCTATACAGTCAGCAAAAACAAGGCCTGAAACTGACTATGGTTCAGATCATGAGCTCCTTATTGTACAATTCAGGCTTAAATTGAAGAAAGCAGAGAAAATCACTAGGCCACTCAGGTATGACCTAAATCAAATCACTTATGATTATACAGTAGAGCATAGGAAGAGATTCAAGGGATTAGATCTGGTAGAGTGCCTGGAGAACTTATGGATGGAGGTTTGTAACATCATACAGGAGGCAGGGATCAAAACCATCTCTGAAAAAGAAATGCAAGAACACAAAATGGTTGTCTGAGAAGGATTAACAAATACCTGAGGAAGGAAGAAAAAGGAAAGGCAAAGAAGGAAGATAGAGATATACCGAACTGAATGCAGAGTTCTAAGACAATAACAAGGAGAGATAAGGCCTTCTTCAATGAACAATGCAAAGAAACAGAGGAAAACAATAGAATGGGAAAGACTAGAGATGTCTGCAAAAAAAACTGGAGATGTTAAGGGACATTTCATGCAAGGATGGGCATGATAAAGGGCAGAAACATTAAGGACCTAACAGGAGCAAAAAAGATTAAGAGGTCACAAGAATACACAGAAGAACTGTACAAAAGAGGTCTAAATGACCTGAATAACCACAATGGTAAGGTCACTCACCTAGAGTCAGACATCCTGGAATGTGAAGTCAAGTGGGCCTTAGGGAGCATTACTAAGAACAAAGATAGTGGAGGTGATGGAATTCCAGCTAAGCTATGTCAGATCCTAAAAGAGGATGCTGCTAAAGTGTTGCCTTCAATATGCCAGCATATTTGGAAAACTCAGCAGTGGTCACAGGACTGGAAAAGGTCAGTTCTCACTCCAATATCAAAGGGCAATGCCAAAGAATGTTCTAACTAATATTATGGGTTCAAATGAGTGCTCACAATTGTGCTCGCTTCACATGCTAGCAAGGTTATGCTCAAAATCCTTTAAGCTAGGCTTCAGCAGTATATGATCTGAGAACTTCCAGATGTACAAGTTGAGTTTAGAAAAGGCAGGGGAACCAAAGATCAAATTGCCAACATTCATTGGATCATAGAGAAAGCAAGAGAATTCCAGAAAAACATCTACTTCTGTTTTGTTTACTACACCAAAGCCTTTGACTGTGCGGATCACAACAAACTCTGGAAAATTCTTAAGGAGATGGGAATACCAGACCACCTAACATGTCTCCTGACACACCTCAAGAAGCAATAGTTAGAACTGGACATGGAACAACAGACTGGTTCTAAACTGGGAAAGGAGTACGTCAAGGCTGTATATTGCCACCTTGCTTATTTAATTTTTATGCAGAGTACTTCACGTGAAATGCCGGGCTGGATGAAGCACAAGCTAGAATCAAGATTGCCAGGAAAAATACCAACGACTCAGATGATACCACCTTAATGGCAGAAAGTGAAGAGGAACTAGAGAGCCTCTTGACAAAGGTGAAAGAGGAGAGTGAAAAGGCTGGCTTAAAACTCAACACTCAAAAAAGTAAGATCATGGCATCCAGTCCCACCACTTCACAGCAAATAGAAGGGACAAAAACAGAAACAGTTATAGATTTTCTTTCCTTGGGCTCCAAAATCACTGTGGATGGTGACTGAGGCCATGAAATTAAAAGATGCTTGCTCCCAAGGAAGGCTATGACAAACCTAGGCAGTGTATTAAAAAGCAGAGACATCGCTTTGCTGACAAAGGTCTGTATAGTTAAAGTTATGTTTTATTCCAGTTAGTCACGCACAGATGTGAGAGATAGACCATAAAGAAGGCTGAGTGCTGAAGAATTGATGCTTCAAATTGTGGAGCTAGAGCAGACTCAAGTCACTTGGGCTGCAAGGAGATCAACCAAATCAATCCTAAAGGAAATCAACCCTGAATATTTGCTGGAAGGACTGATGCTAAAGCTGAAGCTTCAATACTTTAGCCACCTGATGCAAACAGCCAATTCACTGGAAAAGCCTCTCATACTGGGAAAGACTGAAGGCAATAGGAGAAGGTGGTGGCAGACGAGAAAATGGATAGATAGCATCACCAACTCAATGGACATCATTGTAAGCAAACTCTGGGAGATACTGAAGGATGGAGGAGCCTGGCGTGCTACAGTCCATGGGGTTGCAAAAAGTCAGATGACTTAGCAACTAAATGACAACACTATGATTATGTGAAAAAATGTCCTTATATAAGGAAAGATGTATATACCAAAGTATTTAGGGATAAAGGGACTTATTTCTAACTTACTCTCAAATGATTCCAAAATACACATAGGCAAACATATAGACAAAAATGAGAACATGGGGCAAATATAAACAATTGGTGAAATCTTGAAGAGTTTGATTCCTGCATCTTTTCATAAGTTTCAAATTATAATTCCTCAACAATCAAAATGAAGCCACTCCTGTTTCTTTCATTTTCCTTATTCCCTGCTCTAAAATCCCCTGGGAGAATGAGAACTGGTCTGGAGAGAAGAAACCTGATTACAATCCTCACCTCCAATCAGAACTTGCTGGAATATCTTGGGCTTTCTCTGGGCCTCAGATTTTTTACCTGCATAACTGTGAAGTTTGCCTTGAAGGTTTTAGGATTCCAGTACAGGTTGCCAAGATGGAAAGATGGTTTTTTGTTGTACACCTACTGAGGTTGTGCTACTCACACTTCTAGATGCTGCCTTCATCTCCAAGTGTCCATCACGTCTTTTCAGCTGCCTCTGAAGCTCCTAGAGCAGACTGAGTTTGTCACTCTTGAGTTTCTCATCTCAGGTTGGATTGGGAAGGGGGATGCTGTTTGTCTCAAGTGATACTAGTACTAAAAGGACCACTTTTGAGTCTTGATTAGCCAAGGTATGTCAGGGTGCCCAGGACTTCTGTGGCTGCTCTTTGAGGGGGAAGGCGGGGGTGGGGGAGGCCAAACAGACATTCACAGTTATTTGCTGGAGAGTGCTCCTGACTTCAGGGCATCTCTCAAATGAGGTGGGGTTGGGCTAGTGGATGAAAGGGAGACAGACCACTGCTCTGATCTCAGAGTATCTGAGTGGCTTTCATTCGTGGCCCTTTCTTCAAATTGCCAGACTGAAGGTGTCTCTGATTGAATATAAGTGAGAATTCAACTTTCCCAAAGTTCAACACCGCTGACCATAGCTATATTGCTGAACTAGGGAAAAAAACAAACAAACATGTGGAGTCTGGAAATTTAGCGTGAATAGTTAAAAATTGAGTATGGGTGGAAACTTCCACAGCTAAACAAAGCAACAAGTCACAGAGCCTTCTAGCTCTGTGCATGAAACTTCCCATGGGCTCTCAGGCTCGATTTCAAGACATTAAATGTTCACATGATAGAAAGTCTATCACCTGTTGATTCAAGGTTGGAAAAAAGGCATCTCTCCGTTCCTTGAGACTTTATGAGCAACCCACGGATTCTACATGAACCTTCTAACCAACCCATGTTGGTAAGTGCAGCAATTAATTTTATCAGCTGTAAATTACTGACATTAAATTACCAATATGAAAACAAACCACTATTTTTATCTTTCCCCTGCCTCCTCCTCTCCCCAGGGGTCAGGAATGGGGAGATAATTTTGTTAAAAGTGATAGCTAAGTAGTTAATTGCAGGGCTTATCAGAGGGTGCTGTTTTATTTAGACCTGTCTAAAAGTGACACGGATTCTGCTAGTCTTAGAGTTCTGTGCTCTGTGTATAGCTGAGTGCCTCTTCTAGTAGAGACATCAACTAAGATCAAAGGGAGATTAAAGAGTACAGCAGATGGATTAGTCTTGTTTTTCCTGCCACTGTGACGTTGTATCAGTGAAAGAAGACCTCCTGATACTAGTGGACTAGTATCTCAACCAGTATGTTGAGGTTTCACAAATCTGGTTCAATTTCACATTCTGTATCTCACGAGAAGCCTTGGTCATGTAAATAACAGAAGCTCACTTGTGTGTAATGCTCAGTTCACAAACACTTTCACATATACCATCTTATTTCACTCCGAAGATAACCCTGAGCTATAGGCTCCGCAGGCAACTACCTATAAAGTAAAATTTAAAAAAAAAAAAAAAGAGCCCAGAGGTCTTAAAGTGGCTTGTCCAAGGTCACAGTGTCAGTGACAAGCCAAGGTGGGACTAGAGCCCCAAGAACAAAGACTCCCTCTCGAGTGTCACAGCCGATATTCCCCGCTAACGATGGCATAGGTCTTACTTTGACAGCTGAGGGACTTGGTTGCATAGGTCTTACTTTGCTGTCCTTTTCCCCCGGGGTCAGCTGGAGTAAAGAGGATTTGGGAAGTGAAGCGCTGGCTGTACAGATGAAGTCCAGGAACAGGATACCAGCTGTGGTGGCCATGATAATGCCGTGAGAGTCCTGAGTCCCTGGCCAGGGATGTGGGCACCAGATCACCATGGCAGGAAGCACGTACCTGCCAACTCATGAGAGCTAACTTGAAAGAGCGTTCTTTAAATTGAAAGATGAAGGCATCAGAGAAAACAACTAGATAAGATGGCAATTTCCACTAGGAAACCAGAGGACAGGTTCAGCTATGGTACTGATGACCTCACATGTCTTCATACCGATGTACAAAAAACAAGGACTGATCGTAGCAAATGTGGATTTTAATCTGAGAGAACTACAGTTTTACAAGTGTCAAGGAAACTATGTGGGCTGAGGATCTAAAGTATGACCCCATGAAAAGTTGAATCTTTGAAAAGAAATACTTAGTAGAAGATCAGAAAGGTCATATGAAATGTGAAGAGGGTAAAAAAAATAAATAAATAAAAATAAAAAGAAATGTGAAGAGGGTATAGATTTAGTTGGAAATCCACAGACCTGAAATAGACACAGTAAAAGGCATGTGGCTGAGACAAAAACAGAGAACCAAAATTCTATCAGTAGAAGAACACTTCTTATCTAAAAGGTCACAGCAAACATTATTAAGAGACACACAGCAAGACTGCAGAATAGATGAGAAAAGAACTCTAGTTTCCTTACATAAGGCAGGCCTATACATCAATAAGAAACTGCACATGTTTTGGAGGGAAAATAGATGTTGGCAAAATTACAAAAATAAAAATGACAGAGGTTAGATAAAATTCCAACTCTCAATACCTGATTTCGCCCAAGGCATACACCCAAAATAATCTGTGAAAGGGTAGACTGGACGCAGATCATGTTCAAGTTTTTCAAGTGGGGAGGATAGATTCCAGAAACAATTCAGTTCAGTCACTCACTCGTGTCCCACTCTTGGTGACCCCATGAACCGCAGACCTCCCCGTCTATCACCAACTCCCAGAGTCTACCCAAATGCATGTCCACTGAGTCGGTGATGCCATCCAATCATCTCATCCTCTGTCATCCCCTTCTCCTCCTTCCTCAATCTTTCCTAGCATCAGGGTCTTCTCAAATGAGTCAGCTCTTCGCATAAGGTGGCCAAAGGATTCGAGTTTCAGCTTCAACATCAGTCCTTCCAATGAACACTCAGGACTGATCTCCTTTAGGATGGACTGGTTGGATCTCCTTGCAGTCCAAGGGACTCTCAAGAGTCTTCTCCAACACCACAGTTCAAAAGCATCAATTTTCGGTGCTCAGCTTTCTTCACAGTCCAACTCTCACATCCATACATGACCACTGGAAAAACCTAGCTTTGACTAGATGGATCTTTGTTGACGAAGTAATGTCTCTGCTTTTTAATATGCTGTCTAGGTTGGTCATAACTTTCCTTCCAAGGAGTAGGTGTCTTTTAATTTCATGGCTGCAGTCACTATCTGCAGTGATTTTGGAGCCCAGAAAAATAAAGTCAGTCACTGTTTCCCCATCTATTTGCCATGAAGTGATGGGACTGGATGCCATGATCTTAGTTTTCTGAATGTTGAGCTTTAAGCCAACTTTTCCACTCTCCTCTTTCACTTTCATCAAGAAGCTCTTTAGTTCTTCACTTTCTGCCATAAGGGTGGTGTCATCTGCATATCTGAGGTTATTGATATTTCTCCTGGCAATCTTGATTCCAGCTTGTGCTTCTTCCAGCCCAGGGTTTCTAATGATGTACTCTGCATAGAAGTTAAATAAGCAGGGTGACAATAAACAGCCTTGATGTACTCCTTTTCCTATTTGGAACCAGTCTGTTGTTCCATGTCCAGTTCTAACTGTTGCTTCTTGACCTGCATACAGGATTCTCAAGAGGCAGGTCAGGTGGTCTGGTATTCCCGTCTCCTTCAGAATTTTCCAGTCTATTGTGATCCACACAGTCAAAGGCTTTGGCATAGTCAATAAAGCAGAAATAGATGTTTTTCTGGAACTCTCTTGCTTTTTCCATGATCCAGCAGATGTTGACAATTTGATCTGTGGTTCCTCTGCCTTTTCTAAAACCAGCTTGAACATCTGGAAGTTCACAGTTCATGTATTGCTGAAGCCTGGCTTGGAGAATTTTGAGCATTACTTTACTAGCGTGTGAGATGAGTCCAATTGTGTGGTAGTTTGAGCATTCTTTGGCATTGCCTTTCTTTGGGATTGGAATGAAAATTGACCTTTTCCAGTCCTATGGCCACTGCTGAGTTTTCTAAATTTGCTGACATATTGAGTGCAGCACTTTCACAGCACCATCTTTTAGGATTTGAAATAGCTCAACTAGAATTCCATCACCTCCATGATGCCTGATGAACTATGGATGGAGGTTCGTGACATTGTACAGGAGACAGGAATCAAGACAATCCCCAAGAAAAAGAAATGGAAAAAAGCAAAATGGCTGTCTGAGGAGGACTTACAAATAGCTGTGAAAAGAAGGGAAGCGAAAAGCAAAGGAGAAAAGGAAAGATACACCCATCTGAATGCAGAGCTCCAAAGAATAGGAGATATAAGAAAGCAAGCCTCAGCAATCAATGCAAAGAAATAGAGGAAAACAATAGAATAGGAAAGAGTACAGATCTCTTCAAGAAAATCAGAGATACCAAGGGAACATTTCATGCAAGGATGGGCTCAATAAAGGACAGAAATGGTATGGTCCTAACAGAAGATATTAAGAAAAGGCAGCAAGAATACACATAAGAGCTGTACAAAAATTGTTCACGACCCAGATAATCATTGATCACTCACCTAGAGCCAGACATCCTGGAATGTGAAGTCAAGTGGGCCTTAGGAAGTATTACTATGAACAAAGCTAGTGGAGGTGATGGAATTCCAGTTGAGCTATTTAAAATTCAGAAACAATTGGCAAGTAATAGATAAAAATCCTAGCCTTGAGTATTTCCAAATAGAGAAAGGAGTATGTCAAGGCTGTGTATTGTCACCCTGCTTATTTAACTTTTATGCAGAGTACATCATGAGAAATGCTGGGCTGGTGGAAGCACAAGCTGGAATCAAGACTGCCAGGAGAAATACCAATAACGTCAGATAGGCAGATGACACCACCCTTATGGCAGAAAGTGAAGAAGAACTAAAGAGCTTCTGGATGAAAGTGAAAGAGGAGAGTGAAAAAGTTGGCTTAAAGCTCAACATTCAGAAAACTAAGATCATGGCATCCAGTCCCATCACTTCATGGCAAATAGATGGGGAAACAATAGAAACAGTGACTGACTTTATTTTGGGGGGCTCCAAAATCACTGGAGATGGTGACTACACCCATGAAATTAAAAGATGCTTACTCCTTGGAAGAAAAGTTATGACCAACCTAGACAGCATATTAAAAAGCAGAGACATTACTTTGTCAACAAAAGTCTGTCCAGTCAAGGCTATGGTTTTTCCAGTAGTCATGTACAGATGTGAGAATTGGACTATAAAGAGAGCTGAGTGCTGAAGAGCTGATGCTTTTGAACTGTGGTGTTGGAGAAGATTTCTGAGCATCTATTTAACTGCAAGGAGATCCAATCAGTCTCCTAAAGGATATTGGTCCTGGGTGTTTACTGGAAGGACTGATGCTGAAGCTCCAATACTTCAGCCACCTGATGTGAAGAACTGACTCATTTGAAAAGACCCTGATGCTGGGAAAGATTGAACGTGGGAGGTGAAGGGGACAGTAGAGGATAAGATGGTTGGATGGCATCATCGACTCGACAGAGATGAGTTTGAGTAAACTCCAGGGGTTGGTGATGGACAGGGAGGCCTGGCATGCTGCAGTCCATGGAGCCACAAAGGGTCAGACGTGACTGAGGGACTGAACTGGACTGAACTTGTCATTTAGAATGGAAAATGGCGATCTTCAGGTTGCAGCATGCGTCATTTCAGGAAGCCATGACAAGGTGACTTCACTTCTTGCAATGACTGACAAGGCAAGAATGTAGAGGACTTGCAAATTGCAAAATATCTGACATTTTCTCATGAGAGTAGACAAAGTAGAAACATGCGTTGAAATGTTAGCAAGAAGATTTAAATCTGTAGCTTGTTGGGCTTGCCCAGAGTGTTGACTGATGTTTCCACGACAACTGGGACAACAGAAGAGAGTTCCCTAGTTGACTTCTGAGCTTGATCTTTGGCTTGTTTTTGATCAAAATTTTTATTAATAACTCGAGTAAAGATATAGAAGCTGTAATGTGTTGGTTTATGGGCACAGATCATTAAGTTTTTAGAAAATTTGTGAGCACGTCGACACATCAGCTTGTACTTGGTCATGGTGAGGTATTTAAACTATGGGAAACTAACAAGCACTGTAAATCAGGGCCCTCCCTCTCCCTCCCAAGAAGAGCTGGTTGTTCAACAGTTACTACCACACCACTGAGCAGAAAATGATATGTAGTCAGGACTCATTTCACTAGAGCTAAAATTGTTTTAAACAAACAAACAAAACTCCCCAGCAAGTTTAAGGAATTAGAAAGTCCAGGTTGGAGCCTTGGGTGGAGTTGGACACCTGCTCAAATGATGTCACAAAGACTCAGTCTCCCCCCCTGCTGCCCACCCTTTGCTCTGCTTTCCTCCATGTTGGTTTCATTCAGTAGTAACTCCAGGCTTTTATCATTCTGGCATTGTAATGCCAGTGGAAAGAGAGCCCCTTTTCCTCAATAATCTAAACAAAAGACCCACTCACTTTGATGAAGGGAATAGAGTACTTTGATTGTTCAGTCCTGGTTATTTTCCTATATCTGGGTATAGAGATTGAAAATGCTGAAGTGGCCGGCCAAATCAGGAGCTATCAGAAGAAAGAGAGCCAGATGCTGGGCATCCAAAGAATGTGTAGCCACTAAATGCAAGAAAGACTGAGGAATTATAATCCAGTTTAAAATAAAAAAAAAGTAATCTCGGGATGAAAGAATCAATGAGCATAGAGTGTCAATTCAAGAATTGTAAGAACTATTCTATAATTATTTAACTACTACTCGGAGTATTGTATTCAGTTCTCAACATTGCACTTCACAAGAGACATTGAATATTCACAAGAAAGTCCTAAAACCATGTATTAACATGTAGAAAAATGTGTTAACAATGGCTGAAGAAATCAGAGAATGTTTGCTTTGGAGGAAAGCAGACTTAGGAGCACACAGGGATCTCTGTCTTCAAGGGCTCAACGTCCTCTTCTAACCCAGGATGGTCTCATGTGACTCTGGAGGGCAGAGTTGCAGGACCAGGAACAGATTTGGTTCAGTATAAGAAACTACTCTCTAACCATGAAGGCTGCCCAACAACTGGATGGGCTGACTCAAATCAGGGAACTCTTTGTCATCAGAAATGCTCATGCGGAACTTGGATGACCAAACATCTGGAAAGGTACAGAACAGCCTGCTTGGTATGCTGCATAATGGGACAGCATTTCACACGGAGGTTAGAGTCTAAAGACAGTAAGGCGAAAGCTACATGTAGCTGACCTTGAAAATTACCTATATAGAATGGTTAATATAGATCATAGGTTTGTATGTGTGATATGTATATATAAATGTACAATGTAAAATTATAATTCCAAAAGATACATGTACCCCAGTGTTCATAACTACTATTTGCAATAGCCAGGACATGGAAGCAACCTAAGTGTCCACCGACAGAGGGACGGATAAACAAGGTGTGGTACATATATACAATGGAATATTACTCAGCTACAAAAAGGAATGAAATTGTGCCATTTGCAGAGGTGTGGATGGACCTAGATACTGTCACACAGAGTGAAGTCAGAAAGAGAAAAACAAATATTGTATATTAATGTATATACGTGGAATTAGAAAAAATTTTAGAGATAAGCTTATTCACAAAGCAAAAACAGAGACACATACATAGACAACAAACGTATGGATATCAAGGGGGAACACTGGGGGAGGCGCGAACTGAGAGACTGGGATAGACATATACTCTACTATATATAAAACAGATTAACTAACGAGAAGCTACTGTATAGTACAGGGAACTCTGCACAGTGCTCTGTGGTGACCTAGATGGGATGAAAACCCTAAAAAGAGGGGATATATGTATACGTATAGCTGATTCAATTTGTTGTACAGCAGAAAATAATACAACATTGTAAAGTAACTATACTGCAATAAATTTTTTTTAAATGTACAATATAATAAAGCACATAGTCTTTTAAGCTGTGGCGTGAAAAACAAGCCCTGAGAAGTGTGTAGGGACCAAACAGAACCATGACTGATTCAAGGCTCTTATTCACATTCATTTTGGGCACATACTGATTAAGTGTAACAGTGGATACCCTGTTGACAGCACCTCACTCTTCCCTCCCACTCCTCTACAAGCACATTTAGTTCAATCATCCTGCTGCAAAATAAAAAAAATTGACAGGCCTTTGTCCCTGGTTCCTGGGAGAAGGCTTTAACTCCCTAGAATTCCCCAAGTAATAGAAGCATCATTTTATTTGAATTTATTGGGTCACACCTGAGTTTATGCTAAGAGATGAGTCAGGATGGGGCCCGGTTACCAGAAAGACCATATGATGAGAATTTGGGGACTTGGAGGCAGCCCAGCTTCCAAGAAAGGGAGGGTGACTGCAGATGAAGTCCAAACCCATAGCCACTAATTCCACCTAAGACTCTCTTTTCTGATCTCACTGGACAGAACTGGATCATAGGATATCCTTTAACCCAGTCACTGGCTAGTGACTGAAAGTTGCTCAGTCGTGCCCAACTCTTTGCGACCTCATGGACTGTAGCCTGCCAGGCTCCTCTGTCTATGGAATTCCCAGCAAAACTACTGGAGTGGGTAGCCATTCCTTTCTCCAGGGATCTTCCCAATCCAGGGATTGAACCCAAGTCTCCTGCACTGCAGGTGGTTTCTTTACCAGCTGAGCCACGAGGGAAGTCTGATTCTATCTATCACGCCCACTGAAGACTCTCAAGATCAGCTAGTGTAATTCCCTGAGTTGAAAATACATTGTTACACTGAGTGTGTTCCACCAGGAGACAGCATGGAGGCACCACATTTGAGACTTACTCCCTACTCGCCCAAAGTATCTCTTCAATGGACTAGGCCTGATTTGTATCCTTTCCCCCAAAAAACTGTACTCCCAACGTGGTGCTTTCCTGAGTTGTGTGAGTCTTCTAGTGAATTACTGAAGTTCAGGGGCTGTGGAAACTTCTGAATTTGTAGCCAGTGGTCAGAAGTGCGGGTAGCACCTGAAGAAAGGGTAGTCTTGTTGGGGACCATGCCCTTAAGTCTACAGACATGTCACTAACTCTGGTGATTAGTGTCAAAAGTGCATGGCAGTATTCCTGCTGGCATCGGAGCCACTGGAACTTAAAATGTGGGATGTGACTGTACAGTACCTCTAAAAATAAGCACGTAATAACAGCAAAACCCCAAATTCTACTTTTTAACTACAGACTAAACAAAATTAACACTTTCATCTTGGTGCACAGAAAAGCCATTGGGCAATGGTCTGTTGCATCATGAAACTCATATTTAAGAGATGCAAGAAAACTGGACCCAAAGTCTCTGGCTGGTGCGATTTCATGCTTCTGATCAGGTCACCAGAGAGCAGCTCAGATCTGGTGATGGAGCAGCTTGTCCAAGTGAGGTCTGGCCAGTTAGGGAAGAAAAGCAGAGATCTTTCTGAATCAGACAATTACCCTAGAGACCACTAGCACCATGGTTAAGAAGACGTGCACGCCTAATGGTTTAAAGGTTGGCGAGATTTTTCTTTGAGAGAAATGCAAATCAAGAATATCCCCTGGCCATTTCACAGACATTTAGAGGGAGGGGAAATTTGCTTGCAAGCTCTCTCAGGGTGGAAAGGACAGTGTGTTCTTTTCCCAGCGGCTTCAGTCACAGGCCAACAGCGGTAGTATTCATCCCATACACAACGGCCATTCAAATCCCTTACTGTGCCCCCAGAGATGCCTTTGTCCCCCAGCAATGGGGGCGCAGGGAGTGAATTCCCAGGGGGTAGAATTGAGATCAAGAGAAGTTACAGGGGACCTTCTTAGCTGAGTGTAAGGAAGGACTTTCTGAGTGGAGGAGACTGAGAAAGAACTCCCTGTTACCAGCAGGTCACAGCCATCTCACGGGGACAAGGGGATACACACACCAGATAAGGGATGAGGACCTCAGAAGACATTCCAATCTTTGCAGCTCTGACAGCTTCTGGATCTAAGCGACTACATGTTCAAGGTAAAACCAGAATAATCTCACGTAAGTGGACTTGTCCGCTGTGTCCTTACTGCAGATATTTCAACAATAAATCCCAGAGTACCTCCTGTATGATGTTATTTAGGGCAGTTAAGGGAGATTTTGGAACTACTTCAATGCCATTTAAACTCATTATCTACTGCTAATTAAAATGATCTGTTTTGCTGTCACCAAGGAAAATCTTGTTAGGGAAACTGATGAGCTATAGAAAGTTCTCTGTCACTGGCTGGGAGTAGACAGCATGCTAACAGAACTGTCCATCCTATGTCACCGACAATTCTACTCACCAGCAAAAGAAAATTAACCTGGCCTTGTGCCTGGCCTCAGGCAGGTTTCCAGGGCCAGCCAGGCATCTGGACTGGTTGAGATCAATCTTTTTCAACCCAGGATTCACATTAGAATCACAAGAACTTTAAACAACTCAATACCCAAGCCCCACTCCAGATCAAGTAAATCAGAATCCCTGGAGATGGGTCCCCGGCATCAGTATTTTAAAGCTTCTTGGAATTCCAACATGCAGGTGGACTACCACTGCATTCAACGGTCTGTAAGGACCCCTCTCTCCAGCCCGGTGCCCCTCCTCATTTCCAGACTGATGGGGAATCACTGGCTCAGTTCATCACTCTCTTTCACACACTAGTTATGAGTCTGATTCAATAAAATAAAACATGGAGGTAACTGTTGCTAAATCAAGACCATGTCTTAGTTATTTTTGCATATGCTTAGCACATACTAGGTGCCCAGTACTCATCTGACAGACGCAGAGGGCAAAAATTCCATTTGCAATTTATCTAATCTCTGCTTCACTTTGAGTGGCATTTTAATCATGTTGCTGCTCTTTCACTCAGCAGAGCAAGAAGCATTAGTTACTAAAGTTAAATAAGACTCAACTTTAATAACAAAATAGCCCCCAATAGTGGCTTAAACAAGAGAAGTTTATTTCCCGCAACACATAAAACCTTGGTTTTCAAAACATGAACCTGGGACCAGCATGATCCAGGTCAACTGGGAACTTTAAAAAAAAATGTAGACTCTGGGACTTCAAACCATTATCTACTGAATCAGACATTGGGGATAGGGCCTAGAAATCCAGTTTTAACAAGCCATCCGCATGATGTGAGAACCTTGCCTTTATGAGTGAGAGCTGGCAGTCCAAGGCTAGTATAGCAACTTCAGGGACACAAGCTCCTTTCTGCTCAAACACCTTCACTCACAGGGTAAAAAAAACCTTGTCTATGTGCTCCAGTATAGCTGCTTTAGCTCCAGCCATCACATCTGAGTTCAAAGGAGTAACAGAAAAGACCAGAAGAGGGCATTCTTTCTCCTTTAATGTGATTTCCTGAATGAGTACGGCATTTACCCTTACATCTCATTGGCAAAAAACTTTTCTATGAAGAAGGCAGGAAATGTTTTTGAGTTGGACACAGTCCATCCAGCCAAAAACTTGGGTTCTATTTCTGAGGTACCAAGATAGGAAATTAGTTGTCCATCTCGACTAATCACTTAATGATAAGTATAACTAAAACTTATGAGTAAATTTCACATCCAGGCACTGTATTAACTACATCGTATGATCATATTCTATGGGGAATTGTTACAGAGTATGCATGGCTTAGCGTCAAAGCTATGCTAGCTACCCTGACAAATGTTGGTGGGGATGAGTAATAATATTTTATATCCATTCTTCATTAGCAGGAATAATACAGCACTAGTTTTTGCCATCACTTAATAAGGTTAAGCTTGCAAAACAACCTCCACCCCATTCCTAATGGCTAGTTTGTTCTTTCTTAACAGTGCACTTTCAGTTCACTAGGATGGGTCTGCAGTGACGTCTTTACTTTAAGAAGCTTGGGTCTAACACAAGGGAGGATCCAAGATTCATAGGGCCTAAAGCTTGTATAATTTAGGATCTCCCCTTAAGAAAAAACTTAAATTACAAAGGCAAAATGAGGTAGCAGGCTTTTTGGAATGCCCAGCAAGCATGGGGCCCTGTTGTTTAAACCTTGCTGGTTTCACAGGAAATCTGCTTGCAGCCTACTGCCTCCCGTCTGGCCCTGCTTGCTGACTGCACAAGGGATCAAGGACACAGTTCAGGTGATGGCAATTAGGCAACCATGGATTCCTTCATCCAGAAGGGACGCTGGAGATGACACCATCAGTGGTTTTTTGGCTTTTAACAGCAGAACCTGGTTACAAAAAGAAACCAAACTCTTAAGTGGAGCTTCTCTCGTCAGAGCCCAGGTGGCTGGCTGGTCAAGAGTCCCTTCTTTCTGCCCCCACCTCCTACCACACTGCTGCTCCCAAGGCATCTCAGGGCAAACTGGGACTCAAAGGGTCCCATCCCCAAACCACTAGGCACACATCTATCCAATGCCCTTTTCATTCAACAGTAATTATACTGATTTCTAGGCCAGCCCTCAAAAGCATTTTGCTGAGCTCTCACCTAATTCCAAATGCAAGACTTGTTGAACTGTAAAGTCACAGCACAAGGGAAATCAGGACATGTCTGCCTGTCCCACCGCAACCATGGTGGAAGAGAGCTGGGAGCTCCTTCCAAGTAAACCACCCAACGTTATTTCCCTGAACTACCGGCCCTCTTTCTCCCCTCCGTCCACACAGCACCTCTGGCCGAGTCTCTGGCACACTACAACTGCGGGACTTGGGAACCAAACAAGGCAAGGAGTATCTACTCTATCTAGGGAATCATAAACACCTACAAGGTTTTATGAGGCACCGTCACATACACGACCTTGTTGGATTCTGAGTTCAATCCTCTGAAATTTTCAGGTACTATCTCTATTTTCTGGACTAAAAAGAAAGTTGAGCGCCGAAGAATTGATGCTTTTGAACTGCAGCGTTGGAGCAAACTCTTGAAAGTCCCTTGGACTGCAAGGAGATCAAACTAGTCAATCTTAAAAGAAATCAGTCCTGGATATTCATTGGAAGGACAGATGCTGAAGCTGCAACTCCAATACTTTGGCCACCGGGTGCGAAGACCCTGATGCTAGGAAAGATTGAGGGCAGGAGAAGGGGACGACAGAGGATGAAATGGTTGGATGGCATCACCGACTTGATGGACATGAGTTTGAGTAAGCTCTGGAGTTGATGACGGACAGGGAAGCCTGGCGTGCTACAGTCCATGGGGTCACAAAGACTTGGACATGACTGAGCGACTGAACCATTTTTACAAATAGGAGAAATTTCTAGATTGTGACTTACCCACATTCCTGGTTGAGAATCAGGGTGGAGCTTCCAAGCCAGGTCTTCAGTAAGCAAACTCCAAGTGCTTTTCACTGTGGTAAGGCACTCAGAACCCCCTCCCATTCAGAGTGAACCTTCTTGTTAAAAAACAATTGCCTGGAGTCAGCCCACTGCGTCTCCAGGTGCTGACTCACACCCACCTCTGGATGCCTAGACCGCTACCCAAGTTGAAACCCTGCACTTCTCTGCGGTTCTAGGCTTCCTGGCCCTGGGGAATGACCTCAAACTATCCCAGTCCTTCCCAAGGAAACAAACTCCCTCTTCAGCCAGCCTAGCTCCCAGCATTCTACCTGAACAAGCTGATAGACTCTGAAGGAAGGTGTTAATCACAGGCTACAGGTGAAGGTGCTGTTCCTACCAGGGTTATTTGCATTTGAAAAGGAGCCAATTTGGGCTGAGTGCTTTCACCTTTGCTTCCTAACCTGCAGGCAGAAGAAACTGCTGGGGCCTGCAAACACTACCTTGCCCCAAGCACTAGCTACTAACCAGTAAGAGCCTTTCAAAGGCATTCAGCTGTTTTAAATTGTAAAAATCTGTATTTAAAAGTGATGAATTCATGGGCCTTCTTAGGTGATTTCTTACCCAACACAAACTGAAAAGAACAAATGTAATATTGAGTTTTGGGGCAAGGGTTGTTAAAATGTTGGATGAAAAAAAAAAACCACCCTCAAAAATGGGAACTTACTATTTGACTTCCAAGTCACAGCTGTGTGACAAAAGCAGCCTTTCTGGCCTTGTCCAAGCCTCCCATGATTCTTCCACTAGGAAGCCTGGCCAAGTGTGAGGTCTACTGTGTGTTCAGGCCCAGTTCTCCATCCTCTTCACATATAGACTCAACTTAAGCCTCACAGTGACCCAGTGAAGTGAAAAGACCCTGATGCTGGGAAAGATTGAGGGCAGGAGAAGGGGATGACAGAGAATGAGATGATTGGATGGCATCACCGACTTGATGGACACGAGTTTGAGTAAGCTCCAGGAGTTGGTATGGACAGGGAGGCCTGTCGTGCTGCAGTCCATGGGGTTGCAAAGAGTCGGACACAACCGAGAGACTGAACTGAAGTGTGTATCATCTTTTTACAAATGAGGAAACGGAAGCAGAGGGGCTATGTAACTTGCCCAGTCATCCAGTTAACAGCCGGGCTTCACGTCACACTGTGACTCTAGCTTGGCCAGCACTCCTAACACTGTCCTCTACCACCTCTAATTTTACATGACGTTCATTTTGCAATGGAGTATTATTTTTGTGTAAATATATGGCAGGAGACACCTAGGAGTTCAGCAATGAAGTTCTGAGAGAGGTAAAAAGCAACCACAGGAGAGAAATCAGGCTCATTAAAAAGAGAGGAAAAGATGGATTCAGTTTTCTACCAACTGTAACACCATCCTGATGTTAAGAAAATGACCAGACTAAGATGCCATCGACTGTAAGGTGCATCCATTCAGATTTGATGGGCTCCCCTGGTGGCTCAGAAGAATCCATCTGCAATGCAGTAGACACCGGATATGAGGGTTAGAAATGGCAATCCACTCCAGTATTCCTGCCTGGGAAATCCCAAGGACAGAGAAGCCGGGAGGGCTACACACACACACCCACACATACACACACACCCACACACACCCACACACACCCCCCCCCACACACACCCACCCCCACACACCCCCACACACCCACACCACACACACACACACCCACACACACCCACACCCCCACACCCACCCCCCACCCACCCACCCCCACCCCCCCCCCCCCCGCCATGAGTTGGACAACACCCACCCACCCACCCACCATGAGTTGGACCACACACACACACACACTCTTGGAGGGTGGGCAGGAAGGTGGCGCACACATACACAGTTGGCAGGTGGGCAGGGAGGTGGCATGAGGCGGGGTGGAGAGTGCATTTTTAGAACTGATGAAATGTAACCCCGCCTGGTGCTGCCTGCCTGCATAAGGAGCTTGAGATCCCAGGGAAAGGCAGACCATCTCACGAGTTGTCTCAGAAGCCCCAGAGCTCTAAATGCTGTTTTTGGTCTCATGCCAGATTCTGATTTGATGCTATCTATTAAAAAGAGTACTGTGCTTAGCTGCTCAGTGTCATTTGGGAGACCTGGGTCACATGCATCTGGTTAAAGCAGGTCATGATGGGTTCACCCTACCCAGGGAGGATGGCTGTGAAATGTGGGAGGGGGGAACCCCCAAAGAGATGCCAGCCAGACCAAAACTCATGTCCACCAGGTTGTATCACATGCAGATATCAATATAATGGATTCCAACAGATCTACATTTAGAACTAGACTTAAGTGTTAAACAACAGATAGGACAGAATAGTTGATTTGGCAAGAAAAAAATAAAACCCAAGACATGTTCAGTCCCTTAAAAGCACTTCCTTGCTGTTATGAAGATCTTGATCAATCATGTTTATTCTATCACTGTGTACTGTTGACTGTAACAGCAGTAAGTCTGTCTTTACTGAAGGTTTATTAAGAACAACATGAGTTTTAAATGCAAGAGGATTTCT
Source organism: Ovis canadensis (assembly GCF_042477335.2). Lineage (NCBI taxonomy): Eukaryota > Metazoa > Chordata > Mammalia > Artiodactyla > Bovidae > Ovis > Ovis canadensis. Next base: position 71,590,098 of record NC_091246.1, read on the forward strand.
ATGTAAAAGGAAAGTCTTGTTTTCAAGCATCTGGAAGTCATTTGAAATACCTAAATTATTCATTATGCTTAATTATAGTCATCAAGAGCACAAAGTCAGACGATTCCCATAACCTTACTAGGTTTCTATCACCTTCCACTTAAGTGTTGTCACATTTCAGGGAGAAGATCTAATCACTTCCCCTAAGAAAGAATTAACTTCCCTAAAAACAAGAACACACGGGTCAAAATTTCTCATTACCATGTTTTTGCAGCTTTCTATGTCCACTTTAGCAATAGCATGAGTCCATGTTTAAACACTAGAAAACATTTTGATGAAAGATTCCAAACACCATTCCTTCACAGGGATGGGAGTGAAAACATTGGCACCATCTTCCCAGTCACTGTTTTGGGTACAAACATGCACGGAGTAATCAGTGTCTGTTTGTACACTCTGGGATGCAGAACAGAGAGGCCTCTAATAGTTTTAGTTACTATTCATAAAAGACACGTGATCCAAAGAACACAGTAAATACCTCCTGCTTAAGACTGCATTTACAACCCTAAGAATTCATCTGGGGAAAAAGGTTAGGGAATTTGGGGGCACTGTGGTGGTAATGGTTTTAAATTTAGAAAAGGAAAGATGGCATATTAGTTTGCTAGGGCTGCCTAACAATTACCACAGACTAGGGGGCTTCCCAGATGGCACTAGTGGTAAAGACATTGCCTGCAAATGCAGGAGACATGGCGACATGGGTTTCATCCTGGGTCAGGAAGATCCCCTGGAGCAGGAAACGACAAGCCACTCCAATATTTTTGCCCGGAGAATCCCATGGACAGAGGAGACTGGCAGGCTATCTCCCACAGGGTTGAAAACAGTCAAACATGACTGAAGCAACTTACCACCCATGGGAAGCTTAAAAAACAAGATGTTTATCTCCTCACAGATTCTGAAGGCTGGAAATCCAAGGTGAAGGTGTAGCAGGGTTTGTTTCATTTACAGTCCTCTGTCCCTGGCTTGGGGAAGGACATTTTCTCTTTTTTCTCTCCATACGGCCTTCTCTTTATGTGTGTCCGATCTCTTCTTATAAGGACATAACCACTCATACTGAACTAAGGCCCACTCATGGGACCTCATTTTACCCTAATTACCTTTTTAAAGACCCTATAATCCAAATACAGTCACATTCTGAGGTGGGGGTGGGGGAGCACAGTTAGGCTTTTTACACACAGACTTCAAGGGGACACAATTAATTCAGTCCTTAACAGACAGAGAGGATTATAAACCTAGTTTCCTAGGTTCAACAAACAGTTCAGAAGAGGAAAAAAAAAAAGTTGAGTCAGATTTTTATGTTTGTTGACTTAAGTCCATTAGCTTTTTTTTTTTTTTAATGTTTATTTTCTTATTTATGCTGCACTGGGTGTTAAGTTGCAGCACGTGGGATCTAGTTCCCTGACCAGAGATTGAACCTGGGCCCCCTGCATTGAGAGAAGAGTCTTAGCCACTGGACTACCAGGGAAGTCCCAAGTTCATTAATTTTAATATAAAAATAGTTTGATTAGTGGTTCAGTTAAATGGTTGCTGCTTTTTCTGAGACCTTGTCCTCTCTTAACCATTATTTTAAAAATAAACATACATTCTTGTATTTGTAAGACACACTCTTTAGAGTGACTAACTTCCTTTAATTAAGATGTAACCTTTTTAAAACTTCATTGCAAATAGAAACAGAAGTGCCATCACATTTTTTAAAGAACCTATCCTTTGCATGCAGGAAGCCTTATTCCACTAGGCTAATGCACATGAACAACAGACTGGTTCCAAATAGGAAAAGGAGTATATCACGGCTGTATATTGTCACCCTGCTTATTTAACTTCTATGCAGAGTACATCATGAGAAACGCTGGACTGGAAGTAACACAAGCTGGAATCAAGATTGCCGGGAGAAATATCAATAACCTCAGATATGCAGATGACACCACCCTTATGGCAGAGAGTGAAGAGGAACTAAAAAGCCTCTTGATGAAAGTGAAAGAGGAGAGTGAAAAAGTTGGCGTAAAGCTCAACATTCAGAAAACGAAGATCACGGCACCTGGTCCCATCACTTCATGGGAAATAGATGGGGAAACAGTGGAAATAGCATCAGACTTTATTTTTCTGGGCTCCAAAATCTCTGCAGATGATGACTGCAGCCATGAAATTAAAAGACACTTACTCCTTGGAAGGAAAGTTATGACCAACCTAGACAGCATGTTGAAAAGCAAAGACTTTACTTTGCCGACTAAGGTCCGTCTAGTCAAGGCTATGGTTTTTCCTGTGGTCATGTATGGATGTTGGACTGTGAAGAAGGCTGAGCGCCGAAGAATTGATGCCTTTGAACTGTGGTGTTGGAGAAGACTCTTGAGAGTTCCTTGGACTACAAGGAGATCCAACCAGTCCATTCTGAAGGAGATCAGCCCTGGGATTTCTTTGGAAGGAATGATGCTAAAGCTGAAACTCCAGTACTTTGGCCACCTCATGTGAAGAGTTGACTCACTGGAAAAGACTGTGATGCTAGGAAGGATTGGGGGCAGGAGGAGAAGGGGACGACAGAGGATGAGATGGCTGGATGGCATCACTGACTTGATGGACGTGAGTCTGAGTGAACTCCACGAGTTGGTGATGGACAGGGAGGCCTGGCATGCTGCGATTCATGAGGTCGCAAAGAGTCGGACACGACTGAGCAACTGAACTGAACCGAACTGAATGCACATTATCCTAGTCTTAAAGGGGATTAACCTAGTCTTAAAGGTCAGGAAGCAACAGTTAGAACTTGACATGGAACAACAGACTGGTTCCAAATAGGAAAAGGAGTACGTCAAGGCTGTATATTGTCACCCTGCTTATTTAACTTCTATGCAGAGTACACCATGAGAAACGCTGGCTGGAGGAAGAAGCTGAGTTCGTGAGTTGGTGATGGACAGGGAGGCCTGTCGTGCTGTGGTTCATGGGGTCACAAAGAGTCAAACACGACGAGCAACTGAACAGAACTGAAAGGGGAACAGGTTCTCCTTTCTTCCAGGCAAAGTCTGTTAAATCCCTGAGAAAAGGATGGAAGTGCAATCTGAAAACTACAGAAGTTAAAATTTAAAATTAAAAACATTTCTTAAATCCAGTAAACTTTTCCATGGAAAATACAGCCTCCATTCAGTCTGGTAGGTTGTTCTCAATGTAGTTAAAAGCATCTGTTGATTTCTGCTAAGAATACAAATAGTATAAAGTTGAAACAACAGAGGAAACAGGGGAGAAGTCATCAGTGACTGAACAATAGCAACAAATATCTGGAAGAAGAGGAAGCTGTGGAGAAAGTAACAGGGCCAAGAAAGCCGAATAGCAGGTACATGTAGAGAAGCAAGCTAATTCTCTCTGTGATTACAGAAAATTTCAGCAAGAAGAGGTGCTAAGTACTGGAAAGAGCTGGGGTAAGCCCTAAAATAAAAACAGGGGATTGGCTCAAACGGGCTATCACTCCACACAATGGCAAAAGACTGAGTTTATTTTGTGGATTCCAGTGTTCAGTTTCGCCAAGCTATGGGGTCCCAGATACAAGACAGCATGACAGATAGGCACTGTATGCAAAACAGGTGGGTGAATGAGGACCTGACAGTGCTGCGCAACCAGAATTCTGGCTGCTAGCTGGCATCCCCTCTAGAGGCACCAAGAGCTCCAAACAGAAGCCCTACAGATCCCGACATATGGAGGACTCTGGTCCAACAGCAGCAGCCACACCTCATCACCTGTGCAATGAACCGTCAACACTCCGGAAGGTCCTGCTGCTTTTCTGATCAGTTTTAGCGGTCTTATGTATATTAAGGAGGGCTTTACAAATATAAGGAGGAGACGCAGGATTGATCCCTGGGTCAGGAAGATGCCCTGTAGGAGGAAATGACAACCCACTCCAGTATTCTTGCCTGGAAAATTCCATGGACAGAGGAGCCTAGCAGGATACAGTCCATGGGGTCACAGAGAGTCAGACATGACTGAGTGGTTGGGCCCACACACATGTATATAAAGTAAAGCCAAAGATCTCGCCCAGAAAGTCTCAAATGTGAGAGACCAAAATAAAAAGTGCAGACAACAGAAAAGAGACAAAGCAGAGTAAAACAAAATGAAAATAAAAGACAATGGAAGGACTGACCAAATATATATAAATTCCTAATATTTTAAAATTGAAAAAAGTCAAACTTTAAAACTGAAGGGAAACAGAGTAACCATTCTTAGTTTCTCATAGTAATTTACCATGAACTTATTATATAGACATTTTCTGAGCCTCTTTCTTTTGATAATTTTTTTGAAGTATAGTTGTATTATATGTTACAAGTGTACAGTATAGTGATTCATAATTTTTAAAGATTATACTCCACTTGCAGTTACTATAAAATATTGGTTGTATTCCCTGTATTGTACAATATATCCTTGTAGCTTATTTTGTACATGACAGTTTATACTTCTTAATTCCCTGCCCCTGTATTGCCCCTCCCACCCTGAGAGTTGAGTGAGATTATGAAATAGTAAGTGTGCAAGAAACGTCTGTCAACTGGATTAACAACTGTCATAAGACACTTTTATACTTCATACTCCCAGTCCTGACTGCCATTTTTCTTAGCACTTTTCTTGGTTTAGGTAACAGACCAAGGAGGGCTGAGCATAGACAATCGCAGGGAAGGAGGAAGGGTTTTCCAATTTGGTCGACATATTAACAACAACAGGAGTGATTCTGTCTGTGAGAAACACTGAGGGAACACAGAAACTGCACCCAGTTGAACTGAGCAGCATATGAATACATAAAACATGCACACCCCTCAAATATCCAGCAGCCAATCAAGACAGTGTTGTATTGGCATCAGGGTATACATTAATGGAATAAGAGCTCAAAGTCCAGAAATGGAATCAGGTGCTTATGGTCAACTGATTTTCAACAGAGGGGCCAAGATCACTCAGAGGGATAAATGGCTTTTCAACAAATGATGCTAGGATGACTGGGAAGCCACGTGCAAAGAATAAAGTGGGAGACCCTTATTTTACACCATACACAAAACCTAACACAAAATGGATCAAAGACCCAAATATAAGAATTAAAATTAGAAAGCTCTTAGAAGGAAACACAGAAGTAAATCTTTAACACCTTGGATTTGGCCATGAGTTCTTAGATATGACTCTAAAAGTACAAGCAACCAAAGAAAAAAATGAATTAGATTTCATCAAAATTAAAACCTTTGTGTCTCAGAGAACACTATCATGGAAGTGAAAAAACAACAGACAGAAAGACAGTAAATAATACTTGCAAATCATACATCTGGTAAAGGACTTGTATCCAGAATATATAAAGAACTCTAACAACTTAATAATAAAAACATAAAAAACTCAATTGAAAAATGAGCAATGGATCTAAAGAGATATTTCTTCAAGGAAAACATAACAGCCAATAGGAGCAGGAAAAGATGCTTGACCTCACTAGTCAAAGGGAAATACAAATAAAAAACACAAAGAGATAATACTTCACACCCATAAGGATAGCAATAATTAAAAAGTCAAATACTAACAACTGTTGGTAAGGATGTAGGGGGGTTGGAGCCCTCACACACTGCTATGGACATGTACAATGGAACAGCCACATTGAAAAAGTCTGGCAGTTGTTCAAATGCTTAAATGTGGAGTTACCATATGACCCAACAAGCCCACTCCTCGGCATATACTCAAGTAAAATAAAACCATTTATCCATATGTGTTACTTATTTTGATCTTGGAATCATTCTGCAATGTATATCACTTCAAATATGTATAATTTTATTATATTTTATTGAATTATTCCTCAGTAAAGTTTAAAAACATAAAAATTTTTAAAAAGACAATGGAAGGGCTGAAAGAAAAAGTGGAGAAAATATTTCACCCAGAAAGCAAATCAAAAGGCCAAAGAATTGAAAGAAAAAATTTGTGGGTCAAATCAGCATTCAAAATCTGCAAAATAGGAGCTTCAAAGGGAAAGAAGAGAAAAAACAGGGTTGGAGGATGTGGGGGTTAGGGAGATAATACAAACACAGCCCCTGGATGGGAGAGCTTGCCTTCTCCAATGAAAGTCCTAAACAATTACCCAGTATGAATAATGAAGAGCAGATAACACACAATAGATAGCAATGCCAAGATCCTGAAATGCGAGGATGAGGCTGGCGGTAAAGTCCTGAAACCTTTCAGAGAAAACCCTCTCGTCCCTCCAAAAAAGGCCACATACAAAAGACTGAGAATAACAATGGTACTGAATTTCCGAAGTCACTCTGTAAGCTGAAGGAAATACTGACCCATGTCTTCAAAATTCCACAGCAAAATTAATTTCAAACTAGAATTCTATAACCAGCTAAAATAGGTGCCCAGATGCGAAAGGGTAGAATAAAGACATTCAGACTTTAAATTCTGACCACATATGCATCCTTTCTCAGGAAGCTACTAGAGACTGTGCCCCATTCAAAAGAGGATGTTAAGCAAGAAGATGAAATGCATGGGGTCCTGGAAATGGGCTTTCCATAGGAGACATGAAGGGAAGGCCCAGGATGAAAGCCAGCTGGCTCCAGGAGAGGTGTCTGCCAGTTAACTTGATGAACTGGACAGGGTGGAAATTACTATTCAGTGACAGATAAGCACACTTTGGGCTCCAAGTTTCTAAAGATTCAACTCGAAATGGCCTAAGTGATAAATGAAAGTTAATTCGCTCATGTAGCAGGAAGTTCAGTAGTAGGGCAGTTGATTATTCAGCAGTTCAACATCAACGCTTCAGATTCTTCAGCCTTCTGCTCCACCGTCCCCAGTGTGCTTTCTGCATATACTAAAGTCAATAGGCAGGAAGGGGACTCTGCTCCTTGTGGGTCTGAGACTAAAGGAAACTTTCTTAGGAATATACTTCTCCTCTGAGAAGGATATTGGTCAAGACCCTCCTAAAACTCATCACTGACTTAAGGGAAGGGCCCCTGGGATTAGTTTGCAAAAGAACACTGATGTGAACTAATCAAGGAGATGTGTGTAATGGCTTTGTGGATAAAGGGTTGAAGCTGTTAAAATCTCAGCACATTTCTGACCCACCCGAAGCACATGAGGTGGGACATAGCAGAGCCATGGGGAAAAGGGTAGACACCAAAATGACATGGGAGCCTTGCCAGGCTGAAAAAAATAGAGGAAATGGGGCCTGCTGGAGAAGAGTTTCAACAATTCTGATGGTCAGTTTGAGAAAAATAATAGGAATGTAGGAAAGAAAGTAAATAAAAATAAATGAGGCAATTTATTAATCCCAGGAAAAAGAAATCAGTAAAGGAAATGTCATGACAGTTCATTACTTCCCTCAGTATCTAAGAAGTGATGTCAGCATAATCATATAAACACCACCAATTTTTCAAAAATGATGCAATTCTTTTGGGAAAATGGAAAGAAACAAAGTAGGGGAACAGTGGTGGTGAAAGGTCTCACTGTGTATTTTGCCATTATAGGAAGTTAAAAGAAAATGTGTAAAACATATATATTTTTTAAAACCTCAAAATTTCTGTTTAAACACCTAGCAGAGCTAAAAAAGAACTGAAAGTTGCTTCTGGGGAGGACAAGGCCAAGAGTGAAAAGGAGTAGGGCAGACAGTTTTGAGATATGCTTCCTAATACTCTTAACTTTCAAAACTGCGGATGTTATTTTATTTATTTTATTTATTTTATTTTATCTTATAGATGGAACAAATGGCAGTTTTGTCCCCATCTCTTTCTAAATGGGCCCATTATATGGAAAACACACTCACAATACACTGGTCCAACAAAAGCAAGCTTCTTCCTCATTATATCTCATCACCCCACCCCCAGACCCAGCAGTTCTACATCTCCACCCTTAGGGGCAGTTGGGAGGGGGATGGGGGCATAGGTAGGCAGACAATCTACACAGGAGAACCACCGGCATGGGCTCTTTTCAAGGCACCTGTCAGAAAGGGCAGCAGGTGACATCTCCTGTGTTAGAAGTAGTCCTGGGAGTGGGCAGTCTGGCAGGAAAGGCTCTGCTGTTCTCAGGTGGAACCCCAGTGCAGAATCAAGTGGCTGTGCTGTCACAGCAGACTACTTAGACAAAGCACTGAAGCTTGGTTTCAAAAGCAGTCAGTATTCATAGGCAGGGCTACGTGAGCCTGACTACGAATCCTTCCAAGGGCTACCAATCCTTCCAAACTTGGTTCCTTGGGAGTCAAGTGTAGTTTTAAAATTCAAACACCCGACTTGTACTTAAATTCAAATTGCTGCATTATTAACAAATCCGCGTAACCTTCCTTCTAACTCAAACCCTGGAGGCCTCAACTACTTTAGGGAAAAGTTCCAAAACAGAGAGTCTCATTACAAACAGCTGGAAGGCCCAGTTTCAAAGACAGGAAGATTTTCCCTGTGGCCCTGACATTCACACCGCTACTCAGTGTGATCGTTTAATTCACCCAGCACGTTTTCCCCTACAAATCTTAATTTACTGTAGTCACTTGTTTCCAACAAAATCTAACATGGTGTCCAATCCATCAGGCAGCTGGGAATGCAGCTGCCCTAGATGTAGAGAGGCCCCATCCCTGTGCCCACTGGGCCCCAAGGGTTCCTGAAGCACTACTCCCACCAAGGACTCCCCAGGGCTCTCATCTACCACATCCTCAGGAAGATACCCTAGAGGAGGAAACGGCAACCCACTTCAGCATTCTCACCACAAGAATCCCAGGGACAGAGGAACCTGGTGAGCTACGGTTCATGAGGTAGGGTCACAAAGAGTCAGACGTGGTACAACTGAGCAACTCAGCACGCACACATGGCCTCATCCGAAGCTCTCTGATTCCTCTTCCTCCTCCAAGAAGCTCTCTCAGACTGTTCACTGAAGGTATCTTTCCCCCCTGAATCAATGCATACAACTATCTTGTATGAATCTGTTTGGTCCTTGTGTATGGCTGTCAAACCTTTTCCATTGTGACTTGCTTACTATTCAATATGATAAAAGAGAAGGCTGAGACTGTTTTCTTAAAAAGGACAATTTTAGAAACCATTTTATAAATAGATTCTTATACAAAGAAGAAACACATATACAGAGGACCCAAATTACCAGTAAGATGGACCCTAGCCCTTCTTTCCTGCACTGGGAAAATAGAACAAGAAAAATGACTCCAACTTGCTCTTAACTGTTTCCACCTAGGCAGTCAGCTTTTCAAGTAGCATTTCTATTCCTTTGCTGGTGTTTTTGCTTTTTTCCAAGGCAGGAATCAGGCTTTTCAGTCCAGCTTTGACTTTATTTGCAACTTCTTGATCAGAACTCTGGAGAAGGCTGAAGAGAGAAGACAGAAATAAACAACAACAAAAAAGTGTATTTCATAAAGCCTCCTAGACTGGTCTGCAAATACTACCTCCACACACTAAAAAATTCAGAGCAGACAGTCAAGAAATGCTCACTGAGTAGCTGAGTTAACACCTGCGAGTAGGTGTACATGAAGGGAGGTGGGCAGCATAAAAGGTAAGCAGTTAATGAATGGTCTTCTTGCTGAACTCTGTTGCTAAAACACTGACTGAAGGGGTGAAGAGGTTTACCTTATACCTTACCTGTCCGGATTTGAAAAATGCCTCTGACACTCTAGTAACTATACAACCAAGAGTGTGCATTAAAATTCTCAAAGACTGCAATTTCCTGGCCTGTAGAATGGAATCAACAAAAGAATCCACCTTCTACCTCACAGGGTTGTTTTTTGAGGCTCACGTGATCTCGTACCTAAAGCACCTGGCCAGAGCCTGACACGTAGTTAAGTATTCGATTGATGTGAGTCACTGAATAAGATAAGGTCAGCTCTGCTCTCTGAGACCTTGCTGGGGCACTCTATCCCAGGTGAGCGGAGCCCTGCAGGCTGGCAACAAGTAGGCCCCTTTCTCTAGATAGGGGCCAGGTCATAGGCACTCTGTTGTCAAACATCGGGGCTGAATTTCTTATTCTCCCCTGACTTCCTCATGACCACATTTACTGACCACTGAAATACATCCTAGAAAGTAATCACTTGGCACTTTTGAAAGACCTTGGCTGCAATATTTCCATAATGTCCATAGAGAGGAGGGGAAATGAGCAGCCCCCAACAGCATTCCAATGCTTGTGGGAGACAAGCAACAAGTACTGCCTGCCACCTGCAAAGCTGAAAGGTGCCCTCTTAACAGACTTGTGACTCACTAGGTGTTTTTATTTTACATACCTTGGCTAAATACACAGTCACATCATGCACAATAGTAATACAGGTTAATATTTATTGAACATACACATTAGACCTAATGCTAAGCATCACGTATTCATTATCTCATTTAGTTTTCCCAACAACCTAAGATTATTATTAATCTCATTTTACATCCAAGAAAATTAAGGCTCAGAAAAGTCGAATAATTTGTGCAAGGCCACACAGTGAGCTGGGAATGGAACCCATGCATTTCAATGCTAGAGAATAATGCTTCCCTGAGTTATTTTTCAGACTGCATACAAGGCTGTTTTTTTTTTACCCAGAATGAGGCTTTTCTACTTACTCCTAAAAAGATTTAGCAAAACAAACAAATCAAAAATAAAAACACATACATGTACTGCATGAGTTTAAAGAAAAATATAAACAAGCAAAAAATCTTGCCAAACAAGTCAAGCACGTGACTGACAATACTCTATAACCAAATACAAAATAATTATAATAATCAATTATTAACTTATCTACAGCTTCACTTCTCTCAGAACCTCAGATATTTCACATTTCAGTTTTAAGGAGTACTCCATAATAAACCTACAGTATCCTTCTCATGTTTGAAATCCACCCAAGGGGAGTTCCGATTGATGATCAATCTTAAAAAATTAATTTTATGGCACTGCCAGAATTTTTAGTTAATTGCGTGTAATGAAAGAATATGTCAGTAGGTTGTTAACACTCCAAATGCCTGGTAAAGAAATCCATGTCATAAAAGTTCATGTTTCAACTAATGGACTCCAGCTGCTCAACATCAACTGGAAAATGAGCTAATTTTAATGAGAAATAAATTAGTAATCAATATCACCTGTGCATCTGGAGATACTGATATACAAAAAGAATGCCCATTTGGAATGTACATACTTGTGAGTACACGTGTACCAAATCAAAATATAAACTGAAGAAATACCTGTGACGTATAAACAATACAAATTAAATTGCAGAGGATCTTGCATGTGAAATACTACGGGAAATTCAAGCTGAAACCGGTAACTGTTTTTCCAAAGCCTGATGACACAGCAGGGGGAAAAAAATCAACTGTGATTGCTTTAAAGCAACACAGAATCTATTTAAAAATGAATATCCTTAATAGAAGGGATTTATCTGGGAACACAATACATGGCAATTTCAATGCCCTGTAAATTATAAACTCAACCTATGTCCAGGCAAAAATATACAAGTTAACCATATGTCTCAATTCACAAATCATCAATTTTCTATCATTTTAATTAGAAATGAAGATAAGCAGGTGGACTATAATAGCTAATGCTTCTCAAATCCTTTCAGAATAGTTGAAAACAAAGAATTATATGTAAAGTCAGCTGTGATTCAAAAAAAAAAACTTTCATCAGATTCCACAGGAACAAAACTAATTCATTAAAAAAGCATACAACTATACTGTGGTCAAAACCAAAAATATGGTGAAACAATCAAATGATACCTTGGAAACGCCCTAATTTTATGATCCTTGATATCCAAAAGAGGGCCTATGGAAAAAGTGACACTTACCCTCTAGTATTTGGCAAAGTAAGACCAAGGGTGACTGAGAGGAATGCTGGGCTACTGAAAACAGACATTCCAACCGAGAAATAAATGTGAAGGAACCATGTTTTGCACCAACAGGCATTTGGATACGAAGCCTCAGCAGGAAAGGCACACACTCTACATACCTAGAGAGAATAATGGCTCCTCGATTGACACTAGCCCAGGACTTCAGGTTCTTCACACCAACACGGTCTATAAGTGTTTTTGCAAAACAACCTGTAAAATAAACTGAAACTTCATGAACGTCATATACCAATATTTAAACTCCCAATCACTCTCTCTATACTACTCTTAGAGTGCAAAAATGTTTTAATAAGAAAGCTAATAGAGTTCTCACCCAATATCACTTAACATGATATTGTTAAGCTCAGCTTGACAATATGTTAAGCTCAGCTTGACATAATGCGTTTTTAATATAGCCATTTCTTTCAACTCTGACCCAAATCCCCAGCTATGTTTTGCAGTAAGTACTCAAGAGAAACAATGAAATGCTCACTTGGTCAGGTTTGCATTTCTTTGTACTATTTAATGATTTAACCCTAATCTGAAAGTTATTCAGGAAGTAAAGGTGTAATAGCAGTGTTTGGTTAAAATCAAGTTGCTCCTCAAGGAAAATGCTCACTCCGAAGGTGCCACGAACACAACTGTTTTCTCTCTACAACACTAAACATTTGTTCTTCCATCAAAAATACCATTCATCTTTTGTTATTTCAGTACATCTGATTCCCAAGGTTTTACAGTATATTATCATATTCACTGGATCATCTAAGCATGACTAACTCTAGGACAAAGGAGAAACTCTGAATACCAGGATCTGGTACAGATGGAAGTAGGGATAACCTATTTTAAAGACAGATATCTTGGGTAGGCCCTAAGTGTAATTCATTCAAAGATATCCAATAGTGAGGAAGCTTTAAAAGCCAAGGGGTCTATGGCTATTTCACTCTTTGTGGCTTGTGCTCAAGAGGGATGGAAACCAACTGGTGAGGCAGATGATGTTTTCCAAAGGCGGCCACAGCAACACCTCCTTTCCTGTGTGTGCTTCTAGAATAGTGCCACTTCCCCATCTAGAGGCAGAACTGCTATCTTCTTGTGAACTGGGTGGCCCTTTGTAACTGACATGAAAGTGTGGTACAAGTGACCTTAAATCACTTCTGAGGCTAAATCATGAAGTACCTTATACCTACTTCATCATCCTGAAACTTGACCACTATGTTGTAGGGAAACTCAGCACACCAGAGAAGGGGACTGAGACTGCTGGACTTAGCCACTGCCAGTCATGGTGTAAGTGGATACTCCAACCCCAAGCCAAGCAGCCCTGGATGACTCGGGGTAGAGCTCCACCAAACACCACCAAATGACTGCTGTTCTGAAAACTACTAAGTTTTGAGGCAGCTTGATACACAGCAACAGATAACCAAGACTGGTAGCCATGCATTCGGTGCTACATGAAAATGATGGATACTTCGAGTCCAAGCAGATGTGTTTTAGGGTTGCCAGTGCAGTTGAAATAAGGAGAAAAGTCACTAGAAAATTCTTCACATTTTAAAAGTAAGCAAGAGCACTCTTCTGACATAAACTCAGCTCAACTATGAATCGACTTTTTAATAATGAAAAAGATGATTCAATATATTATTTTTTCTTTAAAGTTTATTACAAGAAGATTTTTTTATTAAAAAAAAATTACAGTGAGAAATAGGGCCAAGTCCATCTTCTTAACAACAGAGTGAGAAGTGCCAGCTCTACTGCTTCAGAGATTGCTTCGCTAGCCATCAGCACTGCAACTTGCCTCAAGACATAAATTCATGATCTGTCACTTTTCCCAGACACAGTAATAGAAAGCCTGAACTGTTTTAACTCAGTGGGAGGAAATCTCTTTAGTGGCTAAAATAGAGTCTGAATTGAGTTTGAATTTAGAAAAAGAAGGTCTGGTCAAAGAGACAGGACTGACAGGGGAAGGACATGCAACTTCTCACTTAGATAAAAGATGCTGTCATCCTCCTGAGAGCTGAGTTTCCACAGAGCAGCTGTAAGGTTTATGAAAAACCAAGAAGTGCCAAGGACTGGCTTGCTCTTTGGTCATATGTATTCCAAGGCCAAATTGGCATCAGTTCAAAATTCTCTGATAAGGGTAATCTTCTGGTTATCCTTTCCTCAAAACTAGAGATAGATATGTTTTTCAACTGGGGTGATGATACTCACAAACGGGCCCTCCTACTCAGCTCTCACCATCCTCAAAGAATAAAATGGCATTTTAAAGCACTGGACAAGCCTGTTTTGAGGTCTGAAGTAGTAGAAGAGGGAGGGAGGGTGGGAAAGGGAAAGAAAATGGAAGGATTCAAGGAGACAAATCTCCAGGGGAAAACGTAGTAACCACTAAATCATTTCTTACAGCTATCATGTCTCAACACTCAACAAGTTTTCATCTGAGCTCATAAAAGGCCAGCATAAAGTTCAAGGATGCCAGACATTACTGAAATTTCACATACAATACCAGAGGAGGTCAAGTTGCACAGCCTACCTTCTCTTCCATGTTCTTTCATCTTTTTATCTTGCTCGATTAACCACTTCAGAACCAAATGTCCAGCAGGATGTTCTGCTATGTGAAGCTGTGAGAGGTCAAGAACACATTAATTAAGAAGCTGCCTTCATCCACCTGATATCACCACATACAGATAAGGTCTCAGGCAAGCTGAAAGTTCCACAAGGCTTGCTGCTGCTGCTAAGTCGCTTCAGTCGTGTCCGACCCTGTGCGACCCCATAAACTGCAGCCCACCAGGCTCCTCCGTCCCTGGGATTCTCAAGGCAAGAACACTGGAGTGGGTTGCCATTTCCTTCTCCAATGCATGAGAGTGAAAAGTGAAAGTGAAGTTGCTCAGTCGTGTCCGACTCTTAGCGACCCCATGAACTGCAGCCTACCAGGTTACTCTGTCCACAGGATTTTCCAGGCAAAAGTACTGGAGTGGGGTGCCATCACCTTCTCTGTCCACAAGACTTAAGAGGTCTTTATTGAGAATGACTACTACTCCTGGAAAGACAAGACCTGCTCCAACCCCAACCAAAACGAAGACAGTTATTCAAGATAACACAGCCACCAACACAGCTCACACACAGCTTCGCGAGCTCCAGATTAAACAGCTCTACCACTAGGCTCGTCTTAAGATCACACAAACCACTTTTCAGATCGTCATATGCAGTTCTGAGGAGCAACACAGTAGAAACACTGAAACCTGATGCTGCACGATGTTTAAGTACAGGTGCCTGAGGAGCACTGCCTGGTGAGCAGGATAAGAAGCCGTCTTTCAGCTTAACCTCCCTCCTTTTCAAGGGCCATATGGACTGTTCGCATAGAGATCAATCCCTCTGTGTCCAGTGTGGGAGACAAGCTCTATCTCCTTACAGAGGAACTTTTAAGACACATGCATCATCCCAATTTCTTAACAGGATCTGCTCCATGATGGCAGGAGTCAGGGCATCTCTAAGACCCCCAGCCCATTTCTTTCCCCATCTCTTGTGTCAGACAACGGCCAGCTCCCCAAACATATCTTTCCATCAGGAGCTCACAACCCTGCATGGGACGAGGCCCCAGCAGAATTTGGCTTCTGCCTTCCTCTTCCCTCTGCTCACTGATTTCCAGCCCCCTGTGCCTGCTGTTCTCAAACATGCTGAGCTCTTTACTTCTTCCAGGAGGCCCCACATGGCTCTTCTCTCTGCCTAGAATCTTCTTCCTTCACTCAGCTACCCATCTTCTGGGTCTCAGCTTAGCTTTCACTGCCCTGGGAAGTCCTCTGAGGACAAGTTGGTTCCCATTCTTATACAATCCCATAGAACCTAAAGTTTTCCTTCACACCGCTTATCTCTATTCTACAATAAATAATCATTTGTGTACATATTTATTTAACTATAATGTTTCCCCAAATGGCATTCTCTTTTTTAGGTGGGGGTGGGGGGAGTGTGGGCCACTGTCTAGCACATAACTGGTGCATGAACCGATAAGCTTGAGATACAAGACAGAATAATACAAGACCCAAATAACGTAAGCAAGAGCAATCAGAAAGAGCAAAGAGGATTTTCCTGATGGTCCAGTGGTTAAAAGTCTGTCTATGCAAGGGACATGGGTCCAATTCCTGGTCTGGGAATTAAGATACCACGTGTCAATGAGGTGGCTAAGCTTGTGCACCATGACTACTGAAACCCACTCACCTACAGCCTGTGCTCTGCCACAGGAGAACTCACCACAATGAAAAGCCTGTGCACTGCAACTAGAGAGCAGCGAGCAGGAGCTGCTCTGGAGAAAGCCTGCACACAGCAACAAAGACCCAACACAGCCAAAAATAAATAATAATTCAAAAAAAAAGGAAAGGAAAGAGCATCGAGTTTCTGCTTGAGAGGGAGTTAAGAAAGACTTCATGGAGAAGGATTCTGAGGACGTGGAAGGATGAATAAGGCAGTTTCTGCAGGAAGAGTGCAGGAAAATGGAAGTATGGGCAGCACTGGCGACTGAGAAAAGAAGTACATACCAATGAAGAAGTACAAAAGTCCGCAGCAAATTCTAAACAGAATTAAGAACACAAAGAATGCTGGGAAGGCAGCCTGGGTCAGTCATGGACAACATTAATAGGAGTCTGGTTTTACTCTGCAGATAATGTAGAGTCATCAAAAGACAGTGAGTATTAAAGTGAGTGTTAACAGCATTGGTGCTCTGAATTCACAATTTCCAAATGTACTGCGGGTACAGGGTGAGTGAACAATCATAAAAAGGCTCTTTCTAGCAGTGCTCCCAGAGACGGGAGTTTCTGTGGCCATGGTGGCTTTCTCGCCCATCTCACGGGGGCATCTCACCTCTCCGTTCTTGCCACCGGGATGTAGCTCTGCTGCTGCCAGGCTGGCGACAGCGTCCATGGCGGGCTGCACGTCTCCCGTGGCGGTGCCCAGGATGTCAGCCACCAGTACGCACGCAGACTTATCCAGGACCACCTCCTGGGCGTGTCCCTGCAGGTAGCTTAACAAAGCTGGAGAAATGGACTCTAAGAGCTCTCGTCGGCGGATCTCTGTGTCTTTCTTACTGTGGGAACATGATGAATGAAGAATCAAGGTAAGATGAATAGCAAAGTTAATGTGGTGCTTTACTCATACAGAAACCTCTAAGGCTTTTAAAAGCTAATGTCCTGTTCTGCTATAATTGTCTGATTTCTGCTGTGCACACGGATAAGCAATTGGAGGCTGGGATATCTTTCATTTTTGGGTCCCCAGGATCTGAATAGTGCCTGGCACAGAACGGGCACTCAGTAAGTGAAGCTCGCCTTGTGTAACACACACACACACACACACACACACACACACCTCAAACCAAGTAAAGACAACAACAAAATATCTCACAAGACAACACATGTTTAGATTACAGTATGGATTCTACTCTCTAGAGGACTTGACTAACTGGTTGCTTTAAATATAAAGGAAAATCATAAAAAAACCACACACCCAGCCACCTATTATGTGCTGGGTCCCAGAGGCATTTTCTTGGCAGGATACTTTCATTTCCTTTTCAGGATAAAAACTTTTAAGAATCTGCCACAACTACAGGCTTAAAAATGGAATTCACTTGGAGTTTGAGGGAGGAAGCATGAGAGGTGGACACGCGTGCCACACAAAATGAATGAACAACCAGAGCGGGCTTAAGCCCTTACCTGTGTGCATTACCGTCTCCCTTCTGCAGAACTTCAATGATCTCTCGTACCGTGTGGGCAGGATCTCTGGGGCTTAGCAAATACAACAGGACCTTCCTTCCATATTTGTCATTTACTATGTTCGGCAAGGAATTGATAATTTCCTGTAAAAGTATAGAAACAGAAAGTGAAACTATACACTTAAACTATGCTTAGAATCTGAATGGAAAAGAAGGATACATAACTTTCCCCCAAAATAATGAAAAATGTATAGCTAGTTCTGAAATCGTCTCATTAAAGCTAAAGAAATTTCTTACACAAGGAACACAGAACTGCTTCTCTACTGGGACTAGCATTACTGAACAATCCATTTATAGCTGACTGACCAAGCCCAAGGACTTCAGGAGCTAACTCATTCATCGTAACCAATATTTCTTAGGCGGCTATTACTTGGGACACTGCTTGCTGGGGCCACTGAGCAGATACAGTTAATTTGCAGCTGCACTTAAATGCAGCATCAGCATTGATCGGGACCATTCTTCCTAGAATTTCCCCACTGAGATGTATGTGAACGGAGATAAAGAAACTCTGTTAAATAGAACAAGTGGATAAAGGCTTTTAAAGTTAGGTTACTTATTCATAGCAAATGAAGTATCGCATGGAAAACAAAAAGAGGGGGGAAGGGAAATAACTGCAGAAAGACTCTATGGAGCAGTTACACATAATTGCTTTCTATGACATTTCCCATCAAGTTACCAAGAACAGTAACCTCCTTTTCTAGTTGTTTGAGTTTAAGGAACAAAGGCAATGTCATCCCCACCCCAAATGAGCTCCCGTATAGATTTGGTGATGTCTACTAAGACAGAGAAATCACTGTGTAAAAATGCCTTTATTCTAAATACGCAACAGAAAAATCATTAGCCTTTCCCTAACATTCCTATTTCTTATAAAACAAACCTAATAAATATTCAAAGCCACACACATCTGAACACCAGAGATTCTTCAGAACTGATTGGGGCCACAGAAAAACGCCAGCCCAACCACCCACATGTACAGAAATGAGGAACCCCAAAAGGCGGCGGAGGGAGGGCCCACAGGACAACGCTGGGATGTTAGCAAAAGGGCTCTGACTAGTTTTGGTCCCTGACTTTCCAACTCTAGTTTCTCTCAAAGAGAACATGTACCCCCCTCATCAGGAAAGGAATTCTCTAGGAGACGCTATACGCAGATCTGCTCTTCTCTTAAGTGCCTATCAAGTAGAATGAGATTAGTAATTTTAGTGGGGAAAAAAAAACAAGCTGGAAAATACATATAATAGATATCACCACCTCAAAATGAATATAAATTTAGACCACTCAGAAAAAAATGAACTTAAAATTTCAGTAAAAAAGGGGAAGACAGAAAAAAAAATGTACATAATTTATCACGGGGATGGGAGCTTTTCTCCAATTTCAAGGTAAGCTTGCCTCAAAGTAGACTCAATATATGGATTTCTGATAAAGAAGCATTTAGTGCCACAAATATGGGCTACCTTTAATGTGGCTTTTTCAATTTCAATTTTAACTAAGTCATAAAAGAAAACAAAACGCTTTAATTCAGTTGAAGGAAGAAACTGAGAATTATATGTAGCTTAGGTGAATTTCTACAATTGTTAAAAGACCTCCATAACTTTGCTGTCTTTTAAAAAACCCTCTGGGGTATTATACTTTTAAAACACTTGATTTTTTGAAGGAAAAAAAAACAAAAAGGGAAGGTGGGGAGGGGTATGCTGTGAAGAACTATAAATGGCTGCTATTTAATGAGCTATTTTCTCTTGGTATAGAAAGAAAAGGGGGGTGGTATGAAGCCAGCATGTATTCTTCAATGCACTTGGCCTCCTCTATAGGTTCTACACTTAAGCGCTAGTGCAGTGTATTTAGCTTAGGCAGAAATGGTTTCACTTTAACACAAGATGCATATAAAACCCATGAAAAACTACTATTCAAGGACTAGCCCCCAAATTCACTGAAATTTAACTACCTTTCAGTTTGCAATTAAGGAATTTAGAATCTACATTCAGCTTGGTCTGTTTCTTGAAATAGCGTAACGTTTATAAACTAACAATCCTAAGAAACTAAAAAATGTTTACTTAAAAATGTGTCATTTAATTCTACCCCAACTCCTACTATCTTGGGGAAAAAAAGACAGTCTGAGTGATGCTGTATTACGGAGTTCTAATTCATTTCTATTTAACCTGGAGTACACAAAGGAGAGAAATTTCTAGATGATCACTTGGAGAACACCGAGTGGCAGAACACGCAGAGACAGGACGAGGGAGCTATAAAGCGCAGCTGATTTGTGTTGAATTTGGTCTTTGGGTTCAAGTTGTGTAGCCTTTGGAAAAACCTTAAACCTCCCTAAACATCAATTCCCTTCTCTGTGCACAAGGATATTGATATACCCGCCCAACCTGTGGGCCACTACCAGGAGTAAATCAAAAAATTCACTCTGCAATCTGGGAAGTGCTATAATATCATTTTCTTCATAAAAAAAAAAAAAAAACTCCTCTCAATGTATAGCACCTTTAACTATGGAGACTAAATAAAGCTGATGGAGTCATGAGTTGGCATCCTCAAAAGAGAACTCCAACAACAAAGGTTTAAATGTATAGGTTTTCAATTCACTTTCCCTCTGACTTAGAGAAAATCAAAACAATTTTAATTGTTGTAACTTCTTTCCCTTATTTATTTTACTCTAAAGCAGGTATGCCCAAAGAAAAGCAACGCCAAAGAATGCTCAAACTACCACACAATTGCAGGTATCTCATACACTAGCAAAGTAATGCTCAAAATTCTCCAAGTGAGCCTTCAACTGTATGTGAAACAAGAAGTTCCAGGTGTTCAAGCTGGATTTAGAAAAGGCAGAGTTCAAATTGCCGACATCCATTGGATCACAGAAAAAGCAAGAAAGTTCCAGAAAAACATCAACTTCTGTTTTACTGACTATGCCAAAGCCTTTGTGTGGATCACAACAAACTATGGAAAATTCTTAACAGATGGGAATACCAGGGCACCTACCTCCCTCCTGAGAAAGCCGTATGCAGGTCAAGAATCAACAGTTAGAACTGGACATGGAACAACGGGCTGGCTCCAAAATGGGAAAGGAGTATATCAAGGCTGTATATTGTCACCCTGTTTATTTAATTTATATGCAGAGTACATCATGTGAAATGCTGGGCTGGATGAAGCACAAGCTGGAATCAAGATTGCCGGGAGAAATATCAATAACCTCAGATATGCAAATGAGACATCCCTTATGGCAAAAGCAGAGAACTCAAGAGCCTTTAGATGAAAGTGAAAGAGGAGAGTGAAAAAGCTGGCTTGAAACATTCAAAAAACTAAGATCATGGCATCCGGTCCCATCATTTCATGGCAAATAGATGGGGAAACAATGGAAACAGTGACAGATTTTATTTTCTTGGGCTCCCAAATCGCTGTAGATGTTGACTGTAGCCATGAAATTAAAAGACGCTTGCTCCTTGGAAGAAAAGCTATGACAAACCTAGATAGCGTATTAAAAAGCAGAGACATTACTTTGCTGACAAAGATATGTCTGGTCAAAGCTATGGCTTTTCTAGTAGTCATGTACGGATGTGAGAGTTGGACCATAAGGAAAGCTGCTGCTGCTGCTAAATCGCTTCAGTTGTGTCCAACTCTGTGCGACCCCATAGATGGCAGCCCACCAGGCTCCGCCGTCCCTGGGATTCTCTAGGCAAGAACACTGGAGTGGGTTGCCATTTCCTTCTCCAAAGCATGAAAGTGAAAAGTAAAATTGAAGTCGCTCAGTCATGTCTGACTCGTAACGACCCCATGGACTGCAGCCTACCAGGCTCCTCCGTCCATGGGATTTTCCAGGCAAGAGTACTGGAGTGGGGTGCCATTGCCTTCTCCATAAAGAAAGCTGAGCGCCAAAGAATTGATGCTTTTGAATTGTGGTGTTGGAGAAGACTCTTGAGAGTCCCTTGGACTGCAAAGAGATCAAACCAGTCCATGCTAAAGGAAATCAGTCCTGAATATTCCTTGGAAAGACTGATGCTGAAGCTGAAGCTCCAGCTCCAATACTTTGGCTACCTGATGCGAAGAACCGACTCACTGAAAAAGACCCTGATGCTGGGAAAGATAGAAGGCAGGAGGAAAAGGGGACAACAGAGGATGAAATGGTTGGATGGCATCACCGACTCGATGGACATGAGTTTGAGCAAGCTTTGGGAGTTGGTGATGGACAGGAAGGCCTGGCATGCTGCAGTCCATGGGGTTGCAAAGAGTCGGGCGCGACTGAACTGAACTGAAGTGAAAGAAGGTATGTACACAAAAGAAAAGTGAAGGAAGAACAAAAGAACTCCCTTGTGAAAACCTGTGGCCATTCTGACCTTGTGATGGACCCTTGTCAGACTCTTCAGCATTCCTGTTTTGCCACCCTATTTTAAGAAGGCAAGGTAAAACTCAAAATGAAAAGTACACACTGGAATCAGGGTTAGAGCACACATGGATTTTCAAAGGAAGAAAGAAATGCAAAATGCCCATCCATGCCCATCCATGGTGCTCATTCTTCCGTGGGAGGTTGTATGTGGATCAGAAAGAAATGCAGACTGGCCTTAACCTTAAAAGAGCTAAAATCTAGCAGAATAGGCAAGAAAACACAATAAAAAGTTAAAACTAAAGATAAGGGATTTAAATAATGATTAAAAACAGAAATGTAAAAAAAAGGTCAGTGGCAGTGATTGTTTTGTTTAAAAAATATGGTGATATATCCAGAAGTCCAACTTTTGGGCTGTACTCAAAAACTTGGGATGTGGTTATTAAAAGTACAGTTTTGGTTTTGTAAGATGGAAATGCTATGGAGATTGGTTGCAGAACAATGTGAATATGCTTAATATCACTTAACTGTACACTTAAAAATGGTTAAGATGGAAATTTTTATCACAATTAGAAAGAAAAACAAGTTGGAAGACCTATCTCCATGGGGCTCACATTCCCAGAGATGGGAGCTGGGGTGGCTATCGCCTTGGACAAGGCACGGACACTCCCCCCATTTTCTTCACAGCGCCCCTACCACCCCTCCAACTTGGCCTGCCTCACTCATTTACCTGCCTGGTCAATGAATGTTTCTGAGTGTGTCAGCCCGGGGTGAGACCACAACTAACTGCTAAATGAACAGATGGCAAGGACAAAAACCTGTAAGAGTTGAGAGGATGTGGACAGCAGGTCCAGCTGGGAGATCAGAGAACACTATGTGGAGATTAAACTGGAGCTTGGTTTTAAAGAGAAAAGGAGGAGTGCTTGTTAGGCTACAATGTCAACCTGACATTTCAGGAGAACCAGTTACTCTGAATAGAGTGCTTAGCAACACTAAGCTTTCTCGGCTATTTTTATAAGCACTGCATAATGCAACAGGTTTTGTAGTGGCTGGGCGGTAACACAGACACATGACTCTATAAACATATGGGCAGCCTATCTGGCAACCCTCAGTTCTTCTAATTAAATGCCTCAGAGAAATGAGGAGACATGCAAGAATAATTATAGAACTGTTTGCAATAGCAAAAAATAATAACAGTGTTTAAAAGTTTTAAACACTATAAACCACCTAAACATCCATCAACAGAAAAATGGAAAAATCAACTGTGGTGTATTCATATAGTAGAAAATTATTTGGCGTTGAAAAATGAACGGTTTAGAATAATTGTGAGTAAACCATGGCCTGCGTTTCCTGTGAGTTAAGAATATATATTTTTGAACATTTTAATGTGCTGTTAAAAAAAAAAAAGCAAACAAGAATATGCTACAGAGACCAGATATGAGCCACAAATCCTAAAATAATTACTATCTGGTCATTTACTAAAAAAGCTTGTTGACCACGATGATGAGTGACAAATACAATCCCAAAGGAAACAGCAAGTTGCAGGAGAAGGCACACGTCTCTTATATAGAATTTGTAAACATGTAAATACTGTAAACATTTACATATAGCAAAAGGATAAGGGAATGCATGCAAATAGTAAGTACCAACCCATCAGAACAAATATGAGAGGATGCGAAGGGGGGTGGTGTATATATATATTAAAAAAAAAAGGACACAAGGGTCTTGAACTTCAACTCTATTTGGCAAGTTTTACTTCTGCATGCCCAATCAGTCAGGAGGCTAGGTGTTCACTGTTATTATCCTTTATACCTAACTGTACGGCATCTTAGAGATAATACATGTAAAAGTATGCATCAATATTTATTCATTCTCGAAGGGCAACTGGTCGGTGTACTCACTTCCTTTCGAGAGACTCACTGCTCTCAAAGCAGCTGCACCACACCAACAATTCCAGAACTGGATTTTTAAGTCTTCTTATTTTGGAAAGCAAAGTAGGTGGGAAACAGTGAGTATCCATTTTGAAAGGTGAGGGCTCAGCTAACCAGGCTGTGATTTCAACCTGACATTTCACGAGTCTGGTTACCCTAAACAGAATGCTTAGCAACACTAAGCTTTCCTGGGTATTTTTAAAAAGCACTGCATACTGCCACAGGTTTTGTGGTGGATGGGTGGGGGAAATGCAAGCACAATCAGCATTCCAGAATTTTATCACTAGCTACAGAGTTTAATGATACACAGAACCCAGTGAGCCTTTGTCAGCTAGAGGCAAGACATCAGCAAATGAGGCCATTTTCAGGGTAAGCTGCCCTAAGTATGAGAAGGTCACTAGGAACGTGGGTTAAACAGTTGTGGGAATCAAGCTGATAAGCACGAGGAATTAAAACTGTTTCAACAGCAACTGTAAGTGGGATAAATCTTTGGAAAAAATAAACCTAGCAGACAATTGTGGCAAATTCTGAAGGAAGTTGGGTTTCTCTTAAAATCCATTTGGAACAGTTATGCAAATTTCAGTTGTCATGAAAATATTAAACAAAAGCAAGTATTCAATAGCCCAGTCTGTTTCCATTTTCATGAAACAACTTTATTCATTAGCCAATCTATGGCCTCACATTTCTGTCACTGGAATGAAAAACAAGCATTATTTATTGGAGTCAAAAGGGTAATAAAGTCACAAGGAACGTGTCAAAATACTCAGTTAGTGACATGAAAGTCTTGCCAACTTGTTTCTTCCCACAATCCTATTCCAGAGAAAGTCATTACAATCTTAAAACAGTCAAGGGAAAAGCTGGAAAATGACAGCAAGGGCATGAGAAATTCACACACTGGGACGTACAGCGGCTTCTAAGAAAACAAATCTCCTGCCCCTTCACTAGTTGGGATATTCTCCCTAATCACCCAGCTCTACTGGTCCAGATAGGATTAAGAGAGGGCTCAGCACCACCACAGCCAACAGGGCAATCCTCTTTCTGAACATTCATATGCTGCTCCCTGCAGACAGTGCGGAAGCAGCTTCTGTCACTGAGATGTCTGCAATGACCCCATCTCTGTCTAACACCCTTCAGATGAACAACTGGTATCTATACAGATGATGTGGTTTTAAAACCCTTCCCTTATCCCTTCCCCTACAACCTGCATCACAGACCCAACGCCACTTGTCTGCTAGAAATAAAGGAAGGAAAAATAAAAGCAGATCACAGGATCAGAAGCCAGAAAAGTGGGCAGTAATTAAAGACGAAGAAAATTATTTCATAATGCAGTTTCTACTTTGGTGCAGGTTTTTTCATTTTTCCTTTTTTTAAAGCGAATGTTCAGTTTTTCAGAGGGCAAATTTAGTCAGGACAATGTATTGATAAGTTGTGCAGAGGTAGTTTCTCCAAAGGGAGAGAGAAAAGGGTCATGGATATCTTCTGCCTGGGGGAACATAAGTTCCTGAATAACTGAAGAATTACTATGTAAATAAATTTCTGATCAAATCTAAACACTGCATTGCTGATTTTTCATTTACTATAGGGTTGGCCAAAAAGTTCATTAGAGTTTTTCTGTAGTACTGTATGGAAAAACCCAAACGAACTTTCTGGCCAACCCAAAATCATATGGTCTAGAAAGTCATGCTATCCTAATTTAAGCAGTCTTTTACATGTTTAAAATAATATTAATTAGTAATATCAAGTAACAAGATTATGGTTTGCACAGGAATAAAGCAACCCCCAATTTAGGCTTAACTAAGGCAACTAAAAAATAACAAATACTGACAGAAAGCACACTTTACACATCTATGTGTGAAATCAAACTTAAATGTTTAAAAATGATATATCCATTTAACTTAAATTCAAGACCATGCAAATTACTTACAGATATGATTATCTGTTTCACAAGTTTCGTATCATCAATACAATCAAAGGCCGCCAGTAACACCAAGTGGGAATATTGGCCCTGTAGGAATTAGAAACCAGTAAAGGTTAAAAGATACGCAGATTCTCCCTTTTCTTTCACCCATGGAGTTACTTTATTAACAAGGTTATCAACCTGACAACTTATCCAGCATAATAGAAATGGGATAGGTAAAAGTCACTCAAAGAAAAGTGCTCTCTTATCAGGACCTAGTTAATTACATTCTAGCTTGAGTAACAAAAAGAAAGAAACAGATGAGCACATTCTTCAATATCAAATAGCTGAGTCTCATTTTTGAAACTAACCAGATACCTCTCAAAAATAGGTATCCTGTTAACAAATAGCTACTTTAAAATTAAATTCAAGAGAAAATTACAGTCAAAGTGGGAGGGAAAAAAGGAATATAAAATAATACATTAAACTATGTATAGCATTTCAATTATGAAAATAAAAATAATATATATAAAATATACATAATACACACACAAGAAATCCTGGAAGGAAAAATACTGTCACCTTTGGGTTGAAGGATTACAAATGATTTTTCACTTTCTTTTGGAAAATTACACAATTGCTTTAAAATAATCTTATATAATTAAAATAGAAACCCTAAAAAAAACTAGAAGAATATACTTATATACTGCATATGAGAATAAGATAAAGTGAATTGCTTTTAAAAATTACAGCAGCATGAGACTACATAAATATACATTAGGACTTTCACAACTGTCACTCTTTAAATAACAGAATTATTTTCATAATGCTGACAGTGTTCCAAAGATTTAAAGAATTTCTACTTTATGTTAAAGAAGAGTTTTCAAAGCTTGTGGCATATTTCGTTTCTATCCCAGATGATGGTATCTTTTTTTTTAAACTCTAGAGGTATTTGACTTTTGCTACCAACCAATGGGTTTCCCTGGTGATATATATATAGAAACAAAATGCTCCCTGAGATTAAGTGAAGGCAACAAGGTAGAGAACACTATGCTTATAGTACACAGCCACTGGTTTTCTGGTTCTTCCACACACGGAAGTGTGTGCAGTGCAAAATATCACTGGGTGAATACAGAAGATGGAACAGAATTCAGGTGAGGAACAGACAATTCTACAATTATAGCTGTAAGTTTTACGACACTTCCTCAGCAACTGACAGAAGTAGATAGTGATAAATAAGTCAGTAAAAAAACATCCATGATCTGAAAACACTACCAATCATTTTGATATAACTGACATTTATAGAGGACCTCAGCTACACATTCTTTTCAAGACATTAAGATAGACCATATGCTGGGCCATAAAATCAGTCATAAATTTTAAAAGACTGAAATAATACAGAGTATGTCCTAATATATGGAAATTAAACACTTCCAAATAACCCAGAGACCAAACCCATGGACAGTATTAGTTTATCTCACCCCCTTAGAAGCAACTCCTTAAGACAAAACAGGCACTGCATTGCTAATTTGTTAACTTTGCAATGCCTTGTGGGGATTTGGTTCTCCAAAGAAAAATTATTGTTGATATAACAAAATTGGAAAACAATCTAACTTTATTACTGAAGACTGTCTTTTACTATTAATACCTTTCATAACTTTCTTTTTCTTTTGATGTCATTTTATTTTTAAATTTTTATTTTATATTGGAGTACAACTGATTTACAATGTTGTGTTAGTTTCAGCCGTAGAGCAAAGTGATTCAGTTATATATATACATGGAGTTCTCTGTGCTACATAGTAGATCCTTGTCGATTATTCATTCTCTATATAGTAGTGTGTATATGTTAATCCCGAACTCCTAATTTATCCACTCCCCTCCAAATAAGGGAACTTTCCAGTAACATTCCATTTTTATTCATTTCTAAATCAAAATATTCAAATTAAAATGCTATACAAAAAGATTTAATGATGAATCATAAAAATTTCTCACACTTTGAAAACAACTCACTAGAGAATCTCTTACTCCATTTTGTTCCAAGCAAGTTGGCTGCCTTCTACGTGGTTTTGTACTCTCTTCCTAGTCTAGAACCCTACAGAAGATGACAGGTATGTATATAATCTCAGAGCTCTAATTTACCTGAGTTTGAATTATCATTTACTATATCAAGTATTCACTAGATGCCAATAGTGCTTACTGGAATTTTTTACAGGGAAAAGTTATTGATATCACTCATTTTTAGTTCACCTGCAAATTAGAAGCTATAAAACATAATATAAAAATAATTCAAAAACTGAAAATTAATGCTTATTACTACATATATTTTAGAATTACTATGGAAAATGATTTAGTTTATTTAAATACAGAGATATTATTTTTTGAGGTAATTATTTCCTCAGAAGAAACACATTTTATATCCTCTAATTTCATTTGAAAAGCTGTTAAAATATCTCCAAAAGATTTCAAAGAATTATAAAACTTAGAACTGAAATTGTCTTTGAGCACACTAAACATTTAATTGAAGAAAAAAGAGAGACAAGTTTCAATTTCTGTTATGTATTTGATGATAAGGAAAACAGGTAACAGATTTCTGAAGCACAGTTTACCTAGAGACTAAATATTAAGGTCTTCAAAATTATCTAATAAAAATGGAAAACTGCCAAAGTACAATGTCAAATGAAAAACAAACTCATTTTGTATAAATTTAATAATATGTAAAAATACATGTATATGCATATATTTAGATTATAATGAAATGAAATAACAAGTAATTTTCTTGATAATTTTCTAAATTTTTCTAATTTCCTATAATAGACACAAATGCATTTTACTTTTAAAAAGTATTAAAAGATATGCAGTTTTTATACTTACATTAGCCACCTTTTCAACGTAAGTCTTCATTGTTTTCACAATCACTTTTCTGTCCTTAAAAAAGAAAAATTGTCTCAATGAACTTACAGTTACAGATTTAATTATAGAATAGATATAGATTAAGGTATTTCATAGTTAGAAATTTTATATAATCCTAAACTTCCACTGGAATAGCATACTTTTCATTAGTGAAAACAGTTATTTAGCAAGAACAAAAAAATGCAATATACTATAAGAATTTCTCTCAGAGATACTATAATCTTAGACTTCTTTGTGACATTCCATTGAGACATAAATATGGAACCATGAAATTATCAGCTGCAAGGCAAGCCTGGTAAAACTACCTTCCTTTATAATAAAAACTGAGATCCCTCTTTCAATATCTGAGCTGTCTTCAAATGCATAAAAGTCAAGCATATAGATGGCATTCAATACATTATTTATTGAACAGAAATTAAATTTGTATTAAAAACTGGACAAAGTACAATTGTCCTTTAAAGGAGAACATACCAATTAAGGAAATGAGAATCATTTCTATGAAGCTTCTATAATTAATATGGGTCTGTAGCATTTCCCTCAAAGTACTTAAGACCCAGAGGAGCAATGCATGACTGTACATTTTCTTTTCTTTCCTCTTCCTTCCCAGCACCAAGATCATTAAATAACGAATCAAAGAAACTGACAGGTATCAAAACTTTCAAGAACCCGAACACAAACACTGTTTGGGCTTCCCTGATGGCTCAGTGGTAAAGAAACTGCCTGCAATGCAGGAGACACAGGTTCAGTCCCTGGTCGGGAAGATCCCCTGGAGAAAGAAATGGCAACTCAATTCAGTATTCTTGCCTAGAGAATCCCTTGGACAGAGAAGCCTGGCAGGCTACAATCCACTGGGTCACAAAAGAATCGGATGCGACTCAGCAAGTAAACAACAAATACTGTGTTTATTTGCTTGACAGATCCCTTCCCATACAATGACAACACAAGGTTTTCAGACTTGAAGACTCCAGCAGAGAAGAAACAAGAGGCTCAAAGAGGAGCCAGTTTCTGTGAAGATTTGAGGTACAACTTTGCAAAGATAACGCTGTGCACAACAGGGCAAGACCCCAAGGAGACTGAAAATGTCTAGGAGAGGCAACTCCTGACTGACCCTCACCTTGGGCGTGCCATGCCAGAGGCAGTGCATGGCCACTCTGGCGCCATCGTGCGTGTGTGCCAGGTACACCACTGCTTCTCGGATGGCTTCAATCATTTCCTGGGGAATAAATGCAGTCAGGACTTTGGTTTACTCTTTTTGCTTTTTCACAGTCTGTCTAGTAAGGAGCAGTAATGCACAGAGAATGAAAGGCAGAGAAGTATAGGTATCAAACAACTTAATTTTTAATTTTGTAGACAGGCATGCATACATGTAACTGCTTCCTAGAAACATTCTTTTTCTATCAAGAGCAGTAAACGTTGCCCACAGGCAATTTCTATTAAAATTCCTGAGTTTCATCAAAGTCTATTCAGAAAAGTATGTATACAGTGGACCCCTGAGTGTGATTTGAACCAGAAAGGTTCACTTACACAGGAATTTTTTTCACTAATATGTACTACAGCACTATACCATCTGCAGTTGGGTAAATCCCCACCCCTGATGGCGTAGGGATGATTACAAGTGGGCTTCTGACTGAGGACAGAGGACAGGAGTGTCAGTACCCCTAATACCCATACTGTTCAAGGGTTAACCGTATATGTATAGTATATTCTCAATGACTTTTCATGAAAAAAGAAATCTAAAAACTGGCTGTGGTATAAGAAGAGAGCTTTTAACTTAAAAAGCCAGATAAAATAAATAAAACGGTCTTCCAAAAAAGTCATATATAATGAGCAGAAAGTCAAAATAATAATTTTGTCTGAAAACGTTTTTCTTTTTTTAGTTTATCAACGGATTACCTCTGGAAATCACATCACTAATTCACCTTCAAGACACTTAAGTAACACTTCTCTTAAGAAAAATTAATCTCTATACTGACTTTTAGACTAGGCCTTCACTTACCTTTTAGTAAAACCCAGTCATTAAAGTATTATGAGGTAATTTTAGCTATTTTTAGTCTTCATTCTCTATTTTCAATGTATACATATATTTTGTAATTATATTTGGAAGATAAGCATATAGGACAAGATGAGTTCTGCCAGCTAATAGCTGCAGGGCCAGTTTAATCCA
Source organism: Ovis canadensis (assembly GCF_042477335.2). Classification (NCBI taxonomy): domain Eukaryota; kingdom Metazoa; phylum Chordata; class Mammalia; order Artiodactyla; family Bovidae; genus Ovis; species Ovis canadensis. The sequence continues at coordinate 71,620,858 of NC_091246.1, forward strand.
TTCCCAATTTTAAAAATTTATATTAAATAAACACAAAGTCTCCTGCCAGGAAGGAGAAAAGTAGCCTATTTTTATCAATAAGGAACAAAAAATTCCACCCATAACTATCTTACAACCCTTTTCAAGAGTAAAGCTTTCGGCTTACATATCTAAACTTATAAAACTCTTCAAAGCTATCCAGTTGGAAAAGAAAAAGAAAAAAACAAAAGCTATCCAGTTGGGGAGTTACACATATATACCAATCATGCTTCTTTCATCGCCAAAGGTTTTTTTTTAATCTCTCTATTGAAAATGCCCCAGGGGCCACAGAGATTTGTCTGTTTCCTTTATATTCACACTAAGTTCCCAGGGATTTTTTTGGCTATTACTAAAACACATTCAACACTGAAAAGATAAACTTTATGGAATATATTAAAATGATCATTTTCTCAGTTCTGAAAATAAAGTCCTGCCTCAGAAAATCCAGAACTGTGAAATACTGTGCAGGAAACAAGAGCAACCCTTCCAAAGAGAAGCAGCAGCTGCTACGGTCACTGAACTATGTGCTTAGATAGGTGGCTATACTTGGAAAACTATTTTGCATGTCAATTTTGAGAGGGTCGAAATTTCTATGAATGTTCAATCTGGCATATTTGTAAAAAAAAAATGTGAATCTCATTATTTGGTTATTGCTTATTATTAGAATGAGAACAAATGGACAATGAATTCACAGTATGATGAAGCAAGCAAAATTCAAGGGACTAAATGAATTCTCATCTATACTCCCATCATTGACTTGAAGGGCAGTGCAATTTACCTTCACTCTCATGTAAGGTCCAGTCTTTCACGGTCCATTTAGTTTTACCTAAGTATCCTCCAGTCACCTTTTAACACCAATATAATTTCTTTTTTTTTTGGTATCAATAAAGGTGAATTTCAAACTCCTTAAATGCTGAATATTCCATGTGTTAATTTTCTGATTATGTTAAGCTAGAGTATACTCTCTAGATTGTAATTAAAATATGAAAGTTCAACGAACTGATCAGGTCTACTGTCTTTCTAGCAAAAGTCTAAACGGAATTTAGTCTAAATTCCATAGAATAAAAAGTCTAAATGGAAGAAGTAGACTTCTTCAAAGGAAGTAGAGAGCATTAACTTTTCTAAATAAGGAAACAATTCTTTAAAAATTTCAAAAACCAATATACATCAAAGAAGTATTTCACATTTTTACACAGCACTCAATGTTTCAGTTTAAGAACTAAAAGCAAGAACTTACTGATCTTAGCTTTGGGGGTGCATAGGTGAAAAAGTCCAAAAATACTTTATGTACCAGTGAGTGCTTAATCACAGCTTCTCTGAAAACAGAAAAAGAGAGTCAGAAATGGTAGTATAATAATACAGAGACAGGTAACCTTGGTTGTCCTAAAATAATCAAAACAACTGAAATGGTTTTAGCAAATGTCATTTGTCATAAATAGATTATCTTCAGCAACACCAAGACTTGAAAAAAACCTTTCAGACCTATAAAAATATTAGTGCCATCTATAACCAAGACCAGAATACAAATTTCTAGTACCTAATCAACAAATATGAAATTATTGTTCAAAACACACTCTATTTTCTTAAATAAAGCCATTAACTTTCTTTTACCCAACAATGGACACGTGATTAGAAATCCACATGTGAACTATATTTTAATGGCTATTTTCTTTTTGTCATGCGTTCTTTATAATGTATCCATTTTACAAAAACATTTCAGGCGTTAAAACCTAAACAGAACAAAACAGTATCAGTAATTGCAACAACACCTAGCTGATCCAAGCCTCCTAGTGTGACACATGATGAATTCAGATGTACAGTGTAGGTTAATGATCAGGCACCAAATTTACGTTCACATGTAATATCCAAGTAGAAGGCAAAAATAAACTTTTTAATGGCAAAGCACTGCTCCGAGTGCTTCAGAAATATTAACTTGTTTAATTTTCATAAAACTCTATGAAATAAATACTATTATTACAATTATACGGATAGGGAAACTGAGGCACAGAAAAGTTAAGTTGCCTAAGGGCACAGAGTCAATAATTGAGGAAAGCACCAGGATTCACAACCCAGGAAGTCTGGTTTCAGAGCAATGCCCTAATGCCAAGTAGGCCACATGCATGGACTTTTAAGTCTCACAATCCAATTTATATAGTAGACCGTAACTGGCAAACTATTCACCTTTCCTATGCAAAGGCTACAAAAAACTTTCCCCTTTCAAATGCTATTTGTTAATAAAAAACAAAAAAAGTTTTCTTACTTTTGGGCCATTGGAGTTAGAATCTGTTTCATTTCATCCATGATAAGCTCTAATTTTTCTGGCTGTATCTCTAATACTTTGTCCAGAGTTGGGTGATCTGCTGACTGCAACAGAAGAAAAATCAAGCCCCTCTAAATTTGATCATGTTTCTCCAACTTTAGAACAAAGAAAATCAATTAGAGTTATTTTACACAAACTTAAATTTTTAGATTTCCCATATTTACATAATAAAAGCACCTCTGTGGACACACTCAGAGTAATTCCTGACTGTATAATTCTCATTGGATGTACACCATTGTACTTACAGGCTAAATAACCAACCAAACCAACAAGCCAGCCAGTAAAGACCTGCCAAGCACTTAACAAGTGCCTATTCACAAGACCAAGGAGTCAGTTAACAAAGTCTTGCCACCATGTGATTAGCTGGATATTCCTAGAGTGACTGTGACAAGGGAGCACTAAGTTCAAGCCAGGAGCTGAAGTGGCAGAAGCAACCCAGGAACCAATCCATCTCCCTTGGGATGAATGTGTGTACTTGTGTCTAAGGTCTGAACTAGACCCCTTAACTGTCCTAGTCCCACCACTAGCCTTGCAGTACGCCCAGGGCTGGGTCTTTCCACTCTGCATCCTCTCCACGTAGGACCCGAAGAAGGGTCATCCACAGCCAACAAGGAGCTCACTGCCCTTCAACCAGGGCTGGTTAGCGGGTGTCTACAAAGCTCCACTAAGACTCCTCCTAGGTCTGTCTGACTACTGTGGCAACAGAAGTCCTGAAGCAGTACACAAGGGTACCTGCAAAGGAGTCACGGAAGCAGTTTTAATTTATAGGGGATTTAAAGATCGTGCTCTGGGAAAGAGAAATTTAAGTATGATCCCTTGCTCAATACACCAGAGACAAAATACTCCAAGAGGATAAAGGCCAGGAGACAGTCTCTTAAAGGAACAACCAAAGGAAAAATACACTCTGAATATAGGGCACTAGATGGTAAGGAACAGCACAAAGGAAAAGTAAATCTCGAGAAAAAGCTGTCTGGAGGCATCACCTTGTAAAGCTGGAACGTGTTCCCATAGAGTTCTTCCGTCAGCATGTTCCTCTGCTCCAGGACGGCTTTGTCATTGTAGGCGTACTCCACAATGGCGGACGCTTCTGCGTGCCGCAGGAGCTTCCTCACGTGGCCTTTAAAGCTTTGCATTATCTCTGCGATCTGGGCTTTACTCCTAAAGCCGATGTGACCACAGGAAAAGTAAGTGATACAGGAGAAAGCTGGGTGGCGACAAAACACAAACACTTCTCCGGGGGCTGCTCATCACTATGTGTGGGAGTGGCTACCCCAGAGAAACGCTGTGAGAACTAAATTGCCTTGTATTTCTACCTTGTATTTCCTTGGTTTTTTTCCCTCTTTTGGGCCATGCTGTGCAGCTTATGGGAATCTTAGTTCTCCAACCTGGGATTGAACCCAGGCCCTCAGAAGTGAAAGCGTGGAATCCTAACCACTGGACCACCAGCAAATTTTCCTTGTGACTTGGGGGGCAGCCTGCCTAGGTTTGAAACCTGGCTCTGCTGACCAGCTCAAAGTGCCTGAGCAAGACACTTAACTGCTCTGTGCTTCAACTTCTTCAGTCATAAAATAGAGAGAATAAGGTTACTGTGAGGATAAATGAGTTAAGACACACTGAGAACTGTAAGCAGCACATAGTAAGTGCTCAATAAATGTCAGTTCCCATCAGGAAATTGCTTAGCTTGAGAGAAGTTGGGTAGAAGGAGAAAAGGAGAGGGTAAAAGTCAAAGTTGCAGGATAATATGAATAAAACATATTTCAGGATTCTCTTTTAAAACAGGACTTAATCACAAGTATTTCTATTCTATCCTAAAATAATCAAGAGACCAATAATTCTAGTCAGGAATACAGTTTTTAGGAATTTGCCAGCTGGACTGTTTGGTTGTTGGTTAGCATATTTTGGCACATTATTATACTTGGGAGGGCAAGACAAGTATTAATTCCACCTGGTTTAGGAAATCCTCCTATCTTGACATTTCCTAACCCACTCACCCTGCTTAGGTCTACTCACCTGCCCCTCCCACCACTCCAACCTCTAAATAACTAGTGACTAATTACAAGCTCATTATAACCATTTCTCTTCTTCCAGGACCTCAAGATATACTTGTAAGGTCAATGAAGGTAATACTACCTTTTACATTATTTCAATAACTGCTTTTTAAGACCATATTCCTTGCAAACATTACCAGCATCTGCTTAAGGCTACTATTATGGTCACAGATTTTTAAGAAACATTTATTTGCACACAATAGGTTATCTAAATCTTAAAAAAAACGAATTAAAATATTTTATAAATAAAAGAACTCACCCATACATGAGAAACTTCTTAACAATATTTCTGGAATATTTAGCTTTACTTAACTCAACCAAATCACCTGAAAAACAAAATACGTTACAATGATTGGGTAACCTCCAGAAACAAGGGGAGAACTGAACACACAATCCTTGGAACACAAACAAATAGCTCCTTATCTGTCCCAGGCAAAAAAACAAACAAAACAGAAAAGGTCCTGCAGAGGACACTCTGCTATTCCTCAGCAGAATTCTTTTTCAACACAGTGTTGAGTATTTCAAGAGAAAACAAGCAACTTTATACCAATGATTACAAAATACATATAAGAAATACCTCGCAGTTCTTCAAAAGCCTGTTTCCTTTGTTCTTCATTGCCGAACTGAATGTAACACTGGATCACACGAGTTGAATCGTGCGCAAATGCAATCTGTAGGAAAACAGTTGGGGCCTTTAGACAAATTCTCCCTGAAAATGTATGTTTCTATCATATTATGTTGTATTGCTCCCTCTTTTACAACTCCTCGTGAAAAAAAAACAAAAGGGTCTTCATGGCTAATCAGATCTACGTTACTTGGGAGTAAAATTCTTAATTGTTCAGAGTGGCACTCTTTGGTTTTGCTGGCTACTGTATGGCATTGAGATAGGACTGGATTTAACTATTTTGTAAGATTTTATCATTATAATTAAAACCAAAGCAAATCTGTACAGTGATTATACATACTGTATTTCTCATTTCTCTGACAGTTACTTTCCCTAAAAGAGGGATTTTCCAGTGCAAAAATTCTATTACGCTATGATTTTTTAATATAAATGATCTAGGAATGTTTGGCTCTGGCAACCAAAGTCTTCCTACATAAATAATTATATCCAGATACACACTGGCAATTACATTATGAGCTAATCACTCCATTTCTCACATTTTCATTATAATTCCTGAATACACATCCAGTTATATTCCTAGAAAAGTATTTCAAATCTGATTCTCTAACCTTAACCTCCTCACAACTACTGGATGGATTAGATCCTCATTGACGGACTTTCTGATCAATTTTCTAAAGCAATAACCACAGATAATCAGTCATGCACTATTACTTTTTATATACTAGTCTATTTTAATAGTGCTTATTACCTGTTGCTAAGTCTGTCTTTAAATTTTTAAATTCTAACAAATCAGAAGGTAAAAGTGTATCTTCATCAAAGTCACAGATTGCAGAAGAATTTGCTTAAGGGAGATCTGTATAGACATTTTTGAAAAAAATTTAAAAAATAATTTTTAAAAATCAGTCTAAGATTTCCCTGGTGGTCCAGTGGCTAAGAATCCACCTGCCAATGCAGGCGACATGGGTTCAATCCCAGGTCTGGGAAGATCCCACGCACTGTGGGACAACTAGGCCCGTGTGTGACAACTACTGAGCCTGTGTTCTAGAGCTGAGAGGGGCTACTCCTGAAGCCCATGTGCCTAGAGCCCGTGCTCTGCAACGAGAGCAGTCACTGCAATGAGAAGCCTTTGCACCACCACTACAGTAGCCCCTGTGTGTCCCAACTAGAGGAAGCTCAGGTACAGCAATGAAGACCCAGTGCAGCCATAAACAAATAAATAAATAGATTTATTATTTTTTTAAATTAGGCTGTTTTGTGCATATATTGATTACCTAGTATGCAACCAATGTACGTGGTTTAAATTATTTTTCTGATATAGATTTTAAAGTGAGTTGGTGTTATTAGATATTTATAGGTTAAAGTAAGTTTATGTGAAATTAAGAAACTTGCTATCCTTACGACTCTGGAATATCTTTGAGCCCAGATGCTGTTGTTCTCCACTCCCTGCCCACCCCACCATTTGCCATGCAGTAATGGGGCCAGATGCCATGATCTTAGTTTTTTTAATATTTAGTTTTAAGCCGGTTCTTTCACTCTCCTCCTTCACCTTCATCAAGAGGCTCTTTAGCTTCTCCTGGCTTTCTGCCATTAGAGTGGTATCATCCACATATCTGAGGTTGTTGATGTTTCTCCCGCCTATCTTGATTCCAGCCTGTAACTCATCCAGCCTGCCATTTCTCATGATGTGCTCAGCATATATCACATCTCATGATGTGACAGCAGACAGCCCTGTCATACTCCTTTCATAACCTTGAACCAATTAGTTGTTCCATACTTGCTTCTTGTTCCATACCGCATACACATTTCTCAGGAGACAGGTAGGATGATCTGGTATTTCCATCTCTTTAAGAGCTTTCCAGTTTGTTATGACCCACACAGTCAAAGGCTTCAGCGTAGTCAATGAAACAGAGGTAGATGTTTTTCTGGAATTCCCGATCTCTATGATCCAGTAAATGTTGGCAATTTTGTCTCTGATTCTTCTTCCTTTCCTAAACCCTGCTTGGACATCTGGAAATTCTTGGTCCGCATAATGCTGAAGCCTAGCATGCAAGATTTTAAGCATGACCTTACTAGCATGGGAGATGAGTGCAACTGTCTGATGTTAGGACATTCTGGAGTATTACTCCTCCTGGGAACTGGGATGAGGATTGACCTTTTCTAGTCCTGTGGCCACTGCTGGGTCCTCCAGATTTGCTGACATATTGAATGTAACACTTTGATGGCATCATCCTTTAGGGTTTTGAATAGTTTTACTGGCATTCCATCATATTCACTAGCTTTACTAACAGCAGTGCTTCCTAAGGCCCACTTGACTTTGCTCTCCAGAACGTCTGGCTCTGGGTGACTGACCACATCATCACAGCAATCTGGTTCACTTAGATTTTTTTGTACCTTTCTTCCGTGTATTCTTTCCAACACTTCTTGACCTCTTCAATGTCTACTAGGTCTCCACTGTTTCTGTCGTTTATTGTGCCCATCTTTGGGTAAAATATTCCTTTGATATTTCCAGTTTTCCTGAAGAGATCTCTAGTCTTTCCCCTTCTGTTGCTTTCTTCTAGTTTCAAGTACAGTTCATTGAAGAAGGCGTTCTTGTCTCTCTGTGCTGTTTTTTGGAAATCTGTGTTTAGTTGGATATGCTATTCCCTTTCTCCCTTGCTTCTCGCTTCTCTTCTTTCTTTAGCTATTTGTAAGGCTTCCTCAGATGACCACTTTGCTGTCTTGCTTTTCTTTTTCTTTGGGATGGTTTTGTTCACTGCCTCCTGTACAATATTACGGACCTCCATCCATAGTTCTTCAGGTACACTGTTTACCAGTTCTAATCCCTTGTCTAATAGGGATGAAGACTAAGCTACAGGATACAAAGTATGCACTGGTTACCATAACTGCTGGCCCACAGTTCAGTTCAGTCGCTCAGTCGTGTCCAACTCTTTGCGACCCCATGAATCACAGCACGCCAGGCCTCCCTGTTCATCACCATCTCCTGGAGTTCACTCAGACTCATGTCCATCGAGTCCGTGATGCCATCCAGCCATCTCATCCTCGGTCGTCCCTTTCTCCTACTGCCCCCAATCCCTCCCAGCATCAGAGTCTTTTCCAATGAGTCAACTCTTCGCATGAGGTGGCCAAAGTACTGGAGTTTCAGCTTTAGCATCATTCCCTCCAAAGAAATCCCAGGGCTGATCTCCTTCAGAATGGACTGGTTGGATCTCCTTGCAGTCCAAGGGACTCTCAAGAGTCTTAGAATAAATGGGCTGTCTTGTCTAAAGGCACAGATTAACTCCCAAATCCATGGGCATCAGTTGTAACAATAACCTAAGGGTAAATGAGAAGGATCTTAAGCGTGCATTATTTATAAATTTAGCATAGGAGGTTACTGTTAGAGATGAGTAGTTCTATCCTAAAAAGAGCTTGCTGGCTTTAAGAAAGCAGCAGCTGGAAACTTGCTATTGCAAGACAGTCCTTCAAATTTCAATACAGCGTTTGTTTAGACCTATGTACATGGTACGACAAAGGCAGGCCCTCAGGGTCTCCAAAGATACTGAGTCTCTTGGCTTACAAGTGAGTATCACTAAAAGTGTAAAAGTGTTAGCCATTTAGTCATCTCCAACTCAGCAACCCCATGGACTGTTGCCCATCCGGTTCCTCAGTTCACGAAATTCTCCAGGCAAGAATACTGGAGTGGGTAGTAGCTGTTCCCTTCTCCTGGGATTGAAACCACATCTCCTGCATTGGCAGGCTGGATTCTTTACCGTCTGTGAGCCATCAGGGAAGCCCAAATATCACTAAGCATTTATCCAAATACACAAGAATCAATAGAAGTTTACTCTAAAACAGGATTAAACAGCAATAATGAAAATCACTTTAAAACTCCCAAATCTACTATATTTTAAAGATCCTTTGCACAATGCTTATAAAAGCAAGGAAGAAAGTAATATATTTGCTTTGCACACTCAAAATAGCCAGCATTTAGAACTACAGAGTTCATAGCAAGAGATTCTAACAAACACTGTTGAACTAATAAATTCCCTGAGATAACTTTAAGAGAACACTGAGTGAGCGAAAGTCACTCAGTTGTGTCTGACTCTTGGAGACGCCATGGACTATACAGTCCAGGGAATTCTCCAGGCCAGAATATTGGAGTGGGTAGCCTTTCCCTTCTCCAGGGGATATTCCCAATCCAGGAAATCAAACCCAGGTCCCCCACATTGCAGGCAGATTCTTTAACAGCCAAGCCAAGAGAACACTGATTTATTTTAAATAAATTATTTTAAAATGAACAGCCAAATATTTGATAGTCTTTTTGCAATTTCCCAGCAGTAAGGTCTCTATTAAATTTTTCAGAGAGATTATAAAAGGTATTTGAAAACTGAAGCCAAATACATTAAAAACAGAAACAATTTCATCTGTAATAAATAATCAACTACCCTTTACTGAGAGTGAGTCACTTTAGTTCTTAAAATTGCAACTATGAGTACGCCCTACTTACAGTTTTAATCTTCCCTTGAATCAACTTCTGCAAATCACTCATTAACTTCACTCGTTTCTCTTTGTCACAATCTTTTCTATAAAAGAGGCAGGGAACATAGCCTAAGTAAAGACTTTATTTTAAACACACAAAACTAAAAATCATACCAGTGTACATTCATGCAGTTCAGTATGATCTTCCCTTCGAAGAAAGCAAACCTTTGACGTTAAAATTACTATTCCAGAGCAGCTAGAGAAAAGTAATTTTCTCAAAGGCAGAAACTCATTTCACAAGGTATAATTTCATGCATCAATCTAAATCTTAACAGCCAGAACTTCAAAGCAAAGCAAATAATAAAACAAGTCCAAATACTCAAGTATTTCAAAACCTAGACAAAAAGAACTATCCTCCATTTTCTCAGAAATTTCTCAGGAAGGACATCAAATCCATTTTAACTCTCATACAGTTTCCTAAGCAGATCTTGATGCCATCCTAATGATTCCACGCATTTCTGTAAAGGGCACACATCCAGACAGTGATGCCTTTCCTGGAGTGTTATGAAAACTCCCTAAATAATCGGAGTGCTATGTCATTTATTTTAGGACATCTCACTATTTACAAAGTACACTGTTACTCCTCCATCATCTCCAAGGGCTCAATAAAGACGTCATTACCTTCTTAAGATCTCCCAGATCTGCTTTGCCCGAATGACGATGTCATAGTTGGTTTTATCACTGAGTTGCCTGCTCTGCTTTAGTTCTTTCTTCTTTTTTTTGAATTCATCCCATTTGGGTTTCTTGGCTGCTGACTCTAGTCATTACAGAAATTAGTTTCAATTACACTTAACATTCTCAGTGCCATAAACACAGAGCAAATTTGGACCTATGGCAATTAGTAATCAAGATCAATACTCATTGTGGGAACTAGAAGGGGGAAAATCATTCCCTATCAACTTCAACTTTATTTCATTTTCCGAGCAGTTTACACATTTTAAATTTGGTGGACACCAACTGTTCATTCACTCAACAAATTGATTCTTAATAGGACACCTATTAAGAAAAAAAAAAGGAAACTAAAAGGATTATAAAAGCAATTAAAAATTTTTAAGCATCTTTTTCCATTGTGAAAATAAAATTTTACTTTAGAACATAAAGATCATTGGACATTAGGTATAGTCAATTCTCAATGAAAACAGAAATTAGTCCAAGTTAACATAGGAAAAACAATAGTCACAAATTCACTATTCTGAATGCTGTTACATATTAAGTAATTTTTACAACAGCTCTGGGAGGTGGGTATTGTTATTATTCCCTCTCATGTCAGGGAAAGAAAGATACTGGGCAGATAAGCTACCTATCCAAGGTCACGTAACTCCTAAGTGGCAGAGACAGGATGTAAACCCAGATATGGCTCTGAAACTTTATTCTCTGCTGTCTGTTACTCATGACAATGCACAGTGAAATTTTCTAAGTTCTCTACAACTAGGGTCATGCTATAAAAGTATCTTTCTACTGCTTATTTTTTTATCTTCACAATCTAAGCAACTTATTAATTGAATTTTTTAAAAAATCCCAGTGAGACCAAACAAAGAACAACTTAATAAGATGGGTATTATTTACATGAGTACCCTGCAAAGAACCCTTAGGAGAATTAGTTATTTCTAGATACTGCCCCTTCTCTGATTAGAAAATATATTAAAAAAAAAAAAATTCTCCTATAATCTTAAAACCTAGAGACTAAAATTTCATTTCCTTCTTGTCTTCTCCCCCACACATATTTCATATTAATTTCCTTGATATCTTTACTTAAACATTATTATACTATAAGTATTCTTCCATGAAACTAAATATTCCTCAAGAATGTAATTTTTAATGGCATATCATATACTACAATGCATTTTACTCCCCTTACTGCTCACTTACTTATTCCCAATCTAGTAACAGAGGATTACAGGCAACAGAGGTATATTTACTATTAATATTAGGACATCATGTACTATACAGCAGAGGATAGTAACTGATCCACAGTTCATTTAATTGTAAAAATATCTGGGCACCCTTGACATATGCCATGTTGGGCTGCAGTAGATATAACCAATTTTGGGAATGACTAGTGTCCAGTCCCCCTCAGTTGCTGGTATTAAAATGAGAAAATCAGAGTTCCACTTTGAGATGCGGGGAACTTATCTCCTATAGCAAAAGGAACGAGAGCCACTCTTTAATGCGTGTGTACTTAAAATGCAGGTATCAAGAATGTCGGTGTACGGACATCCCTGGTGGTCCAGTGGTTAAGAATCCTCCTTCTGATGAAAGGAACATGGGTTCGATCCCTGGTCAGGGAATCCCACGTGCTGTTGGGCAACTAAGCCTGTGAGCTGTAACTGGATAGCTCATGCTCTCTACAACGTGGGCTGCAATAAGAGAAGCCCGCACATCACAATAAAGACCCAGCACAGCCAAAAAATTAGAAAATTAAAAAAAAAAAAAAAAAGAATACCAGTGTGGAAAGGAAGAATTAGGATCTATGAGAGAAGCAAGGTAAGAGTAGATAAGCAATAGAAACTGGAAGAAAAGTGGAAAAGAGAAAAGGGCTAGACAATGAAAAAATCCTTCAGGCCTCATGAGAAATAATGAAAATTTCCCTCCTTTCCTCTCTCCCTACGTCTCTGTCTTAAGACTGCTGTCCCTCCAACGAGCAACCCTAGGCAGAGCAGAGAACAAGGACCAGGGCTTAAGGACTGGACTAAGAAGGCCCTTCAGCAGTGGTCTCAGTTGGCAGCAAAAGGGCAGTGTCAGAAAGGGAATGAAAGACAGCAGAGAAAGTCTCCTGACGCTGCACAGAAGGCACCTGCAGGTCAGCAAGATGCACAGCAAGGGCAGGTTGTACAACAGACAGCAACGCTCTGAGTTAGAGACCACCCCTTGAACATTATCATGATGAAGAGAGTAGTAGTTTTTCTCAACAGACAAAGAAGAGCCTGGCCAACACTTCTAATCAGTTAGCAACCTAGCCTGCACCAGTTCAAGTCAAATCTATCACGTGTATTATATACCTTCTCTGGAACGGTTTACCAGGTCTGAGCCATATGATAAGCTGATACTCTTAGAATGGCCTAAGCTCTATGAGAGCAGTATCTACATGTTTCTCATTCACCAGGACACTGGTTATTTAAGGCTGGCTTCCATACTGATAACCTGGGGCTTGTACCCTCACTGGTTATTAATTTCTTTTCACTGTCTCTTGATGACAGTGTGCAGAAAACTCAAGTATTTGTTTGCTAAATGAATGAGTTCATTAATGTTAGCCTACAGAAAGGAATGCTTCATTGAGATTCCAATGTATAAAGCCCATTACTACTTAGCCTAACTCCACAGCCAGGGGAATTTAGAAAGGGCCTAGGAATTCTAAGCACTAGAGGAAAATTTTGTAAAAATAAATAAGACACTAATAGCAACTCTGGAAAATAAAAATGAAGACACCAGTAGCAACTCTGGAAAATGGAGAAGATGCTTTCTGTTGTTTATTTAATCCCATCTACCACCTTCCCATCTCCACCAGAGATACTGCCTGTCACGGAACAAGAACAGAAGGTCTCTAACAGACTTCATGAGTCCCTGTGCACAATGGTTCGTTCAGGTCAGTTCAGGTCAGTCGCTCAGTTGTGTCCAACTCTGCGACCACATGAAATGCAGCATGCCAGGCATCCCTGTCTGTCACCAACTCCAGAGCCTACCCAAACTCATGTCCATTGAGTCGGTGATGCCATCCAACCATCTCATCCTGTCATCCCCTTCTCCTCCTGCTCTCAATCTTTCCCAGCATCAGGGTCTGTTCAAATGAGTCAGGCCTTCACATCAGGCAGGCCAAGGCTTCTGCAAAAACCACGCTGAAGCAATCAGTGCTTACCATCACTTTTACTGTCTGGCTGGAATTTCCTCTTCTGGTTGAACTTATTTGCCTGCTGGAATTTGTTCTTTGGTATTCTATCCCCTTGCTGCTTATTCTTGAACTGCTTCACACCTTTTTTCCCAGGTTTTGTGGCCGTTTTCTCAAAGTTCTTAGATGTGATTTTAGGGCCACCTTCCTTAACAACTTTTTTGGGGAATGTCTTTGAAGAACCTGAATCTAGTGACAATAATAAACAGTTATTAGTTCAATGATCCTGGGCCTGGATCTTTTATCCACTGGGCTGTATTTGTTACAGAAAATTACACATTTTTTAGTGAAACATACTTTGTCCTTCTCCCAAAATGGAGCAAAGAAGGACTTAAAAAATTACAACAAAATTTAAAAACTTCCTCTGATTATAAAATTATAAAATAGGTTCATTATAGAAAACCTACAAAGTATAGAAATACATAGTATAAACTACTCATAATTCTAGAGATAACCCACTACTGTCAGTTAGGTGTATTTCTGTTTTAAGCACAAATCACAAGATGAGATATTATTTATGTCTTCGTGTGTGTGTATTTTGGGGGTTAACGACATAATAGGAGTCTAAGAATAAAACAAACATTTAGAACTTAGAAAGTACATCATATAGACAAATTCAAAGGGTTTATATCTCAAAATTTCTAGCTGAAAGAAAAAAAAAACATAAAGACTGCTTAGGAAATTAGTCCCTGACTTTTCTAGTTTGCAATACTGACACCTGATGGAATAGTAAAGACATCACAATTAGTAACCCTGAAGATCTGGCTTGCCAGTAAACATATTCATCACTCATACACAGTGACACTTGGTCCACTAGGATTAGTTAGTGGACCAGTTAGGATTAGTTAGTAATCCTAACTCAAACCCATGAATAGCTTGGAATCTGCTACATCCCCTCTCATCCCACCAAACCCTCCCTCCAAGAGACAAAACAACCACAAGGGAAGCGTGTTTTGAGTATCTTACCATTGTTTTTATGAAATTTGCTTTTTTCTTGTGATGTCTTTGTACCTTTACCTGTTAATTTTTTTTTCCCTTTGACTTCCATTATAGCAACTCTGGAAAACAAAAACAAAATCCAGAAATGATCACTAAATTGCTCTCATCCAATAAAGGTCCTTAGTCGTCACTGCGCCATTTACTCCTTGACCACAGATGCTAGACAAATTATCTGTGTCCATGAGGAGTCCAGGAACTACACAATCACTATTTCTAAGACTGAAAAAGTAAAACTAGACACCCATACAGAAACTAAGAACACACACCTTGACTAGTGAGTGATGTTTTGGAGGCAACATTATAGTCACAGTAAAGGTTACAAATAAATCATTATTTACATTAAGCATGCTACAAACTGTCAGTGTTTGCATTTCTTATAACAGTGGGAGGATTTCTGTGACAAGAAACTGACAATATTACCATTTCCCCAACCAGGAACAAACAATACACTACACTTAATCACATTCAAATTTAATGAAATAATACAAAATATTATCTAAAAGTTCCCTACGTAAACCAATGTAGCTAAAACAAAAAACAACTTCAAATGTTTGTTATTCTTTAAGAGGCAACAGATGATTTTCAAAGACCTCCAAGATAAGACTGCTGACATCCGGAATATTTCACTTTAAAGGAAACTGGCTAGCAGGTTATTTCTGGATTGAGACCCCCACTGTGCACAGGGCAAATAACAGATAACCCTTCAGCTGCCCAATGCTCCTGAAAGCAGAATATATCAAGAACAAAAGTTACTATGTGTTATTTGTCTATTTCTGTACCTTCCAAAGTTGCATGTTCAACTCATTTCAAAATATCTAAAGCTGACCCTCTAGGGTAGATGTTAGGAATCCCTGACAATTCCAGATATTTCTAGACAAGAATTGTCCATTAAAGAACAACACATTTCTCAAAATATTAACAGGTACACAAAAAAAGGTTCTGGAGTGAAAGGCATTTGGGAAACACTTAAATGAAAATAATTAATGAGGCTTCTTTAAGGAAAATCAGATTCTTAGATTCTTTTAATTTGCTAATTTAAGCCATTAACCACCAAGCACAAGCTAAAGTAAGCATGATTTTCCAACCACGTTGATCCACTTTTTCCTGGATCATCACAAGGGACCAGCAGGGTCCCAAAGAACACTCTGGAAAATGAATGGCCTCTGACTTAATTTCCTTCAGTCATTTGCAACTGAACGGTTCCAGCCACTTGGCTGAAGCCTTCATAACCACTTCTGCATCCCTCAGCTCCTCTATGCAGGAACTTTCTATTTTGATATGTTTAGTTTTAGAGAAGAGTTGGGAAAGATACACAGAAAGTTACAGTATACCCCTGTTTCCCCTAATGTGAACAACTTACCATGATGCATTAACCAAAACTAAGAAACCACCTTAATATAACGCTAAATTTGGATTTTGATAGTTTTCCCACTAATGTCCATTTTCTATTAATATTCCAGAATTCGTTGTTGTTGTTCGATCGCTAACTCGTCTCTTTTTTGACCCCATGGACTGGGGCCCGCTTCCTCTGTCGATGGGATTTTTCCAGGCACGAATACTGGAGTGGGTTGCATTTCCTTCTCCAGGGGATCTTCCTGACCCAGGGATTGAACTTTACTTTCCTGCTTGGCAGATAGATTGTTTACCACTGAGTCACCTGGGAAGCCCATACCTTGCATTGAGTTGAGTCTTCTTGTAATTTCCACTAATCTGTGACAGTTTATCAGTTTCCACTTGTTTCTCATGACCAAGACTGGCACTGTGCAGAATGAATATCCCACACTGGGGGCGGGTCTGACATCTTCCCATGAATCTACTGATATTACAGATTTGAGGGAAGAATACCATAAAGAAGCACCCTTCTCAGCCCATCACATTAGGGGAAGCATGATGTCGACGTGACTAGTGTTAGTAACCTTGATCACTTGGTTAAGAGTAGGGTTTGCCAGGTGTCTCCACTGTAATGTTACTGCTTCCATTTCTATACTGTTTATTAAAAGCAGGTTACTAAATTCAGCCCAAGCTGAAGAGGAGGGGAATTAAGCTCCACTTCCAAGAGTGGGGAGTATTAAAGAATTTGAATCAATAATACAGTAAAATCTCCACAGCAATTAATATTTTGGATGATACATTTTGAGAGCATGCAAATATCCTGTATCTTCCAATGATTTTTTTTTAAGTCTCCACTGGATCCTGCCTGCAGCAATTATTGTGGTGTTTTAATGGTGACTATTTTCCTACTTACTTTTACCTTTATTATTTTGAATTCTTCTGTATGTAAACTTTATTCCTTCTCTCCATTTATTTAATCATTTATTTACATCAGTATAGTCTCACAGGCATTTTATTAGTTGGGTTATGGACTCATATTATCTTTATTTTGTTGCTAAATTATTCCAGTTCTGACATCTCTAAGTTTCTGTGTCCTTTTACCATGGTCCATCCTTTTTTCTTCTTAGCATGTCTTTAATTTCTGGCACTTCTTTCAAGTTTATCTTTCCTTATCCCTGAACAAGTCCTAAAGTCAGTCATTCTTCAAGGAACCCTGATTCCTCTTACTGAGATCTGAGGGCTAGGTATGCTTGACACTGTGGTGTCACCGCTTCTTGGTCTTTTGACTAGACAAGGCTAGGTAATATATGTATGTACATGAGTCTTTTGTGTACAAAGAAACCTGCATCTCTGTATCATTAAGTTCACACCACTGTCTTGAACACTAAACATGTGCCACAGGGTTATAGTTGGTAAAACCAAATTTATCAACTACAATATGTTTATTTACAGTTTGTCATTTCCCCAACAGTATCCATTCAAAACACTGCTTTTCAGAGTTAGGTTAAATCTTTTCCCTTCACTCCTTCAGTGAGGTCACTGGAGGGGTGGGACGGGGTGGCGGGGGGCGGAAGCAGACGATGCATAGCATGTGGGATTCAGTACTCTGAACTCAGCACCCCTTGCATTGGAAGCTTGGAGTCTTAACCACTGGATATACATCTGTACTGGTTAGATTCATTTTGTTTAGGTCTGCATTCCATTTCCAGGCATGTCAGTTGACTTTCTTTTCATTCGCCTAGGGTCAAGATTTTTTTTGGTGTACAGTGCTGATTTTGACAAACCCACAGTCATGTATCCTCCACCACAGCACCTTACAGAACTGTCCCACAACTCCTAGAGGTTCCCTGTGGAGCCCCTTTGCAATCATCCTCTTCTGGTTCTCTTGGCAACACCTGATCTTTCTTTCTACCCTCCAGCTTTGTGACTTTTCAAAAATGTCATATAAATGGAATCAGACAGTAGAGGCCTTTGGGGTCTTGCTTCTTTCATGTAACAAAATGCATTTGCTTGCCGACCCTGTACCATAACACCCAACCATCACATTCCAGTGTCTTGGAATCATCTCTTTTTCCCTTGCATTACTCTATTCGACAGTTCATCTCTTGTTCAGATTGTTTTCTGCCGTTAGAGTCAATTTGCTATGATTCCACTCCCTGCTGCCTGATTAATCTTCCAATATTACATCTATTCCATGTTATTTACCTGCTCCAACACCTTCAGAAGTTTCCCACTGCTTACAGGAAAAATTTCAAACTCAGTCTGTGTGCTGTGCTTAGTCGCTCAGCTGTGTCCGACTCTTTGGGACCCGACAGACTGTAGCCCGCCAGGCTCCTCTGTCCATGGGGATTCTCCAGCCACGAATACTGGAGTGGGTTGCCATGCCCTCCTCCAGGCGATCTTTCCACCAGGGATTGAACCCAGGTCTCCCACATTGCAGTGCTCAAGTCACTGCCTCTGGCTGAACGTAGTTTTCCCTGGGCCTCCAGATTTCAGGGATGCCCCTAGCCACGCTCTGCGTCTCGGCTTAAGATCAGTTCTTTGGACTCCCCTATCTCGGCACCTAGTTCGTTTCTTCCTAGCGCTAACAACTTTCAACTGTACATTCAGACTGCAAACTGGGCACCTGGCCCTGACCGGGCGCAGAGTGAGTGAGTGGCAAACATACAACAGAAAGGCTGAAAGCGAACTAGCCCGGACCCGGACTTTAGAGGCTGAAGGTAATAAAAGCTAACCAAGCACTCTCTAGGCAGCGCGGTAGGGAGAGGAGCTGTACACCCGCCCTTGTCCCCAGGCTCCCGTCAATCCCCAAAATCCCACAACAAGGACGGCCACAGAAAGCAGCCCGGCGGGTGACAAGGGCGAAACCTCTACCTCAGAAACCCTCCGACTCCAGCACCGGGCAGGGAGCAAGGCCCCCCAGAAGCAGCCGGAGTCCCCCCTCACTCACCGCACACGTGCGGCCCTGGCAGGCGCGGGTCCCGGCTCCGCCGCTGCTGCTTCCGCTTCCCCGCCTTGCTCCGCCCCCTAGCCTTTTCTCTTCTTCCTCAGCCGAGCTAGAGTTAAGGGGCCGGCAATAGCCGGAAAAACGGAAATTCGGCATTTCTACTGGTCCGCGTCTAGTCATACGTCATCTAGAGGCGCGAGTGCGGCGCCACGGGAGTTTTGGCCCTAGAAAGTATCCGTGGGTCAGTGACGTGATGGCGGCTACTCAAAGTGACGTAATTAACCCTTTCCCTCCCCGGCCGCAGAGCTGGCGGCTCCTGGTGGACGCTGACCGACTGTGGAAGTGGAAGTTTGGTTGGCCGGGCTTCTCCTCGTTCTTCAGTCGCTAAGCCGTGTCTGACTGTGATACCATGAACTGCAGCACGCCAGGCTCCTCTGTCCTACGCGACCTCCTGGAGTTTGTTCAGTTGAGTCGGTGATGCTATCTAAGCATCTTATCCTCTGTCGTCCCCTACTCCTTTTGCCTTCACTCTTCCCCACCATCAGGGTAGCAGGGAGCATTAAAGGGACATCTCGGTAGTTGGCTAGGATTGCGATCTGGTTTCTTTCCGTTTCTTAGCTGGATGGCTTTGGGCAAATCACTCAATTTCTCTGAGCCTTGGTTTCCTGATCAATAAATTATAGATTGGCTAAGTCATACATGGAAAGCGCCTGGCACAATAAATGATTTGAATAACCGTTCAAGAAATGGTTGCCATTTTAAACCGCTGCGAGTTCCTCCAGACGGTATTTACCCCACTTAAGGCTTTAGGAAATCAGACTGGTTAGGATGTTATCCCCATCTTGCAGATGAGGAAACACACCACAAACTTGCTCTGGTCAAACAAAATAGTTTATTCTTTTCACGGTTTTGGAAATCATGCTAGTAGCGAGGTTGTGCACCCTCTGAAGGTTCTAGGATAGCACTGTTTGTCCCTTCCAGCTTCTAGCGGTTCCAGGCATTCCTTGGCTTGGACTGCATGACTGCAGTCTCTGCCTCTGTCCTCACATACCTTTCTCTTCTATGTCTTCCTGTTTTCTGTATATTATAAAGACACGTGGCTTTGGATTTAGGGCCCATCAGGATAATCAAGGATGCTCTCATTCAGAGGTCCTTACTTAATCATATCTGCAAAGATCCTGTTCCCAAAAGCAGTCTCTTTCATAGGTTCTGCAGGATGGTATACTGATACATCGTTTGAAGGGCCACTGGGAAAGTTGAGGAATAGGACTTGATCCCAGGGGTGTCAAGCATCAGATTTTACTGTTTTCCAAATCACATGTTTCCCACCTCTTAAGGCATCAGGCTTGAGACTAGTATTTCACCGGACTTTGCTTCTTGAGGACAGGGACCATCATTACTTCCCAAACACCTATAGCACTATTCAGCACATAGACAGTTGCTAAGCACACAGCTCTGTGTGCCTTAAATATTATGTTTGGATAAGCTCTTTTAAGTCTCATAAAAACAGTTGAGTAGGTATTTTCCCTCAAGTTATGTAGAAGGGGGAAACATTCAGTAGTTTTGATCCAGTCATTCTGACTCCAAAGTCAACATGACTGACTATGGACCACTATCTCTAATTCACAGATCCTCTAGTGAAAGCTCAAGAGGAGAGAATACAGAACAAGAACGGCAGAAGGTCCATTGCAGCACCTATTAGGCAAATAGAATGGTATGTACTAGCCAATAACAATGATAAAATCTTCATGTACACACCCTACCTGAAAGAGATATATTTATATTTTCAACACCACAGTTTGCATCACCCCACATCCTCTCAGACACATCCATGTAGCTGTCAAACGTGTTGGGTTGGCCAAAAAGTTTGTTTGAGGTTTTCTATCTGATCTTACTGAAAAACCCCAAAGAAACTTTCTAGCTAACCCAATACATCAAACTCTGTTCATCTGCCTTCTCACCAAGAAGAAAAAAAAAGTCACATACCTAAGTCCGAGATTATTATTAATGATGTTATTTATCCAATCTGTGTGCTGTCAAAAATTTCACAGTAGGATTGACTTGAGTGTTTGATTTGTTTGGAGTCAGTTGGAAGTATCTTGTGGTTTCACAGGACAACAACAACAAAAGTTTTCTATAATTTTACAGTTAACCAAGTTAATTCTTCAAATATCTAATACCTGTCCATTTCCCCTATGCTCCGTGCCCTCCCTTCCCTCCCAACCTCTGACAACCATCAGTCTATTCTGTTTTTATGAGTCCAAGTTTTTGAGATTCCACATGTGAATGAAATCACACTGTATTTGTCTTTTTCTGACTGACTTGTTTTCTCTATTGTTTCCTGACTGCAACACATAACTCAGTTTCCAGATCTGTATCAGAGTTGAGGGCTAGGAGAATGGAGAAAAGATGAAACCCACTTTTTTCCTCCCAGTAGGGCTCTATCCTTTCACCCCAGAGGGAGAAGACCTGGCAGTGTTTCCCGTCTATTTAAACACCTAGAACTCAGTCACGCAGCTGCCCCCAGGACTGGAAGACCATCAGGCATACTGTTAACCAAGCATTTGGATTCCATTCTTTTTCCAGTACTGTAGTAAAATGACAGGTAACTTGGCAAATATGCTTTCATCCAGCAGCAGAGATTTGTTATTTAATCTGGTTTAAAACTTAAAATAACTCTAACTAGTAAGCTAAAACTTAAAATTATTGCAGTATCCAAGGTAGGGGATCTCAATCTTGGCCACACATCAGAATCACCTGTGAATTAAAAAAAAAAAAAAACAACCCAACAACAGTAATTCTGATTTAATTAGTCTGAAGTGGGACCTGGCCACTGAGAATTTGGAAAGTTCCCCCAGATCACACTAAGGTGGGGCTAAAATTGAGTTGCTTATTTAGGGAATGGAGTTCAAGTTGGTGACTTGATTTTCCAGTTAAATGAGGATTAAACCCTGTAATCTTCTGGTTCCTCTTTTTGTGGTCACCAGAATTAGAGAATTAAATGGAAAGTGCACTTGTTTCTCTAAGTAGAATTTCTTAGATATAACTATCTCTCTTATTGCTTGAGGTCTCCTGCAGTGAGTTAACATCATTACATACTGAAAATGGTTTAAATTTGAACTATATGCTTTCAAATGTATTCTGGAAAAAGTTCGTTGTTTTTTTTTAATTTGTCACTATTTTGTGCAATTTTCCTCTTTTTCATAAAAATAAAGTGTTAGGTGTCAGCTCCCGCACATCTCCCCTCCCTCCAAATCGGTTCTTTAAAGTTTTAACTAATGGATTTTTAACTAACGATGTTCTTTTTGTGTTTCCCAATGCATAAGCAGGGATAAAGGGCATGTTATTGATGTAAAACATAAGTGGGACTTTGGCAACGATTGGGTTTTATTTTCAGGACCTATTAGGATCATAAATCCATGGAAACGGAGCAGTTGCCAACACATTTTCCTTTTGTAAAAAAAGAACTGCTTCTGAGTAGAGCGGATTATGTCTTTCAATACCACACATTTGCTAAAAAGTGCACGAATATAAACATTAATTGTGCATTCCGAATTTCCAGTTACTGTGTAGTAGACATAAAATTGACCTTGTCCTAGTTTTACTTTCTTTGATGACATTCTTAAGAGCCATAGAAAAATCAGATCAATAAGATGGTGGCTCAGTTGGTAAAGAATCTGCCTGCAGTGCAGGAGACCACCTGCAATTCAGGAGACCCAGATTCAACCCCTGGGTCGGGAAGATCCCCTGCAGAAGGGAATGGCAACCCACTCTAGTATTCTTGCCTGAGAAATCCCATGGACGGAAGAGCCTGGAGGGCTACATTCCATGGGGTCGCAAGAGTTGGACATGACTTGGTGACCAAACCACCAGCACCACCAAACATAAAATTGACCTTGTCCTAATTATACTTTGTTTGGTGACACTCTTAAGAGCCACAGAAAAATCAGATCAATAAGATAAAAGTGTATCTGATTGTAGTATAAAATACCACTTTTAATGAAAGATCATATCAAAGATTAGTTAGTATCACTTAAAGCCTATGAATCATACTTAACGCTGCACTATCATAGAACAAAACTCCTCAAGCAACAGGTACCAGCACCAGGTTTTAGCAAGGATGGGAACAATGAACATGTTTTTGATTTAACTTTTTGCTGAACTTTTGTTTTCAGGCTTTATGAAAGATATTTCCTTTGCAAACTAGTGGCTGGTTTTGACTTGTGATTTCCTTGATTTCTGAGCAAGCTCATTAATAAATGAATCATTTTCTAACTATTTCTCCCATTTTTACTTTTAAAAACTATAGAAATGTTAAGTCAGGACTTAACAATGATGTCTACTCTATGTACCTACTCAGTTTTCCTCCTCATTGTAAGATGTAGAAAAGATTAACCAATAACCTAAACCCGTAATGTCACTTCAAATTTTCCAGAGATAGAATTAGAAGGCCAAGACATATATTGGGGGTGGGAAGCCTGTGAAAGACAAGGAGGGAGAGAACAGGATTAAGTCAGAAGCCTCAGGCCATAATACTGATCAAATCCTGATCTGAAGGGACTGATGGACAGGAGAAAGGTGTGGTAAAAAGAACTTTTGATCAAAGGTTCTGAGACTCTGGTAATCATACCCTTGTAAGGTGAAGAAACTACAGAGATCCTTTTGCAGTGACCATGGGGGCTAAGAAGTACTCAGAGGCGCCTCAGTGGATCATCTGGGCTCTACAGTGATCCCACACATCCCCGATGTAGAAAAGCAGCCTTACCTCTTCCTGCTAAGGTGAGTTTATCACTCCTGCCAACATGGCTGAGAAGGAGTTCCTCTTCTCACTGCTGGTCCTGGACACAGTGAGTCCAAAACATCCAGGAAGCATCCATAGCTCAGTAGAACTCTTGCTCTATCCTCTGCCAAGAATGTGTCTCCTTTGCAGAGCCCAGAGCTGTAGGAACAGAAAGCACAGATTGTCCCAGAGGAACATTTAGAATGAAGGCAAGTGGGG
Source organism: Ovis canadensis (assembly GCF_042477335.2). NCBI lineage: Eukaryota > Metazoa > Chordata > Mammalia > Artiodactyla > Bovidae > Ovis > Ovis canadensis. The sequence goes on from NC_091246.1 coordinate 71,644,547, forward strand.
CCTTTCCAGCTTCTGCTCCTTAGTTCCCAGGCCTGTGTAGTTGTCGTCTTATAAGGACCATATAGAGATCTCTCACTTGGATTTATTCTGCATTCTGGAGGACAGTGTCCCATTTTTGTAGATTACGGCCTCTGAGTTGGTGCTTCAGCTGCACCTTTAAAAAGCCGATGCACAGCTGTGTCACATGGCTGCCTCTGGGGGAGCAGTGTGGAATGTGTCTTGTGGATCACATGACCTCCTTTGCTGAGAAGTGTGTTCCCTATTCAGATGCTATGTTGTATAGTTTTCCATGACTATAGAGCAGGTGCTTCTTAGCTTCTGGACAGTGGTCCTGGCTGAGGCTCTTGGGCAGGAAAAGCAAGTCCATACTTGAAATAGGATTTCAAGTATGGGGATTTCAATTATGAGGAGAAACAGCTGGCCCTTCCAGAGTCATAGGAACCCAATGTCATCAACTCATCAGTAGGTAACCTGCTGGTCTCTGGGAAACAGTGCCAGTTCAAGGGCTCAGTACTGGTTTCTGTTGCCGGCAGTCTACATTCAGAGGAATCAGTGGTCAGACTGGCTTTGGTAAGTGGGAGTTCATGCTGCTTGGCCCACATGTAGCCTCTCACTGTGGCCACTAGGTTCATGTACCCACCAGGCCAGCTCTAGAGTGTCTAGTGTTGCAAGCTCACTAATGTCAACTGGCTGAATCAGCTTGTCTGGTCGGTTGTTCAGTGGTTATTGTGGATGCCTTTTGACTGGGCTTCCTCTGTGGCTCAGATGGGGAAGAATCTGCCTGCCCTGCAATGCAGGAGACTTGGGTTCGATCTCTGGGTTGGGAAGATCCCCTGGAGAAGAGAATGGTTACCCACTTGAGTATTCTTGCCTGGAGAATGCCATAGACAGAGGAGCCTGGTAGGCTACAGTCCATGAAGTTGCAAAGAGCTGGACACGACTGAGCGACTAACACTTTGTTGGGTAGTATCATGTGAAAATGGTCACCTGCCATGTCCATTCCCATCTGCCTTTGCCCTGGACTTTGTTTCCCACCGTCCTTTTCCTTCCAGGTGCTTGACTGGTTGGGGCATTGGCCAATGATAGCAATTTCTATATGCTCTCACCTTGGGCTATTTCTCCTTCCACATAACCTGGATGACTAGGTATACTCTTGCCCACTGGGAAGATTCCCCTCTCTACTGTCTCTCACCTGAATGAGGTTGTAATGCTACTATTTACTTTCAGTTTGTACCCCCCAAACCTTGCCAATTCACCTGTAGACTCTGCTGGGGATTTTTCCTCCTCCATCAGCTATTTGTAAGGTACCCTGCTCTATGGCCACAGAAGAGAGCTGAAGAAAGAGGGCTGATGCAATCACGTGGGTGATGCGGAGATCGAGGCTTCCTATTTGTGCAGCCGACTCATGCCCTCTGGTCTTACTCAGACTCAAGCCAGGACATTTCCATGTTCTAATGGATTGTTGCTGGGCCCTTTTCACTTTATGGAAGGACAGGTGAGACAGAACCCACCTCCCAGTGGACAGCTGTGGGAGGACCGTCATTGGACACTATAGTCAAGCACGGCCTCTCTCAGGTCTCAGTAAAACACTAGGAGATGGGTATAATTCCCCATTATAGATGATCTGGCCTTGCTCTAGAACCCCAAGGCTCTAAGTTGTGATGCTCCTTGGGCTTACCATGAACTCTGATGCTGCATCTTTTCTCACCACTGACACATCCCACATCACAGGGTCTACCAGATGTTCTGCTCTAAGTGGGGAGGCTGCCTTTGCTACATCTTGGCCTTGCTGTATAGTCCTCCCTGCCCCAGGTTCCATTCAAAGCTGGCAGTCTGTCATGCCCTTCAATGCATGGACCAGACAGAGCAGGATTCCTAGAAGTACTTGGCCACCAGAACATGAAAAGGCTCCCCAGGCATTGTACCCCCTTCTTTGTAATAGGGAATCCGAGATGCAACCATGTGTCTTCACTTTGGAGGGATAGCCTAACGTGTCCCTGACCCTAAAAATATGCACCTCCTTTTTTCAGTCCAGTCTTAGGATTCCTGTAAGCTTTACTGAAGTGGCCTGTCCTTGAAACTCTTCAGCATTTATTTCCCATCTTTTTGAACACGCATTTCTTACCAAGGTCTCGAGCGTACTAGTCATGTCTTTATTTCACAAACGTAATGAATTGGTGTGCTGTTCTGCGGGATGTCCAGATGGCCCAGATCTCTGTGGACTATATTAAGACAGAAGGTGGGCGAGCTAACACAGCCCTGGTGCAAAACTGTAAATGAATACCGTTGTTCATTCCAAGGAATATGAACTGTTTCTGATCCTATTTTCCATCTACTTTTTCTATCCTATTTTACCATCTGCTGTGGTAACTCAGGCATTTCACCTCTGTTCTGCGACTGGAATAAAAACTTAGTGTTTGCCTCCTTCTTCCGGGGCCCATGCTGGAGTATTAAATCCCATGTTCCTAGAAAGTGAGTCCAAGTCAAGGTTTTTCCGCTTGTTCTCTTTGGCCTTCCAGTCCCCTCACACCCCAGTCCCTCGGTGGGCCTCTCCCCTGACACTGGATGCTGGCTAACTCCTGCTGGTCCTCTAGGGGGTAATCTCTCTCCTCCCCCAACAAGCTCAGCATGTCCTCTGTTGGGTTTAACCCAAGTGACTGGCCAGGCAGCCAGGAGAGGCAGTGGGGGCTGCTCCTGAAGGCAGGGGGTTGGGGAGCAGATATTGTCTTGTAGGGAAAGGCCTCTATGGTGTCTTCCTGCTCAAGCAGAGTCTGGATCTTAACTAGGCAGTGCAGGCTACCTCTGTAAGTTCACGTGTTCAGGGCCATCAGCAGAGCCAAACCGGGGGCACCCATTCCACAGCTCATGGTCTCAGGTTGTCCCTGTCAGGTCTTTGGCTCCTGTATAACAGGATGCCCTGGGTAAGCACTTGAAACATTCTGGAGATGCACACTTCCTAAAATCTTGGGCTTTCTTTTCACATCATCCTCTTCCCCTGCCAGAGACAGCAGCCTCTTTGCAAGTGACCAGAGATGGCTCTGCCTCCCCCAGGAGCCTTTAACCATCTGATTCCAGTTCTCATTGTCACTCTGCAGGGAATCCTCCACATCCATTCTCCTTGTACACACCGAACACCCCCCCACCATAACTTTCAAGTCCCTGATCCACTGCCCTGGCAAAGGCATTCCACCAGATGACCCCATGCTCATCAGTAGTGACTGTTTTTTAGCAGATGAACAACCATCTGTGCCAAGGACTAGCTGTGCCCCACATACCACTTAGACTGGGACCCTCCTTGCCAGCCTGGGATGAGTGATCAGTCTCAAACCCCATCTTTTCATCAGCTTTCTAGAACCACTCCTGGTACCAGTGGCATTGTTTCAAGTTCTCTGGGAAACAAGAGCAGAGTTAGAAATGTGATTTATGCAAGGAATATTCCATAAAGCTAAAGGGAAGAAGCATTGGGGGTAAGAGGGAGAGCCTCAGACAGGGATGTGGGAAGGATCGTACAGGAAGAGCCCCCAAGAACAGCTTGGAGGATTCTTTGGCCTGGCTGGTGTGAAGACTCAGAGCCAAGACTGGCCATTAGAGAGATGGACAGGAATGTCCTGTTGTTGGCTTGGAGCAGCCCCAGAGCCTGTGGTCTTGGTCTGGACACTGTGGATGCTGGAGGTTTGAGAGCTTGGAGGCCTTCAGCTAACCCACCTCTCACCTCCTGCAGCAGGTGTCCTCTTGAAGAAAGACCTGAGCCATATACTCTGCCTGTCACTGTTATATCACTGGTTTAGTGGCAAGGCCAGGACAAGAACCAGAATGGTCACCAGGGTTTTAGAAGCCTAATCTTACGTCTTTTCTATATTTGGGGGGAGGGGACAAGATTAATTTCTGCCATATATTCTTCAATGTATTATCTAGTATTTAGCAACTCAAAGCAATAGGTCTTCAAAAAATCTCAAAAAATAGCTCCTTGGACAGTAAATTATACTATACAATTAAAATATGACTTCACACTGAGTGTAGAAGTCAGGTTTTGGAAGCTACACAATCCAGTGTTTGTTTTAAGACACCTTACTGCTGAGGTTGACTATGTGCAAAACAGGGCGCTCGTGGGGACTCTCCGCAAGACAGGGAGGTGAAAACAACAATCGAGAATTTTAAATTTGGTGGCCGAGTATCTCAAATACGTTAACACCTGAAGTTTTATAACATCAAGATATCATTTCACAAGGATTAGCCGTCTGACAGCAAGGAAACTGTCCTTCATTTGCTGTAGTATCTTAAGTGAAAGTAAAAGTTGCTCAGTCATGTCCGACTCTGCGACTCCATGGACTGTAGCCCACCAGGCTCCTCTGTCCATGGAATTCTCCAGGCAAGAATATTGGGGCATGTTGCCATTCCCTTCTCCAAGGAATCATCCTGACCCAGGGATCAAACCTGAGTCTCCTATATTACTGACAGATTCTTTACCATCTGAGCTGCCAAGGAAGCCCACTGTATCTCTAGGACCTTATATATTGCCTGGCACATAATTAGTTGTCGATAAGATTAGTTAGATGGATATCACTGTTAATCTATAATTGCACAAGTATAAGGATCACAGCTATTTTATTTGCAGGCACAGTGAGACCTTAAATCAACAAATTCGGCAACTATATTCATCCAGTGGCTATTCTGTCCCAGGCACTGTCCTGGGCACTCAGAAGATCTATTAGTCAACAAATGTAAGCCTTCCTGGTAATAAACAACAAACAACCACAATCAATAAATAAGGGCATGATAAGATGTGTTAGAAGCACTACAGTAAAAAGAATGGAGCTGAGTAAAGAGAGAACCAGACCAGGAGAATAGGCTATAATATCAACTAGGGTGGTCAGTGTAGGTCTCACTAAGGAGAGATTTGGAAAGTTTGGGAGTTTGCCAAGCATACATCTGGAAGAGGAGCCTTCCAGGCAGAGGAAAGAGCTGAAGCAAAGTCCCGAGAGCAGGAGTCACCACCCTCATGACTATGTCTTTGAGGAACACGGGGAGGGGTGGGTGACTGGAGTCAGCCAGGGAGAAAAGTAACAGGAAACAAGTTCAGGAGGAGGGTGGGAGTGGTTTGCAGGTGGTGAAAGGGTTTTTTAGGCCATTTTAAGGACCCTGGGTTTTACTCTTGAGTGAAAAAGCAGTGCCGTCTCAGGGTTCTGAGCAAAGGAGAAAAATGATCTGACATCCAAACAATAAACTTTGGCAGGATTAATGAATATATGAAGTAGATAGAATCATGCTATTTTATTGCCCATGAACTGGTTCTATAAAACTCATCATAATGATGTATTATTTTTTTGCTGGTTTTTCCTGACACTCACTCTTTATCTTTAGGGAGCTGCCTGTCTTACATAACTTGATCATTCCCACTTCCAGCAGCAGCAGGAGGAACTATCTGGCAACCACTTAATCATGACTAACTAGATACCATTTGATAGTTCTGAGAGCATTTCTCACATGTATTGTGTCACTCAAATCATCCAAACTGTATGTGGTATTACATTACAGATCTATCACAAATACAGAAACAAGCTCCAAGGGATGATGTATATATACTGCCCACAGTCACACATTTAATAAATGGCAGAGTATGAATTTCGTCTCCTCATCTAGTATTTGTAGAGCTACATTCCAGGTCCTAAAGACAGCAAATGGCTACATTACTCTAAGAGGGGTTTAGAGTTCAGGTGGGAGGCCAGGAGGGGAATAAACAAAAATATGGTAAATATCAGAATAAAGAAAAAGAGGCAAAGTACCAAAGTTTTGTAGTGTGTTCAGCAAAAAGGCCCATAAAGAGGGCGATGGTCACGATGGTTGGTGGCCTTAGATACACTGAAATGGGGCAGTGGGGGGAGGTCCAGACGAGCACTGTGTCCCCTGGGAATGGTTGGAAGCTCCATTCTGAGTGGAAGGAAGTTGTAGGAAACAGGATGATAGTGAGTAGAAAAAAGCCACATGATATAGAATCTCAAGCCACAGACTAAGACCATCTGTACTTGATCTACTGCAAGCTGCCAATGACTTATGAGCGGAGATGACGTTAACAAAGTTTTTGTTTTTTAACCTCCTTGAACTTTTTAAAAGTTCAATATAACAGGAATGGGTAGTGGGAGCTGACATGAGAGGCAGTGTCGCAGAATGAGTTCCTTCAGAAGTCAACAATGAGATGAAGATTCAAGTGAAATCACTGAGTGGGGGGGGGGGGGGGGTGCTGCCAGGAAACACCAGTGTGGGACTAGGGGGGAGAGGTGGGAACCAGAGGCAGCCAGCAACGTGTCCTCTGTCGGGCAGTTTACCACTCTGGGTAACTGGAGATTAACCTTGTTGGGGGACTCTGGGGGCCGTTGTGGAACACAGAGCCGAGGAACCCCCTCACAAGGGATGCAGGAGCCGGGGTGTTTACACGTGGGCTCCCAGCGGTCACTGATTGAGGCTGCTCCTGGGAGTGGGGATTTGAGGTTCCCCAGAACTCCCAGCCTGACACCCAGGCGCTATGATGGCATCTGGTAGCATCCGAGAAGCCCTCAGTCAGAAATGCACCTGCTGGCAATGGGGGCTGGACAGCGTGCAAAACAGATAAGGTGCGTGGTCCAGACAGGCTGGTGGCAGGATTTGCTACAGCCTGCAACAGCAGTAGATTGAGACCTCTAAGCCAGAGAGCCACATGGGTTCAGACCAATGTGCTGACAACAGGGAAGCAAAAGAAGGGACAGCTTCAGAGCTTTTATAAAGGGAGAATTGCAAGCCTTGGTCTTATAGACCTTTGCCTTATAAGGTCACAAGTGACTCAATGTATTTAATGACTGGAGTTAACCTCTGAAAAAAGTCTAACTGGTCCCACATGCATTCTTTTGAACACATTAGGGAAAATAAGTGTCTATAAGATTAATCATTTAAAAACACCTATGAAAGGGAAAAGTGAAAGTCAGTCATGTCTGACTCTTTATAGTCCATGGAATTCTCCAAACCAGAATACTGGAGTGGGTAGCCTTTCCCTTCTCCAGAGGATCTTCCCAATCCAGGAATCGAACTCCCGTCTCCCACATTGCAGGCAGATTCTTTACCAGCTGAACCACAAGGGAAGCCCCAAGAATACTGGAGTGGGTACCAGTGGATCTTCCCGACCCAGGAATCGAACCAGGGTCTCCCGCATTGCAGGCGTATTCTTTACCAAACAAGCTATCAGGGGAACCCAAAAACAACTATAAATAACATTTATTAGGGAAGGATCTGGGCAAAGGTGTGATAAAATTTATATACTTGTAGGAGAGCAACACACATTCAAATTCCAGACCTGCTCATTTTAGCCAATTCATCTTTTTCATGGGAACACAAGGAAAAGTAATGAAGAGATAATGTAAATCAGGAAACATTTAAACCTAAAAATCAAGAAACATGTAAACAATAAGATAAAAAAGAAGGTAAATACATGGGCTTCCCTAGTGGTCTAGTGGTTAAGAATTGCCTGCCAATGTAGGGGACATGTTCGATCCCTGCCCTGGGGAAATTCCACAGGCTGCAGGGCACCTAAGCCCACGTGCCGCAACTGCTAAAGCTTGTGCGCCTAGAGCCGGTGCTCTGCAACGAGAGAAGCCACCACAGTGGGAAGCCCATGCACCACAATGAAGGGTAGCCCCATGCACTGCAACTAGGGAAGGCCTGCGGGCAGCAGCAAAGACCCAGTGCAGTCAGCAATAAACAAATAAAAAGAAGGTAAGTACAACCTAACCATTTGTTCACATATCTCTAGCAGGAGCTTTTGAGGAAACTCATCAAAGAATGCAGATAGAAAATGGAAGCATAGGAGAGTAATTTACAGAGGCATTCATTCCGCTTCATTCTCATCGTTGTCACTAAAAAGATAAGAGGTATTACCTCCTTTTCTCACCCCTCTGCTCCTTGGTAAGACGGTCAGACTTGGAAAGGAGAAGAAAAAAAAAGAATAGGAAAAGAAAAGGGATATGCTCCTGGAAGAAAGGAGCTGAAATGTCCAGGAGGGGAAACGCTGAGGTACCAGAAGAGCAAAATCAGGGGGATATGATGTGCAGTGCAGTGGAGGTGGGCTCAGGGGCTCCAGAGATGCGGGGAATTCAAGGTGAAGAGGGACCTGCCTCACAAGGTCATGAAACCTGGGAAATAGGCATTTCCTCAGCCACTGTCACAAACTAAAGATTAAAGTTCCCCTCCTCAGGTTTGTGGGTGGTTAACCCTGACTCTGGGAAAGATTGAGGGCAGGAGGAGAAGGGGGCAACAGAGTTTCAGATGGTTGAATGGCATCACCGATTCAACGGACGTAAGTTTGAGCAAACTCTGGGAGATAGTGACGGACAGGGAAGCCAGGCACGCTGCAGTCCGTGAGGTAGCAAAGAGTCAGACACGACTTAGCGACTGAACAACAACAATGTCCTATAGGACTCGTTAGGATGTCTGAAGAAGGCAGAGGTTTCTAAGACCCAGCTGAAAATATTTACTACCTTTTGATGGGTGGACATGCAGCCAAATCAAGGTGATTTCAAAAGAAAAAATGCTGACTCTTGCAGCAAATTCATCCTTGCAGTAGAACTATATAACCCTGACTTTTCTTTCTCTGTTTGCTTTGTTGAAACTATGTGTCCCATACTGAGATTCACATGGGAGGACAGTGAGTGACATTCTGCCAGGTGTATGGAGGGAACCATCCACTGTGCGACTTTCCCCAGACCTGGTTCCTTTGTGGAGGCCTCTCCATGCTGACATTCTCATTAATGGAAGAAGAATCGATCTTACCCTCTTCTTCTCCTAAATTTTTCTCTTCTTTCCATCAAATTTGATAGAAAAAGAATGGGTACAGAAGCACAAGGGGATGGAGATCTTTGAAAGATACATGTTTGAAAGGAAGAAGGAGGAAACAAGGAGATGAAGGAAAACGAGGAGACTGGGATGTGTGGGATGGGGATTGATGGGAAAATGAAGTAGAGAAGAAGGCAGAGTAGAAAGGTGGAAGGAGGAAGGCGAGGAGCTTAGTGACTTTGATCCCTTAGTCTTAAGAATGCCAAGGATGCTGACTATTCAGGGTTCCTTCCTGTGTCAGCAAGACAATCTGCAAAAATACATTTGAGCCAAATTTATAGATATAGGGAACCAGTCAAATGTCTCCTTGTGATGTTAAATTTATTTAGTGACATGAACAACTCAAAGCATATTTAAAATAAGATACAAATTTGTAAATACTGTTTGCTTCAATTCACATTTCATTTAATAAAGCCTTCATATTCATTTCTGATGGCAGTATCCTTGTCATCAATAGAGGTACTTTTCAGTTCAGTTCAGTAAATCAGTCGTGTCTGACTCTTTGCGACCTCATGGACCGCAGCACACCAGGCCTCCCTGTCCATCACCAACTCCCGGAGTTTACTCAAACTCTTATCCATTGAGTCGGTGACGCCATCCAACCATCTCATCCTCTGTCGTCAACTTCTCCTCCTGCCTTCAATCTTTCCCAGCATCAGGGTCTTTTCAAATGAGTCAGCTCTTTGAATCAGGTGGCCAAAGTACTGGAGTTTCAGCTTTAACATCAGTCCTTCCAATGAACACTAAGGATTGATCTCCTTCAGAATGGACTGGTTGGATCTCCTTACAGTCCAAGGGACTCTCAAGAGCCTTCTCCAGCACCACAGTTCAAAAGCATCACTTCTTCGGCGCTCAGCTTTCTTTATAGCCCAACTCTCACATCCATACATGACCACTGGAAAAACCATAGCCTTGATTAGATGGACCTTTGTTAACAAAGTATGTCTCTGCTTTTTAATATGCTGTCTAGGTTGAACATCTGGAAGTTCATGGGTCACGTATTGCTGAAGCCTGGCTTGAACTTCCAGATGTTCAAGCTGGTTTTAGAAAAGGCAGAGGAACCAGATATCAAATTGCCAACATCTGCTGGATCACTGAAAAACCAAGAGAGTTTCAAAAAAACATCTATTTCTGCTTTATTGACTATGCCAAAGCCTTTGACTGTGTGGACCACAATAAACTGGAAAATTCTGAAAGAGATGGGAATATCAGACCACCTGACCTGCCTCTTAAGAAACCTGTATGCAGGTCAGGAAGCATCAGTCAGAACTGGACATGGAACAACAGACTGGTTCCAAATAGGAAAAGGAGTACGTCAAGGCTGTATATTGTCACCCTGCTTATTTAAATTATATGCAGAGTACATATGAGAAACGCTGGGCTGGAAGAAGCACAAGCTGGAATCAAGATTGCTGGGAGAAATATCCATAACCTCAGATATGCAGATGACACCACCATTATGGCAGAAAGTGAAGAGGAACTAAAGAACCTCTTGATGAAAGTGAAAGAGGAGAGTGAAAAGTTGGCTTAAAGCGCAACATTCAGAAAACTAAGATCATGGCATCCGGTCCCATCACTTCATGGCAAATAGATGGGGAAACAATGGGAACAGTGGCTGGCTTTGTTTTTTTGGGCTCTAAAAATCACTGCAGATGGTGATTGCAGCCATGAAATTAAAAGATGCTTACTCCTTGGAAAGAAAGTTATGACCAACCTAGACAGCATATTAAAAAGCAGAGACATTACTTTGTTAACAAAGGTCCATCTAATCAAGGCTATGGTTTTTCCAGTAGTCATGTATGGATGTGAGAGTTGGAGTATAAAGAAAGCTGAGCACCGAAGAATTGATGCTTTTGAACTGTGGTGCTGGAGAAGACTCTTGAGAGTCCCTTGGACTGCAAGGAGATCCAGCCAGTTCATCCTAAAGCAAATCAGTCCTGGGTGTTCATTGGAAGGACTGATGCTGAAGCTGAAACTCCAATACTTTGGCCACCTGATGCAAAGAGCTGACTCACTTGAAAAGACCCTGATGCTGGGAAAGATTGAGGGTAAGAGGAGAAGGGGACAACAGAGGATGAGATGGTTGGATGGCATCACTGACTCAATGGACATGGGTTTGGGTAGACTCCAGGTGTTGGTGATGTACAAGGAGGCCTGGCGTGCTGCAGTTCATGGGGTCGCAAAGAGTTGGACATGACTAAGTGACTGAACTGAACTGAACTAGGTTGGTCATAACGTTTCTTCCAAGGAGCAAGCGTCTTGTAATTTCATGGCTGCAATCACCATCTGCAGTAATTTTGGAGCCCAGAAAAATAAAGTCAGCCACTGTTTCTACTGTTTCCTCATCTATTTGCCATGAAGTGATGGGACTGGATGCCATGATCTTAGTTTTCTGAATGTTGAGCTTTACGCCAACTTTTTCACTCTCCTCTTTCACTTTCATCAAGAGGCTCTTTAGTTCTTCTTCACTTTGTGCCATAAGGGTGGTGTCATCTGCATATCTGAGGTTATGGATATTTCTCCCGGCAATCTTCATTCCAGCTTGCAATTCATCCACCCCAGCATTTCTCATGAGGTACTTTTGGAGTCATCCAATATTGCTTTCAGCAAGGACTTAAAACATTCCAGTTTACCACCCAGGAATAATGATTGAATAATATTTCTTTGCCTCCTTAAAAAAAAGTGATTATCTCAGGATCCTTCTACTCATATTTAAAATCTGTATTGATTTTAGCTAATTTATGGCTCATCTTCTCTAAGCGATATGCTATTTATCAACACAAGGTAACTGAGAGAAACTCTTATAAATGAGAGTATCTATAAGGACTGGTGGAGAAGGCAGTAGCACTCCACTCCAGTACTCTTGCCTGGAAAGTCCCATGGATGGAGGAGCCTGGTAGGCTGCAGTCCATGAGGTCACTAAGAGTCAGACACAACTGAGCAACTTCCCTTTCACTTTTCACTTTCATGCATTGGAGAAGGAAATGGCAACCCACTCCAGTGTTCTTGCCTGGAGAATCCCAGGGATGGGGGAGCCTGGTGGGCTGCCGTCTATGGGGCCGCACAGGGTTGGACATGACTGAAGAGACTTAGCAGAATAAGGACTGGATTTAAAGGTGATATGCTTTAATTTTTCTTTGAAGTAAAACTTAGGCAAATATGATACAGTTTTTCTAGAAGAGAGAATTTAATGGCTCAAGGCCAAGTTGACTAGTTTTAGCTCAAGATATTCCAGAGGTTTCTTCAAACCTCTGCTGTCAGACCAGGCTTGGAACCACACATAGAGAACATGTTCCAGGAAGTATTTTAGCTTCCATTTGGTTCTGGACTATTCTAGCCAGGTCAGCCTTTTCAGGAACTATGCCATGAAAGAATGCCAGCCTCACCTGTCAGCACTGGTGGTTCTCAACTGAGACTATTCTACCCCCTGGGAATCACCTGGCAATGCCTGGAGATACTCTGGGTTGCTACTACTGGGTTGTATTTGTCAGAGTTCTCTAGAGAAAGAATCCATAGGATCTGTGTATGTGTATACACACACAGAGAGAAATTTATTTTAGAGAATCGACTCACATGATTATGAGGCTAGAAAGTCCAAAATCTGTAGTTCAAGGTGAAAGGCCATCAAGACAGAGACCCAGGGAACAGCTGGCATTGCAATTCAAATCCAAAGGCCATCTGCTGGCAGGATTCCCTGTTGCTGGTAGGAGGTGAGTCTTTTGTTATATTCACCCACCTGATAGGGGCAATCTGCTTTCCTCAAAGTCAACCAATTTAAATGTTATCTCATCCATACCCAGAGCAAACCATAATTCAAAAAGATACATGTACCTCAATGTTCATAGCAGCACTATTTACAATAGCCAGGACATGGAAGCAGCCTAAATATCTATCAGTGGATGAATGGATAAGGAACATGTGGTACAAATGCATGATGGAATATTACTCAGCCATCAAAGAATGAAATAGTACCATTTGCAGAGACCTGGATGGACCTAGAGACTGTCATACAGAGTGAAGTAAGTCAGAAAGAGAAAAACCAGTATCGTATAATATTGCTTAGATGTGGAATCTAGAAAAAAATGGTGCAGATGAACTTATCTGCAAAGCAGAAATGGAGGCACAGATGTACACAACAAACTTATGGTTACCAAGCGGGGGAAGGGAGGGGTGGGATGGATTGGGAGATTGGGATCGACATATATACACTGCCATGCATAAAACCAGTCACTAATGAGAACCTGCTGTGTAGCACAGGAAACTCTACTCGGTGCTCTGTGGTGACCTAAATGGGAAGGAAATCCAGAAAAGAGGGGATATATGCATATGCACAACTGATTCACTTTGCTGTATAGCAGAAACTAATGCAACATTGTAAACCAACAATACTCCAGTACAAATTGATTAAAAAAAACAATTAATTTAAAAAGAAAACATATGTAAGAATTGAATCGCCAGTCTATGTCTGACGCAGGATACAGCATGCTTGGGGCTGGTGCATGGGGATGACCCAGAGAGATGTTATGGGGAGGGAGGTGAGAGGGGGGTTCATGTTTGGGAACTCATGTAAGAATTAAAGATTTTAAAATTTAAAAAATAAAAAACTTTAAAAAAAGAAAAAAAATTAAAAAAAATAAAAAGAAAACATATACAAACTCCTATACATAAAATAGATAAGCAACAAGGGTATATTATATAGCACAGGGAATTATAGTCATTTTCTTGTGATAGCTTCTAATAGAGTATAATCTGTCTTGACTCCCTATGCTATATGCCTGAAACTAGCATCTTAAATTAACTAGACTTCAAATATTACACTTATTTAACAGTACATGTTTATTAGTATATACAAATATTAAATATGTTTATATAACATAATAAAAAAGAGAGGCTTCCCTGGTGGTCTAGTGGCTAACACTCCATGCTCCCAAGGCAGGGTGCCCATGTTCGATCCCTGGTGGGGGAACTGGATCCCACATGCCACAGCTAGAGTTTGAAGGCGCAGCTAAAGATCCCACTTGCTGCAACTAAGACCTGGCACAAGCAAACGAATAAATTAAAAAATATATATAAAATAATAACGGGAAAAATAGTAAATGTTATCTCATCCAAGGACCCACACAGAAACAACCAGAATAACATCTGAGAGCAGAGCTGGGCACACTGCCCCAGACAGTGGCACAAAATTAACTACCACGGGGGTGGCGGTTACTGGCATCTAGAGAGTAGAGGTGACGGGTGCTGCTACAGCCCTGTAACACACAGGACACACCCCCCACAACAAAGGCTCATCCGGCCGCAACTGTCAATAATGCCGAGGCTGAGAAATGCTGTTCCCAGCTCCAGTCACAGACTTGTAATGTGACTATAACATCATTGAACGGAAGTGATGAGACTTTTCCTCTTTGTAGGGAGCTATTAGAATCATCTAGAAAGAAAGTAACTCATGGATATGAAACATCTTAATGAAGATCATCCTTCCCTTCTCCTTCCACTCTGACTTGCTGGGAAAGACAGCTAACTCCACGGAGGCCTACCTGTAACAGGTCAGCTGGTGTGGGACTCTTGGGCAGACAGAGACTTAATTTCTTCATGCCGAAGCTTCAGTCAATGTTTCAGCTGCAGAAATGTGCTGAGGAAAAGGGAAGAAAAGAGAGTTTGTGGCAGCTCCTCTGGTCTAGATAAAATGTGAGCTCAGGTGCTTCTGGAGTAAAACCAGCATTTGAGTGCAACAGTCACTGGCCAGTGTAGCCACCAAAACAGGACAAAATCACCCAAACTGACAGTGAACCTGCTGAGAACAACAGAGCCAATGGGCCAGTGGTGCGAAGGCTGCATTCATTCATTCATTCTTCACTTGCTCAACAAATAACCTGCGCTAGGCTCTGAGTGAATGAGGCAGCCTGGTTTCTGTTCTCATGTTCTGCAGTCTCACAGAGAATGAACCACAGAAACTTATCATGGAGGAGAAGGAAGTTCTGGACGGATTCACAACCTCATCTAGGGGTGACTTTGGCTCTGGTAGGAGAGTCCTGGGTTTGGGGCCAAAGCTGGATTCAAATCCTAATTTAGATCTCCTCGCTGGCAAGTCAGTTATCTTCATGGATCTTCTATAAAAGGGGGCAAAAATACTTGCCATCCCATCTGTCCTGGACTTAATGTGAGAAGCAAATACAGTAATGCATGAGAATGCTTTGTCAGTTGTAAAGTCCTGAATCAGCCTTTTCCACCCCTGGTTGTACATTAAAATCATCTGGTAGTTTTTTAAAACTACCAATTTTGTTGCTGTGTACTTGACACTATCACACCATTGTTAATCTGGTATGCTGCTGTTGCTGCTAAGTCGCTTCAGTCATGCCCAACTCTGTGCAACCCCATAGACAGCAAGCTCCCCCATCCCTGGGATTCTCCAGGCAAGAACACTGGAGTGGGTTGCCATTTCCTGCTCCAATGCGTGAAAGTGAAAAGTGAAAGTGAAGTCACTCAGTCGTGTCTGACTCTTAGCAACCCCATGGACTGTAGCCTACCAGGCTCCTCCATCCATGGGATTTTCCAGGCAAGAGTACTGGAGTGGGTTGTCATTGCCTTCTGCATAATCTGGTATAGTTCAATAAAAAAATCTAAAAAGACTACTGATGGCTGACACCTTCCTCCCACTCCCACACCCCCTACCCAGTAGCTCAGACTACTGGGGTCAGAATCTCTTGGAGGAAGAATCTAAAGCATTAGTATTTTTTAGAAGCTCTCAGGAGAAAATAAAATGAAGCCATCATCTACAAGCATTGTCAATGTCACTTTTGTGTGATAGTGATCCTTGCATCCCAAGGTTGGTCAGATTTGACATAAAAAGAGGATATGGGCTCTCTGCCCTGGGGCAGGGGGTGGTCTTGCTTTAATGCTATAAGCAGAAGCCTGCTAAAGCTCAGAACCTGGATGCTCTAGGTCACCCAGTGACCTCACAGGCCAGGAGAGTCTTGAGTGGCAGACAGGCAACAGATCTTACTGCAGATGCACAAAAAAAGGTCCATCTACCAGGTAGAGTGTGATTTCCTTTGGCAGGAAACTGGACTCATACAACAGACACGGGCTTTTCTGCTCTGTGACGGATCCTCTTTTAGACATTTGGGACACTATGATAACCTTAAGAGACAACAATCACTACCTTCATGGAGAGCATGTTCTAGCCGGAGGAGGAAAACAATAAAAAACAATAAAATGCAAATACGACAAGAACTACAGAGAAAAGTAAAATAAGCGGGGTGGGTCCCTGGTCTTATGAAAGAAGTGAAAAAATGAGGCGTGTTGGTTCCTGGAGGAACAGTGTTTGAGGCAGAGGGAACAGCAAGTTCAGCGTCCTGACGCAGAGACATGCCTGATTTGGTTGAAGAACAGCAAGGAGGGCAGTTTTGCTGCCAAGGGTGAGGACAGGAGGAGGTGAGATAAGAATTAGGGGTAGGTCTGTATACAGAGCCTCACAGGATCCCGTGAAGACTTCTACTTTGACTTCAAGTGAGAAGGATTTTGAGCAGAGGATTTGACTTGTGTTTTTATAGGATCACTCTCGGCCACACGGAGAATGGACTCAGGGGACAAAGGAGGAAGGGATCCCAGTTAGGAGGCTGTTGTGGCAAGCTGAGAGGCAAGGGCTGTGGCTTGGCCCAGGGAGGGAGCGGCTGAGATCTTGAGAAGCGGTAGGCGATCGGGTGAGAAGCAGCGGAGCCCGCACGTGTGAGGAGCCAGCGTCACAAGTGAGGACTCGAGGACAAGCTGACCAAAGCAAGGGAGCAAGCCCAGGCTCGACGTGTCAGAAACCCAGAGTCCACTAAGATCAACGCCACTGAAGCCCCTGGACAGACAGAAAAGGGCTCCCCCGCAGCCCTCCTCTCTCAAATGCTCCGGTTCAGATGGTACAGTGTGCCTGCAATGCGGGAGACCCAGTTTCGATCCTTGGGTCAAAAAGATTCCCTGGAGAAGGAAAGGACAACCCACTCTAGTATTCCTGCCTGGAAAATCCCATGGACGGAGGAGCCTGGTGGGCTACACCCCATGGGATCGCAAAGAGTTGGACACGACTGAGCGACTGACACACACACACAAACACTATTAAAAAAATGAAAGTGCTTTTTTGAGGACACTGTCACCATGGTTGAAGCTCCATGAACACAAGAATTTAAACACTGCCAATTACTGCGCGCTGTTGAACATTTCTTAAGACATAAAGTGATTCTTCAGAACCTAGCTTTATTATTATTATGCATCAAATCCGTGATACTGAAATTGGCAAGACTGGACACATGCAGTGGAAACAAATGGGGTAGAGCTATGCACGTGTGTGTGTGTATGTGTGTGCATGCGCGCGTGCGCGCACGCGCAGGCGCGTTCACTGTGTCCAACTCTTTGCGACCCCATGGACTGTAGCCTGCCAGGCTCCTCTGTCCATGTAATTTTCCAGGCAAGAATACTGGAGTGGGTTGCCATTTTCTCCTCCAGGGCATCTTCCAGACCCAGGGATTGAACTCACATCTCGTTTATCTCCTGCACTGGCAAGCGGATTCTTTACCAACTGTGCCACCTGGGAAATCCCAGAGCTATTCTAAATGCTAATATGTTCCACCTTGAAAGTTCCCTATCTGTAAGACAGAAGAGTGTGGCCGAGGAAGAACATTAGCCACTAGATGGCACTGTTTCCCCTGAAATGTCTGACAGTCTCTAAACCCTCAGGATGGGTGGCTCCCTAGCAAGCTACAGAGTAGAGTCTTTACCATCAGCCTCACCTAAAGTCCAGTGCCTAGATCCCCAGAGGCAAGGAATGAATGTGGCCGAGTCTGTTCTTAGGCAATTCTGCAGGCTCTCTTGGAGTGGAATAGCTTGAAGGATTCTCTTCTTCCCAATCAAGCTCTTCACAGAGTTTAATATGGGAGTTCTTAGCCCTCTGGCAGTCTGCTAGGCTTCTGAACTCCTCAGCATTATGTTTTTAAATGCGCAGGATTTAAAATGAAAGGATTATAAACCAAGCCAATTATACTGAAATGCAATCATAAGACTATAAAGGAAATGTGAGAACACTAATGCATGTGCTTCTTTAATAATGCAATAAATTAGATCCGGGGGAGCCTCCTGTACATTGTATTTCTGAAATAGCAATGAGCAAAAATGGTCATTTCAGGGACTTCTCTGCTGGTCCAGTGGTTAAGAATTCACCTGCCAATGCAGGGGGTGCTGGTTTGATTCCTGGTGGGGCAGCTAAGATTCCACATGCCTCACGGACAAAAAAACAAAACAAAAGACAGAAACAATATTGTAATAAGTTCAGTAAGACTTTTAAAATGGTCCACATTAAAAAAAAAGTTGATTTAAAAATAATATTTCAAAGTATCTGCAACACCTGTATGTGATGTTTGTGGTGATTATTTTTGATAAAATAGATTCATCTTAGTTAGTGGTGGTTAGTTACTAAGTCGTGTATGACTCTCGTGACCCCATGGACTATAGCCTGCCAGGCTCCTCTATCCATGGGATTTTCCAAGCAAGAATGTTCGAGTGGGTTGCCATTTCCTTCTTCAGGAGATCTTCCCAACCCAGGGATCAAACCCAGGTCTCTTGCATTGCAGGTGATCTTCTGCATTATAGGAAGATTCTTTATCAACTGAGTCACCACATTTCAAAGTATCTGCAACAACTGTAAAGTGATGTTTGTGGTGATTATTTTTGATAAAACAGATTTTTAGTTTAGAGGCAGAACCTAATGAAAATAAAGTATATTTGATTTTGCTCTCTTTCTCTATTTCACTTCATGGACTGCTTGAATTCTATTTAAAGACCTCTCAGAGACTGGAAGACCCCAGGTTAACAATCCTTGTTCAGTGACTCTCTAACCAGTCAATCACACATAGCGCCAACTGAAGAAAGCGAAACTTCACTCAGTCTAGCCAGGTTCCAGTCGAAGCAGGAGTGAGTTCCTGACAACCCTTCCTTTCCTGGCCCTCCTTTCTGCTCATGCCTCTGAAGCACTGCAATTTCTATACCACATTCTCTTCCCGAAGTCTCTCCTCTCCTCTTTGGCAGCTAAAGCCGAAGCCGCTTCCTGGCCTCCTTGGCTCCTCTTTTTCTTTCTTTATCCAAAATCAAGATGAGTCTCACTCAGTCCCAGAATCAATGCTCGTTTGTCCTTCGCTTTTTCTTCCCTTTCTTCCCACCTCCAGAGATGGAGGAGGAAGAGGGAGGGTGTAGTGATTGATGAAAGCCTGCAAAGTCCAACTGTTACAGTAACAGAAAACAGGCAACTTTCAAGTCTCAAAGTTGTTCTTCCCTCATCCTGTTAATCTCCGTCTCCCATTCTACTTTACTTTCTTCACTTTGCTTATCCTTATCTAAGTCATCTGTATACTTATTTTATTGTTGTCCGTTTCCCACACTTAAACTCGACCTACAAAAGGGCAGAGACTTGTCTGTTTCATTGCAGTGTCCCTAGTGCCGAGAACAACAGGGCTGAGTATAGAGCAGATGCTCAAATAATACTCATTAGAGGGATGAGCCAAGCTGGAATGGATTGGGAATGTAAGGAATTCCTGGATTTCACTTTTTCAGTCTTTTTTTCTACCACTCTATTTTACTGATGTGAAAAGAACAAAAATACCCTGGGTAAGTTTCGCAGAGGGTGACTTAAGGATTAGACGAGTCCAACAGAGAATCTAAGTTTTGGTTTGGTAATTATAGGTAACACACTATGTATACATATCTTACTTTTATGTAATGCAAATGCACTTTAGCCTTTTTATTTAGGTTAGAGAATACTTGACAAAAATAAATATTTTCTCCTCTTTTGAATTTGAAAAAAAAGTAGCCTTCTGTTTCATCTCTCTGCAAAAGCCTTAATCTCTGTGCAAAAGTCATAAGTGAATCTGTATTAAATATGATATCAAACATAATAAGTGTAGACACGGTGGGGTAAAGGGGTGGGATGAACTGGGAGATAGGGATTGACATACATACACTACCATGCGTAAAATAGACAGCTAGTGGGAACATGCACTGCACAGGGAGCTCAGCCCAGTGCTCTGCGATGACCTGGAAGGGTGGGACAGGGCAAGAGGGAGGGGATATATGTATACACATACCTGACTCACTTCACTGTACAGCAGAAACTAACACAATATTTTAAAGCAACTACGTCCCATAAAATATATATATATACATACACACACACACAACATAAGCAGATCTTTTACCAACGGAGCCACCAGGGAAAGCCCACTTAGCTATATCAGTTTAGTTCAGTTCAGTTGCTCAGTCATGTCTGACTCTTTATGACCCCATGGACTGCAGCACAGCAGGCTTCCCTGTCCATCAGCATCTCCCGGAGCTTACTCAAACTCATGTCCATTGAGTCGGTGATGCCATCCAACCACCTCATCCTCTGTCGTCCCCTTCTCCTCCCACCCTCAATCTTGCCAAGCATCAGGGTCCTTTCCAATGAGTCAGTTCTTCACATCAGGTAGCCAAAGTATTGGAGTTTCAGCTTCAACATCAGTCCTTCCAATGAATATTCAGGACTGATTTCCTTTAGGATTGACTGGTTGTACATCCCTGCGGTCCAAGGGTCTCTCAAGAGTCTTCTCCAACACCACAGTTCAAAAGTATCAATTCTGTGGTGCTCAGCTTTCTTTATACTCCAACTCTCACATCCATACATGACAACTGGAAAAACCATAGCTTTGACTAGACAGACCTTTGCTGGTAATGTCTCTGCTTTTTAATATGCTGTCAAGGTTGGTCAGAGCTTTTCTTCCAAGGAAAAAGCATCTTTTAATTTCATGGCTGCAGTCACCATCTGCAGTGATTTTCAAGCCCCCCAGAATAAAGTCTGTCACTATTTCCATTGTTTCCCTATCTATTTGCCATGAAGTGATGGGACCAGATGCCATGATCTTAGTTTTCTGGATGTTGAGTTTTAAGCCAACTTTTTCACTCTCCTCTTTCACTTTCATCAAGAGGCTCTTTAGTTCTTCTTTGCTTTTTGCCATTATGGTGGTATCATTTGTGTATCTGAGGTTATTGATATTTCTCCCAGCAATCTTGATTCCAGCTTGTGCTTCATCCAGCCTAGAATTTCACATGATGTATTCTGCATAGAAGTTAAATAAGCAGGGTGACAATATACAGCCTTGATGTACTCGTTTTCCTATTTGGAACCAGTCTGTTGTTCCATGTCCAGTTCTAACTGTTGCTTATTGACCTGCATACAGATTTCTCAGGAGGTAGGTAAAGTGGTCTGGTGTTCCCATCTCTTGAAGAATTTTCCAGTTTGTTGTGATCCACACAAAGGCTTTAACATAGTCAATAAAGCAAAAGTAGATGTTTTTTTCTGAACTCTCTTGCTTTTTCAATGATCCAACGGATGTTGGCAATTTGATCTCTGGTTCCTCTGCCTTTTCTAAAAGCAGCTTGAACATCTGGAAGTTCACAGTTCATATACGGTTGAAGCCTGGCTTGGAGAATTTTGAGCATTACTTTGTTAGCATGTGAGATGAGTGCAATTGTACAGTAATTTGAACATTCTTTGGCATGGCCTTTCTTTGGGATTGGAATGAAAACACCTTTTCCAGTCCTGCTGCCACTGCTGAGTTTTCCAAATTTGCTGGCATACTGAGTGCAGCACTTTCACAGCATCATCTTTTAGGATTTGAAATAACTCAACTGGAATTCCATCACCTCAACCAGCTTTGTTTGTAGTGATGCTTCCTAAGGCCCACTTGACTTTGCATTCCAGGATGTCTCTCTAGGTGAATGATCACACCATCGTGGTTATCTGGGTCATGAAGATCTTTTTGGTATAGCTTTTCTGTATATTCTTGCCACCTCTTAATATCTTCTGCTTCTGTTAGGTCCATACCATTTCAATCCTTTATTGTGCTCATCTTTGCATGAAGTGTTCCCTTGGTGTTTCTAATTTTCTTGAAGCGATCTCTAGTCTTTCCCATTCTATTGTTTTCCTCTATTATTGCTAAATAAATTTAAGTTGGAATACATTTTATACAAACACATTTTATACAATCTTTTAACAGTACAAATGAAAGTTGGTACTTTTATTGTTAATAATTTCATTCCCTTGTAAATCGTCTTACTTCAGCATTATGCACAAGATGGGTAAGGACAGGTCATCATTTTACCTTTGTGCCTTTTGGCCTAGGCAAATCAAGGTTTAGGTACTGAGATACTGAGCTGCTGCTGGTGGGACTCTTGTAACCTCATGAGTAACATGGCTAACAAAAGAATGCAAGTGGGAAATATATATTATTTTAATTTTCTAAGAAGGGAGAAAATAAATTCTGCAAGCTGCAGAGTGCAAGCTGCTAAGTCTCAGTTCCAAAGACAGGCAGCCTGGAGAAGCTGTAAGACACCCTGGTGCCAGTGGGTGGAGCCAGTGAGCAGCGTCCAACCAAAGACGAGTGGCAGATAGGTAACTTCATTTCCCTCTTCCTGCAGCGAGCTACACTGACCCGCACACCGCAACCACACATGAGTCCTCTGCAAGATGTCTAAGGACCTCACTAACAGTATGCTTTGGCAAGTGGAGAGATGTGGGCTAAGCACAAATTAGGTGAGTTTGGAGCATTTAAAAAATTATTGACCATTCTCATATCCTACGAAATTGTTAAGATTCACTATCCTATCCTTTCTACAACCAACCAACTTCTAGATTCACACCGAATCACATATAACATTGTTTTTTTCAAACGAGTTAATAACAATTAGAGGGTTGATTTAGGCAATTTTAGCCTACAATAGGAAATAAAACGGAGAAGGCAATGGCAACCTACTCCAGTACTCTTGCCTGAAAAATCCCATGGACGGAGGAGCCTGGTAGGCTGCAGTCCATGGGGTTGTGAAGAGTCGGACATGACTGAGTGACTTCACTTTCACTTTTCACTTTCATGCATTCGAGAAGGAAATGGCAACCCACTCCAGTGTTCTTGCCTGGAGAATCCCAGGGACGGGGGAGCCTGGTGGGCTGCCGTCTATGGGGTCGCACAGAGTCAGACACGACTAAAGCGAATTAGCAGCAGCAGCAGCAGCAGGAAATAAAAACAAAAATAAACAAATAGGACCTAATTAAACTTAAAAGCTTTTATACAGCAAAGAAAACCATAAACAGAACGAAAAGATAACCTACAGAATTGGAGAAAATACACGCAAATGATGTAATCCACAAAAGATTAATTTCCAAAATAAACAAAGAGCTCATATAATTCAAATATCAAAAAATTCAAACAACCCAATCAAAAAATGAGCAGAAGATCTAACATATATTTCTCCAAAGAAGATACACACATAGCCAAGAGGCACATAAAAAATGCTCAGCACTACTAATTATCAGAGAAATGCAAATCAAAACTACAACGAGGTATCACCTCACTCCAGTCAGCATGGCCATCACCAAAAAGGCTACAAATAATAAATGCCGAGACTGTGTGGAGAAAAGGGAACCCTCCTATACTATTGGTAGGAATGCAAACTGGTGCAGCCACTATGGAGAACAGTATGGTGGTTCCTTAAAAAAAACAACTAACAATAGAGTTACCATATGATCCTGCAATCCCACCCCTGGGCATATATTTGGAGAAAACTATAATTAGGCTACATTAAATGAAGAAGTATAATGTCTAGAATAAGACAGATAAAAGGCGTATTCTTCTCTGAGTTAGTACACCTAGAAGGTTGTACTCAGTTTGTAATATCACATTTATAAGTGGATACAGACAAATAGGAAAGCTGCCGGCAGAGTGACAAGGATGCTGATGACTTGGGATGTGTGTATGACATCTGTACCAAAGGTCTGAGGCTCTTTCAACATGAGGAGGAGGAGGAGGAGCACGGGCGGAGGTATAAAGGATGTTGCTCACATCTGGAGGGAGACAAGTGAAACGCTGGATAGGGTGGCCAGTATGTGCAGGCACCGCTCCAGGACTGATAAGCCCAAGTAAAAGACCTGGACTTAGGTTCAGCGGACAGAGGGACTTTCAGGTAGGGCAAGATGCTCAAAGATGACGGGATGTCATTAGGAAGGAGTGAGTTCTCATCACCAGAAGTATTCAGGAAAGCAGCACATCTCAGGGATTTGGGAAGAAGGCTCAAGTATTAGAGGAAAGGTTGACAAGGGCAAGGTTCACCATATGCTAGTCCAGGGATGGCTAGTGGTCCACTGCAAACCTTTACAAAATGCCTGGAAAGATACAGGCAACATGGTTCACAAACCTTCAATCTATTCAACATAGAGGACTACCATTTGTTCTATTTTTCACCTCTTACTTTATAAGGTGAAATGCCATTCCTTGAATGAAATCATGGTAATGATAGGGCTATGTTTTTAAACATACCTTACCCAGCAAAATTAAAAGTCTGGTAAGCCTCTTTTGAAATCTCTAAACTGTCATGAAACATAATAAAAATTGAAATGAAAAACAAGGGCTACTTTTTTTTTAATTGCAACATTCATATGAAGTTTAGCTGATTCATTAGAATATATGCTTTTCAGAGGGGGTGAGTAAAAACACAGAAAAAATTATAAATAAGACATTTAAAAATATGAATTTTAGTGAGCTCTTAGGACTCACTGAGAAATCACACAATCCAGCCTAATTGTTCAAGGAGCCAGGAGCAGCAAAGGGCTACTTATATTAGTGACCTTTGAAGATTCCTTCCAACCCTGAGATGCTAGGTATGATTCTAGAAACAAAGTATTCTGCATCCTTAAGGGAATGAGATTTTCTTATACTTGATTTCTATCCCCAGGGAGCCTAGAATGGTTTTAGTGCATGTCAGTCCTGCCCCCTTGCCCATCTATTTTAGGCTCATCACTTCCTGGGTTTTCTTCACACTTTTACTGTGTAAGCTTGTACCTTTAAACACTCACAGTGTAGACTTTGCATATTTTCTGATTTAATGAAAAGGCAGTCATAGCAACCCTGTCCTTTGTGTTGGTCCTCTTTGGCTCAACATTAAAAAAAAAATTGATCCCAACTACCTTATGTAGCTTTTATTTTGTGGCCAAATACGGCCAAAGTATAGTACAATTAATTAATTTCACTTTGATGGACACCATTTCAGTTTTGGGGGTTTTTTTGCTATATTTTGAATATGCTTCTCTGAACATTCTTGCCCATGTCCCCTCATGCAGAATAAAGACGAATTGATGTAAATTGAGTATTTTATATGACATACAACTTTTGTAAAAATCAAATATTCTTGCTACACAATCACAGATTCAAGTTATTACTGCCTAGGAGGAACACATGATGAAAAAACTTACAATGTCTTAACAAAGTCAGAAACAAACATCCCAATGTATGAGGGACATTATTTGAAGTATGAAGAGGTCATTTATCAGATTTATTACTTTTCCCTGATTAATGTATCTGCCTGAATTGAGCCTCTTCAGTTCTGTCGTTTTTTTTTTAAACTTCATTTGGAAAAAACAATTTCACATGTACGAAAATACACGAAACAGAAATATGCAGCTTAATGAATTAGTGTAGAGCGACCATCTGAGTAATTACCATTCAGGTCAAGAAACAGAACATCTCTAGCACCCTAAAAGTCCCCACGAGTCCCTCCTGATCCCACGCCCCCATGTTCATGCTCTTCACTTCTTATTTTTCTTCCCTTTTACCACATAAGCTTGCATCCCTCAATACTGCATCTTAGTTTTGTTGTTGTTGTTGTTGTTTTACCATTTTTGACTTCTGTAAAAATGAAATCATAGGGAATTGTTATAGACTGAATGCTTGTGTCCTCCTAAGTTCCTGTGCTGAAACTCAACCCCACAGTAGTACGGTATTCAGAGGTGGGGCCTTTGGGAGGTAATTCAGAAGAGGTCATAAGGGTGGAGTCCTCAAGAGTGATACTGGGCCCTTCCCTGGTGGTCCAGGGGCTAAGACTCTGCAGTCCTAATGTAGGGGGCCCAGGTCTGATCCCTGATCAGGGAGCTAGATTCCACCATACCGCAACTGAAGATCTTGTGTGTTGAAACTAAGACCTAGCACAGCCAAATAAATAAATAAAAATAAATATATTTTTTTAATCCCTAAAAAAAAAAAGGTGACATCAGTGTCCTGGTGGAGTCAGGAGAGAGTTTGCTTCCACTCCACTCTGCTCTCTGCCCCGTGAGAAGACAATGAACAGCAGCCCGGAAGAGAGCTCTCACCAGAGCCCATCTGTATGGCCCCCAACCTTGCACTTCAGCCTCCAGACCTGGCAGAAGTAAATGTCCATTGTTTCCATGACACCTGTCTGTGGTACTTTGTTAGAACAGCCTGAAGGGACTAAGCCAGAACTCACTTTGTGGTTATGTCCCTTTGTCCAACATTAAGGAAAGAAAGAAGATGTGCTCTTATTGTTCATAGCTGTTGTCCACTCACTTTTCTTGCTGTATGGAATGCAATAAAAATTCCACTCTCAGTTTTCCTTTGGTCGTTTTTTTCCTGGTCTTTTGTTATGAATAGTGCTGCTCTGGATATTCTTCTACATGTCTCTTGATGCTTATGCAGACCTTTTCTAGGAATAAAATTGCTAGATCAAGATGATGTACGTCTTAAGCCATGCTAGATGGTGCCAAGCTATTTCCCAATGTGAAAATACAAATGTGTACTTCCTCCAACAAGGCGTATGAGACCTCATTGTTCCATGTTCTTACCAACATTTGATGTTATCAAACTTTTAGCAGGGGCTACTCTCTAGGGGTGGTACACGGGTTTCTCATTGTGGTGGCTTCTCTTGTTGCAGAGTACAGGCTCTCGGCATGCAGGCTTAGCTGCCCCACAGCTCGTGGAATCTTCCCAGAGTGGGAATCGAACCCATGTCCCCTACATTGGCAGGCAGATTCCCAACCACTGGACCACCAGAGAAGTCTTGCCTTTCACATTTAGATCTTCAGTCCCTTAGAGCTGATTTTTGTGTATGAAGTAGGAATCAAGACCCTTTCCATTCTCCTTCCTTCTCTCTCGCCTTCCCTCTTTTTTCACTTAAGGATATTCAACTGTTTATTTATATTCACCATTTATTTAAAAAGATATCTTTCCCTATTACTCTACAATGGTTCTTTAGTTAAAAAGTGATCTTTAATGTAAAAATCTGTGTCAGGGTTTTTTCTTTAAATTTTATTGACGGAGAGCGGATTTATAATGTGTTAATTTCTGCGGAAAGCAAAGTGGTTCAGTTACACATATACTTTTTCATATTTTTCCATTATGGTTTGTCACAGGATATGGAATATAGTTCCCTGTGCTATCCAGCAGGACCTTGCCGGTTACCCACTTCATGGATACTAGTTTGTATCTGCTAACCCCAAACTCCCAGTCCTTCCCTCCTTCCCCCATTGCAACCGCAGGTCTGTTCTCTATGCCCGTGAGTCTGTTTCTGTTTGTAGATAAGTTCACTTGTACCATGTTTTAGATTCCACATTATATAAGTGATATGGTGCCTGTCTTTCCCTTTCTGACTTACATTGCTTAGTACGATGACCTCTAGGCCCATCCATGTTGCTGCAAGTGGCATTATTTCAATCTTTGTAAAGGCTGAGTGATAGTCCATTGGATATATGTCCCACAGTTTCCTTATTCATTCCCCTGCTGATGGACATCTAGACTGCTTCCATGTCTTGGCTATTGTGAGAAGTGCTGGTATAAACACAGGGGCGCATATATCTTTCTGAATTTTAATTTTGTCTGGGTATGTGCCCAGTAGTGGGATTGCTGAATCATACGGCAACTCAATTTTTGGTTTTTGAGTAACCTCCATACTCCATGCTGTTTTCCATAATGGCTGCACCAACTCACATCTGTCTGTTTGGTATTTGTATGTGTGTGTGTGTGTGTGCGCGAGGAACTGTTTACTTGTCCTTCCCTGCCCCCACACATGGCTGTCTCCAGCACAATAACTGGTCTTGACATATGATGGAGAAAGTTCTCTGTCCTCTTCTTCAGCAGTGCCCTAACTATTCTTTTCCGTTTGCTTTTGTACTGAATCTTCAGTGACGAAGACACAGATCTATTTAGTCTGATTTCTTTCCTCCCTCTTACCACTGTTTGCTCTTTTCAGTCAAACCTATTTTATAGCAACATCTTGCTTATGTAATTCTTGTCTCCTCCTTTAGGTTCAGAAAATTTGAATTATAAAAAAAAATTATCCTCTCATATTTCTTTCTCAGTAAAAAACAGCATTTCTACTTATTTAATAGAATGGGAAAAGAGATTACAGACAGATTCTCCTTATTGTCTTTATAGCTCATTTATAAACAAATTCAGTGGATCAAACTAACTTTATATTTCACGTGAAATTTAAACAAGAAGACATAATCCTGAGTGCCTGTATTCCGTCACCCTTATCCCACCTATGCCAGCCTCTTTGTTGGTCTCAGGCACCCCTTTCTTTCTTCCCAACCCCTCCTTGGTTATGTTTGCTCTCATTTATGTGCAAAATCTATCTTACAGATGTTCTTTCCATTTTAACTGCTAAGCCCTTTAACATCTGCTCACTCTCGTGTATTACTTGGACAAGACCTCGCCATGCATCATCAACCACCTGCTCTAGAGCTGCCACAGAAGAACTGAATTTGAAAAATTTAAGTAGAAAATAAACTGCTCAATGATTAATGGAAGTCTCATAGCATTTCAGGAAATGGATGTCAGAATCACCCAAATGCCTGCAACCAAAGTTTATGGCAAGAGTGCTTGTGAACAGAAGTAACTAAACTCAATTTTTTATTAAAAGTCTTTTGATTTAAACTGCATTTGATGGCTGGTAATCAGAGACCTGATCTGAGAGGCTTCAGCAAATGAGGGGTATATTCTTTGACATAAAAAAAGATCCAGAGGTAGGCAGCCCAAGGCTAGTATGGCAACTCACTGCCACCACGAATCCAGGCATCTCCTTCTTTTGCCTCCCTACCTGGGGTTGCGGCTGCCTTCCCAAGGATGGGAAGATGGCTGCCAGAGGGTGACTGCTATTTGTGTAGTTTAGCAAAGCCCGAATAAAGTAAACAGGTTACTGTAAGAGCCAGAATGAAGGGGTTTTGCCTTTGAGAAGTGAGGAGAAGAGAGGAGTGAAGGAAATTTCCCCGAATAGGGCAGAATTTGGAAGTCAATGGAGATCACAAATGTTTGCTCACATTTGTATATAGGTCTCTGGACTGGTGGCTCAGGTGGTAAAGAATCTGTCTGCAATACAGGAGACCTGGGTGTGATCCCTGAGTCGGGATGATACCCGGGAGGTGGGCGTGACAACCTACTCCAGTATTCTTTCCATGGATTCCATGGCGGGCTATACTCCATGGGGGTCACAGAGGGTCAGACATGACTAACTGAGAGACTGACACTTCCACTGGACTAACTGGAGGTCAAAACATTTAATTTGTGTTTTAAAACTGTTCCTCAGGGAAGCTGTGAACCAGCCATCTGCCAGAGTACCTACATCACTTCACTAAGCAGCCAGTGCCCACATGCTCCCTCTTCTCAATTTTCTATCAAGCCTAGTTTTAGGCATTAGACTAAAAGCCGTATCACTGATAGAACCCATAACTCTCCCAATGATATTTCTATTTAAACACTCATCAAAGGCATCCAAAGTTGATCACTGTAATTGTTTTATATTTTTTCCAATTTGGGATTAAAACAGTATATCATGGCTTTATTTTATATTTATTTGATTATTGGCAAGCTTGGATGTTTTTCATGTTTATTGGTCATTTTTGTTTCTGTTGAGAATTTTTGCTCGTATCTTTTGCATGTTCACAAACTGGAGTGTTAAGCGGTTTTATTCTTAACTTACACAGTTTCCTTATACAGTCGGGTTATTAGCCCATTGTCTATATTTATTACGAACTAATCTTCCAGTTGGGCTTCCCTGGCAGCTCAGCGGTAAAGAATCTGCCTGCCAATGCAGGAGATGCAAGTTCAGTCCCTGGGTCGGAAAGATCCTCTGGAGAAGGAAATGGCAACCCACTCCAGTCTTCTTGCCTAGAGAACTCCACAGACAGAGAAGCCCGGCAGGCTACAGTCCATGGGGTCACAGAAGAGTCAGATACAACTTAGCGACTAAAACAACACACAACAATCTCCTAGTTCCCTGCTTCATTCCTCAGCTATATCTGCCCTATTATTTACTCCATCTATTATATTCTCTTTAAAATATCATAGTTTTCATCTGGTTCTTTTCTGATTTTTTGTTTCGTATATCTATCACCCCTTATCATAGGCATTTCTTGTGTTCATTTAAAATTCTTGTTCCAGCGATACTGCTTTGGATGGACTCAGAAGCGCCTGTCTGCACGAGTTCAGATAACTTCGAAGAGAGGAAAGGACAAGCCCCAGGGTGGAGCCTGGGCACCACAGAACCACAGCTGATCTCTGTCACTGGCTGCTATGGCAACACCTGTGGTCAGAAAGGCATCTTTAGAAACTGAGAGAAGCAGCATTTTGGGGAGGGCATCTCTTCACTACATTATGTTCTAAGCAGTGGCTCTGGGGTGGAGGCGGAGGAGGAGAGGAGTGAATCCTTCAAGACCGCCCTGACCTGTTCTCCTTTCCTTCAATACCTTCCTCTGCAAGGCTTTGGGGCCTGCATCCATGGCTCACTGACAGCGGAAATCTGAAGGGTTGGTCAGTAATTTCTCCAGGTTACTCAGAGGAGAGGAGGGGCAGGTTAAAAGGCTTTCCCCCAACTTCTCACTGTGGCCTCAGGCCACCCTCTGGCTTCAGCCACACCGTTTTTCCCACAAAATCAGGTAACCTTGAGAATTCTCAGGGGCAGCTCACATTTTTTATCCCTAGTTTTACCACTAGTTTCTAGAATCCATGGTTCTTCTTGGTTACTTGGAGAGTTACTCCAGGGTGGACTCTGGAGGATGGAACCAGCAACCTGAGTGGTTGGTCATTGTATGGCTTTCCTAGGGCTGCTGTAACAAAGACCATAAACACGGTGGCTTAAGACAACAGAAATATATTCTCTCACAGTCCTAGAGGGGGGAAACCAAGAATCAAGCTGTTGGCAGGATTGGTCCCTGCTGAAAGATCTGAGTGAGAACCCATTCACTGTCTCTCTCCTAGCTTCTGGTGACTCTGGGCCATTCTTGGCACATACTGGCTTGTAGCCCAGCAGGCTCCTCTGTCCATGGGATTCTCCAGGCAAGAATACTGGAGTGGATGGCCATGTCCCACTCCAGGGCATCTTCCCAACCCAGGGATCAAAGCTGCATCTCTTACAAGTCCTGCGTATACTTCAATAATTTTTTTTTCATTTTTAAAAAGCCCCCTTTCCCAAATAAGGTCGCATTCACTGATGTCCAGGACCACCATTCAGCCCACTATGGCCATCGTGGCAGGAGATACAACCTCCAAGGACAACTGGTTCAGCTACATCTGTTTTTAGGAATGCACCCAAACAGGGCATTGGTGCTGTTCTGGTGTCACCTGTCCCTCTTATGAAACATGCCTTCTTTAGCCCAGAGGTCAAGTTCTTCCAGGATCCACCAAAAGGTCCCTCTTTCTTTCTCAAGTCTTTGGGAGGTCAGAAGGAGTCTTGTTAAGGAGACACTTCTCAGTCTGGCTTGGAGGAAAGCCACGCCTGTGTCCCAGGCCCTTTGATCTTCTCCAGTCTCTGACAATCTTAACAGAAACTTAACAGACATGCCTGGAGAGGCCAGACTCTAAAAATCTATAAGCCATTAACCATAGCTATATTAAACGAATAAGAATCCATTCCCACCCATGCCTTCAAAGCATGCCAGGCTCTAGAACGGGCTAGAAGAGTGACAGCCTGCAGCCAGGCCCGTCATCCATGGAGGCGCTGGTGGGGAACAGCCTGCGGGTCACTCTTCACAAACTGTCCGACCCTCAGAAGACTCTCCAGCTTCACCTGAGGAGACTATTGAGCAGGAGTGGAGACAGCCATTCCTTCACCCGGAGACAGAACGAAAGGCTGGGAAGGACTGCACAGGGAATCAGCAATGGCCAAGCTCCTGAAATCAGTGGGCTTTGAAAAGCCTGAGTTTTGCTTTCCTAAATGACTCCTGGTTGCATGATGCCTATTGATGCTCCTGAGCTTCCGCGGCTGGTAACTGATGAGCCTTTTATCGCACTCCATGACTGAAGGGCACACAACTGTGAGAGCAGCTCATTTCATTTTTTTCGATTTATACAAAAGATGTTGTGCCCCGAGCCCTCTAGGCACCCATCTCAATACATAAATATGCCAATTAAGCTAAATGGAAATCCTGCAGGTTAAAAGTGCCTCATAAAAGAAGGAGGCTTTTTCCAGAGCCAGAAAGTTGATCCATAGAGGAAATACCAGATCAACAAAAGTGGGTTTGTGCCAAACCCTGAAGATTAAAAAAAAAATAAAAAGAATTCTGCAATCCAAAAATGAAGAAAAACCGTTTTCCCCCCTCAAAGCCAATTGAGGGGGGAAATACCCTGAAGGTACCTTGAAGCTGTGAATTCAAGATTCTAAGCAACTGTTATTACTGAGTTTTTATTTATTGCATTTTCCTGGAGAGGGCTGGTAGTGCCCGGGGGGCAGGTGACAGGTTGGAGACCAATGCTAGGACCAAACAGATACCAAGAATGTCTCAGGTATCCCTCCAAAATGCCATAGTGATGGGTATGGGCAAACCAGGGTCAGATATGTTGATGGTTTTGTTACCCAAAGAGTGGCTCATTGAACTGATGCCCAGCAGTACAAACAGCAGCGCCAACAGGGAGCTTGTGGTTTATTTTTTTGCGCCATGCTGTGCGGCATGTGGAATCTTAGTTTCCCAACCAAGGATCGAACACACGCCCTCTATACCTCTACACATCTTAAATTAACCACTGGACCACCTGGAAAGTCCCTGGGAAATTTGCTAAAAGTAGAGACTCTAGGGCCCCACCCAGATTAATTTGGGCAGAAAGGATTTTTTTTTTTTTACCTAATGCTCTTAGTAAAGATAAGCAGGGTTAAAAATACTGTGTAATCCTTGCAAATTTTCTCCCAGCAGTAGTACCAAAAAAGCATATAATGGCACAGACTAAACAATGTCAATATCATCCAACACATTTAATCAAACCGCAAGCATCTTCACTCTCTCAGTTGCTCTCTCAGCCCCCAATAAATACTCAGTGAGTATTTATCAATCTTACACTTGACAAAACCCACTGCAGTTGGATTGCTGCCTCCTCTGATTTCTTTTCCTGCCACACTTCATAAAGAGGCCTCAGCACTACTTGTATTTTCTTAAGACCTTGCTCTATTTCTCTGTCATCTGTCTGTATCCCCTACTGCTTCACAGAAACAAGTCTTGAAAACCCCCTGCATCTGTTTGCCAAATACAAGACAGTGACTCTTGAATGTCCATCAGGAGGCAGTACTCTCAGAAAACGCCTTCTATTTTTGACTTCCACGACAGTGCCTTTTACTGCTCTCTTATCCCCATGACTTCTCTCTCCCTCAGCTGCCCACCTTTCCTCTGTTTATCTACTCCAGGACACAGATTTTTCAGTTTTCCACTGCAGACTGATAACAGCTACAAATTTTGAGCTGATGTGATATGGGGCGGGTACAATGTTGGACATTTAATTGACATTCTTACTTAAACCCACAATGTAACATTAAGTACTCATTCCCTTCTTAAAGTTAAGAAACTCAAGAATCAAAGGAGTTCCATCACAAGGTCTCAGAGCTGGCTGATAGGGCGGCTCCTGCATCTACAATATGGCCATCAGGAGTCTGTCATCCTCTGGAGGAATCCAGAGTAATGGGTGTGGGAAGGGCTGACTGAGACTTCAGGAGACCAGGAGTCCCGTATGGACAGAGTGCTGCACAGAGAAGGCTGCAGGGCGCCCATGCCACAGGTGGAGTCCACAAGGAGTCACTGTCGGAGCTGCCAAGCAGACGAAGAAACCTGAGCAGAGGGGTGGCTTCACCACTGCGAGCACTGAGACTGAGAAAGGAAGACTCAGTAGCACCACCTGGGCAGAAACTCGGGGCCAGACACAAAGTCCTAACTGTATTATCTGCAAGCCCTGTGGTCCAAACTGCCAACTTTCAAGCAGGTGTTATCACTTTGGTTCAGTCCAGTGGGCAACACCATGGGTCTTTTCCACACCCCATGCTGTCTACAGACAAAATAGGTAGAATCACGTTGACTTAAGGGCCCAGACTTTGGTTATTAGAGGGGCATGGATGTCAAGCTGGACTCTATCCACGCCTGCTATGTGGCTTTGTGCAAGTACCATCTCCCTCTGAGCCTGTTTTTTCATCTGTAAAAGGGGATAATAAGGATGCCTACTCACTCAACTGACAGACTGTCCAAAGAGATCATGCAAGCAAAGCTCCCAGGACAATAGAAAGCCTCCCTAAAATGATTGAGAGGTTGGAGGCTGGGGAGGGAGGGGAGGCTGATAAGGGGTAGGGGAGGAAGAGAACACACTTTGAACTGGGTAACTGAAGCATTTAACCGTAGTTTTCTCAAGGGATTTTCCTGGAGAAGCATTTGTTGGGAAAACGTGTGAGGTAACAGATTCTATCTTTACAGCACAGAAAGGCAAGATGAGGAAAATGAATGGAGACTGTGGGGAAGCAGATTTCAGCTGATTACAAGTAATAGCTTTCTAACAATAAACATTGTCAAACCATTCTTGACAACGAAGGACTGAGTTTCCCAACACTGGGATTCAACAAGCCAAGATGGGTAGCTGTGAAAAGGCCTTCAGGGGAATGAGTGACTGAACTGAAGTTGTTTCACTCCTGCCCATTTTCCTAGCCTTTCTGTCTGACAGACCCTCAAGGTTCAGGCGGAGAAGGCAATGGCACCCCACTCCAGTACTCTTGCCTGGAAAATCCCATGGGCGGAGGAGCCATGGTGCAGTCCATGGTGTCGCTGAGGGTCGGGCACGACTGAGCGACTTCACTTCCACTTTCCACTTTCATGCACTGGAGAAAGAAATGGCAACCCACCCCAGTGTTCTTGCCTGGAGAATCCCAGGGACGGGGGAGCCTGGTGGGCTGCCATCTATGGGGTCGCACAGAGTAGGACACAACTGGAGCGACTTAGCAGCAGCAGCAGCAGCAGCAGCAGCAGCAAGGTTCAGGCATCTTCCTCCTCCCTCTCTTTACTTTCATTCACTCCTACCTACCACTCTGCCACTTCTCTCTGAGGTCTCGCTTCTGAACTCCAGACAGGTGTCTCCTGTTACTAGCCTGCACTTGGACGACACCAATTCCCCAAGTCCCAAGCGGAACTGGTCCTTCTCAATCAGTGAGCAAGGACTCAAAGGCATTTCACAGGCCTGTCACTTTCAAAGGACTTCCCTGCTGGGCTGCGAGGGGACAGCGAGAGGCGGTACTGTCAGTAGAGGGAGATGTCAGCTAAGAAAAGACTCTCAGAGGCCCTGTCAGTATGATTTTCAAGCCTTTTTTTTTTTCTTAACTCAAAAAAAGCTTTTAAAATTGCCTAGTTTTTGAACTCTGAAAAAAATGAATGTTGTTTTATAACTTCTGACATGGTATTTTCTATAGTTGGGAGGGTTCTCTCTGCTAGTTTGCCTTATGCGAGTGAAGCAATAGTTGCATCTGGTTCTTAATGCAAACAAGCCTCACCATGGCACATGCTTATTTAGGACTACCTTCCCCCTGCCACCCACAGCATAGAGACGCTACCCCATGAAGTCCAAGTCAGTGTACCTAGTCCAAGCAAGGCACAAGCCACAGGCCAGAGCTCCAGGTCTGGAAAGATGCTCACTTTGGTTATGAGTGTCCCTGCCTCTCCCTATCACAAGCAGCCCCTCAGAGAGCAATCCAGTCCAGCACGTGTGTGTGTGTGTGTGTGTGGTCAGCCCGGCTCTTGGCTCTGTATTTCCCCATCCTTGTATTTCTCTGTTATTCTACACAACTATAGTTTCTACTACTATATCATATACAATTTATCCTTGGAAAATTTGTAAAAAGCCAGGGTGGATGGATAGATAAGTGGATGGAGGAGTAGACAGATGAACAAGGAGGAAGACAGGCACTCTGTAACAGCCACCTGGGCAAAGGGCTACTGATAAATCCCTACTGTCTCCATGGATTCAGTTACAGTTCCCCTCTCTTCTCTTCTCCCTCTAATTCACCTTCTCTTTGCTCTCAGTCTCCTCTCATGCTCTCTGTGACCCATCGCCACCACTCTCCTCACCTCTGAGCCTGGATAGGGTCTGGGGTAATGAAGACTCAGCATGATTTGAACTTCCCAGGAGAAAAGCCCCCTCAAGTGTGTTCCAGAAATGCCAGGCCAGTGTTCGTCTTCTTGGCAGCGTTCCCCTTCTTGTTCCATTCTCTCGTCCACCCTGGTCTTCATTTTGGAGTGCTCGCCCTCTACCTTGCATCTGGCCCATTTTCACCTGAGGCTTTTGGGGACAACTGTAGTCAGATGGATGAGTTACAGAGGGAGGGGAATCTTGAGAACAGAACTGTTGGAGAAGAAACAATTCTGAATGCTGGCTCCTGGTGAGAAGGATGGCCTGCTGGGAACTCCCACAGTCCTCGAATAAAGTAACGATGCCTCAGACACAGGCATGTACTCAGACTCATCACACCTTAGGGATGTCCTCAACCCTCACACCTTCCCATACACTGACCGCTCACCCCCAGGGTCAGGGGATAATCAGTCTTTTCAACAGTTCAGCTCCCATTAGGACAGTGGCTTCATACAAGGGGAGTTCATGGGAAACAAAGCCCACTGAATGCGTTCAGCAGTGGAGCCTCATCATGCTCTAAGAAAGAGACTTTTCATTTGGTAAACATGTATTGAACACCTACTGTATGCAAAGGAACCCAGTAGGCCAATGGAGAAAGGGTAGGGTGTAGAAACACAAAAATGTGTTCAACTCAGCTCTCCAGGACTCTGGGGGAAAGGACCACAAAGAAAATATTTATTCACGATTGGCCCATCAAAGTGACCAGATTGGCAAATCATGCTTTTGCTCAGCATTCATCAAGCTGAATTCTCTCACAATTTATATGGACGGAGTGTGCATTTCAGCCTCTGAGACATCGGTAATTATGAGCACCAACCCTCTAGGACATACAATTATCACCAATTAAGTCCAGTTCTGAGTCATCGACAGCTAGGAGAATACTGATTCCCAAACCACTGGAAGAGAGAACAGGTTGGTAAAGACTTTACGGGGAACAAGGACAGAAGCCGAAAACTGAGAGTATCAGTGGAGATGAGATTCAGGCAAATGCTTCCAAGAATGGGTAAGAGAAGCTAGACTGGGAAGCCTAAAATACACTACTATTTTCTTTTGGGTTCATCTGTAGTTGTGTTATTTTAATACAAAGTTACGTATTATGCGGGCTTCCCCAGGTGGTGTCAGTGGTAAAGAATCCACCTGCAAATGCAAGAGACACGGGTTTGATCCCTGAGTCCAGAAGATCCCCTGGAGAAGGGGATAGCTACCCATTCCAGTACTCTTGCTTGGAAAATTCAAAGGACAGAGGAGCCTGGTGGGCTACATACCACAGGGACGCAGGGTCAGACATGGCTGAGTGACTGAGCACATATATATTATGTATGCAACAAATAAAGGAACAAGAATCTACTTGGGCCAAACAGCTGCCTAACAGTTCTCCATGCTGACACTTTGTTACAGGAGCTCAGTTTGGCTTGACCCTCCTCCCATGATGCCTATCTTAAGTTGGCAATGTTTTCATCTCAGCCTCTCTGGGTTTTGGTGCTGGTAATGCTCATTCTTTTGTGCTTAGCTCTGTGGTCTGCTTTTGAGATTCCCTTTTGTAAGAACCTGGCTATTTCCTCCCCGTTTCTGAGCTCAGGAGGAAAATACTTCAGTTTTTTTCTCCCCTTAGAGCCACCATCACTCCCTAACATACATGATAACAGTGTACATGAAAGTGTTTTATCCCCAGTAAAGCGATGGACAACATCAATAGATGTGATTCAAAGTAGCTGCTCTACATGTCTCAGGTTGATTTTCAATCACAATTCCTGTTACCAGATTAAATCTGAGATAAACTGCCCTCCTTGCTTCCGTGGTGACAGAGCCATCCAGGCACAATGCTATTGTGACAGCTGGGAATCATCTGAAAATGAGCTTCGCTTGGAATGTCAGATGGTAATGTAAAAAACACTGGGTTCTGTTTTTGTTGTTTAATATTAGGTTTGATTCACATTCAAGAGGCACACACCCCCTGCCTGGAGAGGGGCTCAGATATGCAGCTGGTGGTGGGACATCAAACTGGAAGCACGGGGACCTGGTCACACAATAAACCTTAATGGATGCACTGAAGGGATGGCCAGCCAAGAGGGAGGCATTTGCGATTCCAGGCCAGTCTTGACGGGGAACAGCTGGTGATCGTCGTAGCTGACTGACTTCAGAGGGAGCTGGCCAAGGACCCCCTTGGGTGTGCTGGCAGGAGGGCGAAGCCTTCACAGAAGTGCTGGAAGGGATCGGTGATGGCAAGGTTCCATGACAGTCCTGGGAACTTGGACGAGATTCTTAGGCACAAATGTCATATTTCCTATCTTTGTTCTCTCAGGCACCTTTCACCTCCTCATGGGTCCACCCCATTCAATGGATGCTCCCAGACACAGGAGATCTCAATTTAGACTCGTTTATTATGCCTACTACTTCATACAAAACTGCTTTCCTAAAAAATGTTTATCACAAATTTCGTGGCTGTTTTGTAGTTGTGAAGCTGCAAAAATCCACTTTTCTGCCTGTGGCCACACTCCTGGCTTTGTAGATGGATAATCCTATTTTGGCTAAAGTACCACTTGTACCAAAAGGTGAGGGAGGGAAGAATGGGTGCTCCTGGCTCCCTGTCTACAGGATCAAGTCCAAAGTCATCACAGCACACATTTGGGGAGGAGCCACTGAACACTTGCAGAGAGCAATTAACCTCTTCGTTGTCTACTTTCTTCCCCATCCTCGTAGATAAGCTCACGTATTCAACCAGCTTTTGTAGAACAGCATGACTTAAAATGGCACCTCTCTTCTCCATAGGCAGAATTCACATTTGAGCAAGGCCCTACACCTCACTTTGACGGCCAGGGTGTGGGGTTAAGTGCAGTCGCACAGGTTCCTGTGCTGAGTGTGGTTTAATGCTCTGGAATCACTGTCCTGAGATCTTTAATATTTTTATCTTTGAATCTGTGTTTTGTTAGTGCAGTGTGCTGGGACTTTAGTGACGCTTGAGGCTGGGGGACAGTTCACGGGGACAGGATTCTGCCTTCCCTCTGCCTCTCTAGGATACAGCCACGAAGCCCCAGGTTCTGCCGGGCCTCCCCCTCCTTGTCCCTGCCCCTAGGACTACAGTAGCAACAGGTGGGGGTGGCCTGAGTTTTGTTACACTCTGTACCCATGGGGGTTCCTGTCAAGCCACAGGCAGAACTGGAATCAGGCAAGTGTCCAGCTGTTTCTTGGGTGGGGAAGAGCAATGCTACTTCCTGGCCAGGGACTGAGGTTGGTGGCAAATCCAAGGGGTCCTCTCACCCATTCTTCATCTCGGCACTGGGAAGCTGCAGGCTTGGGAGTCACCTGTCCACCACGGTTTGGAACAAGAGGCTCACGAAAGAGGAGACAGACTCATTTACCCAGCCTGGGTCTCTGCATCTTCTTTCTGCACTGGGTGGTACAAATTATGTAGCCTGCTCTGACTGTGGCTCTCTGATGTGTTTCTTTAAATGTAGTAGAAAAGTCAAGTCATAATAAAATGTGACATTAATATTACTTCCAAGGGTGCTGAGTGCAAGACGCTAACAATTTAATAAGTTTGGGCTTCTGCACTGACCTATGTTAATGTGTGATTTCAGGCTATTTTGCATGGCAAGAGAAGTTCCCCAGAATTTATTTGATTGCTAGATCAATGTGAAAATGCATTATCTGTCTGCCTTGAGCATGGCCAACCGTTGACCTCTCCAATTAAGTAGACTTGAGAATGAAAATTCAGTTACAATGAACAAACGTTTCTTGAACACTTTCTATGAGCCAAGCCCTATGCCAGGCCCTGTGGGGAATATGCAGATTTGTGAGATCTGTTCCTATCTTTGGAGTGCTTGCAAGCAAGTGGGAAGGGGGAAAGATACGTGTGTGGATGACTACGGTGCAATACACCACGTTACCTTGAAAGCGTACAGGGAATGGGATTAGCAGAGCAGCTGGGCTACTTCTAGGCAGCCCGCATAAGCAGATGACAGTGGCTCCTTGCTGCATGTCCAGTATACTTCTTGGGAAACAGAACCCTATTTTTTTTTTTTTTTACAGAGTTTATCTGTCTAGTCAAGGCTATGGTTTTTCCTGTGGTCATGTATGGATGTGAGAGTTGGACTGTGAAGAAGGCTGAGCGCCAAAGAATTGATGCGTTTGAACTGTGGTGTTGGAGAAGACTCTTGAGAGTCCCTTGGACTGCAAGGAGATCCAACCACTCCATTCTGAAGGAGATCAGCCCTGGGATTTCTTTGGAAGGAATGATGCTAAAGCTGAAACTCCAGTACTTTGGCCACCTCATGCGAGGAGTTGACTCATTGGAAAAGACTCTGGTGCTGGGAGGGATTGGGGGCAGGAGGAGAAGGGGACGACTGAGGATGAGATGACTGGATGGCTTCACTGACTCAATGGACGTGAGTCTGAGTGAACTCCGGGAGTTGGTGATGGACAGGAGGGGTGGCGTGCTGCGATTCATGGGGTCACAAAGAGTCGGACACGACTGAGCAACTGAACTGAACTGATCTCTTGGGAAAGATGAGTCTATCTCCAGCTCAGTGTTAAATCCGACCAGCTTAGCTCCTCTGCAGTGATCCCATGTCTCCTGGCAGTGACTGGGTTGGAGGTGAGCATGTGACTCAGGTCTGGCCATTAAAACAGGAAGACAAGTCTGTGGGCTGCTTCTAGAAAGGTTTTCTTGCAGTGCAGAGAGCTTTGTGGTTCTGCACAGACTCTAGAGTGGGTTGAACTCTGGAGTAGACTGCCTGGTTGATGATCCTGGAACTATCACTCACTTTGTCATTTGGAAAGTTACTTAACCGTTCTGCCTCCATTTCCTCATCCGTTCAGCAGGGTTAATAACAATACATACCTAATAGGAGTTCTGTTAAGGATCAAAATTAATGTCTGTAAAGAGCCTAGCACATAGTAAGTGCTACATAAATGTTAACTACCATTATCACCAAGAGGAGACACCAGAGGTGACAGCCTCTTCTTAAGACTCCAGACACTGGTGTGTGTAGATGTGGCTCCTGTTATTTCCACGGTCACCTTGTGCCTCTAAGGGGAGTCTGACCTATGAGGGAGGATGGCAGAGCCAAAGGAGGGAAGAACCTCAGTCCTTGAGGAAATCTCCGAGCTACTCAGTCCCCAATCCTGGAGACCACTCTACCTCAGGACTTCTTGTTCTGTGATATGATAAAGTTACTGGTTATCTTCAGTCAGGGTCTTGTGTTACTGGCAGTCAAATGCACAATTTAACCTCTACACCAATACATCCTGGAGC
This sequence comes from Ovis canadensis, assembly GCF_042477335.2. Classification (NCBI taxonomy): domain Eukaryota; kingdom Metazoa; phylum Chordata; class Mammalia; order Artiodactyla; family Bovidae; genus Ovis; species Ovis canadensis. Next base: position 71,685,920 of record NC_091246.1, read on the forward strand.
TCCTTAGCCTGTGCAACATCCAAGTCCCGCAGTGGTCTGGCTAGATGTGGGCTACCTCAGAGCAGCTCCTGACATCAGCCCCTGACCAACCTGCTGACTCCCGAGGGCTCTGGACTTGTGTTTTTTTTTTTTTTTTTTTAATGTTCCAAATGTGATGCAAAACCAAAGATTCAACTACTGCACAGGGACCAATATGTTACCAGGTCATGAAAAAGTGGTGTGGGACATGCAGGAGGTGACGGACTACCGGAGGGTCGGGTCATCTCCTTTGTAACAGGACACTGCATTGTCGCTGAGGAACACATTGAAAATAACACTGCAGAACTGAACTGAAATGAGACACGAACATGACAGCTTCCAGGCATGCCTTCAAGCACCTCCCTGAGGATGGCTTGGAGTCTAGGCTTCAGAGTAGGGAAGATTACAAATCTTTGGAAGAATAAAAAGTTCACCCTTTTGAAATTTCACAGAAGAATTTAAAAGCCAGAACACATTGGGTTCATTTCTCTTCACTTTCAGGGACAAAGATGATGCTTTATTCAAAACCCCGTCAAGCTTCAAGTTCAAATCTCAGCCCGATCTTGTGCCCTCCTGCACTGAAGTTCTTTCCATCGCTGAGAGCTGACAGGGTCAGTTTCACTCTTGGTTGAAGGGTCTGAGTATAGCCCAGTCCAATCAGGCTGGCATTATTTACTTTAGCAGAGAGAGAAGTTCTACAATCCAACTTGTACTTAGCAGCAATGCCGATAGAGGTGTTCCTGCCAGCTATCTACACAAAGTTTATTGATGTTCTGATCTTCTCATTTACCTTCTGGTAGATCAACCCTCCAAATTCAGTGCCATAGTTCAAGTAAGGCTGTAGCTAGAAGTCTGAAGCCTTGTAACCCAGAGTGAAATTACTCTGTGACAGTTTGGATTTGGCTGTGTCAAAACTCATGGGATAGCCAGCAAGCCAACCTTCAAAGCTCAGTCATAGATAACTAGTCCAGAAATATCTATGTCAACATTATTGCCAAGATGGAAACAAGCCCATGTATAGGAGGCCTTCAATTTCCTACTCTTCTTTCCTGTGCTTGATACAAACAACCTTTTTTCCAACTTGTTCTCCAAAGAGATTTCTGTCCCGAGTACTGTCTGTGTTTCACTCTTGGGTGAAGGTCAGTCCACAATTACAGATCATGTATTTGGTCTCTAGGTTGCCTGATGCTTTCCCTAAATCAGTGTAAGTAAGCAAGGCCAGAAGTAGGAAATTCCAGTCCACTATATGACCTGGTTCTCAGATCTTTTTCAGTCATGCCAAATCGATATCCTCTGTTGAAGGCATTGATGGTAGTCTTTAATGGGTCATAGTAAGTTAGTGTGTTATACATATCTCCTACCCAAGGGCCTGTGTGCTCCACCCACAGTGGAGCCCACTGCTGAAGGTCTTCTTCAGACCACTGATCTGACCTTGTCTTAATTATAATGTGATGGTTTCATGAAGGATTGAGGTTTCCAAGGTTTACCTAAATTCATTTTCTCTTGATAGTCAAAGGAGACATGCTTTGAGGTCACTTTCAAACTTGCAAATACTATGGTAATGTAATTTCCCCATAAAACACAGTAAATTAGTGCTTAATAAGTAATTCCCTTTGATTCTTAAGAATTCTATAGATACAGGACTGAGATAAGAAAAAGTTATTAAATTCATCCATTAAAATAAGCTCTACCCTACATCATTGGTTTAGTGACTTGTTTAAGAGCTTACATTTCTAAAAATAAGGTGAAAGTGTTGAAAGTGCTAGTTGCTCAGTAGTGTCCAACCCTTCACAACCCGATGGACTAGAGCCCACCAGGCTCCTCTGTCCATGAGATTTCCCAAGCAAGAATACTGGAGTGAGCTGCCATTTCCTTCTCCAGGGGATCTTCCCAACTCAGGGATCGAAGCTGGGTCTCCTGTATTACAAGCAGATTCTTTACCATCTGAGCCACCAGGGAAGTCCCAAAATAAGGTGAAGACAATGAGAGTTTTTAAGAGTTACTGATTACATGGAGGTGCATCCTCTGAGTTACTGACAAAAAGACACTCCCCTCATACTGACCTTGTAGCAGATATCAGTATCAAATTTGTGCTCCAGCAAAATTATAAATCCATAATACTACAAATCTTTAGGACTGTTCAAAGATTGGGAAATAATATCAATGTTTAGAGTCATTAAAAGTGATTGGATTTCATCTTCTGTGCCCACTTCTACAGACTCATAATGGCTTCCAAGGGTGTCAGGCTAAGAAGAACTGTGAGGTCATATCAGGGTTCAGTGGGAAAGAGTGCGGGGATTGATTACAAATGTCTGCCTTGGGTTTGGGTGGAGGCAGCAGCGTGAGCCATATTGTTTCCATAATCCAGGTTACAGTTTCTTGAAAAGCAATTAGAACATTATCAGGATTCATAAATTGTACCTGTGTTTTCTTAGGTCAGTCTCCCAAGGCAATAAAAATAAAAACAAAAATAAACAAATGGGCAAACTTACAAGGTTTGCACAACAAAGGAGACTATGAACAAAATGAAAAAACAACCTACATACTGGGAGAAAACATTTGCAAAGTATGTGACCGACAAGGGCTTGGTTTCCAAAATATACAAACACCTCATATAATGCAACAACAACAAAATACAACCCAATCGAAAAAAGGGCAGAAGACCTAATAATGGAAGAACCAAGCTGCCTGACTTCAGGCTATACCACAAAGCAACAGTCATCAAGACAGTATGGTACTGGCACAAAGACAGAAATATAGATCAATGGAACAAAATAGAAAGCCCAGAGATAAATCCATGCAGCTATGGACACCTAATCTTTGACAAAGGAGGCAAGAATACACAACGGAGAAAAGACAATCTCTTTAAACAAGTGGTGCTGGGAAAACTGGTCAACCACTTGTAAAAGAATGAAACTAGAACACTTTCTAACACCACACACAAAAATAAACTCAAAATGGATTAAAGATCTAAATGTAAGGCCAGAAACTATTAAACTCCTAGAGGAAAACATAGGCAAAACACTCTCTGACGTAAATCATAGCAGGATCCTCTATGATCCACCTCCCAGAGTAATGGGAATAAAAGCAAAAATAAACAAATGGGACCTAATTACACTTATATGACTGACACCCATTTCTATCAGGGTTATTCAGGTCCAGGGAAAACCTGCTCTCTGGAAAGATCGTCTTTCATCGCCATTGGAAGCGTGACATAGAACAGATGTCTTCAGGAAAGGAGAGGCCTCACCGTGTACATTGTTTATGGTAAAACTAAGAGGGCTGACGCAGGTTCCATCTTTATTCTCTGAACTACACACCGAGTCATCAGTCATGGCCAACGAAGAACATTCCTGATGTAGTATTTATTATTCTTTTACCTGGATAAGGCAAAAATTCTTTAACACATTGCTGAGCTAGGTACTAGCTGTTGATTTACTGAAAACATTTGCAAGAACAGATTCACACTGCAAATAGAGGATCACCCCTCACATGCTCTTATGTCACGTCGTACATAAGCATACATTATAAACACGGGGCAGCATTTCGTTCAATTTCTTTTTGAAATACTTCAAAAATCAAAGCAACGCTATTGGCTTTACTCTAAAATAAAGAAAGAAACCAGAAAAGAAAATCATTTTTCAGCTACATGCAGAAAACTGTAACGGGCCAGTCCAGGTAAAGAAGTACCAAGAAATAGATTTGTCAGTAAAATTAGGAGGCACGTTTTAAAGCTAAGAAGGGAGAAGGGAATTTAAATAAATCTAACATCCTTGTAAAATTTAGAATGCATGTCCAGAACAGGAAGGATTAACTTGCATGTCAGGGGACTTCTCAGGCCTTCACTTACTTATGGCTTGGCTTGCCACTATCGTCTAAGCAAACCTAAAACAGAGAGAAGGTGATACTGTGATACTGAGTAAGTTCCACCAGGTCCAAAGCTACAAGCAAGCTGATTGTTCATGTCCCTCCCCAGCCCCTCCCACTTCCCTCTTTCCACTCCATGCCCTTCTCTGGAGTTTTTATGGGCAGCCTTAGATCTATATTTATCCACTATATTTAGTGAGTTTGATTATGCATAGCCTAAATTCAGATCTGAGATGACGATCCAGATTTTTGTTCACTGAAAGAACTTTTTTTTTTTAAATAGGTTTATAGCAAAGACTAAGCACTGACTTATTTCTCTCTTTTCTTGCTTTTCAATAGGCTCGTTTTGGCTCAGGCCTTTGCCCTTCCTGTTCTCTTCTAGAAAGCTCTGTGTGCACACCTGCCCAGGCCACTTCCTTCCGGATATTTACCTGGCCACTCAACTGCTACCTCGCCATGGTCCAATAGGTCACCCTGTCCATCTGTTTACTGCTATCTCTTTTTCATTCACCTAAGTTTTTGTATAATTGAAATATTTTTATAGGTATAGTAAAGTTCACCCTTTTCAGTGTCCAGTTCTGTAAGTTTTGACAAACACATAAAGACACACTGCCACAACTGCAGTCAAGATTTAGAAAAATTCTATCACCCTGCACAGCGTTCCTATGCCCCCTTTATAGTGAACCCCCTCCCAGCCGCAGTTCTCATCTGTTTCCTGTATCTATAGGGTTTCCTTTGTCAGAAAGTCACAGAAATGGGGTCACAGAGCACGTAACCTTTTCAGTCTGGCTTTTTCACTCAGCATAAAGTATTTGAGACTTAACTGTATTATTACACCTGTTAGCACTTCGTTTCTTTTGATTGCTGAAAATGACTCCATTGTATGGATGTTATTCATTCTCCATTTGAAAAACATTCGTTTCAAATTTTTCGTGATTCTAAGTAGATACAGTAAACATTCAAATATAGTTCTCATTTCACTTGTGTAAATATCCAGAAGTGGGATTGCTGGGTGATATAGTAAGTGAATATTTAACTACTGAAAAAACTACTCAACTGTTTTTCAAAGTGGCTGTACTGTTTTGTGTCCTGACCAGCAATGAGTGAGAGTTCCAGTACCCCTACATCTTCCTCAGCACTTGGTATTTTATTCCAGCCATTCTAAGAGCTGCACAAGAATGTCACTGTGGTTACAGTTTGCATTTTCCCTAATGACTAATTATGCTGAACATCTTTTTATGTACATATTTGATATTATATCTTTTCCCTTTGGAATTAATTTTTAGAGATGGTGTGAGATATGGAAGGAAGTTTGTGTTTCTAGCACCTAACGTGTAACACTGCCATTACACACTGCAGTAGGCAAGCCTTTGTGCTCAAAGTATGAGAGGATGCAGACAAAGAAGAGAGTAATTAATAATAACTGAGACAGAGCCATCCGGGTGCCCTAAAAGTGGCAGCTGCACACCGCTCTTTAGGTGATGTGGGAGGGGCCAGCCTCAGGCCTGGCCGACTTCTCAGAAGGGAGTAAGCTTGATCAAGGTCTCAGGTTTCAATAGGAAACCTTGGATCCCAGCTCCTCTTGGTAGGGCTTGGCAAGCTCTCTCTCCTGGTGCTCTTCTGCAGTTTCTGGGTTTGGGGTACCCATGGTGGTGGGATTACAGATTAACACTCTACTGGCAACCTCTACTTCTCCTTCACGCCACTTACGATGGCATCATTAATTGTGCAGTTAAGTATTTAGCACCCACCTCTCTCCCACTAAGAGAGCTTCCTGGGGCCCGGGCTGCACCTGCCCTGGTCACAGCCGCACTTCCACACCCAGCACAGACAGTGGCCCAGCCCGGTCCTGCGACAGACAGAGTGGGACCCGAAGGACGAAGGACTAGTCTCACAGTTCCTGGAAAAACTGACTAGGTTACTGGAGAACCTTCCCTCCCTGGTGGGGTAGTTTTGTACCTTTGCTCACTTTTAGAAGCAGCTGTTAGCTCTTTATTTTCAAATTACTAAAATAATTAATAGTCAAAATAAAGGTCCCCCTACCCTGTCCAAGGAAAAACAAACTTTCACATTGTATATAATGGTGGATGCTCATGCCTTAAGCAATCAATCTGTTGCTCCTGGGATGTTTATAGCATGTCACTGGTGGTCAGATGGTATTGGGGATTTGCCAAAACAAAAAAAAGAAATCTTTTGTCAGAAAGGTCTATTGTGCCCTAAAAATGGGTAGAATAAGAAAAAATGGAGAGAAAGGTATTTTGAAGCTAAATTACCTATCATTCCTCCAGGTAATGCCATTCATTCTAATTCTCCCCAGTATTCACATACAACACACACACACACACACCCTTGGGCTGCTTCTCGTTGATGCAATAGCAAATCAGAGCTGAACATGGGGGAGCAGAAGGAAATAATCACTTTGGAACATTCAACCAAGCACCTGCTACGTACCAAGTACTTGTCCAAGAGTCTCATTTAGCCCATACCTCCACTGAGGATGCTGAGGCCTAGACAGCAGGAAATGGACAGTAAAGAAACAGAATCAAGCTGTGGAATTTCCAGGGGAGTCACATTTTTAAGCACAACATTGGCTTAATTAAATACATGAGTCAGACTTGCTGCTGAGTTGGGGAAAAGGGGAACAGGTAGGGCACCGCCTCTGGCTCCACAGTCTGCCTGTCTGACAGGGTTGTGGCCATCTTCAGCACCACCAGACCTTTGAGAAACTCTCACTTTGACCTTGTGGCTGCTGTGTTTATGTCATCATGCAAAGCAGGGGCTGGTCAAGTCTCAGGTCTTCTCCGTACGGTTTTCTGGTTCAGATTTTGTTCTTGTGTGATGAAATGGAAGTGGGACTCAGGGTTACCAGTTGACATGGTTCTTGCATTCAAGAGGTAGGTTTTTCTAAAACCCTACAAAAATTCATTTTTTTCCCAAAACCCAAATGATTATGTTTGGAGTGAACTACAAGTCAACATCTATTTACTCACAGAGAGAACTGATGAGCAGAGAACAGGAAGAAAAGAAAGTGGCATTTACTGTGCACCAATTATGTGAATTACTAAGTATCTGGACATGTTATAGAAATCTTTGCAATTGTCCAGTAAAGTATGTTGTTTATCCCATTTTACAGATGAGAAAACTGAGGCCTAAGAACATTCAATAGTACTAGTAAGTAGTCAATCTGTTCTCTCTTGAGGCTAAAACCTGTGACCTTTGCTTTACATGGCAGGACTGTACAAGAGGATGGGAGTAAGGATTTCTCCCTTCTCATGGAATTAGAGATAGACCTCTATCCCTAATTGGCAATAGGTTTCAAAGAGTCATACCACGTGAGACAGCCTGCTCACAATGTACACAGTTATAGCCTCGCCTGTTTTATTTCCTCCCCTGCTTCAAGGTCAACATCTCATTTTCCCACCGTTGCCAAAGAGTTCTTGGTTTGGTTTCTTGAGTTTCCTCTTCTCTTCAAGCTTTTCAATGTTATGTTCAGACATGATGCTCTGAATTAAAGCCTTGGAAAGACATTAAAATATGGGGGGAAGTCACTTTCTAGCCAGTAGCTTTATTTGTGTGCTTGACTTCATGTGTGGATTTTTAATTCATTCATATTGAACAGACACAAAGATGGGAGTTTTTTTCAGAAGCATTTGTTGTATCCAACTCACTGTGGCAAGTTCTTCATATCAGACAAAATCTGCATAGCTTAAAGAGAGTTATGCCCTGACTTACATGATCTCAAAAAACATTCAAAAAATGTACCTTAAATGGACTCATGTTTTAGGTGTTTTGGAATCACTGCTACATAAAATCATCCCATGGTGAATGAAGGTCAAAGGAGATTAAACTCTACATTTTGCAGATGAGAAAACCAATGCCAGAAGGAAAGTGACTTTGCCTGAGGTCACACAGCTCATTGTAGCTCAGCTAGAAGGAGAATTCACTTTGTAGGACTCTCCTGCACTCTCTGTTTTGAGATCAGATTGCTATATATTGAATTCTGTTTAATGGAACATAAAACACTCAACTACGTATCAGAATCCAAGTCTCCTTAGAGAGGGAAGAATAGATGCTTTTTCTCCTCTTAGGGAAGACAGATTATTCTAAAGCTCTTTACCTTGTCATATGGTCAACTGAGATTCACACCTGTATACATAGGCGTGAAATAGATGAGGGGTTTCTTACCTAAAGAAAGGATTCTTTAAATTGAGGGTGTTCCCAGACCTGAAGCCTGTCTGGTTTACCAGTACCATGATCTGAATGTCATAGCTCTGTCTGGAAGGCAGGAAAAAAACACATCATCTCACAAGGCTGGTGTCAGCCAGTCACATACATTTAGGGCATCTTCGACACATACCTACTTCATGAAGGTTTTAAGAGTACGTGTTGGACATCTTATATGTGTCTGCATCTGTTTAAACTTCCCTGGTGTCTCAGACAGTAAAGAATATGCCTTCAATGCAGGAGTCCAGGGTTTAATCCTGGGGTTGGTAAGATCCCTTTGAAAAGGGAATGGCTACCAGCTCCAGTCGGAGAAGGCAATGACACCCCACTCCAGTACTCTTGCCTGGAAAATCTCCTGGATGGAGGAGCCTGGTGGGCTGCAGTCCATGGGGTCGCTAAGAGTCGGACACGACTGAGCGACTTCACTTTCACTTTTCACTTTCATGCATTGGAGAAGGACATGGCAACCCACTCCAGGGTTCTTGCCTGGACAATCCAGTATTTTTGCCTGGAGAATTCCATGGACAAAGGCACCTGGTGGGCTACAGTCCATGGGGTTGCAGAGTCAGACACAACTGAGTGACTAACACTTTTCATTTTCAATATTACAAGAGGCAACTGTAGGCTCGTTTGCTTGCAAATTGTTTGTTACAAAAGTTTGAGAGCTATAATTTCTTCGTTTAAATATTACAAATGTAATGGTGTTTCTGGTTGGTTAAAGTGATTTTTTTTAAAGAAAAGCTTTACCAATATCAATGGCAGAAATGGCTTTACATAACAGAGACTCTTTATGGGTCACCACTGATGTACCAAAACAATCCTCATCATGTAAGAATTGGCTAAGCTAGTATTTCAAACTGACAAAAAGCAGCTAACAAATATGACTGATTTAATTTAAAACACCCCAGATGAAGGCTCAAGTAATTACAAGAAGTGCCTAATAACAGCAAGTAGTATGCCATACCCTTGATAACTAATCTGAAGGGGCTGTGATTTGGGGATTTTAATTATTCATTCTTAAGAATATATGTATTTCTTTTGGTTATAAAAGTGTCACATATTCACTGTAAAAAAATACGGAAATGTTGAAATAAAATAAAATAATCCATAATATCATTAGACAGATTCTTTCAACTAACATTGTAGAATATTTCCCTTCTGTGTATTTTTCACTCTATGTATTTATAAATGTAAATCTGTAGTAAAATGGTGCTTAAGTATTCCTTCATCTCTCTTTATTTAATGTTAGCAGTTATTCTATAATTCTTAACAATGAACTTTTCAATGGCGTAATGTGGGTATAGCACAATTTAGCAATTCTTCATTATTAAATATTTATGCTTTTAAAATAACATATTATTACTTATGGTAACAAATATCTGGTTTTATGACAGAAATTCTGCTGTAAAAGACATTCTTATAATACATCTTTATGTGCTATCAAGGATTATAGTTTTTGGAATAAATTCTTAGAGGCAGACTCACCAGGCTAAAGCATATAAGGCATATTTAAGGTTCCCAATACCTGCTGCTAAAATGTCTTCCAGAAAGTGTACCAAATTACTTCCTCACCTACAAAGTATAAAGGTGCTAATTTCATTATACTTTTCTCAACCTTTAATATTTAAATGTTTGGGATTAGAATATTATTATCTGAATTTGAATTTCCTTGATAACTAGGCTTCCTTTTTAAATTCCACAAGTTAGCAAAGGACATAATTCCCTCCCTATTATTGGCCTGGGTAGGTTTAAATCCAAAGTCAAATTCTGTGAAACCCGCAACTCCAGGTCTAGCTTTTATTGAGGATAAACAAGAGGAAGACATATTCCAAATGGTTCCAAATTGGGCAAGGAGTACGTCAAGGATGTATATTGTCACCCTGTTTATTTAAATTACATGCAGAGTACATCATGCAAAATGCTGGCCTGGATGAGCACAAGCTGGAATCAAGATTGCCAGGAGAAATATCAATAACCTTAGATACACAGATGATACCACCCTTATGGCAAAAAGTGAAGAACTAAAGAGCCTCTAGATGAAAGTGAAAGAGGAGACTGAAAAGTTGGCTTAAAACTCAACATTAAAAAAACTAAGATCATGGCATCCAGTCCCATCACTTCACGGCAAATAGATGTGGAAACAATGGAAACAGTGACAGACTTTATTTTTGAGGGTTCCCAAATCACTGCATATGGTAACTGCAGCAATGAAATTAAAAGACGCTTGCTCCCTGGAAGCAGAGCTATGACCAACCTAGACAGCTTATTAAAAAGCAGAGATATTACTTTGCCAACAAAAGTCTGTCTAGTCAAAGCTATGGCTTTTCCAGTAGTCATGAATGGATGTGAGAGTTGGACCATAAAGAAAGTTGAGCACCAAAGAATAGATGCTTTTGAACTGTGGTGTTAGAGAAGACTCTTAAGAGCGCTTTGGCCTGTAAGGCGATCAAACCAGTCAATCCTAAAGGAAATCGGTACTGAATATTCATTGGAAGGACTGATGCTAAACTGAAACTCCAATACTTTGGCCACCTGATGCGAAGAACTGACTCATTGGAAAAGACCCTGATGCTGGGAAAGACTGAAGGCAGGAGTAGAAGGGGATGACAGAGGATGAGATGGTTGGATGGCATCACTGACTCAATGGACATGAATTTGAGCAAGCTCCGGGAGTTGGTGATGGACAGGTAGGCCTGGTGTGCTGCAGTCCATGGGGTTGCAAAGAGACACGACTGAGTGACTGAAATGAACTGATAGCTAGAGATTAAAAAAAAAAAAAAAGTAATGTCCTTTGAGGGCTTCAAGGGGGCTCCGTAGTAAAGAATCCACCTCCTGGCTACAGTCCATGAAATGGTAAGAGAGTCAGACATGACTTAGCAACTCAATAACAATAGCAATGTCCTTTCCTATTTTAACTCATGTAACTGACTTGGAATTCTCTTTTTTTGTTTTAAAATGTTTCTTCCTGACACTCACATCCTGTAGTGCACTTCACCTGTGATGCTTCAGGGTAGATTTGAAGAGAACCAGACATTGAGACAGTGAGCTCTCTGGGAACAAGGTTTATAAAGTAGTCAATAATGGATCATTTTCCAAGACTGCATCTACAGGACCCTAAATAACTATTCACTGTTTTGAATCAGTTATTTGCCAATGTACATTAAAAGAAAACGCAACCTAATTCCTTGCCAGAGTTACTCATTTAAAATCTTATGTGGCCAGGGAATTCCCTGGTGGTCCAGTGGTTGTGCCTTCCAAAGCAGTAGGGGGCATCAGTTCGATTCCTGGTCAGGGAGCTAGATCTCACATGCCTTGTGGCCAAAAAAACCCAAAAAACCCAAAACATAAAATAGAAGTAATATTGTAACAAATTTAATAAAGACTTTAAAAAAGGTCTATACCAAAAAAATACCTTAAAAATTTTTTTTTAACTAAAAAAAAGTCTTATAGGGCCAGAGGAGTGGCCTAAGTGACTAAGTAGTAACATACTTTAGTTTAAGAACTGAATACAAAACCATTGCTTTATATATGAAGATTTCTTTGGTAATACTCAAGAACATTTTGGAAACCTGGGACTAACACAAGCAATCATGTTCTTACTGTAGAAATAATTCCTGATCATTCATCTTAGAGAAAACAGAAGGTGCAGCAGTGGGATGGGTTCAGTGGTGACCATTAAGGAAGAATGGGATGGAGAACAGAAGAGGCAGGAAGCTTGGGGACCAAATGGCCCAAGTCACCATACTGAGAGATAAAGGAAGGAATGAGAACCTCAGCAGATGCAAACTCTAGAGCAGTGTTCTTCAAAGGGGTTGGAACGTTCCCCAGAAAGGTTGTGGGATGGTACCTCAAGGTGTGGAAGAAAATACTGAACTGTTATTTTCAATTTTTTCAGTTATTTGTTATAGTGGATTGAATTGTGTCCTACCAACATGTATGCTCAAGTCCTAAAGCCCGATATCTGTGCCTATGATTGGATCTGGATAGAAGAGCTTTGCACATGTGATGAAGTTTACATGAAGTCACACTGGATTAAGTGAAAGTCGCTCAGTCGTGTCCGACTCTTTGTGACCCCATGGACTGTACCGTCCATGGAATTCGCCAGCCCAGAATACTAGAATGGGTATCCTTTCCCTTCTGCAGGGGATCTTCCCAACCCAAGGAACGAACTCAGGTCTCCCACACTGCAGGCAGATTCCTTACCAGCTGAGCCACAGGGGAAGTCCATACTGGATTAAGATGAGCCCCCAATCCAATGACCAGTGTCCTTATAAGAAGAGAGGACACATACAGACATATCCAGGAATGAAAACCAGCTGAAGACAGTGTCAGAGACTGGAGTTATGCAGCTACAAGGAAGATCAAGGATTTTCAGGCACCATCAGAAGCTGAAAGACCCAAGTTTCTTCCTTGGAACCTTCAGAGGAAACGTGGTCCTGCTGATGTCCTGATTGTACACATCTAGCCTCTGGAATTATTAGAGAACACATTTTTGTTGTTTTAAGCACCTGATTGGTAGCGATTTGTTACAGCAGGCCTAGGAGACTAGTGCAGTTTATCAAATATATATTGAACACAAGTGGATTGAGTAGGTAAATGCTGGATTCTAATCACCAGCTTAGAGTTAAGATATCTGTTAGTTCACCTAAGTTCCTCAGGCTTGGCTAAGGGGGGTTGGTTTAGCAAGACTGTGATTACATCTTAAACCATGTGCTACAATGATACTGAGTAAATACCAGCCATGAGACTGTTAGACAGCATCACAGACTCAATGGATGTACATTTGAGCAAACTTGGGGAGATAGTGGAAGACAGAGGAGCCTGGTGTGCTACAGTCCATGGGCTGGGCACGAACAATCGCAAAGAGTTAAACACAACTTAGCAACTGAACAACAGCAACAACCAGCCATGTGATGGACACATGGGTCAGAGTTTGAATAATCTGAGTAAGGGTGTAGAACATGGAAGTGTCACTTAAAGCTGCCCATCACATATCATTATTTCACTGCACCGAAGCGTGCACAACATTTCCCCCGTAGTTCCTTCTGCCACAGCTGTCCGAATACACAGAGAGTGAGAGGATTTGTCTTAGCTGGAGTCCAAGGTGGAGAAGTTTAATGCTAGGCATGTGAAGCTTCCAAAGCATTAATTCTCTGGTCAGTATGTCTTCCAGTTTTAAAAACCAAAAAGCTCACCCAACTCTCTGGAAACCACCTCCTCTGGCAGCATACCTGGGTAGTGCAGACCTTTGCTAGGGATCCAAAAATTTTGAACTATGTTTTAAAACGTTATGGCACAGGATAAGCAGCTGAGCTGGATCCAACATTAAGCCATATTTAGTTTTTCAATTCATGTTTTTAGTTTTATTTTTGTATGTCTTAGAAAATGCACACTATATGAATTTCTATATGTGTATATACACATGTCTATGCATGTGTGTATATATAGTATATATACATATATACATCCATACAGGCCTATCTATATATCTATCTGGAGCATTTTATTTTGTATTTTCTATTATTACTGTAGTACAGCCACACAATTAAAAGGGAATTATTAATCTACGTGGAGCACACATAAAGAAAGTGATTCTACTCAAACGTGCACATATCCAATAACATTGGAGACCATTTCTGTGAACTTTAGCGATATAAATTTCATAAAGTTCATAAAAAAGAAATGTTCTCTTTTACTGTCCAGAGCAATAAAACGAAAGACAGCTCAAGAATGATAGGAGGCTGTCAGAAATAAAATGCTACCAGTACAATCAGAAATGTTGCTGGCAGGGAAGAAAAGGGCAGTCACTGTCACACCGGTGTGGTCGCACAGGGAGTTCTCCCAGGAGGTCAGAGTTTAAAAGAATATTTGACGATAAGGGAGGCGGAGATCCTCTCTGAGGCAGAACAAAAAGGTAGCCCCTTTCTGAAAAAATAGCATGAAAACCTTGACATTAAGGAAGTGCCGAGGTTTGTAGAAAATACCAAGGAAAACAATTTTAAGAGAAAAAAAAAAAATTAAGATGAGATACAATAAGAGTAAGAAAGTAAGTAGAAGAGGAAATGGAACTGAGGTTTACTGTGGACCCACTGTGTGCTAATTATTATACTGCTTTCTCCCTTAGTATCTGCAAAAGCCTAGTGAGACAGTTATCATAAAATCTACTTTATAGATGATGAGGTGAGGAAACTGGGGTGCTGGAGAGATTGATTAAATTGCCTGAGATCACTCAGATACCAACTAGGATGTAGAAAAGACTGGACAGAACCAGGACACATCCAGACTCCAGAACCTGGTCTCTCCCACTATGCAAGGGCCCTGGTCTAACAGGAGGAAGAACTTCCTCCCTTCCTCCTCCTGCAAAGCACTGCATGCCCATGACATCTCAGCGCCTTCTTTCAGTGGTGCCGGACTACGTTTTTAATAAGAGAGGAATCAGCTATGACTCTGTGATTCAGGGAGTCATTCCACACCACTGCTAAATGTCTGGAATGTATTAGGTGAGGACGGACACCACAGAATAAGACTCAGGCCCTCTTTTTCGGAAGTTCACACACAGGTAAATAACAGCACTATAACAATGCTGCTATAATAAGGCTGTGGAGGGCTGTAGGAGCTCTGGGAGTCAGGAGGCAGTGGAGATGGTTTGCTTTCTTCTTGGCTATTAGGGGAATGCAGGAGCGGAGGGCAGAAAAATATGACTGATAAGGATGGAACCCAAGGTATGTTAGAAAAAAGGAGTGGAGGGATAAGATGACTTAAATTCAGTCACCTAATTATACCCTGGGCTTCCCTGGTGGCTCAGAGGTTAAAGCTCTGCCTCCAATGTGGGAGACCCGGGTTCGATCCCTGGGTTGGGAAGATTCCCTGGAGAAGTAAATGGTAACCCACTCCAGTATTCTTGCCTGGAGAATCCCATGGACGGAGAAGCCTGGTAGGCTACAGTCCACAGGGTCGCAAAGAGTTGGACACAACTGAGCGACTTCACTTCACTTCAATTATACCCTAGGGTACCTTAAAATATTTGAAAACAAATGGATGTTATTCTGGTTTGCACAAAGCAGAAAAGATAAAGTCCAAAACTCCAGGCAGATGCTGGTTACTGCTCCTTAGCACTAAAGAACCAGTCATTAAACAGGTGGTATATAAGGGTTTAGGAAGAAAGTGGTCACTTCAAGGAAGAACAAAGCATGAAATATCTCCCACTTTTTCTCCTAGAAAGCTTTGGGATGCCATCCCAAACAACAGCATAGAGAGACGCTCCAAACCACAGAGCACATTTTCTGTAAAATTGGTAGAAAGATGTTATCTGCCATTTCCAACTTAGGTGTGAGGGCTGCCGAAGCAATTGAGATTAGTTGTGAGCCACATGGGGAAAAAGTGCAGATGTGCAAAGAGGGGCAAGACAGCCCAGGGCCAGTATGCCTCAGAAAGTGCTCACACCACTACACTACCTGAAGATAAGGAACACTTTCTGACATGCAAAAGTTTTATCCCTTGTACCCTGATGTGCAGGAATTGGAGTAAGTAAGGCTGCTGCGGCGGCGGCTGCTGCTGCTGCTGCTGCTGCTAAGTCACTTCAGTTGTGTCCGACTCTGTGCGACCCCATAGATGGCAGCCCACTAGGCTCCTCCGTCCCTGGGATTCTCCAGGCAAGAACACTGGAGTGGGTCACCATTTCCTTCACTGGACAGAACTTCTCCTGTAACTGGGACATACAGAATTATCCAAAGAATCACATAAGCAGCCCTGTTTGCAGGAAGCAGTATGACTCTGGCAGCACAGGAGAGAGACAGTGTGAGTTCAGGAAAAACCGCATGAGGTCTGTCACATCTCTCTCCTCCACAGGAACTTCTTTCTTGTAAATTACTGTTCCAAAAAGCCCCACTAATTAGACAATGAACAACCATAATATTAGTACAAAGATATTATTAGAAAAAAAGTAGAAAAAAGCAGCAAGTTTTACTAACAGCTGAAAAACACACATTAGGTAAGGCACAGAAAAGAAGAAAGAAAGTGAAGTCGCTCAGTCACGTCTAACCCTTTGCAACCTCGTGGACTGTAGCCTAGCAGGCTTCTCCATCCATGGGATTTTCCAGGCAAGAATACTGGAGAGGGTTGCCATTTCCTTCTCCAGGGGATCTTCCTGACCCAGGGATTGAACCCAGGTCTCCTACATTGCAGGCAGATGCTTTATCCTCTGAGCCACCAGGGAAGCCCACAGGTAAGGCACAAATACAGCAAATATTTTGTTACAATTTTTCAAAACTGCAATGAAACCCTTACCTCTGTGAAGGAAGTAATAATGTTTATGAAGGAAGACCTTGATGTAGAAATACAATAACTCAAGGAAGAGGAACAGAAAGATCTCAATGTACCGATATGGAAATTATTTGAGATGCATTGTTAAGTGAGAATATTAAGTTGTAGAAAACAGGTATAGAATGTTACTGTTTACATATAAAAGCAGAGGAAACATATCCCTACAAATACAGTATTTTCTAACTGTATATCCAAATGAAACTCTTAAGAGGTTACAAGGAACAGTTAACGGTGTCTACACAATGGAGGAGAGGAAGGAATGAATGGGGTGTGGATGAACATTTTCTCTGTAAGCCTTTTTATACACTTTTATTGTGAACAGCACAACTATATTATCAAAAATTGAATATCCCCTCAAGGAGATAGAAAGTTATGATAATTGGAGATATAACACAGTTTTATAAACAACAGTAACGAAAGCGAAAACGTTAGTTGCTTAGTCGTGTCTGACTCTTTGCAACCCTATGGACTGGAGCCCTCCAGGCTCCTCTGTCCACGGGATTCTCTGGGCAAGAATACTGGAGTGGGTTGACATTTCCTTCTCCAGGGGATCTTCCCGATCCACAGATTGAACCTGGGTCTTCTGCGCTGCAGGTGGTCTCCTGCACTGCAGGCGGTCTCCTGCACTGCAGGCAGATTCTTTACCGAATGAGCCACCAGGGAAACTCTAAAAGAACAGTAATAGCTAGCCCAATTAGTTTCATTTCTCTTTTTGGCAGTGTTATTCGACTGGGTTATGAGGGTGAAACCAGAGGTTAAACTCAAGTGGATCACGTTCAATAAAGGCTGGTCCATACTTTCTCTGGCCTGCATGGAGGAACGTAGGCAGGATATGACGACAGGTGGAGGGTTTTGAGCTACTTCCATGTCAGATCCAAAGGGTAAAGACAGGGCTATGCACATTTTGAAGGAACATTTACACTCTGGGTCTCTTTCTGCTGAATAATTTTTAAACAAATATTTGCCTATTAAATTTGCAAATGATAAAAAATGGTAGGCATCCCTAACGTGCTACACAAAAGAATGTTTAAAAGTAAGTAAAAGAAGCCACTGGCTTTAGTAAGGATCTACAGACAGCACGATAAATGCATGAAGTGGAATAAACACAAAAACTTGAACTGGAGCTGACAAAAATCAGCTGTGTACTAGGAGAAAAGACTTAAACGTAGATTGTAAAAAAATAGGCTTTTTGCTTTGAACTATCCAAACACTCGAGTAAAGTGGCCCTCGACCTACACTTTGATTATATTATTATAAGAATGGTACTCAAGACAGCAGTGGTCACTATTGCTTTGTACTCAGCATGTATCAGAAGATGTCTGCTGTCCTGTTATTTTAAAGGGGACATTGAAAACCTGGCTATTTCCAGAGAGGATTTAAAGTTTTAAACTAGTTCAAAATCACTCTTAAAGAGGGGAGGAGCTGAGCATGTTAGCCTGAGGACAGGGAGACTAGGAGAATATTTCCTAAGACTCTCCTAATACTTGAACAGCCACCACTTGGAGATTGGGACAGATCTATTTCTTTTGAATTCAGAAGCACAACTAAGATTAATGAGTTGAATATACAGGAAGTAGATAAAGGATCCGTATCGAGTGAATTTTTTAATAATTAAGAGATGTCTAAAGTAGAAGAAAGTAGTGAATAGCCCTCGACTAAATGAAAAGTTACTTAACTTTATTAGTGATTAAGGGTTTCCCTGGTGGCTCAGATAGTAAAGAATGTGCCCACAATGCAGGAGACCCAGGTTCGAGCCCTGGGTCAGAAGATCCCCTGGAGAAGGAAATGGCAACCCACTCCAGTATTCTCGCCTGGAGAATTCCATGGACAGAGAAGTCTGGTGTGCTACAGTCTATGCAGTCTCAAAGAGTTGGACACGACTGAGCTACTAACACTATCAGTGACTAAAGAACTATAAATCAACTATAACCAGATGCAACTTTAGACAGTTATTTTAGAGTCTATTAGATTTGAAAAAGCATAGAGACTGGTAACATCCAGTCTTAGGAAAAATATGGAGAAAAGAGCCTGCTTATCTATGGCTTGTATGAGTGGAAATTGGTGCTGCCACTGAAAAAGCTAGGGTCTAGCAGACTGTAACACAGATGTACCCTCTGATCCAGCATTTCTATTTTTAGGCATCTCACTTAGAAATATTCATGTCACTGTGCAAGTTCTATGTTCAAGTGTATTTAGTGTAAAACTTTTTGCAATGGCAAAAAAAATAAAAATAATTGGAAGCAATCTAAATGTCAGTGGATCAGGGATTTTTTACATGGTATATCCATGTCCTTGACTGTCTTTCACCCATGAAAAGAACAAAGCATATCTATCTGTACAGATTCAGGACTTACTACTAAGAGAAAACGTTAGTTGTAGACTGTTGTTAGTATAGCCTTCATATAAAACAATAGCAACTCCACAATGATATTATTTGTTGGTCCAGGCACAGCAAATCACTTGAAAGGATATGGAGCAAGCAAGCATATTTGAGGAATGGGGTGAGGGGTGGGTGTGTGGTTTGACCCTAGACATTTGTGAAGTTTTCAATTTATATGTGAGCATGTTTAGGTTTTGTAATGAAATAAAGACTTTAAAAATGGAAAAGCTGACTGGTGAGGTGGAATGTTTAAGCACAGGCCCAAGAAAGTGGGATATGGGGGGAGGTAGAGAGGGAAGAAAGTTGGGTGAAATGACCTCTGAATACCATTAATATTCTGAGATATAATATTCAAGTATCCTTGAACCACACACCTCTAGGCCCTTCTCTGCTAACTCACACAGGAGAAGCTCCCACAAGATGAAAGAAAACAGAGCGTTCTAAAAATGAGCCAAGTTGAAGTAATCACTGCTAAGACCTCATGTGCCCATCACAGAGGGGAGCAGTGCCCTGCCTGGCACACCGCATGTGCCCCTTCAGTACTCTCCCCCCTGCAGTACAGATGGACTTCCCGGCACTAAACTTGGGGATGTTTGGCCAGACAAATGCAAGTAAAGCCAGGAAGCTGCCGTGGGCCTTAACGCATCGAGAGCTCAAGCTTTTGCCAGTGTCCCCACAGGTTGATGGCTTTGCTTCCTGGCTGCGTAGTCAGAGTGGAACACTTCCTTTGACTTATCCTAAGCTCCCTCTCCTAGCTGTGCTCAGTGCAAGCTGATGTGTGCCCTGCAGGCTTTGAAGCCGGGGGCACCTTTGCCAGCTCAGCCAGGCCTTGGTAAAGCCTGCTGGCCACTTCCAGTCCTGGGATCTTGGGGGCCCACCGGCTTCCCACAGGCCCAGTAACCAGAGGCAGGATTGAGTCCATACTCTTGCTTACTGCTCATTGGCGACAAACAGCACTCTCCCCGAGAGGGTCCCTCCTTCCGTGGCCAAGAGAGGAGTCTGAAGAAGACAGCGCACCTGATGCCAGTGAGTCAGAGGCTCAGTGGGGGCTGTTGACAGCCAAACCGTTACCCTGTGGGGCAAGGAAAGAGTTAAAAGCCAATTAGGCTTCAGGCCCAGAACTGGGGACCAGTAGTTCACTGTTTATTGACTCGTGGAACACTTTTAAAATAAGGATAGCTCAATTTACTGAGCAGTTACTATGTGCTGAGTATTGTCCCAGGACCATTAGGTATATTAGCCCATTAAATCTATACAACAACCTATGGAGTTAGGCCAGGCTTCAAATCCAGGGACTTGGTCACTCGATAAATCTATATGGTTGTATCAAAGTTCATTAGAAGCCTAATAATAACAAAGTTTGGGGAATTGATTTCTTGGAAAAGTCTGGCAGGGGGAAAGTCTGGAGTGTGGCCTTTTACTGTCTGAAGCCAAGACATTCAGGGGTTCTGATGGGCTTCTGGAAGCAAGAAAACCTATTGGGGCAGATGGCCTCTACTATCTTTCCAGCCCCAATGTGTGTGTCTGCGTGTCTGTATGTGTCTGTGTGTGCTGGTGTGTCTGTGTGTGTGTGTGTCTGTGTGCCTATACATGTGTGTGTGTCTATGTGTGTGTCTGTGTGCCTATATGTGTGTCTGTGTGTCTGTGTCTGTGTGTGCTGGTGTGTCTATGTGTGTGTGTGTCTGTGTGCCTATATGTGTGTGTGCGTATCTGTATGTCTGTGTGTGTGCACGTGTCTATGTGTGTGTCTGTGTGTGTGCCTATGTGTGTGTCTCTGTGTATGCGTGTGTCTATGTGTGTGTGTGTGTGCCTATATGTGTGTGTCTGTGTATCTGTATGTGTCTGTATGTGCTGGTGTGTCTATGTGTGTGTGTGTGTGTGTGTGTGTGTAAGTTGAGTTGCTTCATTTCATATGAAGGAGGACATCCTGCTGATGCTCTGAACGCAAGGTCACCTGTCCTGGGATTCGGCAGGGGCCGTGGGCTGGCAGGGAATCAGGTGCACACTGAGCAAGGAGTACATCCCTAGAGGGGACATTCTGAATTGAAGATCTGGCGGGGGGGGGGGACTTTATATAGTCTAAATGCTAAGTAACATGAACCACCTTTATATCAAAATACACACTCAGCTATATTATGAGGTAGAATGCAAATGGAGAAGCTTTTTAAAATAAAGCCTTTAACTTCAAAGAGATTTCTCCCATGAAGCAGGCCGCTTCAAGCTTATCTCCCTCACCCTTGCAGGAACAAATTCCTTTACTCGGGATGTGAGTGTGGGGAAGTCTCAGAAATAGATGCACAGATTCCTTGAACACGCATGCTGTGTGGGATAGGAATCACTCACAGACAATGTCCTTTCTCTCTGACTGTCAGTCCAGACAAGGCTTCTGGGGACCCCCTCCTCCTGAGCCCCACAAGCCCCCTGAGCTGTATCACGGGCCCACGGGCACTTCTTTCTCAGCAGGTGCCGTGGGGAGCCTGGATGCTTTCATAAGAAGTGGAGGAGGGGTACTGGTAGTTTGCCTTCTGCCAGGTTACATGACTCAGATCAACCCTCACTGCTGGTGGGACACATGGAGAAGTGTGAGAAGGGAGCAGAGATTCGGGGGTCGCGGAGCAACACAGCCCTTAAGAGAACACCAAACACTGACAGTCAGCTTGAAGGTGGTCCTTCCCCTCTTCCCCCACAACTCTCAAGCCTTTCCAGTAGGAGGGAAAGGGGTACACAGAGCAGGAAGTTACCAATGCTGCAATTAGCATTGTTAGCACCTGCTGCCTGATCATTAAAACAGGATCCTAGATTGTGAAACCGAAAGCTGTAACCTACATGCGGAAAACCTTTTGAGGTATTACTCAGACACAAGACGTTCTACAACCAGGGATGAGGGAAACGAAGACAGGGGCTTGCTCATCAACACCCCCTTCCCCACCAACACCTGTCTATTCTGGAAAAGAACAAGTTGGCTGACAAAGCACAGACCCTATCTCACCCCTCCAAATCCCAACCCAACTGGCTTAAGAGATTTTATTTTAGCCAGAGTTGATATGGCTACCACAGAAAACTGTCTTATCTTTATTCCACTCTAAAAACTAAAAGTAACATTAACATCAGTGTTTATTTTCTGGAAACCTGGAGAAACAAATACTACTGTTTGAACCTACTTCTTTAAAACTTTAAAGTTACAAGGACAAATAGTAGAGGATGATGTGGAAAGGCACAGACGAAGAAGGGGAATGATACCTACTGAGAGCCAACAAAGGCCATGTCACACCAGAAGGTCAGGCTGCGCCATCTGAAACACAAAGGGAATTTCTACTCTGCAAGGAAATAAAAAAGAGACAGAACAAAGAAACATTTGGAATTATTTTTCTGTTGACAGACATACTGGATACATTTGTGAGATCGGTGGGAACATTCACAGAACATTTTCTTTCTCTCTGAAGCACTCTTGCTTTGGCAGCAAGACTCTCTCGGTGGGTGATTAATGCTTGGGTGAGGCTGCACATTTGAGAATGTTGCTTCTTGATGAAACTCTGCACGGACCAGCCCACTGTGCTGCAGTGATCCAGAACTCCACAGGGAGAGCACAGCATTCGGAATGGGGTTTGACTACTGAACAGGAGGATGACTCAGCACACAGGTGACAGCCGTCCTTCGTGGGCTGTGGCACCTCCCCTAGGCAGCAATTCAGAAGGGAAAGGCTACTCAGACCCTTAAAGGATGAAATGGATCACAAGGGTGAAGATGAAGCTCCAAAGGTCACTGTCAGTTCATTCCTTTCTCAGGGAGGCAATAGAACTTCTCACCACACTACTGCAAAACTCGTGCAGAAGTGGCCGTGGCTGATGTCAAATGCAGAGTAAGCAGGAATAGAAAGAACGTTGAAAAAGACATGAAGCTGGACCTGTTTCAGCCATGGAGCTATGGAAAGTCATTTAAATTCTCTGAGCCTCAGTTTCCTCTTTTGTTGCGTGCTTATGCTCAGTCATGTCTGACTCTTTGTGACGCCATGGACTGCAGCATGGGCTCCTCTGTCCATGGGACTATCCCGGCAAGAATACTGGAGTGGGTTACCATTTCCTACCCCAGGGGATCTTCCTGACCCAAGGAACCAATCCGCATCTCCAGCATCGGCAGGCAGATTCTTTTACCATTAAGCTACCTGGAAAGCTCCTTCTGAGTGGCGAAATCTCTCTTCCCTCTCAGGGTTCTTGTGTAGGTCAAGTGGGAAAAAATGTATATGAAAGTGCTTTATAAACTTGAAAGTATTTCACAATTAAAAGACGACATTATTGGTCCATTGCTGGAGCTGTACTGTTCCAAGGAGACACATTCTAGTGAATGCTCTAGAGACTGACAAAGGAAAATCTTATTTTTAAGATTATTTGTATTTATGGTACCATCAAAAGCCTAACTTCTTCCATTCTGCAGTAGTCAGAACATTTCTCGAGTTTTCCATATTTGTCACACTGAATTTGTTGGTATTGCATTACCATTATTTCATCTCCTAAATGGACCATGAGCTTCTCAAGGAGAAACTTAAGTGACTTAATGTACCTTTGCAGGCACCAGTACGGTACCTGGCACTGCAATCAACATTCACTGAATCTGCACAAATGACATCTCAGAAAAGCCAACGTAGATACACTTTTCAAAAAATACCCTAAGGAGGCAGACAAGAGCGGCAAATAAAGCTGTGGAAGTCAATGCCGTCTGCATCTTGATAGTTATTGGACTTCTCTGGTGGCTCAGCAGTAAAGAACACACCAGCCATGCAGGAGATATGGGTTCTATCCCTGGGTCTGGCAGATCCCCTGAAGAAGGAAATGGCAACCCATTCCAGTATTCTTGCCACGGACAGAGGAGCTTTGTGGCATATAGTCTGTGGGGTGGCAGGAGTCGGCCATGACTTAGTGAGTGAGCACATGCACGGCAGTTACTAGAGTTGTTCCCAAATGCCTAGTCTCTTGCTCTGAGCACACAGTAGGACTGCATTCATCCACCCTCCTGTGCTCAGGTACTGCCCTGTGATTTGCTTTGACCAATTCAATGTGAAGTGAGTGGTGTCACTTCTCAGCAGAAGCTAGTACATGCTTTGCCATGCTCTTTTCTCCCCAGTAATCCGTATTGTTCCTTGTTGCAGATAGGGGCTGCGGCACCAGCCTGACAGCCGGGGTGGGTGATGCTGCATGGAGCTAAAGCTGGCACACAAAGAATAAACAGTGTGGGAGAGAAAGGTCCCTGTGTTATCATAAGCCGCTGAAGATTGGTTTTGTTACTGCAGCATGCCCTTGCCTATCCTTACTGATACAGCATCCCTTGTCCATCATGATCTCGAGACAGATGATGGTCTGAGTTAACTAGCTGTACCTTCTGAAGTCTGTCTGACTCGTGCTTCCTCAGTCACCCTGGAAAATTATAACCTGGGTTTATACTTATTAATTTTTTAATTTAAGTTTTAAATTTATTGTCCAGGAAAAAAAAGGTCAATCTTCTCAGGCAGAAAAGGGTAAAATTCTAATGAAAGGTCATTCAAAGGGGATTCATATTACCATCTGAGAAATGAGTCTTCATTTCAGAGTCTCTTCAAGTGGAAAAAAGAGGACAAAAACTAACATTTACCAAGGGCCTTCTTGGAAAATGAGGCAGAGCCTGTAAAATTTTTAGCATGTTACCTAGTATGCAGTAAGCACTCCAAAAATTGTAGCTCCTCTTCCTGTCATTAGCGTGGGTACTTGCCTGGGTTAAAAAGTCCAGACACTGGGCTTCTGAAAGGTTCAACTCTAGCTTCAACACACATATTAATTCTGTGCATTTTACATAATTTTGTATATGCAACTTACTGTTCCATTCTGCTTGATATGCGTCATTAGTTAAGTGGGGACAAAAACAGTACCATCTGCATAGGGTTGCTGTGAGGATTAAATGAGTCATTATATATACATACAAAAATATATACACACACACATATGTGTGTGTGTGTGTGTGTGTGTGTATGGCTCAGAACAGTGTATATAAGCATAAGCTATTATTCAATGTTTCTCATTCAATTCCTAAAGCAATCCTAAGAAGGAGGCACCATTATCCTCATTTTCAATAAATGAAACTAGTATGAACAGACCCTCCCTGTGGGTGACTCACACCTGAAATCTCTCCCCTGTGTGAGCTGTGGATCTCTGCCCTGAAGCTTAGGGAATGAGAGAGGTAGAGGAGATTCCAAAAATCAAGAGCAGCATTGATCTGTACCAACCCGTGGAGGTCTGCCTGTTGCGCGTCCATAAAGTTTACTGTGTGCTTGACTGTCCGAGCCATCAAAATCCTAATGTCAAATGTGTCCTTGGGGAAAAAACCCAAAGATGATATCTTTTTTCAGGATAAGCTGAAGTCAAGCAAGATTGCTATCTAGCTTTCCTCCTGAAATTTTAAGTCAGCAAGAGTGAGGGTTTAGAGGGCATGAGCTTAATGAGAATATTAACAATAAAAGCTCACATTTATTTAGTGCTTACTATACGCCAAGCACTAAGTGCTCTGTACTTTAGTAAGTTCTTTACTAGGTCCTATCTTTTAATCCTCACCAACGTCTCGGGAATAGGCATTTGGTGTTTTTTGGACCATCCAGATTTACCTCCTCTCCACACTCCAAGAAGTTTCACAGCAAGTTAGTCTACCCTCAGCTCCAGGCAGAAGCTGCAGCTCAGGCACCTGACATCAAAAAAGCCAATCAGAGCATTCCTTTCTCCCTGAAGACAGAAACTGATTCACAGATGGAGGCATACGCCAAAGTATGACAAACAGGCTCTATCTAAACTAATTCTGGGGCTTTTGCCTAAGTTATTAGGAAAAGGCAGGTTCTCCTGTGGGACTTAGTTACAAGGATCTGAAGTTGTAGCTTCTGATGCTACCTTGTAACCCTAAGGAGAGACCCTGTCTGGCAACAGGGTAAAATCCCAGGAAATGGAGATACGTGGTAAGAGTAGAAAAACCAGACCCTTGTGACAATGCCTAAACTTGTGCAACAGGTCCCTGAAGCAAGCTCTGTCTCCAGGCTTTGCAGTATTGGAGAACCAATAATTTCATTCTAGCTCAAGCCACTGTGAGTCAGGTTTCCTCCCACTAAAAAGTGAAAAAGTTTCAGATAATGCAAACTTTAGTTGTCTAAGGTTACAGCTAGATGGGATCACAACTGAAACCCACATCTGTCTGGCAACAAACTCTTGCTCCCAGCTATTTATTATCCAAAGCTTCCCCTTCTATTATGCATTTGGTCACTAGAATCAATGAGAGGATATGAATTATTGAACAAGTATGAGGGCTGAGTGTGTGCATGTGGTGAGTCAGGACACTTGGAGAATTAAAAGTTACTTATCAAATGCAGTCAGAAAATCTCCTTGCTTTCAACAGTACCATTCTCTGAGAATTTTCCTAACTGATCAGGAGATCAGAGGTGGAAAACTTGAAACAGCATTCCAAGGAGCTTTTCCTTTGCTTCTGTGATGGCTTAGCATAGAGCCTGGCAGCACAGCTCATCCCAGGTACATGAGTAAGTGGATGAATCAGTAGATAAACACGCGGGAAGAGCCCACTTGCCACTACTGGCGGTCTGAAGTGCTCCTCCACCACGGCACCCTGGAGACTGGACAGGCTGACCCTGAAGAATGTTCCTAACTGATTGCTGGTACCTGCAATAGATGGCAGAAAGCAATACCGTATCTTGTCATGCTTCCTCAAGCCCCACTGAACTATAATGCACTGCATGGCTACCTTATGGGTCCTCAGCCCTGGGGCAAGTATGAAAACGTGTGAAGGGCAAGAGGTTGATAGGGGACAGAGGAAGAAACTCTCTCTAAAGACTCCGCACTTGGGGTGGTGAGAAAAGCAAGGAGGTAATTGAGTGGAGGAAATTACTTGTGGGGAGAATACTGACAAGGGTATTTAGAGGCTGAAAGGCCTTTGGGTCCCCACCCTTGACCTCACGCCACAAGGTGGCTACCTGTTCCAGGACACATCTTTCATGTCCTGAAATACAATTCCTTGGCCTTCTCATTATCTCAATGCAGAGCACAACTGGAGACCTCCAGAGTCTCTTGATACTGCCAGCGTTTACAGAAGTGGATTTCCCTTTCCTGTTCTTCCATAGCCACTCATGCACCCTGACGGCATCTGTCATGGTGGCCGATACCTCGTCTAGTGGGGAACGGGGGCTCCATTGGGCACACTTCTCAATTCTGGGGTCAGGGTCATCTGGACCATAGCAACGGGCACGGTCTACAAATGCTCGCTCCCTCCCCTCAGTGAGCCAGATATGGAGCGAATGCTCCAGCACACGCCTGGGGTGGGAACACAGCAAGAACTCCCCGCTGGCTGGGCTAAAGGTCTTGGCTTTTAGCGAAGAGATCTGGGGTGTACATTAGTATTAGCATTAGCTGCTCAGTCATGTCTGACTCTTTGCAACCTCATGGACTGTATCCCTCCAGGCTAGTCTGTTCCATGGAATTCCCCAGGCAAGAATACTGGAGCGGGTTACAATTTCCTTCTCCAGGGGATCTTCCTGACCCAGGGAACAAACCCGGGTCTCCTGCACTGCAGGCAGATGCTTTACCGTCTGAGCTACTAGGGAAGCTGTTTTTAGCCTCTGAGCTACTAGGGGTGTGGATTAAGAGTGGCTTTACTCAAATTCTTCCGTTGCCTGGCTGTGTGCCTTGGGTGAGTCATCTGAACTCTGTGCTTCAGTTTCCTTATTTCTAAAATGGGGATAATTATAAACTCATTTTGTAGGGTTACAGTAAGGGTTAAATGAATTAATACAAGTAAAGCACTTTAAGCAGTGCTTAGCATTTTGTTCCTACTATATAAGTGCTGGCTATTATTCTCTGAACTTCACCTTCTGAGATCACACAGGGGACTAAGGCAGTGATTCCCTGTTGGACTGTACCATGGGATTACTTGGAAAGTTAATTAAAAATTCAAATTCCCAGGCACAACTGCAGTGATAAGGCTGGGGGACCTTATCACTGGAGATAGAAGGCCTTTGAGATGAGAAAAAGGTTTCCCTACTAAGGCTGTGTATGTGTGTGCTGTACAGCCCATGAATCAGATGGGAATTCAGTTCATTAGTTTCTATTCCTCCCCAACCCAGTGCCTGCCGACCTGCAGGGAAGAGAAAAAAACAATAGAACAAACAAAAAATGTGGATTACAGTTAGATATTAGCCAAAGGAAGGCTCTGAATCAGGAGACAATGCCTCAGATGCCCTGTGGGAGTCAGGAAGGCTTAATACAGTTGAGTCAACAGCCAGTCCCAAACCTGCAAGCAAAGCACCAGGCCTCCAAGACTCTTTCAGACCATGAAAGGCTAGTACTATTTCTCACCTCTGAGCCGTTGTTTGCTTTTCCTTCTCCCTAGAATATTCCTTCCCCTCCTTTGCCCCATTAATTCCTAGTCAATCTTTATGACTCAGCTCAAATATTTCCACTTGAAAATGTAAAACCTAGTATTACAATTAAATATTCAAGTTTTACTCACTTAAAAGCAGAAGTTATTCTTTTTCTCTCAATGTATATTTAACACTTAGCATGGGGCCTCGAACACTGTTAGCACATAAAAACATCTATGTAACTATCTTTGTATTTAATGAATGAATGGAGAACTGGGCACCTAAACAGCCCTGTGTGTGGGCCAGTGACAATAAGGACAATGCTGTGCTCAGTCATGTCTGACTCTCTGCGACTCTACAGACTATGGCCCGCCAGGCTCCTCTTTCCATGAAATTTCCCAGGCAAGAAACTGGAGTGCGTTGCATTTCCTACTCCAGGGGATTCTCCCCACACAGGAATCAGATTTGCTTCTCCTGTGTCAGGAGGCAGATTCTTCACCATTGAGCCACCTGGGAAGCCCAATAAGGGCAATGGGGAAATGGAAAATCATTTGCCAAAGTCTCTTCTCCTTCATCTCGTTTCTCACACTCTCTTCCATCATGGGCGAGAGAAAGGCTGTCCATCAGTTCAGTTCAGTCACTCAGTCGTGTCCGACTCTTTGAGACCCCATGAATCGCAGCACGCCAGGCCTCCCTGTCCATCACCATCTCCCGAGTTCACTCAAACTCATGTCCATCAAGTCAGTGATGCCATCCAGCCATCTCATCCTCTGTCATCCCCTTCTCCTCCTGCCCCCAATCCCTCCCAGCATCAGAGTCTTTTCCAATGAGTCAACTCTTTGCATGAGGTGGCCAAAGTACTGGAGTTTCAGCTTCAGCATCAGTCCTTCCAAAGAACATCCAGGACTGATATCCTTTAGAATGGACTGGTTGGATCTCCTTGCAGTCCAAGGGACTGTCAAGAGTCTTCTCCAACACCACAGTTCAAAAGCATCAATTCTTCAGTGCTTAGCTTTCTTCACAGTCCAACTCTCACATCCATTCATGACTATTGGAAAAACCACAGCCTTGACTAGACGGACCTTTGTTGGCAAAGTAGTATCTCTGCTTTTTAATATGCTATCAAGGTTGGTCATAATTTTCCTTCCAAGGAGTAAGCATCTTTTAATTTCATGGCTGCAATCACCATCTGCAGTGATTTTGGAGCCCAAAAAAGTAAGTCTGACAGTGTTTACACTGTTTCCCCATCTATTTGCCATGAACTGATGGGACCGGATGCCATGATCTTCATTTTCTGAATGTTGAGCTTTAAGCCAACTTTTTCACTCTCCTCTTCTACTTTCATCAAGAGGCTTTTTAGCTCTTCTTCACTTTCTGCCATAAGGGTGGTGTCATCTGCATACCTGAGGTTGTCGATATTTCTCCTGGCAATCTTGATTCCAGCTTGTGCTTCTTCCAGCCCAGCGTTTCTCATGATGTACTCTGCATAGAAGTTAAATAAGCAGGGTGACAATATACAGCCTTGATATACTCCTTTACCAATTTGGAATCAGTCTGTTATTCCATGTCCAGTTCTAACTGTTGCTTCCTAAACTTGCATATAGGTTTCCCAAGAGGCAGGTCAGGTGGTCTGGTATTCCCGTCTCTTTCAGAATTTTCCACAGTTTATTCTGATCCACAAAGTCAAAGGCTTTGGCATAGTCAATAAAGCAGAAATAGATGCTTTTCTGGAACTCTCTTGCTTTTTCCATGATCCAGGAGATGTTGGCAATTTGATCTGTGGTTCCTCTGCCTTTTCTAAAACCAGCTTGAACATCTGGAAGTTCATGGTTCACGTATTGCTGAAGCCTGGCTTGGAGAATTTGGAGCATTACTTTACTAGCATGTGAGATGAGTACAATTGTGCAGTAGTTTGAGTATTCTTTGGCATTGCCTTTCTTGGGGATTGGAATGGAAACTGACCTTTTCCAGTCCTGTGGCCACTGCTGAGTTTTCCAAATTTGCTGGCATATTGAGTGCAGCACTTTCACAGCATAATCTTATAGGATTTGAAATAGCTCCACTGGAATTCCATCACCTTCACTAGCTTTGTTTGTAGTGATGCTTTCTAAGGCCCACCTGACTTCATATTCCAGGATGTCTGGCTCTAGGTGATTGATCACACCATCATGATTATCTTGGTCATGAAGATCGTTTTTGTACAGTTCTTCTGTGTATTCTTGCCACCTCTTCTTAATATCTTCTGCTTCTGTTAGGTCCATACCATTTCTGTCCTTTATCGAGCCCATCTTTGCATGAAATGTTCCCTTGGTATCTCTAATTTTCTTGAAGACATTTCTAGTCTTTCCCATTCTGTTGTTTTCCTCTATTTCTTTGCACTGATCGCTGAAGAAGACTTTCTTATCTCTCCATGCTATGCTATTCTTTGAAACTCTGCATTCAGATGCTTATATCTTTCCTTTTCTCCTTTGCCTTTTGCTTCTCTTCTTTTCACAGCTATTTGTAAGGCCTCCCCAGACAGCCATTTTGCTTTTTTGCATTTCTTTTCCATGGGGATGGTCTTGATCCCTGTCTCCTGTACAATGTCACGAACCTCCATTCATACTTCATCAGGCACTCTGTCTATCTGATCTAGGCCCTTAAATCTATTTCTCACTTCCACTGTATAATCATAAGGAATTTGATTTAGGTCATACCTGAATGGTCTAGTGGTTTTCCTTACTTTCTTCAATTTAACTCTGAATTTGGCAATAAGGAGTTAATCGCCAAACTGCTGTATGTCACTTTATAAGTACACATAGTGGAAACAAGACTCCTGTCATCCTGGAAAATGTTTGGAAACAGAACACTGTAAATTTAAGCAAACTTTCTCAGTATTCAGAAAGAGAATGAAAGTGTCCTTGTGGAAATAAGCCATTGTCACAAAAGTTTTTATAGTAGGGAAATGGGGCAAGGGAGGGTGGGGAAACAAGGAGCATTGTAGGAAGGAAGAAGAGGAGAGAGGGAAGGGAGAGGAGGGGAAGGTCAGAGAGTCATAGAAGTTCCCAGAAAGCCCAGAAACACTCAACCTTGTCTCTCCTTGAGAAGCCCCTGGGAAGCTGTTACAACATGATACAGCCTGGACTGAAGCCCCTAGTTGTGATTTATTGGATCTGGGGGTGTAGCACTTATTTGTTTCCAAAGCTCAACAGGTGATTCTAATGCACGACCAGGGTTGAAGACCTGAGTCAGTGGTTCTAGAATCCTGGCCAAGTAGGTGAAAGGGAAAACCGAGAAGGCAAAGACCGCCCTCCGCCTGGCAGTGGCTGAGGCTGGGAACTGCTCTCGGTTCTCTGTGTACTAGTCTCTGCATTCAACCTCAGCTGTGCCACTCACTTTATGCCAATTAAAACCCAGCAGCCACGACCAGTGTGGTGCAAATGGGCACTGTTCCTGGGGCAGACGGAGAGCGGTGGGCAGAGAGCCCACTGCCTGGGTTTTTAAAATTTTTCTGGCTGGACTATATTTCCAATTCTTAGAAATCTCCAACCTCGTTCTGAAATGCATCAGAAGATAATTAAAGCAGATGGGAGCTGGCATCGTTTTGGATCTCCTAAGATACATTGTCGGAGATGGATCAGGAAACGAATCTGTTGACTTGGAAGCTGAAGATAATTTCCATTGTTTTTATCATATGTGGGTTCTATTTTCCAAGTTAGCTTATGGCCTCTTTTGAGTGCATAAGGTAGAGTATACACGCTTTTTTTTTTTTTTTTTGGTCCTGACTTCAAATTTCAAGTGTCCCCATCTCCTCTTCTCCACCATAATACATGCAACATCTTGAAAAGTCTTGCAGGTACAGTCCAGAAGGAAAACAATCTTAACACTGGCTATACCTAAACACAACCAGAATACAGAGAAAGAGCCCAGCCATTTACCATCATATCAGCCTCTCCAAGGTCTCCATACAGAGCTGAACCCAGAAAAGTATCCATGAGAATCTCTCCTCTGGCGTCTCTTTGGTTCTCGCCTCTCCTCTCACTTACCATTGTCCTTTGTCCTTTCTCCTCCTTCACATCTCTCCCCCGTCACAGTGTCCTGGACCTGTATTTGAAGGATGGTGGTACAGCCCACCACCCCCTGCCAGCCAGGTTCTCTTGCAGAAGTTAACAGTGGCGGTTTCTCCAATGCACACACTCCTTCGTCTTGCTAATATGAACACATGTTCTCAAAGCATAACTGAGACGTTTCCCTATAATAAAAATCTCTGAAACTAACACATTGTAAATCAACTATACTCTAGTATTAAGAATCTTTGCTTCCTCCTTCTGACAAAAAAAAAAAAATTTCACTCTTCCCCATTAAAAACTTCCTTCCTTTCTAGGCAAAAAAAAAAAAAGAAAGAAAGAAAGAGAAGGGAGAAAAGTAAGGGAGGAAGGATAACCCTTTTCTGCTGTTTGACAATTAAGCAACTTTGGGGCATTTAGTGGAATATGTTCTACCAAAATTAACCACCAGTGACATGCTAACCCCGGTGAGCTACAGGCCATGGGGCTGCAAAGAGCCAGACATGACTGAGCAAGGACGCACAACATGCTAACCTGAGGAGAAACACATATAACCTGAAGAAACAGAAGACACAAGCGAGGATCTAAGAATGTCACCTAAGCCACACGCAATGCTGACGATGTAGCCTAAGAGGGTGTGGTTGGAATGGCCTGCTGGGAATGCCTGGTAGGAGAAAGATACATGTCTAGAAACATATTGTGTCTTTATTACTTATCCATTCCTGTTATATAGCAGGACTTGAAGCTTGGTTGTTGTTGACAATTTTCCACATCAGTAGCATGTAGACATACCATTCTGTAAAGTGGTATATCTATAAAGATGCTCAGCTCATTCTGTCTCTGGTTCTACTGGCTTAAACCCCAGCAAAGTAAATGGCTTAAACTTCACATGCATTGTATTTATATGCTTTTGCATTTGTAAAAATAGGGTTTTTTTTAGTATAAAGCAGAAAGGGAAATGGATGCACAGGCTTTAAAAGAAACCAAGCTTCAGGCTGTCTCTTTCCTAGGAAGATAGGGAGAGCCAGGAATTCTGTAAAGGAATCCATGGAGCATTGCTCAGTGTACCAACAGGAATCTAGGCATTACTGGTTTGCATGAGAACAGGGCCCACAGAAACGGACCAGAAGAAATACTGCATCAAGACAACTATGGGGGACACTTTTTGTTCATTCTACCCAGCAAATAGTTTCCTCTTCTGGTTGTAGCACCAGATTTTCTTCTGAAAGGCACCTCGTCCTCACTCTCAGTTCTTGGTGTTTGGATGGTCTTGATTTTGCCCTCAACAGTAAAGTCTACTACGTAGCAGAGTTGTAGCCAATCAGAGTATCTTATCTCCTTGGCCTTGATGATGGACCCCAGGGTTAAGCATGAGACCCCAGGATAGTCAAGCGAAAGACTTTTGTTCTAACTGTTGCACCAGAGAAGAGGCCCTGGAGCCCTGAGTCTATAAATCCAGATTTGTTGGAAACCACATTACTGCCACGAGGGAAGAGCCCTATCCAAGAATGGAGTTGAGCTGATGGGTAGAGAGAGACCTGAACCCAATGAGTGTCTGTGCCCTGGGATCCATTTGTGCCTGAGAAGCTGAATCTACTCTTGGGCTTTTAAGATCCATTAGCCAAAAATATTCTTTCTCGATAAATCATTGTTTCATTCTTTCTTTTTTTGTCAGTTAAAACTACAAGAGTCTTAACTAAATAGAAAATAGCTAATAAGAGTCTGTCATATGTGTCATGAATATAATTCTGATGAATAGTTTGCCTAATTCAGGGGAGTTCTAATTCTGTGAGTATGGAATTAAAGTGCTTTAGCTTAGAGTGTGTAGACTCAGACCCAGGGATGATGAAGTAATGTCTGCTGAACTTGAACTCTGTCTGGAAATGGACCGCTCTGATGCCAGAGGATCCAGAAATTGAAACAGTATATCCCTGACTACACAGATCTGGATTTGTACGGGCCCAGCAGCAGAGTATTATGGAAGAGCAATGGATTTGATACAGGTTACCAAAAAGATGAATACTGAGGTCTATGTCATGAGCAAGAGTTCAAGAGCTGCAGACATAAAAGGAGCAGCATAGGAAATATCAAGAAGAAATACTGGGTAGCTGAAAGACTACAGTTCCAGGAATCATTGCAATATAAATGAAACAGGAATAGTGGTATATGAAAGTCCAAACATGGTTACATTGCTGGTGGCATTCCTGCCAAAGTTCTCTGTGATGCTTTGTGCATATATTTGGCTTTCAGTTAAAATCTGGCTGTATCTCGTGGTAATTTGAAATATTCTTCTTTGGTCCACATGGTACTTCTATGAACTAGTGACTATCTGGGCCAAATATATTTTTGGGAAAGACCAGAAGGCCTAAAACTCTAGCTTTACCAAAAGTACCTTTAGTAGAAATTTCAGTTTGGGGGCAGGACTGGCCCAGGAACAAACCCATCCAGTTCCTTCATGGTAGAATTGAGCAGCTTGTCCATTCAGTGGAATAGATTCCCTTCAAGCCACACCATGGTCAAGAAGGCATTCAGGAGAGTCAGAGTAGAGAGGTGCAAGAAAGGAGCTCTCACCATCTGTGGCAGGATTCTGCTTACATTCATCTTCCCTTGTCTTTTTGCAAGCACAGATTCCAATTTCTATAAAGAACAACTGACTACAGGCCCTCCACCACTGGCCTTCCTGCCATCACTCTACCTGCTCTTTGTCAAGCATGATGAGTGCTCATCATCACTCAAAATACTCTGAAAAGGAAACTGGGAAATCTCTTTCAGTTCCTTAAGTGGTATACTGTGACCTTTTAAAGGTCAGCTCAGCTCATCCATGTCAAGGTGTGGGTTCACCTGACTCTGTGTGAGCACGACCCAGCAGTGCCTCACCTCAGACCTGCACCACGAGCTCTCCCCTCCTGCTCTGAGGGCCCCTGCAGACTGTGGGGCATGAGGTACCGTGACCCAAACTTGGTGTCCCTGCACGCACAACCAGAAGTTCAGACTACTAAACGTTAAGGAGTAAACAGCTGGCCAACGAAGAGCCAAGAGCCAATGGGTGAATCCACTTCTTTCCAATGCTCTATATAACTGGTCCTGACATGTACTTCATATGACTTCCTGAAGATGGTCCTGAGGGATCCAGCAATCTCTCAGTATTTGCTACCTGGTGGTGATCAGCTCAGAAATGCACTTTTGCATTAGTTCTGCCTCCTTCCTTGCCTCACTTTGGTTTCTCCTCATTCTTGTTTCACTGGGACTGCATCAGTTCAGTTGCTAAGTCATGTCTGATGTTTCGCGACCCCATGGACTGCAAAACTCCAGGCTTCCCTGTCCATCACAAACTCCCGTAATTTGCTCATACTCATGTCCCTCAAGTCAGTGATAGCATCCAAACAATTCATCCTGTGTCAACCCCTTCTCCTCTGCATACATTAATAAAATAGCTTATGAGATTTGCCTAAGATCCTGATTCCTGGGGAACCCAAGCTAAGACAATATGGTTGGGATGGTCCCTGAATGCAGACCCTCAAGGTGGAATTACTGGTAGGTTAAGATCCACTGTACTGTCGCTCACTGCCTCCAGGCTAATGGCCCCTCATTGCTGTCAGGCTGGTAACTCCAGGACAGAATGAGCATTAAGTATATTCCTACAACAGGAGGAGACACTTACACAACAAAACGTTGCAGAAGCTGGTTAATATTTTCTGCTAAGAACCATGGAAATAGGTACTGGAGTGGATTTTCAGGGTGTTGGATTGGGGGTTTGGAGGGCAGCATATGTCAGGGTAGTTCAGTCACCCAGTCACATCTGACTCATTGCAACCCCATGGACTGTAGCACACCAGGCTTCCCTGTCCATCACCAACTCCCAGAGTTTACTCAAAACTCATGTCCACCAGTCAGTGATGCCTTCCAACCATCTCATCCTCTATTGTCCCCTTCTCCTCCTGCCTTCAATCTTTCCCAGCATCAGGGTCTTTTCCAATGAGTCAGTTCTTCATATCAGGTGTCCAAAATACTGGAGTTTCAGCTTCAGCATCAGTCCTTCCAATGAATATTCAGGACTGATTTCCTTTAGGATGGACTGGTTTCATCTCCTTGCAGTCCAAGAGACTCTCAAGAGTCTTCTCCAATGCCACAGTTCAAAAGCATCAATTCTTCACCACTCAGCTTTCTTTATGGTCCAACTCTCACATCCATACATGACTACTGGAAAAATCATAGCCTTGACTAGACGGACCTATGTTAACAAAGTAATGTCTCTGCTTTTTAATATGCTGTCTAGTTTGGCCTAGATTTTCTTCTAAGGAGCAAGTGTCTTTTAATTTCATGGCTGCAGTCACCATCTGCAGTGATTTTGGAGCCCAAAAAAGTAAAGTCTGTCACTATTTCCATTGTTTCCCCATCTATCTGCCATGAAGTGATGGGACCATATGCCATGATCTTAGCTTTTTGAATGTTGAATTTCAGGCCAGCTTTTTCACTCTCCTTTTTCACTTTCATCAAGAGGCTCTTTAGTTCTTCCTCACTTTCTGCCATAAGGGTGGTGTCATCTGCTTATCTGAGGTTATTGAGATTTCTCCCGGCAATCTTGATTCCAGCTTGTGCTTCCTCCAGCCTGGCATTTCACAGGATGTACTCTGCATAGAAGTTAAATAAGCAGGGTGACAATACACAGCTTTGACAGACTCCTTTACCAATTTGGAACCAGTCTGTTGTTCCATGTCCAGTTCTAACTGTTGCTTATTGACCTGCATACAGATTTCTCAGGAGGCAGGTAAGGTGGTCTGGTATTCCCATTTCTTGAAGAATTTTCCACAGTTTGTTTTGATCCACACAGTCAAAGGCTTTGGCATAATCAATAAAGCAGATGTTTTCCTAGTACTGCCTTGCTTTTATGATGCTCCAACAGATGTTGGCAATTTGATCTCTGGTTCCTCTGCCTTTTCTAAATCCAGCTTGAACATCTGGAAGTTCATGGTTCATGTACTGTTGAAGCCTGGCTTGGAGAATTTGGAGCATTACATTGATAGCATGTGAAATGAGTGCAATTGTGCAGTAGTTTGAGCATTCTTTGGCATTGCCTTTCTTTGGGATTGGAATGAAAACTGAACTTTTCCAGTCCTTTGGCCACTGCTGAGTTTTCCAAATTTGCTAGCATATTGAGTGCAGCACTTTCATAGCATCATCTTTTAGGATTTGAAACAACTCAGCTGGAATTCCATCACCTTCACTAGCTTTGTTCATAGTGATGCTTCCTAAGAACCACTTGACTTTGCATTCCAGGATGTCTGCCTCTAGGTGAGTGATCACACCATCATGGTTATCTGGGTCA
This sequence comes from Ovis canadensis, assembly GCF_042477335.2. Classification (NCBI taxonomy): domain Eukaryota; kingdom Metazoa; phylum Chordata; class Mammalia; order Artiodactyla; family Bovidae; genus Ovis; species Ovis canadensis. Next base: position 71,723,476 of record NC_091246.1, read on the forward strand.
TGAAGATCTTTTTTGTATAGTTCTTCTGTGTATTCTTGCCACCTCTTCTTATTATCTTCTGCTTCTGTTAGGTCCACACCATCAAGGCAGGAGGAAACAAACTAGTGTTTCATTTTTCCCCCTTCTCTATATAAATTTAAAAAGAGGTTTCTCTTAAAATTCTGTGTTGCCATAAGGACACCTGGTTCCACCTGAACTTTTCTCAAACCTTGAGCCAACCAATGCGTTTTTCTTATGGAAATGTTTGTCTTAAGCTATGTTAATGTGCTATGTATTTACCCCAGAGTCTTTTTCAAGACAGTTCTGCCTAAAGGCTCAGGCTCAGAACCAACTTGACAAGCCAGTATGTTATACTCATACATTGTTCTCCTAATCTATGTTAATGAAACTATATATTTGTATGGGAATCTGCCTTTCTTTAAGATTCAGGTCAATCATTTTATGGCCAGGGATGACTAACCTGGTGCCAAGGTTATCTCAAAATGCATATTCTGGGTGAGGGGCTTGGTGCCATTTTGTGAGTTTTGAGACATTTTCTTTCTTTAATGAGCAGACTGCTAGGAGCTATGTAACATTCAGCTAAAGACAAGCAGGGGGACACTCTTTCTGCCCTCTTCTGATGTCTATGTCAGAAGCTTTCTCTATCCCTTTTATACTTTCGTAAAACTTTATTACATGAAAGCTCTGAGTGATCAAGCCTCCTCACTAGCCCTGGATTGAATTCCTCTCCTCCAGAAGCCAAGAATCCTGGCATCTTTCGTGGTTCAGCAACAACCTTTCACATCTTTGCATGAAACGGTCCCCTGGTATTTCTAATTTTCTTGAAGAGATCTCTAGTCTTTCCCATTCTATTCCTCTATTTCTTTGCATTGATCTCTGAGAAAGGCTTTCTTATCTTTCCTTTTTATTCTTTGGAACTCTGCATTCAAATGGGTATATCTTTCCTTTTCTCCTTTGCCTTTAGCTTCTCTTTTCTCAGCTATTAGTAAGGCCTCCTCTGACAACCATTTTGCCTTTTTGCATTTCTTTCTCTTGGGGATGGTCTTGATCCCTTCTTCCTATACAAAGTCACGAACCTCTGTCCATAGTTCTTAAGGCACTCTATCAGATCTAATCCCGTGAATCTATTTGTCACTTTCAGCATATACTTGTAAGGGATTTGATTTAGGTCATACCTGAATGGTCTAGTGATTTTCCCTACTTTCTTTAATTTAAGTCTCAATTTTGCAATAAGGAGTTCATGATCTGAGCCACAGTCAGTTCCCGGTCTTGTTTTGGCTGACTGTATAGAGCTTCTCCATCTTTGGCTGCAAAGAATATAATCAACCTGATTTTGGTATTGACCATCTGGTTATGTCCATGTGTAGAGTCTTCTCTTGTGCTGTTGAAAGAGGGTATTTGCTATGACCAGTGTGTTTTCTTGGCAAAACTCTGTTAGCCTTTGCCTTGCTTCATTTTGTACTCCAAGGGCAAATTTGCCTGTTATTCCAGGTATCTCTTGACTTCCTACTTCTGCATTACAGTCCCCTATGATAAAAAGGACATCTTTTTGGGGTGTTAGTTCTAGAAGGTTTTGTAGGTCTTATTGACAAGGCACTCCCAGGATTCAACATTCTAGCAGATACCATTATTAACAGTCTCTGGAGATGTCATTGTGAAGAACTGTCATCATGATGGCCTGTAGTTAATGAGATGGAGATTCCAGAATCTCTGCAGCATAGTAATTTTTTGAATTTATTTTTTAATTGGAGGAAAACTGCTTTATAATATATTCATTGTGGCATAGTATTGAAGAAGGGATCTAAAGGCTCAGAGAGGTGGAAAAGCTAGGTGGATTTACTGTGGAAGACCTAAGAATGTTCCACCTAACTTTTCTCAGGCAAAGTCCAGGAAACTCTCATTTCATAAAGATAACAGGGAAAAAACCAGGAGAAAGCAGAGGCATTTTTGAGACATTTAAGGTGGCCATTCTCATTTCATAAAGGACAGTGACATGGCATGTGGCCATTAAACCGTGGTCTGAATGAGCACCACCTGGATAGAATTTCAGAATGTACAAAGTAAGAAAGCAGTAAGTAACCATCATAGGCAAGAATGTCATGATTACTGTGTTGGACAGCAAGACTAGAGTGACAGTCAGGGAACCCCGACCCAGAGGCATCTGTGCTGGTTGCTAAGAGATCCTAGTGTTATTAAAGAGGTGAAATAGGTGCAGAATCACTAGGATAGTACTCAACTCTGTAACAACAACATAAAGTTTGTTAACTTATGAGCAGGATGATGTCAATTGTCACAATGGAGATTTGGTCCCTCATCCAGTTTCCAGATCTGGTTTTTGGATCCAGTGACCACTGGCCCAAGACTGAAGGGGAAACTCAGTCCCCTGAGGAGGGATCTGAGGAGGGATCTGCAGCGCCATCATAGGAACATATAGGAAACAATTCCCAAATCTTCTCTGTGGGAAAGCAACTGTGTGGGAGAAAGGAGAATATCTAGATTTTTTCTGAGGAATGTGAGGTAAGAAGTCACATTGATATGAGAAATTTTAGAATATCTCTGGTTGGTAACAGCTTATGAAGGTAGCAGAGGAAGGTCTCACCACGACTACGGCACTTGGTGTCCAATGAGTACTTCCCTACCCTGTGGTAACTATCTCAGTCCCTGGATGTACAACTGGGAGAGAAATATTCAGCACCTGGTAAAACCCTTACACTGGCCTGTAAAGAAAGGGCTACGACGGTAGTATAAGGAGAGGACCCATCCCTAAATTGAAACTCCCCATTCCCCAGGTAGATAACACTCACATCTTTAATTTATAAATAAGGGAACTTGCCTGGTGGTCCGGTGGCAAAGACTGAGCTCCCAATGCAGGGGGGGCAGGTTCAATCCCTGGTCAGGGAACTAGATACCGCATGCTGCAACTAAAGATTTCACATGCTGCAACTAAGACCCGACACAGCCAAATTAATAAACACCTAAATATAAAATTTTTTATAAATAAATTGGGTCTAAGAGAAGTTAGATTAACTTGGCTAAGTGTTTACAGTTAGTAATGGATAGAACCAAGAATCAAATGCAGTTGAATCTGGCTCCAGAGTCTGATTTATCTATTAATAGTGTTTAACTACTGCCTACTTGCCTGTGTCCATGGACAAAGAAGCCTGGCAGGCGGCAGTCCATAGGGTCGCAAAGATTCAGATATGACTGAGGGATTAAGCATGCATGGACTCACTTGCCTACATTTGTATATTCTATAACTGCAATAAATATAACAAGTAAATGAGCACCATCTCAAACTTCTTGAGAATATCTGGTTACTCCCCTTAATTGTTCCCACGTATACATTTTTCTCACATATTTATTTACAAGAATCCATTAAAATTTGTAGTTAAAGACCTTGGTTTGCACCCACTGAACCAATTATTTTTAGTAATGTCAGTAGTACCTATCACATAAAGAAGTTTTACAGCTGAGAATAATGATGTTCATGACTGAGCCTACTCTGAAGAGACATTTTTCAGTCTTAATTAATAAGGGCAAAAAAATCTTAGTCAAATGAGAAAAGAAAATTATTAATTTTGTAGGTGACCACTACTAACATCAGAATGTAGTAATCTTGTCTATTTACAGAAAACCCCATGACTCGTTATTTAAAAACAGTTAAGTTATAGGCATACTGCATATTTAAATTAAAATGAATTTAGAGTTAAATGCATATTTGAAAGAAGGTTAAGTGAAAGAAGTAAAATATAAAAGAAGAAGAAGGAAGTGAATACCAAAGTGAGGGTGGGGAAGCCTTTTTTCAAATAAAGGAAAAGAAAGAAACTGTAAAAGAAACTATTGGGAGGTTTACATACATAAAAGTTTCTAACTTCTTTTGTGATAAAAACCACCACAAAGAATATTACAAAGTGAAGTGAAAAGTCTGAAGAAAATACAACACAGTCTTAATATCCGAAGCACCGAAGAACTTGTCACCTGTGGTTTGTTGTTCACTTGAGCACTAGAGAAGGAAAGCATCTTCCAGAACTAGGCCCCCAAGGTCATACATCTGACTGGTCATAGAGCTGAGTATAGAATCCAGGTTCAACTAAAAAAAAAGAAAAGTCTTAATATCCTTAATATATAAGGAATTCTTATAAATAATGCATTTGTCTTCTAGTTACCCAAAATGTCCTGAACAATTATGATGAGCTAGGTCAATTTTCATTTCAATCCCCAAAAAGGGCAATGCTGAAGAATGTTCAAACTACCTTATAGTTACACTCATTTTTCACCTTAGTAAGGCTATGCTCAGAATCCTTCAAGCTAGGCTTCAGCAGTAAGTGAATGCAGAATTTACAAGCTGGGTTTAGAAAAGGCAGAGGAACCAGATATCAAATTGGCAACATTTGTTGGATGGTAGAGAAAGCAAAGGAATTCCAGAAAAGTACCTACTTCTGCCTCATTGACTATGCAAAAGCCTATGACTATGTGTATCACAACAAATTGTGGGAAACTCTTAAACAGCTGGGGCTACCAGACCACCTTACTTAAGACACCTGTATGCAGGACAAGAAGGAACAGTTAGAACCGGACATGGAACAACCAGCTGGTTCAAACTTGGGAAAGAAGTACAACAGGCTTTATATACATTTCACATGTATATCATGTGAAATGCTGGGCTGGAAGAATTACAAGCTGGAATCAAGATTGCTGGACATCTAAGGTCTATGGTTCTGGGGAGAAGTCTGGCCTGGAGTTCTAATTACGAGACTTGTCAACATACAGTATTTACTGCCAAGATCCTAAATGAGATCATTAAGAAAGTGAGAACAGACAGAAAACAGAAGACATTTAAGAACTAACCTGGAGTCAATCTAACAAGGAAGATTTGAGTCAGGAGGAACAGTCAGCAAAGGAGACTTGGTGCCAATAAAGAAGGAGGGAAATCGGGCTTAGGCTCCAGAAGTGAAGAATCAAAGGTGTCGAGTGTTGTTGCTATTAAGTCAGTTGAGGACTGATGATGAATTGTATCTGGTGATCTTATTTACTCTGTCTGTTAATTATTCCTCAATCTCTCAGCTCACTCCCGCAGAACATACACAGACTCACTGCTTACACCCACCTCCTTCTCTCAGCCAGCATTTCCACTTCTTCGCCTCTTCTAATGGAGACTGAAAATCATGCAAGCTTTCACTACCTGTTCCTTGGATCCATGCAAGAAAGGACCCGCACACTCGCAATCTAAAGCAGAAACTTCCTTATACAAGGAGGGGAAGTAGAAGCAGAGTGAAGGCTATGAATTTTGATAACTATATATTAAAAAACTTTGTGTGTCTGTTGACTGAAAATAAAACCATTCAAATGTACTAGCTATCAAAGAAATACAGATTAAAAATAAATTGGCCACCATTTTTTTTGCAAATCAAATTGGCATTTAACAAAACATAGCCCGTATGGGCAAGACTCAGCAGACATTTTCATATACCACTGGTGGAAGTGTTAATTGGTGAAACTTCTCTACAGGGCAATTTGGCAACATATAAGAATAATTTTTTTAAAGTTCATTCTTCACATCTTTTGGTCCAGTGATTCTTCTTTTAGCTATTTATTGTAAGGTAATAATCAGAATGCACAAGATTTCTATAATAGGATATTCACTTCATTGCTGCTTCCTATAGAATTTAGGGTGTAGAAGTCTATAAAATTCTATATGCTTGTGGAATATAGGAACAATACCTTAGTGGTGTTTCCTAATAGAAGGAACAGAATTAAAATGGTAGTGGTAGTGGTTTAGTTGCTAAGTCATGTTCATCTCTTTTGCGATGCCATGGACTGTAGCCTGCAAGTCTCCTCTGTCCATTGGATTTCCCAGGCAAAAATACTGGAATGAGTAGCCATTTCCTTTTCCAGGGGAGCTTCCTGACCCAGGGATCAAACTCAGGTCTCCTGCATTGCAAGTGGATTCTTCACCAACTGAGCCACTAGGAAGCCCACAGGGTTAAGGAGTAATTTAATAATTTAATATCCAACATTGGAGCTTAAGTCAGTAAATTATGAGATAGCCACAAAAGAAATAACCTGTAGCAACAGAATATCTAAAAGAGATGAGAATATGTCAATAAGGCACTGATCAAGTTTTTAAAAGTGCTATAAAATGTATTTATGGTATTATTCTAATTTTATAAAGCAAAAGAAAAGTGAGAATGATATCAACTAATATCTTAGTGGTAATTATTTCCATACATGCTTGAGATTATAGGAGTTTCTATTATTCAGAAATATTTTTTGGGGGCCTACCATGTAACAGAATTCCAGCTCTTGCAGTGCTTATGTTCTATGCAGAGGGATACAGACAATAAACAATAATAAATAAATGAATGATGTATCTTTTAGGAAGTGGTAAGCACTGTGGGGAGAAACAATGAGCAGGCAAGGTGTGACTGGGAGTGGTATGGCTGCCACTTTAAATGCAGTGGTCAGGGCAGGTCCTATTGAGAAGGTGCCTTTAACAAAGACATGTGGTGAAGGAATTAGCCATGTGACTTCAGAGGGAAAAGTATCCCAGAGGAGGGTCAGCACATGCAAGGCCATAAGAAGGGGGTGAGTTGGGTATGCCTAAGGATGAGAAGGGAAGCCTGGGTGGCTGGAGCGCAGTGGACACAACAGTCGGAAATGAGAAACCAGATTAGGTAGGACTTACTGGAAGGGTGTGAGGATGTTGGGATAGATAGGTTAAGAGCTGCTGCAATAACTGAGATGAGAGATGGCACGGTTGGGATCAAGAGGAATCAGTGCACATAGGGGGACTGGTCAGAGTCTCCCTTGGACGACATGGCACGGAGTTGTTGGCACACCCACAGCTGAGACTCCTTGGTTAAATTTACAGTCAGCCCTCTGCATCCGTGGTTTCATAGCTGCAGATTCATATGTAAAACTGCAGAATGTATTTATTGAAAACAATCCACATATAAGTGGACACACACAGTTCAAACATGACTTCTTCAAAGGTCAAATGTTTTTAAAGTAAAACCAACATAATTTACTGATGGTTTAGGCATAGAGGACAAAGAAATAAGGCCTTCAAGATTTTGGATCTGAATTATTAGGAAGATAAAGTTGTCAGCAATTGAGGTGGGGAGACTGTGGGTAGAGCAGGTATGGGCATGGCACGAGTGGGTAAGGTCAGGAGTTACATTTTGCATATGGTGAGATATCCAAGAGGCACTTGCTGTGGAAAAGTATGGAGTTCACAGGACAAGTCTGAGTTGGGGAGATACACTGAAAAACCATGAGCATAGAGATGGTATTTGAACTGTAGGAATCATCAAGGGAATTCTGTGGACAGAGAAGATGTCTACAGGCTGCATGCTGGGGCAATTCCAACAATAAGAGGTTGAGGAGACAAGTAATGACCTGAGAAAGGCTGGTTGAGAAAGGGACCACAGAAGCAGAAGAGAAAAATTAAAAGAATATGGGGCAAGGGTGCTCTGCTGATGACCTAGAGGGCTGGGATGCAGTGGTGGGAGGGAGGCTCTAGAGGGAGGGTATATATGTATTTTTAGGGCTGATTCACGGTAAAGCAGAGACCAAGACAACATTGTAAAGCAATTATCCTCCAATTAAAAAGAAATTAAAAAAAGAATGTGGGGCAAATACATGTTTCAAATGCTGCTCAAATGCTGGTAGTTACATAAGTTGAGAAGTGATAAATGACCACAGGATTTAGCAATGTGGAGGTCAGGGCACTGGCCACCTTGGGAAAAATGCTTTAGGTAGAACGTTTGGAGAGAAATCAAAGAGGAGGCCGAGGGATGTGACTAGAGACCATGAAATACAGACAGCTCTTCTGAGGAACTTCACTGCAATAAGTTAAGTGGTGGCTGACTCGGGAAGTGAGGTATAAAAAAATTTTTTTTTCTGATGAAATGAATAGCAGCATGTTTGCAGGTTTGATGGGGAGACAGCCATGATTGTTAATATTGTCCAGGTATTCATAAGTAAGATGGCAGCAGATGGTATGGTTGGGAGGTCACATAAGAAATACCTGGACAATTAACCTCCCCTATAAGTCTGGCATACTCTGTCACCTGAAACTCCTATCTCTCCAACTTTTGTATTTAAAATAGAAATATTTAGGGTCTACATGACCTTAATATGGCATAATTGCTACCCCCTAAGCACACACATACTCATACACTAAGAGGCCATTCATCCCCATTGGAAAGTCTGGCTTGTAGTTTCATAATTACAGATTAAGCAGACTCCATAGTAAGAAAGCCAATTTTACAAGAAAAAACTAGGGAGAAAGAAAAATCGTAACTCTCTGATCTCACTCCTCACAGAACTCTATATAATCCAGGAAACCAAAGCATCTCCTATTTGCTTCTCCTGCACCAGAAGATGGCATTACCAAGAAAAAGTCCTGGAAATCAACTTTGGATATCTCTGCTGGACAGCTCTGCATACTTCAGCCAGAATGCAAAGGTTCTATTTTAGCATGCATCCTAATCCACGTGTCCACACCTGCACTCCTTCCTACACACCTAACATTTGCACCCAGATGGTGTCTATTCTGTTTCTCCTTCCCATGGGTCCAACACCATCATTCTCCTCTTCTCCTTCTAAAAACCAATCTCATGAAAGAAAGGCAAAAGGAGGATTTCCGTGTGGTCCAGTGGTTGGGAACCCGCCTGCCGATGCAGGGGACATGGGTTTGATCCCTGGTCCAGGGATCATGCCACAGAGCAACTAAACCCTTGCATCAGAACTCCTGAGCCCGCACTAGAGACCATCCGCTGCAATAAGAGAAAGTGTGCACACAGCAACAAAGACCCAGTGCAGCTAAAAATAAATAAGAAAGAAAGGCAGAAGGAACGGTGACTCAACATGGCCAAACTATCAGGGGTTGTATGTTAGCTTTCATTTTACAAATGAAGAAATCAAGTCTGGAGGGTGACATGAACTGCCCCAAAGTCACCAGCTAAAATTAGCAGGGAAGCTCCAGATATTTTTGATCAACTCCTTTACATCAAGGTATATAGGTTGATCTGACAAAGGCATGTTCTTGCAGAAACCATAGTTTTGGGCCAAAGGAATAGATGGAGAAGTGGAAAGAGGAAATGGAAGGCAGGGGAGGATGCTATTAACTTTAGCATTAGGGCAGTATTTTGAATGGTAGCTCCCTTATTTGTCTATTTCAGGGGCTTCTCTGGTGGCTCAGATGGTAAAAAAAAAAAAATCGGCCTACAATGAGGGTGACCCAGATTCAATCCCTGTGTTAGCAAGATTCCCTGGAGAGGGGAATGGCTACCTACTCCTGCATTCTTGCCTGGAGAAGGTAATGGCTACCTACCCCTGCATTCTTGCCTGGAGAAGTCCAAGGACAGAGAAGCCTGGTGGGCTACAGTCCTTGGGGTCTCAAAGAGTCAGACACAACTAAGCAACTAACACTTTCACTTCTATTTCAGTAATTCTCAACAAGGGGTGATTTTGCCTTCCAAGGGGATGTTCAGCAATGTCTGGAGATATTTTTGGTTGGCACACTAGTGGGAAGCGTGCCTTTGGCACCCAGTAATACATGCCAAGAAAGCTGCCAAACCTCCTACAGTGCCCAGGTCAGTCCCTGCCTCCAATTTTTGATCCACTGTGTCAACAGATTAGGAATGTTGGTTTACTCTGAAAAGGAGGAGAAGAGAGAAAAGAACGTTATCAAAAGTTGACTCTGGAGCGGTGTTCCATGTATAGCTGCTCATCAGAAAAGGGGGCCAAGTGGATGTCACTGAATGTTGGGAACATCATTCCTATTGAGTAAAAGACAAGAGGCTCAAAGTTGACACCTACTGCCTTCTGATTGAAGATGCTCACTTGCCATTCAACTGGTTCCATTCTTTCATTCCATCTCAGTTACCATGCAACAGGCTAATGCGTAAAGCTGCCTCAAAGCAGTGATAATAAAACTAGGCAGCAAAAAAACACAAACTAGGCAGCAGACTGGAGGCGATATACGAGACTATCATTAGTTCAGTTCAGTTCAGTCGCTCAGTCATGTCCGACTCTTTGCGACCCCATGAATCGCAGCATGCCAGGCCTCCCTGTCCATCACCAACTCCTGGAGTTCACCCAAACCCACATCCATCGAGTCGGTGATGCCATACAGCCATCTCATCTTCTGTTGTCCCCTTTTCCTCCTGCCCCCAATCCCTCCCAGCATAGCAAGTCACAAACTATGCTGGAATGAAAGCTTAGAGTCTTAGGTGAGGCCTTTAAGCTGGCTGACTGGCCTTCTCAGCTATTGGCTTTTTCCTTTCTCTATGTCTGGTGCTTAGAAATCTGGGCATTTCCGTCATTCATTTATTTATTTATTCTTTTCATTTGTGTTTATTTAAATACAGTTCTCAAAACTTTTGCATAAAACTGGCCTCCTTTGGTAACAAGCTGCTGCTGCTGCTGCTAAGTTGCTTCAGTCGTGTCCGACTCTGTGCGACCCCATAGACGGAAGCCCACCAGGCTCCCCCGTCCCCGGGATTCTCCAGGCAAGAACACTGGAGTGGGTTGCCATTTCCTTCTCCAAGGGGACCTGAATATAATATTTAAAAAATGAACAAAGTCTTCAGATCATTCACAACACAGGTATGATGCTCCCTTCTTTTTTCTCAAACTCTGAAGCACCCAGTTCTTCCATATAGTCTTAAAGCTAGATCAAGAGCACATTTGTGGTGGAATGTATTCATCACTTGCTGATAACTAGTTGAAAGACCATTATTTCCTTGTAACAGCTTTAAGAAATAGCTTTTTGAAGGCATATATTGCGTAACTCATTCCCTGCTGTATATAATACAGATTACACAAAGGCTGACAGATTCACATTTATATATGCATTAAGCATTTGCTGTATTGAAAGATCTTTAGTTTTAATACTAACGGTATAGAGTTACAAAGCATAGTTTTTACCACTTAATTGCAGGTATAAAAAGCATGGTATGTTTCATGGACTGGAGAAAAACAGGCCTTTCTGTCTTGAATTTACTACTGACAATCTAATCTGAACAGTTCTGCTAAGCATTGACATGTTAGAAAGAAATGTAAAAATCAAACTGTACTGTTGCTTTTTGCCACTGGTAGCATTTTGCACACACGCTTTGATCTTCAGAATACCCTGGATTCAGGAAGAAAACCATTTACATGAAGTTCTATACAACAGAAACTTCTCAGCAGTCAAAATTTTAGACTGTAAAATAATACATGCAAAACATACTTTTCTGAAAACACTTAACCTTGAACAAAGCACTGAACTACACAAATGCACAATGAAAACAGCATTTCAACTCCACCAAAAGTAGTCATCATAAAAGGTGTAAGTCACCTAACTTCGCTAGGCACTGTTCACTTTTTAAACAGGAGATAATAAAAAGTACTGTTCACAAACAGTATCCCAACTCTAGGGCAGATTTCAGGAAGTCTTCATCTTCATGCTTCGGCAGTGACAAGGTGAGTATGATTAAGGTCTGGAACATGATCTGTACCATCCACGACTGTAAGAGGGAGGAGGTGACCATCTTCTCTATATCTGACCCCTGTCTTGAGCAGCTCTCCATCCTCCTCCTCCTTTATACGATATGCTTTAATAGTCCTGACCATCACAGCCTCAATCATATCCTCTGTCGTAAGTAAACTCAATGGTGTGAGCTGCCACAGGTAGCTCCCCCCATGTAAATTCCTGGTTGGGGTATGTGCTCTTTTTGTTAAAGAGAGATAAACTCTAATACTATCTCCATCAAGCTCAATTCCACTGACACGCCCTTTTGCTTCTTTGGCATCATTGACATTTTCCAAGTATACAAAGGAAAATCCTCTTGAATGTCTAGATTGCTGGTCATATACAATAGACACACATCAGCAACTGGGCCATATTTAGAGAATACTCCTCTTAGATTTCTTTCTGTAGTGGACAAGCTCAACCCAAATACTCCAAAACAACAGTTGGGATCAGGATTTGCCCAACTGCCAACATGACACCTATGAGTTCACATGGGAGGATGACTGGCAATGCCATCCTCCATAATCTCCACTGTAAGATCTGCTATGGGACCTACTGTGGGAGCGAGACTGAGATCGTGACCTTGTACAATGCCTTCAAGAACTTCTGGATCTATACTTAGATTCAGATCTGGACTTGGACTTTGATCTGAAATGCCTGGCATCTTCCTTGGAGTGAGACCTTGCAGGGGTATGCCTTGCAGATCTCCCAGATCCATGGGCACCTTCACTTTGGAAGCAGAATGGTATTCCCATCTGCTGTAGCTCTGCTTGCCACTGTTGCTCAATACTTCTGCTGTCACCACTCGACGTGCTTCAGTTGAAACTGCCAACCTCTCGTGCCTTCTACACAGAAGCTCAGCTGCAGCCTTGCGTCTCGTACCATGCACCAGTTCCCGAGCCACAGAGAGCTGAAATGCTCTCTGCTGCCTCAGAGTTCAGGCTCTCCATTTATTTTTTTATTTTCTGTAAAAACAACTTGGCCATAAACAAATCATTTCATTCATAGTATTTTCAGAGGTGATCAGAGAAAAATAATCTACATTCAATCCTCCAATCACATTATCGTTAGTATTTTCAGTCTCAACGTTGTTGATGTAAAACCTTACTATCATTTTAAGTGCTATTAGAATCTGTGCTTCTGTGCTGGCTCACCATCCTCCATGCCAGGAAGCCACACTGGCATTTTGTTCCTGACATTTGCAATCAAAAGGGGAAAAGGCATTTACTTTAGCAGAAAACAAACACCTAGGCCAGCATGCCTGAAGTTGGGCCTTTCTGGGCAGGCAGATGTGGTGATCAGCATTATAGCACTCATTATCTAAAAAACTATAAATCCTGTCATTATCATCATCATTCTAATAATAGTATCTAAAATTTCTTGGTTATGTCAACCCTGTGTTGAACCTTTCCATGGGCTTTCCATGTATTAATTCATTTAATTCTTACAAGAATATAAAGCAGGTACTATTATTATATTCATTTTATAAATGAGAAAACTAAGAAACAGGGAAATTTAAATGATTCAGCCATAATCACAGAGCTATTAAGTAGAAGGAAAAAAACTCAGGGGATAATTCCCTCCTATAGTCAATGGTCTCATACTTTAGCTATGTTCCCTTTGATGTCTCTTAAAATTGAACAAATCATTTCATTCGTAGTATTTTCAGAGGTGATCAGAGAAAAACCATGGGTGTAACATCATTCACATTTCTCCATCTAAATCTCAAGCGCTGTTGTCAAAACAGTAATGACTGCTGGTAGTTTTTCAAATATCAAGGATATGAAACAACTTTGGAAAAGTCAAATGTATTATTATCTGTGTAAACTTGTCAAGTTTCAGAGCTCTGAGCCCAAGTCTAACAGGAATTTCAAAGATATCAGATGAAATGGAGGAGAGGAACTCATCAAAGGTAAAATACAAGAGAAATTCCAAGAGAAGACGAAAATGAGTCTTCTGATTTAACATACCCATTACATGTCCTAGAGAAGGAAATGGCAACCCATTCCAGTATGTTTGCCTGGGAAATCCCACGGACATAGGATCCTGGCAGGTTACAGTCCAAGAGGTCACAAAAGAGTTGGGCAGGGCTTAGCAACTAAACAAATAACAACTACACGTACAGCATGGCAATTTAAAATGTCTCACACGAAGAGAACTAAAGAAAAACTACTAAAAGCATCAAATGGAAAAAGTATGCCATTCTAACAGTTCAGAAGTCAGAATGGCATTGGACTCTCAGTAACACAGGAGACCAGATACTAAAAAAAGATGCCTTAAACATACTGAGTAAAAGTTGCTTTCAAGTTAAAATTCTCTGTCTAACAAAACGATAATGCAAGGACTCAACAAACAAAGTAACTCTCAAGCATCCTTTCTCCAGAAGCTATTGGAAAATATTCTTTGTTGAAAGGAATGGTGTAAATCAAAACAGAGAAGACAAAAAATGATGACCAAAAGTCAAAGTAGAGTAGCCGTACAATAGGACTAGAGAGCCACCAGTTCGTGTGGTAGAGGAGGACAGAGAATTACACGAGAATTCTACAAAATAAACACTGATAGGCAATCTGTCAGACCTGTTAAAGCATGGAAAAAATCAGTCATGAGTATATAGAAAAAAAAAAAAAAAGGCAATTAACTCTAGGAAGAACAAAAGATTCCATGAAAAAGATACATAATCATATGTAACCTGGTGGGCTACAGTCCATGGGGTCACAGAGAGTCGGACACAACTGAACACACATACAGAGAGGATGCACCGACTGTATCACCTGACTCAGCACTCAACAGTATTTATATTGTCATAATGATGTAAACACTGATTATTGATTTAAACCAAGTAATAATCTAGGTCAATACTGCCTTATATTTTTAAAAAATTCTAAAATCCAAAAAGCTCTGCAAAGCAACAGATTTTTGTTAGGTTTGCAACATTATATGATGGCAAGACCTGACCTGAATTGACTTGAGTTTATAGTCTTTACTTATCCCTCCTGAGAAGCCTGTATGCAGGACAAGAAGCAACAGCAAGAATAGGACATGCAACAATGCTGCTGCTGCTAAGTCACGTCAGTCGTGTCTGACTCTGTGCAACCCCATAGATGGCAGCCCACCAGGCTCCCGTCCCTGGGATTCTCCAGGCAAGAACACTGGACTGGTTCAAAATTGGGAAAGGAATATGTCAAGGCTGTATATTGTCACTGTGTTTATTTAACTTTTAAGCAGAGTACTTCATGGGACACATCAGGCTGGATGAATCACAAGCTGGAATCAAGATTGTCAGGAGAAATATCAACAACCTCAGATATACAGTTGATACCACTTTAATGGCAGAAAGCAAAGAGGAACTAAAGAGCCTCTTGATGAAGGTGAAAGAGTGGAGTGAAAAAGCTGGCTTAAAACTCAACACAGAAAAAACTAAGATCATGGCATCCAGTCCCATCACTGCACGGCAAATAGATGGGGACAACAATGGAAACAGTGACAGATTTTATTTTCTTGGGCTCAAAAATCACTACAGATGGTGACTGCAGCCATGAAATTAAAAGACGCTTGCTCCTTAGAAGAAAAGCTATGACAAATCTAAACAGCACATTAAAAAGCAGAGACATCACTTTGCCAACAAAGGTCCATATACTTAAAGCTATGGTTTTCCAGTAGTCATGTACAGATGTGAGAGTTGGACCACAAAGAAGGCTAAGCACCAAAGAATTGATGCTTTCAAAGTGTGGTTCTAGAAAAGACTCAAGAGTCCCCGGGACAATAAGGAGATCAAACCAGTCAATCCTAAAGGAAATCAACTCTGAATACTCATTGGAAGGACTGATGCTGAAGCTCCAATACTTTGGCCACCTGATGTGAAGAGCCGATTCACTGGAAAAGACCTTGATGCTGGGAAAGACTGAAGGCAAGAGGAAAAGGGGGCGACAAGGGAACAAGATGGTTAGATGGCATCGACTCAATGGACGTGAGTCTGAGCAAACTCCAGGAGATAGTGAAGGGCAGGGAAGCCTGGCGTGCTGCAGTTCATGAGGCTGCAATGTGTTGGACACAACTTAGCAACTGAACAATAACAACAATCCATACCAATACAGGACTTGGTATCCATATTCGTGTTTTGTTGCAGAAATATTACATGTTTCATTGTGGAGTGTTGCCTCAGATCCCACTGGAGGAGTGAAGTATAACATATGTTGTGTTATTCTACAGCTTTTCCAAAGTCCTCCAGATTCTGAATTCTGAAACATACCTGGCCCCATCAAAGGTCTGGATAAGGGACTGAAGACCTGTATAAATACATCAAGAGGATGGGGTGGGGGTGCCTCAACAAGAGAAGGAGTTGCTATATAGGAGAGCTAACTTCTCAGCCAGAGGGTGACAAGAAGAGCAACATGATAATTTTACATGGAAATGTGTAGTTAAATAATAGAAGCAATAGAAAAGAGAGCTGAAAAGGAAAAAGCCTTCAGGGAGCAGTCTTGGGATTGGAAGAGGCATGGCAGAGGGTTACTATTTTTCACTGTCTTTTTATTATTATGTGATGTTGTAAACTATGTCTTATTTTGATGGAAAATAAAAATAATTTGGAAAAAAATCAATCATCCTTTCCCCCAGGAATGCACAGGGTAGAAGGCTGATAAAATCAGTATTCATTTCTACTTGTCTAGTTAAAGATACATCACCCAATATAAAATTTCATATATGTTCCTAATATCTGCGGGAAAAGGATGCCCAGATATTAAGTCCAAATATTCAGCTTAGGGGGCAGCTCATCAGATGCATGTGAATTAACTTTGTTTAAAATTTCATCATACGAAGACACCTAACCATTTGAGAAAAATCCAGAAAAGGTATAAAAATTCTTTCCTCCTCCACTGAGGAGGACATCCAAACAGTTTGTTCCTTTGCTTTCATCTCCCATAGTTCAATTTTATTACAGACCACAAGGCTTCCAAAATCTTCCTTGGCTGTTTTATAATGGAAATGCGAACAAAGTTCTTAACATTAGGTATACTTTACCTAAGCTCATTTATTTTTGCATGTGTTTTTTAAAAAAATGCCTATTCGAAAATCCCTAAATTTTGAAACCTGTAGGCACCCACTCCAGTACTCTTGCCTAGAAAATGCCATGGATGGAGGAGCCTGGTGGGCTGCAGTCCATGGGGTCGCCAAGAGTCGGACACGACTGAGTGACTTCACTTTCACTTTTCACTTTCATGCATTGGAGAAGGAAATGGCAACCCACTCCGGTGTTCTTGCCTGGAGAATCCCAGGGACGGGGGAGCCTGGTGGGCTGCTGTCTATGGGGTCACACAGAGTCGGACACGACTGAAGTGACTTAGCAGGAAATTATAGACAAACATCAACCTTTACTTATATACATATATACCAGGTAATCTGGTGAGTACGTGCTGTATTTTATCCAATTTTGTCTTCATTGGGAACTAGCAGCGAGCCATAACAATGGTAACTTCACGTCAGTATAACAGGTAAGGAAGGAGCTGCCATTCTCACTAGAGATACAGCTGCTAAACTGGCCAGTTATTTTTCTAACTCTCACTTGAAGAAACGTGTTATTGGAATACGTCCCCTCTCTGGTGAAGAGCGGAAAGTCAGTGTGTGTGCAAGGAGTTGTGAGTGTGGGTTTCAGGACCAGACAGATCTAGCATCAAATCCCTGCTCTGTGACTTATTAGGGTTCTGTCCTTGCCCAGCTGCTTCCCCTCACGGTGCTTCAGTGTTCTAAGTGGGGACTGTCATACTGTCTCCTACCGAGCCAGGTCTCATTCTTGGCACTATTGACATTTTGGGCTGAATAACTCTTTGATGCGTGGAGGTGATATCCTGCCCATCAAAAGATATTTAGCAAGTTCCTGGCCTCCCCCATAGGTGCTGGTAGTACCTCCTTTGCCAGTTATGACAACTCAAAATGTCTTCAGACATAACTAAGCATCTCCTGGGAAAGAAGTATAAAATCACCAAGAATCTCTGCAGTAAACCTTCAAATAAACTGAAAGCTTTCATTACTCAAGCTTTGTAAGGTTTTCATAAAATAATTTATACAAAGTCTGCTTAGCACACACAGATATTCGGTCAGCACAAAGAGAATATTGAACTTTATCTTATTATCTCAATTACATGTAGCGATCATAGGGAAAGAAACACAGCAGAAGAGAATATGTTAGAAAGAAGAAACAAACACCAGAGACTTTCTCACACTACAGAAGGTCAACACTTGAAAGGGCTTTAGAGATTACTTTTAATAATATAGATGAGGAAGCCAAAGTCACAAGATCAGGCCAAGTTAGCGAAGACAGAAAGTGACTGCATCAGGACAAGAACACATCTCTTGGAACTGGTCTTCTAACCATTCTGAACACCACGGCCATCAGGGTCTTTTGGGGACTAGCTCAATTATTACGGGAGAATAAGATGAGGAAGTCAAATACCTGGTTTAACAGAAATGTTCTTTCCTCCTTTCTGTAAAGGATTGAATATAGGGGAAGGAAGATGGCAAATCTTACAGAAAAGTTAGCCTACTTTCAAAACCAAGAACTAGCCAGCTCACCATTTGTTTTCAGCCACTTTTTGGAATGAAGGTAACTTTCCAGCATCCTTTCATTGAACAGCATGTATCCCATTGGTTCTGAAATGATCACATCTACAGCCTCAGGAAGTGAGATTTCTTCAATTTTCCCTGGCAAAACAGTGATCTTGTCTGAAAGGCTGCATCATACAGATAAACAGATAAAATGTACCAGTACTGTTATACAGAATCTTATGAAAAGTAAGTTTTATAGATTAGGGGTTGGCTGGGTGACATGGATGAGAGGGAAGTGATTTATTTGCTTCTATAATATTATACAGATATTTTTCTTACTGTACAAACACTTCATGTTTACTATAGATAAATTAGAAGATACAGATATGGAACAAATAAAAACATCTATAATCAATGCCACATACAAATAATAACTATTAATAGCTTTATATATATATCCTTCTAGACTCTATACAAACATACCCTTATATACACATACATACTGTATGTGTGGTCTGTGTATGTGTGTGAAAGTCAAAGTTGCTCAGTCGTGTCTGACTCTTTGCAAACCCATGGACTATAGAGTCCATGGAATCCTCCAGGCCAGAATACTGGAAAGGGTAGCTGTTCCTTTCTCTAGGGGATCCTCCCAACCCAGAGATGAACCCAGTTCTCCTGCATTGCAGATGGATTCTTTATCATCTGAGCCATGAGGGAAGCCCATGTGTGTATATATATGCACATGTACTTTGGGGGATTATTAATGGTTTCAGTCTATTTCCTATTGTTCTACTAGCATTAAGGATGCCCACGAGTTCTGTACAACAATCTTGTGTAACATAATAATCCTGATCCTTATTAAATCACCCTTTGATCTTTTGATTCCAAAGATAAATGATACCATGCTCATTAGCTTTTTGTTAAAAGCACATTTTACAGTTATGTATTCATTTTTCTTTGATGTCCTCTGTATTATATTTAATAATTTTGAACTCTCTTAAAAGAAGGACCTTGATGAGAAATATGGTTATGTATTTCTAACATATTTCTTCTAAATGTCAAATACAGTAAGGTGATTATATTATTACATTTATGTCTTTCTACTGCCTGAAAAAATATTTCCTAATAAACATCTTATATGCACCATCACAAATGTATACAGCATATTGCTTTTCAAGCTGTGCTTTCCTGAGATTCTTACGTCTTTGCTCATTGTATTTATACATATTCGGAGACCCTTCATTTTGTATTTTTGCAACTTGACCCTTTCCTCATCCAAAATGCAATATACCAAGCATCTGTCATGATTCAGTTGCATTTTCTCAACTTCTGATCACTTCTTCCCGAGATTAGGATACCTTTCACTTTGAACTCGATCTTCTAGGATGCTGCTCAGTCACATTACACCACAAGCTTGTTGAATGTCTTTTCTACCTACATTTTCTTTAAAAGAAATGAAGTAGTCTCTGATCTAAGGAAAAACAATGAAAACTATTTGAACATGTCATCCACTGTCAATACCTACCCATGCACAAGGACTCAAGGAATTCCATTCTATTATTGTTCTACAAGTGCTTGTCAAGTTTAGGGGGTCTGTTGACACAAGGCCTAAAGGGTAAGGCTTTAGGTGGCCTGATTTTCTGAGTACATTCTTTTCTCAGGAGAGCCCTTCTCCTGAATGGCTGTAAGCATGGCTCCACGTGGATGACTATGCACAGCTTCAGGTTTTCTCTCTCACCTGAGCACTGGCCATTACCTGGACATTTCCACCAACCTGGCAGGTTATCTCCTCAGTCTCAACAATTAAAGAGCCAATCTCAAAACTCCTTCTTGAAAACTAGCCATTTATCTAAATTCCTTTAAAATCTTCATATGATTTTGTATTTTCTTGATTCTTTTTTTGGTTACCAATGCCATAATCCTCAATATCTTGGAGGCATGCATACTTGTTTCCCGTGGACAATTAGTTACTATTTTCTCTTATTTCTACTTTTTAGATATGTCTCATTTCCACCTTCTTCTTTCTGCCTGCATCAACTTGTCCTGTTCCTAATAACTTCAAATCTGAAATTTAAAAATAGCAGTGACATAATGAAAATAATAATAGCAGTGCCTACACTTCACAGGCCTGCTTGAGGCTAAAACAAGATAAGCCATATTAAGGGTCATGTAAGTATTAAATTACAATTGTCATATTATTTCTATTAAAGAAAAGCATTCACTAAAAAAGAGAAATGCAGATGAGAATAAAAATCACTGTATTCCCATCACCCGGACATAGGCAGGGAATATTTCCTAGCACAATTTTGAGTGTATCTCTGTTTATAAAAATACATACTTTTCTAGTAATATCTCATAATCTTTTTACATGTAATATGTTTTAGACCAGTTTTCTGAATATTTTCTACCTCATGGCATACACATAAAAAGTAACATTTTTATGAATAGTAGTGATAACAGGGAAAGATGCCTGCAGTTCTGAGACATTTAACCTGGGGGTTCAAGCCCCATGAGACCCTGACCATCTCCCAAGAAGGCAAAGGGCACCAAAACATTCTTCCTGGCACATTTTTCCAGAAGCTCTGTTGTTGATATCTTTCTATGAACTGCTCTAGAATATAAATTTTATTGGCTGTAGGGTACTTCATAATACACTTTGATTCACTAACCAATACTATGCTACTGAACATTCAAGTTATATCAAATGTTTCATTACTACAACAGTATATTGACAAATAATAATGCAGTTCAATCTGGGGACATACTTCTTACAACTCTGTTTCAAAGTTAAAGGGTCCAGAACTTTTAAGGGTTTCAGGTTCACATTGTCCCTTTGCCTAATGGAAAGGTGATTCCATTTCTAAATTACAAGCCCTTTTTAAATTCCACTTATGGGGTGTGAGGATGTCTACATAACTGCAATGTGTAAGTGTGAAGTGAAGTTGCTCAGCTGAGTCCGACTGTTTGCTACCCCATGGACTGTAGCCCACCAGGCTCCTCTGTCCATGGGATTTTCCAGGCAAGAATATTGGACTGGGTTGCTATTTCCTTCTCCAGGGGATCTTCCCAACCCAGGGATTGAACTCAGGTCTTCCGCATTACAGGCAGACGCTTCAACCTCTGAGCCACCAGGGAAGCCTCATCAATTTGGACGAGGATGTTGGAAGGGAAATTTTTCTGGCTAAATTTTGCTGGAGGGACTAATAAGATAGGATGGTCAACAGAGTGTGATATCCACTCTACATGGAGATTTTACAGAGAATAATCAGGGACTCTTAAATCCTCAGGAAGATCAGATATCTAAGAAGGTTTGAGAGAGAGGATGCTATGAGCTGTCAGAAGGGAGATTTGAGGTTCACAGGAAAGAATTGGCGTCTTACTATTCTTACAGGTAAAAAAGGACATACCACATATGTGTAAGTGAATAAAAAGGCTTGTCTTCGGGCCACTGCATCTTGTGACTTATTTTTCCTTAATTAAAAAAGAATTTATTGGAGTATAGTTGCTTTACAATGTTGTGTTAGTTTTTACTGTACAGCAAAGTGAATCAGCTATACATATATGCATATCGGCACATTTTGGATTTCCTTCACATTTAGGTCATCAAGTGACTTCATTTATTTTTGACCAGATTCAAAGAACATTAGATCAAGAATATGAAGATACAGATTCTAGACCTGCCATTACCATCAAAGAGCTGTATGCCTGTGGGGAAGTCACTTAAACTCTCTACATTTGTTTCCCTCTTGAAAAATTAGAGTTTAAAACTGAGTCACTTTAAGGCTCCACTTAGTTCTAAAATTTCATGATTAGAAGAAAGCAAAATTTCTGCAAAGGCTATTCCAGGAATCCATGAACACAAGGAGTTTCATGATGAAATATTATTGGAACTTTGTTATAATGCATATTTCCTCTTACAAATTCAGAGAGTTCATTACCATATTAACAGATTCAAAAAATTCTGCTGAAAACTGGTTTGGCTAAATCAAAGATATCCAAACTTACTTGAGTATTTGACGTTTTTTTTCTTGAATGTTTATCTCAGATCAATCTTTAAGAAACAAAAAAAATAATTATTTGATAATCCTAGGTTGCAAAGGAGAAAAGGAAAGATATACCCATTTGAATGCAGAGTTCCAAAGAATAGCAAGGAGAGATAAGAAAACCTTCTTCAGTGATCAGTGCAAACAAACAGAATGGGGAAACAAAAGAATGGGAGAGACTAGAGATCTCTTCAAGAAAACTAGAGATACCAAGGGAACATTTCATGCAAAGATGGGCTCAATAAAGGACAGAAATGGTATGGACCTAACAGAAGCAGAAGATATTAAGAAGAGGTGGCAAGAATGCATAGAAGAACTATACAAAACATATTCACAACCCAGATAATCACGATGGTGTGATCACTCACCTAGAGCCAGACATCCTGGAATGTGAAGTCAAGTGGGCCTCAGGAAGCAATGCTATCAACAAAGCTAGCGGAGGTGATGGAATTCCAGTTGAGCGATTTCAAATTCTAAAAGATGATGCTGTGAAAGTGCTGCACTCAATATGCCAGCAAATTTGGAAAACTCAGCAGTGGCCACAGGACTGGAAAAGGTTAGTTTTCATTCCAATCTCAAAGAAAGGCAATGCCAAAGAATGCTCAAACTACCACAAAATTGCACTCATCTCACATGCTAGTAAAGTAATGCTCCAAATTCTCCAAGCCAAGCTTCAATAGTATGTGAACCATGAACTTTCAGATGTTCAAGCTGGATGTAGAAAAGGCAGAGGAACCAGAGATCGAATTTCGAACATCCACTGGATAATCAAAAAGAGAGTTCCAGAAAAACATCTACTTCTGCCTTATTGACTATGCCAAACCTTTCACTGTATAGATTGTAACAAACTGTGGAAAATTCTTAAAGAGATGGGAATACCAAACCACCTGACCTGCTTCCTGAGAAATCTGCGTGCAGGTCAAGAAACAACAGTTAGAACCAGACATAAAACAATAGACAAGGCTGTATATAGCCACTCAGCTTACTTAACTTATATCATGCAAAATATCAAGCTGGATAAAGCACAAGCTGGAATCAAGAGTGTCGGCAGAAATATCAATATGGCAGAAAGTGAAGAAGAACTAAAGAGCTTCTTGATGAAGATGAAAGAGGAAAGGGAAAAAAGTTGGTTTAAAGCTCAACATTCAGAAAACTAAGATCATGGCATCCAGTCTCATCACTTCACGGCAAATAGATGGAGAAACAGTAATTGACTTTGTTTTTTGGGGGCTCCAAAATCACTGCAGATAGTGACTGCAGCCATGAAATTAAAAGACACTTATTCCTTGGAAGGAAAGTTATGACCAACCTAGACACTGAAAAGCAGAGATATTACTTTGTCAACAAAGGTCTGTCTAGTTAAGGCTATGGTTTTTCCAGGGGTCATGTATGGATGTGAGAGTTGGACTATAAAGAAAGCTGAACTCCAAAGAATTGATTCTTTTGAACTGTGGTGTTGGAGAAGACTCTTGAGAGTCCCTTGGACTGCAAGGAGATCAAACCAGTTCATCCAAAAGGAAATCAGTCCTGCATATTCATCGGAAGGATTGATGTTGAAGCTGAAACTATAATTCTTTGGCCACCTGAAGCAAAGAGCTGACTCATTTGAAATGACCCTGACGCTGGGAAAGACTGAGGGCAGGAGGAGAAGGGGATGACAGAGGATGAGATGGCATCACCGACTCAGTGAACTTGAGTTTGAGTAAACTCTGGGAGTTGGTGGTGGACAGGGAGGCCTGGTGTGCTGCAGTTCATGGGGTCACAAAGAGTCGGACATGACTGAGTGACTGAACTGAACTGAACAGATATGCAGATGACACCACCCTTATGGTAGATGGTGCAAAGAGGAACTAAACAGCCTCTTGATGAAAGTAAAAGAGGAGAGTGAAAAAGCTGGCTTAAAACTCACCCTTCAAAAGACGAAGATCATGTCATCTGATCTCATCAGTTCATGGCAAATAGATGGAGAAATGATGGAAACAGTGAGAGACTCTATTTTCTTTGACTCCAAAATCACAGCAGATGGTGACTGCAGCCATGAAGTTAAAAGACGCTTGCTCCTTGGAAGAAAAGTTATGACCAACCTAGACAGCATATTAAAAAGCCGAGACATTACTTTGCCGACAAACGTCCGTTCAGTCAATGCTATGGCTTTTAGTAGTCATTTATGGATGTGAGTTGGACCATAAAGAAGGCTGAGGGCCGAAGAATTGATCCTTTTGAACTGTGGTGTCGGAGAAGACTCTTGAGAGTCCCTTGGACTGCAAGGAGATCAAACCAGTTGATCCTAAAGGAAATCAGTACTGAATATTCATTGGAAGGACTAATGCTGAAGATCCAATACTTCGGCTACCTGATGAGAAGAGCTGATTCATTGGAAAAGACCCTGATGCTGGGAAAGATAGAAGGCAGGAGGAGAAGGGGATAACAGAGGATGAGATGGTTGGATGGAATCACTGAATCAATGGACAGGAGTCTGAGTAAGCTACGGGATTTGGTGAATGACAGGGAAGCCTGGTGTGTTCCAGTTTATGGGGCCACAAAGAGTTGGACACGACTGAGTGACTGAACTGAACTGACAGGAGGAAGGTGGAGCCATGGGGACACTGATGATTTCACTTCTGTTATAGGAAGGAGTGAATTTGTATCACGACATTTGGAAAGATCCAGTTTCTTAATATTTTCCAAAACATTACAGGAATCCATCAGGAAGCAATTTCTCTTAAAATTTTTTTTTTATTGGAGCATAGTTTATCTACAATGTTGTGTTAGTTTCAGGTATACAGTAAAGTGAATCTGTTATACATATATCCACTCTTTTTTAGATTCTTTTCCCATATAGGCCAGTATAGAGAACAGAGTAGAGTTCCCTGTGTTATACAATATCCTTATTAGTTATCTATTTTATATATAGTAGTATGCATATGTTAGTCCCAGTAGGAAGCAATTTTTTTATGCGAAGAACTTATTTAAAGTTAAAACAATTTTTCTTTTATTCTTAGTTTTCTTCATTAAATTCAACAAAATTCAATATTTTTTTATTCTGAACATTACAGATCAGATAATCTCATTTTTCTAAAAATATTTCTCTCTAACCATTCTTCTCCTTGTATGTTTGCATAGAAAAATGTCTGAAATGCTGATTCAAGTGATATTAATGATAACTATTGTGGGTGGTTTAAATTTTTCTTCTTTGTTAAATTTCTCAATTGCTTAATTTCTTTAGTATAAGGCATTATTTTTATAAATACAGCCTATAAATAAATAAAATTTATAAAAAATAACAAATATATTTTTATAAATACAAATGATTTTTCTCTAAAGAAAACTATTAGTAAAACTAGGAATCTAAGCAAATATAACTGTCTCCTCTCTTTTCTGAGATCCCACAGAAATACAGGAAGTGAAATAAATCAGAAAGAATCTTTAATATGCATGTACATTAAAAAGAACTATCAAGAGATGAGAGAGTCTGAGAGAATTCTATAAGATAGAAAGCAGATTAGATTGGATTGATGGAAAAAACAGAGTACATTACTCTGAACCCCTAAATTTCAGAGCTAAAGACAGCTTTCTGTAAGGGAGTTTGGGAGGAAAAATTCCAAATTTCAAGTCATCAAATGTCAAGAGCAGAAGAGCCCACGGGATTACTATCTAGGCTAGTATGTCCACCCTCCCACCCATTTTAGGAATACAGACTCTGTGAGACTGGCCTCTGTGGCTTTTGTTCCTGGCTAAAGCTCTTAGCATGGCTTTTGTGATATGTCTTAGCAGGAATCCTAATGTGAATTTTAAAGCACAAAAGAAAAACACAGAAGAGCTCGGGTAACTTTGGGTCCCAATGGGAAGAAAATTATGAGGCGGTGCCACCCAAAGTTCCATTCCCGAGGATAAAGCTGTTACTTTGGCAATAGCGCAGGTCACTAGGCTACCAGTGAGCTGCACACACATCCATGCACACTTACAGGGAAGCTCACCAGCCAGCACACTTTCTCCACGGAGCAAAGGCTTTGATCTGCTCTCCCTGTTAAGGGGGAGATGTGTTGGAAACACAGACTCACACGCTCTATACTAAGCAATGTAGTTCTTCATCAGCTCAGAGTGAGTAAACAAGGATTTTGAGACATTGGAGGAAAGTAAATAGCATGAAAGAGAAAGTTGGAGAGTAACAAACAGAACAAATGACTCATAAGGAAACAGATCACTATTTTTAAAAAATGACTAAACTCAGAGAGGTGAGATTTTATAGCCATAAAACCACAATAGGCTGCTATAAAATTAAGAATATGGTTACTAGAAAATAAATTCAGTTGGTAAACTGTCAAAACTTAAGACCAAGATAGTGAACTGTAAGATAACTTTGAGGAAATCTGAGAACAGAGCAAACTCAAAGAGACAGACACCATAAAAAAACAGTCGAATTGAGATGGGTATAATATCAATAATTAAATAAATAATAGAAAATATCCCAGAACTCAAGAAAAACCTTAGTCTTCAAATTGAAAGAGCTTACTGAGAATGACACAGAGTAGGCAGTCTAAAAAGTTAGTTCACATCTAAATACATAATGGCAAATTTGACAACCCCAGCAATTATGCTAGTAAAGAATCCACCTGCAGTACAGGAGACTTGGGTTTGATCCCTGAGTTAGAAAGATGCCCCTGAGAAGGGAAAGGCTACCCACTCCAGTATTCTGGCCTGGAGAATTCCATGGACTGTGTAGTCCATGGGGTCACAAAAAGTCAGACATGACTGACTGACTTTCACTTTCAGGAATTATAACTAAGATCCCTAAAGTTTTTAAAGTTTTAAAAAGTCACAGCTTCTGATAAACAAAAGTTACACTGATGTCAGAATTCTCACCAGCAGCACAGGCCATTAGCAGATAACAAAGCAAGTTCAGAGGGAAAATGACTTTTGAGTAGGACTTTTGAGTTTTTAGGAATCCAAAAACTTTGAGGAAATACAAAACTTTTTCAGATACAAAAAGCTTCAAAGATTGTGTATGTCACAGTGAAAAAATATAAGGAATTAGTCAAGAGGAAAAACAAACATAAGAAATATTTCCTGGTGGTCCAGTGATTGCTTTGGCTTCCAATGAGGGGAGTGGGTTCAATCCCTGGTTGGGGAGGTAGAAGCTCACATGTCTCATGGACAAAAGGCTAAAACATAAAACAGAAACAATACTGCAACAAATTCAACAGAGACTAAAAAAATGACCTACCTCAAAAAATTCTTTTTAAAAGAAAAGGGTTAACACAGATAACAACGATAGCAAAGATAGAACAAACAGTGGCAATGTGAGTATAAACTAGAGGAAGTGAAGAAATTTAAAAAGAAATAAGAATTATATCCATTTGTAATGAATAGCACATTCTTCCAGACTAACAAGAGTTCAGGGTCACAGGATACTTTTTCTATTAGTCTATGAAACTAGTTGGTTCCATAATGAAAGGTATTTATGGTCATTACACTTAATATGCTTTTTGTACAGGGGGTAAATTTTCTGTTGCAATCTATAAACAAAGCATGTTTAGTGAACTACACATTCTAAATCTTGACTATCTAGGGATAACATAACCAAACAACATTGGGAGTTACATAGAAGAGGAAAGTGCTTCCTCTGTTATACTGGGAGTCAGCAGTACATCCAGGGTAGATAGCTCAGGAAACAGAATCACGGTCATCAGCTAAACAAGTAAATAACAGAAGGTCAGAGTAGATCACACTGCGAAATGTGATCAGGTACAAATGGAGTGGGTGGGAGAAAGTTGTTTTTATTTTACACACTCCTATACAGTTTGACTCCCCTTCCTCATGTTCAATATTTCTTTAATTTTAAAAAGTCAGTAAGCAGTCCCCCAAACAACAGAATACCTAAACAATCCTTTGGTTCTCTCCTTTTAACCCCATTTCTTAGTGAATAATTCTGAACATCTGCTTAAATATTTCAAAAAGTCCTATTCACCTTACTTTTAAAAAACTCAGTGACTAGTTTACTGAAACAGAGTATTTATGCTAAAGTTCTTCCCAACTCACTGTTTGGACCCCGTCATTTTAGAATTCAGGAAACTGAGTCCTGGGGAGGTCAGTGTCCAAGCCAAGGACACACTACAAGGCAGTGGCAGATGTACGGGGCTTAAGTGGTTTATAGCTACCCATAACTGTTATCAGAGGCAGTAGCATTATGGGTTGGCTTTCTGAGGAGGTTCAAAGAGGAAATACCTGTGGTAACTTTTCCTCTCCCTCCCTCAGTGTACAGCTGCCTCCTGCCTGAAATCAAGGTGAACACTAAGCATCACGTATCACCCTTCTTAGGCCACTGGTATGTCATTACTTTTGTGCAGATATCAGGGCCTCCTGGAATCTGTGGTTAACAAAGAATAAAAGGGCCTCTGGAGGAACCAGTCAGAGCTGTGAGCGCAAAAATCCTCTGCAAACATGAACTAGTTGGCAGGTCAGTGAGGACAGCACAGAGTGAGAAAGACATGACTGACAGAAGGATGGGAAGGAGAGGCAAAAGAGAAAGACTTTTTCCTGTTTCTCTTAAGGGTGACTTACAGGGACAGAGCTTGTGGGGTTTGGAAGTTTCTTTGCACTGGGTGATTATACACCCCTTTATCACTGCAGGATTTCCAAAGGTGACAGAAGGAAATAACATGAGGCCTCTGTGAGGGAAATGCTACTAATCCTACAGTGTGGCCGTCAACAAGAACAAACACGTCCTGGCAACTTTAAAACACATTGTTGTTTCCCTCTGATGTTTCAGGATGCTCAAGGATGGGGAAAGAACATCAAGAAGGCAGACAACCTGTCTAATCTTGGAAAGGATGCTTTGACCAAGTTATAAAATAAGCACCAAGAAATATGTCTGCAGAAGCAACTCAGAGCTGTGAGTATGTGTGTGTTGGGGGAGGGAGGGTTTGTACCTTTATACATCCTATTAGCCAGCTAATCTGCCCTCCGTGAGACGGTACGCTGTCCCCTGCAGACTGCAAGTATCTGACAGCAGCTTCCATGCCCACTGTGCTCATCCAGCAGAGTATCTGGCACATGAAATGCATCGGGTAAGTATCTGTTAATTACCTCCCTAAAGGGGACATGGCAGCCCTTGGAATTCAGTCTCCATCTCAGTTTGAAGAGACAATTCTGTGTGCATCTCTCCCTCTTTGCAGCTCCTCTGGTAGCAGATAAATGGAGGGTAGGTAGGTAAGAGAGGCCTGGGGGATATTCTTCATGTCTCTCTAAATGCTGGTACATCTGGCAACAGAGAGAGGGTAATTCAGGTATGTCAGGAAAAGGTGTTTTTTTTTTTTTTTAAGAATTTTTTCATTTGGACCATTTTCAAAGTCTTTATTGAATTTGCAACAATATTGTTTGTGCTTTATGTTTTGGTCCCCCCCCCCCAACCACCACCACCCCAGGCATGTGGGATGTTAACTCCCTGAGCAGGTATTGAACCTGCACCCCCAGCATTGGATGGCGAAGTCTTAACCACTGGACCACTAGGCAATTCCCAGGAAAAGTTGTTAAACTATATTTTTAAATGGACAAAAAGGTTACTGAGTGTCCTGTGCAGTATAATCTTTCAGGGTGTTCTTCACCTTCCAGAGTCTTAGAGTTATTTTTCAACTCTGTAAGAAAAACTAATGATGATGCAAGTAATTTTTGTCCTTAGAAACTGAATGGAATTATATCTGGAGGAATCCGAATGATGACTGCCCTACAGATGGACCAGTCTTCCATCTATGTATAAATTCTTTCCAGCGTTTCTCGTTGCCTACAAATGTGGTTCCTTGAGGTTGCCTTTGAATAGGTTTAACATCTTACTAGTTTACCTATTCATGAGTTAAATAAAGTATCTGTCACATGCTAATATTTGCATGAGAATCATGTCTTTATCTTTGTAAAAATTATCTTTTAGAATTTCAATACACTTTTTTCACTTTAGTTCTAGGATGTAATTTATATTGTCACCTCATCATGACTTTTCCTCTTTCCTTGTAGGTGTAATGCACAGCATATTAACTAACAGTATACTTGCTTTGGAGATGACTGACCTGCTCTCCCTCTCTATCTCCTAATAATCTCGGTCAAATTAATTAATCTCAAGCCTTGGCTTCTATATATATAGAACAGGACTAATATTAGCAGTTACTTTATGGGTTGCTCTGAGACAATGAGTTAATGCATGAAAAATGATTATACACGGCTTGGTAAACAGCAAGTGCACAACAGATGCACTGTTAATCCTCTTTTATTGCCCTGTGATCAGTGAGCCAGACTTTCAGTGATTGGTGTCCAGGAAGAATGAGAGGGTAGAAGTGGACAGCTGCAACAATTCTCCTAGATTGTAATTTTTCCTTTCCACGCATTCCCTGGAAAGTCTCAAGAAATGTATAGTCTGTGTAGCAACTGCTGGTTGCCTATCCAAATCCATTCTTGCCTTTCACCTTATTAACAAAATGCCTACAATACTGTTGGCAAGAATGCACCAACTGAAATACTATACTGTCCAGCCACTCTTGCAGCAAAGTGTGGCTAATGACTAAGTTCTGACCTTTGAGATGAGCACATACATTTGCTGGGAGAGACTTCCTGGGAGGTTCCTTAAAAGGGGGAGGAAAAGCTAGGGAAAGACAATTTTGAGTCCCCCTCTTTATCCATCTTATGGCCTACAACATGGATTTCTTGGCTGAAGCTCCAGCTGTCATCTTGGATGTTGAGGTGACTTGCAGGAGATAAGCTGTGTACTAAGACAGTGTAGTAGTCGATGCAAGCAGCCTGGGGTTAAACAAATTTTGTGTAGCTGCCACACTGCCTGAGGTTCCCTCAATCAGACTTCTTTCACAGAAGATAAAAAAGTGTTCCTATGTGTTTAAGTCACGGTTAATTTGGGTTTTGTGTCAGTTACCTAGAGGGGAACTAACTGATAAACACTGTCCTGTTCAGATCAAGGGGCATCTTAACCATGTGAGTCATAATGGAACCATGGAGTCTGAGAATGCAGATCAATTTCTACCCTCTGCTTCTAGTTAGGTTACTTGCTGGATCTGGGGGAGAACCCAGTAGTAAAGGACTCACGTCGACAGGTGAAGGGTCTCCCCTTCCGTCCGTGCCTCCACTTTTACAAGTGAGTCATTTCCCCAGTGAGGACTTTTTTCCATCCATAGCAATCTTCAGAACTATGAGTCTCTGGTGCAATTATAGAGTGAAAATGCTAAATGAAATGCTAAATGTTAGCATATTTAGAATATGCTAGGATATTTTATGTTAGAATAAAAAATTAAATCTTGATCTGCTTCTTCTGGGCAGATATAAACAGTATTTAGTTATATGACTATATAACTATCGTTATAGTCAGGTTATATAATGTCAGTAAGTTCAGTTCAGTTCAGTTGCTCAGTAGTGTCCAACTCTCTGCAACCCCATGGACTGCAGCACGCCAGGCTTCCCTATCCATCACCAACTCCTGGAGCCTGCTCAAACTCATGTCCATAAAATCGGTCATGCCATGCAACCATCTCATCCTCTGTCATCCCCTTCTCCTCCCGCCTTCAATCTTTCCCAGCATCAGGGTCTTTTCCAATGAGTCAGCTCTTCCTATCAGATGGCCAAAGTATTGGAGTTTCAGCTTCAGCATCAGTCCTTCCCATGAATATTCAGGGCTGATTTTCTTTAGCATGGACTGGTTGGATCTCCTTGCAGTCCAGGGACTCTCAAAGCATCTTCTCCAACACCATAGTTCAAAATCATTAATTCTTTGGCACTCAGCCTTCTTTAGAATCCAACTCTCACATCCATAATGACTACTAGAAAAAACATAGTTGTGACTAGATGGACTTTTGTTGGCTAAGTAATGTCTCTGCTTTTTAATATGCTGTTTAGGTTGGTCATAACTTTTCTTCCACAGAGCAAGCATTTTTTAATTCCATGGCTGTAGTCATCATCTGGAGTGATTTTGGAGCCAAAAAAAATAAAGTTTCTCACTGTTTCCATTGTTTCCCCATCTAATTGTCATGAAGTGATGGGACCAGATGCCATGATCTTAGTTTTTTGAATGTTAGAGTTTCAAATCAACTTTTTCACTCTCCTCTTTTACTTTCATCAAGAGGCTCTTTAGTTCTTCTTCACTTTCTGCCCTAAGGTCATATCTGAGGTTATTGATATTTCTCCCAGCAATCTTGATTCCAGCTTGTGCTTCATCCAGACCAGCATTTCTCATGATGTACTCTGCATATAAGTTAAATAAGCAGGGTGACAATATACAGCCTTGACATACTCCTTTTCCTATTTGGAACCAATCTGTTGTTCCATGTCCAGTTCTGACTGTTGTTTCCTGACCTGCATACAGATTTCTCAAGAGGCAGGTGAGGTATTTCCGTCTCTTTCAGAATTTTCCACAGTTTGTTGGGATCCACACAGTCAAAGGCTTTGGCATAGTCAATAAAGCAGAGGTAGATGTTTTTCTGGAACTCTCTTGCTTTTTCCATGATCCAGCAGATGTTGGCAATTTGATCTCTGGTTCCTCTGCCTTTTCTAAATCCAGCTTGAACATCTGGAAGTTCACGGTTCATGTATTGTTGAAGCCTGGCTTGGAGAAGTTTGAGCATTAATTTGCTAGTGTGTGAGATGAGTGCAATTGTGTGGTAGTTTGAGCATTCTTTGGCATCGCTTTTCTTTGGGATTGGAATGAAAACTGGCCTTTTCCAGTCCTGTGGCCACTGCTGAGTTTTCCAAATTTGCTGGCATATTGAGTGCAGCACTTTCACAGCATCATCTTTTAGGATTTGAAATAGCTCAGCTGGAATCCCATCACCTCTACTAGCTTTGTTCATAGTGATCCTTTAAGGCCCACTTGACTTCGCATTTCAGGATCACATTCCAGTGATCACAATAGTATGATCACTCACCTAGGTTATATACTATATATTTATATAATTATACTTTTGTGGCTTTACTTTTGGCAAAATCAACGAAAATATTAGATCCCTATGTTTCACAAAGTGTGCTCCATTTATCTTCTGGTATCTATTCCACAACACTGTGAATGAAGCATTAATGTTTCCAGTTTGTTGTTCAGTCGCTAAGTTGTGTCTGACTCTTTGAGTCAGATACAGATACTCTTTGAGTACAGATATAAAAACTAAAATGCAAAATGATTAAATAATTCGATCAAGGAAACTCCTATTTCTCCGTACCAAGTGGTCTGTACCAACTGATCACTAAAGAAACCCTTGACCGAACTGACATTTTTTAATAGCAAAAGACATTTTAAAATTTAAAACAAAGAAAAATTTCTAACATTTGAAGTTAGAACTTTCAAAATATAAAAGAGACCAACAAATTACATACTTGATTTTGCTGATTAAGAAGTCAAGCAACATTTTAACAATTTAAACATGAAGGAAGTGGGATTATTTGGATTTTATTTTCCACCAAATATGTGAATATAAAATCTGTCCCAGGTTTTACTGAATTTCAAGTGTTTCATCTTCTCAATTGTTTTTCCTCTAATGTGAAATGCAACTAATTAGCTCATCCCTGATTTGATAGCAACTAGTGACTTGAGAATATCCAGGGGACAGACCTGCAGCTAGCTCTGCAGAGCCCTGAAGAGGCAACAGATGAGTAAATGGATTTGTTCCTCTAGGGTGAGAGTTGATGAAATGCACATGTCACATAGATGGAGCCAAGGCATCCTGAAATTTCTTTTCTCCAGGTCCCTTTTAAGAAGAATATTTAGTCTAAAAAAGCTGCCTGCCAATGAAATAGTCACATTTTCAAAAGGTGATTCAAGCAGTATTACAAATAGGTAAAATATTTATAACAACCAAAAAACAGATCTAAAGAAGTATTAGCGTTTACGCACAAATACATTAATATAATTAATATAATTAGGGGCCTATAGAACAAACACATTGGAGGCAACAGAGCTCTAATAAGAGACTATGTCTGAATCAAAACACATTTATTCTACTCTTAAAAATCACAGACTCTTGGGATCTGGGTCTGGAGAGGTATCCTCCCTCCCCCTCCCACACCACTTCCTTCTTACAAGGATTATTCAGCAGGTCTGGAGAGTTCAGAATTTCTCCCACATCAGAAGCCTTTCAGTTTCAGAGAAACATCCAGCCACTGAACATCTTTCTTCCAAGATGATCCCAAATCACTCACTGTGTCAGTTAAGCTTGCCAAAGAAAATTTCATCCCCAGCCAGTTAGTGCCTTAACCGACCTGTGTGTGTGCTCAGCCATGTCCAACTCTTTGCAACCCCATGGACTGTGGCCCTCCAGGATCCTCTGTCCTTGGGATTTTCCAGGCAAGAATACTGGAGTGGGTTGCCATGCCCTTCTCCAGAGGATCTTCCTGACCCAGGGGTCAAACCCAGTTCTCCCGCATTGCGGACAGATTCTTTACCATCTACAACCACACTGTACAAGAGAGGAAACAGATGCAGAAAAGTGACATGACTTATCAATTTCAAGAAACCAAGGAGCAACCCAGCCAAGGCTAGAAGCTGAACTGGCTGTCCCCCTTGCAAGTATTTTCTTAGGCCAGCCCTTGGAGTCCTACATGGAGGTAGCCTGCTACTGCTGGAACAGGCGGAGGATCATCCCAGTCAGGATGCACCCTGTGCCTCACAAGTCTGCTGAATGACATTTGCATATTATTTCCTTGTCCCTCCTTTACTCAGAATAATTCAACCACCTTCTCCATACTAGCTGCTGTGCTGACCAGCTGAGGAATTCTGCTGATGTATTAGTCTTTGGTGAGCTGTGTTCCATATAATTTTCAAGCAAAAGCAAAAAAGATTCCTATCAGCTAGGAAGTTGTATGAAGCACAGAGGTTAAAACATCTCCCCTGAATAACACATATAAAAAGTCACCCAAAGCATCTTATTTAATCTGGCACCCAGATTTAAAGATTGCCAGATGGCCCACCCAGGCCCCTGAGGAAGAAATGTTGCATTGATCTTCCCTTCTTATTCCTGTCTTGCCCTGAAAATACCAAAAACTTGTAGAGAACCACAGAACTGCAGCGTTCAATTATGCTAATAATTAAAGGTAAGATACTCAGGCTGGATGCTCCCTCACTACCTGGAGACAAAACACAGAGTTTGTATATGTAATACCAAATTCCCTGAGCATGTCTAAGAAAGCTGGAAACCTCAAGAAGAGATTAAGAAAGATGAGGGGTTTCAAATTCCTCCCAGGATAAGCCTCTGGGATGCAACTATGTGAATGGCATGATAAAGTGTAATCAACCAAACACACTCTCTCACAAAGCCAGATGGACTTTCAATTACAGCCCTGGTATCACTCTGAATTGTTCTTGCCCTACATTTGCTTTAAACAATCAGTTCAGTGATTAGGCATCAGGCACAAAGTGCTCTGCTCTGTTGTACCATACATGACGTGAGAGCATTATAAATATGACGAGCAGAGACCCACCCCTGTAGGTTACTGAGGGCAATAGATGCACACATGGCCAGAAACATCAGCTAATGCTAATGCAGGGCTTACTTACGTTTTGTGCTATCTCAGTATTCAACATATTCACTTGTTGAATCACACAGTATCTCTACAACATAGGCTATATTTTCTTCTATTTGCTGAAGTAGAAATTAGGCAATTTGCCATCGGTTACTCTTCTGGGTTGATTGTGCACCCCCACCTTAATTAATATGGTTGAAGTCCTAATCATGGGTACCTCAGGATGTGATCTTATTTGGAAATAGAGCTGTTGCAGATGTAACTAACTCAGGTTGAAGTCATTGGAGCAGGGTGGGCTCCTAATCCGATATGATAGGTCTCCTTACCCAGATGGGAAACCTGGACACAGGCAAGCATAGAGAGAGAGAGTACCACATGAAGCCGGAGGCAGAGAGCAGGTGAAGGCAGCAAAGGCCAGGGGACACCCAAGACTCCAGCAAAACTCCAGATGCTCAGAGACAGGCATGAACAGATTCACCCGCCCAACTGTTGTAAGTAGCCAGTCAGCCAACACCTTGCTCTCAGACTTCTAGCCTCCAGAACTGAAACAACAAATTCTGTCTAAGCCATCCAGTCCATGGCACTTAATACAGCAGCCCTAGCAAACCAATATAGTCACCAAGCCAATAAAACATGAACAACACAAACCCCAGCAGCCTGGTGCCAGAGTTGGCATTCATAAGCATTTCACTAAAGTGCTTATACTATTTAAAGCATTGAGGCTTAACACCATACACTCTCCTACCCGTGAGGCCAAGGCCGAATGAGAACCACACAAGGCATACAGAAGCCAAGTGAGTGCAAAGGAAGCTCTTGAGTAGTCTCATTCAAAACATTCCTTCAGTAAGCATCTGTTGAGAATTAACAAATGTAAAGACTCAAAACGTAAGACGTGTCTCTATTCTCATGGAATTCAATACTCTAGCTGGATCTCTGAGCAACTAAATGACAATGTACTAAATTAGGGAGGCTTTACATCAGAAGTTTGTAAAAATCCACAAGGTCATGCAGGTGCTAGAAAGTTAATACTGGGGTAGGAGGAGATTTTGAGCAGACAAAAAACAATATGTATAATGTCACAGAATCACAAACTGAAGATAGCAAGGCAAGGAAGAGAAGGTCCAGATTCTGAATAAAGTGTGTGAGGCTCGGTGAGAGCCACTAAGATCTAGAAAGCAGCCTGGATTGGAGCCTGCTGCTGTCTCAGGTGCTGACCCGGGCCACCCTCCTGTCACTGCACTGATTTCCTCATTCACGAGGATCTCCTGTTCCTCATTCATGTCACTCTAGCTGCCTGACTCCACGGAGCTAAACCTCAGCTTCTGAGGACCGTTTCAACCCGCCATGCTTTTTACCCCTTCCCCCAGCCCCTGCTTCTAGGGCGTCTTGGCCTTGTCTCCAGATTTTTGGGGGGAAACCATTTAGTTCTTCTCTCTGGCTTCCTACATCTGGCCACTGGGGAGCAGGATCAGCCAAGCCTGCCTGGATCAGGTGGTTAAGGGAGGCGAAGGGGCCAGGTCACCTACCAGGATAAGGGGAGGCAGGTGAGCTGTTATGGGCTAACTGTGTCACACCCACAAATGCATATGTTAGAGTCCCAACTTCCTAGCACCTCAGAATGTGCTGTGTTTGAAGAGAGGAGCTTTAAAGAAGTAATTAAGTTAAAATGAGGTCATAAGGGTGGGCGCTAATCCATGCACCAATACAGACACTTGTCCTAAGAGACATACACACACACGGGAAGTCCATGGGAAGACACGGGGAGAAGACAGCCATCTCCAAACCAAGCAGAGAGGCTTCCCAAGAAACCAAGCCTGCTGACAACTTGATCTTGGACCGCTGGCCTTGAGAACCGGGAGAAAGTAAGTTTCTATTGTTGAAACCACCCAGTCTGTGGTACTTTGTTCTGACAGCCCTGGGAGATTAATACACAGGTAATACAGGAAAAGTAAAGAGAGGTACCTCTCAGCGGATCCCCACTATCTCCGGGGCAGCTCTGATTCCTGGAATACAGTCAAGATTGAGAGACTGGGCCTTTCTGGATCCCAGTTGTGGGACAAAGCCCCCAGTCGATGAGGGCTCTGGGAAGCGGGAGGCTCACGGAGAGGTGGATCTTATCCTTCTCTCCTCCTCTTACTCTGAAGACCGAATCAGACTCACATTGAGGACTGTGGTCACAATAAGGGTAAGTGTGATTCCAGACACCTTGCCCATGCCCTCAACACACATAATTCATTTTCTCAGCTGTCAATGACCCCAGTTCAAAGCTAAAATGCAAAGTAATTGAGAAGGTGAAATTCAGTAACACAAGAGTAACACGGGTGATCAATCAACACAAGAAAGTGACAGCTACATCTTCTTCTGAGTTTTGATTGGAAAACTAGGCAGCACTGGGTGTTGGAAGCGGGGGAGGGTTCACAACAGAGAGAAATGCACACATGTACTGTGTGCATGTGTGCGCGTGTTCGGGGAGTCGCTGAGCAAGTATTTTGGTTGCACTCACACGTGCTCACTGCTGGGCTTCCAGGAATTTATGAAGACTGCTTTCATGACTTCATTATAAAGGTGCCTCCTTCCCAAGGGATCCATACATCAAGGCACCAAGGTAGCGTGGTTCCTGCCTCTGGTCCGGCTACGAAAGGCCTTTTGAACAAACTATACACAGCTGCAATGTGGAGCATGCTGCCGCAAGCACAGGACTTAAACATCATTCAGTAAGTACAAGATACAAGCTGTCAAGGCGTCAGGAGGAAGAGTGAAGGATTCGGTCCATTTGTCCTGACAGAATCTGCATGTTTGGAGCTGGTGGGGTCTGCTTGGGGTGAAACATTCCTCCAGGAGAGGGGCTGCATCTTATTCTTCCAGAACTTCCGCTAATTCCAAGCCAGGGTCACAGGGCACCCAGCCAATGCATGCTGTAGAACACGTCACCATGTCACCCTATATATCTGTCGTCTGGCAGGTGCAACCTCTTTCCGAAGTGACAAGCAACCGTGTTCCTAGGTTTAATACTAAAAGGTTTTTGTCACTGACTCAGTCAATTTGCTGCTAACCTCTTGCCTATTTATTGCAACTTTATTTTCACCTAAGTGAGTGAGTGGAACAATACAGGCCTGCCAGCAACACTAATGTACCCTCATAAACAAAGGGACTTTTTGTTCAACTTGAATAAGAACAGCAATTAACATTTGGACAATGCTTTGTAATTTGCAAAAGGCTTTCACATGCTTTATCTTATTGAGAGCTAGGCAGGTATGTGTTTGAGCCTTTGGGCTGATTTCACCAGAGTAGGCCCTGTTCTTCCTCTCCAAGAAGGGGGAATTTCTGGGAAATTCATCCTCCCCTATTCTGATCCTATGATCCCAGCGCGACTGCCAGTTACAGCCAGCTTCCCACACTTCAGTCACAGAAGTGGGCAGGGGACCAGTGCAGGCCCTCCCAGTACTCCATCGAAATCCTTCCCCAAGATCTCTTCAGGGCAGACATGGAGGAGGAGGAGGGCTCTTGTTTTCTGAGTCATGCAGCTGAAAGGGGCTGCTGGTGGTCTTCCCCACCACATGTAGACTGAGAGAGTATGGCAGGAGAATAAATCCAACACAAAGAGCAGGAAGGGCTTCCCAGATGGTAAAGAATCTGCCTGCAAAGCAGGAGATACGTGTTCAATCTCTGGGTCAGGAAGACTCCCTGGAGAAGGGAATGGCAACCCACTCTAGTATTCTTGCCTGAGAAATCCCAGGGACAGAGGAGCCTGGGGGAACTACAGTCCATGGGGTCACAAGGAGTCAGACACAACTTAGTGACTAAACAATACCAACAGAGAGAAGGAAGGAGAGGTGAGGTGGGGAGGAGAGAGTGAGGGGGAAAGAGAGAGAGAGAACAAATCTCATTTGGATGCACAGCAACTCCCTGGTTATGCAAAGCAATAAATTCTCTTTTCTCTTAAGCTTAATGTGAGTTGTACTTCTGTGATTTGCAGTCTAAAGTCTAACAGATTTTACAAAATTAGACTAATCTTTGAAGTTAAAAAAACCAAATTGTCTTCCTACTGTCTTTAAATATCTCTTCCACTTCCTATGACCCATTCACATCAGGCTTGGTCATGTGAGATGCTTTAGTCAATAAGATAAACCACAGACATGGACATGTGAGCAAAAAATTAAACCTTTTGTTGTTAGGTTCAAGAAGTTGGAGTCTTTTGTTTCTGTAGCAGAATCTTGAGGAAAAACCTTACCTATCCTGACAGATATGCCTACATGAAATCATACAGTCCAAGTATCAATGTAGACTGCTTGATTACAAACCCTACAGTTCTTATTTACACTAGGCCAGGCTGCCTGTGGCAAACCTATACTCTCCAAGTTTTCCAAAGTATCTGTGAAAAATAAAGACCGTATCACAACAAAATAAAACCACAGTCTCATGGCAAATGCTATGTAGTGCCAGGTTAACTGATACAAACAATGATGATGCTAATAACAAGAACAGCTAATGATAACATCCACTAAAAGGGAGGCTTAATGAGAACAGGGACCTAGGATGTTGTGCTCATTGTTATATCCTCAGGAGTTAGCAAGTGTCTGGCATGCTGTAAAGCTCAATAAATATCTGTTCAGTGTTAAAGAGTTTCACTGGCAGGTGCCGTGCTGCGTGCTCTGCCCAGTCATTGTATTCATTTACTCAACAGAAATGGACTGTGCACTTCCTTTGTGCCAAGCACAGTTGTAACCACTGAGGACAATGGAGACCACAGACCAAGCGTTTGTTCTCATTCCACTTCTGTTCTACAGTACGGCTGCTTAATCTCACCATTAGTGACATTCGGGGCCATAGAATTTTCCGTTGTGAAATTCTGTCTGAACCATCTGAGCTTCTTACTCCCAACATGACAACCCAGAATATCTCTAGACACTGTTTAGTGTCTCTAAGGAGGCAAATATCACTGCAGATTGAGATCCACTGGGTTAGTGGTAGGAGACAAGCAGGCTCTTGACTTGAAATATCTGAAAGTATTACGGTGCCATGAGTGAACATAAAGCAGGTAACAGAATAGTGCATGGTCCAAAGGGAGGTGCTTCCTCAATGAGTGATCAGAGAACACCTTGGTTCTATATGACGGTGTGAGGAGAACTGAACAGAGTGAGTGCCAGCCCTGTGGCACTTGGTGGGGAGAATTTTCCTGTAACAGGGAACAGTGAGAGCAAGGACCAGGAGGAGGAAATGTGCTGGCTGTTTCTGAGAAGAGCAATGAGTTCAGGAAGGCTGGCGCAGAGCAAGCAAGGGGAGGTGCGGTAGGAAATGTCATGGTGGAGGCCGGGCTGAAGGACTCTGGACTCTACTCAGGCTAGTCTGGGGAGTTACTGGGAGGTTTGAGCAGAGACAGGCCAGATTCTGACTTACATTTTAAAGAATTACACAGGCTGCAATGTGAAAAACAACACAAGGGACATGGACAGAAGCAAGAAAACTAGTTAAGAGGCTGATCTGCTCTTCTGATCCAGGCACTTCCAGGAGGGGATTGGGGAGCGGTGGGTGGATTCAGGCTATATTTTGAAGGAAGAGCTTGCTAGATCTGGTGTGTTGGATACAGAGGAGGAGGAAAGGAACAGATAACCAGATGTTCTATTATTAATATACGCATGGTGTAGATGAGGGAACCAAAGTGCAGAGAGTTGAAGCAGCCTGGGCATGACCATGGCTTGTAGATGTTAGAGCCGCCTTTCCCCCAGACATTGATCTCAGAGCCTAGTCTCTCTCTCTCTTTCTTGCTGGCAGCTTGAAGTTTATTTTCTGCTTGGAGCAGGGTTATGGGGTGTCAGGAAGGTTCTCATGTGGCTTAGATTGTAAACAGTGGGGTTCTCTCAACTTCCTTCTTGGTATTTTGCTGTTTTTTTTTAAATTATTATTATTTTACTTTACAATATTGTATTGTTCTGCCACACATCAACATGAATCCATCATGGGCGTATGCGTGTTCCCCATCCTGAACCCCACTCCCACCTCCCTCCCCATACCATCCCTCCGGGTCATCCCAGTGCACCAGCCCCAAGCATCCTGTATCGAGCCTGGACTGGTGATTCGTTTCTTATATGATATTATATATGTTTCAGTGCCATTCCCCCAAATCATCCTACCCTTTCCCTCTCCCACAGAGTCCAAAAGACTGTTCTATACATCTGTGTCTCTTTTGCTGTCTTGCATACAGGGTTATCGTTACTGTCTTTCTAAATTCCATATATATGCATTAGTATCCTGTATTGGTGTTTTTCTTTCTGGCTTACTTCACTCTGTATAATAGGCTCCAGTTTCATCCACCTCATTAGAACTGATTCAAATGGATTCTTTTTAATGGCTGAGTAATACTCCATTGTGTATATGTACCACAGCTTTCTTATCCATTCATCTGCTGATGGACATCTAGGTTGCTTCCATGTCCTGGCTATTATAAACAGTGCAGCGATGAACAATGGGGTACACGTGTCTCTTTCAATTCTGGTTTCCTCGGTATGTAGGCCCAGCAGTGGGATTGCTGGGTCATAAGGCAGTTCTATTTCCAGTTTTTTAAGGAATCTCCACACTGTTCTCCATAGTGGCTGTACTAGTTTGCATTCCCACCAACAGTGTAAGAGGGTTCCATTTTCTCCACACCCTCTCCAGCATTTATTGCTTGTAGACTTTTGGATAGCAGCCATTCTGACTGGCGTAAAATGGTACCTCATTGTGGTTTTGATTTGCATTTCTCTGATAATGAGTCATGTTGAGCATCTTTTCATGTGTTTATTAGCCATCTGTATGTCTTCCTTAGAGAAATGTCTGTTTAGTTCTTTGGCTCATTTTTTGATTGGGTCGTTTATTTTTCTGGAATTGAGCTGCAGGAGTTGCTTGTATATTTTTGAGGTTAATTCTTTGTCAGTTGCTTCATTTGCTATTATTTTCTCCCATTCTGCAGGCCGTCTTTTCACCTTGCTTATAGTTTCCTTTGTTGTGCAGAAGCTTTTAATTTTAATTAGGTCCCATTTGTTTACTTTTGCTTTTATTTCCAATATTCTGGGAGGTGGGTCATAGAGGATCCTGCTGTGATGTATGTCAGAGAGGGTTTTGCCTATGTTATCCTCTAGGAGTTTTATACTTTCTGGTCTTACGTTTAGATCTTTAATCCATTTTGAGTTTATTTTTGTGTATGGTGTTAGAAAGTGATCTAGTTTCATTCTTTTACAAGTGGTTGACCACTTTTCCCAGCACCACTTGTTAAAGAGATTGTCTTTTCTCCATTGTATATTCTTGCCTCCTTTGTCAAAGACAAGGCGTTCATAGGTGTGTGGATTTATCTCTGGGCTTTCTATTTTGTTCCATTGATCTATATTTCTGTTTTTATGCCAGTACCATACTGTCTTGATGACTGTGGCTTTGTAGTATAGCCTGAAGTCAGGCAGGTTGGTTCCTCCAGTTCCATTATCCTTTCTCAAGATTGCTCTGGCTATTTGAGGTTTTTTGTTATTTCCATACAAATTGTGAAATTATTTGTTCTAGCTCTGTGAAAAATACCATTGGTAGCTTGATAGGGATTGCATTGAATCTATAGATAGCTTTGGGTAGTATACTCATTTTCACTATATTGATTCTTCCAATCCATAAACATGGTATATTTCTCTATCTATTAGTGTCCTCTTTGATTTCTTTCACCAGTGCTTTATAGTTTTCTATATATAGGTCTTTAGTTTCTTTAAGTAGATATATTCCTAAGTATTTAATTCTTTCATTGCAATAGTGAATGGAATTGTTTCCTTAATTTCTCTTTCTATTTTCTCATTATTCATGTATAGGAATGCAAGGGATTTCTGTGTGTTGATTTTATATCCTGCAACTTTACTATATTCATTGATTAGCTCTAGTAATTTTCTGGTGGAGTCTTTAAGGTTCTCTATGTAGTATTTTGCTGTTTTGATACTAAAAACTGAACTGCTTCCACCGGCTGTAGCCTGCTTAGTTGCGAGGAGGGGCAGGCAGGGTGCAGAGGGCTCTGATGGGCCTGATGTCTCCGAAGGAAGCCTGGCAGTCGGTGGTGGCCCCTAAGGACAGGGGCTTGCTGTTGGTTTTGCCAGGCTGGTAGTCAGGCTGCTGCAGCCCCAGAGCTTCCCGAGCCAGGTCACACACAGGTGATCATGCTGGTGGATGGCTGGGCAGGTCCCGAGTGCTCTGGGGACTCCAACACTGTGGCCACGAAGGGGTTGTGGACTTCCCTCCAAAGAAGCTAGCCCACCAATGTCTGGGGTCAGCTTTGAGGAAACTGGGGTAGTGGGGGATGGCTTCCCCAGGAAAAGGACAGCTGCCTCGCTTGTTTTTGTGGGCTGGCAGAAAGCTTTGCCATGGGGATTGCAGGAAACCGGGCCATGGAGTTCATCTGCCTAGGAAATCACTGGTGGCTGCTCCATGACCTAGAGACATGGGGCCCAGAGCCTATACCCTTAATCTCTATTTTATATCCCAATCATAGGGCTGGCAGCAGAGAGGAGGAGAAAAAACAAGAAAGCTCCAACGACCCATTTTCTTCTGACACAGCACCCTGTTACTGTCTCTCAGGGTCCAGGACACCCCGGATGATGTGCCCATATAGACATAATACAAAAACAAGCACCCAAGACAGCAGCAGACCTGAGCCTTCTCATTACTAGCTCTTGTTAGGCCCATGGACAAAGAATGGAGGTTTAATTCTTATAAGAAGACAACTTAAAAATTTCAAAATTACCAAGAAAACTTCTTCAAATATATATTTACACCCA
This sequence comes from Ovis canadensis, assembly GCF_042477335.2. NCBI lineage: Eukaryota > Metazoa > Chordata > Mammalia > Artiodactyla > Bovidae > Ovis > Ovis canadensis. Next base: position 71,767,854 of record NC_091246.1, read on the forward strand.
ATATCATTCACAACAAAAGCTCACCTCAAGGTTATATATTGCACTAGTAAAAAGCATCTGGATTTGTAAGACATTTAAATAGCTAATCAACTGAGCTATGAAGACACTTTTACAATTTTTTCAAATACCCATTTAAAGGTATACATTACTCAACCCAGTTCCACATTAAATTTCTCCAAATTTCATAAGCCATTTTTGAGGTTCCTTACATAATAACAAATCATTGAAGCCAAGTATCAATGAAAAATGCTTGTTCGTTTTTACCTGCTGTGGTAAAAACAACTGAAATAATACATGGAAACAATATAAAGAAAAAGTAAAATGCATTCATCTGTTACTGAATAATACTGTCAATGCAGAGAAAATACTGTTGATAATCTAAGAAACAATTCAGAAAAAAAATACAGGTGGAAGCCTTGCCACATACATTTGTATTAAATATTGATGTTCCTAAGGTAAGTTATAGCTTCCCCTGTAATTCAGTGGTAGAGAACCCGCCTGCCTGTGCAGGAAACGTGGGTTCAATGCCTGGGTGGGGAAGATGCCCTGGAGAAGGAAATGGCAACCCACTCCAGTATTCTTGCCTGGGAAATCCCATGGACAGAGGAGCCTGGAGGCCTAAAATCCATGGGGTCGCAAAGAGTCGGACACGACTGAGCGACTAAACAGCAATGTTAAGTTACGTTAAAGTCTAGATTCTGGTTTTTTTTTTTTTTCAGGTTTAGTTTTTTATTTTTTAAATTTTAAAATCTTTAATTCTTACATGTGTTCCCAAACATGAACCCCCCTCCCACTTCCCTCCCCACAACATCTCTCTGGGTCATCCCCATGCACCAGCTCCAAGCATGCTGCACCCTGCGTCAGACATGGACTGGCGATTCAATTCTTACATGATAGTATGCATGTTAGAATTCCCATTCTCCCAAATCTTCCCACCCTCTCCCTCTCCCTCAGAGTCCAAAAGTCCGTTATACACATCTGTGTCTCTTTCCCTGTCTTGCATACAGGGTCGTCATTGCCATCTTCCTAAATTCCATATATATGTGTTAGTATACTGTATTGGTGTTTTTCTTTCTGGCTTACTTCACTCTGTATAATTGGCTCCAGTTTCATCCATCTCATCAGAACTGATTCAAATGAATTCTTTTTAACGGCTGAGTAATACTCCATTGTGTATATGTACCACAGCTTTCTTATCCATTCATCTGCTGATGGACATCTAGGTTGTTTCCATGTCCTGGCTATTATAAACAGTGCTGCGATGAACATTGGGGTACATGTGTCTCTTTCAATTCTGGTTTCCTCAGTGTGTATGCCCAGCAGTGGGATTGCTGGGTCATAAGGTAGTTCTATTTGCAATTTTTTAAGGAATCTCCACACTGTTCTCCATAGTGGCTGTACTAGTTTGCATTCCCACCAACAGTGTAGGAGGGTTCCCTTTTCTCCACACCCTCTCCAGCATTTATTGCTTGCAGATTTTTGGATCGCAGCCATTCTGACTGGTGTGAAGTGGTACCTCAGTGTGGTTTTGATTTGCATTTCTCTAATAATGAGTGATGTTGAGCATCTTTTCATGTGTTTGTTAGCCATCCGTATGTCTTAAAAACATTTATCACAGCTGTTTTTCTGAGGGCCCGCTAAAGAAGCCACATACTGGAGAAGATTCATGATCTTCAATAATATCAATGTATGGGAAAACTGTGTACATGTAACCACTCATAGAGCAGTTATTTTGGTGTGAATTTCTAAAAATTCACAGAGAGACTGTTTACATATGGATAGCTCCATATGTAAAATTCCTTCAGAGTATCATACATCAGCAAGTTATTAGAGACAAGATGTTGAGGTAAGAAATCCACATGGTCTATGGGGCTGTCATCAATGTGAATAATTTTATATATATTTTAAAAGTTGTAAGATGTAGATGGTTTATATTATTTTATAATAATGAAAATGGCCTTAGAAATCTTGATGGCCATGAATCTTTGCTGGTTATTTCATAACAAAGTTTTTAGAAGAACTGTTCCACTAACAGATGAATCATGGAATTTCTCGTTAAAGACAAGAGTTGCAAGTTGCTGAAATTTTCCATGATGACATGTAGCTGTCAGAATTATTCTACTGGCATGCATTTTTGAAGAAATAAACTTAATTTGCCCTTTCAAAGATGACTTTTTGTAATGAATGAGGGAGGAACAATTTTTTCAAGAGAAACTCATGCTATGGAAAGAATATTTTGAAAATGGTTGTCTTTATATATTTCATTATTACATGATTACAATTCTGAAAATAATATAGAAAGTCTCAGATTGGAAAATTTTTTTTAAACCTAGAGATATGATTTTCTAGTTTGTCAAAAATCTTTCAAGAGAAAAATTTTAATATTTTTATATCTATTTTTTAACAATGTAAGACTTTCTAATTGACATCATCAGAGAAGAGAAATGTGTTAACTAAATTTTATATGCTTTGCATAACAGTAAATAGGTTAAAAATCGAGTACTGTGACTTATTAAGCTCAACTCATTTTGCTTTCCTTCCATTTGTATTTATATATTTTTGTATGCTTTCCATTCACCAGCAACACATCTCATAACTAAGTAAAATATATTTAATATAGAACCAGATGTTTAAATCACATTATCACCAAACATTAAAATCAATATTTAAAATCACACAACTCTTTAGGTTTCTGGGTCCTATTAGCATAACACAGATGTTTTAATATATTAATAATTTTCATCCAGGTCTTATCTTCTCCCTTTTCATCCATTTTATTTCTGGTTCTTATTGCATGAACTCTGAATTCCAGTACAAAAGTGAAGAGAATTTTACTTTTGTTTTTTAAAAAGCGTGCTTACTGAAAGTTTGCTGAATAATTTACATGCAATGAAACACTCACATTAAGTGTATAGTTAAATGTATTTTAATAAATGTGTATTTAGGTAACTATCACCATAGTCAAAATATACAAAATAACCAGCACCTTCAATCTCCTTCACGTCATCTTTTGGTCAATCCAGACCCTTACGTCACTCCTACTCAAAACCACCTACTCCGTGGTAACCACTGATATGCCTTCTGACTGTATTAGATTAATTCTGAGGCAGAAGATAGATGGGCTGCAGGGTAGACATTTACAACTGGCCTCCTGTTTACATTTCTTGGGGTGAGAAAAAAGATGGGCTTCAGGCTGGACACTCATAACTAACCTCTTGTTTGCATTTCACGAGACAGGAGATAGGTGGATTTCAGGTTAGATATTTCTAATCAGTGTCTTGTTTATACTTCAAAATAGAAATAGTAACAGAGGCTTCCCAAGTGGCTTAGTGGGAAAAGAATCCATCTGCCAATGCAGGAGGTACAGGAGATGCCAGTTTAATCCCTGGGGTCAGGAAGATCCCCTGGAGTAGAAAATGTCATCCCACTCCAGTATTCCTGCTTGGAAAAATTCCATGGACAGAGGAGCCTGGCACGCCACAGTCCATAGGGTCACAAAGAGTCAGACACAACTGAGAGACTGAGCACACACGTACCAGGCCCCCTCACCTGTCTCCCGAGAAACCTGTATGTGGGTCAAGAAGGCACAGTTAGAACCAGACAGGGAACAAATGACTGGTTCAAACCTGGGAAAGGAGTACGTCAAGGCTGCATATTGTCACCCTGCTTATTTAACTTATATGCAGAGTACATCATGTGAAATGCTGGGCTGGATGAAGCACAAGCTGGAATCAAGAATGCCAGGAGAAATATCAACAGCCTCAGATATGCAGATGATACCTCTCTAATGACAGAAAGTGAAGAAGAACTAAAGAGCCTCTTGATGAAGGTGAAAGAGGAGAGTGGAAAAGCTGGCTTGAAATTCAACATTAAAAAAGCTAAGATCATGGCATCTGGTCCCATCACTTCATGGTAAACAGAAGGGGAAAAAGTGGAAGCACTGGCAGATTTTATTTTCTCAGCCTCCAAAATCACTGCAGAGGTGACTGCAGTCATGAAATTAAAAGACACTTGCTCCTTGGAAGGAAAGCTACGCAAACCTAGACAGCGTATTAAGAAGCAGAGACATCACTGATTTGTCGACAAAGGTCCTTATTTTCAGAGCTATGGTTTTTCCAGTTGAGCACTGAAGAACTGATCTTTCGAACTGTGGTGCTGAAGAAGACTCTTTAGAGTTCCTTGGACAGCAAGGAGATCAAATCAGTCAATCCTAAAGGGAATCAACCCTGAATATTCATTGGAAGGACTGATGCTGAAGCTGAAGAAGCACCAATAATTTGGCCACCTGATTGATGCGAAGAGCCAACTCACTGAAAAAACCTTGATCCTGGGAAAGACTGAGAGCAAAAGGAGAAGAGGGTGGCAGAGGGTGAGATGGTTAGATAGCATCACCAACTCAGTGGACTGAGTTTGAGCAAACCCCAGGAGATAGCGGAGAACAAAGGAGCCTGGTGTGCTGCAGTACATGGGTTCACAGAATTGGACATAACTTAGTGACTGAATACCAACATCATTTACCAGGGACGGGACACAGTTCTTCAGGTGCTAGCCTACTATGTTCCTGCTTTGCCTGGCAAAGTAATAAAGCCACTCTTTCTTTCTCCTCCATTAAAAAAAATTATACATATATGTATATATATGTATATCTTGTATACAAGATATATACACATATGTATATATATACATATATATGTATATATATGTATATCTTGTATATATATACATATATAGCAACAGAAACAGGGTAAATAGCTAGGCTTTGTCTCCTGAGGACACTTTAAGGTAACAATTATGGTAGGGAAAAAAAAAAACAACAACAATTATGGTAGAACAGAGAAGGGCTAAACCTTGTTTGAGTGAAAGATCAAGAGGTCATACATTTCCCATCCATGGGTCAAGGGAGACACTGCACATGTGCAGAAAGGCTCATTGGGGATCAAAAAGGAAGGTTCACCACCCCAGAACAGGTGATGCCAAAGCCCCCCATAGGCCTCTGGGCTGGAATCCATCTTGGATAAAAGTTGTGCACATATGCTGGGGAAGGTCCTAGGGCAGGTCAGATGTGGAAAAAGAAACCAGATTACTGGTCAAAGGTAAACAAAGACCTGGAAGAACGGCCCTCTGTAAATGACATATCTGCCTATTTACCGAGCTCCTCTTCATTAGGGAGGATACCCTTTTTCTCTGGCTGTGCATTTCTGCCTTGCTTTTGTTTCATCTAAACTGCTTCTCTGTGTGCTCTCCCACTTGCTGTACTGTGCGTCTCTAATAATAAACTTTGGACCTGTCTTAGCAGTTTTTGCCTCCTTGAGAAATGCATTTTTCAAGGGGTGGGACAAGGGCCAGGGGAATTTTGCTTCTAGCCTCTAGCCCCTGGTGGTCTAGTGGCTAGGATTCCTGGTTTTCATCCAGGCTACCGAGGTTCAAAAATGGGCAGGGTGTCTTGCAACTTCCTTGATGGTTCACTGGTTAAGATTCCAAGCTTCCCCTGCAGGTGGCGTGAGTTCAATTCCCGGTCAGGGAACTGAGATCCTGCACACTGCACAGGACCATCAAAGATTCCTGGGTAGGGAACCAAGGTCTCCTTCCAAGCCTCTGCTCAGTGCTGTCTCTCTGAGGTCGGTTCTGTTTATTTCAATATAATAAAACAATATGTCCTTTGTGTCTAGCTTCTTTCACTCAGCTTATGTTTCTGAGATTCATCCATACTGTTATGTATAAAAGTAGTTGACTCATTTGTATTCTTAATAGCAATCCATTGTTTGGATGTACTAAAACTGACTTGTCTTTTCATATGCTGATGGACATTTGGGTTGCTTCCAATGTACAAATCTTTGTGGAAACATATATTCTTATTTCTTTTTGGTAAATGCCAAGGAGTGAATTGCTGGGTCACAGTGAGAGTTCATGTTTAAGAGAAACTGCCCAATTATTCTTGAAAGTTCTTAATGCCATTTTACATTCTCACCATCAATGTATGTGGGTCCCACTGGCTTTATTGTATTTTACATTTCAGCTCTGTGTGGGTGTATAGTGGGATATCATTTTAATTCTGGAGAATGTTTATAATGCACATAATATGTGAGCACAGTAGTACACAGTTTTCAAAATAAACTTATCTATAAATATATATTGATGGGATAGCTAAAAATGTGCACCAATTATGATACACACACAGAGCTTTGCAGATACATAGTCACAGTTAATGATCAGGCCTCTGCCTCAAGAACCAGTTATCTAACACCTAGGAAACTACTTTTTAAAAATATTACACTATGGTGGTTTTGAAATTTAAAAGAATCTCAGAAGGAGAGAGAACAATTTCCTGCCTTCAGGTTCCAGTCTGATACCAGTCAGTAGAGGCTGCCTATCCACAGGGGCAGAAGGGAGACTAAGCTGCATGTTTTCACTCCAGTTCCGTGTGCCCCGTGGTGCTGGTTCTGGTTTCACCCGATTGAAGTTCTTGTCCACAGAGGATAACCCTAAAGAAAAACACGTTTCCCCTTCCAGCACTGTCCCAGGAGGTGGCTGGGCCCCAGGAGTTTCTCAGGCGCATTAACTGTGGCTCACACTCAAGTTTAGGGACACTCATCTGTCATTTCACGGCTTGTTGGCAGAAAAGCAGCAGTGCAAATTCCAAGAAGCCTCAGTGGTAAGTCCGATTCAAGCAGGTCAGATGCCCAGTAATATGCGCAGTGTGATAGTTTAATCAGAGAATAGTGCAGTATTATTGCTCCTGCCTGAGAGGAGCAGACTTTTTTCCTTTCAAGAAAGCTCTTTTCAGATGGCTATTAGGTTGTTGAATGAGGAGAAGCACAAAAGAAACACCGGCTCCTTGTGGTCTTTCAGATCATTAAAAAGTAACCCAGGTGGCAAAACCAGTTATCATTTCCTCAGCTTCAGTAGATGAAAAGAGCAAGAATGGACACCAGTCTGAGGCTATGGGACAACCAAACCATCAGCCCAGAGTGAGAGGATTCATCAATCCTGCAGAAAACGTGGAGTCAAAGTGATTACGTAGCACTGAGCGTGGAGGCCAACCTGTTGATGTGATATGGCTGAATTTTTTCCTTCTCGGATGTTGGTCTGGTCTTGAAGAGTCTCACACAGCTAAACACGGATCTTGGGTTTGGTTTTTTTTTTCCGCACTCTTACAGGACTTCCTACAGGGTGAAGATCTTGAGCTACCTGGAACGGGCTGGGAAAAGTAAAGTTTAGGTGGGCTTAGGGGTGTGGGAGCATGATGCAAATTCACAGCCAGAGCTGAAGGAATTTAGCTGTAAGATGTCAAGACATTTTTTAGCAATGATTAGTAATCAACCATCTGAATGCTTGTTCATTTCCCTTACCTGCAAAGTTCAAATGACATTCTTTCTTATTTGGATGAAGTTACAGTCTGTCCTACCCTCCCTTCTCTGCTTGCCAAGAAAATGTGTAGCCTAAATCACAGTTCCCTTAAACTGTGTAGCTGCCACGGCAGACAAATGTTTTAGGTCAACAAGCACTTTCTGCTGCTTCTCGCCTCTCACAACCAGAATCAAACAGACCCTGAAGTGGGAGCCAAAAACAGCTCTGCACGTGGGGGCTGTGGGGCAAAAGGAGAGGAACAAGAGGTGACTGGCTGTGAGTGGAGACTCTGGCTTAGGGAAAGCAGATTTCAGAAGCAGTGAGGGAAGAAGCTGCTTGAATTATGGTTTAGACACGCCAACACTGCACATGAGGACAGTTTCCCACAACAGAGGAAAGGCAATTGTTGATGTAGGCAAGGCCCTTAGTTCTCAAGGTTCCCCTCTGGAAATTGGGGAAACTGGACATCAGTTTCAAAAGGTTGCTTTAGCCTCCAGAAGTGAAGCATTAGTTGTTCAGTTGTGTCCAACTCTTGTGACCCCATGGACTTTAACCCGCTAGGGTCCTCTGTCCATGGGATTCTCCAGGCAAGAGTACTGAAGTGATTTGCCATTTTCTTCCCCAGGGTATCTTTCTGACCCAGGGATCCAACGCAGGTCCCTTGTGTTGCCAGGTGGGTTCTTTACCATCTGGCATACCAGGGAAGTCCTCCATACCCTTCTTCAAATAATAGTTGATCTGGAAACCCACTAAGTAAAAACACATAAAAGGGGTGTTGTTCTTCTAACGATCAGGGAAATACAGATCAAAATCACAAGACATCACCTTAAGTAGGATTGCTGTTTCCTAATAATAGCCAAAAAATAAGTTGGTGAGGATGTGGAAAAATTGGAACTCTCCTTATACATTGGTAGTAGGCATATAAAATGGTGCTGCCACTATAGAAAACTGGAGTTCCCACAAAAATTAAAAACAGAACTACTGTGTGACCTTTGAATCTCAATTGTGAGTATATATCCACCAGAAGTGAAATCAGAACAATGAAAAGGTATCGGCACCAATGTTCACTGCAGCATTACTCACAGCAGAAATGTGGTATATATATACAAAGGAGTAATATCCGGCCTTACACAAAGAAGGAAATCCTGCCATTTGCAACAACATGAATAAACATAGGGGACATAATGCTAAGTGAACTAAGCCAATCACGAGAACAAATACTGTATGATTCCCCATAAAGGGCCCACCTGCCAGTGCAGGAGATGCAGGAGACTCCAGTTCAATCCCTGGGCCAAGAAGATCCCTTGGAGAAGGAAATGTCAACCCACTCCAGTATTCTTGCCTGGAGAATCCCATGGGCAGGCTACGGTACATGGGGTTGCAGAGTCAGACATGACTGAAGCAACTTAGCATGCACATACCCCATATATCAAGTATGTAAAATAGTCCAACTCATTGAAACATAGAATAGTATTGCCAGGGACTACAGGAAGGGGAAATACAGAATTGTTTTTCAATGCGTATTAATTTCTGTTATGCAAGATTCCAAACCCTAAAGATGATGCTGTGAAAGTGCTGCACTCAATATGCCAGCAAATTTGGAAAACTCAGTAGTGGCCACAGGGCTGGAAAAGGTCAGTTTTCATTCCAATCCCAAAGAAAGGCAATGCCAAAGAATGCTCAAACTACCACACAACTGCACTCACCTCACACACTAGCAAAGAAATGCTCAAAATTCTCCAAGCTAGGCTTCAACAGTACATGAACTGTGAAATTCCAGATGCTCAAGCTGAATTTAGAAAAGTAAGAGGAACCAGAGATCAAATTGCCAACATCTGCTGGATCATTGAGAAAGCAAGAGAGTTCCAGGAAAACATCTACTTCTGCTTTATTGACTGCGCCAAAGCCTTTGACTGTGTGGATCACAACAAACTGTGGGAAATTCTTCAAGAGATAGGAATACCAGACCACCCTACCTGCCTCCTTAAAAATCTATATGCAGATCAAGAAGCAACAGTTAGAATTGAACACGGAACAACAGACTGGTTCCAAATCAGGAACGGAGTATGTTAGGGCTGTATATTGTCACCCTGCTTATTTAACTTATATGCAGAGTACATCATGTGAAATGCTGGCCTGGATGAAGCACAAGCTGGAATCAAGATTTCCAGGAGAAATATCAACTACCTCAGATATGCAGATAACACCACCCTTATGGCAGAAAGTGAAGAATTAAAGAGCCTCTTGATGAAAGTGAAAGAGCACAGTGAAAAACCTGGCTTAAAACCCAACATTCAATAAACAAAGATCATGGCACCCAGTTCCGTCACTTCATGGCAAGTAGATGGGGAAACAATGGAAACAGTGACAGACTTTATTTTCTTGGGCTCCAAAATCACAGCAGATGACTGCAACCATGAAATGAAAAGATGCTTGCTCCTTGGAAGAAAAGCTATGACAAATCTAGACAGCATATTAAAAAGCAGAGACATCACTTTGCCAACAAAGGTCTGTCTGTCAAAGCTATGGCTTTTCCAGTAGTCATGTATGGATGCCAGAATTGGACTATAAAGAAAGCTGAGTGCAGAAGAATTGATGTTTTTGAACTGTCGTTTTGGAGAAGACTCTTGAGAGTCCCCTGGACTGTAAGGAGATCAAACCAGTGAATCCTAAAGAAAATCAGTCCTAAAGAGCAAGCTCCAGGATTGATGATGGACAGGGAAGCCTGGTGTGCTACAGTCCATGGGGTCAGAAAGAGTCGGACATGACTGAGAGACTGAACTGAACTGACTGATGCAAGATGAGTAAGATCTCAGAGATGTGCTGTACAGCACAGCACCTATACTTAACAATGCAGCACTGTGTACTTTAAGATATGTTATGAAGATAGATCTCATGTTAAGTTCTTATTAAAACACCAAATGAAAACAGAACACAAGGACATCTTTGCAGGTGATGGACATGTTTAATAACTTGGTTGCAGTGATAATATCATAGATTATGAATATGTCATATTCTTTAATATTACACTAAGTGTGTGCAATTTTAAAGTATCAGTTATGTTTCAATTAAGCAAAAAAGGGAGGGTGTTAAAGGAAAAAAAACCTTTATCAAAAACAAAACAGGTATTTCAAAAAGATATGTATACTCACAATTTTACTACAGCATTATCTACAATAGCCAAGACACAAAACAACCTATCCATTAATCAATGATTGGATAAAAAGTTGGGGTATATATATAAACATAATGGACTATTATTCAGCCATAAAGCAAGGAAATTTTACCATTTATGACAACATGGATGGACCTTGAAGGCCTTATGGTAAGTGAAGTAAATCAGACAAAGGCAAATACTTCATGATCTCACTTATATATGGGATTAAAACAAAACAACAATGAAAAACCCCATCAAACTCATAGAAAAAGAGATCAGAGGTCAAGGGCTGATGAAGGAACTGGAGGAAGGAGGGGTCCAAATGTTTTAAGAAAAACAAGCACAAGGGATGTACAACATGATAAGTATAATTAACACTGCTATATGTTATATATGAAAGTTGTTAAAAGAGTAAATTGTAAGAGTTATCATAATAAGAAATCTTTATGTTTATTGTATTTATATGAGGTAGTGAATGTTAACTAAACTATTGTGTTAATCATTTCACATTATCTGTAAATCAAACCATCATTTTGCGTACCTTATTCTTACAGAGTGATATATTTCTCAATAAAACTGGAAAAAAAAACAACATTGAGGTTAAAAATTAAAGCAGACTTTTTAAAAGGAAAAAAAATAGAAAAAAAGACAAGTTATTTTTAATCAAGTCTCAGTGATGTGCAGAATACATCTGGTGTTAAGCTCTTAGCATTTCTGGCTATTTACTAAATTGCATGCAATAATATTTATCCCTGGTGGCTCAGACAGTAAAGAATTCGCCTGCAATGTGGGAGACCTGAGTTTAATCGCTGAGTTAGGGAGATCTCCTGGAGGAGGACATGGCAACCCACTCCAGTATTCTTGCCTGGAGAATCCCCATGGACAGAGGAGCCTGGCAGACTACAATCCATGGGGTCACAAAGAGTCAAACACGACTGAGTGACTAAGCACAATATTTATCCATCATTATAAACTGAAGTGTTGCTCTCATACTATAGGGAGCTTGGGGCAGGTAGGCTCACTGCCACTAGGTCCCTTTCCTCCCTAATTCAGTCCCTGAAAGGTCTTCTAGATGCATCTTTCAGACACATTTTGGAAAATCCTTTTTAGGGGCTGTTTCATCTCTGGTTCTCAAAGTGTGGTCCCCTTATCAGAAGCATCAGGATTCAGAATTTATTAGAAATGTAAATTCTCAGTCTACATTCCAGTAAGGACTGAATTAGAAAATGGGGCTCGGGCTCAGCACCTGAGTTACAGAAGCCCTGGGGGGGGGGTGATCCTAAGGCATCCTTGCCTGAGGGCCACTTCACTATTTTCTGATGCCGAAGTGGCAGGGTTCCTCCAAACAGTCATCAGTACTGAGGCCATCTGAGGATAACTGCATATTTGGGCCAGCAAGGGAAATTCCAACTAGGAAAAGGACACTGGAACAGCTATGAATTTCTCAGAACTGGGCATCAGAGAACTGCTTATCAGGCTGCCCTGCTTAGTCTGCGGAAGCTTTGAGAAGAGTTGGGCACTTGTACAAAGATGATTACAAGAGTAATGTTTAGATATTAGAAAAGGAATAATACTGGACTTCCCTCATGGTCCAGTGGCTAAGAATCCGCCTGCCAATGCAAGGGGCATGGGTTTGATTCCTGGTCTGGGAAGATCCCGTATGATGTGGGGCAACTGAGCCTGTGTACCAGAACTACTGAGCCTGAGCACCCTAGAGACCATGCTCTGCAACAAGAGGAGCCTGAGCACTGTGACAAGAGAGGGGCCTCTGCTCCCACCTGCTGCAACTAGAGAAAGGCTAGGCACAGCAGAAAAGATCCGGCATAGCCAAAAAGACATATATTAATTTTTTGGAAAAAGTTTAAAAAGGAGTAATACAAATCATAGTCTAGAGAACCCTGTACTTTTCTTTCATAACCACTACTTGAGAGTTTCTAATCATATATTTGTGTGGTTATTCTATCATGAGCTCCATGAGGACAAGGACCACGTCTAAATACAGATGTTACAGTCCCCAAGTATAGCATGGGACCTGACATATATCAGCTACTTAACTAAAAAAAAATCATTTTTTTAAATTGTTTTTTATGAATTAGGGTTATATTAGACCAGGAGTCAGCATTACCGCCCACAGGAAGATCTGGTCCACTCTCTCTCTCTGCATAGCCTGTAAGCTAAGAATGGTTTTTATATTTTTAAATGACTGGGATAAAATTTAAAAAGGATACAGCTTGACATATGAAAATTAAATAAAATTCCATTTAAGAAAAATCCATTTCAGTGTTCATAAATAAAGCTTTATTGAAATGTAAAAAATACAAAGGAGTAAGAAAGGAAATTTCAAAATTCAATTTAAACACACACATTTGAAAAATGTTCTCTGCCTGGTCCCATGATTCCCACTGTGGCCTGGCCTCCCTGCTCAGTTGATCTGTACAGAGATGAAATGAAACCCCCATAGTGATGCTGATAATAACCATGATGGCAATAACAATTGCTAGAGAAAGTCAGACATTGATTTTCTCATTCAGTTCTCTTAATATCTTCATGAAGGATTATCATTATCTATAATTTCATAGGTGAAGAAAATGAGGTAGAGAAAGATCAAGTAACTTGTTATGGTTGGCAGAATAATCACAGCTCCCCCCAATCCCCACAAGTGTCTACATCCTATTCCCTGGAAACTTACAAATGTGTTACTTTACATGGCAAAGCGATGTTGTAAATGGGAGTAAATTAAGGATTCTGAGATGGAGAGATTACTGGGGCTATCCTGGTGGGCCCAATATAATCACAAGGCTGTTTATATGCCAGAAGCAGGAGAGTGAGAAAAGGAAAAGTGATGCTTCCGAAGCAGAGTGATGTAGTCACTGGCTAAGTGAGGCCAGCAACCTCCAAAGGCTGCAAAAGGCAAAGAACAGATCCTCCCTTAGAGTCTCCAGAGTGAGCACAGTTCTGTGTCACTCTGATCTTACCCCATTTTCTCTTGGCTCCTGGATGAACTGTCTACAGGGGTAAGAGCTCCAGCTTCTGGAAAACACATTCACCTCTTCACCTCCAAGGAAACCTCTAATCACTGCTTACCTGGATGCTGAAGGAGGAGGGGGCAGTGAGGGTCTGTGTCTCAGAAGCCATGCCCAATCCTCATGACCTAACTTCTCCAAGGTTCTTCCTCATCTGTCATGCGGATATGATATTATCTGCCCCAAGCACATCAAAGACTCTTCCTGAAGAACTAGGAGTTTATAGATATAGAAATGCAACCTAAATTCTAAAAAGCCAACTATGCAAAATGGGTATTATTATTTTTTTAATGGATTTGTTATGGTCACCTTTTAACTTTATTAGCGCAAAAATAAAAAGTGTTGATGCGCTGGATGGAATTTGGTGACTCAGGCTTTTGGTGTCTATGGGAGATGACAAGGGAGAAGTAAGGTATTAGAGACACTAAAGAAAAAAACAAAAACCAAAAAAAAACAAAAAAACCCCCAAAACCAAAAATAAAACAAAAAACAGAGAAAAATCCTCCTTACATCAAAGAATGAACTTGTATCAGAAAACTTCAAAGTATACATTCTTTCTAGTATTCAAGATTAAAAATTAGAACGACCTTTTCAATAAATGACTTTCAATTATTTGTGAAAAGATTAGCAACATATTTAGGGTAGAACCCCATGAGAACTCAAGGGTTTTTCAAAAATCTCATTGTTGGCAGTAAGAGGTGAAAATGGATCTTTAAGGATTCAAGCCAAATCACACCGCTTATCTGATGGTTCTCTAAACAGCCAAGCTGATGGGAATTGTTCCTTACAGTGACATTTCTTGTCTCTACCATTCATATGCACTTGGCGTTTACTGTCCTCTGGCAATAATTTCACTTGTGTGAAGCCCAACTGGAGGACAAATTACTTGAGGGGAGAAATCACATCTCATATGTTCTGTCTGCACAGAGCTTAGAAAAGTACAAAGTACTTCAGATCAGACGTCGACTGAGTTTCTAGGTAATCTCTGCCCATCCCTAAAGCACACACAACAAATCACCCCTGGTCTCACACAGGCTTTCAGTATCACCTCCTCTGCTCCGTCACTTTGACCCTCCTCCCTGATTTACTATTATGTTTCTTCTCCATCAGCTTCCTGTCCGAAGACTAAAGTCAGGATCCTGAATCCTGATCCTGTAGTACCTGCTGAGGCACACCATGCAGATTCTTCCTTCAGGACCAAGGCATCATTCCCCAGAGGCTGGGAATGCTGCAGATGATGGCTCTCAGCTGAGGTTTGGTCTATAAACTTTCCTTGGCCCAGGAGAGCCACCTTCCCCCAGGTTACTCTCCTTCCTGAGGAAGTAAAAATGTGAAGCATAAACGCCCTTGCCTCAAGGTGGTTCAACTCTGAAACATTTCCCCAGCTCAAGAATTCCCTGTGGGTTTGCCTGAGTTCTTTATTCCAACTACAGTGCAGCTTAACTCCTCCTCTGCCCAATTTTATCCTAGTTCCTTCACAGGTCAGATTCCTGAGAGCCTTCTGCAATGAATTTCCTGCATGTAAATCTGTGCATCACCATCTGTTTCCTAGGGAACCTGTTCTAAGCCAGATCTTACACAAAAATAAGGGAAAGATAAACAATGCCCACAGCAAGAGGGACTGGGGAGGGCTGTCTCAACTAACACCAAACCAGTCTGATCTGGCCATGGGTGCCAACACCTGGCAGTGAACACAGCCACCAGCCTGGCCATCCCACGCCAGAGAACTGACGTGTGGCCACCTGCGTCCTCTCCATCAGTACTACCCACTCAAACTTTCTCTGAGGAGGGACATATTCCATACTTTCACCGTCTACTACAACAGCCATTAACTACTTGTGGTTACTAAGCACTTGAAATGCAGCTAGTGAGACTAAGAAATTTAATTTTAAAAATGAGTTTATATTTACATATAAAGAGCTGTATGTGTCTAAAGGCTGCCATATTAGACAAAGAAGCCCTAGATTATGAACCCAGTAGATTGAGAAATGCAATGTCACAACATTTCCAGTTCTACCTGCTTTTAATTCCACTACTCATGACCTAGAAATACTTGATCTGACTCCTTAAAAATCATCCTAATGAGACATAGGTAGGAACTATGTGCTAGTAAAGTCTAATTAAGTGGTCCACTAATGATTATGAACATTGTGAAATCTAAGGGCCAGAAAGCTTTGCTGTAAGGATACGCTGATTACAATACATAAATCTATTCATGACTGCTTACTCTCATAGTCTTTTAATTTCCAGCCTTTCAAAGAATTTATCATCGAGATGGAGAGGCATCTGCGTACAATTTTAACTTAAGAAACATCCTCTTCCTTGACTATGTACATGTATACATTTGATTAATGCCTTCTCCCCACTCCCATTTGGTCTATATGCAGAGGGCTTCAGCTTTATGTTTCATAAGAAAAGAAAAAGAGAACAAGAAATAGCTGCTCTTTTGAGGTGGGCCGACTCACAGGCTGGGAACTCAGGGGAGACCTTTAGTTCTGCCCTGTTTCATGGACAAAGATGGTCTCTTATTGACCCAGAAATGTCAGATGCGGCCCAGGGCGAGAGCACACGACTGCACCTGGGCAGGTTCACGACTATCCCGCAAAAAATGACTAAATGTGTGTGCCCTCCAGACAAGGAGTCATTTCCGTCATCTCATCATCTGAGGGTCAGCCCTTACAAAATCAGCTTTAGCCACTGAATGCGACTCAAATTGAATTCAATGCAAACTGAAAATATTCTGTTTACTTAAAGCCCAGAAGCCTTTTGTGAGAAGAATCCAGGGGCAGGCAATGGTAGTTAAATTTGTACATTTTTCTTTCTTGTTACAGTTTTATCTTTTCCGAGCAATTTAATGAAGACTCCAGAGGAAAGAATTAAATGTCTGCTGGTTCAATTACTGAATAATGAAAAGGTGGAAAGGAGCACCATGCGCTGTGTGCCGAGCGGCCAGCAAAGCCTATTCTTAGAGAAGAAACCTTTTCTGTGCTGTTCACACTCACGTGTGCCATCCACAAGTTGTACAGACAAGAGTCGGCGGAGGAAGCAGAAACCGAGCCCTGGTACGACCTTCCTCCACGAGGGTGACAGGCCTGGCCCACAGGGGGCATCGCAGGACACCCACAGTAGCAGCCAGGAACATGGCCAGCCTTCAAGAAGATTCTAACCAGCCCGGCCCCGAATGCATTCGAAACTAGCCTGTCCTTAGGACCACACTCCAGGAAGGCCTCAGGGGCAGAGAGGACGTGCCAGCAAGGATTTCAAGGATACTTTACAGTCCCTGCAGCATTCGGAAAACTACCCCTGCCCCCCACCTGCCCTAGCCATACACAGGAAGATTACAGAAACACAAAAATCCTCCCTGCTTGCTAAAACCAAAGATAAAATAAAGCGATGATGCTTCCGAATTCTTTAGAATATGGTTTAAATGCTTGAAAAATCAAGTCTCCCTGGAAATACTCTGCAAGGAAATAGGCAGTGAAGTGTAGACTGTTCTTGACTCAACGCCCAGGATGACAGTGTATCTCTGCTCACGGTGGGGCCTCCCTGAAACCTGTTCAGTAATATCAGAAGACTCAATGGACAAGTCACTGTACAGCTTCTTTTTCACCTTTGAATTCTTCTCGGTTTATTTAAGAGAATGGCTTTGTTCCTGCAAAACACACACTGAAATGTTTAAGGATAAAAGGCTATGATATACATAACTATCCCATAGGAAAAAATGTGTGTTTCTATTTGCATATATATATATATAATATATATGTATCCACACACACCCCTATATTTGTGTATACATGTTCATGTACACATGTGTTCGTGACAGTGGAGCAAGAGTAAATGATAAAGCAAATGGGACAAAATATGAACAACAGGTGAATCAAGCTGAAGGGAACTTGGGAAGCTTTTGAATTACTTTCTGTTTTTTTACAACTTATTTGTAAGTTTGAAATGAAATAGTTTAAAATAGTTTCAAAGTTCAAAACAATACAAAGTTTTACCATTTTAAATTCTTTCTCTCTTCTTCTCCACATTGGCTTCTTGCTAGAGACCTCCGTAATTAGCCAGCGGACCTACTGGGTAAAAGTGTCCGTGCGGGTAGCCCCGCTCTGCAAGAAGGCAACTGTCCCGCTGACGTGTTTAATCAGGCTGAGAATTCTCTTGGAGAAACCAATCACAGATGGTTCTGGAACAGTTCCTCCTCTGGTGCGCTGGTGATGACTGGAGCTATGTGCTGGGCTGAAGACAGGACTGTGTCTAGGGAGTGCATGAGGATCTCAAGCTAATCTCTTCCTCTCTTCCCTTAAAATATTACAACCAAAGGCATTACATTTTTAAAAATAACTATCAAGTGTGTCTCAAGCCACCATAAATATGTGAATAAATAAACTATGAGAAAGAAGAAATCTCTAACGCTTCTCTCTCTCTCTCTTTTTTTTTTTTTTTTGGTATCTGATACAAGAGACAACAACAACGCCAATCCATCAGAACAGAAGCTCTTTAAATATAAGAATACTCCTTAATTATTTGTTTCTCCTATACTCTCCCAAGAAACAGAACTGTGGGATGCAACTGAATGAAGATGTGATCAAATGAATGTACAACCCCCGAGACAAAGTTCTACATGCAGCTCCTTCTGCTTAAGACTGCATTTTGAAATCTATCAAACACTGAAGCAGAGACATTTTTATCTACGGGTTCTCTCTATGTATGTTTATATTCTTCTTCTCCTTTCTTTTTAGAATTCTGTATTTAAATCTTATTTAGAACTCCAGGAAGAGAAAAGGTGAGGTATTAACTGAGAGAAGATATTTTTTCCCATATAAAACTGAATAGAATTAATGTCCAGAATATAGACATCATTCCTACAAATGAATTAGACAATAAAACAATTTAAAAAAAAAACACTGTACAAAAAAACTGGAACAGGTATTTCATGGAGGAGAAGAGATGGTCAAACACCATGGTCAAAGTCATTTAGTTCAGTTCAGTTGCTCAGTTGTGTCCGACTCTTTGCGACCCCATGAATCGCAGCATGCCAGGCCTCCCTGTCCATCACCAACTCCCGGAGTTCACTCAGACTCATGTCCATAAAGTCAGTGATGCCATCCAGCCATCTCATCCTCTGTCGTCCTCTTCTCCTCCTGCCCCCAATCCCTCCCAGTATCAGTCTTTTCCAATGAGTCAACTCTTTGCATGAGGTGGCCAAAGTACTGGAGTTTCAGCTTTAATATCATTCCCTCCAAAGAAATCCCAGGGTTGATCTCCTTCAGAATGGACTGGTTGGATCTCCTTGCAGTCCAAGGGACTCTCAAGAGTCTTCTCCAACACCATAGTTCAAAAGCATCAATTCTTCGGCTCTCAGCTTTCTTCACAGTCCAACTCTCACATCCATACATGACCACAGGAAAAACCATAGCCTTGACTAGACGGACCTTTGTTGGCAAAGTAATGTCTCTGCTTTTCAATATGCTAACTAGGTTGGTCATAAGTTTTCTTCCAAGGAGTAGGCATCTTTTAATTTCATGGCTGCAGTCACCATCTGCAGTGATTTTGGAACCCAAAAAATAAAGTCTGACACTGTTTCCACTGTTTCTACTGTTTCTCCATCTATTTCCCATGAAGTGATGGGACCAGATGCCATGATCTTCGTTTCCTGAATGTTGAGCTTTAAGCCAACTTTTTCACTCTCCTCTTTCACTTTCATCAAGAGGCTTTTTAGTTCCTCTTCACTTTCTGCCATAAGGGTGGTGTCATCTGCATATCTGAGGTTATTGATATTTTTCCCGGCAATCTTCATTCCAGCTTGTGCTTCTTCCAGCCCAGCGTTTCTCATGATGCACTCTGCATATAAGTTAAATAAGCAGGGTGACAATATACAGCCTTGACGTAGTCCTTTTCCTATTTAGAACCAGTCTGTTGTTCCATGTCCAGTTCTAACTGTTGCTTCCTGACCTGAATATAGGTTTCTCAAGCCCTATTACCCATCAATTCTATTCTTGGGTATATAATGAGATAGGTGGAGAGTGTGTACAAGAATATTCATGATAATACTTGTATAATGGAAGTCATCCAAATCCTGTCAACAGTACACTGCACTAGCAACTTAATGGATTTTATATAACAGAATACTATCCAACATTGATGAGGGCTGTATGCATCAACAAAATGACCCTCAGAAGCAACATCCTGGGTTAAAAAGGCAAATTATAGGATACATACATTATGATCCCATTTATGGAAAGTTCATTAAGATTTGTTTTAGGAATAGAAACTCGTGTGGTAAAACTATAGAGAACAGCATGCAAATGACCAACAAAAATTCAACATAGCGGTTACCTCTGTTTAGGGCAGGAAAGAAGAGTGAACAGGACAAGACACACGAACCTTTATTAGAAATGCTATGGCCTATTCCTTAAAAGACGTAGTGGACACATATTCACTGTATTGTTATTCTTGATATTTTACAAATGTACACATTTTACAAATATTAATATGTATGGTAAGTGAGTGCTCACTCAGGCATGTCTGACTCTTCGTGACCCCACAAAATGTAGACCACAAGGCTTCTCTGTCCAGGTGATTTCCCAGGCAAGGATGCTGGAATGGGTTGCCATTTTCTACTCCATGGGGTCTCCCCGATCCAAGGATCGAATTTGCGTTTCCTGCATTGGCAGGCAGATTCTTTACCAATAAGCCATCAGGGAGGCCCCCAATAATAGGTATACATTTAATAAATATTCTTTTGTGTGTACTCAATATTTAATAAAAATGACTCTTAAGAATTGGTTAGCAAGCCAAAGACCAAAAATATTTTATCCAAGGCTTGTTGGGAGAAGGAAGTGAAACAACACGCTGGCCATCAGGCCTTGGCACTCCTTCCTTCCAGACACGGCATGCTGTCTACTGGTCTCCAGTTCCTCCTGGGTCATTCAATCCAAACTCAGCCATCACTCAGAGCTACCAACTGTCCCAGGTCAGAGGAAAGTTTCAGGATGTTCCTCAGAAGCAGCAGGCAAGCTTCCCTTTCTATCTGCAATTCTAGCCCTCATTTAAGCATAGGCCTCCTCCAGGTGTGAATGACAAGCGCATCACTCTGATCATGTTTGGGCACACACACTTCCAACTCTGCAGCTTGACTGAGTTATTACATCTAAATATCACTGAAAGGTACTATTACTGACTCTTGACTTTGACTTATTCTCCAATATTTGTACACATTTCATAATGATAATGGAGCACCGCATTTAAAACAAAGCATCTCCCTGTCCTCCAGTCAGAATCTGCAATCTGAAAAAACTCCTTGAAACATACATCTCTCCATGCTCCAACTACAACCATGTAGCAACCATCCCTTAAACCAAAATTGAAATTTAAAGTGAGCGGTGCAGTTACTGTCAGCACAGCATTGAATAAAAAAAATCAACCCAGCTCTAGGGATGTCTGACTCCTCACCTTATTGAAGTCGCTCAGTCGTGTCCGACTCTGTGACCCCATGGACTATACTATAGCCCACCAGGCTTCTCCATCCATGGGATTTTCCAGGCAAGGGTACTGGAGTGGGTTGCTATTTCCTTCTCCAGGGGATCTTCCTGACTGAGGAATCGAACCTGGGTTTCCTGTATTGCAGGAAGACGCTTTACCCTCTGAGCCACCAGGGAAGCCCTCCTCACCTTAGTAGGCCATTTTTAAAGATAAGAAAGCATTTACCTTCCCCAGGCCCATCTGCCACCCAGTGGATAGGGAAGAAGAAAGTTTTGTTATATTTTTAGTATTGTGAACTTTTTATATAATTGTTTTCATTATCAATTACTACAATAAAGGTGGGCTTCTTCAGCAGTAACCTCCCAACAGATAAAAAGATCAGACTGGTAAAAAAAATTCTTTTATATATGACTTACCTTGAAAAGTCCATCACTCAGGCCCCTATAAAAATGCAAACACTTACCTCAGCATATTGTGCTACAGAACCGGCCTCAACTGCATAGACTCTAAGAGCTCCAGCTTGTACAGCAAAAAATGACAGTATTCCTGATCCACAACCAACATCCAAAACAACCTGGAAGGAAATGAGAAGACAAAAAGGGGTGAAAACACATACCGGAGCTTTGAGACCAGACAATTAAAGTACTGGCTTTGATTTTTACAAGTGGTCTTACATTGGCCAACTTACGCATCTTGCTGAGACTCCCTTTTCTCATATGTTAAACACAGTTAGTACCTCCCACCTTTTAAGGTTTGCTGTAGGGACAGAGGATGAGATGGCTGGATGGCATCACTGACTCGATGGACGCAAATCTGAGTGAACTCCAGGATTTGGTGATGGACAGGGAGGCCTGGCATGCTGCGATTCATGGGGTCGCAAAGAGTCGGACACGACTGAGCAACTGAACTGAACTGAACTGAACTGTAGGGGTTAATATGAAGTGTATACAAAGTACTTGGCACAAAATTGGTTTTTCTCAAATTATTGCTATCATTACTACAGTTTCTTTGTTACATGGTTTGCTTTTAGGATATTTAGGACCAATAAAAGTAGAGCATCTTGAATGAACTTGCTTATCCTAAATATCAATATGAACAAAATGAAAACTGTCTCCAATAATTCTTAGAATTATATATATATACATATATATATATACACACACACAGGGATATGTTTGTGTATATATATACATATTCAGAAAAAAACTGAAGACAAAGTCTTTCACCCACATAAACTGGGATATAAGCTTTCATTCTAGGTGCCCCCAAAAAAGTTGTGGTGGTTTATATGAAGGGTAGAAGGGTATTAAGACAGTGGACAGACAGAATTTACAGAAACTTTCCTTCTAGAATTTAAATCAACAAAACCACCACTCACTGGCACAAAAGGACAAGCCAATATTTGGACCTGCATGCTAAGAGGAAGAGGTGGATGGTATGGACTGGATCTCTGGCCCAACACACTGCTGAAGCTGAGGTCTAAAGCTCAGTCTGATGGTTGAAACCTTAGGATTCTGTATTTCTGCCATATCTTTTATTCTTAGCATCTTTTCGCACTAGCTTTGAGCAAGGCATTTCACATGGCTCAAACCTTTACAATAAATGTATGAATAGATAGCATTATCATGTGTACTTGTAAGATGACTAAACTGAAAATCAGAGACACTGAATGAGCCCATTTTTACCTAGCATAAGCAGGGCAACTAGGAGTTGAATCTGGGCATTTCTGCCTTCCAAGCTCATGTTTCATAAAATCACACACTGATTACTTAAGTTCATTTTTATAAATCTGACATTTTAACCCAGCAATACCAAGAGGCAATGAATGACAAGGAAACAAAGTATTAATTTTTTTTCAGGAAAATTTATAACAGTTTTTACTTTTACTTTGATAGCAGGAAAAATTTTCCAAAAAGTAGGAAATATTGGAGGTCGCACATTCATGGGTGTGTGCGTGTGTTTTAATTGCAATATCATACTGTGCTGACACAGATTCGGTGCCATTATTCTAAGAGAACATGCTGTTAGTAATGGGCTCACAGTGCTCACTTGTATTAATTCTAGAGCTGTGGCTGTATTCCATTCGGTCTCCTAGGGCCTGGGTAATTAGGAGCATTACCAATTTAAAATGCCACCCAGTCTCTGGAATTTGCCGTCAGGCTGCCTATCCTTTTAGAAATACCGCTATTTATTTCTCCCCATCCTCTCTAGGAGCATCATCTTCACATGGCCCTGGTTTACTGCAAGAACACTCACGATTTCTGGCTAAAGAACAGAGGCTCTGTAGGTTGGACATTGCAACCCACGGCCCCCTCAAAAAATGCACCACACCCAGAAGAACTTTTTCTGAATCTTCTTCAATTAAAAATAGAACACCTTCGATTTCTGTGTTCAGTCCAAAATAGGGATACAAAATTAAGACACGACAGAAACTGCACCTGCTTGCTCTGGTGACAGGTGCCCCAGAAATGTGTGAAGGGAACATTTTATTAGGGTCTCACGAGGTACATCTTAGAGGAGTGTATTTCAGTTCCCTTGATCCTTCAGACTAAAAAACAAAGACATGTTTAACCACTAGGAGAGAGACAGTGGAGAGAGGGGATGAGGAGAGAGAGAAAAGAGGTGAGAGGGAGCCTGACGTGGTTCAACTTTTTGCCAAATTAGGACTTTAAGTAGGAAGACGCTTTGACAGACCCAGACTATCTAGAGAAGAGCTGAAAACTATTCCCAAATACCTTATTTCAATAACTAATTTCAAGTCAAAACAACTTTATTCATTTGGGTGATTTCAAAACAGAGCATAGCCCTTGAAAAAGAATCTGATCATTTTCTAGCATTATCCAGATAATGCCATCTGTTTCCCGCTTGTGTGTATATTTAAAAAGTTAACAAGTGAATTTTCAGTCTGGGGCTTGTAGAAGAGGGAGCGGAGAGGGAAGGACATTCTGCCTTGTCGACGCAGAGCCATGAAATGCTGGAAACAAAGCTGAGGGATGCTGAGAATACATTCTCTGGTGAAAAATGAAAGAGTCAAAGCAAATATTCAGCCTCTAATGGAAACAGACTCTCTTGGCCCTTTCCAACTGGGATTTCCCAGACTAGGAGGAGAGAGGGCATTAACACAGATAATTCTTTTACACCTTCTTACCTGGCACCTCAGGAAGCCTTGGAGCTGCCACTAATCACATTTTCTTGTCCTCACAGAAGATTATATTGAGCCTATTTTTTATTCTACCATTGGGAGGCCATCACAGAACTGGGTATGCTTGAGGACCTTATACTTCATGGTCCTAAAAAAAACTCTCTCCCCTCAGACAGAGGCAAAAGGGAGTCATAAAATCCCCTTTCACGTGTAAAGCAGTGTGTAGTTTCCAAAGGACGGTCCCTTGACGCTCTCTATGTGGTCCTCATACCTCCATGGGATACATAGTGTGTGGCAGGGCCCCACTGTATTGAGAAGGAAACAGGCTTGCAGAGACTGTTTTCAGCCAGACGTAACGCGGCTGGTAAGGGGCAGGGCTGGATGGGAACGCAGTGCTCAGCCCTCGGCATCACAGCCATCCTTCTGCAGAGTCACAAATGGGAGGAAAGCGTGGACTAGGAAGAGAGGCCCTGACCACACCGCACTCTGACTAAACATCTGCGACGGCTCCATGGTATTGGACTCTGGTTGGGATCAACCAAGAGAAGGGACGACAGGAGGTCAGAGGAGCGGCAGGACATCAGGGGACCTATTCTCCTGACCTTCTCCCTCCTGGGTCTCCATGGACTGGCTGTGCCTCTCCACCAAAGCCACGGCTCTGTTGAGCTTCCATTTCTTACAGCTCTGACTATTGTTTCAGGTTTCCTGCAACCACTGCTTTCTCTCTCCTCCTTTAGGCCTAGGGGTGGTAACAGGTGCCCACTCTTGCTGGTGCTAGGGAATTTCACCGTCTCGTGCTGGTTCCCTCTATTCTGCCCACAGCACTGTAAATGGTCCTGTCCTTTAACTCTCCTAAAACACCTTGTTGGGTATGCCATGTCTCTACTGCAGGAACTCTGCCTATTACACCAACTCTTCCTTCTGTTCCCCAGCAGGGAATATTTCCTTAACCTTTGCTCCCCTCCCAGGCTAAGTTGAGAACTCCTGTTCTATGCTTTTTTTATCATCACCTACTCAAGCAAAGAAATGGAGGGAAAGAACAGAATGGGAAAGACTAGAGATCTCTTCAAGAAAATTAGAGATACCAAGGGAACATTTCATGCAAAGATGGGCTCAAGAAAGGACAGAAATGGTATGGACCTAACAGAAGCAGAAGATATTAAGAAGAGGTGGCAAGAATACACAGAAGAACTGTACAAAAAAGAGCTTCACAACCCGGATAATCACAATGGTGTGATCACTCATCTAGAGCCAGACATCCTGGAATGTGAAGTCAAGTGGGCCTTAGAAAGCATCACTACAAACAAAGCTAGTGGAGGTGATGGAATTCCAGCTGAGCTGTTTCAAATCCTAAAAAATGATGCTGTGAAAGTGCTGCACTCAATATGCCAGCAAATTTGGAAAACTCAGCAGTGGCCACAGGACTGGAAAAACTCAGTTTTCATTCCAATCCCAAAGAAAGGCAATGCCAAAGAATGCTCAAACTACCGCACAATTGCATTCATCTCACACACTAGCAAAGTAATGCTCAAAATTCTCCAAGCCAGGCTTCAGCAATACATGAAACGTGAACTTCCAGATGTTCAAGCTGGTTTTAGAAAAGGCAGAGGAACCAGAGATCAAATTGCCAACATTCGCTGGATCATGGAAAAAGCAAGAGAGTTCCAGAAAAACATCTATTTCTGCTTTATTGAGTATGCCAAAGCCTTTGACTGTGTGGATCACAATAAACTGTGGAAAATTCTTCAAGAGATAGGAATACCAGACCACCTGACCTGCCTCTTGAGAAATTTGTATGCAGGCCAGGAAGCAACAGTTAGAACTGGACATGGAACAATAGACTGGTTCCAAATAGGAAAAGGACTACGTCAAAGCTGTATATTGTCACCCTGCTTATTTAACTTCTATGCAGAGTACATTACGAGAAACGCTGGGCTGGAAGAAGCACAAGCTGGAATCAAGATTGCTGGGAGAAATATCAATAACCTCAGATATGCAGATGACACTACCCTTATGGCAGAAAGTGAAGAGGAACTAAAAAGCCTCTTGATGAAAGTAAAAGAGGAGAGTGAAAAGGTTGGCTTAAGGCTCAACATTCAGAAAACGAAGATCATAGCATCCGGTCCCATCACTTCATGGGAAATAGATGGGGAAACAGTGGAAACAGTGTCAGACTTTATTTCTGGGGGCTCCAAAATCACTGCAGATGGTGACTGCAGCCATGAAATTAAAAGACGCTTACTCCTTGGAAGAAAAATTATGAGCAACCTAGATAGCATTTTCAAAAGCAGAGACATTAGTTTGCCAACAAAGGTCCGTCTAGTCAAGGCTATGGTTTTTCCAGTGATCATGTATGGATGTGAGAGTTGGACTGTGAAGAAGGCTGAGTGCCAAATTGATGCTTTTGAACTGTGGTGTTGCAGAAGACTCTTGAGAGTCCCTTGGACTGCAAGGAGATCCAACCAGTCCATTCTGAAGGAGATCAGCCCTGGGATTTCTTTGGAAGGAATGATGCTAAAGCTGAAACTCCAGTACTTTGGCCACCTCATGTGAAGAGTTGACTCATTGGAAAAGACTCTGATGCTGGGAGGGATTGGGGGTAGGAGGAGAAGGGGATGACAGAGGATGAGACGGCTGGATGGCATCACCGACTCGATGGACGCGAGCCTGAGTGAACTCCGGGAGTTGGTGATGGACAGGGAGGCCTGGCATGCTGCGATTCATGGGGTCGCAAAGAGTCGGACACGACTAAGCGAATGAACTGAACTGAACTCAAGCCTTCCCTCTGCAACATTCACCACAGTTATACTTTTTCATTCAAGGAGGAACTATCTGATTAATTTCTGCTCCCTGTTCTGGATCCTAAGCTTCATTAAAGGAGAGACTTCTGTTTCTCAGAACACTCATTAAATCCTTGTTAAACAAACTGAACAAAATAGAAATAGGTCTCACTACCACAGAGAAGGAACATATTCATGATCCAAAAGATAGAGTACAAATCCGTTACCTCCGTGAGAAAGCACCTTCTACCGGCAAAACACATCCACTTCAACCTTGTGATCTTAACAAGCATCCTTCCAAGGATGACTTTCCTTTGATGGTGCCATACCATCATCACATTACAATCTAGTTAGCTCTGGTTTACCATGTTCCTCTAGAGACAGAATTCATCCTCAGCTCCCCCTGGATACACAGGCAGTTAACTACAGAAG
This sequence comes from Ovis canadensis, assembly GCF_042477335.2. Taxonomy (NCBI): domain Eukaryota; kingdom Metazoa; phylum Chordata; class Mammalia; order Artiodactyla; family Bovidae; genus Ovis; species Ovis canadensis. The sequence goes on from NC_091246.1 coordinate 71,795,217, forward strand.
TGGTTAATTTGGGGTTCATATGGGGCAGCAGCAGAAAATGGTATGAAATCCTTGCCAGGACTGATGGGGAAAAGTCAACGATTGGTCCATGTAACAATGGTCCAACGCTCTGTGAATTTGTTTGTAAATAAAGTTTAAAAAAATATTAAAAAGATAAGGTCATTTTCACATGTACAGATGATTTTAATTACATGCTCTTACGGTTTCCCGGGCAAAGAAATCTTGCAAAATGTTTGGACAGGGCTAAAAAGGTTCCAAGAGGGTTCAGAGATATTCATCAAGATTTACTAGGTTAAAATTAACAAAGAACACCCAGGTCCTTATGAAAACATGAAACACAAGTACCCTGGAATAATAAAGTAAAAATAAACATGTACCATTGTTTTTATACTTACTTTGTACTATGCTTGCTGAGTACCTTTACCTTATTTATGCATGACAATGACTATCAAACTCGGGCACCTTATTTTCTCCATGGTACAAATAAAGAGACTGAAAACTAGACAGAACTGAAGTCATACACTTAATAAATGGGCAGAGATGAGATAAAAACAAATGTACCTAACTGAAACATTATGCTATTAGCCACTTCCCCCAGCTTTGAGTCAAAGCTTTTTCTGTGTGCTGTTCAGGCTACAGTAATAATATTGGGCACATTTAGTCTTCTTTCCATGCTACCCGTTTTACAACTACCTTCCAAGATTGAGGTCCTGACTATCCTACAATCAGTTCTTCAAGTTATGCCAGCTGTTATGCATTCACTGTTTCTTCATTTGCTTGAGGGTATCAATGGCTGCCCTGAACTGCAAACCCTAACTGTCATTTTTGTATGCCTCCTACTCCTAAACTGCGTCCTACCACTGGGCACTTTCACGGCCATTGCTGCTTCTTCCAGACATTATTTTATTACATCCGCAGATACCACTATTGAACCATCCCAAGTTACAAGAACCCCATGCTTTCGCAATGTCATGTACTTTATCATCATAGCTGTCTGGGTTACGATGGGCTCATAGCCCATAGTGACGGGCTCCCTACCCCCACAGACTGCACCCAACTGTTCCAACAACCAAATTGCTAACTAACAGGTTTACTGAACAGCTTCTAGGGAGGAACAGAATGACTGAACTACACAGTCTTCTGCAGGCCACCACATCTCTCACTCTGGCTTTTGTCAGAGAAGAAAAACTCCAAATCACCTCAAGAGCTACAGAAGACATCCCTTTGTGGCCTCCACAACTAGGTTTAAATCCTGTTCAGATAATTGGCACTTTCACTATGGCAGAAGAGTTCCTCAGTGACGGCTTCTCATAAGACAGAACTCTACAACTGTTGTGCAGTTAAACTGGCTTTCAACAAAAGGGTTGCCTGTATTTAAACAATGAGTATTTAATACTTATGAGCACCCTTGTTTCACCCCACCTTGTTTCTTCTGGCAGAGGACAGATAAATCCATCAACAATTTTTTCACCACCCTTTCACCGGTTCTCCAACTACTTTTCTCTGTTATTATGAGAAATACAGAGATGCTGATCACTCTCAGCTTCTCTCCCCATGATTATCCCCCTTCATATGCTGCCAACAGACTCAGACAAGCTCACTCAGCTCTAAACCCTTTGGCATGCAATCATTCATCAGACATCAAAAGTGACTCCTACTACTCATTGTGCCAAATACGGCTAGATGCTGGAAATGCAGAGATGAAAATAACCTGTCTAGTCGGGAGAAGTACAATAATGTGTTCTCGTAGCAACGATAGTATTTTAACAGGCACAATGAAAGCATGAAAGAGGAATAGTCTGCTCTACTAAGGAGCTGGAAAGACTTCATTGAGATGACCCGAAGAGTGAAAATCGACAGATAAGTTGATGTGTGTCGTGTGAATGGAGGGGGTGGCGGGAGTTTCAAGCTGAAAGCGTATGAAGGCACCAATGAATGACAACCAGTCATGTTTGTTGTTCAGTCACCCAGTCATGTCCAGCTCTTTGCAGAGCCCTGGGCTGCAGCACACCAGGCTTCCCTGCCACATCCGGGAGGCAGCAAATTTTCTCAGGAGCATGATGTGTGTGGTAGAGACAGAAGTTGGGCGAATGGTTGAGAAATTAACAGCGCAAGAGTAAAGGGTGATGCTTGATTGTAAATGGTCTTGTATATGACACTAAGAGCTTGGACTTAATCCTTAAGCAAAGAAGGACCATAAAAATGTTTTCAGTGGAAGAATTATTTCATAGTTGGATTTCAGCAACATCAGTGTGGCATAGATTGGAGGACAAGATATCAGAGGCAGCAAAGCAGACACTGGTAGTTCCTAATCACCCTCAGTCCCTTCTTCCTTCCTATCAGAACCTCACTCTGTGTGATTTATGCCCCTCTGTGTGATTAGCCATCCCCAGTGCCAGCCTGGGAAACTCAACATTCAGAAAACTAAGATCATGGCATCTCATCCCATAACTTCATAGCATATAGATGGGGAAACAATGGAAACAGTGAAAGACTTTATTTTCTTGGGCTCCAAAATCACTGCGAATGGTGACTGCAACCATGAAATTAAAAGATGCTTGCTCCTTGGAAGGAAAGCTATGACCAACCTAGACAGCATATGAAAAAGTAGAGACATTACTTTGCTGACAAAGGTCCATCTAGCCAAAGCTGTGGTTTTCACAGTAGTCATGTATGGATGTGAGAGTTGGACTATAAAGAAGGCAGAGCACCAAAGAACTGATGCTTTTGAACCATGGTGTTGGAGAAGACTCTTGAGAGTCCCCTGAACTGCAAGATCACACCAGTCAGTCCTAAAGGAAATCAACCGTGAATATTCATTGGAAGGACTGATGGTGAAGCTGAAGCTCCAATACTTTGGCCACCTGATGCAAAGAGCTGACTCACTGGAAAAGACCCTGACGCTGGGCAAGATTGAAGGCAAAAGGAGAAGAGGGTGGCAGAGGATGAGATGGTTGGATGGTATCACTGACTCAATGGACATGAGTTTGAGCAAACTCTGGGAGACAGTGAAGGACAGAGAAGAATGGTGTGCCGCAATCCATGGGGTCTCAAAGAGTCGGACACAACCGAGCAACTGAACAACAAGTCCCAAACAAAGGAGCCTGACTGGTTCAGGGCAATAATAAGTGGTTCTTTTTCTCTTGCCAGTGATGGCTTTTATACATGTTGTGTGTAATACAATATTGCTAATAAGACCAGAGGAGAAGTCTGTTGGGAGCTACTGGAAAATTTTATGCCTTTTAAGACAGACACACAAGAAAGATGTTACTTCCTTCTTGGAAATGATTAAATTTAAATGTAATGTTCAGAGGAACTGGATTAAAACACCTCGGAATCTCCCTACGTCCAGCATTTCAGCCAATTTGAATAGGATTTCCTCCTACTTGAGGCCGAAGTTATCTTAACTGGTATAAGTAGGGAAACTAATTGGAAAATATTTGCAATACTCTAGAAGGCAATGGCACCCCACTTCAGTACTCTTGCCTGGAAAATCCTATGGATGGCGGAGTCTGGTGGGCTGCAGACCATGGGGTTTCTAAGAGTCAGACATGACTGAGCAACTTCCCTTTCACTTTTCACTTATTGGAGAAGGAAATGGTGACCCACTGCAGTGTTCTTGCCTGGAGAATCCCAGGGACTGGGGAGCCTGGTGGGCTGCCGTCTATGGGGTCGCACAGAGTCAGACACGACTGAAGCGTGACTGTAGCAGCAGCAGAAAAGACACAGTAAGAATGAGAACTAAGAATCAGCTGTGGGACAAAGGGGAAGAGAAGAGCTGCAAAAATGCTGTGTTCATAGACACTAAAGAATTTGGAAACTGGAAAGTATAAGAAAAGGTCGAGATTGACTCTGGGTTCCTGGCTGAGGTGATGTTTATAACACCTTCAGTTTTTGCAGCTAGAGTGGAATGTTTGCTTGCCTTGCTGACTGGCCACAGTGGCTGTAGAAATTGCTTGTGCTGGTCTTTGAAAAGTGGAGCTGTTTCACTGCTGCTGCTACAGCCACTGCTGCTCACAGAGCCTGCAGCAGAGGCTTCTCCTGTCCCTCACACTATGCATGGGCACAACTGAACAGTGCCCACCTCACTGAGACCACATGCGCTTTCTCCCCTGCCTCCTCCTGCTGCTGAGGCACTACAGCCCCCATCTGGCACGCATGCAGCTGCACCTCGGAGAGTAAGGGAGGTAACCCTGTGGGGGCACGCTCCACCAGTGGGAGATGGCAGCCAGTGGAGAAACCATTCTCCTCCTCCACCCATGAACTATCTGAAGACAAAGTGGTTTCGTATGATCTCTCTGAAGATGTCTTATGACACCGAGCATTCAGTTTTTCATCAAGCATTGGCTAGCTCAGTAACAGCCCCCTGCCCCCAACACACCTGCCCTCCCTCTTTCCCTGCCTTGCTCCTGCTCTGGGGAGACTGCCCTCCCTCAGACAGTCCTAGCACATAAGCCTTTCCTGCATGATCTGTGATCTGGGGATCTGAGGCTAAGAAAACAGCGGTCCTTAAACAAAATTCAATGCCTGTTGACATTTTTCTTTAATTCTGTCTTTTCTGGATTTTTGTACTTCTAAATTCTAAACCTAAGCTACTACTCTGGAGCTGAGTGACTGTGTCAGCACCTCAGATTTAGGAAAGTGAGCAAAAAGACGACACAAGCTCTAGGTTCACTGATGCCCAAGTCCTAGTTCAGGGCTGGAGAAGACCAGGTTCTGGTATAGGACTTTGCTTTGTCAAATTTAACTGCTTTTACTGACTTGATTCTCTTTATCTATTTACCTTCCCATCTTGCAAAGTAGATATTAACACAAAGACATCTACGTTAGAAGTTCCTGCTGTACTGAGCCTTTAACAAAGTCAGTAACAAATAACAAAGTCAGTAGTTGCTCCAAATTAGCCTTTCATGCCACTGTCTTATATGGAATGTGAAAGGTTCAGAAATTCAACCCTAGGATATTCTTAAAATGCACTGCCTTTTGTGGGAGGGGACGCCACCAGGCAGAAGTTAATAGTAAGCTAACCAATAAAACCATGTCAGTGAAAACAAAGTTCTTTTTTGCCCTGGCTCTCTCCCATGCGCTGCTGAGGCACTGAGAATTTCCCCTTAGGCAATCTGTGCCTTCTTTAATGGTTTTGCAAAAGTGGCATCTGGTATGATTGTTATTAGCGCCACTTACCAGATATTTCTGGTTCTCCTTATGGGCACATGGCAGAACTGCATCCCTTGCCCTTTGGAAATCAGGAATGGCCATGAGCCTGGTGGACTACAGCCTGTGGGTTGCAAAGAGTCGGACATGACTGAGCACACACACGGCTCGCTTTGGCCCATGTAACGTGCCAGGAGTTAAGATGGGTCACTTCTGGGAGGAAGACTGAAGAATGAGGCGTGTGCTTTGCCACATACCCCTTCTCCATGTCACACATGGAGGCGGCTTCCTCAGCCTGGGTCTCAGGGTCAGAATGAGACAAAACACAGCCCTCAGCTAACCCGTAGTGGATTAAACAAGCAATATATAAAGCTCTACTGGTTTAAACCACAGAGGTCTGAGGACTGACTGTTACAGCTGCATAACCTAGTTCACCCCAGCAAGCCCAGCTAAACCATACCCCTGCAGTGCTGATGATTCCTGATTCAGATTCCCCAGTGTGTTCACAGAACTCTGATGCTGTGCTGAGACTGGTGCAGCAGTTCATTCAGTTCTTACAGTCATCATATGTTAAGTGTTCTTAACTCATTTTAAAATTGACTTCCAAACGATTAAGGTCAAATGTCAGCATCTTGAAAGGTACAGAGACTGGCTTGGAGCAGTTATCTTGACTAGAAAATCCATCTACTACATTAAAGCCCCTAGCTCCCTCTTTTCCAAATGCCCTGAAAAACAGGCTGTGATTGTTGTTTATTCAGTCTTCTTGGCTCGCCTTGAAAGCTGCACTTTGCTTTCACACCAAATGAAAGCACTTTCCTGTGCTGGTTCTGGCATCTTTCTCCAGTGCCCTCACAGGAGCAGAGTCTATCCAAGCTCAGGAGAATCCTGGCACAGACACACCATCTGCTTCACTCACTCTCATTTAGGAAATCTTCGCGGGGGCCCCCTCAGGACTTCAGGGGCCAAAGAGATCCGTTAAAACCAAGATCCATTTTCTCCCTCTACCTCCTCACCTGGACTACAGAGGATCAATCTCAGGGATGAGTTTTTGTGGCAGACGATCTAACATGAACCTTGGCCTCTGCACCAGGCTGAAGTAGTGTCCTCCAAAATTCGTGTCTACCCAGGATCCGTAATGTGACTGTATTTGGAAATATGGTTTTTACAGATATATCAAATTAAGAGTATCATAATTGGACTAGGGAGAGCCCTAAAGGCCTGGCGCCATTACAAGGAGAGGGAGGTTTACACAGAGACATAAGACACACAGGGAGAATGCTACCCGACAAAGATGAGACTGGAGTGATGCATTTTTTAAGAAACACTGAGGACCACCAGCAACCCCAAGAAGCTAGGGAAAGGCGAGGAAGGATCTTCCCCTAGAGCGTTCAGAGGGAGCATGGGCTTGCTGACACCCTGATTTTGGACTTCTGACCTCTGGAACTGGGAGAGAATAAATTTCTGTTGTTCTAAGCTACCCAGTTTGCAGTAATTTGTTATGACAGCCCCAGGAAAGTAACAGCCTCCAAAGTCCAAGTCAGAGGGAAATATAATACATACACAAAACAGACAAACATGATATACACAAAAAACATAATATACACCAAACAGATACATCTACATGTGTACATGTATCGCAGAGACTGTTTTTCGCAATCACATCCTATCCTCATACACATTCCAAAAATCACATAAATAATATATCAGTCTGATTACCAACCCAGAACATAAAAAGAATGACTCTACATTGCTCCTAAAATCACTGTGCAGTCCTAGCAGACCTGAGTTTACATGTAGCTCTTCCACTTAGGAGCCATATACCTTCACGCAAGTCAGTTAAATTTGTGTATCTCTGGTCCTTTTATCTATATCACGAGGCTAATAACATATCTTGAATTTCTCAGGTGGTGTGGTTGGCGTTTACCATTCTTTGGTGCCTCTCTGAACTCTCATCGGAACCCTCTTCCTTTGCTTGGGGGAATGGCCCACTTTGGAGGCACACACCTCCAGCCTGGGAAGCTGCAGGGGTCTCACACTCTTTCCCAGCATCCGAGGCATGACTGAGGCTCTACAGATAAGATGCACTTTGCATGTGAAACCAACAGTGCATAGACTCAGACAGCACAGAATCCACGCTGGTGAGGTCAAGGCCATCTCCAGGTTCCAGCAGCACAACAGAGAAAGGTCCTAAGGCCATCACTCAAGGGTAGTATCAGGTGAAGCTATGTATGCTGGGGCGTCTACATTTGGCTACACTGATGTCTCCCAGAGATCAATTCTGTAGCATGATTTCGGAAATTATTTTTGATCTTATAGCCTCCATGCCTAGTTGTCTGATGATCTGCATACTTTTAGGAAATTCTTTTTTCTCTTTTTGTTCTTTATTTTCTTAAGTTAGCAGAGTTGGTTTCTGATGCTGGCAGCTAAGGACCCTGACTAACATACAAGGATTATGAGAGAAGATATGCAAAGCACCTAGCAGGAGTCACTTCCTTTCTTCCCACTTTCATACAGAGCTCTAAATGAGGATTCTGCTGTCAATGGTTAACAATACTCAGGGGTGAGAAGTGGAGGATGTGAAGAGCGGATGAAGAAAATGTGGTATACACACACAATGGAATATTATGTTGTCTTAAAAAAAGGAGATCTTGCCATGTATGACATGGGGCTTCCCAGGTGGCTCGGTGGTAAAGAATCCACCTGCCTATGCAGGAGACATGGGTTCGATCCCTGCATTGGGAAGAACCCCTGGAGAAGGGAACGGTAACCCCCTCCAGTATCCTTGCTGGGAAAATCCTACTGACATAAGTGCCTCGGGGACTACAGTCCATGAGGTCGCAGAGAGTAGGACATGACTGAGCACGCATGCATGCATGCATACCATGTGCGACAACAGAGATGAACCTGGAGGACATTATATTAAGTGGAATAAATCAGACACAGAGGGATGAATGCTGCATGATTTCGCGTATATGAAGTAGTGTATAGTACAGAAGCAGAGTAGAATGGTGGTTGTTGCCAGTGGCTGGAGAGAGAGGAAAACAGGAAAGTATTAGTCAAAAGGTACAAAGTTTCAGTTATGGAGGATGAATCACTCTCACTTCCTAGACATCTATTTCACAGCTTAGAGCCTAGAGTTACCAACACCATAGCTGCATGTGTGCATCCTCAGTCATGTCCAGCTCTTTGCAACCCCTTGGACTGTGGCCCACCAGGCTTCTCTGTCCCTGCAATTCTTCAGGCAAGAATACTGGAGTGGGTTGCCATGCCCTCTTCCAGAAGTTCTTTCCAAATCATAGATCGACCCGGAGTTTCCTGCATCTCCTGCATTGGCAGGCAGATTCTTTACCACTGAGCCACATGGGAAGCCCCTCATGGGTGTATACGTATCCCCAAACTCATCAAGATGTATATATTAAATATGTACAGCTTTCTGTCTGTGCTTCATACCTCATTAAACAGTTTAACTTTTTTTTTCAGGAAGTGAGACCTGTTCTAACAGGTGTCAACATGACTATCTGGCAGGCATGTGCTGAGGCCTTTACTCCCTCTGTGATGAAGGCTGGCCCTCATTCACGCACCAGGCTGAACAAACAAAGCAGCAGCAGTGTTTTAAAGTCAGAGAATTTCAGAGCAGGATCAGGTCCAGATACTCAACCAAACTGATGATAAGTTCACACCAAAGAAAACTCACACTGGACAAGCCAGAAGCTCAGGCTCTGCGAATCTGCACATCATCTGACAATCGGAACAGGTGGCTTTGCATGTTTGTTGTAGTTATTTATGTTTTCTTTTAAGCCTTTAAATCCCTGAATCCCTTCTGTCTAAGTCCACCTCACTTGTGGATGCACAAAGCAGCTGGGGATTCTCTCCTTTACTGAAAATGATTTTTTCTTTAAATAATAAGCTCCCGGCTCCCGCTTACTCTCACAAGTTTCCAGCAACTGGTGCCCTGACAAATGAAGTGTCAAAACATTTCCAAATTAAAACCCTACGGCTCATATAGCCCCACACCTTCAGCAGGATGGACTTTCCCTGCTTGTTCTGAACGCATACTCAAAGACACTAAGAATAGCCAGATGGCAATTAACAGAAACTCTGAGGAGGGCAGTGGAGTGGGTTCCAGCAGGGTCAGTTTCCTGGACAGATTCCAAATGGAGTTCTCAGCCAGCAGTGCTCCTGCCAAGGAAGGATTTTCATTAAAACTGCATGGAGGAGGCAGAATGAAAAATCAAGATTCGAAAGATTTAAAATTATTGCTGAGGTGGAAACTTCAGCACCATCCCTGAGATCATTGATAACAATAATACTTGCTACGAAGGACTGAGCTGATATTTGAGGCCATGTACTGAGCACTTCCTATGCAGTGTATCATCCTAATCTCGCAAGGACTCTAGGAAGTAACTGTTGCTCTCACAGACAAGGAAATGGAAGCCCAGGTAGATAGCCTGTCAAGATCTCGAGGCAAACAGGATAAAGGTCTATGGCAGGTGCACAGTAAGTGGCCAAGTTGGAGTTTGAACTCAGCTATCTGGCTCCAAAACCCATGAATTTAACCACAGTACAATGCTGCCTCATACATGCATGGGGATGTTTTAAGTAACCACAATCATTCCATCCTAAGCCCAGAGAAACAAAAGTCTCTCTTTGCAATTTCAGCCAACATTCCCATGAGCAACCTCCCTTTCACAGGTTATGTACACTACCTGGATTCAACTTCTGGCCTTCTCATTTATTAGTTGTATAAATTCAGGTAAATAATCAACATTCCCAAGTCTTAGCTCTCTCATCTCTAAAATGGCAAAAATACTAGTCTCTAATTAAGCTGTAATGATTAAAAAAAAAAAAAAACTGCTGCAACAGAATTTTTGTGCCCTCCAAAATCCACAGGTTGATACCGCAACCCCCAAGGTGAAGGAATATGAATACATGGCCTTTGGGTGGTGATTAGGTCACAAGGGCGGAGTCATCATGGTGGGATTAGTGTCCTTATAAGAGGAAACAGAGGACGGCTTGCTTCCTGTCCCTCTTATGTGAGGACATGGCAAGAAGGTTGCTGTCCACAGACCAGGAAAGAACCCTCAGTCACCAGCTCTACAGGGACAATGATCGTGGACTATAAGAAATCAATGCTGTGTTAAGACACGCTTAAGACATGCTGTCTAGAGTATTTTGTTACAGCATCCTGAACTAGGAAATAGTGTATGAAAAGCTAGCTCTTGGTGTGGGGCTTGCATATACTAAGTTCTTCAATAAATAATAGCCACTGGGACTGAAGAGACTCTGATGGTGGGAAAGACTGAAGGCAGAAGGAGGTGACAGAGGATGAGCTGGTTGGATGGCATCACTGACTCACTGGACATGAGTTTGAGCAAAGTCTGGGAGACAGTGAAGGACAGGGAAGCCTAGTATGCTGCAGTCCATGGAGTTGCAGAGTCAGACACAACTTAGTGACTGAAAACAACAAAAAAAAATTATCATTCTAAACCCAAGCCCTTTTAGGTAATCAGCTTCAATGAGCAAGAAGACAAGAACTTAGTGAAAACATAGCATCCTCCATAGACTCGAGAGGGTTATTTTAGGATGGTCTTCAGTAAGATGAAGCAAACAAAGATGGACTTTAAAACATTCTGGGGTTTGTGGTGGATCTGGTAGGTCTGGAGTTAGGGTGACCAACCATCCTGGTTTGTCTGGGACTGAGGGGATTCCTGGGACATTACAAATGGGATAACTTGTTCTTTCAGTTTTCAGAGGGGAGGAGATACTTTCAGAAGTGGATAGGACTGGAAACAAGAGAGCTCACCTCCCCTTCCCCTTTTTACCTCATAACAGAAGTGACATATCTGCCTGGTGATGCCGGAAACCAGTCTGAGCTCGTAGAGCGCTGGTACTTGGAAGGGCCAGCCTGTCTACCCTCTGCCCAAGCATGTGTTGTGAGTCTCCCATGTGGAAGCTTGCTGGGTGGGCTTGGGACCTGTCTAGGTAGGCCAGACATTCAGAACACAAGTGAGTGGAAAAATTTAGTTTGGGGGAAAATGGGTGGGAAACTTGGACACATGTCCAAGCCCCATACTGCAAACAGCACTGCCAACAATAAAGCTGATACTGTGATTTCTACCTGACATCTGTGTCTATTTCTAAACTGGGTCAGAATTCAGAAGGGGAAAGGGATATAATTAATTATCAAACATGTCATTCGTTATCACCTTCATAAACCCCAACAGATGGATGCCTATTTTATTTCACTGTCAGAAAAACCCATTCCAGGCTGGCAAGAAGAAAGTATTTCATAGAATCCAATAAGGTTAGAGGAGGGAGTGACCTTAGAGATGATCTGGTCAATATCTTTGTTTTCATAGATGAAAAGAAATACAAATTAAATAGTAAAGTGACAAAATCCCCGTGAGATTCTGTGAAAAACTCATCAAATGCAGATAAGTAGTAGTTTGGGGAATGGTCTTTAAAGTTACAATAAGAATTAAAAACAGATTATAGATAACATAGAAAATAGGCTATAGATTAAAGAAAATAGATTAGAGATTAAAACTAAGCAATTTCAGAAGGAGAGAAGTTTCCCAAAAGTATTACTTCCAAGAAGCCTCTTCAAACCATCAAAAGCAACCAACAGTTGACAGCTGAATTATATCAACTGTCAAGATAACTGTAAGACAGGTCAGTTAGACTGCTTATCCACAATTCTGAATACCAGGTAGGGTGTGAGAAAAAACAAGCTTTGTCCTCCTGTCCTCATCATGCCTACCTATCGTAACTGATCCTGCTCAGTAGGAATGTTTACTTCCTCACTGTTAACCAGGAATGCCCACTGGCAGAAGAAGGGTCCTGGTGCCTCAACACATGAGACCCTTTGATCAGACAAGGCCATTTTTGGTCATACCTTCTTCTCTTGCCCATCAGAGTACCTGTGTTTGATTTTTTGAAAATGTCTAGTTTTGGGTATGGAGAAGGAAATGGCAACCCACTCCAGTGTTCTTGCCTGGAGAATCCCAGGGACGGTGGAGCCTGATGGGCTGCTGTCTATGGGGTCGCACAGAGTCGGACACAACTGAAGCGACTTAGCAGCAGCAGCAGCAGCAGCAGGAATAATTTAGGAGAAGGCGTTGGCACCCCATTCCAGTACTTTTGCCTGGAAAATCCCATGGACGGAGAAGCCTGGTGGGCTGCAGTCCATAGGGTCTCTAAGAGTCTGACATGACTTACTTCACTTTCACTTTTCACTTTCATGCATTGGAGAAGGAAATGGCAACCCATTCCAGTGTTTTTGCCTGGAGAATCCCAGGGACGGGGGAGCCTGGTGGCTACCATCTCTGGGGTCGCACAGAGTCGGACACGACTGAAGCGACTTAGTAGCAGCAGCAGCAGTTTTGGGTAAGTCAGAGAAAGCCCACCTCACTCTGACTGTCTCACTAAATGCAGCTATAAAACCTGGACGGAATGCATGGAGCAGCTACTCGAAGCCTCTGAAAAGTCAACAGTAGTGGGGAGACTGGGGAAGATGATCAGAGTTTCAAATACTACTGAGCCATGTATCTCCTTACCCTCAACTGGGGCCTGAACTCAACACACCAGCTGAGGAGGCCAGGGTGCAGGCAAGAGAGCTCTAGCTGGGAGAAGGGAACCCCTAATGCCAAAACAGAGTGTGAAAATTCTAGTTTTTCCCTTGCTCTTTTTTTTTCTTTTCCCCTCCCCACCCTTCCTTTCTTTTCCCCTTTCCTACATTCTTCTATGCTCCAGCCCAGAAATCTTAAGGAGTCATATCATCACATTAGCCCACACTATCAGAGAAGGGACACTTCCTCTGCCTTCAGTGGTGCCACAGATCCGAAAGGCAGGGACCAAGCCCCATTGCTTCCTTCCCTCTCTTTGTCCTCTCTCTGCTTGGTGATACCTAGGCAAGGCCATGGACGTGCGTGGCAGAGGGAGCCTTTTGGCCAGAGACTAAAAGTGGTCTCAGGGAACCAGAAAGTACCAGGGAGACATGGAGAGGAAAGAACTGGGCAAAGAAACCCCAACATTCACCCTCAAACTGTATATGCACGGATCTGATCTTAATTAGCACATCAAAACTCTGAGAACTCTACCAAGGTGCCACACTGACCACTGGGTGACATGCACATGGGATAGAGCCAGATGGCACCGTGAACACTTGGAAAGGTGAAATGACGTGGAAACCAGAGCCCCCAGCAGATCAACTAGTGGTGTGAGCCTAACCAGGCTGAACGAATCCTCAGTTGGAAACATCAACACTCTCCATAGGCTTTAAACAAGACCCAGGGTCTCATAATATAATAACCAAGATGTATGGAAAACAACCCCAAATTCCCTGGCACAGGAAGACTGAGGGAAGTACCAATTTCCTGGGGACAGATAATTAACTGTAGTGAACACAGCAGTGACACAGATGTTAGAATTACCTGGCAAATCTTTCAAGTCACTATTATTAAAAAAAAAAAAAAAGCTCCCAGCATCAATCATAAACACTACTGATTCAAGGGAAAAATAAATGGTCTCAGTCAAGAAATACATGACGTAAAGAAAGAGCCAAATGGAAATTTTAGAACTGAAAAATACAATAACCAAAATGAAAAGTTCTCTGATGGGTTCAATAGCAGAACGGACATGAGAGCAGAAAACAAATCATGCGCAAATCAACTTCAAGCTGGGCGCCTATGTGTCACTACTTTTTCATATGTCTCTTCTGTGCTTTAATGAACTGTTTCACCACCATGAACTACATCAGGATTTAGTCGCTTAAACTAGAACTGATATATTATTTCCCCCAGCTCTGTGGGAAGGCTGGGCAGTTTCTCTGTGGGGCTTGCCTGGATTCACTCCTGTTCCTGCATTCAGCTGGAGAGGTGGTTGGACAGGAAGGTCCAGCCTGGCCTCACTCATCAGTCTGGCAGTTGGCACTGGCTCCTGACTGGACTGCCTCACTTCTCCACCTGACCTCCCGATCTCAAGTGAGCTAGACGGGGCTAATTGTCATCATGGTGGTCTCAGTGTGCCAAGGGGGTGAATGAAGCCAGAAGTCTCATGAAGACGGAGGCTCTGAAATGCATGCAACGTCATCTTTGTCATATTCTACTGATCGAAATGCATCCCAAGGATTGCGCAGAGATGAAGGACAAAAAACGAAACTATCTCTTCATGAAAGGAGCATCTATACAACTTTGTAAACATGTGTGAACACAGGGATGAGATCCTGATTTCACTGTTCTACCACATTCCTCCTGCAGAATTAATGCTGCAAATTTCAAAGGCCACTGATCTACAGCGACTATGGCAGGGGATGAGATTCTGAGGTTCAGAGAAATCTAATGCTTTGCCTAAGACCACAAAGCTAGTAAGTGGGAAAATATGAAACTAGATCCCAGGACTGCTGATTCACTGACCCCTGATCTTGTTTTCTGAGATGAGCTATATAGTATTTGGAACACTTTGGCTGTTTAACAGGTAGGAAAATAATGGACAACACTTGTACCGTGTGTTAGCAATCATTCTTCATTCAGATCCATTTTGTGAAGGAAATAAATGCAGGCACTTATGGAGTCTATGAAAAAAAAAGTGAAGTAAAGTGATACAATAAGAGCTATTCATTATGTAGCAATAAAGCTCCTAACCTGTTCTGTGCATCAAAGCGCAGTGCATTCAGCCTCTCGAGTTCCTGGCACTCAAAGCTTAACTCCCTCTTGAGGTAAAATTCACATAATATACAATTAGCTATTAACCATTTTAAAGTGTTCAATTCAGTGGGCTTTGGTACATTCACTACGATATGCAACCATTACATTTAGCAAGACATCTTCAGCCCCTCACAAAAGGCACTGTACCCACTAAGCAGCCATGCCCCAAGTCCCTTTCCCCTGGCCCCTGGGAATCACCACTCTGCCTTCTCTCCATGGATTTCTATTCTGGATACTTCCTATAAATGGAATCATATGAGCTTTGTAACTGGCTTCTTTCACTGAGCATGTTTCCACAGTTCATCTGCAATGCAGCGTGTATCAGCAGTACATTCCTTTTTATGAACAATATAAATATAAGCTGCTGCTGCTAAGTCGCTTCAGTTGTGTCCGACTCTGTGCGACCCCATTAGACGGCAGCCCGCCAGGCTCCCTGGTCCCTGGGATTCTCCAGGCAAGAACACTGGAGTGGGTTGCCATTTCCTTCTCCAATGCATGAAAGTGAAAAGTGAAAGTGAAGTCCCTCAGTTGTGTCCGACTCTTCGCGACCCCATGGACTGCAGCCTACCAGGCTCCTCTGTCCATGGGATTCTCCAGGCAAGAGTACTGGAGTGGGTTGCCATTGCCTTCTCCATAAATATAAGCAATATTCACAATATTCCACTATATGGATATACCATGTTTTGGTCATCTATTCATCAGTTGATGGGCATTTGGAATTCTCCCACTTTTTGGCTAATGTGAACAGTGCTGTTACGATCATTCATGTACAAATGGTTATTTCAATACCTGTTTTTAATTCTTTCCATTAGGTACATAGTTAAAGCTGAATTTTGAGTCCAGTTTTTGATAAGGCTTCTTAAAGTGATGTAAGATTAATAAACTGCTGCCAGCATTACCTTATTTCTAAAGTCAGTGTGGTTCTGGAGGATGGCTCTGTGGTAAGTGGCTGTCATCACAAAATCTCGCATCACATTCTGCTGCTGGGAAAGGCAGTCATAAAACTGTAAGGGAAAGAGGAGGAGAGGGAGAGTAAACATACCACAGGGCAGGGCCTTCACGAGCACATACGGCCGCCATGGTCAAGGCACGCTTGAGGAGAGCCGAGGCTCAGAGGCTCTAACTCTCAGGGGAGTGGAGGCTCTGAGACATCGGTGACCTGTCCACACCGGCCCTATGGACAAGGCCCATAACTCTAAGGAGACGCCAGACTTCTCTCTTGCTCCATACTATGGATTCAGCCCTTGTTCTTGACCAACTAGTGTTGGGGGGTCCTTCCCAACGCGGAGGCTGAAAGCACAGTGCAGTTCAGTCATTCAGTCGTGTCCGACCCATTGCGACCCCATGCACTGCAGCATGCCAGGCCTCCCTGTCCAACACCAACTCCTGGAGTTTATTCAAACTCACGTCCATCAAGTCAGTAACACCATCCAGCCATCTCATCCTCTGTCATCCCCTTCTCCTCCTGCCCTCAATCTTTCCCAGAATAGGGTCTTTTTAAATAAGTCAGTTCTTTGCATCAGGTGGCCATAGGATTGGAGTTTCAGCTTCAGCATCAGTCCTTCCAATGAATATTCAGGACTGATTTCCTTTAGGATGGACTGTTTGGATCTCCTTACAGTCCAAAGGACTCTCATCGGTCTTCTCCAACACCACAGTGCAAAAGCATCAATTCTTCAGCACACAGCTTTCTTTACAGTCCAACACTCACATCCATACATGACCAAAGGAAAAACCATAGCTTTGACTAGACAGACCTTTGTTGGCAAAGTAATATCTCTGCTTTTTAATATGCTGTCTAGGTAGATTATAAATTTTCTTCCAAGGAGCAACTGTCTTTTAATTTCATGGCTGCAGTCACCATCTGCAGTGATTTTCGAGGCCCCCAAAATAAAGTCTGTCACTATTTCCACTGTTTCCCCATCAATCTTCCATGAAGTGATGGGACCAAATGCCATGATCTTAGTTTTCTGAATGTTGAGGTTTAAGCCAACTCTTTCACTCTCCTCTTTCACTTTCATCAAGAGGCTCTTTAGTTTTTCTTTGCTTTCTGCCATAACGGTGGTGTCATCTGCATATCTGAGGTTATTGATATTTCTCCTGGAAATCTTGATTCCAGCTTGTGCTTCAACCAGCCAGCATTTCTCAGGATGTACTCTGTATATAAGTTAAATAAGCAGGGTGACAATATAGAGCCTTGATGTACCCCTTTCCCAATTTGGAACCAGTCTGTTGTTCCATGTCCAGTTCTAACTGTTGCTTCTTGACTTGCATACAGGTTTCTCAGGAGGCAGGTCAGGTGGTCTGGTATTCCCATCTCTTGAAGAATTCTCCACAGTTTATTGTGATCCACACAGTCAAAGGCTTTGGCATAGTCAATAAAGCAGAAGTAGATGTTTTTCTGGAACTCTCTTGCTTTTTTGATGATCCAGCAGATGTTGGCAATTTGATCTCTGGTTCCTCTGCCTTTTCTAAATCCAGCTTGAACACCTGGATTTTCATGGTTCACATATTGCTGAAGCCTGGCTTGGACAATTTTGAGCATTACTTTACTAGCATGTGAGTTGAGTGCAATTGTGTGGTGGTTTGAGCATTCTTTGGCATTGCCTTTCTTTGGGATTGGAATGCGAACTGATATTTTTGAGTCCTGTGGCCACTGCTGAGTTTTCCAAATTTGCTGGCATATTGAGTGCAGCACTTTCACAGCATCATCTTTTAGAATTTGAAATCGCTCAACTGGAATTCCATCACCTCCACTAGCTTTGTTGATAGCATTGCTTCCTGAGGCCCACTTGACTTCACATTCCAGGATGTCTGGCTCTGAGTGACCACACCATCGTGACTATCTGGGTTGTAAAGATCTTTTCTGTATAGTTCTTCTGTGTATTCTTGCCACTTCTTAGTATCTTCTGCTTCTGTCAGATCCATACCATTTCTGTCCTTTATTGAGCCCATTTTTGCATGAAATGTTCCCTTGGTATCTCTAATTTTCCTGAAGAGATCTCTAGTCTTTCCCATTCTATTTTCCTCTATTTCTCTGCATTGATCACTGAAGAAGGTTTTCTTATCTCTCCTTGCTATTCTTTGGAACTCTGCATTCAAATGGGCACATCTTTCCTTTTCTCCTTTGCCTTTTGCTTCTCTTCTTTTCCTAGCTATTTGTTAGACCTCCTCAGACAGACATTTTGTTTTTTTGCATTTCTTTTCCATGGGGATGTTCTTGATCCCTGTCTCCTGTACAATGTCACGAACCTTCATTCACAGTTCTTCAGGCACTCTATCTATCAGATCCAGTAGCTTAAATCTATTTCTCACTTCCACTGTATAATCATAAGGGATTTGATTTAGGTCATACCTGAATGGTCTAGTGGTTTTCCCTACTTTCTTCCATTTAAGTCTCAATTTGGCAATAAGGTGTTCATGATCTGAGTCATAGTCAGCTCCTGGTCTTGTTTTTGCTGACTATATAAAGCTTCTCCATCTTTGGCTGCAAAGAATATAATCAATCTGATTTCAGCATTGACTATCTGGTGATGTCCATGTTTAATGTCTTTTGTGTTTTTGGAAGAGGGTGTTTGCTATGACAAGTACATTCTTTTGGCAAAACTCTATTATTAGCCTTTGCCTTGCTTCATTCCGCATTCCAAGGCAAAATTTGCCTGTTACTCCAGGTGTTTCTTGACTTCCTACTTTTGCATTCCAGTCCCCTATAACGAAAAGGTCATCTTTTTTGGGTGTTAGTTCTAGAAGGCCTTATAGGTCTTCATAGAACCGTTCAACTTCAGCTTCTTCAGCAGTACTGGTCAGGACATAGACTTGGATTACTTTGATATTGAATAGGTTGCCTTGGAAATGAACAGAGATCATGCTGTCATTTTTTAGACTGCATCCAAGTACTGCATTTTGGACTCTTCTGTTGACTATGATGGCTACTCCATTTCTTCTACGGGATTCTTGCCCACAGTAGTAGACAAAATGGTCACCTGAGTTAAATTCACCCATTCCAGTTCATTTTTAGTTTGCTGAATTCCAAAATGTCAATGTTCACTCTTGCCATCTCCTGTTTGACCACTTTCAGTTTGCCTTGATTCATGGACCTAACATTCCAGGTTCCTATGCAATGTTGCTCTTTGCAGCATCAGACTTTACTTCCATCACCAGTCACATCCACAACTGGGTGTTGTTTTTGCTTTGGCTCTGTTTCTTCATTCTTTCTGGAGTTATTTCTGTATTGATCTCCAGTAGCATATTGGGCACCTACCAACCTGGGGAGTTTATCTTTCAGTATCCTATCTTTTTGCCTTTTCATACTGTTCATGGGGTTATCAAGGCAAGAATACTGAAGTGGTTTGCCATTCCCTTCTCCAGTGGAGCATGTATTGTCAGAAGTCTCCACCATGACCTGTCCATCTTGGGTGGCCCTACATGGCATGGCTGATAGTTTCATTGAGTTAGACAAGGCTGTGGTCCATGTGATCAGATTGGTCATGAAAAATACAGGGGACTTCCCTGGTGGTTCAGTGGTTAAGAATTTGCCTTGCAATGCAGGGGATATAGTTCAATCCCTGGTAGGAGAATTTAGATCCCATATGCCACAGAGCAACTAAGCCCAGATGCCGCAATTACTGAGCCCACATGTGCAACTAGAGAGTCCGCGTGCTGCAACAGGAGGCAATGGAGATCCTGTGTGCTGCAACTAAGACCTAGTCCAGTGAAAAAAGAATTAAAGAGGTAAGTGAGAGAGAAAGGGGCCAAGGCCAAAAGGGACGGCCCTGAAGAGTCCCATCAGCCTAGAGAGAAAGTGAAGTCTTGGATAGAAATCCCAGGAGAGGGTGGGGATGCGGCAGAAGGCCCTGACAGTAGTGATCTGAGGAAGCACGCCGGCTGGGTGGTGTGTGCATGTAAGTCCACAAGCATGAGTCAGGAATAAATATTTTGACTGTAATGGTCACCATTTGGGAGAGTTCGCTATGTGCCGGGCACCATGCGGAGTGCCTCACTTATATCCTCTAATCAAATTACATCACCACAACAATCAGATGAAATATGTTCCCCAGATGAGGGAATGTTCCTGCTGGTCAGAGGACCACATGTTAAAAACCACTGCACTCTATTCTCTACCCACCACCCCACCCAGGTGTGTGTCACTTTGAAATGACACAGTTCTGCCAGGGGCCACTTCCCTGACCTCGAAGTACTGTGCAGCAGACACCTCTTCTGTCCGGCTGAAGCTGAACATCGAGTGTTCCTTTTTCTCACACTGGTATCTTCGCAAGGCATTTGAAAATGCACTGAACTCTGTAAGGAGAAGAGAGAAGATCTATTTCTACACCTTGGAAACCACAGCATTACCCTTCAAAAAATTCCAAACGAGAAAATATTAGAAGATTAAAACAGCACGTTCACCCCAGAACACATGAGTGATAAGGAAAGGCAAGGTGGGAATGGGTACTACTCTGAGCTGTGACACCCTTATTGACACTTGTCAGACATATCTGCATTCACAAATGTCAAGTGCGAGAGTGGAATGGACCACGGGCAGAGTTTGAGCTCATCAAATTCTCCTGGTACCATGCTAACAGGGCTCACAGGCTTATCTTCAGTACGTGCACTGGGGAAGGCAACTGTTGATGGTAAGAAAAATAATGTATATGTGAATACAAACTATAGATGCATATAAGTGTATATATATATAATCTCAGTCTTGGGCTTCCTTGGTGGCTCAGATAGTTAACAATCTGCCTGCAGTGCAGGAGACCTGGGTTTAATCCCTGGGTCGGGAAGATCCCCTGGAGAAGGGAATGGTTACCCACCTCAGTATTCTTGCCTGGGAAATCCCACACACAGAGGAGCCTGGTGGGCTATAGTCCATGGGGATCGCAAAGAGTCAGACATGACTTAGCGACTAACACTTTCACTTTCAGCCTCATTCTATTATAGTGACAGTTTTGTTTTGTTTTTTCACATTTAGTATTCCCTAAGTGTACAGAGAAAGGGTAGAATAACTGGGAGTATGTAAATATATAAGGGAATGATTTTACTATTTGAGAAAAAAAATAGAAGTGAAAGTTCAAAAACTACCAGAACTGATATTACTAACAGACAACACAGTATGCACAGTTGTCGAATTCTTTGACTTCTGCCTTAGAAACGTCTCTCAAAGTCCCGTCCAGCGGCACTCATTGCCTGCGGTCTTGGCTCTCTCTTCTGTTGCTGTGAGCAGGCCTCTCCTTCCAGCCCTCATCAGGTCCCTAACCCTCACCCAGTCCAGATTCACCGTGAGCTCCAGTCCCTCACGTTCTGTCTGCCCCGTGTACGTGCCCTCCACACCCCCTTTCTGCACATACAAGACCTGCACTATACCTTTACACTCCTGCCATGCTGGAGCACTTACACACTCCCAGGTCAACCTGGGCCTGGCCTGGCTTCCTGATTTTGAAACCCCCATCTCTTCTGCTTAGAGTTCCTTCTGACCTCAAACTACTATTCATCATCCAAGACTCAGTTCAACAAGCATTTCTTCACTGCTGTGTTCCATAACACTCACAGGCAGAATGAACTGCTATAAACACACTGGGCCTCAGCACTTGGCTACAGATCAGAATCACCTAGGAAGGGTTTTTTGTTTTGTTTTCTAAATATACATGCTGAACCCTCATCTTATATTAGGAAATTCAATGCTCTGGTGTGGGGACAAGGCATCTCTATTTTTTTCAAAAACTTCCACTTAGTTTTTATGTGCAGCCAGGGAGAAGAACGTGTGTTCTCATCTCAGGCTCTCAGCTTACCATTTTACTTCATATTTTACCGAATTTATCAATTTTTGAACTGTCTATCTCTCTATCTATATCAAATTCTTTTAGGGCATGGTTTAGGGAGGTGGGTCAAGCCTTATTATCTCTAGTCTTTAGAATAACAGCAGCCATCCAATAATAGGTCAAAATGTGAGTTCAATATTTCATCTGTCAACAGAGGAACAGATTTTAAGAAGATGTGATATACATTATATAATATATATATTCATTCAATGGAATATCATTCAGCCACAAGAAGGAAATCTTGCCACTTAACAGCAACATGGATGGACTTCGAGGGCATTATTCTAAGTGAAATAAACTAGATAGAGGAAGGGACTTCCCTGGTAGCTCAGTTGTAAAGAAACTGCCTGTAGTGCAGAAGACCTGAGTTCAATCCCTGGGTCAAGAAGATCCCCTGGAGAAGGAAACGGCAACCCACTCCAGTATTCTTGTCTGGAAAATCATATGGACAGAGGAGCCTGGCAGGCTACAGTCTATGGGTCACAAGAGTCGGATGCAACTTAGTGACTAAACCACCAGATAGAGGAAAACAAATATATTATTTATATGTGGAAGCTTTTTTTTTAGTGTGGGCCATTTTAAACATCTTTATTGAATTTGTTGTAATATTGCTTCTCTTTTATGTTTTGGGCTTTTGGCCACGGAGCATATGGAATCTTGACACCCTAACCAGGAACTGAACAGGAACCCCCTGCATTGGAAGGATAATTTATAATCATAGGACCACCAGGGAAGGCCCAGGAACCTTTTTTTAAAAAGCCAAACTTACAGAAACAGAGAGTAGAAAGATAGTTACCAGGAGCTAGTTCAGTTCAGTTGCTCAGTCGTGTCCGACTCTCTGCGACCCCATGAATCGCAGCACACCAGGCCTCCCTGTCCATCACCAACTACCGGAGTTCACTCAGACTCACATCCATCGAGTCAGTGATGCCATCCAGCCATCACATCCTCTGTTGACCCCTTCTCCTCCTATACCCAATCCCTCCCAGCATCAAAGCCACCAGGAGCTAAGGAGTGGGAAAATAGGGAAACACTGGTAAAGAGGTACAAACTTTTAACTATAGAATGGATGAGGCCTGAGGATCTGGAATATTGCATGGTAAGTATAGTTGTTAACATGTATTATACAATTGAAATTTGCTAACAGAGGACTTAGATGTTCTCAGCGAAAAAAGTAAGAATGAAGCAAAATAAAATATAATAACAGGGCTTCTCTGGTGGCACTTGTGGTAAAAGAACCTGCCTGCCAATGCAGGAGACTAACAGATGCAGGTGCGGTCCCTGGATCAGGAAGATCCCCTGGGGGAAGGCATGGCAACCCGCTCCCATCTCCCACTGACAGAATCGTCCCACAGAGGAACCTGGTGGGCTACGTTCCATAGGGTCCCAAAGAGTCACACAGGACTAAAGCACTTAGCATACACACACAAAATACAATAACATTCTGGTAACCCTGAAAAACAAAGATGACACTGGACACTATTCACCCAGCTCTCATCTCCTGGGCCTTCTCCAAGTCCCTCTGAGCTCTCGGAGACTGCCAGCAGTGTTTGCGTCACCCGTCTGTGAGTTCTTTGAGTCCTGGCCATCTCAGTTGTTTGGGCTTTCAAGTAGCATAGTAGTGTTAGTCACTCCATCATCTCCGACTCTTTGCAACCCGGTGAACTGTACCCTCCAGGCTCTTTTTTCCATGGGATTCTCCAGGTAAGAATAATGGAGTGGTTTACCATTCCCTTCTCCAGAGGATCTTCCCAACCAAGGATAGAACCTGGGTCTCCTGCATTGTAGGCAAATTCTTTCAAAGCCTATGGTAAATTCATTTGTCCAATAAATAGTCTTTTAAATATTCTCTACAGTTGCAAGCCCCCATCCTTGGGTGGAAATTTGAACTCTCACACAGTCAGTTCTAAAGAAGGATGAGCACCGAAGAACTGATGCTTTTGAACTGTGGTGTTGGAGAAGACTCCTGAGAGTCCCTTTGACTGCAAGGAGATCCAACCAGTCCATCCTAAAGGAAATCAACTCTGAATATTCATTGGAAGGACTGATGCTGAAGCTGAAGCTACAACACTTTGACCACTTGGTGCAAAGAGTTGCCTCCTTAGAAAATATCCTGATACTAGGAAAGATTGAAGGCAGGAAGAGAAGGGGATGACATAGGACAAGATGGTTGTCTGGCATCACTGACTCGATGGACATAAGTTTAAGCAAGCTCTAGCAGATGGTGGAAGCCAGGGAAGCCTTGCATGCTACAGTCCATGGAGACGCAAAGAGTTGGACGTGACTGAGCAACTGAACAACAACAATATATAGTCAGAAGTCAGTCAGTTCAGTTGCTCAGTCATGTTCCCGTAGCTTGTTCAAACTCATGTCCACCCAGTTGGTGATGTCATCCAATTATCTCATCCTCTGTCATCCCCTTCTCCTCCTGCCTTCAATCTTTCCCAGCATCAGGGTCTTCAAATGAGTCAGCTCTTCACATCAGGTGGCCAAAGTATTGGAGCTTCAGCTTCAGCAACAGTCCTTCCAATGAATATTCAGGACTGATTTCCTTTAGGGTGGACTGGTTGGATCTCCTTGCAGTCCAAGGGACTCTCAGGAGTCTTCTCCAACACCACAGTTCAAAAGCATCAATTCTTCAGTGCTCAGCTTTCTTTATGGTCCAACTCTCACATCCATACAGTTCAGTTCAGTTGCTCAGTTGTGTCCGACTTTTTGTGACCCCATGGACTGCAGCACACCAGACTTCCCTGTTCATCATCAACTCCTGGAGCTTGCTCAAACTCATGTCCATCAAGTCAGTGATACCATCAACCATCTCATCCTGACTACTGGAAAAACTATAGCTTTGACTAGATGAACCTTTGTTGGCAAAGTAATGTCTCTGCTTTTTAATATGCTGTCTAGGTTGGTCATAACTTTCCTTCCAAGGAGCAAGCATCTTTAATTTCATGGCTGCAGTCACCATCTGCAGTGATTTGGTAGCCCCCCAAAATAAAGTCTGTCACTGTTTCCTCTGTTTCCCTATCTATTTCCCATGAAGCGATGGGACCAGATGCCATGATCTTTGTTTTCTGAATGTTGAGCTTTAAGCCAACTTTTTCACTCTCCACTTTCACTTTCATCAAGAGGCTTTTTAGTTCCTCTTCACTTTCTGCCATAGAGTGGTGTCATCTGCATATCTGAGGTTATTGATATTACTCCTGGCAATCTTGATTCCAGCTTATGCTTCATCCAGTCCGGCATTTCAGATAATGTACTCTGCATAGAAGTTAAATAAGCAGGGTGACAATATACAGCCTGATGTACACGTTTCCCGATTTTGATCCAGTTTGCTGTTCCATGTCTGGTCTAAGCATTGCTTCTTTACCTGCATACAGATTTATCAGGAGGCAGGTAAGGTGGTCTGGTATTCCCATCTCTTTAAGAATTTTCCACAGTTTGTTGTGATCCACACAGTCAAAGCCTTTAGCATATCAATGAAGCAGAAGCAGATGTTTTTCTGGAATTCTCTTGCTTTTTCTATGATCCAACGGATGTTGGCAATTTGATCTCTGGTTCCTCTGCCTTTTCTAAATCCAGCTTGAACATCTGAAATTTCTTGGTGAAGAGGATGTATGGCAAGTTGCAAAGTACCATTTGGTGTTTGAAAGCAAGATTCTGATTATAAAGTAACAAGGAGAGGCTGCTTGTATACCTCACCAATAGTCTCCAAAGGACAAAGTGAAAGAGAAGCTCCAATGAAGTTTTGTGTTATGACCAGCATTCAGGCAATGCACATACAGCCTTCTAAAATGAATACTAATTCAGATGTATCAAGTCTGTGTTTGCTATTTTTAAAAAATCCAGTCTCACTACATTACATACTATAATCACAACCCTGTAATCCTGGCACAGGGACCATATGTGACAAACCAAAAATCAGGGTCTCTAGTTTGACAAGTTTGAGATGCATTTATGGGATTTTAGGAAATTAGAAGCCAATCCTCGGCAAGTCCAGGAATCAGCATCATTCACTA
Organism: Ovis canadensis; assembly: GCF_042477335.2. Taxonomy (NCBI): domain Eukaryota; kingdom Metazoa; phylum Chordata; class Mammalia; order Artiodactyla; family Bovidae; genus Ovis; species Ovis canadensis. The sequence goes on from NC_091246.1 coordinate 71,820,909, forward strand.
TTGTGAGTTCTGTCACAACGGTTGCCAGGAGAATGTTCTTTTCACAAGTTACCCTTACTTTTATGGCTATTTAATGGTTAAACAAATGTGTGTAAATAAATGTCAGGCTTACATCTTTCCATACACCGCAGAATGTTACTTGGTACCTTATGCAACAGTTAGAACTGGGAGTTCTAACTGATTCCAAATAGGAAAAGGAGTACATCAAGGCTGTATATTGTCACCCTGCTTATTTAACTTCTATGCAGAGTACATCATGAGAAATGCTGGGCTGAAAGAAGCACAAGCTGGAATCAAGATTGCTGGGAGAAATCTCAATAACCTCAGATATGCAGATGACACCACCCTTATGGCAGAAAGTGAAGAGCAACTAAAAAGCCTCTTGATGAAAGTGAAAGAGGAGAGTGAAAAAGTTGGCTTAAAGCTCAACATTCAGAAAACAAAGATCATGGCATCTGGTCCCATCACTTCATGGGAAATAGATGGGAAAACAGTGGAAACAGTGTCAGACTTTATTCTGGGGCTCCAAAATCACTGCAGATGGTGACCGCAGCCATGAACTTAAAAGACGCTTACTCCTTGGAAGAAAAGTTATGACCAACTTAGACAGCATATTAAAAAGCAGAGATATTACTTGGCCACCAAAGGTCTGTCTAGTCTAGGCTATGGTTTTTCCAATAGTCATGTATGGATGTGAGAGTTGGACTGTGAAGAAAGCTGAGCGCCGAAGAATTGATGCTTTTGAACTGTGGTGTTGGAGAAGACTCTTGAGAGTCCCTTGGACTGCAAGGAGATCCAATCACTCCATTCTGAAGGAGATCAGCCCTGAGATTTCTTTGGAAGGAATGATGCTAAAGCTGAAACTCCAGTACTTTGGCCACCTCATGCGAAGAGTTGACTCATTGGAAAAGACTCTGATGCTGGGAGGGATTGGGGGCAGGAGGAGAAGGGAATGACAGAGATGGTTGGATGGCATCACTGACTCGATGGATGTGAGTTTGAGTGATTTCTGAGAGATGGTGATGGACAGGGAGGCCTGGCATGCTGCGATTCATGGGTTCGCAAGGAGTCGGACACGACTGAGCGACTGATCTAAACTGATTTTCCTTACCTCACAATAATCTTTGATGTTCAGACTGTCTGTCCCCCTTTTTTTCACAAACTACTAGATAGCCTGGCTCCCCGTCCTGCGTCCTTGGAATAGTTTTCTCCAAGTTACTGAGAAGATAACTCTGGGGCTTGGGATCCTTAACATTCTCACCAAGTAAAATATGTCTCCACTTTAAGGTTGTGACTAAATTTTTTGTCGACACTGTGTTTCCAGATGATGTATAAAGATAGAAAAAAAGAACCATCATATTTTACAAAAAGGAAAAGAAATTTAATTGCTGATTTCTCCCCTTCCCTCAGCCTCTAGAAGAAAGACTCAGCCACTAGACACACAGTCTTAGTCCGTCTGGGCTGCTATAATAGAGAACCACAGACAGAGGGACTTCTAAACAAGGGAAATTTGTTTCTCACAGTTGTGGAGGCTGAAGTCTGGAATCTGGATGCCAGCATGGTTAGGTTCTGGTGAGGGTTCTCTTCTGAGCTGCTGACTACTGACCTCTATCTGTGTCCTCACCCAGCAGTGGAGGCAAAGGATCTCTCTGGGATCTCTTCTAAAGGACACTAACCTCAATCATAAGGGCTCCACTCTTTTGATCGAATCACTTCCCACCTACACTTGAGACTGCTATGCCTGTCTCTGAAAACGCACACACACAGAGTATATCTATACAGGAAATTTCCTGAATTTAGTTTGCATTTATTTAACTTTGGGAGCAAGACCAAAGAAGGTACGGATATTTTCTTATGAAAATATTATTAATATGTTCCTCTTCATTATAAAAAGAAGAAAAACAGTAATTTAGGAGTTCAGATGGTGAATAGATTTTGACTTAAAATGCATCATAGACCAAAGATACTTTAGTTCTGCCAGTGATAGCTACCTAGAACTTTTAGATTAAATTTTCACTCTAATCACTGCAGATGGTGACTGCAGCCATGAAATTAAAAGATGCTTACTCCTTGGAAGAAAAGTTATGACCAACTTGGACAGCATATTCAAAAGCAGAGATATTACTTTGCCAACAAAGGTCCATCTAGTCAAGGCTATGGTTTTTCCAGTGGTCATGTATGGATATGAGAGTTGGACTGTGAAGAAAGCTGAGCACTGAAGAACTGATGCTTTTGAACTGTGGTGTTGGAGGAGACTCTTGAGAGTCCCTTGGACTGCAAGGAGATCCAACCAGTCCATTCTGAAGGAGATCAGCCCTGGGATTTCTTTGGAGGGAATGATGCTAAAGCTGAAACTCCAGTACTTTGGCCACCTCATGTGAAGAGTTGACTCATTGGAAAAGACTCTGATGCTGGGAGCGATTGGGGGCAGGAGGAGAAGGGGACGACAGAGGATGAGATGGCTGGATGGCATCACTGACTCAATGGACGTGAGTCTGAGTGAACTCCGGGAGTTGGTGATAGACAGGGAGGCCTGGCGTGCTGCAATTCATGGGGTCGCAAAGAGCTGGTCATGACTAAGCAACTGAACTGAACTCAACTGAAGCTAGAACAACCAGATCCAAATAATTAATTTCACACACCTCTGATGAGGGGATAAATAGGAGAAAATAAATCCTTGATTCTAAGGACTTTGAAACCAGGAGAAGCAGAAGTCAGTGGAAGCAGATGTTAAGTTTCGTTCCCTTTTTTGAAAATAGGTATCTTTTACTTCCTTCCTGGTAAGAAGACCTTAATTTTGCATATTTAAGCTGATGGACCATAGAGAATTAAGATGGGCTATTTGCAAATTATTCAAGATAGGCCACAGGCAGCTCTGCAAGAAAGTCTGAAGTTGGACTTTTCTTTAAAAAAAAAAAAAAACGTATACCATGGTTATCATATTGTCAGTTTGGGATTTTCCGGTATAATTTTGGGACATGTGTCCAGAACAGCTGATGCAGTCAGACAGGTATTACCCGCTCCTGGCACAGAAAGATGCTAGCATCTTGGTAAACAAACTCTGTGTGGCAAGTACCACAGGCAGCATCACTTGTAAACAGCAGCTTTTTAAGGGAGGCAAGAAAACAAAAATGGGTCCCTTCAATCTGTTTTTTTTTTTTTTTAAGCAATAACAGAACAAAAAGGAAATTGCTGTGTCTGAGTCGTCTTTACTGATTCATGAGTACACTACATGCTAAAGCTGAAAGTAATGGTTTGTCAAGAAAGAACCTAAGTCGAGCCTGCGAAAGTAGAATAATTAGAATCATGACTGAGGCATGAAACTGTCTGTCATGTCCTTGGTTAGTATTTATGTGATAGAGAAAATAACACCCATGCATTGCGCTGAGAAATGATAAAACATGATGGTTTACAGCCAGAATGGTTGCAATGCCAGTTCCACCAGGCCATCCTCTTCAAAAACAGTGAGGATAAGTGTGTTCTTCAAAGGGAGTTCTCAACAGCTGGCCTTTCTTTACTCTCCTCTGGGAGTCATCCTGGATCTATAGAATTAATGTCATTCAAACAGACGATGCCTGCAGATCAAAAGTCTCCTTCATCCAAAAAGGAAAAATATTGTACTTCTTGCCAAAATATTTTCCAAAGGCAAAGCTACCTGCTGATTTAAAGATTCCTTTACTTCTCCTACCAAAAGTCTCTCCCTCTAGTTTGGAGAACTGAAGAAGACACGATGGGTTATTACTGCCTCTTATTTTGGAATCTCCAAAATGAGCACGGCCAAAGACAATGTTTGTCCCCCTAAAATCATACTTTGAAACCTAGTCTCCAGTGAGGGTAGTTAGAGGATAGAGCCTTTGGGAAGTGATTAGACATAAAGTAGATTCTTGGAGTGCCCACCATAGATAGCATTATGATAAGACACAGTAGGTTTCTATTGCACCCATGGGAAAATTAGAAAAATGGAGAACTTTCCCAAACTTCAAGTCAGTGCTTTTGTCTCCTCTTTAAAATAAATTTGTTAGGACTTATCAGGTGTTGTAGCGGTTAAGACTCCTCCTTCCAATGCAAGGGGTGTGAGTTCGATCCCCATTTGGGGAACTAAGGTCCCACGTGCCATGGAGTGTGGTCAAAAATAAATAAATAATTGTTTAAGTTGCCTCTTAAAAAAATACATTAGCATTTCTTGCAAGCAATTGCCAATCAACTTCTCTTAAAGATACTTATAAGTTCTAAGAAATCAAATGTATTATTTGGTTTTGTTTTCCCCTCAAAGCTTTACAATTAGCAACTAAACGTATAATTCACAATCCATATAACACTCAACTAAAATTATTTTGTACAAATAAAACATCAGTATAAAGCACTGGGAAGGGCTATTTGGGAGTACTTGGTATATTTGTCGTTATCTCTAAACATTTAGAATCTTACGCAAAAACAACTGGATCATAAATCCCATCAAGTTTCACAGGCAATCTACATACACATCTTAAAAACCAATTAAATATTTTCTGAGATGACCAGCAGTGACCTAAACACTAGTAAAATAGTGAGCTTCACCATTTACGAAAAGGCAGTCTGCTAATTTGTTTGAATGTTGAACCAGTTCCCTGATTCCTGTGGGATCTTAGCACACTTGTCCTGACACTCAGCAAGGAAAAACCAAGATCAAAGAACTGTGTGGTTTCCAATAAGCAGAATGAGGGGTCAGCCTTGGACAGAGGGATAGGTGAGTGAACCAAAGCACAAACAAGATTCTAAGGAAAGGATGTCAGTGAAAACTCTTGTTGGCAAGAGGTGGAAACTCAACCAAGTTGAACAGAAATAGGAATTTTATGGCTCATGAAACTGAAATATTCAGGATTAAAATTCAGTTTTGAAGAATGATTGTATCCAGGAGTTTGAATGATTTTAAGACCCTCCCACTCTCGCTCTGGCTCTCATGCTCACTCAGTGTTTCTCTGTTTTAGTCTCCTGTTCAGGCGGGCTTCCCCTCCCACAGGACAAGATGATGGTCATCATTGCCAGAACAACACTGCCCCCAGCTCAGCAAGCCCCGTCCTTCCAAAATGTTCCAACAAAAGCCCCAGGCTGAGTCTCACTGAACCAAGCTAAATTAAAGACCCATCTCTGGATCAATTGCTATGGTCAGGAATCAATGCCAACTGACCAGACTTGAGTCAGCCCTATCTAAACACAAAGAAAGCTGGGCTTCTTTTATCAGAGGAAAATAGAGTAGATTAAACACAGTTGATCACTGCTGAAAGAGAGGCAGAAGCATTATAGACTAAGTTGAAACTGACAAAATAGGAGTGAGAAAATACATGTACTTCAGGGAACAAACTGGAGGATGGAGAGCCATGAAAGCTAGACATTAAGTCTCTTGGCTTTAGAAATCTTTGAGCCGGGGCTAGCTTAAACCCAGCTTTTGCTCCCAGAGCAGGGTGCTGTTGTGAAAGGCTACTACAAAGCAATTGATCTAACATTTCTGGACCTAGAACATGATGAATCTCTGACACTGTGCCAGTTACCAGCTTCTCCTGTTCTTAAAGAGAACTGGCCATACTCTTAAAGAGTAATTGGCCCTGCTCAGAGCTCCTGATACTCTGTTTGCACTATTGGGTCCCATACCTTATCCAGTAGATTAGTTAGGAATGAGATGCTGATTAAAAGATCTTTCAGTCTGGACCAACAGACCCAGATACTAATAAACATGATGGGTTCCAGGGCTCCAAATGGCTGGGGGTGGGGGGGTGATCCTACATCCTGGCTTACCTGGGACATTTCAGTTTATGTCTGCCCTCCTGGAGGGATTACTGGTTATATTTCCTCTCATACTCAAAGAGTCCTGGTTGGAATGATAAATTACTGAGTCACCTTAGCTACAAGATGATGCAATCTTAGAGGAGGGAGCCAGGCAGGGTCAAGTGCAAGAGGGACAGGAAGCTGAGAGAGATGATGATACAGAAAGATGCAGATGGGGGAACCATGCAGAAAATACCTGTTTCCTCACGTAGTTCCAGTACATTGCGTTCCTCTGACTTAAATGCCATGAAACATTTCCTTACAGTAACTTCCCTTTTTTGTCCTGAGCTACTCTGTACAGAGAGCCTTCACGAAAACAGAAATTTCCCCATGTTATGATAATGTTTTTTATTTGTTTTTTTTTTTCTGAGTCATTGCCAGTTGACTCAGGATTATGGAGAGTTTTTTTGTTTTGGGTTTGGTTTGGTTTTACAAACAATTTTATATATTTTTATGCTGTGCTCATTTCAAGGGTTTTTTTGTTGTTGTTGTTAATCTACACCATACTTTGCTTGACCCCAGAGGCGAATCAGCTGATTTATAGTTGGGCTCATTTCTACCATTATATTTTAACCTATGACTGCTACTGCTGCTACTGCTAAGTCGCTTCAGTCATGTCCGACTCTGTGCGACCCCATAGATGGCAGCCCATAGGCTCCCCGTTCCTGAGATTCTCCAGGCAAGAACACTGGAGTGGGTTGCCATTTCCTTCTCCAATGCAGGAAAGTGAAAAGTGAAAGTGAAGTTGCTCACTCGTGCCTGACTCTTAGCGACCCCATGGACTGCAGTCTACCAGGCTCCTCCATCCATGGGATTTTCCAGGCAAGAGTACTGGAGTGGGGTGCCATTGCCTATTACAGTGAAGGCCCTCCCCTATGTGCATTATTTAGGATCAAGACTGAATTCCACAAAGCTGCCTAGTCATTTGAAGGTCATCAGACTTGCAGAAACACAAAGGGTATCTGAGTTCACTAAGTGAGGCCAGAATACACCTTCTAGAGCATTTAGCATATATTCACAGAGGGACTAATTTATTTATGTGGCAGCACAAGCCATGATTCCATTGGTTTTCAAGGCTTCCTAAAGTCTCTGTGTGATTCCCAGCAAGCAAACCAGCACAGGTGAGCACCGAACAGGTGGCAAGGAGGCACATTTCCAATTTGGTTAGATTTACACAGACTTTACAATGATGTTTAACAACTTAAATGCACATTTTCAGCTGCTTATGCCATACTCCCTACACTCCCCCAAAACAGTTAACTTTGCGTTAAGCATTAACGTAACACAGCATAAAACTTAAAAAATTGAAATAGCAGCCTGCACCTTCATTACATAATGTTCGGGGCACCTCAATTTGCCAAGTGAAAACTTAGCATAACAGATACAAACACCTCTCTAAGCTTTCTCTTTATATATCACCTATCTCTACACGAATGAGACAAAAATATCCACAAATTCAGCTGAGAAATTCTGTACCTGTTGCAAAGCAAAGACAAGACTTTGCATCTGGCAGACTTGAGATTTCAAGTTACATTAAAGGAAAAAAAAAAACCAGTTTCAGATGACAAGTAGCATCTGTGGTTTTGCAATACAATTTTTATGATCTGGCTCTCTTCTGACTCAAATATGGCTTTAACAATAACATTATACACCATACTTTCATGCAAAGATGGACACAATAAAGGACAGAAATGGTATGGACCTAACAGAAGCAAAAGATATTAAGAAGAGGTGGCAAGAATACACAGAAGAACTATACAAAAAAGATTTTCATGACCCAGATAATCACAATGGCTTGATCACTCACCTAGAGCCAGACATCCTGGAATGTGAAGTCAAGTGGGCCTTAGAAAGCATCACTACAAACAAAGCTAGTGGAGGTGATGGAATTCCAGCTGAGCTATTTCAAGTCCTAAAAGATGATGCTGTGAAAGTGCTGTACTCAATATGCCAGCAAATTTGGAAAACTCAGTAGTGGCCACAGGACTGAAAAAGGTCAGTTTTCATTCCAATCTCAAAGAAAGGTAATGCCAAAGAATGCTCAAACTACCACACAATTGCACTCACCTCACACGCTAACAAAGTAATGCTCAAAATTCTCCAAGCCAGGCTTCAACAGTATATGAACCGTGAACCTCCAGATATTCAAGCTGGATTTAGAAAAGACAGAGGAATCAGAGATCAAATTGCCAACATCCACTGGATCATAGAAAAAGCAAGAGAGTTCCAGAAAAACATCTACTTCTGCTTTATTGACTATGCCAAATCCTTTGACTGTGTGGATGACAACAATCTGTGGAAAATTCTTCAAGAGAAGGGAATACCAGACCACTTGATCTGCCTCTTAAGAAATCTGTATGCAGGTCAGGAGGCAACAGTTAGAACTGGACATGGAACAACAGACTGGTTCCAGATTGGGAAAGGAGTACGTCAAGGCTGTATATTGGCACCCTGCTTATTTAACTTATATGCAGTGTACATCATGAGAAATGCTGGACTGGATGAAGCACAAGCTGGAATCAAGATTTACAGGAGAAATATCAATAACCGCAGATATGCAGATGACACCACCCTTATGGTAGAAAGCGAAGATGAACTAAACAGTCTCTTGATGAAAGTGAAAGAGGAGAGTGAAAAAGCTGGCTTAAAACTCAACATTCGGAAAACTAAGATCATGGCATCTGGTCCCATCACTTCACGGCAAGTAGATAGGGAAACAGTGGAAACAGTGTCAGACTTTATTTTTGGAGGCTCCAAAATCACTGCAGATGGTGACTGTAGCCATGAAATTAAAAGACGCTTGCTCCTTGGAAGAAAAATTATGACCAACCTAGACAGCATATTCAAAAGCAGAGACATTACTTTGTTAACAAAGGTCCGTCTAGTCAAAGCTATGGTTTTTCCAGTAGTCATATATGGATGCAAGAGTTGGACTACAAAGAAAGCTGTGTGCTGAAGAATTGATGCTTTTGAATTATGGTGTTGCAGAAGACTCTTGAGAATCCCCTGGACAGCTAGGAGATCCAACCAGTCCATCCTAAAGGAAATCAGGCCTGAATATTCACTGGAAGGACTGATGCTGAAGCTGAAACTCCAATCCTATGGCCACCTGATGCGAAGAGCTGACTCATCTGAAAAGAACCTGATGCTGGGAACGATTGAAGGCGGGAAGAAAAGGGGATGACAGAGGATGAGACGGTTGGATGGCATCACTGATTTGATGGACATGAGTTTGAGTAAACTCCGGAAGTTGGGGATAGACAGGGAGGCCTGGCGTGCTGCAGTTCATGGGGTTGCAAAGAGTCAGACACGACTGAGCGACTGAACTGAACTGACACAGCACACTTATAGGGAATTAATCTTGTCTTCATTTTTTAGAAGGCAAAATGCATCTACTATAGTTCTCTCAAAGACACGAACCTATAATCGACTAAAAGCATGGACTTGCAGTTGTTTTCTTAGTCCAGTCTCTTTCTTTTCCTCTTATTTCCTCTTTCACATTTAGCCAGCTGGTCCACTGGGCGCAAAACCATGGAGCAGAGGCTAAATCTAGCCCATAGGCACTTTTAAACTTGGTCACCATATGTCTTAATAATCAGAAAAACCTCACAGAAAATATGAATTTCTGACTAAAATGGCACAGCATGAAATTCCTGGGTCTGACTTTCATATGACAACAATCACATGAAGGAACTAGTTGCCACCACCTTTTGAATGTATCTTCAGGTCGCCACAGTTGCCACCATTCATTCATTCTTATTTGCAACCAGCTCCCTTTGTGAATTGCCATGACCTGCCTGGGCCCTGTAGGCTGAGTCTGTGATTCCATATCCCTGGGGGTCGACTACAAACCTTGGTGGAGAACAAGTCTGCAACTTAAAATATCAACTATTTCCTTTCAATTTTTAAACACTGTGAAACCATAAAACCTAAGGAAAATGAAACACATTTTATCATGCTGTCTTTTCAATCAATTGTTGGTTGCATTTTAAGCTTACAGAAGAAGCTGTTGAGTTTCTTGACAGTGATTTTATTTGGCTATTTTGTACAGACACTCATCAGGGCAGGTTCAAACTCTAACTCTAGAGCTCTTAGATAAGCTCTGGTGAAATGATCACTGTCTTTCCCAAACAATTTCCATATGAAAGGGTACTACTGACTGACCCACAGGGTGATTTCAGCAGTGAAAATGATCTTCATTACAGCATCCACTTCCCCCAACCTTCCCCTGCAATTAGAGATAACCTAGGAGACTCAGGAGAGTGCCAACCACAGTGAAGAGCAACTCCACTCAGGAAGGATGCCCAGAGCATGCACTGCATTTGTCTTCATCCCCTAACAAACTGAGCCCACCATCCACTTTGCTGACAAATCACCAGTGGATTTATTAATAGTTGAATGAATGCTTCCTGGGTGATGTCTGTCTATACTTTCCTCATATGGAATGGTGGATGACACTGACCATTTTAATCTTCTGAAGTCAGGAAAATTAAATCCAGGGGTATTGGTTATCATTCAGTACTTTCATAACTACAACCAGCAGTTTGTTTTATATGTGGGGTTTTCCTGAAACTTGAACTGCATCCTTTAACTGCAAAATGAGGGTAGAATGAGCATTAAGTTTAGAGCCCTTAATACTCTGTTCTGAAGAATGCTCCAAATCTTATTGGAAGCCCATTTGAAAAACTTTCTTCAGAGCAAAATGCCAAGGGAAACTTTGCCTGACATTCTGCCCACCTACCATTGATCAGCCCCTCATGGACACCAGGAATCTTATAGGTCAACAGCATTGCCTCCTTTGCTAGGGTGCCAGGATGCTCAGAGCCAAAATCATGGGTTGACAGTAATATTTATGGGTCCTGTAATATGCAGGTTTGTGTTTCAATTTCCTCTTGGCCTCAGTCCTTCTATATTTTCCCTGATTTTAAATTGTATCTACTTGTATTTTTTAATATAAATGTGTAAGGAAACAACTTATCAGTAGGAAAAAAATGAGAAATGGATGGATGATGGATAGAAAGATCTATTGTTGTCATCATTACTATATGAAGATGTAACAAAGACTGGTTGTTAAATCATTCTGCAATTTTCTGCCTCACTTTCCACACAATAACCCACCCCTGCTCTGAACAGAAAATGCAAGGACTGTGGAAGCAACAGCGTTGGTCCCATATGCTAAAAGCAGATGGGATCTGCACTGTCTTCACAGGAGCAGCTGCCCAGGAACCAAAGTGAAGAGGAGGGGGTTGGGGGAAAGAGCACAAGGGGAGAGAAACACAAAAGAGCAACCAGGAGTAGACAAGAGAGATACTTCCTGCTACCATTCTCAGCCACGGTTATAAAGCAAGAGCACAGTTATGAACTGCTCCATTTGATAATGTTTGCACATTTATGATGTCACTTCATTCAAGAACCACTGCCAGGAGGTATTCTGATTGCCACTGTACACAGGAAGGAAAGGGAAGGACATAGTTTATTCTGATTAAAATTAGCAAGGCTAGTGTTCATTCCAATACACTATCTGCATTCCAGAAATTCTAAAATATAGAATTTTAGAGGGGAAAATTCTAAAATATAGAAAATCCTTGAGGAGTGTGTTCTACATTGGAAGAAGCTATCTATGTACTAAGTGAGAATGGCTGGGGGGGGAAAAATTAAGATATAACATATCAATGTAACATAAGTAACAGGGAAATGATTTCAGCTGCAGCTAGAGAGATTGGCTAAACAGGAAAACGCTTTTGATTCCAAGTGTTACAAAATCACAACGGCAAACAGTTCTCTGTGTGCAACTGCAGAATTTCCTTATTTGGAGATGCTGCTTTCAACACTAGCTATTTTTAATTCTAGGTTGGCAAAATTTTGCCAAAAATTTATTTAAAACACTCCAGCTAATCTCTCACTGTCCTCATAAACCAGGTAACTATCAATAAACAAGTATGAATATCAAGTGTAGAGTGATGTCAGCAGCATAGCTGAATAAGATGGTCTTTGTTCCTGTCTCCCCCCACCACAACACCCAAAACAAGAACAACTTGGTGTCCATCCATGGACAAAAGTGCCTTTGTGGGAGCTATGGGGTCCAACACATACACTAAGAAACCCAGAAGGAGTCCACCCATGTGTTGGGTAATAGGTACACAGATCTCAGTTCCAGCTGTGGACTCTGAGTGGCCTATGGACTGGCTCCAGTCCCTCCAAGACAGGGTCTGGGAGGCTCTGGAAAAGACTGTCTTAGACAACCAACCATGGACAAGAGATCTTTTGTGGAAATCCAGGTTTCCAATAGTGCTAGCATACCACTGGAACAAAACAAAAATGTGAATTTGGACATGCTGGAGAGGGTAAGAGAACCATTGTGATATCACTCAAACTATGCTTCACCCAAGGCTAAAACATGTGAAAATATGCAACACACTGGAAAAGGTAAGTATATAGTTAAATTCAGAATACTGTCATACTGCAATATGATGTGTTACCCATTTAATTCCAGTACAAGGCCTAAAGGACAAGAGTTGTTAGAAATAGCTAAAATGATCTGTTAATAAATATACTATATAAAAAGAGGTAATTGAGATAAGGAAAACAAAACAGGGGGGAGGTATATAAAAAGGCATAGTTTTTATGTTACTGAATTTGTTGTAAGTGTAAGATAGACTATAATATTTATAAAATGTTCTGTGTAAGCCTCATATTAACCACAAAGCAAAAGCCTACAACAGATTCACAAAAGATAAAGGGAATCAAAGTATACCACTACTGAGCATTATCTATTTACAAATGAAGGCACCAAGAGAGGAAAAAAGGAACAAGAGAATCATAGAACAACAAGAAAATAATAATATCATATTATTTTAGGTCAAGTCCTTACCTATCAATCACTACTTTATCAACAGTAACTCTAAATGTAATGGATTAAATTCTCTAATCAAAAGGCACGGAGTAGCTGGATGGATTAAAAAAACACAAGACTCAACTATATGCTGCTTACAAGAGACTCACTTCAGCTTTAAGGACTCACAAACACTCCAAAGGAAGGGACAGAAAAAGATACTCCATGCAAATGAAAACCAAAAGAGAGCAGTAGTAGCTATAGAGTAGACCCTTGAAAACTACAGGGCTTAGAGCGGCCAAACTCACCCCCATGCAGTGGAAAATCTGCATATAAATACAATCAGCCCTCCACATCCATGGTTCCACATTCAAGGATTCAATCAATCAAGTGATCATGTAGTAATACACTATGTAGTTACTGAAAAAAAAGTGCGTATAAGTAGACTCATGCAATTTAAACCTGTATCATTTAAGGGTCAACTGTACTTATATCAGGAAAAAATAGACTTTAAGCCAAAGACTATAAAACCAGAAGACCATTATATAATGATATCAGGGTCAATTAATTAAGAAGATTAACAATCATAAGTAAATATACACCCAACACTGGAGTACCTAAATATATTCAACAAATACTAGAAGATCTGAATGGATAAATAGACAACAATACAATAATAGTATAGTACTTCAATATGCTACTATCAACAGTGAGTAAGTCATTCAGAGAGACAATAAGGAAACATTGGAGCTGAATTATCCTTTAGACCAAATGCACAAAGAACATTCCTCCCAAATACACAAAGAACATTCTCCACGATAGAGCATAAAATAAGTCTCAAGTCTGAGCAATTTAAGATTGAAATCATACCAGTATCTCTAGTGACCAAAACAGCATGAAACTAGAAGTCAATAAGAGGAGGAAGGTGGCATATTGACAAATATATGGAAATTAAACAACACTCTCCTGAATAACTAGTGGGTCAAAGGAGAAATTTCAAAATATATAAGACAACGAGGGAAGTTTATAATAATAAACCGCTACATAAAGAAAAAAGAAAGTTATCAAATAAACAAGTTAAATTTACACCTTGAGAAACTAGAAAAGGAAGAAGAAAGGAAGCTCAGAGATAGCAGATGGAAGGAAACAACAGCGATCAGAGCAGATACCAATAAAATACAGGCCAGCAAAACAACAGAATAAAACAAAATGAAAAGCTGTTTTTTAAAAAAGATACATAAAATTGTCAAAACTTTAAAAACTTCATCTTAAAACAGGGAAGTCTCAATTATTTCAGAAGTGGAAGAGACATTACAACTAGACCACAGAAATACAAAGGGTCAAAGAGACTAAATTAATAATCAAACAGACTATAATTAATAATTACATGTAAACAAACTGGATAGCCTAGAAGAAAATGGATGTATTTCTAGAAACATAAAAACCACCAAGCTGAACCATGAAGAAGTGGAATATCTGAGCAGATCAATAATGAATAAGGAGACTGAATCAGTAAAAAAAAAACAAAAACAACTTCCCAACAAAGAAAAGCCCAGGGTCCAATAGCTTTCCAGATGAATTCGATCAAATATTTAAAAAATTAATGTTGATCTTTCTCAAACTTTTGTAAAATATCGAAGAGGAGGAAACACTCCTGAACTTATTTTATCTGATACCAAGTCAGATAAGAATACTAAATACAAAACAAGAGAAAACTATAGGCAATTATCCTTGATGAACATAAAGGTGAAAATTCTCAGCACAGTGTTACCAAACATAATTTAACAGTACACTAAAAGGATTTATCTCTTTTTGTTAAAAGGAATGTACCCCCAAATAAGAAAGATAAGGGCACACGTAACATCATACTCAACAGTAAAAGGCTGAATGCTTTTCCTCTAAGATCAGAAATAAGATGAAAGGTGCCCACTCTTACCGATTCAGTTCAACATAGTATTATAATTATATTATATTCAACATAGTCCTAGCTAGAACAATTAGGAGATAAAGAAAGTAAGTAAGGAAAGAAGAAGTGAAGAGAAGAAAGAAAAGGTACATAAATCATGAAGGAAGATCTGTCTTTGTGTTCAGATAATTTGATCTTATATAGAAAAAATCCTAGACTCCATCAAAATACTGTCGGAACTAATCAACAATTTCAGTAAAGTTGCAGGACATAAAATCAACATACAGAAATCAGAATCATTTCCATACAGAAACAATGAAATACCTGAAAAAGAAGGAACAAACTCACTTACAAGAGCATTAGCAGCAATAAAATACTTAGGAATAAATGTAACCAAAGAGGTGAAAAGCTGGAACTGTAAGACGTTGATGAAAAAAACTGAAGATGACACAAGTAAATGGAAACGTATACGTGCTCATCATTCAGAAGAATTAATATTATGAAAATGTCAACACTACAGATTCAGATTCAGTGCAATCTCTATCAAGATTCCAATTGCATGTTTCATGGAAAGAAGAACGATCCTAAAATTTGTAATAGCACTACGCAAGACCCTGATTAGCCAAAGCAATGCTGAGAATGAGGAACAAAGCTGGAAACGTCACAGCCCCTGATTTCAAATGTAGTGAAAAGTTATATTAACCAAAACAATATGGTAGTGACATAAAAATACACACACAGATTAATGGAATAGAACTGAGAGCCCCAAAATAAACCCTCACATAGATGGTAAACTAATATTTGACAGGGGAGCCAAGAATAATCAATGAATAAGTGATAATCTCTTTAAAAAATGGTGTTGGGAAAACCAGATAACCACATACAGAAAAATGTGATTGAACCCTTTCTTATACCATTTACAAAAATTAACTCAACATGGATTACAGACTTAAACGTAAGACCGGAAACCATAAAACTACTAGAAGAAAACAAGAAAAAACTTCTTGATATTGATCTTGGTAATGATTTGTTGGCTAGGACAGCAAAAGGAAAAATAAACAAGTGGGACTACATCAAAAAGCTTCTTCACAAGAAAGAAACAATCAACAAATGAAAAGCAAATCTATACAAAGGGAGAAAATACTTGCAAATCATCCATCTGATAAAGAGTTAAAATATATATAAGGTACTCAAAAAACTCAACAGCAAAAAAAAAACAAAAAACAACCTCATTAAAAAATGAGCAGAGGACCTGAATAGATATTTTTCCAAAGAAGATCCCAAGGTGGCCAACAGATACATGAAAAGATTGTCAATATCCTAATCATCAGGGAAACGCAAAGCAAAACCTCAGTCACTTCACACCTGTTAGGATGGCTGTCATGAGAAACAAGGGATTGCAAGCACTGGTGAGGACGTGGAGAAAAGGGAGCCTTTGTGCAGTGTTGGTGGGAATATAAACTGGCAGGGCCATAATGGAAGATAGTATGGAAGTTCCTCAAAAAATTAAAAACAGGACTACACATACAACCCAATAATTCTACTTTTGGGTATATATCCAAAGGAAATGAAATTACTACCTCAAAAAGTTATCTTCACACCCGTGTTCACTGAAGCATTATTCATAATAGCCAAGGTATGGAAACAACCTTAGCGGCTAGATGAATAGATGAAAGTGATGAATGGATAGAAGAGATGTGGTATGTATATTCAATGGAATATCATTCAGCCACGAGAAAGAAGGAAATCCTGCAGTTTATGACAACATGGACATACTGTGCGGGTCTTATGGTAAGTGAAATAAAATACTGTGTATCACTTACCTGTGGACTCTATAAAAGGCGAACTTACAGACACAGTAGAATGGCGCTTATAAGGCGTCTGAAGTCAGAGAAGTGTTGTTAAAAGATACAAACTTCCAGTTATTAGATGAGTAATGCTAGAGATCTAATATACAGTATGGTGATCACAGTTAACAATATGGTATTAAAGACTTGAAATTACTAAGAGAGTAAACCTTAACTGTTCTCATCACAAAAAGCAAATGGTAATTATTTGAGGTGATGCAGGTGTTGACTAACCCTACCGAGGTAATCATTTCACAAGATATTAAATGTATCAAATCAACACATTGTATACCTTAAACTTGTACAACGTTATATATACACCATACCTTGATAAAGCTAGAAAAAATCTAATTTATAACATATCACACTTCAAAACTGTTTCCTGTCTTGTCTGCACACAGGTACACACACATATACACTCCTTCTCTCACAGGATGCTAATTAATCCTAAGAGGTCCAGTATGGAATACTATATAGTGCAAATGCCAAGAGCTCAGACTCAAAGCAGCCTGCCTGGCGCACAATTCTGGCTCTACCATTTGCTACTGTGTGACCTCGGACAGGTTACATAAAGGTGTCTTTTGTAAGATGAGAATAGGTAGTAACACTTTTCCCTAAGCATGCTTGCTGAATATAAATATATACATATATATATTTATATTTACTTACAAATATATATACAAATGTATATATACTTATATGCATATTTACATGTCATATAATAAGTACTCAGTGCTTGCTCAGGTTGGAGATCATTTTATTTTGCTAAAGGAAAATGAGTAGACATAGGTGTGAATTTTATCTGAGTGAGCCATAGGCCTCCTCTCCACTGGGGATTTGTTTCTTTCGCATTTACTCAAGGTTAGGATGGCCCTGTCTGAGTTTTTTCTTTGAAGGCCTAGTATTGAAATTCATTCCAGTACGATGGAAGGAAGCCAGGAAAGTCAGCTTTTCTTGGAAGGCTGCAAGCCTTAGAACAACCTGAGCCAAGGGGGCCAGAGTGCTGGCAGTGAGTCAACTCCTTATTAAAGAGCACTTATTGATCACCTGCTGAGTGCTGGGTACAGGAGCAGGGGCTATGGAGGGGGTACAAACAAAATTAGAAATGAGGTTTCCACCCTTCACGAATATGTAACTAGACAGATACATACATATACACGCACACACACATACAGAAACTATTACAAAACAAAGCATTATTACACACAAAGTAGGATAATTTTTATTCAAAAATCCAGGGAAATCAAGCGCTGTGTATTCATCCCATCAGGGAAGGAGGTGGAAGGTGAGCTGAAGGATGCAGGAAGAATTTGGAAAGGCAGAGCAGAAGGAGGAGCATCGTGGCCTGGAAACAGAGCTCCCAGCAGGTAGGTTTCTGAGTACCTGTGCAAGTGGGGAAGTGGCCTAATTTTCCAGTGTGGACGGGCCAACATATGGACTTACAGAGAAAATTAAAGCTGGACATAAAGGCCACTTGGTGCTGCAATGCTCAGTATAAGGTTAGCTCTGTCATCTCACGCAACAGGTAGCCTGTGTGGATCTTCGAGGAGGGTCTGATAACCATTTCAGCAATTTTCTTTCCCTTGAGCTTTGCTGTTACCATGGATGTCACAGTTAACTTTTTGATCAGTTCCCTCAAAAATCATTAGATTGCATCCGGTATGAGGGAAGAAAGTCTGTTTCTGGCCTATTCACCATTGTCCAGGATGGGGGTTGCACTGTTTAGGAGGGACAAGTAAAAATCTCCAATTTGATAATTCAGTCAGTTCAGTCACTCAGTCATATCCGACTCTTTGTGACCCCGTGAATCGCAACACGCCAGGCCTCCCTGTCCATCACCAACTCCCGGAGTTCACTCAGACTCATGTCCATCGAGTTGGTGATGCCATCCAGCCATCTCATCCTCTGTCATCCCCTTCTCCTCCTGCCCCCACTCCCTCCCAGCATCAGAGTTTTTCAAATGAGTCAACTCTTCACATGAGGTGGCCAAAGTACTGGAGTTTCAGCTTTAGCACCAGACCTTTCAGTTAGTTACTATACTTAAAGTACTCAGAAGAATGTCAAGCACAAAAGAAGCTCTACAAAAGTACTGCTATTCTCCCTGTTCCTCCTCTTCCCCCTTCTTCATGAATAAGGCAGAAGATGCGTCATAACCTCAATGGGTCCTGTCCATTGGGCTGGGGTTGCCAAGTATGATGGTGTGGGTTGTGCACAGCACAAAACCCCCACATAGACCACGAAGAGAAGTTTGTTGTCTGAAACTGTTTTACACAACAGCCCTGCACAGGCAAGATTTCCATGATATACTGAACTTGGAAACTCCCCTCATGCTTTCAAATTCTAGAATAACCTCAAAACCCCTTCCCAGCATCAAAGCAGAAGGTAGATCAAAGAGTGGAGAGAGCAGAAAGAAACCGTTACAGTGCAAAGATGAAAAGAAGGCATTCTGGCAACTGGCAGCTGCAGCAGGCATCGTTTAAGGGTATTGGAAGAAAAGGACCCTCCTAAAGGTTTTGCAAAAGGAAGAATAGGAAGATCACTACTTTAAAGGCTTGAACTTGAGTACTGCAGTCGAAGACATAGAGAAAACTCTGCCATCGGTATAAAACATCTGACTCAGGAGTGTGTGAGGTCAGGTTGGGATGAATAGCCCAGGATATGAGTAACATGGGACATAAAAGGATTTGTGGGTGATATCAGGAAAACTTCAGGAAACAAACTGTAAAGGCTCAGAACTGTTGCTAAGGGATTCCCCAGTTCTTTCTGGAAGTAAGATCAGCTGTTAGCATGTGAATATCGCTAGGTATTATTATACTCAAAGAAGTATGTTTGTGATTCATTTGTTGTATAAAAAGAAACAATTTAGAAAGCTGCATGCCATTAAAACCATATGGAGGTTCTAGTCATTCACAAGTCACTTTGTTATCCTTTGTCTTTAAGGGCTGAGTTAAAGAAATTCCCTAACAAGGCTAGGATTATAGGTAGGTGGTCCTCAGGTGACAAGCCCAGATAGCATTCCAGTTGGTGGCTACATTGGGCAGAACAAGAACCTTTACAAAGAAGTAAGGGTAAGACTGATTTTTAAGTGGAAATTAAAATTAAGCTATGGGCTGTGAAAAGAAGAGAAGCAAAAAGCAAAGGAGAAAAGGAAAGATATAAGCATCTGAATGCAGAGTTCCAAAAAACAGCAAGAAGAGATAAGCCTTCTTCAGCGATCAAGGCAAAGAAATAGAGGAAAAGAACAGAATGGGAAAGACCAGAGATCTCTTCAAGAAAATTAGAGATACCAAGGGAACATTTCATGCAAAGATGGGCTCGATAGAGGACAGAAATGATATGGACCTAACAGAAGCAGAAGATATTAAGAAGAGGTGGCAAGAATACACAGAAGAACTGTATAAAAAAGATCTTCATGACCAAGATAATCACGATGGTGTGATCACTCATTTAGAGCCAGACATCCTGGAATGTGAAGTCAAGTGGGCCTTAGAAAGCATCACTACGAACAAAGCTAGTGGAGGTGATAGAATTCCAGTGGAGCTATTTCAAATCCTGAAAGATGATGCTGTGAAAGGGCTGCACTCAATATGGCATATTTGGGAAACTCAGCAGTGGCCACAGGACTGGAAAAGGTCAGTTTTCATTCCAATCCCAAAGAAAGGCAATGCCAAAGAATGCTCAAACTACCACACAGTTGCACTCATCTCACATGCCAGTAAAGTAATGCTCAAAATTCTCCAAGCCAGGCTTCAGCAATACGTGAACCATGAACTCCCTGATGTTCAAGCTGGTTTTAGAAAAGGCAGAGGAACCAGAGATCAAATTGCCAATATCCGCTGGATCATGGAAAAAGCAAGAGAGTTCCAGAAAAACATCTATTTCTGCTTTATTGACTATGCCAAAGCCTTTGACTATTTGGATCTCAATAAACTGTGGAAAATTCTGAAAGAGATGGGAATACCAGACCACCTAACCTGCCTCTTGAGAAATCTGTATGCAGGTTTAGGAAGCAACAGTTAGAACTGGACATGGAACAACAGACTGGTTCCAAATAGGAAAAGGAGTACGGCAAGGCTATATATTGTCACCCTGCTTATTTAACTTATATGCAGAGTACATCATGAGAAACGCTGGGCTCGAAGAAACACAAACTGGAATCAAGACTGCCGGGAGAAATCTCAATCACCTCAGATATGTAGATGACACCACCATTATGGCAGAAAGTGAAGGGGAACTAAAAAGCCTCTTGATGAAAGTGAAAGAGGAGAGTGAAAAAGTTGGCTTAAAGCTCAACATTCAGAAAACAAAGATCATGGCATCCGGTCCCATCACTTCATGGGAAATAGATGGGGAAACAGTGGAAACTGTCAGACTTTATTTTTTGGGCTCCAAAATCACTGCAGATGGTGATTGCAGCCATGAACTTAAAAGACGCTTACTCCTTGGAAGGAAAGTTATGACCAACCTAGATAGCATATTCAAAAGCAGAGACGTTACTTTGCCAACTAAGGTCCATCTAGTCAAGGCTATGGTTTTTCCAGTGGTCATGTATGGATGTGAGAGTTGGACTGTGAAGAAAGTTGAGCGCCAAATTGATGCTTTTGAACTGTGGTGTTGGAGAAGACTCTTGAGAGTCCCTTGGACTGCAAGGAGATCCAACCAGTCCATTCTGAAGGAGATCAGCCCTGGGATTTCTTTAAAGGAATGATGCTAAAGCTGAAACTCCAGTACTTTGGCCACCTCATGCAAAGAGTTGACTCACTGGAAAAGACTGACGCTGGGAGGGATTGGGGCAGGAGGAGAAGGGGACGCCAGATGATGGGATGGCTGGATGGCATCACTGACTTGATGGGCATGAGTCTGAGTGAACTCTGGGAGTTGGTGATAGACAGGGAGGCCTGGCGTGCTGCGATTCATGGGGTTGCAAAGAGTCGGACACGACTGAACTGAACTGATGGGCTTCCTTGGTGGCTCAGTGGTAAAGAATCCTCCTGCCAATACAGGAGACACGGGTTGGATGCCTGGGCCAGGAAGATCCCCTGGAGAAGGAAATGGCAACCCAATCCAGTATTCTTGCCTGGAAGACACCATGGACAGAAAGCCTGATGGGCTACAGTCCATGGGATTGCAAAAAAATTGGACATGACTTAGGGACTAAACAACCTCAGAGGTCAATAACCATACATCTCATTTTGCTTGTAACGTGGCATACCAGCACACTGTGTATTAATACATCCGAATGATTTCAGTGTAATGTAAACTTACCAATGACGAAGTGCTAACTGCCCCAAACTCAACTGGGCTACACGAGGAAGAGCGGAAAGTGGAAGCTCTGCCTCTGTGGCTGCCGAGGGACAGTGAGCAGAGGGAACGGCAAGGGGGCTGGCAAGGGTGCCGGGGAGGCCGGGCTTCGGTGCAGCAGCGCCACCGTGGGTGGCCGGGGATTCACAGAGGCACAGGGACCGGCTCACCAGGGCACTCCCAGACGCGTCTGTGTTCTCTCTGAAAAAACACCCCACATGCTCCAAAGCCCGAGAAGCAGCACTGCCAACATCAAGATGACAGACTGTCCCTGCTGTGCACCTCTGATGGCTATGATCACTGCCATGTGTGTGACAGCTACTGGGGCATTCGGCCACCATCCTGCTAGACTCCCAGCTCCCAGAGTGCAGCTGTGCCTGCTTCATTTCGGATCTCCCAGGGTGACTAGCCAGCACTGGGCCTGCGGTGGATGCTGACACTGTGCTGGGCCGTGGCCATGAGATCCTTCGTCTCATTTAATTCACCAGCAGTCCTCTGCAGTGTGCACTGTGATCATTCCCATTTCACAATGAGGAAACCAAACCTCAGGAGGATGAAGCGACTGCTGTTAAGTTACACGGCTGATTGGTGAAAATACCAGCATTTGCACCAAAAGAAGTCATGTGTTTTAACATTATCGTTCCTCTAGATGAGGGGCAGGCAAACTACTACCCATGGGCCAAACCCAGCCTCTGCTCTGTTTCTGTACTGGCCACAAGCCAAGAACAGTTTTCATATTTTCACATAGTTTTTTTTTTTTAATCAAAGCAATAATAATATTTTGCGACAAATGAAAATTACACGAGATTCAAATTTCAGTATTCCATAAAAGATGTTTAACTGGAGTATGCCACCTTCACTCTTCTACAAATTGTCCAAGGGTGCTTCCATGCTACAAGGGCAGAGTTGAGTGGTTGTGACAAAGGCCAAATCATCCATGAAACCAAAATATTTAGCAGCTGGCCCTTCACAGAAAAAAAGTTTACCCAGTTCCTTCCTAGACACAGTCAGGCAGCAGACATGCTCCTCTGCTCGGCTGCACGGGGACACTGGCACACAGGGTCAGAGAAGTCATGGGGCCATGAGCATCAGGTCAGCTCAGAGGCACCGTCTGAAGCCCACGGCTACAACCTGGCCACACGTGGAACTCAGAGGCACAAAGCACTTGGCTCAGGGCCATCTACTGGCAGAGGAGACATTGCTGATGGTATTTCCGAAGGTCAGTGAGGATGCTCAATAAACCACTGATTGCAAGTAAAAAGGATCTTGTGGATGACTGAGCTGTGCAGACGATATGAAAATGACATTAGCCTTGAGTCAGCAACCTCCTCTCCTGCTGAGCTCTCTGCCGAGATGCCAACAAGTCGCAGAACTGACAGATTTGAGTACCACCATCCTGCACTAGGCATGCTAATTGAGCGGTGACATAGCCAGGGGGCAGACAGCAGGACGAGAGAAAGACAAGCCAGATGCTCCTGCAATCCTGTACCTGCAGGATGAGAAGGGCCCAGATGACCCATCTGTCTGCACAGCCAGGAGAACACAATGGAAGCAGCTGGAGAGGGACCCAGAGGCAAGAAACCAGCTCTTGGGAGTAGGGAGGGGGCTCAGGAGAAAGGGAGAGATGGTCACTACTTGGCTCTATGTTTTATGGGCCTTCTGCCAGATGGGCAAGGCAAAGGACACCCATGCTCAGGAAGAGGCTGGGACAAAGCAGTCAGCACACCAGGTCTTACTAGATTCCCCACACAGGACTTAACATCATTTAACTGTGGCCTGGTACTCTAAGGTCAGTCTTCTGCATGGCAGTTCTCCCAAAAATGTGCAGTAATGGAGGAGTGGGGGAATTAACAGAAATCACATCTTTGGCAAACAAGACAAGACAAACAAGACAATAAATAAAACACAGGCTTTGGGGCCAGAATTCCCAGGCTTCAGTTTTGTCTCTGACACTAGTACTCCTTGTATAATCCTTATCAGATCACTTAAGTTTTCAGATTTCTGGTAAACTCCTCTGCAAAATGAATTAACAGAGTTAATTAATGGGTTATGTATCCTCTGTAAGTCCAGATTAAGCTTGTCTGCATATAACAAAAGTTCAATAAAAGTGACCTAAATGACAGAGTGATTTACTTTTCTCTCAGATAAAAGAAGTCCAGAATTAGGCAGTGTAAGACTGGCTCAGCAGTTACACCGTCAAACAAACACAGGTACCATGTAATCCTCCTCTGATGTTCTTAGAACCTACTTTCCATCCTCAGGGTGCCTCACACTCAAAAATGACTGCTGCAGCTCCAGCAAGCAAATCTACACTCCAGGTAGCAAGAAGCTGGATGGGGCAATGGATAAATGATGTACTTCCTCTCTGAATCAGCTCATGTTAAGGAGATTTCCTAGAAACCCTATTCAATCAACTGCCATCCTTATTTGCAAGGCTGGCTGGAAGGTGTACATTTTTTTATGGTCATTATTACCCCTAGTAAGACAGAACTTCATAATGTGGAAGGAGGAGAGAATAGAAGAGAGGCAATAAGCAGTCTTAGCCACAATGCTCACCTCAAGGGCTGATACTGTTTCCAAATGACACGTTCCCAACACATATAAAAGGCCATTATAAAGTTGCAGAGGCACACGCAATAAAGCCTACGGCTCTTGGTTTCCCACACGAGGCCCTTTATGACTTGGCCCTGATCCCCCTGCCAAGTCACACCTCCTACTCCTCTTCCCGCCTTGCAGTTTCTGCTCATCAAAGCAAACTGCCGGAAGTTCCTTGCATGGTCTGCCTCCATGACTTAAATCTCCTTCTCTTTCCCCAGCCCAGGTACCATCTTCCAGAAACCCCCTGGAGTACCAGGGTGAGGTAAGTGTTCATTTGCTGTCCTCCCACAGTGCCCCATGGACATTCTATCACACCATCCCCCTCATCACCCTGAAACAGGATGGTATGACTAAGGCCAATGAGAGGCTAAGATGACAGCAGTCAAGGGCAAGGGTCTGGCAGGACCAAAATATGCCCAATCTGGGGCCTTGAGAAAGACTGGGAAGAACCAAGGCGGTCCCTTGTGGACCCAGTGCACAGCCCCACAGACCCAGGTTCAAACCCTGGTACTGTTATTAACCAGAGCATGACCTTGACAAGGATGTGTGCTCTGAGCCTCTCTGACTTCACCTATAAAGTGGGGATGATGACAGCAGTGACCTCCACATGGCAAGGAGAAATAAGGAGAGTCTGCTGGCACAGTCCCTGAAGCAGAAAGACGATCCATAAATGTTAGCTTTTTTTAAATTAGCTTTACGGGCCCATCGTGAAGGAAAAGCAATTTTTTAAAAGCTGCCTGAAGCCAACCCATATTAAGTCATTTCCCTGCTGAATATTAAAACAGTCTTTAATCTGAGATGACAAAAATAATTTGAGCTGGCAGATGGCAGGGTGCTGTCACCCACTTTGCTGCTTGGAACTGAATGGATCGTACATAAATACCACCAAACCCTTGCCTTGTTTGGAAAAGCACTTGACTTGAAGGGCTGCTGCACGTTTGGCGATGCTGAAGGGGCCCCAAACGCGGGAGCGATGGCACAGCCATGCAGGCAGGTGGAGAGGCTGGGCTTGGGTGGGCCACCCAAGCAGGTGGGTTATGTTGCTAACTCACCACTGCCACAATCTCAAGGGCTGAGCACCACCACATTTGCTTCTCATTTACACTACATGCACAGTTCAGTGCAGGGCCGTGACTTCACGTTATTCTCACCAAAGGACCCAGGCAAGGAGGTGCCCAGGACTGTGGCTGCATGGAAGCAGGAACGTGGCAATGCTCACACTGGCTCCTGAAACATCAGGCAGAAATGACACCTCTCTCTTGCTCACATGTATTGGCCAAAGCCAGTCACATGTCTGCGTCTGACTTCGGGGGAGTAGGGAAATGGAATCCGATCGTACGGCTGGGAAGAAGGAATGAAAAGTAATACCCATGTAGAGTTCTGACGACTGCCACTCTCTGGTAGATGGTCACGTGATGGCAGAGATATGATGCCATCCAGTGCCCTGAAAGTCTGGGATTCCTACACAACAGCCCTCAATTTTGTTACGAACAGAAAGCAACAAAATTCAAACTGAAATGATGCACTATTTTTAAGAACAACCGAATCAATAAATTTACAGCATGCAATTTTGTTAAGGTTTCAGTGAAATGATACACCCAAACACTCCTGGAATCACCATAAATCAGAACATGTGTTGTGGAAAGCAGTCTGACAGTCCATATTAGAGCAAGAAGTGCAAGTTTACATCCTTTGGCACCTTTGTTCAGTTTCTGAGGACTAATCCGAATGAAACTATCCAAAAGCTATAGGTTCAAAGACATTCATTAACTTGTAATATAGTGAATGTTGCTTTTACCGATTATAATTACAAAAATATTTATCATTTAAAAAGTAGAAACAAAACATCCTACTACAGACTCTGGGTTAAGTAAGCTAGAGAAACTCTTTGAGGAATATAATTTATGTATTTTCAATGATGTTTATAAAGTCCAACAAATAGAGAAATGTGCTTATGATGGAGCATTAAATGAAAATAGTAGGATGCAAATAATATGCAAATAATCATCACAACCAAATGCTAACAGCAGATATATTAATATTTTCATATCATATACAATAATGAAAAATAAACTTTAAAATGGAAACAGAAAATTAAAAATTATCTTCAGTTGCAAGGGATTCTGTGAAGAGGCTGCTTGCACAGAAGTTATATTTAGAAAATGGTTTTCCCATAAAATCATGGATTTATCACAATGCAAGATCACAGTAGGTGCTAAACAATATTATGGAATGAAGACCTAAATACACAACTTTCCAAAGAAGATGTACAGATGACCAAGAGGCACATGAAAACATGCTCCTAGCTAAATATTAGAGAAATACAAATCAAAACTACAATGAAGTACCACCTCACACCAGTCAGAATGGCCATCGTTAACAAGTCTACAAACAATAAATGCTGGAGAGGGTGTGGAGCAAAGGGAACGCTTCTATACTGTCGGTGGGTATGTAAACTAGTACAGTCACTACAGAGAACAGTATGGAGGTTCCTTAAGAAACTAAAAACAGAGCTACTATATGATCTACCTTCCCTGGTGGCTCAGAAGGTAAAAAATCTGTCTGCAATGTGGGACACTCAGGTTCAATTTCTGGGTCAGGAAGATCCCCTGGAGAAGGGAATAGTAATTCACTCCAGTACTCTCAGCTGGAGAATTCCATGGACAGAGAAGCCTGGTGGGCTACACTCCATGGGGTCGCAAAGAGTAGGACATGACTGAGCAACTAACACTTCCACTTTTAATGATCCAGCAATCCCACTCCTGGGCATATATCTGAAGGAAATCATGGGTCAAAGGATAAATGAACCCCAGTGTTCACTGTATATATATATATATATATATATATATACACACACACACACACACACACAATGGAAAATTACTCATCTGTTAAAAAGAATGAAATAATATCATTTGTAGCAACATGGATGGACCTGGAGATTATCACACTAAATGAAGTAAGTTAGAGAAACACAAATATCATAGGATATTGCTTATATGTGGAATCCAAAAAAAAAATGAAACAACTGAACTTATTTATGAAACAGAAACAGACTCACAGACTTAGAGAATGGACTTACACTTACTGAAGGGAAGGGGCAGGTTGGGAGTTTGGAACTGACACATACACACTGCTCTGTTGGAAACAGATGACCAACAAGGACCAACTGTATAGCACAGGCAACTGCTCAATACTCTATAATAACCTAAGCAGGAAAATAATTTGAGAAAAGAAACAGCTGCATGTGTATGTATAACTGAATCACTCTGCTACACACCCGAAACTAACACTGTTAATCAACTACACTCCAATATACAAAAAAATTTTTTTAAAGAGTATAAACAGTAAAAAAAAAAAACATATCTTTTATAAATAAACATTTATTGAATAGATAAATTTAAAAGAAAGATTAATGGAAAAAAGAAAAACCACCACAAACAAATGTTGAATTGAGAAGATGAAAATGGAGGGATTATCTCTCAGGAACCCTGCCTGACTAGATACCACTATTCACTAATGAGATAGACAGTTTTCAAACCGAGAAGGAACAGCCTCCCCAGACTGGTTCTGGCCCAGGATGTGTGCATCCAGTGGGCAGAGGTCAGGGATGTTGCTCAGCATCCCACAGAGGATAGGACATCACCTGCCCCCAGCTACCAACACAAAGAATTATCCAGACTAAAATGTTAACCGTGCTGCTGCTGAAAAACTCTGGTCAAAGTAGTTTCGTGAGAATTGAAAAGAGAAGAGTCGAGAAAAGGGAGATTTTTAGCTTGATGTGCAGGGAATCCTTAAACCCTAGGAAGGATCTACGGGTGTGGATGGTAGAATTTAAAAGGCTGAGCCAATTTCTGGAACCAGCACATGAAGAGGGGTGACCAAGATGCTAGCACTGAACTACGATAAAGGCACTCCTGGACAAAAGGCTGTTCCAGCTCCTTACTGTAGCGACTCCTGGAAGCCATTGCTTTGTCCACACATTTGTGTGACGTGCAATGTCGTGTCAGATCACAGGAACCATCACTGTATCTGTGAGTTGCTGGGAATGCATTTCATTGGCACATGAACCTCTGGCGAAGATAGTGGCATCTTAAATTCTTTCTCAGAGAAACCTTTACCCACGTTATTATTCTTTCTGAATATGGACATTATACTCCACGACACTGCTGGTTTTTATCGAGTTTGAATACTAGCTTCAGATATACCATGCAATTTGCAAACTGGCTTGAATCCTATACCTCCTGCAAGTTACTTCAAAGAGCAATGATGTCTGAATTTCCAACTATCCGAAGCAGACTCTAACTCCATTCTGATGTATGCTGCTGCTGCTGCTGCTGCTAAGTCACTTCAGTCGTGTCCGACTCTGTGTGACCCCATAGACGGCAGCCCACCAGGCTCCTCCGTCTCCAGGATTCTCCAGGCAAGAACACTGGAGTGGGTTGCCATTTCTTTCTCCAATGCATGAAAGTGAAAAGAGAAAGAGAAGTCGCTCAGTTGTGTCACCACCATTCAAATCTGGTATTCCTTTAAATGGGTGAACTACCATGCTGTCTCATCAACAAATTTTTTATAATGATTCCCTTTCCTTGAGATGGGTTTGATATACCATACTGCCTTTTCCTGTATGCTCCATGACTCCATAGGAAACCCTAAAAATAGCCTAAGATGACATGAATCAAATTGCTTTCAGGGCATAACTATCTTATCTGGGAACCATAGAAAGCCTTCTCTTACCAAGAGAAGGTGGGAGGGTTGGGGGAGGCACTTGCCTGGTAAAAAAATCGCTCAACAAATGAAAATCAAAGAAAGGGAATATTATATCCCTATCATCCAGCATAGTGCTTGAATGATTGAGGGTTTTAAACACTAAGTATTTTTCCACTGAAAAAATATAAATTGATGACATAAATGATCCTTCCCATTTAAAAGTTTTTAAATTTAACAGTATCTAGAAGTTTTTCTCCAAAGTATGCACAGAGTTTTGGTTTTAGACAGCTATATCATATTTCAAATCACCAATAGTCAGATGATGGACATTTTAGTTGTTTTCAGTATTTTGCTATTAAAAACAATAAGTTAATTTCAGTATTTTCTTAAATTTCATTTCTCCCATTTATGAGTATATTTGTAGATTAAATTCCTGGAAGTGAGATCAAAAGAGGCATCCATTTTAATTTTGAAATATATTGCCAAACTGCTCTGTATCTTCTCAGGTGGCGCCAGTGGTAAAGAATCCACCTGCCAATGCAGGAGACGTAAGAGATACAAGTTCAATCCCTTGGTCAGGAAGATCCTCTGGAGAAGGAAACGGCAACCTACTGCAGCACTCTTGCCTGGAGAATCCCAGGGACAGAGGAGCCTGGAGGGCTACAGTTCAAAGAATCGGACAAGACTGACTTAGCACGGACACACATCCTCTATATCGACTATCATAATTTACACTCTTCGGGAATCTGTGACAATGCCTATCTCCCCACATCACTACCAACATAGTGCAGCTAACAATTTTTTACAATAGTTATTTGGCTGCATCAGATCTTGTGGGGTCCTGTTCCTTGACCAGGGATCAAACCTGGGCCCCCTGCACTAGGAGAGCAGAGACGGAGCCACTGGACCACTAGGGAAGTTCCAACTTTGTTTTTAATGAATAAATAAACTTAAATATTTACATATTCTCTTTTGTGTTAGCCATTTATGACCTAAGTTTCTTTAATAACTCTCAAGAGTGCTAAAGCATTTAAAGGCACTTTAAAGAAGGATGGGGGGATGGGACTGGGGAAGACTGCTAAAACCAATATTGCTGAGCCCAGATTGTCCTGTATTATTAATAAATAACCTTCTGTTTTTCCAGTAACTATTCAATAAAGCCCAAACTACAAAGGGTCTTAAGTTCTACTTCTCAGCCACCTCAGCTTCCTGCCATCGCTACTATAATCTGAAGAGGGCATTTCAATGCAGCTTGAAAGTTCATGATCAATAATCATACCTGAGATGACCAGCAGGAAGATAAACGTATAGGTAAATGAGATGTTTCCTGAAAAATGCCTATATCTCCTGATGCTCCACATCATATTTTTATGGACTTATTCACATATTTTTGCTTTCATTATGAAGATTTTCAAAAGCACATAAAATACATAGATTAATAAAGATTTCTATCATCAAGATTCAAAATGTACTAAGACTTTGCTGATCTTAATTCATTTCTGCTATCATGTAATTTTTGTTTTCTTAGCTGGACACTTTAAAGTAAAACACAGATATAATGTCATTTCATCCATAAATATTTCAGCAGTATGCAAATTTTGTGCACATGTTCAGCAGGAAACAGGGGCCAGAGAATATGTAGTAAATACTGAGAGCAGAAACGCATGGAGAACCACACTCCAACTGAGTTTAAGCGAGGTATGAGGTTTCCTCATATGAGGAAAAATTGAAATACAGTTTCAGGAAACTTGGAATCTTTACTTTTGCTTTCTTGATTCACTATCTGAAATGTAATCTCACATATGCTCAATAGAATATACTCAATTTTTATATGGCAAAGGGGCATAAACAACTATAACATGCAACAAATCCAGTTATAGCTGGTCACTCCAACTCTCCTCTCTATATAATTAATAAATAAGTAGGCTAAGAATTGTTAAAGATCAATTTGACTTAACTGATATTTAGACAACAGTCCACCCAATAATAACAAAGCACGTATTATTTTCAAATACACACAGAAAATTCACCAAGATGGACCATACTGTAGACCAGAAAACAACTTGAACAAATCTGAAACCACTAATAATCACACAAACCATGTTCTCAGACCACAAAAGAATCCAACTAGAACATGAGAGCTATTAGGGAAGTGTCCAGATATTTGGAAATTAAATAATATGCTTCCAAATAATCCACAGGTCAAAGAAGAAACCCATAGGCCCAAAACCAAATAACACAAATTATTTTTAACCATATGACAAGGAAAACAGAACATAACAAAATTTACTGAGTGTAGCTAGGGCAGTGCGTAGAAAGAAATGTAGCATGTTAAATGGGTATATTGGAAAAAAAGAGAAAAGGTTGAAATTAATGATCTAAGCTTCCAGCTAGAGCACAAGAGGCTCAGCTTGGTTCTCTGTGATGGCCTAGAAGGGTGGGATGCGGAGAAGGGGAGGAGGTTCGACAAGGAGGGGATGTATGTGTACACGTAGCTGACTCTCTTTGTATATAACAGAAGCTAAGACAACATTGTAAAGCAATTATACTCAAATTTTAAAAAGAGAAGAGCTAATCAGAGGATCAAACTTCATGAAAGATGTAGACAATTGTAAACAACAGATACATTATTCACTCAATGTTATTCACTCAATAAACAACAGACACATTAAACAGACCTATATATATATTAAACAAACTGACTCTGTAGTTAACTATCTTCTCTCGAAGAAAACTTAAGGTCCATTTGGCTTCAGTTGTTAATTTTAACAAACATTTGAGGAAGAAGCAATGCCAAATTCTATACAAAGCCTGCAGATTAAGGAATCTAACCTGAATTTTATAAGGTCAGTATTACTTTGACACAAATCAAACTAAAACATGAATAAAGGAATATAGACACAAAAATTATTTATAAAATTCTAGCAAATCTAGTTTAGCAACACAGAGAAAGGATCATATATCATGATAATGAGGCAATCATGATAGATTCAGAAATAGCATTCCACAAAATACAATTCAAGACAGAAATTATTCATAAATTAGAAACAGAATGGACTTTATTCAACCTGATATAAGACATCTACAAAAAGAGCACTATAGCTAAAAAATGCTACCCCTGAAGCGATAAACAAGGTAAGGATGTCCACTCAAATTTCTTCTATGCAACGCTGTACTAGAGGTCCTAGTTGGTGCAATAAGCAAGAAAAAGAAACTTTAAAGCATATATATATATATATATATATATATATATGTATATTAAAGGAAAAAAGTAAAACTGTCTTTAATCACAGAAGACATAATCATTTATGCAGAAAATCCTAAGAATCTACACAAGAAACCTACAAGAACTAAGTGACTTACTAAGATCACAGGATCTTGCCCACATATATTTTTTTAAAAGTAAACTGTCCTTCCAAAGCAATAGATAATAAATGAATACTAAGTTTGGGCTGTCTGACAAGGAACAGGATATTTCAGTAATTTCAAAATGCCTTCATAGAGACTGCTTGTTAGTTCTATCTATCAGGGAAAGCATAGTAACTTTATAGCAGAGAAACTAAAAGTATCTTGACCTGGTAATTGAAATTTCTATTATCAAAAAGGGGGAGATAGATCTCAGTGCTCCCTGATGTGAAATTCTGAGAAGGACACAAGAAGATTTACATAGTTTTACTGACAGGGGATGCATAACCTGAATTTTTCCATGAGGAAACATCAGAAAAACTCAACCTCGGGAACATTTTATAAAATAACTGGTCCCTGTACTCTAAATAACACAATGACATGAAAAGAAAGGTTGAGGAACTGTTACAGATTAAGGGAGGCTGAAGAGAAGTGACAATTAGATGCAATATATGATCCTGGATTTAGAAATAGAGAGGGAAAAAAAATGCTCTAAAGAACTGTGTGTCTGTGTGTGTCTGTGTCTGTGTGTGTGTGCACATGTGCGTGTGCCTGTGTGTGTGTGTATATGTGTGTACTCAGTCACTCAGTTTCCACTCTTTTTCAATCCCATGGACTGTAGCCCACCAGGCTCCTCTGTCCATTGAATTTCTAGGCAAGAATACTGGAGTAGGCCGTCATTTCCTATTCCGGGGGATCTTCCCAACCCAGGGCTTGAACCCAAATTTCTTGCATCTCCTGCACTTGCACCACCATCTCCTTTACCACTGCACCACCTGGTACTGTATAAAGGACATTACTGGCATAATTTATGAAACTGGGCTGTAGATGGTAAAATAAATATAAATATTGTATAGATGTTAGGTTCTTGAATTTGGTCACACAAGATAATATTCTGTTTCTAGGTTATATCTGCTGCTGCTGCTGCTGCTAAGTCGCTTCAGTCGTGTCCAACTCTGTGCGACCCCATAGACAGCAGCCCACCAGGCTCCGCTGACCCTGGGATTCTCCAGGCAAGAACACTGGAGTGGGATGCCATGTCCTTCTCCAATGCATGAAGGTGAAAAGGGAAAGTGAAGTCGCTCAGTCGTGTCCGACTCTTAGCGACCCCATGGACTGCAGCCTACCAGGCTCCTCTACACTAAAGAGAAAAGAACTATGACATATGCAAGTTACTCTCCAATGATTCAGAAATATAATATGTGTTTATATATATGTACACATATATAAAGAGATAGATAAAACATGAAAAATGCTATAAATTAATGAACCTGTTCAAAGGATATTCAGAAGTTCTCCGTAACTCCCAGAATAAGGTTTATCTGTGTCTTTCTTTTTTTCTCATGTAGTTGAATGTTGATAAAAGTGGGTTTTCCCATGTTTGTATCATCATCTCAATTAAAGATATGAGTTTTCTAGATTAGATGTCAACTCATGAAGAGTGCAGGAACAGATGGGAAATTGTTGAAAGAACATGAGCTTTACATGTTCTCTGTCATTTGGGAAACTTCCTTCCTATCTATGAATCTTAGTGTCTTTGTGTAACAATGAGAACGTTGTTTAGCAGCTCAGTCATGTCCAACTCTTCTGTGACCCCATGGACTGTAGCCTGCCAGGCTCCTCTGCCCATGGGATTTCCCAGGCAGGAATACTGGAGTGGGTTGCCATTTCCTTCTCCAGGGGATCGTCCCGACCCAGGGACCTAACCCTAGTCTCTTGCATCTCCTGCACTGGCGAGTGGATTCTTTACCACTGAGCCACAGGGAAGCCCGCTTACAATGGGAATAATTGTAATATATATTATTTATTAAATATAAATAAATATTATAAATATTAGTAAATATATTTATAATATTTACATTTATTTATAAATATAAATAAATATTATAAATGTAAATATTATAAATATTTGTAAGATATATTTATTATTATACCAACTTTACAGGGCTGCTGTGGGAATGGCAAAAAGAGAAAGTATAAATACATACCTTTCAAAGTATAAAAAGTACATATATAATGCTCAGGCAATACTGGGCCTCTGCTTCATGACCTCAGATATTTTCACTATCCCTGAGCATCCTCACCATGACTCCCAGTGTCTCCCCTGACTGGTTTCGAATTCTCTGAGCTCGCCATTCTCCTTCTCCTCACTGAGTCCCTCCGCTTTTGGTGCCATTCTGTAAGCGTCCTCTGCCTCAAGGTCCTTGCAGTTCTCCTCACCTGTCTGTCTCACCAGATAAACACAAGGGCCCTCCCTTCCAGCTCCCTGCTTACACGTCAGACATCTTATCAGTGATTTCTCCCCAAAATAACCTATAAGACAGTAAACATACGTAACCCCTATTGGTTGCCTCTTTGCCTGATTTTTCAATATTTATCACACACAATCCACCATGTATGTATGTTCATTTATTAATTGCCTGTGTCCTTCTTTTGCTTCCCTGGTGGCTCAGAGGTTAAATCGTCTGCCTGCAACGCAGGAGACCTCGGTTCTATCCCTGGGTTGGGAAGATCCCCTGGAGAAGGAAATGGCAACCCACTCCAGTATTCTTGTCTGAAGAATCCCGTGGATGGAGGAGCCTGGTAGGCTACAGTCCACGGGGTCTCAAAGAGTCAGATATGACCGAGCAACTTCACTTTTACACAATTTTAAGGACTTATATTTACTCAGTACTGCATTTTTAGCACATAACAAGTGCTAACATGTTTAGCACATAACAAGTGTTAACATTAACAGACTCTCAATAAATATTTGTTAAATGAAAGAATGAACAGGGAAGCCTTGCACATATCCAGTACATACATAGTGCTTCACAGAAATTATCTCAAGTCTATTTAATTAAAATGTCATTTTTTTTCTCTGTCGACATCTGTCACTATTAAATATCCCCACTGCTATTAAGGTCCATCTAGTCAAAGGTCCATCTAGTCAAAGCTATGGTTTTTCCAGTAGTCGTGTATGGATGTGAGAGCTGGACTATAAAGAAAGCTGACTGCAGAAGAATTGATGCTTTTGAACTGTGGTGTTGGAGAAGACTCTTGAGACTCCCTTGGACTGCAAGGACATCCAACCAGTCCATCCTAAAGGAAATCAGTCCTGAATATTCATTGGAAGGACTGACGCTGAAGCTGAAACTCCAATACTTTGGCCATCTGATCTGAAGAAAGACCCTGATGCTGGAAAAGACTGAGGTGGGAGGAGAAGGGGACAGAGGATGAGACGGTTGGATGGCATCACCGACTCAATGGACATGGGTTTAAGTAAGCTCCAGGAGTTGGTGATGGACAGGGAAGCTGGGCATGCTTCAGTATCCATGGGGTCGCAAAGAGTCGGACATGACTAAGCAACTGAACTGAACTGCTTCTAAAATACAATGAATTTAAGTGCATTGGATTTCACAGTAGTCTTTCAGATTACTGGAGATTATTTAACATGTAACCGAATCAGGCCTGGAGATCACTGAGACACAATTCTGAAGAAGGAAAGAAAGGAAAGAAGAAATATTCCTCACACAGACATTTTAATATTGGCTCATTTCTTTCTTAGTGGTTCCACCTAATTATCAAGACAGGGCAATCCCCAATAGAGTTGGATTTTCTTTCTTACCCAAGTTACAGATAATTGGCAGCTGCTCACTCACTTCTAAATAGAAAATAGAACTCTCACATTTCAAACGCCACATCCTCTTACTCCAGAAAAGCAGAGCACATCTCAAAAATTCAGCAATTGTATCTGATGGGCAGTGACATCAGTAAACAGCCTTCTGTCAACATCCAGGCTGACAAATGACAATCAATATCCCACTGCCACCTGGGATCTGGGCCACCTGGGACCCTCCGAGTCACAGCCAGCTTGTTCCTCACTTGCCACTGCCTTCCTGCAGCTGTGGACTCAGGTCTGCATTGCAACCTGCCCTGACAGATCCAGAATGAGGGATCAGCTGCTTGGCTTGTTCAGTTTCCAGGGCCAGGAAAATCAGACAGGCAACCAACTCCCCAGGGACATTCATTGAGTCTGAAAACTACTATTAAATTAAAGCATGGATGACCACCAATTTGCAAATATCTGCATTTGCAATCCTTTTGGTGCTGGTATTCACTTTCAGCAGAGATCAAGAAACACATGAACTCCAGAATAGGAAGCTATTATAAGGCATCCCTGGCAAAATTCTCAAAACAACAGAAATTTCTGTTAGCAATTATTTTCCCTTCCTACTACTAATAAATGAGACTAATAAGTTATAGCCAGTGCTCTAAAGCATGGTGAGACCAGGTCTTTATGCTCATTCCTAAAACACACAATATACACTGAACCAACTAAGAATTCATGATTCAGAATTCATCCCACCTAAAGGGCTCCTTATTGAGGAACTTACTCTCTTGCCTTCCCCCCTCCCCCTCGCCCCACTGGTATAAACAGTTTTAAAAGTACCTCAGTATTTTAAATTATTGAACCCAAATTCTCTGTCTCAAGAAACGTAATAGAAAAGGTCTGTATACTATCTTTCCTAGTCAGGTAAGTCAACAGAATGACAGCAGGAAGCTTGGTGTAGGATCAAGGGCCCAGCACTCGGTGACCAAGCTGCACTTGGTCCTGGGTCTTATAACTTTCCAGGCTGTTTATGATTATCTCATTCAGGTAGAGAGGTGGAAGTTGTATGGGAGTAGTACATGGAAACTGCTTGGTCACTGGCTGTAATAAGGAATAAAATTCATCCCAAATTATTTACACTTTGCCTATTGGCATCTCAAAATTTCCATTTCACTGTCATGTAAAGATTCAAAGAAAACTTTCATCCAGAAAATGAAGGCGGCTTCAACTTTGAGAGTACCTAAAATATGAAGTTTCCAGGCCTGCTCAGATTTTGGTACCAACTCCGAACAGTACAATAAGCTTGAAACACAGATATCTCTTTTTTTCCCCCTGGCTGTGGCTCGGGGGCATGCAGGATCTTAGTTTCCTAACCAGGAATGGAACCCCCAGACCCCTGGTGGTGCAAGCATGCAGTCTTAACCACTAGACCACCAGGGAATTTCTGAAGCATAGATACCCTCAAGCATTAAGTGTTCTAAGTGTGAACATATTAAAGGAAAGCTTTTTCCGTTCAATTGTGCAACTGCCCTTATTCTTTCACCGGTTTCTTTCTTTCTTAAAACTAACTGTGTACAGAAGGATGCATTGTGGTGTGGGAAGAGTACATGAGCTCTGGAGTAGGTAACTCGAGATTCAAATCTTTGGTCAGTTAATTATTAGTCATATTACCTTGAGCAAGTGACCAATTTTCTCTGAATCTCAGTTTCCTCATCAGTAAGATGATCTGATTAAATTCTCCCTTAAGTGAATGGTATATGAGATGAGATAATATGTTAAATGTTTATAGTATAAAAAGCCAAAATCATAGTTTGCTTTTAACTTGGTTATGTCTGATCACATGACTCAGGAAAATTCTTTATTAAAGCCTTCAATTACTGAAATCCATAAAGTACCAAGAAATTATGAAACATTCACATGCTGAGATAAGCCACATCCTGATTTTCATGATCAAAAACAGGAATTTCTTATTTTTATGAAAATTGATTAAACTATAACCCAATCAGAATGGCAGACTGTCAAACAATTATACCTCAGCAAAGTGAACAACTGTAAGAAATGGTTAAATTCCTGGAAACGTACCATCTGCCAAGACTGAATCAGGAAGAAATAGAAATAATGAACAGACTATTACCAGTAATGAAACTGAATCAGTTATTTTAAAACTCTCAACAAACAGTAGCTTCCCAGGTAAATTCTACAGAACATTTATTTTTTAAAATTAATTAATTTATTTTAATTGGAGGCTAATTACTTTACAATACTGCAGTGGTTTTTGCCATTCATTGACATGAATCAGCCATGGGTGCACATGTGTTCCCCATCCTGAAGCCCCCTCCCACCTCCTTCCCCATCCCATCCCTCAGGGTCATCCCAGTGCACCAGCCCTGAGCACCCTGTCTCATGCATCAAACCCGGACTGGTGATCTATTTCATATATGGTAATATACATGTTTCAATGCTATTTTCTCAGATAATCCCACCCTCGTCTTCTCCCACAGGGTCCAAAAGACTGTTTTATACATCTGTGTCTCTTTTGCTATCTAACATATAGGATCATTGTTACCATCTTTCTAAATTCCATATATAGGTGTTAGTATACTGTATTGGTATTTTTCTTTCTGACTTACTTCACTCTGTATAATAGGCTCCAGTTTCATCCACCTCATTAGAACTGATTCAAATGCATTGTTTTTAATGGCTGAGTAATATTCCATTGTGTATATGTACCACAGAACTGACTTACTAGAAAAGACCCTGATGCTGGGAAAGACTGAAGGTGGGAGGAGAAGGGGACGACAGAGGATGAGATGGTTGGATGGCATCACCAACTCAATGGACATGAGTTCGAGTAAACTCTAGGACTTGGTGATAGACAGGGAGGCTTGGCGTGCTGCAGTCCATGGGGTTGCAAAGAGTCAGACACAACTGAGCAACTGAACTGAACTGAAGTCAGGGAGTTGGGACAGGCACAAAACTTACCAGCATGAGACGCAAACTTCAGCAAAGCACTGTGGTAGCCCAGAGTAATCAAGATGGACTCCTTCCCCACATAGCAACATTCAGTGTCCCTGCTGAGTGAGCATCTGAAGACACAGAGGCTATCAGCTATAAAAGGAAGGGAAAGAAAAGGATTATGAAATTCATTTTGAGCTCTGCAAAAAAGATTCAGCCAATCCTACATTTCTGTTTTCAAGGCTCCCCGTTTCTATCTTAATATAATATAATGCATATGAAGACATATGTGAACATGAGCAGGATTGCAACCATGGCCAAAAAATAATTCTTCGCATATGGGCTAATACAGGGCTCAAAACTGACTCTTATCTCTTGCCACCGTGTACATCATTCCATTCCCTACAACTCTTTATTCCCCAAAACATTTTGTATCTCTTGACACCATTCCAGGAGGGATCAGGTAATGGTTTTCTAGGTGATTCCAGGGCACCGACTACATGCCAGAGATTTCACAACATATCTTCACTGTATGTGTTATCACTGGCAATGTTAGCTGAATACCAGGAAAAGAGTTTAGGTCCAAACACGCACAGCTAATAAGTGGCAGAATTAGAATTCAAACCCAGGTATTTTACTCCTAAGCATGTTCTTCCTACTGCAATGTGCAAGCATGATTAAAAAGGGAGATTCATCTCTGCAAGCAGAACCTGTGATAAAGGGCTATAGTCTCATTAGATTCACCCATAGGAACTATGGGAACTAGCTCTCAATTCTTCTCTTTACTAGGTAGACAGGCCTAGGTAGAAACAGCAATGAAACATGCAGTTCTGTTTCACCTTCGAGGGTGTGATCACTCATCTAGAGCCAGACATCCTGGAATGTGAAGTCAAGTGGGTCTTAGAAAGCATCACTACAAACAAAGCAAGTGGAGGTGATGGAACTCCGGTTGAGCTTTTTCAAATCCTGAAAGATGATGCTGTGAAAGGGCTGCACTCAATATGCCAACAAATTTGGAAAACACAGCAGTGGCCACAGGACTGGAAAAGGTCAGTTTTCATTCCAATCCCAAAGAAAGGCAATGCCAAAGAATGCTCAAACTACCACACAATTGCACTCATCTCACATGCTAGTAAAGAAATGCTCAAAATTCTCCACGCCAGGCTTCAGCAATACATGAACCGTGAACTTCCAGATGTTCAAGCTGGCTTTAGGAAAGGCAGAGGAACCAGAGATCAAATTGCCAACATCCGCTGGATCATGGAAAAAGCAAGAGAGTTCCAGAAAAACATCTATTTCTGCTTTATTGACTATGCCAAAGCCTTTGACTATTTGGATCTCAATAAACTGTGGAAAATTCTGAAAGAGATGGGAATATCAGACCACTTAAACTGCCTCTTGAGAAATCTGTATGCAAGGCCAGGAAGCAACAGTTAGAACTGGACATGGAACAACAGACTGGTTCCAAATAGGAAAAGGACTACGTCAAGGCTGTATACTGTCACCCTGCTTATTTAACTTATATGCAGAGTACATCATGAGAAATGCTGGACTGGAAGAAACACAAGCTGGAATCAAGACTGCCAGGAGAAATATCAATAACCTCAGATATGCAGATGACACTACCCTTATGGCAGAAAGTGAAGAGGAACTAAAAAGCCTCTTGATGAAAATAAAAGAGAAGAGTGAAAAAGTTGGCTTAAAGCTCAACATTCAGAAAATGAAGATCATGGCATCTGGTCCAATCACTCCACGGGAAATAGATGGAGAAACAGTTGAAACAGTGTCAGACTTTATTTTGGGGGGCTCCAAATCACTGCAGATGGTGACTGCAGCCATGAAATTAAAAGAGACTCCTTGGAAGAAAAGTTATGACCAACCTAGATAGCATATTCAAAAGAGGAGACATTACTTTGCCAACTAAGGTCCGTCTAGTCAAGGCTATGGTTTTTCCAGTGATCATGTATGGATGTGAGAGTTGGACTGTGAAGAAGGCTGAGTGCCGAAGAATGGATGCGTTTGAACTGTGGTGTTGGAGAAGACTCTTGAGAGTCCCTTGGACTGCAAGGAGATCCAACCAGTCCATTCTGAAGGAGATCAACCCTGGGATTTCTTTGGAAGGAATGATGCTAAAGCTGAAACTCCAGTACTTTGGCCACCTCATGTGAAGAGTTGACTCATTGGAAAAGACTCTGATGCTAGGAGGGATTGGGGGCAGGAGGAGAAGGGGACGACAGAGGGTGAGATGGCTGGATGACATCACTGACTCGATGGACGCGAGTCTGAGTGAACTCCGGGAGTTGGTGATGGACAGGGAGGCCTGGTGTACTGCGATTCATGGGGTCGCAGAGAGTCGGACGCGACTGAGCGACTGAATTGAACTGAACTGAACCTGGGAACTTCAATTACCCAATCACCACATTGCTTCATTATGTAAAATAAAGAGAGTGATTCTTATTTCACAGGCTTTTTTGTGAAGACTGAATAACAAAGGCAAATAATTTCTAAAATCCTATTAAAACAAAAAAGGACTATTATTATTTCTCTCATTATAAAGTAGATCTTAGT
The DNA here is from genome assembly GCF_042477335.2 of Ovis canadensis. NCBI lineage: Eukaryota > Metazoa > Chordata > Mammalia > Artiodactyla > Bovidae > Ovis > Ovis canadensis. The sequence continues at coordinate 71,862,425 of NC_091246.1, forward strand.
TTCTATTCTTAATGGTTTCCATTTTCCCTAACAAAATTAAATAACTGTGTTAACTGAAAAACATAATTATATATAAAATTCTACACATGAGCATGTGCACATTCAAACACACACACACACAGAGTTAAAATGACAAAATATTTTCAAATATTTTCATGCACTATTTCAATTAAGTGAGCACCTCCTAATGGAGGCATTTACAAATATTTTTCACAAAACATCTTGGCTGACTAAATAGTACAGATGTTTTGAAAACATTTTCCTGCCATAAAACATGACTACAGGCTTAGATGTTATGACAAAGGGTGTGTCTCAAAGGCATAAGTGTCTCCCTGCAGAGAGACTGCCGTGAATGTAGATACACAAGAACAGAGTCTGGAGTCTTTTAAATAATGTTTTCTTTCTTTTTTTTTTTAATCAAAAACTCCTTCAAGAAAGCAGGATTTCTAGCATTTGCCAATTATTTCTTTGATGGTTTAGAAGTAGAATAACAGAGAAGGAAGAAGGAATGAGGAGTCAAGGGTTCCAGTCCCTTGTCCCTACACGATTATTATAGTCTGTCAACTCTTCGTGGGCAGGGGCAATTTTATTTTATTTTTGTAATCAATATCTTTTTCTCTCTGAATCAAAACCTAGCCCCATACCTGGTACTTAATATTTGTTGAATCAGTGAAAGTATTTCTCCATGTACTGATGGCACACCACCATAGAATGGGTAAAAAGCTTTAACTTTTATCTGGTTCAATAGCCCTTGGCCAAATAGGCGCATACATTTTTTATTATTGTTTGTTTGCTTCACTGTAATTTGATTAGAATATAAATTGAGTAGCTTGTTTTCTTACCTTTATAAAATATAAAATGTCTGTCTATATAACCTCTTTTCTTCATTCTCTTTCTACTCTGTTTAAATATAGATGGAGAATGTCTTTTTAAGTATGCAACAGAATTCAGAAAACACTGATAATTTAAAAATTTTAAAACATACAAATGGCAAAAAATTGTTAGTTGCTGCTGCTGCTGCTAAGTCGCTTCAGTTGTGTCTGACTCTGTGTGACCCCATAGACGGCAGCCCACCAGGCTCCCCCGTCCCTGGGATTCTCCAGGCAAGAACACTGGCGTGGGTTGCCATTTCCTTCTCCCCGCATGAAAGTGAAAAGTGAAAGTGAAGTCACTCAGTTGTGTCTGACCCTTAGCAACCCCATGGACTGCGGCCCACCAGGCTCCTCCGTCCATGGGATTTTCCAGGCAAGAGTGCTGGAGTGGGGTGCCATTGCCTTTCCGAAAAAACAATGATAAACAAGGAAAATGTTTCAAAAATGTAACAAAGACTTAATACTCAAATCTACAATAGCTGCGAAGAAAAAAAAAGAAGTGACCTACTGAAAATTCAGTAAGAAGGATTAATAAACAACTAGTAACTAGAAAAATGCTGATGCTAAAAAAAATGGACCTCAGAAATAATCAAATTGAAATATATGAAAAAAACAATGAGATCAAATTTTTTATGTCCCCCTGTTAAGTTTTTTTAAATATCAACTGATAGTATCAAATATTGGCAAGGGTATGAGAAAACAGTGGATGGCAGCAATTTAAGAATATAAATTTCTAGGCTCCTGAAGTACAGCCTGCCCAAATGGTTCAAAATTTAAAACCTATGTACTCTTTGTCAGATATTTTACTCATAATATAATTTCTTCCAGCATGACTTTCTCAAGTGTGGATAAATGTATATTCAAGAAGTTCATTTTAGAGCTGTTTATTACAGCTACGGAATGTAAAGAAGCTACGAGCCTGTCACTTACATGGTTGGTTAAATCAAACAAGGTACCTTCATGTTAAGGTTGCAGAACAGCATGTATAATATTATTGTAACAGCTTAACCTTATGTTTGTCTTCGGAGAAAGCTGTCCTAAGAGACATACACCAAGGACATATAGACATACATCATCAGTGGTTTCCTCTGAATAGAGAGATGCGGGAACATTTTTACTTTTCCCCTCGTTTTCCCTTTTTTGAATTTTCTGTGTGACCTGTACTTTTTATAATAATGAAAAAAAAAAAAAAAGAAAGCTATTTTCAAGTGGTAAAAACCAATCAAACAAAATGCACACTACCACTTCCAACGTAGTTAGCATGTAACTACTAGTGTAATTACCACATACTCATTCTTGGTGAGGATTACCATTCCTTTCATTTGTTCATTTATTAGACAGATATTAATTGGTACCTCATTCATTCAACATAATAAATTTAAGAATTCCTGCATTCAATATAATCATTTTAATTCTCATTTTAAGCATAATACATGGAAATGAATGTTTTATCATGTTTTTATTTGCTCATCTTACATCTTCTAGTGTTTATTTCCTTTCCTGCCCTCTGACTATGTTATACAGAAAACAAACATTCTAAATTATTTCTGCCAGCTAATATGATTGAGATTAAAGTGCAGCTATTTTAGGGGAGAGTATATTAATAGAGAATTGTGTCTTTTAAAGTTTATATTAGAAAAATGAAGAAATATGTAAATATTGTTGAGGAATACATACAAATCTAAGACTGGGAAAAATTCTATCAGTGAAAAGTAGGGGTGGTGACGGAAATCATTTCCAATCTACCCTGAACTAAGGTACAGGACATCTATCTTCCTATCGAGCTGTTATTACTAGTAAAAATAACTACATTTGCAGAGCACTCTGCGTCCCTTTACAAACACTGCATTTCACCTTTACAGTGGCACGGAAGGCTGGCTACTTCTGTGTATTCACTATCATTCGGCTTTTGAACTTTGCTTTCATCAGCGACCCTCTTTGCTACTTCTTCAAAGGGCAAGGCCTGATCTCTTGGTAGCAGCAAAGTAATAAGCGGAGTAAGTTCATGTGCACAAACTTTAGCTGACTTTAGCAAAGCCCAGAGCCTTGCTTCCTCCTTGAGGAAGGCCACTTGTTCTACCAGAGGACTCTCAAAAGAAATCCACAGAGACAGTGAATCCAGATGCCTTACTCTATTCTCTGCCTTAGCCTTATCTGACAAAAACTGCAAAGGTTCAGCAAGAAATTCAGGATCCAGCCATTTTACAAGTGCATACAAGGAAACAGGGAAAGTGCCACTGGGAAACATCAAGAGAATTGTCTTTGCCTCTCTTAACCAATATTTCTCTACCTGTCCGCATATATACCTCCAATCCTTTCAGCTTGTGAAAGTGAAAGTCGCTTAGTTGTGTCTGACTCTTTGCGACCTCATGGACTATACAGTCCATGGAATTCTCCAGGCCAGAATACTGGAGTGGGTAGCCTTTCCCTTCTCCAGGGGACTTTCCCAACCCAGGGATCGAACCCAGGTCTCCCAAATTGCAGGTGGATTCTTTACTAGCTGAGCCACAAGGGAAACTCAAGAATACTTGAGTGGGTAGCCTATCCCTTCTCCAGCAGATCTTCCCGACTCAGGAATCAAACCAGGCTCTCCTGTATTGCAGCCATAACCTTTCAGCTTATGCAAATGCAAAAGTTCAATCTCTACAGGAAAGCTAAAACACTAGTGGATCAAGAGTATTAGGTATCACGCATGGTCTAGAACAGATATTCTAAGATGTATTTTTATACATAAATTCCCGGACTGAAGAGTACTCATGACCTAATAACATGGCATTGTGTCAATTCTTTGCTAAGTAACCCTATCAAGAACTAGGAAGTCTGTCTATCTAAGGAATGTTTCCTGGAAACAAATAACTAAAAAATAAAAGACTGTATAGGCAGCACTTGCGTATATGGAATAAAGTATATAGACAACTATGTAGTTATTTTTTAACAAATCTAACTATGGAAAAAAAGTGTAAGGAAAAAAGGACAGGATTATGGACTCTAACAAATCTAATATTAAAATTAGGCATCAATGCTGAATAAAACAATTTCCTAGGGAATACACAACAGTACACAACAGTAATAAATGAGATAGTCATGGGTTCTTCCTCTCTTCTACCTGGTAAGGTAGATGTTCCATTTGAAAGATTAGATTTTCGGCTTTTGCTTGCTGGAGTAATGAGAGTGAAGAAAAACTGAAAATGGATTGACTGATTCAGGTTACAAACAGGCTAAAGGTTAATAGAAAAGAAACGAAGAGAGCAGGAAAATCAGAAGAAGGAAGAAAGGGATGTGGAGGTAGTTTCAGAGTTAAGAACTGGGCAAACTCCCATGTGTGAGAGACAGAAGACAAAGAAAAGGGGCTCTTGAGACATCAGTTTCAGACCAACAATATGAACACTATCAGCACCAACTATGATTACTGAAACAGGCGTCTAATTGTTTTATTGTTGCCTTGGTTTAGGATTTGGTTTGGATTTGTAAATGTGCTTCCCTCCCTCTACATTTTGTTTTTTTATTATGCTAAGTCTACACTGTCAAATCATACAGTCCTTACACAATATATTATTCCCTATTAGCCCTCATTTAATAGTGCTCCCCATCAGACCTATATTGATGTCTCTCTCGTCATTTTGGTTGTCCAAAATCATTCTCTAGCGGTATCTTAGGAAGGGCTTGCTGAAACAATATTCCCTGAATTTTTGTGTGCCAATCATTGTCTTTTATAGTTTTGAGGGTCAGTTTTTCTGGATATAAAATTCTTATCTCACATTTTTTTTTCCTCTGAAGATCTTTAATGTTACTTCATTTTCTTCTAGCATGTAGCATTACTGCCAAAAAGTCTAATGATAGTCAGACTTTCTTTCCCTTAACAGGTACTATGATAATGTCTTGATTCTAGTGTTTTTCTCTTTCTTTAAAGGTCAGTAATTTTTACTAGAAAGTGTCTTATGTTGCCCATTCTAGGTCAGTATTTTCAGGTATAAAGTTTACTATTTCAGTATGTATTTTCAATTATCTCAGCAAAATTTTCTCAACTGTAATTTTTGTATTTGTTTCCTTGCTCTGATATCTTCTTCAGAGATTTTTATACACATGTTGGATCGTCTTTATTTATGCTCGCAATTTTCCTTTGAATTCTTTTTATCTGTTTCCTATTCCCTCTTACATTTAAAAACTTTCCATCTTTTCTTCTTTATTTGATATAATTTTTTCCTTTCTCTTCAGTCTTCATTTCTAAAATCAGCATTTTTTAAATTATTTTATTTCTGATTGCTCCTTGAATTTTTTCATTTTCATTTCTAAGCTTTTCTAATTCTGATTTATATTATTAGTTCATGTCCTGTATAATGTTCCTAATTGTTAATTTGTTCTGCAAATTAATCTTACATATTTTTGGAAGATACCTATATAGCATGCTTTCACTGTTGGCAGGGATGTTAGTCTGCCTTTTTCTCTTAGAGTAAGTCTGCATGGAATTCGATCTCCATACTTTTCTGTTGTTCATTTTAATGTAAACATAATTTTCCTGAACTTTCAGGAGGATAGTAATTACGTATATAGTTTTATAGGAAACTACCAAATTCTTTTCCATAGTGATTGTGATATTTAACATTCATATCAACAATGGAAAAATAATCCAGTTTCTCCACATACTCATAGTGTAGTAGTATCTCATTGTGGGTTTAATTTGCACTTTCCTAATGTCTAATGCTGGGAGGGATTGGGGGCAGGAGGAGAAGGGGACAACAGAGGATGAGATGGCTGGATGGCATCACCGACTCGATGGACATGAGTTTGGGTGAACTCCGGGATTTGGTGATGGACAGGGAGGCCTGGCGTGCTGCAATTCATGGGGTCGCAAAGAGTCGGACACGACTGAGCAACTGAACTGAACTAAACTGAACTAATGTCTAATAAGGGCTTCCCAGATGGCTCAGTGGTAAAGAATCCGCCTGCCAAGGCAGGAGGCAGAAGAGACCTGGATGCTAATGGTGCTGACTATCTTTTCATGTGCTCATTCACCATCTGAATGTTCTCCTCAGTGAATGTCTGTTTATGTCATCTGTTGCTGTTGTTCCATTGCTAAGTCGTGTCTGACTCTTTGTGACCCCATGAACTGCAGCATGCCAGGCTTCTCTATCCTTCACTGTCTCCCTGAGTTTGCTCACACTCATGCCCATTGAGTCAATGATGCCATCTAACCATCTCATTCTCTGTCACCCCCTTCTCCTGCCCTCGATCTTTCCCAGCATCAGGGTCTTTTCCAATGAATTGGCTCTTCACATCAGGTGGCCAAAGTATTGGAACTTCAGCATCAGTCCTTCCAATGAATACTCAGGGTTGATTTCCTTTAGGATTGACTGACTTTATCTCCTTGTTGTCCAAAGGACTCTCAAGAGTCCTCCCTAGCACTGCAATTCAAAAGTATTGATTCTTTGGTGCTCAGTCTTCATTATGGTCCAACTCTCACATCCATACATGACTCCTGGAAAAACCAGAGCTTTTACCCATTTGCAAAATGGATTGGTTTGGGTTTGTTTTAACTATTGAGTTCTTCATATATTGTGGATAAAGTCCTTTAACAGATATGTGGTTTGCAAATATTTTCTCCCATTTTGTAGCATGCCTTTTATTCCTCTTAACAGGATTTTGCACATAGCAAATGCTTAATTCTGATAAAGTCCGATTATCAATTTTTCCTTTTATTACTTATCTTTCAGTGTCTAAGAACTCTCTGCCTGAGTCCTTTGATCTTGCTTGTTCTATGGTTTCATTACAATCTAAGTGGACAACAGTGACAGTCTCTGCACTATTATCTGCCCTGGTAACTGAAAATGAGTTCACACTGCTCCAAGCTGCCAGGTTACAATTAATGAAGCACACATGCAGTCATCGCAATGCTCTGCTCAAACCTTCAAAGATCCCCCACTGAATATTAAAGTACAGAGCTTCCTGCCTGGAATTGTAAATCCCCAGGAATCTTTCCTACTTCCGCGCAGCCAATCCACAACTCCCTAAACATATACCATACTCCAACAAGACTAATTACCAGCTGCTCTGCAAGAAGCGCTTATGATTACGGTGACAGCAGAGACGTGAATTAGAAGAACAGAACTTCTAAGGTGATACAGAAAATCAAATCTGCCACTGTAAACACTGCCTAATTTACGAATGTCCATATCAAACACTATCACCTCCATGGCACCTTTCCTGATTGCCCCCAACTGGCAAATGTTATCTCCTTCACTTTACTAACAGAGGTTCAGCAGCACTCTGTTACAGCATGTAGCTTATTCTGCCATTTGCAGCCCAATTTTAACTATTCTGCCACGTGTCAGAACATCCACAGGCAGAGATCGTGTCCTCCTTTCTCTGATCCTCCCGGAGGACCTGATACATAGCAAGGACTGTCAACTTTAACTTGACAGGAACCACCATCAGCATCACTCCAGTTTAGACACATCTCGTGTGTTTGCCATATTTACTGCTGAAAACAAAGCTCGAGGACAAACTCAACTCATCTTCCTAGCCTTTGAATCAGCTTAAACATATTTTTAACCAGTCTCTCTTTTTTCCACATTCTTCTCTCCACACATAACCACAGCAGAAGAAACAAATAAACACTGAAACCAACTTCATAATGAAATTTTAAACACCTCTGCAACCAATATTTTCAAATCAGAAGGAAGTAACATTTCATACTGCCTTTTAATGAAAGAGTATGCCATGTCCCTAACAACTCCCTAGGAACCTACTGCTCCCTCAAATTTCTTTGCAATGCTTCTCTGAGTAATCCTTCAGCTGAAATTTTTCAAGGTGGGAAAATGACTAGGTGCCAGAGAGCCATGGATACACGGAATTCTAGAAAAGGGAGTAGTGGGTCTTATTCTTTTCATCTTAAATTTTCCCTATCAAATACATGTCTGTTGTTCACAGAATACCACTCAGCACATAGAATATGACTGGTACATACTTACTGAATTAAACAACAGAATCATTACAGTTATAGAAAGCATGGTCCCTTTTAAACCACACAAAAACAAAATGAAATAGAGCATTACGGATATCAAAGTGTCAATCAAACACTTGGTACTTTCAGTCAACTTTTTTTTTTTTTCCAACTCCTGCAAATGGTTTGGAACTTTCGGTTAATGACATGTTTTTCCTGTTATGATATAAGATCAAGGAAAAGTTCACTTTCTCTTTTCTCCATTAAGAATGTAAACTTCTTAATTCTTCCAATCTCCCTCTAAGAAGCTGGTCATCTCAGGTTTAAATTTAAACTTCATTGTGAATGTCTCTACAGGGTCTAAACTAGATATTGTTAGCATCTACTTTCTTCCTGGGAAGAGTTTTCTCCGATCTCCAGCTTTCTCCTTGTGGTTTCTAGAGACTATTCTATTGAAGTTACTCAGTCAGGGATAATTGCTCTGATGCAGACTCAGTGACTATAATAACAAAAAGCGAGAGCTTCCAATGAAAGAGTATAAAATAACAAGTCTGCTGTCAAGAGCTGTTGTATAGATTCAGTTTTGTTTCTGCCCTGCAGCAGATGTGGTGGAACCAGATGTCTGTAAGCCATGGCTTGGGGATTCACTCATACGTGCACATACAGCTAACATTTATGAGCATGTGCTATAAACCAGTCACTACTGATTGGCACCAGGGAAAGATGCAAAGATAAACTGCAGACACAGCCTTGAGAGAGCTCACAGTGCAAGGAGAAGAGGTCTGTTCACGTGTTATGGTCCCTGAGAGAAACAAGCAACTAATTTTGCCTAGGAGATCCCTCATAGGAGACATTACACTGGGTGGGAGCGCTGGAAGAAAAGTAAGAGCTTCCCAAGCAGAAAGGAAAGAAGGGAGAAAGGTCACACTGGAAGCAGAGGACACAGCCTTTGTAAAGGGTTAGTGAATGAACGTGTCATGAATGAGGACAGCAGGTCTGGATGGTCTAGTTCACCTGCAGGTGGAGTAATTAATGTTAAGACCTCACTGGAAAAGGGATTCTGTATGTAAGTCAAATTATAATTTTGCCCCACACCTTCACTTTATACAGGAATTTCTTTTTTAAATAAGAGACACTAAGAGACTTGATCCAACACAGCACCTGCATTTTTACTACAGTCACGGAAGGATTCCTAAATGTTTAGATCAGCACTTTTTATAGAACACAATGCAAATTTTTAAATAACTGAATTACTTTTTTAACTTTACAAAGCATAAATAAGTGGGAACAGGATGGTTTATTCAAAAATAATTGTGTTGAGGCAACTGGGTAAACATTTAAGGAATAGAAATAATAACAGGTTTACCTGTTACTTCTCCCCCACTCCCCCCCAAAATTAAAGATTTGTTAAAAATTAAACCACAAAGATATTAGAAGAAAATATAGGTCAGTTGCCATATAAACTTGGGTTGCAGAATGTGTGTGTATATTTTCCAGACATGACACTGAGGCAGGAGACAGATGGCCCCAGGCTGAACAGTTCTGCCCTGTAGACAGGAACTCCATGAAAGCGGGATACCAGAGGAGGCCAGGCCCTGCCAGGTTAAGAGACAAGCACCACGTACTCCTTATTTTCAAAGTCAAGGAGACCTCTCCAAATTCACATGCGCAGAGAGGCTCCCTGGAGGTCAGAAAGGGAGGGGGCGCCACCCCATAATAAGTGATGTCAACTACCCACAGGCCTCTTTGCTAGAGTCCATCTTGGCTAACAGGAGATGTACACACACACATGGGAGGGCCCTGAGATATACCTAATACACTCAAGACCAGGCAAAGCAGGGTGACTGGCCAAAGGAAACCCAGAAGAAATGCCCCATAAAAGTAATTCAAACTACCAGAAGGGCACAACTCTCTGAGCACGCCCATGTGTCTATCTACATATACTGTACTCTTTTTCCCTAATAAACACTACTTGCTTCACTGCTGTCTGTCTCTACTTGGAAATTCATTTCTACACAACTGATGGGCCAGGGCCTTCTCACTGGTTTCTGGTGGCCTAGTGGCTAGGATTCAGCATCCTCACTTCCTTAGCCATACTGAAGCCTTGCTTTTTTTTTTTTTTCCCCAAGGAAAAAACCAAATACAATTGACAATCTATTCTTTCAAAAGCTCATAAACTTAAGACAAATTATAAAATGGAAACATACCACAATATATAGCAAAAGAACAGTATATTTTTGTTGTTGTTGTTTTTGTTAAAGACCCACAAAGAGAGAAGCGACATTTTTGTCTATTCAACTCATGAAGATGTTTTTTGTGAATGTGGGTTAAAACAGAGGGTGGGTATGGGTTAATACTCATACAATGAGAGTGTAAATGAGAATATCTGGGGAGGAAAACTTAATAATACATATATCAAAATCTTTAAAAGTAATCATGCCCTTTGACTCAGTAATTTTAGATTGATAAGTTTACTCTGAGACTATAATAAAGATTGTGTGGAAGGATTTAATTACAATTCATTATAGTGCTACTTGTACTTTCAAAAAAAATTGAAAGATTTTAAATGTCAAGCAATAGGGGATTAATTAAATAGATCATGGTAATCCCCATAAAGGAACACCATAAAATTTTCAAAAATGTTATCTTGGATAGTTGTTCCTCATATATTCTAAAGAATAAAATATTTTGTGTAACTCTTATTTTTTAAAGAAAAAATTATATGAAAGTGCCTGGAAACATAGGTAGTTAATCTTTAAGAGCATTCCCCCCCCCCCTCTGGGGTAGAATAAAAGGTAATCTTCTTGTCTCCATTATTTTATTTTTCATTAATTAATATGCATAGCTTTATCATAAGAAAATACAATAAAACTTTTTACAAAAAGATAAAAATACAGCATATATCTCATATGCCTTAAAGTGGTAGTAATCACTTAGTGTTACACTGAATTGGAAAGAGCAGAAAATGAACCATGTGTATGTACAACCCAACACTGAAATTTCCCTCCAGGGAATTACTAGAATGCATTTGACACTGAAATTGGTAAGTACACAATGAAGAATGAGAGCATTAAGTCTGAGTGTGCCTATCTTCCCACACTTCCCTAAAAATTCACCTAGGTTTCCAAAAACATGAGTGTAAATTCATATACAGTATGGTATTTATGCACATCTTCCTAACTCACTATTATTTAAAAACACCATGCTGTATTTTGAGTAGCGAGCTCTCCTAACTTGACCATCTGCCTTTTTTTCTTATCTTGAAATCTTTATCTATTTAAAATTTTTCTGATAAATCCAGAACATGAAACCTATGTATATATGAAACACTGAGTGTCCAGACACTCACAGACAAAAGGTCACTCTCTGAAAGACCACTGGATAAAAACTTATCTTTCCTGCTTTTTTCCTTCTGTCATATTTCTAATCTAAAGTTTCCATCACTGAAATACTTGGGGAGGACCAGTCTGCAAACCTGTAGGTCTGTAAGCCTTGAAATACTTTGCTAAAACATCTATACACATTCATATATTTATATTCATAAAATATATCATATGTATTTGTGGGTTTAAAGTTGTAGTTGGCAATAAAGAAAAAATAATTAATGGCAATTTCGAATGTTTCTCATCCAATTATCAAATCATACACATTTTTAAACCTAGATCTCCTTCAGGTATTACACACTACCATTTGTATAAGTAGATTAAGGTATGCTCTGATTTCACCATATTGACAACTCTGTGAAAATATTTCTCATTGTAATGAGTCATCCTCCTGGTAAATTAATAACTGCACTCCACCACGGACTTAGAAATAGAGCCCCAATTTATTATCTTTTCCCTTCTATATATTTCAGTATTTTATTTTTAAGCTGGTTTTTAGCCCTTATATAATGTCACACATAAATATTCATAGGAATGTTTATAAGCATAAATTCAATTCTGAAAAGCAAGCATAGGTGGGCACTATAATATTCCAGGCTCTGCTAATTAAGACGGTAACAAAGAAGAGCAGGAAGAGTTTCTGCCCTCAAGGGGTTCACAGTCTCAACTTCAAAGTGTTATAACATAAAGTATAACCATAAAGTGTTATGGTAACAGTGTGTGCAAATGAAGAGCACCTGCCCAGACCTGGGAGCGGAGCGAAGATGTTCCAGGGAATTTCCAGGAGATTATTCTAAATTGAGGCTTAAAAATGACTAGTCAGGGAAGTGAGAATGAAATCCAGGCAGAAGAAACAGCAGGTACAAAGGCACAGAGGCATAAAGAAGCAGGGTATGTATGGGAAATGACATTAGTTTGATGTAGCTGGAACACAAAGTGTGAGGCCAGGAAAAACAGGAGGAGGAAGTTGGCAGGAGCCTCATATTCATGCTCATCCATCAGGCTTTAGTTGAAAGAACAGAAATCATTCTAACTAGATTAAACAAAAGATATTTAATTTAGAGAAACAGTGCTTAGAAAATCATTGGAAGAGTTTTGTAAGCAGCTTCCAGGCTGACCTTTAAAGAGTGATCCCCACAACAATCCCTCCCAAAAGACCCTCCAATGAGGCTGCCATCTCTGACATAGAAACCAGAGAATCTAGAAGCTTCTGCTACAGCAGCTGGCTACGGGGTTACACAACTCCAGCTGCAACTGATGTCAGCAAAATGGGCACTTCAGCTCTACTTTTCAACACCAGATCCTGGGAACCCTGCTGCCTTTGTCACTGAAAACCATAATAAATTTCAATTCCAAATGTGTTTGTGGTAGGAAGACCAGAAACATTGCCTTTGCATTACTTCTGGCTTTAAAAAAATACTCTCCCAGATTTACCTGCTTGGTGGAAACTCTCCAGCCTCTAGCCTGCATTAAGGCTTGCTACTAAAGTTATAAAATCGATTCAAGCCATCAAAACTATAATCCTTAGTACCCTCTGATAAGAAGCCTGGGTTTCATCAAGGATTTTTTTGTGTGTGTGATGTAATTCACATCCCATGAAATTCACCATTTTAGAGCATATAATTCAGTAGGTTATTTAATTCATAAGGTTGTATGACTATTATAATTCCAAAACTTTTTCATTACCCTAAAAAGAAGTCCCATACTCATCCTCAGTCACTCATTCTTTTCTTTTTCTACCTTCTGCTAACCACTAGTCTGCTTTCTGTCTCTATGTATTTCTCTACTCTGGACATTTTTGAAAAAACAGACTCACGCAACATATCTTTATGTCCGGCTTTTTTCATTTAGCATAATGTGTTCAGGGTTGATCATACCATAAAATATATTAACACTTCATTTCTTTACATGGCTGGATAATAATCAAATGTATGGAAATACCATAATTTGTTTATCCATTCTTCAGTTTATCTACTCACCAGTTGGGTTGTTACCATGTTTTTCACTTTCATAAATAATACTTCTGTGAACATTCTTGCACAAATCTTTGTTTTAAAATATGCTTTCAATTTTCTTGGGATTATACCTAGGAGTAGAACTGCTAGGTTATCTATGTTTAATTTCTTGAAGAACTGTCAAACTGTTTTCCACCATAATTATCCCATGTTATATCCCCATCAGCAATGTATCAGGCTTCCAATTTCCCTACAAATAACACTAGCTATTATCTGGTTATTATTAGTATTATATTATCATTATTATTGCCATGCCAGTAGATATAAAATGATATCTCACTGTAATTTTCAATTGTATTTCCCTCATGACTACTGAGGTAAGTAAGCATCTTTTCATGAGGTTACTGACCATTTTACATCTTCTTTGGAGAAACGTCATTTCAAATCCTTTGCCCATATTTTCTCCCATTCTGTGTGTTGTCTTCTCATACTATCTTGTAGTTTCCTTTGATGCATAAGAGTTTTTAATTTTGATCAAGTCTGATTTACCTGGATTTTCTTTAGTGGCTTATGTTTATAGGTATCATAGCTAAGAAATCATTGCCTAATCCAAGGTCACAGGATTTAAGCCTATATTTTTCTAAGAGTGTCATGGTTTTAAATCTTAGAATTTTATCCATTTTGACTAAATTTTTGTATATGATTAATCAGCCCATCTTTTTTCTTTTTATGTGACTATCCAGCTGTCCTGATAGCAACTGCTGAAAAAGACCATTTTTTCTCCATTTAATTGATGTGACACTCTGGCCAACAGTCAACTAGCCATAGATATATAGGTTTATTTCTGAACTCTCAAGTCTGGTTCATTGATCTAAATGTCTATTTTTAGGCCAATACCACATTTGATTACCTACAACTCTGTACTAAGTTCTGGAATTGAGAAGTGTGAGTCCTTCAACTTTGTTCTTTTGCGAGATGGTTTTGTTTATCCTGGGTCTCTTGTATTTTCATACAAATTTTAGGACCAGTTTCTCCCCAGTTTATTCATTTCTGCAACAGAGACAGTCAGATTTTTTTGTTTTGTTTTACAAAATTGCACTGAATCTGTAGATCAATTTGGTGAGTACTGTTATCTTAATAATAGTCTTCCAAAATCATCTTAATAAAATTTTCTTCCAATCTATGAATACAGGATATCTCTGCAATTATTTGTCTTATTTAACCTCTTTCAACACTGCAGATGGTGACTGCAGCCATGAACTTAAAAGACGCTTACTCCTTGGAAGGAAAGTTATGACCAACCTAAACAGCATATTCAAAAGCAGAGACGTTACTTTGCCAACTAAGGTCCGTCTAGTCAAGGCTATGGTTTTTCCAGTGGTCATGTATGGATGTGAGAGTTGGACTGTGAAGAAGGCTGAGCACCGAAGAATTGATGCTTTTGAACTGTGGTGTTGGAGAAGACTCTTGAGAGTCCCTTGGACTGCAAGGAGATCCAACCAGTCCATTCTGAAGGAGATCAACCCTGGGATTTCTTTGAAAGGAATGATGCTAAAGCTGAAACTCCAGTACTTTGGCCACCTCATGCGAAGAGTTGACTCATTGGAAAAGACTCTGATGCTGGGAGGGATTGGGGGCAGGAGGAGAAGGGGACGACAGAGGATGAGATGGCTGGATGGCATCACTGATTCAATGGATGCGACTCTGAGTGAACTCTGGGAGTTGGTGATGGACAGGGAGGCCTGGCGTGCTGTGATTCATGGGGTCGCAAAGAGTCGGACACGACTGAGCAACTGAACTGAACAATGTATTATAGTTTTCAGTATACAAGTCATGCACTTCTGTTTAATTTATTCCTATTTCATTCAAACAAATAGAATTTTTAAAATATTATCTTCAGATTGTCCAGTGTATAGAAATGCAACTGATTTTTGTGTACTGATTTTGTATACTGCAAACTTGCCAAACTCCTTTACTAACTCGAACCCTATCCTTAGTAATGTATGGGTTCCTTAGGCTTTTTTTATACACAAATATTTTTACTTCTTCCTTTTTAATGTGGATGCTTCAATTTCATTTCCTTGTTTAAATCTCCCGTACAATGTTGAATAGAATCAGTGAGAGGAAACATCCTTGATTTGTTCTTGATCTTTGGGGGAAAGTTTTTAAGTGTTTCACTATTAAGTATGATGTTAGCTGCGGTCACCAAGGATTCTAATCAGTAGTCTGAAGAGCTACAAGACTGGAAGCATAGATGTGTAGGTTAATAGTGGGAGATCTATGTTCTCTGCATTATAAATTAAGGCCAGTTTTATTATCATTATATCCCTAGTGTCTGCTAGCTTTTTCAGTAGAGTGTTTCTCTATACTCTAGATTCTGTGTACGGAAAAGACAGCTTCCAGCCTCCTCTTTCCAGTGAGATCACTTTTTTCCCAGCTCTCCACCACCACCAGGACAAGTAAGATGCTATCTCCTAATTCCAATCACTAAGATAACAGGTCTCCAAGAAAATTTTACTGACCTCTTTGCTGTCACACCACCAGGAACTATAGAGGAGATTAATGCCTAGTGGCCCCAAATCTCAGGACTTTTCCCATTGTGCCTCACCCTCCCATTAACCTCACAGAGTATGAGAATTTCAAGCCTCCCAAGTCTCTCATTTATCCTGCCCAGCATTCCATAATTCCATGGCCCCCAACACCCTGTTACTATGTCTCTGGTCTTTTTCTCCATAACCCTGATCTGCTATTTGAAACTCCCCTCATCCTCTTGTATAACAGAAACCTGGCTGACCTGTAATGAACCCACTTCTGCAGGCCTCTCAATTAAAAGCTATTTTTCTTTCTGACACCCCTGAGGTATTACTTATCTATTGCTGGCAACAAATTCCCACAACCTTAGCAGTTTAAATTGACACAAGTTTATTAGCTTACAGTTCTGTAGGTGAGAACTCCTTTTCTCCATGACTGGTTCCTTTTTCTCACTCAAATATCAGTTTCAACATCACTTTCTAATAAAGCCACCGTGCTGCCCCCAATCATTCCATCTTCAGTCTCTCAGTGACTATTACATTAACCCTATTTTAATTCCCCACATAGCTTTACCACTGTCTGAATTTTAACTTGCAAGTATATATATATAATATGCTCTCCATTAAAATATTTATTGGAATCTTTCTTCCCCTTTTATCAGGTAACTTTACCAAACTTTATTATTGTAACTGGTAGTGTTTTCAGTTGATTTTAGGTAAATAATCTGACATTTGAAAAAAAATGATAATTTTGTGATTTCCTTTATGGTACCTTTTTTAAAAACCTTATTTTGGTGGCTGAAATTTCAGTGACACCATGGAACAAAGAGCAGTGGCAGCAGGCATCTGCATCATTTTTTTTTTCACTATTTGACTCACAGCTGTAGTTTGACCATTTAGTATGATGCTTGCTACAGACTTATGATAAAAACTCTTTACCATGTAAAGAGTGCTTAAATTTTTACCATTGCTTGCTCATATTTTTATCACCAAGGAAGTTTGAATTTATTAGTTTTCAGCATATATTTATATTTTCTTCTCCTTTAGTATATTAATGTGCTAAGTGCAGAATTTTATTTGTAGGTATTCACAGGTAATCTATCCCTGCAATTCTTTGATAAACTGACATAAGAATTGTTAATTATCATTCTAAGAAGCTATTGTGCTTAATTTGTTAAGAGTTTGGTGTATTTTCACATCTTTATTCCTGTGGAAGATTAATTTGCGGTTGCTTTGTTTGCTCTTTTGTCCTAATTGGCCATCAATGGCATGTTAACTCATCAAAATGAATACAGTGTTTCATGAAACTGATAAGAAAACTCTAACTTTGGATCAAGTTTAGTAACGTTGTAATTATCTCTTTCTTAAGGATTTGATAAAAGTCTCCCAATTAACTATCCCAGTCTAGTAAAAAACGGCATTTAACTTTTTTTCTCCAGAATTATATCCTTCCATATCTTTCAGAATGCTCTCCAAAACATATGCTGGTTTCTTGCTTGAGCAAATTGCAAAGTGGGGTTTCTTAGTTCAAGCTACGCCAACATAAGGAACAGAGCAGATGAAATGGTAAGACCTGGTGAGTCCACGTCAAGCTGTATTATTCTCTTTATCACTTCTACAGACTCGTCTAAATGAATAAGTGCAAGATTATATGCAACATCTGCTGTTTTCTTTCCTTGCCCTTTGAGTCCAAAGGCAGGAACTGGTTATGGATTAAAAGCTACTTACTCTCCGTGTAGACTCCTGGTCTCTGATATTTGTCAACTCCCCACCATTCAGCTATACAAAGTGTCAGAGGTCTGAGGAATTAACTCCATTGACACTTTCCCACCAATCAAAATGCTTTCTTTAACCTATTTCTTTTTAAGATTTTTATATCATGTTCTTTTCAAAGTGCTCTTAACTAATCAAATATTACTTCTGAAGTGCATGGCTTATTGCTTTATGATTTTTTTTCTAATTATGACCAACATGGACCTTAAGAAGAAATTGATCCTACTGTCTAATATTGCCACCATAAAGTGGTTCAGAGGAACTATTAATTGGTGTAGATCAAATAATTTCACATAGCACAACACAATATTTATGTCACTCTGGTTTACATTTCACAAGTAATTAATCTTGAAAAACAACCAGCGGTTGTCCTGCTCAAACCTAGCCTTCAGCATGTTTTAATGAGTTATGACTATGGTGGATATCTAGTTGCACCTGCTCTAATAATTTTTCCAGACTAAAATTTATGTGGTCATGCTACACGAAATAGAATGTATTCTGGCCCGGAGAATTCCATGGACTGTATAGTACATGGGGTCACAAAGAGTCAGATACAACTGAGAACTTTCACTTTCACTTTTCATGATGAAAAATAATTTCAAAAATATATTTACATATAACTGAATCACTTTGCCATACATCCGAAACACAACATTATAAATTAACTATAGTACATATAGTACATTCCCTGGATCATAGAAAAAGCAAGAGAATTCCAGACAAACATCTGCTTCTGCTTCATTGACTATGCTAAAGCCTTTCACTGTGTGGATTACAACAAACTGTGGAAAATTCTTCAAGAGAAGGGAATACCAGACCACCCTGATCTGCCATTTGAGAAATCTGTATGCAGGTCAAGAAGCAACAGTTAGAACGAGACATGGAACAACAAACTTGTTCTAAACTGGGAAAGGAGTACATCAAGGCTATATACTGTCACCCTGCTTATTTAACTTATATGCAGAGTGCATCATGCAAAATGCCGGGCTGGATGAAGCAGAAGCTGGAGTCAAGGTTGCCAGGAGAAATATCAGTAACCTCAGATATGCAGATGACACCACCCTTATGGCAGAAAGCGAAGAGGAACTAAACAGTCTCTTAATAAAAGTGAAAGAGGAGAGTGAAAAAGCTGGCTTAAAACTCAACATTCAAAAAACTAACATCATGGCATCTGATCCCGTCACTTCATGGCAAATAGATGGAGAAACAATGGAAACAGTGACAGACTTTATTTTCTTGGGCTCCAAAATCATTGCAGATGGTGACTGCAGCCATGAAATTAAAAAGAGGCTTGCTCCTTGGAAGAAAATCTATGACCCACCTAGACAGTGTATTAGGAAGCAGAGACATTACTTTGCCAACAAATATTCATACAGTAATCATGTATGGATGTGAGAGCTGGACCATAAAGAAAGCTGAGTGCCAAAAATTGATGCTTTTGAACTGTGGTATTGGAGAAGACTCTTGAGAGTCCTTTGAACTGCAAGGAGATCAAACCAGTCAATCCTCAAAGAAATCAGTCCTGAATATTCATTGGAAAGACTGATGCTGAAGCTGAAACCTCAATATTCTGACCACCTGATGCGAAGAACTAACTCCCTGGAAAAGATCCTGACACTGGGAAAGATTAAAGGTGGGAGGAGAAGGAGACGACAGAGGATGAGATGGTTGGATGGCATCACCAACTGGAGGGATGTGAATTTGAGCAAGCTTTGGGAGTTGGTGATGGACAGGAAAGCCTGGCGTGCTGCAGCCCATGGGGTCGCAAAGAGTCAGACATGACTGAGTAACTGAACTGAACTGATAGTGCATAAGAAAAAAATAAATACAATCTTGAAAGTAGCCAGTGAAAAATGACACATAACATACAACAGTACAGCAATTTGAATTATCAGTGAGTTTTATCTGTAATTAACAGAGTTCAAAGATAATAAAACATCTTTAAAATACTGAAAGAAAAAAAATAGCTACTAACCCAAAATTCCACATTCAGAGAAAATATTCCTCAAAAATGAAAGCAAAGTTTAGATATTTTCAGATAATGGAAAATTGAAAGAATGCCTTGCCAGCTCACCTGCACTATATTTTTTTAAAAAATGCTAAAGGGAAATTATAGCAGATGAAAACCTGGATCTCTAGGAAGGAAAGAAAAACAGAGATAGTAAATCTATGTTTTAATTTAAAAAGATTCTATTCTTCTAGATGTTTTAAAATAAAATGTATAACACTGTTCAGATACAGTGACACAGTTTACAAAAAATGGAGATGTAATACTTATAATAAATGTATCATAAACAACAGGAGAGTAAGCGGAACTCTACAGTTGCAAATTTTACAAAAGTGGTACAATAAAAATTATAATAAGCATATTATGAAAAGTTAAAATGTATAATTTCTAAATCCACTCCTAAAATGCCAAAGAGATATAGCTATTAAGTTAATAGATAAATTTAAGAGGATTTAAAATAGTCAAATAATCCACAAGGTGGCAAGGTAGAAGAAACAGAGGAACTGCCTGCAAAGGGACAAAGGAGAAGACAGAAGTATATCAACTATATTGATAATTAAATATCAATGAAGTAAGCATTAAAGGCCTAGTTTATCAGAACTGATTGAAGACCAAAACCCAACTATATGACCTCTACAACATTTTTAAATACATGTATGTATCTGGTCCCATCACTTCATGGGCAATAGATGGGGGAACAGTGGAAACAGTGGCAGATTTTATTTCTTCGGGCTCCAAAATCACTGCAGATGGTGATTGCAGCCATGAAATTAAAAGACGCTTACTCCTCAGAAGAAAAGTTATGACCAACCTAGACAGCATATTCAAAAGCAGAGACACTACTTTGCCAACAAATGTCTGTCTAGTCAAGGCAATGGTTTTTCCAATAGTCATGTATGGATGTGAGAGTTGGACTGTGAAGAAAGCTGAGCACCAAAGAATTGATGCTTTTGGACTGTGGGTTGGAGGAAACTCTTGAGAGTCCCTTGGACTGCAAGGACATCCAACCAGTCCATTCTAAAGGAGATCAGTCCTGAGTGTTCTTTGGAAGGAAGGATGCTAAAGCTGAAACTCTAGTACTTTAGCCACCTCATGCAGAGTTGACTCATTGGAAAAGACTCTGATGCTGGGAGGGATTAGGGGCAGGAGGAGAAGGGGACGACAGAGGATGAGATGGCTGGATGGCATCACTGACCCAACAGACGTGAGTTTGAGTGAACTCTGGGAGTTGGTGATGGACAGGGAGGCCTGGCATGCTGCAATTCATCGGGTAGCAAAGAGTCTGACACGACTGAGGGACTAAACTGAACTGATGTACAATCCATAAGCACATGGCTGGAGTAGGTACACTGATATAACAAAAAGTATACTTCAAGGAAAAAAGATATTACCAGAGATAAGGCCATTTCACAAGGTAATACGATCATTTCATCAGGAAGACAAATAATCAGAAAAGTCTATGTACCTAGCAGCAGAGTTTCAAAATATAGCAAGAATGGCCAGAAATAATAAACTAAAAATTCAGTAAAAGCACAGATGATTTCAACTACACCAACAATCACCCTGACTTAATCGATATTTATAAAAGACTTACCCCTGAAAGTGCTGAATACATATTATTTTCACATATACAAAGTACTGTAACCAAGATAGACCATATCATGAGCTATGAATTAAGTGTTGACAATTGTGAAAGGCATGAAATCATGTTTAGTATGATCTCTGATGACAAAAAGTTAAAAGGGAAATCAATAAATACATATATTAAAAAACCAAATTAAATACTTATATAAAATGAATAAATATCTTGAAAAAACAACTTACCAAATCTGATACAAAAGGAAATAAAAAAATCTGAAGGCCCTATATATAAATGAATTTGATGTCAAATAGTCAAAGAAAAAATAACACCAATCTAGTAAAATTTATTCCAAATATAGAGAAGGGAACACTTCCTAAATAATTTTTGAGGCCAACATAACTGTAATACTTATTTGGAATAACTTCTGACAAAGCAGCAATGAAATTTAAAATAACATATCAATTTCCCTCACATACCAGACACAACATTTCTTAACCAAATAAAAGCAAACTGAATCAGTAGTATATAGAAAGGACAATGTATCAAGAGCAAGCAGGGTTCCCCAGGAACATAAGGCTGGTTTAACTTTCAAAAATCAATCACATAATTCACCACTTTGAACTGTAATGTTTCAATTAACAAAGAAAAGCCATTTGACATAATTCAATAATCACCGATTATAAAACCTCTTAGCAAATAGAACAGAAGGGAATTTCCTCAATCTAACAAAGGGTATTTACAAAAAGCCTCAGCAAACATCATCTCTAGTGATTTAAAAAGATGAGCAGGCAAGTCACAGACTAGAAGAAAACATCTTGAGAACACACAGTTGGCAATATACTGATACCAGGATTTAGAAAACCCTCCATCAAGTCCATTAAAAAAAGACAACCCCCCAGAATAGGCAAAAGACCTGAAATGAAAACATGCACAGCAAAATAAGCACCTGAAAAAGTTCTCAACATCAGTAGGCAATAAAAACTATAACAAAATACATACTACTAAAGCCCACAAGAATGGTTAAAATTAAGACAGAACACTTAATTGAGCATGTGAAGCACCCAGAACATTCATGCAGTTTGTGGGAGTGCAAAATGGTCTAACCATGTAGAAATCTGGAAATTCCACTTTAGAAACCACTGGAAATGTCTCATAAAACTTAAGACCAATTCACTCTAAAACTCAGCCTTTCCAATTCCAGATATTTGCTCTCGAGAAATGAAAATATATGCTCATAAAAAAGACTATGTACAAGGATATGTGGATGAAAAATGTCACTGCTGTATCAGCAAACAGAGGGTGCTGCAGGTGTCAGCCGCTACGGCCGCCACCCACGGCCATGGTGAGCCCTGATGGAGCTCAGGATGGAGACAGGCAGGCTGCCCCGAGGCCAGCAAGGTGCCAGCCACTGCAGCAGTCTCCAAAGGTGGGCCCTGGGTCCTGGCTCCTCCCTTACTGCTTCAGAGCAGTCTGCAGAGCTATCTGAGAGGCTGCCTCTCAGGCTTGAGTTCTGAGAAAGTTCTAAGAATAAAACAGAATTTCTCTACTTTTAGGTTGTGCTTTTCTTTTTTCAGCTGACAGATATTTACAGCCAGAATCTAGAAAGAGACCATGTGCCCATCAACAAAAATGTATAAACAAACTGAGGTATATGCATACAATGGAATACAACTCAGCAGTTAAAAGGAACTAAAACACTGAACGGAACTCAACTAAAATACTAAAAGGAACTCAATACAGAATGGATGAATCTCAAAAATATTATGTCGAGTAAAAGAAGCTTTACACGAAATAATACATACTGCATGATTCCACAAAGACAGGCAAAACTAAATCAAGGTGGAAAGGATCAGAAAAGTGGTTGCCCCAAATAGGTAGTATCAGCTGACATTAAGTTTAATTAAACTGATTTTACCATGAAGAGTACCCATGAGAATATCTTGTTTTTATCACCATTTTTAAAGCTATGCAACTGTAAATTGTAAAATGTTTATTAATGTGATAGTAACATTTTAATTTACATTTCTTTAAAGTCAAAAGTTTTCACATCTTTACAAATGTTTACAGGCCATTTCTGTTTGTGTGTTTACCTTTTGTGGTTACATCTTCATATTATTTTTTATTTATTTATTATTTTAATTGGAGGCTAATTACTTTACACTATTGTAGTGGTTTTGCCATACATTGACATGAACCAGCCATGGGTGTACCTGTGTCCCCCATCCTGAACCCCCCCCCCACCTCCCCATCCCACCCCTTTGGGTTATCCCAGCGCACTGGCTTTGAGTGTCCTGTTTCATGCATTGAACTTGGACTGGTGATCAATTTCACATATGGTAATATAGATGTTTCAGTGTGGTTACCTTTTCATATTCTTTATAGCTCAGCTGGTAAAGAATCCGCCTGCAATGCAGGAGACCCTGGTTCAATTCCTGGGTCAGGAAGATCCGCTGGACAAGGGATAGATAGACTACTCAACTCCAGTATTGCTGGGCTTCCTTTGGGGCTCAGATGGTAAAGAATCCGTCTGCAATGTGGGAGACCTGGGTTCGATCCCTGGTTTGGGAAGACCTCCTGGGGAAGGGAAAGACTACCCACTCCAGTATTCTGGCCTGGAGAATTCCATGGACTGTATAGTACGTGGGGTCACAAAGAATCAGACACAACCGAGGGACTTTCATATTCTTTAGAATGTTTCCTATTGCTTTTTTGTTTTATTTCTGATTGGATTGTGAGAGTTACTTTATATGTTAAGAGATGTATCTATATCTGTCATTTTTGTTACAAATTATTTTTTCTCCTAGGTTGTTTTGTCTTTTGACTTATGATGGATATATGCTCTAGTATTATGAAGATTAATGAGAAGATGGCAAGCTAATTGAATAAAAAAAAAACCTTACAAGATTCACTAGGCTTCAATTACACTGGAAATAATTTGTCTGTATTGAAAATGAAAAAAATAAGACACTGACAAATATTTTTAAAAAGGAATAGTGGTTGCTTTCGAGGGGGTGGGGAGGGCAAGACTGAGAAACTTTCAGGGTTGATAGTAACGTTCTCTATCGTGACAGAGACTGGGTTACACAGATAGAAGTATGTGTCCAAATTTATCAGATGGTACACACAAGATTTATACATTCCATTCATGCATAAATTTTACCAAAAAAGAAAGAAAAACAGTAAACAAGTATCAAGTACTTGTAAACAAGCAAAACAGTAAACAAGTATCTATGATTTGCATGCTGAAGTGTCTAGGGTGAAATGTATGGATGTCTACAACTGATTTTGAAACATGTTAAAAACAAAAATATTTACGAATGGACAGAGGAATGGATTAATCAACAGGTACATGATAAAGCAAGTACAGGAAAACATTAATGATTTATTCTGGGTTTTGTATTAACAAATTTAACAATATAAAATTTTCATTAAAATATTTGGGGAAAAGAGGAAGTTTGATTCTACTTTTTGAAATTTAGGTGAACATATTCGAAAGCAGTATTATTTTTTAAAATGGAGGATTTGTGGCCATAACCACTATTTTTCTAAAGTTAAGTCATATTATTCTGAGTATAACCTAAAATGTGTAATTTGAAATAACTGTGCTTCCATTACCTACTTTTATTAAAGCTGTATCAGAATACCTAATCTGTATCTACAGATGGAATGTAATTTTGAAAGGCATATTTTGAAAGCCAATTATGAATTGGTTTTAAATAACTGTCTTCCAAAGATGTAATTATTTACTTCAATCCAAACTTTTTTCATATACTGTATGTGTCAAGTTCTAATCATCTGGGAAACTTAATGGCTTTCTATTTTTAATTGTTTTGAATAAAGCAATCCTTTTTTTATTCCAGTGTTTTCTACATAGGGAAGCAAGGAAAATAAGTTTAAATCATAATAGTTGTGTTAAACTAGAATTTCTGAGTGACAATTCTTATTTCTAGTAATTCTACCAAGAAAGAAGCATTTCTAACTTTAGGTTTTTACATATGACAGATTATTAACATCTTTGAATTATTTTAGGTAGGTATATGAGAATATGGGTGTCTTCAATGGCTCAGTGGTAAACTATTTGCAATGCAGGAGATGTAAAGACATGGGTTCAACTCCTGGGTCAGGAAAATCCGCTGGAAGAGGAAACAGCAACCTACTGCCGTATTCTTGCCTGTAAAATTCCATGGACAGAGGAGCCTGATGGGCCACAGTCCATGGGGTCACAAAGAGTTGGACGTGACTGAGCACATAGAGTGAGAACTCCCTGTGGCTCCTTAAGATATTAATATAATCTGTAGTGGAGAAGGCAATGGCACCCCACTCCAGTACTCTTGCCTGGAAAATCCCATGGATGGAGAAGCCTGGAAGGCTGCAGTCCACGGGGTCGCTGAGGGTCAGATACAACTGAGTGACTTCACTTTCACTTTTCACTTTCATGCATTGGAGAAGGAAATGGCAACCCACTCCAGTGTTCTTGCCTGGAGAATCCCAGGGATAGGGGAGCCTGGTGGGCTGCTGTCTAGGGGGTCGCACAGAGTTGGACACGACTGAAGCGACTTAGCAGCAGCAGCAGCAGCAGCAGCAGCATGTTAGAACTGATAGTATAAAACAAGGACAACAAGATATATGGCAATTCACTCATTAATACAGATCATAATAATCTATTGGGGCACTCTGTCCCATCCAGCCCAGGGCAGTTACGGAATCCTTCTCAACACCATGTCGAGCAGGCATTACTAACTGGTCAGAGCTGACCTAGAAGAAACTTAGTGAACTTGGCCCTTGCCCATCTGTCTTTAGGTCATGGAAGTGGTGATGTATTAGTCACTTTACTGTCCACTACAAACATGATAGTTATATAACTGAGCTCTGTTGACTGGAGGATTCTCTATGGAAACAGTCTGAATTGTTAAAGACTTTTCAAACTATGTAGCTGAAAATTCTCTCATGGTAGAAGCAAAATAATTCTCATCTTTTTAGCAAAACCAATTTGCGCAGCATTGAAAGCAATATTAACCAAGAGTCAAATCTGAAGACACTGGTAAGTATCATATTTCATTTAGTAACTTATATTCTATCTCATTTCCAAAAGGTTTTGAAGGTCCTCAGGAAATAAATAGCACAGGAGATTTATTAGTTCATTTGTTTTCTTTTGTGTGGTTTTTAAAGATTGCGGAATCAAGATGTGAAGGAAACATGTTGCCTGCCTTATCAGTAAACAAAGGATATTGAGGCCATGGAACCAGCAGCCCCTGCAGCCACCCCTAACTGTGCCACCCTGAGGGGATTCGGGATGGAGAAAAGCAGGGTAGTGGTCCTAACTCGTTAAGGTGTGAAACAAAGGAAGGATTTCAATGAGCTCAGAGTCTTGCATCTTCCCATACACAGAAAAGCACTAAACTCATTAACTGAAGACGTCTGATTTTCTTTAATTAATGTTATCTTTTGATGTTCGGACTACCTGGTCTTTGTTGCAAAAACTCAGATATATTCTGGCTTCTCCCTTACCTCTGCAGAGCAGTCCCTCAGAGCTATGTGAGAGCCTGTCTTCCAGGCTTAAGTGCTCAGTTTCATCTGCCAAATAAAATATCATTCTCAACTTTTAGGTTGTGTACTTTTTTCATTCAACAAAGGTATTTTAACTCAATTTGCTTCTATAAAAACCTACAGGCTGGAGTGACTGTGACAAAAGGGCAAGAGGTGATCTCTGACTCTGTTTTTAAAATAGACCAGGACTAATTAAACATGAGAAACAATGACATTACTTGAGCTCCTGAGTCCTGCTATGCCTGAAGCAAATTCATTCTTGAAATTTTGTTATATTAGTCTCTTTATTTATTGCAGTTTAAGATGTGATTTCAACACCTGCAAAAAAAAGATTTCATTTTTTTCTGAAAAAAATCATTCTAATAAAAATACATATATAACTTGAGAAAAAGGGAATGAAGAACAACACTGAGGGAGCAAAAATAATATCTAAACATGCATGGAGAATTACATGTATCATAAAGTGTTCTATTTGCTTTATATGTGGTACTCATTTAATTCTCACAACAAATCAATGATTTAAATGTTACTATTATCTCCCTTATATAGATAAGGATATTAAAATGCAAAAAAATTGAGAGATTAACCCACCCCAGTCACAAAGTTAGCAAACGAGGGCACTACGAGTTGAACCCAAGCTCATTTGCTTCAAAACCATCTCTTAATCAATAGGTTAATCCACTTCTCTGCTTAAAGGTGGAGTAAATACATAGAAACACATCCTTTAGTCACATACACTTGCTAGAAATGGGCTGTCAATTTGTTTCAGACTTTCTCATGTGGTTAACAGATTACACAAAGATATGAATATAATCAGATATTGGTTCACAATATCCAGAATACAAATATGTATCAATTACTCATAGATATCAGAGATATCGTAGCTCAGTTGGTAAAGAATCTGCCTGCAGTGCAGGAGACCTGGGTTCGGTTCCCGAGTTGGGAAGATCCCCTGGAGAAGGAAATGGCAACCCACTCCAGTATTCTTGCCTGGAGAAATCCCAGGAACAGAGGAGCCTGGCAGGCTACAGTCCATGGGGTTGCAATAGTCGGACATGACTTAGCAACTAAACCACCACCATCATCAGAGATACCTAAGAAATTCCTTCTCTGAATTTTGAGAACAGAGTGATTTGCTGGACAACACTCTCAACAGATAAGAAATACCAGGCTAAATTTCATATAACTTCTACTTATATTTCAACTTAAGTTGAGAATTTCAGGACAAATTGTAAATAAATCAAGTTACTCTTCTAGAGGGCAAAAGTAATGCTCTCCAGTCATGAACAGCCTAGTTTTATCAAAGATAAAACTTAGTATACCTATAGGAAGGGGTGGATTTGATTGTTTCAGACACGACCCTCCATGTATATTATTTTAAATTATTGACTTGTTGACTTTTGTAAACTCCGGACAGCAGATGGTTGTGTTATAGTCTCTCTCAAAAAACTACAATGCCCAATTTCCCTCTTTCCCCCCAAATGGAAGATTTAGATGTTTTGATATTAAAAATTGAGGAGCTAAATCAAGTATCCTTGTCCCCAAAATAAGACAGTTCACTTCAAATGGGATGGACCAAAATAGTTGATGGAAGATCACTGGATAAAGCCAACATATATTAAGAAAACAGCTTTGGATCTGTTCTAATCCAAAGAGGGGGGAAAGAATGACACTCCAATGCTTCAAAGAGAGCATGACTGTGCTAGATTTTTTTTTCCCCATGGAAATCTTCAAAATTGGCATTATTGATTTTAAGTAATGCAACATCCTCATGAACGCTCTAAGATGAACCAGTTGCAAAACTAACCCCTAGGCAACACCCTGAGTTGACCTTTTGTATAGTTACTAGATATAAACCAATTCAACAACCTAGAATATCTGTTAAAAATAATGACATTTTTTGAGAAGCAGTTGATTGTGAGCCATGGTATGTTCTGACAGTAATTAGATATCTAGCAGGACCAGCTGTCAGTTGAGTTTAGTCCTAACTTGTAACAATAAAATCATCTCTATTTTCCTTATCTGTCTAAAGGAATGTGATCCAAAACTGGGTTGACATCTTAAGATCAAGTTACGAATGAGAGAATAGGCCGAATTTCTCTCAGCTTTACAACATAAGGAATTATTATTTTCTGTGTCAGGAGATCCTTGCCTGCTCATTCTGACTTTTTTTAGGGGTATTTTTGAGCTCTATATAAACAACTTCAAAGTTTTTACTGAGGTTAAGCAAGTTAGCTAGCTCTTGTGCATAAGGTCAAAGACAGAAAAGAGCAATAAAAATTCTGGAAAAGTTATACAGAGAATCCTGACAGAGTTATCTATAAGGTTATAAAGAATATATTAGTGGTCTACTCTACACTAGCTCTATCTAAATACCACCTGCTTTCCAAAAAAGTAGGATAATAACAGCCAACATACACTGATGTGTAATTTAATAGCAATGTCCTAGAGATTTGACAGTAATTACCTCATTTAATTCAAACAACCTATTAAGTTCAACACTATTATAATCCTAAATTATAGATGATAAAACTGGGCATAGAACTGACTTAATCTGCTCCAAATCACACAACTAGAGGGTGGATAAAAAAACTTAAAACACCACCAGTCTAACTTTCAGATCATGCTCTTATCACTGTGCTGTTATATTATTTTGGTTCATGAAGCCAACATTTACTTTTTCAGGGAGATTTAGAATATATCTTGAATGGGATATCCAATACACTAATGGATCTACCATTTGGGGAGGAAATAGTTATATAAGGGCTTTCCTGGCTCAGGAGAGTAAAGAATGGCCCAGCTAGTAAAGAATCTACCTGCAATGCAGCAGACTGTCTGCAACACAGTAGACCCAGGCTTGATTCTTGGGTCGGGAAGACCCCCTGGAGAAGGGAATGGCAACCCACTCCGGCATTCTTGCCTAGGAAATCCCACAGACAGAGGAGGCTGGCAGGCTACAGTCCATGGGGTTGTAAGAGTCAGACACAACTTAGCGACTAAACCACCATATACAAATGTCCTTTTAATCAAAAAAAGAATAGAGTACAGGCAACTATAGATTAAAAAATTAGATAAACTAGATTTCATCAAAATTAACAGCTTTGGGGCATCTGAAAACAATATCAAGAGAATGAAAAGAAAACCCAAAGAATTGTAGAACGTGTTTGCAAAGCATATTTCTGATAAAGGATCAATATCCAGAAGATAGAAAGAAGTTACAACTCAACAACAGCAAAAAACCCAAACAGCCTAATTCAAAAATAAAGGGCTTAAACAGATAATTCTCCAAAGAAGATACACAAATGGTCAAGAAGCAGACGAAAAGTTGTTCAACATCACTAATCATTATGGAAACGCATGTCAAAATCAAAATGAGATGCTACCTCACATCTGTTAGGATGACTACTATAAAAATAAACAATCCCTCCCCCAAAGTAACAAAAGTTAACAAGCAGCTGAAGACATTATAAACCTGTACATTGTAATGAGAGTATGAAATGATGTAGTCACTATGGAAAACAATTTAGTGGATCCTCTCCAACTTAGTCACTGATCTGCCAATTTCATCCTAGATATAAACACAAAAAATAATTTACAGCAGGGACGCAAAAGAAATCAAATTGTGATACATGAATAAGGGTGGAGTCAGAGGAGGAGAACTAGGGGTAGAACCAAGGGCAAGGAAAAAAGTTCTGATCCTGACTACAGCATGGATGAAAGCTGAAAGTGGTGAGCTACATGAGATAGACCAGACACAAAAGGACAGCTACTGTACGGTTACATCTACACGAGACACCTAGAAGCAGCATTCTCAGACAGACAGAAAGTTAGAGCAGAGGTGACCAGGACTAGGAGGAAGAAAGAGTAGAGGGTTATCATTTAATGGGCACAGAGTTTCTGTCTGGGCTAACGAAAAGTTCTGGAAACGGATAGTACTGGGTTGGCCAAATGGTTTGTTCACATTGTTCCATTACATCTTACGGAAAAACCCAAATGAATTTATCTGCCAATCTGATAGTAATAGTTTCACACACTGTGACTGAACTTAATGCCACTAAACTATACACTTAAAAATGGCTAAAATGCTAAATGTTGTCTTACGTATATTTCACCACAATAAAAATTATTTTAAATTAATAGAACCTACAATGGTTTCATCCAGGTGCTACTTCACCTGTAGAACTAAGCAGATAAATTATGAGATCAGAGCATAATTTGAAGAATTCGGAAAGTGTGATATCTTCACTGGCTGGCTTCACTACCTGTAGAGGACATTAGTTGCGCCCAAACAGAAAGGAGCCTACCTCCTATGAAGCTCAAGCTGGTCAGCAGGCCTTGGTTTATGAAGCTAATCAAAGTAAGCCCCTTAGAGTCAGGTGAGATATGGGCAGCCATGATCCTCACGCTGGGGTCCATCCCCTAAGGAAAGTGAACTGACATTTACAATAACTGCTGCTTAAAGATTATTACAAGAGTATCTGAAGAAGGAAAAATACTCATGTTTCTTTTTTTCATTTAAATTTATTTAATTGGAGACTAATTACAATATTGTATTGGTTCTGCCACACATCAACATGAATCCGCCACGGGTGTACACATGTTCCCCATTCTGAACCCCCCTCCCAAAACTCATGTTTCTAAAGCACATTCTCATACAGTTTAAAAATAGACAAAGACATTTTCATTAGCAACTGAATCCTCTCAACAATTGCAAAAGAAGGAAAAGTAAACAGTAACTTTACTGCAAGCCTTTTATTTTTCCAAAAAAAAAAAAAAAGGAGAATACAAAAAATAAAAGGGTTCATATCCTAGGAAAAGTTTGACATTTCAGGGTATTGGGTTTCCTTATCAGTGTTTATTATCTGACCACTCATTCATTAGTTCTTGCTGCTAACTGCATCAACATCCTTTATCATTCTCCAGAAAGTCATATGACATTTTTGTTCATAGTAGGTCACAATTAATTTTAACTTGAAGATTATTTCTAGAATTTTCTAACAGTGCTAAAATGACTGAATATACTCAGCATACCAGACAAATGTTGAGGTGCATGACAGATCGACCTATCACAGGTCGGTAGACGGTACAATCCAAGTGAATAGAGGATTCTAGAAGAGCAGTTATTCAGTCACACAATTCTTGGGTAATCTTGGAATCATGCTTCTGCCCTCAACAATTAAAATGCTACAGGTGCAACAACTTTGCATGGATTTCCAGTGGTTATTTGATGAAAAACTTACATGAGTTAAACAAATCAGAGTCCTAATAGGGGGAGCAATGGAAATCCAAATGAGCAGAATCCTCTCCATATTAGATTGGATCATGGAGAGGAACTCAGTGATCATGTGCAATATCTGAAATCAGAGACATGAAACAAAATAAATCAGACATACGTCAAAATGAGTACTTGAGTGAATTTCAGAATTCAGAAAAGTGCCTTCTGAATTCTGAAAAAGATTGTAGAAGCCATCTATAAAGCATGAAAAACTAAGTTTGCTATAGTAAAATAATTACTACTCTCTAAGAATGAGTAAATGTGCTGGGCCTACGAAATTACTTGAAAACACACAAAAACCATAGTAAATAATGCTCTCAAATAAAAGTCACTTTGACAAACAAACTTACTGCAAGAAGAAAGTTTTAAAGTTCTTAATGAGATAAAAGAAGAAACCACCTTTTTAAAATAGATTATTACCAGAAAGGCACAGGCTAGGATAAAAAAAAGCCTGTATTAAAATTATGAATACAGTACCCAATTTGGAAACTGTAATGGGTTTAGTCTTAGATTGGTATGAAATTGCTTTTGCTTTATGGTCAAAGGTAAGGAACTAACTCATTATCTCAAATTTTCTAAATAATGCCTCCTCCCACCAATAATGATGGCAATTCTTTTGATGTACTGAATTCTTCTATTCTAAACACTAAATTCTATTTATAGGATGTCTACAATACTACATACAAATCTACTATCCAATCTCGTACCAGTACAACTCAATTTTAATTCTTGGAGTTTAACAACAGTTTCATATCTGATAGGGGATGTTTTTATTTTTTTTGAAACATCTTTTAAACTGTTTTTATTATTCTTCCATATAACTTTTTAGAATAATTTTGTTAAGTTAAATTGAATTTCCAGCAAGTTCAACTGAGGTTTTATTAAAATTGGAGTAAATGTATCTATTAATTCTGAAACTAAAATACATACTAAGTGGAAAAAGAATCTAGAAGGAAAGACCTAAGAATATTAACGATGATTATCTTCAGGTGATGGAATTTTGAATCATTCTAAATTTCTTCATACTTTTTCATGTTTTTCAAACTTGCCACAATAGAAATTATCACAGTTATAACCAAGGATTGCTTATATATAACAGTACAGTAAATCACAGACTTGACATTGCATATAATTAAATCACAGAAATGCATGACTAATTTCTAAGATGCTTCTGTAACTCAAGTAAAAATGACAGATATCATGAGAAATAATGATTAGATGAATTGTAGGGACACAAAATATTATATTCATCTCCTTATACTCCATAGGAGTCAAATGCTATTACATTTTCTTTATCTTTAATAATTAATAAATACAGATTTAAGAACACATCTTAAAATCATAAGGATAATAAGTTTGGAAAGAAACAAAGCAGGATACAGCATGCTTGGGGCTGGTGCACGGTGATGACCCAGAGAAATGTTATGGGGAGGGAGGTGGGAGGAGGGTTCATGTTTGGGAACGCATGTACACCCGTGGTGGATTCATGTCAATGTATGGCAAAACCAATACAGTATTGTAAAGTAAAATAAAGTAAAGATAAAAATTAAAAAAAAAAAGAAACAAAGCATACTTTTCCAAACATCTGAAGATGGAGTAACATTAATTAACTCTACCATTTGTTGACTATGTGCCATGCACCATTTAATTTTCAGATAATTGGAATTACTAATATGGGGAAAACAATAGCAAACCACAAAAATTAAAGGATTTTGGATTTCAGTTGTGCCAGTCTGATTCCACAGTATGTTTTTTTAACCTCTGTACACATTTCCTCCCACAATAACACCTGACAGTGTTCCACAATGATACCCGTGGTACCAGGCAGTAGTAAAAGAACCTGCCTGCAAATGCAGGACATGTGTAAGAGACATGGGTTTGATCCCTGAGTAGGAAGATCCCCTGGAGCAGGGCATGGCAACCCACTCCAGTATTCTTGCCTGGAGAATCTCATGGACAGAGGAACGTGACAGACTACAGTCCACAGGGTCACAAAGTTTGGACACGACTGAAGCGATTTAACATGCATGCACACAGGCACAGAAAATTAGGTACTTACGTCTACTTCTCAGTATCAATTCTCTCCCTTTGATCAGTCTGTTGATTACAGTTTAGAATATATTTTAATACTAGCATTAACAATAATGAATTTTTCCAATATGGAACACAGAATATTCCTTCATTTATATAAGTTTTTCATGGCTCCCAGTCAAGTTTTAAAGTATCTTAATGTAAATCACTAGATTTTTTTTTTAAAGCTCATTCCTATTTATATTTGCAACAACTGTCTAAACAGAATTTATTCCATTATAGGCTCTATTATACTTTAGCTCCACTGTGGCCATGCGAACTATTTCTGTATATTTGTTTTGAATCTGGCCACAACGCAGGATAATTCTAACTTTTCAATTGATTCTCCTTAATTTTTAAAGGTACATAGTTACAGCATTTACAGATTTTCTCTCCTTTTTCCATTATTTTTACACTTCTCACTAAGCTAGTTAGAATTTTCCAGAATAATAACTGTTTAGCAGGTGACCTAGTCCTGGTACAGACTACAAAAGGAAAAGTGCTGGTCCAAGCTAAAAGGAAAGCCAGAACTAATTTTCACCCAGTCCGACTAGTATGGCCTTACATGCTGGAAAAGAGTTGCTGTCCTGACAACCCCTATATACCCACCCAGAAAGGTTAATGCTTCACATAGCAGAAGCCTTTGAAGACTCCTCCAGCTCAAAGGCTCCTGGCCATCCTGTCTGGTGGTACCTGCAATCTGCTTATTGTTTTTCAGTTGCTCAGTCCTGTCCAACTCTTTGCAACCCCATGGACTGCAGCATACCAGGCTCCTCCACCCTTCACTATCTCCTGGAGTTTGCTCAAACTCATGTCTATTAAGTCGGTGATGTCATCCATCTGTATCTCCTATACCAACATTATAAAACAGAATGTTGAGTGATCTGTACCGTTAAAGATATTAAAAATCCTTCTTTTCCTGAGTTTAGTAGTAGAAAATTATGTTAGATATTTAATACAATACCATAGAGTTACTTGGGATGACATTTGGAGATAATCTTTTTTAGCACAGAAAACTGCTACACTATAACCAATGAAAAACCAGAGCACCAATTTTACATAGGTTGTAAAAACAAATATATAAAAAATATGTACTTAGAACCAAGAGACTTAGGAAAACAGAGTATTAGTGATGACTATCTTATGAGAAATCTTTGTTTTCTTTTGCCTTCCATCTTTGTATGGTTTCCTCTTTTTCTTTACATAATGAGTGCGCAGTACTTCTACACTGACGGAAAAAGCCTTCATGTGAAAAAATGAATATAATTCAGTGCCCTCAAAAACGATTTGTACATACATGAGGTTAAATTAATGACCAAACAAATGTTTTAAAACAAAAAAGTGCAAGACATCAGCATAAACTGAACTATAGATGTGTAGCAGGAGGGAGATACTGGTCAAAGTACACAGTTAGTGAACATTATTTACAATTTACAGTCTTACCATTTCTGATAAGAATTTCAGGCTGTTTATAAGATTTTATGAGGGCAAAAAGGAAAAACTTAAGACTAACCTTCTTGGAGAAAACAGGTGAAATTGGTAAGCAAAAGTCACAACGTTTTAATGATGTGCTATTTTATTGTGTTTCTGTAAATACCAGCAACTTTAAGAACTATGGAGAGATCTGAGTCAAGGCAATGTTAAATACTGACAGTATTCTCAAAGGAGAAATTGTACCACTGTACAAGCTGCACCATTGAAACAAACCAGCATTGATACTTGACATCACTT
This sequence comes from Ovis canadensis, assembly GCF_042477335.2. Classification (NCBI taxonomy): domain Eukaryota; kingdom Metazoa; phylum Chordata; class Mammalia; order Artiodactyla; family Bovidae; genus Ovis; species Ovis canadensis. The sequence continues at coordinate 71,898,092 of NC_091246.1, forward strand.
GAATTCACTTGCTTTCCTCCCTCCTCAGAAAGGCTGAAAAACAATGTGTAATGAATCCTTTTCTCTCTCTATTTATCTCTAAGCACTCATGGAAAGAAAGACTTCAGGGTTCAGATCTGCTTTCAGAAATAACAAAGGAAAGGAACTAGGCAGAGCATTCTGATCCACAGAATCACAAAACATTACTGAGAGACGTCAGTGGCCATGCGTTCCATAGCGAAAGGCTGTGGGCCAGCCTGCACTTTGTCAGCCCATGTTCTGGACGCATTAGCAATAAACTATGAAAACACCAGCCCCAAAACAAAAGCTCCTACAAAATAACAATCACATGTCACCTGGTGTCCATGACATTTCATCAGAGCCCAGTGTGAATTAATCTAACAAAAGTGACGTGCTCTCATTGGGCTTCCCTGGTGGCTCAGACAGTAAAGAATCCGCCTGCAACACGGGAGACCTGGGTTCAATCCCTGAGTTGGGAAGATCCCCTGGAGGAGGGCATGGTATCCCACTACAGTATTCCTACCTGGAGAATCCCCATGGATAGAGGAGCCTGGGAGGCTACCAGTCCATGAGGAAGCAAAGAGTCAGACATGACTGAGCAAATAAGCACAGCACAGCCCTCACTGCAATTTAAATTAGTACAAAAATCTCAGATACTAGACTACAAAACCATACATGTAACTGAAGAATATATTGCTACATATCTTTATAATTTCTACAAACAACACCAAGTAGAAGTTAGCTAAGGAAGTTTGTTAAGCATTAGAAATAGGCTTATGAGTCTTTGGGTCAGTTGTTTCACTACTCTAAGTCTCAACTTCCTCACCTACAAGATAATAATGATTATGATAATAATGAGAATAATAATAATAATAATAATAATAATACCTTCCTCATGGGCCTGTTGTGAGAATTAAATAAAATATCAACGTGTGGATTTGTAATTGGTGTATAAAGATATGTTCGGTTTTTCTCTTCTCCTTGGGCATTTCATCTCTATTTTAATGTGAAGATCATTCTGAACAAATTACTATATGCCAGTCAGTATGCTTAAAAACAAACAAGTAGAGAGTGAGCCTAAACCCAACAATCCTCCAAAACCATTTTAAATTGCTGACAAATAGTCAAGGGACCTACCCAGGAAAATAGAAGAGATAATAGCAGAACACAGAGGGGCTGCTCCTTAACAAACAGCTTGAACCTTCAGCGGGGATAATATGCTTAAAATTAATGGAGGTCAAATAAGTAATATTGTTGTTTAACTGCTAATAGGAAAACAGAAAGCAGATGTATGAAACTAACAACAGAAAGGCTGCAAGGTGCTTCCAAATCCTTACATTGGAAGCATGGCCATAAAGAGAGTATTGCTTAATCAAAGGGTTCTAAGAAAAGTGATTTTATACCCCATGCACATGTATCTAACTAACTAAAGATGTTTAACCACATGAATTGAGAGACCTATTTTTCTGACCATGCTCCTGTAAAAACTTTAGTTACTCCATAAAAACTGACACATTTACCCCATGGAAGGCTGGCCCACTAACTGTCCCAGTTAAAGACACAGAGCACTGGGGAAACTGGTGAATTAGGGCTCCTGTTCTTTGTCAAGATGTTCTGCCTAGATGAAACCACTAGCATCTGTGAGTGCAGGAAACTGTGAATTTCCATAAATAACCACATTTTCATTTCACACCTCTTATAACTTTCAGATTGAAAACCTAGACTCTCCTAGGTCTTCTGTGTGGTTCATCTGTTACTAGCTGTGAATCAATCCATACGTGGGCTACCGAATCATTCCCTTTCATAACAGTGCAATAAACTGACTAATACATTTGAAAAGTCACAGGATGTTAAAGCAGCAAGGTCCTTAGAAATTCTAGACTGACTCCCTTATCATCTGGATGAGAAAAAATGGTGGCACAGAGAGGCCCAGGCATTAGACCAAAGTTGTACAGCAGATTAATTTCTAAATGAACAGCTAACAGGAAAGAACATTTTAATACTTCAATACTAGTGGTTTTCCAAAGAATTTTTAAAGGAAAAATGTTTTTTAAAATTTCTTCATTATTTGTTATGAAATCTTACACAGACCTCCAATATATATAATAGTCAGAGGTGCCAACTGATGGCCAAGGGAGGGACTGGCTGACCTAGCCCCTCCTTAGGCTTCTTCCTATTTGCCACACCTCCTCTACCCCATCCCCAGCTCTGGCCTGCACCACATCTCTGCAAAACCCTGGGATTTAATGAGGCGGAGTCTGAAGCTTTGCATGTATCATCTTGAAACTGTTTTTGCTGAAATTCTGGGGCTCCTTAACTGTGCCTTCACGACTGGGCTATGTCCTCTGTGATCATTGCGTGCTCCCCTGGGGCCAGAGGCACCCAGATCCACAAACCCTGTTCCTCTTCCTTTCCTCCTCCCCTATATATGTGCTCAACTTAACTGTTTCTCCTGGTGTCTCCTCTCCTTTTAGGCCATAGCCACAGACAACTCTATTAACTTCTCTGGATGTCTAAGCAAATCTATTTTAAAATATATCAAAGCAAAGAAAAACAGATTTTCTGGTTCAGAGTGTCACCACTGTTTTATAGTTGGCCCCTTCTTAACTTGGCAGTCTGTTGGAAAGAAAAAAAAAATGGAAATGTTCTTTTCCTGGGTTTTCATCATTCTGCTGGTGAACTGGGTGGACTCCTTCTCCAGGGGCTTGAGAAGCCCTGGCCTCTCCAATAGGCATAATCAAGTCAGCATGGATCATTAAGCTTTGGGAAAGTTGTGGTCTTGCAAAGCCAGTGCAAGGCATTCCAACAGAAAGCAACAGACAGAAAAAGACCACTCTCACTTTCTAACTGCTTTTATTTTCACAAGTGGTACAAGCTCAAAGCAAACCTTCCCCTCTACCACCATGATCCATAGTAGATACAGAATATAATGCCACTCCCTTTATTCTGCCTCTTCGTTCAGTGTTTCTCAACCATTAACATTTGTGAACCAAGAGCTTCAATATCTGGAATTGTCCTGTGCTTTAAAGGGCACTTAGCATTATTGCCTTCACTCACTAAAAGGACAGTTATGTCACTCCCCAATCACCGTGACAACCAAACTTGCCCCCATAGATTCTAAACACCTCGAGAAACCCAGAACCACCTCTGAGAACTGGTTCCTGGTCATTGCTGCCTCCATTTTTCCCTTCCTGCTTTTCCCCAGGTCAGGAGTCCTTCTCATGTTCCCAACACATCTTTGCAGCTCTGCAGCACCATCCATCAGAGTGTATTATCACATTATCCATGCGTGCATTGGTCCCCACCACTCTCCAACCCTACCTATGAATATCCTGAAGGTAGGGATCATGCCCGAACCTTCAAAATCTATTAAATGCTCAATAAATTTGCACAAAGAAAAAAAATGGATGAAATAAGCAAATAACATATGCAGGGAATTTGGTCTATGTTAAGGAAAAAATGTGATCATTTTTAAAAACATTTGGGAGCTTCTTCTCTTCTCAATTCCTTGAGACTACCTGAAAATGTATAATCTTGGAGATACTATGCAGAGATGTTTTTATTCTTTGGAGGAGTTTGTGTTACTAGCTTCAGCCTGCTTTTGACCCTCTTTGCTACCATTATTGGTAGGGAAAAAAATCTGATTCCACCACCAATCACAAATCCATTCGAACTAATTAAACTATCCTTACAGTACTGCAGTCAAAAGAGTTGCTAAACGGGGAATAAAAATCCATGTTTCACCTAAATGGAATTTCAGCTACCAGGATCAGAAATAAGGGTGAAGCAAAAGGCCTCACCAGGGTGTGTGATATGTAAGTCACACACCTGAAATACAATGACACAGGAAAGCATTCATGGGTTCCTTATGTATGAGGTTTCACACGCTTCAGTTTATTGAACCTTCACTATTTAATCTTTTAGAGGAAGATTACTACTACGGCCCCTGTTTCACAGATCAGGAAAGACATTCATCCCCCAGAACACAAACCTCACAAGTAGCTGAGCCAGGATTCAAGCTCATCCAAGCTTAAATTCACCTCCAAGCTCTGAATCACCACGTTCAACCATCTCCCACGCATGTAGGGTTCCTCTCTCCTGACAAAATTAAAGGCACTTAAGATATAAACCATTAAGTTGTGTCGCTGCTTCAAAGTCACACAGTACCTTAAGCTTTCATGTCACTGCTCCCATATCAGGCTGCTTTCTCAAGGAGAGAAGGCAGAAGACAAAAAAAAGATTGTTTGATGCCTATCATGTTTTAGGTGGTAAGCTTTACACTGAAATTTAATCCCTGTAATAAATGTACCTGTGTTGTCAGATAAGGAAATTGAGATTCCAAGGTTAAGACACCTGTCAAATTCATCATTCTCTGGGGTCACACACCTAGGGAAGACTCAAACTGGAAGGATGACTATTTCACACTATCACCTATATAATTTTTTTTAAGAGCTTAAACTGTAAAAACTTATTTTTTTAATATAATTTATTTATTTTAATTGGAGGCTACTTACTTTACAATATTGTATTGGTTTTTGCCATACATCAACATGAATCCACCACGGGTGTACACGTGTTCCCAATCCTGAACCCCCCTCCCACCTCCCTCCCCGTACCATCCCTCTGGGTCATCCCAGTGCACCAGCCCCGAGCATCCTGTATCATGCATCGAAAAAAAATATTGGAAGAGCCTGGAATTTCTAAAGTATTAACACATAGAAGTACTGACTCAGGCAGTATACATGATAGGAAAACATCACGTAAAACTGCCGTTTCTGTTAGGATGGTCACTTAGACGGCTGGTGGAAACCAAATGATACAAGCTTTCCCCCCCCTAAAAAAAAGGGAGAGAGAGAGAAAGGGAGACTTGCACTAGGGTAAGAAAAGAAATCTAGCAGGAGGTTTGCTGACTAATATTCTTCATCTTCAACCAAATTCTGGCCCATCAGCCCATGCTCAAGAATAATTTCCTGATTGATAATTATATTAAATTATGCAGATAGAGCTGTAGTTCTCAACTGACTCTATTTTGTGCTTTATAAAAGTCTTTTCTAATCAGTAAAGATTAGTTACAATATGTTTTGTATCAGTAATTATAAAGCGGCCATGGTATTTAGTACATTTCATTATATTTTCAAGCATCAGATTCTCAGGTTATTAAATTAGACATGCTACCGCTGGGGAGTCTGGCAATTTTTCCTAATTAACAATGACAAAAGGAGACAAAGGGAATATTGTTTCATGGTCCAAATGTATTCAAAAGCTAATATCTTCTACGAAACACTAAACTTGGATACACACCCACACACACACACACCACACACACACCCACACACCCACACAGCAGGCTCTACTTTTGCTGACCACTACAAAGCTGGCACTCAATAAAAAAATGGATTCTAAATGAAATCTTTATTTTCCCTCTATTTGTACTTTTGATGTTATTTTAACACAACTGCAATCAAAATGATCTTTAAGGAAATGTTACAAGTTATATATGGTCACCAATAAAAATCAATAAGGCCTCTTAAATAGTAGTTCCAATAAAACAAATTAAGCATAATTCTTACTTTCACAACTCAATGATGCTTGAAACGAAATCTTTTCATACTCTTTATGCAAGTATATCTTAGTAGTAGTTAGCAATTGGAAAAAGAGGGTTTTATTAGCAAGATTTCTGCTATTGCACGTCCACCTTGACTTAAGGGGTCAAGCGGTACTGGATCAATGTATTCAGGTGCATAAAGCATGCTGCTTCTTAGCTTATAGAAAAATGATAGCTACAGGTCGTTCTGCTCTTAAATAGATGTAAGAAATGGAAAGAAAAAATATCCTTTGCACACTGAGGTTTTTAACCGTAATAAAGTCTTCATAATCTCAAATTACAGTTCTGAAAGGAAAATGAGAAAAATAATCTTTTAATTTTCCTCCTCTACTTTCCAACATAACATATCTTTCCCAGGCATACTACAAAAATAAATATGGACAAGATTATAAACAAGAAAGTATCTCCACTGTCATAAAAATCAATACTATATATATACACACACACACAATGATATATATATACTATATAGATGCTTTTTTTAAATATACACCAGTGATGACATACATATAAAATATGTAAGATGTATATCATTAGTATATATTTTATATACATGTATAAACATCTATATTATCATTAGTATAGTTTATATATATAGGTATATACACACATCACAGGTATGTGTCTCATATATTTTCCCCATGATCTAATGCAAATACTTTCTTGATTGTAATATAGCCCATATTTATTTTGATAATATGCCTGGGATACATATGATGATGGCTGGCAATTATCATAGTGCAATGTGCTAGGCACCATTCTAAATGTTTTTCAGACTAACTCATTTAATCCTAAGGTAGGTACTGATATGATCCTTTTGCTCCTGGTGAACAAACTAAAGCACAGAGTCTTTCTCAGATCACACAGGATATCAGTGCTAGAATCATGATCTAAACCGTGGCAGACTGGTCCCAGGATCTGCATACTAAAGGCTAAAGCTACTTAGGGGTTTCCGTGGTGCCTCACGGGTAAAGAATCCGCCTGCGGAGAAACAGACAAAGAGAACAGACTTATGGACACAGGGAGAGGGGAGGGGAGGGTGAGATGTATGGAGAGAGTAACAGGGAACTTACGTTAGCATATGTAAAAATAGACAGCCAGCAGGGAATTTGCTATATGTCTCGGAGAACTCAAATAGGGGCTCGGTATCAACCTAGAGGTGTGGGATGGGGAGAGAGATGGGAGGGAGGTTTAAGAAGGAGGGAACATATGTGTATATATATATGGCTGATTCATGCTGAAGTTTGACAGAAAACATTCTGTAAAGAAATTATCCTTGAATTAAAAAGTAAATAAATTTTTAAAAAAAAGAACAAGCCGCCTGTGAATGCAGGAGAGATGAGTTCGATCACTGATCCAGTTACATCCCACACATCACAAAGCAATTAAGCCCATGGGCCACAACTGTTGAGCCTGTGCTCTAGAGCCCAGGAACCACAACTACTGAGCCCACATACAGCAGCTACTGAAGCCCGCACTCCCCAGAGCCCGTGCTGTGAGACGAGAAGCCCACACACCACAACAAAGAGTGGCCCAACTCACCACCATGAGAGAAAGCCCACGTGCATCAGCAAAGACCTTAGTCCAGCAACAACAAAAAAAGAGTTAAAAGTTACCTAGCCTGGCCCAGAGGACACAACACGTGTGGGTGCCCATCGCTTTCCAGCTTCATCAATATGCTCACTTTGGATCCTCGCTACCGGCCACACTGGCCACTTTAGTGCATTCTGTCCCCCGTACCAGTCACAGGGTCTTTGCACATCCTGCTCACGCTTGCTGGATCATTCTCCCCTCTCTTCCTTTTCAATATCAGCTCGTGTGTCACTTTCCCAGAAGCAGACTTTCTGTGACCTCCCTAACCACCTACTGCCCTATTAGAGGTTCTCCTAGCACTGTTCTCCTTCTTTGGAGAACAAGATTATACTTGCCTGTATAATCAAGTGATTGACACCAGCGTCTTCCACTGACATCGAAGATTGGGAACTGGGTCTGCCTTTGTTTATCTCCAGTATTTCTGCCAGTGTCCAGTACTGTGTACTGAATGGATGTAGAGAGGAATACACAGATTCCTTGCCATTGTAGCCTCTGAGCAAGTTAGTCTTTCAATGAGTTCTTCTGAATCTGAAGAACAAAATCTGCATATCTATAAAAGAGGGCCAAAAGGAGGCAGATGTGTCAGAGACCGAAGGGCCAGAAAGAGTGCGACATGGACCTCATTCATCCACTTAGCTGGCAATCACTAGGCAGGTCCCTGTTGAGTATCAAGGAATGTGGACGGCATGATGAGGACAGTTTCTAAAGGAAACAGTTCTGCTATGGCTAATTAAACAAATGCAACATAACTTAAGGGCAATATATTTACAAAGGGAAGACAGTGGAGGAACAAATCAAGTCCACATGGCTACAGTTGAGAATGGTTTCAGTGGTAAAGTCTGCGAGGAGACAAGTGAGTTTTCCAGGTTGATGGAAAAGAATTACATGAAATACTGTGTTCAAAGTTAGACACATATGAGAATACACAAAAGGGTTTGGAAATGTAGGACTGCCCAGGAAAGCCGGGAGTTGGGGCCCAGGAAGCGGCTAAGTGGTGGTCAGATTCTGGAGGAAACGAGACGCCGTGCACAGCAGTAGTTCTGCTGTGAGGAAACGTTCAGTGAGGAAATAACTGTAAATGTAGGATCAATATGACATAAAACGGCAGACCGTTTTCCCATGCCTGAGATGTTTCTCCTCAGCATCACCAATCCTTGCCTCCCACCCTCGACATGTTTGGAAAGGCTCTCTGCACTCGACCCATCACAGTTTCTGTCCCTCTCTTGGCTTCAGGGATCACCTCCATGAAGGTGACGCTCCAGACGCTCTGCTAACCCTGTATCCGAGTCTTATCCTCACACCTCTTACTTCCATCCAGGGATTTTCATCTCTGTTTTAGGCTTCCCTTGTCCTAGCATTCCAGTAGCTCCCTCTCATGACTTTCCAGCATCTATTAATATAATTTTACTCAGGATGGAAGCCTCACACTCACATCTCCCTCTCTTGCTGGACAAGTGAAGATGCTATGTTTGTGAGTATTGGGAAAATCTAACTGGTAGCAAGGTAGAAATTATATGTAATTAGGAATTGGGGCGGGCACTAGAAAAGCTGTCACAGCCTTCCATCTAGTTCCCTTCACTATATGGAGCTGAAATCCAGGCCACACTCTTGTTAACCATGTCTTTCGTATCTGTGCAGAGGAAGTATCTTCTTCTCACTCAACAATGGCCCTGAATATAGAGCTAGCAAACAAGCAAACACAGCAGAAGATAACTCTGGAACCACACAGCAGATATGCAAGAGGGAAAATAAGGAGGATCGCTCTGCCCAGTAACACATACTCCGTAGTCCCAGTGTCATCTACGCTTTTGTCAACTGGAACAAACGCTCCCTGGGCTGACTGTCTGCTTTACAACCACATCATAAAATGAAGCCTGCCAACCAATATGCCCTGCCCTCTTATGCAAAGCATACTACTAGGCATCTCACTGAAGAGCAAAGTATGTTGGGGAAATAGACATTCACAAATGCATGTCAGTATAAACTTAGGCTAGCTTATAGAATAATCAGTACATAATTGCATATGAAATACCCACCAATCCTATGCACTAATCAATCCAGTCTTTAAAAGTGCAGAAAATAACATAAGCAACTATTATATATATATATACAACCAAGGAAAATCAATGCCACAGAGGAGAATAACCAAGAGAAATAATCAGAACAACTGACACCAGAAGAACCAGAAATAATTTAGTTGATAGAATAGGGTATTTTAGCAGCTTCACTATCCACAGACAGATTACAAAGGATATTGCATCTAATGTCAGCAATGGTTGAATCTAGCTGCAGGGTATTAACGTATCCACTATACCCACTTTTAACATTCTTCTGTGTTCAGAAAAGTTTCTGAAAAGTTAACAGGCAAAAGAATATTAGTCTATAAAACAAGGACAAAGACAAGCTACTATAGTTGAGGAATGAAAAGTAAGAAAGAATTCTGAAAAGGAAGGTGGTGATGATCTGAATGAGTAAGTGACTTCCCTGGTGGTTCAGTGCCTAAGATTCCACACTCCCAATGCAAGGGGCTAGGGTTCAATTTCTGGTCAAGGAACTAGATCCCATATGCTGCAACTAAGACTCAGTGCAGCCAAAGAAATAACAAATAAATAAATAGTTTTTTTAAAAAGTCAAAAAAGTGAAAGCCCACCAGTTACTGAGGAAGACAAATTTTTTATATTTTTAAAGATTCAGATTCATTTTTTGTGAAATTTCAGAACACCAAGTATAGACAGAAGAATAAAACTAGCTTTTCCCACTAGAGAGAGGAAAAGTGGACTATCTATAAAAGACCAGATCAGACTGAGAACAAATGTCTCAAAACAACACTGAATACCAGATGACTATGTGGAAATGCATTCAAATGTCTGAGGGAAAACAATCTTAAAACTGAACTGTTCAGCTAGTAGACAAAAATTAATTTGGCAAAATGATGACAGTTTGGGTTATTCAAGACTCACAAAATTCACCTCCCATGTACCTAATACAGCAGACAATGTCAGTCAAAAATGACTTAAAGGTAGAAAAAAAATCCCAAAAGATACAGAGTGAAGTAAGCCAGAAAGAAAAACACCAATACAGTATACTAACACATATATATGGAATTTAGGAAGATGGCAATGATGACCCTGTATGCAAGACAGCAAAAAAGACACAGATGTGTATAGCGGACTTTTGGACTCAGAGGGAGAGGGAGAGGGTGGGATGATTTGGGAGAATGGCATTAAACATGTATACTATCATGTAAGAATCGAATCACCAGTCTATGTCCGATGCAGGATACAGCATGCTTGGGGCTGGTGCACGGGGATGACCCAGAGGGATGTTGTGGGGAGGGACGTGGGAGGGGGGTTCATGTTTGGGATCGCATGTACACCCGTGGTGGATTCATGTCAATGTATGGCAAAACCAATACAGTATTATAAAGTAAAAAATAAATAAATAAATAAATTTTTTTAAAAAAGAAAAAAAAAAAACAAAGAAAGCAATGTCTTTGCCACTGGAACATTATTGCTTGGTTAGCAAGGGTTTAGATACATAGAATTATATTGCTTTCTCTATGTTAAGTCTTAACTAGTACCTGGTACTGTTTTAAGTACAATGTAGATAATCATACTACTCTATTTATTGAACTTACAGACAAAGCAAAGGAGACAGAGATACAGAACAAGAAATAAATGCTCAAAACATCAATAATGGGGAGAGAGATGTGTTTAACAAAATGAGTAAGCACTGAGCGAAAATGGTCTAAACTTCTCATCTTCCATGGCTAGAGCCAACAGTTTGAAAACCAACTGGATAATAAAGAAAGGTATATCACAGAACAGCATACACAACAAAGAACGGCTGCGCATCAGGCACTGACTGGACAGGGCGAATGTGAAGGTAAAAGTTTCTAAGACGGTGGAGCCTTGAACCTCGTCCACTTTTCAAGTTCCTATTCAAAAGGGACATACTGTAAAATGAGCTTACAAACGGTGGCAAGAAATGTTCCTTTTGAAATATTTTCTCTTTTCATATTTTTTTTTATCCTAGGAAGCCTCAATACAGTGGCAGGTGTATTTTATATAAATGACCAAAATGTAACAATGTAAGTATGCCTCACATCTTGATCTCCATCTGTTTCCCTGTGAGAAAATTAAACAGCCTTGCAGCAGACATCCTTTCACAAATCATCCTTCAGATGGCCTCTGTGTGCAGCACATTCATCTGAGCCTTCCATCTCTCAAAGTTAGACTGACCTCTTCAGGCTCCGCTCATTGGACATCAGTGTTTTTCCAACACAGGCTCCGTCTTTACATTCCGCCAGCTGACTATGAAATTCATTTGACTACAGTGAAATCTGGCTTTCTTGAGGGGTTCAAGAGTTAACTGTTACCGAAAAAAAAATCTGTGGGAGGAAAAGTCTGTCATGGTTAATGATATGATTTATTGCAATTATAGAAAACTACCCTGATTGTTCAAATTGTGGTCTGTGGGCCTCAGCCAGATTAAATGCCAGGCTGCAACTAGCACAGGGAGGTAATCAAATAATTGACTTCACTAAATAACAGTTTTAAATTCCCACAGAAAACTTTCAAAAGTATAAATTGGTATTGTGTGATGGAGAGAAACAAAACCCCAAGATTTTAAAAATTAGACTGTGCAACAAAAACGGACCTAGTATTTGCTGACCAAAGCTAATTTGTAAGGCAAGTTTTCTTCGAAGTTATCTGAAGTTTAGAGGTTTACACAGGGCCAAAGATTTCATATAACCCAATAACTAATTATTATAACATGTAATAACTGCCATTTGTGAATGTTTGTGTCCCCCAGCAAAATTTCACATGCTAGAATCCTAACCTCCAATATAATGTTATTAGGAGGTGAAGCCTTTGGCAGGTGCTTAGGGTCATGAGTGTAGAGTCCTCGTAAATGGGTTAGTGCCCTCAGAAAAGAGACCCTGGAGAAGCCTGTCTCCTCCTTTCTACCATGGGAAGACACATGAAAAGTAACATAGAGACAGTACATATGTTTGATATTATCCACTCAGAAGATAGTCTGCCTGAACCAGTAGACTGGAGAGTGAAGGATGAGGCAGTATTTTTGAAAGTCTGTCAAGGGTCACAATTAGTTTATTCTAGTTAAGGAAAGAACTGGTCACCTATATTGTCAATGATACTCGTGTATGATCAAAGAATCCTCAGTGGTTAATTATGGAAATGCTATTTTAGTCTCAAAAGAAAATGGTACAAAAGATAATAAGGAAAATAACAGGTAATATGGATGCTTGCTATCTGCATTCTCTTCCAAAACCTCTAAGGGCAGTTTTTTTTTTTTTTTTTTTTAAATAACCCATTATGTCATCCAAAGCACATCTAGATCAAGCATTTCCAAACAACCACTAAAGGGCATATATTAACTATAGCTCCAATGAAGGCACCAGACTCATAAAGGTTTTTTTTATTGCATCCTCCCAACATGCATGAAATTAAGCTTTGTTCTAAAGTTTAGAAATGGGCTGTTTCCATCTTGCCTATGCCGAATTTACAATCTACTGAGACAACAGAATGGACAAAGAGAGATACCACAAGTAATCTACTAACGGCTCACCAGAGATATTCCATGAACACAAAAAACCATGAAAAGAAACACACATAATTCAGACATATTAACACACAAATCAAGTTGAATGGATGAGGAAGTGTGACCAGGAGACTAATGGATTAAGGTAAATGAACCCAGGATAAGATATTATTGGGTAGACATTAGAGAAAACTTGAAACAGACATGAAATATACACAGAAATGTGGAGGACGTAATCTAATTGGAAACACTGGCCATGAAATGGGGGTTGGTCATAACAGAGGGGGCTTCCCAGGTGGCTCAGTAGTAAAGAATCTGCCTGCCAACACAGGAGACGTGGGAGATGCGGGTTCAATCCCTGGGTCAGGAAGATTCCCTGGAGGAGGAAACGGCAACCCACTGTAGTACCCTTACCTGGAGAATCCCATGGACAGAAGGGCCTGGCAGGCTATCGTCCATGGGGTAGCAAAAGAGACAGAGGTGTTTACAGTCACAAGGGCTTAACAATCTCAGACCCTCTCGAGAAACAGGAGCTGAGGTGACTGGTAAAGCTGAGGCCATAGTGACCCATGAGAACAGTGGCTGCCAGGAACCAAAATCAGAATAAAAGGTTTTCAAAAATAACAAGGCAGATAAACAGACTGCAGAACAGAAGCCACGCAAGATGAAAAGTGAAGGAAACGCCCAATCAATTCCAATAGTCTGGGTGGCTGTGTGCCATTTCAGAGGACTGGACTTTCTAGGCTCCCAGCTAGGCATTTAATTTTGCATCTATGTGGTCTGTTTTTCTGTTCTTCTTCCTAATCGCAACATCCATTAGAGGTGGAACTCTGACAACACAAAAGCAAGCCCTGGCTATCTTCAGAAAGTCTCAGGGGTGAAAATCTGAAGTTGGTAACTATTCTCAGAAATGCATTCTGTTTAAGAAAACTCTTGGTGATTATTTCTTCATCTTTCTTTAATAGAGCAATATGTATTTGTCTCCAAAAGGATTTGTTTCTGTTATTCTGTGTATTGGCTTATTAGTCACAGCTTCTCTTTCATTCCTAAAATATGGTCAGATAATTTACTAATAAATACTGTCAGTTTTTTGTTTCTTTTTTAATGCTACCACTAGGGAGTAACCAAGAGTAAATACTGAGATTCTTTAAACACAGAAGGAAAAGAAACAGAAAGTCTTCCAACTAATGCAACTTAATATGTCTAGTTTATCCCAATATGAGGTTGTTAATAGGAGAGTTATGTGTTTAGTCATAAGGATATGAATAAGCCACAAATTCCTGAGTTTAGAATAAAGAAAGCCACCAAAGAACATCACTCTAACCCTAATTTTATATTTATTTTTATGTGTTAACCTGATTGGATCATGAGGTGCCCAAATATTTGACTAAACATTATTTCTGGGTATGTATGATGAATTTAAATTATGCACTTAAACTGGTAAAATCGGTAAAGTAATTTGTCCTCTCCAATGTGGGTGGGGATTATCAAACCCACTGAGGTTCTGAATAAAACAAAAAGGCAGAGGAAGGAAGAATTCAACCCTTCCTGCCTGATGCCTTGAGCTGAGATACTGATGTTCTCCTGCCTTCTGCATGCCTGGTTTTTAGGCCTTCAGACTAGGGCTGAATTATACCACAGGCTTTCATGGGTCTCCAGCTAGTATCAGGGGACTCTGAGCCTTCCAAATTGCACAAGCCAATTTCTTACAATCAATTCTCTCTCTCTCTATGTGTGTGTGTGTATATGTATATATATGTATGTATGCATGTATTTCCATATCTTACTGGTTCCATTTCTCTAAGGAGACCCCAGACTAACCTTGAGATTTCAAGGCAACCAGGCAAACTGAATTCAAACCCCCCTGAGGAGAGATGGGAGACGGAAATTGGAAAACTAGGAGAGAAAGAGGCGATAAACCTAAAAGCAGGAAAAACATCAGCTCAAAACTAATACATTTTTAAAGCCTGGAAGTAGGCTAGCACAGCGGTTTAGAAGCCCTGGGAGCCACAGACGAGTGAGCCCTTACCCACTCCCCAGCTCTTCTCTCTGAGCCACCACGGGTGCTTATGAGGAAGATGGTGAAGGGCAGGGAACCTGGGAGCACCGCCGGATGCCACAGGGCGCAGAGCAGGGCCAGGCGCGGGGGTGGGAGTGGAGGAGCACAAAGCGGAGTTAAACGTCTATCACAGCTCCAGAAATTATGCAGGTTTTTGCCTCCCCAGTTTTATTAAAATAATAAATTAATGAATTTGCTAATATTCTTACAATGAAATTTTACTGGGTATTTTAAAAATATTCTGTTGCCGTCTGTATTTTTATTCAAGGCTTTTTACATCAATAGTCATAACAGATTAGCTACAGATTTTTATAACCAATAAAGTTTTATACAGTCTTTATCATTTTGGGGATCAATAATAAATATGTTTCTATAATAAACGTGAAAGATGTCTTTTACTCTCCATTGGAATAGTTTAAGTATTATTACTGCTGTTGAGATATATAGACACACATATGTTTATATAAACGCTGTACACACATACACATATAAAAGAATGTTATTCAGCCATCAAAAAGAATGAAATAATGCCATATGCAGAAACAATGGATGGATCTTGAATCTAGAGATCAGTATCCTAAGGGAAGTGAGTGAGAAAAAGATTAACACTACACGATATCACTTATATATAGAATCTAAAATATGACAAAAATGAACTTATCTACCACACAAAAACAGACTCACAGACACAGAGAACAGACTTGTGGTTCCCAGGGCGATAAAGGGGAAAGAGGAAAGCCGGATTGGGAGACTGGGACTAGCAGATGCAAACTATTAAATATAAAATGGATTTAAAAAACAAGGTATTGTATAGCACGGGGAACTATATTCAACATCCTATAATAAATCATAACGGAAAAGAACAGGAAAAAGAATATATATAATACATATACAACATATATTCCCGTCCCTTACAGGCAAAGTCTTTTCCATGTGAATCACCAGGGGAGCCTACCTATCTATCTATCTATCACTAAATCACTTGGCAGTAGACCAGAAACTAACACAACACTGTAAATCAACTGCATGTCAATGAGAATTTTTAAACTGCAACTTAAGAGCTTATTTTCCTTGGAAGAGGAGACACCCGTCCAACCCATCATAGTCATAAATGGAGCAATTTTTTCTTTTCCAACTTCTTGGAATGAACCACAAAAATCCTAACGTAACTAAACTGATTCTCAATCTAGCTGTCTTTCCAATATGTCATACTGTCTCATGTGAAAGTTAATGACAGATTTATTTCATATGGTTTCTAGCTATTCAGTGAGCTTTTTGCACTATAAAGTGTCCAAAGGTCGTTTTATTTTTTTCCTCACAGTGCTTTGTAAAGTACTCTATTGGCACGGGGATGATCCAGAGAGATGATTTGGGGTGGGAGGTGGGAGGGGGGTTCAGGATTGGGAACTCATGTACACCCGTGGCTGATTCATGTCAATGTATGGCAAAACCAACACAGTATTGTAAAGCAAAATAAAGGGAAAAAAAATAAAAAAATAAAATAAAATAAAATGACAAGATAAAAAAATAAAAAAATAAAGTATCATCATTATTATGATATATCCTTGCCTGAGCAAATATTTCTGAGTTTTCAAATTCTTTGTGGTTAGCCATGTTCATTAAGTGACCTATACTTAACTTCAAGGTCCAGAGGAATATTGAGCGATATTCTTACTCAGTCTCAGAGAAGTATAACTTGACTGCCCCTAATTACACTAAGATAATGCAGCACAAACTCCTGTGAGAAGGCACTGGCTGTGTCTACTTAGAGAAAAATGGTAGTAGACTGGATGAGGGACTTACTCAGATACTCGTTTTCTGTTTTAAATAACCACATCCTCATCACTTCAAAACATGAATGTAACTGAATGCTTTCTGTTAGAATTCTGTGGCTGCTGGAAGAAATTACCACAAACAAGATGGCTGAAAACAATACAAATATATCCCCCCAGTTCCAGAGGCCAGAAGTCCCACACCCGGGTGTTAGCAGGGCTGTGTGCCCTCTGCAGGGTCTGTGGTTGAATCCATCCTTTGTCTCCTTCAGCTTCTGCTGGCTCCAGGTGTTCTGTGACTTGTGGCCACAGGATACCAGGATTCCAATCCCTGGGCCCTAGTCAACAGTTAGGGTAAACGAAGCACTTTTTAGGTTTATGATGCTCAAACATCACAGAATTACTGTCTTCTCCTTTCGTCTCAGAGAACTGTAGTGCGGTTATGGTTTTCATTTGAAATACAGTTCAGCTTATTTCTCTGTCTGTATTTTGATTTCTAGTTTTCCCCCTTGTTTGTTGATCTTATTTATTCATACCGTGTATCTAAAACATCAGCGTAGTTCTATACAATACCATGCATTTTAAGACGTCTCAACCTCTCTTCCCAATTATTTCTACCTTTCCACTGCATTCCCATTCCCGGTCTTTCCCTCTAGGTAACCAATATAATTAATCTCTCAAGTACCTTTCCTTCTTTGGTATATAAATTTCAGATGCATGTATTTTCTTATTTCCCCTTCTTTCTTATACAAAAGGTAGTATATTATACTCTTTTTCACTTTGCCTTTTCACTTCTGGAAGTCATGCTACAACAGCCGTAGAGATAAACCTCTCTTGTTTTACATCTGCACAATCTCCATCACATATATTTACCAGTTTATTTAATCATTCCTCAATATTTCAGCATTTCGGTTGCTTCCAATATTATATCATTACAAATTCCACCGCAACAACAAGAACTTCACATATGTGCTTCCATATTGTTAAAGGGGTACCTCCAGGGTAAATTTCTAAAAGTGAAATTGCTGGATCCAATGCCCAAACATATGTAGTTTGTTTTGTTTTGTTAAGATGGTGCCAAACTCCCCTCCACAAGGATGGCACCAATTTGCATTTCTGTCACCAGTGTGTGAGAGTGCCTATTTTCTCACAGCTTCAAACACAGAATGGGTTGTTTCACTTTTTAATTCTTGCCAATCTGATATATAGGAAATCATAACGCAGAGCACTTTAGTTTTCATTTTCCTCATTAAAGTGAGGCTGAAAAACTTTATCTGTTGAAGTGTCATTTTATATCTTTATCTGTGAATTGTCTGTTCGTGTACTTTGCACATTTTTCTACTGGTTTTTATCCTAATTTTTAAAGATTTCTTTATATATTAAGGATATTAGCACTTTGTGACACATGAGGCAAATGCTTTCTCTCAGTTTGTCAGTTATATTTTTTATTGCAAAGTTTTGTGTATTTCAGTCAGTTCAGTCTCTCAGTCATGTCCGACTCCTTGCCACCCCAAGGGCCACAGCATACGAGGCCTCCCTGTCCATCATGAACTCCCAGAGCTTACTCAAACTCATGTCCATCGAGTGGGTGATGCCATCCAACCATCTCATCCTCTGTCATCTCCTTCTCCTCCTGCCTTCAATCTTTCCCAGCATCAGGGTCTTTTCAAATGAATTAGTTCTTAGCATCAGGTGGCCAAAGTATTGGAGTTTCAGCTTCAGCATCAGTCCTTCCAGTGAATATTCAGGACTGATTTCCTTTACGATTGACTGGTTGGATCTCCTTGCAGTTCAAGGGACTCTCAAGAGTTTTCTCCAACACCACAGTTCAAAAGCATCAATTCTTTGGCACTCAGCCTTCTTTATAGTCCAACTCTCACATCCATAGATGACTACTGGAAAAAAAATAGCCTTGACTAGATGGACCTTTGTTGGCAAAGTAATGTCTCTGCTTCTTAAGACCCTGTCTAGGTTGGTCATAGCTTTTCCTAAAAGGAGCAAGCATCTTTCATTTTATGGCTGTAGTCACCATCTGCAGTGATTTTCGAGCCCCAAAAAATAAACTCTCACTGTTTCCATTGTTTCCCCATCTATTTGCCATGAAATGATCAGACCAGATGCCATGATCTTAGTTTTCTGAATGTTGAGTTTTAAGTCAGCTTTTTCACCCTCCTCTTTCACCTTCATCAAGAGGCTCTTTAGTTCCTCTTCGCTTTCTGCCATAAGGGTAGTGTCATCTGCATATCTGAGGTTATTGATATTTCTTCCAGCACTCTTGATTCCAGCCTGTGCTTCATCCAGCCTGGCATTTCGCATGATATACTTTGCATGTAAGTTAAATTAGCAGGGTAGTAATATATAACCTTGACATACTCCTTTCCCTGTTTGGAACCAGTCTGTTGTTCCATATCTGGTTCTAACTGTTGCTTCTTGACCTGCATACAGACTTCTTAGGAGTCAGGTCAGGTGGTCTGCTATTCCCATCTCTTTCAGAATTTTCCACAGTTTGTTGTGATTCACACAGTCAAAGGCTTTGGCATAGTTGATAAAGCAGAAGTAGATGTTTTTCTGGAACTCTCTTGCTTTTTCCATGATCCAACGGATGTTGGCAATTTGATCTCTGGTTCCTCTGCCTTTTCTAAAACCAGCTTTAACATTTGGAATTTCACAGTTCACATACGGTTGAAGCCTGGCTCGGAAAATTTTGAGCATTACTTTACTAGCGTGTGAGATGAGTGCAATTGTGCGGTAGTTTGAGCATTCTTTGGCATTGCCCTTCTTTGGGATTGGAATGAAAACTGACCTTCTCCAGTCCTGCGGCCACTGCTGAGTTTTCCAAATTTGCTGGCATATTGAGTACAGCACTTTCACAGCATCATCTACGATTTGAAATAGCTCAACCAGAATTCTATCACCTCCACTAGCTTTGCTCGTAGCAATGCTTCCTAAGGCCTACTTTACTTCACATTCCAGGATGTCTGGCTCTAGGTGAGTGATCACACCATTGTGGTTATCTGGGTCGTGAAGCTCTTTTTTGTATAGTTCTTCTGTGTATTCTTGTCACCTCTTCTTAATATCTTCTGTTCTGTTAGGTCCATAGCATTTCTGTCCTTTATTGTGCCCATCTTTGCATGAAATGTTCCCTTCGAATCTCTAATTTTCTTGAAGAGAACTCTAGTCTTTCCCATTCTATTGTTTTCCTCTATTTCTTTGCAATGATCACTGAGAAAGGCTTTCTTATCTCTCCTTGCTATTCTTTAGAACTCTATATTCAAACGGGTATATTTTCCTTTTCTCTTTGCCTTACACCATTGTCCCTGAGACAGTTTTTCTGTAGTAAATTTTATTAATCATTTATTTTATTGCCTCAGTATTTTTTAAAGGTTTTATGTATTTATTTTCTGGCTGTGCTGAGTCTTTGATGCTGTGTGCAGGTTTTCTCTAGCTGCAGCAAGCTGGGGTCTCTCTTCATTGCCGTGTGCGAGCTTCTCACTGAGGTGGCTTCTCTGTTTGTGGAGCACAGACTCCAGGCAAATGGCCTTCAGTTGCGGCTTGTGGGCTCTAGAGCACTGCCTCAGCAGCTATGGCGCACAGGCTTAGCTGCTTCGCAGACTAGAAATTTTCCAGACCAGGGACAGGAGTGGTATCCCTCGTACTGCAAGGTGGATTCTTAACCACTGGGCCACTAGGGAAGCCCTGCGTCAGTATTTTGAGGCCCAGCTAAAAACCCTTTCCCTTCACATAGGTAAAAGAAGAATTATGTACATTTTCTTCTATTATATATACAATTTTAGTTTTTAGGTTTGGATCTCTGATCCATCTGGAGTTTATTCTCATGTATGATGTGAGTTATAAATCTAATTTTATCTTTTTCCAGATGACTAATAAGTTATCCTAGAATTACTTAGTTAAAAGTCCATCTTTGCTATGTAATTTGACATGACATCTTTATAATAAATACAGTTTTAGATATTCCTGGATCTATTTCTGGACTTTTTATTCTATTCCATTGACCTTTCCCTTCGTGTTTTAAGTATAGAGTATTGTGGCATGTTTTAATGCCTGGTAGGGCTACTTTGCCTGCATAGCTTTTCTTTTTTAGTGTTTTCCTTGCTATTCATCATTCCACATAAACTCTAATATCAACTCATCCAACTTCATCTTTACAGTGTTGGTCGCCTTTTCAAGATGAAGGGAGGGAGTCTTTATTCACATACTTCTGTGTCTGTCACAGGTGTTTTAAAGATTACCTTTTCGGTTTTTGCAAACTAATTTTAAGTATTTAATCTCTTTTGTTGCTATTTAAATGTGGTTTCTCTACCATTATGTCTGCACACTGGTTACTGTTTCTCTATCTGAAGACAAGCGATTTCAATTTCCTTATGTTAATTTTATACGTTGTTACTTTACTGAATTTCTTTTATTGTGTGAGAAAGTCTTACCATTGTTCCCCTAGAGTTTTCCAAGTACATGATCATATTATCGGCAAACAGAAACAATTCTATTTCTTCTTTTCCAATTCTTAGCTTTCTAATTGCCTGGTCCTATTCTAAGACAATGTTGAATGGTAGTACAGATAGTAGCATATTTTCCTTGTTCTCAGTATTAATGGAAGTACCTGTAGTATTTCTCCAAAGATGTTAGCCTGAAGAATGAGCCACAGGGATTCACTGGTAGCTCACTGGTAAAGCATCTGTCTGCTAATGCAGGGGATCTGGGTTCGATCCCTGGTCTGGGAAGATTCCACGTGCCTTGGAGCAGCTAAACCTGTGCACCACAACTACTGAGCCAGCGCTCTAGGGCCCATGAGCTGCAGCCACCGAGAAGCCTGCATGCCTAGAGCCTGTGTTCCACAACAGGAGAAACCACCGCAGTGAGAAGACTGAGCACCACAAAGAGAGGAGCCCCTGCTCGCTGAGACTAGCGAAAGCCCACGCACAGCAGCGAAGACCTAGCGCAGCCACAAGTAAGCAAGTCTAAAAAAAAAAAGAACCACTTACACATTGTTAATTTTTGTTCAAAGACTTTTTAGCATCTCTGGAGATACTTGTAGGATCTGTTTTTCTCCTTAGATCTGTTCCTGTGGTGTATCATTTTACTGAATTTCTTAATTGTGAACCAAGCTTGCCCTCCTGGAATAAATGCCACTTAATCATGGTTTACCAGATTTTTATTGTAGTGTTGGATTCTGCTTGCTGATGTTTTATTAAACTTTGCACCAATATTCCTAAATGATATTGGTAATAGTTTTCTAATTATAATTTCATTAGCTTACTTATTTATTAAAAAGAATTTCAATACTTTTAAATACATTATAAAGCTGTGGGTATATCTAGACTTTGATGGTTTGGAAGAATTCCCCTGTGAAATCATAAGGATCTGGTGTTTCTTCATGAAGTAGCTGCTTTAAAATCATCTCTATTTCTTTGATGGAACTGTCTGTTTAACCTTCTTTTCATAACAAAGACAATTTCTTTAGGAAACTGTCTATTCCACACCGGTTTTCAAATTCATTTGCAAAGATGTTGGCAAAACTGTCTCTAATGATTTTTTTAAATTCTTCTGTTTTGACAGTTATTTCTGCCAATTCTTATTTTGAATATTTATACTTTCTCATTAGGTTAGTTCAGGGTTTGTATATTTTGCTAATTTTTCCAAAAACCTGTTTCTGGCTTAATTATATCTAATTTTATTCATTTTGTTTATTATCTTCCTCCTTTTCCTTTCATTTGTTTACATTTTCTAGCTTTTTGAGTCTGGCATTTGTTAATTTTCATTTTTCATTTTCATAGGTGTTTTAAGAAAATTCTTCTAATCAATTCTTCTTTTAATCATTACTTTAACATATAACAGATTTCTCTATCATCTTCATTTTTAATTTAGTGTGAGATGTACAATGAAATATATTAAATTCATATCATCAGACCTTTTGCTGAAGCTTAACTCTTCATGTGTAGTTCAGTTCAGTTGCTCAGTCATGTCCAACTCTTTGCGACCCCACGGACTGCAGCATGCCAGGCTTCCTTGTCCATCACCAACTCCCAGAGTTTACTCAAACTCATGTCCATCGATCAGTGAGGCCATCCAACTATCTCATCCTCTGTCATCCCCTTCCCCTCCCACCTTCAATCTTGCCCAGCATCAGGGTCTTTTCAAATAGCTGGTTCTTCACATCACGTGGCCAAAGTATTGGAGTTTCAGCTTCAGCATCAGCCCTTCCAATGAATATTCAGGACTGATCTCCTTTAGAATGGACTGGTTGAATCTCCTTGCAGTCCAAGGGACTCTCAAGAGTCTTCCCAACACCACAGTTCAAAAGAATCAATTCTTGTGTAGTGGAATTCTGATATTCTCAAGAAAGCTCCCAGTTACGAGTTCTTGAGTTCTTGTATATTTAAAAGATATGATAATGCTGTTCTGTTAACTAGTCATTCTCTTTCAGGCTAAAGCTAAGCTAAATCCAGTACTTTTTAGTATGATCTAGTTATCTTTCATTTTAGAAGTGCTTTTCAGCATCGGACAGAGGAGCCTGGTAGGCTACAGTCCATAGGGTTGCAAAGAGTTGGACACCCCATGCCCGAGGCCAGGAGCAGTGGCCGGGAGGAGCCACCCTGTGCCCGAGGCCAGGGGTGGCGGCCAGGAGGAGCAACCCCACATCCAAGGAGCAGTGGCTGCGCGGGCACAGGAGGGCCTAGAGGAGCCATCCCACGTTGTAGGTCACGAAGGGCTGCGGTGAGGAGATACCCCTCACCCAAGGTAAGGAGCAGCAGCTGCACTTTGCTGGAGCAGCCGTGAAGAGATACCCCACGCCCAAGGTAAGAGAAACCCAAGTAAGATGGTAGGTGTTGCAAGAGGGCATCAGAGGGCAGACACACTGAAACCATACTCACAGAAAACTAGTCAATCTAATCACACTAGGACCACAGCCTTGTCTAACTCAATGAAACTAAGCCATGCCCACGGGGCAACCCAAGACGGGCCGGTCCTGGTGGAGAGGTCTGACAGAATGTGGTCCACTCCCAAGATGGGTGGGTCCTGGTGGAGAGGTCTGACAGAATGTGGTCCACTGGAGAAGGGAATGGAAAACCACTTCAGTATTCTTGCCTTGAGAACCCCATGAACAGTATGAAAAGGCAAAATTATAGGATACTGAAAGAAGAACTCCCCAGGTAAGTAGGTGCCCAATATGCTACTGGAGATCAGTGGAGAAATAACTCCAGAAAGAAGGAAGGGATGGAGCCAAGGCAAAAACAATACCCAGCTGTGGATGTGACTAGTGATAGAAGCAAGGTCCAATGCTGTAAACAGCAATATTCCATAGGAACCTGGAATGTCAGGTCCATGAATCAAGGCAAATTGGAAGTGGTCAAAAAAGAGATGGCAAGGGTGAACGTCGACATTCTAGGAATCAGCGAACTAAAATGGACTGGCTGCTGCTGCTGCTAAGTCACTTCAGTCGTGTCCGACTCTGTGCAACCGCAGAGATGGCACCACCAGGCTCCCCCGTCCCTGGGATTCTCCAGGCAAGAACACTGGAGTGGGTTGCCATTTTTAACTCAGATGACCATTATATCTACTACTGTGGGCAGGAATCCCTCAGAAGAAATGGAGTAGCCAGCATGGTCAACAAAAGAGTCCAAAATGCAGTACTTGGATGCAATCTCAAAAACGACAGAATCTCTGTTCGTCTCCAAAGCAAACCATTCAATATCACGGTAATCCAAGTCGATGCCCCAACCAGTAATGCTGAAGAAGCTGAAGTTGAACAGTTCTATGAAGACCTAGAAGGCCTTTTAGAACTAACACCCAAAAAAGATGTCCTTTTCATTATAGGGGACTGGAATGCAAAAGTAGGAAGTCAAGAAACACCTGGAGTAACAAGGAAATTTGGCCTTGGAATGCGGAAAGAAGCAGGGCAAAGACAAATAGAGTTTTGCCAAGAGAATGCACTGATCATAGCAAACGCCCTCTTCCAACAACATAACAGAAGACTCTGCACATGGACATCACCAGATGGTCAACACCGAAATCAGATTGATTATATTCTCTGCAGCCAAAGATGGAGAAGCTCTATACAGTCAATAAAAACAAGACCAGGAGCTGACTGTGGCTCATCATGAACTCCTTATTACCAAATTCAGACTTAAATTGAAGAAAGTAGGGAAAACAGCTAGACTATTCAGGTATGACCTAAATAAAATCCCTTATGATTATACAGTGGAAGTGAGAAATAGATTTAAGGGCCTAGATCTGATAAATAGAGTGCCTGATGAACTATGGAATGAGGTTTATGACATTGTACAGGAGACAGGGATCAAGACCATCCCCACGGAAAAGAAATGCAAAAAGCAAAATGTCTGTCTGGGGAGGCCTTACAAATAGCTGTGAAAAGAAGAGAAGCAAAAAGCAAAGGAGAAAAGGAAAGATATAAGCATCTGAATGCAGAGTTCCAAAGAATAGCAAGGAGAGATAAGAAAGCCTTCTTCAGTGATCAATGCAAAGAAATAGAGGGAAATAACAGAATGGGAAAGACTAGAGATCTCTTCAAGAAAATTAGAGATACCAAGGGAACATTTCATGCAAAGATGGGCTCGAGAAAGGACAGAAATGGTATGGACCTAACAGAAGCAGAAGATATTAAGAAGAGGTGGCAAGAATACACAGAAGAACTGTACAAAAAAGATCTTCATGACCCGGATAATCACGATGGTGTGATCACTCATCTAGAGCCAGACATCCTGGAATGTGAAGTCAAGCGGGCCTTAGAAAGCATCACTAGGAACAAAGCTAGTGGAGGTGATGGAATTCCAGTGGAGCTATTTCAAATCCTGAAAGATGATGCTGTGAAAGTGCTGCACTCAGTATGCCAGCAAATTTGGAAAACTCAGCAGTGGCCACAGGACTGGAAAAGGTCCGTTTTCATTCCAATCCCAAAGAAAAGAATGTTCAAACTACCGTACAATTGTACTCATCTCACATGCTAGTAAAGTGATGCTCAAATTCTCCAAGGCAGGCTTTAGCAATACATGAACCATGAACTTCCTGATGTTCAAGCTGGTTTTAGAAAAGGCAGAGGAACCAGAGACCAAATTGCCAACATCCACCAGCAAGAGTTCCAGAAAAACATCTATTTCTGCTTTATTGATTATGCCAAGCCTTTGACTGTGTGGATCACAATAAACTGTGGAAAATTCTTCAAGAGATGGGAATACGAGACCACCTGACCTGCCTCTTGAGAAATCTGTATGCAGGTCAGGAAGCAACAGTTAGAACTGGACATGGAACAACAGACTGGTTCCAAATAGGAAAAGGAGTACGGCAAGGCTATATATTGTCACGCTGCTTATTTAACTTATATGCAGAGTACATCATGAGAAATGCCAGGATGGAAGAAACACAAGCTGGAATCAAGACTGCCGGGAGAAATCTCAATCACCTCAGATATGTAGATGATACCACCCTTATGGCAGAAAGTGAAGAGAAACTAAAAAGCCTCTCGAAGAAAGTGAAGGAGGAGAGTGAAAAAGTTGGCTTAAAGCTCAACATTCAGAAAACGAAGATCATGGCATCTGGTCCCATCACTTCATGGGAAATAGATAGGGAAACGGTAGAAACAGTGTCAGATTTTATATTTTTGGGCTCCAAATCACTGCAGACGGTCACTGCAGCCATGAAATTAAAAGACCCTTCTCCTTGGAAGGAAAGTTATGACCAACCTAGACAGCATATTCAAAAGCAGAGACATTACTTTGCCGACTAAGGTCCGTCTAGTCAAGGCTATGGTTTTTCCAGTGGTCATGTATGGATGTGAGAGTTGGACTGTGAAGAAAGCTGAGCACCGAAAAACTGATGCTTTTGAACTGTGGTGTTGGAGAAGACTCTTGAGAGTCCCTTGGACTGCAAGGAGATCCAACCAGTCCATTCTGAAGGACATCAACCCTGGGATTTCTTTGGAAGGAATGATGCTAAAGCTGAAACTCCAGTACTTTGGCCACCGCCTGCGAAGAGTTGACTCATTGGAAAAGACTCTGATGCTGGGAGGGATTGTAGGCAGGAGGAGAAGGGGATGACAGAGGATGAGATGGTTGGATGGCATCACTGACTCAATGGACGTGAGTCTGAGTGAACTCCGGGAGTTGGTGATGGACAGGGAGGCCTGGCGTGCTGTGATTCATGGAGTCGCAAAGAGCTGGACACGACTGAGTGCCTGAACTAAACTGAATGCTGTTCTGTTACTGATGTACTTTGTATGTTGTTTTTGAATGTTTAAAGCCACCCTATAAACATATTTATAACATATTTTACATTTTTTGCTATGTTACTCTAAGGACTTTTTAAAAAAGCTATATAGTCTAATTGTTTTACTCAGCTAGGTCTGAAAGTTACCTGTTAGGAGTCAGAGTTAGTTGTTTAGAATCAATATTCCCTGCTATTTAGTAAGCCATTTTAATATGTAGATTCTAACCTTTAACTTCCAAGAAGTAATTTATAGTTTTAAATATTAATTGTTCCATTGTTATATGTATCATTTTTCAGGGAATCCAATTACACCTAATTGGATCATGTTTACCTGTGCTTCATTTCGAATACTTCTCTTTTAAAATTTCTTTATTAATGTCAATTTTCATTCCTGTGATATTTTCCTGATTTTCTTTAATGCTCTTATTTTCATTTGATTCTCATATTCCTTAGGGAATTTTTTAAATTAGTCTTCATTCCTTTAAGAATTAGACTATTTCTTCAATGTTTTTCCAGAATTTAACTAACCCTTAGTAACTTTCAGTTCATTTCAGTTCAGTTGCTCAGTCGTGTCCGACTCTTTGAGACCCTATGAATTGCAGCACGCCAGGCCCTCCTGTCCATCACCAACTCCCAGAGTTCACTCAGACTCACGTCCATCGAGTTCGTGATGCCATCCAGCCATCTCATTCTCTGTCGTCCCCTTCTCCTCCTGCCCCCAATCCCTCCCAGCATCAGAGTCTTTTCCAGTGAGTCAACTCTTTGCATGAAGCGGCCAAAGTATTGGAGTTTCAGGTCCAGCATCTGTCCTTCCAATGAACACCCAGGACTGATCTCCTTTAGAATGGACTGGTTGGATCTCCTTGCAGTCCAAGGGACTCTCAAGAGTCTTCTCCAACACCACGGTTCAAAAGTGTCAATTCTTCAGTGCTCAGCTTTCTTCACAGTCCAACTCTCACATCCGTACATGACCACTGGAAAAACCATAGCCTTGACTAGACAGACCTTTGTTGGCAAAGTAATGTCTCTGCTTTTCAATATGCTATCTAGGTTGGTCATACTTTCCTTCCAAGGAGTAAGTGTCTTTTAATTTCATGGCTGCAGTGACCGTCTGCAGTGATTTTGGAGCCCCCCAAAATAAAGTCTGACACTGTTTCTACTGTTTCCCTATCTATTTCCCATGAAGTGATGGGACTGGATGCCATGATCTTCATTTTCTGAATGTTGAGCTTTAAGCCAACTTTTTCACTCTCCTCCTTCACTTTCATCAAGAGGCTTTTTAGTTCCTCTTCACTTTCTGCCATAAGG
Source organism: Ovis canadensis (assembly GCF_042477335.2). Lineage (NCBI taxonomy): Eukaryota > Metazoa > Chordata > Mammalia > Artiodactyla > Bovidae > Ovis > Ovis canadensis. The sequence goes on from NC_091246.1 coordinate 71,926,233, forward strand.
GTGGTATCATCTGCATATCTGAGGTTATTGATAGTTCTCCCAGCAATCTTGATTCCAGCTTGTGCTTCTTCCAGCCCAGTGTTTCTCATGATGTGCTCTGCATATAAGTTAAATAAGCAGGGTGACAATATACAGCCTTGACATAGTCCTTTACCTATTTGGAACCAGTCTGTTGTTCCATGTCCAGTTCTAACCGTTGCTTCCTGACCTGCATATAGGTTTCTCAAGAGGCAGGTCAGGTGGTCTCGTATTCCCATCTCTTTCAGAATTTTCCACAGTTTATTGTGAAAAGGAAGACCACCCCTAATCCATCCAGTTTTTTCCCTAGCAAAGGCGGGTGCACAGATAGGGGTACCTAGCACACCTTGTCCTCACATCTCCAGGTACAAACTCCACCTTGGAGACATGTGACACTAACCGCCAACTTCCCTGCTCCCTCCCCTTATTAAATTTTAATCAACTTTTAAATCTTGTGTCCAAACCTATTATTGATTTTTAAATTGGTGCTCCCTACAAAAGTAGTTTTTCTAATTTTCAATTTGTTTATTTGGGAATATTTCATTTCATGTGACTGAGCTCGTAGAATTTTCATTCGATGAATTAATCCGCTTCTCATTTCTTGCTATATTTTTATGGTAGTCACATATAAATGAAGACTGTTCATGCCTCTGCATTTCTGTGTACAGGTAGTTTAGAGCGGTTTACGAGACGCCTACTGTAAGAGCACATTCTTCTATCAGGGCACTAAAATGCGACACGTGTGTGCACTCATGCACGCGTGTTCAGTGATATCGGCTCTTTGTGACCCAGTGGAATATAACCTCCCAGGTTCATCTGTCCATGAGATTTTCCAGGTTAGAACACTCCAGAGGCTCTTCCCAATCCAGGGATCAAACCCACGTCTCCTGTCTCTCCTGTACTGGGCTGCAGGTTCTTTACCAGGTGAACCGCCACGGAAGCCCAAAATGCGGTCGATCTACTGAATGCCTTTTTTTTTTTTTTTTTTTTACTGAATGGAAGATTCTTTCAATTCTATGGTACCCTACAACTTTCCTAGTTTTACACCATGGTTTCATATAATTCTATAATAACCCTTTTCCCTTTATCCCTATGTTACCCCTCTTCCTTCCCTCGCCTCACTGGTAACCACTAGTTTGTTCTTTATAACTTTAAATCTGCTGCATTGTTTTATTGACTAGTTTGTTGTATTTTTTTAGACTTTAAATGTAAATGGTATCTATAGTATTTGTCTTTCTCTGCTTATTTCACTTAGCATAATGCCCTCCAAGTCCACCCATGTTGCTGCAAATTGCAAAATTCATTCTTTTTTTTATCACTGAGTAGTATTTAATTGTATATACATACACCATATTTTCTTCATTCATCTGTTGATGGACACTTAGGTTGCTTCAATACCTTGGCAATTGTAAATAACGCTGCTATGAACACTAGGATACATGAATCTTTGTGAATTAGTGTTGTTTCTTTTTGATATATGTCCACATAATTAACTGGCTGAAAGTGAAAAATATGAGACCAAAAGAAAAAGCAGAAATTTGGGGGAGCAGATCCATGGTAAGTAACTAATGCAGTAAGATACCTTTGTTAAGTAGGAAACAAGATATTTGGTAATCACTTTCTGAGATTATTATAAAAAGATGGACATGGGATTGTGGATTTTTTCTAGCGTTCATTACTTTACCTCTCATGTTTCAGTTCCTTTGTGTTATATGTCTCTTTCTCGTACTCTATTAATACCACGTTATTGGTATCTTTTAAGAGAAATTTCATTCCATGAATTGAAAAGCTGGTTATTTCCAGAGACGATCAGGAGGATCAAGGCAAGAAGTATGAGAGAAAAGATGTACCTTTACATCAGTTCTGGGACTCCAGGCACTACCAGCTGCTGAAAACATTCTATTGCATCTATTATGTCACATTACCAACAGTAAGAATTATACAAAATATCTGGCTGCTCTTTTATTACTGATATGATGGTATAACGGTACAGGCTCAGATGCTTAATAAATAATCATAAATGATTATGAGAAATAATGAAAATGACCATGATGACCCTTCACAATCTTGCTACTTGTCAGTGACAGAATATGTTGCTTTAGAAACTGTTTATTTAAAAGCTACTATTCTGCTTCACATCAAATGAAGTCTCTATTTCTTGGAATCTAAGCTCCATGGAGAAAAGTGTCCTCTCTAGCTTTCTAAGGAATTAGATTGATTAGAAATTTCACCTTTTTGCAAGGTGGGTGTTATTCACAGATCACAAAATACGTTTGGCCCCATGTAAACTGAGTTAACTAAAAGCAGAAAAATATATTTAAGAATGAATTAGGGGAAAAATGAGTAGGAAAACCTGGAGATGACTTCCAGAACATTAAACGATGCTTTGTTGAAGTATCCTTGTAACTTAGCACAAACACTTCCCCTTATAGTTGTATTATTACATTACATTAAGGTTCAGGCATGCATTTTGATTAGGAAAGTGAAGGTCTACATCAGAATATGGAGAAATGCAGAGAAAGCAGTACCCCTAAAATGTTTCAACACCAGATAATGTAATTACCATTCTAACTGGAATATCAGGGGACCAAAAACTTTATGGGAAAAAAAATGTCTCTTGTAAATTAAAAAGAAAAATCACAACTATTGCTGGGAGTCAAGAGATACAAATCATATAAATTGGCTAAGAGAACTCATTCTAAATATTCTCCAAGGAGACTTTGAAATGGGGGGGCCAAGCCCAGCCCTACCCATCTATGTACGAGCTAGGTGCCCCTGTGGATTTATTTCACCTCACTGAACCAAAGTCTCTTCAAATGCTATTATTATTCCTTAGATTAGAAAATTAATATTCATTGCCTATGGTTGACATGTTCCCTGGTCTTCTGATCTGATCCTTCTAAAAATCTAAGGAAACAGAATTCATATCCTGAAGGACTTGTCATCTATGGAAACAGGATTTAAAAACTTAATTTTCTGAGGAAGAAAAAAACTATGAAATTAGAAGTGAGTCTTCCTATAAGGAGAAAAACATAAGCTTTATCCAAAGGAAATTCATGAAGTAATGACACAGACCTTCTGTTTTCCAGGCACAAAGAAGCATTACAAGGGCCCAGATTCTAGCCCCAGTGACTGTGTTTACACTGTTGGCTCTGTTCTTTCCTCAAAGAGTTTTAGGCCAGTTGCTGAATTATGCCTCAGTCTTCTTCCAAGGTAGCATACCATCTCACATTAATTTGCAATATTTATAAATATCTTGGGGTCTACAGCTTCATTAGCTAGATTGGGTTTGGCTGACAGCAATGCATAAAATTCAGATTCACTTTCCTCCTCCCTGTCCCAATGTATGGATTTTCATTCATCTTTGATTTTCTGATACCCACAAGGCGTGGGTACTCTCTCAAGCCTGTCCACAATCTGTCTCTATGTCTTTTAAAACATAGATTCTAAACCCTTGACTGTATAAATGTCAAAGTTTGTGAAACATATTTTAGATAAGGACCTAAAACATGGCTAGCACAGAAAATACCAGTATTGCTAGAGTGAATCTGTTTGTTTATCCCCAAGATGCAATAAACCCAGAGTGAGTACTCTCTTTCCTTTCTTCTTAGCCCCCTTCCTTCCTTCATTGCTTCCATCCATCCATCACTCCTCTCTTTCTCTTTCCCCATCTTTGTCCTAACTTCCTTGTTTCACTCTATAAAACTTCACTGTAATTTCTAGTATTTGAAACAGCAGTTACCCCTGTCTCTCCTGTGAGTGACGTAATAAAAACACTTCCGTGTTTGAACCTAAACATAAGACAAATTGTATCTTCAGTGCATCCCTATATTCCTGAAAAGAAGAAAAGCTAGCGGAGCCCAGCAAACAAAGAAATGAAGTCATGATAAAGTAAAGCTGCCTAAAAATTAGACAGAAGTTCCCACAAAGGATGTGTCTTAGTCATAAATATGGGCCTCTTCCATCCAGCTATTCAAAGCAAAGCAAAGGACCTAGAAACCAAAAGCACGCTGGAGCCGATTTTCTGTCCCACTGATCAGTGCAGTTCTGCTGAAGGATTTCGTATACTTTGAGCTACGTGCTTTAGTTTTGCAAGTTAGCTGCAAACTCCCTGAGGGTTTCACAGCAATATTGTTTGTGATAACTAATTTTAAAAATGATTCTTCGCAAGGTATTTGGCAATTTGTGTTAGAAGCACAAATATATATTTTTCAAACAGGACCTTAGAAGGTCCAGCAGATGCTTTCTGACTGGTACTAGAACACACCCTTGATAAAAGCAGGGACTTTGTTTCCTTCAACCCTTGTTGCAGGCAGACTCTACAACGGCCCTCAGTGGGCACTGGTATTCACACCACTATGGAACCTCTCCCATCAGGTGTGGAGTGGTGACTAACCAACAGACTACGTCACAGGTCATGGGTATAACTTCCATGATTAGGTTACAAAAGACTGAGATTTTCATTTCTCCATCAGACTCCTTCCTCTCTTACTGGCCTTTATGACACAAGCTGCCATGCTGGGCAGCCCATGTACCAAGGAACTAGAGTAGGATTCCTACAAATGGACCACAAGGAACTGAGGCCCTCAGTGAACCACCAGTGATGAACAGAATTAAGCCAACAACCGCACAAGAGGGCTTAGAAGAGGATCCTCTGCCCAGCCAAATCTTTATGTGAGTTCTCAGCACAAGCAGAGCCCTCAGTGCATCAAAGCCTTGAGTGCAGCTCTGAGAAAGTGAAAGTGAAATTTGCTCAGCCATCTCCGACTCTTTGCGACTCCATGAACTATACATTCCATGGAATTCTCCAGGCCAGAATACTGGAGTGGAAGCCTTTCCCTTCTCCAGGGGATCTTCCCAACCCAGGGATCAAACTCAGGTCTACCACATTGCAGGAGGATTCTTTACCAGTTGAGCCAGAAGGGAAGCCCAAGAATACTGGAGTGGGTAGACTATCCCTTCTCCAGTGGATCTTCCGAACTCAGGAATTGAACCAGGGTCTACTGCATTGTGGGCAGATTCTTTACCAACTGACCTACCAGGGATGCCCCAGCAGCTCTGAGAGATCCTGAGCAAAGGCCCCTGCTAAGCCACACTTAAGATTGCTGACCCTAAAAACAGTTAAGACAATCAAAGTGTGCTGTTTTAAGCCACTGAGGTGGTGGTTGTTACTCAGCAATAGGTATAGGTAGCTAATATTCTGCTATTTAGGCTTTCCTGGTGCCTCAGACAGTAAAGAATCTGCCTGTAATATGGGAGAGCTGGGTTCAATTCCAGGATTGGGAAGATCCCCTGGAGAAGAGAATAGCAACTCATTCTAGATGGGGAAACAGTGGAAACAGTGGCTGACTTTATTTTTGGGGGCTCCAAAATCACTGCAGATGGTGATTGCAGCCATGAAATTAAAAGACACTTGCTCCTTGGAAGGAAAGTTATGATCAACCTAGACAGCATATTAAAAAGCAGAGATATTACTTTGCCAACAAAGATCCGTCTAGTCAACACTATGGTTTTTCTAGTGGTCCTGTATGGATGTGAGAGTTGGACTATAAAGAAAGCTGTGCACCAAAGAACTGATGCTTTTGAACTGTGGTGTTGGAGAAGACTCTTGAGGGTCCCTTGGACTGCAAGGAGATCCAACCAGTCCATCCTAAAGGAGATCAGTCCTGAGTGTTCATCGGAAGGACTGATGTTGAAGCTGAAACTCCAGTACTTTGGCCGCCTGATATGAAGAGCTGACTCATTTGAAAAGACCCTGATGCTAGGAAAGATTGAAGGCAGGAGGAGAAGGGGATGACAGAGGACGAGATGGTTGGATGGCATCACCGACTCAATGGACATGAATTTGGGTAAACTCCGGAAGTTGGTGATGGACAGGGAAGACTGGCGCGCTATGGTCCATGGGGTCACAAAGAGTTGGACACAACTGAGTGACTGAACTGAACTGAACTAGTATTCTTGCCTGGAGAATTCCATGGACAGAGGAGCCTGGGGGGCTACAGTCCATAGGGTTGCAAAGAGTCGGACATGACTGAGTGACTAACACACACACCCACCCTGCTATTTGCCCAGCACCTTGTACAGTGCCTGGCTCATAGTAGGTGTGCAATAAACATGAACTGAATGAACCAACAAATGAAATTAATTTCCAGCACTGATATGGAGAGTGTTATTGAAGAAAGTTAGTAACCTATTCATCACAGTGCTGCTGTGTACAACACAAATAGGTAAGTAAAGTCAATTTTCTACAAACATTCTAATAAATGCAATTTTGTAAAAGAAACTCTAAGTAAATACAATTTCCCATAACGAACATGTTCAGTAGCCATAAGAGCCTCAATGTTGACTTATATTTTCCAGGAGAAAACAATAAACTTTCTATAGCTAAAAATGAAATATTACAGGAGACTTTCCTCCCTCCCCCCCCCCCCCCCCCACTCTCAGGGACTGGTCTGGAACTCAATTTCTTCATGACAAAATTCAGAGGCTGTGTAGCTCTGATTCAAGTAGTCCTTCCACCTGACCTGGCAAGTGTTCTTTATTTTTTATGCCTTCACGGCTCCTAATTGGAAAATATGCTGCAAGCTACTCTTCACATTCTCAAAAGCGTTGGGGTCAACTTCCGTTCTTCTCAAGGTTTCTTATTAAATATTCTTGTGATTTGCAGCATGTGATTCCAACTTCAATTTTAACCAAGAGGGAATAATTTTTTTTTTTAATTTCTCATTGCAAGTTGTGATCGCTGCTATGAAAGCAAGAGGGCTGAGATAAATGGTGGTAAATGCTGTAGGAACCCTGGGTACTCAGCCTTGTGAGAAATATAACTTTCAAACTTTGAATCAAAGGATAAGAAGGACCCATAATACAAAGGGTTGAGATGGGGATGTGGACATGGAATAGCGCTTCAAGCAGAAGAACAGCACATAGAAAGGCTCTGAGACCCCTCAGCAGACAGGCTGATAGTCGAGTCAGCCATATTCTGAATGTGAAAGGCAACTACACACAATCAATCTGTTGGAATCACAAATGATACATTTCCTCCAACAGTCCTGCAGGAAGTCCAGCAAAGACAAAGAAACCTGAGGCTTTCTGAATGGCACTAAAATGCAAGCTCCACAAAAGTGTTAGCTTAGCTTCACAACTGCTTGTCAAATAGCTTTGTGTTATTTTTAATTGATCATTTTTAGTCCACTTACTTTAAAAATTAATAAAAAGTCATTTTAATTTTTTGTTATTCTGTTTATTTTCCCCATTACTTTATGAGATAAAACTTAGCTTCTAGGAAAGAAGACTAAGGTTCAGGCAGGTTCAGAAAAACTACCCAAGGTAATGAAGCCAATACTTGGGGTAATCTGAGCTGGCTGGGGCTTCCCAAATAGCCCTAGTGATAAAGAACCTGCTTGCCAGTGCAGGAGACTTAAGAGACTCAGGTTCAATCCCTGGGTCGGGAAGATCCCCTGGAGGAGGGCATGGCAACCCACTCTAGTATACTTGCGTGGAGAATCCCATAGACAGAGGAGCCTGGCGGGCTACAGTCCATACAGTAGCTAAGAGTCAGACAGGACTGAGGCAACTTAGCACACACACACAAGCTGGTTGATCCAACCATCTCACCAGCCTAATCATAAAACAGGTTCAAATAGTGAGAATCAATTAACAAAAGACGGTCATACAATTTTATTTAGATTGCTGACCTGGAGTTTAGGAAACCTTATTTCTATCTAAAATATGCCAAGAAAGATACCATAGTATCATAGAGTGGTATGATACCATAGTATCATACCACTCTACCCATTCACTCAGGATTCTAAGCTCACTGAAGAGTCCAGCTCCCTGTAAGTAACAAGTAAGTATTTTCTCATCCTATGGATTTGTGGCCAGACATCCAATTTTAATCACAGGCTAAAGACTAGGTAGCTAAACACAAGTGGTTACCATGGCAAGGAGGAGGTGCTCAGGTTTGTGGACAATGTACCTGGAACAAATAGACCAATAAAATAAGGTCCATTTGTCAATATGCTCTACCCTCCAGGCCATTTGAGCCTAATGTGTGCAGCACCTACCGCGGAGGACGTAGCTTAGCTAAGTGGAAGTAAGTGGAGTAATTAAAACGTGAGGTGGGAAGGGCTTCCTTGGTGGTCCAGTGATTGGGAGTCTGCGTGTCAATGCAGGGGACACAGGTTCCGGGAATCAGACTCCGCAGGCAGCTAAGCCCGCGCGCCACCACCACTGAGCCTGCGCGCTAGGGCCTGGACTCTACAAGAGAAGCTACCGCAGTGAGAGGCCCACACACCTCAGTAAAGACACAGCACAGCCAAAACTTAACTAATTAAATTTAAATATTTTAAAGTGATCTGAGATACCTAGTGAGACCTTATTCAAGAATGTAAGGGCATTCCACTGAGCAAGGAATGTGTTCCTATTAAAATGCTAACGTACTGGGAAAACCTAAGCCCTTCAGCTTTTACAGATCTTCCAGGTGAAACCCTGGCAAGACAGAGAAGGAACTGAGGGGTGTGGGGGAAAGCCTCTCAGGCATTTGGGAGGAAAATCCTGGGAGGAGGAGATTACTGATGCCCACATGCTCCCATGTGCCAGGGATAAGAATGCGCATCGCTGCAACCACAGGAGGGGAAAAGGAGGTACAGAAGCAGTTTCGTCATCAGGATGGTCCCAGTCTGGTTCATTTTTATAAGCCTCATCTTTTAAAGTAACTATACATTTCAGATATCCTGTGGCCAGCCACAACACAAAGCACAAATATAATGTCAGTGACATAGCTTTCTTTTTTTTTTTTTTGCTTCAATCATCTCTTTGTTTTAAAAAATAACTCTGAATATTACAAGCAACTGTGGTATCTACAGTTTACTCATAAGATCCTCATGCTTCTTTTCTCTTCCCAGTGGCACTGATGTTAAGTATTAATCAGTGGATTGCTTGTCCTTGACATAGTTGATTCATTGGTACTAATCACAAACTTAGTAACACTACTGAAAATGGGGAAAGAAAGGGATCTTTACAAGGTCTTTATTTGGCCAGAAAACCAAGTCTTTTCATCTGTTTTCACTTCCGGTGAAACACAAGGGCCTTGAACCATTTTCCATTTGTCACCCAGTCGAGGTTCCATTACCGCCTGAAAGGCTTTGCTTCACTGCTTGCGCATCCCATAATGCTGGAACACAAAACCAGGTCCAGCTGAAAGCCTCCATTTCATTCTATTAAATATCTTCCTTGGAAAGCCCCAAGAAATCATGAAAGCACTGCTTCTGGTAAAATAACAATGAAAAAAAGGAGTTACTTGGCAGGATTCTGACAGTATTTCACATTTTAAAACAACCTCTTCAGTGCAACAAAATCAAAATAGTTGCTAGGATTAAACAGTAGCAAGGTTGGCTTTGCCCACGAATATAAGGAATGATCTATTGTTTGGGGGGTGGACTACTGTGCTAAAGAAATATGTAGTTGTTTTTCAAATAGTTTGGAAGGAGACATATTAGGGCGTGCTGAGTTTGTGACTGCTGGGTGGGGATAGGCAGGGGAAGAAATTCTGCATTCTTCTTCCCTCACATGTCCACCTGAAGGAAGTTCTGCCAGCATGCATGAAGGCTGTTTCTCTTTGTCATAGAAATTGGGGTATGAAACTTGGGGCTGCTGGCATTTGCTGCCAAGGCACCAGAGGTGCTAACCACTCTGCAATGTCTCTCGCAATGAAGAATGTTCCAGCACAAAATTATGCCCCACTGAGAAATACTGTGTCCAGTAAGGACTCCAGCCCCTTTCCCCATGCCCACTCTCTCCCTCCCAGGATTCTCTGATTTATGACTTTGAGAGAAGGATAAAACCCGCACACTCTAGCCCCTCCCTGCTTGCTTCCTGATCTGCTGCTTGTAGAGAAGGCATTCTACGAGGTGTTCATCTCAAGTGGGGGCAAGTTCAGTTTGTAAGAGAAAAATAAGAAAGCCCTCTGTGGTACACATCAAAACCCATGCTCTATCAGCTGTTTCAGTAATCGTGAGGAAGAAGACTGTTATTACAGTTCCTCCAAAAACCCCGCAGTGCGTGTGTGAGTGAGAGTGAGTGTGTGCGTATCCTACATGACCCAGGTGGTCTCAGCGGCAATTTTAAAACATTTTACCTAAATTATGTGACCCCCCTCCCATGGAGAGGTGAGGTCTATCTGCATCCTCTCCTGTTGAGCCTGGGCAGGTTTGTGACTGCTCTGACCAACAGAGCATGACACAGGTGATGCCAACTGACATCTGTGCACAAAAAGGAAGGCAGCTTCTGTTTCGTCTGCTGGAAAACTCTCACTGGGCAACAGCAGTCTCGCTGGGAGAAGCCCCAGGTGTGAGGAAACCACGCAGGACAACGTCATCCCACACACAGAGGCCACATACAGGCTCCCTACGCACAGTCTCGGCTGTAGTTTAAGGCCAAAGACCATCAGCTGGCAGAGTTCTTTCTTGCTGAGCAAAAACCAGTCTTTGGTCTATTAAGGCCTTCAAGTGATTGGCTGAGGCCTGTCCAAATTCTGGAGGGGCAATCTGCTATACCCAAAGTTACTGATTTAAATATTACTCTCATCCCCAAACACCCTCACTGACACATCCAGAATAATGTTTGGGGAGTTATCTGGGTACATGGCCCACCCAAATTAACATACATAACTAACTATCACACCAGCCCAGATGCCAGCCCAAGTGAAAAAGCCTTCCTGGATAACCCAGATCATGCTGGCTGCCAGCTGAGTGCCAAGGAGTCACCTGTCAACGGCACAAGGAGCAAAAGAATCACCCAGCCAAGTCCTGCCTGGTTTCTTAACCCACAGAGTGGTCTGGGAGCATGGCAGTTATTTTAAGGCACTGCGGGAGCTTGTTATGCTTCAGTAAAAACAGGAATGCTAACTTCAACTCCCCTTCCCCCTTAAGAAGCATCAGTTACACCGGCCATGTCAGACACATCAGCTCCCGCCAGCTCCTGGGCCCTTCCACCTGCCCTTGTCTCAGCCTGCTACGGTTTTCCTCCAGCACTTTGCTTAGCTGGCTCCTTTCATCCTTCCTGCCTCAGGTCAAGGATTACTTCCTCAGAGAGGCCTTCCCTGACCACATTCTCTATAAGTTGCCTTCCTCTCAATGTCTCTCATTTTTCATTCTGTTCATCTACCTCAGTCTGAAATTATCTTGCCACACCTTTGGCTATTGTCTCCCCCCAATTAAATATTAGTTCCATAATATTGGGTCTTTATCCAGCCCCTATACTGTCCACACAGTGATTAGCACAGAACACATGTTCAATAAATATTTGCTGAGTGAAAAGTAATTAATGCTCAGGACTTCCCTGGTGGTACAGTGGCTAAAACTCTGAGCTCTCAACGCAGGGGGCCCAGGTTCGATCCCTGGTCAGGGTATTAGACCCCTCAGGCTGCAACTAAAGATTCCACACGCCACAACTAAGATCCAGCACAGCCAAATAAATATTTGAAAAAAGAAAAGTAATTAATGCTCATGTCATGCACAGATGCCTGACTTGCAGATTCTAAGTTGCAGTCCCTAGGCCTCAACCCACTAACACTTTTAGCACAGATTCAATGAAGGAAGATGAGCGTACCATGCGATACAAAGGACGTGTTTCTCTGACGTTCCTTCTCCCTCGTTTAATGAGATGAGCAACCATCAGGGGACAAAAAACCTGGCATCCTTTCACAATCCCTCAGAGACAAAAACCACTGCGTTTTCATACTGGATTATCAATGTGGCTTATTTATATATTTTCCAAACTCTTCCGGATTAATTAAAAGACAACTCTAAACTGAGAAAGGGAATAGAAAGTTCTCTCTTTCCTCCTGGAGATCCACTCTACCTTTAGCCTTTACACAATGCAGTCTCAGCTCTTCATCTCCCCGCTGCTCCCCAGCACAAGCTTATAGAGACCTTGGAGAAAGGGGTGGAGGAGAAGCAGCCCCACCCCCCACTTTTTTGGTTTCCCTTCCCTTTCCCAGTTCAATGAAAACAATATATGTTTTTCTCCATCACCTGAACTCAACTCCTGACCCACAAGCCCTTCCTACCTGCAGCCACCCTCCACGCCAGCAGCACCCCACCCCACCCTATATACTTGCTAATTCTTTTGTATTCTGATTCTCCCTTGTATTAACCATGCCTTTTCACTGTATATTCTGATACTCGGACACAGGGGCCTCGCTGATGCTGGATACACTTGCCTCTCCCAGGGTAAACCAATTCCTAGAGATAGTTTACAACTTACCTGCAAGCACACTTTTCAAATAAAATCCAATCAGTCCAGGGCCCACACACCATCTGTCTCCTTTACTGGGTCCCCACACCCTGGGCCACTATCCACCTGCCCTAAACACCATAGGGCCAGATACCAGACCACCAGGGAGAGCCTGTATGCCCCCAGAGCCCACTAAAATGATTCTAACTAGCCAACTGACACCTGCCCACCCTGCCTCAGCCATTCCTTCCCATAGAAACCACGACAAAGGCTCTTGCCCACAGCTTCCCACCTCCTCCCACCCGCCTCCTGAGGACTCCAGTGCCTCTCTGAGAGTTCCACCCACCCACCCTCATGGCGTGCCCTCTCTCCCTCTTCTTGGAAACTGAGTAACAAACTTTCTTTTTTTTTTAATGTTTATTTTTATTGGGCTGCACCAGGTCTTAGTTGTAGCATGTGGGATCTAGCTCCCTGACCTGGGATAAACCCCAGGGTCCCTGCACTGGAAGCAGAGCCGTAGCCCCTGGACAACCAGGGCAACTGTCTCCTGACCTGTGTACCTTACTATACCTCCAATTGCCTGTTAACTCACTACATTTTACGACATCCCCCTAGACTGTAAATGAAGCCAGTCTCTTAATCATTTGGGAGACAATTCAGAGTCTGCACTCTGGGTACTCAGTATTTCAACTTTCATTTTAGCAAGATTAAAAAATTCTTGCATTAAATCACTGACTCACTCAGGAAACATTTATTGATGTCTTGTGTGTGCCAGGTATTGTGGAAGGTTCTGGGAATAGCAGCATAAATGAAGCATGCCTCAGGCAGGCTCCTGGTAGGATGGGGGCTCAGAAAAAGGGATGGATGAGTGTTTTCCCAGAGTTCACAAGCTAGAGCACATTACTGGCTACATCCCCTGGTGTGTTCCCTTCATAAAACTGTCAATTTTGGAGGGACTGAAAATAGAATAAACTAATTTGTCTTGTTCTGTCCCATTCTTTACATGACAAGCTATTGAAACTGGAAATCAAGAAAATTATTCCGTTTTCCAAGTATTTATTAGATTTAATTAACCCTTCTTTGAAACACCTTCACAAAAATACAGCCTAGCTATTCCTCAGCACAGCCTAGAAAACTATTGTCTGGGGGACACAACATAAATATTAGTAACAACAGAAGACACTTACTGATGTCTTAATATATGCCAGGTATTGTATCAAGCATGATGTATGCATTGTTTCATTTAATCCTCATGTCGGGGTGGGGGTGAGTGGGCTGCCATTTCAGTCTCCAGGGGATCTTTCTGACCCAGGGATCGAACCTGTGAACCTGTGTCTCCTGCATTACAGGAAGATGCTTCACCGCTGAGCCACCAGGGAGCCCTAAATGTGTATTATCTTTCTTATTTTCAAATGGAGACACTGAAGCTGAAGTAGGATGAAAGTTTTGATAAATGTAGCACAGCTGAGAAAGGCAGTGCCAGGATCTGAATTCGGGCCATGTGACTCCAGAGTCTACTTGCTTAACAACAAATTCTAGATACGAACTGAGAAAGGATATCGTTTTCTAAGGGTACATTGCTTAGGCCCTTTCTTACAGCCCATTAAAGAATTTGGGCCATTCTTTACCCCAGGAGAAATTCTACCCATTCAAAATGCTGCTACTAAATGTACAATATTTGAAAACAGAGTCTTCCTTCGGGCTTCCCTGTTGGCTCAGACAGTAGTAAAGAATCCACTGCAATGCGGGAGACCTGGGTTCGATCCCTGAGTTGGGAAGATCCCCTGGAGGAGGGCATGGCAATCCACTCCAGTATTCCTGCCTGGAGACTCCCCATGGACAGAGGAGTCTATGGGGTTGCAAAGAGTGGGACACAACTGAGCGACTAAGCACAGCACAGTCTCCCTTCTAACAGTTCTTTAGAATTTGCCGGTAAGCTGCTCTGCTCAACCACCATCCACAGGGGTCTAGTTGGTTATACAGTAAAATGAGCTACTTAAAAAAAAAAAAAAAACCTTAAGAATTGTTCTCCATAATTTCTTTTTCTACTTTCTCATTATTAGTGTATAGGAATGCAAGGGATTTCTGTGTGTTGATTTTATATCCTGCAACTTTACTATATTCATTGATGAGCTCTAGTAATTTTCTGGTGGAGTCTTTAGGGTTTTCCATGTAGAGGATCATGTCATCTGCAAACAGTGAGAGTTTTACTTCTTCTTTTCCAATTTGGATTCCTTTTATTTCTTTTTCTGCTCTGATTGCTGTGGCCAAAACTTCCAGAACTATGTTGAATAGTAGCGGTGAAAGTGGACACCCTTGTCTTGTTCCTGACTTTAGGGGAAATGCTTTCAATTTTTCACCATTGAGGATAATGTTTGCTGTGGGTTTGTCATATATAGCTTTTATTATGTTGAGGTATGTTCCTTCTATTCCTGCTTTCTGGAGAGTTTTTATCATAAATGGATGTTGAATTTTGTCAAAGGCCTTCTCTGCATCTATTGAGATAATCATATAAATTTTTCAATTTGTTAATGTGGTGAATTACATTGATTGATTTGCGGATATTGAAGAATCCTTGCATCCCTGGGATAAAGCCCACTTGGTCATGGTGTATGATCTTTTTAATGTGTTGTTGGATTCTGATGGCTAGAATTTTGTTGAGGATTTTTGCATCTATGTTCATCAGTGATATTGGCCTGTAGTTTTCTTTTTTTGTGACATCTTTGTCAGGTTTTGGTATTAGGGTGATGGTGGCCTCATAGAATGAGTTTGGAAGTTTACCTTCCTCTGCAATTTTCTGGAAGAGTTTGAGGAGGATAGGTGTTAGCTCTTCTCGAAATTTTTGGTAGAATTCAGCTGTGAAGCCGTCTGGACCTGGGCTTTTGTTTGCTGGAAGATTTCTGATTACAGTTTCAATTTCCGTGCTTGTGATGGGTCTGTTAAGATTTTCTATTTCTTCCTGGTTCAGTTTTGGAAAATTGTACTTTTCTAAGAATTTGTCCATTTCTTTTGCAATGAAAAGAATAAAATACTTAGGAATATATCTACCTAAAGAAACTAAAGACCTATATATAGAAAACTATAAAACACTGATGAAAGAAATCAAAGAGGACACTAATAGATGGAGAAATTTACCATGTTTGTGGATCAGAAGAATCAATATAGTGAAAATGAGTATACTACCCAAAGCAATTTACAAATTCAATGCAATCCCTATCAAGCTACCAGCCATATTTTTCACAGAACTAGAACAAATAATTTCAAGATTTGTATGGAAATACAAAAAACCTCGAATAGCCAAAGCAATCTTGAGAAAGAAGAATGGAACTGGAGGAATCAACTTGCCTGACTTCAGGCTCTACTACAAAGCCACAGTCATCAAAACAGTATGGTACTGGCACAAAGACAGACATATAGATCAATGGAACAAAACAGAAAGCCCAGAGATAAATCCACACACATATGGACACCTTATCTTTGACAAAGGAGGCAAGAATATACAATGGAGTAAAGACAATCTCTTTAACAAGTGGTGCTGGGAAAACTGGTCAACCACTTGTAAAAGAATGAAACTAGATTACTTTCTAACACCACACACAAAAATAAACTCAAAATGGATTAAAGATCTAAATGTAAGACCAGAAACTATAAAACTCCTAGAGGAGAACATAGGCAAAACACTCTCAGACATAAATCACAGCAGGATCCTCTATGATCCACCTCCCAGAATTCTGGAAATAAAAGCAAAAATAAACAAATGGGATCTAATTAAAATTAAAAGCTTCTGCACAACAAAGGAAACTATAAGCAAGGTGAAAAGACAGCCTTCTGAATGGGAGAAAATAATAGCAAATGAAGCAACTGACAAACAACTAATCTCAAAAATATACAAGCAACTTCTGCAGCTCAATTCCAGAAAAATAAATGACCCAATCAAAAAATAGGCCAAAGAACTAAATAGACATTTCTCCAAAGAAGACATACGGATGGCTAACAACCACATGAAAAGATGCTCAACATCACTCATTATTAGAGAAATGCAAATCAAAACCACAATGAGGTACCACTTCACACCAGTCAGAATGTCTGCGATCCAAAAATCTGCAAGCAATAAATGCCGGAGAGGGTGTGGAGAAAAGGGAACCCTCCTACACTGTTGGTGGGAATGCAAACTAGTACAGCCACTATGGAGAACAGTGTGGAGATTCCTTAAAAAATTGCAAATAGAACTGCCTTATGACCCAGCAATCCCACTGCTGGGCATACACACTGAGGAAACCAGAATTGAAAGAGACACATGTACCCCAATGTTCATCGCAGCACTGTTTATAATAGCCAGGACATGGAAACAACCTAGATGTCCATCAGCAGATGAATGGATAAGAAAGCTGTGGTACATATACACAATGGAGTATTACTCAGCCGTTAAAAAGAATTCATTTGAATCAGTTCTGATGAGATGGATGAAACTGGAGCCTATTATACAGAGTGAAGTAAGCCAGAAAGAAAAACACCAATACAGTATACTAACACATATATATGGAATTTAGAAAGATGGCAATGATGACCCCGTATGCAAGACAAGAAAAAAGACACAGCTGTGTATAATGGACTTTTGGACTCAGCGGGAGAGGGAGAGGGTGGGATGATTTGGGAGAATGGCATTCTAACATGTATACTATCATGTAAGAATTGAATTGCCAGTCTATGTCTGACGCAGGATACAGCATGTTTGGGGCTGGTGCATGGGGATGACCCACAGAGATATTATGGGGAGGGAGGTGGGAGGGGGGGTTCATGTTTGGGAACACATGTAAGAATTAAAGATTTTAAAATTAAAAATAAAATAAAATAAAATAAAAAGACTTGTTCTCCAAAAACTCTCCATAAAAGAGCAGCAAACTTAAGTAACTGCATTCATGTACAGAACGCATTTTAGGACTCAAGTTGTTAGGAGAGTGAGTTCTCTGCTTCTTTGTTAGTGAACCTTTCACTAGGAACTTGTGGCAGTCACTTGTGGCAGTGACTGCTTGCCTTAGCTTTAATTATTCCTTTTGTTTCCATTAACTTGGTTTACTGCATACCAAAGAGGTCATCTCCAGATTTGATTTGTTCATTGAGGGAAGCTTATTCCTCTCTGTAAGATGATTATACCCTCATAGGCCAGGCATCCGGTGTGCTCTCAGGAAACTACAACTTCAGTCACGTTGAACCTCTGATACTTCTTTTAAAGCACATTTGTGGGAAAGCCACAAGACACCAAGTACCATATTTATCTCAAATCTGCTCTTCTGTTTCTCTATATGTATGACTACAGATTAAACAAAATCACTATGATAGGCAAACTGAATTTCTTTCTGGCACCTTGAGTTTCGGAATTCCCCAGCAAAACACTGGAACCAACTCCTTTTCCTTCTTATATCCAAAAGAGATCCACGAGTCGCTTGAGTAAGGCTTCTGATCTCTAGCCAAATCTCAAGCTTCCTAAGACACTGGTCAAATGATATTTAATATTTCTTCAAAAAAAAATTCTTTGCGTGTGTGTGGATTCCCAGGCAGATGGTAAAGAATCTGCCTGTAATGCAATTCGATCCCTGGGTCAGGAAGATCCCCTGGAGAAGGGAATGGCTACTCATTCCAGTATTCTTGCCTGGAGAATGCCATGGACGGAGGAGCCTGACAGGTTACAGTCCATAGAGTCGCAAAGAGTTGGAGACAGCTGAAAAACTTTCACTTCATTTTTAAAAAATTTTTATATATTTTTTAACAACAAAAATATTTTGTATTGGAGTATAACTGATTAACAATGCTGTGATAGTTTCAGGTGAACAGTCAAGGGGCTCAGTCCTAAAGGAAATCAGTTCTGAATATTCATTGGAAGGACTGATGCTGACGCTGAAACTCCAACACTTTGGCCACCTGATGCAAAGAACTGACTCACTGGAAAAGACCCTGATGCTGGGAAAGATTGAAGGTGGGAGGAGAAGGGGACAACAGAGGATGAGATGGTTGGATGGCATCACCCACTCGACGGACATGAGTTTGAGAAAGCTCATGGCTTTTAATTTCATGGCTTTAGAGAAATGCAAATCAAAACTACAATGAGATATCACGTCATTCCAGTCAGAATGGTTACCATCAAAAAACCCCCACAAACAACAAATGCTGGAGAGAGCATGGAGCGAAGAGAACTCTCTTGCACTGTTGGGAAGAATGTAAATTGATATAGCAACTATAGAGAACAGTATGGTTCCTTAAAAAACTAAAGTCAGAGCTATTATATGACCTGCAATCCCACTCCTGGGCACATATCCAGAGAAAAGCACGGTGCGAAAAGATACACGCACCCCAGCGTTCACCGCAGCACTGTTTACAACAGCCAAGACATGGAGACAACCTAGAGGAGTGGATAGAGAAGATGCGCTATATATACACACACAATGGAATAACACTCAGCCTTTAATACTTCTTTTTTAAAGACCCAAACTTCATCATTTCAGCCTCCAGCAAAGAGAGAAGACACACGTGAAGGGTTTTATTATTCCACAGCAAGCATGTTTTGAGTGCGAACTATGTGCCTGGGTCTGTTCTAAGGCTTCAGAGATATAGCAGTGAGCTGGGATCACACTTATCACTGAGGAGCAGAAAGACAGTTCTTGAAATTCCCACTGGAACTAAATCACAACGCAGAACACTCTAAACTCGACTCAACATCTTAGAAGTTAGGGTCAGAAGGCACCTCAGCAGTCTGCAGACTTGCAGCTGCCTCAGGATCTATTCCCTCCACTTATTAAAACTGGTGACTTAATATGAGCTGCAGAAAAGAGCAGTGATCCCCCCACCCCCATAGTTATAAGCAAAGTGTGATGGGCGTGTACATACATTCTCTGGGGCCAAGTTCTAAAGGTTTCCTTGAATTCTCAAAACTTCTAAGATCCCACAAAGATCAGAAGCATTTCCTTCATACTCCTCGACTCAAGGAAGCCAGGCGACTGGCACTTGCGCGTCTTCGTAAAGTCGCCTCTGGAACCGAAACTGCTGCCGTTAGACTCTGCACACCCGGCTCAGTCCTTCCCACTCAGAACTTCGCCCCCAAGAAAGCTTCAGACCGGGAGGTGGTGGCCCACTGCCTTCGAAAGGCAGCGAGGCATGGAAGGAGAGAGACAAAGGTTCCCAGCGAGGAAATCACGCGCCTCACTTCTGACATCTACAAGTTACGGCCAAGACTAGTTCGCAGAGCCGGCCTGCCCAGAACGCCGAAGTTTCTCTGATTGCAATTAAGACCCAACTGGAAGCACGTGGGCCTTTGGGGAACTGGCGCGATAGCCCGGCAGTCCCGCAAGCCAAGCCTTCGTGGGCAGGGGGTGCACACCCTCTCAGGACCAGGAGACGCGACCCCGGGCCTGAGCGCACCCCGCAGCCCTCTGCCCCACCCCACGCGCGCCCAGGGCCGCCCCTCTGGAGCCCTTCGGACTCGCCAGCAGCTCACCGTCGGTCACCGTCGCATCCGCCTCCTCCCCCGCCGGGTGCACCTCCAGCAGCAGAGAGTTCGGATAGGGGAGCGAGAGCGGCCCCGCGGCGCAGAGCTGCTCCCCGGTGACGAAGCCGAGCTGCACGCGGTGGTGCCGGCGAGCCAGGATCCGGGCGGGAGCCGGAGCCGCCGCCACGGTGCCAGCGCCTCCGCCTCGAGCCGCGCCGCCCGGCGCTCCCAAAACCCAGCCGCGGGAAGGGGCGGGGCTTGGACGCGCCGGCCCCGGCCTCACCTCCGCCGCGGGTTCGCGCGCCCACCTGGGAGGTGCCGGCCGGCTGGGGCGCGTACCCCCCCACTCCACCCGGGGCCCGGCCGCCGCTGGCACGCGGGGACCCCCGGCACACAGGGCCGCGCTGTCGATGAGTAGGAGGGTGCAGACGCCCCGCGGGGCCGCGGCTCCGAGCGCGCAAGTTTAGAGAGCGCGCGAGGCACCCGGAGCTGGCTGGGGAACGGTGACACCTGCTGTCCACCGGGACCCGCTGGGCGTCCGTTTGGAACCTGCCTTGGCCCGCGCTTTGCTGGGTGGGCACTCGCTCTTCTGGGGAGGTTCTGGGGCTCCCCGGCGCCCACGTTGGAACACAGGTCTCAAGTCCTGAGCTCTTTCCTCATGGGCAATTTTCCGTACAGTAGCATGGCCGGGGGCGGGGTGGGGGGCTGCTCTAAGGGAGAAGTCCGAGGACACTCCTGCGACCCGACCGGCTGGCCCAAATGACCACGTGCATCTCCCGTCGCCTAACTAGGAGTTGAAAACACACTGGCTGCTGGATGGTGAACCATTGCTCTAGACGTGAGTCGGGAGGGCCAGGGAGTCTCATCCCCAAGTTGACGCCTGCCTCCACCAGCCACCTAACCTACCCAGTTAGCTCTGGCGTCAACGGATGGGGCCTCCAAACCCAATTACAGGTTGTCTTCTCCAAAGAGAAATCGGTCTTCTGCTGCTGGCGGCTATGAAAAAGCGGCAGTCCTTCCGACGGGAGTCTCCCTCAGTCACAGACTCACTTACCATAAAGGAAACTTTTCAAATTCTGCACCAATTTATGTATTTTAAATCTGTCATCTCCTGACAGAATGAACTGCAGGGAGGAAGCAAGGATTGTAAAGCCATGCAGATTCCTTGAAGACAATATCCTTAACCAAGCAGGCTGACTTGACAAGAATGAGCTTCCCTGGAGGTTCTGTGGTTTGTAACTTCAGAATTTCCAACTGGCCAGGCTTTATGGAATCCCTGGTCTCATCTATTTCCCAACTACCACTCCACCTCCCATTTGGTCCTAAGTTCCTGCCATGGCCTCTCTGACTGCCTGGCTCATCCCCTCCCAGGGCTTTATCTCCCCTTTGGCTGTCTGTTGTCTCTCTCTTTCATCTAAGTACCCTGCTCTTCCTTCTTACGGCTTTGATTTGTGCCCTGGAAGTCCCTGGGACTCAGAAATTCTTTAAAAAGTTGGTGCTGTCTCGAGTTTCTGGGGTGAAGACCACTGAACACTTGGATTCTGCGCACCCCGCCCCTCACTGTATCATTCTGCCTCTCCTGCTTCCAGCCTTCTCTAAACATTCTCCTGCCTTCCTCATTTCTTTTTGCCTTCTCAAGCCCTGCCTTGATGGCACTATTTTCGTGCTACCCAAAACCCTCTCAAGTAGTGCTTGGACCTCTTTATCCTTCTGTCAAAAAAGCTTGTTCAGCCTTCAAATGCTTTCAGTTGTTAAGTTGGATTCATGCTAAAATGTGAATGATAGATGAAAATGACTCATAAAGCATCTCTACAAGGACAATATAAAGAACTTAGAATTTCCATCATACTCTCAAGAAACTAAGAGTTCTCTGTTCCTTAAACCAAACAAGCAAACATAAAACACATTGGCAGTATTTCCCCCACATTAATGTGGGGCGCAAAAACCCAGCCTCAGCTAACTGCAGAAAAAAGTCAAAATTTGATTCACCACAAAGCCAGGAAATCTAAGCTTTGGTCGTGACTAAATTTAGGGAATCAGGCGGTCTCGTCTCATCTTATGTAGAGGCCTTAGTCACATGCTGGAAGTTGTCACTGATTTACAACCTTTCGGCAAAGGCAAGGCCACTTATCCTCTAACTCCAAGTCAAGTTGAGCCATCTGAAAATGACTGATTTGCTGTGAGGTCTACCCAACTTGGAGAAGGCAATGGCACCCCACTCCAGTACTTTTGCCTGGAAAATCCCATGAATGGAGGAGCCTGGTAGGCTGCAGTACATGCGGTCGCGAAGAGTCGGACACGACTGAGCGACTTCACTTTCACTTTTCACTCTCATGCATTGGAGAAGGAAATGGCAACCCACTCCAGTGTTCTTGCCTGGAGAATCCCAGGGACGGGGGAGCCTGGTGGGCTGCCGTCTGTGGGATTGCACAGAGTCGGACACCACTGAGGCGACTTAGCAGCAGCAGCAGCAGCAGCAGCTACCCAACTTGGCTCCCGGAGTAGGAAGAGTGGAAGCCTTACCAAATCTGCATCATCTGAATGACTGCTGAGCCAAAAACCAAAGAGAGGAGGTCGCTGGGATGATAAAGCAAGTTATAATCATGACATCTCACACTGAGGGCTTACCACATGCCGGCACTGTTCTAACTACATCACAGAGATCCCACTACCCTGTGAGAGCGGAATTAGACTATTATGACCCTTGTTTTGATGAATGAGGAAACTAGGCACAAAGAGTGACCAATTTGCCCAAAGTCATAACTGAGAGGGGCAAACTACAACAGTTCAGACACAAAAATAAGTCCATGAATGCCCTTACTACCATTTTTCAAAGTTAGAAGCTAGTAGACTAATTTCCTGGTATTCCAAATAGAACTCGGGACCTTAAGAGTCCCCAGAATTGTGAGCACATTATTTAAACGGGTCCCATTTTCTTTCCTCTCGTGCCCCCCTCCCACCCATACAGATGATTAAGAATCGCTTAGACTTCCCCTCCACAGGTGTTTCACATTCCAATAGTCTTGCTGATATTTATACTTGAACAGTTTTCACCCTGGAGCATGTGCTAAGCAGAAAGGTCCATGAATCATTTTTCTTCTGTCTTAAGTGTAGTGTGGATTTGCTCACATCATCTATTCGATCCACCAGTGAATCTGACTTTTTATCTTTAGATTATCCCTAATTTCTGTTTCCCAGCAGCCATCACCCTCTTCCTCATCTTCCTTTCTGTCATCAGCACTTTCTTTTCAGGGCCACCAAACTTTAAAAAAACATCAGTACAGGATAGTTAAGAAGGAAAGAGGAGCTCCCCTGCAATGGAATACTGATTGGGAGCAATTGGAGAGACTTTTCTACTAGATTCCTGTATCTGCTTTGCCAGCCTTAGTGTGTGCCAGGGAGAGGCTTTTTTTCGAGCAATTGGCAGAGACATAATGGAGGTCTGAGGGTCCAACTGGTGGAACCAAACCCATGCTCCAGATTCTTCCTCCTTCGTATCCTCCAGGAAGAATAAGTTCTCTCAGATGTGAGGGAGGGCCCCTGGTACCTGAGAGCCTTGACAGACCCCTGCCCACCATGTCCAGCTCCAGACTGACTCTGTTGTCAGTGCAGCATCAAAAGCACCATCTTTGTTTATGTATATGATCTGTGTCCAAAGCTTTGAGAGTTTCTTTCTACCCTTTTCTTTATCCAGATAATACACAGAAAAGGACCTCTGGCCAACTGCATTTGCAGATGCCTGTGGCTGCAAGCTCAGCTCAGCTTCGGACTCCAAAGAGACATCATCAGACCAGTGCTGAGCTGAGACAGAGAAAGGGGTCCACTTTGTCTATCTCCTGCCTTCCGTAGGGTGCAGCCCAATCTGCTAATGAACTGCAACTCAATTGCCTGAAGTCTAGACCAGTCTCTTCAACTCCCAACAAGCTCTTTCCTTCATATCCTTAATAGAGAAGCTCAGATGAGAGTCCCTGATACACTGATTTCAAAGTACATTATCCTCAGCTACACAGTGACCACATCACTTATCATATTGTTCTGAACGACAACAACAAAAATCTACACATCATGAAGAAACTGTGATGTCACTCACAAGTCTACCTCCGATAGTTCTGTGGCCACCCCCAGGACACGATTCTAACTCCAGTAACTCAGATGCAGGAAGAGGTACTTATAAGAAAAGGGGGGAATTAACCTTGGGATAACCCCTCCCCACCCCCCCCACCCCCACCATGGTGACGTTTCCTGAGAAAGATGTATGGGAATGGCCAAAGGTAGAAGCAGCAGCAGGGAGAGGTGGACCTGAGACGAGGGAAGCAAGGTTAGGGCTTGGGAACATCGTAGGAGAGGTTTCATGTCCCTTACCTCACAAAGGAAGTCCCACTGCGTACGCAGTTTTTCTCGTCTTGGGCTGTAAGCTTTCAGCACCCCATCTCAGGGCTTCAGTTTGTCAGCTTTGCCTCTGCAGCTGAGTGTGATGGTGGGCTGACCTCAGGGTAAGAGAAATAAATGTGCCAGTGGCATGGGGAGGAAGCATTTATCTAGAAGACTGTATCCAGGATTGCAGACCGTAACTAGCAAGAAGTGAATGGGACCCCATAGGGCTGGGAGTGAAAGGAAGGAGCAAGACCTGCTGAGGAATACGCCTGGAGACTGGAGCCCGGCAGATTTGGGGTCTAATCCCAGTCCCATTCCTTCTTAACTGAGTAGCTCTGGCAAATTATTCAGATGCTTTGAATTTATGGAAGCCTTTACAGTAAACTCACAATGCCCCTATAAGCTTATTGTGAAAATTAAATGACACGGTACAGCACTGAATATATATAGCAGCTATTCCCTGGGTGGTTGGAATGCAGAAACTGCCTGCAATGCAGGAGATGCAGATTCGATCTGTGGGTCAGGAAGATCCCCTGGAGGAGGGCATGACAACCCACTCCAGCATCCTTGCCTGGGAAATCCCATGGACAGAGGAGCCTGGCGGCTACAGTCCATGGAGTCACAAAGAGTCAGACATGACTTAGCGCATGGCACACAGCATTAGTATTATTAATTCATGACAGAAAAGGTGGAAAAGTGAAAAGAGAAGCTTAAATAAATCATATTCCCTCACCTGAATGCAAGTACTGGAACTATGTTAGAAGAGCTATTTCTTACACTACTTTTTTCTGTTAGCTAGCTAATCATGGCATTAAGTCAATTTTTTTATTGAAAGAAAAGTCAGAGAGATGTATGTGTATAGGATTGACTCCATTTTTATTGGATAAGAAAGACTTATCATACAGGCATATGAGTGTCAGCTTTTACTTACTTTTGCTTTTGTTGTTCTGTCATTTATTTATGGCTGTGATTTATATTGCACTCATGCCCAGAGGCACATTGGCATGTTTTGTAAACTACCAAATAAATAAACAGCAGCTATATTTCCAGATCCGTTTGTATGGAGGTGAAAGCAAACATGAAAATCGGAGAAAATAAGCTGAAAAACTGGGATGATGGTTGGAGGGGCATTTTGAAAAACTAATGTGATTATTATTAATCTGCCAATCTACGCTTAAATCCAGGGTCAGACCCCACTGCAATTGTCAGTTACAAGGAAATTACTTCAGTGATCATCCACCTGGAGTTCTTCCCCAAGAGGAGATGTGTTTGTATGAGATTTACACATGATTTCTCACGAGGTTCTCGTCTTGATCTCTGAGCAAGAAATATAAAACAGACATAGTAAGCTTACTGACCCACCTCTTATTCTCTCAGCAACCACCGTAAACCAGAATACACCTTGTTATCTGATTTATTAGAGAACACAGCAGGAAGAATAAAACAGATGCTATAAAAAATGCATCAGGATATATTTTATACCACATGCTTACCCTTTTCAGTTTCTCCGAAAATTACAAAAAGTTGCCTCACCAGTGAATCTTAATGCATCCTTCCAGCTCTACTATTTTCAGTATGTAGACTAGCTGATATTTATTCATCGATCTACGTGGATTCTCCTTTGTATCGTATGGTTGCAGATTTACCTTTAGGCTAGTATTAGCACTCCTCCACATTCTGAAGGGTAATGCTGGTCAAATTTTATTATGCTTAAAAATCACCTGGAGAGATGGTTAAAATGCAGATTGCTGGGCCCAGTCCTCAGCGATTCAAATTTAACAGGCCTAGTGTGGTGCCCAAGAAATAATTCTATTTCTAACAAGATCTCAGGGGATGGCAATGCTGCTGGGTTGCCACCAGTGGACCAAACATTAACTCTGTTCTAACCTTGGGAGCAGTTGCATCCCAAGTTAGGCTGAATGTTAAACTGTGCAGCCGCTAATCCAGAAAACCGAAGAACTGCATAGAGATGATGAAGGAGAATTATATTGTTCAGTTACACGTGTGTATTTGCTGGAGGGCTTCCCAGATGGCTCAGTGGTAAAGAATTGGCCAGCCAGCAGGAGACGCAGGTTCGATTCCTGGGTCAGGAAGATCCCCTGGAGAAGGAAATGGCAACCCACTCCAGTATTCTTGTCTGGAAAATCCCATGACAGAGGAGCCTGGCGGGCTACAGTCTATAGAGTTGTGAAAGGTTAGGACATGATTTAGCAACTAAACAACAACAAAGTATTTGTCAGGAGCTGGTTTTGTCACAAACACTTTGAACTATTTTCCTATAAGTTCAAAGCTGTCATAATCATAGCTTATCTTCTCAGGGGGTACACTGACACAAAATTTCCAGAAGGGACAAATGAAGAATGGGATTATTTGAAAGAGCTCCACCTTCACACTTGTACATCAACCAATCAGCACTTCCCTTTCATTCTCACTCCCATGAGCATCCCAGGTGCAGCGCGTGAAGCACTTTAACCTCTTCCAGGTTCCCCTTCCGCATCTGCAAAGTGAGAAGAGGAGTGCCAGTGTCAAAGACTTGACGTGAAGATTAAAAGAATAATGCACACGAAAGCAAAACACTGCCCAGAGAATACACCCCGGAGTTTCCCATTCTCTCAGGGCACCTCATTCCTTTCCTTCAGCATGCTCATTGGAGATTATAACTCTCCATGTGGCGGGTGGGGAGGGTATGACTTAACCTCTCTCTCACACACAATACTATCATAAACCCCGTGAGTATCCGTTTTGCTCGCTGTTGAATACACACCCTTAACCCGGTTCCTGCTTTTTAGCAGGCCATCAGAAAAGACAGTATTTGGCCTGTGGTAAAAACACAGTGTCAATTTTAAAATGGATACACATAAACTATTAGGTGCAATAAAAATGAGCAATTTAGAGAAGGAAGGCATTCTTAACAATCAAGAATCTGACTATGCCACTCGGATTGGCTGCAAAGCCAGCAAAAGCCTCTGTGCTATGGTCCCTCAGGGGACCACTGAGATTGCTAGCTGCGACTGCAAAGCCAAGACTGACAACTGTGGTGTCTAAAAGTTGGGTTATTAGCTCCCAGGAAAAAATTAAAAGGTTGAGCTACTGATCTCTTGGGTCCTTCTTTTTTGTTTAAGAATCTACTTTGTCTTTCATTTCTTCAAATGTATTGCCTGTTCTTTCTGAGTTCATAATGGAAAATTAAAGTCAGGATAAGTGAAGAATCTTAGAATTTACAAACACAATGCAGATTTGAAGCTCAGTAGTTGCCATATGTCTGCCAGATTTGTCAAATTTACAATGATGGTGGGGGTGGGGCTCAGTTAGATTGCCAAGAACACTGACACACACAAAGCACATAAATTTTTACCTTTCAAGGATCCAAATTAATTTTTGGTATGAGGACATTTATTAGTACGACAGCTTTACTGTACAAGTTAAAAATAGAATTTCTTAAAAGTACAAAGACACTATAACACTGAGCTCACACTGTTAAGTGTGTTTCCTTGGAAGGAGAAACAAACAGCTTGGTCCTGAGACAGAAGTTGCACAGGGAGTCAACATATACAAGCTAATTGCAGATAAAGATAAATCTTAAAACACTTTTTATATACACATAAAGGTAAAGTAGGCCATTTTAAAAGCTTTCCTAAGCTTTGGGGCTTTCCTGATAGCCAGTTTGTGAAGAATTCACCTGCAATGCAGGAGACCCTGGTTTGGCTCTTGGGTTGGGAAGATTGCTGGAGAAGGGATAGACTACCCACTCCAGTATTCTTAGGCTTCCTTGTGACTCAGCTGGTAAAAAATCCACATGCAACGGGGAAGACCTGTGTTCTGTCCCTGGGTTGGGAAGATCCCCTGGAGAAGAGAAAAGTTACCCACTCCAGTATTCTGGCCTGGAGAATTCCATGGACTGTATAGTCCATAGGGTTGCAGAGAGATGGACGCAACTGAGCGACTTTCACTTTCCTAAGCTTTGCAATCAGAACTAAACCTGCAGTGCTTGTGCATTAGTTTGAAAAGTTTTCAAAATGAATTCAAAGCCTCTATAGTTTTGCATTAAGTCTTTTCTCTTTCTGCCACTAATTTTTACACTTTGGAAATCATGTCACTCTCAAGAAACGGATTCCCAGTACCTGCTGAAGAGATGCTATTTTCAAATGTTCCTATATTTGGTTTTCAGCTTTTTATGGTGCAGAGACAGGGTTCCTAGTCAAAAGATGTGTGCATCCATCTCAGCCACACAAACTGGTACCTTCTTTACCTCTCTGTGCCACAAGCATCTCCATTTATAAGAGAAGGATAACAACTAAACTAATCTCAGGGTAATGGCCAGGACGGTCCTCTTAATTCTCAGTTATTCGAGCTAATGTAAACTTTGTTTCCATTCCCCAAACAGGAACAATTCTGCAGTGGAAGGTACAGCAAAGGGGAAAAACGCGTGTAAACGTGCTTAGGAAGACAAAGAAGCACACAAATAATTTTATTAACATTACTTTAAATAACTTCCCCAGTAAGGGAAGAACCTAGCTGCCGGCCACAGAAAAAAACAGCCCCAAGTGGTTACCTAGGAGCCAAGCCTCCCACAGGTTTACTGCACTCATACATCTCTGGGTCTTTCAGAGTGGGCAGTGCTCAGCACTTTGCGTCGACATTCAGTGATACCTGCCAATTATCTTCCCCAGAGACCTGCTAAGAGGGGCTGTGCTCTGGAGCACCTGCAATCTCTGCTCTTTAAAAATAGAAAACCACTTAAACTTGTGGAGGCTTAACACAAGTGGGGGCAGAGAACCACCTCAACCCTAGAACACGCAAAGGATTTTTCTCCTCCTTTGTACCTGAAAAGATTGTTTTTTTCAAATAATGTCTTTTTCTGAAAATCAGAAATGAAATAAGACAAATAAGATCTTGTTTTTGTTTGTCAAATAAAATCAATAAGACATTTACTGGTAAACTATAAAGAAAACTTAATTCTCACTATTTTCCTAGTTCTTTAGGCATATCACTACAATTGAGAGAAATTATCAGCCTTGAGGATAATTTTCAAAGATCATTTGGTCCTCATGGTATAAACCACCAATTCTCTCTCACACACAGAAAATACAAATTATATATATATATGTATATATGTATGTATAGGATCAGATGTATATACATGCATAGGATCAGATATTCAAGTTCAGTTTGGAAAATGTGAAGTAAAAATCTTTAAATCTTTTTTCACGTTCTAGAATCACAAAATATCTTTAAAACTCTACTGCGTATGAGGTAGAGAAATAAGCATCCTGTTCATTGCTGCTGCTGCTGTTGCTGCTGCTAAGTCGCTTCAGTCATGTTCGACTCTGTGAGACCCCATGGACTGCAGCCTACCAGGCTCCTCCGTCCATGGGATTTGCCAGGCAACAGTACTGGAGTGGGTTGCCATTGCCTTCTCCGGTTCATTGATGAGGGCTATGTAAACTGGTAAACCTCTCTAGAGGACAGTATACATCAAATTTCAAAACACCTATCTCTTCATACTCAACATTTCCACTTCTAAAAATGGACTGGAAATGGACTGGAGTCAAAGCTTATGAGGCACACAAATTTTATGATGAAAATGTAAAACTTATAAACGTACTCAGAAATTCCTTCAATCTGCCTCAAAGTACAGCATATTGTATAGAGTCATAATAGAGTCTACATGTGAGAAATATATAAAAGTGTAGAGGTCAATGTGTAAAATATAATTTTACAGTATTTCTAGCAACAAAGGTTGATGAGACCTTCCCTCATTCAATATTGGAAATTAAAAAAGACAAAGCCTAAATTATTGATGATTATAGAAAAGGAGGGGTATGCTAAGGCACGGGCTTCCCCAGTGGCTCAGCAGGTAAAGAATCTGCCTGCAATGCAGAAGACACAAGAGATGCAAGTTTGATTCCTGGGTCAGGACGGCCCCCTGGAAGAGAAAAATAGCAACCCACTCCAGTATTCTTGCCTAGACGGGCTGCAGTTCAAAGGGTTGCAAAGAGTCAGACACGACTGAAGGACTAAGCAACCGTGCTCAGGCACATTGTCTCTGCATAGAAAGGATTGTTGAGCTCAGAAGGTTTAGTTTGATTTGGTTTGGTTTTGAAAGCATGGAGTTCAGGGGTTGCACATTTTCAGAGGTGTAGGTAGGCTAACATCATATGTAGAAGCCTGGTTACCTGGGTGAAGCTGTTGGTTGGTTGCTTGGTTGTATTTGAGGTGTATTTATTGGCATGGGTTTCTGGTTGACTGGCTTTCTGTAGCCAAGGTTGACACTGATTGGCTGGTAAACGTGTGTTCAAGTTGTTGATCTGTTGGTTTATAAGGAGTTCTGGTGGCTACTTGTTATCGTGGCTATGGAACAATATATCTTTTCCAAAACGTGTGGAAATATATTTGATCTTATTGTTGAGCTTACCCAAATGTCTTTTGAGGCAACTGCACTTTATAATCAGAAAAACAGACAAGGAAATTCACTGCTGAAAGAGACTGAAAACAACTTATATAAATTAGGTTTTTAAATCAATCTGGCACATTTGTATGATAGAATACAATATAGTTTTTATAAGGAAGGAAACTAGATGTATTGATATGGAACAATCTCCATGATGTGGTGGTCAGTGAAAAAAGTCAGCTGTGGAGTAAGTTCTTATCTATATGTAGAACTCTGGAAGGACCATAAAAGACTGATAAAGGTATTTCCCTCATGAGAGAGAAATGGAGAGTCCTTGGGAGGGAACAGTGGAGGAAAACCTTTCATTAGACAATCAGTGTTCAAACTCCAGTCATCTTGGACTCTAAATTCCATTCTCTTTCCACACAGCCCCACCAACTCATCTTTGACGTGATTTTTCAGGTTGGTGCTCCAGTTGGCTTTGAGTAAGAGCTCCCCTGACATACTCCATAAAACGGTCTTTAAAAACTTGTAACACCAGTAGCCAAAATCCCTCTCTTACTCATCCTCATGTGCTAATGTTGACTATATTCTGGAGGTTTGGCAAACTTGGAGTGAGCACCCTTCCTAAGAAGGGGTTACCCTGTGGCAGGACTGTCCTGCCCAGAGATCTCCCGATCTGGGGGCCCTCGCTGCTCCACACCCCCAGTGACTCCCTGCTCACCCTGTGGAATGCTCACGGGGTTTGCCTTCTCCATAAACCAGAAGCCTGCTCTCTCCTCCTTCCCTGTTTAGTCAGAGCAGGCTTGACACATCTGAAACATCTGCTGGGATGTCTTTCCACCGCCTCCAGAAGCAGTGCCTGGGGGGCCGGTGAGGTACTTTCCCCAACCTTCTCTCCAATCTTTCCAGCCTCTCGCATGCGGCTGAGAGGCTCAGGACTGAACTTGGCCAGCCGGGCATGGTCTCTAGAGGACTCCGCATCACTTGCTACCACAGTGAGAGGAGAACTCATCAATGCAAAATGCACCGGAGCAGGAGCGCAGTCCTGTCAGAACACCCGGGACTCCTGGAGCTGCTGGAGGCGGCACTGGGCGAGGGTGCCTGCGGAGCCAGGAGGGGAGGCGAACTGTGGGCAGAGCCTAGGGACAAGACAGGAGGCACACCTTCAGATGGTGGAGGTGCTTCGGGACAAAGTCTCCACATAGCTGTAGGATTTTCTTCTTGGGCAGGGGCTGTGTCAGTTGGGCAGGTGGATTCTTGTATTTTAATCTAACTTTCAACCAGTCCACAGGCTTCTCTTTGGAGCCCACACAGGGAGAGGTTGCTTGAGGTGTCTGGTGTCTCTCAAGAGACCTGAATCCTACTGGATTAGAGCTCCACCCTAATGGCTTCATTAAATCGTAATCACTTCCTTTACAGGCCCCATTGCCAAATACAGCCACAGCTGGGGTTTGGGGCCTCAGCTGATCATTCTGGGAAGGGCACACGCATTCAGTCCAGACTAGGTGGACGTCCCCCACCACTGTCATACCTGAGTCAAACCTGAGTCTACATACAGTTCTCAACCAGAGAGACGGGTCTATTCCCCACAGACCTTCAGCACCTGGGAATCTGCTGGACACTGAATACGGGTTCAGGGCATCAGAGCACCATGGTTAAGAACTCCGGTTCTGAACTAACAACAAACAGCCAGCACCTCTTGTCTGCTGTCTTGGGAACGCAACTGCGAGTCAGAGTTCCACGGTGACAGGCACGCGGCAGCACGCAGGGCACTAGGCTTTCTGTGGCAGCCCTGGGGTGGCCTCGGGTAATGAACAGTCTCTTGCAGAAAAGCAGCAGGACCCTCCAGGGCCCTCCCCAGGACAAAAGACTTTCCATGTCCCCTGTTTCTTGTTTGTAGGAAAAAGGCTTCAGCCAGACCTTCCCTGAGTTCCAAAGGGGAGATTCAAACAGTTAGGGATAAGGGAACTGAGTGAATGTAGAAAAAAGAAAAAGCAGTCACGGCACAACAGTGCTACAACAAAGACGGGCCCCAGTGCCTCCTCAAGGGACACACACAACAATCTGGAATATATCTCTGAGTGCTTCTACAGGAACTAAGGTTCCCACTTGGCTAAAGATGGTAACTTCAGGCTGAGCACAAACATACAGACACTAGACTGGTTGGAACTAGGCTGATGACTGAGATTCCTGAAACACCATCCTGTTATCTCACCACCAACCGATGAAAAGAAAGTCACACATCCTGCAGCCTCTCACCCCCACCCCTCTGCCAAATGCTGCCGTTAAGAACACTTGCCTGAAGTGTTTGGTCTATTGAGCACACATCTGGCTCCTTGCTTGGCCCTGTAATAGGCCTTTCTCTGCTCCAGACTCCAATGTTTCAGTTTGTTTGGCCTCACTATGCATTGGGCCCATGAACTTGGGTTCAGTGACACTGTGATGGTGAACAATACAATAAGTCCTCTACATGCAAATGAGCTCTGTTCTAAGAGTGGGTTCCAAAGTCCAATTTGTCCAACAAAGTTAGCCTAGGTACCCACATAACACTATCGCTCCATACCATCGCTTTTATGCTTGCTTCCGGACATCCTGGGCTTGAAATAAAAAAACTATACCACTGTACTCTACACAGTAAAGTATACAAAAGCACAGCCACGTGCAGAGGGTGCGTGCATGCGGCAATGTATACCAGACACAGGAACTAACTTACTTGATTGAAGATGGTTCACGTGTAGGGGACTTACTGTAATTATCAATACATCAGTACATGAAAACAGAGCCTGTGATGAGGTTCAGGATGTGCTACCCAAAATATGGCACCTTGGGATAGTAATATCTTAAGCTGAAGGAATTAACAAAAACAAAACAAAACAAAAAACCCCAGCAGATGCAGGAAGATCACTCTGACCTCTCCTAGACCACTCTTCTTCCCTGAAACAGGTCATAAAACTCCTATGTGAATAGTATCCCACACCAGGAGGAGGAAAGACATTCATATCACCAAAAACGGGGAATTTGGGACCAAGAAATCTGTACAAACAAACCTTGTTAAATTAACTCATATCTTCTTAGTTACTTCTTCACCATTTACTACCTCAAGCCCAAATCCCTTTGAGTTGTCAGTTCTTCACAAATTTATTATTGTTTTGTTTCAAAGAAAATTTTCAAATTTCTACAGTGAATACATATAACCTTGTACTGATATAAATTATTTTAAAGTGTTTTAAAGCATTGCATTTATCCACTGAAGGAAATTCAAAAAGATTTTCTTCAGCTAGTTCCCACATGTGTGGTTGTTGTTTAGTTGCTAAGTTGTGTCCATCTCTTTTGGGATCCCATTGACTGCAGCCCGCCGGGCTGTTCTATCCATGGGATTTCCCAGGCAAGAATACTAGAGTGGGTGGCCATTTTCTGTTCCAGGGTGTCTTCCTGCCCCAGGGATCTAACCCGCTCCTCCTGCTTGACAGAAGATTCTTTACCACTGAGCCACCTGGGAAGCCCTCTAGATCCCACATAGGTTAAGTTAAGTCACTCACTCAGTTGTGTCCAACTCTTTGTGACCCCATGGACTGTAGCCCACCAGGCTCCTCTGTTCATGGGGTTCTCCAGGCAAGAATACTGGAGTGGGTTGCCATTTCCTTCTCCAGGGGATCTTCCCGACCCAGGGATCAAACCCAGGTCTCCCGCATTGCAGGCAGACGCTTTAACCTCTGAGCCACCAGGGAAGCCCATAGGAGGTCCGAAATATGAGATTTGTCAGACATGTGGCTGAATCTAACAGAAACACTGGCTGTACAAAAAAACAATCATAATGTCAAATGTGTCTTCAGAGAAACAAGCCAAAAACAAAAACCTGGGCAAAGACGGCATTAACATTGGAAGAGGGTTATCAGAACTACTGGGCTTCCCTGATAGCTCAGTTGGTAAAGAATCCACCTGCAATGCAGGAGGCCCTGGTTTGATTTCTGGGTCGGGAAGATCCACTGGAGAAGGGATGGGCTACCCACTCCAGTATTCTGGCCTGGAGAATTCCATGGATTGTATAGTCCATAGGGTTGCAAGAATCGGACACGACTGAGTGACCTTCACTTTCATCAGAACTACCGCAGCATATTATTCAGTGGCACTATTCACAAAGTACAGAGGAATTGCAGGAATGAAGAGAAACACCAAGAATTTTCTGTAAGTGCTCCTTTTGAGTCATTGAGAGAGAGAAAAAATTGCTGACCACATTTGAGGGAAGACATCTCCATAAAATTTAAAGTCAGGATCTTCATTTCAAGATAAAGATAGACATAATGTACCTTTGAGAACAGACTCGTCTCTTGGTAACTTAAGATCAGAAAAGCAAAGAATGGCAATTACTTAAAAATAAGCAAGCATTTGGCAATTAGGTCATTTCATTTTAACAAATATCTACAGTCTCTATAGCTCATAAGGTATTCATCATTCTCCAAACAAAAGCAACTTGATGTAACACAAGCAAAAGTTACCTGAAATTGTTTCAAAGTTTCCTTATAATTTGAATGTGCTCTCCTTTTCATAGGGGACTCACATTTCTAACAGAGAAGGCAATGGCACCCCACTCCAGTACTCTTGCCTGGAAAATCCCATGGATGGAGGAGCCTGGTGGGCTACAGTCCACGGGGTCGCTAAGAGTCAGACACGACTGAGCAACTTCACTTTCACTTTTCACTCTCATGCATTGGAGAAGGAAATGGCAACCCACTACGATGTTCTTGCCTTGAGAATCCCAGGGAGAGCCTGGTGGGCTGCCATCTCTGGGGTCGCACAGAGTTGGACATGACTGATGCGACTTAGCAGCAGTAGCAGCACATTTCTAATTCCATGTTTTCCATTTCCAGACTAGATATGTATCTATGCATCTTGGCTCCATCCTTCATTACTTACGAGTAGCTAAATTATGCTGAATTAAGCTACCACATATTCGAGGTCGGGGTGGTGTCTGAGAGTGCCAGGCTGCGACAGCGCAGGAGCGGCTGAGAGGAGCTACTCCACACCCCAGGTCAGGGCCGGCGGCTGAGAGGAGCAACCCCATGTCCAAGGAGTGGTGGCTTGAGTGGGTGAAGGAGGGCCGAGAGGAGCTACTCCATGTTCAAGGTCAGGAGGGGTGGTGGTGAGGAGATACCCCTCATCCAAGGTAAGGAGCAGTGGCTGCACTTTGCTGGGGCAGCCATGAAGGGATACCCCACGTCCAAGGTAAGAAAAACCCAAGTAAGATGGTAGGTCTTGCGAGAGGCATCAGAGGGCAGACACACAAACCATAATCATAGAAAACTAGTCAATCTAATCACACGGACCACAGCCTTGTCTAACTCAATGAAATTAAGCCATGCTGGTTGGGGCCACCCAAGACGGGTGGGTCATGGTGGAGAGGTCTGACAGAATGTGGTCCACTGGAGAAGGGAATGACAAACCACTTAAATATTCTTGCCTTGAGAACCCCATGAACAGTATGAAAAAGCAAAAATGATAAGATAGTGAAAGAGGAACTCCCCAGGTCGGCAGGTGCCCAATATGCTACTGGAGATCAGTGGAGAAATAACTCCAGAAAGAATGAAGGGATGGAGCCAAAGCAAAAACAATACCCAGCTGGTGATAGAAGCAAGGTCTAATGCTGTAAAGAGCAATACTGCATAGGAATCTGGAATGTTATGTCCATGAACCAAGGCAAATTGGAAGTAGTCAAACAGATGGCAAGAGTAAATGTCGACATTCTAGGAATCAGCAAACTAAAATGGACTAGAATGGGTGAATTTAACTCAGATGACCATTATATCTACTACTGCAGGCAGGAATCCCTTAGAAGAAATGGAGTAGCCATCATGGTCAACAAAAGAGTCTGAAATGCAGTACTTGGATGCAATCTCAAAAACAACAGAATGATCTCTGTTCATTTCCAAGGCAAACTGTTCAATATCACAGTAATGCAAGTCTATGCCCCAACCAGTAACGCTGAAGAAGCTGAAGTTGAACGGTTCTATGAAGACCTACAAGACTTTTAGAACTAACACCAAAAAGATGCCCTTTTCATTATAGTGGACTGGAATGCAAAAGTAGGAAGTCAAGAAACACCTGGAGTAACAGGCAAATTTGGCCTTGGAATACAGAATGAAGCAGGGCAAAGGCTAATAGAGTTTTGCCAAGAGAATGCATTGGTCATAGCAAACACCCTCTTCCAACAACACAAGAGAAGACTCTACATATGGACATCACCAGATGGTCAACACCGAAATCAGATTGATTATATTCTTTGCAGCCAAAGATGGAGAAGCTCTATACAGTCAGCAAAAACAAGACCGGGAGCTGACTGTGGCTCAGATCATGAACACCTTATTGCCAAATTGAGACTTAAATTAAAGAAAGTAGGGAAAATCACTAGACCATTCAGGTATGACCTAAGTAAAATCCCTTATGATAATACAGTGGAAGTGAGAAATAGATTTAAGGGACTAGATATGATAGATAGAGTGCCTGATGAACTACGGATGGAGATTCATGACATTGTACAAGAGACTAGGGATCAAGACTATCCCCATGGAAAAGAAGTGCAAAAAATGGCTGTCTGAGGAGGCCTTACAAATAGCTGTGAAAAGAAGAGAAGCAAAAAGCAAAGGAGAAAAGGAAAGATATAAGCATCTGAATGCAGAGTTCCAAAGAATAGCAAGGAGAGGTAAGAAAGCCTTCCTTAGTGATCAATGCAAAGAAATAGAGGAAAACAACAGAATGGGAAAGACTAGAGATCTCTTCAAGAAAATTAGAGATACCAAGGGAACATTTCATGCAAAGATGGGCTCGATAAAGGACAGAAATGGTGTGGACCTAACAGAAGCAGAAGATATTAAGAAGAGGTGGCAAGAATACACGGAAGAACTGTACAAAAAAGATCTTCACGACCCGGATAATCACGAGTGTGATCACTCACCTAGAGCCAGACATCCTGGAAATGGAAGTCAAGTGGGCCTTAGAAAGCATCACTACAAACAAAGTTAGTGGAGATGATGGAATTCCTGTTGAGCTATCTCAAATCCTGAAAGATGATGCTGTGAAAGTGCTGCACTCGATATGCCAGCAAATTTGGAAAACTCAGCAGTGGCCACAGGACTGGAAAAGGTCCATTTTCATTCCAATCCCAAAGAAAGGCAATGCCAAAGAATGCTCAAACTACCGCACAATTGTACTCATCTCACACGCTAGTAAAGTAATGCTCAAAATTCTCCAAGCCAGGCTTCAGCAATTCTTGAACCATGAACTTCCTGATGTTCAAGCTGGTTTTAGAAAAGGCAGAGGAACCTGAAATCAAATTGCCAACATCCGCTGGATCATGGAAAAAGCAAGAGAGTTCCAGAAAAACATCTATTTCTGCTTTATTGACTATGCCAAAGCCTTTGACTGTGTGGATCACAATAAATTGTGGAAAATTCTGAAAGAGATGGGAATATCAGACCACCTGACCTGCCCCCTGAGAAACCTATATGCAGGTCAGGAAGCAACAGTTAGACCTGGACATGGAACAACAGACTGGTTCCAAATAGGAAAAGGAGTACGTCAAGGCTGTATATTGTCACCCTGCTTATTTAACTTATATCAGAGTACATCATGAGAAACACTGGGCTAGGAGAAGCACAAGCTGGAATCAAGATTGCCGGGAGAAATATTACTAACCTCAGATATGCAGATGACACCATCCTTATGGCAGAAATTGAAGAGGAACTAAAAAGCCACTTGATGAAAATGAAAGAGGAGAGTGAAAAAGTTGGCTTAAAGCTCAACGTTCAGAAAATGAAGATCATGGCATCTGGTCCCATCACTTCATGGGAAATAAATGGGGAAACAGTGGAAACAGTGTCGGACTTTATTTTTTTGGGCTCCAAAATCACTGCAGATGGTGATTGCAGCCATGATATTTAAAGATGCTTACTCCTTGGAAGGAAAGTTATGACCAGCCTAGATAGCATATTCAAAAGCAGAGACATTACTTTGCCAACAAAGGTCCGTCTAGTCAAGGCTATGGTTTTTCCAGTGGTCCTGTATGGATGTGAGAGTTGGACTGTGAAGAAAGCTGAGTGCCGAAGTATTGATGCTTTTGAACTATGGAGTTGGAAAAGACTCTTGAGAGTCCCTTGGACTGCAAGGAGATTCAACCAGTCCATTCTAAAGGAGATCAGTCCTGAGTGTTCTCTGGAAGGACTGATGTTGAAGCTGAAACTCCAGTACTTTGGCCATGCGAAGAGCTGACTCATTGGAAAAGACTCCGATCCTAGGAGGGATTGTAGGCAGGAGGAGAAGGGGATGACCGAGGATGAGATGGCTGGATGGCACCACTGACTCGATGAACATGAGTTGGGGTGAACTCCGGGAGATGGTGATGGACAGGGAGGCCTGGAGTGCTGCGATTCATGGGGTCGTCAATAGTTGGACACGACTGAGTGACTGAGCTAAACAAAGTGAACCTAATGATAATTTTCAATCTTTTAAAATTTACCCCCTATGGTCACTATATCAGACACAGGAGGAAAAAGAATATGTTCTTATATAAGGCAAACTTGTGGATTCCATGGATTTAAAGACATCCTTGGGGACTTCCCTTGTGGCACAGTGATAGAAATCTGCCTGCCAATGTAGGGGACATGGGTTTGATCCCTGTCCTGGGAAGATTCTACAAGCCGCAGAGCAACTCACCTTGTATGCCACAACTCCTGAGCCTGCGCTCTAGGGCCCGTGAGCTACAACTACCAAGCCTGTGTGCTGCCACTACTGAAGCTCATGCAGTTAGGGCCCGTGCTCCTCAACTCGAGAAGCCCGGATACCACAGTGAAGAGCAGCCCCCACTTGCCGTAACTAGAGAAAGTCTACGCGCAGTAACAGACCCGGTGCAATCAAAAGTAAATGAATATTTTTTTTAAAAAAAAGAACATTCTTAGAAGTCTCTTTGTATTTAATGCTTACTGAGTGAATGAGTGAAAGAATGGATATGCAAATGAATGGATGGTTATGCAGACAATTAGGCCAACTACTGAATCTCATCCCTCCCTTTGGTTTTGCTTCCTCTACTCTGTCAGCTGGTTCTGAGCACCTGCATAAGTTATTTTGCACAGGACTGTTTTGTATTGGCCTTAGTAGTTGAGAGGATGCCAGCCTCAGTTCTGCCCAACACTGAGCCTCAGCCCCATGGGCTCTTCCCTAACTGAGAGTGAGCACTGCTGGCTGCAGATACCTGCAATCTCAGCAGAGGAGCTGCCCCTTCACAGACCCTGGTTCCCATTCAGTTCAGCACCTGTGCAGCTGGCCTGTGGCCTTGCCTCCCTGTCTTAGCACTGACAGCTCCTGATTGGGTTCCCACCTGGTTTTCTATATCCATTGCTCACTCAGTCATCATGGGTTAGTCACTCCCGGGTGGTAGGCGTGATGCCGGTGAAAAGGTGAAGGGCTAAACACTTACAGGAGAAAGTGGGGACAATGCTATAGTTTAATGAAGAGATGAAAAGACTCTGATAACTTGGGGATGTATTTTGAAAGAAGTTCTAGCCACAGACATTGCTCTCTCTCCAAATGACTGTGCATGAAGAAACATTGCATACGATGAATCCAAAGTCACAGACGTATAGACCCTTCAGAAACAGGGTGTAAGTCCAGTACTTCAAAGCCCTACGGAGAGGTGAGGAAGACAGGAGAACCAGTGTTTCCGAGTGTCACACAATCTGCCAATGCCAGGTGGAGGGCAGTGACTTCACCCGTGCCTGCCACCTCACAAGGCACACTGGCATACAATGCTTTATTTACTCCACCACACGAACTCTACAGGACTTCCCTGGTGGCTCAGATGGTAAAGAATCCTCCTGCGATGTGGGAGACCTGGGATCGATTCCTGGTCGAGGAGGAGGAGGAGGAAATGGCAACCCACTCTAGTATTCTTGCCTGGAGAATCCCCATGGGCAGAGGAGCCTGGTGGGCTACAGTCCATGGGGTCACAAAGAGTCAGACACAACAGAGCAACTAAGCACAGCACAGCACAAACTCTCTCTATAGTTATTGTGATGCTATTTTACATCTAAGGAGACCACTCGTCTGGCACAGTGGTAAGGAATCTGCCTGCCAACGCAGTGGATGCAAAAGACGTGGGTTCTACCTTTGGGTTGGGAAGATTCTCTGAATTAGGATCTGGCAATCCACTCCATTATTCTTGCTTGGGAAAT
This sequence comes from Ovis canadensis, assembly GCF_042477335.2. Taxonomy (NCBI): domain Eukaryota; kingdom Metazoa; phylum Chordata; class Mammalia; order Artiodactyla; family Bovidae; genus Ovis; species Ovis canadensis. The sequence continues at coordinate 71,966,953 of NC_091246.1, forward strand.
TGCACGGACAGAGGAACCTGGTGGGCTACAGTCCATGGGGTCACACAGAGTCAGACAAACTGAGCATGCATACAGACCACCTGTCAGAGCAGGGCTGTCTGTTCCTTCATGCCCGAACAATCCCGGAACCGGCTGGTTGATGGTTCTCTACCGTTGATCTGAGTATTTGATAATAAATATTTGTAGAGCCGTGTTGAACCAAGTTTCTAACTGAAGTTGATAATGTTTTACAGATTGAGAATAATTTGGAGATCATGAGGAAAACACACCATAACTTTGTGACAAAGGAAGTAAATACAGAAATAAATTTAAACAGACTTAGAACTTCCCAGGAGGTGCTAGTGGTGAAGAACCCGACTGCCAGTGCGGGAGACGTAAGAGACTCAGGCTCAATCCTTGGGTCGTGAAGATCCCCTGGAGGAGGCCATGGCAACCCACTCCAGTGTTCTTGCCTGGAGAATCCCAAGGACAGAGGAGCCTGGCGAGACCACTACTGTTCATGAGGTTGCATAGAGTTGGACATGACTGAAGAGACTTAGCATACGTGCACTACAGTAAAAATTATGAATTGTGTTTTTCTTACACTTACAATTAAAACACACAGTTCTAATGTTTCAATTATAACATGTAACTGAGTAGGTAATAAATGCAGTTAAATTGTTCTAAGGCCTGTGTATTATCCAGGACAAAGGTAAAAGTATTGATACTTTTAGATCTTAATCATACATATAGTTAATAATAATATGTATTATATATGATACTATGTACTGTATTATACATTATTTTTAAGTTAATCAATAAAAGAATAGAAAAAGAGTACATGACATCTTACCCAGCAGAAGGGGAAATGTAACAATAGAAATTATTCAGTCCAGTAGAAATGACAGAGAAGGAAAACATGGAAGGACAGGCACGACAAAGGCTCAAAATGATAGATGAAACCTAATTATGTCTGCAGTTGTATCAGATAAATAGAGTAAGTGTTCCTGCCAGCATCCATGATTTTTCTGAAAACATCTAACTTTCATCTATTTACAAGAAATGCATCTAAAACATTAAAATGTACAAAAACTCAAAGTAAAATTATGAAAAAGGATAAGTCAAAAGAATACTGGTACATCCATATTAATATTAGACAACATAGACTTCCAGGCAAAAAGCAGCACAGGGAAGCCACTTCCTAATGGTAAAAGGCTCAATCCTTCAGGAAGATAAAATAATTTTAAGTTGCTATACTTATAACAACATTGCCAATAAGTAAACAAGCAAACACAGAATTACAGGAAGTAAACAAATCCATAATCAGAGAGTAAAAGATTAAAAACTCATGTTTCTGACTAAATTATAGAACAGGAAGACAAAACATACCAGTATGAACGTTAAAAATATGAACAACATAATTACAAACTAGAGCACATGGATGTACATAAAATCTGCACACAGTACTGAATAATGCATTCTTTCATGGTGCACATGATATTCAAGGAAACTGACTATATACGGGGTCATGGAGTAAAACCTACACGCATCTCAAAAGACTGAAATCACAGAGAATTTCTTCTCTGACAGCAATGTAATTATGTGACAAGTCAATCACAAGTTAACTAAAAAAATCTTATGTTTGGAAAGTAAGACAGACTTCCAACTTGTCCATGGGTCAAACAGGAAATGATCATGTAAATTAGACAATGTTCAGAGTGAAAACAAACACATAACAAAATGTCTGGACCATTTTTATGACGTGAGATAGAAAGACCTACAGAAAATGAAAATTTTTCTAAAAAATATAACTTATCGAAACTGACCTGAAAACAAAACAAAACAAAACAAAACCCTGAACCTAGGAAGGAAATTAAAACTTGAGTTGTAACATAACCATGAAAGAAATTGAACCAGTCAATTAAAATCTTCCAAAGAAAAGGAAATTCTAGGTCCAAGTGGCTTGAACTGATGAAGTTCAACAAACATTCAAGGAATAATTAATAAAAGATAGAATGAATGGTAGAAAAGCATTAATCAAAGAAAGCATGTGTGAAAAATATCCAGAAGAGAAGGAAGACAGTGAATCAGTACTTGTTACCGCTCCTGAAAGCACTCCGAAAGAGTTCATTACTACCTTACTAGCTGTCAAAAACGAAAGACTGGAATCTCAGGAAAAGGCCATTCCCCTCTGGCATAATTATAGCAATGACTGACCAAGCCTTTCCTCCTGAACTGCCCCGGGGTGGGTGGGAGCTGCAGGCCCTCCCACAAGCACGCCCTGGGTCTTCCCACATAGATTACTGCCTGAACTCCTGTACTGGCTCTTTTAATCTCTGTGGTGTGCATCCTATTCTTATCTTGATTTTACAGATGACGAAGCTGAACTTTAGAAAAGTGACTTTCACAGCCACATGGTTAACAGAGGGCGTGGGTGGGAATGGAAGACAGGCCAATTGACGGTACTGGAAAACTCATACCCTTCTCTTCTCCTCTACACCCATGTTATTTATTAGTGGTCCCACTGAACCTCCCAGCAGGATCCATCAGGAATGTTTGCTTCCCCACAACAACACAGCCCTTTCCTGGCACAGATAAATCACGGCTGACTATTTCAAAGAAGCATATGATGCCCAGGACTGACCTTTGGATAGCTATTTAAAGAATGAGGGCATTCTGACGTTTGTGGCATCGTGTGACAGCAGGTGGTCATAAAACAAAGTTACCCATAAAAGTTGTTTAAAAGAGCACTTTACAAATATTTACTGTCTCCAGAAAATGGGGTTTAAATAATAGAAACTATCCCATAGCATTGTTGGGATATTAGATGAGCTAATATTTATGCTTTATGTTACCCACCAAGATGCAAGCCGTCAGAGCATCCCACAAAACAACATTCACCCTTCCACCATGACCACCCAATGCTGAGTCTGCCCAGTTCCAACTGCATTGCATTCTGACCAGCATCCACAGCCAATTATGAGAAACACCCAGATTTCAGAACTTTGGCTCCTCTCAGAGAAGAAACATCCCAAATCTGAAGGAGTGTTAGAGGTTGATCAGATCAATTAAGTTACCAGCTATGCACCTCACCCTAGTGCTCTAGGCTTCGCCATCATGAGTTAAGGAGTTGTCATCTCCCTTCTGGAATGAGCTTCCTCTCCAGACTCATTACTCTCACTCCTCGTATAGCTGTACCAGGTCCATACTCTAATTTCTCAGAGATCTGTTACGTGAATCAGTGCAGTGTGTAACCCCAAGTTTAAGGAATCATGAGTCATGTGTTACACACATTTCCCATTTTTATCTTTGCTTAGTGGAGTGTGTCATGGAGTTTTAAATAGATCTTGGTTTCCTTGAACCTTCCTATTCAAATTCATTCTTAGTGTGAAAAAATTTATATAAAGTCAAATATGAAGAACAAGTTTCTTGTAAACCCACGACTAAGCAGCTGCCCTCAACGAGCAGAGAGAAGCCCTCTATCAGCACTTCCTGCTGGTCCTTCAGTCTTGTGCAAGGAGATCAGAGGGACTGTGCCTGCCTCACATATGTGTCTTGATGATGCAGACAAAATAATTTAATGCGTTTAGGCTTCCTAAATAAATCTGACATCCAATGTTGAGTGGAAACTTTGAAATGCACTGAATTTTAGAGAGAGGGCATGCCATTTACAGGAGCCCAAGAATTTTAGCAATGGGTGTAAATTTCACAACACATAAATTCACTGTTACAAAAGTATTTTTTAAATCTCTTATATCCAGCTCCCCTTCTGTTGGTTAACAGAACACTTATTAGCTGTTCCCTTTGTAAAGTAGAACTAGATTGGGAGGAAGAAGTTTTTTTTTAACTTTGTATACTTCTGTGCAATTTTACTTTATTATTTTTTGGAAAGGGGTCCATTTGCCCTAACTCCTAATGAAAATCCTTTTTGGATCAGATTCAGACGAACTCCATTACCCATGGAAAAGCAGGTAGTTGATAGTGATGCTTCAGAATTCTCCCAGCAGAACATGACAGCAGATATGCCTTCTCCTAGAAACCACCTTGAAACACCCTATGTTAGAATTGATGCACCTACACATTATTAAGAAATTGGGTCTCTCTTAAAGGCTTAAACATAAGGTATGACACCATGAAACTTCTAGAAGAGATCATAGGAAAAGACATTCTCTGACGTAAATCTTACCAACATCTTTTTAGGTCAGTCTTCTAAGGCAATAGAAATACAAACAAAAATAAACAAATGGGACCTAACAAAACAAAAACCCTGATGCTAGGAAAGACTGAAGGGAAAAGGAGAAGGGGGCAGCAGAGGATGAGATGGCTGGATGCCATCACTGATTCAATGGACATGAATTTGAGCAAGCTCTGGGACATAGTGAAGGACAGGGAAGCCTGGCATGCTGCAGTCCGTGGGGTTGAAAAGGGTCGGACACGACTTGATGACTAAACAACAGTAAACACGGATAACAAATGCTGGAGAGGGTGTGTAGAAAAGGAAAGCCTCTTACACTGTTGGTGGGACTGTAAAATGGTGCAGCCGCTATGGAAAACAGTATGGCGGTTCCTCAAAACGCTAAAAATAGAGTTGCCTTATGATTCAGTGATCCCACTTCTGGGCATATATATCTGGACATAACTATAATTTTAAAAGATACATGTACCCCTATATTCACAGCAGCACTATTTACAGTAGTTAAGACATGGAAACTATCTAAATGCCCATTGACAGACAAATGGATAAAGCAGACATGGTGTAAACACACACACGCACGCATGCACGCGCACGCACAAACGGAGCTGTACTCAGCAATCAAAAACAATAAAATAGTGCCACCTGCAGTAACACGGATGAACCTAGAGATTACCATACTAAACAAAGGAAACCAGAAAAAGGACAAATGATATCACTTATATGTGGAATCTAAAATATGATACAAATCAACATATCTATGAAAAAAAACAGACTTGCAGACATAGAGAACAGACTTATGGTTGCCAACGGAGAGGAGAGGAAAGTAGGGAAGGAATGGGAGTCTGGGATTAGCAGAGGCCAACTATTATATATAGGGTAGATAAACAAAAGGCTCCTACTGCAGAGCACAGGGAACAATACTCAATATTCTGTGACAAACAGTAAGAAAACCATAATGGAAAAGAATATATACAGACACACACACATATATACCTGTGTCACTTTGCTATACAGAAGGAATTGATATAAGATTGTAAATCAACTATACTTTCATTAAAAAATTTTTTTTAAGAATTTGGGCCTCAAATAAGATACAGAAACATTCTAGTGCCAGACAATTGAGTACATTAAAAGCTGGAGTAGAGAGGCAGGACTGAAGAGAAGCGCACACAGAGAGAGTGGACATCCCCACTGGCTCAACAGTTGAGAGGCAGCAAGGACAGGGAGAACTTGAGGAGTGGGGCAGGCAAGCCCTGGAGTTCCCCTCTCTGGCTCTTTGCATTCTTACGACACTGCTGAGCAAAGGCATTTCTATGCAACAGTGTGAGTGCTGCTGTTTCACTAGTCATAAGCTGTGTGGTATTTTGGATTCTGCAAATCATTCAGGATGGCCATATGACATCCTAGGTTTAACTGACTGGCTTTGGGCATACTGTAGTGGTAGCACACCCATGAAGCAAGTAAATCTTCCTATTTCTGCAATACAAACAGTGTGATTTCCTGCTCATAATATCTTCTGTTTCTTAGGGTTCCCCCAGACACATTTTGAGGCCTTAGTTTGCTGCCAGGTGTCACACACAGTTCTAAAGATCATAGAGCTACTACTCTTCTAATGCACAGAACCTGCTGATGTAATCATCTGAATAAGCATTTGGGCAAAGTGGACAAACACTGGGCCCTCTAGACCACTGAGAGACATTTCTGCAGGATCTTCAGTTCAGTTCAGTTCAGTCAATCAGTCGTGTCCGACTCTTTGTGACCCCATGAATCGTAGCACGCCAGGCCTCCCTGTCCATCACCATCTCCCGGACTTCACTCAGACTCACATCCATCAAGTCCGTGATGCCATCCAGCCATCTTATCCTCTGTCATCCCCTTCTCCTCCTGCCTACAATCCCTCCCAGCATCAGAGTCTTTTCCAATGAGTCAGCTCTTCGCATGAGGTGGCCAAAGTACTGGAGTTTCAGCTTCAGCATCATTCCTTCCAAAGAAATCCCAGGGTTGATCTCCTTCAGAATGGACTGGTTGGATCTCCTTGCAGTCCAAGGGACTCTCAAGAGTCTTCTCCAACACCACAGTTCAAAAGCATCAATTCTTCGGTGCTCAGCCTTCTTCACAGTCCAACTCTCACATCCATATATGACTACTGGAAGAACCACAGCCTTGACTAGACAGAACCTGGCCAGCAAAGTAATGTCTCTGCTTTTGAATATACTATCTAGGTTGGTCATAACTTTTCTTCCAAGGAGCAAGTGTCTTTCAAATTCATGGCCGCAGTCACCATCTGCAGTGATTTTGGAGCCCCAAAAGAATAAAGTCTGACATTGTTTCCACTGTTTCCCCATCTATTTCCCATGAAGTGATGGGACCAGATGCCATGATCTTCGTTTTCTGAATGTTGAGCTTTAAGCCAACTTTTTCACTCTCCTCTTTCACTTTCATCAAGAGGCTTTTTAGTTGCTCTTCACTTTCTGCCATAAGGGTGGTGTCATCTGCATATCTGAGGTTATTGATATTTCTCCAGGCAATCCTGATTCCAGTTTTTCTTCCAGTCCAGCGTTTCTTGTGATGTACTCTGTATAGAAGTTAAATAAGCAGGGTGACAATATACAGCCTTGATGTACTCCTTTTCCTATTTGGAACCAGTCTGTTGTTCCATGTCCAGTTCTAACTGTTGCTTCCTGACCTGCATACAGATTTCTCAAGAGGCAGGTTAGGTGGTCTGGTATTCCTATCTCTTTCAGAATGACAACCTGTAAACCTGGGAGACTCTCCGAAATATTCTATTACAGAATGTATCCTTACTCTTAACTTACTAGGCACTCAGATTTTTTTAAAAAAAGATTATGCTTAGCATTTATTTGTTGAATCAACTCCAACAAATACATCCTTTTGTAACAAGATACAAGAAATCAGGTAGGCAGTAGTCAACTGTGCTTACTGAAGCATGAACATTTCATAGCTACTTCTGGTTCAAGACATCATTAAATAATGTGTTAAATGTAAATCTGGAACACAGCATTTGGGATGCAAATGCGTAAGTTAAAATGTTTCCTGGGCTTAAGAAAACTGTGGATTTGGGATTTTAAGCCATTAGGGGAGACTGAACCTAGACTAGTTTCGATGTTTTTAAAAAATCAGTTCAATAAATTATCTTAAACTAAATGTGCAGATAATCACTACACAGATCAAGAAACAGAATGTTGTTAGCATCACACAACCTTGCTCTTTTCTAATTGCAAGTGTTTCTGTAACCAAGCAGTACCCCACGACGCCTTCCTGGGGCAGACCCCTTCTCCATATGCTCTGCTTTATCTCCTCGCTGAAGTACCTAGGTAATCGCATCTCATGCACATTTCCTGAGTTGTTTTATTGATGTGAAAACTACCACCAAATGGGAGAAATGAACTAGTTGATGACCATGAACATGCAGTCCCCAGACCTACTAGCATCAAAAGATCTATGGTGTAAACCCCTGTGACACTGCCCTGTTACCTCACCATCAGCCAATCAGAACTGTAATGAGCTGATCACATAACCTAGACCCCATTCACCACCCCCACCTTGCTTTTGAAAATGTTTTCCTGAAATACATCAGGGAGCTCTGGTGTTCTGAGCACTAGCTGTCCTGGACTCCTCGTTTGGTGCCCTGAAATAAATGCTGCATTTCTCCATAATCTAGTGTCAGTAGACTGGCCTTGCTGCATACAGGCCAGCGGACCCAAGTTTGGGTTTTCTCCTCTCCAAAGGTATAAACTCTAGTAAGCAGCTTCCTGGCTTTGAACTTTATAGATGAAATCATGTAACATGTAGTCCTTCATGTCTTCTTGTTTCCATGGAATGTTTGTGAAATTTATCAAGTTAATTGTACTCTGTTTAATTCACTAACATATGGTACTCCTTACATAAATAACCTGTAATGTCTTTATCCATTCTATATTTGAAGGAAATGGGTTGTTTTCAGTTTGGTAAGATTATGAGTCATTTCTTTAGTTCAGAAAGATTAAAAATTTTTTCTTTTTCCATAATTTAAAAAACAGTTCCTCTACTTAATACACATAGTGAAGTGTTCTGAGAATATGTCGGTATGTTCAACTGGCTACAGTTAAAATGACAGTGATGTAATGATATGTTAACATAAGTGCTTAGTGTTGTATTTGTAACTCTTATTCCAAGTTTAACTTTAGGATGACCACTTGGGGTATAAAATATTTACTTGCCCAAAATGCCTTTGCAATTAATATGACCATTGCTGAGGGAAAGTTTCCAAATAATCAACTATCATTTTGCTGGGTAATCTATTTGCCAAATTATTCAGGAATTTTCTGAAGTGTTGATTTCTCTGCCTATAAAATGGTAAATAGTCCTAGATCAAACATAAGATGCCTTTAAAACAATTTTTTTCAACTAATTTGTTTCCCAAGATTTGATTCAGAGTTTTTGAAGGAATTATAAATTGGTTTCGGCTTTCACAGAGTTCAGCAATGTGTTCCAAAAATAGTTTTACCATTTTAGGCTTTTGGAAATGTGTGTAGAGAATGTGTTTATAGGAAAAATGGGATAAATGCACAGACAAAATGCGCAAGAGGCGTTTGTAAGAATTATTTGTAATGGCAGAAACCATGAACCTTAAAACTGTATAAACATTAGGGACAATGAATTAAGGTATTCAATTCAAACAAGTTATTTGTTAAATAATTCACCACAAGGACTTCCCTGGTGGTCCAGGGTAAAGAATCAGCCTGCCAATGCAGGGGGCACAGGTTCAATCCCTGGTCTGGGAGGATCCCACATGCCAGGGGGCAGCTAAGCCCATGCACAACTGCTGAGCCCAGGAGCCTAGAATCAGCAAGCTGCAACCACTGAAGGCCAGGCGCCTAGAGCCTGTGCTCCAACAAGAGAAGCCACTGCAAAGAGAAGGCGCAGCAACAAAAGGAAGAACGACCCCTGCTCATCGCAATTAGAGAAAGCCCGCTCGCTGCAAGAACCAACGCAGCCTACATTACTTAGTTAATTATAAAATATGCCAAGTACCACGCTACACAGAGAATTCTGCAGTGATCAAGACAGAGAGGTTCCTGAGGATTAAATTCCTAACTCACCTCTCCCATAGACATAGGGAATCTACAGCTACAGATGGAACAAATTTCCTCTAATAAAACCCTAAAGGCTGCCTGAGCAACTGCGACATGTTGACTAAACCAGGAACATAAATACATTAAACTGGGTAGGAGAGACTGGGACACAACCTCACCTTAAACTTCATGCCCAACCCCAACCCCACAATCAGAAGAGAACTCAAAATCCAGAACCACTGCCTGAGGAGCCAGGCTGCCCAACTTTTAATACCTTCGCCTCACAGACAAGCCCTTAAAATATCTAAACCATTTGAAAACCAACAGGAGACCCACAAGGCTCTAGCAAAACTGACGAGGGCTCCTAAAGGGCTGGAGCACCCAGACTCACCGCCCCGGCTCCGTGCAGACTTGAAGTGAACGAGGCTTCTTTGCTTCTATTACAAGCGGCGTGGAACGTTTGGCCCACCTACCTGGGAACTACCGGCATCCTCTGGGACAGAAGGTAGGCACCATCCCCTCGCTCCAGCGTGACTTTTTTGTTTCTTTTGGGGTAGCTCTTTCTCTTTCTTCCTGGCAGGTGCCCTCTTCCTTTGCTGCACTCCTGAGCCGGTATTACTAGAAGGAAACTTTCACACCTGTCTGGTGCCTGGGTTTGGTGGCTGCGCACTGGGGACAGGGCTCAGTCACGTGACTGGGGGCGGATGGGGGACTTGCAGTCCTAGACACCACAGGACTGGAACAATGGCGAGACAGTCGCGCTGGGGGCACCGCCCCCAGGGCACTGCACCGACAGCCGACTGAGAGAAACCCCAGACTTTCCTAGAAGGAGCCCGTTTGCTGGTCTAGGAGCTCTGGCCTAGGGGCACCCTTCCTGCCTCAGGGAACAGGCTGGTGATCCCAGGCTTTGAGCTGTGTCTCCCTGCCTCTCTCCAGTTCACCAGTATCACTGGTCTGGCGCCTCATTTTGTGGTTGCCTCCAGAGAGCCTCAGATTTCCAAGAGACACCAAGTCCAAAAAAAAAAAAAAGAGGTTAAAAACTGTGAACTCTTATTTCTTTGTACAAAGGGTGAATTTTCCTGAATGTAAATACATAATTCAAAAAAGAAGAAAAATTGAGGCAGGGTATCTTAAGTGTATTAAAATGAATTTTAATAAACTGTTTCAATCTAAGCAAGAAACTTGGGTGCCAAATATCAATGTGAAGTGACACAAAACAAACACATTATGAACATCCAAAAATCTGGATTTACAATGGGCATGTTGACAGCTTTTGAAATTAAACAGCACTCAATCACTAATTTTCTTTGAGGGTAAGATTTGTACCCTGCTGGGCTTATAATTTTGTTTTCTCTTTTTGTGCTGTTCATGTGTAAATATTGCCAATTTCATCTGACACAAACAAGGAAAACAACTTAATTTTGTTTCTAAGCTAGTGAATGACAGACACCCTAGATGAGGCAGTGTAATATATGCTTCTTGGCAATGATATGAGGTGTGTGAATGTTTGGGGGTGGGGGAGGGAATCAAGCCATTTCAAATGTATTTGTAACAAGGAAACAAATTTATTGATTTTAAAAGACAAGACACCATTTTGTTTTGAAAAACACAAGGAAGCTAGCCTGAGTTCAAGTCTGAAATATTCAGAAAAATCCTACTAATATCTTTAGTATGTTCCAGTCATTTGTTTAAACAACACACTAAAAGTTAATATATATTTTTATAATTATAAAAGTTCCCCAGTTATTGTACAGTACACAATACAAATCGCCCACAAACTATTATTTAGCTCCTGCCAATTTTGAGAGGACATGATATACTAAAAGATTTAGCATTTCTCACAAAAATCACATCAGGAAATACGTATTTACAAAATCAAATACATTATACAAAAAACCATCACATGTTATTCGGTAAAGATGTTTTTAAATAATTAAAAAGTTTATTCAACTGTAGTCCAAAACTGGAAAAGAACATTACATTATCTCACACATACAATCTCTACAAAAGTTGCTTACCTCATTTACATAATATATTCAGTCGATTGTAAAATAAATGTTCAAATATCTCCTAGTGTTACTATGTTTCTGTGCTTGTGGGACTGAATAATGTAATCTGCCACTTACTAAGTGAAATTTAAATGATGGCACTTAAAAAAAAATACAATATTTTAAAAAAACACAATGAAATAAGTTTTACCTAGAAGGTACGAAAGCCCTGAGTGATAGTAGAATTACTGATTGGTAAGCACTACAATTAACCTAATTAAAAGTTTACCACCCCAGGCACAAATTTCCAAGTTTTCTCAAGGCACTCACTTATAGTTTCTGTAACCAACGCATTGGTCACCACCATAGGTCCCAATTGATGATGGAGATGAGAAAAAAATTTGCTTTGGTACAAAAGATGCTTTTTAAACGAATAAAATTCAATACCTCTGTTACTGGGTCATTTAAAATTGTGTTTAGCAGGTTAAAACAAGGCAAGTATTTATTCAAAAGTATTAATTCATTCAAGGAAAAATTTACTTGGTTATCAACAGTCAATGGGAGTTTTCACTTTTTCTTTTCCTCCCCAGAATCATAATCCCTCTAATAAAGACTTGTCCTCATTACTGAGCTACATAAAAACAATCCTTACCAAAGATTTCATTACTCAGGGCTTCCAATCTCAACATCATAATTCATTTAAAAAAAAACAAAGGAAAGAAGTGGAGGGGAGGGGAAAGGATCAAATACCAGAACCAAATACGAGACAAAATACATCTTTGAAAATAGGACATATTACCAATTACTTCAAACCAAAAGAAAAAAAAAAAAAAAGAAATTCTAGGCAGTCACTTTGTAAGTGGCTTTTACTATTTAAGTAAAATTGGTAAACTAAACTCAGGTCTACTGGCACATAAAATCACTAGCAGCAATGATCAAGGCATGCAAACTTAGAAGCATTTACAGTAAATCATCATGAAGAATTCAAAAGAAGAGAGTTAAATTAAAACCCTTTGAGTATTGCATGTTAACACATGAGTAATTTGCATGGTTTGACTTCCTAAACTGCCTAAAAAAAGCAACGTTTACGGCAAACTTGCACTATGCTATGGATGTCCTTTCACCAGACATCAGAATAGGTTACACTCTTTATGAGCGCCTGGCTAGCGCAGCACAAGCACATCTGCAGATGATACGGCTCTCAAGTTCCCTTGAGCAGGGGACAAAGGGGGCCCAGTGCACGCAGAGAGGCCCTTGAACAAAGTCAGCAACTGTGTAAGCACACTGGCATTTACAGATACCAGAAGCAGTAGTCATAGCATCTCCTGACAGATGAGCTTAAAATCAAGTGCCATTCTATCTATATATAATTATTTTGACAAAGTATTAAAGTTTTGGAGCATAGATAAAATTATGCCCTACATGAAATTCCCAAACAATATTTTATGAGAGATCTAACTCCAAATAGCTTACCTGCCCCCATAGTTCAGCTTTTCTTTATCCACTCGCTTCTAAGGCTTCACTTACAACTGTACTTTCTAAAGCTAAATAAACGAGATCTTTTGTTCTGTTTGGGGAAAAAAAATGTAACCCTTTCTTTATCATACCTTTTAAAGGCAATCTAGGTACTTTCAATGTGCAGAGATCAGTAATGACATAGGTCTACAGGCCCATGTATTTGTCCTCCTTTTCTAGAGTAATGATGTGATGCTAGAAAAGTTGATTTTTTATTTTCTGTAAACAGTACACTTCCTTAGATGGCAGTGAATATTTGGGAATAAATATATCAAGCCCTCTTGAAGAAAATTAAGAGTTGTATATAAAATGTAAGTGTTCAGCATGGAAACACTTTATCTTCCTACCCCCCCTTTAAAAAAACAGCATAATTAGACATTTGGATATAGAGTATATTTTACCGGTCTAAGTCTAAATAAATGATCTGAAAGGCTTTTGTCCCCCATTGTATATCTTACAATGCTCAAAGGGTTAATACAAGGCATTACATTAAAGGGGTTTTCTAATGCTAGAACTAAGCACTGAATTAATGCTTCTATTCCAGTTTTTAAAAATCACCAAACTTGCAGAAATACTAGGATTCCATTAATTGATTTGTTCTAACCACACACATGGAGGTTGATCTGATCTAGTGACAAGCCTAATTTTCAGTAGCACTGCATGTCAACCCCTCTCCCCCATGTTCTGGTGTGATTCATACAAATCATAAACTCTAACTTTAGTTTTTTGATGATTATTATTTTTCTCACCAGGAATTTGGAGGAGGGGAGGTTATAACAAAGGTCAATTTATTGTAATATAACCACTGCCTCAAATTGTACACAAAGGTGACTTGCCAAAGTTTTTTACTTTCTACTTGTGTCCACACAAGGAGGACCAACATCACAGTGACCTATACTTTTTTACACTAATGTTTCAAGCACAGCATTATTTTAGACATTTCAAATACATCTGAAGAATTTTTCAATTTGAAAATGCATCACAATTTGCACTTCTAGAGAGTGCGTTCATGTAAAAAGTTTCATGATTATGGTTATGAAACCATATTCAGTCCTGAATGACTTTGACAGCATTCTACAAGAACGTGTTCATTTTTACATGTCTACTACAAATCAAAGGCAGTCAATGATGCACACTACTAATTTTAGGTATGCAGTGTTAAAAATCATTTTCTAAAATTTACTTTTGTTTTTAAAGTACACCATCTAAAGAGAGGTGCATGAACCGTGCTATACAGTACAAGAAAAAGCACAAAAAGGAAAGCAGATTTCTGAAAAGGCAGTAAGACTTATACAGTCAGTCCAAACATAGTTTGGATGAGAATCCTGAAAAAGTGACCAGCCATTTGATATCCAGAGAAAACATTTTAAATTGGGTCCTGTGTTCCAAGGAGATATTTCAGCCATTTCATCCCATTGTTCACTGGCTTTGTGAATGCAAATCTTTTGGGTATGATTCTCAAATTGTATCTGAAGGTCAAACTATACCCATGATACTCAATACTACTACATGCAAATATCTTTTTAGAAACTTAAAAATAGCCAACATGTCCTCCTCACATTTTTCCTCACCGAAAATCTAGCACTGGGTCTATATAGATACTTTCATGACTAGTATTTTATTACAATGTCAAGAAATATTAAGAGGTCCTTAAAATGTGTACTTTCACTCATCAGTAAATCTACTCCGAGAGTGTTACTGTCATAACATTATTTAGAAAAGATAATCGTTTCTGTGAATTAAAAAATGAAAAAAAATTCAATGTTTGCTCCAATTTGCTCAACTGTATAAATTACACTTTTATTTTCTAATAATATTTCACAATTCAAAGTCAAAATTGTTTAAGCTGTGTGTGTCTTTCTGTGGATTACAGATAACTGGAAATAGCAGAGACCACAGATGTTATTTTATCTATTGGTCAGAACTGCCTACCCTAGTCACAAAGAATCAGTGTTCCTGTGTTCATAAAAGACATTAGAATATTGTAATATTTATTGAAATGTAATAATATTTGATTCCTCTCATCTGTCCTAATTTAGAACAAACCGTGAACAACTGGAAGAGATGTTGAATCCTGGAGGGTACCCAATCCCTAAATTCCATCAATCTAAATTTGCCCATTATTTATCAGATTCCTCTCACGACACAAATATATCCAACATTAAACAATGATAATAAATATTGAAAATCATTCAATAAACAAGATGAAACCAGTAAATACATTTGGTCCAATATAGATATAATATAGTTCTGGGGGTGGTGAACGGGAAAGTGAAAAAATTCAGAAAGGAGGGTCATAATGAAGAATGATTTTTTTCTTTTTAGATTTTAATTTTACCTGTAAACCTTTTCTAATGCACAATGAAGTAGATACACATCTTTGCAGCTTTAAGGTGTTTTGTTTGTTTGCCTTTGTGTGTGTGTGATAGTGCAAATTCATTGCCTTTTGGGGAGGAAAAAGGGGAATGATCATTTAAATGATATTTAAAGAAGGTGATGCTAGGATGCTAGTGAAGACTTTCAAATATGTGAGTTGTATGATATAATTTTTAAATTATATCTAAATCTTTAAACTTAAGAAGCTTTGTTGATCTTAGTTATTTGAGTACTCTAAGGCAATCAGGTAACAGCAGCTGAAATGTACTACGTGTTACCCAATAAGCCATTTGGTATTTTCAGTTTAACAGATTAGATTGGCTCACTCTCTCCTTCCCACCCCCAACCCCAACCCTAATAAAACTGAGAAGATAAACCTCTTGAGTTTAACATAGGCCTCATTAATAATCTGTAAATCATTTTGTGCTTTCCCTTTTTTTGGCTCTGTGTATTTGTATACTATTTATTTTTGCTAATTAGCTTTTTTAGAACTATTTAAATAAATGGATGTGCCTGTTCCTTTTGTTAATAATTTGAGTGCTTAAAAGAACCTCACTTTTCACATAAATTAAAATTGGGATGGGTGTATCCTCTCTGGGATCTCACCTTCTGACTTTGTAGCTGACTCCTGCCCATGGACACTCCTGTGTGCATGGGCACACAGACACTGAGACACACAGAGAAACATTTAGACTGAAAAGATGCACTTCAATAAGTACCTGCTTATTTTGTTAATTTTCTTAAATTATAACTAGATAAGAATGGTCTAAAACAAATATGATTTTATGTAACAAAATTGGTAATTAAAAATAGCCTGCTACTCCACAACAGCAATCTGATCCTTAATCTTTAAGCAATGTGATTTGTAATCAAGTAATCTTCAGCTCTAGGAACAAAAATAAATTCATGGTCACTCAAAGAGGGGAAGTGATTTTTGTCTTTTTGTTTTGCTTAGCTTTCCCTAAATTTCTTTGAAGAACATGTTACCTGTCCTCACTTCGGCAATCTGAAAATGACAGGCACACCTTGTCAAATGGATTGAAAAGGAATTCACATGAACAAAATAAGCCTTACTAAACCTTAGCTTCAGTTCTGTTTTAAGGCACCATGTAATAGCCGAGGTACGATGATCCCTGATGTACATTCTTCAATGGCACTGGTCCACCCAGCCACCTATCCAAATCCGACAGAATTGGAGATAAGCAGCAGTGCGGTGTGCCAGTTACACTGCCTTCAGGTTCTGTTTAAAATTTAAATCCACGTACTTTAGAAACCAGGAAATATTTTTGAAGGAAATAACGATATGCAGGTTGCTACATTCCTTGCATTCTATAAATTTTCTTTTACAATAGCAGCACATTGAACTACTATTAGGAAAAAGACCTGGAATAAAAGAAAGTCATCCAAATGGAATGGTTTCCTGTATGTCCAGCTCAGCATAAGTAGCGTGTACACTTAAAAAAAAAAAAAAAGAAGTCAAGTCATTTTTTTCAGCTTCAGTATCTAACTACAACAGCCCCACTCAACAGCAGAATGCATCTGTGCAGTGGTCCCAAATACAGAATCAGTAGTCTTTAAACAGAGGAATTGGTATGCAAATAACAGTTAAAATTCAATGTTTAACGGAAGCTTGCATTAACATGGTTTAATAATTATGTACACAAATTATGTACTTATTAGCATAATCTCTTGCCATTCTGTCATTTACTCTGAACTGATAAATGCACAGCTCAATTTTTCTTCAGAGAAAAATAGATGACCTTCCCAACCCTCTAGCACTATAATAAAAATGCTTTGTATTCTCTCTCCGTACTCCAAAATGTTATCAAAATAGTGTCTTGTGGTTCTGTCCGATGAAAAGCACCTTTCAAAAGCAACTTTGATGCATCTGCTGCCAAATGTGCATGCCTCCAGTGTAAATCAAAGAAATCATTTCTTTTGATATTTCACAGAAGTGCATCTAATTAAAAACTTACACATGAAATCATACACCAAGACTAACAATCAACAATAAAATATTTTAAGCTACAAAAATGTAAATTACTTTTTAATTATAAGAAAACAAAAACACTGACATTAAGTGTTGTAAAAATCCTTCTTGACACCCAAAACTAAGGGAAAAAAACTCATTATTAAGAGGCAAATAATTTTGTTTATGTTAAAAAAAAAAGACCTGGCAAAATACATACACCCATTCCATTTCACAACTCTGAAAAGGTAATGTTCAGCACAGATAGTATTTGACAACAGTCGACCTTCAGGCTTATCAAAATTTCAACTTAAGCCCAATATCAACAGGGTTAATGTTAGCTGGAAAAATACACTTTAATATCCTTTAGACTGCAGTGTAGGTATTTCCTGTAGCGCTGCACTGTCTGATAGTCTGAGTACTTGTGACGATGTGCTCGCTGTGAATTGGATTCAGGAGGCTTGGCTGCACGCCACTCTCGAGAACGGGCTGCATGCAACCCACTGGAAATGCCTGGTTCAGCTCCGTTTTCTCTCTTTTGGCTTGAGGTTCTGAAGAGTCATCTAATTCCTCATCCATTTCACTTTCCACTTCACTGCCTTCATCTGCACAAACAAATAATACCAAGACTAGTACTAGAAGACAAACTGGAAAAGAGCAATCCACACATGCTTTAGAAACACTTTAATATAGTACATTAGGAAATCAACTCCTTAGCCCTTCTTGGAGGACAAAGCTTGTGGGTTTTCCTTTCAATGGATTCTACCTGTGTCAGCGCCCTATTCTTTCAAACACAGCAAAGGTACTTTATTCTTGACCTGTTTGTGGCTCCTACCTTTAATAAAAGTTCTTCTAAGAAGACCTTTGGAGTTTCCTAAAGTTTTTAAAGAGTAGCATAACTTGTGTCATTTTAAAGTAGGCACTTTGGTACACTATGCTGGTTTGTAGGGAATGTTGAGCTGAAAAATGCTAACTTAAAAAAAAAAAAAGGGAGAAAGAAAAGATTACAGTTTCCTCTGAAGATCTACACTAGATATAAATTCCATCTGTGCTGATGTTAATACAGATAGGAACTATGTTGATTCACAAAATAACTACAGCATATATAAGCAGGGGCTGTGTACACACCTTCTGTGCACATGAATGTTGTTGATCACAATATTAATTAGATCCTTAACTTTCCTTACAAAACATTATGAAGACTGAGGCACAGTATCAGATTTAAAAAGCACAATGAATTTCCTTCCTAGCAACACTGACAGTCTCTGTTAATAGCTGGTATTCATTTCTGGAAATTAGGTGTAGTAAGTAGTCACTATTACCTCCAAATTTTAACACATTCTATATTAACTAAAACATTGTTATAATGGAATACTGTTTAATTTTTTCCAGCATGTGCTATTAAATTTCAAAAGCACAGCAGAGAAAGAAAATGGTCACACACAGCTTTACCACTGTGTAAGATTCTCCTCAGAGGAGTGGAGAGAATGCCTCTTCATGAGCGCTAAGTTTTAAACAGCTAGGGATATATTTCTGCTTGAGAAATCTTTTTATTGTAAATTCGCTGATGGTGCAGTGGTTAAGATCTGCACTTTCACTGCTGGGGGCCTGGGTTTGATCCGTGGTTGGGAAACTAAGATCCCACAAGCTGTGAAGTGCAGTCGGAAAAAAACCTCTTTTTCATTTCATCTTCAATATGTTTTATTGTTTACCTTTCCCCCACAAAAAAGCCCACATATAATTACACCAAAACCTCATTTATAAATAAAATAAATATATACTTACTCTTAGATATTTTTACTTTTTATGGTGACTTGTATTAACAGAATTAGATCTCCATTACATTTTGTGGCATGTTACGTATGAGTGTGTAACTGCTCCTGCTGCTGCTAAGTTGCTTCAGTCATGTACAACTCGGTGCGACCCCAGAGACGGCAGCCCACCAGGCTCCCCTGTCCCTGGGATTCTCCAGGCAAGAACACT
This sequence comes from Ovis canadensis, assembly GCF_042477335.2. NCBI lineage: Eukaryota > Metazoa > Chordata > Mammalia > Artiodactyla > Bovidae > Ovis > Ovis canadensis. The sequence continues at coordinate 71,986,033 of NC_091246.1, forward strand.
GGAGTGGGTTGCCATCTCCTTCTCCAATGCATGAAAGTGAAAAGTGAAAGTTAAGAGGCTCAGTTGTGTCCGACTCTTCACGACCTCCTGGACTGCAGCCTACCAGCCTCCTCCGTCCATGGGATTTTCAAGGCAAGAGTACTGGAGTGGGGTGCCATTGCCTTAACTGAAAAAGTCAGTTGGACTCTTTCTAAAAGGTGTTGAGGCTAGTTTTGCCCTTTGAGGGCACATCTGCAGAAGTTCTCAACATAAATGGGCTCCTTGACTTTTCTCCTTTTCCTATCAACTGGTGCAAAGATGGCTCCAGAGAGAAATGATGAAGAATAACAGAGCCTCCATATGTGGCTGTGCAGGTTGAACAGTGTGTGGCTGCCAGAAGCAACATTTCTGAGAATGCTGGGTGATTAAAAAGGTTGATATTAGGTATATCGACTAGAAATGGTATCTGTACTGCATTAAACAATATACAGAGAAGGTCTCTTAGAGGAGGCAAGATATCCTGGCTTACCTACTTATCCAGTTACCTTTTGCCTCTGGAAAATGGACTTGATGATAACACTGCACTTTGTCAGAACATATCCAAAGGTCTGGAGGGCTGCAGCAGAGGACTACATTCCATAGACATTTGCTTCAATAAGAGGATCTGGTGGTTTAGATGGTAAAGAATCAGCCTGCAATGCAGGAGACCCATTGATCCCTAGGTTGATCCTTCGGTTGGGGAGATCCCCTGGAGAAGGGACTGGCTACCTATTCCAGTATTCTAGCCTGCAGAATCCCACGGACGGAGGAGCCTGGTGAGCTATAGTCCATGGGGTCCCAAAGAGTTGGACACGACTGAGCAAGTAATACTTTGATTTTCATGATACCTTTGTGGTTATATATATATATATATATGTATATAGCAACAAAAGTAGGTCTGGAAGGGTCCTCTCATTAAATTCTTAATGTTTAAAATCAGAAGTGTCTTAGGCTTTTGACTATGAAGTTTTCACTTTCTATACTTTCTACTTCTCTGCATTATTTGAAATCTTTCTACAGAGCTAATATTACTTCCATTATCTGGAAAAAATTAAATTCTCATACTATGTCAAAGAACCCACAAAAATTTCTTAAAAGATTTCACATTCAAGCCTTAGGTTCTGAATATGCTAGTGGGGTTATGTCTCAAGAAGCATCCAGTTGGGAGTGAATGGGACCAGCAGAGCCACCCAGCAAAGAGAGGGTGAGTCACACTGCTTCTTGGCTCCATCTCCACCAACTTTCCTGTGACTAGAAAATAGTGCCAAAATAATAAATGACGCAGAAGTAAAATAAAAAAATAATCATTTCAAGCAGGTGGGCAAGTGGAGAGAGAGTAGGATGTCCTGAAACAGGCAATGGGGCAAAGGACAGAACAAACTCTCATGTTTGAGGCCACCCTGCTTCAGGCCCACTCATGAGTGACAGGGCTCTTTTGGACAGGCTACACAGGAGCACAAAAGCAAGCCCTTTCTCTAGTTCCCACAGACAGTTTACGCTTAGAGACTAAAGATAAAATTCAAGTCTTTATAGAAAGACTTCTATAAAATTCAAGATATTTCCTAGGAACTTACTTGAAGTTGTGGGAATTTGGAACAAAAGAACAAAAACTAGGTGTCACTGAAGTTTATTAAAGACTTTGGTTCAACACTTGACAAAGAAGACTGGCTGCCAGCCAGTGTCTGGCCCAGAAGCAACATTCCTAGGACATCTCCAGGTACCCTGGGATGAAATCCCTGAATCTGAATTAGGAGGCTTTATCAGTGCATCATCAGGGATGTCTTATGTTGTACCTGGGTTTCAACAGCTACTTTTCCTGCTCTGAAATGACAAACTGGCCTCATCATTGATTTACTTTTTGGATGTTTCATCAGTTAATCCTAAATAATATATATTTGCAGCTATTTTATAGGGGCTATCATTTTCTACTTTTCCTGTTTTGCTATTATTGAGCTATTATGTGTATTATTAAAATGGGAATTGAAGTGTACATGGTTGATAAATAGTGACAGGAGTTTAATGTGGGAGTGATATTGATTCACATAGGACTTTCCCGGCACATAACTGTCTCCCACCACCGGGAAGGCTCGGAAGCTGAACACTGAGGACCCTGGTACCGAATGCTGCAGAGAACAGCACAGCACCTTGCGTGTAGATTTCCTACATCCTTCCTCACGCCTCAGCTTCCCCGTTGGCTCTGTCCTGCAAGGGCTAACAGCATAGTTCTTCCCAATCTTCATACACTTTGACTCCAAAACTCAATTCCTTAAACCTCAAGATGTCTTCACTTTGTGTGTGTGTGTGTGTCTGTGTGAGTGTGTTTTAAGAAAGGTGTACTTAGGTGTACTTTCTACAGTGCTTACTTATTAGAAATTTTACATTAAAATAAAATCTGAGTTAGAATTTTTTTTCAGGAGTGTTTGTGTTTTCTATTCCAACCTCATTTTCCCTTGAGCCCTTCTCTTTTTACTCTGGTGTCATAGGTTGTGAGTTTCTTCAGAATTATATGTTGGGTTGTCATATTAGAATGGCAACGCTAATATGAAAATTCAAGAAGTATATATGTTACTCCCCCAATACTGATTGTGCTTTTATAGTAAACTTCACTATCTCTGAGTTCCCTTTCTACTGAAAAGTATGAATTAGTGACTTGGGTAGGCTGAGGAATCTTTTTCTTGCCGAGTGGGCCTTGAATAAAAATATTTGACCCAATTTTATCACTTTTCTCCAGGACTTCGATGAAGGCCAGAAAGAATTTCTTGTTACTTATAATCAACTGCAGGCAAAAAGTCAAGAAGAGTTTAAACTGCATTTAAATTCAATTTTTGCACTTAATATACATAACATAAGGAAAGCACAGAACTGGAGAAATAGTGAAGCATTTCAAAAGACACAACTGTCACATTCATCAAGGATTCTATGCCATTTGCACAAAATGGAAATGTATGTGTACATATATTTTATATATGTACATATACTGCATTTTCCTCTGAGAACTTCTTACTCAAAAAAAGTCCTTAAAAATGTACATTATTTTCAGTTCTTACCTTTATCCAGATTTCCAGGAGACACAGCATTTAAATCACCAAACTGCAAAACAATAGTCATTTATGCAACAGTTACTACCAGGTGGAATAAAATAATATTCTAAGAGACTGTAGAAAAACACCACAATATGACTTTTTAAAACTGTAAACTAGTGACCATTTTGATCTCTAACTACATGGGTCACCTAATTTTCCAATCAAACCTGTCGAATTTGAACAGTTTAAATTGTGTCACAATTTAGCTGTCTTAGCCTCTTCACAAAAGGATAACAATTTTCTCTGCCTTCCATGCTCCATTTTGCTTTTCATTAGTTGAACTCAGCAGTGAAGAAATAGGGGCCTGGCTGACCTGGATGAAGATGGATGTGGTAGAATAGATTTGGAAACGCTCTGATGAAGCAGGATGCATCAGCTCCACCCCTGTTAATTCCAAGAGTCCACCTGGAGTCTACATTACAGAAATGTGGTCCAGCCACATGTTTGAACTCCGCTTTTGGAGTTTTTATTAGTAGAAGTGAAAAACAATAGGAGCCCCAACAACTGAGAGTATTTATTTTTATGAAACCTTGGAGACTTCTTATAATTTGATCTTTTTATTTACTAAGATACAGGGTCCCAAAGTAAAAAAGAAAGGCATTGTTACGAATGCAACAAAAAAGGCCTTAAAACAATATGGAACAATTAATATTATTCAGCTTAGGCTTTAATTTCTACCTTGGTTCAAAAGCTTAATGATATTTTTACAGTGAAAAATACACTTTGAGATTCTCAGGATGAACAAAGATGGATACACTGAAAAACCCTGAAGAGCAGAGGTAGCGAAGCTAACCAGGAAAAGCTGAAGTGAAGTCTCATAGCACCTGCTTTTCAAATGGTAAACATTACTGTTTTGAAAGCTGAAGATTCAGAATAAGTCATAAGTAGAAATTCAGACTTCTCAAAAAGCTTAGAAAGGGTAAGAGAGAAATTCTACTTACATTTGGAAGTTTGCTTATAAAAAGTTCCATGATAGTATTTTTTTCACCTACAAAGTATGTCTACAAAGTAATAAAACTAATCTTATTTTGCAAATATACACACATTATTAGTTTTTACCTAGACATGTATTATTCTTCACAGTAGCTACCTTAGCAGCCTCTACATTTATCCCAAGTTTTAAGATTCCGGAATTCCTCTTTGATAATTGATGTCAAGAGTTAGTTTATGTATCATTCAAGAAAGCCCATCTTGTTGTTTTTACATCAAACAACCACCCCAAATACTCTGCATTTTCTTCACTGTGTTTGATCTAAGATGATTTTTGATTAGTCATCAAAGTCAAATGTATCTCTACCACAATTCTGGGTATCCAAAATAATGTGTCATCTTGCTCTTTATTATTTCTTAGCAGGTTCAGAGGCAGTTTTAAAAAACAGCATTCCACAACATTGTAAGCCATGAGGTTATTAATGGAACAAACGTGTAGCCTCCCTAGGTGACTGCTTTGAAAGGGACAAGCCCTCCTGGATGCATAACTCTCAGCATGTTTGTTTGAAAGACTGCCCCATCGCCTTACATTTATATCCCTTAGGCAGTAAACACAAAATCATAAGTACTGAACTGTTGTTTTTAAGTTGTTCCTGTTCACATGGCTCAGAACCTTATGCTAGTCTAAATAAACACCACAGTTTAAATTATATAGGATTTCTTGAACTAAAGAATAGAAGTACTAAAAATCACAACAGGATTTTCTTTACCTATTTTTGGTATTATTTAAATATTTTAGGACTATAAATAGAGAATGCTCAAAGCTGAAAGGTCAATACATTATTTCTATTTGACATACAAAATTAGAGTTTTATTTCTTGCAAATGAGTACTTAACAACACTTAGGACCCCATACTGGAAACAAGTTGGCACTGATGAATCTAAGTATACTTCTATACCTATAAAAAGTGAACACACCATTTGTTTTTGATAAATCCTGAGAAGTTTTTTGAAACGAAATTATTCCTGCTACTGGTGATCAATAATACTATGCAGAGTGGCTAAAACCAAACTCTGGACACATGTGAAAATTTTTCCTCAAAATAAACACTGCTTTTTAGTTGCTACTTAACTGAAAATATAACATCTTAATATAGATATTTTTCTTGAAAATTTCTGCTTAATTTGAATGAATGTATCTGATTACTGGGCTTCCCTGGTGGCTGCAGATAGTAAATCTGTCTGCAGTGCAGGAGACTCAGGTTCCCAGGTGGCGCTAGGGGTATAGAGCCCACCTGCCAATGCAGGAAACACACGCACGGGGGGTTCGATCCCTGTGTCGGGAAGACCTCCTGGAAGAGGGCATGGCACACACTAGTATGCTTGCTTGGAGAATCCCATGGACAAAGGAGCCTGGCAGGCTACAGTCCATAGGGTCGCAGAGTCAGACACGACTAAAGCGACGACTTAGCATGCACGCACACACATCTGATTACTCAGGATGATAAAAATAAAAACCCAAACAACTGAAATTTCTGTGATTGTTATGCTCATTAGTAAATAAATATTTGCACATTCAATGCTGCAGGCTTGTGACCACGTACTGTGGGGGACAATTTACCAATAGTAATAATAATCTCTGAGACACTGCCAATGCCTCTAGGTGTCTCTGGGATTAATTACAAAGTTAATCCCAGGGTAGATTTAAAATAAAAATCTTGTGAATAAGAGATTTTAATATCTTTATATAGTGCAAGGTAAAGGTTTTTATATGCATTTTATGGGTGAGGAAACAATATACATATATTAAGGAAAAAAATCACTTTAATCTTATAGATAGACTAAGATTAGAAAAATCAGTTCATTCACTCAGGATTCCAAAAATATTTACTAAGAGCTTACTATGTGCTAGACACTCTGCCGGCCAGTTCTAGTCAGGTTAGTCTGGAAATACTCCCTCTTTCTGAAGGTGAATATCAAAATTTGCTTACGTTGGAAAGGACAGGTGGTTTAGCCAAAAATGAAGGCCGCCTGGGAAACCTTCAGGAAGGTTTTAAAAGTATAGAGTTATTAGAAAGGGAAATCAGTTGCAGGGGGAGTTCGACTGAGCAGTGGGTAAAGTAGCAGGAAGGGACGGGAGGCAGGGAAGACTGAGGTGGGCATAAGGAAGACAGAATCCCAGATGGGAGAGAGACCACATGGACCTAAATGAGGCCAGCACAAACCGGAAAGAGTAGAGGAGGAGAGACATGATACAGATGAAAAAATGGAGGTTGGCAAGAAGGTCCAGAGATCAGTGTAAGCTTACGCTTCAGAAATCAGAAGAACTGTTACTGTTTTCTAATTTCCCTTGCTGCACAGGGGACCGGAGGGGACTGCTATTCACTGAGGTGACATCTTAACAATTTATAAAGTACTGTCATGGTTTAGTAGGTGGTTGGTTTCCTCTCAAATATAAGGATGCCAAATATCACCTTCTCTATGTCACTTCCTCAGAGAGCCTTTTCCTCACAACCTTACGTAAGTATCACTGCCTCACAAAACGGAGAAGGCAATGGCATCCCACTCCAGTACTCTTGCCTGGAAAATCCATGGATGGAGGAGCCTGGTAGGCTGCAGTCCATGGGGTTGCTAAGAGTCGGACACGACTGAGCGACTTCACTTTCACTTTTCACTTTCATGCATTGGAGATGGAAATGGCAACCCACTCCAGTGTTCTTGCCTGGAGAATCCCAAGGACGGCAGAGCCTGGTGGGCTGCCGTCTATGGGGTTACACAGAGTTGGACACGACTGAAGCAACTTAGCAGCAGCAGCAGCAGCATCACAAAAAAAGTTTATGAATTTGGCAAGGTAAGGAGCTTAATCTTACAGCTATTGAAAACACATTAATCTGTTTAACAATATATAGGAAATATGATGGTGTTAGACCACCATATTTCCTAAATATAGCATTGAGTATGCAATATTGAGACCAGATATTCTGACCATCAGTTTAGGAAGGGAGGGAGTTAGGGATCAGCAGGGAGAGATGGAAAGGGGGAGAAGGTCAAAGAGAGAGAATGTTCCATACGAGGAGGAGAGAATATAAATTAAGGGACTTAACATGTGCGCTGGGGTAGAAAGCATATGGCCTTGTATGTACAAAGGAATTAAAATTGTCAGCCATATAGATAAATAGGGGACATTCTAAAGCAGAAACTGAATGGGATGCAGAGAAAGCATATCTGTTATTTTTAGAAAGACAGACTTCTTAACCTTAGAAACTGTTTCCTCCAGGCCTTACAAGGGGTCATAATAATGAGCATGCTCCTAGACAAGAGCAGACTGAAAAATGTGTGGTCAAGGCAGCCAACAGGTGTCTGCTAGACCATGAGTTCACAACGAGTAGTAATGGCCAGGAAGTATAAGTGGGAGACTTGTCAGCACAGCCAGTGTGACCACAGGCAGCATCCTGGGGAGCGACCCTGAGTATGGCCCTGACTTGTGGCCACGCAGCTGAGAAGGGGTCCATCACAGGACTGTGATGCACAAGAACAGGCACCAAGAGAGGAAGCAGGCCTGGCCCAGGAGAACGCAGCCCACAGATCTACTCCAGAGCCACTACCTGTCAGATCCAGCAGAGGCGAACTTTCCACAGGCAGGGAGGTAAGCTGTGTATTCTAACAGCTGGAAACTGAAGCAGGCAGAGTATGCCAGGGGGCCCAGACAGCAAGCTGGGGAGGCTCCACGGGAGCCCACAAAACAGAGACTAGGGACAGAAGGAAGGTGTCCAAAGCCTGAGACAAAGACCTCACTCACTGGGATGCTGGAAGAGTTTACCCCATCCTGGGGAGGGAGGATTCATCAGGAATCATGACATCATTTGGGCAACCAGGGAAAATCTGCAAGGTATGTTAATGTTCCATTTGGGAAAACTGTGTGTTCCTTGGCCATTTTTTCACTCTAGAAGTAGACTTTTCTATGTATTTCCAAATAGCTTTACTGAAGCCTGCAAAGATGGGTAAGATTTCTGCTAGTCTGCTTCATGCCAAGGAAAATTCTGCCAAATATTCACTGTTGGTTCTACCCTTTCAGGCTAGCTGGCTATCCTGGCAACTTGTGCTGTTGGCTACTCTATACCCAGGTAGCTTATTTTTATCATGATTCTGACTCCTCAGGATTTTTTCCCTTCTGCACCCTAGGGACACAGTAACTTATCTGCCTTTATATGGTTTCAAAATCTCTAAGAAATTAAACAAACTACTATAGTAGTTTGTAGCAGCACAGTAGCTCAGACAGTACAGAATCTGCCTGCAATGCAGGAGACCTGGGTTCGACTCCGGGGTGGGGAAGATCCCCTGGAGAAGGAAATGGCAAGCCACTCCAGTATCCTTGCCTGGAGGATTCTGTGGACAGAAGAGCCTGGTAGGCTACAGTCCATGGGGTTTCAAAGAGTTGGACATGACTGAGCAATTAACACTTTCATAAGAATATATTTACAGCACAGGGAAATAAAGGCATTAGTTTGTAATGACTTTAGATGGGGAGTAAAATTGATAAAAAGAGTGAATCACTATTCTGTCCATGTGAAATTAATATTGTCAAGCAATTATATTTCAAGATAAAAACCTCTAAGAAGCACTCATGAGTGAGCAAGCAGGTAGTGAAGAAGAAGGAATACAGGCCTTAGATGCTTTTGAGGAGAAAAGTAATTTCAAAAACAGGAACATTTAATGCTACCACTAGGTCAAACCAAGAGGAGCCTCTGTCCTGAGCCCCACGTCACAGAGGGCCCTGCTTTGGCTTTCCTATGGCCATGGCCCTCCCCACAGGGCAAGGGTCACGTGGGTGTGCCCTCCAGAAGCCTGTATTTTACTCCTACCCCTCAGACCATACTTCTGTTATCTGAGATCCCAGAATTTCCTGCCTAAAACCCCAAAGTCCCCTTTCAGACCTGTACAGGTCTCTTTCTAAGTCCACCTTTTGGAAGAAAGAAGGGATAGCTGGTGTGGGGGTTGGTGTAGGGGAAGCAACAGCTATTTGGAAAAGACAGACAAAACCTGAACACTGGACCAAGGTGTCCACAAGCATGAGCACAGGCTCTTCACAATATAGGTAGGGAATGATACCTAAGAGAAGAGAAGTGGTCTAGGGGACGGAGGCTGGGCCACGGCTCAGCTATGTCTATGTCACCATATTCTGATACAGAACTAGGAGGAGCCTAAGAATTTTAAATTTAAATCCAGTCTTCCAATTATCAAAATATATTTTTCAACCTAGATGGATAGAACAGGTTTTATTTCTAGTTTGATTCATAACTTTTAGAATATTCAGATGTAGGGTACCATAGGCCCTGTCAATGTTTGGGTGGGGCCCGGCAGTATACCCTTTATGCAAATAACTATAGGCTGATGAGAAAGAACCTTGGTGCTTTTAACTACAGACAGGCTCCCACTGAGGCCACCTTCACTATCTATCAGAAAACCATGGTATTAATTTATTCTATCAGAGGAGCACTTCTTATTTTGATTATGCCACTTCCCCTTTTTGAAAATTATTAACTGGGGAGACAAGGGTGATGAGAGTGTACAAACATGTTCTCTTTGTAACAAGAAGACTTTTACCACTAGAGTGAATCAAATTTGAAGTACGTGTAGGATTATCACACCTGGCCCATATAAATGTTGGAAGTCTCTCATACTTATATTAAAGGATATTTTAGTACAGTGACGGCGAAAAGCAGAAAACCATTCCTGTGAATTAAGGAGCTTACCCATCTCAAACAAGGACTGTTTTTTTCCCAGGAGGACCAGCGACCACCATCTTCACCTGTGTCTGTGAGCAAAAATACCAGGAAGACAACGGGCAGGGCCAGACACATGGGCTGGGTACAGGAAGACAGAGTGTGGCAAGGAGGCCAGCAGAGGGCGCTGTCATGCTTAATCTACGCGTGGGAACCTTTCACACCTAGCTGACTCCAAGGCTGGGGCTACCAGCGAACTGTTTCTAAGCGAAGAGCCCAGTGGTGGACATTGTTGACGAGGACAGTGTGCTGAATTTCCCTTCCTATTGTCTACACTGACCATTTGAGTTTTTGAAAAATGTCCAGAAATCTTGGATTTCGATTTTCTTCTCTTTGCCCACTTCCACACTCTGGGAAAACCAAGCTCCAGTTGTAAGCACTCATGAAAACCCAACTTCACACAGAGGCTCTCTGAAATACTGAAGGCATATTCTGGGGAGAGGGAGCACATCATCCTCTAGGAGCTAGTCTAGGAGCTTTATTTTCCTGATATGGAAATCCAGTATGTTCATCATGAAATGAAATGAGACATTCTGTCAGCTAGTATTCTATCATTTTTTCTACCTCCTACCATGAATGGGGGCTTCCCTTGTGGTTCAGCTGGTAAAGAATTGCCTGTGATGCGGGAGACCTGGGTTCAATCCCTGAGTTGGGAAGATCCCCTGAAGAAGGGAAAGGCTACCCACTCCAGTATTCAGGCCTAACAAATTCCATGGACTGTATAGTCCATGGAGTTGCTAAGAGTCAGACATAACTGAGCAATTTTCACTTCACCATGAATGAAGGATTGATGTTGAAGCTGAAGCTTTAATACTTAGGCTACCTGATGCAAAGAGCCCACTCACTGGAAAAGGCTTGTGGCTCAGAAAGATTGAGGGCAGGAAGAAAAGGGGATGAAAGAGAATGAGATGGTTGGATAGCATCACTGACTCGATGGACATGAGTTTCAGCAAATGCCAGGAGATGGTGAAGGACAGGGAAGCCTGACACGCTGCAGTCCATGGGGCTGCAGAGTTGGATGTGACTTAGTGCTTGAACAACAACAACAATCTTGAATGAGTATTTTGGGGGCATCTATTGCTGCACTGTGTTTGTTTAGACCAGATCTCTAAGCAAAACTGCATTCCCTGAAGAGGATGTGAGGAGAGGTTAGAGCCCAGAGCAAGCCACGAAGGAAACCAAGTAGAGGAAGCTAATGTACAGGGATCCAGCCCAGAGGGACAAGGTTGCAGCTCTGAGGTGCTGAGTCAATAGATGCTTTTCTCAAATGCGAGGAGAGTAAGGAGTGGAATGATAAACCAGGAAAGAGGAAAAAAATTGGAAAATATCTAGAGAGATAATTCTTAGAAACTTGGAGGATGAAGTATAGGAGAAAGGTTTTTCAGGGGGTCACTTTTATCATTTATTTTCAAGTTGTTAGAATTGTGCTAATGCAGAGGAGCAGATTTACAGCTAAATGCAAACTGCAAATTCTAAAAACATAATTTTGATTTAGGTCTAGTCTGTGGGTGGGTACAGAGGAACTGAAGGGTATAATTTGTTGTTGTTGTTGTTTTCTGGCAGATTAAGCTTTCCAATTGCAATTTGCTTAGACTAATACTCTATTTAGTTTGCTAACTAACAAAAAGTGGAAAGGGGAAGGGTGGTAGGACTATCAAGATGCAACCTGCGAAACAGAGGAAAGAAGCCTTGCCCTGGAACAACATAATGCAAGCTTTCACGCCAGCCATCTAGCGTGTGTATGACTGCGAGTGTGCATGCATTTGGGGGGAGTTGTAAAGTACAGAAATAAATCAGTCCCTGTTTTGAAACTATCTATAAACAATTTATGCAGTGAAAAATTAAAATGTGGATTGAACTCATTTGGCTATCTGGGGTGAGACTGACCCACTTTCTACAGTCAGCTCTACCACTGACTAGTTCTGATATTGGGTGACTTTCAACCTGTATTTTCCTTACGGGTGAAATGGGGACAGGAAGAGATTCTTTGCAAGATTTTGGCGAATATTAAATAAGAATGTAAGGCATTCGGCACAGTAATTGTCACCAGGCCAGTCCTCAATTAGAAAAAAAAATTAATAAAAAGTAAGCTTTGTTATAAATAATAAAACTTTTGACAAGTACTCATTATACTTGTTAAGTCACTACTGTTCCAAGATGTGCTTTTTTCCTGCAAATGATTTTAACTTGTGATATAATCCCTTTTAAAATATTCTATAACAAGTCTATTATTCAACAAGTACATTTTCAGTGTATTCCCTTGGTGCACTAGAATAACAGTGCTCACCGAAATCTGTTTATCATTAATTTGATTTTGAGCATTCATGCTTGTTTACAATGGTTGTACTTCTATCAAATGGAACTTTCTTCACTCAATTTTTATCCTAAAGGCTTGTCTGTGAATTATTATTGCTCTTCTCCACTTTTTAGGTTTTAAACAGTTTTTTCCCTTTCCCTCTGAGTATATCAGTATTACTAAGCCAAGACATTTTTCTTTTAATGGTAAATCCTTAAGAGTGCCTTAATTTTTTCACTAAAAATATTACTAAAATATTATATTTTTAATATTGATATTCACAACTAAAAATTGAAGCATGTTTTGGTTCCTAATTTTATTTTAAAAAGTTGATTAGAGATAGATGTCTTAGATATTCTATTAAGTATAATTAAATTATGAAAAAGACAATTTAAATATACTTAATACATTAAACATAAAAATGTTTGTCACAAAGTTATTTTATGCAGCAATACAAATTTGTAGATTCAATGACTATATTAAAACAACATATGTTTTAAAGTAATAAAGCATTTTTGCCATAAACTTCCAAATATACTTCAAACAGTCATAAAATCCAAATAAATGGATATTTTTCTGCTCAATTTTCTGTGTCAAAGCTGCACAGAAAACCTTATGATTTTTAAAAGACTTTAACAAGTGTGCAAACAGATGCAACTTGTTTATTTTATTCCTTCTCTTCAAATTTTATCACTGCCAGAAAGTCTATTGGTATATTTATAATATTTAAATAAAATTCAAAAAATTGCATAAATTTTACCAGTAAATAAATTGTTTCATTTTTATCACCCAGACAAAAAATAAAAATAATAATGTCATTTTTGAAATGCAAATACTTTAGATAACTTGCTAGTTGGTGTTATGTAGCAGCAGGCTGACATTCAGAAGAAAACTCATAGCGGTGATGCTCTTTTGTTTGGGAATTGCATGACATGGTAGCCTTCATTTCAACAACTGAAATAGTGCTACAGGGGATGCAAAAACAAAACTGTATGTTTGTATACAGTGTTTATACGAAAACACGATGTATTGGTCTCTCCTGCTTGCTCAAATAATGTAAATAATTTTAATTGAAAAACATGTACTGAATTCACGTTAATGAAAAGATGTATTGTCCCTTAAGCTACTTTAAAAGGGAAACCTTTCCCCTTGCCTCTGGATCTATTTAGCTGACTCTCTCTTTAGTCACTAAGTCATGTCTGACTTTTTGCGACTCCATAGACTGTAGCCCATCAGGCTTCTCTGTCCATGGGATTTCAAGGCAAGGAGACTGGAGTGGGTTGCCATTTCCTTTTCCAGGGGAACTTCCCAATCCGGGGATTGAACCCATGTCTCCTGCATTGCAGGCAGACTTTTTATGGCTGAGCCACAAAGGAAGCCCCTTAGCTGTCTGATATCTGTCCCACATACAACACCTATAAATGCAAAACAAAAGTCCAGTAAGTTTGTGACTATTTTTCCACTTTCCCATCACTAATATCTGAACTATTCTTGCTTCAGTCTCACTCTACCCTGTAGCAGGTAACAAACATGGCAGAATACCAGCAAGGGTTAATCGTGCCAGGGTGCTTGGCTTCCGAACCTGATTTTATAACCTAGTAGCTGTGTGACTCTGTGTGACTTGATGGTTCTGTGTCTCATTTCACTGTTTGTAAAATGAGTCAAAAATAATATTCACTCACAAATGAATATTATTCCTTAAGTATTATTAGTATAATAGTGATAACATATTATTCTTTAAGTATTCATGTCCGACTCTTTGCGACACCATGGGTTATACAGTTCAGGGAATTCTCCAGGCCAGAATACTGGAATGGGTAGCCTTTCCCTTCTCCACGGGGTCTTCCCAACCCAAGGGATCAAACCCAGGTCTCCCACATTGCAGGCAGATTCTTTACAAGCTGAACCACCAGGGAAGCCCTAAGTATTCCTATATCTCTTTAATTTTCCTTTGCAAAATATTTCTCAGAATTTATAGCTATATAGTTATGTGAACATTTAACAAATGTGTATCCACTACTAAAATACAAGTTCTATGAATGCAGTGTCAAAATTCATCTTGTTCCTTGCTATATCCTAAACATTATAGAATAGATGTGTAAGACTGTGTGGATCATGACAAACTGTGGAAAATTCTTAGAGATGGGAATACCAGACCACCTTACCTGCCTCCTGAGAAACCTGTATGCAGGTCAAGAAGCAACAGAACCAGACATGGAATGACAAACTGGTTGAAAACTGGGAAAGGAGTACGTAAAGGTTTTATATTGCCACCCTGCTTATTTAACTTCTACGCAGAGTACATTATGCGAAACGCTGGGCTGGATGAAGCACAGGCTGAAATCAAGATTGCCAGAAGAAATATCAATCTCAGATATGCAGATGACACCACCCTAATGGCAGAAAGCAAAGAGGAACTAAAGAGCCTCTTGATGAAAGTAAAAGAGGAGAGTGAAAAGGCTGGTTTGAAACTAAACATTCAGAAAATTAAGATCATGTCATCTGGTTCCATCATTTTATGGCATGGGGAAATAGATGGGGAAACCATGGAAACTGACAGATTTTATTTTCTTGTGCTCTAAGATCACTGCGGATGGTGACTACAGCCTTGAAATTAAAAGACACTTGCTCCTTGGAAGAAAAGCTATGACAAACCTAGACAGTAGAGACATCACTTTTCTGACAAAGGTCTATATAGTCAAAGATATGGTTTTTCCAGTAGTCATGTATGGATATGATAGTTGGACCATAAAGAAGGCTGAGTGCTAAAGAATTGATGTTTTTGAACTGTGGTGCCGGAGAAGAATTTTGAGTCCCTTGGCCATCAAGATCAAACCAGTCAATCCTAAAGGAAATCAACCCTGAAAATTCATTGGAAGGCCTGATGCTGAAGCTGAAGCTCCAATGCTCTGGTCACCTGATGTGAAGAGCCGACTCATTGGAAAAGACCCTGATGCTGGGGAAGATTGAAGGCAAGAGGAAAAGGGAGCAACAGAGCATGAAATGGTTGGATGGCATCACTGACTCAATGGACCCGATTTCCAGCAAACTCTGGGAGATAGCGAAGGACAGGGAAGGCTGGTGTGCTGCAGTCCATGGGGTCGCAAAGAGTCGAACACAACAGAGAGACTGAACAACAACAAAGATGCATAAGAAGCATTTGTTAAATAAATGAATACATTAATTTTAGAGATAAATCAGAGAATCAGCCTAAGTGAATATGATTTGCCCGAGATTATACTACCATAAGTTACAGAACTGTAAGCAGAGTTCAATTCTTCTGACTCAAAGTCCTCCATTATTTCCAGGCATTAAATCTATAATAACACAAATCATACAAAGCACTTATTATTCTGCAGGTTCTAGAATGAAAAGTATAAATTAGAAAGAAAAGGAGTATCTAATGTAGTCTGAGGGAAATTGTACCTCTTAGAGGAAATGGTATTTAAGACATGAAGGAGTTAGAATAGGCAAAGAGAGTCAGGCAGACAGTTCTAGGTAAAAGAACCATTTACACACTTGTCCAGTGATGAGAAAAACTTGAGTAAGAACAGAAAAAAGACTACTGTAATTGCAACAGAAGGACCTGGAAGAGAGAGGGTGAGTTTGATCAGAGAGAAAGCCCAGATTTTATACCACAGAAAGATTTTTGTTTCTTAACTAGCAGAAGATAAAGTCACTAAAGGGTTTTAAGAGGGTATAACACCATCAGGTTTGCATTTTCATAAGATGATACTGCCTGCACTATGTGGAGTTTGGGAAAGGGCAGACATAGTAACTGGTTGGACATGCAGGTCAAAACAGAAAGATACGTAAAGATGATGCTCACATATTCAACCTGATCCAGAGGGAGAGAACCGTTTACTGACAAAGGACCATTAGCAGATGGATCAAGAGCTTAATTTCATTAAGGGTATGATAAACTCACACTAAACAGTGACAACTGTGGTTGTTATCACTGATTATTGAAAACCACTAGCTGCAATTGAGAATAATGGTGAATTTTTATGGATTTCCATGGATTCTGGCCTGTAGTATCATGCCCACTGTATACACAGGCACTTCTGGACCTTTTCTTTTGAAATGTAAGTCATCTAAGGAGTTAGATTACAGCTGAGGCTTGACACATGAAAGCCTTTTTACCTCCAATCTGACTTCTAGGGTAGGCTTAGGGTAACACATGAAAAGATACATGGGAAAACAGCCTTCCTTTATCTCGCATTTCTTTCTCCTTTCCCCGAGAATCAAGAAATTTTAGATATGATAATATGACCATAGCTAACAAGTCTACAATGGCTTATTGTTTTATGAGGCATAAATGTTATAGGGAGATCAAACCTGTAAAATTAACTTTACTTGACTTGGACTGAATAATGATGAGCACGGACAACTCAGAGGGTTTTCCTAAAAACTGAGTAAGGAGATAGTAAGCAAAGAAATCAAGAGGTATGCTTAGATCTTTGATCTTAGAGAAGATCACTTTCTGATCTAGATTTTGTGTCATATTTTTGAATCATGTGACAGTGTCTTATTCATTTATATTGTTTACATAAGGTAAAAAAAAAAAGCCATTTAGAATGTTTCTTGGCAGTATAGACTATATACAGCCATTTTAATTCTGGTGAGCCAGTACTTCCTGTACTAGCATATGAGGAAGTAGTTAAATCTTCATGCCATGTCAGTGGCTTACAGCCACAGCTTTCATTCCCTAAAGATGCAAGGCAAGCAAAGACCATGCATCAGGATTAGCCACATGGTATTAATGAGAATCCCTATTATCATTATCCTGGTCATCCTGCTATAGAGGTCCTGGAGCACAGGAGGTATGTGCCAAATGCATTAAATATACCAAAAGGGATGTCTATTTCAGAACTTTTTGGGCCCTGGGTTAAGAAAGTTTATAGTATTTAATCTACTTGGCAATCGGGCATTTTGCAACCAGACAATCAGAGAAGAACTAAGAAAAGAGGCACTGAGGGGAAGCCAAATCTAAGAAAAGTTCAGACTGCTTTGGTCACGTGAGGATCTGCCCGTAATTTAAAAGCTAAAATGAATCTTGCTTAATTCTCATATATACATAATTGGCATCATTTAGGCACAATCACCATTAAGAAACATACAAACACATGTAGATCAGCAAACAGTAAGGGATTTTAAAGAGGGAAAGAAGAATATTTTAACCAACATTCTAAATAAAATTCACATGTATTTTATTTATATTAGAATACTTACATAGATCCTTGTGGTATTTTACTATATATTTTAATTTAAAGTTTGTCATCATATTTATAAAACTGCTATTTTCTAATTTAAATAAGCACATATACATAGTTTAAAAGTGAATATGTCTTCTTGACTGCTTTGGATGATAAAATGTAACACTGTCTAATCTGGTATAATCTAGCAAAATCTGGATTCAGTCAAAATCCAGTACAGTACAACAAAGTGAGCCAGTGCTGAATCATATAAGCATGTACATCTATCCCTCAATATATTAACCAACCTCATATATATTAACTTCAGCATTTTAGCTTTACAATATGTTGAACATATCAATGACATCTTGGCACTATCCAGAAATTATGAAGAAGAGAATTTTTTTTCTACATCTTTATTGATTAGGAGCATGGATGTGAAAATCAGACTGAATACTTAACAGAGGTCTCCACCACTTGCTAGATATATAACCTTTTAATCTCTCTGTGCCTTAGCTTCCTTCCTGAACCTCAGATTCTCATCAGTAAAACATTATGAGGTAGCACCTATCTCAAAGCATTGTTATATGTATTAAATGCTTTATTATATATATAAGGGACTTAGGACTATGTTTGGCACATAGTAAGTGCTCCTGGAATGTTAGCTATCACTTTCATCATCATTGTTATTATCCTTCATTCTTTTCCTGGGCACTTGGATAGAGTCAACAAGATACATATTTAACTTTTCCCTCTCAGGTCCTAGGCCATAACAGAAGCATCAATCTTCCTTATTTTCCAGTCAATAACATTTTTATTTTTTAATTCAAGTATAGTTGATTTACAATACTGTGGTAGTTCCAGGTATACAATAAAGTGATTTGGCTATATATATATATACACATATTTATATATATCTGCAAACTTTTTTCTCAGTTCTTTTCTATTATATTTTATTATAAAACATTGGATAAATTTCCCTGTGCCATATGGTAAAACCTTGTTTATCTACTGTATATACAGTAGCGTGCATCTGTTAAACCTATGTGTTAGTCGCTCAGTCAGGTCTGACTCTTTGCGGCCCCATGGACTGTAGCCCACCAGGCTCCTCTGTCCATGGAATTCTCTCGGCAAGAATACTGGAGTGGGTTGCCATTCCCTTCTCCCGGAGATCTTGACCCAAGGATTGAATCCGGGTCTCCTGCATTGCAGGCAGCTTCTTTATTGTCTGAGCCACCAGGGAAGCCTGATTTACATTATTATTAATCCTATATTCCCCAATTTATCCCTCCCTGCTTTCCTTTTTGTAACCACTTTCTTTAGATTCCACATATAAATATCATATATTTGTCTCTGTCTGATTTACTTCACTTGGTATGATAATTTCTAGGACCATCTATGTTGCTGCAAATGGCATTATCTGACTCTGTTTTATGGTTGAGTAATACTAAGGATTTTTAAGTCCAGTGATTCTCAAGCTTTTCTTTTATATAGAGACTTTTATAGCATATTGAAATAGTCCATGTACTTTTCCATGATATCATCTACAATTTTAGAATCTTTTGACTAATAAAATATGAACAAAGGGATTTAGGGACCCCCTGAAATAACTATACAGGCTCTCTGGAGTCCAAGACTCACTGATTAGAAACCATCGCTTTGATAATTAATATTTAGATTAAAATAAAATTCAGATCTTTTTAGAAAGCCTTGTGGATCATAGCTCATTTAGCTTCTCTTACCTCACCCATGACTGCTATGGGTGTCTCTCCTGTTGCCTGAGCAACACGATGTTCTACTAAGTAGAACATGTATTCATCGTAGAGTAGACGGATCAGGTGGAAGGAGCCAAAGCTAGCAGCACTGCGTAGAGTTAAGTCCCGAATAACCATTGAGCTGTCCAAGAGAAAAGACACAGAGGCAGCCAGTGTTAGTGACCAGGATTAGCGTTCAGCCTACTTTTCCTATTAAAAGAAGTTATAGGTCTAATAGATTGGTATAGTGCATGACTTTCCATGGAATAATTTCATAAATGAAGCAGTTGGCTCAACTTTTTCAAACAGAGTGGTAAAGAGGTAATCTTCATTAGGACTTGACTAGATCCTATGAGAACTAGATAGGCACTCATTGGGAAAAACCATTTTATTGTCATAAGCAAGCCGACAAATGGGTCAGAATCAATTTAAAAGATTTTTTTTTAATTTTTATTTTTACTTTATTTTACTTTAAAATACTGTATTGGTTTTGCCATACATTGACATGAATCCACCACAGGTGTACATGCGTTCCCAAACATGAACCCCCTTCCCACCTCCCTCCTCATAACATCTCTCTGGGTCATCACCGTGCACCAGCCCCACGCATGCTGTATCCTGCATCGGACATAGACTGGCGATTCAATTCTTACATGATAGTATACATGTTAGAATGCCATTCTCCCAAATCATCCCACCCGCTCTCTCTCCCTCTGAGTCCAAAAGTCCGTTATACACATCTGTGTCTTTTTTGCTGTCTTACATACAGGGTCGTCATTGCCATCTTTCTAAATTCCATATATATGTGTTAGTATACTGTATTGGTGTTTTTCTTTCTGGCTTACTTCACTCTGTATAATCAGCTCCAGTTTCATCCATCTCATCAGAACTGATTCAAATGTATTCTTTTTAATGGCTGAGTAATACTCCATTGTGTATATGTACCACAGCTTTCTTATCCATTCATCTGCTGATGGACATCTAGGTTGTTTCCATGACCTGGCTATTATAAACAGTGCTGCGATGAACATTGGGGTACATGCGTCTCTTTCAATTCTGGTTTCCTCGGTGTGTATGCCCAGCAATGGGCTTGCTGGGTCATAACACAGTTCTATTTGCAATTTTTTAAGGAATCTCCACACCGTTCTCCATAGTGGCTGTACTAGTTTGCATTCCCACCAACAGTGTAGGAGGGTTCCCTTTTCTCCACACCCTCTCCAGCATTTACTGCTTGCAGATTTTTGGATCACAGACATTCTGACTGGTGTGAAGTGGTACCACATTGTGGTTTTGATTTGCATTTCTCTAATAATGAGCGATGTTGAGCAACTTTTCATGTGGTTGTTAGCCATCCATATGTCTTCTTTGGAGAAATGTCTATTTAGTTCTTAATTCATCACCATAAGAAAAAGCATCTCAAAGTAAAAGTCTTATGATGATGGGTAAACACTGTATCACCATCTCTCAATGACTTCTGAGGTACACTTTGGGGAAAATCTGTATTTGTCCCTGACTAAGTTTACAAAATATACTATACAATGTTTACAAATACACAAGCAAGTTTACAAATATACTAAGTAATGTTCCCAGATGTGGCAATGTAGAATGTAGGAGAGGACATACAGGGATCCTTGCAACTTTTGTTGGAAGGCAAACTTATTAAGTGATTCTACTTCTGTACTGATTTCCATTAAATTATGGTGATTTTCCTATTAGCAAGAGCACAATAAAGTCAATTAAAAATGCATAACCTTGAAAAATATGAATGTGTAACTATAAAATACCAAAATATGAAATATATATTTTAATTAAAGACTAACAATACACTCTATTATACTCAAAATAGAAATAAGTCAAAATAAAATTTTGGCTTCATTGAAGACATGTCAATTATTAAGCTTGACCATGCACTTCAAATATCCTTAATATTTTTAATTTAGAGTCAGAGTAGGATGTGTGTGTGTTTCTCTTCACTTTCATTTAGTGTCTTTCTCTAGAGATTTTTGTCCTACACAAATTAAAATAGCCATTATATTCTCAGATAGGAGGAAGAGACAGAATCTCACAAACGTATGGGTTAATATTACTAAGGGGCTTCTCTGATGGTTCAGTGGTAAAGAATGCACCTGTCAATGTAGGAGAAGTATGTTTGATCCCTGGGTTGGGAAGATCCCCTGGAGAAAGAAATGGCAACCCACTACAGAATTTTTGCCTGAGAAATTCTATGGACACAGAATCCTAGCAGGCTACAGTTCATGGGGTCACAAAGAGTCAGACATGACTTAGTGACTGAACAACAAACAACAATATTCCTAAGCCTTATTTTGCAATGAAGAACTGTAAAATGATGGACAGATGGACATATAGAAGACTGTACTTTTGTTTTATCTTTCACTTTCAACTATAACTATATAGTGGCTACTAATGCATCAAATCTACACATTCAACTTGGCGAGTGACAGATCACCATTGTACATCTAAAACCCTAAAGCCCTGGATTCTGATTCTGGTTTCTCATTAATTCACTGTCAATCTCAAAAAACACCATTTCCTCGAGAGGGTTTTCCTTTTGGGTGAAAATAAAAACAATACTTTTGGCCTTATCTCATTTATGTGATTATATCAAGGATAAAGTGGGTTAAAGGTTGTGACATAAACTTATGAATGAATAGAACAAGACTCAAATATAAGTGATTATGATCCTAATACAAAAAATAGGAGGAGCTGAGCTTCTCACTCTCATTTGGTTATAGCAACAAGAATAGGTGTTACAATAAGATGGCAGAGAATCTCTCCTTCTGTGGATTTACTTACTAAAAAGAAAAAAAAAACATAGTTTTTCATCCATAGGTTTGGAGTGAGATCCACATTAACCACTCTATGATCTTGACTGTACATCATTCAACATTTTAAGGTTCAAAATTAGCTTGACAGTCAAGTGAGATAATGTGTGTGAGATCCTAAGAAAACTGCCTATTGCTACACTATTACGTATGTTGGAGTTCAGTTCAGTTCAGTCGCTCAGTCGTGTCTGCAACTTTGCAACCCCATGGACTGAGCATGCCAGGCCTCCCTGTCTATCACCAATTCCTGGCGTTTACTCAAACTCATGTCCATTGAGTTGGTGATGCCATCCAACCATTTCATCCTCTGTCGTCCCCTTCTCCTCCCAACTTCAATCTTTCCCAGCATCAGGGTCTTTTCCAATGAGTCAACTCTTGGCATGAAGTGACCAAAGTACTGGAGTTTCAGCTTTAGCATCATTCCTTCCAAAGAAATCCCAGGGCTGATCTCCTTCAGAATGGACTGGTTCAATCTCCTTGTAGTCCAACGGACTCTCAAGAGTCTTCTCCAACACCATAGTTCAAAACCATCAATTCTTCGGTGCTCAGGTTTTTTTTATAGTCCAACTCTCACATTCATACATGATTACTGGAAAAACCATAGCCTTGACTAGATGGATCTTTGCTGGTAAAGTAATGTCTCTGCTTTTTAATATGCTATCTAGGTTGGTCATAACTTTCCTTCCAAGGAGTAAGCGTCTTTTAACTTCATGGCTGTAGTCACCATCTGCTGTGATTTTGGAGCCCCCCAAAATAAAATCCGTTACTGTTTCCACTGTATCCCCATCTATTTGCCATGAAGTGATGGCATGACCAGATCCCATGATCTTACTTTTCTGAATGCTGAACTTTAAGCCAACTTTTTCACTCTCCTCTTTCACTTTCATCAAGAGGCTCTTTAGTTCTTCTTCACTTTCTGCCATAAGGGTGGTGTCATATGAATATCTGAGGTTATTGTTATTTTCCCGGCAATCCTGATTCCAGCTTGTGCTTCATCCAGCCCAGTGTTTCTCATGATGTACTCTGCACAGAAGTTAAGTAAGCAGGGTGACAATATACAGCTTTGAGATACTCCTTTCCCTATGTGGAGCTAGTCTGTTGTTCCATGTCCAGTTCTAACTGTTGCTTCCTGACCTGCATATAGGTTTCTCAGGGGGCAGGTCAGGTGGTTTGGTATTCCCATCTCTTTTAGAATTTTCCACAGTTTATTGTGATCCATACAATCAAAGGCATTGCCGTAGTCAATAAAGCAGAAATAGATGTTTTTCTGGAACTCTTTTGCCTTTTTGATGATCCAGTGGATGTTGGCAATTTGGTCTCTGGTTCTTCTGCCTTTTCTAAAACCAACTTGAATATGTGGAAATTCACAGTTCACGTATTGCTGAAGCCTGGCTTGGAGAATTTTAAGCATCACTTCACTAGTGTGAGAGATGAGTGCAATTGTGCAGTAGTTTGAGCATTCTTTGGCATTGCCTTTCTTTGGGATTGGAATGAAAATGGACCTTTTCCAGTCCTGTGGCCACTGCTGAGTTTTCCAAATTTGCTGGCATATTGAGTGCAGCACTTTCACAGCATCATCTTTCAGGATTTGAAATAGCACTGTATAGTCTTAAGGGATTTGATTTAGATCATACCTGAATGGTCTAGTGGTTTTCTCCACTCTCTTCAATTTAAGTTTCAATTTGGCAATAAGGAGTTCATGATCTGAGCCACAGTCAGCCTCCGGTCTTGTTTTTGCTGACTGTATAGAGCTTCTCCATCTTTGGCTGCAAAGAATATAATCAATCTGATTTCGGTGTCGACCATCTGGTGATGTCAATGTGTAGAGTCTTCTCTTGTGTTGTTGGAAGAGGGTGTTTGCTATAACCAGTGTGTTCTCTTAGCAGAAACCTATTAGTCTTTGCCCTGCTTCATTCTGTACTCCAAGGCCAAATTTGCTTGCTACTCCAGGTGTTTCTTGACTTCTTACTTTTGCATTCCAGTCCCCTATAATGAAAAGGACATCTTTTTTGGGTGTTAGTTCTAGAATGTCTTATAGGTCTTCATAGAACTGTTCAACTTCAGCTTCTTCAGCTTTACTGGTTGGGGCATAGACTTGGATTACCATGATACTGAATAGTTTGCCTTGGAAAAGAACAGAGATCCTTCTGTCGTTTTTGAGATTGCATCCAAGTACTGCATTTCAGACTCTTTTGTTGATTATGATGGCTATTCCATTTCTTCTAAGCGAATCATAACAAGTATGTATGATTAACCTTATTCAAAATTAAAAGAAATATAAATTAAAGTAAGATACCATATATTATTTATTATACTATAAGAAATTAAAAGATCAGCATTAAAGAGGTTATGGGGAAAGAACTCTCATTTATTGTTTCTTGAAGCATAAAATCACAAAACTTTTATGAAGGGAAATTTGGCAACAAATGTAAAAATTAGAAATGCACAAATGCTTTCACCTAGCAGTTCTAATTCTAGAAATTTACACAAATGAGCAAAGATGGTTTTAATTGCAGCAATATTTATACTACTGAGAAAATAGGGGGCAACACTAAATAACCACTTGTAGGATACTAGGTAAAAAATGGCTCATTCATATATGGAAATTTATACAATATATTAAAGAAACGGGGCTTTCTGAGTAGCTCAAATGGTAAGAATCCACCTGCAATGCAGGAGGCCTGAGTTTGACCCCTGGGTTGTGAAGACCCCCTGGGGAAGGGAATGGTAACCCACTCCAGTATTTTTGCCCAGAGAATTCCATGTATAGAGCAGCCTGGTGAGTCACAGTCCATGGGGTCACAAAGAGGGTCAGACATGACTGAGCAATTTCACTCACTTTAAAGAAATGAGAGCGATTACACATAAAGGAAGTAAGACGGAAAGATGTTTATGATAAAATGCTAAGTGAAAGATGGAAAACATGTAATATGAGCCCATTTAACATAGAAACTATCTGCAAAGTTCTTGAAAAAGTCCTACCTCTAAATAAATGGGAATGGTTAATACTTATTAGCTTCAAGATAGCATACTTCATTAAAATAGTATCAGCCAACTTAAAACTGCAAATTTATTTGAATTTATTTGACGATAAACATGCAACTTTATATAAAGATAAGCATGAAGGTATGTTTTATATTTGTACTGCATGACCAAAACCCACCTAAATATTCAAGAATAAGAGACAAAAGGAATGTTTAAATAATGTATGCATGAGTGCTTGCTAAGTCACTTCAGTCGTGTCCGACTCTGTGACCTCATGGACTGCAGGTTCCTCTGTCCATGGGATTCTCTAGGTAAGAACACCGGAGTGGGTTGCCATTGTGTACAAAATGGAATATTGGAAGGACATTCAAAATTATATTTCTTAAGATATGCTTGAGGTATAATGTTAAGGGAAAAATACAGATAATAAACTCTGATAAACAACTGGATCTCAATTTTATATAAAACTGAAAGAAAACATTTTACCATTGGTCTTTCTGGGTAGTAAATTATGGATGATTTAAGTTTATTCTTTGTACAGTATTTGTATTTTTCAGGTTTTCTAAAGTGAATATATACTAATTTTATAATAAAAATGGTTTATTTTAAAAGAAGACATTTATTATAATACAGAAAAACAATCCTGTGTCAGTTCAATGTCAGTAAATCTTTACAGGGATAGATATGACAGATACAGAATGAATTATATATATATGTTTTTAAATCCAATTTTTAGGCCTTTTTATTTCCCTCAAAATAATGTAAATGATTGAGAACAATATTCATATTGAGTAGCTTTATGGTATTTGTAAAAGAAATGCAAAGCCAATTTCTTTTTTCCAAGACAATTAATTTTCATTCATTCAATAGATATTTATTATGTTCATACTGTGTGTCAGGGTCTTGTTCTACAGCAAGTCAGACAAAAGTTTGGTTTCAACAGAGCTCACATTCTAGTAGGACAGATGGTTGATAAAAACAGAGTAGATATAAATTATAAAGTTAGGTAGTGGTAAATCCTATGAAAAAAGTAAATCAGGTCAAGAGACTGCAGAGTGATGGGCCCTGGCACTTAAAGTCAGGGTGTTAGGAAAACTTTTTGAGGAGGTGCTAAGTGAGCAGATATGAGACTGAAGTGAGGGAGTGAGCCATGTGAACAAGTGCACTTTCCTCGCAGGAAGGAGAGCAAATGCTGAGACTGAGGCAGAACTATGTTTGTTTTATTGAAAGCATAGCCCAGAAGCTGTGGCTGGGAAGACATAAGCAAAGAGAATATATATGATGGGACTAGAAATCCCTAGCAGCTGGACCATAGAGGGTCTGTAGGCCATGATAAGGGCTTCATGTTCTATCCCAACTGTTTTGGAAACTTTCTGACAATTGGGCAATCACCTTATTGCAGCATAAAGGCATAAGTAACACAAAATTCTGTTGGAAAATGAAAAAACAAAAAAAGTGTGCTGACCTTCAGTTATAATAGTTACTTTTGAAAGTACTGATAATCTGCTATGAACTTGTCATATGTTTAGAAGAGAATCAGTTGAATTATATTATTAATATAACAACAGATTATTATATTATATTATTAATAATGTCTATGTCTACTTTATGCTGTCTGTGTTGGGCCTCTGCCCTACAAGCCAAGTATCAAATGACACAATTAACAGTTTAATTGGAAACCTATTGACTGATTCAGATTTCTATAAGACATGTTACAAAATTGATTCCACTGAATTTCATGTTGCTAAGTTGCCATGAACTCAACTCTTTAAAATTGGAGTTAAAACTGTTAATTATTTTGTAACATATGAGAAATACCTTTGTGTATATATCTTCATAATTCATGGCATGAAAATTAAAACATATACTTGAACACATGATACTCAAGCCACCTCTTTATGTATTTGGGGAGACATCACACATTCCTAAGAAGAAAGGTGAGAACCTGTGACCCCCCCACCCCCCAACTCCACCCTGTGAACTCTTCTCAAACAGTGATTACAGCTAATTCACAAACTGGAAGATTATATATTTGTTCAGCTGTAGGCAAACTAGGTTCTCTGTGCCCTCTGTCAAGTTATTGTCTCAAAGCTATACATTTAATTCTTTAAAAATGGGATGTTTGGTTGACCTGCAGGGTGGCCCTGAGGAAGTCTGTGTTCTGTTATTCACAAAACACCCAAGCTGAGAAACGGCCCACTTAACTTCTGCACTGCTGCCCAAGAAAGGCAGCAATATATTTTCCACCTCCCAGGGAGCCAGCAGGAGACATTCAAAGCCATGTTAGGCGAGGAGAGACCCCCATTTGGCGCAGAGGGTGCTTGCAGCAACATGTCCACTACTGCTATCACGACTCTGCTAGTCCATTTCTTGTATATACATGTGAATCTATGAGATTAATCAACTTCAGAAAATGAACAGTTGGTATATGTGACTGCAAAATTCTTATTACAAAGCCAAAAACATTTAAAAAATACTCTAGAAGGACAGAGAGTTTCCCAGACAAGCAAAAGCTAAATGAGTTCATCACCACTAAACTGGTCATACAAGAAATCTTAAAGGGACTTCATTAAATAGAAAAGGCCATAAGTAGAAACAAGAACAGCTTCTTAGGTGGCACAGTGGTAAAGAAGCCATCTGCCAATGCAGGAGACACAAGAGATGTGGGTTTGATTCCTGGGCAGGGGATATACCCTGGAGTATGAAATGGCAACCCACTCCAGTATTCTTGCCTGGAAAATTCCATGGACAGAGGAGCTTGGCAGGCTACAGTCCATGGGGTCACAAAGAGTTGGACATGACTGAGTGATTGTGCAAAAACAAAAAAATTATGGGGGAAATAATATCACTGGTAAAGGCAAACAAATAGCAAAGTTAGTGGATCAACCACTGATAAAGCTAATACAAAGGCTAAAAAAAGGTAATAAAATCAACAATATCTAAAATAATTAGTTGAGTGATACACAAAATAAAAGATGTAAAGTATGACATCAAAAACATAACACGGGGGGGGGAATAAAAAATACTCTGTAACTCTGCTTCTGTTTGTGAATGAAGTTTTCATTACTCAATATGTTCTTGTGCCTCAGTAAGAAACAGGTTAGATTTTAGTCTTCTACGTTACTAAGCTATTGACTTTGCCTACCAGCACGAGGTATGCATCTTTCTGAATATGCCTTTCCTTCTGTAGCCCTGAACTGTACACCTTCAAGACTTTTTGAAATGAAAATAAATAATAACCATAATAGTGTCTAATAATAACAAGCCATTATCCCCAACTCAGGGCAGACAGAGGGCAGGCAAGTGATGATCTACTGGGTTTGTACATCTGCAGAGAACAAGAAACACGAGTAAGTAATTTTCTCTCCTTTTAAGATACTTCAACAGATCTCTGTGGAGACAAAGGCTCCAGGGGTGTATTTCTAAAACGATATCTACTAAACAGATTTAAAAAATCCTCAGGGAGGAGTAAGGGCAAGTCTGATGTAACTGCATAAGAAAGCAGTAAGAAGAAGAAGAGGAAAAAAAACCTTTGCTTTTTCTGATATAGAGGATGTACTGTGCTTTTGCCCCTATAGGTTTTGGAGCAACAGCTAGTATAACATGTTTTATCATTCATGAAGCATATATACCATCTATATGATTTTCTGAGGAAAAAAATGGATGAAATCAACTTGCAAACAAATGGGGAAATATCTGAAATCTTTTAAAGATATTTTCCCAAGTTAAAATTTTGAATTTCATTACTACTACTACTACTGCTACATCTACTTTGAGAATACTGTGATATTGTTTTCCAAATCTTTCCCATATATCAAGGGAAAACATATCAACACATTTCTCACTGACACCCAGATCTAAACCTAGGGTTGGCTTTAATGAAGCATATCAGTGGGTCATAGAGTTAGATAGCACCTTAATAAGGTACTTTACAAACCCTGTGGTCTAAAAGTATTACGTATATGAGAGACAAAATGGTGGAATTATTCCATTCCAAAATAAAAACAAAACAACACCACCACTGCTAGGCTTTCTTTCATAGCATTTATTTAACTCTGGGAATGGGTTCAATCCCAGGGTCAGGAAGATCACCTGAAGGAGGAAATGGCAACCCACTCCAGTATTCTTGCCTAGAGAATTCCATGGACAAAGGAGCCTGGAGGGCTACAGTCCATGGGCTTGCAAAGTGTCAGACTTGACAGGTATACTTGGCAGGTATGCAGACACTAGAAAATCATTTTCAGGATATAAGGATAATTTTACTACTTAAACACATATGGAATCAACTCCACTTCAGT
Organism: Ovis canadensis; assembly: GCF_042477335.2. Lineage (NCBI taxonomy): Eukaryota > Metazoa > Chordata > Mammalia > Artiodactyla > Bovidae > Ovis > Ovis canadensis. The sequence continues at coordinate 72,015,218 of NC_091246.1, forward strand.
TTAAGAAATAAGAATTGGACTAAATCAACTGAAAAAGAAAGAAGTCACAATAAAAACCTTCTACCATGAAAATGGAATCTTTGGTTCAATCCTTATAAAGGTAATCAAAACAAGACGGAAATCCTATAATCTGGGCTTAGCGGGTTCACAATTTCTACTAGTCTCTAAACTTTGCTATTCCTTTGCATATCATCTCTTCTCACAACTGTTTTGGACTCAGTCCAGATGATGACCACAGTGTACTCATAGCCACAGTCAGTGGTAGGTCCTGTAGCCACTATTTTGATGAGCGCATGGTTGCACAGGAATTAAATTAGGGACTGCCTAAAGTTTAAAGTACATATGGCTTTTAGAAAGCCCATTATGATCTAAAGAAGAATAGAAATGAACTCTCACCACAAGAGTAAATGCTGCGGTCAAAAATATAATTTACCTAACATCTTAAGAAATGGAACTCTATTTGTCAATTCCATCCTATGCCATATATATGGTATATATGCCAACTTGCACAGAGTCTGTTTTTAAACCCTGGAGTAGACCTAAGGTCAATGGCTCATCACAACATTTGATATCATATATAAATTCAGACTTAAACTGAAGAAAGTAGGGAAAATCACTAGACCATTCAGGTATGACCTAAATCAAATCCCTTATGATTATACAGTGGAAGTGAGAAACATATTTAAGGGACTAGATCTGATAGACAGAGTGCCTGATGAACTATGGATGGAGGTTTGTGACACTGTACAGGAGACAGGGATCAAGACCATCCCCATGGAAAATAAAGGCAAAAAAACCAAAATGGATGTCTGCGGAGGCCTTACAAATAGCTGTGAAAAGAAGAGAAGCAAAAAACAAAGAAGAAAAGGAAAGATATACCCATTTGAATGCAGAGTTCCAAAGAATAGCAAGAAGAGATAAGAAAGCCTTCCTCAGTGATCAATGTAAAGAAATAGAAGAAAACAACAGAATGGGAAAGACTAGAGATCTCTTCAAGAAAATTAGAGATACCAAGGGAACATTTCATGCAAAGATAAAGGACAGAAATGGTATGGACTTAACAGAAGCAGAAGATATTAAGAAGAGGTGGCAAGAATACACAGAAGAACTGTACAAAAAAGATCTTCATGACCCAGATGATCACAATGGTGTGATCACTCTCCTAGAGAAAGACATCCTGGAATGTGAAGTCAAGTGGGCCTTAGAAAGCATCACTACAAACAAAGTTAGTGGAGGTGATGGAATTCCAATTGAGCTATTTCAAATCCTGGAAGATGATGCTGTGAAAGTGCTGCACTCAATATGCCAGCAAATTTGGAAAACTCAGCAGTGGCCACAAGCCTGGAAAAGGTCCATTTTCATTACAGTCCCAAAGAAAGGCAATGCCAAAGAATGCTCAAACTACAGCACAATTGCACTCATCGCTCACACTAGTAAAGTAACGCTCAAAATTCTCCAAGCCAGGCTTCAGCAATACGCGAACTGTGAACTTCCAGATGTTCATGCTGGTTTAAGGAAAGGCAGAAGAACCAGAGTAAAATTGCCAACATTCGCTGGATCATTGAAAAACCTAGAGAGTTCCAGAAAAACATCTATTTCTGCTTTATTGACTATGCCAAAGCCTCTGATTGTGTGGATCACAATAAACTGAAAAATTCTTAAAGAGATGGGACTACCAGACCACCTGACCTGCCTCTTGAGAAAATTATATGCAGGTCAGGAAGCAACAGTTAGAACTGGACATGGAACAACAGATTGGTTCCAAATAGGAAAAGGAGTATGTCAAGGCTGTATATTGTCATGCTGCTTATTTAACTTATATGCAGAGTACATCATGAGAAACACTGGACTGGAAGAAACACAAGCTGGAATCAAGATTGCCGGGAGAAATCTCAATAACCTCAGATATGCAGATGACACCACCCTTATGGCAGAAAGTGAAGAGGAACTAAAAAGCCTCTTGATGAAAGTGAAAGAGGAGAGTGAAAAAGTTGGCTTAAAGCTCAACATTCAGAAAACGAAGATCATGGCATCTGGTCCTATCACTTTATGGGAAATAGAGAAACAGTGGAAACAGTGTCGGACTTTATTTTTTTGGGCTCCAAAATCACTGCAGATGGTGACTGCAGCCATGAAATTAAAAGATGCTTACTCCTTGGAAGGAAAGTTATGACCAACCGAGATAGCATATTCAAAATCAGAGATATTAGTTTGCCGGCTAAGGTCCATTTAGTCAAAGCTATGGTTTTTCCAGGGGTCATGTATGGATGTGAGAGTTGGACTGTGAAGAAGGCTGAGCGCCGAAGAATTGATGCTTTTGAACTGTGGTGTTGCAGAAGACTCTTGAGAGTCCCTTGGACTGCAAGGAGATCCAACCAGTCCATACTGAAGGAGATCAGTCCTGGGATTCCTTTGGAAGGAATGATGCTAAAGCTGAAACTCCAGCACTTTGGCCACCTCATGTGAAGAGTTGACTCATTGGAAAAGACTCTGATGCTGGGAGGGATTGGGGGCAGGAGGAGAAGGGGATGACAGAGGATGAGATGGCTGGATGGCATCACTGACTCGATGGACGTGAGTCTGAGTGAACTCTGGGAGTTGGTGATGGACAGGGAGGCCTGGCGTGCTGCAATTCATGGGATCCCAAAGAGTCGGACACGACTGAGCGACTGAACTGAACTGGAACAACAGACTGGTTCCAAATAGGAAAAGCAGTACGTCAGGGTGCATATTGTCACCCTGCTTATTTAACTTATATGCAGAGTATGTCATGAGAAATATGCTGGACTGGAAGAAACACAAGCTGGAATCAAGACTGCCCGAAGAAATAGCAATAACCTCAGATATGCAGATGATACCACCCTTATGGCAGAAAGTGAAGAGGAACTAAAAAGCCTCTTGATGTAAGTGAAAGAGGAGAGTGAAAAAGTTGGCTTAAAAACATTCAGAAAACGAAGATCATGGCATCTGGTCTGATCACTTTATGGGAAATAGATGGGGAAACAGTGGAAACAGTGTCAGACTTTATTTTGGGGGGGCTCCAAAATCACTGCAGATGGTGACTGCAGCCATGAAATTAAAGGACGCTTACTCCTTGGCAGGAAAGTTATGAGCAATCTATAGAGCATATTAAAAAGCAGAGACATTACATTACCAACAAAGTTCTGTCTAGTCAAGGACATGGCTTTTCCAGTGGTTATTTATGGATGTGAACGTTGGACTGTGAAGAAAGCTAAGCACCGAAGAATTGATGCTTTTAAACTATGGTGCTGGAGAAGACTCTTGAGAGTCCCTTGGACTGCAAGGAGATCCAACCAGTCCATTCTAAAGGATATCAGTCCTGGATGTTCATTGGAAGGACTGATGCTGGAGTTGAAACTCCAATACTTTGGCCATCTCATGGGAAGAGTTAACTCATTGGAAAAGACTCTGATGCTGGGAGGGATTGGGGGCAGGAGTAGAAGGGGACAACAGAGAATAAGATGACTAGATGGCATCACCAACTCGATGGACATCAGTTTGAGTGAATTTCGGGAGTTGGTGATGGACAAGGAGGCCTGGCGTGCTGCGATTCATGGTGTCGCTAAGAGTCAGACACGACTTAGTGACTGAACTGAACTGAACTGATAAGTAATTTTTCTCTTCTGGGGATATTCTATGCCTAAAAAAACATACATTTACTTATAAATTATTTTAGCCCAAAAGCGATTTGTCACCCTGCTTATTTAACTTATATGCAGAGTACATCATGAGAAACGCTGGGCTGGAAGAAGCACAAGCTGGAATCAAGATTGCCAGGAGAACTATCAATAACCTCAGATATGCAGATGACACCACCCTTATGGCAGAAAGTGAAGAGGAACTAAAAAGCCTCTTGATGAAAGGGAAAGAGGAGAGTCAAAAAGTTGGCTTAAAGCTCAACATTCAGAAAACAAAGATCATGGCATCTCGTTCCATCACTTCATGGGAAATAGATGGAGAAACAGTAGAAACAATGTCAGATTTCAGTTTTTGGGTCTCCAAAATCACTGCAGATGGTGACTGCAGCTATGAAATTAAAAGACGCTTACTCCTTGGAAGGAAAGTTATGAGCAATCTATAGAGCATATTCAAAAGCAGAGACATTTCTTTGCCAACAAAGGTCCATCTAGTCAAGGCTATGCTTTTTCCAGTAGCCCTGCATGGATGTGAGAGTTGAACTGGGAAGAAAGCTGAGCACTGAAGAATTGATGCTTTTGAAATGCGGTGTTGGAGAAGACTCTTGAGAGTCCCTTGGACTGCAAGGAGATCCAACCAGTCCATTCTAAAGGAGATCAGCCCTGGGATTTCTTTGGAAGGAATGATGCTAAAGCTGAAACTCCAGTACTTTGGCCACCTCATGCCAAGAGTTGACTCATTGGAAAAAACTCTGATGCTGGGAGGGATTGTGGGCAGGAAGAGAAGGGGACGACAGAGAATGAGATGGCTGGATGGCATCTCTGACTTGATGGATGTGAGTCTGAGTGAACTCCGGGAGTTGGTGATGGACAGGGAGGCCTGGCGTGCTATGATTCATGGGGTTGCAAAGAGTCGGACACGACCGAGGAACTGAACGGAACTGAAAAGCTATTTATTTTGAGTTATCTACTAGATTATTTGATATTAAACTAGCTGTGCATTAGAATACCAGGATAACCTTTCTGAAGAAAAAGAATTTCTGATTATCCCTAGTGCTAATTACTACTTTCGAACCACCATGATTTTGAGTGTGTAAGTTTTGGGAGGTAGGTAGTTCCTTTTTTTTCTTTCCACTAATTCTGAGGTGCAACTAGGTTTAAGAACAATTTTAATTGATCAAATTAAAAAATTAACTAGATTGTTCTGAGTATCCATCTGAATTGCCTGGACGGAACTTTATAAAAAGCATAGATTGCTAGGCCTCTCCTCTGCAATTCGTGATTAAGGTAGGTTTGGGCGAGGGGTCTGAAAATACACATTTTTAATGTGTTTCCAAGCAACAGCCATGCTACTGGTCTAGGGAAGGACAGTCTGAGAATCTCTGAAGTAGAGAATAAAAAGAAGAGTGGTGGAAAGCCTGAATGATACATCTTTGCCAAAAGGAGGACTGTCCTGACTCTTGTTAAGCACAGTATCTAGACTGCAATCTCTGATGTTCCCATCTGAGAACTTCTAGGGCTCTGAATAAGAGGCTTTCTTTTCCCAGCAGAAATTTTATTTCCAAAAGCCTCCTGGTTCAATTCCATGATGTTGCAATCACAAGGTGGGCTGAAGATAATCACAACAGAGAGTTTCTACATACTAAAGTCCTCACTCTCTTCTTTTTTTCTGAGAAGCATGTGCATACATAATTGCAGAATAGGAAACATTGAGATGATACCTGTAGAAAGACCATTTAAGCAGAAATTGCCTGGCAGCTTTAGGAAAACTGGGTCTTCCTTCGTAGGGTTTCAGTGCTTGCATCATCACATTGTCGAGCCACGCTGCCCACTGCTCCAGGGTGCTCTGCTGCTGAAGAGTCATCTTGAAGTCTGTTTCTAGTCTCTGAACCATGTTGTCATCACACTGGCACACCCAGGAAGCCTGCTCCTGGGACAGTACACAGAAAGCAAAGGACAAGTTCAAGTCAGCAGTTTTTCACGGACTGTTAGCACACAAACCGTAAGCATGAATGGCAAGCTATTTTGAAAGTGCAAAACAATTAAATGAATTAAGAAAAACGAATGACTACTTGGCAGTTGTTAGGGAAATTAACATCACTTCTGTGCATGAAAAAGTGATGTGACATACAGGTATGACTTGGTGTTCTACATTAGCTAGTCTGTGTGAAAGACTAAAATACATCATTACTTAAGAAGAAGAGAGGGAGGTGGGAGGGGGGTTCAGGAGTGGGAACTTATGTACACCCGTGGCGGATTCATGTTGATGTATGGCAAAATCAATACAGTATTGTAAAGTAAAAAAAAAAAAAAAAAAAAAAAGAAGAGGAGCCTGAACTTACCGTATGTAGAGTCTTTTTTTAGTTTTTATACTCTTTTACTTCTCAATCAGATAAAACTAAAGCCAATTCATTTGAAAAGATTTAGAGTAAGTCAGAATGGATAAATAGCTTCAATTGGCCCAAAGTGGCCCCTCAGGATTAAGACAAAAACAATGAATGATACAAGGCAGAAGCATATGCTGTATGAGTTTCATGGGAAAGAAACTGAAGTCCCAAGGACTCTCAAGGTAAAAGCTATGAATGCCAATTAATTCACAGAACCGAAAACAACAATAACAATAACCAAAAATACATTAGAGAAAATATAGGGATGCTACCTATGAAGAAATTTGATTACTATAGTTTTCCTTCTGGTTCTGATAGGAAAGTTTCATGTTTGGTAAAAGGGATGAAAATAGAAACTTTTAAAGTTAATTTTCAGTGGTTGCCGTAAGTTTTACCATGTTTCTAGTGCTGTGCTGCATTTTAAGATTAAAAAAATATTATACTCTTTTAGGTCAGAATATAATTATCTGAAAATATTAATATAATATTTGAGTGAAGACTTGGATTTTAACATAGGGCCTGAATCCACTAATTTCATTTTAAGCAATTCATTTAATCTACGTGGGCCTCGTTTTCCCCAAACATAAAATTAGAGAAGTAAAATGTGACAAGAATTTTTAAGCTAGATTCATTGTGTCCAGATAATATTTTCAACATAGAGTTCTTTGGAGGGGTGTCTGTGAAGGTTCTAATTCTATATGTAAAACCTTACCAATATGTGTGTGTTTTTCTGAAAAGTCTCTATAGCTTTCAATCTGTCTGTTCTCAGAGGACAAATTTATTTAAATCAACCTTTCAACTGAATCAATCCTTAATCTCCACCCTCTGATTCCAGGATCTCTCCTGATCCCACAGACTTTACCTTACTCAAAAGACATTTCAACTGGGAGGTACTTCAAATAGAAAATGGCTAAACTCAATTCATTTTTCTTTCTCAGGGAAATTTAGGGCTTCTTCCAAATTCCCAGCTGATGATGCCATCTACTAACCTTCCTTCTCTTATCTAATTAATAATAAAGGCTTTCAGATTTTTACCTCCTAAGTATCACTTTTAAGTATTTTAAGTACACTAAAATACGACTATTAAATTTGAAAGTACAAATAAAAAGAAACAAAATTAAGAGTATCTAAAATGCCAACATTAAGAGAGAACTACAACATGCTAATTTTCAAATTGTTCACATGCAATATATACATATGCATGTATATTTATGTATATATGTATTACTTTAAAAGAGGATCATATTATATATTTTACTTGATATTTTGCTTAGTTTCACTTTATATATAGGCAAATGAGGAGCTACATTTATTACTCAATGACTCAATTTGCCACAATACATGAATATCCATTATTTACAAAGTCAATTCCACATAGCTGCACATTTATGGTCATTCCAAATTTTTACTCTTAGGAATAATGCTGGAATTAGCAATCTTGTAACTACATCTTTACTTAGTTTGTACTTATGTCTATATAATAGATTTACATAAGAATAGTTAAGATCTTTCAAAATACAGTTAAATGACTCTCAGAAATTTTACATCAGTTCAACAGTTGAGGAGAGCACCCAGGGAAGAAGTTGTGTACATGCTAAGTTGCTTCAGTTATATTCGACTCTTTGTGACCCTATGGACTGTAGCCCGGGCTCCTCTGTCCATAGGATTCTGTAGGCAAGAATTCTGGAGTGGGCAGCCATGCCCTTCTCCAGGGCGGTGGTGGGGGGGATCTTTCCAACCCAGGGATCAAACTCACATCTCTATGTCTCCTGCACTGGCAGAGGGCTCTTTACCGCTAGCACTACCTGGGATGCAGATAAGGAGTGAAGAATTTAGGCCTCAAGAAAAAGACAGGGGATGCTGTTTTGTGTGTGTGTGTGTGTGTTTAAAATCCACAAATATCTAAGCATTTTTTGGTCTGTGGTATAAAACAAGAAACATAAAACTTATCACCTTAACCATTTTAAAGGATACAGTATAGTAGTGTTAGGGATTTCCTGATGGCTCAGTGGTAAAGAATCTGTCTTCCAATGCAAAAGATGCGGGTTCAATCTCTGGGTCAGGAAGATCCCTTGGAGAAGGAAATGACAACCCACTCCAGTATTCTTGCCTGGGAAATCTTACAGTTTCTCAGGGGTCACAAGAGTTGAACATGACTTAGCGACTACAATAAATACAATAAACAATAACAATATGAGTGTCTACTTATGCTCAATACTGTACATTAGATCTTTTTCATCTTGCAAAACTGAAATTCTATGGGAAGCCACTGTGGGAGATATGTTTTATGTATTGGCAAGGAACAGAAGGAACTTACTGGTATCCTTGGAAGAATTTAACTTCATTTCTTAACATAAAATCAAACTCACTACTTCCTACAGTTAGATTTGCCAAGAGAAAATGATAATCTAAGACTAAGCTTACAGAAATAAAGCCACAGGACATTATTCTGGCTTTTCAAATTAGGTTTCATTTTAGTACTCCCAAGGTTGAAAATATACTAACAACTGAGTACCCTATAAATATTCCCTTGTGAAGGAAGTTGGATATTTTAATTCTTTAGTGGAAAAAGGTAAGGATGAAAACTAAAAATATTATTATCTTGGAAATAAATATCTCCAAGATGATAAGAAGTCAGTAACTTCAAAATCAGATTCTTTTTTAAATACAGAAACATAAGTATATGCAAAAGTTAGGTTATCAGGTCAACTAACCCATGTATATTTAGCCCATACTGTAGTTGAAAAACTATCCATTTACACACAAAAAAATTAGAAAGCAATACTACTATAATGCTATCAATTAAACAGAAAACCAATTATACTGCAATAGGAAAGGTTATCCTGAATGCATGAGGAAAAGATTTGATTAGAGAATGATGAAGTGATGACAGAGGCTTCCCTGGTGGCTAGACAGTGGCTCAGATGGTAACAAGTCTGCTTACAATGTGGGAGATCTGACTTTGACTTTTGGGCCGTGCAGATCCCCGGGAGAAGGAAATGGGGAACCTACTCCAGTATTCTTGCCTGGAGAATCCCATGAACAGAGAAGCCTGGCAGGCTACAGTCCATGAGGTCGCAAAGAGTCAGACACAACTGAGCAACTAACACTTTCACTTTTTCTTCAGAGCATTAAAATATTAACCCTTACACATGGTTTCACTGTTTTAAAGTTTCCTTATTACAAGACCTTCATCCTTACATGTATCAGTCTTACTGAGGTTAATCTCATGGGGACAGGGACAATTTTCAAATGAACAGGAGATGGTGATGAAGGTGGAATGGGAGCCAGAAGACTGAGAAAACCAGGGGACTCAGAAAACCAGGCAAAATGTAGAACAGAAAAGGAAAGAAAGAAGGGAGTTAAAATCAAATATGTTAACCTGAAAAGATTACGTATTAAAATGAACAAGAGTGGTGAGAAGTAAAATGTAGAGGGAAATGCAGGGCTACCACTGTGTTCATGGTCCTAAAAGCAGAGACGTTACTTTGCCAACAAAGGTCCGTCTAGTCAAGGCTATGGTTTTTCCAGTGGTCATGTATGGATGTGAGAGTTGGACTGTGAAGAATTGATGCTTTTGAACTGTGGTGTTGGAGAAGACTCTTGAGAGTCCCTTGGACTGCAAGGAGATCCACCAATCCATTCTAAAGGAGATCAGCCCTGGGATTTCTTTGGAAGGAATGATGCTAAAGCTGAAACTCCAGTACTTTGGCCACCTCATGCGAAGAGTTGACTCATTGGAAAAGACTCTGATGCTGGGAGGGATTGGGGGCAGGAGGAGAAGGGGACGACAGAGGATGAGATGGCTGGATGGCATCATGGACTCGATGGACGTGAGTCTGAGTGAACTCTGTCAGTTGGTGATGGACAGGGAGGCCTGGCGTGCTGCAATTTATGGGGTCGCAAAGAGCTGGACACAACTGAGCAACTGAACTGAACTGAACTGAACTGAACTGAAGGAAGGAGGCCCTGCAGGATAGATACTTGAGCACACAGGTTTCAGCACTAATAACTGTTGTGGAAACCCAGAAAAATCTGGTACTTAAAGAAGGGAAAAGGTAGCCTCAATTGGTGAGTAGAGAGGATGAGAATGAGCATAGTAAAGATGTATAACTATTAGATTTATATGTAATAATGTTGCCAAGTATGGCATTTATAGCCAGGAAGAACTCATTTCTGTAAATACTTCACATGATTCAGGCACACAACTATACAAGTGAAAATTAACAGAAAATTTAAAATCTTTCTCAGATCTTGTCAGGAATCAGTCTTAAATATGTTTTTTTGCTATTAGACTTAAATTACTGTTTGAGACTAGAAGTTTCCTTACCATTTCAACTTTTCTTAAGGTACTTTTAAACATATCTTTTCTGAATTAAGATTTGAAATTAACATTATAGTATAAATTTTAAGACAATACTGTATGAGCTCTTAATATTCCCAGTAAAATCAGGTAATATAAGTTCCAGTGAAATATGTAAAGTTAATGGATTTGTAAAGTTAATGGAGTTTGTTCTTATGGAGATTATGAATTTGCATGTGTATGTTTGTATGTTTTTATGTGTGTATATATATACACACATATATAAACAGATGTTTATATAGATTTAAGAAAAACTATGCACATTCGATCACAATAAACTGTGGAAAATTCTGAGAGAGATGGGAATACCAGACCACCTGACCTGCCTCTTGAGAAATCTATATGCAGGTCAGGAAGCAACAGTTAGAACTGGACATGGAACAACAGACTGGTTCCAAATAGGACAAGGAGTACGTCAAGGCTGTACATTGTCACCCTGCTTATTTAACTTACATGCAGAGTACATCATGAGAAACATTGGGCTGGATGAAGCACAAGCTGGAATCAAGATTGCCGGGAGAACTATCAATAACCTCAGATATGCAGATGACACCACCCTTATGGCAGAAAGTGAGGAGGAACTAAAAAGCCTCTTGATGAAAGTGAAAGAGGACAGTGAAAAAGTTGGCTTAAAGCTCAACATTCAGAAAACGAAGATCATGGCATCCGGTGCCATCACTTCATGGGAAATAGATGGGGAAACAGTGGAAACAGTGGCAGACTTTATTTTTTTGGGCTCCAAAATCACTGCAGATGGTGACTGCAGCCATGAAATTAAAAGACACTCCTTGGAAGAAAAGTTATGAGCAACCTAGATAGCATGTTCAAAAGCAGAGACATTACTTTGCCAACAAAGGTCCATCTAGTCAAGGCTATGGTTTTTCCTGTGGTCATGTATGGATGTGAGAGTTGGACTGTGAAGAAGGCTGAGCGCCGAAGAATTGATGCTTTTGAACTGTGGTGTTGCAGAAGACTCTTGAGAGTCCCTTGGACTGCAAGGAGATCCAACCAGTCCATTCTGAAGGAGATCAGCCCTGGGATTTCTTTGGAAGGAATGATGTTAAAGCTGAAACTCTAGTACTTTGGCCATCTCATGCAAAGAGTTGACTCATTGGAAAAGACTTTGATGCTGGGAGGGATTGGGGTCAGGAAGAGAAGGGGACGACAGAGGACGAGATGGCTGGATGGCATCACTGACTCGATGGACGTGAATCTGAGTGAACTCTGTGAGTTGGTGATGGACAGGGAGGCCTGGCGTGCTGAGATTCATGGGGTCGCAAAGGGTCGGACACGACTGAGCGACTGAACTGAACTGATGCACATTAGAAGACTAAATCAAATTCATCAAAGTTAGAATGAAAGTAACTACTAAATCCTCGCCCTAAAAAATAATCAAGCCCAAATATTACTTTTATTTTAAATGATAAAACAAGCCCAGAATTGTAGATTAAAATTTGTAGGAAATGGAGAAATAATTAGTTTATCTTTGAGCAATGCTATTGTTTTTTAAAAGAGTTTTACTGAGATGTAATTCATATAGCAAACAATTCATTCAATAAAAGTATATAATTCAATGGTTTTTCTCAGTATATTCACAGAGTAGTCCGTCTACCACCACAATCAATTTTAAAATGTATTCATTTCTTAAAGAAGAAATGACATACTCCTTATCTATCATATCCCAATCACCTAGTTTACAGAACCTAGGCAACCACTAATTTACTGTGTGTCCCTATAGATCTACTTATCTTGCTCTTTTAATATAAATGGCATCTTGTAAGATAAGGTCCTTTGTATCTGGTTTCTTTCATTTAGTGTAATGTTCATCTGTGTTGTAGGATGTATCAGAACAGAATTCATTTCTTTTTATTGTCTGATAACATTTAATTGTGTGAAATGCCATGTTTTGTCTATATAGTCATCAGTTAATGGACATCTGAGTTGTTCCCACTTTAATGTGGCTAATATGAATAATGCTGCTGGAATATCCATGAACAAGTTTTTAGGTGGACATGTTTTCATTTTTCTTGGTATGTACCTAGGAGTTAAACTGCCAAATCATATGGTAACTCTATGTTTAACCTTTTAAGAAACTGCCATACAGCTTTAAAAGTGGATGTAGCACTTTACAGTCCAATCACTACTGTATAATGGTTCCCATTTGTCCACATCCTCATTAACATTTGCTATTATTCGTCTTTTTGATAATACCTATTTTAGTGTATGTTGTTGCTGTTCAGTTGCTAAGTCATGTCTGATTCTTCACAGCCCCATGGGTTGCAGCATACCAGGCTTCCTTATCATCCACTATCTCCTGGAGTTTGCTCAAACTCATGTCCATTGAGTTGGTGATGCCATCCAACCATCTCATCCTCTGTCATCCCCTTTTCCTCCTGCCTTCAATCTTTCCCAGCATCAGGGTCTTTTCCAGTGAGTCAGTTCTTCACATCAGATGGCCAAAGTATTGGAGCTTCAGCTTTAGCATCAGTCCTTCCAATGAATATTCAGGACTGATTTCCTTTAGAATGGACTGGTTGGATCTTCTTGCAGTCCAAGGGACTCTCATGAGTCTTCTCCAACATCACAGTTCAAAAGCATCAATTCTCTGACACTCAGCTTTCTTTATGGTCCAACTCTCACATCCATACATGACTACCATAGCTTTGACTCTTGCCTACCAATGTTCGATGACCATGGCTGTCCTTACTCTATTAATCATTCAGCAAACCCTGGTGACATATGTTGCAGTCTAGCACTAAAAATCTTCCCAGGCTTTAACCACAAAACAGAGGAGCAGTAAAGTTATAGCTGAGTAAAACTCTCCTCTTTCAGGACATTGTGAATCTAGATGTGTCTGTGAATTGATGTAATGTGAAAAAGAAATATGATGATCCTAATTAAGAAGAAAAATATTGGATACCTTTCATTAAAAGATCTGTTTTGAAAGAAAACAGAGTACCTGGACATTGGCAAAGTCGACACGGTTGAGGTCATTGAGCATCTGGTTGATCTGAGAAGTGTTCTGAAGCACTGCACGAGCTGCCTGGGCCAGGTGGTTGAGCGACGTGTATCTTCGCAGAGTCTGGGCAAAGGCACTTACAGCTGCAACCTGTGAAGAAACCCAATTAAATTGGGATTTCTTTTCTCCTCCAATAAAAGAAACCACTGCAATTTTCAAATCTTTATTCCCTTGCCAAATTTTAAATGCTTCTCTCTGATACTTATTTCAAATTCATTTGGTGAGACAGTTTACTTGTAAATTATAGCATTTAAACCTCTAAACCAAGTATTATTTTCCTTTTCAGTAGGTTAAGGTCAAGGCTAAAACAAACTCCCACATTCTTAGACATCTGAGTGCACCATTAATTAAACCGGTCTTGCAAGTAGCTACTCATCATCAGCAAGAAATGATTTAGTCTAGGAAAATAGGGAAAATGTTGATTTTCATTTCTTATTCTCAGTGTGACAGTCAGCTACAAACTAAGCAAACAAAAAAAATTTCCTTTTACTTGGAAAACCAAACTGTCCAGTTCCACTTTTTAACTGGGTTATAAAATATACTTTTCACAGCATTATCATTCAGATTCATTCTTTTAATCTTTATTTTATAGAGGTGAAATAAGGGTGGTCAATTTTGAGGTGAAATAGGAGAACTCAAAACCTATATTAGCAAATAGATAGCTAATAAACTTCTCAGACACAGCAATAAGAAAAACTCGTTTTTTTCCGAATCTGGCTGTATGTAAAAGGGTTATTCAGAAAAATCCCCGTTTGCCCTCTGAAATGTACTGTCTATCCTTCCCCCTTCTGCTCTGTGCCCGGGAAGACTGAACTGAAAAAATTACATTAACTGCCTCCCTTGTCCTTGGGCTTCCAGTTGGATTCAGTCAATGAAAGCCACTGATAAGGGACTGAAGCACAGAAGAAAGTGGTCAAAGAATTTATTCCCTCACAACTTCAGCTCTCTCCTTCCTAAGGCCATAGTCCTGCATGGAGGAGAAGAGCTCCTGACGCCATAATCACTTCTCTTCCATTCAGACCTAGGGATGGGCAGGCTTCCCCCACGAACGCTAGTCCTGGTTTTCTTAGCTCTGGTTACACATTTAGACCAGACCCTTATTAAACTTTCTTCAATTATTCTTCTCTTTGGATACACCATTTATTTCCTGCTGAGACCCTGAGCAAATCAGGTTATGCAGAAAGATAGCAAAGATAATGACAAAAAAAGGTCTAAATAAATATCTAAATGTCATGATCTCATGAAAATTTGTTACTTTCATAGCAGATCTAATGAGGATTTTAATGTATTTACAGGAATAGATGGAATGCCATTAAATCACTGTGGGTATATAAACAAGCAACTGATTGAACAGTCATTTGGCTGAGTGGGAGTAAATGTTCCACAACACAACGATGCCCTGTCTTGATAGTGAGATGTTTTAGGACCATGTGGAGCTTGGGGACATCCACATATCCTCAGAGAGACTATTTCACATTTTCCCATCTCTGAGGTTTGTACTAATCAAGTACATATTATATGCCAGGCATTGTGTTAAATGTCTAACTTACATTACCATGTTCAATTCTCATAAACATCCCATTAGACACATGTTATACCTCAGGGAGGTTTACTATCTTACTCAAGATTGCAGAGAAACTAAAGTACAGAGGTGGAATATGAATCCAGGCATTATGATAACAACTTCCAGTCACATTCTCATTATGCTGTTTCTTTGTCCAGCTGGATCATCTTTGTTGACTGAATGCTCAGCTAAAAAAAGGCTGCACATCCTTGAGAGAGGAGTAGCAGAAGACATCTTTCACCAAGGGAAACCACCCAAATCAATTCTGGAGATCAATGAGAAGACCAATAGTGCAGCTGGATTGCTACTACAACCATTTGATGATACTGGGGTAGGAGATGCTTTTAGTTGTTTGAAAGTATTGTTATGACTATGACTGACTTTGCAAGTTGGAAAGCATTCCTCTGATCATCTTAATCAAAGAGCACCTCCTTTATTTGCTCACCTCAATGTGGCACTCTAGAACCTAACTGCCACGGATGGAATCATTTCTGCAGTGATGGAAATGCTCTTCGTATGTGTTACCTAATATTGTAGCCACTAGTCACATGGGTTAAGACGCACTTGAAATGTAGCTGGTGTGACTGAGGAACTAAAATTTTAATGCAATTTGATTAAATTTAAATGTAAATAGCCACATGTGGTTAACCTTACCATATTGACAGCACAGCTCAATCAAGCAACAATCTAAGGTGGACATGTCCTTGAAATGGGACCTTCAGTGTGTTTTAGAGATAGAATGTGTTATTGCAAACCTTAAGCCAAAACAGGAAGAACTGAGAGTTACTTGTGCTATCACAGACTTGTCAGCCACAAGAGCTTCAACTACATTTTCAAACTGAAAGCCAAGGCATATTGTTGGAGTCTGACAGGAGATATAGTCCTTGACAAAAGGCCACAAATGTGATTTTTGTTATCAAAGTTTAGACAGAATCAGTCCAATCTGTCAAGTGTGTTCACAGATTAATCTAAAGTAACATGGTTAGTAGGGAAAAAAGTAAAGAATAGAATTCATATCTCCAGCTAAATAATCCATATTCCTGTAATACACTCAACTATGAGATAACAGTTCTCTTTAAGAAATGATTACTTGATTCACAAAAGCATTCTCCAGTGTTAAAAACAAAACATCCTGAAAAGCAAAATGGTTATTATTTTACACGAGCATTCAGAATATGAGTACAGTAGGGGACTTAAAAAAAATCTAAAACTCATTCAAATGGAAATTATTTGCACATTCTAGGCTATTCTTTTCAATATTTGAAATTAAGCAACCTGAAATATACACTTTAGAAAAGGGCTGATAAATACACCACACCTACAATGCTTCCCTAGTCTCTCTGAAAGGAGCATTATCAAACAACGTATCTTATGAAGTTCTTTGCCACATGGTTATAAAATACAAATATAAAAATCAATGCTACATTTCACATAACACCATTTGATAGGACATATTTAAAATTCATAGTTCATGACCATTTCCTAAACACAAAAGAAAAGGCAAGGACATGAAAGTGTACCTTGGTTTGTATCATTCTTTGTGGAATATTGTTCATGGCATTGGAAAGCCAACCTTCAAGGCTTTTTGCAAAATTTCGAATGGCTTGGGTCAAGGCACCTAAATGTTAAAGAACAGAAGCAGAACGAAACAAATACCAAAGAACATTAATCTTTATGCTAGAATAAGGGAAAACATAAAACCATAACATTTGAAATAGCACAGACAGAACTTATCCTCATTAACAAGACTTTATTTAACATTATTCCTAACTATGAAAGAATCCAAATATTATATCGTGGGCTTTTTTTGTCTTAAAGCTATTTTGTTCCCAGATACTTATGACACTTCGTTGGGAAATGAAAACATTCAAGCATTTTTTGCTTATAGCAACATATACCAGTTGTGAATATACTTATGGAATTTTCTATCTTAGACAAAACACTCTTTTCAAAAACAGCTTTTTGCTCAAAGGCAAAGTATTGTCTTTAGAAATCTGGTGACTTTTTTCAAGCTCTTATTTTCATTTCTTTAGCTAGAAAGAAAATAATGCAAAGCTTTCTTTCTCTATGCATCTCTTTACATTAGAACATGTCAATTAGAGTAGTTCTCTCTCACTGTTGTTGAAAAGTAAGGTAAAATTAAAATTGCCTGACTTGATATTCTGGATAACTATTCTCCATCTCACTGGCAGGTAGCGATAAAAGATTACTGTGATAAAACTGCTGTCACAGAGACCAATATTCTTAAGATATTCCTAAAATAGTCTGTTCCATATTCCTTGCATCTCTGTTAAAACCTAAGTAAGTATAGGTCCCATGAGAGCAACTTTTATGGTGGTCATAAAACAATTGGAAGCATTTTCCAGTATCAGGGGTGACTATGATGATTTTATTCTAAGGGATCTGCTTACTGAGATCCCTTACTGTGATAGGAAACAGAATTCTTCTTTTGTTCAACAAGTAACTCAGTCAGAGCATTTCACTTCATCTGTGCCCAAGGCTACAAGGTGTAGGAAGTCATTTAAGACATTTAATAAATGTCTGAAGCACCCACAACACAAAGCAAATCCTTGTGGGTTCCCTATAATGCGGGTAGGTAGTACAGTTGGTAGTCCATGATAAGAGACAGAGAAGTCACATTTTTACTCAAGGCTCCCAAGAGTATTAATGTTAATGATGGGATCAAATTCCCTCATTTTTCTTCTGTGCTCAAAATAGTCTGACATGCATCTTTATTACTTTTGTTAAAGCAGAGTTAGACATAATTTAGCTTACTCAAATTGCTTGCATCAGATATAAATTATACTGATCCAATAATAAAATAATTTTTAAAAGTTATTTAAGTGGTCAAATGACAAAAAAGATTTAAATGGCTATCTTTTTTTGGAAAAATACTCAAGTAGTGCAGATTTTAACATGAGAATCATCCATTGGAAACCCTGAGTTGGAAATTTCTTGAGAGCTAAGGTTTTGAAATTTCCAAAGCTTCCCATATTAGTCAAAAAGAAAAAAGAAAGAAAAATATTTTTCCGCTGTATTATGTACTAGAACCATGGAGGGCAGGCATGAATGGAAATGAAAAAGAGTGAAAAAAAATTAAAGACCCTTTTTGAAAGTCAATAAAATTCTGTTCAAGATTCAGTTTGACTATCTGTATTATGTATTTTTCTCTAATTAATAATTATTTAATCTGAAAAAACCAAGAACTGGGAAAAGCTACTTTAAAATTTTTAATATGGGTCTTCTTTTATCTAAACAAATTTAATGCTAGGGAGATTATAAAATAAAAAGGTATGTTTTATATCTCAAATGATTTTTAGTTTTTATTTTTTTTGTATTATATGACATTTTGGGTCACCTTTAACTGAAATCATAAATTGTACATTTAAGTGCTACCAGTTGAGTCCTTATACAATTTTTTTACACTTCACTTTATTTTTTCTATTTTCAGATAAATGTATTTTAGAGTATAGTAGCTTCAAGCTGACTTTAAATTAGTGTGATATGCAAACTTTTTTTTTTTTGGCTAAAAAAAGGAATCCCATCTGGACAGTAAATGGTAGAGTGAAGTACTAGTAGCCAGGAAAATAAAATTTTCAAAAATAAAATTAAGTTTGTTCTCTCTACAGGGACTCATGTCAGATTAAATTGTGCAGACTGACTGACAACTTTTTCTCATGAATGGATGGTTAGAAATTTAAAGCTATTCTAAAGCTAACTTGTCTCAGCCTGCTTATGATTAATATAAAAATGTATACAATCAGAAGATTGTGATTTAAACTATATTTTAAGCTTTACTTTTGTTAAATCTTATTATAGAACAGGAATTAAAATTCCAAATTTACTTGGTAGGGTGGCACATTAATGAATCTTGTAATTTCAGAGAAACTATAAAAATGTACTTATATAAAAATTCCTGAATTTGAGTTCTCTGAATGCAGAGACAGAATAAAATGTTTTTCAAACAAAAATTTGTGAAAAACAAAAGTCATGTGTATTGTGTACTTAAAAATTATGGGGCTTAAAACCATCTAAACTTGATACATGGTTTATGTTAGGTAACTGCTGAGTTTACAAGTTAGTCTTCTGATGCTAACATAGAAGCAACAGATTTTAGAATTGTTTAACAAATACTGATGTTGTTGATTTGCCTCAAAGAAGGTGCTCACTGGCATTTTTTTCTTATATCTCATGAGAGAAATTTATATTGGTGGCAAGATGTCATAGGCTAATGAGCTACCCTATGCAACTTTTCTTAAACATCTCTAGAGATTATTACTCAGAGCATGGGGAGTAAGACAAAAACAAGGAAAATCCGATTCTGAAACATAAATCAGTAGAGAATTTACATGTTGAAATTTTCCATGACAATGTCACTTTTAATCAATCTTTAGTCAGGAAACTTGGTGCAGTAGAGAAGATATTAGCAATTTATAACAACGTGAGACTATGCAGCTGAATTTTTAAAAAACTAATTTGTGTACATATTTATGTATGTTTATGTGTGTGTTCATTGATATTATATATAAATGTATATCTAAGCATACTTTTTAAGGTGGTGGGAAACATACATATCTTCCACTCTACCATATTTTTAAAAGAAAGCATAAACATTCAAATGTTAAATCTTCACCTTTTCTTACTAAATCCCTATATTAATATTTTCTGGAATACTTTAATACAAATTTACTGCGAACAATGTACTTGAAGTACACAGTTGCTAATTTTACAAGCTAAGATTGTTTTACCTTATTAATGTCACTGTAGAGTAGCAATTCTGTTCCATTTCTCTAAAGGTTAAGTTTACTAGCATGTGCTCATAAAGATATAGACCTAAAATCTTTTCAACTGCTTCCAACATATGTATCCATAGTGGTTTTTAGACTGACACTTGCAAAAAAAAAAAAATAGCTTTGTTTGCAACAGGGTAGCTTAAAAAGCACTATTACTTAAAAAAGTAATCTAACTTATCTATGTAATTCCTATTTGTTTCATGGCGGGAATACAATGCTCTTGCGGTTACATAGATTTTTCTCTCAAAATGCCAGTTAACCATTACTGTTAATGGAAACTGCACTTGTAGTTTTTAACATGATGTCAGTGACAAAGTAAATGCTTTTATAAAGAAATTCAACTTCAGTAGAAACCAAGATAAATTCATTTCAAATCAAAAGCAACCATGAAAGAGGCTGGTCTAGCAATCACAGATTTCAAAAAGTAGGGGTTTTATAAAGGACACTGTGTCCTTGGGTAGAATGATTTTCACACTGGTTGACTGACCTGGGAGTGTTCTTGCAATTAGTCATCAGGGCTGGCACATCTTTAGGTTGTCTTTTTTCATCAAAAAAAAAAAAAATGAAAGATTGAAAAACAGAATTTTTCCCTTATCTACAGTTTTGCTCTAGGCTGCTTTCATGCAATACTCTGTGTTGCGTGTTTTCTACGTGGCAAATTTAAATGAGATTAGAATCACTCTAGTTTGCAACGTCACTACCCGAAACTTCCTGGGTGGAATGTAGGAGAACAAAAGCATCCGTACTTGTCTGCATTTAACTTACTAGGAATAGGTCTAAGGACGTCGGGGATGAGAATCTCCACCAAAGCCTGGTACATCCCATGGTCACAGTTACACATCCATTTCAGGATAGACTCATGTTTGCACAGAGTTATCAGCTTTGCTTTCGGAAGTCGACTTTCTATTTCACTCAGATTGCTGGTGTGAATAAATGTAGCAAATGAATAGATGGCAAATGAGGATAAAAAAGAAAATGGACTTTAAAAATAGTTTTAGTTTATCAAATATTACTGAGGTTAGAACTATACCACCACTGCCCTGGTGCCATACGGCTGGATATATAAAATACTCCCCCGGAGCTGCCTATGCACGTTAAGACTTTCTGACGGTATGAAAGGCAGATATGATACTAAACCCATGAGGATGAAATAGTTCTACCGCAGTCCCCCAAATCAATAAAAATGGGAGCTATAATACACACGCTGAAACCTCAAGAGAGTACTTTGTGGTTTATTTCAATCTCTTCAATTAAGGTTATCAGGTAAGGTTCACAACTGGTATACATATCTCTAATTTATTAGCTGTGACATCTACTCAGCCATGAAAACAAATTGGAAAAGCATATTGATTCTGACCTTGACTCGGTAATGGTAGTGCCGTCAGCTGGAGTTGAGGGAGAATAGCGCCAGAATGTTTGCCACAATTTTTCTATCAGGCTAAACTGAAGATTCACAACAACATCCAATATTGCCTACAAAACAAAATGGTTATCGATACTACCTTACAAAATTACGTATGCGGATGTGTGAGGAGTACATACTGTAACAAGACTTTAAAGGTAAAGACACTTTTGGGCTCATAAACTGACATAGTGAAACTGGACTAAGTTTTGCCAATGGAAATGGGAACACAAAAGAGATTAGCTAGAAACGAGGAGGAAAATATCTCATACATAAATGACTAAGAAGGGTAACTTGTATTCCTCTCAAAATGACCTCACACCCCACCCTTATGTTTTACCTCTTTTCTCTCCATTTTCATGCTTGCTTCCCTAACTTTTCTTTCACCCATTAACCCATTGCTTCCCTGGCTGCCTCCACTCTTATTATTCTCAGATTCATACGGGCACAGAACATAGATTTGAGTCACATCATTCTTCACTGGACTGTGTTCACTGGTCTTAAAAGAGGGCAAAAGATAAAGGTGTGGAGGTGCCTATGTGTGGCAGATGGAGTTAGGGCTAAGTTAGCTTGGTCTAGGGCTGCAGACCATGGCTTCTGAAGCATTCCTAAGCCAAGCAGAGGCTGGGGGTAGAAACTAGAATTAGGCTGACCTTCAAAGGGTAGTGCCTGTTTTGGCAGAAAAAAAGCCTCTCTGTGGTCACACAGTGCCTTCCACTCAATCCTCTTTGCACACACTCCCTTTAGAGAGAAGCTATAAGACTCTCTCTCCTTTTCTAACCTTGAGGGCATGAGGCTCACCTCTCCCTCTCCTTAATTTTCTCTCTTAGATCTCCAGCTGCATCAGGATATTTTTTTCAATGATGCTAAAATTTGCCACTTTCATTAGCTTTTGATGATCATATTTAATTTCACCCTGTCACTGCAATTAGTCTGCAAATTTGCCTTCAGATAAAAGCAGTCGTAAAACTAAATAACTTATTTGTGCAAAGATCACGTGATTCTATGATTATTTTGAGTATAAAAGACAAGTCCTCAGTGTAATGTGTTTGATGTCATCAGCATTGAGAATAAATACACATAAAACAACACCTTCAAGATCTGCAAAATTCACAGAAACTAAGAGACAATAAGAAGCAACTAGAGAATCAATCTGAACATCTAAGGAAGAAAGAGGAAGCCACAACTTCCTAATGCTGGAGTATGTGCTACCTGTGTAGACCTGGCCTTGTACATGGTACAGAGAATAACTGACGTTCTATACAGAGACACTTTGAGACCAAGTCAAATATTAAGGAAAATTTGTTTGGGAGCATGTTCTGGGAACTAGTAGGAAATGTTGCAAGTAGCTGGATAATGAAAATGAAGGGAAGGGGACAAATTAATATCACACTTCTCACCCTTTAATATCAGCAACAATAAAAATGCAAAAGCAAGTCCTGAAAGTAAAGGGCATCCAGATGTGGCTGCTCCCAGCAAAACCCAAAACCTTCTCAGGAGGCAAATTATTATAGCTGCTTTCTCAAAAGATTCTAACTTAGGCTTCTTCTGACAGACATCTATTAATGGAGCAACTAGTAATATCTGATCTAATACCTTATATGTCTCTAGTTAGGAGACTGCTGTAAGAACACTATGCATATATTGATAGGAAAAATTACTGTTAGAGCAACTTGTGTTGAAACTTATACTGTTCCTTACATAACTAGTGATCCTTTCAAAGTATCTTTGATAAACCAACTATGAGAATTACTAATAACAGTCAAAATAGGTATGCTACTCTTTCTTAAAAACATGAACAATACGAAATATGAAATAAAATAAGACAAGTAACAAATTCAGTGCACCTTAAATTAAGTATCTCTTCAAATTAAATACCTCAAATAATTCTGTTGAAAGGACATTTGTATCAGCCTCATTCACAAATGAATAAAACGTTTTGTCATTTGTCCACCCACTTTTAAATTTGTTCAGACTGAAATGTATGGCAAATATAGTTTAAAATAATCCTAACGCCACTAGCCTAAAGCAAACAACCACTTACAGGACAGGATCTGAGACCCAAGCACCTGTCCAATCAAAAGTTTAGAAGTGTGACAGGAAACAATAATTAGGGACTTCCTTTTCATAGAAGACTTTATGCTCCACGAAAGTGGCCATGAATACTGGTAACTCTGAAACAAATGAAGATCATTCTATGAACTGCCATTTCCCATGTAGATTAATTACTATAAATGTTCGTTTCTCTTCATATAGAGTGCGTGCGCACTAAGTTGCATCCAATTCTCTGTGGCCCTATGGACTGTAGCTTGCCAGGTTCCTCTGGCCATGAGATTATCCAGGCAAGAATACTGGAGTGCATTGCCATACCCTACTCCAGGGGATCTGCCCAACCCAGGGATGGAACACATGCCTCAAATGTCTCCTGTATTGGCAGGCAGACTCTTTACCACTAGTGCCACCTGGGAAGCCCTCATATAGAGTATTCTTGACAATTAATGAAAATTCTATAATCCAAATAATATTTTCTTCTTATTGGGGGAGTTTTTCATTTAGATTAATTTTAGTGTATAGTCTTTAGTTGTAAATAATCATTCCCCAAGTTGTATTTTGAATAATATGATAAACTTTAAAAAAATCTAAATTATATTTGTATAGGCTGGGTTGCTTGAAGTGAGTTTCACCTGAACATAGAGCAATGAGAAAATGATTAGATCATCTTTACATAAACCTTTGAACAGGCATGATATTCACATAGAAAGCAAGAAAGAAGTTTTGTGTTTTTTTTTTCTTGATAAGTAAGGATCATCCAGAAATTATCTAATACTGGAAAAAGTATAGCAGTGGAAGAGAAATGGACAGTGTTTTTCATCATAACAAGAAACGTTGGGAACAAACTGGAGGGACATGTTGAAAAATACTTATGGCACACGGTTTGTTAATAAGGAGAGAACTTGCCCTTGGTTGTTAATAACCTAGCACCCTTGACAAGCACTCAGATTCACTCAAGCGGTTCTTATTTCTGGAGTGGGAAAAAAAAAAAAAACCTGTGAATGCTATGAGCTGAGATTTCTCACTACATACTGCATCGTCAGCAGTCAGGAGGACTGCCCAAGGATTATCTTTTACTTCTAAGTAGATCATAAATAGCCCTGGAATAAAGCTACTTAAATTCTAAACAGTTCCTCTTTGAAAAGGAGGGATACTTTAGAAAACTCCTATTGCAATCTGCTATCTGCTTTCTGCCAGGTAAGTGGCCAGTATATGTGGTCCTGGAGAGAATTCACCTCCTGGAGACAATGTATCCAATTCTGATCTGGGATAATCAGAAAGGAAGCAGGAGGAGGGATGGAAAACAGGAAGAGAAGACTCAAGGGGCAAAAAAGAAACAAGCAAAACTAGAGCCTCAATAATCCCTGGAAGGAATGCCTAAACATTTCTAGAAAATTGTTTTGATAAAAATACATACTTACAGTATAAAATTCAGAAGATTAAAAAGGGTATATTAAAAAATTAAGTCTCTTTCCCCTGACTCCTTAAACTCAGTTTTGATCCCAAAGGCAACCAGCATTAATATTTTGTTCTTTCTTCTGGAGAGATGTATACAGCATATTCTTTTTCATGAAAACAACAGTTTGCTTTACTCACTGTTTTACGTCTTGTATATTTTCCTAAAAATAAATCCTGGAGCTTGTTCCACAAAAGTACATTTAGAGTTGCCTATTCCTTTTAATGACTGCATAATATTTTACTGTAAAGATTATAGCATATTTTATTTATTCAGTTCCCTGTTAGATACTGAAGTTATAATCAATCTTTTTAATTAAAAACCATAATGAACAAGTTCCCTATACACTTATCTCTTCAACCACATGTAAGCGTTTTTCTAGGATGAGTACCTAGAAGTGGAACTGCTTCATCAAAGGATTCGTATCAGACTAGGCTAAGAGGATGGAAAGTAAAATTTATTCTCCCCTTCCTGCATTCTTCACTTCTCCAGTTTGAGACAAGAAAAAAACAGCTTATCAGTGTTCAAAGAAATATGAACTTCATCTGTCCTCTAGGAATATGTTGGAGTATTTGTTTTAGCCAGTTGTCTGGAAAAACTTAGCTTGTGTCCCTACTATGTTTTCAAAAGACCTACCTCACAGTGCTCTCGATAAAGACTCTGCAGTGACTTGATATCCTCAAAGGTAGTACCATCTGGCAGAGAAGAGATTTCAACTTCTCCAAACTCTGGAAGTGCTCGAGATGCATCTGTTACCATGACAACACAATGGAAAAAAGTTACTGTGGATGGTGCCAATTAAAGACTAATGAAGGAAAATTTAAGCAGACTAAAAAGGAAAAAAAAAAGGTCAGAGGTGCAAAAAACAAGGACTTTGCATACTAGTATTTTATAAATAAAACTTACAGCAGCAGCAGCACAGAAGAATAGAGGGAATAGTTTTAAAATTTTGGAGAAACTAAATTTTCACTATGATTATACTGGAAATAACATATCATAGCGTCTCTCAATACAGGACCCCTATGATAAGAAAAATACCTTGAGCTGGCCAGTTTAAATTTTAGTTATTTTTATCATTTTGTTACTTAGGTATATAAAATACATTAGCTTTAAACTGATTATGCTTATACTTCTCATATAATCATAAACCAAAAGACCTACAAAGTAAGTATAAAGAAACCTAAAAAAAAATTAAACTTAACAATGTTAATTTATATGACAGATGATGATGTTGTCCTGTAACTGAATCTTTCATGACATGAATATGGTATTGGCTGCTGCAGTGCAGAAACTTTAGAGTTTGACAACCAACACATACTTCATGGTGGCTGCTTCTCCCATTATGTTCCTATATTCAAATGAGCTGTGAAACTTTCCTCCACACAGAGCACTGGGACATCATTTAGCCTTCCCTTGGGATGAAGCTGTAATTTACATAGTAAGTCTGTTCTTTTCTCATTAGCTCTGGACAATTAATGCAATACACTCTGGTGCCAGCCTTATCATAAATTCAAATACAAATGTGGAAACTAAATTTTCAGAACAGTATTCATTCTAATCTTCTAGGTAACCCAAAATATGCTTTTTAAAAAAAAGATTAAAATTGAAATAAGAGCATAAAATAAGAAACATAAAAATTCGTGTTGAGAGCTCATACGTCTATAAGAATATACTTGAAGACTCTAGTCTGTGAATGCTGCCATAATGTTCTGATACTTCAGTAGCTATTCTGTCCTGAGAGTACATTTTAGTTGTCTTTGTCAGAAAGTGCACATAGACACATATACACACACACAGACACACACACACACTCTGATATATTCTACTAATTTTGATCTGTTGCACCGAAACTATGCACGTTCATCTCTAGAAAAGCTGTCAATTAGAGTGTAAAATGGCATTCTGCACGTTTAGCTTTTACAGGAATATGCAAAATGTTCAAGTTCCACTTAACTCTTAAGTAACAAGAAATATGTATACCATTTACAAAATTACAAAAATAGGAAATACTATGATCAATTTAAAAGAATAAATTACTTAAAAGTTTATAATTTTTTCTAACCTGAGATTGTATGCACATGCAACTTTTTACATAGGAAATGAGAATGGCTTTTGGCACTTGAAGTTACTAATACTACTGAAACTACAACACAATTTTGATCACAAATGCCCAATTAATACAAATTCTGGGAAACAATCCCACAGAAATGAGCCTTTAATTCATACGAATTTAAAAGTTTTACATAGCTTGAGATTTTTAAAAATGTCTAGTGGACACAAAAAAAGTAGAAATGAACTAGAACTATCACATAATGTGCACAGTTTCAGCACACACAAAAAATCTATGTAATTAATATCTGTAATAGACATTGTACTTGGATAAAATACTACTGCAGTTCTATTGTTTTCAAAATTCTAACAACAACTAATATGCATTACACCTTAACATACCTAAAAACTGTTGATGATGTTGACTTTGGGCAATTACAGTTTGCTCAACAGATGTGCCTGTTTGTTGACCACTTCCTGTGAAACCATCTGCAACCCCATCAACTTTCTGCATAGGCTTGTACCTAGAAATATTAGATGGGAAAAAACAAATAAACCAAATTATTCCTTGCATTTTTGTACTACACAAAACTCCCAAGACATTCAATTTTGTTTTATCTTCTTTAACTGTCTCATGATAATTGTAAAAGGTTTTCTTCCTTGATAGTCTCATAAAGTTAGGATGAGGAAATTTTTTAAATTGTAAAAAGAAAAAAGGAGAAGCACTCAGGAAGGGCACCCATTTTCAAAAATTCAGAAATTTAGCTAAGAATGAAAGAGTTATGAGGTATTTCTTTGGACATCAGTGGCAAGGAAGTCCATGATTATACTTTTAATACACTATTTGAACATAATTCTTAATGGCCAATGGATCAAGGGAGAAACATTTTAAATACACTGGGATGTGAATCTGAATTAAAATCTAAGAGTTTGGGCCTGAGAGATGTTTAAAGTGGCCTTTATTTAATTAATATCTCCAAAATGTGGTTCAGCCTAAAACTCAACCATACTGTTTTCCATATCACCTAAAGCCTCCCATGCATCTCAACACATTCATCTCCCTTGACTTCTGTCCACATCTGCAAATATAAAGACCATAAGCATCAGCTTGTAGCAAAATGCATGCAAAAATCCATCTGTAAACCTGAGTCATCAAATTTTAAAAAGTAAAAAGAATAAAAGTCACCTATAGTTATGCATTTATCTTTAGGTCCTAGTCATATAACCTCAAGAACTTCCCATACTTTTAAAACAGAAAAAATGTACTTCAACAGCATAGGCAAGAAAGAAAGATGCTTGGGAGAGAAATACCATAGGAAAAATGCATAGGTAAGTCTCCTAAGAAAAGCAAATATAAAATAAGAAATAAGCAGCAACTATAATTTCTTCTGTTTCTAAGGTCTCGAATATTTTTATTCATTTTAGAAATTAAAAAAACAGATAAATGTAAGAAAATGTTAAAATCTACAATAAATTTATCTACACTTACGCACTTTATGCTGTTTGTCCTTCCATTTCTCTCCACTTCTAAATATATTTATAAACAGAACCACCTAATAGTCTTACCATCCAGATATTTAACTCTTACACTGATACTGTAAGTTAAATGTTAATAGTGTGTTAATGTGAAATTATTGTGAGTAGCAATGTCCCCAGTGAATGAACAAGATATACTCAAAGGTCCCTACAGTCTGACAACAGATAGGAAATGAATGCATCTGGTGAAACATCACATAAACTAATGTTGAGGTTGCCTTAGGAAGTAACTCAACCTTGAATTTTATGATGACTTAGATAAATGAAACTTTCATGAAAAACTGCAGTCACTCATAGTGACATTTACTTGTATTTTTTATGTGACAGGAATCTCACAAAGAACTATATGAAAAGCAAAAATAAAGTCAGAAGATGTACAGGGTGAACAAAGGATACGACACGCTTCAGCTTCATTCTTGTTATTTTAGTGATGACCCTGTACACCAAAATGTTGGTTGTACTTTCTAGTGATATAAAAGAATTCAACCCTATTCTTTTATATAATGGAAAAAAACATCTGAAAGTACTTTTCAATTGGGGCCACATCAAGAGATAACACATGGTTTAATATTGTAGTGTGCTAGAAGTGCCATTTATTTAAAAGAAAAAAAGAATGTTTTTCTGATTTTTTCCCTCCTTAAAGAATCATCTTAGAGAGGCAAAAAAAAAAAAAAAAATCCTTTGTGAGGCAAGAACTTTGAGTACTTTTGTGGGAGAGCAGTTACTAACCATCCTGTTCTAGAAGACTTTAATGATTTTATCTTTAGGGAATACAGTTAGAGAAGCTTTTAGCCTTATTGATCCATTCCAGGTTTCATTTGATTTTAGCCTCCTTTTTTCAACTATGAAATTTTATATCACTAATAAAAGAAGCTAAAATTGTTTAACCACGTTTCTTCATTTATGTAATAGAGTTTTGGGATCATGGAATTAATAAACAAAAGTGGTTAAAGGGACTGGAATTACTTACTCTAGAGAAGAGCAAAATGGAAATATTTCCTATAGTCTTCAATTATATCAATTTTCAATGTAGGGTGAGAGAGTAATTATTAGACTTTGTCCAGCTATGCTTTATCAGTTTCCTTTGTCCTGCACAGCATCTAGCATACTACAGATGTTTAGTAGGCACAAATATCAAGGACCATAAAAGAATGACATATATTCACCTTAGACTGACACACAGACATTGTACACATGTGTGTCATCTTCTACTTGCACATTGTGCTTAGCAAGCCTATAGTCTGCAAGGAAAATGATCTACTTCCTCAGAAAGATGTAGACAGCAGAAGTTCCAAACGAGAAAGAGGTATTTTTAATAAGCACTCAAATCACAATACATTATAATTAATGAATGATTATGCTTAATAATAATGATATCGAGTGGGAAGCACTGATTAGAGGTATACTCTACTATACAGGAGATTCAAAAATTCATTAAGATTAGCTTGTAGACAAAAAGGAAAAAAGTTAATTCTGGAGAAATTTCTGCAGGTCAGTACTTAAGAACAAATCTTATAAAGAAGAGATGAAGAAAAAAAAAAAAGAAAATACATTCAAAACTGGGCAATAGGAGGTTTAATTCTAACCATAGAGTAAAGGTTGCAAAGTGAATGATGGATTGAATGGATTGGGTGAAAATGCACTAAGTGTTTCTATTTTTGCTTCCCTGGGTAATAATAAAGTGTTAGTCACTCAGTTGTGTTTGACTTTTTGTGACCCATGAACTGTAGCCCACCAGGCTCTTCCATCCATGGGATTTACTAGGCAAGAATACTGGAGAGGGTTACCATTTCCCTCTCCAGCAGATCTTCCTGACTCAGGGATCAAACCCAGGTCTCCTACATTGCTGGCAGACTCTTCCCACCACAGAAGCCCTTTGCCTCAGTAACAGGACCTCTATAGGTCAGAAGCTTATGTTGTATCTCTTTAGAAAAAGCGGTGAAGACAAGTTTGGGAGGGTTTTGTGACATAAAGAATGACAAAAGAGATTTCTGTGGTGGTCTAGTGGTTAAGAATCCACCTTGCAAAGCAGAGGACAGGGTTTGATTACCGGTCAGGAAACTTATGGTTCCATATGTCATGCAGCAACAGGGCCCACACATCGTAACTAGAGAGACTGCATGCTTCAAAGCACTTCAGAGCCCACAATCCACAACTACTAAAGCCTGTGCGCTCTGGAGCCTGCTCACTGCAACCACTGAGCCTGTGTGCCACAGCCAGAGTTTAGCACCGTGACAAAAGATCTCACGTGCTACAACTAAGACCTGATACAGCCAAAGAGATAAATAATAAAAAAGACTGACATCGGAAGGGCATATATATGG
This sequence comes from Ovis canadensis, assembly GCF_042477335.2. Classification (NCBI taxonomy): domain Eukaryota; kingdom Metazoa; phylum Chordata; class Mammalia; order Artiodactyla; family Bovidae; genus Ovis; species Ovis canadensis. Next base: position 72,045,819 of record NC_091246.1, read on the forward strand.
CTCATAAACAAGAACAGTATGAGTGTGGGCCTATAAATAAGAGAGAGCTTCCAGGCAGTGCTGACTTTTCCCAGTAGTGGCATTTCCAAATGCCAGGTATTGCCTGGTACTAAGTTGATACTTAGAAAGAAACCCCAAGAAATTAGAAGTTTTGAACTGAGGAAAGCTGGATGTTCATTTTCCTGACGTCCTAGCTAAGGATAACATCCTATCCCTGCCATTACTTCAGAGCACTGAGGCTTCCCAGAGAAGGAGGGAGTTTAATAGGAAGCTGAATAGCCACATTAAACATAAGATAAACAAATACATGTGGTAACTGACTCTTCTTGGAAGAAATAGTGATAGATGATATTATATTAGATTTTGAAAGCTATTTAAATATCAGTATCTGAGTAGGTTTCAAAAAATTCAAATGCTAGGCTTACTTTAGATCTATCTAACAAAATCTTTGAGAATGGGGACTAGGAATTTATTATTTTAACTAGCTTCTCATATATTTCTTAGGTTGTCTTCACAGAACTAGTCTATAGGAGCATCTTGGCCCAATAATAAATTCATTCAGTCAAATGTTATAGAAATAGAACCATAACATTACAGAAAAGTTATTTTTATAAGTCATTTCTCAACTTTTTCAATAAACTATATTTGGAATATAAATAACTATCTCTAAATAGATGGTGGATGATTAAATGAATGTATGCTCAAGGTAACACCTTTCACTGTATCAGACCATCAATTGATTTTAACAAACAGAAAACCTAGATAACAAATATCTACTTTACTATAGGTAAAGTATTGTAGGGGAATAGCTTTGAACAGGCTGTGTGTGCATAGAATTTTCCAGGATGTTTTAATATTCCATTGACTTACATGATAATCCAACATTATCTTAGCTCTGGTTGAATTTAAAGTGACCTTTTAGCATTGAAACACAGCTTTCAGATTTCCTATCTTTTTTTTAATTTATTTTTTAATTGAAGGATAATTGCTTTAGAGAATTTTGTTGTTTTCTGTCAAACATCAACAAGAACCAGCCATGTCTCTATCTTTTCTAAATAAAATAATCACTATTTAAATACTAAAATTACAAAAAAAAATGTTTTCTACTGAAAAAATTTTGTTGAATCTTTCAAAAAACAAAACTCTTTAGTGTTTAAGAATTATCTTCTTTTACTCTCATTTATTTTTACAAATTTATTGTTTTATAATAGGCTTTCTTATAGTAGATTCTTAGTGCTCTTGAGTTGTATATTCTCTGATAAAGACCTGTGCTACATCAAATGAACAAACAGCTCTTGGTTTCAAAATTAGTAAGAGGCAAATTATAATTTTAACAGCTTGCAACTCCATGGGCAATCAAAGCTAAAGTTGTTAATGATTAAGAAATCAAAGAAACTCTAATGCTTTAATAGCTGAGCGTTATGCATGAAACCTGTCACTAACAAAGAAACTTGGAAAATTATTAGGAATCTTCCCCCATGGGGTTAGTCATAGCTGTTATTTAGAACTTGGACAGCTGTAACTCTACTGTAAAATAATATCTAATTCTGTCAATAATCTCACACATATAGTCACTGAAGGAGTTCAATGGAAGGCAAAGAAGGGTATATATTTACCATTACGTTCAACTAATAGTAACAGGTAGAAGGATTTTCAACAGACTGAATTAACCATCTGGACAAGTATCTTTGAACCAGGAGAAAAATGCACAAGCAAGATGTAAAATCTGAGCTGTATAGGCATTTAGAGTCATCATTATGCTTATAACTATAGAGTACAAAATCATTTGATCTGCCATGAACAAACCTAAATGCTGAGCTCATAACTGGGACAAAAGGCTAAAATTTTCTGCAGGAATCATGACATTCCCTTTGGAAAAATTGTCCCAGAAAATTCTTAGATGACTTGAGGTATGAAGTAAATCAAATGATATAAACATGAACAGATCAGAAGAAAATAATGTTGAGTGCCATCTTTTCAGAATAGTAATGGACTTCTTGATGTCACACTGAAAATGTTTCTATCTTGACTTCTAGCATCAACCCTGATGATTAATGACAGTTATTACAACTCTTCAATCTTTGTTGGTAGCTCTATATTTGTCTCGTCATTAGCTCTACATCTATAATTGGGAAAGGAGAGTAGGAAAAATTAAACTCAAATGGGAGTATTTGAGTTCATTGCAGCAGTTTCAGTAGGAAATGTGGGAGAAGCAGGGAAGGGAAGAGGTTGAAGCTGTTGGCTAAAACAGAAGCCTGTGGATCCTTTATTCATTTCACAAATGATGCTCACTGCTCTCCTAGGTGCTGAAAATGCACTGCCGAAAGAAGCAAATACAATTCCCTTAGCTCATGAATTCCTTCACTGAGTTCTCCTATTGTACGTAATTTAGGCTTAACTATGTAGAACTGATATATTCTTGTTACACATACGTATGACACCTTTATGATACTTCTTTTATGTATAGCTGGTCCCTTCTGTTAAACTGATCCTAGAGGAATGCTTCCACTCTTCCTTTATTTGGAGAATGACAACATGTCTCCACCTGACTGCAAGACAGTAACAAAAATAAAAAAGGGCATCTGAAGCTCTATCTCAGAAAAAATAAATTAGTGAGCTTCTTGCATAAAGCAAAATTAAATAAGCCTGTTTCCTTATCAGTAAATAACAAACAATATAATTGCCAAATGAGATCTTGCATACAAATGAACATTTCACAAGTTCAATAAATGTTCATCAGAAGAATTAATATTAACAAACTTTACATGAATTACTATACTTAATAATTACTGAATGTGATTATTTATGACTCTATCTTCAGTGGAAAATATATTTACATTAGGGACTTGCTACAGCAGTATAGTGAACATTAAATACCTCAGTGCCAAGATTTCTTATTTTTTTCCAAAAGCCAAACGCACAGACATCTGATCATCTTCTCACTAAAGACTCCTGCCACCTTCAGCTGCCTCAGAGCAATTTACCAGTCCTAGATGGTTATCTCAGTAATGACCTCAGGGAATTTATGGTCAGGAAAGGAACTGTAAACCATTAACATCAATCACAGTTGAAAACCACTGGCCCAGAGGTGTAAAGAAATGAAAGCCAAACTTGCCCAATTTCCCAGCTTCATTCTTCTCCAAAACAGCCTTATTCTTTAATTTTTAAAGTTGAAGTATAGTTGATTTACAATATCGTGCTAGTTTCACGAGTACAGCTCAATGATTATATAAAATGCAGTCCGTTTTCAGAGTCTTTCCCCTTGTAGGTTATTCAAAAATGCTGAGTATATTTCCCTTTGCTATACAGAAGAAGGAAACATATCTTGAGACAGAGAATTGTATCCAGGAAGTTTGTTGGGGGACACCCAGGGGATCAATGCCCATGCAGGGGGTGGTGAAGGGAGGAAGAATGGGCAGGCGGAGGAGTTGAGTGCTTTTGTGTTTTTTTTTTTAATTAAAAAATATTTTCAATTGGAGAATAATTGATTTATAATGTTGTGTTCATTTCTGCCATACATCTACATGAATTAGTCATAGGTGTACATATGTTCCCTCCCTCTTGAATCTCCCTCTCATCTCCCCCCGCCCCATCCCACCCCTCTGGTTGTCACAGAGTACCAGGCTGAGCTCCCTGTGCCACACAGCAACATCTCGTTAGCCGTCTATTTTACACATAGTAATATACATATTTCAGAGCTACTGTCTCAACTTGGTCCACCTTCTCCTTCCCCCACTGTGTCCATAAGTCTGTTCTCTATGTCTGAGTTTTTATTCCTGCCCTGCAAATAGGTTCATCAGTACCTTTGTCATGACAAACTGGAAAGGTCTTAGAGAGATGGGAATACCAGACCATCTTACATGTTTTCTGAGAAACCTGTATGTGGATCAAGAAGCAACAGTTAGAACCCTGTATGGAACAACTGAGTGGTTCAAAAATGAGAAAGGAGCATGCCAAGGCTGTTTGCTGTCACCTTGTTTGTTTAATCTATATGCTGAGCACATCATGAGAAATGCCAGGCTGGATGAGTTACAAGCTGGAATCAAGAAAAGCAGGAGAAACATCAACAACCTCAGATGTCCAAATGTTACCACTCTAATGGCAGAAAGAAAAGAGGAACTAAAGAGCCTCTTGATGAGGGTGAAGGAGGAGAATGAAAGAGCTGGCTTAAGACTAAATACAAACACTACGATTGTGGCGTCCGGCCTCGTTACTGCATGGCAAATAGAAAGAGAAAAGGTGGAATTAGTGACAGATTTCCCCTTCTTCCCTCATCGCTCAGTTGGTAAAGAATCCGCCTGCAATACAGGAGACCCTGGTTCAATTCCTGGGTCGGGAAGATCCCCTGAGGAAGGGATAGGCTACACACTCCAGTATTCTTGGGCTTCCCTTGTGGCTCAGCTGGTAAAGAATTTTCCTGCAGTGTGGGAGACCTGGGTTCAGTCCCTGGGTTGGGAAGATCCTCAGGAGAAGAGAAAGGCTACCCACTCCAGTATTCTGTCCTGGAGAATTCTAAGGACTGCATAGTCCATGGGGTCACAAAGAGTTGGACACAACGGAGCAACTTTCACTTTCCTCTTCTTGGGCTCCAAAATCACTGCAGACAGTGATAGATGGTGACTGCAGCCATGAAATCAGAAGACTGCTTCTTGGCAGGAAAGTTATGACAAATCTAGACAGTGTGCTGAAAAACAGAGACATTATTCTGCTGACAAAGGTCCATATAGTCAAGGCTATGGTCTTTCCAGTGGTCATGTATGGTTGTGACAGCTGGACTATAAAGAAGGATGAATGCCAGAGAATTGATGCCTTCAAACTGTGGTGCTGGAAAAGACTCCTGAAAGTCCCTTGGACACAGGAGATCAAACCAGTCAATCTTAAGGGGGATCAACCCTGAATATTCACTGGAAGGACTGATGCTAAAGCTGAAGCTCCAGTATTTCGGTCATCTAATGTGAACAAATGACTGATTGGAAAAGTCCCTGATGCTGGGAAAGATCAGGGCAGGAAGGGAAGAACGCATCAGAGGATGAGACTGCTGGATGGCATCACTGATGCAATGAAACGTGAACTTGGACAAACTCCAGGAGATGGTGAAGGACAGGGAGGCCTGGCATGCTGCAGTCCATGGGACTGCAAAGAGTCAGACATGACTGGGTGACTGAAAAACAACAACAATTATTATTAATTTCCATTCTGCAGATGAAGAAACTGAGGTTCAGTGAAGTTCAGTCACACACACCAAAGTGCCAAGCAGCCTGTACTCAAATCCCTATTTCTAACCTTTAAATATACAATTCTTTTCACTAGTCTACAAAACTATATTAAGAAAGGTCTTCTAATGACAGAGGTTCTTGCCCTCACTCCTTAGGAACACGCATGCTTTCACATCTGTCTACAGCCAAAGCGCAACTAGCCTTGCTTTCCAATTGGCCTCTATTTTCCTCCCCTCACTGCTGCAAAAATCCCCCTTTTTTTTTTTTTCACAGAATCCAATTCCTATGAAGAGACTGTTCACAGAGTCAGGAAATGACACATTTCTTCACTTATTTAGGACATACTCAACTGTAATCTTCCCTGTTATTTCATATGCAAAACTTTTATTACATGTGTACATTTCCTATGGGCTATACTACCTCTTGAGGGAAAGAATTCTTATAAGATCAAAGATAAGAGGCCTGGGTTCTTGTCCTGGTTTCTATATGATCGTGAATATATTACCTACTCTTATGGACTTCAGTTTTTTCATCAAGAAAACAGCACTTTTACTTGCACTATGTGACCCTTTGCTCCAGCTCTTTCTATGACTCTGTGAATTCGCTTTTAGATGTGATGGACATATTTTATACGCACCATTGACTGTTATGTATTTGGTGAAGGAATCAAATGCAGCAAAGCACACTGTCAAAAGCACTTGACTCTATTCCACCACTTTTGCTAATAGAATTTGGAAGAATAACTGAAATATATGTGCCAACACTCTCTATGTGCATCTTTTAAATATTAAAAGAAACTGCAGCAAAGATTTTTATTTAGATCATATAGCTGAAAATTATTCACCTTTTTGCTCTACACTAACCTAATTTATTTACTGTCTATATTAGAGTAAGCAAATTAGTCCATGAGTGAAATTCCTTGAAAACTGAAGATTACCTCATTTAAGTGCAGAAGTTATTTTCATGTGAAATATTTTCAAAAGGAAGGTCTTAATAATTACCCAATTATCACACATTCTCCTGCTTCCTTAATCAGAGTACTTAACCTCTTTTTGATTACCTATAATGCCATCAATATGCCAAATAGTTATCACTAGATTTTAGTCACTATAGTGCTACTTAAAGGGCCTACTGGAGTGCCTAGGTCTACGTGTTCCTCCATGGAATATGCAGATTGCTGGGATGAATAACCCAAAAGGGAATCAAAGACACTTGTCTACTTTTATTTCCTCTTGCCAGCTGTTATATCTCACGATTGCCTATGAATCAAGTGGGCTCTAATCTGCTCCTTTATTTTAGGTAAATGACTTGAGGATGGCTTCATCTTTTCAATTAAGCTAATCTATGGGCTCTGTGACATCTGTTTTTCAATCAGAAGCTGTTTCCATTTATTTCCAGACTCATGGCTATGTTCCCATATGGTGGTGTTGCTGGGAATTTGATTTGCAGATAGAAGGAAATTTCCTCTACTAGTGGAAATTTCCTCTACTGTCCTATCAGATCTTCAAATGAGATACCATATGTAAAGGAGTTCTAAAAATTATAAAGCTATGCAAAACAAAAATCATTATAAATGCTATAGCTACAGTGATTCCAAACTAATGAGAAAAAAAAATGCACAAAATGACCTACAAAAAATGATTTTTTTGGATAAAATAATTACTATTTATACTTGAATTTTCTTATAGGAACAGGTGAAGCACATACATTTATACTAGGGAAGATGCGCACATATAGACTCATAAAAAACCTCTAATGTATTTAAACAATTTGAATATTCTAAAATATTAAATACTAGTAGATGCTATAAACTATTTTAAACTTTTCAAATGTCCCTCGTATTTTACCAGGATGAATGGCAGTCTCTTCTTATGTGAAATTTAATACATTCAGTGGACTTATTTGAATTTTGAAACCATCTTATTTTATAAGCTCTAAAGCAAATGATACAATAAATTCTTTTTCCACTGTGTTCAACAAATACTTTAACCCTTGCATTTAGACTCATGAAGAGACACTTCTCCTCTTCTGTACAAGTGCTTCCTCTCAGTGGGGTAATTGGCTTCACTGAAGGCCCATCAATGTTGCCAACGATATAACCCTTCAGAGATACTTAAAAAAAAGCATTTCCCTCTGTCCTCCTAATCCCAATGAGGGGTTGGTGAAGTTGGTAATAGAAGCAATTATCCAAGACACCATGCCAAGAGAAACTGTCCATAATCCTAAACTTGTACCATTAACAAATAACAACAGCAAATTAAAGGAAGTTTCAGTACTTCTTTGGTTCTCTAATGTTCTTATTTCACAAGAAAGCAAACACTGTAAGAAACTAAAGTCTTATGAACTATGAATATCACTGAGAATTTTATATCACTTCTTAAATACAACCATATTATATCTAATTCTAAAAGCAGTACTTGGATTGCAGGGTTTTCATAGCTCATTAAACTTTATAGCTCTGAAATCTGTTACATAAGGAGACCTTTGTAACTCTTTGGTTTTGCTTACCTAACCCAGGCTTTGTAAAAAGAATGTTCCTTGAATGCTTCCATTTCCATGAAAGCTTGCAGTGAAATCACTGGATAAAGTAAGCTTCAGATATCTTAGGTGCAATTTACCACGGCATTGTTCATATTTAAATTTGAATATACGTTATTTTTTTTTTTTTTACCAGCTCAAAAGGCTTTATTACCATGATTTGAGAGAAGACTTACGGAGCAAAGGGCCTGAGATGAATATACGTTATTTTTGAACTGATCTTTTGTTTCTTTATTGCACCAACATCTCCAATGTGAAGTGCTGCTATGCATGAGTGCAGACACTATACCAGAAAGTAAAAGCTATAAGCGCGTTGTCACTAACAGGTGGAAACAGTAATTGTAAATCAAGACAAAGAACAGTTTATTCCAACTCACACAAACTCTGTTTCCAAACATAAAAGGGAATGTTTTATGTTTCTTCCCTAGAACTCTTCTTAATATATTTCACTGACTATACTTCAAAAAACAGGAATCAGTAATTTCAAAACTAAGTTTGAGAATCTGTGAAACATAATTTATATAATAGCCAATCTTGAACTGACTCTTCAGTCTTGAATACTTGCATTAGAAATTATATCTGTATTAACAAACGCCTTTACCTCCAGTCTCCTCCCATTAAATATGTCTTGCCCCAAATCAAAAAGTAATCTCTTCAGACAGAATCTGAATGTGTCACTGCTTTGTTTGGAAGCAAGTCTTTGAAGTCTTGACAGTTTCTAAGCACAAAGTCATTAACTCCATATACAACCAAATCCCTTCATCTGTGATCCAAACTAATCTCATCTCTCACTCAAGTCTAATCTTTACCCTAAAGGACCCAATCTTCTCAGTACTCCTCCTGCAATATCAGCCTCACCATATCAGAGTGTATTCACCAGAGATGTCATGGACTTTATGCCTCAGTGGTACATGTGTTTACATTATTCCCTCTGCCTAAATGTTCCTCTGTTATTCTGATCCCTCTAATTCCCTACTCAAATAGCACCTTCTCTGTGAAACTTCCCAATCCTCCCTTTCCAAGATTTTGCTCAAACAGTTTGGCAAAGTATTCCAATAGTTCCTTAATCAAACCTCTGTTTTAGTATTTCTTAGGCTGCATTATCAGAGAAGGCAATGGCACCCCACTCCAGTACTCTTGCCTGGAAAGTCCCATGGATGAGGAGCCTGGTGGGCTGCAGTCCATGGGGTCGCTAAGAGTCAGACACTACTGAGTGACTTTCCTTTCACTTTTCACTTTCATGCATTGGAGATGGAAATGGCAACCCACTCCAGTGTTCTTGCCTGGAGAATCCCAGGGACAGGGGAGCCTGGTGGGCTGCCGTCTGTGGGGTCGCACAGAGTTGGACATGACTAAGGTGACTTTGCAGCAGCAGCAGGCTGCGTTATGGGCTTCCCAGGTGGCAGTAGTGGTAAAGTACCTGCCAACCAATGCAGGAGACATAAGAGACATGGGCTCAATCCCTGGGTTGGGAAGATCCCCTGGAGGAGGCCAGGGCAACCCACTCCAGTATTCTTGCCTGGAGAATCTCATAGACAGAGGAGCCTGGAGGGCTATAGTCCACAGAGTCGAAAAGAGTCAGACAGGACTAGTGACAGCATGCACGCAGGCTGCATTACCTTAAAAAAAAAAATTCCCATAACCTGGTCATCTAATTTCTTAACTCCTCAAAGGTTAGAACTGTGTCTTATCTCTGCACTCAGGACCTAGCACATGGTAGAGATGCAACCGGTGCTGTTACCAAATAGATAAAGGGCTACTGCATGGTATGGCCTTTCCAGGTCCAACAGTGGTAAAGAATCTGCCTGCCAATGAAAAAGACACAGGTTCAATCCCTGGGTCAGAAGATCCCCTGGAGGAGGAAATGGCAATCTACTCCATTATTTTTGCCTGGAAAATCCCATGGACAGAGGAGCCTGATGGGCTGCAATCCATGGGGGTCACAAAAAAGTTGGACTTGACTGAGCATGTGCACACTGCATGGTATCCTTTTTCTCCAGTCGTAACTTGGAACTAATGCATCTGATTACGCTAGTATGATGTGGAGGAGATCTTGCCAAGGTGACTCACTATCCCAGATCAATGGATCAAGCAGATTGACTGAGATCATCTGACTACCTGAGTGCAGTCCTTCTTTTCCCTATCAAATATTGCATGCTCAACTGAAAATAAAAACTGGAACTACTGCCATGGCTGAGCTATATTAGTAAAGAGAGAAAGATTTTTCATTTTACTCCAAACTGTGATATAAGTCACATGAGACAGAAGGCCCTTGGCTATGTAGCAACTTTACATGCTTGTGCAAATCATTTAACCTCTCTGGGACTTATCTGAAAAAACAAAACAAAAACCAGGGGTTTTAGTGCTTTGACTGCCACAAGGCTGAGGAGGCAGACGACACTGATGTATTTTTCAATTCTAAGATCTATAACTCTATTTATCTATCCATCCATTCATCATCCACCCATCCATTCATGAATGCTTGAGATATCTTAAAGTCCTAACATTCACAATTCTACATTTATGAAAGTTGGAGTCAAAGAAAACGCAAGAAGTCCCAAACATTCTGCAAGAATTTATATTGTCAAAAAGAATGACTTAAAAACATGTGCAGATTAACAAGACGCTCATGAATACTGACAAATTTCTCCAGATGCTTCTTATAGCATGTGTTTAGTCTCCTTATTGGAATAGTTTGGGATGTCACGTTTATTTAAAGGGACCAAACAGGCTGTTTGATGAGTAATTTTTAAAAGATTTGGAAAACAGAATGAGTGAAATTCTCAATCATATCTGAGAACTGTCTGTAGTGAAAGCATATCAACAATAGTGACATTCTTACACACTTAAGTATTTGTTCTACTCGTTCAGAAAAAAAAAACTGAAACAGCTACAGAAATCCATAATTTTGACATGTCAATGACAATCCCAAAGTCTACCTTTGTTTCTGTTGCATGGGTTGTTGTCTCATAGCCATATACTGCATATCTTCTTGGAGGCGATTAAGAGGGGAATCAGGCTTGACACGAATCCCATAGTAATGGTACTTGGAGTTTCCTCTTCATAAGAGAACAGCAAACAGAGACAAAAAAGTCAGTCAAGTCAATATAAATAATATAGGATTCCATTTAATTTCATATTTGGAAAAATTAGGTAAACGCAAACTGAATGTTTTATATCTATGATTTACCTGTTCTGGACACCTGTATATTTTTATGGTGGCTACATCTGAAGAATCAAAATAAGATTCTGAATCAATCAGTTCAAGGCCCTAAGAAAAATCTTTCCTTATAAACTTTTGCTTAAATATTAGTCACAGTATATTTGTTTGATTTAAATTACATTTTGTTTTCAAATTTATATTTTAGCTATAATGTAGAAAATTATATTAACAGGATATTCACTAACAGGATAAAGGGCTACACACTAAGAATTTACTATAAAGTAGTTATGCAGAACAAAGAGGAAAAAAAAATTAATTCTACTGTCTTGAGAAGTCCTGTATTTTTCTAGTTCTATTATTGCAGGGGTAATTAAAATAACTTCATTGACACAAGACGTTGTGAAGTCTATTATTTAAAATTTTGAAACCTAAAAAAGCAGGCATTTAATCCTACTGATTTCAAAACATATTTTATTAGTCTCTGTTTTTATGGATTCATATCAGTTTTGCAGGCTGAATAAGATGTGTCACAACAGATATGGAGAAATTTCTCTGTGAAAATGGCAAATTTCCACCTGGATAAAAAAACTGTCACAATTTCCTCATGTTCATGAGAAAGACCATATTTGTTATTAGAAACGACAAAGTTTTACCCTGAATGAAATTTGCAAATTCTTTCAAAAATAACATTTTAAATATGTAAATTTTTGCAAACAGAAAATAGTAGTTTTTCACAAGTCTATATATAGCAAGCCATCAATGCTCTTTCCAATTTTTTCTTTCATTTACAAAAAAAAAAAAATCCAAGTGGAGTGTGGATTCAATATTTTATATAAAAATAAAACAAAATTTTACTTCCAAGCTTCAAGAACATACATTAGATGAATCCTATATATTTGAAAATACATTAAATTTTTATTATATAAATAATATTGGTAGTCTAAAAAAGTAGACTACCAATTTGAATACCTACATAGTTATCGGTATAGGCATTTGAATACCTACACAGTTACAGCAAAATAAACCAGTAGGAAAACTTAATGCCTTCCATTTGCAGACATTAGATTTTTTTCTCCAAGATCCACTGCCAAATAGAGCAAAATACAAAAACAAACAAACAAATACTACAAACTCAGTTAGCCCTGTTCTCCCCCACAAATGGCAGAACAAGAGGGAAAAGCCAATGACAAAGTTGCAAAGTGAAATGACATTGTTCTTGTGAGGCCCCAAAATACATGAAGTATCTATCAGTAGTTTCTCTTCAGTTTCCTATCAATCAGCACTTTGGGTGTGTTGGTGCAGAGGTGGTTCTTTCTCTGCCAATGGAGATGGCTGGGGGACAGCAGTATGTTCTGTGGTCTTGTTTTAACTTAATTTGGAGATGGGATGTAAGAAAAGCTACCCTTTGACTTGCCTTTGTTTAGAAACATGGTGACTTTACTCATCTTTTACTTAGTTCCAGAAACTTGAGAAACAGTCTGGTTCTGGTTTGAATGAATTCACCAGATAATTTTATTGGTGGATAAGTAACAATTCGGAGAAGGCAATGACACCCCACTCCAGTACTCTTGCCTGGAAAGTCCCATGGATGGAGGGGCCTGGTAGGCTGCAGTCTATGGGGTTGCTAAGAGTCGGACACGACTGAGTGACGTTCCTTTCACTTTTCACTTTCATGCACTGGAGAAGGAAATGGCAACCCACTCCAGTGTTCTTGCCTGGAGAATCCCAGGGGTGGTGGAGCCTGGTGGGCTGCCATCTATGGGGTCACACAGAGTCGGACGCGACTGAAGCGACTTAGCAGCAGCAAGTAACAATTCACATACGGTTTGCTTAGGAAAAAAAAAAAATCTGAGTTGGTCTGCCTCATGATTTATAGTGATTTTCTTTCTGTTCCCTGGGTTAGGCATAGAAAATGAATGCTAAACCAGTTTCCACAGTAGAAAGAGTCCCTGGTACTTCACCCCTACCATTGTCAGCTTTTCTACATTACAGTCCTGCTATCTTCATAACACAGTATTTGCTTAAACTTTCTCCAAAGGATTTCTTTTCTCCTTATTCTTCTAGGCTTTGTTTTTCATCTCTAATTTCAAACATTACATACAATTTTAAAAGGAACAGGAGACACAACTGTTATATAGTGCGAAGGGGAAGAAAAGAACATAGAAAGTAAAAGCTGCAATATTGCAATATGTACTTATAGAGCCTAGAGTATGGATTCCACTCATTCGCAAACCCAAACAACCCCAATTTTGTCCTTTTCTATTTTAAAGATGCCTTTCAAAGCTTGAATGGAGCCTCAAAATAGGATTCATTGAAATCCCTTTCAGTAACAAAAGAGGCACAACAATATAGCTATTAGAATGCTGAATAAAGCCCAGAGATTCAAAATATTGGCACAGTATCCAAAACTACTGATCCATCAGCTAGGATATAGTAGATTAGGTCCCCAAATAATGATTTTTGTGGTTCCAGGAAAAAAAATACTAGTAAAACAAAAAGACTTTCAAGTGATAGGAAGCTAGTTCCTTTACTCTGAATAAATAATCATATTCTTCAGTTTAAAATATACTATTCTTTTGAAGTATAGATAGAAGAAAATACATTTATGAGAGAACAGAACCTTCCGCAATCTGAAAGCCGTACAATCACTTAAAATGCAACAGAAAGGAATAATTCACACTCTGAATACATACAGACCTTGTAATCCTCATAAAACTGTCACATTCCTTTTTTCTGTATAAATTTACACTGAAGTCATTTATAAAGGCTCTGTTTATTTTATTAAGAATATTAAAAACTCTTTGCTAGAATACTATGGTGCTGTGACTTATCACTCATTAAAGATATATCATCTTATATATATTGTATAGCATCTTTACACTTATACTTTTAAATATAAATTTCGTAAGATATAACAAATCAGAAGCATGCATAAGACTCTGCTCAGCTAGTTAAAATATATTATGATACTTTGTAAAAAATTACAGCAGTAAAACGAAGCTCTGCAGTTTTAAGTATTATTTTCATCATATTTTTACTAATAATAACACTCATATATGTATTTCCAAAAGAAGGAAACAGAGAAACTCTAAGAGTCTTCCTCACATTATTGATTTCCTTGTAATGGAACCATACTAAATTTTTGCTTCCATAAATGCATGGCTTCACAATCAAGAGTTTTAAAAAGGCTAATAAAAGGTTAAAAAGGACAATGTCATTAACTGAGAACTTCAAATGTTCAAAACTTCCAAGTTCACCAAATAATTTTTAATTGGCCTCCAAAAGTGACATGAATAACTCAGCTTTAATTTCTTACTCTATGCAAATAAAAGAGTTATTTATAAAGAGCTTTCAATGTAATTTTGCAAATCAAGAGATACATGGTTTTCCACTGACTATGTCACTTTATTCATCATCTTTAGTACACTGATTTTCCAAAAGAGAAGAAAGTGGTATACACTGATTTTTAAAGCATCATATATAAATTTTCCATTAATAGCTTAAAAAGTGAAAGTGAAAGTGCTAGTCGCTCAGTTGTGTGCGACTGTTTGCAGCCCCATGCACTATAGCCCACCAGACTCCTCTGTCTATGGAATTCTCCAGGCAAGAATATTAGAGTCAGTTGCCATTCCCCTTGTCCAGTGGATCTTCCCGACCCAGGGATCAAACCAGGGTCTCCTGCATTGGTCTGTTCATTTCTATGTGATTTGGCAATCAGTTTTTCTCAAAGCTTTGCTACTTGGATGTTTAGGACAAGACATCATTCTGTATTGTCAGTTTTCAGTGAATAATGGCTTTCCTTTTCCTGAGGATTTTCATAAACTGAGCTAATTTTGAAATTTTTTCTTAATGTATTATGTAATCAAATACTTTTGCCCAAACAATATACTGAATGACTACAGTTTAAAAAAGAGAGATTAGTTTATGATATTATCTTTTAGTACTAACCTAGTTCCCAATCTCCTGGTTCGTAGCCCCATGAAAATTGACCTTATTAGTTTTCCAAAAGAAGCAGCATTGACTGGATCCAGTTTGTGTTCCTGACAGTGTCGTAGGTAGTGGTTGTACAGAGTGCTTCTGGGAAGGCTCACTCCTTCTGCTGTCTCGTAATTGTCCAACAGCCACTGGAGCTAGTGTAAACAAAGAGAAACTGAATCATTCACCAAAATGCCTCTAAGACACTGCAACTACAACACACAGAAATACATAGAAGATCTTCCTCAAACCGTATGACAGGGACTCTGTTGCAATTTGGAGGCCTGTGTAATCTGCATGTGAAAACTCTTGAAAGTTTAGATAGCTGACGAGCATTTATTGACCTTAGACCATGTCCATTCCTTCAAACATTCAAGCACCTATACAGACATACTAGTTTTCCTTGTATTGATTCCTATTTTGGAGATAAAAACCTCTTCAAGGAATTCAAATAATCCCATTAACTGCTTATAAATATAATTCATAATTGCTACAGAAATAAATATATTATCAAGCGTGGCATCATCACAGTGCATAATATGTCTTCAGTGCTGGTTTGTTACAACACATAATCAGCAGGCTGCCTTGTATAAATTTTAATATTAAGGCTCTATTCATTTATATAGAATTCTAATTTACTTATCTAATTTACTTACATAAGATAATACAATAACAGTATTATCTACTGGGAAAAATTCTATAAGCAGTAAGGAAAATTTTCAGTCTTTTCTTCCCCAGAAAGAAACTCGCTAGACACTGATTTTAAAAAAATTATATGTAATGAAAAGGGATCACTTTTTTACAATCATTTGAGTTTCTCTATGGTTTTTTCATAATTTTGGAAAACACACTACAATGGTAGATGGTAAAGCAATGTTTTCTCAGTCTGTAGTGCATATTTTAAAATTTTATGAGTGGCCAATGAGACATGAAAAGATGCTCAATGTCACGAATGATTAGAAAAACGCAAATCAAAACTACAATGAGGTTATCACCTCACACCAGTCAGAATGGCCACAATCAAAAAAATCTACAAACAATAAATGCTGGAGAGGATCTGGAGAAAAAACCCTCATATCAATGCTGGGAATGTAAACATATATAGCCATTATGGAGAACAGTATGGAGATTCCTTAAAAAACTAGGAATAAATCTACCATATGATCCAGGAATCCCACTACTGGGCATATACCCTGAGAAAGCCACAATTCTAAAAGACACATGTGCCCCAGTGTTCATTGCAGCACTATTTACAATAGCCAGGACACAGAAGCAACCTAGATGTCCCTCTATAGATGAATGGATAAAGAAGTTTTCATATGTATATATACATACACACACACATATATATATACACATGTAATATTACTCAGCCATAAAAATGAACTAATTTGAGTCAGTTCTAATGAGGTGGATGTACCTAGAGCCTGTTACACAGAGTGAAGTCAGAAAGAGGAAAACAGATACTGTATATTAACACAGACATATGGAATCTAGAAAAATGGTATTGATGAGTCCATTTGCAGGGAAAGAATGGAGACGCAGATGTAGAGAATGGTACTGTAGACACAGTGAGGGAAAGAAAGAGTGAGAGGAATGGAGAACACACCATCTACACATATACACTATCGTGTGTAATACATCTGGTGAGAAGTTGCTACAGAACACAGAGAGCCCAGCCTAGCACCCTTTGATAACCTAGAGGGGTGGGATTCAGGGAGGGGAGGGAGGCTCAAGAGGGAGGGGCTGTCTGTATAATTATGGCTGACTTGAGTTGTTGTACAGCAGAAGCCAACACAACGTGGTAGAACAATTTTCCTCCAATTAAAAAATAAATTAAGAAAATAAAGTTTTATGTTGTCCTGTGTATATTTTTAAAAAATCATCTTTAAAGTACAGTATGTGCAAGAAATTTTTAGAAAAATCAAATCTAAGCATTTATTACCGAGTTTCAATGTTAGTAAAATTAAATCATCAATCTGTTCATTATTTATTTACAAACATGTATGCGTGCTCAGTCATGTCTGACTCTTTCGCGACCCCACGGACTGTCAAACCCAGGTCTCTTGCATCTCCTGCATTGGCAGGTGGATTCTTTATCACTGTGCCACCTGGGAAGCCCTTATTTACAAAAAGGGAATTGAAATAGGTATAAATAACTTTCTTAAGGCCATACATAAACTGTCTCAGGGCCTGATATAGTTTCCAACACATTTCCCTAATGACTCACATATCAGTTATTATTGCTACAAAAGTAGCATATATATCACATATTACTTGCCTAAATCAAATTTCCATGCCATATATATGAAGTGTGGTAAAAAGCTGATATTCTACATGCAATTCAAGTTAAATATAAGTTATGGAAGTAAAAGAATCCCTTTATTGAGCATCAACTATTAGCCAGGCACCTATCAGATGTGCTAGGCGCCTATCAGATGCAAAAATGAATGTGAGCTCACCCCTGTCCTCCAGTAATTCACATATACTAAAATGATAATATGGACAGTCAAATAAACTAAAGCATCTCTCCATTTTGCTTACATAAAGATTTATAATCAAACTTCAAACCTATACTTTCAGAATCTTAGTAAAAAACACCATTAAAATGTTAAAAAATTTTTTTTCCTTTAACCAAGACAATATTCCAGAACCATTTCAATTTCAAATAGTCATACATGATATTTATATGTAACTAAAACTTATGTCATTAAACCCAAATTGATGTTGGCTTAGAAAATATGGCCACTAAGCCTAAAGGACAGAGCAGAGTACTTTAAAAAAAAAATAAAAATTAATGTTCTGGTCAGGAAGCCTTTAAGTTCTCTATGAAGCACATGTGCATATCAATACATTTAAATATACCTATCGCCTCTGAACATATACAATCATCCCCTAAACATTTTTTTAAAGATTATACAAAATAAGCATTTATTTTTATAATGGTCAAAAAATTAAGAATTTCTTTTAATATGAATCATTTGTAACCTTACTGTTAGTACACAACTTTTCTGGAGGCATTCACACATGATTCCTGAATGTTCTACATGACACACAGAAGTTCACATAGACATATTCAAGGTAAACTGATTGGGATATTCAGTTATTAAAGCTCAGCCTAGTATTCTGCCTACAACAGTGGGTCAGTACCTCTCTTTAGCACTCCTTTTTAAATTTTTAAGACTTCATTGATTATGAGCACAACTGATGGAGACAACACATAAAACATGGCAAATTAAACCTGTTTCACATATTTTATTCACATGCTTCAGTAAGATAACCGGGATTGGAAAGCATTGTCTCTGCACTTAATAGTGTTAGGACAGCTCTAGTGAACCATACTGCACAAAAGTAATGACTCTTGTTTTGTGTACATGTACTAGATAGAGCCTTCCACTGGTATTCTAAATATATAAAGGATATAAAATAAATAAAGAGTATCAAAATACAGAATATGTATAACGGAATATTCTGAGGACTTAAATTACTTGAGATCAAGAAACATAAAGAAAATACTACAAAAGGGCAAATGTATTAAAAACTATAAGTATTTTTTGAAAAACAGTTAATATTTTGCAACTGAACTAATGAAGTACCCCCATCCACAAGCATGAAACACACAGTGCCAGTAAAATGTCAAAGTTAAAAATGTCAGATATGTCTATATGTATAGATATTTGTGTCCTCACGTAATAATGCATATCATCAAAGCTAAAATGACATGATTTATCAAAAAATAAAAATCAATAAAAAATCAAATATTTATCCCTTTGCTAATGAACAGAACATATATCTGTATAGGAAGTGTTGGCTTAAAGATTTTTTCAGAAATGGAAAAATAATTTTTAAATGTGAACTTTATAACCACAAGTATACAAATAATAAAAATAGATCTGATGTAAAATACTTTTAATAAGATATACAGTAAATGAAAATAATTTAATCAGATACAAATTAAAATTTCTAAAACCTGCCTTAATAGCTTACTAGTCTCCTTGCAATATTTAGTTACTTAAAAGTAAAGATAAATATCTAAAAATGAGAGTTTATTACTATCTCATGATCAAGAAAATTGTCTTTTAAATTTTTAAAATCTATAAAATAATTTGAAAAAACAAAGCCATAATAAAATATTTGAACAGTACTAGCATAAATTGCTTTTTGTAAAAGTGAAAACTTGTGCCAAAATTAAAGTTTAACATAAAATACTTTTAGTCCAAAGGTATGTTTGCACATATAAAAATGTTAATCAGGCCATTCTTAATCAAAGAAAAGCTTCCACCGAAATAGTAAGATAATTACAGCACAGGTTGACTTAAAATACTCATAAGCCTAAATAATATTCCTCAAGCCCCCAGTGAGTAACCTGGAGAAAACTAAGTTTTTATTGGATTGGCCATGTGGTCCTCTGAAGTGGCTAAGCAAGTCACTTAATTTGTACTGGCTGTTTTGCAAACATTGTTTTTATTATATAGTTCTACATTCTTAAAGATTCTTCTTCATTTCTAATCCAGTTTTAAAAAATCTGAGTTTATTTGTAATATGTATTTGTGTGTCTGTGTATGTACACACACATCCATACGTGTATACATAATTATACACATATTATGTACACAAAATCATTAGTGGTTTGAAAAATTCCACAAGGGTGGATATTCTAGTGGATATACGTAAAGTTTCACAGCAGCCTGGGCTTTGTTCCCTGTGCCCTGTTTGCAGGAAGGGGAACTCACTCCTTGCCAGAAGCCTGGAGATCTCGTGGGAAGAGCACAGGGAGGTCAAGTGGAGGTAAAAGCCCTGAAGGATGAGAGGTGGCTCTGCTGTGGCCAAGACAGCTCCAGCAAGGGAGCCTGCCAACAGCGGTACAGACAGGGGTACTGCTCCTATAAACTCACTGTGCAAGCAGAAACCGGTATAGGAGTTATCATGCACGATTTTGAAATTTAGCTGAGGAGTATAATCTACATTCTACATGCCAGCATTTAACCTTTGAGTTTTGACACAGTGATGAAGCGCTAAGTCAGATCTTTGAGTCTAAAACACAGTATTAAGAAAGGACTAATTTTTATTATAAGAGACACTGGGCCGTTAAATGTAACCTGAAGGCATTTACTCCATGTGTTACCCTAGGGAAGTTAATGCCTGTTATAAGATACATTGTTTCCTTGGGTTTTGTCTTTAATAAAATGTATTTGGACAGTAATTCAATATCCTTAACATTTACTAATTTAGAAATAAACTACTGCTATTTCTTTTACTCATTCATAAAATGTCTTAAAAATATTTGTTTATATTTATGATTTTGAAAGCCTATGAAATACATAGGAACTTTTAACCTTTATCTTTAAAACCTGAGTATTCTACTAATGAACTAACAAATTCATGTAAGGGTCGAAACCAAGATAATTGCATCTTTCAACCTTTGCATTTAATCTATATTAATCAGAGTAGATTAAGGAAGATGAACAGTTTCTATTTTTCCCAAAGGGAAATACTGATTGACAAATTAAAAAAAAATACATATTGCATTCACCAATTAACATCTAAATATAACATTTGGCATTTTTTCCCAGATGGATTATTATCCATTAGAATTCATTTTAAGTTCAGTTCACTGATGATATGTATTTTGACAGGTCTTATTTCCATCATAATTTATATTTACAACACAGCCAAGTCAAGGGAAAGTGAGCATAAAACAAATTTTGCTTTGAGCTGAATATATTTCAATAGCTAAAATGCAACACTGATGAAACAATTATTTGCTAAATTGTGAAAGGTATATAAAATAAAGGCCTAAAGCTATTTATATATTTTAAAGGGAATTTTTAAAATGTACAAGCTGAAGAATGTTACATGAAATTTAGAGATTAATTCACTTAAGAACATTTCTGCATTTAAATTTATAATCCAAAGTATCCCAAACTGGATACAGTATAACCATTAAATACCAATTTATATTAATTATAACTGAGAATGAATATAAAATAAACTTAAATCTGCAATGAAGAGAATTAAGATATTCTAATTCCATTTAGGAAGACCACCCATCATTTACCCATAACATTTTCACATGCCAAAAAACTTAGAAATGTTTAAATAAACTAAAGGCTCCACATGAGTAAATGACAGACCAGCAATATATTCTTTCATTCAAATGGTATACAGGGAAAAGACCACTGTCTATCAATAAGGCTCACACATACACCTAACTGAAGCACACTTCATAACAAAGAATGCACATATGAGTCCCCAGATAAATGCACACACATACTGAAGGTAAGATAAGGTCTTTTCCCATCCATTATTTGTTTTCTATGTTTAATCACTTAGCAAATATTTAGTGAGCATCTACTATGTACCAGGCACTGTTCTAGGCACCAGGGATGTTATCAGTGGACAAAACACATCAATCTTTACTGTCTTCGAATTTCCACTTGTCAATAAATATTACTATTTATTACTATTTATTCAGCTATTACTGAAATAAGTGCCATTATGTTAATAATGTTAATAGAACATGGCATTCAATGTAAATGTACTCAGTCACTGGTGAGGCTGGATATGAAAAAGATACATTGTAAATGTATTTTGACCTGCATGATAACAGCATGATGATGACAAAAACAGAGCAGCAGTACAAAATATTCTTAAGAATATGCTGAACAGGGATATAAAGTTTAATACCTCACTCCATCTTCTAATGTGTAGAAAGAGAGGTGAAAAATGAAGGAATCAAGATGGATTATACTGACAGGGGAGACTCCTGAATTACTGCAAATAATCAAATATATACTGAGAAAATAGAAAATCTACTCTATTCCATATTGCAAAATAGAATGACAATGGACTTTCAGATCAAAAATCATGACTAGTAATTATGGAACACAACTTATTGATAATTTCTCCTAAGTTTTGCCTAATGAAATAGGTCCTTTGTAGAAACTGATGTCAGGGAACTACCATCATAAAGTTGAATTCATGTCCACTTCGAAGAATCCCACAAACCTCAAATATTTCCGTGTCATACATAGTAAGGGATAAAGGTAACTCCCAGTTTATTAACATTGAAATTGTTACCCATATTTAAATTAAAAAGACAACTCTTCACACATGTTTTTAATACAACTTAAGATCACCAATTAGTTTAACAGAATTTAAAATACCCTCACCAGGTGATTTTCAACTGGAATGCATGTAGTAGCATATTCCTTGGACAAATCTAACAAAAATTAGGAGCATCACTAACTTTCCAAGGACAGAAAGACAGGAGGACCTATTTTTTTCTGTTCAGGTAGAAACAAAACCTGACCATCACCAGAAACACTGACTCCTTCTTCACTACTTATATCCATCTAAAGAATCATTTTTATTTCCAAAGACTTGATTATAAATGTGTTGTTTTCAAGTAAAAGTAACTGTACCTCAGAGGTGTAATAAAAGTGAATCAAGATATTTAGAGAAAGATTATCACTGCATTAGCAACATTTATGCCTCTGTCAGTTGTAAACAGTATGGGAGAGTTGCCATGCTATTTGATGAAAAATACGAAGCCATAGAGTAAAAAACATGTCTCTGCTGCTTATGCAGCTTAATATACACATTTGTTAACATTAGTGCTTCATGAATTTTTTAAGAGAATAACAATTTTAAAATATCTGAAAAGTTTAAAAATCAAATCAAAACATACAAGAAAAAATTTCTTATATCCACATTATTATTCATAAAGACTAATTAATTTGATTAATTCAAGTTAAATTAAGCATATCACATATTTTACTAAAATATATATCTCAAATGAAAATGACATGTGAATTGAATATCAAAGCACAAATTCTAAGATGTTTGAAAGTTCAAAAAAGTAACTGGAAACTTAAGGAATTTTATTTTATACCTCTGCACATTTTTGACCTAAATAAACAACACTTTCAACACTTGCCATTTGCAAAACAAAACACCAGGTGGTCCTCACCCACTCCACAAAACAAACATTCTAATAGTACATAGTAAATCAGCCTTTACACACAACCACAGATTCATGCCAACACAGCAGGAATATACCTATGAAACATATCAATATAAAACAGTGGCATACTGCATACAGATTTTCAGAAAGGGGAAAATCATATTCCTTAAACTTTCAAAAAAGGGCCAAAATATATACTATTTTAGAATTTATAATCTCTAATTTTCACCAAAATTGTAGTCATTCTCCAAGTACATTAGCCTGTTTTTATTTGCCATGATACCTCCCTTTGGGAAAACAAAAAAACAAACTACTTCATCTAAAAACAAATATGTAAGAACATAATGAAGTATTTTATGTTATGTTGGAATATAAAATTTAAATGTTTGAAAATCCACATATTTAAAAAGCCTAATGAAAACATTTTCTATAAGCTAAAGTTTTGAAGTTTATTGAAAAAAAATGATGTTTTATTTCATTTGGATTCAATTTTGGACTGTCCCATCACAAAATATGGGGAAGAGTTAAAAATAACTTATCTCTAAATTTAAGAATACATTGTCGGTTGGGAAGGAAAACTCTAATTCTTATTATACTATTACTGATACTAATTTAGCAGAAGAACTGTCTAGACAGATTTAAGTCTAGGTCTATTTACTCTTCCTCATATATTCAGAAATCATGATAACAAAATAATTCATAATCAATTTTCACTGATTCCCCAAAATTTGAACATTTAATGAGAATGTTTCTAGTTTCACAAATGGTTATCACTTTCTTATCCTCACCAGTGTTATAGTGATGCTGCATCTGGGTTATAAGCTTTAAGAAATAGTAACAACAGTAATACTGTTTTATCTCAATTAGTAGCAGTTTATGGCTTATTTAGAGTCTCACTTCTTCTCTTGGCCCAGACTTATTTTTATTTAAGTCTTAGGATCTGAGCTCCTCTAGGGAGCTGTTTCCTGCCCACTGTTAAATACATCATTTTAAACAGTTTATCACTGGGTTTGGCATTAATGTTTTTCCACTTAAAGGATATTACTGGTCATACAAATAGAGACGACCATTTCTCCATCTCAGACATGAAGATGTAGATTACAAACATTTGCTTCATAACATTATAAACAAATACCACACTAGCAAAATTTAAATCATCAGCCACTTTTTACCAGTCATGGCAGCTTGTTATTAACTTGGAAGTGTTATATCTGTACCAAAACAGTACAAAACCCTAATGAAGTAGTATATTGTGGGCTCTATTTTTAGCTAGTCCACTGTGCAAAAATGCCATTAAGTGATATAGAGATCAAAAGCAGCTGAGAAAGGAAGGTTAAGAAGCAAAATAAATAAGTAAATAAATAAAACAAGCATTTAGAAGCAAGCAACACATGCAGAACAAGCAAGAGATTAGTTTACATGAAGAAGAGGCAACTTACATGGCTGTTGAGAAGAGAGCTTCTGTGAGTGGACAGACCGTCAGACTTTTGCAGCGTCTCAATCGCCATTTCAATCTGATAATAGATGTCATTAAAAAAAGGGCTCAAGACAAGATAGTAATAAAAGGCTCACCAGAGAATTTTTGATAGATTCTTTAAAGTTCAATTTCTCCTTCAATGGTGGCTAACGAACAGCTCTCACTAAATGTGTATTTCCCCCTCTTCCCCCCAATCCCAGAGAATAACATAAAAACAGGCACACTAATAATAAGCTCAATCATAAAAGTAAACCTCCTTGAATGTTCCACAATTATAATCAGAATGGAGACCTGAGGAGCAGGAACCCCAGTGGACTGTGCTAGTTAAAACATTCTTGACTTTCATAGTTTAAGATGTTAGATAGTAACCAGTCTCTCTCTAGTCTCCCACCTAAAAAGTATTAACATTTGCCCTATTCTGTCACAAAAGGAAAATAGTACAGATTTTGTATTTTACATACATTAGTATTTTAATGCAAACGTGCAAAGACACCTTTATTAATGTTCAAAAGTTACTAAACCTAACCATTTCTCTCTAAACCCTGTATTAAAGCTTGGAAGTGGAGCATCATTAGTACGGACACATTTAGACATAAGCATGGATCCTATATCATATTTTAAGATGTGGTGGTGAGGTAGAGATATTAGAAATGATAGCAGACATGGAATGTAGAAGAGAAAATAATTCAGAGCCAACAAAGAAAAGGGACAACCACAGAAAGAATTTTATTCTGTGTAATCTCAGCATATGATGAGTAATCGTAACACCTTAATTAAGTAGGAGGTGCCAATAATAAATGAGATGAGCTGTTGATCCCTTCATATTTAAAGATAACTATCTCTGAGCTCCTAGCACTATTGCATTTACTGTAAGATCAGGTTCCAAACACCCTGTATTTGCTTACTGGATTTTATTAACAACATTAGCTAAAGTTAAATTTAAAAATCACACTATATAAGAAAGAAATTATTATTTTTATTTTTGCTACCTGATCAAATCAATACTCATATAAGCAGTTAAGAAAAATATTTCATGCTTTAAAACATAGATAAGTTATATTTTACACTATCTATGGAAATTAACGATGCCTTGAAATTTTAACATACTGCCTACTCCTATCCAAAAAAAAAAAAGGATGACAAAATCCATAGCAGAGCAAAGTCTTGTTTTTCCCACCAAGTGTCCACTTGCTTTATGGTAGAATACTTTATAGATAGAATGTTCAGTCTCAATTATGCCAATATTAAATTTAGTTTCCTTAGGAATTGGTAGCTTTAATTTTATGTTATTTCCCCAAGTTACTGGTTCTTCTTTCTCAGAGTTAATAAAATGTAATACAGAGAAGGTTGTTAGGTTAGAAATGATACAAAAGTACTCTTAAATATGTATTAAAATAATTCATAAGGTGACAGAACACAATTTATTAGTTAAATTTTTTTAGATCACACATTTAAGTAAACTGGCTTCTGAAATACTCTTTGCCAGATGGAATGTTAGTGTATTTCATCATTATACTTGAAAATAAACTGATGAAAATGATACTGTACAAGCCAAAAAGAGTAATGTAAATTCTACTAAATTTACTAAATGTTAAATTGTAAAACTAAAGAATCTCAGTATTACATCTCTTAAAAGGGTATTAACAAGTATTCCTACTTTCAGAGAGAAAACATGTATCAAAAGATAGCTGAAGAGTCCCATCCTCAAGTGACTGTAAATCTCTTCTAGGAAGAATTTGCTCAAAACTCTAATTTGCTAAAATGCCTACTTTTTTTCTAAAGTTTCAATGTGGAAAATTTGAAATTAGATTTTAGTCTATTTAAAAATAAAATAATCTGTTCCCTGTGATTGTAGAGGTTTAGGTGAAAGGTAAAAATCACCAAAAATCTAAGAGCAGAGCAATAATGTGGGTGAGATCCAAATTCAGATTTGCTTGTTAACAGCAATTTCCATTTCTTAATGACTAAAGGATTTGTTGTTTTTGACAATTAAAAATTGAGTGCAATAAACGAACATTTTCCATTTCTTCCCTAAACTAATTGAGCTTTGGACTATAGCTTAGCTTGTTTTCCTTCCTTTTTTTGCAGAAATAAATTCTCAGAACTAAGGTACATTATAGCCCAGTTGCGTCTCTTAACCATCCTAGGACTGAGTGCACATGTCCTCTCCACGATTATCTAATGCTAGGATATATGTTGCTTGGAGTTTAGACTGGTCCATGGTGATCCTGTACTATTGCCTCATAATCAGATAAGAAGCTATGACAACTACTCTTAGATCAAATGGTGGGATGCTCTATTTGAGATGAGATGTTCGGCCTGGAAAGCCAGGCTTATACAGCGTTAAGTGTGATTACTGGAATGGGTGAGACTTAAAACTCCCTATGTGAAAGAGCAGGTAAGAAACTGATATACATTCCAGCCACAATGGGCACACGAATTCTTAGAAAAATAAGTCTTTTCTAGAAGATAAAAAAAAGATACTTAGTAATATATTAATACTTGGGGTGAATTAAAACCTTTCAGATTCACCAGGTTAAACAGGATTCCTATGAGAATGGGAATCTCCTCTGAGGGTGGTTATCAGTCAGAGAGAGAAACCCTTGCTCCAGTGCTACTGCAGAAACATTTTCAGAAACTGGAAAAGAGGATTTCGCACTGTGTTGAGACACATCATTGAAATATTAGAAGACTGACCAGCCTCTCGGTCAGAAAAATGACAGAGATCAATGAAAAGTTTTCCAGCCAAAAGAGTTACAAGTGTGGGATGACCAACCTCAGATGCTACCCCAACAGAACGCCTGCAAAGTCTGAAGAGTCAGAATTCAGGAAATGTGGAGAGCTTCCTACATGCACAGGCCAGGTTTCTTCCTGACCACACACTAGCAGGAAGACAGGAGAGGGCTTTGCAGTATGCTGCATGACAAAGCACTATGAAGCATAATGCTAAAGATCTGGTTTGAGCATTTGCTGCCAATATTTTACAGGGAAACCCAGACTTCATTAGCAGGGACACCCATGAGCTTTGCTTTGAGTGAAGCTTAATTTGGGTGAAGAAAGAGAGGAAGGTAACACCAGTTGCTATGACAAAACAATGTTTGGGCTTGTGTCACCAGTTAGGAACTGGAGAATTAAAGTAAATACAGGTATGACTTGGTTCCCACAACCAAACACTGAATTTTCAAAAGACAGAATACCAGGGCTTCCTTCATTTGGGCAAAACGTTCTCCATACTAAGAATGCGACCTGAATATCAGGCTGCAGACTCTTTTCCAA
This sequence comes from Ovis canadensis, assembly GCF_042477335.2. Classification (NCBI taxonomy): domain Eukaryota; kingdom Metazoa; phylum Chordata; class Mammalia; order Artiodactyla; family Bovidae; genus Ovis; species Ovis canadensis. The sequence continues at coordinate 72,073,430 of NC_091246.1, forward strand.
TCACTGAAATGCTAACATTGCCTTGTTAGAATCAAAGGACAGGTGGAGTCTCCAAGCACCCAGGGTAACTTGAGGCTAGTGAGATATTCACTCGAGAGTCAGTGTCATGATAAGGACGTAGAAAAGTCACACCAAGCCCTTAAGAAAAAAGGGCGAGAGAGCACAGGAGAGAGGTCAAACGCTGTCTGAGGTCCAGTAAATACAGTGTTTGTATTCTCTTTTCCTGAGCTCAAAGAAGAGATCAATATTGTACTTTTACTAAAGCAGCAAATACTTTTAAAGAGAAAAATGTAACAAGAAAAAAGCGTTTTCCCTATTATTTATAATTCCCATCATTATTTATAATTGGTATTTATGGTTCCCTGTTGCCTTTTCATGCAGGAGAATCCTTATCACAGGATGGCGTCTTGTTTTGCAGAGCTATCATCAGGCTTTAAGTGCTCTGATGCAGGGTTGAGAGATTTGAGGAGACTGGGACCTGGGCAGAGTGGAAGGGAACGTTCATTGGCAGATGATGGGCAGAATGGGGAGGACAGGTGTTGCAGAGGGGCTCTGAGGGACTCTGCATGTGTGACCCGTTACCCTTAGCTCTTTCCTCCACAACATCATCAGTAAAATTGATGCCGCTCACACATACTTCAGGTACAAGTAGTCAAAACTGGCTGGAGCACAGGCTTCATTTAGGGGCAGTTGATGCTGTCATAAAGGTAAATCTCAGGTTCAAATACACAGAAACTTGGAGAGGTATTGAGTCGTTTATTTATTGACATTAATTTTGTCATCACCATTACTTCTAAGAGAGAGAGTTATTTAAGTAATTCTGGAAACAGTTGTTTTAGAGCCAATCTTATTTCAAACATCAGGATGCATCAATGCTGGGGAATGTCAATCACCTTCAGTGAAAACAAACAGGAAAGTTGACCTTAAACTGAGAGATGCTGAATCTTTTTGCAGGAGTTGCAGAGGGCCAGAAAGAAGCTCCCCTTTACATGTGATTTATATAGATATTATGGGCACCTATTCCATGGCCCAAATAGAATATCATATATATGGACAGTCAGAACTTTGTCTTAATGTAAATATCGACCATTCAACTACATGCCATTAACAGAATGAAAAAGAATAATTATATCAACTTACTCATTGTCTATAGGTCATGGCATATTCTAGTGACTCTGAAATGGCTTTTTAATCTTTTTTAAAGACTAAAGGTCAAGATGGATATATTCAACTACCACTACAATTAAAATTGGTCTCATGGTAGAAATGATTTCCTTTCTAGAACAATTTAAAGCAATTTAAAAACAGAAATAATACCACAATGTTTTATGATTTATAAAGCCTTTTTAGATTAAATCTCATTTGATCTTCACAACTTTGTGAAACAGCAAAGGCAAGCAATATTATCTCCTTTTCACGAATCAGAAAATTGAGTGTCTCTGGGATTACATAGGTATTTATACACCTGGAGACTGGAATCCAAGATTTATCACTCTACATTCAACATAATTTCCATTTTATACAAATACAACATGAACATTAATCAAGTGGAAATATCACTGTTTTTAACAAAATATCTTCTGAGGAGTGGCTTGTAAGATTAAAATTTGTTAAATGATTTGCTATTAACAAGATTCATTTTCTAACAGAAAGGGCTTGAATATGATTAATAAGCAATGCTTGAAAATGATTTCAAAGTGATCAACTTACAAAGCAACAAAAAGTTTTGAATGATAGTTTTACTTGTCATAAAATAGTTATGTAATGATTACATTTTCTTATTAATATAGGTTATTTTGTTAACCTCAAAAGTTAACATTTTTTGGAGAAGCATCATTTTTGTTTCCTTGTAAAAGAGAAGTAAATTCATTAGAGAAACCCAATGAAGAGAATAAACTTAAGACTGGAAATTTCCTTTGGGATAATTTTTCTCCTGAACTACTGACTTAACATTTTGTTTGAATTTGAGATTAAATAAGATACAAATAGGTTTCCCTGCTAGCTCAGCTGGTAAAGAATCCACCTGTAATGCAGGGTACCCTGGTTTGATTCCTGGGTCAGGAAGAGCCCTGGAGAAAGGGATAGGGTACTCACTCCAGTATTCTTGGGCTTCCCTTGTGGCTCAGAAGGTAAATAATCTGCCTGCAATGTGGGATTGCATATTTGGGCTCGATCCCTGGGTTGGGAAGATCCCCTGGAGGAGGGCATGGCAATCTACACCAGTATTCTTGCCTGGAGAATCCCCATGGACAGAGGAGCCTGGTGGGCTACCGTCCATGGAGTTGCAAAGAGTTGTACATGATTGAGCGACTAAGCACAGCACAGCAAGATACAAACATTTCTACTTGGTGGCTTGTTTAGAAAAAGTACCCATGATCACTGACATGAGCCATGTGACAACTGCCCTTATACCTGTTAGAAATGATCACCTCCTGGTGTGTTAGTGTGTATTGGATGGAGGGGGACTTTCACAGTAAGTATTTCAAACCAAGAGCACAAAGGAAAAAACCCTTTCACCCTGCATTTAGTCTATATAATCACAACACAGGTGTTTTCCAAGTGTGGTCCTAGACACTTGTTAGAATCATCTGAACATGTGTTAGAAATGCAAAACAACAATAATGAAAAACAAATAAAAAGAATGGAGCTCAAATTCAGTGCTCTGTGACAACCTAGAGGGGTGAGACGGGATGGGAGGTGGGTGGGAGTTCAAGAGGGAGGGGACATATGTATACCTGTGGCTGATTCATGTTGATGTATGGCAGAAACCAACACAGTATTGTAAAGTAATCATCCTCCAATTAAAAACAAGTAAATTTTTTTAAAAAAAGAATGAAAACTGCATCCTGGCTGCTCATATGTGTTGCTGATGCTTTGATCTCTTCTTCAGTTTTTCCAAAGCAGCACTTTTCAGAAAGTAAGGTGTAACTCATTAGTAGGTTATGAAATCAACTACCCTGACCAGCATTTTTTAAACATTAAAGAAATCAAATAGAGTAGAAAAATACTCAAATATCCTGGCACACAGCATGCATAACTTTGGCTTCAGTCCTCTATATATGAATGTATATTATGTATGTAACAGTCTTATGAGTGTGCATACAAGTGTGTGCTCATGAATGTATGCATGCATGTATGTGTATGAGTAGTAAAAGGCCGCAATGTAAAGGTATTTTCACTGTAGATTGTGGCCCCCAAACTTTGAATGCTCTGCATGAACAGTTATTCCCTTCTAGTAACTTCCCTTCTAGGGATCTACAAGTGTCTCTTGGGCCCATGAATCTCTGCAATGCAGACAGAAACAGCTCACTGAAGCTAAAGTTCTGAATATACTACTCTGTAAATTGTAGTTCAACCGATATAGGAATCAACATGTGAATATATTACTCCACAGCAATATTAAAGAAAAGTTTAACTGAAAGATTCAGTACTGGTTGTTCTTTTAACTCTTAAAAACATTTAAAATGCCCAGAAAACACACCTAACCAGATTTGCTTTTCATCTCTTGAACCAGAAGTAGCTAAAATAATATCTTAATCTTATACATTAAGCATTTACAGAAAAGAAGTCAGATCTTGCAAATGTTTAACTGTATGAAATGTTTTTTACTCACAATTTTATGACATCTAAGTTTTTTTTTTATTGTTTTGCTTTCAACCTAAAGTTTTGGCAATTTTCTATTCCCTCAAGCTATTTTGAAATATTGATAAGGAAAAAAAAATCTACAGAAGGTACTTGCATGAAGTGAATGTGTTCTGAGAACATCTGGTTTAACCAGGTAAACTGAAACCACTGTAGTTTTGGGCTTCTATTACTGCTGCTGCTAAGTCGCTTCAGTCGTGGCCGACTCTGTGCGACCTCATAGAGGGCAGCGCACCAGGCTCCGCCGTCCCTGGGATTCCCCAGGCAAGAACATTGGAGTGGGTTGCCATTTCCTTCTCCAATGCATGAAAGTGAAAAGTGAAAGTGAAGTCGCTCAGTCGTGTCTGATTCTTAGCGACCCCATGGACTGCAGCCTACCAGGCTCCTCCGTCCATGGGATTCTCCAGGCAAGAGTACTGGAGTGGGGTGCCATTGCCTTCTCCACTGATTATTCTGTAAAGCCCACATCCCTCCACCCTCACCAGGATTCTTTGAGACTGGCGTTACTGGTGCATGAATATAAAATTAATTTTTTAAAATTAATTTTAAGATATCAACTGTATAAGCTCTAGGGATTACAATCACCCTTCAGGAATCTGCTAGGCTAGGATTAGGTGACAGGATTTAAGGCCACATTTATATTTTCGAATTTAATATTTCAATTCTGCCTTTTGCAGACTGTTCTGAGTACTATGAACATTTTCAGTTTATATTTAGTGCATATAATCATTAAAACATAGGTTTTCTCAAAGTGTAATTCTGGATCAGCATTATCAGAATCACCAGGTGCTTACAAGAAATACAAATCTTAGGTCATTCTCCACACTCAATCAAAAGGCTTGAGGATGGGGCCCAGAAATGCATTTAATCAATGCTCCAAACATAATGTACATTCAAGTTTGAGGAACACTGTACTAAACATACCTCTTCATGAAAGTGAAACAGGAGAGTGAAAAAAGTTGGCTTAAAATTCAATATTCAGAAAACTAAGATTGTGGCATCCAGTCCCATCACTTCAGGGCCAACAGATGGGGAAACAATGGAAACACGACTGCAGCCATGAACTTAAAAGACGCTTACTCCTTGGAAGAAAAGCTATGACCAACCTAGACAGCATATTAAAAAGCAGAGACATTACTTTGCCAACAAAGGTCCATCTAGTCAAAGCTATGGGTTTTCCAGTAGTTATGTATGGTTGTGAGAGTTGAACTATAAAGAAAGGTGAACACCAAAGAATTCATGCTTTTGAACTGTGCTGTTGGAGAAGACTCTTGACAGTCCCTTGGATTTCAAGGAGATCAAATCAGTCAATCCTAAAGGAAATCAGTCCTGAATATTCACTGGGAGGACTGATGCTGAAGCTGAAACTCTAATACTTCGGCCACCTGACGCAAAGAGCTGACTCATTAGAAAAGGCCCACCCTTTTCCCTCATGCATTCTTCTAGAGATATCTTTGTACTTATATAAGCATATAGGAATGTATGGGGCTTCCCTGGTGGCTCAGGCGGTAAAGAATCGGCCTGCAATGCAGGAGATCTGGGTTTGATCTCTGGGTCGGGAAAACTCCCTACGGAATGAAATGGCAACCCATTCCAACATTCTTGTCTGGGAAATCCCATGGACAGAGGAGCCTGACTACAGTCCATGAGGTCATGAAGACTCGGACATGACTGAGTGACTAACACTTTCACTTTCTTTCATAGAAAAAAGTATGTTTCTATTCAATGTACACACGCATGCACACATACACACACTACTTGTTTTTTCATTTAACAATATATTTAGGGATCTTTCCATATCTATTTACATACATATATACACATACACACTGCCTCACTCTTTTAAAAGACTGTGTAAAATCCCACTGAATGGACAATGGAAAAATATATATTTATTTCTCTTCTGATGAACAGTTAGGTTTCTTTCAATCTTTTTCTAATACAAATAACTTGAATGAGTATAGTTGTTTATGCAGCATTTCACATACGTAAGAGTATCACCAGTGGATTAAATTCTTATAAGTACTCTGAGTCAATAGATATGTGTTTTTTAAATCTTGATTAAAATTTCCTATTGCTCACCAATCCTATACCAATACAGTTTCTTAAGAACAATGGGACTGCCTATTTCCTTATGCCTTTGCCAAGCTTTACTAACTGTTTAGTTTTGCCTGTGTGAGACAGAAAAAATAGTATCTCTTTGTAGTTTATTTTTCATTTCCTTTTCAGTAGACTGCTTCTTCAAAAACTTTCCTCATTTTTGGCCTTTTGTTTCTTTCCTGAAGGATTTCTAAGAGTAGTGTGTATATTGAAGTAATTCATGCTTTGAATATAATGTTTCAAACTTGATGTGAGGTTGTTGTTTCACTGTTGCCTTTTTTTGCTGTGGTTTCTTTCATATGGAATGTTTTTACTTTTATTGAGCTGATCACATCAATGTATTTTTTGTAGGATCTAAATTTTATATCATGTTTCTCCATTATAAGAGAATGATAATAAAAATATTTTTCTTTCCAAGTGAAATTAATTTTTATATTTGGAGTAATGTATGGAACCAATCTAATTTTCTCTTAAAAATAGTTAGCCAGTTGTTCCAAACATCATTTATCAATAGTTCACATTTTTCTACCTACAGGCAATGCCATTTTTATATTCCTAAATGCATTTGGCCTATTTATGATTTTTAGTCTATTACTGGCCTATATTAGTCTATTCATGTGCATAGATTATTGTTTTAAGTATTAATTTTATGTACATTTGAATAACCGGTATGGCCATTTGTATCCCATTGTCATTCATCATTAGTTTTCTTTTCACAACTTTCTTCACTATTCTTATAGGTAGGTTTATTTATGTAAACAGCCTTTCTTAGAAAAGAAAAAACCTACTGGTATCTTGATTGGGATCATATTAAAAATTTTTAAGTTACTTTATGGAGATTCAAAATATTTGATAGTGAAACAACTTCTTCAATTACTCAGGTTTCCTTTTGTGTCCCTTTAGGAACTTTAAAAAGTTTTATTCAGCAGCTGGATCTTGCACATATATTATTAGCTTACTGCCTGGTATATTTTGAGTTTATTATAAATGATATCTTGGCTTATTTTCTAACTACTGTCATTCGTATCTAGAAAAGCTATGGACTTCTTTGTATATAAATTTTGTACTAAGTCACATTACTAAATTCTATTATTTGTTACAGATTTTCATTTGATTCTCTCTGATTTTTTATCAAGTATACAGTCATATCTACAAATTCTGACCTCTAATTTTATATTTTATTTCCTTCTCCTGTCTAACTGCTTCTTTCCTATAATTGTGAAAGCACAATTAATAAATCACATCTTTTCTCACAAGGTGATGAGAAAGTTACTAAAACTTATAGTGGGTAAAGTTTAAATAAATGAGTTAAATTACTTTAACATTCTACAGTTAGTTTATAAAATCCCTAACCCATGAAATTTGGGGGGCACCAATAGTTATATTTTTTAAAATCTAGATTTTAAAAGAAACCAAATAATTCCATGGCCAATAAATACAACTGTAGTTATGCTTGCTGAGAAAGTGTTAACCAAATCACATGCTTTTGGAGTATGAACTCATAAACACGGAGAAATTCTCTCTCATTTGAGAACTGACATTTGGTCATAGGCATCATGTGATCGTTAGCTTCATTAAATTAAAAGACATGGATCAGCGGAACAGGCAGTATTAAAATATTATGGGTCTAAAGCTGACTCATATGTAGCTCACAGATGACAGTATATTTAAATTTGCCAGCAATACATTTTATATTTTATCTGGATCACACAGTTTCCACAAATGAAACATCAATGATTTTTTCCATCAAAATCTATATTAGTTTCAAACTAGTAAATTAGCTTGCAATTTGATTTACAATATAAGGACCAAGTGAAAGTTATGCAACAGGTCACCTGGAACAGTTAACTTCTATATTTATAATCAGAATTTACAAACATCATTAAACACTCCTAATCTAGATTTTGGCTGAAATAAAATCTAGCCATTTCTGGCATGTTGCAACATACCTGGGGTTCTGAAATGCTGTTTGAGTATGAAATAGCTAAAAATTAAAATACACATTCTATTTTGCTTTAGAAATTAAGGAGGACTCCATCAGCTATGCTAAGGAGTGGCTGAAGGCCCCATCATTTTGTGTGTCTTAACGTTCTACTTTATCAAGATTTCTAGGGGTGGAATGTCTTACAATCTTAACCATAAAATTACTGCCTCTAGATCTTATCAGCTTCAAAGCTGGAGCAGTGTGAAACTGACTGACAGCTGAATGGAATACAGATAAAGCAATGGAGACTACAAGTCACTCAAAGTCCCATTTAATTAGGTGCTTTGAAAATAAGTTCCCAGAACCTTCAGTCAATTCAGGATTTAGTGCAGAAAGCAGAAGATTCATGGTACTCTTTCAGAGGAGTTTTATTTGAGACCTCAGGTTGGCCTAGGGAAAATGGGACATAGGAAAAGAGAAAATATGAAGATTATAATGGACATACATACTTTTGCCAAAATAAGTGGGAAAAGTAGTTTTGCTTTACATTTTTAAATCATTAAGGCTATAAGATGGAGAAGGAAATGGCAACCCACTCCAGTGTTCTTGCCTGGAGAATCCCAGGGACGGGGGAGCCTGGTGGGCTGCCGCCTATGGGGTCACACAGAGTCAGACACGACTGAAGTGACTTAGCAGCAGCAGCAAGGCTATAAGAAAATTATTTAAAATAGAAATTTATTATTTCTATAATATGCAAAATGTAAAATAATTGATTTAAGTATAACATCACATTTCTAAACATTTCTTCCAAGCATATCTATATATATGACAGTTAAACACGTTGTCATCTCATGTGACTACGTTACTTTTCTATCTCTATAAAGTTATAACAAGTAATCCAACATTATTTTAACATTTTTTACCCTTTGGTAAGAAGTATGGGCAGTATAGCTCCTTCTAATATAGCCATTTCCCCTTAAATATAAAGAAGCCCTTTAAGTACTGATAAAATAAAAAAAGAAAATCTCTGACACATACTGAAGTGGGAAAAAAAAAGCATGTTTTACTTTTGTTACTACTTGCAAAAAAATTTAATGAGAGGGAAAGAGAGAGACATTCTGCTTATACATTCAGAAGGTATCTCTAGAATGACACTCAAAGAACTCGGTAACTGTGACTGCCTCCTAGGAGAAGAACTGAGAAACAAGTGAGAGAGACACTGCATGAAACTTTCTTTTATCTTTTGAATTGTGCAACTTAAGAATGTATAACTTATTCATAAAAATAAATTAATAAAAACTTTAAAAGAAATAGCCATTGGTACCACTCCAGTAAAAAATAAGAAAACAAAGTCATTTTATGAAGCACTATCTTGTGAAGCACTTTCTCTGTGTTCTTGCCTGAGAAACCCCACGGATAGAGAAGCCTGGTGGGCTATACAGTCCACAGAGTTGCAGAAGAGCTGGACATGACTTAGTGACTAAACAATAACAAAATGTATCCATCTTCCTAGAAAAAGCATTCTCACATAGCATATCCACAAATGTGTAAATTCAAGGATAAAGAAGTAAAAGCATTAAAATTTTTGAATGAATTCTTAACTTTCTATACATTACATAAGATAGCTCAAACTTTTACTTAAATAGCCATAGATAGACATTCAAATTTTCCTCCAAACAACTGAAAGAAATTACAATATTTTACATTAATCAAAAGAGGTAGAGATACGAACAGTACTAGTTTTGATACATTTACCTTGTGCCTTTGGTGGGATCTAATTTTAGCAAGAGTCATTTAACATATATAATTACTAAATGTATATACAGAAAAGTAGAAAATTAGCTTTCATAGCACAGTCTCAAAAATGATTAATGTAATCTTATTCAGTTAGTTTCCTTATCAAGAAGAAAAAACAACTCCATAAATAACCATCTAATTATAAGAATACAAATGTTATTTTATGGAGGAATGAGTAAATAAAGCTTCTTACAGCAAATTGCTAGTTACTGTATAGTTTCATATAAGATAAACTACGTTGTGATGAGTATAAAAATATCACTACTATAATCAAAAATTTTTGATCTTCGTGTGCAAAATGTGTTCTGGTTCAAAATTGTAAAAAAAATATTGTTATATGAAAAATAATTTAGCATTTAAAATTAAAGACACATAAGGAGACCCTCAGTTCAGTTCAGTCGCTCAGTCGAGTTTGACTCTTTGCGACCCCATGAATTGCAGCACACCAGGCCTCCCTGTCACTAACTCCCGGAGTTCACTCAAACTCACGTCCATCGAGAACGTGATGCCATCCAGCCATCTCATCCTCTGTCGTACCCTTCTCCTCCTGCCCCCAATCCCTCCCAGCATCAGAGTCTTTTCCAATGAGTCAACTCTTCTCATCAGGTAGTCAAAGTATTGGAGTTTCAGCTTTAGCATCATTCCTTCCAAAGAACACCCAGGACCAATCTCCTTTAGGATGGACTGGTTGGATCTCCTTGCAGTCCAAGGGACTCTCAAGAGTCTTCTCCAACACCACAGTTCAAAAGCATCAATTCTTTGGCACTCAGCTTTCTTCACAGTCCAATTCTCACATCCATACATGATTACTGGAAAAACTATAGCCTTGACTAGACAGAACTTTGTTGGCAAAGTAATGTTTCTGCTTTTGAACACGCTCTATAGGTTGGTCATAACGTTCCTTCCAAGGAGTAACTGTCTTTTAATTTCATGGCTGCAATCACCATCTGCAGTGATTTTGGAGCCCAGAAAAATAAAGTCTGACACTGTTTCCACTGTTTCCCCATCTATTTGCCATGAAGTGATGGGACAAAATGCCATGATCTTCGTTTTCTGAATGTTGAACTTTAAGCCAACTTTTTCGCTCTCCTCTTTCATTTTCATCAAGAGGATCAAGAGGCTTTTTAGTTCCTCCTCACTTTCTGCCATAAGGGTGGTGTCATCTGCATATCTGAGGTTATTGATATTGCTCCCAGCAATCTTGATTCCAGCTTGTGCTTCTTCTAGCCCGGCATTTCTCATGATGTACTCTGCACAGAAGTTAAATAAGCAGGGTGACAATATACAGCCTTGACGTACTCCTTTTCCTATTTGTAACCAGTCTGTTGTTCCATGTCCAGTTCTAACTGTTGCTTCCTGACCTGCATACAGATTTCTCAAGAGGCAGGTTAGGTGGTCTGGTATTCCCATCTGTTGAAGAATTTTCCACAGTTTATTGTGATCCACACAGTCAAAGGCTTTGGCATAGTCAATAGCAGAAATAGATGTTTTTCTGGAACTCTCTTGCTTTTTCGATGATCCAGCGGATGTTAGCAATTTGATCTCTGGTTCCTCTGCCTTTTCTAAAATCAGCTTGAACATCTGGAAGTTCATGGTTCACATATTGCTGAAGCCCGGCTTGGAGAATTTTGAGCACTACTTTTCTAGCATGTGAGATGAGTACAATTGTGCAGTAGTTTGAACATTCTTTGGCATTGCCTTTCTTTGGAATTGGAATGAAAACTGACAGGGAGTTGTATTTAGAAGAAGATCAAAGCATAATGAGTTGAGATATGACAGCAGTCAACTCTTCTACCTTAATATCCATGTTCTCCCAAAATGTTAACAATAAATAGATCCCTAGAACCCATGGACAGAGGCGCCTGGTAGGTTGCATTCCATGGGGCTGCTAGGAGTTGGACACGACTGAGTGACTTCACTTTCACTTTTCACTTTCATGCATTGGAGAAGGACATGGCAACCCACTCCAGTGTTCTTGCCTGGAGAATCCCAGGGACGGTGGAGCCTAGTGGGCTGCCATCTCCAGGGTCGCACAGAGTCGGACATGACTGAAGTGACTTAGCAGCAGCAGCAGCAGCATTAATTTAATGAAATGTAAAACATGTATTTAAGTAGTAACTTAGCTGAAGTCATATCCAGTGATGTCCCAAGAAAAATGTTACATAATCTTTTGAAAAATTCTTATCTAATACTATCAGCAGGAGATGCCTTTTAAATGTAAGTTTATACTTATATTTAAATAACTAAAAATATATATATATATACATATTTAACTTTATACACATGGACTCTATTGACCAAATAAAAGAATACAGTAAGTAAAAGGAGAAAAAGTATTTTGACCAAATCTGAATATTGGTAGTTTGTACCATTCTACATTCATCAAATAAAATTTAACATGTTACCATCATTATCTTCTGAAAAATTCTGAAATCTCTCTATACCTTGAAAATTGAAACATTTTACAATGCATAGGAAAAATAAAACTCTAAAACATGTTTATGTAAAATATTTTTTCACTTAAGGTTATAAAACTAAATATTTGCTCAAATATAAATTTTCCATTAATGTAGAGATTCTTGTAGTGTAAGAAAGATGGTTTTATATCGACTATTAGATTAGGTAAGAAAATATCTCAAGTGCTAACCATTTATTTTTCTTAGTAGTGGCTTCAATTTCAAATATGACCTCTTCTTTTTATTGGCTTATCCTGAAAAGTTGGTTTGCACAATGGAGTAAACCTTTTTGTGGCTGAAAATTATTCCTCATGAATTTAAATGGAAGTATTTCTATCTAGACAGAGGTCAAAGGTAAGAGAGAATCAAGGCAATTATTCTAAGAACTGGAGCAGGAAACCTTGCTAACCAGGAACTGAGTAGAAGTAGTAGGTCTGTGCTATTCCTAAGTCCTCAAATTTCATTAGTTTCACATCAACTGAATTAATGATTTATTCCATTTATTATAGGCTGTTAACGAATAGCCCAATTGACCATTTCCCTTCAGGAATTCTGGCCAAAGTAGAGGCCAGAAATACGAATGCCTACACAGTTCGTTTCGTCAGGCTTACTATAGGTGACAGCTTGAACACTAAAGAACAGTCAGAAAAATTGAACTTATATGGCACAGTCTGGCTCAGTGTCTGGAAAAAACTGGCTTGCGTCTTGACCACAAGTTGTTAAAGACTGCACTCATAGACATTCTTCGTATGGTTCTACAGTGAATGAAAAAGGTACAGGAAAATAAGCAAAGCCCCTCTAATAACACAGCACCTACCAAAAACTCTATAGAGTTCTAGTAGTCTAAGCAACTATACTGTACAAATTTTCTAGCATCTGGCAAGAGGAGGATGGGAGGAAATGTTAAATAGGTGTCATGGCACTTAAACTTTGTTAACTTTATTATAGTAAAGAACAGAGATGAAATTGTGCACAGAATCACTGCCTATGGTGAATGAAGCAGATGAAGACCTTCAGCACGACTGAGGGGGAATCTAAATCACATATAAATGGTGGTAGTAAATGCAAGGTAACATAATACTATCAGATGTATATTTAGTTAATACATATCTATCATATGCCACTATTTTGTGTGTTTTCAGTGAGGGCACCTTATGATTTTCCATGTAAAAATTATTTCTTTAGGTAACATTTAAACTCCTTTTACTAAAAAGAAAGTTTTCTTGTAAAAATGAGAACAAAAAACCACCTGTAACAAAAGCTTAAATATGAATGCCTTTTAAAAAGTGTAAATTAATATGTGCAACTGATACTAGGAATCGATGGTTTCTTTTTTAAGAAAGTTTTTTCCCTATTTCCAGGTGGTGTAAGTCAATGATTTTAAGTTAGTTTAATTTACCAATTAATATAATAAAAATTGCACTGTATTTGTGTAATGGATAACTTAAAGAGTCATGCCCCTTTTTACACTCTATATAGGAAAGAAAGAAAGAAAATCAAGCTATAAAATTTACCCTGTCAAAATCTGTACCTGTATACACATAACCTGAAATAATCAACTTAGTTATCTCAGTAGTGATAGCACTAGCAAATTTAGTAAACCTATATCCAGCTCATGAGGATGTTTAACAGAAAGCTAGAAATCAATGTGAAGGCAAGCAGGAATGTCTGGGGAAGGGGAAACAGGAGCGGGTGTGGGATGGAGTGGTGATAAGCCAGCCTGAGAGAGGTGGATGAAATGAAAGTGGGAAAGGGACTCTTCCTCTCCATTTTCCCAGATTTCCTAAGGCCTTCGTAAGCGGCAAGTACTTCCCTTTCCACTGAAAATACTGTCTGGGTGACCTTTATGAGGAGCGTTATAAAGTACTGGCACCTAATCTATCGCCTTTCCTTTTATGGTAAATTTAGTTATTTTACATCCAAAATATTGTACAATTCCTTTGTAAATATGATTTTAAAGCTGAAACGAAATTAGGAAATCATTTAGTCTAACTAATCCCTTATTTCATTGACAGGAGAACTGAGGTCAAGAGAATCTATGATTTAGTTTCTGATCTACATAAATATACTGATGTTACTGAAAGGTTTAGAAATGCCGTATTGAGTGTTATTAAAAGCAAGAGGGAAATGGATATTAGAAATGCTTCAAAAATACAAAGAAAAGAATGGAACATCTATTCTGATGTTAGTAGGAAAGAGTTAACTAAAAATAAAGGGCTTTAAAGACAGATTAGGGAAAAGATACTAAATGATGAAGGTATGAATACATGGTAATCATTACAAACAGAAAATATATATAGAAAATACTTACCAAGTATATATTATATCATGAAGAAAATCCACAAAGTGAAAAATGTAAAGCCTCTCATATAATTATTTTCTATTTGTTTCTATTTCATTATAAGAACAAATTATATGGTAGGAGTATAGAAAAGGGGTACATGCACTTAAGCCAAATTTCCAGGCCCCTTTTATATGAAACAACTGTAAGACCAATTCCATTTCTACTTTAGCTAGGTGGTTCTAAATGATTATTCTCCCTATCCTTAGCTGAAGTAAAAAGGAAAGACCAGGTTACAGAGTTTGAGGACATCAAAAACTGCACAGGTTTTTATTACTATTTCTATCATAGCTTTTTAGCACATTAAAATGTCTTGTGTCAAAATAAACATACTTATTAAATTTTAAAAACTTGAAAACTCAAATATGTATTTGTGTTCCTAAGTTATTATTTGCTCACACCTATGATCAGAGCCGAATTATTAAATGTTTTTCACTGGAATGAAAATGAAAGTGGCAAAGGACTCATCCTCCCCATTTCCCCAGCTTTCCTAAGGCCTTGATAAGTGGCAAGTACTTCCCTTTTCACTGAAAATTACTGTGTAGATGGCCTTTGTCAGTGCTCCCCAAAGTGTCCCTCTGGTTCAATGTAAAATAACTTCACATATGGGTAAGCATGTCTAATTTTACTCTAAAGTACAGATTTTAACATACATTAGAAAAAGTTACATGCTAAAACTTCCCAACACATTCTTGCCCCGGCCCAGTGTTTTGTTTTGTTTTTTCTCTCTAAAGAGAAAAGTGTACGGAAGAAGCCACCAAGAAGCTGAATTAAACAAATAAAAACTTAAGATACTTACTGTCGCTGGGGAAGCCCGAGTGGTATGTGTCACCGAGTGTCCAGAATTCTCCATTGAGTTGCCGATCAGATAGGTTCCTCCAGAGCTGCTGATGAGTTGTCCTCCTGTGACGCCCATCTGAATCCCACCGGTGCCCACCATACTGTGAGATGAGACCACGGTAGTCACCTGTGCAGAGCTCCCTTGAGTATCAAAGTAATTCCCTCCAGTGTTTTGGCTGTACATCTGTGTTTCTGTGTAAGGGTAAGTTGTTGTTCGGCTTTAGAAGAAGAAAAGAAAGAAATTTATTTATATCATCTTATTGTTTTTCCAGGGTGAATATATGTTTAAAATATATCAGCTTAGCCTTTGGGACATGGTGAGTTTTGTATTTTTTGTGAAACTTCATTCCCAGAAATAGCTGGGCTTACTTTCCAAATTAAAGGTACATTTATTTATAAGTACCTCAACACTTTTCTGCACAGTAGAGTTTTTGCCACTATTAGGGCCTACCTCAAGTACATAAATAAGCTTAGGTCTTGTCCCTTCAAGAAATCCTGCTGTGTGACTTCTTAAATTTCTTATAAAACTTTCTGCAAATCCCAGTTTTAGGAAAGCTGGGATCTGGAATGAAGAGGGGTTGACAAGTCAGCTCCCCAAACTACTTCACACTGCTGGTGACTTGCAGGAAACCTCCATGACTAAGGTAGTGTGCATAAATCTCTTTCTAACCACTAGGCAGGATCTTGAGCAAAGCATGGGCCCTAAATCCCTAACTCTTTCTTCTTTACACTCAAGCTTCTCCTCAATGAGATGACTGTGCTACCTCATGTCCTCATTTTCTGCTTCCCAACAATAGTCAAGCTTCTGCCCTTAGCCTTTCACTGAAAATGCTTTTAATAAGGTCACTTGTGACCTCGTCTAAATACCAAGCTAAAAGGCTGCTGTCAGTCCTCATCTTTCTTGACTTATCTGCAGTACAATGTTGTTGACTATGCCATGTTGCCCTTTCCCTCCTTGCCCTGTTCTGATTAAGCAGCTTGTTTGATGGATTTATTTTTAATTTTCAATTGACTATATCATACATTTTAACATGACTTTTGTTTTTATTTTGCAATTAGTGTAGGCTCTCAAGAAGTTTCAAAAATAGTAGGAAGGTGTAAAATACTTTTCTTTTAAAAAATTCAAACATCAGATTAAAATTCCCAGTGTTTTTGGTCATTCTCTTCAACACTACATCTCAGAGTGAGCCAGTACTGACAATTTGGTGTAGCTGTCTGTGGACATTTCAATGTATATGCAAGGTCTTTCTGTTTTAATCTTTCTTGTTCATTAGTTTCTATGGCATTTCTCTTTCACCTTTTAATTTTTTTAACCACAGTGTTTCAAGAATCTTTTGGAGGCTCAATTATTTTTTGGCATATTAAATAGTAATTTTCTGAGGTCTCCAATTTTAGCTCTTATCTTTTCTCTCTTTTATTCAGACCAAACACTTTGATCATATACTACATGACCATATTCATGCTTATAAGTTTATACCTCCACTTCTAGTTTTACTTTTGTTGTTGTTCAGTTTCTAAGTTGTGTCTGAATCTTTGTGACCCCATGGACTACAACACGCTAGGTTATACTTTAAGAGTTTTAAATCTAGATTTCTGAGAGTCACTTAAGTATCTCTGCTTGGGAACCCCTGATATTTGGGAGGTCTCCTATGTAAAAGTGAAGGTATACCTAAAAGGGAATTCTTTTCTCTCCTGCTCTTTTTCCTATATTCCCCCCTCTCAGCAGAGGGCAGCACCACAACACTCAGCTTTGGAAATTATTGCTAATTCTTCTTGCTCAGGACTTCCTAGTTTGCTCAGTGGTAAAAGAATCTGCCTGTCACTGTAGAAGGCGAGGAGATGCAGGTTCGATCCCTGGGTCGGGAAGACTCCCTCGAGGAGGAAATGACAACCCACTCCAGTATTCTTGCTTAAAAAACAAACAAACAAACAAAACTATGGACTGAGGAGCCTGGCAGGCTGCAGTCTATGGGGTTGTAAAGAGGCGGATGTGACTGAGCGCATGCATACTTTTCTTGCTCAGATTGACATCAGTCCTACTAACTTTACCTCCGAAACAATTCTCCAATTCTCCTTTCCATTCTTGTACTCACTGCCTTAACTCATAATGAGTGAGTAAACTGAAGTGAAAGTCTCTCAGTCGTGTCCGATTTTTTGTGACCCCATGGACTATACAGTCCATGGAATTCTCCAGGCCAGAATACTGGAGTGGTAGCCTTTCCCTTCTCCAGGGGATCTTCCCAACCCAGGGATCAAACCCAGGTCTCCCACATTGCAGGTGGTTCTTTACCAGCTGAGCCACAACGGAAGCCCAAGAATATTGGAGTGGGTAGCCTATTATTCCTTGTCCAGCGGATTTTCCCGACCCAGAAATCCAACCAGGGTGTCCTGCATTGCAGGTGGATTCTGTACCAACTGAGCTATCAGCGGTCCTTTAACTCATAATATTCTCCATTAAAATTGCCTTCTAACTAGTTTTCCTTCCTCTATTTGGTTCTCTTCCAATCTATCTTCAACTCTGATGCCAGGGGAATATTTCTAAAAGGAAGATAGGAAAATTAAGCTTTTCTTAAAAACTTTCCTGTGATTCTCTCTTGCCTTGGGAAGAAATTCACAAGCTTTGACCTGTCTTCTCAGGGCCAATGCCGGCACAAGCTCCGGATTTGGTACCAGCCATGTTTTCAAATGAGTCTTTGCTTGTACCACACTGACCTTGATGCTGATCTCCTGTAAAGCACTAGCTTCTCTTGCCTCCCTGCTATGTTGTGTGGGGCTTCCCCTGTCTGGAAGGCCTTTGCATGTCTGCACCTCTCTTCCTTCACCTAAGTCAGCCTTGAGCTCTCAGCTCAAGCATCGCTTTATCTCAGAATCACTCCTCTACACCCCTGTATTCTATAGCCACTCCTTACAGGACTGTCAGGTTTCCTCTCTGTACTTTCCCAACACATTGCACACACCTGAAATACTACCCTCAATGCACTGTTAATTTCCTTACGTCTTCATGCTCCCATGAAATTATGGGAGCATTCATTCCCATCTGTACCCTCAACACTTAACATAACTATTGCTACGTAGTGGGCTCACTAATCAACAAATAAAATAGGACTCTACTTAAAAGTTATTTGGCATAATGGTCACTTTCATAAATTTCTAAAACATACATTCCTTTTTTGCAGTTTTGTTAGAGCATGAGAAATCAGGCTAAACTATTTCAAGATTTTTCTGTACTGTTTAAAATAGGTCATTTAACCCATTACAAATCATATTTATATTGCAATTTCTAATGCAAATTTCAGTAAAATAATAAGAGTGCTCCAAAAGTATTCAACACTGGGTAAAGTTACTGCTTTCCAGAAAAAAACCACCACAGATCCAGGTATAAATTTTAGTTTGGGATGATGACAGAAACAACTCCATAGAGAATACTTTTTGTTGTTTTTTTTTTACACATAGAAAAGTATCATTTAAAATACACATTTCTTCTCAATACTGCTGTATTTTCCAACTGGAAATCTCATTTATATATTTCTTTCAGTATATACTTATTTTAATAAAACAGCCATGTTGATTTTAAATTTGGATAAAAGGAGAAATGAGTTCATCTTATGTCCCCTAAATATGACAGTGACCCTATTTAGCTGTACTTAACACAATCTGATGTTGGTATTTAAGTATAATCAAGTAAGATGTACAAACAGATACAGAGAAATAAACACTGACAGATGCACGAAACTGTGTCCACTTTCCTTTTCACAGTCTGAACAAAACCTTTAAGTATGCTTTCCAGTAGCAAGTTGATTTTACAAGTAAATCATATAATAATAGCTATTAATAGCTAAATTTACTATTTACTATGCAACAGGCACGATCTTATGTGCTTTTCAGGTATTAACTCACTTAACCTTCATTACAACTTTATGAGATAGATACTGTTATTTCTATTTGCAAAGACAAGGCGAATATTTGGAGGTCTAGATAGATTAAACAGCTTTATCCAAAGCACATAGCTGGTAAAAAACTGGATTTGGAATATGTACTTAGCCCATTCTCTCAAATATTTCATCACATTAAAATAATTTAACTTTTAAATATGTCAATGATATTTATCAATGACTATTGTGGAACAGTCACAAAAGGTGGTACAGGTAACATACAAACTTTCTATTGCTATTTAAGAGTTTCTTATATTTTAGCTAAAAGATGATGCTGTTAAAGTGCTGAACTCAATATGCCAGCAAATTTGGAAAAATCAGCAGTGGGCACAGGATTGGAAAAGGTCAGTATGCATTCCAATCCCAAAGAAAGGTAATGCCAAAGAATGTTCAAACTACTGCACAATTGCACTCATCTCACATGCTAGCAAAGTAATGCTCAAAATTCTCCAAGTGAGACTTCAATAGTATGTAAACTGAGAACTTCCAGATATTCAAGCTGGATTTAGAAAAGGCAGAGAAACCAGAGATCAAATTGCCAACATCTGCTGGATTATAGAAAAAGCAAGAGAGCTCCAGAAAAACATCAACTCTACTTCACTGACTACCCTAAAGCTTTTCACTGTGTGGATCACAACAAACTGTGGAAAATTCTTCAAGAGATGGTAATACCATACCACCTTACCTGCCTCCTGAGAAATCTGTATGCGGGTCAAGAAGCAACAGTTAGAACCAGACATGGAACAATGGACTGCTTCACAATTGGGAAAGGAGTACGTCAAGGCTGTATATTGTCACCCTGCTTATTTAACTTATATGCAGAGTACATCATGAGAATGGCTGGGCTGGAAGAATCACAAGCTGGAATCAAGATTGTTGGGAGAAATATCAATAACCTCAGAGCTGCAGATGACATCACCCTAATGGCAGAAAATGAAGAGGAACTAAAGAGCCTCTTGATGAAGGTGAAAGAAAAGAGTGAAAAAGCTGGGTTACAACTCAGCATTCAAAATACTAAGATCATGGCATCTGGTCCCATCACTTCATGGCAAATAGATGGGGAAACAATGGAAACTGTGATAGACTATTTTCTTGGGCTCTAAAATCACTACAGATGGTGACTGCAGCCATGAAATTAAAAGATGCTTGCTCCTTGGAGGAAAAGCTATGACAAACCTAGACAGCATATTAAAAAGCAGACATTACCTTGCCAACAAAGATCCATACAGTCAAAGCTATGGCTTTTCCAGTAGTCACGTATGGATGTGACAGCTGGCCCATAAAGAAGGCTGGGTGTCTACGAATTCATGCTTTTGAACTGTGGTGTTGGAGGAGACTCTTGAGAGTCCGTTGGACTGCAAGAAGATCAAACCAGTCAATCCTAAATGAAATCAATCCTGAGTATTATTGGAAGGACTGATGCTGAAGCTCCAATACTTTGGCCACCTGATGCAAAGAGCCGACTCATTAGAAAAGACACTGATGCTAGAAAGATTGAAGGCAGGAGGAGAAGGGGACAACAGAGAACAAGATGGTTGGATGGCATCACTGACATCACTGACTCAATGGACATGAGTTTGAGCAAGCTCCAGGAGATGGTGAAGGACAGGGAAGCCTTGCATGCTGCAGTCCAAGGGGTCACAAAGAGTCAGACACGACTGAGCCAGTGAACTACAACTACACTTTGCTAACTGTTTATCAGTACCCCACTACTCTCCTATCTTACTCTGGATGGGATCTGCAGAAGATGTACTTGCAATGGTAAAGAAAGAGAGATGGAAAAGATCAGACTATTTTGGAGGATATTTACCATTGCACACAAAGACTTTGGAAGTTCTATGATCGTAGAAGTTGTAGTTCTATTGTAAGAGCATCATTCCAAGGAGTTTAAATCGCACCATTTTCTGGGCATGACTCCTTTATATAATTAGTCCTCAGTGAACAATAGCAATACAAATAAATGCATCACAGATATATATAAAATCTCTATGGCCCTCAAGTCAGCATAAAAATATGGCAGCAAAGAGCTTTGATTTTCATACTTCCCCCTAGCTGGAGATGATTCATTAGCTAAAAAATGAGCAAAGAACAGGAGAAGAGTGAAAGTCACTAAACAGTATGTCTAATCCATAAGCTATGTTCAATACCCACTCATGACCCATGGGACTGAGGAGAAAGCTTGTGTAAGCACACACAGGGGTAAAGACTGGTAATTTCCAGGGGGGAAAAGGGCACAATTATATTTGTAGATGAAGTGTCACAAACTGTTGCTGAATTTGTCTCTGGCACTTAAATACTTGCAATGTGGAAGAGAGGAGACTTTTCAACACTGGACTGGGTAACAGAGGCAGACCTCAATGTCCTCAGCCATTGCTCTTCAAGAGTAAGAAGGTAAGTACTAACTCAGTTGCTGGAGGCCTTTCTGGAGCCAGAGCCAGAGTCAGGCAGAAATTAATTCCTTAGTATCTTTTTAGTTTTAAATGCTCTAAGCTCCTGGATAAATTCTGAAGAAATTTTGTTTAAAAAAAGAAGTGCCAACAACAAAAACAAACAGTTCTTTCTTAGGAACTAGAAATAATGATTCTAATTCTGATACCTAAGATCAGCTGTCTTTCATACTGCTATAATGAATACATAAGAGTTATTGCTTGCACACTATTTACCCCAGAAATCCCCAAGACATATGTTTGAGAAAATTACTCAATTTTTGGCATATCAGATTGAAAGCAGCTAACTATTTCTGACTGTACACTCCTGAAACAACTAAATTCCCAAGCAATTCTGTTCACATTTGAAACATGCCTGTTTGTTTGTTCTTTATTGACTGCCACAGACTGTTTTAAAAATACTATGTCATATTATTCTATAACAGAAGAGAAATCTTTCCATTGTTCTGCATATGTATCCAGTAATGAATGTAAACACACAGACATGCCCATACTTGCTGATGGAAAGTTCTTCATAGCTGAAGGTATTATCAGGTTCTGTGTAAATGTCAGGACTCTGATCCACTGAATTCAGTGAACTAGTGCTGTTGCATCCCGTCACACCTCAGCATATACCTTGGCTAAGCATGACCCTGAATATTTACTCCTTGCTTACTCACTGCAATGATTATGTCAATTTACTTGAGTTATAACCAATTTTTCTGTTTTCGTTATCTTCAGGTGTCTTATCCATAAGTCCAGATATATAATATCTCTAAATTATGCATTTTGTGTTTTACCTAGGTTTTGAATATCCTCTCACCAATAAGCTAGTCAACTACAAAATAAAGCAATGGTATGAAAAAAAGGAAATTAAGATAATAAAATATCTTACAAATTTCATACCATAAAATTCAATATGAAGATAAAATGTAGTAATGTTGATCATTATAATATCTTACATGGGTACAATGTTTTTATTGCTTTCAGGCTACTCTGTACATATTCTTTTGATAAATATTTACGGCATCTGGGGAAAAGGAACATGACCTCTACTCATATAAAGGTTACATAACATAAGAAATAGGTGGTCAAAAATAAAAAAGGAAATAAGATCATTAGATATTTTGTTAAACCTATAGTAGAGAAAAACAGCATATTAATGGAAGGGCACATATTAGATCAAGTAATCAAGTGCTGTTACTTTCCCAGAAAAGATATTTAGGTTGAAACTAGAGGATGAAAAGAAGTCAGTTTTATGAAAAACAGGAGGAAAGATGTATCGAGAAGATAGTGTAGCATGGACAAAAGTCATGCCACAGGGAAGATCCGGTATTTAGGAATAAACTAGAAGTCTAGAGTGGGCGTTTAAAATGAATGAGAAGGACACTAGAAAAAAAAATTAGGTTTAAAAAGTAGGTGAAAACTAAACTTGTAAGTAGTGTAAACAAATTTTTTCATGGGTCATGATCTGCAATTTAATGGGTCACACTAGCATTAAAAAAGAGACTAGACAACATCAGAACATATTATACTTAGGAGGATAAGAATTATTTTGAGAAGCTTTTTTTCTGTCATATGCATATGCAGCGTGTGTGTGTGCCTATGTATATTTAGCTGAGTAAAAAACTGCACATCTAATTTTCTCACTGGAGATGGTTTTTTAAAAAGCTTGAAAGACATCATGATGGACCACAGAATGAAGTTTGGATGTTATTTTAAGCTGGGATAGGAGTTCAAGGAGGTAAGGGAATGTTCCAGGCAGAGAAACAATCTATAGAAAGGCCTGAGGTCAGAGAGGTAACAGGAGACCATGAGAAAAGGGAGTGGCAATCAGAGCACACTGCTATAGTCAGAACATGTAAGATGATTCTGAAACATGTTCATTAGATATAATAACAGGACGTGATCTTACTGCAAGGTGTTTCCATGTAGTGATAGCAGTATATGTCTGATGGGACAGACTGAAGAAATAACTAAAGGCAGTCAGAATGAGTAAGTTTTAAATATTTTCAAAAAGTTTGGGAGCTAGGAGAGTATGAGAATGGGGAGACCTGTTGTTAAGGACAGAGGTACATGATTTCATGGAATCTTCATTAAGTCAGCCACACAGGTTGCACAGTCCTGACTGGAACCCAGTGGCGGCAGGGGCCAACAGTGTTTGAGAGGGTTGTGGTCGTGCGGTGTTCTGACTGGACAACTCCTAGCAAGCGGTTTTGTCTTTGGTCTAGCTAATGTTTAACAATGCTTGTACCTATTTTTTTTTCAGCTTGTTTCTTCAGACTTCCTGAAAATTCTGAGTCACAAATATCTTTCAATAAATTATTTGTTTTGCTTAAATAAGCTAGACTTGGTTTCTGCTGCTTGAAACCAAGAACTCTGCCTTATATAGTTTTACATTGTGAAGTTTTTGTGAAAGTCACCAAAGCCCTACATGGAAGTAGCTACATTATTTGGAATCTTCAACAAATTGCTTTCAGGTGGTACATAATCTCTGGTTGGCTAGCATGAAACAATATTGTTGAGTTTTGAAGCAGATTATTTCTTAAATGCTCCAAGTCACACTGAAGGCAGAAGACAGCATAAATAAAGAAAGCAGCCTCTCTCTCTCAATTATAGAAACACCATACAACCATTTCTTCTAAGCAGAGAGCATTTAAATGATAATAAGAATGCATAATTTTACCTGAAAATCCTGAGACTATTTCACTGAAAGAGAAAATATGAACTTGAAGAATATCCTTTTTAAGGTTCTTTATTAATCAAGAAGCAACAATTAGAACTGGAAATGGGACAACTGACTGGTTCAAAACTGGGAAAGGAGTATGATGAGGCTGTACAGTGTCACCTTGCTTATTTAACTTATATGCACAGTACATCGTGTGAAATGCTAGGCTGGATGAAGCTCAAGCTAGAATCAAGATTTCTGGGAGAAATAACAATAACCTCAGATATGTAGATCATACCACCATAATGGCAGAAAGTGAAGAGGAACTAAAGAGCCTCTTGATGAAGGTGAACAAGGAGAGTGAAAAAGCTGGCTTAAAATTCAACATTCAAAAAACAAAGATCATGGCATCCAGGCCAACTACTTCATAGCAAAAAGATGGGGAAAAGGTGGAAACAGTGACAGGTTTTATTTTCTTGGGCTCCAAAATCACTGTGGATGGTGACTGCAGCCATGGAATTAATAGGCACTTGTTACTTGGAAGGAAAGCTATGACAAACCTAGAGAACATATTAAAAAGCAAAGACATCACTTTGCCAACAAAGGTCCATATAGTCAAAGCTATGGTTTCTCCAGTAGTCATGTACAGATGTGAGAGTTGGACCATAAAGAAGGCTGAGCACGAAGAATTGATGCTTTTGTATTGTGGTGCTAGAGAAGAATTTTGAGAATTCCTTGGACAGTGAAGAAATCAAACCTGTCAATTCTAAAGGAAACCAACCCTGAATATTCATTGGAGGGACTGATGCTGAAGCTGCAATACTTTGGCCACCTGATGCAAAGAGCCAGCTCCCTGGAAAAGACCCTGATGCTGGGGAAGAATGAGGGCAAAAGGAGAAGGGGGCAGAGGAAGAGATGGTTAGACAGCATCAGTGACTCAAACCCTAAGAGACAGTAAGAGATAAGGGAGCCTGGTTTGATGCAGTCTATGGGGTCACAAAGAGTAAGACATCACAGCAACTAAACAACAATTAATCAATTAAAAAGTATATGGAAAGGATAACTGGATGGCTTCAGAAAATACCCTATTATTTTCTTTTTGAATAAATCTACTAATTGTCAATATAGCATTAATGTACCACCTCCTAAAGTATACGACGCCATGTTATTACATATGATTCAGATGAGAGTTCTGTGATCAGTTTTTAAAACACCGTGTTTCATTCCTAGGGGATTTCTCAGAATCTTTAAAAAACAAACAGAAATTTAGAGTCCTCAAAAGAAGTTCATGTAGTGTTTTTCTGCTTGTGTGATTACAGAACTTTTTTAGAGAACTAACATTTTATGAAACACATTTGATAAATTCTCTGTTGAGTTTGATAAATCTGTAATTGAAAGATTATGAGAATGCTTCCCATTGGTCAAGTCTTATTGCAATGGAAACCCACATAATGAAAACCTTAACATTTTAAAACACTGATCATCTCTAACCAGGGGATAATCTTCAAAGAGTGGTTGATAAGAGAAAACTGCAAGTGTTTTCAAAAGATATTTCTTAGTTTGGACAAGATATAGTATGATGTCTTTATTTCCACTTTGACTAACATGATGGAGTAAGTGGAGGAAGTGAGATTCAAAACACGGAGATGGGAAAGAAAAAAAAAATCATCATTAAAAAAAACTGATTTCTCAGTTACATCAAAAAATTTCAACTGAATGGGACTCTCTCTACATGGTATGCAATGTTTCCCAGCTAGTTTCATTACAGTAGTCTAAATTATTAAATACCATAAATTATAAGAATCTATAGCAATGGACAAGCCTATGAACCAGCCCAGTAAAAAATATTCTTGGGAAAACTATTGCCAGGAAATACGTAAATGTGTGTTCCCACAGAAGTAATGATAAATAGGAACAAGAATGAATTAGATTACCTTCTCCCTTGAGTAAAAAGCTATTCTACTCCAGCACTCAGTACTGAAAGGCAGTTTCAGCTGAAATGTATGTTCACTCACTGTCTCCCATTAATAACAGTAATTGTCCATAGTCACAGAGAAAAAAAGTAAACACGTTAGTATCATCAAATTATAAGGATTAAACATTTTTATAAGCGATGACACGTATCTGTGAGGGCTATCATCACCTCTTGAGTCAAACCCTGTGCATTATGGCTACTTGGCAAGGCTGCTGGTGACAGGAGCAACAGCGAACCAGGATTTACTAACCATGCACAGGCTGCAAGGTTGTGGATGCGTGGAAGTTAATGATAAAGATCAGCATCCCGATCTGGGAGAATAAGTAGCAAAAAGCACTTGTTACCACACAGAAGTGGGACTCTCTTGATCTGAGTCAGGGATCAAACACTAGCTGGCTATTAATGCATGGTGCTGAAAATTAATGTGGACTACTCTTTTCTAACACACATGGAAGTGCATCAAATATAGAGTAGAAAGACTCTAAAATGAACTTTAGAGAAAAAACTGTACATAGTTAAATGTCAGCACTGCAAAATTACAGAAAGATTGAAATAGCTTAAGCTGAAAATTTTTCTTGTTTTATTTTAAAAAGATGTTCATAGTCCTCTAGCTACTAAAATGTTGAGTGTAATTCATGGCAACGCAATGTTTCTTTAGTAAAAATGAAAATGATGCTACAGAATCTTTAGTCAGAAGCACCAAAACTGAAATTATAATGAAAGGTTTTAAGGATGCATCTTCTTTATCCTGACCAAGGGTGCACGTTTCTGACATAATTAGCTGGAGTTGAGGATATAATCTGGGCACACACAGACTGGATCAAAGCTAATTGGACTTTGTGGCAAATGAACTCGTGACCTAGACCTCATTAGTCATGATCTAACTAACTGAGTTTGAGGGCCACAGAAAATATATGTTGGCACAGGATATTTACTTTGAATTATTTCTGCACTTAATGGGCCCTATAATTTCAAAGAGTCAACTTTTAGAGATGTTGTTTGTCTAACATTTTGTGAATGAATGAATTCACTGATCTCATATTTACGCATATAGAAGACCCTAGTATCAGTAGTGCGATAGCTTTAAAAGGCACAAGGCAATATGCAGAATTCAGAAAAAAAAATAACTAGAGAGCAAAACTGTATAGTAATAACTAATGTTTAGTGAGTGTTTTCAATTTCTCAGAAGCTATACAAAACACTTTGGATAAACTATCTCCATATTTCATAAACGAAGAGTGAAGCAGGCTGTGTTATCTTTTACAAAATCACACACTAGCAATCACCCTATTCTACTTTGGGCCAATGATAAATGACTGTGATAGATACAACAAAGTTAATTTTCTCAACACCCATTCCAACTATCCTTTTCCTTTGCTGTCATCTACCATATAGACACAAAAGCTACAAACCTGCATTCCTAGATTCCTCTGCAGCGAATTACTTTGTTACACAGTTATGGCCAATGAAATATAAACAAAAAGGGAGCTAGGGGTTTCTGGGAAAGCCTGGGTGTGTGTACACACATATTTATATGTATATACACATATACAATGTATCTTCTTTTTCCACCTTCTGTCTTCTTGTTGTCTGGAATACAGCTGTGATGGCTGTTACCAAAGCAGATTTACTACCATCCCAGCAAATCTCTGCCCTGATATCCCTGAGCTGCTAATGTCAGCAACAGACTGAGAGGAAGTACCTTTGTGGATGTTTCTAAATGCTCATTTCCTGTCATCTTTTGGTAGCTTAGCACTAAGCTGGCTCAGGTGGTCTGAGTTAATCTTAATGGAAGAACAGGCTGGGGGACCTGAACTTTAGAGGCAGCCACTCCTCCCTAGATAAGAAAGCCATGTTTTTTCTACTAAATAACCAGTTAATGTTCACTACCCCTACTCCCTAGAAATACGGAGCACTCTGTGAGGCCAGAGATCTACTGAAGCAATTTCCACAGTATCGTCCAGTCTTACTAGAGGTATCTGCTGTATGCCAGCTTGTAAGATCTCTTCAATAAGGCTTATTTCATATTTGCACACATAGTGCTAGTTACTTGTACAATATGCTAACTCTGGCTGTTTTTGACAAAAATAAAAGCCCTAATTTGTTTAAATCTGTCATTTTTTTTGGTTTCTTAGCTGACTGGTTGCAGTAATAAACGTAAGGTAAAACGTTATGGAATAGAGAGTGATAATGTATAGCCCTCCAGTGGGGTCTGCTAAGGCATTACCTAGGATGTCTTTGAATTAGGAGAACAAACTAGGTAGAAAATGGTACTTGCTTAAACAAAGACAGAAAATATAATGACTTTACTCTGAGGTTCTGGAAGGAAATATGCTACAAACAAGGATGCAGCAACAATACAACTGAGTGACCTCCAGCAGTGTCTAGAAACCCATTTATCTTCCCTGATACCATAAAGGACCAAGTGGCAGGCATCCTCATTTTTTTTTTTTTTGGTCTAAATGCCAATAAGAGTTTAGATTTATGGTAGAGATTCCAAAAACAGGCTCCAGAATGTCCTGGCCTTATACAACAAAGAGGTAAAGAATATTCACAGTGTGTCTAATATATATAAAGTGTTATAGATTCACTAGAGTAACAGAAATGTGCTGATCCTTCATCATGTGCCCTTCACCTGCTGCTAAGTCACTTCAGTCGCATCCGACTCTGTGTGACCCCATAGATAGCAGCCCACCAGGCTCTCCCATCCCCGGGATTCTCCAGGCAAGAACACTGGAGCGGGTTGCTATTTCCTTCTCCAATGCTTGAAAGTGAAAAGTGAAAGTGAAGTCGCTCAGCCCTTCACCTAAACTGATGTAAATAAAATAACAAAATGACAACAATTCCCATTCAGGAAGAGTTCTTCTTAGTATGATAAATATATATAAGAATTCGTTGCACCATGGTGGAACTAAGAGTCTGGGTACATTGCTATTTTTACTGTACAGGGGACAAATAAGTTACCTGCAGAGGAGGGCCAAGGTTCACGACACAAAGGAGGATGTGACATGTCAGTCTACAAAGATATTGCTATACTGGGGTAGTGGTTTGGGAACAGAAGAGAGAAGCAGAGAATGATATTCCAGCAGAGGAAACAAACCACGTGTCCAATAATACAGAGGCATGAAAGGGGAAACAAGTACAAAATTGGTTGTTCCTAGAACAGATGGAAGATGAAGCCAGGGAGATAAGAAGGGGGCGGGGACCAAGACAGACAAACACATTTTACTTTATAGCTAATATAGGTTCTAAAGGCAGTGGTGCTGTAGGCAGATTCAGTGCCCAAAAGCAATAAGAAAAAGAGAGACGAGTCAAGATCAATGAAGAACTTTCAGTTTTGTATCATCTATTGTAAACCAGGTCCTGTGCAAGCTGTTTTACATACTCTGCCTTAAATCCTCATAATAATCCAGTGACAGTAAGTTTATTATCCTCCCACTTTCCAGGAAAGAATAATAAAAGCACAGAATAGTTGAGTACCTTGACCATGATTATAAAACTAATAGATAGTTAAACCAGGATTTTAAGATGTTTAGCTATAATAAGAATAAATGCACTTTCTACATACTACACACACTTCTGCCGTGAGATTTATTGCAGTGAAACAACAACAAAAACCACACAAAAATCCCTGCTCCTCATGGAGCTTACAGGTTGGTGTCATGGGGGTCTATGAAATCACCCAAGGAAACATTAGGTGCAGTAAGAATTAAGAAAGCAGAGATTCTCAACCTAAGCCACAGCAGCCTGGGGCAGAAGAGTCAATAAGAGAATCTGAATTCATTACAGACTGGGAGATCTAACAGATTGGAAATGAAAACCTGTGGGAAATGAAAACAAATGTGGTGACTTATAACAGTTCTTAGTCCCTTTATAATAACATCTTGAATCTCAAAGTGGCTGAAAAACTAATGAAAAAAATATACAAACTGACATTATTGTTGATGCAAAGGAGATAGAATGAGAGTTGGGGAGGGAGGGGAAGTTCAGACAGGAAAATAAGATTTATTGAGTATTTGGCACTTTTACATAGAGTAGTTAAGTACCTCATTTAATAAACACACACACACACACACACACAAAAAACCTCCTCCTAATCTACTAATACAGTAGATTTATATTACTTTACAGAAGACACACAAAAATTCACCTTATTGATAAAAACAAAAAGCATGGATTTTAGAAGGTATTATTATGATACAGAAATCACCAACAAGGGGGTATGTTTTTCTCAACCAAGAGAAAATCATTCATGGGTACAACAATTTAAAATTTTAAAATATTCTACTGGGGTAGAAATTTTAAAATATTTTAAAAATATTCTACTGGGGTAGAAATTTCAAAATATTTTAAAAATATTCTACTAAGGAAAATGAGCACATATTTTAAACAAACATAAACAAGGCTCAAAACATCAGTTTAAGTTCAATAATGTTACTCTGGTTAAAAAAAAAAATACTGTGAAAGCAAGGAAAGAACTTGGGATGAGCAGAAGGTGTCAGGACGTGCATTCCTTTCTCTGAATGGGGGAATGAAGATGACGCCCCACATGAACTTACATTGCTCCATTGGTATAGACAGTGTCACTCCCTTCCACGTACTGCACCTGAGCTGGGTAGACATGCTGCACCTGCTGCACAGTCTGTACCTGCTGCACCTGGAAAGCAAACACGAGGACCTGATGAGAGGTGCCTGTGACAGAATGAAGGCGCAGTGCCAGATTGACTGCAAAGGTTTTTCTAGGGTATTGACAAACCCAAGAACGTTTTATAATGAAAACCATTAGGTTCATGCTAATTTCAGCATAAGTACATGCTGGGTCCAAAGGTCCAAATCAAATGTAGCATTTATGCTGAATAAATTCTGTAACATTCTTGCAAGTATGTATATATATACACACTTCAAGTGTTTAGAGTGAAATTCTGAAAGCGCTGCACTTATTTTGATGGTTGACGAAATTCTCTTCAACCTGGCTTGTAAATGCTACATTTATTTTTTAATTAAAAAATTCACAGTGGAAAAGTTCAAATACTTATATGTAGAAAAAAATATTATAATAAACCCCATGTACTCATCATCCAGCATAAACAACTGTCACCAGATCTTCCTCTTCAGCCTCTCACAGGATTATTTAAAAACAAGTGTAGAACTTACAGCATTTTACTGGTAATATTTCATTTTTTCTTAAGAGAAAAGAGCTACTGTTAACATGAATACAATACTAACATCATAAATAAAACATTAACAGTTCCTTAATATCATATAAAACCCTATGTTTGTTCAAATGTCTCTAATTATTCCAATGTTTTCTTAAAAGTCAGCTTGCTCAAATCAGATCCAAGCAAGGTCTACCCGTTACATTTGGTTGCTATTTCCTTTCTTTCTCTTTTAGTCTCTAACAGTTTCCCATCCTTTTTATATTTGACTGTTAGTTATTCGTGACTGAAAAAACTAGATCAGTTATCTACTAGAATTTCTAGAATGCTAGATTTGCCTAATAGCATCCCTGAAATGTTGCTTGATAAATTTCCCTATCTTCTATACTTCCTACAAATGAATAGTTAGATCAGGGACCCTGATCAGATTCAATTTTGAAAAAGCTGTCTACTATTGTATCATATAAGTTGCCACTGAACAGCCGGTTGTCTCTCATTCTGCAGTATTATTTGATCAAGAGCTTCAGGTGTTGTCAGCTGGTTTCACTGGTTACAATGTTTCCTATCCATGTTTACTTGAGGATATCACTAGTCATTGATGATCTTTTTCTGTAGCAATTACTTTAATTAATAAAAGGCTTCAAACTTGTGGTAATCTGATTCTGCTATTCTCTCTTCATTTTTGAATAGAATTCTATAAAAGAATTCTTATTAATATTTGATTACTCTGAATTAAGGTTTGTACAGGAAGAATAGGATAAATGCATGATTTCACTATTTATCGGTACTCAGAATAATGATTTTATTCCCTTAGCTCCCTCCCCAAGGTGACCAGTGTTGCTTTCAGTTTGATCTTGCTTGTATCCCTTAAGATTTTTAGCTTTTGAACATAGTTTATATATATACATATATATATATATATTTTTTTTTTTAACAGAGCAATCGTTTTTTTTTCCCTACAATTGTCCCACCTTTGACTAATGGTAGTGCCTTCATGGGGGCTTTCCTGGTGGCTCTGTCAGTAAAGAATCCACAATGCGGGAGACCTGGATTTGATCCCTGGGTTGGGAAGATATCCTAGATGAGGGCATGGCAAACCACTCCAGTATTCTTGCCTGGAGAATCCCCACCGACAGAGAAGTCCATGGGGTTGCAAAGATCTGGACACAACTAACCGACTAAGCACAGCACATACACACAGCAGTGCCTTCATGACCACAGTATCTTTCTTAATTCTCACATCTATCCTAGACCTGAAA
Organism: Ovis canadensis; assembly: GCF_042477335.2. NCBI lineage: Eukaryota > Metazoa > Chordata > Mammalia > Artiodactyla > Bovidae > Ovis > Ovis canadensis. The sequence continues at coordinate 72,105,946 of NC_091246.1, forward strand.
TCAACCATTTTTTAAAAACCCCTGGGCCTTCTGTTTTAGTTGTAATATAAATATGTAGAAACTGCTTGGGAAAGCAATTTACCAACAGGCAAACTATTTGACACCTTTGCGATTTCTTCTACAGAAATATTCATCATATGAAGAGTGGCTGTACAATATTATTTTTAAAAATACAGCTTATAAGAACATTAAGAAGGAAAAACCTTAATGACTGCAAAAGTGGAGTAATTAAATATAGAAGATCATTCTATAGAATATATGGTTGATAATAAAAGAATGTGAAGTGAAGTCGCTCAGTCATGTCTGACTCTTTGCAAACCCATGGACTGCAGCCTCCCACGCTCCTCCATCCATGGGATTTTCCAGGCAAGAGTACTGGAGTGGGTTGCCATTTCCTTCTCCAGGGTATCTTCCTGACTCAGGGATTGAACCCAGGTCTCCTGCATTGCAGGCAAACACTTTACCCTCTAAGCCACCAGGGAAGCCCAATATAAGAATAAATTAAGATTAATATATACTATATTAGTAGGATCTCTAAGACATATTCTAAGTGAAAATGTTGCTGAAAACTACTTAACAATGCGTGCTCAGTCACTAAGTTGTGTCCAACTTTTTGCAACCCCATGAACTGTAGCCCACCAGGCTCCTCTCTCCATGGATTTTCCAGGCAAGAACACTGGAGTGACTTGTCATTTCCTTTTCCAGAGGCTTATTAATGTAACTTGATTTACGTATATATGTGCATATATGGGCACATGTGCATACAAATGTGCTTAAATAAATAAAGGAATACAGAAGAATGCACACTGAATTTCTAAACATGGTTACTTTCCTGAGTGACATTAAATGAGATGGGAGAGAATAAATGACTAACATCCTTTATGAATTCACATCTGTATTTTATATATCTCAATATATGAAAGGACTTTCACTTCTGGCCACGATGGAGTAAATACTACTGGAAATGCCCTCCCCCTGTAGACAAGTAGAAAAGTAGACAAAATGTGTAAAACAGTATTTTCAGTCATTCAACAAAAAGGCATCATGCGATTCTGTTCCTTAACAGAAGGAAAACAAACACAGTGAACTCTTTCATGATCTTGGAGACCAGGATGCAGAATATAGAGCAGGAATGGAAAACAAAGCAGAGCATCGTGACCTAACTGAGGTGAGGAGATACTGAATTTGGGGAAGGCCGAGTCACCTGAAGTTTGAGGACAGTATCAGAAAGGAAGTTAAGTAGAGAAACAGATCCAGAAATGTTCGTAGAGATGCCCTTGATGCCGATTACTAAGCTCCACATGTGCAGGGACACAGAGATGAACAGCTAGGACATTCTGTAGAAACACCAGAGGGCAGAGCCATAGTATTGATAAGAGGACTAAACTATGTCTAGAATAAAACTACTCTGCATGCGTGCTAAGTTGCTTCAGTCGTGTCCAACTCTTTACAACCCTACTGACCATAGCCTACCAGGCTTCTGTGTCCATGGGATTCTCCAGGGAAGAATACTGGAGTGGGTCGCCATGCCCTCCTCCAAGGGATCTTCTTGACCTAGGGATCGAACCTGCATCTCCTATGTCTCAAAAACTACTTTATGTCCATCCTAACAAATCTAAAAGAAAAGCCTTGATAATATCCACAAGTAACTGCCTATATGGAACTAAATTTAACATTTGTAAAGGAAGATATCAAAAATCCAGACATATAAAACCGTAAGAATCACAGTGTCTAGCATTCAAAAAAAATAATTATGACATATGTAAGAAGCAGGAAAACGTGATTGCTAATGAGGAAGAATATCAATCAACAGAAACAAATCTAGAAATGAAAGATATGAAGTGGCAGAGAGACATTAAAACAACTATTCTAAATAGCCTTGAGATTTAAAAGAAAATGCAAACATGGTAAGAAAGAAGCTATAATGAACTGAGTCAAATTTGTGGAGTTGAAAAATACAGTATCTGAAGTGAAAAATTTGCTCAATGGAATTGAGAGATTACATAATGCAGAAGAAAAGACAAGTTAAGATGAAAATTCAGCAATAAAAACTATTTGCAGACCAGGAAAAAAGAAATAATGAAGAACAGAGAAAAATAGAAAAATATCAAGTAGTCTAAACAATGTAACTGTAGTCCCAAAAAAGGAAGAACAGAAAATATATTTGAAGGAAGAGTGGCATAAACTTACAATTTTATTATAACTATAAATACAGATCTAAGAAGCTCAATATATAAGTCAATGTATAGACAAATGAAAACCACAGTAAAGTGCATTATAATTAAAAAGTGCTAAAGGAGAACAATTCCTAAGCAGACAGAAAACAGATACATTGTATACAAGGCAACAGGTATTAAAATGACCGAAAACTTCCCAGTCAAAAAATACAAGCCTAAGATAATCAAATAGCATGTATTTAATGCAGTGAGAGAAAAACTTCAATCAAGAATCCCATAACCAGTGAAATATTCTTCAAAAATGAAGAGAAAATCCTTTCTTTGACCAAAACTTAAGATCATTCATTCTGCTCTAGCAGACCTCCAGTGAAGGGAACCACAAAAGAGAGTTTTGGACTAAAGGAAAACAATTTCAGATGGAAAATGGGACTTACACAAGAAATGAGGAGCACTAGATGGTAAATCTGTAGGTGAGGTAATTTTGATTATTTTCTCATCTTTTAATTTCTATAAAAGATAACTGTCTGTACAGAGTAAAAATAACAATATGTATATAATAGGGCTTATCACATATGCAGAAATAAAATGTAAGTATGACAAAAATAGCACAAAAGAAATTATACTCAGTTTAAATCTTGATTGTCATGATGGGTAAAAATGTAAACTCTAACTATATACTCTCCACCAGGACACATTTTAAATATACAAAGACAGGTTAAAAATAAAAGGATATAAAAAGACAGCTTTGGCAAACACCAATCACAAGAAAGAGTGGCTATGTTAACATCAGTCAGAGTAGACTTCAAGACAACCAATACTACCAGAGAAAAAGATGAAAATTTAATAAAAAATTATCAAGAATAAATAATACATCCTATATGTCTTTGCATCTAAGAACAGTTTCAAAATAACACGAAGCAAAAACTGAAAGAATTGAATGTTAACCAGTTTCCTTTGTGGAGGCCAATATGGAATGGTTGCAAATTCAGTTAATTTGGAAATAGGAGAACTCATTTTAGGTCTTTATGCTGACGCTTGCTGTTTATATATTGGGAGAGTCAATTCACTTAACTAATAACTTTTTGTGTGTGTAAAGAAAAACTATACCTACTCTGTCAAAGAGAATTGTGAGAATCTAAAACTACTAAATATAAACAGAAAGCATGTCATAGGCATATATGATAATTATAATACATTTTGAATAATGAAACATTATTAAATACTTTGAAATAAGAATCTTGTCTTCTACATCTGTGTAATTTTCATCTTTATATTCCACTTGGTTTCATCCATAAATATGTACAATAAATGTTCATCAAGAGTTCCTTCAAATCATGAAATTCTATAATTAAAGTAGAAATGAAATTCAAAGTGTCATGAATCTTGGAAAAGAATTTTGAGTAGATGCTGGCTAACTCATCTAAGACATCAATACATAAATATGGCTCTTGATTACATTGAGACTTAACTGTACAGTGTAAAAATAGAGTATAATTCTTTGCATTATCTACCAAGTTAAAGAACTGATGAAGTAAATAAAAGACCTATTAATAGAAAATAGAAAAACACTAAAAATAATGAATTATAGCATATATTGGAGATGACACAATTTTCCTTATTATCCAGACTAATCATTACAAACTAGGCTGAAGAGGCCTTGAAACAAATTAGTGATGAGAAATGGAATTGCCTACAGTTTGATAAAGTATTTTTTCAAGGTATAATGACATTGAAGGAAGTAAAAGAGGAGTAAAGAGCAGAAAAAGAAAGGAGAAAGGAAAAATAACTACCTTATATTTGTACGTCTCATTTCACCAATGAAAAATTGAGGTCCTTTTAATTTTTAATTGAGGGTTATTTGACTGTCTTTCCTTTGTGGGGGAGGGGAAAGTGGAGCCCTATCATTGGTAAAGGTCACTGGAGAGGCACAGAAATGCTCCCTGCCTATCTCAAAATTATTCAGATCTAGGAAGAGAGATATATCTACAAAATAACTCTATTGAGACTTATAAATCCAGTCACAGGATGGAAATGCACATGTAGAGCCTTTTGTATATTTTGATACACTTCCCCAAACCCAACACCTTTATACTATATATATTGCACAATAATTAAATAACACCCTGTACCTAGCAAAGGAAATGCTCAGTAAATATTTGTGCAGTTTATAATATCTTCTAAATGTGGACATGTGTTCATTTTTTAAAAAAACACCAAGAAATGCTCATGATTCCAAAGCAAATTGATGTGATTACTTTTAATGCCCTTTAATGTGTCATTAAAGACCAAAGGTAAATTTTTAAAAGGAAGTTGCATGCTATTTTCTTTTTCCTAAAGTAATTAACTGTGATCTTAAATTTGTTCAAATATTATTTTATACCATCTTTTTGTTAAATATTAATTTCTGTTCAAATATTTACTAAATTGCTACCTTTTGTAAGTTCATTTTCTATTTTATTTGCCAATCACAGTGCAGGAACTGTTCAGGTTAGCAATGCTGAAAGAAAGGAAAACTAGCATCCTGTAGGCATCTTATTACTATTTCCAGTAAAAGTATTTTCTATCCATCTCTGTGAAATCTATAAACTGTCTCATTTTACTGCCTACCCTACCAAGTCCTCAGGGGAAAGGAGAATGATTGAAAAAACCCTACAGGAAGTTAATTTTCTCTTAATTTTATTGTATTTCTAAGAAAAATTCTCAGAAGTGTTTCCAAAGAGGATGAACAAATAATTTTCGCCACTTGAATTTTAATAAACAACAAATTGGTAAAAATATGAATTGAAAAGAGATGGAATTAATAGAAATAAACCAACAATTTCTACAATTAATTGTTTATTTAATAAAAATGACCTTGGGTTAATTTTTAAAAGGCTACATAATACATATCAGAATGTTGGTGGGAATGAAGTCAAACCATAACATTCTGTACAAGAAATGCATTCATTTTTTGTCAACTGAAGGGAAAAAAATCCTCCAAATATAAATATATGTAACAATGTATATACATTTATACACTAGATGAATTAAACAACTTAATAAATACTCTTACTAATACACACTTAAATGGAAGCACCTCATTACTATTCAAATGTAGTATGACAAATGCCTTTCCTTATTTTACTGCATTTTTATAATTCTTATTTTTATAAAAAGAAGTGAATACCAAAACAAACTACATACAACAGGAAAATGTGCTGGTTCCACAGAATCAGTTAGTATATTTTGAGGACAAATTTATACAATATGTTGTTTTGGATGTGCTACAAGAAAAATAAAATGAATCACACTTCAAAACAGTAATCCTTTTCAACAGTAAATGAAATCATTTATAATTGTTAAGCTTATTAGTCAGTTAAGAATAACACTAGTCTCTGTAAAATGTCTTTATTATGTCAGGATATTCATTGCCTTTCTTGTATAAAAGCATTCCTTACACATGTGGCTGGCATGAAACGTCTAACCTTAGTACTGAGAACTGTCAAAAACTGCAATAAGATGACTTTAATAAACCCGCAAGAGATATGAAAGAGCTCTCAGAAGA